>NC_139018.1:105981359-108381359 GCF_964374135.1 Grampus griseus
GGAGCAAAGAGGACGTGCTCTAGTAAAGGACACTCCTGAATATGCAAACAATACCCCATGCAGGTAGTGAGCCAGTGGTGTGAACAGGCAGGTCAGGAAAGCTTCCCCTGTTTGGGGTCTAGGAGCCATCTCCACGCTGCTCGCAGGAACTGCCTAGTGACAAGTCAGAGCAGCAGGGGAGGGGAAAATACAGTGTTGGAGTCCCAGCCTCCAGAGTTAGGAAGTGGAACCTGTCCCTGGGATCCTTCTCCACTGAGGAGACAGCAGTGGCTGTGCACCAGCAGGAACTCTTTCAGATGGTTTTCAAGATGCTGCCACAATCAGTGCTACCTTCACGCAGCTAGAGAGCATTGTTTTAAGTCCAGTTAAAGTTGTTTGACCAAAATGACAAATTGTCATGGAAAAGCAACAGCAAGGTCTTCTGAATAACGAAAAGCACACTTTAAAAGGACCTGAACTTTGAAGCCTGTACATTAAAATTGATGTATCTTTGTTTCATACATCTTGCTGTTGACCAGCATGCTCTACTGATTATTGGGTGAAGGGGGAAAGACGACCAGATGTTCAGGGAGAAGGAGGATACAGCATTTTTTCTGTGGCCAGAGCGTGACATTGAGCTCTTGTGCCACTGGCTGTTTCCAGGCCAGGAGACGCGATGTCGGGGGAGGAGTGAAGGTGAGTGGGGTGTTCAGCCAGTGCATGTTCCCACGTGACTCCCCGCCAGGTAAAGTAGTGGGTCTCCCAGAGCCTTCTCAGACACACACACAATTCATGTCACGTGAGTTTACAGTGTGGCAAATTTACCTGATTAAATCTTTGAAAGAATTCTGTCATCTGTTCTTCATCCAGGCTTCCTAGATAGACATTCAGGTGCCTTCATATTTATTTTTTTGAGAGTATGACACATCTTTAAGAATTTTTCTATCAAACCGAAATAGCAATTAATAGATTCTGATCAAGGAGGAATGGATAGATATTCATATATATCTGTAGAATAAACCTGGAATGACATAAAGGAAAAAAAACAGAAATAGCAGTTAAAAGATTATCCCAGTGGTATTACTGTTCATTAGAAAATAAAGTGGTGGCGAGTGTGGGAAAACTTCCCCCAAGATGCTAACCGAGCATGCTCACACCTTGTCCCTCAGATGCTGCAGGAACATGCATTACTCCACGTCTGGATGCAGAGGCTGGTCCCTCCCCAGGTTGCTGGCATTACCATTTGGCAGTGCTTTCTCTCTGTCACCTGCTTTGTCCATTGACAGTTTCCCCAGAGTTTCCCCTGGGACCAGGCCAACCCAGGGGGAGCCAAGGCCAGCTGAACAGCTCTGGTCTCTTGGCAGTTCCAGTGGTTCTGAGAAGTTTCCCTTTTATTAGGACTAGTAAACGTGGTGGTCCTAAAGACAGCCCACCCATGGGTCCTCTGGAAGAGAACCTGACTAGGTTTGCAGACCGTTCAGGTCTTTGGGTACAGGCTAAGGTCTCCCCCCACGCACCACTCAACTCAGTATCAGCAGCAAACTGGTAGCGGCCAAACTGGCTACAAACAAAGGAGAAACAGAGCTGCCTATTCCACTCAGGCTTCCACCTGGCAGGAAAATGCTTCACTTGTGTTGTGGGAGTTCTCAGTGTTGGCCTCCATTTTTTTCCCTCAAGGACATTTAAATTATATGCAAATGTTCACACTTAAAAAAAATTATACCCAAAGAATTTTTTTTTAAATTTGTGATGTGATAAGACCTTGTTTTTAATAGTGAGCATCCTACAGGGCTTTCAGTAACACAGGAAAAAAGCATGATTCCTAACTGGAAAGACGGTGCCGTGAGTTGTAATCTGGTTTTTGTAGCCAGTTGTGAGAGAAACGACCATTGTGCTTATCAGTTCTCAGCAAGGCGGTCCCTCAAAGGAGATTTTCAAGGAGGGAGGTAGAAATCAGGGCAGTGACCCTTTGGCCATCTCCTATGGGTGCCTTTGACTCCTTCACTGTCAGGTCCATCAGGGGAAGGGGCCACAGGGATGTAATTCACAAAGAAAAAGGCCAGAAAGAGGACCACAGATGGAAGTGTTCTTCCTCTGCTAGACGCATGCCCAAGGACCTGTCTGGGAGGATGGGCCTGGTGGAGGCTGGGAAAGATACTGCAGGAAGGAGGCCAAAAGAGTGGGAGCAAAAGAAAAAGGAGTCTGCTAATTTTAGTCCATGCATTCTTTAAAAGGGTTTCACGTGAAACCATAACATGTCAGAGCTAAAGGACCAGGAGGGTTGAGTTTGCTCTTGAAATTACAAACAGAAAATGTTTGTTTGATACCTGGAGAAGAGCAGCAAATTCCCCAAAATCACGTGGCCAAAAGCGCAGAGCAGAGACTGAAACCCAGTTGTCTGTCTCCTGGTTGGGTGTCAAGGGAGTAGCTAGAAGCAGTACCGGCACTTGACACTTTATCTTTGATTTGTGTTTTTTATTTATATTGTAGGTTGTAGTCAGAAATGGCAGCTAGAATCTTTGTTAGAATTATGAGCGGAAAACAGGGTTCAGGCAGAGAAACAGACTAAAAGTCTGAACAACAGTTTTTCAAACCACAAAAAATATATGTAGTAATAGAAAGAAAAACGAAATTAATTCTAATAGTTATTGAGCATTTAGTATGAGTCAGTTATGCTCTGTGTATATTAATAATTTATTTATAACAGCCCTATCGGCTATGTAGGAGGGAAGGTAGTTTCAGAAAAGGAATGAATTGACACAAACATTATGTTCTCAGAATGTTACCAAGTCCAGGCTCGTACTGCTTGCCACACAACAGGCCAGTAAATTGAGAGATGAGGTGTTGGGGTGGGGAATAGCGACTTTATTTGGAAAGACAGCAGACTGAGAAGATGATGGACTCATGTCCCAAAGAACCATCTTCCCTGAGTTAGGATTCAGCCTCCTTTAATACTAAAAGGGGAGGGGGTGTGGTTGGCTGCTGCAAACTTCTTGGTTCCGGGATCCTTTGTTCTTGCAGCTGTCCCAGTAGGTCTGGTCACAATGTTCCTATAAACCTCCAACCAGACACATGTTATTCTCTGTCCTGCAACTTTTTATCTCTATATGAATGGAAAAGTGTTATACCTTTAAAGATCAGAGTCTTGACAATGGGCTAGCTTGTAAATTTCGCGCTACAGGCAACATTCTTATAGCAAAAGCAATAGAATACAGAGGTTAAAGTAAAAGAAACAGATCCAATATGGAGTCAGATTTGTTCCTATTACAAGAATCCCTGAAAGGCCAAAAGACAAAATAAAAATGAGGAAAGGCCTCCCCTTTTCTGTCCCCCTTTCCACCCTCCTTCCCCCTCTCTATCAGCACAACAGGAGTCTCAAATGCTCTCCCAAGAGTGGGAAGCAGGCAGCCAGGGAGTCAGCCCAAAGTGTGGCCTTTCCCAAGAGGGATCTCGCCAGACCTCTAACTTTTTAAAAGAGGAGCTCTGGAGAAGATCACCAAACAAGAAAAATACCAGCAAAGGGGTGCTTAGACTTTTCTCAAAGCTACCGAAAAGACAAGGCTAGAGTCTGCTAGACAGTCCTGGAAGGACAATTGCTGAGAGCTACAAGTGACCTGGCCAACGGTCTTTTCTAGTGGAGGGGACCAGGGAAAGAGCATTGTACAGGGGATGAGAAGGTGGATTCAGCTCTCAGAGGCTGCGGCTGACACCTTCATTAAGCAGGGAAGACTGTTAGTTTGCACATCTGTGACATTATTTTGTTAAGAGAGCCTCTTAGTAAAATGCTGCTGTGTTTTGCATCTGTATATGCATGAGTCAGTGTCAGAGACTATGAGTGCCAGTTGAGGGATACAGATAGAGCATACAATTAACAACCCACAGGAATCAGGAATGGAAAGTTACTGATGGGGACACTTACTCCATGCATCCCCCCTTCTCTTACTATGTAAATTGTTCTCTGGCTGAACTCCAGTACTCAGAGACTCATCTTAAATGGATACATTCTCTCAACAAACCTTTATCACATGGACTTTCTTACCTAACGTTGTGCTCCAGAGATGTAAGTTGGATGAACCACGGTCCATGCCCTGGAGGAGATTGCAGGCTGGTAGGATTCAGCTGACTGGTGTGTCTGTTCTCCTGAGCCCAGACCAGCACTTCCCCCATGGTAGCCCATGCCACCTGCATCTTCCACCAGATCCTCGGTGACCTGAGCAAGGAAGGGCTGTCCATTTAGCAGCCCATTGAGTGAAAGCATTTCCTTCCATCCAGATGCCATGGACTCCAGATTCTTCCCCAGGGTCCCCTTGCAGCAGCTCCAACTTACTGTTCTTCTCCTCAATCTCCCAGCTACAGTGGGGTTTGTTCTATTAACAATTCCTGCATTTTAATTGTGATCCTTTTATTCAGGGAATTCCTTCAAAGCCCAATCCAATTCCATTTCTCTCCTTTTTTGCGCCGTGGTTAAGCACATGTCCTCCCTTCTCTCTCTGCCCTCACACCCCTCTCCCAGATTCCATTCTGTACGCTGGTGGGAGCTGAAGCCAATGGGAATTTGGACTTGGGTGCCGTGGCTTTTCACCAAGTCTCCTTGGCTTGGGGAGATCCCATTTTCTCAGGTTAGAAGTTGTATGGTATGAGGAAACATCAGCATTATGTCTCATTTCAGCAGGAGAGATAGAGTGGGCATTTAGTCTTAATGGTAAACCTGGCCCACAGAAAGGTACCAATCCTGCAGGTAGAAGGCAGATCTCATCATGGAACGCTGCCCAACTGCAGCATCTAAATGTTCGCCCTCCATTGCAGTCGGCTTTATTAATCCTTTTTCTTGGGAAACTCTCTCATACTTTTTAATCAGAGGAAATGTCTCTCAGAGATAAGGCTTCCTGCCACGTCCATTTTAAAGTCTAGAGATCTTATGGAAAGAAAAAGAAAAATTCATCAAAGGGCATTACAGCACTTGCCATTGCAGGAAAAATCTGTGGCTGTCAGAAATATTTCCAAGTTGAGTATGTATTTCGAACATGTGTTTAAAAAAAAAAACAACCAGCCAGGGCAGCGAAAGATATGGGAGAACCCTTTTCAATCAGTTCTAATGAGATATTCTTTCAGATCTATCCATGCTTAGAGTTAGCACTTAGTTTTGGGGAAATTCCATTTTTGTGCATTTTAAAATTGGGGAAATCAGAAACCTGCTGTGAAGTGGACTCATCCTTGGAACCCATAGCATAGCTGAGGCCCCCTGCACCTGCAGCAAGGGGCTGGAAGACATTGAGAGCCACCACGGGCCTCCATTTCCTCATCTGCAAAATGGGGAGGAGCTCCCTTTGGACTCAGAAACTCTGTGATTTCCCCAGTGCCTTAATCTGTTATATGCTTGACTTTCTTTTGCAGAACGAATTTCCAGAAAAGCTCTTAATTCAAGGTCATTGAATATACCTATCACAGCCCAATGCCATTTCTTGTGGCTTATGTATAACAGTTCCTTTTATGCTAGAGTGTCTTAAAATGAGTCATTTTATGTTTCAGTGAACAAATTTTGTATTTCACCACTGTCACAAGCTTCCCCGCCCCATAATGAGGAATCCAAAATTAATCTATTGGAACGGAATCCATATCTGTCCTAAATGCTCCTAGAGCAAGACTTTGTCCGAAATAGGAAAGAGATACTGCTTCTGTCTCAGAACATCTCAAATGCTGCTGTCATTCTTCAGTTCCACTAGATGTGCTCGGAAATGTTTTTCTGATAACATGGGTTATAAAAACAAAAGTAGGAATGGCCACATCTTGAACCAGGAGAGATGCCATAAAGAATAGGGAACTGGAAAAGCATTGTATCTGTGTATCCATCCCGTCTGATGGTTCATGTGGGCCCATTAGTGAGCCGACTTTGAGCCTCCAGCATGAAGTCGCTCCTCACTGATGCCCAACTTGGTGGCCTCATCTAGGAAGAACATATCATGATGGAGGCAGAGAAGTTTAGGTTTAGATCTGGTCTAGATTCTTCACGCTGCCACATGACCTTGGCCCAATACTCCACCTCCCTAAGCCTGAATGTTCCCATTATAAATATAAGGATAAAGATAACTACTATATACGATTTTTACTCTCTTTTTTGGTGAGGATTAAACAAGTTAATGCACGTGGAAGTGCCTAACAAAATACCTGCACATAGTAGGCGCTCTTAAAAACATATCGCTGTTGTACAACATTGGGAATGTACTTAATGCCACTGAATCGTATACTTAAAATTGGTTCAAAGGGTAAATTTTGTGTTATATATATTTTACCGACACACACAAACAAAAGTATTGCTGTACCTGACCATCATCTCTTAATGCCTGAAAGGTACCAGCCACATCTTCAGCATTCTGTGACCGAAGGGGCACTTAACCATACTGGTTTAGATTCACAGAGCAATATTGCTGGCGGGGACCTTGGCGGTCATCTAGTCTGACTACCCCGTATTGTGATGCTCCGTCCCACCCAGCCTGGGACCAGGGTCTTTACACTTGCCCACCTTCCCGAAAGTTGGTTCTTTTGTTGATGTTGATTCTTTTCAACATCCCAGGCGTTTGGCAGCAGAGCCTGATAGTATCTGTGCGGTGGCGGGGGGGTGGGGGGAGCCAGTGTTCTTCCCCAGGTGGAGCCGTGCCTCAGGTTTCCAAGGGGTAAGCTCCACCTTGATGTCGCGTTGCCCCAATTTCTTCTCCACCACTGATGATCTCTGGCTGGCGTGTGACTCTCTGCTCAGCCACAGAAATGCAAATTCTGTTTTACTTTTGTTTTCACCCAAGAGCAATAAGGTTTTTCACAGCTAATAGCCATCTTTTGTTTTCTCAACCCATTTTTCTGAGCCTTGAGTTGTGGGATAGTGTGCCACCACCCACTCTTTGGGTCTCAATTATTGATTATTTTGATTTGGGTTATTGATGCTAATGGAACCCTTCGAATGCATTTTATTCCCAGTGAATTGATGTGTTTTTAAAGATTCTGGTGTGGAAAAAGAGTCTGTCTTTGAATTTCCTGATTTGAACTTTGTAAGGAACCTCAATGCTGGCGGTTTTTATCTTTTAGAGAAGGGTGGGGGGAGGCAGCAGATGGAGAGGCATCCAGCCAGCTTCAGCCTTTCTACCCTGGGTGTGGTTTGTCGATAAAAATCCACGCACGGAGGAAGAGCCAGGTGACCAAGAAGTAAGTCATTTAGCAGAAAGCACCCTTTGGGGATATGAATTGCATGTGATGCTGTTTTCTTTTGGTTATAGCAAGCGGATGAGACCCTGGATTTTGAAGAACAGATCTTGGAAGCTGCTAAATCCATTGCTGCTGCCACAAGTGCCCTGGTCAAATCGGCCTCGGCAGCCCAGAGGGAGCTGGTGGCCCAAGGAAAGGTGTGTAAACCCCACTGGCCAAGTGGTGGAAAGTTCACACAGCAAGAGCCTCTGAATACTAAGAAAAAGGCGATACCGCTTGTGTCCTGACCAAGGAAGCCGTGCCGCCCCTTCCCTCCCTGACTCGCCTGGCTTTGCCCATATCATTGGATACTCTGTTTGCTTCAGCCTGGCAGACAGAATGAAGGGTTTAGCTTCCAGGCCTGTCATCTGCTTCTTGTTAAGGAGAGCTTCCACTCCAGGCAGCCATCAGGGCCTGAACAAGACATTTATTTTCCCCGCCGTACATTAGGCTATTTAAAGCCGTAAACTCATATTTTCCTGGTGGATGGCTATATAAGCACCGTAGTCAGGGGCTTTATAATACCACGTCCAACTCCAGTGACGCCCTTCCTTTCCTTAGGACTGTTGAGCTGAATGCCGTCCAACTCTGCAGTTAGCATTTTCCTTAGCCCTTTGGACAAAAGGCCGGTCTGGTTTTAAAGCTGAGAGTTCTTCGACCTGCTTCATCTCCAGTCACCGATTCCATCTGCATTAGCGTGAAAGCCTAGTTCTTTTTCAGTGATCCAAAGGATTAATAGTACATTAGACTAATCCTGGATGTGAAAAGGCCTTCCAATTTAAAATACTCCTTGTGTCCTATTATTCCCATACAACATGGAACCACCACATCCAAGTTACATCTTGCAGAGAAGCCTCTCAGTCATAGAGGCACCACGGAAATCCTGCCAGCTTTGGGAAATTTGGTCACTGTAACTGTCAGTCACTTATATTTGATGTTAAAAGGCCTTTGCTCTCAGTGTACAGATGACGGATGTGATTGTGTCTTCTTGGTTGTTTTTGTTTTTATCATTTTTTTAATATATTTTATTTATTTATTTATCTATTTTGTTGTGCTGGGTCTTAGTTGCATTGGCAGGCTCCTTAGTTACAGCACATGGGCTCCTTAGTTGTGGCATATGAACTTTTAGTTGCGGCATGCATGTGGGATCTAGGTCCCTGACCAGGGATCAAACTGGGCCTCCTGCATTGTGATCGCGGAGCCTTAACCACTGCGCCACCAAGGAAGTCCCGTTGACCTAAGAACTTGTAATACAGACAGTTATGCGCAGCCGGTGGCCTTCCGTCTTCCTCCATGAAGTCTCTTGTGAGCTTAGCTGTGCCTTAATCCAACCTACGTCCACTGGTTCCTCTTTCTAAACCATTGTGTATCCAATATTGATGTATGTACATCTCCCCAACCAGCATGAATCTGTCCCTTTATGCTTCTCACTTATCCCCTGTAGATCTAGAAGAGTGCTGACCTCAGTCACCTAGGACTTGCTGACTAGTCGATACGTAAAGACCAAAAATGGATCATTGAGAAGAACATCCTACCTAAAACTTTTGGTTTATTTGCACATGGATTAAAGAGCCATCTACGTGCTGGACACATTGCTAGATACTAGAGAATCGAACTTGACTATGGCCCAGCCCCTGTCCTCCAAGGAACTTATGCATTCAAGCATTTAAAAAGTTGGTGACGGAGGTGCAGCTGGACCTGGGGAACTATAGATGATATGCAGGATGTTGGGGCCTTACCTGACCTTCAGCATGCCCTGATGTGCTGACAGATCCCCACTTTCATATGCAAATTTAGATACTCATCTCTTACCTCTCCAGGCACCTCCCACATGTGTAAAGGTGTTTCCTCCTGTAGCTGCCTCTACATCTGGTCAGAAAATGTTTCGCTGTTGCAACAATTCCTCAACAGAAGCGGGGAACGTCTTACTTCCAGCTTCTTACTTCTCTTCCCACCCCTGAAAAAAATAGTCTGTATTTCCTTAAGGCGAGGATCTGTGCTCAATTGTACGGAGAGAGACCCACCCCCTTTTTTAACATCATCTGCCAGAAAGTCACAGCGTGGCTTCCAGGGTCAGGAATCAGGAGAGATTTAAGCTTCCCTCACCTCTTGAATGAAGAGACCTCAGGGGCTCCCATGTTGGAGATGGAGAAAGGTCAGCAGAGGAAATAGGCGTGTCAAGATAGCCCCATCCATCGTTCCTGAGCCATTTTCCCAGAAACACGGTACCTGGCAGTGAAATGGAGGTCGTTGAGAGTGTTTCTGGTCACCTCCTTGTGGCCCAGGTGGAAACCGGTCAGGACATGCAGTCTTGGAGCTGCTGGCGTCCTGCAAGGGAAAGGGTGCTGCACTCTCCTGCCAGTGCTGTTGGCAAGAGTCCCAGGGAGGTGCTGCATGTCTGATGAGATGCTTTTCTCTCCAAATCCAGGGCAAGGTAGGGTTTGGGGGCTGCAGGTCACCCTGTGCCTTCCCGCTCTCATTGCTGCTTTTCATACTCCACTCTAGGTGGGCTCCATCCCCGCCAACGCCGCAGATGACGGACAATGGTCACAGGGCCTGATTTCTGCCGTGAGTTGCCCCCTCCTCCTTCCCCGTTGGCTTTTTGGATCCCCTGCAGGAGGTTTGGGCCTCAAGTCACTTCTCTGTTGACTGTCCCCAGGCCCGGATGGTGGCAGCTGCGACCAGCAGTCTCTGCGAGGCGGCTAATGCCTCTGTGCAGGGGCACGCCAGTGAGGAGAAGCTCATCTCATCCGCCAAGCAGGTTGCCGCGTCCACGGCTCAGCTGCTTGTGGCCTGCAAGGTGAAGGCTGATCAGGATTCGGAGGCCATGAGGCGGCTACAGGTAATGGTCACTGATGCTGGTGGGAAAACACTCCTGTTGGAGCGGGTAAGTGTTGCCAAAGGCGGCGGTCTCGCTTCCTTGGCATGACCCACCAGGCCTTCCATCAGCCAGCTCTGTCCCACGTTTCTCATTTCCTGCCACGTGCAGCCATGCATCCTACCCCTTCAACGCCACCAAACTGACGTGCTCCACGCGTGCCTCCTGGTCTCATGCCTTGGGGTCCTCCCCGCACCAGCCCAACCTTGGTGAGCTCCTACTCATCCATCATGACTCATCTCCAAAGTCACCTCTTCTGGGAAGCCCTCCTTGAATCCCAGACCTTGGGCAGTCAGTCCCTCTTCTGCCCTGCCATAGCCTTTGGACAGACCAGTCTTGCAGTTCCTGTCACCCAGTACCACCACATTTATCTTTAGTCCACCTTTGACAAGGCTGTGAGCTTCTTAGGTGCAGGTACCAGATCTTTATCTTTGTGTCTCTCACTCCTAAGATGGTACCTGTTTCAGTGGAGGCTCTCATTCAGTGTTTGCTTAAGGAGGGAGCAAAAGGACTGAGGAATTTATATGAGATGCTGCTAAGGTTTCCCAGAGCCCAGAGAACACACTTATGAAGGTGTCACTTGAGTTCTGCCCAGTGGATCTCAGTTTTCCTGATTGTGTATTTTAAGCACAGTGAAAGAAATGTTGGAATGAAAAAGATCACATAGCCTCACCATCTTCACATGTCCAGTGCTATTTTTTTCTCTTCCTGTTTTTATCTTACACAAAATACTTTTGTCTAGTTGTCATCCTAACAGAGACATTCTGCATTTTTTTCACTTCACGTTTTATCATACTTTTTTTTTTCCTTGAAGAAAAGTCTTCCTAATGGCCCTGTGCAAAGCTCAGTGGTTCTTGCTTCATAGGTCTCATTTTTAATGATTGCATGATATTATATCAACTGATTATGCCAGAATTTCTCTATACGTTGGACATATTTGTTTCCAATTTTCTAGATGTTTGTTACTCTAATAAATGTAATGCAGATTGTTTATGTTTGCTAAAAATGTTTATGTAAGATCATAAATGGCAGTAATATTTGAACAATCCCACTGAAACTCGGGACTCTCGTCGTATTTCCTAAGTTGTAAAGTGCATGGCCGTTGTTCGGTCTTCCTGTGTGTGTCTCTCTCTGACCCACCTCCCTCACCTTCATTTTCCTCCTGGCATAAACCCAGGGGAAAACGGGGAGCTGCGTGTTTGTGAATGTGCGATTCATGGATTTGGGCGACACTCCTTTGGAAAACATCCTGAGTTAAGAGAGACGTGGGTTCAAGACCTGCCTCTACTATGTACAAAGTGCATAATCTTATACAAGTCATTCCAAACCTTTCAGGCCTTAGTTGCCATGTCTGTAAAATGAGGATAGAGATGCCTGCACTGGCTCTTATGAGGGTCAGAAATGTGAAAGTGCTTTTGTAAGTCCTAAGGATTTACACAGATACAACCCAGCATCACTCTTATTATCATCATTACTGATTTATGTGGGTGCTGCAATGTTGTGTGAATCCCTTACAATGACCCAGAGGTTCTCTGGGGCTACACAGGCCTATGTTCAAATCGCAGCTCTATAACTTACCAGCTGCAGGATCTTAGATTAGTTATTCAACCTCACTTTCTACGTAGAAAAGTGGGCTAATGATTTCTGACCTCATAAAACTGTTTTGAGAGTAAGCACATGATGAGAATAAGCATATGACGTCAAGTGCTAATGGGCCTCCCCTTCCCTTCTTGCGTGAGCCCTCGTGGTCCCCCTTGGCCGCTTTAGATCACCAACCAGATGAGCCAGTTAACTTTGAATGAGAAAACTCTCAACTTTCTGATGGCTCACCCCCAAGACCAAGTCCTTGACTCTCAGGGGGCTGGGCAAGGACTATGGGAGATTTAACGAAGCCGTGACCACCGTGAAAAGGAAATTCCAGACCTCAGGTGGCAGAGGTCAAGTCCCCTGGGCCATGCTTTTTGAGCATTAAGAGTAAACCAGTGGGGGCTGTAGCCCTTGCTGAAGATCTAGGCTGCACATGGACAAGCTCTTCTGCAGTGTGTCTGGCACTCGCCCCATCCTTGACCGTGCGGCATGAAGCCAGCTGTGACTCTTAAAAGCACATCCGTAAAGGCCCTAGTTACTGTGGGGCTCCCATTCCTTCTGTGCAGGGGTAGGTTGTGCTTTCATAGCCCTTAATTCCCTCTGAAAGCGTTCAGTGAGCCCCCAGCCCTGGGCAGCCACTGTGCCTGGTGCTGGGGATGCAGAGATTGAAATCCCAGCCCCTGCCTTCAAGTTGTTCACTGTCCAGGAGGAAGCGAGGCAACCAGAAGTGTGGTGAGGGCTGCAAAGAAGCCAGCAGGGAGCTTTCCAGGAGCACTTGGGAGGGTGTGGGTAAGGCTAAGATGGACAGAAAAAGTGATCTCTGAGCCAAGTCCTCAAGTATGCCTCAGTGGGATGGGGCAAGGGGAGGTGGCTTTCTAACCAAGGGTGCAGCCCCTGAGCAAGTTTCTGTTAACACACATATCATAGTGCTATAATCATGTATTCACATAATTGTAATTCCCCTGAGAAGTGCGTGTTCCCTGGGAGCCAGGAAATGTGTCTCATTAACCTGTGAATGAGCTAAGGTTAGGTAGGTGCCAGTGTTGGTAGAATCAATGGATGGATGGACAAATGGATACTACCTAGAGAGAAATTCTGTGTGACATACCATTGGATGATAAATCAATTCATAGTCTCATGAACTGTGCCTCCACGTCTGTCTTGCTGAATCCAAATGGCTGTTTCCAATGATACAATGTGTGTTTTGTCCCCTCTCCAGGCAGCAGGAAATGCTGTGAAAAGAGCCTCAGACAATCTTGTGCGTGCAGCCCAGAAGGCAGCATTTGGCAAAGCTGACGATGATGATGTGGTAGTGAAAACAAAGTTTGTAGGGGGCATTGCTCAGGTGTGTGATTAAATCCAGACAGCGTTTACTCCCCAGATGAGCACTGTGTGAAAACAGAGACCCAAAATAACAGTGGCTTAAACAAGATGGAAGTCTATTTCTCCCTGGTCAGACAGGCTTGGGTGTAAGCAGTCTAGGGATGGTGTGGCGGCTTCTTGGTGACTGAGACCCAGACTCCAGCTGCCTACCGCTCCACCGTCCCTGAGATGTTGCCTTGGCAACATCTTGGTCTAAGATGGCTTGATAACCACCTCAGTCTTCCAGCCAGCATGAAGACGGAAAGTTAGGGCGGGCGTGACTCTGAAGTCGTCTGCATCACTTGCTCTCACACGCCATGGGTCAGAGCTTCATCACATGGCCAGCCTAGCTGCAAAGGAGGCAGGGAAATGGAGTATTCTTTTCTGAGTAGCAGTGTACCTACCTAAAAATCAGGGATTCTGTTACAGAAAAGGGAGAGAAGAGAATTGGAGGACGGCAATATTATCATTTAAATAAAATGATGCATTTGGAGCTGCTACTCACTCCAGATTTTTGGCCCTAGAGAAAGAATGAACGATGACCCTCTCCCAGAAGTTTTACATGTGTGGATGAGAATCTGACTTACGCAGGCCTGCATTCTTGTGCATGAGAGTGGGGTGGAAAGGTCAGGAAACCACGCTTGCATTTTGGGATGTGTTCATGTAAATCCTTTATATGAGATTGGTTTTCCACCAGGAGCACTGAAGCCCTGTGGCTGAACTTACTCATTCCCATGCCTTCCTTAGCTCTTCCTGATCCACTCTCTGTGTTTGGAAATACCCAGGATGCATTTTTACCAGAATCTGCTTCTTGATACACTAGTTCCATAAGAAGTTCCATGAAGAAGGGTCTCTGATCAAACAGTTCTGGGAATCACTGACTTCTGTACTCCCTCCTCAGATATCACGATGCTCGTTAGTCTAGCAAGGCTCTGAAAAGACCTTTGCTTTTCAGAAATCTATTTGACTTCCTTGAGCACAGACTTCCCCTTTCCCCTTTATACCTATTAACTAATATTCCTCAGATCACATCTTAGAAGCATGAAATAAATATATGAAAGCCATCTAGTAGTTAAGGACTCCAGCTTTAGCTTCGAAAATACCTGGGCCGGGTCCTGCTCCACCAGATGGGTCCCTTCAGGAAAGCGGACCCACATCTCTGAGATTCAGCTTTCTCATTGGAAAAATGGGACATTCAATAGGCCATACTTCACAGTGTTGCCATGAAGATGATGGGACATTCCGTGTAAAGTGCTTACACCAGAGCCTACTGCATCATAGGGACACAGTATATATTTGCTGTTAAATCAGTGGCCGGAAGTCAGCTTACTGTCTTGGATCGTTGGTCTCAAAACCCGAACTGTGGCACAGAGGCTGGTCTCCAGAGCTAAGAATGCTTAGTCCCGGGACATGGCTGTGTCCCACTGTAGCAGAGGCTGTGGGAGCTCATGAGGCAAGCAGTGGAGGGGAGGGCAGTTTCCTAAAAAGTTTCAGATCCATCCAGCTTGTTGCTTTGCTTCTAGATCATCGCCGCCCAGGAGGAAATGCTGAAGAAAGAGCGAGAACTGGAAGAAGCAAGGAAAAAACTAGCCCAGATCCGCCAACAGCAGTATAAATTCCTACCCACCGAGCTGAGGGAGGACGAAGGCTAAGGCCAGAACCAAGAGGGCGCAGCCAAGGGGCCGGCCGCGCGAGAACTGGATGGACAGCGGTCCTGAGGGGCCGGGCACCACCCTGGAACTGCCCCCCTCCCCCTGGGGTGAGCCGGGAGCCCTGAGCTCTCCTGCGCGCTCCCCTGTCCTGTCGGGCACCAGCTGCATGATGGTGATGTCACGCGGTACAGTGTGTTCCACCCACAGCTCCTCTGCCATCTCCCCCAACCCCGCCTCACTGTATCTCAGGAGAGAGGGGCGCGGGTTCACGGACTGGTACCAAAAAGGAGGAGTCAGTATTACATCGTCCTCAGACACTCGCGCTTCTGTTGGTCCTTCTCTGGGGCTGCTGTGAAATCTGAATAGGAAAGAAAAAAAAAAAGGAAAACCAAACAGCTCGGGGGAAATCCTTGATGCCATAGCTACTCAAAGATACTCTTCTCCCTCTCAGGAGAAGATGGACGTTGGAGTTGGACACGGTTAATAAAGGCCAGAAACATAAACCAGTGTGGACTCCAGGAGGGCAACTCGGGTCCTCCTGCCGTGTCTCAAGCACTGGCTCGCCCAGAGGGTGAAGAATTCCTGCCCCTGTTTGCACGCTCTCTTGCCTCAGTGTGTAAGCTCCTTGTACAATCTAGACCCAACTTGTATTCTGTGACCCAGAAAATCGAATGATTTTTTTTTTTCCCTCCATAATCCAAAGGGGCAGAGGTATGGGGGACTGGCAGGGCTCAGTGAGCAGGGGCTGTAATAAAATGTGTGGGCTCCTTACTCTGTAGAGGCTGTTTGAGTTCATACAAATTCATCCCCACAAACCCAGGTCCCCCAGGTGACAGTCAGTACAACAGCCCGCCTTAGGCATTCGAAGTGGGGATTCAGCTCCAATAAAGCAAGTCCTTGGTGACTTCGTCTTTAGGTTCCGCGTCAGCTTCTCTGCTCTCAAAATGATCACAATTCAAGATCCTGTTAAAAAACCTGTCATCCATCCTCCAACCCGTGGTGGATGTTTTCTCTCTGTCCTAATTGTCTCAAAATCTAGATGCGTTTTAACATCATTACAAACCTTTAACAAGACAGTTTTGCTCATTAGCCCATCTTAAAGGTGAAGACATGTCGTATGTTCAGAGTCTGTCTTCTGTAGGCTACGGTTGGAGAATTACAGTTCGAGAGTTTCCCCCCTCCTCTCCTTTCTCTTTTCGGAGCCCTCTCCTTAGAAGGGCAGTTTAAGATGTTGCATTTAACTTTAATCTGAACCTTTCCCCAAGACAGTACGTGAAGGATGAATGGCTTGTCGGATAGATCCTAACGCCAGGTAGCAATTGTCTTTGAAAAACAATTCATCGGGGGAAGACGATGGTGACAGAGGTACATGGTTTTTTAAAGCTGCTAACTGTTGAAGAACTGCACTTCCCCGCAGCAATGTGCTATCACATCTCGTATTTCATTCACAGTATAGTTTGAATGTTCCACCCACAGGAAAAGTTGATGCTTTGGTCCACAAAAAGTATCACCTGTAGACCTTGCCCCACGGTCCTGCTTTAACAGACTGTGGCCCATGCCGTGGTTTTAAAATATAATTAAACATTGGACAGCTTCTCATATTTATAAGAGACTTGTAAGTGTTCCACATAGTAGAATTTTTTCCCAGACAAGTTGGAAGTTACAGGAAATACAGTGTAAATGAGAAGCAGGTGGAGAGAGTATGTAGAGAGTTGGGGATGATGGCATCGACTCAAGAGGAGAGAGCTGGCGGGGCCCTAGCACCTAATGGGAGAAACTAACACACTCTTGACTCGCCCTCTTCCACTGTAGCTAGTACAACTTTTCACTGCTGTCCTGGGCTGCACCCCCTTGGATCTTAGCCCGGGGACTGGGGGCTCTCTCCAAGGGACACTTTGCAGACGGGCACAGGATGCTTTCTGAGACTAAGAATCTGACCCAGAGGCTCAGAGTCCAGCTGTGTTAATGGCCTCATGTAGCAGGCCTCTGGGGTGCTCCTCCACGGCCCACCCTCGCCCCCTTTTCTTCCAGGCTGTGTGATTGCTTCTCCCCTTCCAGCTGTCCCCTGTCATAGCCTGGCATCCCAGGAGCCAGGCAGGGCCAAGCAGTGAGTTCTCTGTCCCTGCCTCAGAGTCGTTTAAAACTTCCACTGCGGGGCTTCCGTGGTGGCGCAGTGATTGAGAGTCCGCCTGCCGATGCAGGGGACACGGGTTCGTGCCCCGGTTCGGGAAGATCCCGCGTGCCGCGGAGCGGCTGGGCCCGTGAGCCATGGCCGCTGAGCCTGTGCGTCCGGAGCCTGCGCTCCGCAACGGGAGAGGCCACAGCAGTGAGAGACCCGCGTACTGCAAAAAAAAAAAAAAAACTTCCACTGCATTTGATACCAGAAAAAGCCTCCAGAGACAAGCGAAATGGAAAGGCCTTTAAAGAACAGGTATGGAACAGAGTTGGTATTTGTAGGACCTGTATAAATATTCTCCCGTCTGGCGTGTTCTGCTGCTGTGAGCTTTGGTGAAACTGGTTCCCATTTACCATCTGGTGTGGTGTGCTTTTTCGTCTGTCCCTTCCCCATCCACCCTCCGTCACATACGTGCGTGGCCTCGTGACTGGCTTGGTCTCTCCTCATTTCATGAAATGGGGGAAAGGCTGTGCTTTAGGTGTAATTTAATAAGCACTCCTGTAGGTGTCCCCAGATGGCAATGAGGGGGGTGCTTCTGGTTTTTCTTCAAAGGGAAATAAGAGGTATGAATCGGTTTGGGGTGTTTCAGAGCATCTAATAAGCGAGTGGGTTCAGGGTAAAAATGGTCCCAGGCCTGGAGCACAGAAATGCCTCTCTGTGTGAAGGGGGAGCAGGTGTGTGGGTGTGTGTCTCATGAGAGGAGATGACAGGAAGCCCTGAGCTGATCTTTGTGCCCAGAAATTGTTGTCTCTGAAGATCAAAAAAGGAACCTGAACTGGGCTTCAGAACTGCCCAGTCATCTGGGAGTTTGCGCTTTGCTTGGTTCTGCCTTTCAGAAAAAGTCTTTGGGTAAGGATGCGAAAGCCATATTCAGCGGAATAAGCAGCTCCTGTTTAAATTGCTGGCATCCAGTCAGGTGTGGGCCTGGTGATCAGCGCCAGCGGGTACCTCAGGTCCTGGGCGGCCCTCCAGGCAGGCGTTATGTGCCCCCCAGGCCACCTAGAGGGTAGCCGCGTGGTTAACAGGTGAGCCCTGTGTGCTTTATCGTGGAAAACTCCTTAGGGCTTCCCATAGGCTCTCCCTGCTTGCGTTCTGGGTGTGTTGTCAGTGAGTTTAACTTATCAAAATATTATAACCAAAATTCACCCGAGAGAGTAAACCCTACCACCCACATGATCCTGAGGCCACAGCCTCATGCGGAAGCCAAGCAGCAGGGTGACGTGGTGAGCAAGCCTGCTCCCTCCGTGGCCGTGAACGCCCAGACCTTCCCCGGCACTGAGGTTCTGGGCTCTGGCCTGGGGATTCTGGTCTTCAGCCCCCAGCACAGGCTATCGGTGTGTTCGGCTCTCAGACCCTGGAGGAAGCTTCCCTCTGCTGACTGAGGTGACGGCCACCCCTGAGAGCCTTGTGGGAGCCCAAGGAACTGGGGGATGTTCACTTCAGGCTCAGAGGCAGTAGAGTCCAGAAACCCAGAGGTTGTGAGAGCTATGCCGGCAGCCCAGGTTCCACGTTGGCACGGCCTCCTCAGGGGCTGGTCTCTGGGGGGAAGACATCTTCCCCCCCCCCACAGGGTCCCCAAGTGCCAAGTTTAAACATCCCTGAGACGACTGCTCCGTCCTTCCGAGTGTCTGCTCGGCATGATACGTTTATGGGCATTAGGAACAGGCATGTGGCAGAGCTTCTGTGGACTAACTGAAAAAACAAACCCTACAGAGAGACGTTGCTTTTCTGTAAAAGAGGTTTGGCTTTGCCTTCCTCGGAGCCCGCCTCCCAGCCCTCCACAGACATCCTTGTGTCAGTCACCCCGTAGGCATCTCCTGGTTCCACAAAGCATGCAGCTGGGTTTCCCTCGGTCGCCTTCTCCCCAAGCTGCAAAATCCAGTAGGAAAGGGGATAGTGAAGTTCTGCCCCAGGTCGTAATGTCTTTATGGTCACATAAATTATTATTATTTTTTATTCACCAGAAATAAATTTGTAAAGGAATGAACCTGTGTGAAAGTCTCATGGGAATGAGAGGAACGTGGAAGAGAGGAAGAGGAGGCTGTGTCTTTCTCATGTGAGAGAAAGTCCCCCTTGACTACCAGCTCCTTAGTCACCAAAGTGTGTTCGAGGAGGAGCGAGTGTGTGTGTGTGTGTGTGTGTGTGTGTGTGTGCGACCAAGGCAAAGCCGCAGGGAACCACTGAATGCCATGCAGCTTTGTTGACTCTGGAGAAAATTCAAATAAGAAATAGACCGTAAGTAGGAAGATGCAATTATCTTCCCCTTAAAGAAGAAGGGTCCCAGGCAAGGAGCTTGGGCTCTCGGATCCTGCGTGTCACCTGATGGGAAGGTTGCACAGCTGGATGCAGAGCGCAGATATTCCTCTGCAAACCTGACTCAGGGCCTGACCCTGGAAGGATAACTTCACCTCCAGCAGCCGAGGCAGAGATTGTACCCCTCCTCCCTGTAGGAATGGGGGTGCAGATTGTTTGGCCAGAGTCCTCGTCTGGGGGAACCAGACTCGGAAAAATGTGGGGCGTAGGCGTATCTCATCCGTAAGAGGGCCATGTCACAGAATCACCATAGCAACGGAGTGAGTGTCACCAGTATGTCTGACAACTCAGAGGATTATTTTTCCTCCTGAAATGGTGATTTAGAATCTCTAAGCCCATTAGTCATGTTTTTCTGTCTTTGACTTAAAAATGGGCATGGGGCTGACTAGCCCGTTTTTAAGGGAGATAGGAAGGTGGGAATCCCAAGGTGTGCAGCGCGCGAGGGGGTAAGGGGAGCTGATGTCTGGGGTCTCCTGAGTGAGCTGGGCTGGACCTGCGACCTCCTCAGCCCTGGGCAACCGTAGGGAAGGTGCTCTGGCCGTTTTGCAGAGGGGCACACAGGACTCAGCCAGGCAGGGCAGTGGCAGGTGTGGGACTGGAAGCTGTCTGCAGGGATTTAGATCCTCTGCAGCTAAATCAGGCTGACCCACAGTCAGAGACCTTACTGAGTGCCCCGTCACCTACTGTGTGCGGGACACTGGAGACCCTGCCTTATTCCTGGAGAAGGTCACATTCCAGGGAGGACAAACGTGAGCCCAGGCCGGGGGCAAAGAGGACAGAGCCCTGGAGTTGCGAAAAGCCTTCAGTAAGAGGGCCTAACTCCTAACGAATAGGAGTCTCCCAGGCAGAGAAGGGGGGGAGGGGTGTGGGCAGCATTCCAGGCAGTGGGAATGGCACGTGCATGAGTGGGTGGATTGCTTAGGGGGACAAGTAAGAATTCAGTGTGGTCAGGGCTAGGGGTAAGTGGCATGAAGGGGAGGGTGACCAGGAGCACAGTGAGGGGCCTTGTGTCAGGCCAGGGCACCTGGGATTGTCAGCAGATGAATCGCTGTGCAGGCGCATCAGAAGAGGGATTCTATTCTTGGAGAACTCAGGATCCAACAAAGGTCAGCAACTCGGGAGTAAATTGGGTCCCAAGTTATTGTGCCAGAAACGTTCAGAGCAAGGAAAGAGGATGGGAGGCGAGCCTCAGAGCCTCTGAGGAGGAGATGCCACAGCAGGAGGGACCACTGCCAGGGGTCAGGGCGGGCTTTGTTTGCAGGGGAGCGAGGGGTTTCATCTCTAGATGGCTAGCACTTACTGTACAGGTAGGTACGTGCATGTGCCAGGCGCTGACCTTCACTACCCCCTTTGGTCCCCACCACAATCACGTAAAGCATGACACATAGGCACTCTTTTATCCTCATTTTATAGATAAGGCTCAGGCACAGAGAGGTTGGGTAACTTGCCCAAAGCCACACAGCTTGGCAGAACTGGGATCTCCCAATCACTGTGTTGAGATCACACAGCTAGTGGGTGACCAAGCAGAAACGAACTCCAGTTTGTTTCCAAAGCTCATGTTTTTAACCAGCAATTGTTGGAGGAGCTGTCTGAGCCTGGCAGATTGGATAGAAATTAGGCAGAGGTAGAGAGAAGGACCTCAGAGCAGAGAGAGCCACATGAGCACGTGGTAGAGCCTGGGACCTGCGAGAGGGACTGTGGGGCAGTTGGGGATAGTGGGGTCCTCAGGAGAGGGTGGCGAGTCCTCGTGTGTAGGAGGGGAATGGGGCGGCCTGAGGATCACTGAATGAGTGCCCAGCTAAGGAGCTTTTTTGTTTTTTACGCACAGGTTACTGTGAGCGTGGTTTGGCTTTACTCTCACCTGGTGTCTCCAGAATCCTGTTGGGGGTCTTTTTCTCTCAGACCACGATTCGCTCCTGAGGCTAAACCACCAGTGCTCCTGAGTTAACCCTGTGGTTCAGAGAAATTTAACCATGTGTTTTTGTCTGAACACTCTCTACCCTGAGCTGGACAGGATCGCAGCGGTTTTGCTCCCTGAATGTCCCAAAGCAAGAAGCCCTCTGTGCCCAGGGGCAGAAGTGCCCGGTGGGGCTGGCACCTGGGGGGACAGGAGCAGGCCTCAGCACTTGCGGCTGTATTAGGAGCTTCCCCTCTGCTTCAGCCTCTCTCTCTGGAGACTCCAGGACTTACTTTTAGAAAGAGAAGTATGATTCAGTTAAGCCTAGAACTGAATGTGGAAGAAGTGCTTTCTGGGCTCCCTGGAAGGTGGGCCTTGTTGTAATTGTGGCCTGGGCGTTGGGGCAGCCCAGAGTGAGAAGGGGCCTGAGTCAGGCCCCCAGGTCCTGTAGCCCAACCCCCTGATGTTATAAGGGCATCCGGGGGAAGCAGGAAGGGAGGGGCAGACTGGACTCCGTGGGCATGAGGGAAGATGGGAAGACTAAAAGGCACAGTTGTTCCCTTCAAAGACTTTCCTGAAGAATGCAGTCTCCTGCAAGGGAAGCAACAATAATGCAAGTTGCCCACTGTCGGGCTGAAGGCTGGGAGGGCGCAGGATGTCAGGGAGGGAGTGGCGTGGGCTGGGTTCTTGGGGAGGATGCTGGCTGGAGGCAACCCTCAGTTGATGGCAAGCAGTTGGGCCGGGCCTAGCTGCCAGGGGCAGGGGAACATCTGGGGCCTAGGCATGCAGGCAGGCAGGAACAGGTGGAGAGAGAGGACCACAAAGATGCCTGAAGCTGGAGGGATGAGTTGGGGCAGAGGTGTGCTCTGTGGGATCGGGGCTTCATTTAGAAGGAAAGAGGGGACAGAGAAGCGAGGAGAGACACAGCAAACCCTTCAGGCTGGCTGCACTCTGCCTTGGGGCCACAATCTTCACACCTGCCCTTCATGCCTGCCCGCTCACCATGGGCTCATCTGATGAATGGGGTGCTTTTTTGGGACACCATGGAGCCACCTGACGGCCCCGTTATCAGGTTTGCATCCTGGCGGGCCCCAGGTTTGCTGAATAGATGGCTCCTGAGAAAGCACTTCTGCCACTGGGGCTGTTCCTGGATTCCAGGGAGGAAAGCCCTCGGCACCCAAGTTTGCTGTCCTCTTTGTTAGGCGTCCTGGCTGGTTCAGCCACGGGGGCAGTGTGGTTCCATGGGACACTAATAGGGCATTCCTGTTTTCCTTGAGGGAAAAAGGAGGTGTTTCGTGGGCAAATTTAAGAATCATAGTATTAAAGTTAAACAAGTGAATACCTTAATTCACTATGAGGTGTCTTCGGGCCTGTAAGAAACTCCATATACATTGGATATCTCCAAAAGGAGCATATAACATACAGTTTTGCCCCAATTTTATTGGCCTTAGAGCACTTTTTTTTTATTCCAGTATATTTTGAGGGGCACATGTTCCAAGGATCATGCCTTGGGAAACCCCGTTCTAAAATCCCACTGGAATTATTGTCTCTCTCCCCTTGTCCCCTTAGCACACGTGGCGCTCTGTCTAGTATTACTAGGTAATATTTTGTCTGTGCAGCCTCATCTAGGTCACAGGCAGGGATCATATCTTGTCACATGTAGCTTCTCTAGCACCTAAAACCAAGCTGTGGATATGTGAGAAATTTTATGAAGATTGATTGCCTGGGTGATCAACGTCAGACCATGCAGTTTGCAACCAGTGTTTGTGACCTGGGGATCAGCTGTCTTTGACTCTGGCGGATTGGAACTTTAACAGGCCAAAAAATAAATAAATAAAAGGTTCGTTTCCAAACAGTTACCACACAGCACAGCTGCCCCTTCCTTCCCCAGTAGGGCCCCACCATGCCACAGGGCAACACTATTGCCGGAGAAGTTTCCCTGAAAATTGCTTTCCTGGGATTCCCTTCCAAAGACAGCTGCAAGGAAACACAACTTGATCCTATATATCCTGAAACCTCCTGGTAACACCACTGTTCAGCAAAATCCAAAAGATGGGCTCTAGCCAGTAGGGGGTTATTAATGAAATATGGGAAAGACCTCAGATGCTGTGAGCTGAGTGCTATAAAATAAATGGTGCTCATGGCCCAAATCCCAGTGGAATGTGGAGGCCATCTGAAAAAAAAAGGGAAAGGCTGAGCAGGGAGCTTTCTTTAATAAACCCAGAGTTCCCTCCTGCAGCTGAAGGGCACCTGAAATTCGACTCTCTAGCCCTTCCTCCTTCCCTTTTCTTGCCTCGTAAGGTGAAAAGAACACACATGGGGGCTTTGGACTTAAGAGGGACGTGGCTTTGAGCAAGTCACTTCCTAACAAACCTATAGGGATGTGAACCGAACACTGCACTTCACCTCCCAACAAACACTTCCCCTTTGGAGCCGCACCAATAACTTGGGAGAGTTGACCTCAAGTCTAGGGTGGGCCCGATTGGTCCAAGGCCAACACCATTCATCCTGGTGGTGACCGGTTCTGGGATGGGCTACGATCTGATCTGGCTAAGGAGCTGGGAGGAAATGTCTGCTGGAGGCATCAGCCTCTCTCTACCCACCCCCGGACATCAGTGTTGGATCACGAAGCCTCTTCTGACCACAAGCAGAGCCAGCCGCAGGACGGAACCTACCCCAAGGATGGCAGAGGGAAGATAATCATAGAATCTGTATATTTGGTGACGTTGTTGATCAACTCGCCTAACTCTAATTCTTCCAGACTTCCCAGTCCCTAACCACAGACATCCCTGCCATGTTTAAGCCAGCCTGAGTTGTCAACACAGTGTAACTGACCCCAGGCAGCAGTCACGTGGGGAGTGCTGCTCCCCACGGCCAGCGAGCAACTGGTCACAGAGTAGGCGCTCAGCAAAGTTTTCTTCCTTTCTTCCTTTCTTCCTTCCCTCACATTTACATAAAAGTAACCTGGAGAATGTGTCCCAAGAAAATCCCATCTCTTCCACTTTCAAGAGTTAACTCACGTGCTCTCCTGTGAGCCTAATATGGCGCTAGACTTCGCGGTAGGTCTTCAGTAAATATTTGAATGACTCTTAACCTGGAACCTACCTCTAGACTGTGATGTTGGCCCTGCCTGGACTCCAGCTTATGGCCGGCTTGGTGGGGGTGAGAAGTGGTAACGGATGTGCACGTAGACAGCAGAGGTCTCAGTCCTGTGTCTCGACTCTGGGACGAGCACCTGCAGCACAGGTCTCTCCCTGCTGCTCAGACACCTGTCACTGGTAAGGTGGAGACCTTCTATGGCCAGTCACCTACAAAGCAAACCGTCCGAGGAATGTCTGGTATGCAGGGTATGTGATGTGGTGTGGTGTGGGTTTGTTTTTTCTGTTCATCATTTGTCAAGGAAATCCTCAACTATTTTGTCTGGAGGCATAGCGTGGAGCTGTGGACCCCAGGGGAGTGGAAGTTAGCAGGAGGGAGTCGGACAGCTCTGCCTCTTTTCCTGCATCTGGGACTGCATGGTACCATCCTCTACCTGGTATATTTTGCTCAGGCTCTGGCTTTTTCCTCTGGTCCCCAATGGAAGTCAGGTTGAAATATAGAAGCAGGAGTAGCAGCAGGAGGAAGACACTTCCTTGGGGAGGAGAATCACTGAAAGTTACAGGGGGAATAAGCCAGGGAGGAGGCTGAGCCATCGTATGACATAGATGCGTGTACTTCCCCTTCAGTGTCTAGCTCCTGGGCTTTGTACAGGGGACAGAATTTGGCCTGGGAATCATGGGATTTGGGTTCTGGTTCTAGCTGAATGATCTTGGGAACATTCCTTGACTTCTTGGAACCTCTTTGTTTTCATGAGTAAACAGATCTTCTGCCATGATTCCAATTGGCTCTGGGTGGTGGACATCTTTATATTTGACAGTTACCAATATTTTGAGTATTAATTCCGTACTAGGAGTTTTGCTAGGTCATTTACAAGTATCGTCATTTTCTTCATCACAGTGAACAGTAAGTGCTTAAAACATGCCAGTCACAGTTCTAAGAACTTTATTTATGTTAACTCATTTAATCCTGGCAACAACCCTAAAAGGTAGATACTAACCCCATTTTTCAGATGAGGAAATTGAGGCACAATAACGTCAAATGCTTTCCCCCAGTCCACACAGCTAGAAAAGAACAAATCCAAGAAGTGAACCCAGGCAGCTTGGCTCAGAATTGTATTCTCAACCTCTGTGCTCTATTTTACGTTATTTTTCTTAAAACAAATAGTGGTATTACCTCTATTTCATGGATGATGAGACTGAGAGAAATCATACAATTTGGCCAAGGTTACACAGCTCTTCAATGGTGGAGCCCAGTACCTAAACCTAGATGTGTCATCCAAAGGTTTTCTGCCATCTTGGACCCCTCTCAGTGGATTAACAAACCCAAAGAGAGAAGGCTCTTCAAACACCCAGGATGACCACCACGGCTTGGTGGACTTGATATTGGATAACCATGATGAGGGTGTCAAAATATAATTTTCAAAAACTAAAAAGATGACTCTCATACAAATATATAGTGAACATGTGTCAAAGATTGATCGAACTCATTGATGAAGGAACCAGCAGAATGACAAGATTCATTCCGAAAGATAGAAAACTATTAATCATTGCTGAAAGAGCGTGTGCTGGCATAAGATTGATAAATCGATTATCTTATAAGGCAACAAAACTATAACGTTTGGGTTGTAATCTATTCTTCCAGACAAAATCATGGTGCCTCTGTAAGACAAGAATCATTTGCATCCACTCCCGGTCTCCTACAATTTCACATCTCCTTGGAGTAATCCAGTGTTCCGCTCACCGGTAAATAGAAGGTCAAAACGAAAGGAATACATCCTTAGAAAACTCGATAAGCCTCTAATGGGTCTCCATGCAGTTGTTCTTTTTCCTAACTCCAAGTTTTGGATACTTTTTCTAAACCAGGGCACTGAGCCGATGACCACCCCCACACACACCAAGGCTGCTGTAACCTAGAAGAGCATGATATTTAAGATTAGAAGACCACCAGGTTCAAGCAGTGGCCCCACCACTTTGTGTGCTTATGCAAATCTCTGTACTCTCTGAGCCATAGTTGCATCATCTGGAAAGATTTTTTTTTAATTAGGATAACTATCCTCTCTTCCACCTCACAGAATCTTTGTGAGGATCAAATTAGAGTGAATGTAAGAGGATGGGGTCAGTCATTGTTTTGCCTTTTGATTGAAAGGGGTCCAGCCATTGAGCTCAGCCCCTGGATGTGAAGGGAAGCCTTTGATGGAAAGCAGGCTACATTGCAAAGCCCTTAGCTCTCTGGGATGCTCTAGCAAACACTGGTGCGTCCAAATGAGCAGGCATCATCTTCAGGCCGAGCCCGCAGAACGAGGATTGCAAGAGACTTTGAAGACCTCAGTCACATTAAAGAGGCAGAACTGCTGTGAAGGCTGTTTGTGACAGTGAAGCTTTGGAGGGACACCTTGATCCCGAGTCATTTCACCGGCCATCCCAGCCTGAGCTCCGCAGCAGGCATCTGTCACAGTCTTAACCAGGGGTTGGCAAACTTCTCCCGTAAAGAGCCAGATGGTGGATATTTTAGCCTTGGCAGGCCACAGATAGCATCTGTCATTACATATTCTTTGTTTTTATTTTTGTCTTTTACAACCTTTTAAAAATGTAGAGGCCATTCTTGGGCTCCCCGACTGTACAGAAATAAGCAGCAGGCTGAATTTGGTCCACAGGCCACAGGTTGCCAACCCAAGTGTTACTAGCTTCGGAGGTAAGAGAGCCGCCCCTGAATCCTGTTTTCTTCATGTTGCAGCCGTGTGAGCTTGGGCAAGCTTCCTTTATCTCTCCGAGCCTGACTGTCCTCGTTGGTAAAATACTTTCTGAAAATACTTGCTGCTTATCTGCTATCTTGCCAAGCACAAGAGTGTTTATGAGGCTGAAATAAAATGAGAGAGTCCCGGCATGTCAAAAGAATGTGACAGAGGCACAGCAGCTTCGCTTGACCCCTGTAGTGGTCTGGGCTGCCCTGAGCAGGGGGTCACAAAAAAGTGGAGTCTGGTTTTGTGATGATGGCCTGGAATCAGACAGGGCCACGTGACAGCATCCTGAGGACTCCGACTCAGTTTGACCAGGGTGGGTTCCAAGCACCTGTATTTTTTTTTTTTTAAAGGCTTCCTCGGTGAGTCTGACCTGCAGCCAAAGATGAGAAACGCCCCCTGAAGAGTCTCCCACTTGCCAGAGCACAGGCATCTGCTCCAGGTGGTCTGAAAACTTGTCCATGCAGACAGCTTGGTGCCTCTGCTGGCCTCATTCCCACCTGCATCCAGCTAAGCCTGGTGTCCTTCAAAGCAAAGCCTTCTCCCCACTGCACTGTGGGTCAAACTCCTGCTCAAGCCATCAGCTTGGAAGACTGTTTCATGTCAAAATAACAAGTGTTTTTCTGAGAGCACAGAAATGGCAACAGTAGTGGTGGTCCCTGCGTGACCGCCACAGGGAAGGAAGCTGGCCTTTCAGCGGGAGGCCTAATGCGGGCCTGTTGTCTGATGTGCATTAACCCCCAGCCCTGATCAGATCTCAGAGACTGAGGCTCAGAGAGGTCACCTAGCTGGCTCAAGGCCACAGAGTTAATCAACAATTTTGATTAAGAGAGAAGTGCAGTTAACCTCCAGTGAGGATGGTTCCTCCTGTGAATTACACTCCCGTAGTCCTATTAACACTTCCCTTTATGGCATTTTCTTTATGGCCATGAGATTAGAACAGTAGAACACTTATGCTGGGAATTTCCAAGGGGCATTTTTTTAAACTTTTTTTTTCAGTTTTTAAATTGGAGTATAATTGCTTTACAGTGTTGTGTTAGTTTCTGCCGCACAGCAAAGTGAATCAGCCATACACATACACACATCCCCTCCCTCTTGGACCTCCCTGCCACCGCCCCACTCCATCCCACCCATCTAGGTCGTCACAGAGCACCAAGCTGAGCTCCCTGTGCTCTACAGCAGCTTCCCAGTAGCTATCTGTTTTACACATGGTAGTGTATTTATGTCAAACCTAATTTCCCAACTCTTCCCACCCTCCCCTTCCCACCCTGTGTCCACACATCTGTTCTCTCTGTCTGCATTGCTATTCCTCCCAGCAAATAGGTTCATCTGTGCCATTTTTCTAGATTCCACTATGCGTTAATATACGGTATTTGTTTTTCTCCTTCTGACTTCACTCTGTATGACAGATTCTAGGTCCATCCACATCTCTACAGATGACCCAATTTCATTTCTTTTGATGGCTGAGTAATATTCCATTGTATATATGTACCACATCTTTTTCCATTCATCTCGCGATGGACATTTAGGTTTTTTCTATGTCCTGGCTATTGTAAATAGTGCTGCAGTGAACATTGAGGTGCATGTGTCTTTTTGAATTATGCTTTTTCTCAGGGTATATACCCAGTAGTAGGATTGCTGGGTCATATGGTAGTTCTATTTTTAGTTTTTTAAGGAACCTCCATACTGTTCTCCACAGTGGCTGTATCAATTTGCATTCCCACCAACAGTGCAAGAGGATTCCCTTTTCTCCACACCCTCTCCAGCATTTATTGTTTGTAGATTTTCTGATGATGGCCATTCTAACTGGTGTGAGATGATACCTCATTGTAGTTTTTTTTGTTGTTTTTGGGGGGTTTTTTGGGTTTTTTTTTTTCCTCATTGTAGTTTTGATTTGCATTTCTCTAGTAATTAGTGATGTTGAGCAGCTTTTCATGTGCCTCTTGGCCATCTGTATGTCTTCTTTGCTGAAATGTCTATTTAGGTCTTCTGCCCATTTTTTTATTGGGTTGTTTATTTCTTTGATATTGAGCTGCATGAGCTGTTTGTATATTTTAGAGATTAATCCTTTGTCTATTGCTTTGTTGGTAAATATTTTCCCATTCTGTGGGTTGTCTTTGGGGCATTTTTTTTTTTTTTTTTTTAAATCTCAAAGGCTCATGGTTAACTCTCATTTAAGAAGCAAATTCCTCATCCCTTCGTGGGAATTCAGACCCGGGGCACCTTGGAGCTGGAGATGCCCAGGTTGTCACTAAGTTGCTATTATCCAATAAATATGTTCCTGAAAAGACTGGATAAGTAAAATCATTACATGATTTCAAATTTCTGTGCATGTTTTAGGGTTTTGTTTGTTTGGGTTTTTTTAGAAATAGGAGAATCCCACTGCAAAGAGAATCATTTACCTTTATTTGGTTTGCAAATTCGGATTTTGGCATATTGGGTTTTCTTAATTATGTCTGTAATTTTGGCTGTTTCTTTAGTGACAGTTCCTCAGTCGTACTTTGTGAAAACCAACTCTTTAGTTCCTAAGATGGAAGCAGCAAATATTTCTTCAGTACCGCTGTGCTAGTTGATGCTGGACCAGATCACATACGCTATCTCATTTATTACTCACAACAATTCTGCAGCATGGGTTGTATTGGCCCCATCTGATAGATAAACTGAGATGCAAGCTCTTGATCTGCTAAAGGATAGAAATGGCTTCCAATCCGGCTTTGTCTGACTCCAGGGCAAGTGCTCTTTCCAAGTCAGGCAGCACAAGGTTTTTCTCATCATTGAAAAACCAAGACAAAGAAACTCCATCCTCCACCCCTGTATCCCCCCTGTGCAAATGCCTTCAGTAAATCCAAAGTCTAGGTTGATAGGCAAACATTTTACATTAACCAAGCTCCCCTTTTACATAGTGAGAGGAGCTGGGTCAGACACGCAGAGACCACCAGTGTGGCTGTATTCCCCCCCGAGCAACTGGGAGCCTGACCAGTCTGGGCCAGTCAGGTCAGCACCCAAGCCCAAGGGGACTGCAGAAAAGAGTGTGTGTGGTCTGACGCCTCCCCTGACACTGCTCTCTGCTGGGTCAGTTTCCTGGGCTATAGAATGGGCCTGCTCCTGCTGCCTGCAGTACACCATGACCTGGAGGGAAACAGTTGTCCCCCCTTGTAAGGGACCCCTCGTATTCATGATTCCCTAATCAGTGGATGTCCTTCCCTGTGAATTTGGAAGGACATTTTTAAAATACAATTTCAAACCCAGGCTCTTAACTGAACACTTACATTAATCTCAGTTGAGTTGCTGTTGCTTGCCACCAAATGTGTCCTGATGAATGTAGCTTGTACAGTTCTTAGCACAGAGCCTTGCCTTGCATATGGTAGGCCTGCAAACGTTGTCAGTGTTTGTGGTTGTTAGTATTGTCTGCGTCTTTGTCTCCCAGGGTCAGTGCGTTGTCCTGCACGGTGTAGGTGGTTGTAGAGGTTGATCAAACTGACCAGCGAACGTGGCCTGAAAAGTCACCTGCAGCTCTGATGCCCCACAGCATGACAATGGCGCAGCCCTGCTCCAGTATTGGTATTAAATGTAGCTCTCAACCTGCATGGCTAGTGTTGGTGGAGTACGTGCTCTGTGCTTGGGACCAATGCAGGAACCAATAAGGCTCTCAGGGTGGAGGAAGTTTGTTTGGGACAGGGAAAACCATGGAAGTCTTTCTGGAAAGTTCACACATTCATTTAACAAATATTTACTGAACACTTGCCGTGTAGCTAGGAGGTTAGGGTGCTGGGAAGGGCATGGAATGGAGTCAGGGGACCTGTCTTCATGATCCTGGCTCTGGGGTCCACGAGTAACTCACCTCCCCTCTCTGAGTCTCAGCCTTTCCAGGGGTAAGAGGTAGGGTGGGCGGGGGAAGGGGGTGTGTGTAGTTGGCATAGACTGGCAGCTTCCACACTGAATTTTCTTAGAGTCCAGGGTTTTCAGGAGGTTCCCAGGGGCCTCCTCTGCAGGAGCGTGTGCAGGGCAAGGTGAAAGTCAGGACCCCGTGCCTGTTTGGACAGAGCTGCTTTTATCTGTGTTTTGCGTTGGGCTTCCATGTATAATTCCACTTGGAAAAGGGTTCTGCTGCTTTAGGAAAGCTTACAAACCAGGCAATCTCCAGGTCCCTTCCAGCCCCGACCATGTGGGAATATTTATGCCAGGGACTGTGTCCTCGGCTGGGGAAGCACAGAGCTGGACCCTGCCATCCGAGAGCAGGACAGGCAGGGAGGCGGGGCAGGGGAGAGGCTCCCCGGCCACACAAGAGCTCTTCTGTCCCAGGGAGAACTCCTTGGTGCCCACGCTGTCCCCGGGGGAGGGCACATCCCTGCGGAGGCTGCAAGGCCCAGGAAAAGAGCAGCTGTGGGCCAGGAGTCTGGAGACCTAACTTCCAGTGCCAGCTCTGTCCCCTCCTCTCTGTGTCATCTTGAGCAGGTTGTGAAAACCCCTCTGAACCTCGGTTCTCTTGAGTCACAGGCTCCTTTTGAGAACAAAATAAGTGGGTGAACATGGTACTTGACCCACAAATGTTAATATCATTGTAAAGGGAAAATCAAGGTGGAAGGATCCATTTGAAGCCAGCGGACTACAAGCTACAGATCTGCACCCGTGGGCCCAGCGAGAGACACCATCTGGTAAAGCCGTGGCGGCAGATATGCCCTGATCCCAGTAATGAAATGCTGTCTGTAAGTGTTAAGTGTCTTTTCTACCTAAATAGCTTATGTGCCATGACTGGCAATGTCCGGGCAGACTTCAGTCATCTTAGGCCTCCTATAGCCTGTTATTGCATGCATTTGGGGGGTGGCAACGAAATGGTTAAAAACCAGGCTGTGTATTCAAATCCTGCTCTGCCACTTAATAATCTTTGTGCCTTGGTTTCCCCACTGAGAAGAGAGGAATAGAAATAGGACCTATGTCAGAGAGTTATGGTGAAAGTTAAATGCACAAGTACACATAAATGTCCTAGAATGGTGCCTGGCCCATAGAAAGGGCTCAGTATGTGCTAACCATTATGATGCTATTTGTACACTTGTCTCTCTTTGGCATCTAGTGTAGTACATGTGAGAGCTCAAAAATATCAGTGTAGTTAATGAATAACAGCTAATGTTTTTGTCATCCCTTTTGAAAGCACTTTACACATATTAACTTACACAATCTTCATACAACCCTATGAGGTACTACTTACTACTCCCATTTTCCAGATGAGGACATAGAGGCACAGAGAAATTAGTATCTGACCCAAAGGTGCAGAGCTGCAAAGTGGCAGAGTCAGGATTGGAGCCAGGCAGTCTGAACTCTGCAAGCTTTACTCTTCTCCCCTCCGCCTACTAATGTTTATTTGTCAGAATATTTTCTGGATTATACAGCGAATACATGTTCAAGGTAAAAAATTTTAAACTCAAAGAATCATAATGATAAAAAAAATCAACTTAAATTCCATCACCCGGAGATGAACACCTGGTTGACTGTCTTTGTCTGCATGTGCTGTGACTGGGTTTGTGTCTATGCATAGTAGTTACATAATGAGATCATGACATCCCTGCACTTTTTCTTTATCGTGAGCCCTGTCATGGGTGGAATTGTGTCCCCCCAAAAATCATATGTTGAAGTCCCAACCCCCAGTACTTCAGGATATGACCTTATTTGGAAATAGGGTCGTTACAGAGGTAGTCAAGTTAAAGTGAGGTCCTTAGGGTGGGCCCTAATCCAACATGACTGGTGTTATAAAAAGAGGAAACGTGGACACAGAGACACCTATAGAAGAAAGACGATGTGAAGAGACAGAGAGAAGACAGCCATCTATAAGCCAAGGAGAGAGGCCTGGAACGGATCCTTCCCTCCCAGCCCTCAGAAGGAACCAACTCTACTATACCTTGATCTTGAACTTCTAGCCTCCAGAGCTGTGGGACAGTACATTTCTGCTGCGAAGACACCCAGTCTGTGGTGCTTTGTTCCAGCAGCCCTAGCAAACTAATAGCAGCACTTTAAAGCAGTCTTGCGATCTCTGCTTACCTCTTGCACCTTGTTTCCAACCCCTATTCCTTCCCCCACCTCCAGATTCCATCCTCAGATCAACGTTTGTCTTTCATCCCTTCCCTGATGGAGTCCTCACTCTGAACCACCTCGAAGACGACAGCTGGAGCCACTCCTATTGCACAGCCTTTCCCATTGGATGCAACTCGGTGCAGGGCCCCTGGAATTTTTTGAATGGATCCAAATCATCTTTAATTAGTATCCTGTTCTGCTCTGGGTGATGGGACCAGAAAGCCTTTTGAAACCCTGAGGGAGTATCTTAATGTGGACAGTGTCTGGTGCCCACTGAGGAGGCCTCGACTTTCCCGAAAGAAGGTCAAGTTTATGGAGAAGCAGGTAGGGAAGTTGTCCCCAGCTGGGTATCATGGAGGAGAAGGGCTGTCCACGAGCTATTGTCAGCATTTCAAAGAAAAGCCTAACAGACACCAAAAGCTTTCATTCTTAACAGAGCCAAATTAAGTACCAGGCCAGCTGTCCAGGTTGCCAGTCTATGAAGCCCCAAAACACCACCAAACTAAGTCAGAAAGATGGGGCCATTCGGCACCTGTCTCCAAGTACAGCCCCCTATTTACCTGGTTAAAGGTAAATGAAGGTGACAGCATTCTCTAGAGGAAATGAGGATGGACGATCCCTCTGTGGCGCCTCTAGTTTTCCCCCACGAGGGACCTGTCCCGAGCATTCATGGGAGGCGGGGAGGCGGAGGCACCAGCAGCCCTAAGCCCGGCCAGTAGGCAGGCCCTGCAAGGCCTGTGTCACACAGCTGGACACATGTAAACGAGTCATGCCTGCTCTGTGCCAAACACTGGAAAGTTTTTTCCAAGTTTGAAGTCCTTTTAGATGCCTCCCAGAAGGTTATCAGCTCAGAACATCACAAAGACAGAAAGAGAGAAAATGAAAACTATGAAAGTCTGTTGATTAAAAAAAAAAAAAGAAAACTTTTTAAACCACACAAATAGACTTTGTAACTACCATGGTGTTAATCCCTCTGTCCTTGGTGAGTGTGAGAGAGTTAGGCCATCCAGTCACGGGTGACTGAAAAATGGGCAAGGAACAATATTTTCAAATAAGTTAAAATGTATTATATCCAGTGCATATATGAACATAACAAAGGAGGTATAATGTTTTATTAAAAGAAAAACAATATCTCTCCACTCTCACCATCATTTTGGAGAAGGCTAGCAAGAGTACACCAAATACACATTTTAGCTGAAACTGCAAGGCCAAGTACTTTTTTTTAATAAATTTATTTATTTTATTTATTTTATTTTTGGCTGTGTTGGGTCTTCGTTGCTGCACATGGGCTTTCTCTAGTTGCAGCAAGCAGGGGCTACTCTTTGTTGCAGCGTGTGGGTTTCTCATTGTGGTGGCTTCTCTTGTTGTGGAGCATGGGCTGTAGGCATGCGGGCTTCAGCAGTTGTGGCACGTGGACTCAGTAGTTGTGGCTCGCAGGTTCTAGAGCGCAGACTCAGTAGTTGTGGCGCATGGGCTTAGTTGCTCCGCGGCATGTGGGATCTTCCTGGACCAGGGCTTGAACCCATGTCCGCTGCATTGGCAGGTGGATTCTTAACCACTGCAGCACCAGGGAAGCCCCAAGGCCAAGTATTAAAATAGTGAACAAAAGCCAAATATCATGATCATAGATAAACTTCTGGGATACAAGAATAAACCTGAAATTTTACTTTTAGATTTTAATTATTTTTCTAATTTTACTAAGGAAGATCTTATTTTAGTTATTAAAATGCACCATCGGTTTCCAGATTGCTCCTGAGGTTACTATATTGCACAGTTCCATCATTAAGTAGGTGCCGCGTTCAGCTGGCACACTGATTTCACTAACCTTTTGACACAAGGCAGTATAATTTAAGAAAACGTTTTTCAGTAACCTGTTTTTATGATTTTTTAGCTGTGGTGGGCAGAATAATGACCCCCAAAGATGTTTACATTCTAATACCCAAAACATGTGAAGGTATCACATTACATGGCAAAGGGACTTTCGTGGTGTGATTAGGTTAAAATCTCAAGATGGGGAGATTATCCTGGATTATCGGGGTGAGCCCAGTATAATCACAAGGTCCTCATAAAGGGAGGTGTGGGGGTCACAGTTAGAGAAGGAGAAGAGAAGACAACCAAAGCAGAAGTTGAAGTGATGTGATTACTGGCTTTGACGATGGGGAAGGGGCCATGAGCCTAGGAATGTGGGCAGCCTTGGGAAGGCGGAAAAGGCAAGGAACAGGTTCTCCCCTAGAGGCTCCTGTGGGAATGTAGCCCTGCTGACATCTTGAAGATAGGTCAGTAAAACACACTTTTCACTCTGACCCCCAGAACGGTAAGATAATAAATTTGTGTTATTCTAAGCCACTAAATTTGTGGTTAATTTGTTACAGCAGCAATAGGAAACTAATACAGTAACTTCGGGAAATCTATCTTTTTTTAGAAAAATCCTTCCTCTTCAACTTGTGAAAATGGTTAGTGGTCTATAGCAACCATTTTGACAATTTAAAAATTTAGCCTCCATAATTGAAAACTGTAACAAATTATCTTTTAAAGGGTTTTTCTAAATAAAAATCTACTGTTGTGAAGTGTGATTAGTGAGATCAGAATATATTTGGGAACACCTCATTTTTCTCTAACACTTCATTGTTTCATACTCTTTATATACTTCGTTATTTCTTCATTAAGAATGATTTATCATGCATGTTTGTATGATTTCACATTTTATTTGCACCTCCTGAAATTTTTCTTTCTTTTTTTTTTTTTGCGGTACGCAGGCCTCTCACCGCTGTGGCCTCTCCCATTGCAGAGCACAGGCTCCGGACGCGCAGGCTCAGCGGCCATGGCTCACGGGCCCAGCCGTTCTGCGGCGTGTGGGGTCTTCCCAGACCGGGACACGAACCCGTGTCCCCTGCATCGGCAGGCGGACTCTCAACCACTGCGCCACCAGGGAAGTCCGCACCTCCTGAAATTTTGAGGTGGGTGGCAAAGCTGACATTCTGCTTTTAGTTAATCTCAGAAGATGTGAAGAATTTCCAAACAATATTTTTTGAAAGATTTTTTTACCTAAAAAAATCAAGTATACATCTGGAATGCTTATCAGAATTTGCGAGGAAATACTCAAATATTAACAATACATATGGGATTTCCCTCGTGGCACAGTGGTTAAAAATCCGCCTGCTAATGCAGTGGACACAGGTTCAAGCCCTGGTCCGGGAAGATCCCACATGCCACGGAGCAACTAAGCCCGTGCACCACAACTACTGAGCCTGTGCTCTAAAGCCTACGAGCCACAACTACTGAGGCCCACGTGCCTAGAACCCGTGGTCTGCAACAAGAGAAGCCACCACAGTGGGAAGCCCATGCACTGCAACGAAGACCCAATGCAGCCAAAAATTAACTAATTAAAAAAACCACATCTATTTGAATGACACACCTTGTCCTTACTACCAACATTGTTTCACCAATTAGCTAATATACCATCATGAGGGGTAGTGTTTGCTGATTCCCTGACCTTCCGAGCAGTCGCCCAAACCACAGGGACAAGAAGCCTGGAAACAAGAATTCCCAGACTCCCTGGCTAGCAGATTCTGTCCAGGTTTGGCATCTGGGGGGATGCAGAAGAAAAGGAGAAGCTGATGTCTCAGAGGCAATGCAGAAAGGTGTATAAGCAGCCGCAGCAGCTCCGTCTGCAGGGTTTTGCACATGATTTGGGGGCATCTCCTTGAGAATCGCCCAATTGGGTGCTCCAGGATGCTGAGATCACAAGGTGGTCTGGCCACTTCCCTAAGATCTCTGAACTTCCAGATTTCTGACCTCTCCTCTCCCTGCTGTCCCAAGGTTGTCAATGTCTCTAATTCCCTGCATTAACTTCTTCCTACTCAAAATACCTAGAGTGGCTTCTGTTATTTTGACCAAAACCGCAACTGATACAATAACATACACAGTCACAAGGTCATTGATCACACTCAAATTCAGTGATGACAAAGAATCCTGAAGTAAGCACTTGACTATTTGATCTTCCAAAGGCTGAAGACAAAGTAAAGCAGATCTTGGCTGAATATCAAGGCCATGGCCACACTCCCAGGTATCCCTATAACTGTCCAGCCAGGGGAAGCCCACAGGTCTTAGTCTGACTTTCACCTTCAGTGACACTGCTCAGTTTTCATGAATGGTCCAAACTGTTTGTTTTTGACCAGGATGAAATCAACACAATGAGGTCATGCTGCCAGCCAGATGGGTATTTGCATAAACAGCTTTAAGCAACATGAGAAAAGGAACGATGACCAACACATCAGGCTGAATAGTTAGAATCTTCCAATATATGAAGATACAAATTGGGGCTGGAACAATAACAATGAAATGCATCCCTGATGGTGCAAAGGATGGAACCCAATGAACCGAGGAATGGGGGACGTGGGTGAGGACAGCCCAGAGACAAGAAACAGAAAATCTCTGCACCCGTTGTTGTGCTGGATTTGCAGTTCTTGGCCTCTGGACTCCTTTACACTTTTAAAAATGATTGATGACCTCAGAGAGCTTTTGTTTATATCTATTGACATGTACCATTTTATAAATTAAAACTGAGAAAAATGTAAAACAAGAATACCCAGCACACATTCCATTAGCTGACAGAGCTGGTAGTCTTTGGAAAACCCTCAGGAGGAAATGAGAGTGAAAAGGGTAAGTAACATCTTTTGTTTGTTTGTTTGTTTGTTTGCGGTACGCAGGCCTCTCACTGCTGTGGCCTCTCCCGTTGCAGAGCACAGGCTCCGGACACGCAGGCTCACGGGCCCAGCCGCTCCATGGCATGTGGGATCCTCCCGGACCGGGGCACGAACCCGTGTCCCCTGCATCGGCAGGCGGACTCTCAACCACTGCGCCACCAGGGAAACCCAGGTTAAGTAACATCTTAATATTTTCAGGAAAATAGTTTTGAGTTCGCAGCCCCGAGAGGGTCTTGGGGACTCTCTGAGACCCCTGCCCACACTTTGAGAACTCCTGAGCTAGACTGTTAAATAGTTAGCCTAGCTCATTTAATTCTCCTAACACCTTGAAATGTCTGTATTTCCTATTCCCATTTTGCAGATGAGGAAAGTGAGGATGAGAAAGGTCTAGTAACCTGCCCTGAGTGACACAGCTACTAAACAGCAGCCAGGATTCAACCCTGCTCTCTCTGCCTCCAGGGTCTGCATGTGAAGAGAAGACTTGACCACTGGCAGGGCCAGGCCCAGGAGGGGCATAGCTGGAGAGGCTTCAGGCCATAATGAGGGACCCCACGGTGGGACGAAGGGACCTTCCCATCAGGGAGCTGACTGGCCGTGAGGAAGAGCTGGTGCGTCCAAGTTTAACTGTATTGAATGAACGTGCAGAATGTGCACACACCTCGGACAGTGGGGTTCGGGGGAGGAGGTGCTGGAGCTGGGGTGGGGGTGTGGGGAGGCTTGGCTGTCCGTCCAGGCTCCGTGTGAGTCTTGTGCAAGGCACAGCCTGGAGGGGCCGGCCTAGAGGAGCCTTCAGACGACCCACCCTGGGACTCCCTCCCTAGCCCTGAGCTCTCAGCCCTGGATCCAGATGGGAATCCCAGGGTGGCTCGGTCAGCTGGGGGTGGAAGATGGGTCTGTGCAGCCTGAGAGGAAAAGAGCTTGATTCTCACGAACCCACATGGGGGAAGGATCAGCCCAGGCAATCTGGGGCCTTTTCCAGGACAATAATAGGTGATTTCATTCCAAAGCCTGACAGTGGGAGTATTGGTTGAAATCCACCCAGGGTGAGAGTTGTCTATTAGAACAGCATTCCAGAGCTACCGCTGACCTTCCGCTGGGGAGCTCTGTTTCCAATCTCAAAGATGTCAAACGATTTTAAAGGCACAGGAGCTCGGTTTTACCCAGCAAGGCAACAACGGTGCAGAGCACGTGCCCACTGGCATTACCACAGCAGATGCTCAAGGCAGCTCCACGGCAGCCCCCCACACCATCTCCCCCCGACACTGTAGCTCCAAAGTGGGCTAGAGGAAGATCAGGTCTTGAAAGGGGGTGTGCCCATAGCTACCTACACTTCTGTGTGGGCGTGTGTGTCCACAGCCTCAGGCACACCCACGTTCCCTATTCACACACCTGGCTCCTGGGCACCCTGTCCCGAATCACAGGCCACGGCAGGTCCCCCGTGGCCCACGCTCCTGCCAGCCAGGCGTTCTCTGCATGCCACCTCCCAGGCATGCAGAGGTGGCCGCAGGGATGGCGGCACTCAGCAATAAAAAATAACACTAACAGCAGCTGACGTTATGCAGCTCTTTACACCTCACGCTTCACTGCACCTGCCCTGACTCTCGGGAGCTTCGCAGAACCCTTGGGAGGTTTCAGATTTCCGGTTGCCCTCCATGAGAGGTGAGGAAGCTGTGGGTTGGCGAGGTGAATGGGAGAGCCTGAGGAGTGCAGGCCAAGCAGCACTGAGCCCTGGGTCTCTCCATCTCAGCCCAGGACTCTCTCTGCCGTGCGGGGGTTTGGAGTCAGGTGGGGAGCAGCAGAGGCACAGGGCAGCGGAGCCCGCAGCGGGGGGTGCGGATAGCTGACCTCTGCTGGCCCATCAGCCATGAGTCCTCGCAGAGTCATTCTTTGACGTTAGAAACATACAAGTTTCAATCGGTCAAGGAACTTGTTTGACCTTAATTCTCTCTCCTAGGGAGGCCCCCCATTTAGCCCATTCTCCTGTGCCCGGTTACCCTCTGCCTCCTGATTTCTGGGAGCAAGGAGCCTGCCATCGGGAATTTCAGGAGCGTTCCCAGGCAAGTCTAGCCTTTGAAAACCCCTTGTGTTGTGATCAGGGCCACTTAGCGGGTTATTTAATAATGTGCCCCATGGGAAGGGACCCCATCTGATCTTTCAGCCATGACGTGATAGCCCCTGTCTACCATCCCCGAGGTCAGGTCAACAACGAGGAAGAGAGCTAACCTCACTCAGGGGACCCACAGGGAATGCTTTCCCAGATAAAGCCACCTCTGGGAAACAGCTTTTTGCCTGGACCGGAGATGGGAGAACTTCGGGGTGGCCCTGCCAGGTGCAGGCCAGGATGACCTCTAGGGGTCCCTCTAAATCTGCAGCCGTGGGAGGACAGCCCAGGACCATCCTGAACCTTTGCACTGAACTTCCCTTCAGCTGTGGCCGGGCAAACGAGGCCCAGAGCAAGCTGCAGCAACGGGCCAGGCAGCCCCCCGGGGGCCACAGAAGCCTCAGGAGCAGGGGCCCAGGTGTGATACAGCCACTGCCACCTCTGACCCTTCATTCAGAGGGATCACGTGCAGGTGAACGATGCTCGCCTGCAGCCTGGCTGAGGACACTGGCCTCCATGTTGAGTCTGAGTTTTCAGCAAAGACCTTATAAGTGAGTGTCACGGAACAGCTCAGCAGACCCTCCAACCAACAACGCCATCACTCCTGGAGGGCTTTCCCCGGCAGGTACGGTATTCTGGGTCTGATTGTGGCATGGAGGTGCGCTCACCCGGCCACTCAGGGCTTCTGGCTTCTAGTAACATCGATTTCACTCCACCCAGCTGCTTCCTGGGTCCCGGGAGTTTCCACTGAGGGGCTCCTGGAGCAACTCCCTCCACGTGGACGTGGAGCTGGTGAGGATTCCAGCCCTCCAGGTGGAGGCCAGCAGCTCGCAGCTCCACTCTAGGAAATGTCTCTGAGAATCTAAGAAAGGCCCTCTCCCAAGCAAAGCACTAAAATCTGTTCTCTGAAAGCCCACCTCCTCCTATTAAACTGCCGTCTCAGAACTGTGTTCCTCAGCCCTGGCTTCCTCATGGGAGTGTGAGAAGAGCACATTTGGCCCTTCTGTCTGGGTCATTTTGGTGCTGGGTCATCAGCTACAGTGTAAACTGCTTCCTGGGTCACCACGTATGACACTGACAGCCCACAGCCCTGTGGGGCACAGAAGCAGGTGGGACGGCAGGTGGATAAACAAACAACTGCAAGAGAATGTGATCTGTCCTGCGTTGGAGGTGAAGACAAGGTGCTGGGAGAGTAGAGGTGGTCATGACTAATGCCCGTGGGAGCAAAAGAGGCTCTGAGGGCACAATAGCGCCTTGGTCTGCTGTGGGGAGCTGCCCGATTAGGAGGCTGATGGCATGCCCAGGTGAGGCCTGGAGGGAGGGCCGAACGTGAGCAGTGAACGAGCTGACCCCAACGTGCGATGACCCCTATGAAGGCTCCCTGGGGCAGCCTGGCCCCTACCTGCTCCTGAGAGAGGATTCTTAGAATTGGCTGCCTATGAAGGTGTGGGGTGAGTCAGGGTCACTGGGGGCAGGTGACAGAAACTCAGGGGCCAACTTAGGCAAAGAAGAAGTCTGAAGGGAGACCACTGAGATGTTCACAGAATCAGCAGGAAATCTGGAGAAACCGGGCTTAAGTAGATGGGAACCAACCGGGGCAGGGCGGCAGCCAACAGGTCAAGGGCATATCTCAGAAATACCTACTGTTGCCAAGAGTAATTTCTCACTGTCGCTGCATCTTGACATCTTTCCTCCAAGGGTCTAAGTCCCAAATAGTAGAGACTTGGATCCCATCTCCGCATTCTGGCTGCCAGCAGGACGAGAGCAGGACCTTCTGGTTCCTGGTGTCTGGGCGAGGGAGGCCCGGGGCCCTCAGGGACAGACATCAGCTGTCCTCTGAGTGTCCTTTTCTTGGCTGGAGAGCTTCTTCCTGTGGGAGGTGGGCAGCAGTTCTTCCAGTCTTTTATCCCTGCCCCTACACTATGGAAAAGTTTAGGAATACCCTGGGAGACCAGGGTGAGGGGAGGGAAGAGGTTAATTTCCTAGTTTCTGCCTTTTCCAATGGGATAATTTGTTTATCTTTATGGCTTTTTGAGAAAACGTCTTTTAGGCGTGGAGATCCCACTATGTACTATGTGGGATAGGGTAGGGGAATCCTAAACAGAACATAATGAGGACATCTCTGTAAGGGAATTTTTTATTTATTTATTTATTTATTGTTTTATTTTATTTTTGGCTGCATTGGGTCTTCATTGCTGCGCATGGGCTTTCTCTAGTTGCGGCGAGCGGGGGCTACTCTTCGTTGTGGTGCACGAGCTTCTCATGGCAGTGGCTTCTCTTGTTGCAGAGCATGGGCTCTAGGCACGCAGGCTTAGTAGTTGTGGCACATTGGCTCAGTAGTTGTGACTCATGGGCTCTAGAACACAGGCTCAGTAGTTGTGGCGCATGGGCTTAGTTGCTCCGCGACATGTGGGATCTTCCTGGACCAGGGCTCGAACCCGTGTTCCCTGCATTGGCAGGTGGATTCTTAACCACTGCGCCACCAGGGAAGCCCTCTGTAAGGGAATTTTAACGATCATAATTTATTAAATGTCCACTGTATGTCAGATATTGGGTTAAGTACATATTTTATGTAGCAGGGAGAAAAATTTATTTAAAAAGCTTGCTCTACACTACTTGTAATAGCCTCATACTGGAAACTATGCAAATGTCCACCAACATTAGAATATTATACATTAATTAAGTTGGAGGATATTCATATATTGGAATGCCATGCAGCAGCGTCTCACAGTATGGCCCGCCCCTGTGAGTTCCTGAGATCCTTTCAGGAAATCTGCAAGGTCAAACTATTTTCATAATAATTCTAAGACGTTATTTGCCTTTTGCTCTCTGTTAACATTTGCACTGACGGTGCACAAGCAATGGTGGGTTAAAGTCCAGGTGAGTGAACACGAAACAAGGCAGTAACACCCCCCTGTACTAGTTGCTCCTTTGTATTCCTCATTGTCATACATTTTCTCAGCAAAAAGAATTGGCAGTTTCAGTTAAGGTGATATCTTGATGAAACAGTAAAAAATATTAATTTTATTAAACCTCAACCCTTAAGTGCATGTCTCTAATGTCCTGTGTGACAGAATAGGAAGTACACATAAAGCACCTCTGCTGCATAGCGAGGTAGAGTAGATGTCGTGAGAAAAAGCATCTGTGTGACTGAGGCTCGAGCTGACCTAGCCACCTCCTCGTATGTGATTCTTTGTCCACATGAACAAGAGGACCAAGGACTAGAAATGGGATTGCTGGGCCATAGGGTATATGTGTTTAACTTCCTGAGAAGATACCAACTGTTTTCCAAAGTAGTTATACTAAATTGCAAGAATGTATACAAGATCTTGTGAATCCGCTTTCTCTCCAGCACTTGGTATTGCCAGATTTTTACATATTTTGCCCCCAAAATTGTTATAAAATGGCATCTCGTTATAACTTTTATTTGTGTTTTCCTAATTATTGAGGTTGGATGTGCATCAACAAGTTAATGTAGATTCTCAAAAAAAAGAGAGAAATATCACATCCAATTATAATTTAAAATTTGTTTAAAACTTTTTAAAATGAATAATGGTGTGCCTTTATTTATCTATACAATTGCATGCCATTTTCTACTTTAATGTAGCCATTTCCAGTCTAAGTTTTCTCTGCATTTGGGGTCTAAAGATTCTTCCTATTTGAGGCAAATACTGCCAAAGAAATAGAGTTACGGAGCCTGCACCCGTGAACTTGACCTCCTGAGTGTTCTTAGTAAAGACAGTTAATATGTCAGGTTTTGCATGCATTTCCTATTTGGTTAAATGCATGGTTTCATTTTCTCTGTAATTGAATTACATATCACTGGAAATCTGAAAGTCAGCCAGACACTTTTGACGAATGGATGCGTCTTGTCTGGTGATAATCTTCCACGAGGCACGAATAAGCCCCAGCAGCTTCTCACAGCTCTCACTTCCATGATCTACTGGGAGAGACTTGGCTGAGTTTGCACAGCCTCGTAATGACAACCACGTCACGACTCACTCTTCTATTTGCTGCTAGCAAATTTTGGTTTACATCAATTAAAAGACACAAGCCGCTCTCAGAAACGTGCAAAAGTGAAAGAGGGTGCATCTTATGTTTCTTCTAATTATTTATTAATTAAAATTTAAATATGCCCATATGTGGATACAGGTACAAGTATATAAACATGTGTGTGTGTATTTGTGTAGCCAACCTTTACTGAGCATCTCCTAGGCAATAAATTCCATGTCAGGGACTCTCCATTCATTATGTGACGTAGATAATTTTGTGAGGTAGGTAGTATTATCCTCATTCTAAAGAAAGCTAAGATTCGAAGAGGCAAGATAACTTGACCACGACTCACAAGTGGCAGAATCAGGTTTGAAATCCAGCTCTACCTGGCTTCAAAGCCCATAAACTTCCTATCATGCCGTTAAGGGCACAAATGTCAAAGATGATGAGTCTCTTTTTTAGGTATTACTGGGTAAGATCTCAGACAAATCGTTGCCCAGTTTTGCCTGTTATGTCTCTAAGGGTGATGCCTCCGTTTATGAAGAGGTTACTGGCAGGGACAATGGAGGGATTTTCTAGAGAGTTGAGCCATGTTAAAAATAACAACAAGGTTATTTATTCCTAATCCCGTTAAGCTCCCTTGAGCTGTGTGCAAACTGATCAGGGGAGGGCATGTTAACTGGCCCCCGTACACGTGGGCCTAAGGTTGCTGTTATAATCGCCTGCATTTTCCCACCTCAGCCTGGGCTCCGTGTCACTTTTTCTAGTGTTGCTTGGTGCAAAACCCTAACTTTTCTTGTTATGATGAACAGTCGTAAAACTGATGAGCTGTTGTCAACAAAGTGGCTCAGGCTAGACCCTGGAAATGCACTTCTTTTCATTTGAGGTGTCCTAGTCCAGAGTGGGGAGGAGCTCAGGACGGGGGCTGACACATGGTGTCAGGACTCGGGATTTGGGTTTTTGCCAGCCTACAATTTACACACTGGTCTGGTGTGGAGGTCCTACAGGTCTGAAGAGATCTGAGGTGGAGGTGGGAGGGGCTATTCCCCACCATTTGACAGCATGACCCTAATTTGTCCTGGGCAAGTAAAAGCTTGTTTGGTTTTTTTTCAGATCTTCCCAAAGGAGTGTGTTCCTTCACCTTCCTCAAATATATAGCTTTATCTGGCCATTCACACTTTTCACCACCAAAAACCCATTTAACAATTTTTCCCCCATGGGCTTCATCTTTTTTCTTTTAATTAATTTATGTATTTTTTTTTGGCTGTGTTGGGTCTTCGTTGCTGCACTCAAGCTTTCTCTAGTGGTGGCGAGTGGGGGCTACTCTTCATTGCACGTGCTTCTCGTTGCGGTGGCTTCTCTTGTTGTGGAGCACGGGCTCTAGGCACTCAGGCTTCAGGAGTTGTGGTGTGTGGGCTCAGTACTTGTGACTTGCGGGCTTAGTTGCTCCGCGGCATGTGGGATCCTCCCGGACCAGGGATGGAACCCGTGTCCCCTGCACTGGCAGGCGGACATGGGCTTCATCCTTTGATGGACGTTTATGCACCAAGCTACAGGTTGGATTTTTTAATTCTCTGTGAATTAAGTATGACCAGCAGAAAAAGAGAACTCCAGCCAAAAGCAAAAGAACGTGAGATTTTACTGAGGTAAAACATGATTTTTCTTAGGCCTTTTTTTGAAATGTGGAAATAACTCCATGGTCTCAGTCACTACCTTTTTTAGATAAATCCCCAGGGCTTCAATGACCCGGGTTTGAAACCACTGGTCTAATTTACTCAACACAGTTCACTTAACTTTGTGGTTGACCTTGGGGAGGAATCGCTCTCACCCACCGCTCCTACCTTTGCGTCAAGCCAATCCACCTATCAATGGGATTCCATATTTCTTTAGTTCAAAGATGCCACAACATTTTAAAAATAATTTATATAAGGTGAAATTCACGCTTTTTGTTGTATGAGTTTTGAAAAACACATACATTCATATAACCACCACCACAATCAAGACATAGAACAATTACATTACCCCTCAAACTTCCCTTATGTCATTATATGTAGTCATCCTTTCTTCCTACTTCTAGCCCCTGGCAACCACTGATCTATTCTTTGTCCGTGTAAGTCTCCCTTTTACAGAATGCCACATAAATAGAATCCTACAAATTGTTGAATTTTGTGCCTAGCTTCTTTCACTTAGTAAAATGCATCTGAGATTCATCCGTGTTATAGTGTGTATCTGTAGTTGATTTTTCCTTTCTTAATGCTGAGTAGTATTTCATTGCATGGATGTACTACAGTTTGTTTATTCATTGGCCAGTTGATGGACACTTGGGTTGTTCCACATTTGGTGATTTTGAATAAAATCACTATAAATATTTGTGTATGGGTTTCTATGTGAAAATAAGTTTCGATTTCTCTTGGATAAATACCTAGAAGTAGGATTGCTGGGTCAAATGGTAAGTGCTTATTTAACTTTATAAGCTAACAGATTGTTTCCCAAAGTGGCTGTACCATTTTGCATTTCCACCAGTAATATATGAGGATTGTAGCTGCTCTCCATCCTTACCAGGGCATGATATTGTCAATTTTTAAAATTTTAGCTATTCTAATAGGTGTATGATGGTTTCTATTTGAATTTCCCTAATAACGAATAACGCTGAGCATATTTACATGTGCTCATTTGCCATCTATATATGTTCTTTGGTAAGCTGCCTGTTCAAATAGTTTGCCCATTTTTAAAAATTGGGTTGTTTGTGTTCTTATTGAATTTTGAGAGTTCATTATATATTCCGAACATAATAAGCCCTTTGTCAGATGCGTTTTGCAATAATGTTCTCCTAGACTGTGGCTTGTCTTTTCATTTTCTTAGCAGTGTTTTTTGCAGAGCAGAAGGTTTTTTTATTGTGGTGAAGTCTGATTTATCCATTTTCTTTTATGGATTGTGCTTTGGTGTCGTATCTAATAAATTTTTGTCTAACCCAATATCACAAAGATTCTTCTCCTATGTTTTCTTCTAGGAGTTTTATAGTTTTAGGTTTTACATTTATGTCTATGGTGCATTTTGAGTTAGTTTTTGTACAAAGTATGGAATATGGATCGAGGGTCAATCAACAGTTTGTTGAAAAACCTGTTCTTTCTCCATTAAATTGTTTTTGTACCTTTGTCAAAAATCAATTGACCATATATGTGTGAGTCTATTTCTGGGCTCCCTTCTTCATCCCATTCACCAATACCACTTGGTCTTGATTACTCTAGTTCCATAGTAAGTATTGAAATAAGATAATATGAATCCTCAAACTTCATTTGTTTTTCAGAGTTGTTTTGACTATTCTATGTCCTTTGTTTTTCCATACAACTCTTAGCATCAGTTTGTTGATTTCTACAAAAAGTCTGCTGAGATTTTGATTGGGATTATATTGACTCAATCAATTTGGGGAAAATTGATATCTTAACAGTATTTAGTCCTTCAGTCTGCTTAATTTGTTTCGATTTTCTTTAATTTCTTTTGTTAGTGATTTTTAGATTTCAGCATACAGGTCCTGCACATATTCTGTAAAATTTAAACCTAAGTTCATGGTTTTTGTTGCTTTGTTGCTGTAAATGGTACTGCTATATTTTTTTATCTTTTGCGGTACACGGGCCTCTCACTGTTGTGGCCTCTCCCGTTGCGGAGCACAGGCTCCGGACGTGCAGGCTCAGCGGCCATGGCTCACAGGCCCAGCTGCTCCGCGGCATGTGGGATCTTCCCGGACCGGGGCATGAACCCACGTCCCCTGCATTGGCAGGCGGACTCTCAACCACTGTGCCACCAGGGAAGCCCTTTTTTTTCTTAATTCTATTTTTACTTATTTATTTTTGGCTGCATTGGGTCTTCGTTGCGGTGCATGAGCTTCTCATTGCAGTGGCTTCTCTTGTTGCAGAGCACAGGCTCTAGGCGCGCAGGCTTCAGTAGTTGTGGCACACGGGCTCAGTAGTTGTGGCACATGGGCTTCGTTGCTCTGTGGCATGTGGGATCTTCCCGGACCAGGGCTCGAACCCATGTCCCCTGCATTGGCAGGTGGATTCTTAACCACTGCGCCACCAGGGAAGCCTGGTACTGCTTTTTAAACTTAAAATTTCAGTTGCTCATTGCTAGCATATAGAAATATAATTGGTTTTTGTACATCGACCTGGTGTTCTCCAATCTTGCTAAACTTAGTTCTAACAGCATTCTTTAAGAGTCCTTGGATTTTCTACCTAGACACTCATGCCATCTGCAAACTGAGACAGTTTTATATTTTCTTTTGCACTCTATGTGTTTTATTTCTTCTTCTTGCTCTGTTATGTTGACTAGAATCTCTAGCACAATGTTGTATCCACCTTTAGATGACAGGCCCTTTGCTTTGAAGAGAGGCTTTGTTATCTCCACAAGATGGTGGAGTTACTACATTCTCCTAAGGAACCTTGATTCTAAGGAAAGAGCTGTTGACGTTCAGCTCATTAATAACGGTACTTAACACGATCAACTGCCGTGTCTACGATCCCGTACTCTGCGGTTTACATATATTATTTCATCTGATCTTTACATCTTTAGATCAGCCTTATGAGATAGATATTATTAACCCCAGTTTTGAAATGAAGAAACAGGCTCAAAGAATGTAAGAAACTTGCCGAACATAACACATTTTATTCTTTTCAGGTGGTGAATCCAAACCTGGTGCTTTTGTGAACACTTGAGTTGTCAGAAAAGACCTTATAAGTGAGTGTCACGGAACAGCTCAGCAGACCCTCCAACCAACAACGCCGTCACTCCTGGAGGGCTTTCCCCGGCAGGTATGGGATTCTGAGGCTGATTGTGGCATGGAGGTGCGCTCACCCGGCCACTCAGGGCTTCTGGCTTCTAGTAACATCTATTTCACTCCACCCAGCTGCTTAACCAATATCCTGATTGCCCTTAATAAGGGAAAGTTTTAAAAAATAAGGATTTTTTTTTAAGAGACAGCATGACATGGGAAATAGAAAAGTGTGATCTTTCCACAGAAAGATACTTTCTATCTCCAAAGTCCATGTTCTTCCCACTGTACTATACTGCTTATGGTCCAAATTGTTTTCAGCAGACCCCAATCTGTCTACACATGATAGGCCTTTGAGGAGCTGTTAAAAATTATGACTACCTGAGTCTGTCCTCCAAAGAGCAATTAAATCGGAATCTCTAGGGCTGGGGCCTGACCCTGGGTACTTCTTACACAACTACCCGGTTGATGTGAGCTACATTCGGGACTGAGAACACTGGGCCTGCTATTCCTAAAGAGGTGGGTACTCCTACCCTTATAGCACAGGGACCAGAGGGGCCTGGTTCTTGGATCTGGAAGCAATGGGTAATGAATGCTTAGCAGGAAGCAACTGCTATGTCTGCTTTGGGCCTGGGAGGCTCAGGGCTATAAAAGGCAAAGCTTTCTCCTTCATTTATTAAATGCTAGTAAATCCAAGGAGTGTGTCATGGTATTTTAGCATCAACTTATCACACATGTTTGTGCTGGCTTACAGTTGAAATCTTGATGGGAAACAGGTGGGACTCCTCAAAGCTGCTGTTAAGGACTTAATGGGTTGCAAAAGGATGCTAATGAAAAAGTTTGATGAGAAGAATGTTGCCATTTCAGAGGATATGGGAGGGCAGGGAAGGGGAGCGCTCACTTCTCAGAGGCACTAGGGCTGCTGGGGCATCTCTCAAAGAGGGGCATCTTTCAAAGCAGAAAGCCAAGTTCCTTGCATCTCTGTGGAAGGCAATAGTATCCCTGAAATGTGCTCCCTGGAGTAGCCATACTTACAAAGAAATGAAACCTTCTCTCCACCGTGACAGATCGAGCCTGTGGTTGGGTTATTGGCACGGTAAAGTAATTGCATTTTTAGACCAGTTATTACTAAAGCTTTAGGATGCCTGTAGAAGTTTTCCCACACAAGGTATGGTATGCAATTCTGGGTAACATTACCTGGTTTGAAATGTCCCTATAACTTGGGTCACATTGTTGTTGTTATTATAAGTTTACTTTTTCCCATAATAAGGATAAAATGTACATAACGGAACGTTTAGAAATTGCAGAATAGTAGTCAACTTGAGGCCGAGGAAATGTGTTTCTAGAACTCTCGTATCATCACTTCATTTAATCCTCGCAAGAACCCCCAGAGAGGAGGAGCACTACCCCTATTTTCAGACAAGAACACTGAGGCTCCTGTGATTTGCTCAGAGCTCCCACCTGGAGGCAGGTGGCCTGGCCCAAAGCTCATTCTCATCCCACTCAACTACCCTCACAGCTGTAGCCCATCTTGGAATCCTTTCTTTCAGCCTTTCTTGTTTTTAAGCAAGCATTTTTATTTTTAATATAATGTCTGGGTTCCATACTTTCGAGCACATAAAACATCCAGTTTTGCTTCCGGCTTTTCTTCTGCATGGACCTTTATCGTAGAAATGGTTTCCCAGGTAGCGTTTAGCCTCTGCACGTTCATTTGACACATGGCCCGCTATTCCAACAAGAGCCTTTGAGGGGAGTCCCTCCCGGATGGAGTCCCGCATGGAGGGTTTGTCTTGGCAGACTTGGCTGTGGATGAAACTCGGTTCAAAGAGCACAGTGCTCTCATGGAAAGGAGTTGGGTGCTGTGGGAGTGAATGATGGGATGGCAGATCCAAAAGGAAGTCAAGAACTGGTTTTTCCCACCACTGAGGCTGATGACAGCTCAACTCTTTCTTAGCAAACCAATATCCTGATTGCCCTTAATAAGGGAAAGTTTCAAAAAATAAGGATTTTTTTTTAAGAGACAGCATGACATGGGAAATAGAAAAGTGTGATCTTTCTACAATTATATATAAACCCAGAAAGAGGGGGTGAGGGTCTGTGCTGGCCTCTTGGAGGGAGTGCCTGGCAGAAAGAACCCCCATCCTGGCTCTGCAGGCCGAGCAGGCAGGCAAAAGCTGTGGGAAGCAGAGGAAACAAACAAGACAGATTGAAACAGGCCCCAGGGAGACAAGGGCTGGTGGTGGAGAAGAGAGGCAGGCCTGGATTTCTGGCCAAAAAGGCAAAAAGCAGAGATCACGCTTGTCTTAGAACCCTATGCAATTAGGAAACATCCCCAATCCAAGATGGTAGTAGTTGGCAAATCTCTTTTATAAATTCTGCATCAGGTTGAGGGGACAAAACCCACTTCTACATTTTTCTGGCTAAGGTCTTGCCTTGGTTTTCTTTTTTCCACAATAGATTCATTGACCCACACTGGAGCTTGTGGGTGGGTGGGTGAGTGGGGACCACAAACATGGCCATTAACCACGACAGAGTAAACATTTCTCTGTGCAAGCCAGGATCCCTCTGCTTCCTTTCAACTTACGGGTTTGGCTACTTAACTAGCAGGGCTTCTGGTGGGTGGCTGGCCCCAACACTCCACCAAATGCCCTGGCTTTTCTCCCTTTCGTTTTTTGACTGGGTGCTTTTTTGCCGAAGTATAAAGGAAGGAAAAGTCTGAACTGTTTTCTCCAACTCTCAAAGCCCCGAGTCCTACGAGGGGGAATTGGAGACAAACCACTCTTGGATGCTGAGCAGAAGTGGCAGCAATATCTCTGCTTAGAAATCTGCAGGTGAAGGAGGGAGAGTCTGTTTCTCATTAGAATTCTTGGCAAAGCATTTGGAGGCGCATCTGGAAAAGAAGGGAGAGGGACTGTCGGTGAGGCTTGTTTAATAAGCCCCTTTCTCCCATCACTCGTCTGTTGGCTTTTCCCTCTCAAGGTCATCTGGGACCAGGTTTCCCAGTCCCTCTGTATCCCCCTCATGTGTCTGTACATAATCTGGGTATATTGCATTTAAAGTGGAGAATTCAAATAAGGAAAACCCATTCCGCTCATAATTTTTCTAAATGTCAATTGAAGTTCTCCCGCAGACAATCTCATTTTCACAGATGCAGTGAATTTCAAGGGCAATGATAAGGATATCATATTTATTCACATAGAAGTATTTTTGGGGGGTGATATCTTAGCCATTGCTTTCGTCTGAGCATCACAACATTTGCTTGAGGTAGCAGATCTCCATTTTACAGGTGGGAAAAAACAAAACAGACAAAAAACAAAGAGTACCAAAAGCCTTGAGGCCCAGAGAGGGTAGGTGACTCACATGAAGTTTCACAGCCGGTGAGGGCCACAGCTGGGATTACGAGTCCGATCCTAACCCACCACAGCATATTGTGGATCAGACCACATATCATCCCTCCTTGGAGCCACCTTTCCTCAACCCCCACCCCTTCCCCTTTCCTGAATGTTTCAGGTCTAAGCTTAAATGCCTCTTCCTCCAGGAAGCCCTCTCTGATCCCACCTCACCCTCAGGCTAAGGTAGGGCTCCCTATTAGCACCCTGTGTATTTTTTTCTTTATGGCACTTACCACAAATTTTAATCGTAGTGTTGTGTGATTCTTTGCTTAATATTTTCATCACCAGTGAGACTATAAGCCCCTTGTGAACAGGAACTGTGTCCAGTCTTATTCATCGTTGTAGATGACCAAGACACCACTCAGCACAGTGCCTAGGACATGATGCGCCCCACCACACACACACACACACACACACACACACACACACACACGCGCGCGCGCGCACACGCACAGAGTTTGTGAAATACATGAACAAATGAATGAAAAATTCCCCAACACAGTGGTGAAGGCTGAACCCAGTCCAGCTTCCTAACTTCCTTGGTGAGTCAGCCGATGAGGGATTTCACAGGGAAATTTCTGGAGATTCTCATTAATGCTGTGTGAAACCATTTTGCTAAATATTGAGAAAGTTCTGAAAAGGTTAGAGACTGAAAGACTCTGAATCATGCAAGAGTTCTCCTTGTTTCCACCCAAGAGAGTGTAAGGGACAAATAGATCAGGGTGCCTACAGAAGTTAGCTCACACCCCATGAGTTCTTCCCAGCTCCCCATCCAGCTGTGTGCTCTGGGGGACCATCTTCGCTTCCTGGGTAGGTGCCTGAGGGCATGATTCAGTCTGAGTGATGGGCTCAGTCTCCCTGGACTTGCCCACCGGTCCTTTGGCCTGGGAAAGCTCCAGCACTTAGCTGGCCAGCATCAAAGAGAGGTTGGGGCACACCTCAACATATCATCTGGTTCACGTGGGGAAACTGAGGCCAGAGAGGGGGAAGGACTCTGCTGGTGGCAGAGCTGGAACCAGAATCTGGGATGCCAGACTCCTGGTCTGACACTCTCTTCACTGCCACTCAGTCCATCAGAGGTGCAGTCAGCACTTGGCACGTGCTCCGTGCTGTCCAGGCTGCATTCTCAAAAAGAAACAAAAAGTCTTGAAAATTAGATACACAAAGATTAAACATACAAAATAAGTGTAAGCTATGGTCTCACTTTCCAGGAACTTACACTTTCACTGGAGAGTGAAACTAAATTCCCACAATGGTGACCAATGGAAACTTGTAAGTCTAGGTCATTACCTGCTACATTGTATAGAACAGACCTAAGCACTGAGAATTCTTGGAGGAAATTTGACAACTGTGTACAACTCTGCCTTGAGTGAAACCATGGCACGGTGAGAAATTCCGTATGTTAGGAGGTCCTTGAGGGTGCAGTGCAGTGGCAAAGGGCACTGTCTTTGGAGTTAGACACCCTGGCTCTGCCGCTTCCTCGGCCTGTGACCAGGTCATTGGCCTCCCTCTGACGTGATCTTCAAATCTGTACAATGGGGTAAGATAACGAAGATACAGCCCTCATAATGTTGTTACAAGAATTACATTATGTGACAGTTGTCAGGCATAAGTTAATACACAATAAATAGTATATATTAGTAAAATAAAGCTATCTGGAGCTAGAATGGGTTATCTCAGGAGGCAGTGAGTCTCCAGTCACCAATGATGTTCAGACTCTTGCTCTAAATTATAGAAGGGAGTAGATTATAGAACTAGGTGACACGTCAGGTCCTTCCAAGACTGATCCCAAGATTAATTCTCAGGACTTGAGCTGGTCCTTGAGAATGACTAGGTGCTGGCCAAGTGGGAAGAGGGGAAGGATAGTGTCCTAGAAGGTAGGAACAGCAAGAGGTGAGGCTTGGAGTTGGCCCGGAGCCCGAGGGCATTGTTCTCATTTCCAAAACTCCATCCTACTCCGGTTTTCTGAGCTTCTGGTGGAGGGGTTCTTTATCTACAGTTTACAGAGGTGTGCCCAGGGTTTGCAGTAATGCTGAAGTCTTCCACTTATGTGTATCTGAGTTTCATGAACTACTGAGGGAAAGGGGAGTCTGGGATATGTTTTCTGCATTAATACTAATGGGTTTAGATCATGATGGTTTACACCTGCTCATCAGGGCAGTTTTCCAGTGGGCCTCCCTGATTTCCCTCTGATTGCTTATGAATTCAGCTGAAACAACCTTCCTCCCATTGAAACAAACTGAGGTCATTTACTGCCTTGACAAGCTTTTGCACAAACCTCTATGTGGAAAAGCGTTACTGGAGATGGAGCTGGTACAGGGAAGGCATTTCACTAGGAACAATTTACTCTGACATTCTCATGACTTTATAACTTTTTTTTAAAGTAAACACCGTAAGAGTCTGCTGCCACATTCAGTTACCCCAAGATCTAATGATGTACAACTTTTATCAGCAACGTTAACAGGGAAGGATAATGGTTCTGGATTACCCCAAAATGGGGACTTCTGAATTTCCTGCCCAGGGGACCCAAGAGAAGATGCTGTGGACATTCTGCTCAGAGAGACTGAAAGTGATGATTACCTAATATACAAAGTAGCACTTTAAAACCCAACCACCTCTGTAGGACTGCTTGAAAAACTAATTGGAAACAACCTCAGATATTCTATACCCTCTCATTTCAGTTACAACTGGCTGCTTTGTCTACAGTTCAGACAGAGTTGGCAGCTGGGAGGGGATGGGGGGTGGGAAGTCGGCTCCTGGAGGCCCTGACGGGGCCCTTTGCAGACAGCCAATTATTCCCCGACTATCTCCCAGGTTGCAAAGGAGAGTGATGTTTGGGATCCCCCTCCGTGCCTTCCTTGGTGCCTGGGGACCCCCGGAATGAGGAGGGAAACCACATGCTCCCTGTGGCATCGTGCACTTTTCCAGCTGGTGGTTTTAGTGATGGTTCTCTATTGTGCTGAAACAGAGGAAATCAGTTCTGCTGTTGCTCTACAGGGCAACAATTTAAAAAAATAAAAAAATAAATGTACAAAAAAAGAAAATTCATATTTCCTTTTATGGCTGAGTAATATTCCATTGTATATATGTGCCACACATTCTTTATCCATCCATCTGTCGATAGACGCTTAGGTTGGTTCCATGTCTTGGCTATTGTAAATAGTGCTGCAATGAACATTGTGGTACATGACTCTTTGAATTATGGTTTTCTCAGGGTATATGCCCAGTAGTGGGACTGCTGGGTCATATGGTAGTTCTATTTTTAGTTTTTTAAGGAACCTCCATACTGTTCTCCATAGTGGTTGTATCAATTTCATTCCCACCAACAGTGCAGGAGGGTTCCCTTTTCACCACACCCAGTCCAGCATTTATTGTTTCTAGATTTTTTGATAATGGCCATTCTGACCAGCGTGAGGTGATACCTCACTATAGTTCTGATTTGCATTTCTCTAATAATTAGTGATGTTGAGCATCTTTTCATGTGCCTCTTGGCCATTTGTATGTCTTCCTTGGTGAAATGTCTATTTAGGTCTTCCACCCATTTTTTAACTGGATTGTTTGTTTTTTTGGTATTGAGCTCCATGAGTTGTTTGTATATTTTGGAAATTAATCCTTTGTTGTTTCATTTTCAAATATTTTATGCCATTCTGAGGGTGTCGTTTCGTCTTGTTTATGGTTTCCTTTGGTGTGCAAAAGCTTTTAAGTCTAATTAGGTCCCATTTGTATATTTTTGTTTTTATTTCCATTACTCTAGGAGATGGGTCAAAAAGGATCTTGCTGTGGTTTACGTCAAAGAGTGTTTTTCCTATGTTTTCCTCTAAGAGTTTTATAGTGTCTAGTTTTACATTTAAGTCTTTAATCCATTTGGAGTTTATTTTTGTGTATAGTATTAGGTAGTGTTTTAATTTCATTCTTTTACATGTAGCTGTCCAGTTTTCCCATCCCCGCTTATCAAAGAGGCTGTCTTTTCTCCATTGTATGTTCTTGCCTCCTTTGTCATAAATTAGGTGCCCATATGTCTATGGGTTTATCTCTGGGCATTTTATCCTGTACCATTGATCTATATTTCTGTTTTTGTGCCAGTACCATACTGTCTTGATTACTGTAGCTTTGTGGTATACTTTGTAGTCGGGGAGCCTGATTCCTCCAGCTCATTTTTTTTTCTCAAGATTGCTTTGGCTATTCAGGGTCTTTTGTGTTTCCATACAAACTGTAAAATTTTTTGTTGTAATTCTGTGAAGAATGCCATTGATACTTTGATAAGGATTGCATTGGATCCGTAGATTGCTTTGGATAGTATAGTCATTTTCACAATACTGAGTCTTCCAATCCAAGAACATGGTATATTTCTCTGTCTGTTTATGTCATCTTTGATTTCTTTCATCAGTGTTTTATAGTTTTTTGAGTTCAAGTTTTTTGCCTCCTTAGGCAGGTTTATTCCTAGGTATTTTATTCTTTTTGTTGCAATGGTAAATGGGAGTGTTTCCTTAATCTCTCTTTCTGATTTTTCATTGTTAGTGTATAGGAATGCCAGAGATTTCTGTGCACTAATTTTGTATCCTGCAACCTTACTAAATTCATTGATTAGTTCTAGTAGTTTTCTGGTGGCATCTTTAGGATTTTCTATGTATAGTATCACGTCATCAGCAAACAATGACCATTTTACTACTTCTTTTCCAATTTGTATTACTTTTTCTTCTCTGATTGCTGTGGCTAGGACTTCCAAAACTATGTTGAATAAGAGTGGTGAGAGTGGACATCCTTGTCTTGTTCCTGATCTTAGTGGAAATGCTTTCAGTTTTTCACCATTGAGTATGATGCCTGCTGTGGGTTTGTCATACATGGCCTTTATTATGTTGAGGTAGGTTCCCCCTTTGCCCATTTTCTGGAGAGTTTTTTTTATCATAAATGGGTGTTGAATTTTGTCAAAAGCTTTTTCTGCATGTGTTGAGATGAGCATATGGTTTTTATTCCTTAATTTGTTAATGTGGTGTATCACATTGATTTGCATATATTGAAGAATCTTTGCATCCCTGGGATAAATCCCACTTGATCATGGTGTATGATCCTTTTAATGTGCTGTTGGATTCTGTTTGCTAGTATTTTGTTCAGGATTTTTGCATCTATGTTTATCAGTGATATTGGTCTATATTTTTTATCTTTTTCTGGTTTTGGTATCAGGGTGATGGTGGCTTTGTAGAATGAATTTGGGAGTGTTTCTCCCTCTGAAATATTTTGGAAGTGTTTGAGAAGGATGGGTGTTAGCTCTTCTCTAAATGTTTGATAGAAATTGCCTTTGAAGCCATCTGGTCCTGGACTTTTGTTTGTTGGAAGATTTTAAATTACGGTTTCAATTCCATTACTTGTGATACGTCTGTTTATACTTTCTAATTCTTCCTGGTTCAGTCTTGGAAAATTGTACCTTTTCAAGAATTTGTCCATTTCTTCGTGGTTGTCCATTTTATTGGCATATAGTTGTTTGTAGTAGTCTCTTATAATCCTTTGTATTTCTGCTGTGTCAGTTGTGATTTCTCCTTTTTCATTTCTATTTTACTGATTTGCATCCTCTCCCTTTTTTTCTTGATGAGTCTGGCTAAGGGTTTATCAATTTTGTTTATCTTCTCAAAGAACCAGCTTTTAGTTTTATTGATCTTTGCTATTGTTTTCTTCATTTCTATTTCATTTATTTCTGCTTTGATCTTTATGATTTCTTTCCTTCTACTGACTTTGGGTTTTCTTTGTTCTTCTTTCTCTAGCTGTTTTAAGTGTAGGGTTAGATTGTTTATTTGAGATTTTTCTTGTGTCTTGATGTGAGATTTTATTGCTATAAACTTCCCTCTTAGAACTGCTTTTGCTGCATCCTGTAAGTTTTGTGTCATCGTGTTTTCATTGTCATTTGTTTCCAGGTATTTTTTGATTTCCTCTTTGATTTCTTCAGTGATCTCTTGGTTATTTAGTAGCGCACTGTTTAGCCTCCATGTATTTGTGTTTTTTACAGGTTTTTTCCTGTAATTGATTTCCAATCTCATAGTGTTGTGGTCAGAAAAGATGCTTGATATGATTTCAATTTTCTTAAATTTTCTGAGGCTTTATTTGTGACCCATGATGTGATCTATCCTGGAGAATGTTCCATGTGCACTTGAGAAGAAAGTGTATTCTGCCACTTTCGGCTGGAATGTTCTGTAAATATCAATGAGATCTATCTAGACTATTGTGTCATTTAAAGCTTGTGTTTCCTTATTTATTTTCTGTTTGGATGATCTGTCCATTGGTGTAAGTGGGGTTAAAGTGTTAAGTGTTAAAGTCCATTGATGTAAGTGGGGTTAAAGTGTAAGTGTTAAATTGTGTTATTGTGTTACTGTCGGTTTCTCCTTTCATGGTTGTTAGCATTTGCCTTATGTATTGAGCTGCTTCTGTATTGGGTGCATAAACATTTATAGTTGTTATAACTTCTTCTTGGATTGATCCTTTGATCATTATGTAGTGTCCCTCCTTATCTCTTGTAACAGTCTTTATTTTAAAGTCTATTTTATCTGATATGAGTATTGCTACTCCAGCTTTCTTTTGATTTCCGTTTGCATGGAATATCTTTTTCCATCCCTTCACTTTCAGTCTGTATGTGTCCCTAGGTCTGAAGTGGGTCTCTTGTAGACAGCATATATATGGGTCTTGTTTTTGTATCCATTCAGCCAGTCTGTGTCTTTTGGTTGGGGCCTTTAATTCATTTACATTCAAGGTTATTATCGATAAGTATGTTCCTATTACTATTGTCTTAATTGTTTTGGGTTTGTTTTTGTGGGTCTTTTCATCTCTTGTGTTTCCCGCTTAGGGAAGTTTCTTCAGCATTTGTTGTAAAGCTGGTTTTGTGGTGCTGAATTCTCTTAGCTTTTGCTTGTCTGAAAAGCTTTTGACTTCTCCGTTGAATATGAATGAGATCCTTTCTGGGTAGAGTGATCTTGGTTGTAGGTTTTTCTCTTTCTCTTTCTGGTTGAAAGAGAAAGTATATCCTGCCACTTCCTTCTGGTCTGAAGAGTTTCCACTGAAAAATCAGCTGATAACCTTATGGGGATTCCTTTGTATGTTATTTTTTGTTTTTCCCTTGCTGCTTTTAGTATTTTTTCTTTGAATTTAATTTTTGTTAGTTTGATTACTGTGTGCCTTGGTGTGTTTTTCCTAGGGTTTATCCTGTATGGGACTCTGTGCTTCCTGGACTTGGGTGACTATTTCCTTTCCCATGTCAGGGAAGTTTTCAACTATAATCTTTTCAAATATTTTCTCAGACCCTTTCTTTTTCTCTTCTTCTGGGACTCCTATAATTCTAATGTTGGTGCATTTAGTGTTGTCCCAGAGGTCTCTGAGATTGTCTTCAATTCTTTTCATTCTTTATTCTGCTCCTCAGCAGTTATTTCCACCTTTTTGTCTTCCAGCTCACTTATGCATTTTTCTGCCTCAGTTATTTTCTTATTGATTCCTTCTAGTGTATTTTTCATTTTAGTTATTGTGTTGTTCATCTCTGTTTGTTTGTTCTTTAGTTCTTCTATATCTTTGTTAAACATTTCTTGTATTTTCTCAGTCTATGCCTCCATTCTATTTCCGAGATTCTGGATCATCTTTACTATCATTACTCTGAATTCTTTTTCAGGTAGATTGCCTATTTCCTCTTCATTTATTTGGTCTTGTAGGTTTTTACCTTGCTCCTTCATCTGTGACATATTATTTTGCCATCTCATCTTATTTTTTGTTTTTTATGAGTGGGATTGTGTTCCTATCTTACTGGTTGTTTGGCCTGAGGCTTCCAACACTGGAGTTTGTAGGCTATTGGGTAGAGCTGGGTCTTGGTGCTGAGATAAGGAACTCCATGAGACCTCTCTGATGAATATTCCCTGGGATCTGAGGTTGTCTGTTAGTCCCGTGGTTTGAACTCAAAGCTCCCACCGCAGGAGCTTTGGCCTGACCCCGGGCTCATGAACCAAGATCCTACAAGCTGCCTGGGGCTGCAAAAAAAACAAAACAAAACAAAGTAAACAATAAAATTAGACTAAGAAACTAACAGATATGTTAGGAAGAATATAAAAATTAAAATATAGATGAATCAACAACTGGAAGGTATATCAGTACCACAATAGTAAAAAAGAGGAGGAGGGAAAAGAAAAAACAAGGGGGGGAAAGGCCTTGGCTGTGGAGAGTGGGGCCTAAGCAAGGACAAGGTTTGGGCGGTGGGCAGAGCCAATGCTCAGGACCCACAGGGCTGGAAAAGGCCCTGGGGGCTGTGTGGGGTGGGGCTTAGGCTCAAGGAACAGAAGGGGCCCAGGCATGCCCTCCACTCCTGGTCTCAGAGGGCCGGGGACCTCACCTGGGATCCCAGCAGGCTTCCTGGGCTCGAGTGGGTGGGGCAATAGCCCTCTGCTCCTCTTCTGCTTCTCCTGGAGGGCCCTTCCCACCTGCCTCTCCTGTTCTCTCCTTGGCCTCATTCCTATGTCCCCAAGGACCCATGTGGCCTGAAGGGGGTTTGGAAATCAGAGGATCAGCCTGGGAGCTCAGCAGGCTCCCCATGCATGAGTGGGCCAGGCGATCACCCTCCGCTCCTCTCCTGTTCCTCCCTGAGGGCCCCTCCTGATCTCCCTGGCCTCAGGGGCGCCAAACCTGGTGTCCACTTCTCCTCCCCCCCTCAGTCCCCCTACGTCCTACCAGTTCACTTTGGGGTTCCTCCTGTCTCCTTGGGTGTCAGAGTCCCCCGCCAGTGGTAGGGAGATGCTAACTCAGAGTCTTCCCACACTGCCATCTTGACTCCACCTCCAGATTAGTTTTTTCTCTAATTATTTAAGTCCTTGTTTCCTTCCAAGAGGAAGATTGATGGTGGAACTCCCTGGATGCTATTAAGGTCCTTCAGAGGGCAGCTCCATCAGGGGCCTGGCTTCCTGACTGATGCATATCCTGTCACTGCTGAGTTCAGGCTCTAGTCCATTCAGTGGCTAAAAAGTGAGTTACAGTTAATAGAGGCAGAGGAGACCAACCCTGGCCAGAGAATTTCCCTTTCTGGAATATTTTTAGACTATGAAAAACTATAAAATTTAATTTCTGAAGTTCCAGGCACAGAGATATCTCTGTTTGTTGTGCCATAGTTGTAAGATTCTGACGCCAGTTCCAGTGTGTGGTTTTTTTCCCACATCAAACGTTTTCCCAACACCAGCTGGGTGTCCTACAATTCGACTCAATTCTGACACTTTCTACCTGGAGATAACATCAGATTACCCTTGTTAAGGTCTTAGTCCTACAAGACTGTTTCCCCACCACCACCACTTCAGATGTCAATTGCACGTCTAGGTTGTCACCTGTGCTTCTGACCAACAGGCTATACACTGGAGAGTCCAATGACTCCATCCTTGGGTTAATTAATTTGCTAGAATGGCTCACAGAACTCAGAGAAACATTAACTTACTAGATTACCAGTTTATTATAAGAGGATATACTTTAGGAACAGCCAGGTGAAAGAGGAGCATAGGGCAGGGTATGTGGGAAAGGACTCAGAGCTTCCATGCCCTCCCCAAGCTTGCCACTCTCCCTGTACCTCCGCATGTTCACCAAACTGGAAGCTCTCTAAACCCCATCTTTTTGGGTTTTTATGGAAGCTTCATTACATGGGCATGATAGATTGAATTATTGGCCTTTGGTGACTGAACTCAATCTTCAGCTGCTCTCCCCTCCCCAGAGAGGGCTAAAGGTTCTAACTCTGTAATCACACACTGATTCCTCTGGTGACAAGTCCCCATCCTTCAGTGACCTACATGCTTCCCAAAAGTCACCTCATTCAAGACACTTGTACTGCTCTCATTACAGGAAATTCCAAGGGAGCTCCGTGCCAGTAAGAGGGATGTTGATCAAATATACACTTATTATAAATCACAAATTTCTTGTGAAAGTTTTACTTAATCCTATAAAGACAAGCTCTTTTAATTGGAAGTTATTGATAGAATAACAACAACTACAATTTCCATTTATTAAATACTTCCTTCTGTTGAGTACTTATTATGTGGCAAGCATTATGCAAAGGACTTTAACTGCAATATCTCATTTATTTTCTTTTTCTAGCTTCTTGTATTAAAATTTTAATTCATTTATGTTCTATCTTGTTTTCCCAAAGGGTACTTCAAAGCTATAAATTTACCTCTAGGTACTGCTTTATCTGCATCTCACAAGTTTTGTTATGTATTTTTTTCATAGTTTTTCAAGTCTAAATGTTTTGTAATTTTTATTAAGACTTTATCTTTAATCCACAATATATTTAGGGGTATTTTTATTTCTAATTTAATGGTATTATGGATAGAAAATATGATTTGTATACTACAAGCTATTTAAAATTTGTTGAGGTTTCCTTTGCTAAAGTGATCAATGTATGCTTGAAAAGGATATATATTCTTTTTTCAGATGCAGGCTTCTACATATCTATACTGGATCAGGTTAACTAAATTAGCTCTTCATATCTTACATAACTTTTATCCTTTTTTATCTACTTGATCCATCAGATCCTGATAAAAGTATATTGAAAATATTCTACTGAGAATATGAATTAATCAACTTCTCTTTATAACTTAGTCATGTTAAGTGCATACAAATTCATAATCATTGTATGTTCTTTTTTTTTTTTTTTGGCTGTGCTGGGTCTTCATTTCTGCACGCAGGCCTTCTCTAGTTGTGGCGAGTGGGGGCTACTCTTTGTTGTGGTGCACAGGCTTCTCATTGTGGTGGCTTCTCTTGTTGTGGAGCACGGGCTCTAGGTGCGAGGGTGTCAGTAGTTGTGGTACGCAGGCTCAGTAGTTGTGGTGCATGGGCTTAGTTGCTCCTCGTCATGTGAGATCTTCCCAGACCAGGGCTCGAACCCGTGTTCCCTGCACTGGCAGGCGGATTCTTAACCACTGTGCCACCATGGAAGCCCCTCATTATATATTCTTGATGGGATGTTGCTTTTATTATGTATACTTCAGGCTTAAATTTTATTTGGTCTGATAGAAATATTGCTAGGCATATGTATTAGTTTCCCATGGCTGTCATAACAAATTACCACAAACTGGGTGACTCAAACCACGGAAATTTATTTTCTTATGTTTCTGGAGGCTAAATGTCAGTAACAAGGTATTAGTAGGGCTGTGCTCCCTCCTAATCCTGTAGGAGAGGATCCCTCCTTGCCTCTTCTAGCTTCAGGTAACCCTTGACATTCCTTGGCTTGTGGCAGCATAACTCCAATCTGGGTCTCCACAACCACATGGCCATCTTTCTATGTGTCTGTGTGTCTCTCTTCTCATAAGGACACCAATCATATTGGATTAAGGATCCATCCTACTCCAGTATGACCTCATCTTAACTAATTACATCTGCAATGACTATTTCCAAATAAGGTCACATTCTGAGGGGCTGGGGGTTAGAACTTCAACATATTGTTTTGGGGGACACAACTCAATCCATAACCACACGTTTATTTTTGGTTTGCATTGGATGGGTATATCTTTTTCTAACTTTTTATTTTCAATCTTTCTTTGTGGTTTTGCTTTAGGTATACTTCTTTTTTTTTTTTTTTTTTTAGGTATACTTCTTATAAACTTTGTTCATTTTTTATCTAATCTGCGAGTCTATCTTTTAATAGGTTATCTGTTTACATTTATTATAATGACTAATATATTTTAACTTATTTCTGCCATATTTAGTTTTCTATTTACCACTCCTTTTCTTTGCTTCATTGTTATTTTCCTTTCCAGCTAGCCTAGACTCCCCCCACAAAGCAGAGTCTGAGATAAGGGCTTGTTGGCAGCTTATTTTAGGAAATGATTCCAGGAAGAGTAGAGGAGGGGGCTGAATGGAAAGCTGATCACCACCATGAGCAAAGGGACCCACTACAGACCCTCAGAGGAGGTATATAGAATGCAGCCTTGTCTATAGAGATGTTAATAGTGTTTTTTGAATGTGGCTGTATCATTTTAATTTTCTCTTTATGTATCATATATCATTGTTATGTGTTTGAAGCAGAGGGTATTCCTCCCAGCATGAACTTACATCAGTGTCTTGGCTGTCATTTAACTTTCACATAATCCTATGAGGCACTTTATCACCTCCATTTTAGAGAAATTGAGTCTCAGAGAGGTGAAGTAACTTGCCTGAAGTCACACAGCCAAAAAGGGATGGAGCCAGAACTCATACTCTGGTCTGTTTGATTCCACAGCCATTCCTCTTAACCACAAACTCTACTGTGTTATGTGGTGTTGGGTGCAAGTCGAAGCTAGCCCATGTTTACTTGAGTTTCAGTGGCACGTCTTATCTCAACCTCATCAGTCCTCATATGGGGTACAGTTCTTCCATGAAGAAGAGCAAGCTACTGGACACCAAGCAACTAGATGGTATCTGTGTGGTTTGACCCCATCTCTGTCCAAACAGGAGTATTCTAGAGAGACCCTGAAAATTACAGAAGCAAAGAGATTTCATAACCTTTATTAAAGAAGGGTTTTTGTTTTTGTTTCTGTTTTGGGCCCACGGCTCTATCTACTCCCCACAGAGTGTGGATTACTAGGTAAATCAGGTAATTATTGCCTAAGTCAGGGACTACTGTGATTGAGAAATTAACCATGTCTGTTTTTCTTCTGCAGGCTCACTGGAAAAGAATGTGAGGTATTTTCCCCTCTTCCTCTCCAGAGGCCCCTGTGTTTTGGAGGGCTGGGCTTCTCTTGCCCCAGGGAAGAGTTAGAGGCCTTAGATTTTCTAAGGGTCTGGAGACTTAACACTACTTGTTAGAGATGGAGAGGGCTGGGGAGGGGGCCTGGGGCCCAGAGGTCATTAAAGGCTGGCAGGACCCTTGAGTGCTGGGCCTCCACCAGGCACTCTGGAGGTGGCAGGGCCTTTGGGGAGGGCCTAAGAAGGGGGAAGAGATGTCTGGGGGCCCTTGGTTTGGAGATGTTGCTGTGGGCAGCAACAGCAGCCTCTAACTGGTCTACTAGGGCTTGGACCATAGGCAACTCAGCAGTGACCATCACAGACCTGGTGCCCTTTGCCAAGTTTCGGGAATCCTGAAGTACTCGGAGTTCTGCGTGGAAGGAGAGTGAAGGGCCCTGAAAAGTGGCTGGGATTGAATTATCTGAGGTCCTGGTAGGTGGGGGTCTAAGTATGATTTAATTTGATTTAGAAAATTCGTGAAATGTGTCATGGAACACATTCCTAAGTGTTGTGGAACAATTTATATCAGTTACGCTAATAATGACCAAATCCTGAGGGAATTTTTCTAACATATTTGGTAAAATAGGTCTTACTATTTTTTTAATCTTTTGGAAATGGTTGATCAATAACTGACAGGATATAACTATTCCAAGCCCTTCTTCTGGTAAAAATATCCTCATCCTGGTAATTTAAATTCCAAATTACCTCCAGATGAGGCTTTAAAAACACCCTGTGATTAAATCCACACCAAATGGAGTTTCTGTGGGAACCTTTGCTGACTCAGAGGGACGACCTGTGAGTTTTTTGAAAGGCCCGGGATCTGGACTGGTCTAGAAATGAGACTTGGGGCTGAGGAACCCATGACTCAGCCTTGGGGTTCCTGGCCCCGGACGCTTGCCCAGAGCTGAACGTTCGACTGAAAGGCCTTAGAAGGAGCGCGCTGCGAATCTCTCTGGAATCTCAGGACCCTTTCTCACCTACCCTTATTAGACCAAGGAGGCAGAGCTGCAGGGGTGGGACCGACAGGCATTAGGCTGGGCCTGGGGGTTGGGAGCGAGCCAGTGTCTGAGTCTGTGCCTCTGTATGTGTCTGTGTTTGAGACTGCGTGTTTGTCTCTGCGTGTGTGTGTGTGTGTGCGCGCGCGCCGCGTGCGTCCTTGGCAGGGAGAGGGCGTCAGGAAGGCCCTTGATTCTAGGTTTCCTAAGAGAAAGTGGTTCACAGTACAGGTGTCCAAATTTCTTGGACCAGAAGCCCGCCAGGGTCTCGCAGACCACCTGTAGCCCAGCACACGTGGCTCTGGCCTGTGTTGCGGGCAAGGAACAGGATCTTCTTTTTAGCTGAGAGCGGTGGGCACAAGAAGGAGCAGGGTGGAGAGTGTGGGGGGAGCCGGCCAGCACCCTGGGCGAGGGGATGGGGAAACCGAGGCAGGGAGGGCAAACTTTACGCCAAAGCCCTCAGAACAACGGGTTAATTTCCAGCAGGAGGGCTGAGCCTTGCGGCGCGCCGTCCCCCATGACGTGCGCACGCGCTGACGCTAGGCCCCGCCCCCCCGCCATTTTCTCTCCAGTTCCCCGCCCGCCTGGGGGACGCTTCGTCCAGTGCTGGGGAATGCGAGAAGGGGTACCGTTTTTTTTCGAGCTCTGCTTTAGTTAGGCACTCTGCTGGGCACATGCCACTTGGGATCTCATTGAATGTGCTTGGTGACGGTAACCTAAGGTTTGTTATCGCTATTTTACAGGTGAGGAAACTGATGCCCAGAGAGGGGAAGTGGGTTGCTCAAGAGAACGGGCTGATGAGTGTCAGAGGTGAGGCAGGAGCCGTGTGTGCTGAAGGCAGAGTCTTACCTGACAGTCCTCTACCTGTGGACTTATACATTTAGAAGTGCGCGTAGGCACGCGCTCACACACGCACGCAAGCAAGCGCGCGCCTTGAGGGCCCCCTTATGGAAGACGAATGGCCCAGACAGCAAGGGGTTCCACTTTATGGTGGTCTCTATTTACGATACACACAAACAACAACAGGGCTTCCCTGGTGGCGCAGTGGTTGAGAGTCCGCCTGCCAATGCAGGGGACACGGGTTCGTGCCTCGGTCCGGGAAGATCCCACATGCCGCGGAGCGGCTAGGCCCGTGAGCCATGGACGCTGAGCCTGCGCGTCCGGAGCCTGTGCTCCGCAACGGGAGAGGCCACAACAGTGAGAGGCCCGCGTACCGCAAAAACAGCAACAACAACAAAACTGTAGGCCTAGTGAAAGTTAGCCATTCTTTTACACCCCTCTCCTCTTTCTGGGGTTGGAAAATAGTCTCTAATTAGTATAGTGTTAAGAGCATGAGTTTTGGAATCAGCCTGTGATTTCATTTTCCGTTTATTAGCTCTGTGATCCTGATGACTCAGCCTATGTAAGCTTCAACGCCTTCATCTGAAAAATGGGATGATAGTATTTACCTTGTTGGCTGTTGTGTGGATTAAATGAGGCCATGCCCATGGATGAACAATGTTGGATGCCCAATAATCAACCAATAATTGGAAGCTTTATTCACAATAACAACGGTGGTAGCAACAAAAGCAGCCAAAGCACCTGGATGAGCACAGAAGCATCTGGATGATCACAAAAGCAAGGTGAGCTTGGTCCTCTGTAGCAACAGAGGGTGTGACATCTGTGTTTTTGTCAAAAGTCTGGAGGGGTGCCAAAAGCAGGGAGAAAGAGGAGGTGAGCAGCCTGCTGACTGGCCTGGAAGAGGGAGGGGACGGACGTCAGGGACCCTTAACCTTGAGGTGGAAAGTTCTATGATTGATCCGATGGGTGTCTCTAGCCTCCAATTCCTCTGTTCTCAGAGTTTTAATTGGGCACAGCAAGTACTCGGCATTGATAAAGATACAAGTGTGACCCAAAATAAGGGCTGGAAGCCAGTACTGGGAGGGAAGGTAAAGGAAGGGGGGCAGCCTGGCACCAGGTGCCAGAGCGTGTCTGCCCTTTGTCGCCATCACCTGTCAGCTGGGAATTCTGCACGTCATCAGTGCAATGGAGTACGACCAGCCCAGAGTCAAGACCCTGTTATGGACCAGCCGTGGCTTCTGTCAACACCAGTGCGTCTCAGGGGGGAAGCATTTTTAATGGTTTTAATGGTCTTGATTAACAAAAAAGATCCTTAAACATTTTAAAAACATATATTAAAGCAATACAGAAAAAGTATGAAAGTAAATAGAGTGATGTAGATTTTTCAGGATGTGTATATTATACACATACATACATATATGTATACATATACATACATATTAACTTTTTATTATGGAAGTTTTCAAACAGACATAAAAGTGGCACAAATACCATGGTGAACCCCCATGTACTCATGATCAGCCTTCAACAACTGGAGTGGTGGGTATGTGAGAGCTCCAATGAAAGCAACATGGCTTTTAACATTTTTCCAATATGTTAATGAGCTCCAGTGACCCCATAATGCAAATGTGTTAAACTTCCTGGTAGCCAAGCACCCCAAATTACTCCCCATCTCATTCCCCAACTGCCTTGAGCCCCTATCTGAATGAAGTAAGAAAGACGTCAGTGAATTAACTTGCCCAGAATCATACAGGAAGCTTGGCTAGTGCCTGAAACATAGGAGGTACTCCCTCAGAGTTGAAAAAACAACCATTATAGTAGAATAAGAACTAATATTTATTGAGCAGTTACTATGTGCCAGCCTCTCTTCTGGTCGCTCTACCTTCAGTATTAGCTCACTGAATTCTCACACCAGACCTGTAATGTGTATCCTCTCTTCATCCCTGTTTTACAAATGAGGAAATCTGACACAAAGAAGTTAAGCCACTTGCCCAACTTCACACAGTTATTTAGAGGCAGAGCAAGGATTTAGACTCAAGCTTCCTGACTCCAGAGCCTGCCGCCTTTTTTTTTTTTTTAAGATGTTGGGGGTATGAGTTTATTAATTTATTTATTTATTTTTGGCTGTGTTGGGTCTTCGTTTCTGTGCGAGGGCTTTCTCTAGTTGTGGCAAGCAGGGACCACTCTTCATCACGGTGTGCGGGCCTCTCACTATCGCGGCCTCTCGTTGCGGAGCACAGGCTCCAGATGCGCAGGCTCAGTAGTTGTGGCTCACGGGCCTAGTTGCTACGCGGCATGTGGGATCCTCCCAGACCAGGGCTCGAACCCGTGTCCCCTGCATAGGCAGGCAGATTCTCAACCACTGCGCCACCAGGGAAGCCCAGAGCCTGCCTTCTTAAGCGCACAAACAAAGCCTGACACGGGCAAAATGATTCCTGCTGGGAAAGATGAGTATGGAGAGGAGAGCCTCTCGTATGGAACAGGCACGGGGCTAAACATTTCCCTGTGACATCCTAACAATCCCGGCCACAGAGCCTGTGGACCTCAGTGGGAGAGAATGTCAGCATTCTTCCTGAATGAGGAGCCATCCTGGTTTCCCCAGTGCCAGGCCTTGGGTGAGATTCACGTTTTGAAAATATAAATACCTTATATGTAAAAACTATTCATAGAAAAAAGTCAGGGAAAATATCCGCCAAGTATTAACAAATGCTGGTCCTCACCCACAGTGGGATAGGGTCAGGGGGATGATAGGGATTTTTCTTTTCTTTTCGTTCATCTCAATTTTCTAATTTTTCTACAATGAGTATGAGTTATTTGTGTTACAGAGAGTAAAGGAAGGGAAGAGGAAAATATAAAAGAAGGGAAAATGGTACTCTCAAGTGGCCTTCAGCACTTTGGGGCTGGGATGGAAACAAGGCAGCAGGTGGAGAGGTTGGGAGCTCCAGGCAATGTGAACATGGGCGGCGGGGGACGCTAGGCACCATCTTGGGTTAGGGCCCGACTGGATTTAAAGGTAACGGTGCGTGGGGCTCCCACTCTGTCCTCACAGGACCTGGTGGCCCTCAAAGGCCACAGCAAGTCAGCTTGTGTAAAAATACACACTGCTGCCCAGCTCTGGTTTCTGGAGGGGCCTGGTGAGCCGGGAAGCAGCCGCGGCCTGACACCTCCGGGCCCACACTCATTTGGCAGATGCTCCAGGGATGGGGCTGTTTGTTCTCAAACGCTGCATCTTTGGGATTAAAAATAACCCTCCCCTTGACTTGGCTTGGCTCTGCTATCCCTGCCCTGGTGGCAGAGATGGGTGAAATGATCCCAGACTTAGGTGTTTTCAGCCTGGACAGACCTTCTATCCACCATGGTCCCCTGCGCAGCAAGCTACCCTCCATCATTAGCCCTTGATTAGAAAGCGGGGGAAAGCAAGGAGTTTGTAGTGTCTACCAGGTAGGAAGGTGACAAAGCCTCACTGGTATAGCCATGCAGATGCCACTAAAATAGCAACAGAGTGCTCTTAAAGCGAAAGTGCCAGGCCCTTTATCAACTATTTATTTATCACCTGTTGAGCACCATACTTACACATGTGAGTTCTGCGGCAGCATGAGGTGGGATCTGAGGGTGCCACAAGGTACAACTTGTCCCCAAATATCTATGCCAGTTAAAAATCCCACTATCAGATTACTCCTTTCAGACCAGAAAGTTGTGCCCCCATAGCCCCCTGTTAAGATGTGTGGGAGGGTTGGTGCTGGGGATTAAAAGTAAGATTTTCTTAGGTTGGTAAAGATCGTTTCAATTTAGAAATCTTACACATACAGGGGCTCACTTCCATTCTGATCCTCAGTCTTGGGGCCAAGGGTCCACAGGTGGGTATAATTTGTCTCCTTTATAGAAGAGCCTCAGAGAGATGAAGGCAGTGGAGGGGATGTGGCTGTGATTGGAACCCATTGATCCTCCCATCATGGCCAATCAGTGACCCCATTACCTGCTTAGCTCCTCAGGACCCTGAGGAGAGTGGGTGGGAGCACAAGTGCCCTTCGGGAGAAAACGCAGCTCTGGCAATGGGGTGGCAGAAGAGGGGCTGAGAGGCAAAGCCACACCTCACGCCTTCACAGCTTGACCTATGGCCAGCCCGCTTCACAGACATAGAAGGAAGGGTGCTGGAGCTACCCATCCTGCAAACAGGATGACAAAAAGGATTCACCTGGAGTTCCAGCTGCACTTGTTTTGTGCTGCTGCCTGAAGCACCGTGTTGAGAACACGACACGATAGATTATTGATGTCTGCCCCTAGTGCCAGATTAGGGCACGATGAGACGTGTGTTTCAAGTGTTTGCCATCCCTGCCCCCCCGGAACCCCACAGTGAGGATAATGATGAGAGTGGTCCTGCAGGGTAAGGGGTGGAGGGAGGTACAGACCACAGCACCAGACACTTCTTGCCTTAATATCAAGACAACTGCTGACAGCCTGATGCCACTAGCAAATGATGCAGAACCTGATAGAGTCCACTCTCCCACCTGGAAAGTGAAGTCACAGTGTTCATCTGATGCCCGCTTAGAGGCCTGTGAGATAACTGGGGAATGCTTTAGAAGCAAGGTGTCCCATCGATCCAAGAAAGCAGTCTGGAGGTTGCAGCCATGCCCCTGTTTGGCCATCGATGTCTTCCTGAGAGTCAGTGTGGAGAAGGAATGGGATATCTGAGATGGGTAGAGAGCATTCCAAATGTTGAAGCCCAAGGAGCCCTTTGGGGCCATTGGGAGGGCTCCACACGCTCTTGGGTAGTGGCTCTCATGGCTGGACAAGGAGAAAGAATTACTCTTAGGTGGATAAGACAGCTCCTATAGCCCCCAGTCTTGGGGTTCTCATGGGAAAATGAGGGGCCTGAGTAGCAGTGAGATTGGGCTAGCAGTCACCTCCCCTACATATTAATGACCGTCTTGCTGAGCATCCCTGATTTCCTGCCCTCCTTCCCCAGCTCAGCCTCCTGAGACTCAAGATTTCTTTGCCTCTCTTGCTCTCCTAGGACACCCCACTCAGGCTTATTACCAACCCTGCCTTTCTCAAGCCTCCAAACTCAGTCCCTCATGCCCTTGACTTAATGATCTCAGCTTTTCTATTATAAAGACAAAGCTGAAACCCCCCTTTTTTTCCATCATAAAAGCAAAACTTTCCTCTTCGCCTCTAGATGTGTCTCTCCCTTCATGTCCTCCATCCTGCCACTGCTGTGAAAGGCTTGTCTCCTCTTTGCCAAGGAACCGAGCCCACCCCACCACTGGTGTGTTTCATCCCATCTACCCGCTGTTCCCTCCTCCAGGATTTTCCAGCTCTTTCTCTGCAGGGACACTGTCCTGCTTTGGAGAGCTTCCTGCACAGGCTGAGATGCTGTCTTGCACCCGGGGCCTTTGGAGCCACCTGCCAACCCCTCCCTTCCCTTCATTGCCAAATAAAGAGTGTCTCTGGCTTGGTGGGTTGGTTGGCTGATTGATAGATTGCTACGAAGGCTGCCTTAGCCTCCCCATCACCACCACCCTTCCTCTGCCTTTGGGCCCCAACACAAAGGGCTTCTTATCACCAAGCCCTGGGCTCTGGCCAGTCCTGGAGTCTCTTCCCTCCAGCCCACAGACTGCTCACCTGCCTTTTCCTCATGGTTCCCATGCCCCACATGACCTTGGGCGTCCAGGTGTTCCCTGAATTCTGAGCATGACTCACCTCAGAATCAACAGCTCCACACTGAGGAATCTCAACTTGTCACAAAGCCTCTGTTTCCTGTGTTAAATGATGAGGTGACCGTAATACCTGCCTCACAGAGTTATCGTAAAAACAAAATAGGATAATATGTGCAAAGTACTTAGCATAGTGCTGGATGACATTAAGTGCTCAATAGATAATAGTCGTTATTGATTATCTTAAAGAGCTAATGCATCCTCCCATGCCTCTGGTTATGGGCAGCTCAGTACATCATCACTTAGCCACTTCACTGTTGGGCATCACTCCATTTGTTTAGCAAGTTTCCCTTGTTTTTGTTTTGTTTTGTTTTAAATACTAACAGAATGCAAAGTATGTGCAAGGTACTCTCTTAAGTACTTTACAAATTTTAGTTATTTTAACCTCATGGCAATGCAATAAGGTATCCCTGTCTTAACAGAAGAGGGATAAGTAATTTATCCGAGATCATAGAGTTAAGTGGCCAGGAGTTGAACCCAGGCAGTCTGACTCCTGAATTCTTGTGCTTAACACTGTACTCAGCTGCCTGTTAGCTTGAGCTTAATTAAAAAGACACAAATTAACTTCTGCTCATGCAAGCACTCTGAAGTAACACAGACCAGTCCCCACACTGGTTTCATTAAGGTCCAGCCACTGCATCTTATTTGTTTCTTCATTCATTCATTTAAAAAGCATGTAAGGAATATTTAGTATGTGCTGGCAATACGATGTGCTGAGGCCCAGTGGTGAACAAGACAGGCGTGGCCCGGGCTCTTGCACTGCTGCCAGTACCTAACAGCTGCTGATCGTGCCTGGCACACAGTAGGAGCTCCGAGGACTAGTGTGGTCTGGGTCTCTACGGAAAAGCCCCCTATCGTAGGCGGCCGCCGTCATCCCTGCCCCCAGAGGGGTTACGGCTGGAACACAAGGTTCCACTAGAGGGCGCTGTTCAGTAGCGCTGTCGCGAGGACTCACTTCTGTGCAAGAGGGGGGATTTGAAGGGCAGTGTTGGGGGATGTTCAGGGAATCCTGGAGGGTTTTAGAGCTGAAAGGATCGCTCGCATTTTACCGGAGAGGTCCTACAGCAGGACTATGACCAAGTCCCCTGAGTCCAACACGCTGATGGCCGCGGCCAACTTCTGGGCCTTGGGAGAACTTCCTGGGATGCACTGGCCACTCCCCTTTTGGGTTCCTACCAGCCAGCCCAGTGCTGGCCCCTCCCTCTCCATGCCTTTCTCAAGGGCATCCCCTTCCCCATCCCCAAAGTCTCACAACCAGGGCTGAGACAAAGGTCTGGTGGAAGAAACAGTGGGCTTCAGGCTTGGAGTAGTTTGGGGTAACCAGGCTAGATGAACCAGTATCACTTAGCCTCCCTGAACTAAACATAGACAGAGAGAGGAATCCAGTGAGGTAGAAAGCTTGACCCCTGGCCCTGTATAGCCTGGGATACAGCCTCTCAGAAAGCTCTGAGGAACTGTCCCGAAGAGATAAGGGAGGAGACCGGATGTATAACAGTTTTTGCCAGGGAAAAAAACATGTAGTCGAACATCGCAAGATTACTGCTAGTCACAAAAACAGACATCTCAAGTTAGTGATTTTAGTGCTTTTCTGTGTATGGGAAGATGCAAGAGTCTGGGCTTATTGGAATTATTCCTTGATATGCACCTTAACTCTCTAAGGCTAGTAGCCTCTTTTTCTCCACCCTGAATTCCCCTCGGGGCTAGCCACATTGGCTGATGGTTTGATGGGGGGCAACACTCATCTTTTACTGCGATGGCAGGCAGCAATTTTTTGTCCACACACCTTTTGGTTACCTCCATTCAGTTCCCTATCCCCCCACCCCCACCTTTGGAAACCACAGATCTGATCTCTTTTTCTATGAGTTTGTTTGTTTTTGAAGTATAATTGACCTACAACACTATGTTAGTTCCTGTTATACAGCATAGTGATTCTGTATTTCTATACATTTCAAAATGATCACTATGATAAGTCTAGTTACCATCTGTTACCATAAAAGATATTCATAATTATTGACTGTATTCCCCCCACTGTACACTTCATACCTGTGACTCATTTATTTAGCAACTGGAAGTTTGTACCTCTTAATCTCCCTCACCTATTTCTCTCCTCCCCCTACCCCCTTCCCCTCTGGCAACTACCTATTTGTTCTTTGTATCTCTGACCTTCTGTTTTGTTATATTTGTTCATTTGTTCTGATTTTTAGATTCCACATGTAAGTGAAATCATACCATATTTGTCTTTCTCTGTCTGACTTATTTCACTTAGGATAATATTCTCTGGGTCCATCCACATTGTTGCAAATGGCAAGATTTCATTCTTTCTTGTGGCTGAGTAATATTCCATTGTGTGTGTGTGTATGTGTATATATATATATATATACATACACACACACACACACATATATATATATATACACCAATTTTCTTTATCCATTGATCTGTTGATGGACACTTAGGTTTCTTCCACATCTTGGATATTGTAAATAATGCTGCAGTGAACATAGGGGTGCATATATCTCTCCTAATTAGTGTTTTCATTTTCTTCAGATAAATACCCTGGCATGGAATTTCCAGATCATATGGTAGTTCTATTTTTAATTTTATGAGGAATCTCCATACTCTTTCCATAGTGGCTGCACAAATTTACATTCCCACCAGCAGTGCACAAGGGTTCCCTTTTCTCCACATCCCTACCAACACTTGTTATTTGTTGTTTTTTGATAACAGCCATTCTGACAGGTGTGACTTGATATCTTATTGTGCTTTTGATTTACATTTGCCTGATGATTAGTGATGTTGAGCATCTTTTCATGTGCCTGTTGGCCATCTATATGTCTTCTTTGGGAAAATGTCCATTCTGATCCTCTGCCCAATTTTTAATTTGGTTGTTTGGGGTTTTTTTGATATTGAGTTGTAGGAGTTCTTTGTATATTTCGTGTACTGGCCCCTTATCTAATATACTGTTGGCAAATTTCTCTCATTCGGTAGGCAGCCTTTACATTTTGTTGATAGTTTCCTTTGCTGTGCAAAAGCTTTTGATGTAGTCCCATTTGTTTATTTTTGCTTTTGTTTCCCTTACCTGAGGAGACAGATCCAAAAACATATTGCTAAGACCAATGTCAAAGAGTATACTGCCTACGTTTTCTTCTAGAAGTTTTATGGTTTCAGGTCTTACCTTTTAAGTCTTTAATCCATTTTAAATTTATTTTTGTATATAGAGTGAGAAAGTAGTCCAGTTTGATTCTTTTACATGTAGTTGTCCAGTTTTCCCAGCACCATTTATTGAAAAAGCTGTCTTTTCCTGATTGTATTGTATATTCTTGCCTCCTTTGTCATAGATTAATTGCACATATAAATGTGGGTTCATTTACAAGCTCTCTTATACTATAAGGTTTCTAGGTTAGATACAAACATGGTTACTGTCCTACAGGACAGTAAGACCATAATCTTTGGGATAATCTTTTCTACTGGCTGGAAATCTACAAGTTAATGTGTAACTCCCTGTGTCTGTGTTCTGATCAAATGGTAAATAGGTAAGTCAAACATAGGTGTGTCCTCTGGAGCATTAAATAATCTTGGGCAGTGTTGTTAAACAAAGCCCATGTATGGCTTTGAAAGGATGTACTGTACTCTCTTTTGCCTATTTCCAAGTTCTGGATATTTTTTTTTCAACAATAGCATGCATCTCTGTCTGAGATTGTCTTGTGCAATTTTTTGCTCATTACCAACGTCAATCTACTAGAGTTAAAGCTCTACAAGGGCATAGGCTGTGTTGATCCGTGTTCCCAGATTCTACTTCAGTTCCAGGTGCAAAGTATGTGTTTAATAACTATTTGTTGAATAAAGAAAATAAGATATTTATATCAAAAGTTATGATTGGAGACAGAAAGGAGAATAGAGGTTACCAGGAGCTGGGGAGAGGGTGGAGCGAAGAATTATTGTTTAATGAAACTGAGTTTCAGTTTGAGATGGTGAAAAGATTCTGGAGGTGGACAGTGGCAATGGTTGCACAACAACATGAACGTACTGAATGCCACTGAACTGAATACTTAAAAATGGCTAAAATGGTAAATTTTATATTATGCATACTTTACCACAAAAAAAGTTATATGATTATAATAGCAGCCTCTTGTCTAGGGCTTGTTCTGCACCAGGGTTTGTTCTAAGCACTTTGTGTATCTTGAATAGTGTACTTGCCACAATACTTTACACAGTGGGCATCTTCACTTTTCTCAGACTGAAAGTAAAGGAAGGAAGTAGAGAGAAGAAGTAACTTGCCCAAAGTCACCCATCTAGTCAATCATAGAGCTGGTATTTGGGGCCAGGCATACTGTGTTCCTAACCAGGGGTACATTTATGGTGCAGATTGTCCATACTGTGTGAGTTTCCGAGAAGGAGTAATCCATCTGCTCTGGAGAAGTCAAGGAAGACTTCCTGGAAGAGTTGGAATGTTAACCAGACACCCTGTTACTCTGCTGTGGTTGCTTCTTTTGACACATTGCTGACGCCAGCTCTCTGATGCTAGTGCCCGCTCCCCACCCCAGAGCCTACCAAAAGACATGTGTGCTGTGGGTGGAGTAAGGAGGGGCCGGGAGGCAGGCGCGGCCTGCACCTCCTCCCCTGACCTCTCTTTTAGGGGTAATAAGCTGACCTTACTGACCTGGAATGGCCAGCACCTGTAAGGAAAGGGGATTTTCTGGCTGCACCTGTGCCCAAAATGCAGCCACCAATTCCCCCTCCTCCAGGGTCAGCTTAATGAGAGTGCCCTGTGGGCTGCTGGGCCCCAGGGGGCAGGGTCTGCACGCAGCCCTTAAATACTTCATTAGCCAGACAATGCGCCACACCTGGTCCAGCCCTGCAGCCCACCAGCTCCGTACAGCTTCCAGGGCCTGAGCGAGAAATGCAGATGTGTGCTCCTGACAGTGGGTTTTTTCTTCTCCTACTTTCTTACCCAACACAGAGAGGCGATTTCACTGCAGATGTTTCCACATTGGAGCTCTCAAAATATTATTCTGCTCCTGCAGCAGTTGGAGGGCACAGACCTGCCCCAGGAACACTGGTCAGACAGGCCCGGCCAATGGAGATACTCTGGGCCCCAAGCACACATTTTATTTAATTTATTTATTTTTTTAACATCTTTATTGAAGTATAATTGCTTTACAATGGTGTGTTAGTTTCTGCTTTATAACAAAGTGAATCAGCTATACATATACATATATCCCCATACCCCTCCCTCTTGCGTCTCCCTCCCACTCTCTCTGTCCCACCCCTCTAGGTGGTCACAAAGCATGAGCTGATCTCCCTGTGCCATGCGGCTGCTTCCCACTAGCTATCTGTTTTACATTTGGTAGTGTATATATGTCCATGCTACTCTCACTTCGTCCCAGCTTACCCCCGCTTCCTCCTCCCTGTGTCCTGAAGTTCATTCTCTACATCTGAGTCTTTATTCCTGTCCTGCCCCTAGGTTCTTCATAACCATTTTTTTTTTAGATTCCATATATATGTGTTAGCATACGGTATTTGTTTTTCTCTTTCTGACTTACTTCACTCTGTATGACAGTCTCTAGGTCCATCCACCTCACTGCAAATAACTCAATTTTGTTTCTTTTTATGGCTGAGTAATATTCCATTGTATATATGTGCCACACCTTCTTTATCCATTTGTCTGTCCATGGACACTTAGGTTGCTTCCATGTCCTGGCTATTGTAAATAGAGCTGCAGTGAACATTTTGGTACATGACTCATTTTGAATTATGGTTTTCTCGGGGTACATGCCCAGTAGTGGGATTGCTGGGTCATATGGTAGTTCTATTTTTAGTTTTTTAAGGAACTTCCATACTGTTCTCCATAGTGGTTGTGTTAATTTACATTCCCACCAACAGTGCAAGAGGGTTCCCTTTTCTCCACACCCTCTCCAGCAGTTATTGTTTGTAGATTTTTTTTTTAATTTATTTTTGGCTGTGTTGGGTCTTCGTTTCTGTGAGAGGGCTTTCTCTAGTTGCGGTGAGCAGGGGCCACTCTTCATCGCAGTGCGCGGGCCTCTCACTGTCGCGGCCTTCTCGTTGCAGAGCACAGGCTCCAGGCACTCAGGCTCAGTAGCTGTGGCGCATGGGCTTAGTTGCTCCGTGGCACGTGGGATCTTCCCAGACCAGGGTTCGAACCCGTGTCCCGTGCATTGGCAGGCAGACTCTCAACCACTGCACCACCAGGGAAGCCCTGTTTGTAGATTTTTTGATGATGGCCATTCTGACTGATGTGAGGTGATACCTCATTGTAGTTTGATCTGCATTTCTCTAATGATAGTGATGTTGAGCATCCTTTCATGTGTTTGTTGGCAATCTGTATATCTTCTTTGGGGAAATGTCTATTTAGATCTTCTGCCCAGTTTTGGATTGGGTTGGTTGTTTTTTTGATATTGAGTTGCTTGAGCTGCTTGTATATTTCGGAGATTAATCCTTTTTCAGTTGCTTCGTTTGCAGATATTTTCTCCCTTTCTGAGGGTTGTCTTTTCATCTTGTTTATGGTCTCCTTTGCTATGCAAAAGCTTTTAAGTTTCATTAGGTCCCATTTGTTTATTTTTGTTTTTATTTCCATTTCTCTAGGAGGTGGCCTAAAAAGGATCTTGCTGTGATTTATGTCGTAGAGTGTTCTGCCTGTGTTTTCCTCTAAGAGTTTTATAGTGTCTGGCCTTACATTTAGGTCTTTAATCCATTTTGAGTTTCTTTTTGTGTATGGTGTTAGGAAGTGTTCTAATTTCATTCTTTTACATGTAGCTGTCCAGTTTTCCCAGCACCACTTATTGAAGAGACTGTCTTTTCTCCATTGTATATTCTTGCCTCCTTTATCAAAGATAAGGTGATCATATGTGTGTGGGTTTATCTCTGGGCTATCCTGTTCCATTGATCTATATTTCTGTTTTTGTGCCAGTACCATACTGTCTTGATTACTGTAGCTTTGTAGTTTAGTCTGAAGTCAGGCAGCCTGATTCCTCCAGCTCCGTTTTTTTTTTTCTCAATATTGCTTTGGCTCTTCAGGGTCTTTTGTGTTTCCATACAAATTGTGCAATTTTTTGTTCTAGTTCTGTGAAAAATGCCATTGGTAGTTTGATAGGGATTGCGTTGAATCTGTAGATTGCTTTGGGTAGTAGAGTCATTTTCACAATGTTGATTCTTCCAGTCCAAGAACATGGTATATCTAATTCAACACCCATTTATGATAAAACCTCTCCAGAAAGTAGGCATAGAGGGAACTTACCTTAACATAATAAAGGCCATATATGACAAACCCACAGCCAACATCGTTCTCAATGGTGGAAAATCTGAAAGCATTTCCTCTAAAATCAGGAACAAGACAAGGATGCCCACTCTCACCACTATTATTCAACATAGTTTTGGAAGTTTTAGCCACAGCAGTCAGAGAAGAAAAAGAAATAAAAGGAATCCAAATCGGAAAAGAAGAAGTAAAGCTGTCACTGTTTGCAGATGACGGGATACCATACACAGAGATTCCTAAAGATGCTACCAGAACACTACTAGAGCTAATCAATGAATTTGGTAAAGTAGCAGGATACAAAATTAATGCACAGAAATCTCTTGCATTCCTATATACTAATGATGAAAAATCAGAAACAGAAATTAAGGAAACACTCCCATTTACCACTGCAACAAAAAGAATAAAATACCTAGGACTAAACCTACCTAAGGAGACAAAAGACCTGTATGCAGAAAACTGTAAGACACTGATGAAAGCACACATTTTAGAACAAAGGAAAGGAGCATGGGAGCGTGGCTTTACTTGCCAGGTATATGATATTTATGTGTGGGCAGAGGGTGTTTATGAGGTGCCCCCAGTCCTAAAAAGCCGAGGCAGCAGATGCCTCCTCAGCCCACCCGCAGGGCTGCAACTCACCTCCCACTGAGCCCCTTGACCAACAGTGATTTACTGCAGGCCTGGAAAGGGCCTATTCCTGCCAGGCAGACAAAGGCTCTCCAGGGATGGAGGGAGAAGCTCTCAGAGCTCCCACAAGCTTTTAAGGGAGGGAGTTGACCAAGAAGTTTCCCTGAGGCAGTTGGTAAAATGAAGTATTTGTAGGTCAAACCTTATTTCCTGTTCTCTGATAAAAAGGCTCTTTCTTTCAGGTATAAATACTGAAACTGGTGGAGACAAAGGTTATTGTCTCTATCAGTTCCATCTGCTTAAAAGGAGGCAAATCTGCTTTTCGGGAGCTTCTGAAAACCCCCTAGGACAACAGCGACAAGGTAGTACCTCCACTATAGGGCCTGCCTGGGCACGTAACAGCCCCGTGTCACCATAATCCTCACAGAGGCTGCAGGCACGGCCCCCGCTTACAGAGGCAGGCATGGGGGCTGGTGCAGGGCTAACACAAATTGTAGAGATTGTGGGTGGCAGAGCCGGGGTTGTCAAGGGGCATTACAGCCGTTACAGTTCAGCCTCCACATTTTATTCCTCCCTTTCCCTCCTCTGAAAATTTCCTCAGTGTTGCAGGTAAGAAACTGAGGCACAATATCAATGTCTTTATTGGCTTCTTAGGAACAGGAAATAAATCCCAGTCCCCTTTGCTGTCTTTCCTTTAAGGTCAGAGGAGAAACAGCTCTTTGCTCTCCTGCTGCAGCCTCCCATCCCCACCAAGGGGCCTGCTGGTCACTCCAGTGGCTGGCTTGCCAGTAAAATCCCCAGGAAGCACCGGGGTGGGGTGGAGCTTTGTGGGGATGGGGAGATTCTCCGCTCCCCACTGGAAATCCCAAAGAGGTGGGGTGTGGGAGAAGTTTCCAGAACTGGCGTACAGATCCCTGGGAGGCATCCCAGCTGAGCCCCTCTGAGCTGACAGAGCCAGCGTGGGCCTGATGCTCTAAGAGAGGCGGCAGCTCAGCCCACAGAGCTGGAGTGGTGCTCCTGGGGAGGAGGGGCCAGCGGGCAGGGCACCCAGCTCTGCTCTGGGCCCAAGACCAATTCTGAGGGTTTCATATTCCCTGGAGAGCTCACCTGGGAGCCACCTGCAGCCCAGAGGCTCATGACACCACTACTTGTGGGATTGCTATGCTTTCCACCCCTCAGCCTCTCTGGGTGAAGCTGGGCAGATATATCTGAGCTTTGCACTCAGAGAATGCGGGTTCCAGTTGCAGACCTGTGTGTGTCCCTGACCGTGCTCCGCTTGGTATGGACATTATAGCCCATGCGGGAGTTCACCAGTCCTGTGGTCCCACGCTCTGTTCAGAGAGGTTCCCGGGCACACCTTCCTCCACCTGCTTGGTTTCCCCTGAGCCCAGGGTGCCCTCAGCTCTTGGAGCCCTAGTGGCAAAACTCAGGGTTTCTCTCATACAGCAAAAGCAATCCCAGGGGAGAAACAGGCTTTTGACTCCTGGGGTCAGGGGTGCGTGTGTTCTAAAAGCCAGGGCTCTGAGGTCAGAGGCAAGCAGGGCCAGTTCAGAAGGACCTCACCCTTGGTTTAATGCTCTGCTGTCACTGTCCTGAGATCCTTAGTAATTTTATTTTTCAATTCGTATTTTGCGAGTGAAGTCCAAAGGTCAGGGAATGCACGTAAGCAGAGATGAGTAAATGCAGGAGACCCCAGCAATATGCGTGTCAGCCTCTCCGAGCTGCTTCACGTGCACAAGGCATTTGTGGTGCCCCGTGAACACAGAATTCCAGGGGATCCACGATGCAGGAATCCAGCGAGACCCAACCTGAGCACGAGATAAGCGTGTTATGCCTGTGACACTGAAAACCCCAAGAGGCCACACTTTCCAATCAAATCATAGCTTGCTTCCAATGCAGAAATAAGGCAATGATGTTCTGAGAAACACGGACAGGAAGTCAACTATATATATCCTTTCTTACTCACGGTACTTCTCTGGATTAGCCGACCACCTGTGCTGAGGATGATCTGGTGATTCCACATACAAGTTAAATGCTCTTATGTGTATTTAAAACTGGTATTGCACAATTTAAAGACCAGTAAAATTAACGCTAATGATTAAAATTTTTAATGACATTAAGTAGCAAATAAAAACAGCAAGACTCTAGAGAGAGACACAGGAAGGAAAGAAAAAGCTTTATGTTTTGGTTCCTTTAATGGTATTTTTTCCCCCTGCTTTTTGAACAGGGTGTCCCTCGTTTTCATCTTGCACAAGGCTTTGCAGTTTGTGCAGCTGCCTCTGCAGGGAGCGCTGGGGTCAGAATCTTGCTCGGCACCGCAGCAACCTCGGGTAACTCTTTACCGGTTGGAGTCGCAGTTTCCCATCTGGACAACGGGGCAATACTTCACAGTTGTTGAGGATTAAGGTAAGTAATAGGGCAGCTAAACCTTGTTGGCCTCTTAGAACAAGCAAAGCACTGTGCTAAGCGCTTTACTGTTTGATCTCCTTTGTTCCTCACAACAACCCTATTGGTGGGAGTCATTGGCCACTGTGTTGGATTTCTCTGATATTTTTGGCCTGGCAGCCATTCACGCTTTCTTCTGGTACTGCGCCCAGCTCTGTTCTGAGAACAATCTCTGTCCTACTCTATGCAGGTTGGCGGGGCTGTCTCGCATCCTCTCTTAGCCAAAGGGTGGCCATGTGACCCTGCAAGGCCGGTCAGGCTCTGTCGCACAGGATTGGGATTCTTCAGGGGCCTGATTCATCCCCACAGCGGATGCAACCTGGGTTTGGGTCTGCTTCCGGGATCCCTGGAGTAACTCTGGGGCCTGATGTTTCTGAGCCCCCCTTTCTACAGCAGTCCCCCTCCTCTGTGAGCTACCTACAGCCAGCCCCTCAGTCCCCCTTTGTTTAAGTGAACAAGAGAGTGTTTCTGATGCCCACAACAAAAGTCCCCAACTGCTTCTCCTCATGTTTCAGGTGAGGAAACCAGGCCCAGAGAGGTAAAGTAATTTGCTCAATGCCCCACAGCAAGTGAGTAGCAGAGTCAGCATTTGAACTCAGGTAGTCTCAGGAGGCAGAGTCCTTACCCTCTTCTGCCCCTCGTATAAGGTACGTGATACAGTATCACTCAATGTTAGCCCCCTTCTTTTCGATTTCTACCCACCCATGGCACACTTGCTGCTTTTCGTGGCTAGTTGCCTCTCAGCAGGCTCTCTCTACCTCTGGCACCCTCAGACCACAGATCCTCACCCCGTGGGCCCCTAACAGAAGAGGTGGAAAGCGAGTGAGGCAGGATGTTCCAGGCGTGCGCTCAGCATGGGAAGCTGACCCAGCCTCTGGCATGGAAGGCCTTGGCTGAACTGTCTTTGTTAAATGTTAGAGGCTCAGGCCTCTCTTTCGACACCAGGAGCCCTGGAGGGAGGCAGAGCCCCACCACCACTAGCTCACCCCAGGCTGGCCCTGTGGACCCTCGTGCTCCAACAGGAGGTCAGGCCCTGTGTGTCTCAGGAGAGCCAGTCCCGTGACTACCTTGGATGATGAAAGGTACTGTTGTCTGTCCTCCAGGCCTGTCTGGCTGGATGCAAACACCCCATCGCATCCCAGCAGGGCTAGACCAATTTCTGGCCTGACTGGCCTTGCCTTATTCCTGCACGAGGAAGCCTGATGGTTTGTCTATAACACGGAACGAACCTGCATGTCTGCCCTCTGCCCCTCCACACACGCTTCCTTTGTCTCCCTCCGCTCTCCTTGTTTTCATCGATGCAAATGCAGGGCTACATTCGGTCCAGAGACACTGCTGTGTAGGTCCCTTTTTCTCTACTAAGGAAAAACTAATGTTTTAAGGAAAAGTGAGGCTAAAGAGGGTAATGTGATATCAACATACAGGCGGTGAGATGGTCCTGAAATGGTATCATTTTTGTTATTGTTAAATGTCACATGTGTGTTTATTCAAGGAACCCTTTCATTACTTTATCTGGTCCTCCTAAAAATCCCACAGCCAGTGGAGCCAGTGACAGTCTCATTGGGACATGAGGCCACTGAGATGCTGAGAGGGGGACTTTGGAACACAGCAAGATCTAAGGGAAACCCAGCTCTTTGCTGTAGCGCCTGGGCCCCATCTCAGTGTCTACCACTTGGCTCCAGGTGAAGCGTCTGACCAGGCCCCTCCCCATGTGGCTCCAAAAGAACCCATGGGCCATGCGCTTCTTAATTCCCACGTGCTGGCGGCTGTGGCTGAGACCCTTCTGTCTGTAGGACCCTCACGGACACTCTTTTTGGGGCAACTTGAAAGTAACCATTGCATTTGGAAAGCAAACCTTGGGCACAGATTAAGATCTAAATCATGACTTAATTCTTTCCCAGATGTCAGAGAGCAATTATGATAAGGCAGTGTTGGTAAAATGCAGCCCAAGCAACTATTCTAGGTCAGAAGAACGGGGCCAAGTCCATATGCTTGTTTGAGATTTTAAGGCCCCTGGTGTTCTTGGGAAGAACCGTGTGATGAAGAGGCTGGAGGATGAGCTCCAGGAGAGCAGGCCCCTTGCTGGTTTGTTCTTGCTGTCTGCCATAGGGAGAGCAGTGCCTGGTACATAGAGGTGCCCAGTGAATATTTGTGGGGTGAATGAATGACCTCCTCTAGTTCTAAGTGAGGTTAAGAAGCTGTCCAAGTGTTGGAGAAGGGTTCTGAACTGGGAGCTCCTCTGGTCATTCTCTGAGAGCGCGCTGAAGCGGGTGTGCCTCATAGGCAGAGAATCCCAGCCTCAGTCTTGCTGAGGGGAACGCAATTAACTAAACTAATAAGGAGCAGGGCCCGGACTCAAATCCAGGACTGACTGATCGCAGCTGAGTTCTCTTTCTCCCGCTGACCCACACCAATGACCCTGGGAGGCCCGGAGGGCTTCACATGGTGACAGCACTGAACCCTCTTTTACTGCAAGGCTGTGTGTCATGGCAACTGTGTGATCTGAGGTGGCCTCTGTACCAAGCAGAGGAGCAGAAACCATAGGGTCACAGTTCTGGAAAGGAGTGAGGACGAGAGTGTGTGTGTGTGTGGGGGGGGGGGTTATGTATCGTCTGGATTCCCAAGGCAGATGGAAGTGAAATGTCCATTAGTTCGTTAACTCATAAATATACAGCCCACAAGTGCATACAGAGGACTTAAAATTCAGTAAATATGAAAATAGAAATCATGTAATATTCATCTTTCCACTCTCAGTGGCTAATACAATTTCCAGCGCATGGTAGTTTCTTAATATACATTAGTTGGTTGAATTGATTGGGCTTTTCACGTGTCTCTTGTTGATTAGTATTAGGGCTCATAAGAAAGAATAGTCCAATATTGACTATGCAGCAAAATAACGATAATCTTATCACACTTTTAGTTTGCACAGTGCCGTTGGGTACTTTCTCTTATATACCTTGACCTCAAGGGATAGGCAGATATCAATCCCCCACGTTAACAGACAAAAAAATAAAGCTACAGCAGACAAGTTAGATGATTTGGCTGAGGACCTCAGAGCTTCTAACAGTTAAGAGGTGGAACCAGAGCGAGACCCTGGCGTCGTCAGTCCCTCCAGCCCTCACACTTGGCCCCCACTCTCCTCTCTCCATTTGCACTTGGGCAGGCAGACCTCTGTACCCCCCAAACAGGAAAGCTTTGAACAGACCGAAAAGAGCCCTCCTTTTTGCGTCTTCACGGCACGCACCACACCTGCACCCCCAGCTCACCTCTAGAGACATATGGGAGCTACTTTGAAAGACAGCACCAGAAAGACAGGCTTCACACAGAGAAGGATTAGACCCCAGGGACGTGTCATTTCTTCTTCTTTTTTTTTATCAAGAAGCAGTTTGTGGTATAAGCACAGCGTATTCTGCAGTGCTGACAAACCCTGCCTCTCAAAGGCCTTCCTAGCAGAAGGTGGCTCGCAGACCTCAGGGAACATGTAGGTGGGGAGGAAACCTGCAGCTGCTAATCCGCTGTGCTGTGAGAATGTGAACTGGTGACTCTGGAGGGTGGGATGAGCACGGCGCGCTCTCAGCTTATTCCCGGCCCCCCCCACCCCCCACCCCCCGCGCCCTCGCCCCTCCCCGGGCGGCTAACGTTACGGGACACTTTGATTGCTCTCCCTCCTGTGATGGACCGGCCGCCACCGCTCCCAGGTATGTGTGAGCCATGCATTCGGCATTCGGCGTTAAATATCTTTCTAAAATAAGCTCGCTCAGATTTTACGTGCAAAGCAGCTGGGAAGAGCAGGCCGGCCCAGCCGTTCTCCCAGCTCGGAGACTCAAAGCCTTCCTCTCAATGGCGTGAAACCCGTTCCCAGGTGTAAAAGGCCTCCGTCCGTCACACCTCCCCGAGGGAGGGGAGGTTCCTGGCTTGGACACTTCCAACTGACGAGATTGTGTCCGGGTTACTGCCCCTCCCCCCGGCCTCGCTGCCCACCATGGAAAGCACAGGTTCCAAACATTACAAGGTTTTGTAAAATGACCTCATTTTCCTGTGAGTCTGCCAAGTCTTGTGCATGTCAAAGAATTATGGGGCCAAGAATCATTTTAGTCGTTATGATGCACTGTCAAAAAGTGGGAATTTTTGCAAAGAAAAAAGAAGAGTGAGACGCAGAAGGAAGGTCTAGAGGAGGTATTGATGGAATCAATACTGATACTTCTTTCTGCATTTTACACACCCACACAGAGCCAGACACCATGGCCCTCTCACTCATGTTTCTCCATCCCTTTATGTGTATTTCAGTGACAGCAATTATCCAAGGGCTGCTGCGTGGCCCAGCCTTGGCACGCACCATCCCCAGGTCCGGCAGTCTAGGGGCTGGAACCGGGGTTGTGCAGTGGATGACCTCCACAGCCGTTCCAGCGGCCTCAGTTTCATCTCGTTTGTCCTATCACCTGTTATCCTGCCCTGCCCCTGCCCCCCATACCCCAACCTTACCCAGGACTGGGCCACTGAGCGCACAGGCTGTACAGTATGTCTTACTTTGGAGGTCCACAGCGTGCCAAACAGCACCTCTACACAGCAGATCCTTCCCAAGTCTGCCTCTGTATCTGCTGTAACCAAGGCTTTTGCCCGCATGTCCTCTGGGTTTTGCAGGGTCTGACTTAGCAGAGTTTGCAAAAGAAGTGTGGGTGCTGCCTGAAAGAAGGCCAGGTCCTGCTGACTTGAGCCAGAAGTGTTTCTCCCCAACCTACAAATCCTGATTTCCTGTCTCCCCCACCGTGTATTTGTCTGGCTTTCTCCACAAATAATGCTTCGATGCTTAAGCTCAGTGGAAGAAAATGGATGGTGAGCTCTAAGAACCCTCTGGGAGACCAAGAGCCTAATCTAGAGGCCGCAGAGAGCGCTAGATTCCAGCGCCCTCGCTTTTTATCTCATTGCTCTGGGGAAGGCCCACAGTATAAGTGAGTTGAGAGAGTGTGGAGAGAGGAAATCCGTACACGTGTTGTTACTTACTTTTTAAAGGTGTTATTGACTTTAATATTAAGTTCTGAAATAAATGCATGTATAATTCGGTGCTAAATTGCACGGTTCAAAGAAATTACAAAGGAACCTCTCGGGAGCGGAGGACTGGACTCGAGATGGAAGGTTTCCTTCCTTTACAGTTTGTGCTTGAGATAGGCAATAATATTTAAAGAATCTCCATTTGGACTAGGCCCTAGACTAGACACTTTGAATATATTTTCTTATCCTGTCTTCATCACAACCCTAGAGGACAGGAAATTATCATCTCTACTTTATGGACAACAAAAACTGAGGTTCAGAACGATTCAGAATCTTGCGCAAGAGCACATAGCCAGTAGGTAAGGAAGCAGGAAATCAACCCCAGATGCTCTGGCTTGAGAACTCAAGCTCCTTCCGCCCTGTAGTTCCCAAGTTATCCCCTCCCCAGTGCACCTGAGGAGCAGCACCCAGGCGCGTGGAGAACCACCACCAACCTCAGCGCTGGGTCTGTGGGAGGGCCGGCTGATGATCCGTGGCTCAGAGTAGGGGGCAAGAGACCAATGCGTCTCCCTAGGGAGACAGCCCTGCCCCTAGAGGATCTCAGCAAGCGGCCTCTTCAGGCTAACTGATAGGAAACAGCCATCTGGACTGAAGGAAGAGTGAGGCAGGATTCTCCATGGAGAGAGAGAGAGAACAGGGTGATGGAGGTTGAGAGGCAGGAACACTGCTCCCAGGACCCATACCTGGGAGTCCCCCGGTGAGCCCGTTGTGGTCCCACCCTACCTGGGCCCTGGCCACCTCCCTTCCTTCAGCCTGGGCTCTGGCTGCCCAGGGGCCCAAATGCACTCACCTCCTGTCCAGGGTCTGCCCCCTGCCCCCTCTCCTCCAAGAGACACGGAGCAGGCAGGACCACGACAGGCTACCAGGTCCCGGCCCCACTGGCCACCCCAGACGCTTCCCTGTGCCTTTGGTTTCCCATTGCTCGGAGGTGTTCAGTTTCCCACCCTGTTTCCCTACTGCTGCCCCGGCCCCTGCCCTTTCAAGACATTGATGGCCAAAGCCAGGCCCTTCAGGTGTCCAAGGTGATTCGTTCATTTTATTGTCTTCACCATTGCAGTCTTTACAGTATTATTTTCTGTTATTGCTGAGATCCCCCAGTACAGTTAGAAAACAGGTTTTATTACTCTTCAGACGCCTAGTGTCTTCAAGTTGAATGACCCCTTAGAGGTCATCCAGGCCCTTCATTTCCCCGCGGAGGGAACTGAGCCCAGAGGAGGGGGTGGCTTTCCAAGGGCAGCATGTTCAGAACAGTTCAGGACCTGCGATGGGAAACTGTCAGAAATTATAATTTCTATAAAATAAGAAAATTTCCATAAATTACTTAACAGCTCTGTTCCTGTCCCTGACTTCTCTGTGGTGTCGGGTTTCGTGGGGCAATTAAAAGCATTCATCCTTGGCATTGGACAGAGAAGCGCTGGGTTCCCACCAGCTGTACCTCTTTATCCACTATAGGCAGCCCACCAACACTTGCAGGAGCCAGGCGAGAGCAGAAATGAAGGCCGCCCTGCTGTATGGCTCAATATTGAAGAGTTAAAAATATATATATATATATTTAACAAACTGTTAAATGCAAATTCTGTCCTACACCCTGACAAACATACCTTCATAACTACCTAGAAGGCTAGCTTTGATTTAGAATTCCCAGACTCCTTGGACTTCTGCTCTGATACTATGAGAAGACCCAGTCTCCAGCCTCCTCCCCTGTCCATGCCTGCCCCTTCCTTCTCTTCCCACTCTCTCCCCACCGCCAGCTCTGTCCTGCATCACCAGAGGCCTCACGTGCATGCGTGCAAACTAGCTCACACACCCCTGCCAACAGCACCCCTTCTGTCACCCTTGAGGCATGGGAGTACACACATCAATATCTCAGCACCCCTTCAGGAGTATGGATCCAGGGAAGAGACCTCTGTGGGCCTTGAAAGAAGGCTTAGGACCCTCTGGCGGGGAATTCCTGGGTTCCAGGTACCTGGAGCATCATCTGGGGTGCGGAGGCACACAGACTCTGGGGAAGTACATCCCCTGCCCCTGGGACTCTTGACCTCTTGGAGAGCAACATGGCGAGAGGAGGGCCAGAGCAAAGCCCTCTGTAGCCCATTGGCCCAAGGGGAAGGGGACTAGCTGTGTGATTTTAGGCAAGCCTTAATTTCCTTGCCCGTAAAAATAGGAATAATATCCCTCAGGGGGAGGATAGTTAGGGAATTTGGGATTTACATGTACACACTGCTATATTTAAAATGGATAAGCAACGAGGACCTACTGTTTAGCACAGGGAACTCTGCTCAATATTATGTAACAACCTAATTGGGAAAAGAATTTGGAAAAGAATAGATACATGCATATGTATAACTGATTCACTTTGCTGTATACCCGAAACTAACATAACATTGCTAATCAACTATACTCCAATATAAACTAAAAAGTTAACAAAAAGAGAATTAAGGAGTATTAATAGGTAAAAATAATTATAATAATAAAGACAATTAATAATAATAAATAGGATTAATAGTACCTACTTTGTAGAGTTGCTTTGGGGATCAAATGAGATAGTTTATGTAAAAGCCTGGCACAGAGTAGGTGCTCAGTAAACATTCATTTTCTTCTCTGCCTCTGACCTTCCTAGCTCTTTCCTAGTCTTCCTTTCTCTCCATCACCCCTCCCCCTCCACATCCCCACCCTCATCCCCTTTCCTTTCTCTCTCAAGCCCAAGTGGGACTGGGCTGGGCACACCTGCCAACAGTGGCCCTGAGAAGGGGTCACTCCTCTCATCCTGGTTTCAGGACAGCTGTGATAGTCCTCTGTGAGTTCTTTCTCCATTTAGAAAATATTCCTGGGGTTTTCTGATTTTAAGGAAAGGGAGACGCTGTGGTTTACAGAGTGGGTGAGAACCCTCACATTACTCTCTGGCTTGCTAATGAGAAGTTTGAAAGAGTCCTTTGGGTCCCTACCAAAAACTCTTGGCTTTTCCTTGGCAGAAATGTGATTTCCTGTGAGATGTCAAAACATGCCATGAGCATACCTCACAGAGGTCTATTTTTCATTCTATCTGGTTTTGAGGTGAATGAAAGACACTTCCTTTGTGCTGCCCTCAGCAGAAATGCACGTCTGTGTAACTTGCTCTCCGCCTGCTGGGGCCTGAGGGTCTGTCGAGGGATTCAAGACACTGTCAAGTTCAGATCCCTTTTCAAAGCTCTCCTTTGCTCTGCAAACCCTTCAAGAAAAACCTCACCATCCCATCTTAGTTTCTTATGACTTAAGCCTGTCTTTACATTGTCGCTGCATAGACGGAGAAGCTGAACCTTAATTCCTAGTAACCAGAGCCTGTGCCAGCGGTCAGACCCTCCATCAGCCACCACCCCAGGGCTCACCTTGAGTCTTCGAGGTCAGGGTCTCTTAGAGAGAGACACTTGTCTTTGGTGTTATTGAAACTGTTCAAATCTTGCTTGTCCCACTGCATCCAGTTATTGAGGAATAAAGTTTAACCTCCAGCCCCTCAAACATGTCTGCTCTTCAGTTTTACGTTGTTTAGGATCAGGGCAAGAGATCCAAGATTTCTCTGTCTCTGGAGGGAGTGGCCAGAAAATTAATAAAACACTTAAGTTTCTTTCCTTATATGAAATGTTTTCTACAAGCTGGATTAATGCATGTTTTCCTCCAACTTTTACGCAGTTCTATATTCATCTCGTTTTCCCATCTCGGAATGAACTTGCCTTTGAGCTATAGGTGATAAACGCAATTCACCATCATTCCTACCTTGATTTCATTCATTTGGCAGATAGACAGTTGAGCACCTATTCTGTGTGAGACAGTATCAAGTACTGTGACGGATGCAGAGATTTATGAACCATGGTCTCTGCTCAAGTTTTTTAAACCAATCTTGGCTTGGTTATTCTTTCTATTAAGATGTTTTGTGTCTCTCCCATGTGTATCTGAGTCAGTGACGCTTTCTTGGAAGCAGAACCAAGCCTATGCATTTCTTTGTACATTTGGATAAGAAAGTATTTATATAACAGATACTGTGTACCTGCCCCAAGTACCCAGCACCAAGGAGATACAGAAAAGTTCAAGTCGTGAGCTGCTCCCCAGTGATCCAGATGAACAGAGAAGACAATTATTTGGTGATATAAGACAGATGTCCAGATGTAAACAGATGCAAAATTTTATAGTTAGGTGATTTTCAAATGATGAGAGGCAAAATTTAAATTTGACAATTATAGAATTTACTAAAACTTAGCATGTACATACCCGAAGACTCAGCAATTCCAGTCTTAGACATGAACCCAACAGAACTGTGTACACATATTCATCAAGGGCACCTGAAAGAATTTTCATGACAGCAATTCTTTGTAATAGCTCTGTACTAAGAACTACTCAAATGCCCTTGGTATTGGGTAGAGAGAATAAATTGTGGCATAATCAAATAATGGGATATGGTACAGCAATGAGAATGAACAGTCTATCTGAATATGCAAAAATGTGGATGAACCTCACTAGAAAATGCTGAGCTAAAGCAAACAGAAGCAAAAAAAATTATTTTTCCATTTCTAGAAAGTACAAACAGACAAAAGTATTCTGTTGCTTAGATGTCAGAATAGTACATCTGAGGGGGGGATAGTGACTGGAAAGGAGCAGGAGAGGACTTCTGGAGCTGGAAGTACTCTTTTTCTTGATAAACGTGCTAGTTATGTTGGTGTGATCAGTTTCTGATCCTTTATTTGTTCACTTTTCTGCCTACATATTATACTTCATTAAAAAGTTTCAAAGATTCACCACTTTGAAAATAGCTAGAACTCTGAATCACAAGGCAAGAAGCCCGAGCCTTAGACCTGATTCTGATATTTGAGCGTATCCTTGAGCAAATCATTCTCTGTGTGCCTTGGACCCTTCCTCAGTGGAATGGAAGTAAGGCTTTCTTCCTGTGCTCCCAGCTGGATGCTTTATTCCACGTGGAGAAAACCTAGCATACCAAGAGAGCCTGTGAGCTTCTGTATGTTATTTCACTGCGTGTTTAGGAGCCTGCTCTTGGTTAAAATTCACTTCATGGAATCTGGCCTTTTCAATGCAGACTTTGAGTTGGTCTTTGAATCATACCTTCTTTTCACTGTGTTTATTCTCTCCACCTCCTCAGTCTCACAGAACAATTCCTCAGTCTGAATGTCTTACCCTGTGACATTATTTGGCCTCAAAAATGTCAAATGAACTATGGCATCCACTGGGAATATGTAATTTTATTTGGTTATGTTCTGGAACACTCCACACAAGTGCTAAATTTAGAGCCAGTGAGAGGGAATACTGAGAAGGACCTTCTTGCCGCTCTTAAGTTCAGTTCTGAGTCTTAGAAATTGTGGTTTATTTGCAGCTGGCTGTGGCCTCCTCCTACGTCCCCTGGCCTTGCAGCACTGCCTGACCAGGGGCAGGGTGTCCAGCTTCTGCCCTGGTCCCTCCCCAGAAGCCCTGATCTCAGATGCTCCTGACCTGTATCTTCTCCGCTAACAGTCCCAACAGAAAGCACATGGTAAACTCCTTAACTTACCACGCCCCCCTTTGAGTGAAGGTATACCGCTTCATATACGTATGAGAACTTTACAACACAATGGCTCCATTTCTCCACTCCTGGCCTTTCCGCTACTGTCACACATTTTACTTCTACATATTTCATAAATTCCACACTACATTGTTTTATTTTATTTTATTTATTTATTTATTTATTTATTTATTTTGCGGTACGCGGCCCTCTCACTGTTGTGTCCTCCCCCGTTGCGGAGCACAGGCTCCGAACGCGCAGGCTCAGTGGCCATGGCTCACGGGCCCAGCCGCTCCGCGGCATGTGGGATCTTCCCGGACTGGGGTACGAACCCATGTCCCCTGCATCGGCAGGCAGACTCTCAACCACTGCGCCACCGGGGAAGCCCTATTGTTTTATTTTTTATTGAGGTACAATTAGTATATGGCATTATATAAGTTTCAGGTGTGCAACATTATAATTTGACATCTGTATGCTCTACAAAGTGATGAGCGCCAAAGGTCTAGTTCCCATCCATCACCATACAGTTGACTCCCTTCACCCATTTCACCCACCCCTCAACCCCCTTCCCCTCTGGTAACCACCAATCTGTTCTCTGTGTCTATGAGTTAGTTTTTATTTTGTCTTGCTTGTTCATTTGTCTTGTATTTTTTTAGATTCCACATATGAATGAAATCATACACTGTTAATATTTTTGCCCCAAACAGTCAAATGTCACTTAAGGAGAAGTAAATAATTTTTAAAATTATACTGTTTAGCCATGAGGTTAACATCTCTGGCGTTGTTCATTCCTTTGCTGAGATCTGTATTTCCATCTTGTGTCATTTTCCTTTTGCCCAGAGAACTTTCTCTAACATTGTTTATACTGCAGTTCTGCTGTTGATGGATTCTTTCAGCTTTGTATGTCTGAAAGGTTTTTATTTCACCTTTGGTTTTGGAAAATAGTTTTGCTAGGTATAGAATTCTAGGTTGACAGGGGTTTTTTTTTTTTTTTTTTTTTAGCTTCAATCCTTAAAAGATGCTGCTCCACTCTTCTCGCATTGTTTCCAAAGAAAAATAACTGCTGACCTTCTTATCTTTGTTCCTCCATACATAACTCATCTTCTTTCTCTGGTTGCTTTTAGAGTTTCTCTTTATCATTGGTTTTGAGCAATTTAACTGGGCAATGCCTTGATGCAGCTTTATGCATGTTTCCTGTGCTTGGAGTTTGTTGCACTTCTTGGACGTATGAGTTTATAGTTTTCATCAAATTTGGAACATTTCAAATGTTCAAATGTTCAAATTTGAAACATCAAATTTGGAACATTTCAAATAACTTTTTCAGTTTCCCAGCTTTCTCCCATTCTCGCTCAGTGACTCCTCTTTCACGTATATTGGGCTGTTTGAAGTTGTCTTGTGGCTCACTGATGCTCTGTTCATTTATTTCCCACTATTTTTTCTGTCTTCTTTCTATCGGATAGTTTTGGATCGTTTCTATTGTGAAATCTTCAAGTTCATTATTCTTCCTTCTGTGACATCTAATCTTTCATTAATCCAATCTCAGACATAGTTTTCATCTCTAGAAGTTTGATTTGAGTCTTTTCTATATCTTTCATATTACCTTTTAACATGTTCAGTCTTTTCTTTAGCTTCTTGAATATATAGAATAGTTATAATAATTGTTTCAATATCCTTCTTGGCTAACTTTAGCATCTGTGTCAGTTCTGGGTCAGTTTTTTATTAAGTGTTGTTGTTGTTTTTAATTTATTTTATTTATTTATTTATTTTTAGCTGTATTGGGTCTTCATTGCTGCATGCAGGCAGGCTTTCTCTAGCTGCAGCAAGTGGGGGCCACTCTTGGTTGCGGTGCACAGACCTCTCACCATGGTTGCCTCTCGTGTTGCAGAGCACGGGCTCTAGGCTCGTGGGCTTCAGTAGTTGTAGCATGCGGGCTCAGTGGTTGTGGCGCACGGGCCCAGCCGCTCCACGGCATGTGGGATCTTCCTGGACCAGGGCTCAAACCCACGTCTCCTGCATTGGCAGGTGGATTCTTAACCACTGCGCCACCAGTGAAGACCCATAAGTGTTTTTGTCCTCACTTTATTTTTATTGAAGTATAGTTTCTGGGCAATATTATATAAGTTACAGGTGTACAATATAGTGATTCACAGTTTTTAAAGAATGGCTCAGTTTGGGTTGATTGATTTATTGCCTCAGTGTGGGTCTTATTTTCCCACTTCTTTGCATGCCTGACAATTTTTTTTTTTTTTGATGTCAGACATTTTTGGGCACTGGATATTTTTGGATTCCTATAAACATTCTTGAGCTTTGTTCTGGGACATGGTTCAGTAATTATACTTGGAAACAGCTTTTGGGTTTTGCTTTTATGATTTGTTAGGTGGATCTAGAGGACTCCACCTAGGGTTAATTATTCCCTACCACTGAGGCAAAACCTTCCTGTGTATTCTACCATTGCCCTGTGAGTTATGAGTTTTTCCATCTGGCTTGTGGGAACAAGCACTATTTTCAGTTCTGTGTGACCTCTGAGAATTGTTCCTTCTAATCCTTTAGGGTGGTTCTTTTTCCAACCTTGGGTAGATTTTTCATCTGAATGTGCTTTTCGGTACTTGGTTGACTGCTCTGTAGATCTCTGGAGTTTTCTCTCTGTGCAGCTTTCACCTCTCTGGTACTCTGCCCTGTGAAACCTAGTCACCTTGGCCTCACCAAACTCCCAGCTCCATCTCCTCAACTCGGGGAGAGCACCGAGGCTCCACGTGGGTCCCCTCTCCCTGTGCTGGAGCCTAGAAACTCTCTCTGCCATAAGCTGGGGTAATTGTAGGCTCCCCTCATTGGTTTCCCAGCTCTCAGAGATCCCTGACCTTCCTTGCTTGTTGTCCAATGTCTTGAAAACCATTGTTTCATGTATTTTATCCAGTTTTTAGTTATTTTAAGTTGGTGAGTAAATTCAGTTCCTACTACTCCACCTTGGCTAGGACGGAAAGCATACGTAAACCCAGTTTACTGAAAGATGTTTATGACATCAAACACTTTTCCCATCATCTTATAGTGTTTGCAAGGCTAGTATCTTTTTAACTTTTTGTTTTGAAATAATTTAAAAGTTACAAAATAGTTTCAAATATGAAGAATTCTAGTACATAACTTTACCCAGCTTCCCCTAATGTTACTATTTGTATTGGTATTTTTTTAAGTGAATTGTTTTTAAAAAGTAATGAATGCTAATGGTAAAAAAAAATTATATATAAGGAACATATATTTAAAATGTTATATTTTATATATGAGAATATAAATAACAATAATCATATGTCATGAATGTTCTTTCCATGTTGTATGTATTGGGGAAGGGGAACACTCTTCTTTTTGTATTTCTACCACAGCAAATAGAAGAGGGAACCTCCCTCCACTCTCCTCTCCCCAGAGAGTGTTGGAAGGAACACATCCTTCTGTTTTCTCTCTCCACACTCACCCACTCTTCTCAAGTGGGCAGAAGTGACTATTCTGGTGAGGCTCAACATTGGGCCCTATTTTGCTAGTGGGCAGAGTCAAAGCGTTAAAGGCCAGCTCCTGAGGGTGGGCTCACTTGACCTCTCCTTAGCTTCCTGTCTCCATTTGGTAAACTCAGCCAGGGCAAAGCCCAGTGCCTCCCTCTTTTATGCTCTTTTTTTTTCCTGCAGTAACTATGCATGTGAGACAGGCCTGTAGTCCATGATGCCAGCAGGGGAGCTGGACTCGGAGATAATTGTGTGGGTCCAGCTGTTCCTACAGACAAGTCCTTAGGTCTCTAACCAGGGGAAGAAGGAGGCTCTACTTTGGCATCAACTCTAAGTCCTGTTCTCCCAGATGCTGATACAAGAGAGCCTTGGGGGTTATTGGTGCTTCCCTGGTTAGAAATGAAGCTATTATTTTGATACCCATTTGCCTAGTGATTTTTCTATTGGCCAGAATCCTAAGGAAAGAGGGGGAAATGGTAAGATTTGTGTACCCAACCTCACACCCAAACCCCCAGAAATTTACTTTACAGCATAATTTTTAACAACAATGTAGAACTACTTTGTATAGTTATATTCATGATGAATTCGTTCAGTTCCCTGCTGTTGTACATTTAGCTTGTTTTCAGTTTCTCACTATTATAAAAATGTTGTGATTATAATAATTTTATACATTAATGTTTTCATAGTAGCCTATTTTTTTTTTAATTCTTGTCATGTGGATAAGCTTCTGCCGGCTGAATAATGGTGCCTACATCTAATCTTGAAATCTCACAGATAGGTTTTCCTTAGGTCTGAATAAATAATCCAAAGATGCTACTAAATTGTGTTTTTGTAGTAAGATCATTTAAAATATCAAAATAGCAGAGAATAAACAATTAAAATTGATTTTTACTATATAAACATATGCCACTTTAAATAAGACTTAAACGTATAGAATTGATGGCAAATAAAAAAATACAAACTCTTTAGTTCAGTGTGGTAAGTTTCATGTTAACCTTTGATTCTTCTCATTTACTACAGTATTTAATATAAGTTGTTCCTCAAATCTAAGCAGAGATGAAGCTTCTGATTTACCTTTAATTAGTATAAAAAAACTCCTCGAGATGTTCCTATTTTTAAGGTGTGAAAATTGAGGGTTTTAGGGAAGGTTGACAACCTATTTCATTTCTCTGTAATGGATTTGCCTCCCTATCTGTCTCCCTAGGACTTGTCTAAGATGAGCTACACTTGTCTTTACAGATTCCGGGCCTTTGTCTTTCCTCTCCTTGGAGCAATCAGTGGTGAGGCCTTTTCCCATCCCCAGGGCCCAGCACGGCACCTGACACAGAGCAGGCTCTTGTAAATGCTTGCCCAGGTTCTTACAGTGAACACTGCCCCCAGCCACGGGCTGACACCTGGACAATGTGCTCTCCCAGAAAAGACTGTACTCCATTAACTAGATCCTGAGCATTACCTGGCTTTGTTCCCATAAGAAGCGTGGTCTTGAGTTCTAAGGCACACTCTGTAGGCACAGTGAGAAAATGTCTTTCTAAGGTCATTTTTTTTGACCAAGAGAGAGCCCCAAGGCACTATTTCAGAGGAGGGCTCTTGGAAACACCCCCCCAAGTTGACTATTTTGAGGCACTGGAAACTATAGATTCCCATGACGGGGGCTATTATTCCTTTAGAGCTGAATTGTTTAAAGAAGCTGGGTAGGGCACAAAGGGTCATTCAGAGGGTCATTCCATTCTGTCCACCCCTGAGCCAAGAGTCACTGCTAGTCTGGCCTGTGTGTGCAACAAGGGAAGTAGCCCCAGAGCTAACCTCGCCACCAGGGCCAGGAGTCCACAGTCACACCACAGTGACGTGGGAAAGGACACAGAAAGGTCAGTAATGCAGAGACAGGGTAAAAAGAAGTCATAGAGGCTAAGGACCTAGAATGCTGGAGGCCCTCAAGAAAGGGAGTTGTTTTCGTTGCTAAGATTATAAGAAAGAGCAACCTTCCTGGGCTAACTGATCTCTCTCCACCTCCTCCACTGTCGTCTCTTCCTCTGCCTTCCCTTAAGTGTTCCTTCTTGCTTTTAGCGTTCTCTCTGGGTGATCCATTTGACATTTCTACAAAGACCCCAGTGTGCCTAATGTTGAATCCATCTCAGGTCTGCCTCTCAGCCTGTAACCTCTATGCCCTGGACTCATCCTCACCAGATTCATGGTCTGGTCTGATCTGGCTCTCCTTCTCCATCACGCAAGTGACTAGGTTTTGTCAGTCTATCACCAACGTGCTTCTCAGACTGGCTCTTCTCTTCATCCCACTGTCCCTCCCTTGGTGCAGACTCATCCTGTCTCCCTGGACTGCTGTGATCCTCTCCAGCCTGGCCTGAATCCAGTCTCATTCTTCACTGAACTGGACATTACAGTGCTGCCATGATTACTTATAAAATCCCAGGTCTGACAATACCCTCCATGGCTTCCATATCTGCTGTGGCTAAAGCCCAAATCTTTATATATGTATAAAGATTTTTCAGATTCTTTTCTATTATATGTTATTACAACATTTTGAATATAGTTCTCTGTGCTATACAGTAGGTCCTTGTTGGTTATCTATTTTATACTTAGTAGTAGTATGTATCTTTTAATCCCAAATTCCTAATTTATCCCTCCCCCACCCTTTTCCCCTTTGGTAACCATAAATTTGTTTGCTATGTCAGTGAGTCTATTTATGTTTTGTAAGTAAGCTCATTTGTATCTTTTTTTTAGATTCCACATATGAGTGACATCATATGATATTTGTCTTTCTCTGTCTGAATTACTTATTATGATAATTTCTAGGTCCATCAATGTAACTGCAAATGCCATTATTTCACTCTTTTTTATGGCTGAGTAATATATATATATATATATATCACATCTTCTTTATCCATTCGTCTGCCAATGGACATTTATTTTGCTTGTCTTGGCTATTGTAAATAGTGCTTCTGTGAACATTGGGGTGCATGTATCTTTTTGAATTCACGTTTTCAACTTTTCTGGTTATATGCCTAGGAGTGGGATTGCTGGATCATATGGTAACTCTAGTTTTAGGTTTTTAAGGAACCTCCATACTGTTCTGCACAGTGGCTGCACCAATTTACACTCCCACTAACAGTGTAGGAGGGTCCCCTTTTCTCCACACCCTCTCCGGCATTAATTATTTGTAGAATTTTTGATGATGGCCATTCTGACAGGTGTGAGATGAAACCTCATTGTAGTTTTGATTTGCATTTCTCTAATGATTAGTGATGTTGAGCATCTTTTCTTGTGCCTGTTGGCCATCTGTATGTCTTCTTTAGGGAAATGTCTATTTAGGTCTTCTGCCCATTTTTTGGTTGGATTGTTTGTTTTTTTGATATTGAGCTGTATGAGTTGTTTGTATATTTTGGAAATCAATCCCTTGTCGGTCGCATCATTTGCAAATATTTTCTCCCAGTCCATAGGCTGTCTTTTTGTTTATCGTTTCCTTTACTGTGCGAAAGTGAAGCCCAAATCTTTTAACAGGCATTCACAGCGTACTCCCCACTGCACAACTCACCATCTTAACATGAATATCCTGTATTAAAGTTTTCCACATTGGTTACAGCTTGTTCAGTATCTGCCTCTGGTATTTCTTTTTCTTTTTTAGTCCCGTAGCATTTCAGTCTTCTCAAATCCAATGGTTATGCTCTTTCTTCAAAGTTCTTTGTCTTTCTTCTCTATTGTAGAGTTTCAAGTCAGTCTTGTGGTCTATCTGCTCTCCCCATTGATGTTTAATATTTCTTCCATGGTTTCTCAAAGCTTCTACCATAGTTTAACCATTTTTATACTTCTTAAAACTTTCAAATCCATAATTAAACAAATAAGAATTCAGAATGCACAAAATTCTTTGATTAAGTATATATACAGTTGAGGATACCTGAATTTCACACACTTTTACGTACTGTTCAAAAAACATTACATGGAGTGGGAATTCTAAGTTTAAATTCGAGAAGGTGAACTACATAAATAATCAGAAATGTATATGATTCTTATAAACAGCTCCGTACGTGCCCGTCACCTCTCAGTATCAATATTTATATAAGTTAATAGACATGCTTCTTATAGGATCACTGAATATTTTCTATTCTTTGGCAGGAGTGACTAAGTAAAAAAAAAAAAACAAATGCCCAGATGAACTCTAAGAAAAAGGACACAGTGTTTTATGTAGCCCCATTACAGCACGAGCCCACTGTATTATAGTGGTGGAGGGACTCAGCCTGCATCCCACCACCCAAGGACTGATTGGGCATTAGGCTGTGCTCCATAAATGCTGCTGGGGCCATGGAGAGGGGCAGTGCTCATGTTTTGTTAGCCAACATGCTGTCTCTAAGAGTGATACCAAGGCACAGCTCTTTAAAAAGAACAATTGCTCTTCCTGACCTAACTTCAAAAGTTGGGGGTCTTTCCCCAAACATGTGTCTCCCTTTATAGTTCAGTCATCCCAGAATTTGTGCTATAAACGTTTACATTCCCCAACCTGTTCCAGGGCTTACCATGAGAAATCAGGCGATGTGATGCTTCCTCTCCTTGGTCCTAAAACTCCTTCTTTCCATCCTCAAGGAGACTCCTCTAGAACCAGTATCTTGAGCCTGCTAGTCAATTCCACCATATCTGCTCCTTCCTGAGCAGCACCTATAGCAGTCTAGTCTGGAAAGGTGATGTGACTTTCCCCTTTGGACACTATCCCTGGTGCCAGCACAGCACCTGCCCATGGTAGGCACTCAAGGCATGCTTGTTGAGTGAATGACTGAACACCAAATATGTACCCCTGCAGACTGTTTCATGTATGAGCCCCAACTTCCCTAGAACTTCATGACTCAACTGTGGCTGGGTTAAATTGACTCAGGCTTTGTTAGCGACCACATTCCAAGCCTATGGAGGCAGGAAGGCAGAAATACAGACTTTCTGCCTGAACCACTAGACCACAATTTTCCTGTGCAACAAAAGACTGTCTGATTCCCTGACCTCTCTCCTTATCCCTCTGTCCCCGGAACCCATGTCAGGGAGGCAAACTGCTATCATCTACCAGGCAGCTGGGTTCAGTAGCTTGATATCGGGTCGTAAGCAGAGAACCATAAATTTTAAACAAACCCAGGGCTGTTGTCATTGTTTAAAGTTTCTCCAGGGACCTCCCTAGACAGGAGCTGGCTCCATGCAGACACATTTCCCTAACAGCTCTTTCCACAGACCATCCACTGAGGATCAGTACGTAGAAGGTCCTGAATCATGAGCCATCCAGCTGAGATGTAATTTCCCTCCACAAGTTGTCAAACATTCTGTGACGTGTTGAGACCTGGCCGTCAACTGGATGTGTCCCTCCTCTCTGCACAGTTCTCTGCTTCCCTATGGTCAAAGTCCCCGTGTGCAGGTGAGGGTTGCTGGTTGAGTTCTGGGCAGAAGAGTAAGTTAGGCTGTGAAATCAGATGCCATTTCACAAGCTCAGGCTTTACTTCAGATAGTAGCAGGTTACTGTTCACTCACTGAGCAGTTGTTGAGTGCTTCCTAAGTGCTCAGCGAGGTTATAAGGACAATTAGACGTGGTTCTTGCTTTCATGTATCTTATATGGTAATGGGTCAACTGATAGTTCGATGAGTAATTATAATCCAGTGATAAAGGCTATAATGGAAGAAATGTAGAGTGGAATGTGCTCTACTTTTTCCCTCTCTTTCACTGGGAGATGTACATACAGAAAAGTCCATACACCACATATACAAACTAAGAAATAATTACAAATAGACACCAATAAGACCATGACCCAGGACTAGATTGAGAATATTTACCAGTACCCCAGAAGCCCTCTGTCTGCTCCTCCCTGATCAAAAGCAAATCCCACCCACACTCACCCCCCCAGGTTAACCACTCTGCTGACTTTTGAAGTAATTTTTTTGCCTTCCTTTTTGTTTTACCCTCTATGAATACATAAGCAAAGAATATAGCTTAATTTGGCCTGTTCTGGGAACGGAGTCATCCTCTATATATTCCTTAGTGTCTGGCTTCTTTCTTTCAAACTTGTGTTTGTGAGATTCATTCATTTTGTCTTGTAAAGTTATGTTCTGTTCATTTTAATTGCTGCATAGTATTCCATCCTGTAAATAGACTACAATGTATCTGTTCAACTATTGATGGACATTTGTGTTGCTTCCAGCTTTTGCCTATCATACACACTGCTGGGTCATGTGATGTGTGTATGTTCAGTTTTAGTAGCTATTGCCAGTTGTCCACAGTGGATGCTTTCATCCTCAGTATGTGTGAGTTCCTGTTGCTCTGCAGCCCTGTTTACACTTAATACTGTCTGATTTTTTAATTGTTGCTAATCTGTTGGGTATAAAATGGTATTTCATTGAGATTTTATTTGACACATCCCTGATTACTAAGTAGATTGGGGAATTTTTTTTCACACACATCTGGGCTATTTGTATTTCTTCTCTGAAAACGTCTGTTGTACATTTTGCCCATCTTTCTATTGGATTGTTTTTCTTTTTCTTGATGATGCATAGTTATTTTTATGTTCTGGAGGCTAATTCTTTGGCGATTATGTGTGTGTCACATGTCTTTTCTTATATTCTTATCCTCTTTATAAAGGATGTCATTTCATGAAGAAGTTTCTAACTTTAGTGTAATCATATTTATTCATCTTTCTCTTTATGGTTTCTGCATCTTCTGTCTTGGCTATGAAAGTCTTTTCCACCTTGAGGTCATTAACACATTCTATATTGTCTTCTAAACATTTTATACTTTTCCTTTTAATTTTGAAATAGTTATAAACTTCCAGGAAGTTTCAAAAATAGTGCATAGATGTGATATCTTATGTAAAACTGTAGTACAGTGTAAAAACTCAGAGACTTCACATTGGTAAATACTGTTAGCTAGATGACAGACCTTACTCAATCTTCACGAGTTTTTACATGTACTCTGTGTGTGCGTGTGTGTGTGGGTTTTTATGTGATCTGGTCCCATATATTGATTTGCATTTCATTGTTTAGTGCTTAACCCACATGGAATTGCTTTTATACATGGTGTGAGGTAGGGATTCAGTGTCCCTCCAGTCCCCATGGATCATTTATCACAGATATCTAGCATCATTTATTGAATAGTCCATCCTTTTCCCCACTGATGTGCAATACTTGTTTTGTAATAACTCAGATTTCCATATATGTTTAGGTCTGTTTCTGATCTCTCTATTGCACTCCACTGATCTATTTATCCATTCCTGCTCTAGCACCACACTATCTTAAATACTTTATGTTAATAAGTCTTGCTATATGGCAGGATAATTCCCAGGACTTTGCTCTTCTTCAAGAGTGTCTTAGCTAGTCTTGGACTTTTTCTCTTCAATATGAAGTTTAGAATAGGTTTTTCAAGTTTCACAAATGGTCTTGTTAGGATTTTTATTGGAACTATATTAAACTGCATTGTGGAGAATCGATGTCTTTACAATAAATAATAATAAATAATAAATCTTCCTATCCAAGAACATGATTTAGTTCTTAATTCAGCTAAGTTTTCTTTAATGTCTTTCAGGAAAGTGTTGCAATTTTCTCCATAAAGAGCTTGCACATGTTTGGTTAAATTTATACTTTGCATTTTTTGTTTCTCTTATAAATTTTATCATTTCAATTACATTTTCAATTACATTGTTGGTGGTGTGTTGAAGTATAATAGAATTTTGTGTGTTGACTTTTTATACATTAGCTTTGCTAAAATCTCATTAATTCTAACAATTTATTTATAAATTCTTTTTTTCTGAGAAAACAATCATGGAATCTGCAAATACTACCATAGGCGTCTATAGTTGCCTTGGATCAAGTTAATGCATTTCCTTCCCTTCCTAGTGTGTTTATTTGCTCATCATTTCTCCTTCCCCATTCTTCCTTCCCACATTATTTTTCTTCTTAAATTATGTCATTTAAAACTCCTTTTTAAAAAGTCTGTTGATGATACTCTTGATTTATGTTTATCTGAACATTTTTTTGCTGTTGTTCTTACAAGAAAAATTTAATGTTCAGAAATTCCATGTCCCATAACTTTATTGAGGTATAGTTTATATATCATAAAATTCACCCATTTTAAGTGTGCAATTCAGTGTTTTTTAGTGACTTTACTGAGTTGTAATGTAATGTAACCATTATCATAATCCAGTTTTAGAACTTTTATATCATCCCAGTAAGATCTCTTGTACCCACTCATAGTTAATTCCTTTTCTCACTCCCAGGCAGCCACTAGTCTACTTTCTATCTCTAAAAATTTGCCTTTTCTGGACATTTCATATACATGGAATTATGTAATATGTGCTTTTGTCTGGCTTCTTTCACTCAGCATTCCACTCAGTCTTTCGTGGTATGAACATAGCTCATTTGGTTTATCCAGTCACTAATTACTTGTTTCCACTTTTATGATTAATGATGCTATGAACATTATGTAAGTCTTTATGTGGACATATGTTTTCATTTCTCCTGGGTATTATCTCTAAGAATGGAATTGCTGGGTCATATGGCAAATTTACGTTTAAGTTTTAAGAAACTGCCAAACATTTTTCCAAAGCAGCTTCCCACCAGTAGTAATATATGAGGGTTTTGATTTCTCCACATCCCTGCCAATATTTGTTGTTGTCTGTCTGTGACTCTAACCATTGCAATGGGTGTAAAATGGTATTTCATTGTGGTTTTAACTTGCATTTCCCTAATGACTAATGATACTGAGCATCTTTGCATGCACGCATTAACCATTTGTTTATCTTCTTTGGTGAAATGTCTATTCAAATCTTTTGCCCATTTTTCATTGAGTTGTTTATCTTCTTATTATTGAATTGTTAAGAGTTCCTTGTTTATTCTGCATACAAGTCTGTTATGAAATGAACGTTTCTGTCCCCCCCAAATTCATATGTTGAAATCCTAATCCCCAGTGTGATGGTATTAGGAGATGGGGCCCTTGGGAGGTCATGAGGGTGGTGTCCTCATGAATGGGATTAGTGGCCTTATAAAGAGATCCCAGAGAGCTCCCTAGCCCTCTCTCTGCCATGTGAGGATACAAGAAAGTAGCTGTCACCAGAACCTAACCAAGCTATCATCCTGATCTTGGACTCCAGTCTCCAGAACTGTAAGAAATACATTTCACTTGTTTATTAGTCACCCAGTCTATGGCACTTTGTTATAGTAGCCTGAATGGACTAAGACAAAGTCCTTTCTCAGGTATGTTATTTGCACATATTTTTTCTCAGTCTGTGTCTTGTCTTTTACTGTGAACATATGTGCCTTGATACTTTATCTGTGTAATTCTTTGAGGCCTGGATAGAAGTTGCATTGCTCCAACTGAATTGGGTTTGCTTCTGCCAGTCACCTGGGGGACTTGTGTGATCCAAATGGACTCCCCCCACCCCGTGTTTACTTTCCAGACAACAGGAAAAGGCAGGAGGGGGAAGGGCAGGACATGCTTCTTCACTTTCAGGGCAGATGAGTAAGTTACACATTCACTCCCACTCACGATCCCAGAACTTAGTCATATGATCATACATAGCCATAAGGTAGGCTGGGAAATGCACCAGTTAGCTCAGTGACTATGTGCCCAGCTAAAAATCCTATGCAAAATGGTAGTGCACAGTCTAGTAAATAACAAAACCCACATCCAAACTCAGGTCTGTGTGATCCCAAAGCCACACCCTTTGTACTATGTTAGGGAAGAAGCCAACAGAATATTATGTTTTAATGGACTCCTAAGAACCCTCACACACCAAACCCCCACCGCCCCGCCGACCCCCAGCGAATGAGTGTCAGAGCCAGGGCTTGAGCGTGGGTCTGCTCAAATGATCATTTTCTTGCTCCACCACCCTGCCCTCTGGACTGTTCCTGAAAGGGGCATTTTCATGGTCATCTGGGTAGCATTGTACTCATTCTCTATTTTTCTGGGGAGGCAGAAGTTACCCTCCCAAATGCCATCCCTTCTTCTCTTTCCAGAGAACTAACTTCGCCCTGTGGCCCAGGATTCGGCGTTTTTTTAGCCTGCGTTGTGGCCTAGAGCCTGCCTGCCAGGGACAGTATTTGGAGAACAAAGCTCCTGATGGAATGCCCACTGCAGTGGCCAGTCAGGAAATGCCACTGGCCTCAAGGCTGCACACAGAGGCATCTATTTCAGCTGGGAGGGTGCCTGAATATGAAAATTGTTTTCTTTTTCTTTCCTTTGAAGATTTTTGCAGGAGCTTGAGAACCAGCAAAGTGGGAGAAATGTGTGTCAGTTTCAAAAGTAGGTTTCTCCTCTGGACTGAGCTCTAACCAGCTGTCTGTGAATGCCTGGTTCACGCTACTTCACTCTCTGTCTTAGCTTCACTCTGTCAGGTCTGCTTTAGGGATAGTTACTGTCTCCCTAACCAGAGACGACAAGCCCCATTCAGTGCTGAGCAAAAAGGTTAGAGAGGCTCCCTTCCTTTGGGATAGATGCCCTGGAGAAAACAAAACACTTGGAGCTGCTTAAAATGGTGAGGAAGTCACTTTGCATCTGTACAAAAGTGACACTCGCACCTTCCCACCTTCATTAGGCTGCTTACATATTCCTAAAGTCAGAGGCCAAGATGAATTTGTCTTATCTCAGAGAGCAGCTCTAAAATTTGAAATTATTCATCACTCACCAGCCTACTAAAATGCATCCTCTGAGCCAGTAGACAGCACTGGGGTTGATGCTAATGGGATGGAGGGGGAGGAATGCAAAAGAAATTAGAGGGCACTGTTCATTTGGACAAGTATTAATTGGGCACCTACCATGTGACAGGTGGTATTCCAGGCACCATGAATAAAACAGCTACTTCCCTCCAGGGAAATGTGGTGGCTTTCTGTCACATAGAGTCATGACAACAGGTAATTACAGCAAAATATGCCAATGCTCTTCTAGAAGACTGAACCTTGTATTGTGGAGCACAGAGGTAAGAACAGCCCCTCCCCTTGGAGGTGTCTGAGCAAAGTTTGAAGGCAAGAAGGCAGAGCATCCCAGACTCAGGCACCAGCTTGTAAAAGGCAAGAGAAGGTCAGAGTTGGTGGCATGGGGAAGGTTTCCAAGCACTGCAGTGGGATTAAATGCGTGGTTCTGGAAGACATGGAGACGGAAAGAGACACGGGTGGAACAGTGTGCGCTGGGGTCTCTGTGGTCCCTCTATACCCATTCTAAGCCTTTCTCTGCCCTGCTCTTGCCCTGGAGGCTGACCTCTATGATCTCCCAAGCTGCTGCCTTCCCGCTGGGTTTAGCCAATGGGAGGCAGCAGCAGCAGATCAAGAAGGAGGACAGGGCTTGAGGTTGGGATGTTGATTCCTGCCGTCCACGAGCTCCCTCCCTGCCAGGTCTCCCCGGCCCCTACAGCTCTCTGCAGGTTCCAGTACCACTGCTCTTCCCTCTGTCCCTTTAGGCTTCGAGGTAGGACTAGCTGCTGTCTGATATGAGGCCTTGGAGGCTGCACTGTCGGGTCCCTTAACTTTACCAGCCCCTCTGTAACAGTGCCTTCATTAAACTCTCTTCAGTTGACCCTTAAAAGTGGGCATCTGTTTCCTGCCAGGACCCTGGCTGGTACTGGAAATTTGGGTAAAACATAAAGAACAACCATGCCAAGGAACGACCATTGCTTTCTGTTTTGTTTTTATTTTGCAATGACAGTGGCATACTATTCTTTTGAACTCCCATAAATTATAAACTGAAATAAACCAGACACAAAAGACCATATATTACCTAATTCCATCTGTATGAAATGTCCTGAAAAGGTAATTCTGTAGATGCAGAAAAGCAGATTAGCTCTTGCCTGGGGCTGAGGTGTAAACAAGAAGGGTCTACGAAGTTGCACAGGGGATCTTTTCAGGTGATGGGTTGTGGTAATGTCATACAACTCTGTAATATATTAAAAATCACTGAATTGTATACTTAAAATGGATAGATTTTATGATATATAAATTAAACCTCAATAAAGCTGTTATGATTATAAGCCAAATATATCAATAATATGGAAAGTTTGGAAAATAGAGAAAAAAATCACCTATAAGCCCCACGCTAACATAACTATTATCATGTTTTTCACATTCCATTCCAGTTCTATACTATCTACATTTGGCAATTATGGAAATAATGACATTAGCTAACATTTATTGCATGCTTACTAGAGCCCAGGTGTTGTGTTAAACACATAACACACATTATTTCACTCAGTTCTCACAACGTAGTATGAGGAAGGTACTATTTTTTTTTTACTGAAGTATAGTTGATTTACAATGTTGGGTTAGTTTCAATGTGTGCAGCAAAGTGATTCAGATATATATATATATATAGATAGATAGATAGATAGATATCTTTTTCAGATTCTTTTCCCTTATAAGTTATTACAAAATGTTGATTGTAGTTCCCTGTGCTATATAGTAGATCCTTGTTGGTTATCTATTTTATATATAGTAGTGTGTATATGTTACCCCCAAACTCCTAATTTATCCCTCCCCCCACTTTCCTCTTTGGTAACCATAAGTTTGTTTTGATGTCCTTGGGTCTATTTCTGTTTTGTAAATAAGTTCATTTGTATCATTTTTTTTAGATTCTGCATATAAGTGATATTATGTGATATTTGTCTTTGTCTGGCTTACTTCACTTAGTATGATAATCTCTAGGTTCATCCATGTTGCTACAAATGGCATTATTTCATTCTTTTTTATGGCTGAGTAATATTCCATTGTATATATGTACCACATCTTCTTTATCCATTCATCTGTCGATGGACATTTAGGTTGCTTCCATGTCTTGGCTATTGTGAATAGTGCTGCTATGAACATTGGAGTGCATGTATCTTTTCAAATTATAGTTTTCTGAGGAAGGTATTATTACTACCCACATTTTATTAATAAGAAACTTGAAGCTCATGGAGATTCACTGACTTGCTACGTAAATGTCACTTTCCACCTTGCTGTAGTATTGATGCTTTTAATGTCTGCAAAATCATTTATTGCGTTTTTATACTACATAATGCTTAACTCTTCCCTCTTCTGTAACATGTATAATGTTTTCATAAAAAGTGTTGTGATGAATATCTTCATTAGAACTAGCTGTATCTATATTTAACATCATCTTCTTAGGGTGCTTTTCTAGAAGCTGGGTCAAAGGGAATAAGGCCATTTGAAAATGTCTTGAAGTGAAATCAATTTCCAAAGGGTTGGGATTAAAATTCCCACCTGGCAATTTTGTCCTAGCCTCACCAGCACTAAATATTGCTAAGTTTTTTATGTTCTGCTTAACTTAGTGGCTTATTTGTTCCTATTTTAATTTTCATTCATATAACTACTAGAAAGGTTGGAGTTTTTACCATAGCAGTTGAGTGTCCACTTTTATAATATCCGAGTTTTCTGCCCACTTGTTGATGGGTGTCTTACCGGTTTTCTTAACCATGTGTATGAGTTCTGTGTAAATATGTTAACCCTTCATGTTTCATCTTAGCTGGAAATGTTTCCCATTTGCCTATTTCTTTATTACACAAACTGCTTTTACCTATTTTTACATAACGAAGCCAATTATTCTTTCCCTTTGTGAGTTTATCCATGGCTTTCAAAGACACCTCTCTTCAAGGCTTTGGTTGCATTCAGTTATATTTTCTCCTGATTTTTCTGTGGTGAAGTTTGTTTTACATTTAAGAAAACCCACCATTTATTTTAGTGTATAGTTTGAGACGGGAGTCTAAATGATTTTTTCTCCCAAATCATTACCCAGCTTTTCCAATACCAAACATCACTTCCTTTCCCCAGTTTTGTGTTACTTCCTTTATCATATATTATGTTCTTATAAGAGGCTCCTTTCTGCTCCAGAGCCAAACTCTCTTAATAATTCTTGTTTGACAATATGCTGTTGTATTTAGTAGGTCTAAAATGTCTCATCTGTTCATCCAGGAGAGGTCAGGTCATCCCACTTGCAGGGCACCTGGGTGAACAACAGGAAACATGGGTCTGGTGCTTAACACAGGAGGCTGTTGCTACAGTTTTGGGGGAAGCATGCCATGACCCTGGGGGTGACTGAGACCCCCAAGGAGAATAGTGAGCAGGAAACCTGATCCTGAGATGCTTAGAACTAACAGGGCCAGAAGAGCCTTCCAAGACAATTTCACATAATTCCTTCAGTTTATAGAGAAGAAAACAGAGGTGAAGAGATAATGTCTTTTGCCCAAACCCACAGAGGCACTTAGAGGCAGAGCTGGAGCTAGACCTGGGCCTCTTGACGGCTGGTCAGGAGTTCTTGAATGTTCCCCAGAAAAGAAAGGTCATAAGGGGCAGAGGTCCACGTGGGATGCAGCACCAGGGAAGACTCAATAATCATGAAGACGGCTTATCTATGAGTGTCGCTTCACTAAATCCTCGCACTCCTACTATCTGCAGCTGGTCCTCACCTCAGCCCTTCTGTCAAGTCCTGTGCAGAGTCTCTTAACCAAACTCCCCTTAACTGACTGGCCAGGTCAGCTAGCCCCAATCCTCTGTCTTAAATACACCAACTGATGCTTCCAGCTACGAGCTCATCTCTTACCTGCCTCCATACTTCTGCTTCCACCAAATGTTTACCAAGAATCAATTATTTTTGTTCCCAGATCTATTTATGACACTTTAACACTGTAGTTATTTAATTTAACCAAAAGGAACATAAACCAAAAGAGAGAAGTGGAACAAAAGACAACTATTGCTGTTTTATGACAAACACATTGCTTTAGAAAAACTTGACAAAGGTGAACCACTAAAAAATCTTTTCAGGGCTTCCCTGGTGCTGCAGTGGTTGAGAGTCCGCCTGCCGATGCAGGGGACGCGGGTTCGTGCCCCGGTCCGGGAAGATCCCACATGCCGCGGAGCGGCTGGGCCAGTGAGCCATGGCCACTGGGCCTGCGTGTCCGGAGCCACAATGGGAGAGGCCACAACAGTGAGAGGCCCGCGTACCGCAAAAAAAAAAAAAAAAAAAAAAAATCTTTTCAAACAAAGTATGGATGGGATAACTGTAAAACACGGAGAGCTTTGTATGAATCTAGGATTCTGCACTCAGACTATTTCATAAGTGACTTAGGTTCTCTCTTTATAAAAACAGAAAGTGAAAATTATGAGTGTGGCTCGTGTGAGACAGAGGATTGTCATCAGGGGGCTTTTTTTTAAAAGAAAAGGCCATGGGTCCAGATCACAATAAGATTATATGTGTCCTGTTTTATGATTTTCCAGCTCGGCCAAACTTTTCGATTAATCAGCCGACTGCTAGTCCCAATCACATAGGATAAGAAGACTTCCGTTTAACCAATATAAAATGATCCCCATTTTCAGATGAGTTGTCCAGGCTCTAAGCACCCACCGTGGTCAGACTCTGAGAGGGAGGCCTGTGGATGTGACCTGGGTGTGATGCCACAGAAGACACTGGGCCCAAATTCCAGCTCCACCCTAACCAGTTGTGTGGTCTTGGGCAAATCACTGATGCTCTTTGAGCTCGGTTTTCTCACCTACTTAACAAGATCTGTGTCTTGGGATTATTGTCTAGTTGAAAGGACGTTGGTAAGCACCCAGTAGGGTGCCAGACCCACTTTTAAACATGAGCTTCCCCTGCTGACTCTAAATGGAGGAAGCGGGGATGAATGAGCCTTGGTATGTGGACTGCATGTGGATGAGCGTGGGAGATGGATGGCATCCCTCCTCGTTGGCAAATTCCAACTCACACAACGAGACAGCCTTAGGAGAGGGGCACCTGCGACGTGGTTCTGTTAGGTGCACATTCAGACCTTGTGCCCAAGAGTCGAGACAGGGGGATCCTGGGAAGAGAATGTGCGGGATCATCCTGGAGCCCAGGGAAGGGGAGCTTTGGGAGCCTGCACGAGTTGGGAGCAGCCACGTGAACTGGCGTGGGAAGGAGTCCGTTTGCAGAGGGCCCCACACCTTGCAGGTGTGCCTGGCACTGCCTCGGAGGGCATATTCTGAGTCCTGGGACTTGTAAGCTATTTTCCCTGGTCATCATCACCCTGTAGCTTCCCCAGCTGCTGGGCCAAGAGCTGAGGGGCACCCCAGCCTCAGTGCTAGAAGCCCCACTCTGTCTGTCTCTCTGTCTCTCTCTCTGTGTCTCTGTCTCTCTCCTCCCCCGCCCTAGCTGTGGCTGAGTCTGATGGAGCAGTCCTCATGTTTCACTGGTTGGCAGTTTTGGCCTTCCCAGAATGCCTCTGCCCAGCCCACAAGACACAGAAAGAGCTGCTGCTAGCATGAGTTATTTCGGTCAGCTGAGTCACCGCGCCAGAAAACAAGATATGACCCTGCCTCGTGTCTGATCTGAGGGGCTGGGGCTGCCTGGGACCTCAGGAAAACTGAAAGCCTTCACTGAGACATCACCCATTTGAGTCCAGGGTCCAGCCTCTGCCCTTGTGACCCAGCCCCTAACTGGAGAGGGGAGCCACCCCTCTGCCCTGGTGATGAGGACCCTGAAACCAGGGTGCCTATCCATCATTGCAGCCCCTCTGCAGCCTCTGGGCTTGACATTGGCACTGCTGCTCCCTGATGCCCCCTGACTTGTATTGCAGTTAATGGTAGCTGGGACTTGGCCGCCTGCCCCACTAGACCCTGTGCTCCTTCGGGTGAGGGACCACACCCGTTTATATCCCTCTGGTACATATCACAGTGACTGGAACACAGAAAGTGTTCAATAAACATTAGCTTCTTTCCCTTTATTGTTTCTTTACTGCAAGACGTCTGAATGTCAGCTCCTCTACCTTTAAGCATCTTTCCTGCTTAGGACTTCTCGTTTGCTCTCTGTAGCCAAGTCTAAGTCAGGGTCCAGACCTCAGCCACGCCTGACCCCTAGAATTGCTGCCCCCTCTGGCTGCCTCCAACACCTGCTGCCTTATATCTGCTGCCCTTCACTCTCCTGCATCTCCTGAAATCACAGGCCGAAGTGGTCTGCATGTGGGCATAGGCATCGTCTTCTGGGAAATCGCTAGCGTCTTTCATCCCCAGAAGGTTGTGGGGGTGGAATGAAGCTTAGAAAGGTTTGGGATAAGCAGCCCTTTAGCAAGACTGGCCTGGGTCTGTGCTGGTGGGCTTGCCTCCACCTCTTTTGTAAGGTTCCCTTTTGGGGGAGGGAACCTTGGCTGAGGCTCCAGGGTGGTGGCACGTTAGTGTGTGCACACCTGAGTGCCTCCCCTGCGACACCGTTCAAGCACTATGCCTAGTGGTGCCCATCAGAATAGCCACTTGTTAGGCTTGTCATCTTTACCATTTTTCATTGTTTTACATTCTGAACGTTTTTAAGGCAGAAGTCATTTTCGCTTGGAAACTCGAGCTGGAGTGAATCACCCCAGTCTCACCTGAAATAGATAACAAGGCTGAGTTTGGTGAGAGATATAGTCAGCCTTTTGCTTGGACACCACACACAGCTGCACGAAATGATACCCCCTTGTAAATAAATCACCGGCTGGCAGCCTCACCTTGGAATATTTATAAGGAAACAGACCTGGGAAGGAAGAACTAGGCTGCAGAGATGATTGGAAGAGGGACTTCATAGTGTCCAGAAAGTGTGATTCTTGGTTGCCTATAGGAAGACAGGGGAAAAAAGGAAGGAAATTCTATGAGGAGGGAAACGGTGTCTAACATTTTATTTCATTTTCAGTGGTGCCCCTGTCCTTGTGTGTTTGTGTGTGTGTGTGTGTGTGTCTTGTCTTTTTAAAATTTTTTTATTAAAGTATAGTTGATTTACAGTGTTGTGTTAGTTTCAGGTGTACAGCACAGTGATTCAGTTATATTTATATATATAAGTTATACATAAATATATTATAGTTAAATATATACAATATATATCCAGTTTTATATATATAAATATATATATATTTATTACACGATATGGAATATAGTTCTCTGTGCTATACAGTAGGTGCTTGTTGGTTACCTATTTTTTATATATAGTAGTGTGTATATGTTAATCCCAAACTCCTAATTTATCCCTCCCACCGTGACTGTGTGTGTCTTTCTCACCACAGGAGAGGGGAGCTTACAGGGGAGGTCTGCTTCCTTCCTTACTAATCCCCAAGCTCTGGCAGGGCAGCCCAGAGCAGGAAACCCTCAGGTATCTCAGGGGAGTCCCCGAGTTTGTTCCCAACTTATGCCAAAGCCTTGTGTGTGTCATGGACCACAGGGATGCCGGCCTGGCGCCCCCTTCTCCAGTTCTAATGTTGATGAAGCACTTTGGGTGAAAGGAGATCTGCTGCTGAGAACAGATACAGCTGGGCCTGGGAAGTATCAGGTACGCTTATCGCGGTGCAGAGCCAGATGCTGCAAGGGGACGCCCCAAGTCCAGTGAGCACGGTGTAACCTTAGACAGGCTGCCGCCTCTCTGAGCGTCTTCCCCACCCCACCCCTTCCAGCACTCAGCTTGTCCCATCTATTAAATTCCTCCAGAGACATTGGGGAATCGCACCTCCACCTCCCCCAGGAACACCTCAGAGAACCCCAGGAAAGGAACCTCAAGGTGTAGTGGAAGGGGTACCAGGCAAGGAGCGGGGAGCATTGAGCTGCATGGCCTTGGGCCATTGATTTAGGCCTTGCTGAGTTCTCATCAGCAACAGCTGATTCAACAACCACTCCTGTACTACATCTTTGACCTACGGGCACCACTGCTCTAGATAATGGGATGAAAAGATGCAAGAGGCAAGATCCTGTGCGTCCTGGGAATCAGAGATATGAAAGCAAGCTGCATACTGTAACATGAGTCACAGTACAATCAAGTAAACTGTGCTAGACATTCATGGAGGGCGCCGGGGGTTGAATAGGGGGTACAACACCCAGACAAAGGGCGGAGCTGTGACAGGGGGGAGCATCTGAGCTGAGAGCAGAAGGATGAGGAGAGGTGAGCCAGGCCAAAGGGGAGGGCCCTTCTGGGCAGAGGGGACAGCAGAGGCAAGGTCCCAGGGGTGGGAAGCATCATGGTACATGGAGAAAATGAGAGCTTTTTGGCATTGCTGATGGATTTGGCCAGAAATAGTCTGGATCTATAGTCAGGACCAAAACAGAAAGGACTTCAAACTTCAACCTAAGCAGTTTGAATCCTGTAGATGGTCTTTTTAAAATGTAGCCTAGAGCATGTCACTCCTCTATTCAGAACTCTGCAATGGCTCCATTTCCCCCACAGTAAAAGCCGGAGCCCTTACAATGGCCCATAGGCCCAGCAAGGCCTGGTTTCCAACTGCCTCTCTGACCTTATCTCCTTGCAATACCCCTGCACACTCTCACAGCCTCCTTCCTCCCTAGCCCTCAAACAAGCCAGGCAGCTTCTGCCCCAGGATCTTTGCACTGCCTTTTCCTTCTATCCTAAATGCTGTTTTCCCAGGTATCTACATGGCTCACTCCTTCACCTTCTTTGAGTCTTGTTGAAATGTTATTTCTTGGTGAAGCCAGACCTGACCATCCTTTTCCAAACTGCATTAGCTTCCTTCCCTCATTCCACAGTCTAAACCCCCTTACCCTGTTCAATTTTTTTCTTTCAGAACACTTATCACCTTTTTTTTTTTTTTGCGGTACGCGGACCTCTCACTGTCGTAGCCTCTCCCGTTGCGGAGCACAGGCTCCGGACGCGCAGGCTCAGCGGCCATGGCTCACGGGCCCAGCCGCTCCACGGCACGTGGGATCTTCCCGGACCGGGGCACGAACCCATGTCCCCTGCATCGGCAGGCGGACTCTCAACCACTGCGCCACCAGGGAAGCCCACTTCTCACCTTTTAACACACTGTATGAGTTTATTATTTATTATGTTTCCCCCATCTGGAATCTAAACTGGACCAGGGCAGATGTTTTTGTCTGCCCTGTTTATTGCTGTATCCCAGCACCTAGAACAGTGACTAGCACATAGTAGACTCTTAAGAAACATTTCTTAATAACTGATTTAGCTAGGGAGCCAATGGCAAGCATTAGATAGGGGGGTGACATACTCAGATTTATGATTTACAATCACTCTAGGTAGGCAGTGTAGACTCATGGTGGTTTTCCCACTCCCCCCCCCCCACCATTTTTAAATCATGACTCACAGTTAGAAATTCATTTCAATTTCTTGTACACACACTGGAACATACAAAAACATCTAACTGAAACAAAAGTTTCATGAAACAGTAGTTACCTTTTCACCTTTGCAATGCTCTGTGATCTATTCTCTTCTATGGTGACTTCATTTTTTAAAATTACTAAATTGACTTCACAGCGCCCCAGTAATAGACTAAGGCTTGGAGTTCAAAAACCAGTGGTATAATATTCTGGAATTTGATAGTGATGATGATTGTACAACATCGTAAATGTACTAGAAAAACCACTATGGAATCTAAAAAAAAAAAATTGTACTGATGAATGTAGTGACCTAGTGGCAGGGCGTAGACATAGAGAATGGACTTGAGGACACGGGGGTGGGGAGGGGGAAACTGGGGCGAAGTAAGAGTAGCAGCGACATATATACACTACCGAATGTTAAATAGATAGCTAGTGGGAAGCAGCCTCATAGCACAGGGAGACCAGCTCGGTGCTTTGCGATGACCTAGAGTGGTGGGATGGTGGGGGTGAGAGGGAGACGCAAGAGGGAGGGGGTATGGGGATATAGGTATGGATATGGCTGATTCACTCTGTTGTACAAAAGAAACTAACACAGTATTGTGAAGCAATTATACTCCAATAAAGATCTATTAAAAAAAAACCCCACTGAATTGCACACTTTAAAATAGTTTAAATGGTGGGTTTTACATTATATGACTTTTATCTCAAAAACAAAATCTTTTTTTTAATGGTATAAAGGATTAATCTAAAAGAGACCAACCTAGAGATAGGAAGACCAATTAGAAAATGATTAGGGGCTTCCCTGGTGCCGCAGTGGTTGAGAGTCCGCCTGCCGATGCAGGGGACACGGGTTCGTGCCCTGGTCCGGGAAGATCCCACGTGCCGCGGAGCGGCTGGGCCCGTGAGCCATGGCCGCTGAGCCTGCGCGTCCGGAGCCTGTGCTCCGCAACGGGAGAGGCCACAGCAGTGAGAGGCCCGCGTATCGCAATAAATAAATAAATAAATAAATAAACTAGTAACTGATAACATTCATTTAAAAAAAAAAGAAAATGATTATAATCGTCCAGGTAAGAGGTGATGAGTGGACAGAGATAGTCCAGATAGACAAGAAGGGCAATTCCAGAATGATTTAGAAGGTTAAATTGGAAAGCATGAGAAATAGGAAGCGTCAAAGATGATTCTAGACTTCTGCCTCTGCTACAGGGGCATGATGGTGCTATCAAGTGAAATCAAGAACACAGCCAGTACACATAGCAGGAAACCATTTTGATTTTTAAAAGCAACTTATGTGTGTGCATGCAAACATTTGTCAAAGCAGAGAAGAGTTGTGAGGCTCCCCGCTGCACTGTTGGCTAGCCAGGGAGGCCTGTTGTGTGAGGCTAGAGGTCCACCAGCGATCAAGGGTGGGCAGCGGGAGGGGAAAGCACAAAGGAGGCCTGGGAGGGAAGGGATCCAGAGAGACCAGGGGTGCCACGTTGCAGAAGCCAAAAGACTAGAGACTTTTAGAAGGAAGGTGACCAGCCAAGACATGCAGAGATGCGGGGCCTGGAAAGTGAAGGGGCCACAAAGATAAAGGCAGAAGGGCAGGAGTCTGGAAGGTCAAGACCTCCCTAACCAGTCTCAGCTCTTTTTTTTTTTTTACATCTTTATTGGAGTATGATTGCTTTACAATGGTGTGTTAGTTTCTGTTTTATAACAAAGTGAATCAGCTATACATATACATATGTTCCCATATCTCTTCCCTCTTGTGTCTCCCTCCCTTAGCTCTTTTCAGGAATAGCTCCCCTAAGTGATTCTTGGCCTCAGAAGCAGCTGGGCCTCGGGCCATGACAGGCCAACCTGCCTTATTGTCTTCACCCACCTTCCTCATTCTCTCCTGCCCCCAAGCACAGCCCGGCTGGCTCTTGCTCCCTCGGCTTTCCTATGTGGAGGTGCAAGTGGCCGCTGGACATCCCTGAAAGGAATTTCCTGTTAACAATCTCCCCTCCTGCGGGCTGGGCAAAGAGTGGATGGATGTGATGACGCCAAGGACTGGATTGGGTGGAAATAGGAAAATGGACAATTTTCACTCTGGGGGAAAGAAATGCACAGTCATTTTTTCAGCTAGCCCCAGTCCTCACATGATTCTGGTAGTAGAATCTTCCACTAGTCACCCAGGTATGTGGTGGGGCTCTGAGACCCACCTGAGAAAGGGGAGAGGCAGACTGCTATTCAGGAGGGAGGGGCTGAGACCTTTCCAGAAAGGGGTCATGATGTGGGACAGATTTCTTAAATCCTTTCAGAGAAGTATGCAGTGTCTTCAGATTAACAAAGTGAATCACTCAAGGGGCCCGCAGAGGCAGAGCTAGAAAAGAGGGCATGATCAGCTCTGTTCATCGATAGCCTTGAATTGCTATTCAGCACTTATGGTAAAGAACTGGGCTGTGTCACCTGCAAAGCAAAATGATGAGAGGGGCACGGACTAGGCCCCTTCTCTCCTATACAGCATCTTTGTGTGAAATAGAAAAAGTCATCTCTTCCTTTGGGCCAACGCAGGCCGTTGCCAGGGAGCACAGCTTGGTGAGCAAAGCTCAGGCTAAATCAGATCCCACAACCCCCTCCCCATACCCCATCCCCTGCTCCCCACCCAAGCTGGATGCTCTTGTGCAGTGTCCAACCTGTGCAACCATATGCAGCAGCCCCAGAGACAGAGATGAATATGGCAGCGTCTTCAACCCCCAGAAGTTCAAAAACTGGTGGGCAAACACTCAGGTGTAATCAGCCAACTAACGAAAGCAGCCTCTGAGAAATGCTAAAACAGAAGGGCTAATGGTGGCGGGGAGATTCACCCTAATGGGGAAATCTGAGAAGACTTCCTGAGGAGATAGAATTTGAGGCAGGCCTTGAAATGTTGACAGAGAGGGGAGTGGAGAAAGGACGCACAAGATTTCAAGGTGGCTTCTCGGGAGGCGGAGTAGATTGTCATGGCTGGAGGAAAGGGGAGCCGGGGGAATGGAAAAGGGTACTGGGGAAGACATAGTGGGAGGTAAGCCTAAGGGCTAAAGTTGTGGAGAGCACTGACTGACTTACTGAGGGATGTGCACTTGGAGAGAGCCAGAGAAGTTTGGGGAATGGGGGTTCCCCGTCCAACCTGGCTCTCCTGGGTCTTTCTCAGAAGTGGGGTTGTCCTGTAAGAGAAGTGCCCCAGCTTCCAAAGTGCCCCAGCTGCTCTTTACAAGAGCTGAGAAAGCCCCTGAGCCAGGTGTCGGTGTGACTGCATTATGCAGAGGTGCGGTGTGAAACACCTGTGCAGATTCATCAGTGGGTCAGGGAAGGGCTAGAGAATGGCCGTCCAGCTGCATCTATTAGAGGTCATCTCAGACAGCCCTGGCCCTGCTCCAGCAGTGGAGGGGACACTCCTGCTCTCCTTGAGGGCCCTGTGGATGTGTACACCTCACCGGAAGGCCACCTGAAGAAAACATGCCTTTCAAAATCCATAGGATGGAGCCCAGAACCCATGGCATCACCTGGTCCAGGTAGACCTAGTTACTGTGAGAAGGGACTTCCTGTCCCAGAATTCTTCCATCCAGGATGGCTCAGTCCTCCTCACTCTCTGCTCCTACATGAGACAAACAATCATTGCAGAGAAACATCCCATGGCTAACCACTTTGTCCTTCTGAAAAGTCTCTTCCTTGAGTTCGCCTACACCCTTGCTTCTCAAAACACCGTCTGCAGACCAGTAGCATTAGCCCTGCCTGGGAGCCTTATGGAAATGCAGAGTCTTATGCTCCATCCCAGACTTACTCAGCCAGGTCTGCCTTTTTGCGAAACCCTCAGGTGATTTGTGTGTCCGTTGAGGTCTGAGAAGCCTGTCCTAAACGGTTCTTTCCTGCTCTTTGTGTAGCTCTCTGGCAACTCTTTCTCAGTCTCCCTGACCTTGACTCTTACTAACCCCTTTTAATGCTAGGAGATCCTGTGCCCATTACCTCCCTCCTCTGCCCCTCTCCCTGGGTGATCTCGGACACTCCCACTGCTTCACGTACCATCTGCTTCTCAAGGATTCCCTCATCTGTACAACCAGACCACTCTTCTGGGTGCTCGACCCCTAGATCCAAATACCTATGATATGGTGCCATAAACAACCCCTCACATTCCACATGCCCCATATTGAATTCATCTTCTCTCCCTCGGGCCCCCAGGCCCCCTTTCAGGGACTCATCCCAGACTCCTCTCTCACCCTTAACTCCTAAATTCATTCTACATGCTGGGGGTCCACTTCCTAAACTTTCTGATCGTTCCCCCTAACCCCTCCATCCTCACTGACACCACCTCAGACCCTGATCATCTCTGCCCCAAGATCCACTGCAGGTCTGGCCAACTTAGCAGCACAGATGTCCTCCAAGTGGCAACTCTGCCATCTTGTAGCCACTGGAACACATAGGCTCCTTGGTGGCTGCTGCAGGGGAGGTGAGCCCTGGAAGACCTCACCCCAACAAATGCTTTAGCCCCAGACTGACGCCCACGTCACTAAGGCTCACAGCCCATTGGCCAGAACTAGTCATGTAGCCTCATCTAACTTTTTCTTTCTTTTTTTTAAAATTGAAGTATAGTTAATTTACAATGTTGTGTTAATTTCTTCTGTACAGCAAGGTGATTCAGTTATACGTCTATATACTCTTCTTTTATATTCTTTTCCATTATGGGTAGTCATAGGATACTGAATATAGTTATCTGTGCTCTACAGGAGGACCTTGTTGTTTATCCATTCCATATACAATAGCTTACAGCTGCTAACCCCAACCTCCCAGTCCATCCCTCCCCAAACCCCTCCCCCTTGGCAACCCCAAGTCTGTTAGCCCCATCTAACTTCAGGGGGTGCTGAGGGAGGGTGAACCTGCTGGGCCGTAGCCTGGAAGGGGAGGGCCGTTGGGCATAGGTGAGCACTAGAAACCTCTACCAACCATCTTCCTCCTCTGCTCTGTCTTCTCCTTAGCCCTTATCATCATCTGACATAGTGTGTATTTGCCCATTTACGGATTTTTGTCCTGCTTCCCCCACTCCTGCTAAAGAATGTAAGCACTCTGAGGGCAGATCATGTGTTTGGTTCATTGCTGTATTCCCAGTACCTAGAACAGGGGTTGGCACGTAGTAAGCACTCAATACATATTTGATGAATGTTACTAATAAAATGAATAAATAAAGAGCTAGATGGTGTGTGTGTATGGGGGCCAGCAGTGGGGGAGGGGAGTGATGTGAGAGGAATGTGAAAACTAAGAAGGGGTAATATCACAAAAGGCATTATAAGCCAGATAAAGAAGCTTTTGCTTTATCCTGTAGAGTGTAGAGAACCATGGGGTGGGGGGTGGTTTAAAAGGGGAGAGATGTTCTGGAAGATCACTTGGGATGCAGTTTGGAAGATGGATTGGAAGGGGTCACGCAGGAGGCAGGGAGACCAGCTGGGAAACAACGGATGGTGGTTTAGATTAGATGGTGGGATTCCTGAAGGAGGAGAAACAAGGCTCTGAGGGCGTGAATGTGGGGCTTGAGAGAAGGAGAGGATGGCTTTAAAGGGTTTGGCTGGAGTTACTAAAAGGTTAGAAGGAGGGAGTTCCCTTTGTTCATCCTCAAGCCAGGAGGACTGAGGGGTGGAGGAGACCTGTGGGGAGGGTGGTAACAAGGAATTTGTTTGAGACACAAGAACTTTGATCTGGTCGACGTGCCCGGGCCTCGCTAAATGGCACGTGACTCCACACTTAGATGATTCATTTCCTCGCCACTGAAATTTTGCCCACCCTGTTTCCTGCCCTTGAAGAATGTTCCCTCCCTCTCTGTCAACCACTCCTAGCTCTGACCTCAGAGAATAAATCAGAAAGAACCCTGAGAATATGGGCTCTCTGGCTGAGAGCTGCCACCTGCCCTGAGAGCACAGACCTGCTCCCCTGTGTTGAGGTCTCAGGGCAGAGGGGAGGCGTCAGCTGGGCCCCTTGCGGATCAGGATGGGTGGATGGACAACCTCCATGCAAGGGCCAAGGCAGCCATCCTGTTCAAAGGCAGGCACGGCTGCCAGCTCTTGTCAACGTAGTTACTTCTCGGTGAAATGCACTTCTCCCCACTGTGGCTGCTGCCTCTCCCCCCTCCCTGGGTTCTGGTCCCCAGTCTTGGCCAAAAACAGTGTCCCTGTCAGTCCTGTTCTTGGCCTGGCCCTGCTCCTTGTGCTGACTTCCCTCCCACATGCCATCCTTTTCCAAAGTTGTCCAGGATTGAAAGTGATCCCCCCGCGCCATCACTCAGGGCAAAAGACAGAAGCCCTTGTGCCGTCTCTCTCTCTCTCCTTGAGGGAAAGAGGTGGGCTTACTTAATCCAGTCCACAGGAAGTCCTCCCCAGCCACCTGTGGAAACAACGTACTAGGGACCAGTGTGGGACCACTGTTCAGCTACAGCCTGACTCCAGTGGTCTCTAGGCTGGTAATTTTCTGCATAGTTAGCTGCTCTCCTGCTCCCACCTGCTGCACTGGAGGTGATTGAATATCACCTCATGCATTAACCATGCACAGAAGAGGGCTGCCAGAGCTCCGTTACCCACCTGCCCACCTGTGGCCCTCATCCCTCCGTCACAGGCCATCTGGATTGACACCTTGATTGATTACAAGGGTTCCATCGTGTGTGGAGCAGCTGCAGCCTTACCTGGTGGGACAGGGAGGGCTGCGTTGTAGCCAGCCCGTCCATCTATGCTGAGTGTCCCCTCCTGTGGGACCTGGGCACCTCTCTCTGACATATTCCTCAGAGCCCTTGTTTTCTAGGCGCCTGTCTCCTGCTAAGACAGCGTCTGCCAACCCACCATCTGCTCCACATCCTATAGAAGGGGCTTTGGCAAAAAGAGTCCGAATTCAGCAGTTTTGATAAACCCCCAGAGAAGATCACCCCTGTGCCATTTCCAAGAAATACCCACACCAACTTGTGAATTACAAAACCCAGCCACAAAATAAAGGGTTAGTAGTTTGCAGAGAAGTGGACACAGCCAGGAAAGAGAAGAGAGGTGCTGCTGCTGAATGCCTCCTCTTTCCAAATACCGGTGGGTAAAGAAGAAATGGCCAGCCACTGGATTCAAAGCCTTTGGAGGAAGAAGGAAATAATGCAAGAGTTTGATTTTGGGTTGCAGTACAGAGCACTGTTGCTGTAAAAGCTCAGCAGGAGGGGAATAAGAGGAGGGAGGCTAATATTTGTTGAGTTCCCGGCACGTGTCAGATGTTGTGCGGGCAATTTCGTGGATGTTACCTCGCTGAGTCTTTACCACCGCAATGTGAGACAGGTATTTCTGCACTCATCCCTCAGGGGAGGCAGCAAGTTCAGAGAGCTGACACAGCCTGCCCACCGTCTCACAGCTCACATGGCAAAGCGGTGATTCAAGTCAAGCTGTCTCATGCTGAAGTTCATCCTCTCTCTGCTGTACCACGTGTTCTCCCCAGCACATTCCAGGAAAGTGGGAAACCAGAAAGGATCTTAACTCATATTAAAGCAAAATCAGAACAAGAAACTTGAGAGCAAGTGTCATTGAATAAAATTAGTTTGAATAATCTATATTTAAGGGTCCCATGAGGCATCCATCAAGAGGGAACAGTAATTGTGCTTTCAGATACCATCTGCTGTTCTCTGAACATTTTGGCTCTGAGAATCTCTGTACCCCTCCCCTCCTTGCCCCCTGACCCCCCTCATCAACTGAGTTGCCTACCTTCCACCAGTATGCTGAATGAAATGCCCAGCATGGCCTCACAATTGCTTTCAGAGCAGCTGTATGGCTGTCTTAGTCTGCTTGGGCTGCTGTCACAAAGCATCACAGATGGGGTAGCTTATGAACAACGGAAGTTTATTTCTCACAGTTCTGGAGGCTGGAGCATAAGATCAGAGTACAAGCATGGTTGGATTCTGGCGAGGACCCTCTTCTCATTGTATCCTCATATGGCAGAAAGAGGGCGAGAGAACTCTCTGGGATCTCTTTTATAAGGGCACTAATCCTATTCATGAGGGCTCCACCCTCATCACCTAATCACCTTCTGAAGGCCCCACCTCCTATTACACTGAGGATTTCAACACAGAAATTTTGGGGGGACACAAGCATTCAGTCCATTGTAATGGTCATTGCTAATCTTAACCATAATAGGTGTAATTTTTCAAAACAGTGGAATTGAAAGTAAGGGTTTAAAACAGCTCTGGGCACAAGGTCCCCCATACCATTTCCTGCTCACCCTTCCTACGTCCAAATTTTTGTAAGGAGGCCTGGGGATCTTAAAGTTGAGTGCTAAGGTCATGAGGCAAGGGGCCAGCGGCACTGTCTGGTAGAACTTGATGTGACACTGGAAATGTCCTTTATCTGCGCTGTCCAATATGGTGGCCACTAGCCACACATGGCTATTGAGTGCTGGAAATGTGGCTAGTGTGACTGAGGAAATGTACTTTCATTTAATTTTAATGAATTGAAATTTGAAACTTAAATAGCCACATGTGACTAGTGGCTCCCAGATTGGATGGTACAAGAGAGGAAACTAACCTAAAACTTGGGAAAATTCTAGAACATAGGCCTTGTCTGTAGGGGGCCAGCCTTGATCAGGTACCACTTTGGGAGGTTGCTAAGCAGCTCTGGGCATCTGAGACACAGAAGGATAATTCTAAAGGAAGGAGGATGGCTGAGGAGGGTATGAAGACAGCCTTGCCAGTTCAAGTTTGTCCAGAAACAGCCCTGTTCATTCACCATTTGGAATTTGACCAGGTAGATGTGGCTCCAGGGTGTGCAACTGAGCTCCAAGCTTTACACAAGCTCTGGGAGGCACACTGCTGTGCAGGAGGCCATGTGACTTGACACTGACTCTTCTTTGATTTCAGGCCCATTCTGTCCATGCCATTTGATTCCACAAGCTGGAAGAATTGCTGCTCTCTCCATTGTTTCCCTAGATCCCTGTAAGTACCTCCTGGAGAGTACCCACTCTGATTTCAGCCTTCTTTCTTTTCTCCTTCCTCCCTCCCTCCATCCCTTCCTTCCTTCCCTTCTTCGGTAAAAATCATTTTTGATACAATGAAACAGAACTGATTGACAGGTCCTAAATTTCGCCCTGGGGGTTCCCTTATCCTAGCAACTGCCTCTCTCAGTTAATGTGTCTGTCACCTTTGCCTGAGGCTTGTGATTGCAATTCTAGAGGCCACTTTTTGTTTTTTTCTTAGACCCATATAGGTTGTGATCGGCAGAGCATCTCAGACATCACGTGTCCGGGTCCCTTGTTATATATGAAAGGACAGATGCTCAGAGAGCGGGGAGACTCACCCCAGGCCTTTCCATGAACTTTTTGGTGGAAGAGGAGGGATTAGAAACTGTGCATGACGTGCCGCGGCCTCCTTATCCAGGAACCGCTCATCCTCCCTGCCTAGGATAAATCTTCGGTTTTGCCAGCTCCTTGTGTGCTTCCACTGTCTCTAGTTTCCTCCAAAAGATATTCCTCTCCCTGTCTGCAGGGATGCAGCTCAAATCCTTAGAACTTCTAACACAATATTCTCCCTTTATCCAACCTCCCAGGCTCCAGTGGAAGTTAGGCCACAGAAGAATCACTTTCCTCCACTGGGCTCTATTCAGAGCTCTCTTTCTCTCCAACGCTGATAATCTAGGATAATCTGGGACAGCCTTCTCAAACTGTAATGTGCATACAAATCCCCCTGGGGTCTGGTTCAATTGCAAATATAGACTTAGTAGGTCTGGCATGAGGCTTGAGACTCTGCATTCCTAACAAGATCCTAGGTGATGCTGAAGCTGCCGGTCCATGGACCGCACTTTGAGTAGCGAGGCCCTAGACTCATGTTTTGGTCCTGGAGGGCTAGAGCTGAAAGAGACTTCTTGTAGAAGTGCTCTCCAGAGAAACTTGTAAGATGGTGTAGGATGAGGCAGGGGAAGAAGCTAAGCACAGAGGTTGAACCCTAACCTCAGCCTGATCCCAAGGGCAGCTCTGGAACATAAGTGACCCCACAAAGTTTTTCTGCCCTGAGGCAAGGGAGCCAGGTTTTTACACGGAGTATCAGTCAGTCATTGACTGTGGGCTGCCCTTGGGAAAAGGACATAGCCTCCCTGGATAACCTCTCAGGCGTTTTCAGGGTTGGCAGCTCCCATCTGGTCAAGGGCAAGTCTCCACAGAAGTACACAGCTGTGAGCCATCAGTATCAGACTCACAGCAGTGGGATGTTGGGTCCTCCCACAGTATGGGGGAGCTGGGCTAACAGTCTACCACAGAGGCCTAAAGCTCTTCCAAGCCAAAGGCCCATCCCACTTACTTTCATATTAGAGATTTTATCTTTGAAAGCTGTGTATATGTACATAGAAAAAGAGAACTAGAAATATATACACAAGCTGTTCAGAAGAGTGATCTCAAGTCAACTTCCTTGTCTTTTTCTGCATCTTTCAAACTTGCTACAGTGAACATGCACTAATATAAAGCAGCAAAATAAACCACTGATACCCCAGCTCAGGATCTTAGAAAACATTTTTATTTAATAACTATTTATTGCGTGCCGGTTATTCCCATTTACACTGCTGTGATCCTGATCAATGTTTATAATGGGATAGTAATGACAGGGCACAAGTCTGAAATGCAGTTTGTGGCAAAGAGAAATTGTAGACTATTCAGTACAGTTTTAAGTTTGAAATTATTTATTTTTCCAATCCTCTGAAATTTGCTCATCTGCATAGCAAATGCCCTGTAACTGGAACAGCCTGTCCATGAGGTTTAGCATTGCAAACTCTTGCTCCCCTCAGGTCTTGGCCAAAGGGCAAACAGAACTCGGACCTCCCGACTCCTGCTGGTTCTCAAAGACCACACAGCCTGTCTGTGTGCCATGAGCTATTTTCATTTCGACGTCTTCCTCCCTTTTTTTGCGCTGCCTAATTAAGCAATCAAGTTAATTGAGATTAATGGCTGGCTATTTAATAGGGATTAATAACTTGCAAAAACTCCCTTGGGTTTGGAACCCAGCTCAGAGCAGCAGAAATGCTCGTTGGGAAAGCTGGAGACGCAGCCCTCGGGCCTCTCTTCTCACTTCTCCCTGCTCAGGCCTTCTGGAGGCAGCGGGATGCTGAGGGCAAGGAGGTGGGGAAGGAAAAGCTTCCATATTAGCCTGGACTTCAGTGCTGCTCTCTGAGCTGCAAGACCCTACAGCTCCTGCCCACACCACAGCCAGCATCCTCTGCTGAGCAAGATGCAATCCCCCCGTGTCCAGGGGCTGGGTCCCCAGCTTGTGAGTGTGCCCCAGTGGCCTGGGCTCCTGATGAGTGCTAAGGAACCTCCAAGTCCTGACTGCTTCTGGGTCTCATGGTCTCAACCCTGGTTCATTTGTTTGCTTGTTTGTTTTTATTGCAGTATAGCTGATATACAATTTTGTGTTAGTTTCTGGTGTAGAGCAAAGTGATTCAGTTTTATATATATATATATATATATATATATATATATATTCTTTTTCAGATTCTTTTCCATTATAGTTTATTACAAGATATTGAATATAGTTCCTTGTACTATACAGTAGGACCTTGTTGTTTATCTGTTTTATCGATATATACAGTAGTATATATCTGCTAATCCCAAACTCCCAATTTATCCCTCCCCTGTCCTTCTCCCCTTTGGTAGCCATAAGTTTGTTTTCTATGTCTGTAAGTCTATTTCTGTTTTGTAAATGAGTTCATTTGGTATCATGAAGTTCGTTTGGTATCATGAGTTTGTTGGTATCATTTTTTTAGATTCCACATATAAGTGATATCATATGACATTTGTCTTTCTCTGTCTGACTTACTTCACTTAGCATGATAATCTCTAGGTCTGTCCATATTGCTGCAAATGGCATTATTTCATTCTTTTTTATGGCTGAGTAGTATTCTATCCTATATATGTACCACATCTTCTTTATCCATTCATCTGTTGATGGACACTTAGGTGCTTCCATATCTTGGCTATTGTAAATAGTGCTGCTATAAACATTGGGGTACATATATCTTTTTGAATTATAGTTTTCTCCAGATATATGCCCAGGAGTGGGATTGCTAGATCATATGGCAACTCTAATTTTAGTCTTTTAAGAAACCTCCGTACTGTTTTCCATAGTGGCTGCACCAATTTACATTCCCACCAACAGTGTAGGGGGATTCCCTTTTCTCCACACCCTCTCCAGCATTTGTTATTTGTAGACTTGTTGATGATGGCCATTCTGACTGGTGTGAGGTGATACCTCATTATAGTTTTGATTTGCATTTCTCTCATAATTAGCAATGTTGAGCATCTTTTTGTGTGCCTGTTGGGCAATCTGTGTGTCTTCTTTGGAGAAATGTCTATTTAGGTCTTCTGCCCATTCTTTGATTGGGTTGTTTGGTTTTTTTGTTATTGAGTTGTATGAGCTATTTGTATATTTTGGAAATTAAGCCCTTGTCGGTCATTGTTTGCAAATATTTTCTCCCATTCCATAGTTAGTCTTTTCATTTTATTCATGGTTTCCTTTGCTGTGAAAAAGTTTATAAGTTTGATTAGGTCCCATTTGTTTATTTTTGCTTTTATTTCTACTTGTGCCTTGGGAGATAAACCTAAGAAAACATTGCTACAATTTATGTCAGAGAATGTTTTGCCTATGTTTTCTTTTAGAAGTTTCATGGTGTCATGTCTTATATTTAAGTCTTTAAGTCATTTTGAGTTTATTTTTGTGAATGGTGTGAGTGTTCTAACTTCACTGATTTACATGCGGCTGACCAGCTTTGGGGGGAGCTTTTTAAAAATGCTGATGCTCTAGTCATACCCCAGGCATTTGGATTTAATTGGTCTTGCAACTGGGGGGCCATTTTGGTAAAAGTTTCCCAGGTGAGTCTAATGTGCAGACATTGATAGTGAGATCAAGGAGTATTTGTAAGCAGGTTGGCGTGGAAGAAAGAAAGAAATTGAACCACAGCCAGGGATAAACCACGGACACCAGGGCGTTATCATATTGAGGGGAAACACGGCAATCAGAGCAGGACGGGAGACACACCAAAGGCAGCTGCCCCTCTCTCTCGTCTGGCAGCTGTGGAAGGATTCTGGTTGTTTCTTCTTATCCTCAGTGGAAAAAGAATCAGTGACATGGATTTTTCTGTCCTGTTTTATCTGGACTGATCCCCTTGGCTCACTCAGCAGAGGCCTCAGAGAGGTGGGACCTCTTGTCTCCCATAAACTGCAGCCAGCCTGCATGCTTTGACTGTAGGGAAGGCTGCTCCAGCTGCCACCTGCCGCCCCTCCCCAGATGGACAGACTCTGTCCCCTCCCGTCCCACAGTCACTTAGCCTGCAGGTCTGACATGGCCATAGGAGCCAGACTCCAGCGGGTACACAGGCCTGCCGGCCAGATGATGATTCCAGTGTTACAAGACCCCCTTCTCCCTCCTAAACATCAAAGGCTTCACAAAACATAATTGTGTGGCTCTGGGGCAGAGACCTTTGGAAAGAGGTAGGAGGCTGTGCCTATCGAATTAAGTGGACCTTGAGTGGACTGAGAATGCTAAATTGATTGTTGGTGGGAGAAGCCAAGAACCATCCATCTTGAGGGGTAAAGGGGAGTAGAGAGAGAGAGACGCTCCCTGAGAGCCTGGGGGTGTTTTGAGATGGGACAATGAGAGACCTTGGAGCATCCACTCTACTCTCACAAGGTGGGTGGGAGCAGATGTGTGCGAGCCCAGGATGCTAAACGTTTGGTTATGCTTCTTGGATATATTGATACAATCCCCTTAGATGTTTTTCAAGAGAAAACAGAAACAACTTAAATTGCTTTTCATTTATATTTGGATGTAGGGCCATTGTTACTTCTGAATGCAACACCTCATGAATGAAAGCTAAAGCTTAAACCGAGAGTCCCGAGTTTATTCTGGGACACAAATATCTGCCAGGTGCAGGTGAGGATTGAATTGACGACACAGCAAACGCCCAGCAGCACAGTGCCTGGCACAAAACGGACAGGTCCCTGCTAAGTGCTGGATCCCACTACACCCTCCCACATCCATCCTTCCCTAAGCTGATCCCAGAGAACCGTGTGTTAGCCTAACTGCATGACACAGGCTGTGTCTCTTTAAGGGGTGACCAGAGGTTTTGTGGGCTCCTAGGAAATGGCTTAAGGACAGTCGTGACCCAGTGGCAGGGGTACACTCACACACAGGCAACATTGCAGGGTGAGGCTTACGGACAGTTTACTCTGGGTACCAATATTCCCTGGCAAGCTGAGACCCCGGATGGCTTCCTCTGAGATGTGGTCACCCAGGTGACCTCTGTAGCCGCCATCCGTCTGCCCACACCCTGTCCCTGTCCCTGGCTCGCTCTGGCTCCCCTTTCAGGCCGGGCTCTGGCTGAGCCTGCAGGGGCTGCGGTGGAAGCGGCGAGTTGCCGTTGGACATTCCAAGATCAGTGTCTGTAATTTGGCCTGGACAGAGTGGCCACCCAGATGCAGGCAGTTTTGACTTTGATGAGAGCAGAATTATAAAGAATCATAAAGAGAGCCTATGATTTGGGATGAAACCCTGCCAAGGCAGTCGGGTCCCAGCCCTGGGTCTTTCTGAAAAGAAATACTTGAGAAGTAAAAATCCTTAACCCCAGCTGGCAGCAGCCTGTGGGACTGAGCCCTGCTGAGCATCCCAGCCCCACCCCCACCCATGCCCCGGCACCCATGTTAGCCTTCCTCAGCTCCTCATACCGGCAGCACTCCTCCCCCTCGCAGCCCTTGCTGCACATCGCCCATTCTGCCTGGAAGTCACCCCTCCCAGCAGTCACCATGCACCTGGCCTGGCACTGCTCCAGGGAAGGCCCCCTGACCTCCACCCTCCAGAAGAGTTTGGGAGCTGCACTGCCCTTGCTTACAGCACCCCACACCCCTTCACTGCACTCACCACCTGATCAGTGACATCACCACGGGTGATTACTAACCCTCTTCTCCGCTGTCAGACTGAATGTTCCATAAAGACAGCGACCACAGCTGTCATGCTCAGCCCTGCGTCCAAGAGCTGGTCCAGGGCACCTTTGCTAAGTAGACGAATGAATAACAATGAGCTGGCTTGTCAATGGGACATTTTATGTTACATGAAGAGTGCATCACACAGTCCGAAGACAGGGATCGAGGTGGAAAACCTCCTTCTACCAGAGGAGAATCCAGATTTTGTGAATCCTGAAACTTATATAATTTGGGAGCCCCTCTGAAGAAAAATAAAGTTGACAAAAACACGATGTGGGAGTGTGAGTGGGGACCACGCCCAGGACTTGTCAGCGAGGAACTCTACAGCCTCACTAGCTTCCTAGTAAATCCACCCGCTCTGGCTCTAAGTGAGGATGGCCAGTGTGAGTTCCAGAATACCTGTGCTGATACACAGCTTTGGGGTGTAAGGTGCAGGCCTCCCTCCTCAATGAACCCTCTGCTCTCGCCCCTCCCTTTCCTGAGCCTCAGTCCTGTTGGTTAATTTGGGTGCTGAGAGGTTAGAGGTGCTGGGGCGAAGAACAAAAACACGTAAAGAGTCATTTCAGGGCGCTCTCCGTGCCCCTCGCAACCTCATCTACATAAAGTCACTGCTGCCTTGAATCCTTTTAGCAGGAGCAGAGGTCCTCTGCCCAGCCCTTCAGGGCCATCTCAGTGCTTACCAGAGACTCAAGAACAACCCTCCACAGCGCTCTCTCCTCTCCTGTGCTCTGTGCTCCACATCCTAGCCACCTGGGCCCCTCTGAGTCTGCAGCTCTGTTTTCTCAGTTCGGGGAGACTGCTGCTCTGTGCATGCCCTCGCCTCTCTGTGGCCTGGAAGCTCTCCAGACAGTGAGCTGGGACTCCCTTCTCTCAGGGATCACTGTCCCGAGCTGTGTTAGCAAACCAAACTGGGGTCCGCTTGCCCACGTGCAGTAAAGCCAGTCTGCTGACACCGGGTTGTGGCGAAGGACAGTGCAGCGTTTATTGCAGGTGCCAAGCAAGGAGTCCTGGGCAGCTAGTGCTTGAAAGTCCTGAACTCCCTGAAGGCTTTCAGGGAAAGGTTTATAAGGACAGGGTGAAGGAAGGGGGTTGTGGGGTTTGTGATCAGCTCGTGGACCTTCTTCTGATTGGTTAGTGGTGAGGTAATTGGGAGTCAGCATCATCAACCTTCTGGTTCCAACAGATCTGGGGTCTACATGCTTTTGGACAGCAGACAGTTAACTTCTTGGCAAAACAGCTCAAAGGATGTGGCTCAGGATATTATCTACAGTCCTTGAGGAGGAACTAAAGGTCCTTGACTTTGTTTAATGGCTAAAGTATTATTTTGGCTTGCTTGACTGTTTTCCTTTCTTTCCACATTTTCTCAATTCTCTGATTAAATTTATTCTTTGGCTAAAGTTTTTCTACAGACAAGAGGCAGGTGAAGGACATGGTGGGGGTCTATTCTGGGAAGGCCTCATAGGGTCCTGCTTGGTTACACTGTCTGTTGTCCAGTATCTGAAGACCATTATTTCCCATATTTTGTCTGGCTTTTTTTTTTTTTAAATTGTTTAAAGTGAGAGAATAAATTCAGTTCCTGTTGCTCTAGTTTGGCCAATAGTGAAAATCCACTTCAGCCAGCTTCAGGAATCTGTGTGCCAGATACAAGTGTAAAGAACTGGAGTTTGTACATCAGTCATTCTGAGCAGGGTCCCACAAAAAAGTGGCTAGTTCAGCTTGCAACTCAAAAAATGGCACAAATGTTTGTCCTGTAGATGTTCACTTGGGTACACAGCAGCGTACATCCCATTTCATCACCCAGAATATTAAAAAGACACCTCCTCAAGGGCTGAGATTTAATATAATTAATAGTTGGACTGCTTCATCAAGGACATGTCTAACTGTAACTGGCATTTTCTTTCTTTTTATCTTTGTGTTAATCCCAAATTCCTAATTTAGCCCTCCACCCCCATTTCCCCTTTGGTAACCTTAAGATTGTTTTCTACATCTGTATGGCATTTTCTTTCTTTTTTTCCTTTTCTTTCTGATGAAGATGATGACTGGTTCACGCCCAGGTGCCCACCTTCACACCCGCCTCTGCTTTTGCACCAGCAGTGCAAGTGTTGTGCAGCCGTGGTATCACCATGAAAACTGTCTGGGCCTCTCAGACCCCCTGAAAGAGTCTCAGGGATCCCTGAGGGTCTGCAGGACATTCTGTGGGAACTGCTGAGTTGGGGGACCCAAGTAACCCCCAAACCATGGGCTTGTTGGACCTCAGACTCCCCAGAGAAGCAGCCTTGCCGTGGATGCATTACAGCTTTCCTAGTCTGTTTCTCATTTTCAAAAATGAGTTTCCCCCCAGTGTGAGCTTGGTGGTGTTTCTGTCCTCCCTGCTCTCTTTTCTGCCTCTGGAGCCAGGACTCTGGAGTCAGCTGCGGTCACCCTCCCAGAGCAGGAAGATTCCAGCAACTGTTCACGAATTCGGCTCATTCCGACTGAGTGGGCTGATGGAGATACTAATGACAGCCGACACTTCTTGATTCCTTATTCTGTGCTGAGAAGTTGCAAACATTACATCACACGCTCTGGAGTTTTCTTGACATGCTGCAGTCTGAGCCCATCAAGTCTCTACTGAGGCAGGTCCTGTCCCTGGGAAAACAGTCCAGAAATCACCCCTTTCTTTCATGCTGTGCCTGACAGATGTGTGGGTGTGTGTTTATCTTTGTTACATTTTTTTAAAATTACAAAGTAATTCTTTCTAGAAGGTAACAAATGAATTTATTTTCTTCTCCGCATTTTAATTTCCTCTCTGAATTTATTCAATGGCAAGGAAAATAATAAAAATTTTGTCAAGTGTGTTCTCAGAGCTGGTAGCTATTTGCCCCACTCTTTTTTTTTTTTTAACATCTTTATTGGGGTATAATTGCTTTACAATGGTGTGTTAGTTTCTGCTTTATAACAAAGTGAATCAGTTATACATATACATATGTTCCCATATCTCTTCCCTCTTGCGTCTCCCTCCCTCCCACCCTCCCTACCCCACCTCTCCAGGCGGTCACAAAGCACCTAGCTGATCTCCCTGTTCTATGCGGCTGCTTCCCACTAGCTATCTACCTTACGTTTGGTAGTGTATATATGTCCATGCCTCTCTCTCGCTTTGTCACAGCTCACCCTTCCCCCTCCCCATATCCTCAAGTCCGTTCTCCAGTAGGTCTGTGTCTTTATTCCTGTCTTATCCCCAGGTTCTTCATGACATTTTTTTTTCTTAAATTCCACATATATGTGTTAGCATACGGTATTTGTCTTTCTCTTTCTGACTTACTTCACTCTGTATGACAGACTCTAGGTCTATCCACCTCATTACAAATAGCTCAATTTTGTTTCTTTTTATGGCTGAGTAATATTCCATTGTATATATGTGCCACATCTTCTTTATCCATTCATCCGATGATGGGCACTTAGGTTGTCTCCATCTCCGGGCTATTGTAAATAGAGCTGCAATGAACATTTTGGTACATGACTCTTTCTGAATTATGGTTTTCTTAGGGTATATGCCCAGTAGTGGGATTGCTGGGTCATATGGTAGTTCTATTTGTAGTTTTTTAAGGAACCTCCATACTGTTCTCCATAGTGGCTGTACCAATTCACATTCCCACCAGCAGTGCAGGAGTGTTCCCTTTTCTCCACACCCTCTCCAGCATTTATTGTTTCTAGATTTTTTGATGATGGCCATTCTGACTGGTGTGAGATGATATCTCATTGTAGTTTTGATTTGCATTTCTCTAATGATTAATGATGTTGAGCAATCTTTCATGTGTTTGTTGGCAGTCTGTATATCTTCTTGGGAGAAATGTCTATTTAGTTTTTCTGCCCATTTTTGGATTGGGTTGTTTGTTTTTTTGTTATTGAGCTGCATGAGCTGCTTGTAAATTTTTGCCCCACCCTTTTTGAGGAAAGAATGATCATATGTGACCTTTTACATGCATCAGATCTTCGTTGGAGTGGAGCCATGTGTATAATGAATGAATGAATCCAGACTCTCGTTTAATTAGTGCCCCAGAAGCTAATAAAAGTGCCTGAAAAGAGCCCTCTTCAAAGCTGAGGGGAGAGGGCAGTGGGGGGCAGGAAAAGAAGGTTTTCAGATGTGAAAGGACCTGGGAGTACAGGAACAACATTGGAAAGCCAGATTGGGTTCCTTATCAACCTTTTCTTCTCCTCAATTCTGGACTACTTTTCCTGTACTTTTTCATTCCTTAGTCACATGGATATTCCCGGGAGCCATGGGAAGGAAAAGCACTACCCCAGCCTCTGTGCTGAGGCTTGTGTGACACCACGGCTAAGAGAGTGGGTGCTTGAGTCAAGGAGACCTAGATTCAAATCCAGCGTCTGCCCCTCTTCACTGAGTGCCCTTGAGGAAGTTATTTAACCTCTCTGAGCCTCAATTCCTCACCTATAAAAGGCAAAATAATAATAGCACCTAGCTCACTGGGTTGTTGTGAGGGTTACATATAATTTAGGGAAAGTGCAGACCGTAGTGCCTACACACTAAACCAGGGACCAAGGTATTACTCTTGTTGCTCATAACGATATCAAGCTCCTGGTAATTCTCCAGAACAGTGGTTGGCAAATTACTGCTGCAAGCCAAATCTGGTCTTTGGCCTGTTTTTGTATGGCCTATGAGCTAAGAATGGTTTTTACATGTTAAAAGGGTTATTATAAAAGGAAGGAGGGGGCTTCCCTGGTGGCACAGTGGTTGAGAGTCTGCCTGCCGATGCAGGGGACACGGGTTCGTGCCCCGGTCCGGGAAGATCCCACGTGCCGCGGAGCGGCTGGGCCCGTGAGCCATGGCCGCTGAGCCTGCGCGTCCAGAGCCTGTGCTCCGCAGCGGGAGAGGCCACAACAGTGAGAGGCCCGCGTACTGCAAAAAAAAAAAAAAAAAGAAAGCAGGAAGAAGAGGAGAAAGACGGTACTGTACATCTAGCCCATTATGGAGGAAATTTGCCACCCCCTGCTCTAGAAGCCCAAAAGAGGAGCTCATTTTCAGATTAGTGACAGCCCCGCCACCAGTATCCTCTCAAATGATCCCAAATGTAATGTTTCCATCTAAGAATGGAGAATTAAGCTAGACCTGGGCACCTGCCCTGGGGAACTCTCCCCAGATTCCTCAGGTCTGGGTTGTCTTTTCCTTCTTCGAACTTCACCTTGTGCTATTCTGGGCACCTTCTCCTGTCCCCCCCAAACAGGCATTCAGCTCCCTGAGGCCAGGGACCATCTCTTAGACCTCTGTGTCCATGCAACCCCTTGTAGCATATTATCCTGGTTATAGTAAGTGCTCAATAAATATTTATAGGATGGTTGGATTGGTGATTTAGCAGACACTAATAGGCTGCCCACTTTCCTGATTCTCCTAAACAGGAGAACCTCTCTGTGTGGCAAGCAAGCAGACAGCAATTAGGTACAAATGCTGATTCCTGTGGTCCCAAGGCAGCATGTCAAGTTACAGGTGTTTCATTGGCCTCTAATGAGTGCTGTGTCCAATCCCTACAAGACAGCCGATTCCCTGAACTGGCTTTTCCCTGGGGCAGGTTCATAGCCTGCCTCTGGCACTCTCCTCAGTCACCAAAAGCCAGATCTGGGGGGGGGCAGCCCTTGCTAGAAGTGGGGTGCAGGCTGAGGTGGCCTTGAGGAGAAACAACCAAGGGAAATCTGGGCTCCAGGTAGCAAGCATTGGGGCACCCACCTGCTTACCACTGTGAGTGGACAACCACGGATGGAGGGCTTTCAACAGGATGTGCATCATCTGAAAATGTGGGCAAAAACATGATAAATGAGTGAAGTAAGTCAGAAAGAGAAAAACAAATAGCATATGCTAACACATATATATGGAATCTAAAAAAAAAAAAAAATAAATGGTTCTGAAGAACTTTGGAGCAGGACAGGAATAAAGACACAGACGTAGAGAATGGACTTGAGGACACGGGGAAGAGGAAGGGTAAGATGGGATGAAGTGAGAGAGTGGCATGGACTTATATATACTACCAAACGTAAATAGATAGCTAGTGGGAAGCAGCCGCATAGCACAGGGAGATCAGCTCGGTGGTTTGTGACCACCTAGAGGGGTGGGATGGGGAGGGTGGGAGGGAGGCGCAAGAGGGAGGGGATATGGGGATATATGTATATGTAGAGCTGATTCAGTTTGTTATAAAGCAGAAACTAACACACCATTGTAAAGCAATTATACTCCATTAATTATACTCCAATAAATATGTTAAAAAACATGATAAATGATTTATTAATACTGTATTACCATACATGACAAACTAATAGAACCTGTTTGAGATGTGGTGGCCAGCCTGTACATGGCTGGCACTGAGCTAGAAGCACTTCACAGGTGTTATTTAATTTAATCCTCACACTGTCCTAAAAAATATTTGCCACCAGTTTACAGATAAGGAAACAGGCTAACAGAATGCCTCTGGCCCATGTCACACAGCTGATTAGAGGCCGAGGCCGGATTTGCACCGAAGTCTATCTGACCTCAAAGTTGGTTCCCTAAGGACCCCCCTGTGTAGGAGACAACTTGCCAGATGCTGTGGAGACCAGGAAAGGGATGGATGTCAGGCCCTGCCCAGAAACAGCTCACCCTGGGTCACAAAGACAAGATGGACAGAGATCTGAAGGTTGGGGAAACCTTGTCTCTAGGGAGCCCAGAAGGCTTCTTGGAGGAGGCGAGCCTGATCCTCTGCAGGCCTGTAGGCCAGTCGGCCCTGCTGGGGGCAACTGGGGGATGGGGGGCCGGCAGGAATGCCCAGAGCAGGAAACCAGGCAGTATCCTGAACCTACCCTGATCCTAAGCCGATCAGACCTGGATGGGAGCCAGCAAGTGAACTCATTTCCCCAGGCTGGCTCCGAGCCGCGGTGAAAGGACTTGGCCCAGGGATTGGGACTCAGGCTCAGCCCACATGTCTGGTTTTGCAATAGCTGACTCCTCTGCTGCCCCAGCCTTCCCTAGAGGCTTCCTCCTGCTCTACCCAGCACACTAATCTCCTGCTGAAAGACACAGCCCTCCCGGCATGACAGCCCAGAACCTGGGCTGAGGACATGTGGCACTGGCCCAGTGATCCCTTCCCGGGCCTTGGGGACTGAAAAGTAAAAAGTGACCCCACAAACATCCCCTGCAGAGCGAGAGGGAAGTGATTTAGCTCCCAAGGCCTTGGGAAGCACCTCACCAATGGCCATTATCGTATTATTATTGTTGCCATCATCACTGGCTGGCTTCAGAGTCTCCCACACTTTCTTGAATGACTTTCTTCCCCTTTCCTTGACTCCATTCCCTTCCACCTTTCTCTGTAGCATCTACCTCTCCCACTCGGCTTCCCCTCTGTCCCAGGCTTCAAAATATATCTTCCCTTGTCTTATTCCATCAGCACCTGGGGAGTCCCTGAGACTCAAAGGCATCCTTTTCTAACAGATGGTTTATCTGTGAGTTAATCTGCTAAACGAGCCCATGCTGACATGTGAGAGAGGCAGGTGGCTCCACATGTGGCCTCTCACACACAGTATGGGGAAGACACAGACCTTACTCTAATACGTGTTTATTGAACAACTATTTAGCGCAAGGCACTGTGGGGGACTTGGTCAATGTCCTCCAAAGCTGAGAAGGGTACTTGAGAAAGATACTGGAAGAGGCATTTCCTGAGCTTAGTTCTCATGTGTCTGTCTGTCTGTCTGTCTTTGCGATTTGTTCATGTTTTCATATTTCAGCCGTCAGATCTAACTCTTCCCCGGGACACAGTCAGGAGGATACAAGAAAAAGAATGGCAGAGGGAAGAACAAAGAGAGCCCACAGAAACCCAAGCTGTGTATGAAAAAAGAGAGGCAATGCTGAGCTGTGGCCATGGGACTCTCCCTTCCAACATCAACCACGGTGGGGAGAAAGAGGGTGAAGGATGTCCTCCACCCTTAGTTAGAGCTGCCGGGGATTGTAGAAAGTTCCACCAGAGGTCTGGCCCACAAGGATTGAGACGAGAGCCTGGGTTGTGTTTTAGATATTAGGCAACTGAAAATAGAGTCATGAGCCCACTCTCTTCTCAATCCCATGGGCCTCCCTGGAAAGCCATGCTCCGGAACAGTCTGGGACCCACAGAGAGAAAAGCCTGAGTAATCACGCCAGTGTAACTAGAGATCCTTCTTATCCATCAATGTGACTCAGCCCTGTGCCACAGTAAACTTTCCTTTTTGTTTCTGTGAGCACCGCAGCAGGGCTGGGTTTCCTGCCCTGGAGAGGGACCCGCCAGCTCACTCTGTTCCCTGCAGTCTCCTCTCTCTCCTCCGAAATTCCTGGGAAGAGGCCCAGAGCAGAAGCCAAATTGATGCAGAAGATGCACCACGATGTGGTTGGAGCCCAGAAACTCACTGTGGGCACAAGGCTCCTTGGGGGCTTAGCAGCCAGCAGTCCTGCTTGTGTTCCAGAAGCTCTAGGATGGATGTGCCCTCCTCACTTAAGCCAGAAGGACCCTGAGGAGAGCTCTCTACTAACTTGCAGAATGAAGAGATTTCTTTTATTCCCCCTTTTCCTTTTTTTCAAAAATCATTCTTCAGAAGCTGCTGCATAGCACAGGGAGATCAGCTCAGTGCTTTGTGACGACCTAGGGAGTGGGATAGGGAGGGTGGGAGGGAGGCTCGAGAGGGAGGAGATTTGGGGATATATGTATGCATATAGCTGATTCACTTTGTTATACAGCAGAAACTAACACAACATTGTAAAGCAATTATACTCCGATAAAGATGTATAAAAAAATCATTTTTCGACAGTGGAGAAGCTCTTTAATTTTTTCCTAATTAGGTAAATAATATATACTCTATATTATATTTTTTAATTGAACACCACAAAGAAGTTCAAGGAAAATAAAAATCACCTGAATTCCCAGCACACTGAGCTATCACCACTAATAATTTAGTAGCCATCATTTCATTCATCATTATATGCAGATACACTCACACACACATATCTTAACATGAAAAGGATGTCACGCATGATGCTTAGTCAGAGACACTTTGACTGTGTTTTTGTTTAGGTTTGGTTTAGTTTGGTCTGGTCTGAGCTGGTTTAGTTTGGTCTGCTCTGGACTTGACTGACTTGGTTGGGTTTAGTCTGGTTTAGTCTGGTCTGGTTTAGTTTGGTTTGGTTTGGCTTGGCTTGTTCTGGTCTGATCTGGTTTGATTGGTTTTAGTTGGATTTAGTTTGGTTTGGTCTAGTCTGGTCTATCTTGATTTGGCCTGGTTTGGTCTGGTCTAGTTTGTTCTGATCTAGTTTGGTTTGGTTTCGTTTACTCTTATCTGATCTGGTCTGATTTGGTGTCATCTGGTTTGGTTTGGTTGAACTTACCTCCCCGGTTCCCTCCTTGGCATGCATCCTCAAGTACCTTTCTTCATGAGGGGACTGGGAGCATAGTTAATTTCACAAAAACTGAGACTTTGCTGTATACATCTCTCCACACCTTGCCTTTCTTTTTCCTGATACCTCCTGGAAGTCCCTCTGAGTCAGTCGGTATAGATCCAACTCATTCCCTTTAATTGTTGCCCAATATTCCATGGTATGTGTGGACCCTATACACTCAGCCATTTGTCCACCAAGAGGCTATGGCCTGATTTCCCGTGTTTGGCCACTGCACGTGTGTTTCTGTCAATGCCAGTATGCTATACACACCTCCAAGGACAGCATTCACATAACTGTGCCACCCTGCAATTAATATTATCCTGTGGCTAGTCTTCCATTCTGATACTTTTATTCCTATGAGATGCACATCCAACAGTGAGCTTGCTGGGTCAGAAGATATGTGTGTTTTTACTTGTAATAGGTGTTGCCATATTGCTTCCCTCTCCTCAAAAAAAAAAAAAAAAAAAAAAAAGTTGATAACTTATATTTCCATTGGCAGTATATGAGCAAAAATTCCCATCATCTCCCAATTCCAACAATATCCCATTGTTACTTTGTGTAACAATGTAAGTAACAATTGTGCATTTTCTAGATTGGTAACGAGGCTGAGCATCTTTTCATATGTTTATCAGTCAATTTGGACTTGCTCTTTAATTTTTCTATTGAGCTGCTTATCTTTTTAATTTAATTAATAAGAATCTTCTATTATAGATTTTCATCCTTTATCTGTCATATGCAATGCACATCTATTCCCTGACCCCAACTTTATTTGCTTTTTTATCTTATTTATAGTATCATACATTTATTTCAAATTTAGTATAGCAATTTAATGTAGTAATTCATCTATTTTTCATTTATAGCTTTTAGGTTTATTGTCTTAGTTTGAAAGGTATTGCTATTCCCTACATTATACATGTTTTCCTAGATTTCAATATTTTTTGTTTTATTTTTTACATTTAGGCCTTTCATTGATCTAGAATTTATTTGTAAATACAGTATAAGAGAAGGATTCAACTTTATTTTCTTTCACATGGATGGCCAGTGATGCCATCATCATTTATTACAGAAATATTCATTCGCAACTGGAATAAAATGTCACCCTTGTCACATATTATAGTCACAAACATTGTGACTCTTCTGGTGCTTTCTGTTGTGTTCTATCCATCTATTCCTGTGCCAGTACTCTTCTGGCTCTGATTGCAGAGACTTTGTGATATGTTTTAATACCCTGTAAAGCCTTCTAGCCTTGTTTTCCAGAAGACATATGAACCATTGAGATCCCAATTAGAATTGTATTACATTCTTATTATATTAAGTTTTCTATCCAAGAATGTGGGATATCTTTCAATTTGTTCAGCCCTTAAGACTTTAAATAAGACTTTAAGTTTTCTTCATAAAAGTCCTGTACCTGTCTTTTCAGATTTATTCCTAAGTTTATTATAACTTTGATGCTGTTATGAATGAGTTATTTTCCATTTCTTCCTATGGCTAGTCTACTATTAGTTTAGAAAAAAACCCTACACTTTAAAATAAAATATTTATCTCAGTACCAAGTGGCAAATTTCCTTATTAGCGCTGGGGGTGTTTTGGTTTGGTGTTTTTTTTTTTTTTTTTACTAACTCTAAAATACAAGATGTAATTATAGCATCAGCAAAATGGGCAATTTTATCTCTTTTTCCAAAATTTTATAGAAATTATTTCACTTTCTTGTTTTATTGCACCCATTAGAACCTCCAAAACAATGTTTAATGATAGTGGGGACAGTGTTCCTGATTTAAATGGAAATGTTTTAACATGTCACCATTTATAATATTTGCTGTTGTCTTTTGATAGTTATATTAACTATTTCCTTCTATTCTTAGGTTTGGTTTTTTTTTTTTTTTTTTTTTTCCAGTACGTGGGCCTCTCACTGCTGTGGCCTCTCCCGTTGCAGAGCACAGGCTCCGGACGCACAGGCTCAGTGGCCATGGCTCACGGGCCCAGCCACTTCACGGCATGTGGGATCCTCCCAGACTGGGGCACGAATCCGTGTCTCCTGCATCGGCAGGCAGACTCTCACCCACTGTGCCACTAGGGAAGCCCCTTCTTAGGATTTTTATTAGGAAAGGCTGCTGAATTTTACTGAATGTCTTGTCAACCTCCATTGATCTGATCACATTTTCTTCCTTTAATCTGTTGATGAATATAGAAGTAGAAGTCTAAATAAAACATTAGCATTGTAACAAAAGAATAATATACTTTGATCCAAGGGTTTATCCCAAATATCAATATGTAAGAATATGTTGGTATCTCTATTCACAAGTTAGATTATTTAGTTTTTGTTTTTGTACTGTTTCAGGTTTTATGTATTAGTTTACAGCATTGATCTACTCAAGTTTTTCATCTCATTGCATCTATTTTTGCTTCACCATTTCTTCTAGTTTTCAAATTTGTTGCTGTAGTCACACCTTCCTTTGCCTACAATTGCTCTGATTCCTTCTACACCTGTGATCACACCTCCCTTCCTCAGGGCTGGTCTTCTGTACCTCTGCTCTCATTTTCTTTTCCCCTTGGTCACATTTTTTTTCTATTTTCATTGGGCTTTTCAAAAATAGGAATGATGGTTAACACTGAAATCTGGCTATTTAAAATCTTACATACATGTTTTTACTAAGTGAAGTAATGTGGTTGCTGTCCCATCTTGACCCGCCTTGATTGACACAATTCCTTGGGTGTTCTGACTCTTTCACCTGAAAAGGTGACACCCCCACCACCACCACTGTGACAGAAGAGGCCCCATGAGACTGTGAGTTTTTTCCAGATGAGAACTCTCGGTTCCTGATTCCTGGCAGAGGCCTGGGCCCTGCTGGCCCTTCAGGAATGTTGAGAGGAAGGATGCAGGAAAAGTTGAATTTGTCCCCTAGGATGGTTCTAAAGGAATGGGAGAAGGGAAGAGATGTTTCAATCACGCTCTTGCTCTCTCCTTATTACAAAGGCAATATTTACTCATTGAAAAAAATTAGAAAATATGGATAATCAAGAAGAACATTTAAAACCACCCACCCCCCCACCCCACACACGCACACCCAGAGATTAAATGTCACTAATACACACCACTGTTGAGGTGGTGGTTCATGGCAGCCGGGGCTCAGCATCAATAGACAATCTCCACTAGCCACTCCGGTGGGACCTCAGGCAAGCGAGTCCACCTCCTGATCCGCATTTTCCTCATCTGTAAAACAGAGAGAATACTTCACCACACAGGTTTGTTATAGGATCAACTTAAATAATATTTACAAAGCACTTGATACATAGTAAGAACTCAAGGGACAGGTATTATTAATAACATACTTTATATGTCCATTCAGTCTTTTCCTCTATGCAAATCTACATGATATAGACACATACACCTATGCAGTAAAAATGGAAGCTGGGTCCCGGTACATTTCTAGAATAAGCGGTGAATGCTCTTATTTCACTCCAGCACATGAGTTGGCTTGCTTTCTACACCCTCAGTCCACACACAGCATGCACGCTTCTCCTTGGTGGTCAGACTGGAGCCTGCCTCTCACTTCCAGGTGTGAGCTCCTCCTAAACTCACCTGGGGGTTATTAGTGGACAGGATCAAAGGAAACCTAGTTGATGTTTTTTCCTTCAGTGTGACCCATGTGTTCTACATCCTACTCTTTAGTGCAATGATACTTGTCAGAATGAAGCAAGAGTTCACTATTTCCAGCGTCACAGGGTATAAATAATTTAAACGCACTCCAAAGATACTGTTTTAAGCTGGACTGCCCAGACAGGCTGGACAAAGGGAGGTTGAGAGAGTCATTCTATCCTGTCTAATCCTGCAACAGCCTGGGAGGGATCTCAGAGATTCCCTCATATTTGTAAAATATCTAATATTTATAAAATTCTCTTCTCTAAAATTTATACAATTATTTCAACATTTGGTATATTTCTGTCTGTACCGTAACACTTGAGCTCTTTATTCAGCTTTTGTTGCCTAGAGTTAGACATGGAGTGGATACTGGTACTGCTCATTGAACAAATGAATGAATGAGTGGGTAATGATCTCCTGCCCAAGCTAGAAAGTAAAAGAGAACTAAATCCAGAGTTAAAATCCAGATCTCATGACCCCTGACCCCAATTCTGATATCTTTCTGTCTTTTCACTAGGATAAATTATATCCTATACCAAACCCAAACAGCCGTTTTCAGTCCTGTTCACCCTCCATTCATTCATTTAGCTCATAGTCATTGGGCACCTACTGTGTGCCAGGTGCTTCCTCTAATAGTTACACGGACAGAATTGTGAGTGATGACCTTGGCCATTGCTTTTATCAGAGAGTCCAAGTCGTCCAACCCATGCTTCCTGGGGAGAGCCCACTTCTCTTCTCACCCAGCTCTAGCCCAGCCTGATAAGAGAGTCAGGATATGGAGGTGGAGGTAGGAGGGAGAAATATCATTCTAAGGGCTTCCTGTGCCCTGATCCCTTCTTTGGGTGCAGAATCCCAGGTTCTCAAGTCCTTCCCGCCAACCCCTCAGCTCCCTTGGTTCCCAGCTATTGCACCCAGGTTGTGCTGCCTCAGGCTTCAGACCTCTTCCTCCCCCTTCCAGGAAGGATCTAAGTCCACCTGTACCCTGTTCATTGGTCACCTACAGCATGGCCTCTCTCCCCACATGCTTCAACTTCTTAGCACATTCTACCTTATGTTCTGGTTATCCAGTGTGTATCTTATCTCCTCTACTAGATTATCAGCTCCTTGGTCTCAGGACCCATGTCGTATTCATCTTTGCATCTTCAGCTGTGCCTGGCATGGTGCCTCATAGTGAATATTGCTTAATCCTTGTTGAATAAATGAATGGCCGAATGTGCAGTGGACGAGGAAATGTTATTTGATGAGACAGAGGTTAGAGAGAACAGGATTATTTGCTTAGCGTAAGAAATGAACTAGAATTGAGGGGAACAGAGGAGAGAAAAGAGGAAGGGAGAGAGTCTGTGTACATGGCAGGAACCCAGGTCAGTAGAAATGGCCAAGGGACTTTTTTAAGAGCAGAAGAATTTGATATTTGAATCTGGAGTTTATAGGGTGTGATGGAACCATGTTTCACCATATCCTCAATCTTCAGTGACACATGCTGCACTTATAGAAACCTTGTATGAATCATTTTTTTCTGTGGGAAATCAAAGAAATGGAGCGGTGTTGCACATCTGGAGTGAAGCCAGAGAGGACAGGTATGGGGAATCCACAGAATTAATTCATCAGATCCTGGCACTCACAGCCCACGGTGATGAGGAAAAGCTCAAGCTCCCTTCCCCACCAGAATCCATGGAAAAATTAGGAGGGAGAGGGAGGTTCCCACCACACATGGAATGAGGTTGAGCTTACTGTATTTCATTTGAACCTTAAAGGCCAGGATACTTGATACCTGGTATATGAATGAATGATAAATTAATTATTGCTAAAGTGTTAACGAGCTATAGTAGCTTAGTGGCTTACTGTCCTCCCCCTCCCCCCAATAAAAACATTTCCAATGGCCATCAGTGTCTCATGGAGTGGCTTCAGGGTCCATGAGAGAGATGCTTTTGAGCTGAGACAGTTATCTGAGGGTTCTTTAAGTGTATGAGTCCTGATTTCAAGGACCTTTTTAACCCTACCTTGCTAGATAAGTCACTGTCCCAGTGAAGCCAAAGATGAGTGGCTAGAAGCATCTGACCGTTGTTACACGCTGCCAACCAACCCAGTGGGCACAGCAGGAAGCTAGGCATTAAAATGATCTGATTTCAAACCCCAGTTCATGAGTTCATGTGAGTCTAAGCAAGCCAGTTCATATCCTTGAGTTTCTGTTTGCAGACCTGTCAAACTGTGGAAATGTCACTGTCTGTGCCAATGACACAGTGTTATAAACCAGGAAGCTTGGGCTTCCCTGGTGGTGCAGTGGTTGAGAGTCTGCCTGCCGATGCAGGGGGCACAGGTTCATGCCCTGGTCTGGGAAGATCCCACATGCCGTGGAGCGGCTGGGCCTGTGAGCCATGGCCGCTGAGCCTGCACGTCTGGAGCCTGTGCTCCGCAACAGGAGAGGCCATAGCAGTGAGAGGCCCACATACTGCAAAAAAAAAAAAAAAAAATCAGGAAGCTCTCTGGGAAGCCCAATCAAAGGGCTCATTCTGCCATGGGCACAGATTGTATTTTACTTCATTTTAAACACAGTCCTTCATGGAAACAACCTAAATGTACATCAACAGATGAATGGATAAAGAAGATGTGGCACATGTATACAATGGAATATTACTCAGCCATAAAAAGGAACAAATTGAGTTATTTGTAATGAGGTGGATGGACCTAGAGTCTATCATACAGAGTGAAGTAAGAGAAAAACAAATACCATATGCTAACACACATATATGGAATCTAAAAAAATGGTACTGATGAACCAGTGGCAGGACAGGAATAAAGATGCGGACGTAGAGAATGAACTTGAAGACACGGGGTGGAGGGGAGGAGAAGCTGGGACGAGGTGAGAGAGTAGCACTGACATATATATGCTACCAAATGTAAATAGGTAGCTAGTGGGAAGCAGCCACATAGCACAGGGAGATCAGCACAGTGGTTTGTGACGACCTAGAGGGGTGGGATAGGGAGTGTGGGAGGGAGACTTAAGAGGGAGGGGATATGGGGATATATGTATACATATAGCTGACTCACTGTGTTGTATAGCAGAAACTAACACAACGTTGTGAAGCAATTATACTCCAATAAAGATATAAAAAATTTTTAAAAACCCCACAGTCCTTGGTTTCCATGGGCAATCTTGATTCTGCTCCACGCTCAGTTCCAAACAGAAAGTGGGGAAGTGCGTGGAAGTCGTGGAAATAGATGTGCAGGCAACTGGCTTCAAGAAGTGATGACAGAGAACAAAAAAGGTCACAAGGTGGGAATCTGAAAAAACAACAGCTCTGAGAACAAGACAGACCGAGCTATTTATAGGGCTATAAAGCTCCATCACCCCATAAAACTTAATAATCCCTAGCAGGATCTCTGGGGAGGTAATGGGCAACCGAGCCGTTCTGGCCAAGTAAGTGATGGCTCAAGCCAATTACTAGGTCCTTCCTTAGTGCTCGAGCACATACTGCAGACAGTGGCTTGTGTTCACAGGGATGGCCTTGCAGCACCAAGAAGAAGCTGGATTGTGTTGCTCCATGTTTACTAAGGAAAGTACGTACCGGTGAAGCATATTTTAGAAAGATTTTTGTTAAAATGGTAGCAAGGGGAAGTGGGAAACTCACGCAGACGTGGATTCAAACCCAACTCCATCCTAACCAGGCCACTGAAGTGTGCAAGTTAACACCTCCGAGCCTCAGTTTCCTTATTGGCACGATGGGAATAGCAAGAGCCACCTCACATAATTGTTGAGGGGCTTCGGTAACGTAACATAGACTGCAGCCAACACACAGGTTGCCCTTAAAAGATTAGGTTTCAGTGATCAAGGAAATTTGCAGATCTAAAGCGCTGGACCCCTGCCACAGGGCTGGGTAGATGAAGCATTGCATCATTATTGCCACTTGCATTGCTGCTGCTGCTACTACTACTGCTAATACTAACCTCGTTGTTACTCCATTCCCATGGAGAGAATAAGGGGCAGCCATCGACCATAAGGGCAGGAAAGAATTTATCAGCAGAGGTAGGCTGTCAGTTCACAGACTCCTTCCTCAATGAAAACTGCTCTCACCACGGGCCTCTCCCAGGCAGGTGGTCCCTCCCTGCTCTGCTCTCCCCAGACATTTGTCCACACTTCCATTAGTCAGGCTTCCCGATCTTGGAGGTGCTTTTTAACGACGGGTAAGAGCAATCCATTGCATTCAGGAGGACTGGGTTCAAACCTATGTATATCCCTGGCCAAGATATTTTACTTCTCTGTGCCTCATTTTCCAAATCTGTAAATGTGGCATCATAAATTACCTATCTCATAGGGATAGTATGAGGATGAGTTGAGTTCTTACACGTAAATTTCTTGGAGCAGTGCTTGGGGGCATCGTAAGTGTCGCCAAGTATTAGCTAGTTATGATGAGGATGAGTTGTATATACTATGTATATATTTATGTGTGTGAATATATAAATGACACCTCATACAAATGGACATTGGGTAAGTGTTTTATAAATGAAAGTAGATGGGCTGGGAGAAGCTCTGACTATTTCAATGAATTGCTGGGTAGCTTTGCTAGAGGGGCTGTGACCTTTCCTTTCTAATCAATAGGCTTCTGGTGGTGGGGAGAGGGTTGTGAAGCAGAAGACACTGAATCCCTTTCTTGATTTTACAAGACTCCCTGTCTTGTGATAGCACAGAAGAGGAATTCAGAGGATGGAGACCCTTGCCGGAGGCATTCAGGAGAGGAATTCCATCTGCCGTCCTATATAAACAAACAACGCGGCAGGGGCTAGTCCCTTCTCTCCATAGGAAACCACTTGTTCCCATATTTTGTTTTTGCCCTCCTCTGCCTTTATAGGATGATAAATCACTAAAATGTGATGTGGCTTCAAAAAGCTAACGGTGCATTTTTTTTTTTAACATCCAACTCAGCAGATCTTCACATGCATGGGAACTTGCTGTTCCACAGAGACTTGAAAAGGTCCCCAGGAGCCCTCCCCCCATCAGAGCTGGAGCAACAGCCTCTTGTGCAGTTCCCATCCCCCTCTGCTCAGGGACTAAGAGAGACGTGGGGAGTCTCTAAATGACCTGCTAAGAGCAGGAGGCACAGCTAGGAGTTAGAGAGACTTGGACTGAAATCTCAGTGCTGCCACGTTCTGGCTGTAAGAAATTGGATGAATTGCTTAAATTCTCTGAGCCCGCATGCCTACATCTGTGAAAGGGGGACCAAATCCCCCCCTCCAAGGACTGTTGTGTGGATTAAGTGATAGCTAGTCATAAAGCAATTAGCACATGGAAGAGACAGCCAATGTGTGGAGCTGTCTTTGGCCTACATAGGAATGTATAGTCCCTGGAAAGACGTTCATCCTGAGTTGAGTCCTTTCATGCCAGTGCCAGCCCATGGACGCGTCCTGGAGTTTGTGCACATCATTTAAGCGCTCTGCCTCAGTTTCTTCTGTGCAACATGAAGATAAAAATAATTATCCAGCTTACTTCCCAAATTTACAAGAAGGTGGAAAAGTTTATGAGTGTACTTTGAAAGTTCTTCGAAAAAGTAAAAACTGTTTAACTTCTTTTTTCTAAAGTATCAACACCAGAATTTCTTTGAATTAATCAAGATTTGCACTGTGGCCTTTGATAGACCAAAGCAGACCACCACTCACAGATGAGACTTTAACTCATTAGAGGCACATTCAGAGAAAAGCCTTGCATGACTTTAATTCTCACTGCAGTGTCCATGACTGATAGCAGAGCCTTTATAGAGAGAAGATTTTGATAGAGCAGAGGAGGGAGTGAGCACAGAAGCATCTGTGGGCTTAAAATATGCTCTCCAGAGGGGCACCTGAGAACATCAGAAACACGCTTTGCCCAACTCATCCATAGCCTTTAGGCTGGTCTGGACACACAGTTGTTCTAATTGCTGTGTTATGCTGTCCTCTCTCAGGACCAGCTGCCTCCATCATTTATAAACGGAGAGGCAAGAAGAGCTGGTTATTAAAAGGTATCTCGTTTCATAAACAAGTGTTCTTGCTACAAATATTCCAGCAACAGGCTGCCTAGTGTCCCCAATCTACCGAAATCCAGGACAAGTGTTCCTGCCAATCTCCAGCCATCCATCTGTCCGACAGATCCACAAATCATCATGGAAGTTAAAGAGCTGCTGGTGGTCGCAGCAGGGTGACCTGGATCCTCCCTGTCACCCATCAAAGCCCCCTGGCCCTCAAGTCCCACAACAACAGTTCCTCTTCTTGTCACCAGGCCCAGGTGATGAGCTCAAAGAATGCCCCAGAGGGAGCCAGGAATGTCTTTGTCTGGCTTGGCAAGTGGCTTGCCTGCCCTACACTGGTCAGGATGTGGGAGTGGAGAACTATTTTTGTTTCCTTCTGGAAATGACCACAGTGACCAGGGCCAGCCACAAATCTGTTAACTGCCCTGAGGGAGATTTGCCTCCCTTCAAAGGACAGTAGGAGGAAAGCTTGTTTGGGAAGCCAAAGTGTCTCCAGGTGCCACATTCTACCCCCGGGCCACAAAATGAAACCAGGGGGGCCTATCTGGATGAGAATGAGACTCTTCACTAGATTTTCAGACCCCCCCCCCCAAGCCTCTGCTGTTACCAAACCAAACTTGGGTCCACTTGCCTATGCAGTAAAGCCAATCTCCTGACCGGGTTGTGGCGAAGGACGGTGCGGTGTTTATTGCAGGCACCAAGCAAGGAGTTCAGGGCGGCCAATGCTTAAAAGACCCCAACTCCCCAAAGACTTTCAGGGAAGGGTTTTTAAAGACAGGGTGAGGGAGGGGTTTGGGGGGTACGTGATCAGTTCATGAACAGTCTTCTGATTGGTTGATGGTGAGGTAATCAGGGGTCAACATCATCAACTTTCTGGTTCCAACGCATCTGGGGTCTCCCTGCTTGTGGTCAGCTTACAGTTAACTTCTTCCACCTGGTGAGGGTTTCAGTCTCTGCAAAACAGCTCAAAGGACGTGGCTCAGGATATTATCTCTAGCCCTTGAGGAGGAACTAAAGGTCCTTGACTTTGTTTAATGGCTAAACTATTTTTATTTTTGCCTTCCTTGCCTGTTCTCCTTTCTTTCTTCATTTTCTCAACTTCTCTGATTAAATGTACTCTTTGGAACTCCGGGAAGCGTAGGAGGCTACAGTTTTTGAGGCAGGCAGAGGACATGGGTGAGGAAGGCTGTTCTGGGAAGGTTCCATAGGGTCCTGCTTGGATACACTGCCACTATGGCTATCGGTGACTGACTTTCCCACTGGTGCTTCATTTATTCAATCAGTCAGTGATGTGTGCCTGGCCCATTGTGTGCCAGGCACTGTGCTGACAGAGAGGAGAGGAGTCTATGGAAGGATTCCAGTTCCACACCCTCCAGTTTCACTTACCGGGTCATGAGGAGGTGGGAGGGGGAAGGGAGATTGCTACTGTCTTTGGCCCTGGAAAAATGCTTCCACTCCCATGTGAAACGCTTTCCCTCAGTGAGCTTCTGCAGAGGTGGAACAGGTTGAAACCTTCTAAGGAGTTTCTGTTAAATTCTAAGAGTACAGAGAGGGAGAGGGGAGGATGAATGGAACTATGATTTATTCAACTGCTATTTGTTCAACAAATATTTAATGAGCCAGTATTATGTGCCAGGTAGTGTGCCAGCAATGAGAAAACAGGTGGAAAAGGGCTATCCCCTGACCTCAGGGGATTTGATAAGCTCAGATGCTGAATTCGTGGTCCACTGGTTCCCAGGGAGTAGCACCCCACCGCCTACCCAACCCCTTCCTTCCTTCCACTGCCAGTCATTTTATTAAAAAATGAAAGCCTAAGGTAATTTGCTCTCCCATGTCAGCTAGGAGGACTTAAACTCGCACAGGCTAAAAGTTCACACTAACAGGCAGGATTAATTAGTAGTTGTCATGGAAATGGAATATCATTAATTATACAATTTGAAACTATTCAAGTCCACTTGCACCAAAATTACATCCTGAAACTACAGCATCACAAAGCCTTCACACACTCTTGACTCACATTTGAGTCATGTACAACACTTAAGTATTAAATATTATTTGCAAAACAACCAGTATTGTCCATTTATGTGCGATGGGGTAGGAGAGTTGGTGCTCCACACACAGAAGGATGTCTGAGCATGTGGCCCATTATTCACACCTAACACACATCAGTACATCTGTTTTGAAATGCCGTTGCATCCAGACTGTTGTCTAGTGGATAAAGCCTCCTATGGGCCCCATAAAGTGTGCAAGGTGCCTGCATTAGTCGTTTACTGTTGCATGACAAATCACCCCAAAATGTAACAGCTTGAAACAGCAATAATCATTTCACATTTCTCACAGTTTCTGTGGGTCAGGAATTTGGGAACAGCTCAGCTGGAGGCTCCGGCGCTGGGTCTCTCCTGAAGTTGCCGTCCAAGTGTCAGCTGGAGCTGTACCTGAAGGCTTGACTGGGACTGGAGGATCCTCATCCAAAGTGGCTCACTCTTATGACGGTGAGTTGATGCTAGCTCTTGGCCAGGGGCCTTTTCCCTCCATGTGGGCCTTTCTGTGGGGCATCCTGAGTGTCTTTAAGATATAGCAGCTGGGGCTTCCCTGTTGGCGCAGTGGTTGAGAGTCTGCCTGCCGATGCAGGGGACATGGGTTCGTGCCCCGGTCCGGGAAAATCCCACATGCCGCGGAGCGGCTGGGCCCGTGAGCCATGGCCGCTGAGCCTGCGCGACTGGAGCCTGTTGCTCCGCAATGGGAGAGGCCACAACAGTGAGAGGCCCGCGTACCGCAAAAAAAAAAAAAAAAAAAGATAAAGACCAGGGCTGAAGTGGTAGTGCCTTTTAGGACCTATCCTTGGTCCTAATTGTCATTTGTACGATATATATTAGTCACACAGGCAGCCCCGACTCAGTGTGGGAAGGGCTCATACAAAGGCTTGAGTACCAGGAGATGTAGATCCTCGGGGGCCATGTTGGATGCTGGCTACCACCAGTGTTGATCATTGCAAATGCTTCCTCTGCTCTCCAGCGTAGTCAGGCAGCAGGATATTCCCATCCATCAAATCTTTGCATATTTGAGTGAAGCTATGTGTAAATTGATGCATTCCAGAGCATTCTGTAATAATAAAATAGATAATACCAAAACAGCAGTGAATACTATTTGGACTGTTTTCGGACATTCAGAGGTCTCTTGATTCCAGAATCTACAGATAATCACTATTAACATTTCAGCATATGTCCTTCCAGGTCTTTTCCATGTCCTTTCCAGTGGTTCTTCTCCTAACAGCATTTAAAGGTGTTTATGTCTGTCCCATCCTAACACCACCTTTCCTTATCCTCTGTTTCCCTTCAGCTGTTACCTTATATCTCTTATCACTTCCACAGTCTAGCTTCTTAAACAGCTTGGCTAAACTTCTCACCTCCCGATCGCTCCTCACACCACTTAAACTGGCTTCAGTCCCCACTATTCCATGGGAGTTGTCCCTACCACAGTCACCCATGACCTTCTCATTGCCAAATCCAGTGGACACTAAGTCCCTTTCTTTTCTGACCTCTTAGCGCCATCTGATGCTGTTGACCACAAATCTCCCTTCCCTGGTTTTTCTCTTACTTCCCTGACTGCTCCTTATCTGTCTCCACTCTGGGCATTCTTCTATCCACCCCTTAAATGTTGGGGTTCATTACTTCTATCCACCCCTTAAATGTTGGGGTTCCTCAAGCCTCTGTCCTAGACCACTTCTCACTCTACACGTGTTGCCAGGGCAACCCCGTCCATCTCCGCACCTTCATTTACCAGCTATAAGCCAGTGCTTTTTAAATCTACGTCTCTAGCTCAGACGTCTCTCCTGAGCTTCAGACCTATATAACCAACTGTGTGATGAGTATCTTTGGTCACATCTCGAGCTCAACGTGTTGAAAACTGAATTTATCATTTCCACCGGCTCCGCCAGTGTCCTCCCATCTCAGTAAATAGCACCTTTATCCACTCAGTTGCCCAAGCCAGAAACACAGGCATTAATTATCCCTGACACCACTCTCTCCATCTCTCACATTCATCAGTCACCATGTCCTGGGGATTCTACCTCCAATATATCTCTAAAATCCGTTCACTTTTCTCCATCCCTTACTGTCAGCTCTCAGCAGCTCTTAACTGGTCGTCCTATCTCCAGTCTTGCCTCATCATTTACTTAACCACTCTTCTATCAATGGATGTTTAGGTTTCTTGTACATGATTATACTTAAGAAAATTTTTTTTTGGTTACCTGAGCTCTTTGTTAGATTGGGTTTTGATTTCATGATGTTAACATATTTGCCTCTAAGGTATGCTTTACAAATAAAGAATCAGGAATAAACATCTGATCCCCTTCTCTCCAGACCAAATCTCTCTCCAAAGTCCTGTGTGGTCTAGATTCCAGGGGAATGGATTTCACTATGTTCCCAGGAGTGGACACACCATTCCTCAGCCTGACAAAGCCCTCTGTAACCCAGGCTGGCCGCATCTAGCCAGCCCCGTTCCCAGCCACACACTCTTCCATTCTCTTATGCATCTGGTTGTTCCTTCATCAAGTATTTATCTAGTACACATAAGGCACTGTGCTAAGAAATATCCTCACTGTAACAGGTCTGTATCCTCATGGCATGCTCCACCCCACCTCCAAACTACATTTGATTTCTGATTCTGGACCTTTGCTCACCACCACCCCGCTCCCTGGAATGTCCTCTTTCATCCCCTTCCCAATAGCCTCGTCTTTCCCATCCTTTGATGTAAGCCTACCTTCACTGACCATCCCAGACCACAGTGATCCCTATACCTTTCTTATCTCTTCTCTCATTTCAAAACGTAATCAATGTATCTTGCATTGCTATTTTATTATTTCTCATATCAGTAGTTCTAACTGTAGCTGTATCAGTACTGTCTCCCCATCTGGATTTAGACCCCTGGAGAATCAGAATCATACTTTTTTTTCCTTTCTAGGGAATTACTTAAGTAGGAAATTCCTTATTAGTAGCTGATTAATTAACTAATTATTTTACTTCTCTGAGCCTCGAGGTCTTCATATCTAGTACTAGATAATAATTCCAACAATTTAGGGTGGTTGTGAGAATTAAAGATGGCAACAGATGAGAAAAAATATCCTATTGTGCCTGGCACACAGAAGGTGCCCAATAAATGTTAGTTCTCATCCCTGTAATGTCTAATCCTGGGCTGAAAACACAGTAACTAAAAGTACTTACGTGCAAAATGAATGAATGAATGAATCGGTAAATGAATGACAAAAGGCTGAAGGAATGAAATAATGCATTCCCTGTCAGAGAAAGAGACGGACTTTCCTTGGCTGGTATGGGAGCGTATTCTGCCAGAGGAGAGACTGTAGATAGATTTCCTGCTCGGCTCCAAGATCATGAAATGTTGATTAATGGGAAATCAGGTTTGATTTGGGTATTTCTGCTGCAGCCAGCTAATTTTTGTAAGTTTGACTGAATTTGTGATCTGTCAGAATTCCCAGAAGAAAGTAGCAGGCACATGTTTCTTATAAACTGAAAAGAAATTCTTGTGTAAATTAATTTTCACTGGCATAGATCTGGCTCCGGGTACTGTAAGAAATGAGAATATGTTGGTTTTAGAGCCTAGGCTGTAAATAGTTATCCCCTCACTGTCACTGGTGTTTGTAGAAGCTCCTTTTTTTTTTCACTAATGGTCATTCCATTTGTTTTGAAAAAGACATCAAATGGTCCAAAAAGTCTTGAAGGTCATGACATAAAAGGCCTTTGGGGAGGAGGACACTAAGAAGAGGGGGTGTCATCTCCAGATGCTAACCATTTGGTTTTCTAGCTTCACATGTTGAGTTCATGGTATTAATTTTGCGTTCTTCGTGGAGGGAATGACTTTGTGGTCAGCTGCAGTCAGCAGTGACAATTAACCCCTGTCCTCCTATCTTCACCACAGGAGGTGACAGAGGTGACAGAGATTTCTCCATTATTCCCCTCATCCCCTTCTTCATTCCCTGCTCCCCTCTCCTCCCCATTCCTAACAGACCTCCCCATCACCCCACACCATATCTTCCCAACTACATGGAATGTTCTCGAAGAAGGGGAATCATGATTAAGGACTGCAGTCTTGGCACATTGACCCTCCATACATGCATGAACAAATTGGAGAAATTTATTTTATGTGGCCACAAAATGGCAAATCTGGAAGGGACATCACAGATCACCTAGTTCAGGGACTCCTCAGCAGGGTCCATGGAATTCTAAGGGATCTGTGGATAGAATTCAATGAGTGCACACATTTGGATGAAAAAAGTTTAAATCTTTATTTTCATTACTAACTGAAATTTAGCATTTTCTTGAATTACAGATAAAGGTAACACCCCACAATAGTGTTGGCACTATCTGTGACTTTTTCACCAAAGAAGTCGTACTTATTTTTCATATCTCATTATAGATATTGCAAAAATCTCAAAATAATCTTTTATTTTCAACATTACTTCAAAATTACAGCAAAATGATAACATTATAAGTAAAAAATTACTTGCCACCAGATCTCATTTGATGCATTAGTAAAGAAGCGTATCTATTATTATGTCAAGTATTTATTCTCTATTTCGATTATATTGAAAGTTATATCAACATAATGGGTTTCTTCTGTAATCCTTGGTATTTTGTCTCATGCATTTAACAACATTCTACTGAGAGGGGAATCCATAGATTTCATTTGACTGCCAAAGGGGCCACAGGACAAAAAAGGTTAAGAACTCAGATCTAGTCCCTAGAAGCACAAAATTTGTCTCACACCATATTCCAGGATCTCTGAGAAAGATAATGAAGACACATCAGGATGCAGAGGGAAAGAATACTGTGATCGATTAGCAGTGTCTGTCAGGGGCACAATATGAAGAAAGTGGTAGAATGGAATTGCATACTTTCCAATCTAGGCCAGTGCTGCAAATACAACTTTGTGCAACGATGGAAATATTTTATCTGCACTGTCCAATATGGTGGTCACTAGCCTCACATGACTTTTGAACACTTGAAATGTGGCTGGTGCAACTGAAATTTTGAATTTTTAGTTCTATTTAATTTTAGTTAATTTACATTTAAATACCACCTGTGACTAGTGGCCACTGCACTGGACCACACAACTCTAAACTAATCCCACCAACACCTACCTTAGTCACCTCCCACTCCACCCCACCCCCTCTCATGGAGGAGGAACCTCTACCCAGAGAGAGATGGCCTTTGCCAAAGGTCATTGGACCCATTGGTGACAAACCCACATCTCTCTACCTCCCAGTTTGGAGTTTTCTCACTTATACAGCATTTCTAAACTATCATTTAGCAGGATGTTCATTCCCTGAATAATGCCCAGTGTGCCATGAGAGAAGAAGTTATTCAAAGTTATGTAAGTCCTCTTGGTAAAACAAGATAAGGCACTATCTCTTCATTGCCGTGAGGTCTGATTTAATGATTTCCTTTTTGTTTATGTCAGTTTGAAGGGCAAAGGGTGGAAATAGGAATTATTTTGCTTTTTTGGTCTGCTAATTTGCTTTAAGAAAATGTTCACAGATATTCTGCATAAAAGTATATTGTTTGCTGTTTTGCAATCTCCAAATACTTAAGTAACCTGCTGTAAGCCAGACTGTTTCTGAGGATGATTCACGCCCCAGAGCAGGTCCCCATCTTGAAGATTCAGGGTTAAAGAACACAGACTGTACCGTGCCCACTCTGTTTGCAGGAGGGGCCTGTGTTGATGAAGAATTGGTGGTGAGGAGGCCTGAGGCGGGGATGCATTCTGATGAGGTCATGGGGAGGGAATGCCTTCCTCTGCAGAGGTGGGAGCCTGGGACAGCTGCCAGGAGTGTGGTCTGGGAAGCACAGCCCTGGGACAGAGGAACAAGAATTATGCATTTGCCCTTCTCATTAGAAATCTTTGGGGGCCTCAACAAGCTGCTTCATAGTTTCACCTTCCTGCAAGCTCAAGCCTCAAGAAACAAAACAAAACAAAGACAAAAACAAAACAAAACAAAACAATGGCCTTTTCTCCTGTCTTGGCTAAGAGAGGGCTTAACCTTGAGTTAACTTTGCCGATCTGACCGCAGCTAAGGCCTGCCACAACTCAAAGCATTCATAGACAGCAAAACTGGCCAACACACTGATTATAATGTTTTCTAAAGTTTCAGTGGTATATAAACAATTTTCAGAGACTTCTTACTGTGAACCAGCAGGCCCTCCTCCAGACATGCTGAATCAGAATTTTTGACGATGTGTCCTAGGTATCTAGGTCTTAAACAAAACTCCCAACTGATTCTGATGTACAGTTAGATTTTAGGACTGCTGGCCTAAAAGATGACATCCATACCCTTATTCCTGGCATCCAAGGCCTCTGGGAGCTGGCCCTGCTCTATACAGGTGGAGCATCATAGTGGGAAACATACAAATTGTGTAGTAATTGTCAACTGAAAAAAAACACACACACACAAAAAGCTGAGAGTTCTGTTTTATTTGGAGACCTTACCGAGGACTATAGCCTGGGAATCAGCCTCTCAGATAGCTCTGAGAAACTGTTCCAAAGAGGTAAGGGAGGAACCAGGATACGTAGGGGTTTTTGATGTAGTTGAAGAGCCAAAGATTACTTCTAATGACAAAAACAAATATCTCAAGTTAATGATTTTAATGCTTTTCTATGTGTGGGAAGATACAAGAGTCTGGGCTCACTGAAATTATTCCTTTGATAAGCATCCTAACTATCTAGGGCCAGTATCCTGTTTTTCTCCATCCTGAATTCCCCTCAGGGTGCACCATCAGGGCTGGTTGCAGTGGCAGGTGGCGGGACACTTTCCTTGTTTACCGAATGGCAGGCAACGTTTTTGTCCACATAATGATATCAATAACAACAGCTACCATTCATTGGGTGCCTACCAGGTGCCAGGTATAGGACTAAGAGCTGTAAGTGAATCACCATTTAATCTGCACGTTGGCTCTATTATTACCATTTTACAGATAATACTCTGAGGTTTAGAGTCGTTAAATAATTTGCCCAGGGACACACAGTCAGGAAGTGAAGAAATGGAACTCATCCTGAGGTCTATCAAATTCCAAAGTCCATGCACTTAACCCAGGGTGAGCAACTATCCCAGTTTGCCTGGGACTGAAGGGCTCCATTACACATGGCACCTTCTGTGCTAAAACCAGGACGGTCCTGGGCACACCAAGACAAGCTGGTCACCCTATCTCAACTTGGAGATTTCTGCCTGAGATCAGCTCCACCACTTGTGACCAAATTACATCAGGCAAGCCTGCCCACCCTTGGGTCTCCCAGGTTCCTCGTCTGAAAACAGGAACTGTCACATCTGTCCCAGAAGGTGGCTGTGAGCATTAGATGAGATAGTGCCTGTAACAACATCCACTGAAGGAAGAGGTGAGCTTCCCCGCAGGCCCACCTGGTGGAGCCCTGCGTTGTGTTGCTCAGTATGTGTTTATTTGAAATCTGGAAAACTCTCAGCCATGATCTCCTCAAATAATTCTTCTCCATTTCCTCCATTCTCATCTTCTGGAACTCCTATCCAGTCGTATATATATTAGCGTCTCTCAGTTAAGCCTACACATCTCAGACATTCTCTTTCCCATTTTAAAAATGTTTTGTGGGGACTTCCCTGGTGGCACAGTGGTTAAGAATCCACCTTCCAATTCAGGGTCCGGGAAGATCCTTCATGCCACAGAGCAACTAAGTCTGTGCACCACAACTACTGAGCCTGTGCTCTAGAGCCCACGAGCCATAACTACTGAAGCCTGCGTGCCACAACTACTGAGCCCATGTGCCACAACTACTGGAGCCCGCACACCTAGAGCCCATGGTCTGCAACAAGAGAAGCCACCACAATGAGAAGCCTGGGCACCGCAACAAGGAGTAGCCCCTGCTCGCCGCAACTAGAGAAAGCCCACACAGAGCAACAAAGACCCAATGCAGCCAAAAATAAATAAATAGAATAAACAAATTTATTTAAAAAATAAAATCTTAATAAAAAATATATTTCGTGACACTCTGGGAGAGGTCCTCGGTGCTCTCTTCTGTCTTAGTCTTTCTTCAACTGTACCCAACTAAACCTGACAGTAGTTATTGAGTTTATCAATAACTACATTTTCATTAGCAGAATTTGTAGCTGGTTTTTCTTCATACCCAGCTGGTCTTGCCTCCTATCTGCCTGCTTTTTGTTTTACAAATGTCTTGGGTTTTCAACTTTCTTTCTCCTTATATCCCCTTGAAACACTTCTGTTTGCTGATTTTGGTGACCGTCTTTCCTGGCATCCCCTTGCCTCCTGGTTTGGAATTGAGGTTTGCAGGTGGCTCTGGAGTTGGAGCTTGCTGTGTTTCACTGTGCGTTCTTCCTCCCTCTCTGTTCCCCCCTCTCTGTCACCGTGGTGTTGCCTCCTCTCTGACCCAGCGGCCCCAGTTAACGACCAAGTCTACTACTGATGGTCTGGCTTCTCTCGGGGGCAGAGACTCTGGCAAGGTGCTGGCATTGCCCTTGACCTGCCCACCTGGCCAGATCTGCTTCCTTCTCCCTCCCTTGGACGGCAGCTTCTGGCTGGTGGCCGCCCAGGCCATGGCCATTGCTTCCCTTCAGTCTCATTTCACGGGTAGGGGGGTGCTCTCTGGTCCCACATAGGGGGCCTGGCTTTGTCCCTACCTGACTTGGGGTGCTTTTACTCCCCATTATGTCAAAAGGAGCCAAAATGGCCAGTTTTCCTCTTCTGCTCTCAGACCCAGAGCCCCATGCCCCAGCCTCACCTACCCCCACTCACAGGTTTGTGTCCTGTGCTGTTTTTTTTTTTTCCTTATTGAAGTATAGTTGATTTACAATGTTGTGGTGTACTTTCAAGTGTACGGCAAATTGATTCAGATAGATAGATAGATAGATAGATAGATTCCTTTTCAGATTCTTTTCCATTATAGGTTATTACAAGATACTGAATGTAGTTCCCTGTGCTTTAACAGTAGGTCCCTGTGGGTTACCTATTTTATATATAGTAGTGTGTATACATGTGTCCTGTGCTGTTCATTGAACACTGGGATGTTTTACATCTACGTGTTCCTGTGCCTTTTTGGTTTTCTCTTATTTCTAGTCTGTCTTTACTCAGCATTTGAGAACAGAAGATCCTGAAAGGATCGTCCTACAAAGCCATCTTGACTTAGGTATTTCCCTGAAATTGTGTTTCAAAAGAAAATTAAAATCAAGGAAGATTCAAAGTTCTCATGAATGTTTCCTTTGGCACTTAAAATAATAGTCCCAGGCAACCAAGAGAAAGGAACAGGAAGCCACACTGTGATGACAGCATCTTTATGTGATTTTTCCCAGACCAAAGGCACACTGGGTGGACAAGGAAAGAGCCCGATGCTGGGGCCTCATCTAAGCATCTACGTTAACTCAGTGCATGATCTTGGCTGCCAGTTATTGAGCTCCTCCTCTCTCGCTGTTAGACTGAGACCTCCCCCACCGTTTCTGAAAGCCTGTGGTTCTCTAACCAAAGGGCAGCATAGCCCAGTGTCCTGTGATCCAGAAGCAGTGTCCCAAGTGTTCCCTTCTTACCTACTCCCACCCTCAAATGACTGCCTGGCCACCACCTCCAGGGCTGCCATTCCAGAAATTACAGCACTTAACAAAGTCTGTTTGGGGTCACAGAGAGAAATTTTGCTCAAATGCTACTTAGGCTTTTCATTTTTCTTCTTCCTTTCCCTCTGACCCAAATTTGAATTCCTAACTAATGTTTCAGAAAGTCCCAGTTGGGAGGTAAAGGGGAATAGGGGTGACTGTCTCTATTCCACAGAGGGAGACGTTGCAGCCAGCAAAGTTTCAGGAACTTGCACGAGGTCACCCAGCAAGTGGATAAGGCAGGACTTTTGAAGGCAGGTTCATCTGCTTCCACAGCTGCCCTGCCTCAGCATAGCGTGCCATTCCCGGGCAGATGGAGGGTGGTCCTCTGAGCAGCTGCCATAGTAACAAGGGTCTCTATAGTATCTCTCCATCCCCATTGATGGCTCTCAGAGCAATTCCTCAGTCAGAAAGCTGCAGGTGACCACAGGTACTTACCAGCAACTCTAGCACCCACCCAGGTTTAGGGCCAACTTTTCTACAAATATCCCACTAAATCTTTTCAACTGGAGCCTTTATTGAAATCCCGGGGCACAGTTTTTGCAGATCAAGTCAAGATCTCTTTCTCCACTCACCATCACTTAACTCTCAGGGCACTGTTACAACCTCAGAGCGAAGCTCCTCTGCCAAGACAAATAGGTCTCTACTTTCTGTTGTTTTCTTGACTTCATAATTCTTGGCTTCGGGCAAAACTGCGAAGCTGGCAGCTTTCATCCCCACCACCCCTGCTGGCTCTGCTCTGCACCCTTTCCTCCCTTCAGAGGCCCTCACCCCTGCTCCTCAGTCCCACCCCTTCCTCACTCAAAGCTGCTCACACCAGAAAGACAGAGATTTGGGCATGGCAGCAAAAAGGGGACTCTGTCCCAGGGGATTTCCATATTGAAGAGAGTGCATTCTTTAAGCATGCACCTGTCCACCTGTGCGCACATGCGCGCATATACACACACACACACACACCACACACACAAGGTGTATTGTTTTATGATTAGATAATTGACACATTACATCACAGAAAATTTGAAAAGTACAAAAAATATAAAGAAGAAAGTCAAAACCTGTAATCCAACCACCCAGACAAACCTCCATTAACTCTTTATTCCCTTCCAGTTCTTTGTCTTAATGTATATGCGTATATGCATGCATGGATATATCATACATATATACATTCTAGGGCCTGTTTCAACGCTATCTTGTTTCATTGCTGTGACTGCCAGTTCTCCCTCAGTACCACAGTGCTGACATTATTATTGTTTTATAATCAACTTTAATCCCTGATGGCTCGAATTCTCCATCATCACTTTTTTTAAACATTTTAAAAATTACTCTTAACTCTTTCTTTTTCCTGGTGAATTTTAAATTTATTTATTTATTTTTGGCTGCATTAGGTCTTTGTTGCTGCACGCGGGCTTCTACTCTGTTGCTGCACACGGGCTTTTCTCTAGTTGCGGCGAGCGGGGGCTACTCTTCGTTGCGGTGTGCGGGCTTCTCATTGGGGGGCTTCTCTTGTTGCGGAGCACGGGCTCTAAGCACGCGTGCTTCAGTAGTTGTGGCACAGAAGCTTGGTTGTTGTGACTTGTGGGCTCTAGAGCGCAGGCTCAGTAGTTGTGATGCACGGACCTAGTTGTTCGGCGGCATGTGGGATCTTCCCGGACCAGGGCTCGAACCCATGTCCCCTGCATTGACAGGCGGATTCTTAACCACAGTACCACCAGGGAAGTCCCCTGGTGAATTTTAGCTTCATTGTGATAAATAAGCCATTGCTTGTTGGGTTGCAAGTTTATTGCACTTATAAATTAATTGGGTAAAATTGGCATTTTTACAATATTCGAATTTTCCGTCCAGAAATATTGTATGTCAGACCTAGATCTTCTTTAATATGTTAAAGTGAAAAGATTTCCTTCAGATGGGTCCTACATGTTCTTTTTGAGGTTTCTTAATATTTTTAATTTTTTGTTGGAAATTGGGATCTTTCTTCTTTACATGCTTCTGATTTGAATTATTGACTTGGAAAACTTATCCTGCATCTAACCCTTACTCTCTAAATAATTCTAATACTTTATCAATTGACTCCCTCCTTTTCCCAGGAAGATAATTATACCATCTGCAAATAATAATTTTATCTTCTCCTTCATATGTATAATTTTGTGAGTCACTGTACAACTTTAAGAACCATGTTAAATAATATCAGTAAAATCAGTGATTTTTCTTAATTTACTATGGATTATTTCAATCGATTAAGGAACTATTTTTCTAATCTTAGTTTTTAGTCTTTTTTTTTTTTTTTTTTTGCGGTACGCGGGCCTTTCACTGTTGTGGCCTCTCTCGTTGTGGAGCACAGGCTCCGGACGTGCAGGCTCAGCGGCCATGGCTCACGGGCCCAGCCGCTCCGCGGCGTGTGGGATCTTCCCGGACCGGGGCACGAACCCGTGTCTCCTGCATCTGCAGGCGGACTTTCAACCACTGCGCCACCAGGGAAGCCCAGTTTTTAGTCTTTTAAATCGAGATTGGATATTGAAACTTCTCAGATATATTTTCATAATATGTTGATCATATTTTTCTTATTTTACTTGTTAATGTTAGAAATTACCATTATAATTTCCTAGCACTAAAGTATCTTTATATTTCTAGGATCACACCTACTTTTTCCTGGAGAATTTTTTTTTTTTTTTTTTTTTTTGCGGTTATGTGGGCCTCTCACTGTTGTGGCCTCTCCTGTTTGGATCTTCCCAGACCGGGGCACGAACCCGTGTCCCCTGCATCGGCAGGCGGACTCTCAACCACTGTGCCACCAGGGAAGCCCTTCCTGGAGAAATTTTTAAATGTACTCTTGAATTTGATTCATTGATGTTCTATTTAGGATTTGTACAGCTGCCATATGCACAAGTGAGATTAGTTTACAGCAGCGTGTCCCAAAGTCTGTTCTATGGAACACTATTGCTATGAATTGTGCTACAGAAAAGGGAAGAGAAGGGAAGTCCTGTGTTAAAACTAATATAGAAAATACTACATATCCCTCTTGGAGATTCACAAGATATATTCCCATTTTAAGATTCTGAGACAAGCTGGGGTTAAAAAGAGAAAAAAGAGAGAAACTTGGGTTTAAATTCGCATAACCCAGCATTTCCCAAACTGATTGACCATACGAGTCCCTATCTGACATAATTCCTATTAACATCTTGCAGAGCTCATGTCTGAGGCATGCACTTTGGAAACTGTCTTTGTCAGTGTTGACACTGGTTTCGCTGGAAACCTCTTCCATCAGAAGTTCTAATCAAAGGCTTATAATCAATTAAACTCTGTTGCTGCTACCCTACACAATAAGATACTTATTGTTTCTTCCAATTAAAGTTGATGCCTTTCAGTTTCATGATTCTGAGACATTGTCTCACTCCACTGGGTCCCTTTGGGATCTCAAGGATGCAGAAAAACTCAACCTTCAGAAGGATCCAGTTCGGGGTTGTCTTTATTTAACCTTCCCTCCAAGCTTGACTGGTTCTTCCTTGATCTTCTCCTCAGTTCACGGGACTACATGGTCTGGGCCCTCCGGCAGTGATGTCTTCACTCCAAAGCAGCCTGACTCTTCAACTCAAGTGACCTTATGTGGCCTAGGTAACTTTTCCTCCATCCTTTGTCCTGCATCCTGAAACTGTCTATTTCCACTCACCATCCCCTTTGCTCTCTCTTCTCCTCCCAACTCCAAAATCCCACTTTTTCTATAGATACCCAAGAGATACTCAAGACTGAGAAACACATAATCTTAGTTGCTAAAAAGTTCCAGAAGCAAAACCCTTCTAGACGTTGCGAGGGATAGATAGATTTACCGTATGGCCTCTGCCCTTCGGCAGCTCTGATTCTTGTGCTGGGGATGAACAAGTATCAGATCATTGCAGTGAACCTTTTGCCCAGTGCCTGGCATAGGAAGAGCTCAGTAGCCATTGACTAACATCACACTGAATAGAAAGTGATAAGTGCCTTATAGAGTTATGTGTATGGTGTGTGGTTAATCTTCTGAAGAATTCACAGAGCAGTGACATTTGAAAAGGGTTTAAAAGGATGAATAGGAGCTCATGTGGTAGAGCAAGGAGGCAATGAAACACTTTGCAGCTGAATCAGACTTTCCAAAACTCTTTCACATACCAACCCCACTTGATCGTCACGACACTGTGAGGTAAACTTCATTGTTGCTAAACCCATTTTTCTATTGAGGAGGTTAAGGATCACTTGCAGCAATGAGCTTTCCCAAATCAAAAGATTTCAGGAATACATGAGTAGCTGTCCTAGCACTCTGCTAAGAAACAGCCATTCTTAAGAGGTGTTGAGGTCCCAGGAAAACAAGGCAGGTGTGGTCCCTGTCGTCATGGAGCTCATAGGCTAGATTCACAGAACTTCAGGGCTGCAAATTCTCCCCATATGGAGGGGTTTTTTTGTTTCGTTTTTTTTTTTTGAGGTACGCGGGCCTCTCACTGTTGTGGCCTCTCCCGTTGTGGAGCACAGGCTCCAGACGCGCAGGCCCAGCGGCCATGGCTCACGGGCCCAGCCGCTCCGCGACATGTGGGATCTTCCCGGACCAGGGCACGAACCCGTGTCCCGTGCGTCAGCAGGAGGGCTCTCAACCACTGCGCCACCAGGGAAGCCCCATGTGGAGGTCTTTAGCTCAGCAATTAGAGAGAGAGCTGAAGAAATTGCTTTTTTCCACAGACTGAAGCTGGGCCCACCTTTAGCCTAGGAGTAAATGGTGCAGCAGCCAGAGTGTGAGGCCGGCAGACACCCTCAAGGTGGGGGTAGGCAGGGGGCGGGGGGCACCCCTGGCTTACATCTGAACCTCCTGGGGAGTCATAAAGAATACTGGTGCCAGGTGTGCCCTGGACCACTGAAGTCAGAAGCTGGGTTTTGGTGGGAGGGGGTAGTCATGTGTTCGTTTAAGTGTCCCACTTGATTCTAATGTGCAACCAGAGTTCTAAACCAGTGTTCTGATAGAAAGGTTGGGGCAGTATAGGGACCCAGTTGTGAAGTTCTAATTCTCCTCCTTTACTTCTCTTTCCCCTGCCTTCCTCCTGCATCCCTGCAGCTCCTTTCTGCTGGTCCCATTCTGAGCACCCACATCTGCTCCATCCCAGCTACCTAACATGGGGGCTGAGATGGGCTCCTGGGTTCATCACCACGAAAAGCTTCACTCTCGAATCCTAAGGATGCATTTAAAAGGGGCCTTCTCAGGGAGGACTTAATGGTCATAACGGTGACAAATGAGGCACAGAGAGAGCCAAGGTGCAGTGGGCCTTCGGGTTTCTGTTCAGTCGCACCACAGAGGCAGCCATCTGCTGGGTTAGGGCTGGGCCTGGTGTACAAAGGTAGGTCAGCTCTCACTGGTGAGACTGCCTTCTCTCTCCCCACCCCTGCCTCAGATATCTCAGGGGAGTTAAAAGAGATTCATATCCTGCTGCTTGCCCATGGGCAGAATGGCTCCAGGTACACAGCCCAGCAGAGGCCGGGGCCTGGAGCAGAGCAGGTGCCAGCCCAGCTGGGGAGCTCATTCTCCCCCGCCCCACCCACCTCTCACCTCCCCTCGGGCATTTTCTCAGTGACCCAGAGAAGGAAAAGAAGTCCTGCAGTCTCTGCTCAGACACGTGGTATTATGGGCCTTTGTGCAGCTGAGCCTGCCCTGCCCCAAGACCTTGATGCTTTCCTAGGGCGGAGGTGATTCCCCCAGCCTGCAGCAACTGGAACATGTTCTGGAATTCATCTGGATTACCAGGGGCCATGAGAGGAGGTGGACAGGGACACTGACCAAAGGTCCCAAAGCGATACAGTCCAGCTTACCTGATGCCAGAGAGTGAGATGTTATGGTGACAGAAGCCAGCTTTAGGACTGTCATCCTATTGGTTGGTTATCACTACTGTTATCTGATTTACATATTTCCATAAGTATTTATTGCACTAGATCCCTCTGGCCTTAAGTCAGTGATGTAATGGGAAAAAGGACCCACAGATGAAACCCTGCCTGTGGATGCAGAGCGTTAGATGGTAGACTCCCCAGCCATCAGCTGGATGGAGGTGGGTGTCCCCGCAGAAGTCTGCCTATTGGTCCTCCTTGGCCTGATTTCTTCAACTGCAGAATCAAAAGAGCACTGCTGACTCCAGGGCTGCTCCCCTAGGATGTTGTAAAAGTGAACAAGTTATTGATGGCAGGGAACTGGCCGTCTCTGAGTGGAAAGGGTAATAAATCAAACATTCCATTATGTCTGTTTCCAATTTCTCCTTTCAGTGAATGTTTGCTCATCGTCTACAGCATGTAGCAGCATGCCCCTGCTCTAGTAATGCTAATCTTCTGTGTGTCATAGGTTAAGAGCATAAACTCGGGATCCAGTCTGCTTAGATTTTAATCCCAGCTCTCTACTTCCCAGCTGGGTGACCCTGGGTAAGTTACTCCTCTTCTCTGTGCTTCAGTTTCCTCATCTGTTAAGTGAAGATAATAATAGTACTTACCTCACAGGGTTGTTATAGAGAATAAATGTGTTCATATATATAAATGGCTTAAAATCGTGCCAAGCACATGATAAGTGCTCAACAAATTTTCACTACGAAGATGATTAATACATAGCACTTTCACATGAGTTCACAGAAGCTTATTTATGTTTGGCACCTAAGCTCTAACACAGTGTTTTTCTAACTTGTCTGGTGTTTAAAAAACAAAAATACCCAAGGTACTTGTGAAAAATAGAGGTTCCAGGCCACTGCCCTGAAGATTCTGATTCAGCAGGTCCAGAAGGGATCCGAGAAGCAGTATATTTAACAAATGGCCCAGGTGATCCTAATGAAGCGTTTAGGGAATCAGCTGCTACAATGGGGCTAAGAGGAAAAACCTGGCCTCTTCTGGGCTTCCCTGTACTCCCTCTGCCAGTTAATCTGAAACGCCAGGGAGGGGAAGGCTCTTTCACTTTGGAGCTTTGGGAAAGCTCACATTGTCTCCCCCATCCCATTTCAGCAAGAGAGGCTTCCTAGAAGAGGTGGAGGGATTTCCAGGACTGGAACAAAGGGAGAGACCTTGACTCACAGGCAAGAAGACCGTGAGTTATTGCATGACTGGGGACGCAGGAGAAGACGTGGCCATGGCAGGGTGGGCCAGGGGTGCCTAGAGGCACCCGAGTTTGGCGCTTCTTTGAGAATTGCACGTGTTTAGAGTCCTGAGCTTCACGGCATCTGGTCAGTCTCTCCAGGCATCTGTTATTCCCTACACCCAGGATAAAATCCTGAGGTCCCTGTAAACTACAGGCCCATTTTCCCAGAAATTCAGACGCTGTTCTTGAATCAGGTGTTCATTGATTGAACCACATCTCCTAAGCATTCACCAGGCATTGGGAACACAAAATTGTGTGAGTCTATGACCAAGAGCTTCTCTCCGAGTGTGATTCAGACCTCTCTCCATGGAGAAGCTCGGAAGCTTGGTGTCCCGTGGGAAGGACATGTGAGAAGCGATTAGCAATGCCAAGTGACAAGTGTGTGCTAGTGGTCCACCACCGCTGCCATGGGAGCTCTGAGGAGAGGCGAACTCTTCTGGGGAGGTGAGTGTTGCAGTCTTGGAAGGCTCCTCAGAGGAGTTGAGCCAGTTCTTGAAGGATGAGAAAGTGCAGTCAGACTGCCAGAGTAAGAAGAGGTATTCTTTTTTATATAAATTTATTTATCCATCTATTTTTGGCTGTGTTGGGTCTTCCTTGCTGCATGCCGGCTTTCTCTAGTTGCAGCGAGCAGGGGCTACTCTTCGTTGCTGTGCACGGGCTTCTCATTGCAGTGGCTTGTCTTGTGGTGGAGCACGGGCTCCAGGCACGTGAGCTTCAGTAGCTGTGGCACGCGGGCTCTGTAGTTGTGGCTCGCGGGCTCTAGAGCGCAGGCTCAGTAGTTGTGGCGTATGGGCTTAGTTGCTCCGCGACATGTGATCTTCCCGGACCAGGGCACGAACCTGTGTCCCCTGTACTGGCAGGCAGATTCTTAACCACTGCGCCACCAGGGAAGTCCCAGAAGAGGTATTCTAATTTTTTTTTAAATTAGAGGAAAGACAGCAAGGTGTAAAAGGGCACAGATGTGGCTGGAATGCAAAGGCTGAGGAAGGGGGTGGGAAAGTAGGTTGGTCTGGCTCCCTGAGATCCCTGGGTTCCATGCAAGGCATCCCTCCCTCCCCATGGGGAGAGCAGCAGGGATGAGAAAGCCCCAGGATGACGTCCGTCCCCAGCAATGTTCTTCACTTCCATGGAAAATCCAGCCCCTCACTCATCTAGGAACAGGAAGCAGCACTCACTGTAACTGAACCTTCTTCCGGGACTTGCTTTACCCACGATCAAATCCTGGCCCAGTCTCTGCCTGAGGCCAAATTAGGCCCTGGTGTTATGTGCTAGCCAAGTCTCCTCTTGTGAGGGGGGTGTGGCTTCGTGGTCATTTTGTAACTTCCCGAATGCGTCTTTGAAGCTTTGGAACAAGCTGGGACCTATCTGTGCTCTCAGATCTCAATGAAGGAGAGGGTATAGTTAGAGCCGTTATCCCCGGAGTGTGCTGGGCAGGCGGGGGGGGGGGGGGGGGGGGGGCGGGGGGGCGGGCTTTAGGATGGGCCCTTGCTCCTGCCCAGATGCCCCTCCCACCTGTCATGATGCTATAAATTCTTACCATCTGAGTCACATTTACAATCCTGTAGAAGTGGGTAAGGCTGTGTCACCTTGGGTTGGTAAGTCACAGGTGTTTATTGGTGCTCCTTCCACACTTCTCTATCTTTGCACCTGTCACCTCTGTTTAGACCACTGCCACATTTGTCTGAAGAGCAGGCCTATTAGCTGTGCCTGGTGTTTTCGATGGCCAGCAGGACATTTATGGCTGAGAGCAGTGTATCCTTGTTGTTAAGGACAAGGACTCCGGAGTCCGTCTGAGTTTGGAACCAGTTCCACCTCCTATGTCACCTTAACTTTTCTTTGCCTCAATTCTTTTATCTGTAAAATGGGAATAGGAAAGTACCTGCCTCCTTGGGCTGTGGGGAAAAGAAAATGAGCTCATACACATAAATTTCTCCAACAGTGCCTGGCACACGGTAAGCACACAATAAAAATTAGCTGTAAGTATTATCTCCTTTCAGAAGTCCTGCTCTCACTTCAAACTCGTATGTCAAAATGGAGACCTGAGTTCTTAGTTCTGGCCTGGTCCCTCCGTTAAAAAGCTCTAGAGGCTCTTATATAACAGGCAAAGAAATGAAGCCCAGGGTGATGAAGCGACTTGCTCAGGGTCACACAGAAAGCCAAAGGGAAAGCTGGTGCTTCAGACTCATGGCCATTTCCCACGAGCCTGCTCGCACCAGCCCGGTGACCCCACAGGAAGCTTCGGGCACTGCAGAGAGCCCTTGAAGAACAATTTAGACTTAGTGCCACAATCACCTGGGCCACTTTTTGAAAATGCACATTTCTGTGGTCCCCTATTGAATTCTGATCCAGTAAGTCTAGGATGGGGCCCCAGATTAGCATTTTTAAAAGCACACCTTCTTCCCTTCCCCCAACCAGGCAATTCTGATTCAGCTGGTCTGCACTTTGAAAAATGCCTCTCAAAAGCCAGTCTCCCTCACGTGCTGCCACTGGAGATGAAATCCCAAGCAGGGCCCAGTAAGGCCCTCTGGCCAGCCCCAGGCTGCACCAGTGCAGTTACTAGGCATGCCTGTGATCCCTCAGAGGTATTTCAGGAATTTGGTCACATTCTTTCACGCTCTCATCCTGAAAAGGAACTGCCAGTCCTTCAGACAAAGATGCACCTGTACCCCTGCAAAATCAGTGGGGCATTCAACACCAAGATTATCATTCCACTGAGCATTGTTTACTGCAATCGGACGCCGGGAGCTAGGGGGCTTGTGGGTAATCTGATTCATGGCACCTCCCTCCTCCATGGGTGACCTCATCAAAGGCTCACTGCATGCAATACTGCCTCAGAAGCTTCCGTCCTAACTTTCCTTACAACACTGACTGTGTGGCCCTTCTTACCAGAGGGAGGAAATCAAATACTCGAAGAAAGAACAGATACTCAAAGAGCAGTGTTCTGAGATAGTGGCAAGAAGGACAGTTCTTTATATCTGCTTATTAAGGGACTCTGGCTGTGGACAGCTATCCACTAGGAAAAGAGAAAGCATTCCCAAACTAAGTGCTCAATTCTGAGATATTTTTAAAAACGTTGACAGGAGTCATCCAGCTTATGGAAGATTTCATTTTGGAGGGTTTTAAGAGCTGTTTCTTCTCAGCCTTTGACTTTCTCTTGCTCAGAACTTGTACCCGGGCCTGTGTTCATTTATTTCCATTTCTGAGTTATCACTGGGACACAGAGATAACAAGGTCTGCTGATCAGAATACAGCTGTGAGGACTAAGAAAGACCATAATAACTGTCCTGCAGCAATCTGAGGTTGGCCTTTCTCAGCAGTGTGGCCCGCAGGGGCAAGTGCATAACCTTCAGGATCACCCAGAATGGGTTCCAGTCCCAGATCTGCTGGTCTCTGGCTGTGGGGCCTTGGACGGGTTACTTAATTCTGAGTCTCCATTTTCCTGTCTGTAAAATGTGGATACTTATATTGAACTTATAGGGCTTTTGTGCTGATCAAAGGACACAGTGAATGTCTAGCATGATGCCCATCACAAGACAGCCAATATATAGTTGTTATTCTTTTGTTCCCTATTTTCTTCTTGGTAACAGTGATTGTGATTGTGCCATTGTTCAACTAAAGAGAAAAGGAATCATTCTGAAGCTAGAAGAAAGGGAAATGAAATAAAGCATATTTAACCCATCCAGTGGAAGACAATAAAGCAAAAGAGAGAGAGAGAGAGAGAAGGAAAGACACAAGTAACTAGAAAACAAAAAGTGGTAGAAGTTAGTTAAAATATATCAGTAAACAAAACAAATATAAACAGATTAAACTCATCTGCTAAAGAACAAATTTTCAGATTGGATTTACTTTTTTTTCCCATTCACTCATTCAAGCAATAATTATCTACTATGTTCTAGGCACTGGTCAAAGCACTGGAATCTAGCTAAAAGCTATTCACAAAATATACATGTAAAGACAAAGAAAGAAGACAGTTGAAAGCAAAAGATTAGGAAAAAATACACCAGGTAAGTATTAACTAAAAGAAAGTTGATTTAGCAATATTAATTCAAAACAAAATAGACCTTAAGACAGAAACTTGGCAATAAAGAAGGTCTTGATAAAGGGAACAGTTCACCCAAAAAATATAACTATCTTGAACCTATACTCATAACATAGCCTCAAAATACATAAAGCAAAAACTGACAACATTATAAGGAAATACTGACAATCTACATCACAGTAGTAGACTTTAATCACTTCTCTCAGAAAGTGTTCCAACAAACAAAAATTAGGAAGGATATAGAAGATTTGAACTACAGGTTAAATTTATGACCCTTGCATCTCATAAATAAAGAATAAATAGCTTTTCAAGTAAAACTTATAGGAATTAATCAGTACCGTATGCCACAAAGGCACTAAAGAATTGATAATATACAATTAATTCTCTGTGCAGTGCAATAAAATTATAAGTCAGTAACCAACACCTTTCCACACAGAACCCATGTGTTAAGAAAATTCCTAAGTAGATTTCTAAATAATTAATGGGTCAAAGGAAGAATGATCATGGAAATTTTAAAATATTTTATAACTGAATAACAGCAAAGTATTACATAGCAAAGAGCAACATAAATTCAATTACCACCCCACGGGCATCTCCATAGCACAGCGATATGCGAAGAGCTTGGTGCTCAGACAGCAGACGGAAGCCTTGAAAACTAGAGCAGGTGGAGTTACAGTAGTGCTAGCGAAGATTATTTCTCAAATACCTTTTTTTTTTAAATTGAAGTATAGTTGATTTACAATATTGTGTTAGTTTCAGGTGTATAGCACAGTGATTTAGTTATACGTACATATATATCTCTATCCTTTTTAAGATTCTTTTCCCTTATAGGTTATTACAAAATATTGAGTAGAGTCCCCTGTGCTATACAGTAGATCTTGTTGGTTATCTATTTTCTATATAACAGTGTGTACATGTTACTCTCACATACCTTTTATTCCTCCCTGCTTTCTCTTACACTGTTGCCTCTGTCTGGAACGCCTTCCGCCCCTGCATACCCTCCAACTGCCTATGCACCCTGACTCTCATCTGGTGAACTTCTTTTCGTACGTTAAGAACCAGTTCAATCGTCATTGACTCAGCTAACGCTTGGCTCCCACAGCATCTCATTTCAGGAGCACTTTTTGATCACAAGTGCTGTACGGTGTACATGTTTCTTCTTTTCAATCGCTATAAACTCTAAAGAGTAGGGGCTACATTCTAGTCTTCTTCACCTGCCTAGAGCCACACACAGTAGGCACTCGGTAAGTTTTTGTTGAAAGACCATTGGGATTTTCATCTCCACCCTATGTCTTTAATTACCTGGAGCATTTCAGACTGTGGTCTGCCTACCGTGGCTGGAGGGAAGCCCTCCACTCTGGTTTCCAGAGCTGTACCACAGAAGCTCCCACCATTTCTGTGTCAGGAAGAGCCAGAGAGCCACATTCCTACCAGGTCATGGCCCCCACTGAAACCACAGTTAAAATGCAATGCCACCCTGAAGGAGGACGCTTTAAGTCAGAGCCCAGTATTTTTAGCAGATTTCATTTCACAATCTGCCCCCGGAAGTCTGCAAATTTGGACTTTGGGCCCAAACCCTGCCTAGAAATTGACATTCACCTGCTTTTACAGAAAGAAGTAAGATTTCACTCTAGGCAAGGAAAAACCTCAATAAAGACTGCATTTACCTTCCTGGGGAGCCATTTGCCTGATGTGAACTGAATCCTAAAATGCAAATTCTTTCTTGGGGAATGAGTATGGCAGCTGATGTTGCAACATTGCTCAGAGCAATTTGAAAACAATTCTGTTATTATTACTATCATTATCATTATTTCAACCTAGCAATTAAGTTAATATGGTTAAGTCAGCATTTTCAGCAAATTGTTATGGCATGAAGGAGTGTGTGTGTGTGTGTGTGTCTGTGTTTGGGATTACAGCTGTCATCATCATTTCTATTCTGCTTTAGGGGTTAAATATTTAACCACAAGTATGTGCTGCAGGCTGAAACCTGATGAGTGAGGGGGAGCCAGGGAGAAAGGGGGGCTCCTAACCATACTTCTTATTAATATGAAGGTAATAAACATGATTGTTTAATAGAGTACGTGTAAGCTGGCCTATGAGGCCACAATAGATCACGTGTGTACACATCAGCATCTCAGCACCTCCCATGGATCCTGGCATTCTCCATGTCTGAGCACTGTGGCAGCCCAGAGGAGGCTAAAGTGAACTTGACTTGAGCAAGTGGAAGCAGCACTTGTGGTATATATCCCCCAGAGGCCACTGCTTGATTTATTAGCACATCTACAATTACCCAACACTTCAACAGACCTGTAAAGCAAGCGGTGAGGGGGGTGGCGAATAGCACTAGATCCCTTCCATGGAGTCAGGGCAGCATCATTGAAAAAGTTGGAGTGTTGGAGTCAGCCAGACCTGAATGTGAGTTCTAGCTGTGTGACCCTGCGGAGATTACTTAACCTCTCTGAATCTGTCTTCTCATCCACACAATAGTGGCTATAACCCTCTCTCTTAGGGTGGTTATGAAGATTAAAAGGGATAAAATTTATATCACGTTTACTCTCTGCACATGCACTGTAGGCACTCACTAAAGAGCAGCTACTTGGTTGTTACAGTTATTCTGTTCTCATTAGTTCATGTCATCTCAATGCCTATTTTCTAGCCCAGTGCCTACCTCAGGGCTCCCATGGTACTTGTTGACCAGGGCCATTCAGAACCTTGATGGCCAAGAGGACTGTCCTGAAGACACCCAGAAAGATGCACCCCACCTCTGGGAATCTCTCCACTCTCTCCCCTGGCCCTGGGAAGTAATTTGAGATGTCCGGCTGGGCATTGCTCTTAGAGGACAATGTGTTTACAAGCACTGCTAGGGCCATGGTGTGCAGGCTGGGATGGGACCATCCGCTCAGGGACTGGGTTTGGGTCTCCCTTCCCTGGGGACTCCCTGTTGATCTGTAGTGTTCCTTGGGAGGCACTCACGTAACATGCCCCTACATGCACACACTCATACACGCACTTGTACACACGTACACAGACGTACATTCACACGCACACACACACACACAAACACACACACACACAGACATACACTCATACACAGCGTTACGCCTCATCTTCTTTTTGGAGACTTTGGTTTGAACTGAATGTCTTGTGCCATCACTGCAATGGCAGTACCCCTGTTGAGAGCATGGACATAAAAAATACATAAATAATCTTATCAGTGGTTTAATCCCCCATCCTTAAGCTTACTTTTTAAAACTTGGAAATAATAAAAAGGTAGAAAATAGAGGGGAAATATCTATAGTCCCACTCTCCACAGACCTTTGCTAACACCTAGCAATATCTCTTGCAAGTCTTTATGCATATCTTATTTTACATCGTAATGATTATCCTATGTATTTAATATCTGTGTGTATGCACTGCTTCTTTCACTTAATTTTATAGAGTAAGCATCATTTTAATAGTTGCATAATATTCTGTAAAGAAGGACACACCACGATTTATTTGTCCCAGTCATTGGAATCTTAGATTGCTGTCCAAATGTTTGCTCTTATAAATGGAATTATGAAATCAAGTTTTCTTCTGCTTTGGGAGTTATTATCTCCGGAATTATTTTCTAGAAATATAAGGTTAAAGGTTATATGGCTCTTAATACATATCACCAACTGATTTCCAGAAGAGTCACATCAGTGTATAAACCCCCAAACTTTTGCTCTTGATCGTCACTGATATGATCCCCCAAGAAAAACCCCGGCATCCTTGGAGGATGCCTCCTTCAGGCAGCAGGACATAGTTCCACCACTAAGTTCATCAGTCATCAAAAGGTGTCTCCAACACCACTGAGTACCGGAGATGACGTTAGGGTTCAAAGAAACAAAGTTCTTAAAGTATTAGAAAAACTATGAAATATACAAAATCCCTGTTTCCGTAAGTATTATTGTTTAGGACTTGGCTAAAGTATGTATTTCAGTTTTGTAAAAAGAAGAACTACTATATAATAAAAGTGCAGACCACGCACTCTTATGATAAAAGCTGTGAAAGTGCAGCAGCAATGTCCATCCTGGTCAAATAGGCGGAGCCCAGCCATGCCCTTAGAAGGAATTAGGGACAAGGGCAGGAAAAATGAGCGAAGAAAATGGCTTTCCACACACACAGGACCACATGCTAATGAAAATTCAGAGCCCCTTGAAGGGTTGGGGGTAAGGTGAGGGCAGCATTTTATGCTGTTATCAGACACTGTTACCTGAGCGGGAGGGAGGGATCTAAGAAACTGAAGGGGCCGGAAGAGACCTTAGGGTCCTAGACTCCACCATGGGGGTTGAGGGTATGGGGAGGAAGGAAAAGATGAGAACAGGCAACTCAGAGGGAAATTTTGTACACTAATTTGCCAGTTTCACAACGTCACCTTGAAAACAAGCATCGTCCACCTTGAAAACAAGTTATCATCCAAGTAAAGGCAGAGCTGAGTCATGTTTCCCTGGTGCTGAAATATCCAGGTGATACAACATTGTAAATCAACTATACTCCAATAAAAAAATTTTTAATAAATAAATAAATTTTAAAAATAAAATATCCTGTTGTGTGGCAAGAGCATGATCTTCAGATCAGCCAGACCTGTGGGCAGATCCTGGTTCTGCCACTTCCTAGCTGTACGAAGGCTCAGTTTTATAACTTTGAGTGGGGATGGTAGTGCTACTAATTTCATCGCACCACTGGGAGGACGAGAAATGATGGATGTGCCCAGCCCAGTGCCTTGCACAGAGACAGGCTTCCGTAGAGGCCAGTAGTAAGAGCTGGGGAAGGAGAGGGAGAGGAGGAGTGGGTAGTAGTGACAAGTAGTGACAGTGGGGGAGGGAAGAAGATGGGGGACATGATATGGTGTTGAATAGCAGTAGTGCTGCTGGTGGTAATTACGCACACCCCCCCAATAATTCTTGATTCTCCTCCGCAGAACTCAGAGGACATCCTGCCTCACCCAGTCTTTTTCAAAGGAGTCCCAGCAAAGGAGAGGTGCCTGACTAGGGAATCCTACATACCTACCAACTTCCAAAGGGCCAAAACTGGTAAGAACTGTTGAGAACCTATGATTCAACTACAGTGGGTTAAATGGTGTCCCCCCAAAACTCATGTCCACCATGAACCTCAATGTTACCTTATTTGGAAATAAAGTCTTTGCAATGTAATTGGTTAAAGATCAAGATGAGATCATACTGGATTAGGATGGGCTCTAAATCCAACGACTGGTGTCCTTAGAAGAAGGAAAGAGGATACACAGAGGGAAGAAGACCATGTGAAGACAGATACAGAGATTGGAGTGACGGTACCATAAGCCAAGGAACAACCGGAATCACCAGGAGCTGAAAGAGCGAGGAAGGATTGGATTCCCTGTAGAAACTTCAGAGAGAGCACAGCGCTGCTGACAGCTTGACTTGGGACTTCTGGCCTCTAGAACTGTGGGAGAATAAATTCCTGTTGTTTTAAGCCACCCCAGTTTGCAGTACTTTGTTGCAGCAGCCTGAGGAAACTAATCCACCAATCATCTCAGTTTACAGAGGAAGAAACCAAGTCCTGAAGAGAAACCAAGGTCATCACTGTTCACCCACAGAAAGGTAGCAGCTAAACAGGGGCTAGAACCCAGCCCTCAGCCCCCATCCAGGGCTCTCCCCTTAGGGAATGCCCCAAGTCTTTGGCATATGATCTCACACCTAGGTTCGGGCCAGAGGAAGGCCTATTTTGACAGAGCCACATATCCCTGTGTGTGTATGTCCTCCCCAGAGAGCACTCAGTGAGTGGAACCCACTTTTCCCGATAATGACTGACTCCTCAGTTCTGGGTGAGAGCTCTGACTGGTACATCATCTTGAGAGTTTGCTTGTAGCTGTCATGAGAGAGGAAATGCCAGCAAGCTCCCTCCCCCTGCTGAGAAGTTAATCCCCAGAGACCTTGCTGACTGACACATGGTGGGTGCTTCATAATAAATGAAAAATAAATGATGTGATAAGTACCCATTGCATCAGTGAGTGTTGCTGCATTAATATGCCCAGGTGTCCCTTTAACAGTGCACAGGGTTTTCTGTTCTCATGTGAATAATTGCTTCCATTTGTCGGGGAACGTCCTAGGAGCCAGGTACTGTGCTAAGTTTCTCCATCAGGCCCCACTGGAAGCAGGTTGAACACTCATGTCACTTCATTTGAGGAGAGTTGAAGAAAGGGGCTGTTTACAAAAGTGTGGGCAGGGTCTGGAGGAGACTGCGGCGCCCCAGGGTGGGTGGTGTGGAGCCATCGCCACCCTGGGCTAGAGGGATAAGAGGTGGGAGGGGCGAGAGCTGTGAGGACAGGAGCTGTGACATGGGGTCGAGGGCCACGCCTGTGGGTGGCGCCCAGCAGGGAAGGAGCCAGCTTCAGCCTCCTTGTCCTGTACGGGATCCAGAGGGGCAAAGGGAAGCTTGCCTCTCCTCTCAGGTGTCAGCTGGCTTATAATTGTATCTGTTAATTTTCACAATAACCCTGTGAGGTAAGTGCTATTGCTACCAGCCTGTTTCAGAGATGAGGAAACTCAAGTGAAAAAAAGAAACCATTTCTGGTCATCGATGGGCCAGGATTTGAACCCAAATCTCTCTGACTCCACAGACTATAGAGTTCTGTTCTCGTGTATTAGGCCATAATTTGCCATGAAGTTAGCACCAGATAGATGCCATAGATGTAACTTCAAGAACACAGATGATAGTCAAGTGTCGTAAAACAATTAAGAAGTAACAAATTTTCAGTATTTATTAAATTTTGTTTTTAATAGAATGTATTTAGCTATACGCTTATATAATTTACTCTTTAATAATGGCAATGTTTAACAACTGACTTGCAAAGTTCCTGAAGACTTAACAATCATCTCTTGCAAGCCAGCATGGGCTATGTCCAGCACCCCTGAACAGCTAAATTTCTCTTCTGTGGCTTAAACAGTACTATCTCCCCAAATTAATTACTGTTTTGGGGAGAAGAGTATATTCATAATCTAGTAGCGCTATTAGATCATAGAACCCACATGCATGCAGCTCACACTGATGGAAATGTTGAGAAGAAATCCAAAGAGAGGAATCCATTTCCACTGGTGACCACAGACGACAGGACATGGAACTTCTCCTTCCTTGGTCCCTGCTGGTCCCTAGGATCTGAGGGGCCATGAGAAGGACTGGAGAGGACAGGATGGCTGAGCTAAATGGGCAATACTCTAGAATGGATGTCCCAGGGCAGGGGTATCAGAAGCAAGGACTGGAAAGGATGGATCCAGAGAGTTAGAAACTTCTAGTGGCAAGGAGGAGAGGTTTCCAAAGGAGCTGGGTGGAGATGGGAAGACCTGGACCCTTGCTAAACTGTGGGAGAAGCTCAGGGTTTGGTGAACCAGGTCAAATGCCACTGGGACCTCTGCTTGTGAGACTTTAAGTGCCTTTTCTTTAAAATTCAGGAGCAAGTCCAAATTAATAAGAAATAGGACTGTTCTTCTCCTATGTTATAATTCCAAAGTGGCCGCAACCTCTTCAGTAGAGAACTCAGCTTATGCCTTGTTCAGCCTGACATGGCTGTTTTAGGAAGCCCAGTAAGATGGGGTGGCAAAGGAACACTCATCCATTCACTGGCCTCAGAGGAGAGGGACCTGTAGCCTCTCAAGCACCCAGTGACTCAGGGTTCCAGGAGGCAGACCTGCCAATACTATGGGAGGCCCTGAGAGGACCGGCAGGTAACCCACCCTTCTGCTCACCCCTGTAGATTTGAGGATGCTGCCTTCTGGAAGGAGAGGGGAGGGACCCCACGTCTGGGTGGCATCCCTGACCCCGCCTTGCACATAATACTGTCGTGGTTGCTTCAGTTGCCTGCTTCCTCCCCTAGATCCTATACTCTTGGAAGGGAAGAGAAAGTACCATCCCTAGCACAGGATCTGGTGAGCAGGTGCTCAACAAATGTTCGGGAGTGTGAACGAGACCCCAGAAGGAGCACCTTCAGTCTTCCCAGGAGAAGAAAGCTCCGAGCAGCTGGAGGCAGCAGTGAGCGAGTGAGGGACGCAGGCCCAGGAGCACCCAACAAGATGTGTAGTCGATGGACGAATGGCATGTTTGGCTCCAAACCAGCTTGAGGCACTGGGAGAAGACAGAGAAGGAGAGAATGGACCCTGGCCTTCAGGGACTTCCCCAAGGTAAGGCGCTGCGCACACCTGAGAGGAGCGAACAAATCTGGACTTGAGGTGAGTTCATGGGCTCCTCTGTGACGTGGGGTGACTCATCTAAGGTCTCGGCAGCAGGATGAGGATCCTGCCCGGGTTTCTTGCTCCTCAGCCAATGCCGGCTGCTCCCCCCTTTCCCGGACCCAGCAGTGGTGCTGAGGAGGGCTGGCAGGTCACCTCCAAAGGAGGAGACCTCAGACACGTGAGGCTGTTCCAGGGCTTTCCAGGGGTACTGGAGATGCCTGGTGGAGAGAAAGGAGGAAAGAGGAGAAGAGGCATCCCTGGAGGTGGAAAAACACAAGTTAAACCTGGAAAAATGCATGGAGGTGTGGATGGTGCTGGGGGTTAGGTGGGAGGGAACGCGGGCCCGAGTTGGAAAGGTTTGGTCGTCCAGAGGCTGGAGTGCTAAGCATCTGGCACTTTCAGAAATCAGTTTCTTCATACGTGTTGGTGTAGGAGGGAGTTAACATTCATTTGTGTCATTGTTTATTTAATGTGTATTAATCAATACCAAAACATCAGCCCCGTGAGGGAATGCGGGGAATGCGCCTGGTTTTGCTCACCAGTGTACCCCCTCCACCTGGAGAAGGGCCAGGTACTTAGTAAGTGTTTACTGAACGAATGATCAGAAATTGGGCCAGGACTTAGTGTCCACTGAATGAATGATCAGAAATGTTCAGTTTGTATGTTTGGTGTTAGATTCCAAGGCAGCTCAGGAGCCCGGGCGGCGCAGCCAGGAGGCTCCAAGCCTTTACAGCTCATCTTCTTCCAGTCTCATCTTCTTTCAGTCTTTGGTATGCAATGGGCTACTTGTAGCGCCTCACTTGAAGTCCAAGCTCCTTAACTAAAAAAAAAAAAAAAGATTGAGTTTGGCAACCAGTGGAGCAAGAGGTCCCTAAGGCCCTGGGTGCTCTGTCATTCTGGGCGTGGCCCAGTTCATCACCCAGAAGGCTGTGTGTGAATGGGCCAGGCCCTGGTTCTCTAGGTCAATCTGTCTCCACCACTGGTTGTACCAGGACATTTACCCACCTTGGAGGGCACCTTTCTCTAAGTTCAGGGCCTGATCACCAAATAGGCCCTTTCCTTTCCCATTGCCTGAGGCCCCAGGAAAATGACACAGCAGAAGGCCCACCCCAGTGTGCTCACCCCCTTGAGCGGGCGGATGCCCTGAGCTGCTGGAGAGTCACCCCGAGCCCTGCTAGCTCCCTCTAGCTCCCCAGATTTTCCAGACCTAGACTCACAGCAGCCAAATCAGTTGAAAAGAAAATATATATATATCCGCCCTCCACACCCAGACTCCGTACACTTGAGCTGGGGAAGTGCCAACAAAAATAGCATGATGTCATCCCCCTACTGATCCTGTTAATCCCTTTTCTGCCGAATCTTGAGTCTTGGTTTTTATTTAAAAGTGATTTTATTGTCAGAGGCTGGTTAAAAGCTTCTGAGAGCTGTGCCAGGAAAGCTGGTGGTGTCTTTGATGTGCAGACCAGTGCAGGGCCCTCAGCCTCTGAGGCCTGACAAGGAAAGAAATGGGATTTGCAGAAGGCTGGGAAGCTGGAGGAATGCTGTTTCGGACAGTGTGCTTTACCAATGGCATCTGGTTTTGCATTTCACAACCAATGCACCTCTGCAAGACAGCCTCTGAGAGAATTTCTCAGCCTGTACAGGGCCTGTGAGGACCACCACAGTCCCACTCCCTCTGGACCACCGCCTTCCCTGCCCCCGTCATCACTAGGGAACACTTTCCCCTCTGTTGAGGTGCCCTGCTCCCACTCACACCCTCATCACCAAGTCTCCAAATCCCAACCTATTCTAGAAAGGCTGCCTTTGAGAGGTGAGGTGGACTTGGGCCAGGAGACATGGGTTTGAGGTTCAGCTTTGGACAAATCTAGAAAAGGCACTTCGCCTCTTTGAGCCTTAGTACCTTGTACATAAGACAGAAGTATGAATCCCTACCCTACATCGTATGTGACCACCCAAGTGTCCAAAGACAATCATGTGTCTTCAGAAGCTCTACAAACATAAGAGCCCTGTACTAAGGCCAGGCACTTTTGCAAGGAGGGTAAAGGGCAGAGGAGGCCAAGAGGAGCAAGGGAGTTGGAGGTGTGTTCAAGGGAGTGAGTCCAGTGAAGGACCATGGAATCTGAGACAGAAAGAAAGGGAAGTGAAGCCACTGATGGGTAGTGGGGAAGAACTGGGCCCAGTAGGCATGGGTTCAGCATGAGGTCAAAGAATTGTTACAGGGGGGCTTGAGGAAGTAAGCTGGAAGGACAGGCAATGATGACCAGAGAGCGAGATACTTGTGTTTGGAATTTGGGAGGTTATGCCCTTTTGGTGATGGGAAAAGAATGGGTAGCTAAGGTACACAAGTGTTCCTGGCAATGAGGTCAAAATTGGGATCCTGGAAAAGTTATCCTCATGCATGATTTAGGGCCCAGGAATCAGGAAGGAGTTGGGGTGGAAGGGACTCCAGGAGCCCAGGAGCCAAGGTGGTCAGTGAGCGAGTGGTTAACCAGAAGGCCCAGGGAAGCATCAGGGATGGGGAGGGGGATGAATGGTGTGAGTCTGAAGGAGCAGGGGGTTTTACAAGATGAAGGCGAGTATAGGTGTGGCCTGGGGAGCCAGGAGGATTGCAGACTTATCCTCCGACCCTGAGGAGAGCATGTGAGAATGGCAACCCAGGGCTGAGAGGACAGCCGGCACAGAGAAGGGAGTGTCCCAGGAGAAGGGTGAGGGTACAGAGGAGTTTGTGGTCATGGAGAGGAGGTGATGAAGGGGATGGGGGAGGCAGGGCAGGCCAGCTGAGCAAATGAACAGAGCAGTGTGGGGATGGAGTCCGGGAGCCAAAGGGTACCTGAAGAGGCCTTGGCTCCTGGCCGATGAGGAGAATGGGTTTGGATAGGATGATGTCATCCATGTGATCTCTAGTAGTGGAGCTGAAGCCTTCATACAGTGGCTTTGCCACAGGGTGGGTTCGGGCAGGCAGGGCTCACGCCGGCAGTCATCTGCTGGCTGCTGCCATGGACCTCAAGCGTGAATGGTGGGTCTTCAGACAGCTGTTCACACAGGGCTTGAGAGCCCCACAGGCTGGGGCTGGGCTGGTCAGATCAGGGACCAGATGAGGTCTGAGACCCACTCCATCTCTGCCATCCTGTGATCACATAATTCACAGTTGTCCCAAGGACTGGCCCCAGCTCTCAGCATGAGGCTGCTCTGGTTGCTTGGTTCCTGATTTCAGCTGTAACAGCTTTGCAAGTGCCTTGACCACCAGATGCTGAGAAAGGAAACAGACACCTCCAGTCTACCCCAGAGGCCTGAGTGCAGCTGCCCAAAGCCAGCCACAGAGGGCATCAAGAGTCTGAGCTGATGGAGGAGGAGGGAGGGTACAGAAACCGTTTGTTCTCAGGTCTAAGAACAGATTGTGGAATCAGAGACCTCAAAGCCAGAGGTGATGTTGCTACTTCTGCTGCTAATAATGGCAGCAAACATTTACTGAGCACCTTCTATGTGGCGAGCATAATACACAGCCCAGCTCATTTATTCCTCACATCAACCTTAGGAGGGAGGTAGTATTCTTATCCTCACTTTTACAGATGAGGAAATTGAAGTCCACAGAGATGAAGGAACTAGCTAAGTGGTAGGGATTGGCCCCCTATGCCACACTGACCCAAGTTCAAAAGCCTTTCTTATCTGTGGTTAAGAAAACAACCGGTCCAGGGCTTCCCTGGTGGTGTAGTGGTTGAGAGTCCACCTGCCGATGCAGTGGACACGGGTTCGTGCCCCGGTCCAGGAAGATCCCACATGCCGCAGAGCGGCTGGGCCCGTGAGCCATGGCTGCTGAGCCTGTGCGTCCGGAACCTGTGCTCCGCAACGGGAGAGGCCACAACAGTGAGAGGCCCGCGTACTGCAAAAAAAAAAAAAAAAAAGAAAAGAAAAAAGAAAAGAAAACTACCGGTCCACTAGGGGACATGACTCATTCAAGGACCCATAGGAGGCCAGGGGCAGAGCCAGCACTGACACCCAGGTCCTGACTGCCAACCCCCAGTTTTCTCCATCCCACCATGCAGAGACCAGTAAGAGCATCCATCTCGTTCTCTGCGTACAGGACACTTTCTACCACCCATGAGCGCCCTTATTTGGGATGAGATGTGTGGTATCCAGCCTCCAAAAGGGCCCATATGACTCCTGCGTCTAGGTGTTCACACTGTGTGTAGTCCTTCCTCGACAATAGGTAGCCAAGAGGACAAAAATGACTGTGTGCTTTCTCTTGGGGAAGTCAGCACCACATTGCAGCACCACTCAAGCAACCTGTGGAGAGGCCCACATGGGGTGGGACTGAAGCTATGTGTCAACAACCAGCACTGACTCAGCAGCCATGATACAAATGGGGAAACACCGTAGAACAGCTTCCACAGCTCAAAGAAGGCATGGGAGAAAACAGAGCTCCTGCTAGAGCAGAGCATCTCAGAGTGTGCCTTTCCATCTAGTGTGTCTCTAGTAGCCTCAAAGCTATCTGGGGGTCCAGGCCAAAAGTCTGGATGACCTGGGACCACATTGCAAGGACCACAACAGGGCTTGAAGTAGCATGCCCATCTTGGATACTCTAGGGTCTCAGGGCAGGCCACAAAGAGTTCCATTTGCAAAGCACTGCAGATGGGACTGGAGGTATCTCTCAGTCATGCTCTGGATTAGTTCCTGGAGGACGTGTAGCAAATTCTTTACTGGAAGGATCTAGAGAATTCTCAAGGGTGGCCCTACCACCCTTGAGAATTCTAAAGAGCCACCCTTGAGAACTCTAAAGAGCAATTATTATTGAGAGATGGAGAAGTTCAAGTTCCAAAGACCTGTCATCAGGTGGTAGTAACTTTGCCTCTTCAAGAAACCCTGAAAGGGCTTTACATAAGGAGGAAGCACAGCACGTGTCCATCATTGCTGCCATTGTTATATAAGAGCAGTTATCATTTGTTATATCACCATTATCATTTGCTATATAAGAACAGTCATTAAACACCTACTATGTGTCAGGCACAATGCTATGTGCTAATCGTCATAGCAATCTTGCAAGCTAAATGTTTCCTCATTTTAAGAGTAAAGGAACTCAAGTTGAGAGGTGTTAAATAACTTGTTGAAAGTTAACTTGTTGCATTACAGTGGCAGGGCTGGAATTCAAACCTAGGTCTGTCTGACCTATGTTCTACTCTGTCAGCTGTTACTACAATAACAGCAGAGATGTAGTGACTTTGGCACCAAATGACCTTCCTCTGAGTGTAACTTCTGGAGATGCAGGACCAGCCAGGATTCCCAGTTTCAAGTAACAGAAACTGAATAGCTAATTTAAATAGCAAAGGGACTGGGGAGAGACATAGGGTAAATCAAAGACTGACAGGCTGAAAAACCAGACAGGAACCTGCCCCTACCAAGACTCACACAACGGGAAATTCCTCTAGGAAGGTATTCAGATGCAGGGAATCCAAAACAGGAAGACAAACATTTACTGCAGACTCTTAGGAATGTCAGAGCATCAAGGATGGTAGTATTAGAACCCCAATAATGAAAACTTATGGTCAAATGTAGCTGAAAACCACAGCCATTGGTACCTAAGCCTTGATGCCCTCAATATTGAGGGCCTGGGAAAACAAGTCACCTATACAGATTTGAGCAAACAGGTGATGAGTCTCTTCCATTTGCCCCTCCTCACACAACCACCAAACTTAAGTGGGCAAGCTTTTGTAGCGGCTACTGTCAGTCTGACGCCCACTCATTCTACCCAGCCTCCAATATGGTTCCCAGTGATTCTTACTTCCTGGTATACTTGCTCTCGTATGGTCCCTTTCCCATTGAATCAGGGCTGACCTAGGTGGACAATAGAATGCAAAGGATATGGCGACATGTGACTTCCAGAGCAGGTCACAGAGGCATTAGAGCTCCTTCCTTGGTCTTCTTGATAGGTAGCTATTGGGGAAGCCAGTCACCATGTTGTGAGGACATTCAAGCAGCCTTGTGGAGAGGAACCAACTTGCCAGCCATGTGAGTGAGCCATTGAGTCTGGGGGTAATTTGCTATAAAACAATAATTGGAGATGAGAAAAAAGGGAGGTACTATGTGTGAAAACAGTAACCACCGGAGCAGTGCCTGGCACCCAGTTCTTCCAGGGGCTAAAAGAGCTTTTCCAGCAGATGTGGCCATTTACTCGGTAACATACCTAACAGATGCCCAGACTGTCAGTAAACCTGAAGCTCCCTTACATGTTCTTCATGTGTAGTTTTGTTTGCAAGAGATGATAAATATCTTGGCCTCCTGCAGCAAGGGTAAGGCAATAGTGGGGCCCAGGGTAAGGCAGTTCATAAACAGCCTCTCCTCTATGAGAAATGTCCTTCTGGCCCTCTGAGCCTGTCTGGCCACAGACCTTCCTGTATTGTTTTTTTCTTTGTATAAACCTGGGATTAGAATACTACAGCCCATGAATCACTCACCTGTTTTTCTGAGTAAAGCTGTATTAGAACTCAGCCATGCCCATTCATTTGTATATTGTCTAATGCTGTTTTTGTGCTACAAGGGCAGAATTGAGCAGTTGTAACAGAGGTATTGTGTATGGCTTGCGAAGTCTAAAATACTGACTATCTGGCCTTCTAAGGAAAAATTTGCTGACTCCTGGTAGAAATGGTCAAAGCATTGCTGGCTAGCACAGCTGAGAACCAAAGAGGCAGCCTGGGTTGTCTATTCTCTGTTCCCAGCTCTGCAGAGGACAGAGGGGCACCGTGGCTTCTCTCTTTCTCTCTCTCATGATGAAGGACTTTCCAAGAGGATGGAGAGTAGAAATGTCAAGGGGAATCTCACCAATCCTGACACATGAACCCAATAGATGTCTACCCTCCTGCATTAGTTATCTATTGCTGTGTAGCAGATTACCCCAAAACTTGGTGTCTTAAAACAATAAACAATCCTTATCTCTCACAGTTTCTGTGGGTGAGGAATCTACGGGTGGCTTAGGCTGGTGGTTCTGGTTTGGGTCTTTGCTGACGTCAGGATGTTGGCTGTGGCTGCGTCACCTGAAGGCTTGACTGGGGCTGGAAGATGTGATTTCAAGGTGGCTCCATCACATGGCTGCCAAGTCACTGTTGGGTGTTGACAGGTGGCTTCCACCCCAGCAGGAACTCTCTTCTTTGAGCTGCCCCATGGTGTTTTGCCTTTTCTAAGTGTTGTCCCTGAGCCTAGGGGTTCATGAGAAGTGATCTGCAAACCTCATCCCAGGCTGCTCGAAGAATGACACACTCAAACTAGTCTGGGTAAGATGCTGACTCCCCTCCATCTCCCCCGAATCCTGGCAACTGCAGGGGTGGCACCTATGCTGATTGTGTGGGCCCTGCAGATAGATGGGCAACTGCAAGGCCAAGGATTCAGCTTAATGTGGAAGGAAACCTTACTTGCTCTGAGACTCCCTCGTTGATCACCCCAATCAACTCTATGGTCCTTCCCCTGCCCTCCAAAACAGTAATTTGACACTTAGGATGCATATTTGTTACATTAACAGCTGAATAGTAGCCATATCTTTTCCCAACTAGAGTGTAAGCCGTGGAATGAAGAACCTTCTTACACTCTTCCTGTCCTCTGCACACCTGGCCCAGTGCCCGGAGATGAATCAGAGCTTACAAATGTTTGTCGAGCGGCTGCTCCACTGATGGCATAGAACACAGGCTCCGCAGACCCTGCCTCCCAGGGCCCAAAATAGCAAATATTGTGGTCGGTGGGGCAGTGGAAAGCCGAGGTGCCTCTCAGGGCCAGTGCAGATGATTAAGAGTCAGCTGACAGATAGGAACACCCCAGCTCATGACAGCCCGTTCATTTTCTTCAGGCTGCAGAGGCAGGACCTGTCCTGTAAGCCATCCCAGCGGTGGAGCCGAGCTCCAGAACGTCTGCTGCGCTGAAAGGCTGGTGCTATCTCCACTGAGATTCCAGGCCTTCTGGAGCGAAGTCTCAAGTTACACCCTCCTCTCTGGCTCTTCAGCCTTTGTTGGGAGCTGCTTCAGGACAGGGCTGTCACCACCACGCCATGAGTGCAGGAAATATTTGCCAGAGAGTGTCACCCTCCAGGAGGAGAATGACAACCAAAGATCTACGTTTCATGTGTCCCAGGACTCTTTCAGCTTAGATGGGTTCCTTAATCCTTCCTCCCTCCCAGGCGGCTCAGAGACCTGCAGGCATTCCACATGCTGTGTCCGTTTAAGTTTAGAAATTGACCAAACAATAACACCTCCTGGCAATAGCCTTGCAAGTGCCCCAGTGCCCACCGCCTGGTGTGTCTGCATGGCAACACCATGAGGCAGAGCAAGGAGATGGTTCCATTCAGATAAATAATGGAATAACTACAACAACGAACGCTGTGCTAAACATTTCACAAATACTCTCATAAGTAAGCCTCAGAACAACAATAGGAGATGGGAACGTCACTATCCCCATTTTCAGATAAATAAACAGAGGCTTAGGGGTGTTAAGAAACTTCCAGAGTTACCCAACTGGGAAGTGGTGTGACCAGGATTCAAATTCAGGAGCGTCTGGCTCCAAAGCACAAGCTCTTACCACACACGGTCCTCTTCTGCCCACATGCCTGTGCTATACCAGTCACTGTGCTACATGCAGGAAACACAGGGACACTTAAGATACCAACTTGACTCTCAAGTTTTCAACCCAGCCAGGGAAACAAACATTAACATATTTTAAAAATTATATATTACAAGGTGATATTTGTAATACTAAAAACTATGTATAGGAGTAGTCAAAGGATGGTGGTTCATTCTGTATATAAGAGAGGAAGAGAGATTAGGGAAAGCTGCACAAAGGAACTTTCTTTACCTATGATTCAGTTTCTTTTCTATTTTGAATGTGTAATCTTTAGCCATCATCCATCCACATTGGCATCTCTTGGCTAAGTTATCCATCACCTGGGCAAGACCCAGGCAAAAGGCGCCCCCTCTCTGAGTCCTTGCTTTACCAGGTCTCATATACTAGGTAAACGAATGTATTAAAGAACATGAGAATGCTTCTGTCCCTAGGGATCCAGGGCTCGGCATTGGCACAGCACAGCTGGTAATCCTAAACATCCACTCTCATGAGTAACACCACTCAAGCCCCAGGGAAATACTTCACATCTTTGCCCTGTGTCTATGAATCAAAAGAAAACTGTGTCCACAAGTCACGAAGGTTTGTGGGCTGTGCTGCTGTCAGTACTGGAGACGAACCCCTCCCTTCAGAGGGTGGGCAGGATTTGAGCAGCAGATACACTTAGTTAAGAGTCAAGGCAAAGTCATTATTATATTCTTCCTCTTAGATGTGAATGCCGCAGATTCATACAGAGTGAGGTAGCCTCTCCTTGTCTTGCTGAATGTCTGTGTCTTGCTTCTCTCTATGTTCCAGTGTGTGGTTCTGGAGGCACTCAAAAATTAATGCATACACGGGACTTCCCTGGTGGCACAGTGGCTAAGAATCTGCCTGCTAACGCAGGGGACACGGGTTCGAGCCCTGGTCGGGGAAGATCCCACATGCCGCGGGGCAACTAAGCCCGTGCACCACAACTACTGAGCCTGCGCTCTAGAGCCCATGCTCCGCAACAAGAGAAGCCACTGCAATGAGAAGCCTGCGCACCACAGTGAAGAGTACCCCCACTCGCCGCAACTAGAGAAAGCCCGCACTCAGCAGCGAAGACCCAACACAGCCAAAAATAAATAAATAAAAATTTAAAAAAATGCATACACAAATATTCAATCACTTCATTGTACACTTGAAAGTAATATGTCAATTATACTTCAATTTTAACTATCAATGCGGTATTCACAACAGTTATACAGGGAATATTTTGCTATAGTAAACAAATGAATACTTTAAAAAAATTTTTTTCTTTTAATAAATTTATTTATTTAATTTATTTTTGGCTGCGTTGGGTCTTCGCTGCTGCGCGTGGGCTTTCTCGTTGCGGTGAGCGGGCTTCTCATTGCAGTGGCTTCTCGTGGAGCACAGGCTCTAGGCGCACGGGCTTCAGTAGTTGTGGCTCACGGGCTCTAGAGCGCAAGTTCAGTAGTTATGGCGCACGGGCTTAGTTGCTCCGCAGCATGTGGGATCTTCCCGGACCAGGGCTCGAACCTGTGTCCCTTGCATTGGCAGGCGGATTCTTAACCACTACGTCACCAGGGAAGCCCTCATAATACTTTTAATTTATTTGCAGGCCTATCCATAACATACCAGAGGCATCAGACTAATTATGTTGACCACAGATAGACGTTGGAAGCTAGAATCATTTTGTTTATTTTTCAGCCTGCACATTTTATTTCAGGTATCAAACTATTATTTTCATAAAATTTTTTTTTTTTTTGTGGTATGCGGGCCTCTCACTGTTGTGGCCACTCCCGTTGCGGAGCACAGGCTCCGGACGCGCAGGCTCAGCTGCCATGGCTCACAGGCCTAGCCGCTCCGCGGCATGTGGGATCTTCCCGGACCGGGGCACGAACCCGTGTCCCCTGCATCGGCAGGCGGACTCTCAACCACTGCGCCACCAGGGAAGCCCCTTCATAAAAATATTTTTAAAGATTTAATTGCACTTTCAAGGGATTAAATAGCAATTTTACCTTAGTAATGTTGATTTTCAAAGTTGATAGGAATTTGTTATAATTTATATTTTATCTTTCATTTCAATAGATTGTTTTGCATATTTATTTGCATAAATATTCAGTCACATAAAAACATTGGATGGTTCACTCCCCACTCCAGCCACACTCACTTTTCTCCCCACAACCCTTCTTGAGCTGGAAAACAGTGGGTTGTCCAAGTGTGGAGCCTCATCCTCAGCACCTGGCTCAGCAGGAAGCATGTAAAAGGCTCCCTGACTGGGGCAGGAGGGGCCTCACTTACAAGCTATTTCAGCTGCTGCTGTGTATACTGCTCAATTCCTCACTTTGTCTTGCTTTGACCTTGGCCTTCTGACTATTCACCCGACTTCCTGATTACCTTGACCGATAGTTTTAGCACTGTCCTCCTGAACCAGGGCTTTGTCAACTTTGCTTTGATCATCACCATCCCTGCTTCCTCCCCAACAAGTATCCCCTCACATCCATTGGCCTGGTGTAACACAGTTCACTAATACAAATATATGCTTTAAAACTGCTCTTTTCTCCTCAAGAATACACAGAGAACGGCCTACTTCATCACTCATTTCATGTAAGTTATTGTACCGACAGCCCTGATCCTGGCCTCACTAGGTCCCTTTCAGGGTAACTCATAAATCACGAAGCCTAGAAAGGAGAGATAGGCCAGTTCATCACAGTCTTTTTACAGTTGGGGAAACTGAGACACAGGGAGAGGAAATGACTTGCACATGATCATGTAACAAGAAAACTGTGACTAGAGCCAGCTCTCGAGGCTCCAAGGCCAGTATCTCTTCTCTTGGTCCACACCACCTAGTTGGATAATTGTGCATTCCAGCAGCAACTCACCCTGATGAATCTCTCCAGGACATCCTGAAGAACAGTTATTTGTGACTTGTGGGCCAGAAATTTGATGCCGAGCGTGCAGAGGAACAGCAAGAGGGGCTACTTCATCAATGACAAAATGGCCGTCTCCAAAACTGCAGGGATTCTGCCACCCTGAGAGGCTTCATGCCTTTCTGGAGACTAAACATTTTCACAGTTCCTTTAGCCCAAGGGTTATTTTCTTGTTGGAAAAATGGAAAATCCCGCTTACAGATGGTAAGAAAAATAACTTCAGCTGGACTAATCTAGAGACAAAGGTTCTTCTGAAACTGAAGGAGGATAGAGTAGTCAGGGGAAGAAAATATTTACTTTATATAAATACTGAATGTTTCTTCTGGGTTTCTTTTTATTTGGTAATGCCTAAGAACTCCTAACTGGCTCATTAGAGAGAGGCTGGGTTGCATAGGAAGAGCTGGGCAGTCATGAGCCTGCAGGAGAAGCCCAAGCTCACTTGGTGTCCCCTGCCTGGCCACAGCTGTTAGGAACTGCAGCCCACAGACCCTGGGCCGAGAATGGGATGTTTCTTCTGGGGGGAACCTCTACCCACCCAGATGAACCCCTCCCTAGAGATGGAATTATCAGCAGTCCAAGACACTATTTATTACTTATCTTCAAAATGTACTTCTTCCTAATGAATTACTTACTGCTTTTGGCATTGAAATTTCTCTTGTTACAATTTGTTTCTTGATATCAGAATAATGTATGTCCCTTTCAGTGATTTCATAGTTCATTTTTATCTGAATATTCTCAGTTATTTAGCTAAAGAAAAATGAGTTTCTATAAGGAAAAACCTCAGTTAGTATCTATATTTAAAATATTCCACCTAGGAGACAAACCTGAAAAGAAAAAATGTAACTGTTGGAAACACTGAAAATGTCAGCAACTTCAGGTATCATGGAAGAGAGATTTCTCCCATGAGATTAAGGAAATCAGCTGGACTTGACACCTATTCTGAGAACCCACTGATGTTTTCACAAATGCTTGCAGCTGCATTGTCATGAGCGACTGTAAATGTTGTTAAACATCAGGTTACCGTCTCCTGGAATTGTTTCAGTTTGTTGCATGAGGTCACAGATAAGTGGTTCTTACTTGCCAAAATGTTTGGAATTGACCTGGAAGGGCCAATGCAAGTAAATAGCCTTAAGTGTCACTAGCTTTGCAGTAAATCCACCCAGTAAACCAGAAAATGGCACTGGCTCAGCCTCCCAAGGGTCATTTCACCTCTACTTCAAAAAACCCACCTCATAGCCAATGAGATGGACAAAGCCCAGTGAACTGGGGTTACACCATGATCCTGTGGTATGACTAGCCCAGGGAGAAAGGGCATCAGATTCAGGCTGTGTGACTTTAGGTGATGCTTTACATATCTGAAGTAAAATAGTATTAATAACACTACATATGAACACTTCTATAAATAGGATTCATAATACTAGCCTGATCTATCTCACAGAGGTGATAATCAAATTGTATAAGATCTGGAAAAGTACTCTATAAACTACAGAGTACTTCCGGAAAGTAATGTATACTGTTCACTCAATCATGCATTCGCTCAATGTTTACTGAGTACTTACTATATGCTAGGCACTGTTCCAGCATTGGAGATAAAGCCTTAAATATTATCTTCTTAATAGATAAAAATCTTCCTGGCCCCTAAGCTGAATTGTTCTTTGGCATGGTGGTCAGTCTCCAAGATGGTCCCCAATGATCCTCAACTCCTATTATCTGTTTCCTTACGTTTCCCCTACCACATTGAATCTGACCTGTGTGACCAACCGAATATGGTAGAACTTATATCTGTGGCTTCCAAGGTTAGGTCATAAAAGACGTTGCTGCTCCATCCTTGGTCTCTTGGATTACTTGCTCTGGAGGAAGCCAGCCACCATGTCATGGGGACACTTATGAAGCCATATAAAGGCTTGTGGGGAGAACTGTGGTGTTCTCAGCACTGAGCACCAAATTGCATCCAATACTTTGGAAGTAAGTCCTTCAGCACCAGACGAGCCTTCAGATAACTGCAGTCCAGCTGACATCTTGCCTACAGCCTCATGAGACGCCCCAAGCCATAGTTGCCCAGCTAAACTACTTCTTAATACCTGACCCATAGAAACTGTGAGAGATTATTTCTTCTTATTTTAAGTCACTAAATTTTGAGGTAATTTGTTATGCAGCAATAGATACCTAATATACTTGCTCAAATAATTCTTCCAAAAGGGTAAATGAAGATAACTTCACATTTGGTCTCATATCACTACAAACTGAAGTTTGTTGCCTCTCAATTGTCACTTGGCTGAGGGACGTTGCTCCTACAGCACCAATCGTGTAGATGGTGTTCCATAAATAAGTACTTGTTGGCTGTTGGATTAATGATTTTAGAACCACTGAGAATAACAATGGCTTAGAGGGCAGGGAATAGATCACACAAGGTTGGCCAAGACACAGAGAGACCCACCAAGGCAAGGCAGGTGGTGGAGGGTGGTCTCAGCAATAGGTGATCCTAGAAGTCCAGAGAGATGGACTGGCCTAGGGGAGGTTTGGGGGTAACCAGTGGACATCCCCCTGCTAGTCAGGCAGATCCAGGCTAGAAGGTCTGTATTGGAGGGAGGGAAGTATTAGGTATAATTTGAGGGAATGACAGAGGACAGGTACTGGGATTCAAGGGCAAGACTTCAGACTAAGACGTGGCTGCAAGATGGAGTAGGAGGGACAAGATAAAGAAACCTGGGCTTCCCTGGTGGAGTCCACCTGCCGACGCAGGGGACACGGGTTCGTGCCCCGGTCCGGGAAGATCCCACATGCCGCGCAGCGGCTGGGCCCGTGAGCTGTGGCCACTGAGCCTGCGCGTCCGGAGCCTGTGCTCTGCAACGGGAGAGGCCACAACAGTGAGAGGCCCGCGTACCGCAAAAAAAAAAAAAAAAAAAAAAGATAAAGAAACCCAGTCTTGGAGGCTTAGGGAATCAAGGTAGAAATGGTGAGTGAATCAGAAGCCTACACCTGGAGCTCAGGCTAGGTGGTGCTGAGGAGTGGGGCAAGGCCATCGAAGGACCAGCTGCCAAGTTGACTCAGCACACGTCTACAGAACTGCAGCTCCAGATCCTGACATTGCCCCGTCTGAGGTCTTGCTTGATTCAGGAGCCCAAAACGGAGTACAGTGTGCAGAGGAGACAGTTAAAGAGGCCCCTGTCTCGTAAAGTAGAGGGAGGAATGGGCAGAAATCAGATCCATCTGCAATTTGGGAGAGGGATCTAACTGGTATGAGCTGTTAAATCTCTATCCTCAAAGTAGAGGGAGGCAAGGAGACATAAAACCATGAGTTGAAATGTTTGCTTATTTCAACCTCTGATCCTTCGTCAAAACTGTTCTTTTGTTATTGTTACTGGTTGGTGGCCAAGTGGACTCTTGCGGTTTCTCTGTGCTTCCTTCTCCCTGGCCACTTTGGGATTAAGGGCCGAGTACATAGATGGATTCAGACAGTCAGAGAATAGAGTCAAAGCAGCGGGATGGTTAAGAAAAGCAGACAGGCATGAAGATGACTTCTACAGATTCTCAAGGGACTCTGGGGTGAATGTTTAGGATCAACATTCTCCTCTAGTGAACCAGCCACTGGGTGTCAAGGGTGCCTTAGAACATGCTTTCCTTCACAGAATGTCCTGACTCTTCAGCCCAGTCTCTTTTCCCAACTCCACCCTCACCTTTCTGCTTCCTCTCCTCTTCCACCTCAGCTGTCTTTTGGATTTGGCACCTGTTATGGTCCCCTTGGTTTTTTTGACCTCCCCCCTCACTATGCTTCTTCATCCTCAACTTAGCAAAGCATCCTTGAGCTGCTTCCCTACATAACACCCTTCTCCGCTCACCCAGAAGTTAGACCTTCTTAGCCAGGCACCCGTCCCACTGGTAGAGAGCCTACCACACTCACCTCAAAGTTTTGTGGTTCCTATGTCTGAATTTACCCTGATTTGCCATGAGGGGGCCTTTTACACAGTCCTTCCATGTCAAAATCTCAAGGGAAGCTGTCTCTCCTTAACCATACCTTCACAGTTTTATTCCCTCTTGTGGCCTGTGGGCTTCTGGGGCAATAGACAATGTCCCCAAAACAGATGACAATGAAAAGTCAGTGATGACACCAGCTTGTGAGACTCCTATGAGGAGTCAAGGCAAGAAACTCATTGACAAGAGAAGTACTTAGCCCAGGAGCTCTGGGGATAATCAAAACACAGAGTAACCAAAATAAAGGCCTCACTTCCCAAAATATCTTTGCCTTCTAAAGCTTGATACTCTAACCACAAAAAGGATAACACAATGTGAAATGACGTGCTCCAATCCAAACTCCCTCCTACCACTCTAGAGACGGCTTGTGGCTTTGTGGCACCTCTTTTTCAAATTTATCAGACACAAATTTTCCAGGCATTATTCCCGAAAGTAAACTCTCCCCTACAAAAAATCACCCAAATATTAGGTAGATTGGCCCTGAGTTCTTCATGTCAACTTTTGCACTCTCTTTCCCACTCTTAATGCTCAGGTCCCAAGAGAGTTTTTCTATAGCAATTTCTCTACACAATGTTCATTGCTGTTAACTGGCACAAGTCTTTGTGCCTTGTTTGAGCTGTAAGAATTGTCATTACTGGAAGTGTTTCTGAACTAAATCAAATTGGGCTCTGATTCCTCACAAACCAAGCTCAGTGTAAAGTCCCATTTTGGTCATTTTTTGGTGGCTCCTATGCCCTCTCCCTGGGGCTTTCATGACCCATGAGTAAGTCGTCTAGTTGTGGTCACTGTTGGGCGTCTCTGGTCCAAGCTTGTGGCGTCCATTCAAAGGTGGGATGCTCTACAAACATATCCATGATCACCATGCCAAGCTCAGGCATGGGACAGAAGCCAAAGTTCCATAAGTACCAAGGTCCTTAAGCATCCAAGCAACCATCCCACCCTGGGTCCTGCCACCCTCAGAAATGAAGGTCTCAGACTTCCCTGGTGGTGCAGTGGTTAAGAATCTGCCTGCCAATGCAGGGGACATGGGTTCGAGCCCTGGTTTGGGAAGATCCCACATGCCACAGAGCAACTAAGCCCGTGTGCCACAACTACTGAGCCTGCACTCTAGAGCCCACGAGCCACAACTACTGAGCCCACACGCCACAACTACTGAAGCCCACACACCTAGAGCCTGTGCTCCGCAACAAGAGAAGCCACCTCAACGAGAAGCCTGCGCACCGCAACGAAAAGCAGCCCCCGCTCGCCACAACTAAAGCCTGCACGCAGCAACGAAGACCCAACGCAGCCAAAAATAAATAAATAAATAGATAGATAATTTTTTTTTTTTTTTTCGCGGCACGCGGGCCTCTCACTGCTGTGGCCTCTCCCGTTGCGGAGCACAGGCTCCGGACGCACAGGCTCAGCGGCCATGGCTCACGGGCCCAGCCGCTCCGTGGTATATGGGATCTTCCCAGACCGGGGCACAAACCCGTGTCCCCTGCATCGGCAGGCGGACTCTCAACCACTGCGCCACCAGGGAAGCCCCGATAAATTTTTTTTAAAAAAGAAAGAAATGAAGGTCTCCCATCCTCTCCCCGCCCCAAGCCCCTGTCCCCTTCTCCTCTAGGACAACCAAGCCTTCCTCTTAGCCGGATCTTCCAAAACAGCCCAGATGCTTTTCCTCTTGCTCCTGGAATCACACACACACAGTGAAGCAGTTCCTTATCAACCCTCCACCCCATCCCCATCCCCCAGGGGAAGATGTGCAGGGCTCAGCGACAGGAAGGCTGGCTGTCCTACCCAGTGAGGCTCAAGGGAGAGTTAACTCTATTCTTCTGCTGATGAGCCCACAGCATCAAGACCCTCATTTTTCATAACTTTATCGATAATTAGTAATCACCTTTCCAGGTTCCTGATTCTAAGATAATCTACACCTTTAGAGCAGAAGGTCCACGGACTAGAACTCACACAACAGGGGCTCAATGCAGCTTGGTGTGCGAGTATCGAAGGACTGTGTGAAACCCGCCTTGCTGCTTGCAGCTCCCTGAGATCTGGCTCAGCACGATTTGAGGAACAAATTGTAAGACTTCCAAAAACTACACTAAACATTTGTCTATTTCGTTTGTTGAAACAATTTGTTGCATGTTTGTTTGGCACTGTCAAAGATGAAAAGAAATAGATGATGTGGCCCCTACTCCTGAAGACTTTTATTCTCTAGTTGAAAAGGCATGCACCCATGAGAAGGGTTAATAATAGTATAAAATAACAGTGAAAGTAATGTCCCAAGACACATCAGTACATCTCACTGGATTCCTGCAGCAACGCTGAGTGGAAGGTATTGTGATCTCCCATTTTGTAGTTGAGGAATCTGAGGCTCAGTGAAGAGATGCTGTCTTCCCACAAGCTATGCCTCTGGAGGTGGAAACCTACATGGGACCAGAAGAAGCCATGTTTAGCTGTTACCTCTCGCTAGCTTGCTCCCTACCCTCCTTGACCTGCAAACTTCCCCCACACACCCGCAATCTTACTCTACCTTACAGGGCAACTGACTCTGTAACAGTCTATAAAAGTTTTATTGTTCTTGCTTTTAGAAAGTTGCTGAATCTCCCCAGCACTTGCAAATAATATGGCACTCCAACTGCCGCCTCCACCTTGTCCCTAACCATAGGCACCCAATGAAGCCAAGGAAGCTCAGGGGATTCTGAGGTCACAGGCTCTACCTGTGGGTTGTTGACCCACCATCCCATCTGCCCCAACCTGTCAGAGATAATTACCATGGCCCAGGTGAGAGGCACCCTGGTATTCCAGTCTCATCCCCCACTCTGCCCACCAGTCTCCCCAGTACATCAAAAGACTTCCCACTATTTCCTGGACACTCCTCCCCAGGCTTTGGCTCATGTAGGGCTCTCCTGGAGTGTTCTTCCCTGCAATTATGCTTGTCTAATACTGCCCGCCTACTCTTAAGAACTAGATCAAAATATCGCCTCCTCCTTCAATCTTTCCTCAATTTCTTCCATCTGTATATATGAGCTCACCAGTCTTGGTAACGCCACAGAATTTCACCTGGATCATCTAAAGGCATTCTTCTCCATCTGCTTCTTATTACAGTTATTTGCGGATTTGCCTTAAGGGATGGGAGTCAGTGTTCTGAGTCTGTGTCCAACCTTCTCCACTTACGACTTGTGCAAAGTTGGGAAACTGAGCCATAAGCAACTCATCTGTAAAATGGGGTTTCTTTTTTTTTTTGGCTGTGTTGGGTCTTCATTGCTGCGTGCAGGCTTCTCATTACGGTGGCTTCTCTGTGGAGCATGGGCTCTAGGCGTGTGGGCTTCAGTAGTTGTGGCATGTGGGCTCAGCAGTTGTGGCTCACGGGCTCTAGAGCACAGGCTCTGTAGTTGTGGGACACAGGCTTAGTTGCTCCGCGGCATGTGGGATCTTTCCAGACTGGGGCTCGAACCCATGTCCCCTGCATTGGCAGGTGGATTCTTAACCACGGCGCCACCAGGGAAGCCCCTAAAATGGGGTTTCTTGAGGATGCAGTGAGATAATAAGGAGGCAAGCACTTTGTAAATGATATTGGGCTTTGCTTGTGTTATACTTCACCACTCTCTGCCTCAGTTTGCACATCCATAAAAATGGGAGTAATAGTGTCTCTCTCTTGGATTTGTAGCAAGGATTAAATGGGCTCGTGTATGTAAAGCAAACTTTAGCACAGTTCCCTGCCTCTGTCTCCACCCCCCACACATGATACAAGCAGAGCTGGGACCGTACATCCAGCTTTATGCTCTTTACTCTGACCATGAGGTTATGCAGGATTCAGGGTGCCATTGCAGACGCTCCTGCACGTGGGTGACTTCTGGAATCTGGGCAGGAACTCCAGTGCTCTGCAGTAATAATTATCATCATAAACAGTTGGCGGCCCCTGCACCCAGGACATTCGTTTTTCGGGGCCAGGTCTGTGCTGTGATGGACACCCCTCCTCAGGGGGAGAGACTGAAGAGCATGGGAGTCTATAAAACCACAGCTGATTCTCAGAGCCAGATGAAAGAGCCGCCATGCCGAGTAGCTGGACACTGAGGGCAGTCAGAAATGCCCCTGCAAGGGCAGTTTGGGGAGCGTTGGTCCTAGTCTTCCGTGAGCCATGTCATCTAATTGCTTCAGGTCAACTTGGATTCAGGGGGTGACTAAGTCCGTTTAGATGTTGGGTCCAAGTATCTGCATCTGAGAAGAAAAAGAAATCATAGACTATCAGAGCTGGAAGGGGCCAGTGTGGACCACAGTCCCTCCTGAGAACCTCAAGCCGTGCCCCTCAGCCTTCCTCAGGAGCACTCCCTCTTTTCAGGGGTGGATCCACAACCTTTTAGCATCATGTATCCCTAACCCTCCAGCCACATTCGACATGACCAAGCATGGACCCAGCCAGGCCGGTCAGATACTCTCTCCTGGAATTGGAAATCTGATACACTGGTCAGTTTCTGTTGGGATCTTTACCCAGGAAGACTCACTTTCCTGGATAGCATGCCGAGTGGAAGCCAGACTAGAGAGAAGAATATGGGAAACTTGGACCTCATTCCAGAGAGAAACAGCTCAAGGAGGTGGCCCATGTGAAGAAGATGGCAAAAAACACCCACCAAGATACCAAACGTCTTTTGCCTCCTTGCTTTGGGTAATTAACAATTAACAGTGCCTTGCACATAGCCGCCACTGAAAAGTTTATTGGATGCTTGAATGAATGATCAAAAACAGGTGGAGCCTAATCATAGTATAAATCTGAGGGAGAAGCAAATAGGCACTGAGCTGCTCAAAATTAGGGACCAGATTTATATAAAGTTCAAAAACAGGGTAGTGGTTACCCTTAGGGAGATAATATGTGGAAGGTGGAAAAAAGGGCTTCTGGAGTGTTCTGATTTCCAATATAGATGCTGCTGAGTCTGTGAAAATCGGGTTGAAGCATATGTATATGATATATGTTCATCTCTGTATGTATGTCAATAAGAAGTTTAAAAATAAAACAGAAAGGGATTAGGTCTTGACTTGCCCCCAGAGCCCACCTGATACGGTTCTGCTAGGGGTTCAAGGTTCCACCTCCCCAGCATTTTCATGCAAGAGATATCTGGTTAAATAACCAAAGTGGCCTGGAAGAGAACAGGAATCTGAGGGCCAAGTCACAGAAGAGCAGCCTCGTTCTGAGAAGAGTTTGGGGTAGAGAAAAGAGCTCATTGCCTAGAAGACAACCCCAAATGGTGTGATAATAATGTGTTTGGGCTAATGTTTTAGACAGAGACCCACAAAGACGCATATGTGTACATGTTCACATGCCTTGGACCTTTTGATAAATTCGTAATAATTATAGGAGTAATATTTATTGAAACTTTCTACATGACAGGCACTGTGGTTTACATTCATTAATCAGCTCAATTATCACAACAACCTGATGAAGTGGGAACTATTATCCTCATTTTTCAGTTGAAGAAACTGATGCACAGAGAGGTTTAGTGACTTGGCTAATGTCACACAGCTAATAAATGACAAAATCAGGTTGGGCTAATTCCAAAGCCTATGTTTTTCAAATAATACTTTCCAACTCCGTAAAAAATGTACAAATAGAAGTGTGTACCCTTGATTCCTCTGTGTGAAATACAAGAAATGTCCTCTTTCATTCATCAGTGGTTTATACTAATGACATATCTGGTAGAAAGACAAGTGAGCTTGTTTGTTTTGAGGAGTAAACAGGACTTGCTGATCATTTTCCCACACATGACTGTTGAATGGGAAGCAACCGACACAGTGGTTCTCTTATGAAACTTCATCCTCCTAAAAAATTTTATGAGGTGGGTATTCTTGTCTGTAGTTTGCAGAAGGAGAAACTGAGGCTAGGAGAGATTAAAGGGCCTTCATCCCTATTCAGATTCTAGCCTAGGTGATGCCAAAGCCCAAGAAGGCATTTTTACCCCCAAACAAGGCAGTCTGTCTCCCAGTGTTGAGTTCTGAAATGTGACCCACTTGGCTGTTGGGTTGAACAAGAGAACTCGTATGTGTCCTGGGCTTGCCCCGGATCAGGTGTGCTCACTGAGTGAGTTGTGACTTCTTGGGGCTTCTGTTTGTCTCTGGCAATTCCGGGGCTCCCAGGCCCAGCAGCTCAGCAGGTACCAAAAAGCAATCACATTGAGTCCACAAGAATCCAGAGAGCAAGAAGCGTCAGCATTTGTGCATTGGAGGAATATGGCTGAAGACTGAGAAGTCACAAGCCATGCCAGCTTCCTCAGAGGACGGAAGGACATGAGTAATGGCTCCCCCACTGACCACACACCTGGGGGAAGCACATCACTTGCAGCCATGTGTTCACCATCCTTGTGCAGACGGCAAGGCTGATGGAGAGTGAGCAGAGGTGAAAACAGGCTAGAGTGATCTTTGTCTTCTATCCTTTTAGCTGGGAAGATGCTGACTGCCGGCTTTCCTATTGCTGTTAATGATGTGAAAGTACAAATTATTGCGACTGCACTTTTTTTAATGCGCCCGTGCAACATTTGTTCACTCAATAAACATGTGTTAGCTAGTGGGAAGCAGCAGCATAGCACAGGGAGATCAGCTCGGTGCTTTGCAACAACCTAGAGGGGTGGGAGGGAGGCTCAAGAGGGAAGGGATTGGGGGATATATGTATGCATATGGCTGATTCACTTTGTTGTACAACAGAAACTAACACAGTGTTGTGAGGCAATTATACTCCAATAAAGATGTATAAAAAATAAATAAAAAGATAAACGTGTTGTGGGTCTGCTGTCATCAAGCATTTGCAGGGGTGATATAGTCTAGTGGTTAAGGTAAACTCTGGCGCCTGTCTGAATTGAGTTCAAGTCCTGTTCAACCTAGTCTAGTAAGAGTCTGCTGCTATTATTACTTGTGCCATTATTACTTAGGACTCAGGGCAAGTCCTAAGCCAGGTGCTAGGGGAAGAGGGATAGTACTCAAGGAGTGTTCCTGCTAGAAGAGGCATTAAGACAAGCACACAAATAGCCTGTGATTGTGAAATAGGACACATGCAGAATATGGCAAGGAACCTAACAGGTAATTCAGAGTTATAAGCCCTGTTCCTTTCATATTGTTCCTTTGAAGGGTCTCATATTTACATATGAAACATCGTTGCCAGAGTCCTTTATTAAAGGAGTCTCTGAACATTCATTGATTTTTTAAATTATTATTATAAAAATAAAACATGTTCATTTTTGAAACTTTGAAAAGTACAGAAAGCATTTCAGAACTTTCTTCTAATTCCATCATCTAAGAAACCATAGTCAATATTTTGCTATATATCCTTTTATTTGCATTTTTTCCAAAAGTATTTTTGAGCTCCACATTTGGAGCCTCTATTCCCTTAGACTTGGTAGCACATTCTTTTGACTTTGCCTCACGAGGCAAATCTTTATCCTTTGAAGGTAGGTTGGTGTTTTGGAACATTCTTAAGTTGCCAGGAACCAGGTTTGGCAAATTTGGTTAGTGATCGAGCTGAAGGCATGTTGCTTTCGGTCCCAACACAGAATGGTAAAGAAATGAAACTCATTTTATTAGGTGGCTTGTAAAATAGCACTAACAACCGTTCCAGGGGGTAGCTTGAAACTGAGTTTGCCACAAGCAGTGGCTTAGAAATAAAGGATCTCATGGAAGGCCAGAATGCTGGGCTGGACCACTTTATTTTTTAATTGATTTTTTTTTTTTTTTTTTTTTGGCCACACTGAATGGCATGTGGGAGCTTAGTTCCCTGACCAAGGATGGAACCCACGCCCCCTGTAGTGGGAGCACAAAGTCCTAACCCCTGGAGCACCAGGGAATTCCCCATTTTTTAATTGATTTTTAATTTCTGTGTGGCTTTGGCTTGTGTACGTGCCAAAGTGGATTTTCCTTCTTCTGAAAGACTTGGGCAGTGATAAGACTTCTGGAATTTTCTGTGATCCACTCAGGAATATATTTTAAAACAACAGTAAGAAAAATAAAAAATTGTTAACACTTTAATTGTATAATTCATAAAAATATTCTACTTATACAAACTAAACCTTAAAGATATGGCTACACACCTTTTTGACCACCATATCCAATCCTAAACCCCCTCCTCTCTCCCCAGAGGAAGTGAATTCAATTATCAGATTGAGGTGCAAATTTCCAAAATTTTTTATGTTTGTGCGTATCCATATACATTATACATATGTACTATATATATCAAACATACCATGTTTTACTAAATTGTATCATGGTATGTGTGATTCACTGCTTGCATTTTTCACTCAACTAAATGAAAACTGACCACTTTAACGGGGACAAAACTCATTTAAATATTTAAGTTCTGGTTCACTTCCTTCTGAAATAAGCTCTTAACTTTATGAACAGGCTTTGGGAGAATTTAGAATAGTCAGACAAGTCAGCAGAGGCACATAAGAACTTCCACACTGAGCTAGCCCTAGAATTTATCAGCTCATTATTGTGTGTCTGACAGTGGCACCAAGGAATGCGGTGGGTAGTATGGGCTGAGATCAAACTCCAGGATTAGAGACATCCTAAAACATTCCCTTTATTCTTCATGCCCCATGCTGCAACTGTCCTCCACAAACATATCAGGCTTCTTAAGAACCTATTTCTATTTCCAACTTGCTTCATCTTTAGGGGATAATGAATTCGATGAGTTATATCTGCTGTGAGAAAGACGTTTGCATCCCATTGTCACCATCTGATCTAGAACATTAACTAGGTTTTGTCTCTTATCTTCACATATTTTCATAGATATCAAAAGAGGATTTTGCTACACACAGGGAAATGTGTGTAGACATTCTCTTGTTTCTTCCATTTGGCATGAACAGTAGAGGGAAGGATTAAAGTTGGGAGCCAAGAGTAAAAGCATCAGAACTAAACTGGCTGGCATGGAGGTACACGGATCCCGTGATTTTCTCCAACCTCTTCCCAAGGCAGATGTCACACACACCTCAGTCAGGATCTGTAGCAGCTCCACAGCTTGGGGAGGAACAAGAAAAGGAACAGAGCTGGTAATGCCATGTCTCCTGCAAGAAAAGCCTCCCTTGAGTGGTATTTTAGGACATTATCTCAGGCTGCCTTGTCCTCAGTCATCTCACTGGCATTTAAGTAGCCCCTTGGGTTACAGATCATGGCAGGTGCTGGGAAGTAAAGAAGGCCATGCTAAAAATACCCAGCCTCTTCTGGAACTCGGCTGGCAGCCGGAGCTCCCTTCTCCAGTGCCAGGACCTTAGAAAAAGAACAGAGAATTTCCTTCACCTCAAGCAGCAAGAAAGGTCTGGCTCCCTCCTCCACTGAAGTTACTGAGGTAGAAATAGTCCTCTGGAGAAAACATACTCAAAGATGCACTTCTACTGAGAAATAGCAATTTCTACTAAATCAAGAGAACAGGCTCTCTTAAGGAGAAGCCAGGGTCCCAGTAGAAAACACTTGGAGAGAAGGATTTTGCTAGTCAGGCAAGAAGGGGTCTTTACAAAAACAAGCAAGTTCACTGCCTACTTTCAGTATCCTAGATCCACCCCTAGGCCTCCAAACCAAATCATCTCAACTGAAAACGAAGTTGTTGGCAGTGGGTGGACATCGGCACAGGAACAAAATTTTAGAAGTCCCGGTTTCGACTTGACCTAATTCAGCAGCCCTCCTAGAGCCTGGATGGGTGGGAGGCAGACCTCAGTTCCAGCAGGAGGCACCGGGGTTGTCCACATCCACGGTATTTTTCATCAGGTTTCACGGTGTGCAGAGTAAGCGTGGAGCTCTGCTCACCACTTGGGAGGCTGCAGAGATCACTTTCACATATGTTCCTGTTAAGGACATCAGTGGAAACTTGAGAACCAAGTATAAAAATATAAAAATGAATAGGTGGCATCCAATACAAAAGAATGTAGGCATTGCCAGGAAGCAATGATTAAAACCATTCCAACGCTTCGATATGGCTCCTGAGGCTGGCTCAAGTCTCTGGAAGCCTGTAGATGCTTTCATGTCTGCCCAGGCTATGGCTTGAGGAAGCACTAGATGCCGTCCTGACCACATATTTTGTCTTCATTTTCCCCCAAACATACGGCCTGGATTGACTGGTGACTCATTCCTTTGCTGACCCAAAAGTTTTGAAAGAAGGAGATGTAGATCTCTCACAATTACGTCAAACTCTCCCTTCGAACAAAATCAATGTACTTGCCTATCTCTGTGGAGATGTCCTTCTTGTCCAATCTTGGGCCATAAACAGGAGAGTAGGCAAGGTTGCGTTGGCCCAGCCATCCTCTTTCACCAGGTTCTCCCATCAGCCGAGAATGAGGGTGCCTTTAGGAGCCTGAGCTGCAGTCCTGAGCTGGCCCACGAAGGGTGAGACACTCCTTCAGTCCCAGTCTCACTACTATCACCTTTTAACCATGTTCATATGTAGAAAAGACCTCTGGTGGTCCCCTCTCCTCTCCTCTTCACCTTATAATGTGTTGCTTTTAAATATGGAATCAAATATTCATATAAAACCAGGTTGGGAATGGTTAATGAAAAGAGCACCATTGCTGGGAGCTGGGGCATCCACGTCCTTCTTCCTGCACAGCCACCTCCCAGCTGGATGATCTTGAGTCATCACCACCTTTGGTTTTCTCATCTGTAGAGTGAGGATAATAGCACTCAACCTGATGCTGTCATAAGAGGTTGTGAGGAAGAGAGAAAGAACTTGAAGGTGCCTGCTAAACTTTACATCCATAGGGAATAGTGCCATTCTTGAGACAGCTAAATTTCACATGTCGGCTCGATTAAACCTATACATAGTTGCTGCTGTTTAAAGAAGATAAGATGTAAGGCAGGAAAACTTATGGCCTTTTGTTGTACTGGGAGAACCATTTTGCCTGTGCAAACCCTCCAGGTAGCAAGAGTACTCAGGGGCCTCGCTGCAGAATCAGGACCGGCTGTGTGTCACTAAACAGTGAAGGAAGACATTCACAATGGCCTAAAGACCTTTCTCAGAGCTCCAAACCCTCCCTGGAAACAGGGCATATTCTCCTCGGGTTCTTGATGGTGGTACCACAAACCCTCAAGAAAGAAAACACTCTTGTGTATGAGAAGAACATGCTGTATCTTGTTCCATGGGACATGACACGCTGCATTCCAAAACCCAGTGCAAGAAGCAATTGTCTGTCAACTTAATTACAGATTCTTCACTTTCCCTTAATTGCTTGAGTCAGCACTGTGCACTCTGGGGGAGTCACGGTACACAGGTAGAGAGGCATTGCTGCTAAGCAATGTGGGACTATCAGGTAATTAGGTTTTTGTTTTGTTGTTTTAAACAAACAGACCCTGAGGTACATATTCAAGTGAGTCTTTCTGTTAAAGGTGCCGCATTAGTAAGCTGTGCTCATGTTGACTCTTTTCTAACCAAATATTGGGAAGTGTAGTCTGATAAGTATGGGTACTCTAATGGGAGGAAAAGGACAGTGTGCTTAACATTAAAGCTCTCCTAGAAAACCTGCAATATGTTCCTCACAGCTATAGGGGGGCCCAGGCAGCATTTGGGACCATGGTAACATAGGTGGAAAAACATTAAATGACCCCCAGAAAGAGGGTTTTACGCTGCAATATACATAGATGCTTTCCCTGGAGGAAAAGATCCATGTCCTTACCCACCTTTCCTGATCCCATAAACTCTAGTTAAATGCTTTGCACACAAAAGGTGTTCAATAAATATCTGTGGAACCTTTGTCCTATCCTGTCACAATACTTACATTCATTCTTCAGAAAGTAAAACATAGAGTCCCTATTTTGAGTGGAAATAAGTCTTTTGAGCCTAGTTTTGTTATGGTTCCTTCCCAGAAACTGTTTCTCCTGCTTACTTGTATGGTTAATAGCCAAGAAACAGTCATTCAACAAACGTTTATGGGGAGATGACTGAATACCAAGCACAGGAGAAATCTCCTGGAAATACCAAGGACTTTCTTGGTGTTCACCCAGAACCTCTGGACCAAGGATCCCATGCAGGCTCCCACACCACCACGATTTGGTCAGTTTTTTAACTTTCAAGGAACACAGACTCTCTCATGTAACCTCAGGAAAGAAAGGGGGTGATTATAAGGACCCCTGGAACTGAGATTTGGTCATCGTCTCCCAGTCTATTTCTTTCAGTGGTGCTTCTGTTTATCTTGATATGTCTACTCCATTCTCTTTCTCTACAACCAGACTTCTCTGCTTCCTCATAACTTAAACGATACATGGCCTATTGTGGTATATTAGTCAGGAGAAGCTAGAAATGCTTCAGTAACAAATAGCCCCCAGATCTCGGTGGCCTAAAATAGCAAAGTTTTTATCTCACTCATACTACCTGTCCACCAAGGGTTAGTTGGGGAGAGAGGGAGTTGTCTACTTATCACAGCCACTTGGGAACCCAGACTGACAGAACAGCAACAGCCTTGAAAAAGAACATGGTAAGGCATATATTATTATGGTGGCCACCATAAGTCACTTTGCTTCACATTTCTTTGGCCAAAGCAAGTCAAATGAAAAAACAAAAAGTCAAATGACCACACCTAACTTAACTGGATGGGGATGTGCAATCCTACCAAGACCTGACCGGGAAGAAAGCCCAAACATCTGTGAATAGCCTTAATCACCCTCATACAAGGCATCTCTGGCCCAAGATTGCACCCCCCTTTTTTTCAGCAGCCTCAGATATTGATTCATATTTTTCATGCTCCTTAGTTCAAACTACAGTGAAAGGGAAGCTGAGGGACGCAGTCCATCTCTGCCTGACAGGCCACAACACTAGGTCCCTGGTTAGCCTATGGATCTGTCCTTAAGTCACAGCCAATCAGGTGGGGAAAGGGATATACACTGTATCCCATGGCTGTCTAGCCCACCCCTCTTGATGCTATCCAGGGACCAGGAGATCTGCCCAGTACAGAAGAAATTGTTGTTTAAGTCACAATATTTTGCTGGTCCTAGCCCTTGATAATAGAAAGGTCATGGATGGTGCAGTCCATGAAGCTGGGGTGAGTCTGGCTGGTTGAGAGTCATGGGGCATAATCTCAACAGTAGTGAAATGGAAATGACTGAGTCCAGTTAACCTGCTATGTTAACCCACCAGTCTAGGGATGTGGTACCAAGGGATTTTAAAAATTAGCTTTGTGCAGCTCCATTACCACACTGGACACCACAGTCTTTGACCTCTGAACATAGCCCTAGGTGAGAGGGGCAGTGAGGGGAAGAGAAATGGATGGCTTCAGTTTACATAATAAGACCTGAACATCTGAACCTGGAATTCAAGCCCCTTCACCATATACCCCCCCCATCTATCTTTCCAGTCTCGCGTCCCAGTTCACCCCCAAGTGAACCTACTGTTGGACCACCATCAAACGTTCTCTTTTCTTCCCTTGGCTCATACAATACCCTCCACTCTATCTAACTGCTATCCTTCCGCTAAAATCAGTTTAAAAACCACCACGTTTCAGAGAATTTTTTATCTGTCTACTCTGACCTAGTCATTTCTATTTCTTCCTCTGGATTTTTATAACCTTGTTTATGCTGGAACACCTGGATGGCATGGATGTGTCTGTCTTATTTGGGGGATCCTGGAGCCTAGTGCCTGCCTGGCATACATACCAGTGGTATGTTTGAATGGATTGTCTTTAACACCAGTTCACTTAAGGAAACTTTAGCGCGTTCCTCTGCTACATTTGGCACAATGGAGAAAAGTCGGTAATATATGGTCCCTCTAGGAGTTTCTCTAGTTCAGTTGTGTCATTTTATAGATGAGAAAACTAAGGCCCAGAGAGGAGAAATGACTTGCCCTCTGCCACCCAAGCAGCCACAATTTACTGAGCAATTTCCTATGTGCTAGACAAAACGCTTTTCATTCTTTATCTCATTTTCATCCTTGTAACAATCCTACGAGGGAAGACTTTGTACACCTATTTTACAGAAGAGAAAACTGAGGCTTGAAGAGGTTATAACATGGTTAAGGCCACCCTGCAAGGAGGTGGCCAGGCCAGGTTTTGATCCCAAGGTCTAACTCTGGGGTCTCTATTCATGCCCCCTATGCTGAGCCCCAAGCTGGGGAGTCAGCCCCCTGTGGTCAACGCATCTGTATATCACCCATAGGCCTTGAACTTTGTCAGTGCCCCAGTGGCTGGGTTCACATCTGGTGATTAAAGGGTCCTGGTGAATTTCTGTGCCATGCAGTGCCTATGCACACAAATCTAATGTTCTGACCATCAGGTCAGGGTATTTTTTTTCCCCTCCTGGGCAGTTGGGTTAGTGAAAGAAACCTGATAAAATCCTGGAGAGGAACTTGATCGTTCTCTGAAGGAGTTACAAGTTGTTTGGCCTGCCTAAACTGCTCAGATACCGTCCGGGGAATATTCGGTATCCATGTAGTACAGGTTGTGAATTATTCTGCGGGGACTGTTAACAAGACCCTCACCAGCTCTGCCTCAGCCAGTCTCAAGCAGGGCTTTGGGGCAGCCCCTTTTCTTCTCCTCCCACCAAAGCTCTGAAAAGAGCAGGCTTTTCCCCAATGGGGGCTGGGAAGAGCAAGAGGTATAGGGAAATCCTCCTGCCTCTAAGCAGAGCTTACTCTACAGAACTGGGTCTGTCCCCTCCTCAGAGCTATAGCTGTGGATGCAATGACTTGGCAGGGGTCACATTTATCCCATGTTTTGGCAACCTAGTACCTGAATGCCTAACATGGAAAGAGACCAACTCCCTAAAATCAGTGTAAGAAAAATTATTAAAAGTTAGATATGGAAGTACCTCAGGGATCATCTACACGCCTGGATTTAAAGATGAGGGAACTGCAGTGCCGAGGCTAAGTCACTTGTCAAGGTCACAGAGCTGCTGGTGATAGAGACCAAAGACCAGGTTGCCTGAGTCTAAACTCAAGGGTCTTTCCCCTTAAACTCACATGCACCCACCTACACACCAACAAACTCACCCCACCCTTTGCGGAAGTATGGCACACAGGCACACGCAGAACTGAGTCAGCTGGGTCCTATGTCCCTAAAGTATACGAGGGACAGGGCACCGCATAAGACAGATTCTCAGACATTCTGACCGGTACCAGCAGAGAAATTCTCAAGAGCAGCACCCCAGGCCTTCCTCCCAACTCTTCCTTTCTCTGCTCCAATTGAGTTTCCAGAACGTGAGAGCCCAGGCCGATACCCGGCAGTCTGGGAGCTGCTGGGAGAAGCGCGGGGCGGGTGTTCGGAAAGCACGGGCCCGGGCGCCGGGTACGGGGCCTGATGCTTAGCGCGCCCAGGTCTGACGGCTCAAGGGGGCGACGAGCATCCACTACCTGCCCCTCTCCTCCGGCCTCCTGTGACTCAGGACGGCTCGACTGGGGACCCTAAAGGCGGGGCATGGACCCTGGGAGGAGGAGTTGCGGAGGGCGGAGGGCAGAGCTTAGCGCCTCGGCCCCGGCTCGGACCCCGCGAGGCCCCGGTGCCCTCTCCCCGGAGTGCAGGTTTGGAAGGCGGGAGGCCTCGCCCGGCCGCCGCCTCGGCTGCTCGGGTCCCCATATATAGTCATATCCACCGTCAACTGGGAGGCCGGCAGGCAGCAGCAAATGGGCGAGCGGCCCCCGCGGGAGCAGCGGGGAGGGCGCAGGGGGCGGAGGGAGGAGAGGGGAAAAGGGGGCAGGAGAAAAAAGCTTTTCCAAAAAAGTATTGGCTGTCTTGAGGAATGCGGTCGCCCCCTTGGGAAAGTACATATCTGGGATCAGCAGGCGGCTGTGCGCTCGCACTCCGGATCGGCCTCCCCACCGCGCTCTTGCCTCCCCGCTCCCGCCGCCGCAGCCCCAGGGCCGCTCGCCGCCGCCACCATGGACGCCATCAAGAAGAAGATGCAGATGCTCAAGCTCGACAAGGAGAACGCCTTGGATCGAGCGGAGCAGGCGGAGGCCGATAAGAAGGCGGCGGAGGACAGGAGCAAGCAGGTCTGCCTGCGCCTTTCCGGCCCTGCGCCGGCCGGTCGCCCGCGCTCTGCCCGCCGGGGGCCCCCGAGCCCCGGGACCCGGGCCTCGCACCCCTTCCCGGCCCCTCACTCCGAGGACTCGGGGAGCCACCCCACTCCAGGGCGTCTGAGAAGGGAGAAGGGAAGAACGAGACTCTGGCTTATTCTAACTTTTTCTCTCGTCTGGGGACGCTTATTTCCCTTTTCTGGTTCCCAGAGCCCGCGAAGTCCCTTCAAGTCCTAGAGGCACTTGATTCTCAGGATGAGAAATCAGTTTTGGATTCGGGGGCAGGGGAGAGGAGGAGGGTTGAAGGGAATCAAGTCCAGAAAGTGTTAGAAGTTCTTCTGGACTTTTTGACTGGGGAGTATAAAACATTCAACTGGGAAGGGGGGACGCGAGGGAGGGGGGAGGGACAGTCACACAGTTTATTCCTAAAAACAAAGATGGACAGACTAGAGAGTACGGCGGGCCGGGGAGACGGGGGCGTTTTTCTGCACCCCCAAGTTGTGGGCTTGAGCCCGCTGAGACCTCCGCAGGAGTCTCGCCCCGGGGGCTGGGGTGGGGTGCGGAGTGGGCTCCGCGCGAGAGGAGGGTTACCTAGGGACCCTTGAACCCCAACTCGGCGGCGCCTCACACCCGAAGGGCCCCAGCCAACTCGGTGCCCGTGTTTTGTGTGTGTGTGTGTGTGTGTGTGTGTGTGTGTGTGTGTGTGTGTAACACCCGGTCCGTGCCGGCCGGCCGCGCCCGCCCGCCGCCGCCCCCCAGCTCGAGGAGGACATAGCGGCCAAGGAGAAGCTGCTGCGGGCGTCGGAGGACGAGCGGGACCGGGTGCTGGAGGAGCTGCACAAGGCAGAGGACAGCCTCCTGGCCGCCGATGAGGCCGCCGCCAAGGTACCCTGGGCGCGCGGCGCGGCGCACGAATGGCTAACTGTCTCTCTCTCTCTCCCTCCCTGTCTTTCCCTTTCTCTCTCCCGCTGTCCCTGTCCTTCTGGCTCTGTGCACCCACACCCCTCCCCTGCGGGATCACGCTGCCTGCTGCACCCCCCCTCCCGTCCCCGTCCCCCACGGCCAACTCCCAGCTGGAAGATGAGCTGGTGTCGCTGCAAAAGAAACTCAAGGGCACCGAAGATGAACTGGACAAATACTCCGAGGCTCTCAAAGATGCCCAGGAGAAGCTGGAGCTGGCGGAGAAAAAGGCCACCGACGTAAGTGCACGCACACACTGCCTCCCTCACCTCCTGCCCTGGTGGCCGCTCTGGGGTCACCACAGGGGCCAGAGAGCAATGGAGGAGGGTCACCTCCTCTTGCTGGAAACCCGCACACAGCCTGCCGTGGCTCAGAGCACTGGATGCTGCCTCCGACTGCTACTGCACACATTCATTTTTATTTCATCCATTCCTCTTTCTTTTTCTCCTTCTTTCCCCCACCCCTGGGGGTGGAGGGGGGTGGGTGAGAAGCTGGAAGAATACAGTAACTGAAATTGGACTCTGGAGGTGAACCCTGCTCCATGGTGGCAGAAAACCTCCGAGGTGTCATCACCGAGGTTTGTGCAAACAGAATGCCTAGTTTTCTCCACTTTCTTTCCTTTTGCCATCTCTGGTGGGTGGCAAGGCCTGGTTTTCGGTGGTGGGTCTAGTCAGGACACAGACTAGAGATGGCACTGAAAAAATGGCATGGTGCTACTTAGAAGGCTAAGCTTGATGGTGGGCCACAGAAACACTTGAGGCCTCCTTACTCACTAGGGAAGCTTAATCCAGCCCTTAAGATCTGCCTGGGAAGACGATATTTGCTTGGGTCTGCAGTCTGAGGGCACCAGATCCAGAAAGTAAGCTGGGAGTTATATATAGCTCAGTGCTTTATATGGTATAGTGAGCTAGCTGCCCCCGACTCTCCTGCTCACCCCACCCCAACCTGTCAGCCGCTGACAACCACCACATAGTTTCAAGGATGATGCACGCAGCACAAAAGCTCTGCCAGCATTTTGTCCACTGCCCTCTGGAATCCTTTTAGCCGAAGAGCTTGCCTCTTCTGCTGCATGAGTCAAGACAAGCATTAGATTTCCAGAGGACCGACTTCGTTTCACACCATTCTAGAAGCTAATTAAGCCTAGAGGCCCAATTAGGAAAGAATTCGTTGGGAAGTTGGTAACTATTTCAAGAATGTATGAGCACCAGGGAAACCTATGCCCAGAAAGTTGAACTACCAAGTGCAGCAGCAGAATTTTTTGTATGAGAGTAAAGTGTAAATTGCTGGAGGATCTGGGTCTTGAAATCAGTAAGGCTTTCTGTGACATGAAAGGCACGAAATGTAATCTCCGAGTGTGCTTTGTAAATGAGGGATCCAGACACAGGACATTTAGAATCTGACAAAAAGAAAGTTTCAGTGAAAAGCAAGGTCCCTGGAAAGGGGGTTCAGGGAAACACTGATTTAGGTAAAATATTTAAGTTACAAACTACCTGGCTTTAGAAAAAGAGCCAAAAAAACGCATATAACTCTGCGCCAGTTTTGTGTAATGTAGATCAGATGTCTGCTCCGTATATGGTTAAATGGAGGATGTCTGTCTCCCCGAAATTCTCCAGCAGGACGTTTATTTAGCTTTTTCAAAAGAGCCGCTGATAGATCAAGGAGAGATATTCCTTATAAGGAAAAGAATGCAGAGAATTTGAAAATAGCCCAGTAAGACTGAAAGCAAGAGAAGGAGAAAAATCTACTACGATCTTAAGGGGAAAAAAATCATAATTATTGTAACTATGTGGTTCTATCATGTCTTTATTGAAAAGTCTTGTTTAATGGTGCATTGGAATGAGGTGAGGCAGAAGTGGCAAAGAGCATATTTAAAGCCAGCTCGGTGGGGGAGGGCGGAGCCAGGAGGAGAGGGAGGTTTTTGAAGCTGTGTTCTTTTCTTTGCACTGGAAAATTATCCCTAATATGGTACACTTTTTTTTTTTGGTAGTATATTGATCATCTTCCCCTTTAAGACATTTTAGGTTGTTTGGAATCTGTAGGGATGTGCAAGACATTTGTGAAGAAATGCTATATTTAGAGTGATTCCTAGCTAGTAAAAATAGTGAAGACTTGAGGAGGAAGAGACAGATGTCACTAGAGAAAGGTAGGAGAGAGGTCAACTTCCTGAGGTAGAATTGTATTAGGACATTGCACTATTACTCACCAATGTAAAACAGTTTCACATTTTTCTACTACTAAAAACATTTTTCTATTAATTTACCAACACACTTTACAGATCCTATTCCAGAAATGGGCTCTTCCTAGCTTGAAAGGTTGTAACTTGCAAGGTCGGATCTCTGATGGTTTTGTTTTGAATTTTTTGTCTTCCCTCCACATAAGTGAGGCTGAAGGGGATCAAGCGCTCCATTTTGTCTCTGGCCCAACCCCTTCCCCAATAACTGTGATGTCTCTGACATCTGCAGTATGTAAGTCTTTATTCCCTGTAGGTCTTTGCTTTCTAAATCAGTGATTCTCAACCTTACCTAAACAATCACCTAGGATGGTTTTAAAACTTAAAATCCAGGCTGTACCCCAGGCCAATTAGAATCTCTGGGAGTGGAATGCAGGCATTAGTATTTGTTAAATACCCAGGTGATTCCAATGTGCAGCCAAGGCTGAGAACAACTGTCCTAAACTCTTGTATAATGACATCAGTGTGAAAATGAACTCACCTGAAACTGACTTTCCCAGATGTTTGAAAAGCAGGACATTAAGTCACTAGTTGGCTGCTTAGAGCATTTGCACCTGTCCAGCAGTTTCTGCTTCTCCTGGAGGCTCCCAGATGCCCCCTTCTCCCACCCTCAAAGTTGGAGGTCCCCAGTCTGTACTCTTAGGGAAGCAGTTGTGACCTCCCTCCTGACTAGATGAACTGTGTGGAAACAAAGCTAGAGGCTCCACCTACAGGATGTGAGGGCCCATGCTGGGCTTTGTGAGAGTCTCAGCAGAGGGAGGCTGTGAGAAAGTCCATAGCAAATGAGTCAGAAAAGCAAGGCGCTTCCTCATTAGGGCTTTGGCGTAGGAGGGGGTTGTCAAGTGTGTTTTCTTTTTCTTCATTATTCCCACACTTAAACACATAGGAACTGACTTGAAGGGCCTTCTGTGGGAAAGGTGAGGAAAGAAAGCTGTGAGACTTAGAAGACATTTAAAAACGTAGCCGAAGGGGAGAATTGGCAGAGGGTGGTTCCCAAAGATTGTGTCCGCTTTGGTTTTCATCCAGCTGTAGCCAGACCCTCTCATAGGGTTCTGTAGCCTTCCTTGGTGTGCCTTTTAAGACATCTCAGTCCGGCCCAGAATTGGTCAGATTCCAGAAGATCTCAGAGGCTGATCTAAAACCAGAGAAGGTTGTAACTAGAAGGGACCCTTGAGATGATTGTTTTTGTGGAAAGGAAAGTAAGTCCCAGATAGGCTGGCGGGCTTGAGGTCCCACAGCTGGTTATAGGCCGTAGCCTGACTCTTCAGACAGTGCCTGTGTATTTATTAACTAAAGCTATCATTTTAACTACGTACAAGGTATTGTGCTTAGTGCTTTCTGTCATTTCATAATCCTCACAGCAATCCTATGAGAAACGTACTACTATTAACCGTGCTTTTACAGATAAAGTCAAGTTGTTTTCCGTCACACAACCAGGAGAGAACCAAAAGCCAGATTCTAACCTAGGGAGACAGCATTTAGGAGGTTTAACCTCTATGCAATACGTTAGTGGTTTTCCCTTCATGAGTTTGGAGGGAAGGAGAGTTGTGGTTAGGATCTTGTGTTCTGGGGTTCTTTACATCGAGGAACAATCCCTTTGGGGGTACATTCAAGCCCCAAACCCCTCGCTCGGCTTCTCTCCTTCCTGGGCATGGGAAACTGGCAGTCCCGAGCGGAGCGCTCCCGCCGCCAACAGGCGGCACCGTCGCCCTTTGCAGCCAAATCCGTTACTCGGGTTCCCCACGGCGCAGGGGAGGGGCGCTGGGAGTCGAAGTAACACCCTCGGCGCGTTGGCCACCCTCCCGCTCACCAGGTGCCCCGGCAGCCTGCGCGCAGCGCCTGTCAGCCCCGCGGCCGCGAGCATGCGCGGTGCCTCCCGCGGTTGGAGAATTCCCGGGGTCCGCGGCGCGCGCCCCGCCCCGCCCTCTGGGCCCGCCCCCGGCTCTCGCGCACCCGCCTGCGGTTCGCCTGCGCAGCCTAGGAGGTCGCGACTTCCGGGCTGTGCCTGGGCCGCAGGGGGCGCTGCTGTGGCGCGCCGCGGCCTGGGCGGGGTGGCCGGGCTGTCGGAGTGCGGCAGCAGCAGCGGCGGCAGGAGCGCAGCAGCCGGCCTCTCCCGGGGCAGTCCGCCAGCCTGCCGGCCCGCCGCCGCCCGGCACAATGGCGGGGAGCAGTTCGCTGGAGGCGGTGCGGAGGAAGATTCGGAGCCTGCAGGAGCAGGCGGACGCCGCGGAGGAGCGCGCGGGCAGCCTGCAGCGCGAGCTGGACTACGAGAGGAAGCTGAGGGAGACCGTAAGGGACCCACCCATCACCCATCCCCGGAGGCGCCTTCTCCCCAGTCGGCCCCACCTAGCCCTGCGGGGCCCCCCGGAGCCCACCTTCCCCCGCCACCCCTCCCCCCGCCTCGGGGCGCACCTGGGCCCGCAGGTGTCGGGCTCTGGGGAGGGGCGCTGCCCGTTCACTTCAGCCCTTTTCATCTCGCTGGTCTAAAGAACCGAGGGAGAGTTAGTGGTGTTGAGAAGGTTCTGGAAGCAGCTCTTTCCCAGAAGGAACTCTATGTCTGGGGTGTTCGCGTTCGGCCCGGCGTCTCGGGTCCCCCGGCATGTGCCCTTTGCGCTGCTGGTATTATTTACTCGGAGAGTGGGGACGGAAGAGGTCCCTTCTTTTGGAAATCCGTTCTTTTGGGAAGGGCGCTAACAGGTCATGTCTGAGGCATTGTCTGGCTTTGGGGCCCGGGGATGCTAAACTCCCCCATCCCTGTTTAGCCTTGGTTTCTTGAAAGCCTGTTTCTCTGGGGGTGGTTGAGACACTGACAGCGCGTGTTCTGACTTAGTATGCGGCCCTTTGCCCTTCCCTTTCTTAACCATCCCTCCTCCCAAGTTCTCCTGTACAGGTAGATGTTCCTTTGTTACCGAGTCTCGAAAAAGTTGGCCAAATAGCTACGATTATTGGGTGTTTTCTCCCGCCGGCTTCCCCTCCCCCACGTTGAGTGTAATACCTGGCTTCCTTCCTTTCCACTAAGGCAAATGCATCCAGCACACCGGAACAGGATTTCAGAGGTAGTTAAGGCATTTGCTGTTTGTTGATTTTTGAGTGTGTGTGTGTGTGTGTGTGTGTGTTAAATCAGGATACTCAAACACCTTGGGAATTTTATGACAAGCGCTCATGTGGGGTCCTTCTGTGCTTAATAGAGGCGTATTCTGAGTTGAGAGGTGTATGTAATGGCATTATGGCTGGCTGCAGAAGCTATGAGACCTGTTTTGCATAAAATACTTAGAAGCAAATGGGTCCTCTTGAAAGGAAGGCCTAACTAGATGAAGTTTCAGATAAAATAGGCAGGAACCAGGAAATCAATAGGCAAAAGATCATTTTCTGTAGAGGACAAGACAGCAGCGGTCCCATGGATGTCTCTCAATTTGGCCAGGCAATGAATGAATTCCGACTCCCTCTCTGGCTCGCAGTTGTCCTTGAACCATTAGAACCAATAGAACATGATGGATAAGAACAAAAACTCTGGGCCCAGGCCGCTAGGTTTTGAATCATTTAACTTCTCAGTCCCTCGACCGTAAAATGTGGGTAATGGTACCTGCCTGTTGTGAGGATGAAAAGTGTGTGTAAAGAAGTTGCAATGGTGCTTAGCACACTAGAGTAAGTGCCTTGCATCAGCTGGTATTAGAACTGCTCCACACTCGGCATCGCTCATTGCTCCTTTGCTTTCAGTTCACCAGCTGTCAAAGGGTCTTAAAGATGGGCTGCTCATTTCACTACATCTTAAAACACTCCACTTCAATGCTTCTAATCAATTTTTTTTTTCTTTTTTCAACTTGAACGGAGAGAGGACACAGGCAGGCTGGAAGGAATGTTTGGTGGGTCGAAGTGGTATTAGTGGTGGAAGTCAGTAGAACTCCCCTCCCCCTGCTAAGAGAGGGAATATGTGGTCCTGTACAGGAAAGCCTCTTATGGACTGTTGGCCTGGTGATCGATATTAGACACAGAAGATAAATTTTATGAAGGGCACATTGTTACTATTTTGCTCACCTTCTCTTTTGGGCTTAGTTTTTATGACAGTACTCTTCCTGGGCCAGTTGGGTAAAGATAATGCTTTCGTTCTTTTCAAAGCTTTATATTAAAAGTGGTTTAGCTTCAAAAATTTTTAAGTGATTTTTGAAAATAGTCCATCCGGATGATTGGATGGGCACAGAACTTTTTATGACGGCAACTTGAGGACTGGGTCAGACCACTGAAGAAAGAATTTCAGATTGAGAGGTGTTCCTAACTTATGAAACTGGAACTTAAAGGTAGCTAATTGAAGGTGGTTTCTTGGTAGTTGTCAGGCATAGCTGTGAGTTAAGCTAGCAGTCACAGTTTCTCTTGGCAGCAAGGATAAAAATTTAGTGACAAAGTCATGAGCCACTGCAAAAAATATTTGGAGAGTTGGCCCTAATTCACATTCTCAAAGATTCAGACAGGCTGTAGTTAATTGGCCCTATTACAACCAGCACTTAACTTTGGAAAAAGCAACCATCCCTTTTTTTTATACTGGTTTGTTTTTCCAAGTTGTGTGGGCCCTTCAAAATTTTGGAATGAGGCTACTTTGCTTGGTGTAATGGTTGACTCCAGGTCTTGTGACCCACTAGGGTTTTGTTTGTCTTTTGTCCTTATCAAAGAGGGAGCAGGAAGAAGGCAGTCTGCCTTCCTTCTTTCTGGATGATACTCAGCAAACAAGGGCACTTAACAGTTGCAGCCTGTAGGTTCTTAATTGGTAACTTCATTAAATCACAGGAAAAACCAATTTACAAAAATTCCCAGCCCCTCCCCTCCTTAGAGTTGGTAAATATTTCTGAAAACAGGAATCTAAAAGTGCATTTTGTGTCCCCATCGCCCCCCCCCCCCCGCCAGGGTGGCAGTAGCTGGAGTGTACATATACTCTGGCTTTCTGCTTTCATCTATAGGCAAGGCGAAGGCACTACAATACCCTGTTCACATCCCTTCTCACTCATTACACAAAAATGCCTCGTGAGTTACAGGCTTTGCTGCAATAGAGAGATTGTTTTTAACTCTTATCCATGGGAGTGCCCCTTAATGTCATCCGTGTTTTTTTCCCCTTTCCTTACCATATAAGGGCAGAAGCTTAACTTGGCTATAGGGACTTGGGTCTTACACAGTAAACTGGGTGAAACTTTCTCTGTACATCTACAGTTCGCATGAAATAAAAAGGCCTGACCTTTGATCATCCCATGCAGTACTCCAGTTCAGGTAGGACTTTGAACATACATTCCAGAGGATTTATTTTTAGGATATAATATTATTCTCCTACAATTATTTCTTCTTAATTGTCCTCACAGAAATACTTGTTTTTAAAGTAAAAATCATTGCTATTTTTAAATTGCCTTTAGTTATATTGGCTAGAACACCTGGATTTCATGAAAATCTAGGCCCTGTAAAAGTTCTCTTTCAAGTCAGACTTGGAGTAACATTTTGCTATATTGTGTGGGCGTGCCCTTGATATCTATTGTAGTTTCTTAGGTAGCTGGTACCTTGTGGAAGGGATTGGGGGGCACATGCAGCTCTAAGACACACGTGTAGAGCGCCTGGTGGTTGTTTAACAACAGATCTGCAGGAAGACAGTTGGTAACCTTTACTAATATAGCAGTCTCTTTTCTGAGTAGTTCATTACATGTTGGGACCCAATAGCACTTTTGAAATGAAAGAAACTAGCATCCCAAAGACTTCACCAGCAGTGTCAACACATGAGCTGTCGTTAGAAGCTAACCCAGTACACGTGGGTGACTTCCATGCCTGGAAATAATTTGCGTCTGGGGTCTTGACCCTTCCCAAATGCCTTGTTATTTATATCTGCTTTTTAAATAACAGATGGTCATGTGTCTGTAGGGTTTGTACTGACAGGCAACAGCCAGTTAAGTCTTAAGTAAACTGCCCAGGTGCTGTGATGGAAAGAACCTTAGAAAATATCTAAATAAGCCTCAGAACTCAGAGAATACATACCAGGGATAAAAGCTAGTGCAGGTGAGAGATGTGGGCCTTTTGAACATAGAGCATAATCCACCCCCGCCCCCACCAAAAAAAAAAGTGAAAATAAGGGTGTCCTTAATTAATTTATGGAATTGAGTATATCTTGAATTCTAGAGAACCAAACTAAGTTGTGATCAGACCAGTATGGTGAGGCCTGAGAAGCCAGTGAGAGCCCAGGTTTTTCCCGGGGGAAGCTTATATAGAGATCGATACACCCCAGACACTGCTTTCAGATCTGGGCTGTTACCTACAAGCACCTTTGCCCATCCTGCTCTGAAACCTCTGGGGCAGCAGGCGTTGGTTTCTGGGGTTGAGAACAAATGCTCTGTGTCCTTGTGTGAGCTGGTACCGCCCTGGTGTTACTTGATGATGTTTTCAATTTTATACGACACCTTTTTTCCAAATGGATTGAGAGGACTTGTTTAGCGGATGATATTCAGTACAGTAACCGTTTTTCTAGTCCTGGTTAGGTTCTTTCGCTGAAGGCCTTTTTTCAGGTAGGGGGTTGGAGTCAGGGTGGCTGTAGAGAACCTGCTGCTCTGACGTCAGAAAGCAGAAAGACTCCATAGGTGAGAACCACCAGTTCCAGGGCTTCCATGAGGCTCCAGGAGGCCTTGAGAAGGGAGGCAGGCATGCCAGCACGTTGAGGACCAGGGGACTTTGGTGCTAGTCTTACCTGCCGCTGATGGCTGTGACCTGAACATGTCAAAGATCCCTCCCTCTTCCTATTTTCTCTTCTACAAAGAGCTAGATGAGTGGTTCCCACAGGATTTTCCAGCTTCTTTGGATGGTGGGTGGGGTAGAGGGGGGGGTTGCTTTTTTATAGTGCAGATTCCTGTCCTCCTTTCTGACCTCTTGAATCAGAATCTCTAGGGATGGGGCCTAGAAATTTGTTTTGTTTTTGTTTCTTTTTTTAAATTTTTGGCTGCATTGGGTCTTTGTTGCTGCGCGCAGGCTTTCTCTAGTTGCAGCCAGCGGGGGCTGCTCTTCGTTGCTGTGCATGGGCTTCTCATTGTGGTGGCTTCTCTTGTTGCGGAGCACGGGCTCTAGGCACACGGGCTCAGTAGTTGTGGCGCACGGGCTTAGTTGCTCCGCGGCATGTGGGATCTTCCCGGACCAGGGCTCGAACCATGTCCCCTGCATTGGCAGGTAGATTCTTAACCACTGAACCACCAGGAAAGCCCGGAAATTTGTATTTTTAATATGCATCTCCTGGTGAATTTGGACACCCAGCCAGTTGTGGGAACTGCTGGACAATGCCTAGGGACCCCTCCAGCTAAACATCTTAGACCCCGTTTTGTGGACCACCCACAGGTCTGTTCTCTGTGTTGCCCCTGTCCTGGCTCCTAGAACAGGTCTCCATTACCAGTTGTTGTTCTGGTGCCGTATACGAGGCCTATTGACTGGTATTTCCGTAGGGCACAACCCCTAATGTAGGTTCTACAAAATGCTCCTGGGGAAAAGGAGTTAATGACATTTATAAAACAGTATCCAGAGCTAAGGGAAAGAACGGTTAGAGTGGAGGCAATAAGAGGGAAGAGGGAAGAGGGAAGATTTGGATTGATGGGCGTCCCTCTCGGGTAGGGAGATCTTTCGTGCAGAGGCAGGAACGAACGTGGGGTGCTGTCTCCTTACTCTCTGATGCCCCAGGTGTGTGGGAGGCCAGGGACCTGGACTGGCCTGGCACCTGGAGGGTTCTTTCCCCGGAGTATAAACAGTCTCCTCTCTGTGAGTCCAAAGTCCTTGAGGTTGGGGCCCAGATCGAAAACAGAACAGGAAGCTTAGAGTGTGGTGGCTACAGAAATTGTTTTGAAAATCTTGTTGACATTTCTCTGGCTGCAGCACCTATAACAAGGATATTTAAGAAAAGGGGGAAAAATACTTCTGAGTACATGACCTAGACACTCTGCTGAGGTTTTTTTGTTGGTGGTGTTTTGGAGGGTGGTTTTTGTTTTGCTTTTCATTTTAGTTTTCAGCTTTCAGGGTTGCTTGCTTGTTTTCCCCCATTCATGAAATGAATAGAATTTTACTAGAAATGGAAAATATAGAAAAGAAATCTGACCTGATCCCAAAGTATACCCTTAATGTATACCTCCTTCCGGTTTCGTTTTGTTTTGTTTTTTTACATGGGGCTAAAAACTTTCTAAAGTTTCCATACTTAAGAAATGTGTTATCCCTATTACCCTCATCCCTCCTCCAGAAAACTCCCAACATTCACCTGCCAGACCTGGTGGAGCCCATTACTAGCTGTGTACCTGCAGTGATCTACTTTGTGGGCCAGTGCAACTGTTAACTGACCTCGGATTCATTTCACATTTTCCCCTGCTCCCTGCCTCCAACAGCCAATTATTACTACATAGTTAATTTTGTGTGTGTGTGTGTGTGTGTGTGTGGTACGTGGACCTCTCACTGTTGTGGCCTCTCCTGTTGCAGAGCACAGGCTCTGGACGCGCAGGCTTAGTGGCCGTGGCTCACGGGCCCAGCCGCTCCGCGGCATGTGGCATCTTCCCGGTCCAGGACACGAACCCGTGTCCCCTGCATCAGCAGGTGGACTCTCAACCACTGCGCCACCAGGGAAGCCCCATAGTTAATTTTTGAAGCGATAAAAGTGTATTTGCATGTTTTTATAAAAAGTCCTTCACCATGATTGTAGATGCCCTAATCACCTCTCTTTCCCAGAGAGAACTTGACTTTTAAAATTTTACAAATCTAGATGAGCAAAGAGCAGAATGTTCTCGTGTTCCTTTACTTCAAGGCCATAATCGTAGACTCTAACTACATGTGCATTTCAAACTGTGTATCATGGGTCCAGAAACTAAAAAAGTTGCTTTTGTTTAAATTAGGTTGGTTTTACTCATTTTGTTCAGTAGACCTTTACTGAGCCCATACTCTGTGCAGTGAATTGTGATTCCTTGCACATAAGAAGCTTACAGTTGAGTAAGGAAGACAGGACTGTAGGTAGAGAGCTAGCATAGTCCCAAAGTGCATGTTGTAGTTTTTAGAAAACTTCCAAGTGTCCTAAAAACCCCATCACCCCAGGAAAAGCACACATTCAGAGTGGATGAGGAAACAGTACCAGATTAACAAATTCTGTCTTTCACTTACGTGCATAATGTTTAAACAGCCATCAATGCAAGTGTATGTAATGGACCGGTCCAGGCTTGCAAGTGTGCTGAGGCTTATAGTAACAAATGCTCATAACTGTAGGTAACCATTGTATCTCCCAAAAAGAAACATCTTATTTCAGAGATAGATACCAAGTAAAAACATTATCTGTACTGCTTTTCTTCTAAGGAATTTGAAGCTCTTTTTGTAGCAACCTTGACTTGTGAGAAATTCCTGTAGGCGTATGTCACAAACGCTTGGGAAATTTGTCTTGGCCCTCTTCCAGTGTGACCAGTTATTCTAAAGGGGTGCTGAAGGGCAGGGGGCTTGCTAGGTTTTGCTGTGTCTCTGTATGGTGTATATTTTAGAACCACTGAATTTAAAAATATTTTAGTTCCTAAAATATTTAATAAAGCCCCTTTGAGAACACAATCAGCAGAAAGGAGAATTGAGACTCCCGAGTCCGAGTCCTCGCTGTGCTGCTCTCGTCTTGTGTGACTGAGCCTGGGTAAGTCCCATCGCCTCTGTCCACACCTCAGGCCCCACCGAGTGAGGTGGCTGTGATGAAGCTCCCCCTTAACAGGCAGGTAAAGCCAGCGTGTTGAAATCCGTGGAGGAAGAGAACCAAGGGAGAGAGTGTTGCTGATGGTCGCTTTGTCTGATGAGGATGATGTGTGTGGATCTGCATATACCCCAAGGTGGACATTCACTGGGTATGTCAATGGATGAACGTATCCGACAACTCCAGAGTTGACCAGGGCTTGTAACGCACTTTAGGGTGGCTCACCACAGGGCCCAGGCTTCCCATCTGGAACCAGTGTTTCAGCCCCTCCTGAAGGCACTACCCTCACTTTCTCTCCGACACTGAAACGCCTTTCACTCTCTCTATCCAGGCTGAAGCCGACGTAGCTTCTCTGAACAGACGCATCCAGCTGGTTGAGGAAGAGTTGGATCGTGCCCAGGAGCGTCTGGCAACAGCTCTGCAGAAGCTGGAGGAGGCCGAGAAGGCAGCAGACGAGAGTGAGAGGTGAGGACCCCTCGTCCAGCCCACCTGTTAGCACAGCCTTTCCTCCTGGTGGAACGGGAGGGCTTCTCTGATCTTGGGCCTCTAAGAATTTTACAGTACCTTGGTGGCACTATTTCCTGACTTGATCCAGGTGCAACTAATGGTTTTGTTCATTTAACATTAGTGGGACACCTTTGTGCAAAGCACTGTTTTAAACCCCAAGGTTACAAATAAGAAAAAGACGCCATTCCTGCTCTCTTAGAGCTCACCACCCAGCGAGGGAGATGGACGTGTAAACGGGAGGTTTTAGGGATGTGTTTTGGTTCTTTAATTCCTACTGACCATGGAGCAGTTATGCATTTTTTTTAAAAAGATGACTTTATTTAAAAATATACCAAGGAAGCCGCATAGCACAGGGAGATCAGCTCGGTGCTTTGTGACCACCTAGAGGGGTGGGATAGGGAGGGTGGGAGGGAGGGAGACGCAAGAGGGAAGAGATACGGGAACATGTGTATGTATAGCTGATTCACTTTGTTATAAAGCAGAAAGTAACACACCATTGTAAAGCAATTATACTCCAATAAAGATGTTAAAAAACATGAAATATACCAAGGAGGCTTAGGCCGAGGTAAATACAGTATGGGCTGTCAGTTGTCAAAGAGCCCAAGAAATGAGAGGAAGAGAAAGCACAGATAAAACAGAAATACGATCCACAAAAGTAAATTGTTTTGGACTTAGTAAAGCCGATAAGACACACGTGCATAGGTAAGTACAGTGAGATCTGCATGTCTGCTGAGCATGCTCCCACTATGACCTGACTCTACCTGACTTAGTACCCCAAGATTCAGCCTTGTGGTAGTAAAGGAAAACCAGGGCCATATCAGCCATCGTGTATTCCACCAGGCATATTCTCTCATGTTCAACTGTTCAAGTTATTGTACTCATATTACTTGGAAGCACTCCAAGAAAGACTCCACAAGACTAGAGAGAGTTCTGCCCTTCGAGGGATGACAAAGTATTGTGATGTCTCAGACACTGGCAGTGTGTTTCTGCGCTGTGACCTGGGCAGGTGCATGCAGTCAGTCATTTTGTCCATTTCTCCGTCTTTGAGGTGCATTTCTGCCCCCTGCCACCATGGATAAAGAATGATTTCAGACTTTAGGATTAAAGAAGCTCTTTAGCTGAAGTTTTCAGCTCCTTATTCACTGTTGATTATTGATTCTTTTCTAATCAAGAGTTTTGGAATTCTTAAAGATGACTCATCATCTCTTACAGTGTACATATAACCAATGGTTTTGTGGCTGGCTTCTTCCTGAAATACACTTGTTAGTGAACCTGAAAGGAAGGCAGTCTGGCAGTGTTAGACATTGGAGTAAAAAGGTATTTAGAGATCATTTACTCCAGTCCCCTGGTTTTACAGATGAGAAGACTAGGGTTCAGAGACTGGTATGGCCTGCCCGAACTCTCAAAGAGAATTTATGGCTGAGCCAAGATGCAGGTCTCCTAAAATACACTGTAGTGCTTCATTTAAAAAAAAAAAAAGTGACTTATTTATCTTACTGCCTAGTTAGATTTTGGTAAACGAATCCCGTTTTAACATAATTTGTTATTGCATAAATCTGTAATATAGGTCAATTAACATTTTCTAAAACTTACCACCATGCTGAAGGATCCAAACGTATACATCAGCATAGAAGATGGTGTTGGTCCTGCCTCTCAACACCTCTGTTATGAGTTTTATTATAGGCAAAACTCAGTTTCTTCTCTAAAATATAGGTCAACCCACATGAAATTGCCATTTTTGCAGGTCCGATGTGGTCAAATACCAGCAATTTCATTTGCTTCAATCTAATACTTACATTTGTGGCTAAAGGGGTAAGAACAGCTACTTTCTTTGTGGGAGGGAAGTACATGAAGATAAGTTTGCTTTCGTTCTAACTTTGGTCCATTTTTAAGCTGAAGCTTCCCACCAGAAAAGGGCAGAAGTCCCATTATTTATATAGCAGGTAAAGCTTGTTGACCTTCCCATGCCTCCCACATTCAAACAGGATCCTCACATGGTACCTTTCATTTCACATTAGCTGCCTGGACAGTGTCAACAGTACCAAAAGTGTAACCTTTCATTCACAATAAACAGAGAGAGGGAAGTGTATGTCTTTTCTGCCTTCAGCTCTAGAAAGTCTTGTTTCATGGTTTGGAAGATAAAAGTAGCTCTGTGCTCTGTTTCGGTCTGTCAGTTACACGGAGCCTCACAAACCACTGTGGTGCAGGGTGAGTTCGTGGAGGTCGCCTCTAAATCTTGGGCCTTCCTGCATGTTATCCTTTTCAGAGGCATGAAAGTCATTGAAAGCCGAGCTCAAAAGGACGAGGAGAAAATGGAAATTCAGGAGATCCAGCTGAAAGAGGCCAAGCACATCGCTGAGGATGCCGACCGCAAGTATGAAGAGGTCAGATCCTGGGGCCCAAGGCCTTGTGGACTCCCAGCCGCGGGGGCCCAGGAGCGGGGGAGCAGTGTACAGCCTTGCGTTCTTCAGTGAAACCATCTGCTTCCTTAGCAGAAATGGGTGGTTTTGAGAAGCAGAGTTCCTTTGTCCCCAGAAAACGGTTCTCAATTTTGATCTGCTAGGGGATCAGTTGCACTGGGAAAGACCAAAGCTTTTTTTGTGCCCCCATGCCTCCTCCCACCCCCCGCCCCAAACACACACACACAAAGACCAGGACAAAAGTTCTCTGGTCAGGAGAAGGGAGAGTTGGGCCTCTTGTGTTTTGTGGAAGGGACCTCTCATGCTGTCACCACACAAGCAGTTCTCCCTAGTGTGATTCACCTGGCACAGCCCAGTTCAGTGTAGAGACACAGACCATGCACTTGCTCCCTAGATTCATGGAGGCCTTTCTGTCTGTCCTTCTCTCTCCTCAACGTTCACAGGTGAATCACCTCCTGGTCATGCCCCATGAAAGCAACCTCCTGTGTGATAACAGAGCCCACATGACTGTGTTAAGGTTTTAGTTTTTCCCTTAATGTACTATGGCTATCCTGAAACAGCACTGACTCTTCGTCATCATCATCTCCCATCTCCAGGTTACACTATGCCCACTAATTTTGAAATGCTTCCTAGGATCCCTTCTCTCTGGTCCTTTCTTCCACTGACCTCATTAGTCACCTCAGCAGCTTCTCATGTCAGCCTCTCTTGCTGTTTCTGTTGGCATTTGTAGCCTGCTGCACACAGAGGGAGTCGAGGTACAGAGCTCTAGATGGATGGAGTTCTCAGGATTATTTTCAGTCTTGCAGCCCCGCCTTTTCAGCATAAAAGGTGTATATCTCATCACACTGCTAGTTTGGAGATTGTGAACTTCATCTCTCTCCCTCCTTCCACGCTTGGTCTGGCTGCTATGTAACTATACAGGCCTCACCTAGGTAGGACTAAAGATGAGCCAGCCCACCCATAACTAGCCACGCTGGGTCTTGGTGAGCAGAAGCCTCTGGCCTCCTCTCCATGGGCACGCCTGGTGGAGAGTCGCTTCTCTCCAGTGGACGGGAAAGAGGATCATCTTGTTTGGAGGCAAGGACTCCTAGGGGCTGACGGATCCAGTCCTCACCCCACACCCCTCCTCAGAGCTTGGAAGCCCCATGGTGTGTGTGTTTTGTGTTTGTTCTGCTGCAGGTGGCCCGTAAGCTGGTCATCATTGAGAGTGACCTGGAGCGTGCAGAGGAGCGGGCTGAGCTCTCAGAAGGGTAAGCGGGCCCGGCGCCAGGAGGCTGTGTGTGGGGTGCTGCGGAGCAGTGACTAAACAGCATGACCTTCTGGCAGCTGCACATTTACCTGTTTCAGCTCCGGGCTCCTTAAGTGCTCATTTGACGTGGATGAGCCACGAGTATGGAACACGGAGGACTTGCGTGGGGTGTCTATGTATGAATGCGTGTATCACTGCATGCCTTACCTGCACACTGATTTTGAGAATGGCCTTGTGCATTTCCTGTGTCCACTAACAGCCAAGTTCGACAGCTGGAAGAACAATTAAGAATAATGGATCAGACCTTGAAAGCATTAATGGCTGCAGAGGATAAGGTACTGATGGCTCATGGATGGGTTTTAGGTTTAACTGCAACCCAGGCGTCTTTCAGCTTCCAATGCCTACTGGTTCATTTTTATAATGACTGCACCTTCACTACACCCTCTGCTATCTTACACCTTGCTTTAAGTGCTTTCTTTGGGTCCTTTATACTCCTTTGTTTTTCCTTCATAAATGCTCTTTGGTGCAGCCAAAAAAGAAGCCAAATTATCACACTTCGAGGTTGTTGGATTTTGTCACCCTGCCTTTCTGCTGTGTCGGGAGCAGTGTCCATGGCAAAATTGAGCGTTTTAGTACCTTGATGATTTGGCTACTTTAAGGCAGCCCTTTGTTCTCTAGGACTCGGTTTTCATTTTTTCCCATCCCTCTCCTTTTTCTCTCCTCCTTCCTTTGGCTTGTCTCCCACCCTTTCTACCTCTGATCGAAAACGTTAGCAAATGTGCCGAGCTTGAAGAAGAGTTGAAAACTGTGACGAACAACTTGAAGTCACTGGAGGCTCAGGCTGAGAAGGTAGGCCAGGAGCACGGCGTGGGGGAAAGGCACCTTTAAGAGCTGCTCTAGAGACACCCCCTTTTTCTCTTCTGGGGCCCTGCCAAGGAAAGGAGTAATCCATTAGACACTTTAGCAAATGGCGTCATTTTGAGGCAATTTCCTGATGATTATCAATAACAGATTCTTTTTTTTTTTAATGGAGAATCTATTTTATTTTGAGTATGTGAGTCATCTGTAACAATTTAATTTAAACCAAGTGCCAAATGGATAAGTTATCTTGTTCTTATCCCATGTAAAACAATAGGCAGGAAAACAGAGAATGCATTGTTGTATGCCATTTGATATCAGAGGCTCCATTACCTCCTAAGAGATCCTCAACATCTGTTGGCTGGGCTGACACTTTCGTTGTATTAGAAGACCTCAGTATAGGGTGAACTATGGCCTGACATCTGGAACATTCTTTCTAATTACAGTACTCGCAGAAGGAAGACAAATATGAGGAAGAGATCAAGGTCCTTTCTGACAAGCTGAAGGAGGTAATATTAAGGGTGTTGTGCACAAAGCCAGCTGGATTGAGTTTGTTTTTACGGCACTGTTCAGGGCTTTTTCATTTTCAAGTTAGAATGATCCAGGGATTTTCAGGGGTGGTCTTGGAGAGTGAGCTGTGCTCGCCACCTCTCACTGTGGTGACTGACTGGCAGGTGGTCTCAGACCCCATTCCTGGGTGCCAGGCTTGATTTTCATTCTCTAGTTTCTCTATATTTGTAGCTACTGGAAGCCTAAAACTTCCCAATTCTGATTGAAATAAATTGAATTATTGCAGGCTGAGACTCGGGCCGAGTTTGCGGAGAGGTCAGTAACTAAATTGGAGAAAAGCATTGATGACTTAGAAGGTAAGATCTTAAGTTTTATTTTTAACTTAATCCTTATGGCTGAGTAGTGACCCGGCAAAGTCATTTTCCAATCATTGCGTCCTCCTTGATACACTTCTTTGCTCTTGCACATTCTTCCTGTCTGCCCTTTGGGGTTTTCATTCCGTGGCTCTTAAACTCTCTGTTCACCAGATGACCGTTAGCCACCAGACGGGGCCCATCTCTTTTTGTAACAGCAGATGCCAAGCGGCTCTACTGCACACTCTTCAGAAGTGTGGCAGGTTTATTTCTCACACTGAGTGAGGTGGTCATAGGTGAGAATGACTGGTGTCTTTTCTGTCTTTAAGTGGTATCTCATTATTGCCAGGATGGTATGGATTTGTTTTTAGGCACAACTTATCTTCCCCCAAGTGCGAATTCAGTGTAAGGGTTTGGATTTTTTTTTTTTAAGTTACTAATCATCTTGGCATGTGCTGTGTATCCTGACGGGGATGGAGGGTAATAAGGCACTACACTTTGACATTATACTTCAGCACTTCTCCACTAAGATATTTAGGTTTTATTTTAGTGACACCCTCTCTGTCTCTCAGAAATCCTAAATGTTGAACTCTGAGGCTGTGAAAAAGAAAGAAAAAAATATATAAAATATATACATCAAAGGCAGAAGTGGCTAGAGAAGGGACTGGAGGTTGGTGCAGATGATAACCAAGCTGGTGGAAAAGAGCAAATGACAAATGGTTGCAGAACAATCTGCCAAATTGCGGCAGAGTATGAAACCTTCATCAGAAGAAGAACTGAATTGCAGACTTGGCACAGCAACACCATAAAAAGCGTGGCTCTCCTCGCTTTTCAAGCCTCCTGGACCAGCCAGGGCAGCTTGAGTGGGCAGACCACAGGAGTAGTCTGGATGACGCCCAGAAATCCATACCCCCGTGGTCTAGTTTGGTCCGGAAGTCAGTGGTTTCAGGGTGGAGCCAGATAAGGATTACAGACTGTAGTCACAAATTGTTTCTTCAAAACAATGCCCTTGGATATTTTTTCCACTGTTTATAGTGGCAGGTGGCTGACTACTCCAGTGTAATGAAATTATAGCTCTATAAAAGAAAGATGTTCTGTTACCCCTCTCCCAACCAGGAGACAGCCTTGTGTGGTTTCGTTCAGGGTTTAACATGGTTTACTGATATACCTGCCGTATTTGTTATGATTTTCATATTGAGTTTCTTGTTTTATTTTCTAATGGGTTTTGTTCTTTTTGTTTTTGTTTTTGTTTCAATTTTATTAAAAACAAAACGCACGCCTCCTGCATTGGCCACCTGCTGCGGCACCAATTCCTTCATGCATTGCCCTTTTCTTGCTGCTGTGTCGGGATGGTGTCCATGCCACCCTCACTCACCCTCCATCTCTTGATCACTCTCCATGTCCTTGCACCTCTGCCTTCCACTTCCTGGTCATAGACGAGCTGTACGCTCAGAAACTGAAGTACAAAGCCATCAGCGAGGAGCTGGACCACGCTCTCAACGATATGACTTCCATGTAAATGTTCATCCACCCTGCCTGCTCACACCCGTGCCCTCATGCTAATATGATAAATTCGCCACCACTCCCTTCTGTATCTCCAGAATCTCCATCTTTACACCTTTATGCTCACTGTCTTTGCATAATCTAGGATAGTCATTGTTTTTTCACATTCTACTAACATAAAGGCCAAGTAGATTGTCTGTCTATACAAAACCATTTTCCTTTCAGAATCCATTTATTTCACATTGTCTCAGCTAGATTGTTCCCATGAAGCAGTGAACTGGAATATGTGTGACTTGGGCACTGTCCTTTTAGGAAATTAAACTAGGCTCAAGTAGAATTGGTAGGCCACGCAATTGTGCAGGAATTTCCCAAGAAATATCAAAAGGCGGTTTCCTGAGATTCAGTTAAATACAATGTGAACATTTTTCGTAAAAGAAATAATAAATTTAAGGAACCCAACACTGTCAGATGACTGAGGCTCTCAGAGAAGGGAAATTGATCCAGAACAGCATAAAGAATGTTGCTGTAAGAAGTCACATTTTCCTTTTAAGGATTCTAGACAGAAATGAACCCTCTGCCGGGTAGCCAAGCCTTTAATTTTCTGTTTATATAAAAGAATTAACATACAAACACCACAACCTGTGTCAAAGAGATAGAACATAAAACACAGATTGTGTTATATGAGTTTGGGAGTTAATGGCCCAGCTTTTACTACTGCTGGGCAGTAAGAGTGGAGTAGGTAGTCTTAATCTCACGAGGACCTGGAGCATACACGACTAACTTACATATTACTAACCAAACCTGAATGTTAAGCTGGATCTGCCCCTCTAAATTCTAACCTGGAATGTTTCACAGAGGCTTCCTTTTAATCTCATAAGATGGCATTGAATTCCACATAAGCTGGAAATTTCAGTTTCCTGGCCCACCTGTCATTCCTTTACCCATGCAGAAAAATGGTAGCTTGAAGAGTGTTGACAAGTGCCTGCTGCCTTATAGATTATAGAATCGCCACACTACCCCTTGAGACATGACTGTCACCATGGAAACTAGAGAGAATTCCATCCTCTCTTCCCTCATTTGTAAATGAGGGGATGGATCAGATCATGTGTCTCTCAGTGCTAAAATGTGGTGATTCTATGAGAAAAGCTTTTAGCATTAAGTATGGTTAAATATTCTGAAAGGTGGGTTTAGCTTAAAATCTGTTTTTAAGTTCTGTTCATGGGTCTTTTGCAATGAAACTCCCCCAGAAGGGGCTTGTGCTGGCCTCGGGTCCAGACACTGGTGGGCAAGGATAGACATTGTCCTGTAGGTGCGGCTGGCAGCGGGTTTTGCATGTCTGCTTCTTACCTGTGTTTCATATGCTGCTCTCATCTGTTAGTTTAGCTTCCCTGTTTTCCATTGTGCCACTTTTTTCCTTTTTCTCCCACCTTTTCTCTTCATGCAGATAAGTCTCTTTGCTTCACTTCTCGCACGACCCCTTCATCAAGCTGGATGTCCCTCCTCTCTGAGTTCTGCAGTTTGTCTCTTCTCCAGCTGACCCTGGTTCTTTCTTTCCACATCCTGCCTTAGGGCCAGGCACACACTGTGCTTCCTATTGTACAGAAGCTCCTCATTGCAGTGTAAAATAAACACTGTGTAAGCTATTTCTGTTTGCTATTCTTTTTACTTATTTATTGACATTTTAGTTTCAACACTGAATAAAACTCCAAATCTTCATCACACATATGAGGGTTAATTTTTGGCTGCTGCTTTGCTCTTTTTTTTCTCCCCCCCGATTCTGAACATCATACATTAATACCAAAAGACTCTAAAACAGTAGTTCCTTGCGGAACTTTTAAAAAAATACCCATGCCTGGGTCCCTCTCAGAGTTTTGGTTTGCAAGCGTTAGAGTGAGGCCTGGGCATGTGTGTCTTCTTAGGGATTGAGATGGCTCTGGTATGTAGTACGGGTTGAGAACCCGTACTTGTGCTTGTTGGAGCCGGAAGATCTGCCTTGAGCAGTGCCTTCCTCTGCCAGATGTTTAGTTGGGATGTGGTGAGCCCTCTGTGTTGGTGTTTAGATAGTCCTGCTTGGGAGGGTGTGGCTGCCACCCCACATTGCTAGGAACTTACATATCAGAAAAGGTGAAAAGGAATGTGGATTCAAACAGTGTAAGTTGAGGTTATCGTTGATCATCCTTTTACAGCACAAAGAACAGTTAAAGCTTTTTAAAAGTATATTCATTCCTCAGCCACCTTCATTTTGATCATGAAATGACATTCTTAGGTTTAAGGAACATACGATTATGTTCAAGTCAAGATTTATTTTTGTACTCTTAAGCGCATCATGTATTCTTTAGGAGGGGTTGTACTTAAGTAAATCTTTGTAGTAATTAACTTTTTTTTTTTTTTTTGTGAACATCTTTAAAGCATAGCCATTAAAGTTGGTTCTTTTTTTTTTACCCCTTAAAAATAGTAGAGGGCTTCCCTGGTGGCGCAGTGGTTGAGAGTCTGCCTGCCGATGCAGGGGACACAGGTTCGTGCCCCAGTCCGGGAAGATCCCACATGCCGCGGAGTGGCTAGGCCCGTGAGCCATGGCCGCTGAGCCTGCGCGTCTGGAGCCTGTGCTCCACAACGGGAGAGGCCACAACAGTGAGAAGCCCGCGTACCGCAAAAAAAAAAAAAAAAAAAAAAAGTAGAAATTGTTCAGTTATAGTTTATCAGTTATATTTATAAATTCAAAACCAGCAATTAAGTGATTTTTTTTATAACACATCACAAAATTAGAACTTAAAAATGATGTGGACTTTTATTTCTTCATTCCCAATATTTCTCCATCCTCAACAGTCTGGCTATATTTCTCCTGTGTTTTAAATGTGGGTGACCTTCATCTGTTTGTGTATAGTTTTTCTTAGCCTAAGAGTGTTTATATACCCCTGTATTCAAGTAAATTTGGACAAATTGAAAATGTCAGTCACTCTACAAAACCTCAGAAGAGAGTAAAAATACTCTTTTTAAGAGGTAAGTGTATTTAATAATGGTATAGTGGACTTTTAAAAATTTATAATTTAGACAGTGTCTCTCCCTTGAGAGTGTAAAGTCTTCAGTAATTTCTTGTTTATCTTTTCCTAAGGTTTCTTGGGCCTGCTTTTGACTATGATTCCTGCCTTGTTCTTTTAAAATTCAGAGTAATAGAAGTGGGCCCTTCTCTGAGTAACCCTGCTTTCTGCCATAGATAAAATGACAAGTCTGAAAGTTCTGCTGAGCAGATGTTCAGTTAATTTTGGAGGCACATCTGTTTTTTGAAAGCCCTTCTGGAGATTTTCACACTTCCTATAAGTATATTCTACAAGGGGAAATGGGAAACTGATGGATTGGAAGGCAAATCTGGAATAGCCCAAGAAGGTATGGGTGCACAGGAGGTTAAATAGCTTTTTGATTTTATCAAGAAATTGTTGGGGCCCAGGCTTCTAGCTCACAGGGTCAGGCCATATGTAGAGGCAGCTGCTGCAAGAGCCTTGGTTGGACCAAACCCCAAAAGCATTGCTTGGCACTAGACATCCCAGACATTGGGGAGGTAGAACAGGAGGGAAGAATACTTGCAAACATATAAGTGTTCGAGGCACACCAGTTCCATGGCAGCTGAAGTGGAGCAGGTCCAAAGGAGGATGTGGTAGGGACAGCTGTCATTTAAGCTGCATTCACATTGACCCTCTAGATTCTCTGGGATTTCTCCAGAGTTCTTCCATCCCAGTTTGGCTGTACATTGGCTCAGCAGACTAAGACATCCTACCTGCCTTTGGTGGTATCTCCCACGCGATAGTGTGAATGTGCTAGTGGGGTATAGATTTTGCACCCCTCAAACATGCAAGATACCATGAAAGGTAGGAAGGATGTGGTAAAGAGATGAAGCAGAAATGTTCTTTGCCCTCAGTGAGCTGGCTATCTTGTGGGAAGATAGATGAGGGAAGCAAGTCTGAACTAACAGATGGTGTGCATTTAGAGTCAGCAAGGAATAGAGACAGTGATTCTGACTGGGCGCTCCCTGGAGGAGGTGGCATTTGACTGGGGTTTCGAATATTCAGAAAATTTGGATGGACAAAGAAGACAACGCAGCAGATATTCCAAGCTAGAAAGCACGACGAATATAACGTATTCCCCATCTCCTACCATACATGAGAGAAAATTAAAATAAGAATTGGATCAATTTCCCCACAGACCTGGGGGCTAGAGACGGAACCTTTTTCTTTTCCCCGGGGCATAGGATTATCGCTTTTCAAGATCATTAAGTTAGAGTTTTGTGGGTCTAGGTTGTCACCGTCATTGGAAGCAATAATGTATTCTCCAGCTTTTCATGGTAAGTGCCAGGTTCTTGTCCTTGTTGGGGCATCCCCTGGACCACCAGATACAGACTGACTCTTGCCAAGTGAGCAGATTACATGCCCGAATGTAAAATGCTTTTCACACTGGTCTCCATGTGGCTGTTTGAGATTTTATTCATTTTATACACGTCCATCTAGCACCAGAGAATGCCATCCTCTTCAGAAGGTCAGCAGTTAAATTTTAAGTCAGTTTTGAGTGGAGATAAATGCTTGTTCTTTTGCTGTTTGAGTAGGGTAACACGCCCTGTATCTAGGCTGGACGAGAGTTCAGAATTTGCACCCTGTATCACAGCAACTAGGGGAGGGACAGTGAGCTCAGTTCTGCTGTTAATGCAGCGGCGGTAGCCCCTCTTGGTGCTACCTGAAAGGAAAGCCAGCCCTGGGAGTGGAGATGAAAGGGGTTCCAGGGAGAGGTGAGCAGAAATGGGCAGGTTGAGGTTTTGCAGGAAGCTCTCAGCTGAACCCTTGCAAGGAGTGGGCTCGCCTCCAGCCCTGCTCCTGTTCCTGAGGCTGTTTCCAGAAGCTGCATTCAGCCCGGTTTACACAGTGGTTTTACTGAGATGCATGAGGAACATACCCTCTCTCTGTCCTCCTCCTCGAATCCTGCTTCTCTCTTTCCCTCCTGTCCTTCCAAGAGAGGCGTCCTGGCTCTCCCTAAGTCTGCCAGGCCTTTTCCATCCGCCCTTCCTGGGCACAGGACAGCTGACCACAGGGTAAGGGTAACCTGTTCAGCAAGTGACTGGCGCCCGAGGTACCTCTGTGTTCTGTCTGTGAGCTCCCTCTCACCAACTCCAGCTAACCTCTCTTCCTTCTGCCTCTTCTCTTCTGCTAACCTGCTTGCTGACCTGTACAGACGAACTCTACCAGCAACTTGAGCAAAACCGCCGCCTAACTAACCAACTAAAGCTGGCCCTGAATGAGGATTAAACTTAAGTGGGAGAGAACCTGGGCTGAATTCTAGGAACGCAGCCCATGGGCAGGAAATCTAAGACTGTCATACCTTCACCTAATAGGGTTGAAAACGATTCCTTTTTGCAGAATTGAACATGAATCAGTTGAAAGGCTGGCCTTGCCTGCATTTTCCTCTCATATCTGGAATAATTAAGTTCTCTTTAATCCCCAAACCACTTTTATGGTAAAATTACATCTGTGTATATGGATCAATGTTTATAATCAATTCAGCACTCATCTTTGCAAGAGCAGGTCCTCTTGTTTGAGCTGATACATAATGAGGACCAAAAAAATGTTTTCTATTTCCTACAGAGAACTGAGTCTTGCTTTAAGTTAGAAAGCCAAAGCAGAGGGGTGTGTATGGGTATAAGTATATATATATATATATTATATATAGGATGTGATATATATAATATATATTCCTATTACATATTCATATTTCTAACTTCTAAGTATCTGGTATAGTGTTTGAAATATGATTACCTATGCTTGGGCAAAATAGCTTTTGAAAACGAGTTCATGTCAGAAGTCCCTGATTGTCTGAAAGGTATGCTTTTTATTCAATCTAACAGTGTTGTTGGATTCTGGTGAGAATGTCATGCTAATAATAAATAGAGCACTGTGAAAATAATAATAAGAATGTCCTACTGGAGTGTGCATGAAACGTGTTGGTAATTTTTTTTTAATGAGTAACAGAAATAAATCATTGAAAAAGTTGTCAGAAAGCCTATTTACGTCATCTTTGTTTTCTGTGAGACTGTGTTACAACACAACTCTCAGACCTTAACTGCCTGTAACTCAGAAACGTCTGCTGTTAACTTCAGTGCTGCAAGCACCTCTCCCTGTTCCCACGGCACATGACCAGTGAACCTTCACCAACCCCACCTGCATTTTGTCCTCAGTGGATTGTTGGTGGAGGTTCACCTGGCCACTCTGTGAGAACCTGCTGTGCCTGTAGTTCCTTCGGGTCCAAGACAGCTTCCCCTTCGTAGGTCCTTGTCTGGAAATGAGTAATGTCTTATGAGCATGCCTGGCCCTAATCATCTCATCCTGTGTTTGTGATTGATGTTTGCCTGCCTAAATGTACAAACCACCACTGTGTCCAAAGCGCAGCTATTCATGACTTAATTTTCTAATCCCACCACAGAGAAAGTGGCTCATGCCAAAGAAGAAAACCTTAGTATGCACCAGATGCTGGATCAGACTTTACTGGAGTTAAACAACATGTGAAAACCTCCTTAGCTGCGACCACATTCTTTCATGTTGTTTTTGTTTTTTGTTTTGTTTTGTTTTTAAACACCATGCTTACCATGAAACCCCTTAAATGCATTTTTATTTACTTTTACCACTGTCACAGATACATCCACAAAGTACCAGCTAGATCAGGGGTGGGAAAGACACACACACACAGGCAAGCCCGTGTCAAGGCGACAATGATTTAAATGTGCCATTTCCCAAGTTGACGTTGCCACACTTCGTAGAGAGTAGCAACACAGTATGCTTAGTCCAGGAATCCTTGCTGAAGCAGAAAGATTTTCACTCAAAGTGCCAATGATACATGAACAGGAAGATTAATGTTGGAAACACAATCAGGTGTGGATTGGTGCTACTTTAAACAAAAGGTCCCACTGTGGTCTTTCATTCAATATTGTACAATTTAGAATTCTGTCCAACACTAATTTATTTTGTCTTGGGTTTAATGATGAGGTGAGACTACGGATCCTGTCTGGCAGAATTCACTAAAGCCAAGGGTTTGTAAGCCAACGTGCTCTTCTAAGGCTTCTGTTTTCTTTTAATTGGCACATTTGCAGTTCGTTACAGCTCGTGGGATAGCACGCGATGTGGATTTCCACCATGTTCAAGTGAAAGATTTAGGCACCACGTACAATGGTGAAGAAAAAACATTGTCTTAAGAGTTATAACTGTATGGAAACCTTGTATAATGATATGGAATAAATACACATTGTAGGACATTTTCTAAATGGGGTGGTCCTGTCATTTGTACTTTTACTTTGTGAACTTTAGATCGCGTGATCGACCTACCTTCCCTCACACATGTTTCTTAAAGCAAATTACTATCCCAATGTCCAGGAGGAAACTGGGTTTCACGTGTCATCCTCCCAGAAGCACTCAAGCCAGCATCCCTTTTGTCTGTTAAAGTTACAGCCAAGCAGCAAAGGACACTTTCCAAGTCCAAGCCTTTCTCCAGGTTATGGGTTATATCTGCATGTACATACATGTAGACCTTTTGCCATGCCTCTACTTGTTTGGGGATTTTTCCTCAATTCTTAGCTAAGTCTCTAGTGGTGGCAGTCATACACATCAGCAAACTGTGGGCCAATGCACCGAATGTGTTGTCACCTAGCAGTGTGATTCCACTTCAGAGTAGAAGTAAAGGATCTTGGTGATTTTCTGCTTTCTAACACATGTTGAGCTCTAAATTCCAATACATCTTCTTTTTATTGGACTTGGAAACTGAAAACATCACAGGTCAGTCTTAAAGACGTTAGACAAACAAAAACATTACAATATTAGTACAACATTGTACAATATTAGTTGTACAACATTACAAAAACAGATTACAGTATTAGTTGGCTAAGCTTGTGCTACAGAGGAAAAAAAGACGTTCCCATGAAAAGCAAACACAGTAAAATGGAAATAAATTCATTTGGATGCGTGGATATTTTCATTGAAAAGGATTCAGTATCTCTGTAGCTGTTCTTCCACACCCTTTGATCAGTATTAGGTTGGCCAGAAAATGCCTTCAGTTTTTTTTTTGTTGTTTTTTTTTTAAAGAAGATGTTGGGGGTAAGAGTTTTTATTTATTTATTTTTGCTGTGTTGGGTCTTCGTTTCTGTGCAAGGGCTTTCTCTAGTGTGGCAAGCGGGGGCCACTCTTCATCGCAGTGCGCGGGCCTCTCATTATCGCGGCCTCTCATCGCAGAGCACAGGCTCCAGACGCACAGGCTCAGCAGTTGTGGCTCACGGGCCTAGTTGCTCCGCGGCATGTGGGATCCTCCCAGACCAGGGCTCGAACCCGTGTCCCCTGCATAGGCAGGCAGATTCTCAACCACTGCGCCACCAGGGAAGCCCGCCTTCGGTTTTTTAACTAAAAATAAAAGACATTTTTCATTTTCACCAAGAACTTTACTGAACAGTGTATGCACCCTTTTGTTCCATTGCCTTCCGCCATTTTTCAGGCAACTTCATAATTCCATCTTCCCAAAACTTTGTATCTTTTTGAGCAAAGAACTGTTCCAGATGCCTTTTACAGTCTTCCAGGGAATTGAAATTTTTTCCATTAAGAGAATTTTGTAAAGACCTAAATAAATGGAAATCCGAAGGTTCAATGTCTGGTGAACACGGCGGATGAATCAGAACTTCCCAGCCAAGCTGTTACAGTTTTTGCCTGGACATCAAAGAAACGTGCAGTCTTGCGTTATCCTGATGGAACATTATGCGTTTTCTGTTGACTAATTCTGGACACTTTTCGTTGAGTGTCGCTTTCAGTTGGTCTAATTGGGAGCGGTACTTGTTGGAATTAATCATTTAGTTTTCCGGAAGGAGGTCGTAATAGAGGACTACCTTCCAGTCCCACCATCTACACAACATCACCTTCTTTGGATGAAGACCGGCCTTTGGTGTGGTTGGTGGTGGTTCATCTCGCTTGCCCCATGGTCTCTTCCGTTCCACATTGTTGTACAGTATCCACTTTTCATTGCCCATCACAATTTTGTTTTAAAAACGGGACGTTTTCATTACGTTTCAGTAGAGAATCGCATGTGGAAATAAGGTCAAGGAGGTATTTTGTCCTTAACTTACGTGGAACCCAAACATCAAAGCGATTAACATAACCAAGCTGGTGCAAATGATTTTCAATGCTTGATTTGGATATTTTGAGTATGTCGGCTATCTCCTGCGTGGTATAACGTTGATTGTTCTTACTTAATGTCTCGATTTGATTGCTATCGACTTCAACTGGTCTACCCAACTGTGGAGCATGGTCCAGCGAGAAATCTCCAGAACGAAACTTCGCAAACCACTTTTGACACGTTCGATCAGTCACAGCACCTTCTCCATACACTGCACAAATCTTTTCTTGCATTTCGGTTGCGTTTTTACCTTTCTTGAAATAATAAAGCATAATACGCTGAAAATTTTGCTTTTTTTCTTCCATCTTCAATATTAAGATGGCTACACAAAAAGTCACCAATTTTGATAAGTGATGTGTTTTTTTAAATGCACGCTGATATGACAGCTGTCACATACAATCTAACAAAATTGTTTTGAATGAAGTTAAAGACAACTAAGTGCTACTAGAGCCATCTTACGGGGAAAAAAACGAATGAACCTTTGGCCAACCCAATATTTTCTCTCCACAGACCCAAAGAGAAGCTTGGCGGCCAGGTTACAGTTCCCACCTCTAAAAAGCTGTCCTTTTGCTCAAGGCAAATAAACTCTACGTCTCAGCCTTCCTGCATCTTCACCAGCCCTGGGCACTTCCCTGCCCATCCTCAGCTAGACAGAGATGCCCCCTGCCTCACTCTAGTCAAAAGCTCTCCTACACCCAGCATCTTTTCACTCTGGGAGCCAGATCTGGCTTCACTTTTCCTAGCTGCCTAGCCTGTCGAGTCCTTAAATCTGAGATCATTCTTCTATGAAATGGGCCCTTAGCTCACAGGTTATCATCGTGGAACTGGAATGTGTGACCCAGGTGATAAGTCCACAGCACAGCACGTCGGGCACGCTCGATGGCCCTTCCTGCTGCTGCCCTCAACGTGCCGCGTGTGCCATGGAGACCAACACGGAAGACTTGGGGAAGCTGGGACAACACTAACTCTGCCCCATGTGGCATTGATTGTTATCAGGACTATTCTCAGATACCCTGTGCCAGAACCTGTCATGAGCTCCTTACTGGTGTTATTTTAGCTTCACCTCAGTCCCATTTCACTTACACAGAAACAGGCTCAGAGAGGCTGAGGAAACTTGCTCACGGGTCCAGAGCTCCTGAGGAGCGTGGGCTGGCGTCAAAGTCAGGCCTGTGTGACTCCAAAGCCCTGTTTGGTTTCTTCTTCCAAAGCAGCTCCTGGGCATGGGTAGAACCAGGTGAGGCAATGGGTACAGTTGGAAGAGGAGGAGGCTGGGAGGCTGGAGGTTGAGTCAGCTTGCAGCTGCCATGACCCCAGTGGGTGGTTTAAGGCCTCACTTCCTCCCTGGGTTCCAGGGACCAGATGAAATCAATGGATTACTATAGCATCATGCCAATTCGGAGAATTGTTATTACCTGATCGTTCTGATACATAGAAAAGGGAGAACACCCTGTCCCCAAGGGGCGCACAGCTTGGGTCCGACCCAGTGTGATCACCTCCGAACACGGGAGAGCAGTAAAGGCTCTTCAGTGTGCAAACACCGAGGCTGGACGCTGATACAGTCACCATTTAGAAAACCGTGTAGTACAGACAAAGCAAGATTCATACTCTAAATTCGTTGCCAAAACTTAGCAGGCCCAGATTTCAGAATGAACAGCTGGAGATGTTGCCTTGTTCAGTGTAAAACATTGTGGAACTCCACAGAGAAAGGGTACAGGTTAAGGATATAAGCATCTTCCAAAAATAATTTTGTGATTAGAGTTCTATGATCTCTTATTAAGGAAAAAAGAAGAGCACTTTTGTGGATACATTCTGAACTTTCTGACACTGGCATTGAAGATAACAGTTCTTACTGCTCCTCGAGCTATCGCTGGCAAGAACAAAATCTAATTTTTGTGTATGCTGCTGTGTATCCTCCAGAGTTTTAATACTTTCAGCCTGATTTTTATTTTTCTTCTTCAGGAAAAAAGGGTCTTTTTCACTTGAACAAGTATTTGAGTCGGTGTTCACCGTGTTTTCACCTCGTCAACGCTATTTGTCAATGTGATTTTTAAAAAAATCTGTTGTCACGTGTACAGACAGAAAAGAAATCTGAATTCTCCAATCGAAACCCTGGGGTGCTCAGGGAGCCATCATTTCCAAAATTGGAGACGGGTTTGGAAAGAAATTGATAGAAATGGCAGGCAGTACAAGAGACGTTCCTTCCATTTTATACACTTTTTGACACTGAGGTTTTCAGAGCTACATTCCTCCAACAGAATTCATAAATTTTGTGTGTCAAACAATGAAGCTATGTTGAAGGCTCACTAATGTGAATGCAACTTTTGCCAAATTCTTGACAAATAGGCATCCACCTGAGGATAAGACTGGTTGCTGCTGCCTGTGAGCTTTCTTTCCGTCTGTTACCAAGGCCGTGGAGAACAAAGGGGCGAGTCAAGGCCTTATCAGGGCCTGCCAAGGCTGGTGCCTTAACTGAAGTGCTGATTCGGAGAGCCGGAAGGAGGCTTATCGTCGTCAAGGCTGGAGAGTTGGGTGGCTTGCTCAAGGTCACCATCTGCTTGAGTTCAACCCCAGTTCCCCTTCAGGGCAGGCAGCACAGTGTGGGGCTTGGAAACCAGAGGGGCCAGGTTCAGGCCCTCCGCCACTCACTGTGTGACCCCAGGTTAATTTTACCATTTGTGCAGCAGTTTCTCCATCCTTCAAGCAGATGGTTTGCCTGTGCACTTCCTCTGAGGCAGAGAACTAAACGAGGTGATGATGTATGTAGTCTCCCCACCTCCGCCCTGCCTCTGCCTCCAGCCCCTCTTCTGCTCCTTAGCCCTGAGCCTTTTTTTCTCCCTGCGTTGGGTCCTTAGGGAAACTGAAGGTAACGTTTTTCCTTTTGAAATGAAAGAGACCATTCATGGCTTTGCAGTGGTATCTCACACATAAAATGCATTCTCAGTACGTTTGTTGATTGGCCCAGACACAAATGCTCAAGTAACAGTTGCCACATGGTTAATCACCTGTGCACAGGGGTGAAGAATGTTTCAAAGTCATAGATTCACATTTCATATTTAAGCAAAACACTGGCCCTTGAAAATAAGTTTCTGTTGCTCCGTTTCTTGCATTTGGATGCGTTGCTGAGTGGAAGCTAACAGAACACGGGATCCTGCTGGTAGCCCTTGCAGCAGATGTAAGTGAAGGCAGATCAGCCCTCATTCATTCATTCTTGAGGAGCCACGCGGAATCCCCTGTCTCCAGAGGAAAGCTAATGACGGGAAAGGTACAAAGCCCTTCATGTGTGTGGCCCAGGAACACACAGAACTCTGTTCTGTCTCCCGAGGGGCCGACTGGACATGGCTGGGCCGGAGGCATGAAGGAGTCAGCTCCGCTGGGTGGATGCTGCGTGAGGATGGGGGTGAGAGGTGAGTACACTTGATGATGGTGAGTCCTGATCTGTTGTCAACTCAGGAGATACTCGGAATTTGAAATGCTGCCTTTCCAGTGGAACTCTCGTTGCTTAGATTCATAAGTCGAAAATTAAATTCCCAGGTACATGCCGTGGAATAATGTAGTCCTGTGGCCTTCCGATGAGTCAGGTTTTGATGTGCTGACCACATCCTGCATCAGAACTAACCCCCCACCTCATCCCAAGCCCACTTCCTCTGTGAAAACCTGTTTCACGATAGAACAGTTTGCCAAGTAACTCCTTGAGTCATGCTGTGGTCAAGGACACCGCTATCCAAAGTGAGCCCTGTCAGTATCCCAAAAGGGTTAAATATTGTTGCTAAAAGCCCAGTGATCAGCCTATTAGAAATGTGACCCAGCACCCAGGCAGTAGGGTTTTTCATTTTTGATTTTAAGGTGAGTGATGGCTTCATAGGGGTGGCTGGCATATCTGCATCTCACGACCCAGCAGGGAAGTGATTGATTGCTGGCTTACTTGAGCTTGGTCACCACCATTCCCATGATGTGTCTTCCTGCTCTGTTCTCACACAGTACCCTTTTCCAGGATACTCCAGGCCTGTCTGCCTTAGCACCTTCCCAAGAAATTAAAAAGGAACAAGGCAGATAATCTGCCTAGGAATAGGAATGTAATCAGTGTAAAGAAAATGTGACTCCACGAAGTGTCTCTGGTCTCAAATCCTTGCAGAACTGTTCATATCTCTTCCATCCCTAACCCTCTACTTGAAAACTCCTATCTGGAATGTCTCTCGTTTCCAGCTTATGTTCTCTATTTCCCCTCCAGCTATAGTTTTTCATTAATCTCTTATTCTGCTCACTCAAACATAGAAAGGGCTTCCCTGTTGTCTTCTAGTAACTAGAGAATATGTGCAGATTAAGATTATAAGTAATTTGGCCTACAGGACTAAGAATTTCCATTTCCATTTAAGAAGAATTTATATTATTTTAGGGACTGGAGGATGGAGGACAATATAGAAAAAGTATAAAATAGAATTCTTGCCCTCAAGGAGTCTATAATCTAGAGGAGGCAATGCACACACATTAAGAAATAATAATAGGGTATGATTGCCTGGCAAAATGAGAGTAAATGATACAGGAGTGCATTGAAAACAGGCATTGTGCCCTGCTTCCTGGAAGATTTTTAACCACCTAAAGCCAGTGGGAAAGTCTTAGGCATGCTGTGCAATTTTCTTGAGAACTCCAGCCATAGGCATGCATGACTCACCCTTATCTCTCAAACCTTAGAAACAAGAGCTCTGTTAGTTTATAAATGCATTGGTTGTACTATTTACTCTGGCCACCAAGTTTTTTGGTTTTTTATTGTAAGTTTCTTTTGCTGAACTTAATCTACAAATTCTTCCCTCATACCCAGCTCCCATTTCTTGTTTTATGCCATTTAACTTTTTAAAAAATGTTTTGGTCCTACTGTACCTTTGCTTTTATCCTAGAGCATCTCCCAATCTTCAGAGCAAGGAGTAGAATATAAATAAATAATTACACGGACTCTTTGAGATCTCAAAATCATCTTCCTACTCCACAAGGGAGGTCTGCAGGGAGTCTTTGCTTCCTAGGAAAGCAGATGGATGAGAATCACCACAAACACTCATTTCTTCCATAGGAAGACTCCCTAGTGCTCTTTCCTGTGGACCTTAGAGAAGAGTCATTTGACCTTCTGGGGTTGCCAGACTTCAGCCAGCCTTCTTAATGGGTTAGGAGCCCTGGGGGTCTCCAGATAATCCTTCTTCCAGACTTCCATGAAAGATGGAAAGCGAGGTGGTGTGCTGAGAGAATGGAGTTTCACTGCTGTATTGATAGGAACTGCTCCCTTTCACTTTTCTAGTTTGGATTCCTACCCTAGATAGATAAAGTATTACTGATAAATGTAGCATAATGAAATTTGGATTAAAAAGACTCTAACCCGAAGAATTAATTCCAGCTTGTGTAACAGCAATAGATACATATTTATGTATTTAAAGGAATATGTAAATTTCATGCAGCAATTTGCAAGCTCAAATGAAAATCTATTTGCCATATTTGGATATAGGACTGCAAGGTAAATAAGCCAAATGTACACATAAGGTACAAGGCAACATATAATTGTATACATTTCCAGTTTGTCACAAAAGATTATAAAAATAAGAAAAAATCTATAAGGAAAAAGGTCACTTATAATCTCACCACCACTTTAAAAATTATTTTCCATGTCTTTTGCCTGTGCATATATATAGGACTTTGTATTTAAAACCTTATTTTTTGTTCAAAAAATTTGCATAAGCACCTTCCTATGTTCCTAACCTAGTCTTCATGGTATCATTGTATGATACTCCAACTGGTTAATGTGCTGTAATTTGTTGTTCTCCTATTTTTGAAAATTTGGATTCTTTCTAGATTTTCTTGCTCTCATAAGTAGGACTGATATGAGATTCTTTGTAATTTGGATATTTTCTGACTCATAGGAAATGAAAACATACACTTAAAAAAAAAACTATTTATTTGAAGTGCAGGCATACCCTAAATATAGTGTTAAGCTGTTTAACTATGTAGTGATTCCTGCTCCAGCCTGGACTGGATAGCCCATTTGATTTCCAGTCTTTGGGTTTTTTGTTTGTTTGTTTTGTTTTGTTTTTTTGCGGTACACGGGCCTCTCACCCTTGTGGCCTCTCCCGTTGCGGAGCACAGGCTCCAGACGCGCAGGCTCAGTGGCCTTGGCTCATGGGCCCAACCCCTCCACGGCATGTGGGATCCTCCCAGACTGGGGCACGAACCCATGTCCCCTGCATCGGCAGGCGGACTCTCAACCACTGCGCCACCAGGGAAGCCCCAGTCTTTGGGTTCTTAAAAAGAAACAAAACAAGACAGTCTCCCCACACTGGTTGAAATAGAGGCCTTTAAGAAATCTAGCTCCACACATTTCTCCCCCCTCCTCCTCCCACCAACAGAAACACACAATCTTGAACTTTAAGAGATGCTTTCACGGCAGCCACTCTTGTACCTCGTGTCTAGACCCAACTGATAAAAGTGAATAATGGCTGTGAGGGCTCAGAAGCACTGCCCAGGGTCACTCTTGCCTCCATTTGGGGAAGACCCTTAACTACTGGTAATGAACGGTGATAGAGGGAAGAAGCAGCAATAACAGAAATTTAAACTGCACTGCGAAGGATGTGGTCTAGGATAGAGGTCAAAATCCCAGGCTTTGCTCACTCTTGTTTTAAGAGCAGGCGTTTTCCAAACAGGTTTGCTTTGCATTTTGTGTTGGATCCCCGTGTGGTGAACAGATGGGAGGTTTTTATTTTAAGTTGTTTGCACTGAGGTTGACAGCCTGGAGAGTTTCCAGAAACATGGACTGAAGTTGCCTTTTCAAAACAAATCTGGAGGAATATATGCCTCAGGACGAATGTATGCCTCAGAACGTATGCCTCAGAAGCTGTTCCAGGCACATTGCTGGGCCCTGCCCCTTTGCCTCCTCTCTCCCTTTTTGTGTTACAAAAAATAAAAAACAAATACAACTACCAAAACAAAAAAAGTTTTGAAGTAAGACCAGAATTTGGAAGTCACTCTGCTACTTACTGGTTGTGTGACTTTGAGTAAGCTCTTAAACTGCTCTGTCTGCATAATGGGGATAATAATAGTACCTGCATCCAGGGCATGATTAAGATGCTACCTGTAACGTTTTTAGTACAGTGCCTGACACAGCAAACTCTCAATGATGGATAGCTTCTTTTTTGTGGTGTTATTTAAACACACCTTAGTCTTGTGTCTTTGCAATCAGTCATTATAGCCACCCTTCCCTGGCTTCAAAGAAAAGGCTGCCCCTGTCTCTTCCATACTCACCTGGGTGGCTGCCATATGGTGCTGTCTTTGCTCCTTCAAGGTTGCCTCTGATTTTCATCAGGTTGCTTCATCAGGATGGTTCAGAGCCAGATAGCCGATTTAGATCTTCCCCCTGAAATCACAAGGAGACAAGGCTTCATCGCCCTTCAGAACTAAAATCCAGGGAATTCCCTGGTGGTCCAGTGGTTAGGGCTCCACGCTTTCACTGCCGAGGAGGTGGGTTCAATCCCTGGTCAGGGAGCTAAGATCCCGCAAGCTGTGCGGTACAGCCAAAAAAACCCACTAAGATCCAATGTTGATGAACGGTAAGAACAGCCCCTCTCCAGTGGGGAGGGGTGGGCTTAAGGAAACTCTGCAAGACAGAAGGACCAACCATCACCAGCTCTCTGGGAGTCACCTCCCCCATGCCATCCAGAAGACAGCGCACATGTCCTGTGTCTCCACCAGGGTGTGATGGGGCTTGCCTCTGAGGTTTGGTCTCCTGGGGATTTCTCAGTGACACTATGAAAACCCAGTTCACCTGGTTGGTGATCCTATTCCCAGACACCAGAAGGTTACTTAGGGTACTGGAAAGTTTTCTTCAGACAAGGACAAAATCCTCATCCTCCTTTGGTGAAATCCTTAGCATCGGAGGTCCTGCTTCCTGGTTTCCCCTGTTGAGATGTGGCTCCTGTCTCTCTATCTCTAGCCTTGGAACAAGGGGGTCGGGAGGAGGAAGCAGACTTTTCTCAGTCGGCGCAGATCCTGGATATGCAGAGGAGGCAGGAGCTGTGGCTTTTGTCTAGAGAGGCTTTGGACTGTGGGGCCGGGTGCAGGGACCCAGGAACAAAAGCCAAGCACCTGCTCTGTGCTTCTGGGTCTGGTTAGCCAGGGTATCTGACACCAGGGAACATCTTTCCTTTCACACTCCATTGTCCTGTGGCTTCAATTACATTCTTGACTCAGAGCCCAGGAATGAGGATAGCAGGCACTCCAGAAATTCTTAGAGCAGCGACTCACTCTAGGGAGTTTGCAGTCCCCCTACCTCCCTAACTACTCTGCACACCACTGGTCTTGCAGGTGGAGGGTGTCACCACCACCTCCACACAACTGGGCGAGGGTTCCTTAGCCTCAGAACTGGTGTTAAGTTGGGTCCTACAGGGGTGTGTACTGAGCGCATCAGCAAAAGCAGGAGAGCCCAAAAGAATGAGAAAAAAAGAAGAATTTAGTATTTTATATTTCCCCCCAAAAAAGCACTGATGAAGTCATCATTGGAAAAATCTGAATATCCTTACTTCCACTTATTTTTTTCATTCTTTTGTTTTATTGAAGTATAGTTGATTTTGTGTTTCAAGTGTACAGCAAAGTGATTCAGTTACACATACATATATTTTTTTTTCAGATTCTTTTCCCATATATGTTATTACAAACTATTGAGTATAGTTTCCTATGCTATACAGCAGGTCCTTGTTGTTCCACTTATTTTATTTTTTTATTTTTATTTTTTAAATTTATTTATTTATTTATTTATGGCTGCGTTGGGTCTTCGTTGCTGTGTGCGGGTTCTCATTGCGGTGGCTTCTGTTGTTGCGGAGCACGGGCTCTAGGCGCGCAGGCTTCAGTAGCTGTGGTTTGAAGGCTCTAGGGCACAGGCTCAGTAGTTGTGGCACACAGGCTTAGTTGCTCCGCGGCATGTGGGATCTTCCCAGACCAGGGATCGAACCCGTGTCTCCTGCGTTGGCAGGCGGGCTCTCAACCACTGCGCCACCAGGGAAGCCCCACTTATTTTATTTTAAATAACAAATGTGTGAAGTCTTAAGCTGACTGTATATCTCATTGATGCCATGGCCCACCACCACAAAGAGCTAGGCCCCTCTGCAAGCTTCTCACTTGTGCACTTGCCCTTGACTCTCCTGAGGACCCCAGCCCACCATCCCCCAACACACGTTCACGCACGTGCACACCTAGAGCCATCATCACCTCCACCACTTCTCTCATATGGGGCAAAGGCCGACCACGGTTATGTGTTAACATTTCACATGTTTTGGTGAGTCTGCAACATGGACAAAACCTGGGTTCAGTCCCTGGTTCTTCCCAGGTAACAGATGGATGATTTGAGGCAAGTTGTTTTGGCCTCTCTGAATTTGTTTCCTCCTCTGTCTAAGCCTGTCCTTTATGGTTGCATTAAAGAATAAAACAGAAAATATGTCCCAGGTCTGGTGCGTGGCAGGCTACCAGTAAAGATTAGGGTTGTTGATGCCCTTTCTCCACTCCTGGCCCATTCTGAAAGGAGGAGAGAGCAGCTGTCTGTCTCTAAAAAAGAACCACCGCCATCCCATGTTAGCCCAAGACTAAGGGGTCTCGTAGGGCACTTTTACTCTTTGAATTAGCCTCCTGAGTCTCCCGCCTCCACTGCCCCAGACTTTAAAGGGAAGGGGCATCTCTGGAGAGAGGCTAGGTGGTGCTGGCATCATTCTCTGAAATTAATGCCTAATGTTTTTCTTTTGTTTTAGAGTCAACCATTAACAAAACACCAGATTCAAAGGGTGGTGCCGGCATCATTCTCTGAAATTAATGCCTAATTTTTTTCTTTCGTTTTAGAGTCAACCATTAACAAAACACCAGATGAGTGTGTCTGAGGACTCCTCAGGGAGGGAGGCCCATCTGGGAAGGGCAGGGCCAGCCCTGAGCCTCCTTGTGTTTCAGCAAGTGGTGCATTTCCCTCTCCCAGGCCCCTGTGTTGTGAAGCTCATGGCCAGCAGCAAGGGCCATACGTGGCGGGAGGGGCGGGGGGATGCAAAGTGTGGATTCATGCTCCCCACACTTTCAGGCACACGAGAATCACCTGGGGACCTTGTCAAAATGCAGATTCTGACTATGGTCTGGGGCAGGCCTGAGGTTCTACATTTCTCACCAGCACCAGGCAGTGCCAGTGCTGCGGGTCCGTGGACCACACTTGGAGTAGCAGGGCTCTGAGGTGTCACTTGTACTGGAATGTTGGCATTACTCAGAGAGACTGTAGGTGGTGGGAAGAAACAGGAACCAACTCATTCAGCCCAGGAGGCGCAGTCCAGAAGGGAGCATGTGATGCCCACACCAGCCTGGACTCTGGGGGGATGAGGCCCTGGGGAAGTTCCACAAGACTGGATACAGTGAGAAAGAAGTAATTCCTCACCAGGGAATTGGGGCATCTTAGGTAACCTAAACTCACAAGTGCCAACTCCAGCCCTCCCAGGCTCACAGCAGGCACTGAGGGAGCTAAGGCGCCAGTCAGGGCTACAGGGAGGCAAGTGCTAGGGTGGAAAATTCAAGGAGGTGCCCACTCTTGAGGTCATGCAAGTACGTGCACATGAAGGCCTCCTTGGCTTTTCTTTTCTTTCCTTCTAAATTTATTATTTTCTTCCTTCCTTTCTTTTGTGTTGGGTCTTCGTTGCTGCAAGTGGGCTTTCTCTAGTTGCGGCGAGCGGACTTCTCATTGCGGTGGCTTTTCTTGTTGCGGAGCATGGGCTCTAGGCGCACGGGCTTCCGTAGTTGTGGCACACGGGCTTCAGTAGTTGTGGCTTGCAGGCTCTAGAGCGCAGGCTCAGTAGTTGTAGCACACGGACTCAGTTGCTCTGCGGCATGTGGGATCTTCCCTGACCAGGGCTCTAACCCATGTCCCCTGCCTTGGCAGGCGGATTCTTAACCACTGCGCCACCAGGGAAGCCCGGCCTCCTTGGCTTTTGCACCCTGGAGGCCTCACTCACCTCTGCCTAGTCCAGCCCTGCTAAGGCAGACACCAGTCACTCTTTGGTTTCCCTCTTTGATGTTCCATCTGGGACAGCCAGCTTGACCCTCTGTGCCCCTGTTTGTCCCTCAAGAAAATAAAGATAACAAAGTGAAAGCGAGGAAGATAGTGCTTACCATAAACATCTCCAGAATCTATTTATCTTGGAATGTCTAGCACCTAACCCAGGACCTGGAATGTAGTAGCAGGTGCTCAGTAAATGTTTTGTTCAATGAATGATTGAATCTTATCACTCAATGGAAAGGACCTTTCCTTATCTAATTGCAGTTCTCCCCTATCAGAGGGCAGGGGCTGTTTTTCATCATCTCTGTACTTAGTGTGCTCCTGGAATATAATAGAGGCCAATAGAAGTCTGTTGAATTTACTAGAAGTGAAACTTATTCTCCCTGAAGGTAATAAAGTCAGTAGTTGTTTACAAGGCGGCAAATGAGGGGCCTTCTTCAAACTATTTCCCTTGTTCTTCTTGAAATTCCTGTGTTGATAATTTGTTCCTTTGACTTTCCTTTTCCTTACCCACTTATCTTACTATATTTTTCTTTTTTTAGCCTTCTTGTGGCTTTTAATTTGATATGCCATCTTCCAGAACGTGCCCCAGTTAAAGGGATTTCAGCTCTCATGGAGGAGGCGGGAAGGTTTGGTTTTGTTCAGGGTGGGGTTGCAGGGGTACCTTTACCACCAGAGAAAGCCCTGAGTGGCTCTTTTTTTCCCCCGGAGTGGAATTTTTTTTTAATTGAGATATAGTTGATTTACAAGGTTGTGTTAGTGTCTGCTGTACAGCAAAGTAATTCAGTTATACACATATATATTCTTTTTTCATATTCTTTTCCATTATGGTTTATCACAGGATATTGAATATTGTTCCCTGTGCTATACAATAGGCCCTTGTTGTTTACCTATTTTATACATAGTAGTTTGTATCTGCTAATCTCAAACTCCTAATTTACACCCCCCCGCATTGTCTTACTTTAAAATAACAGGCCCATAGGGAAAGGATTACATTAACCAAAAACAAAACTTTGCCTTCATTGCATTTTTTCCTTGGGGATTTTGTAAACCAGGCAGACTATCTCTGGTGGGCCCTATTCAAGCCACTGCCTGTTTTTTTACAACCTGGAGCTAAGAATGGCTTTAAAATTTTTTAATGGTTGAAGAAAGCTCAGAAAAAGAATAATAGTTCATGATATATGAAAATTATATAAAACTCAAATGTCAGTGTTTAAAGTTTTACTGGGACACAGTCACATCCATTCAGTTCTGTGATGTCTGTGGCTGTTTTGTGCTACAATAGTGGAGCTGAGTGGCTATGACAGAAACTTAGTGTCCACAAAGTCTAAAATATTTACTATTTGGCTCCTTTACAGAAAAAGTTTGACTCCCTACTCTCAGAGGAGGCTGTTTGTACTCCAGCACTTATCCTATTGGCTTGTTCCAGTATTTTTTTACAAAATCACTAGATATAACCTAATTTTAGTGAGGAAGAGACACTCATTTTAAAAGCTACATAGATTCCCAGAAAGTTATGTGTAAGTAGAAATCTTATGAATAAAATCATGGTTTAAAGATTTTTTATATTTCTACTTAAATAATTATTTAGGTGTGGAGAGATGACAATGTTCTCTCTCTGAGTTTTGGAGTCAGGTTTGTTTGAAGCAGGCACTGTGTTACCGCAGAGGCACCTCCTCTTTATCTTGTCTTTTCACTGCTCATAATTCTTGGGGCTCAGGCCGTCAGCAGTGGTGCACTCCATGCTTAATCTCAGTCTCGGCTGCCTGGAGGCAGACTGCTTGAATTATGCCCCTACAAGAGAGGGACAGTTATCTCAGGGCCGGAGGAGGAAGTGATTTATTCTAGGTACTCCCAACAATATGCCTGGGAAATCATCTGTCTGCAGCTAAATGGTTTCCATACTGCAAGGAGTAGGGGTGGGCAGCAACAGGCAAGGATAGGGATTCCAGAATTGGCATTTCTCCTCTTGTCCCCCACCCCACCCTCAAGGTTAGCAGTAAGTGTGAGGCTGTCCTTCTGACCCCCATAGCCCCACATGGACTCTCTCCACAAACTTTTGGTTTTGCAGCTGGTCAGCTCGAAGGAATGTGAACTTAGGCTGAGTTGGCAGCACAGAGATTTTCAAGTGTGACATCACTTCCCAGTCGGGAAAGTTGATGAAGTCTGATCCCAGCCTGAAAGTTGTGATTTCCCCTGGCTCTCTGGAATTCTAGGGTTCCTGGATTTGCCGGAGGCATCCTGTTGCTCTCAGCAGTATTAGTCTTGGAGCTCCGTGTTCCCTTCCCACCTTACTGCCGCATGAGAATTCACAGGCCACTGGCAGGATGGGAGCCTTCTAGCCAGCCTCCGGATTGCAGGTGAGCAATTTGAAAGTCAAGTCCACCTTCAGGATGGAGGAGAATTAATGGAAGGCTACAGGCTTTCACTCTGCCTCCCCCAGTGAATTTTTCCATCTGCCGTTTTCATAGTGTAATGTGGTACATATCAAGAAATACCTTTAAACCAAGAATCCCCAATCTTTTCCTGAGGTGAAGAGACTTTGCCTTTGTCAAGAGTCATAAAATCCCAGTAGTACCACACAACACTTCTGACACCAGATGTATGGGTTTTCCACACATCAAGCAATTCTCTGACACCAGCTGGGTGTCCTACCATTCAGTTCAGTTCTGCACTATGTACTTAGGGTTAGCATTAGATCCCACAGGTTAAGGGCTCCGTCCCACAAGACTGTTCCCACTCCAGGGGGACAATTCCCACTTGCCAATCCCAAGTCCCAAGTCCCAGGCTGTCACCCCTACTTCTGACCATCCCCTGGCTATAAATCGAAGTTCCTCGACCCCCTCCTTGGGTTAAAAATTTTGCTAGGATGGCTCACAGAACACAGGAAAATATTTACTCATGGTTATCAGTTTACTATAAAGGTTATAATAAAGATATGAGGGAATTCCCTGGTGATCCAGTGGTTAGGACTCAGAGCTTTCACAGCTGGGGGGCCTGGGTTCAATGCCTGGTGGGGGAACTAAGATCCCACAAGCCGCATGGCGTGGCACAGCAAAAAAATAAAAAAGATTTGAATGAGTAGCCAGATAAAGAGATACAGGGCAAGGTCCCGTAGGGTCCCGAGTGCGGGAGCTTCTGTGCCCGTGGAGTTGGGACATACCACCATACTAGCTTGGAGGTGGGTGGCAGGTACAACCATGAAGGCGGATTATTAATGGATGGGACTAAGTCATTAAAAAGGAGTGAGAGGAACTACTATATGCCAGACAGAGGAAGCACCATCTTTGATGCAGCTATCAGTATTTCTTTACAGAAAGTATAAAAATACAGCTTCAAAACACATGCCCTAGACTCTGCTCGCAGACTGCCAACCATAAGCTCCAACTGGTTCCTTGGACTTTGCGCAGGTTCTCTTATTCGACGCTTGCAATAACTATATGAACAGGTAATATTATCCCCTTTTTAAATGAAAACAAAATTGAGGCTCAGAAAGCACACAGCTGGGAAGTGGTAGAGCTGGGATCGGAGCACAGGACTGGCCTGTGCAAAGTTCAAGTTCTTTTTTTTGCCATTTTCTGCTACTTTTCTGCTGAGAATGCTAATGAGCTTCAGGGAGGAGAGGAGGGGCCCAGTGGGAGTGGCTGGTTTGAGGACGGGCCAGGCAAGGCTCCAAGGCCTTCTGATGGACTGCCCGTCTGTCCTTCAGGGAACCCTGGGATGAGCTGTAACGGGAGTGAAAGTCCAAGGGAGAAGACAGACGTCCCCCAGGCAGAGAAAGCTGAGCCCGCTTCCCCCACAGTGTGGGCCATGGCTTTACAAGACGATTGGGCAGTTGAACCCAGTCCATGCTGACCCAGATGACAGAATCAGCCTTTTTAATTAGTTCATCTGGTTCACCTGGTGGAAGTGACAGTCACTCATAATTCAGGAGGTGCCGATTTTCCATCCCCCGAGTAGCACAACCATCCCTTTAGAGGGACTTCACTTGTCAAGTTCAGTGAGGAGACAGACCCCTGCCCACCAGCACCACATTATAACTGCTGTGGACCCTGGGTATTCTGACTTTTAGGGGCTCCTTCCTCCATAAAAAATGTTTAAATTTTATTTTATGTCTGCATTGGTATGAAGACAAATATATTAATATTATATATTAAAACATTTTCTTCAACCTAAAATTTTTTTTTCTTCTGATTTTAAAAGCAGTTAAGACACATTCATGGGCCTCCTAAAGTGTCATGTGCCCTGGGCACTGCACCTCCCATGATTTAACAGAGAAGTTGGCCCTGCTGCCCACCCCTTCACCCTCTGCTCCATCCCACCTCTGTGACCCTGTTTGCTCAAACAAGCAAAGAGTCTGTATTTGCTGAAGGAGATTCACAGTACACTGCATTTCTTCCCGGAAGAAAGCTGAGTAATAAAAGGCAGTCGAAGGGAAAGAGACCCTGAGAAAGCCCAGGACTGGGAGTCGAGAGGCCTACGTCTCAGTTGGGACTTTGCCACCTGACTCCTCAGTTGTCCTGGGGAGACAGGGGTATGTTGTTTCAGGGGTGTGTTGAAGGTCAGAGGACCCAGAGGCAGGACCATGAGCGGGAGTAAAGTTTCAATGAAGCCAGAGCTCAGATTGATCTAATTACTTTCTAACGGTGAAAAAGGCAAGCAAAAGCCTTGACCTGAGAGATGGGAGGTCGCCATCCCGGAAGTGGCCAGCAGGGGCTCCTGCCCAGGTGCTCTCAGGGGATGGATGCACCAGATAATACTTGTGAAAGGAGATTTTCACAAGTATTGTGAAAATACTAGATGAATTCAAGGGACCTGGAGAGTGCAGGCATTCCTGGCAAGTCTGCTGTTTGAGAGAGAAGCAGCCAGACAAGGGAAGGGGACAGTGTGACCTAGGCTCCCTGGAGAGCAGCCCTGGGCAGGGTGGCCACACTGCTGGCACAGGCAGCTTGGAGGATGTGGGGTGAGAGAGGGTGGACATGGGGTGGAAAGGGTAGTGCCGACCAGATGGCAGGAAGCTGCGAGGGACTTGAGTGACCTCTCTCCACGGCCCTCAGAATTTATCACATCTCCCACTTCATGAAATGTTCAGTGTGGTTGGATATTTTGTAGGAAACAACGAAGGAGCTGAGCTCTGTGACCAGTTTCGATACCAGCTGAAACCGAAGCATGAGCAGATATGCAAGAGCAAAGAATCAGAAGATGCCAGAAGTGAGGTGAGGGACGGGTCAGAGTCTTGGGAAGGGCTTTTAGCAACAGCAGTCAGGGCCGTCTGGCCAGTAGGCCCCGCTGGCACAGGGCCTCTTGCAGACCAGCTTTTTCAAAAGCCTGTGAAAACGTGTGAGATGAGAAAAAAATTAATGGATCTAAAACATAAAAAGTATAAAATTGAAAGTAATACATTTTAATGAAGCATCCATAAGACATAAAATTATGTCAACTTCATTCATTTTTCAATTTAGTGTTTATAAATTATTTACATTTGAAAAGAAAGCGACGGTTTGATTCTCTCACCCTATAAAATTTCTTGTGTGTGTGTGATGACAGCCCACAAATCATAGTCAGTCATGTAGTCAGTGAATAACTGGTAGCTAAATAATTTCCAAAGCAAAATTAAGAAAACCTTTTTGATTTTTTCCACAGCAAAAAATGTTATATTTCATGTGAAATGTGGGTATATGCTAATGTGTTTGATATGATGTGGAATGTGGACTCCATAATTAAAAGGCCCTGGGGCTTTTTATGGTCTGAAACCAGCCCTGGTCATAGGCCCTGGAATTGGGGTGTAAGCCAAGTTGAACCAGATCTATGAGGAGTGAGATGGGGGCCTCAGCTGATGTCAGATAATAACTGCATTAGGTGAACTCAGAGCCTTCCAATTCAGAGTCCATCTGTACACAAGTCCTTTCAACCCTGAAGGGCTAGTCAGATGTATAAGCTTTCATTTGTATTTTTATTTTTTATCTTTTATATACAATGTGTTATGCATTTTTAAATCATTTTTAAAATTTTTTATTTTTTATACAATTTTGAAAGGTTACCCTCCATTTACAAAATATTGGCCATATTCCCCATGTTGTACAATACATCCTTGTAGCCTGTCTTAACACCCAGTAGTTTGTACCTCTCACTCGCCAATCCCTTTAATGCCCCTCCTCCACACTGGTAACCAGTAGCTTGTTATCTGTATCTGTGAATCTGCTTCTTTTCTGTCACATTCATTCGTTTGTTGTATTTTTTAGATTCCACATATAAGTGATATCATACAGTATTTGTCTTTCTTTGTCTGACACTGAGCATAATGCCCTCCAAGTCCATCTATGTTGCTGCACATGGCAACATTTCATTCTTTTTTATGGCTGAGTAGTATTCCTGTGTGTGTGTGTGTGTGTGTGTGTGTGTGTGTGTGTGTGTGTGTGTGTGTGTATCACCTCTTCTTTATCCAGATAGATGAGCTTTTAGATATGGTGAGCATAAAGCTCTCTGGAAGGAAGAAGCACCTTACAAGTGTAGTGAACTGTTATATTAAGTCTCCACTAGGGCTAAAGTAACTCAGGGAGGAGAAAGTGACCCAAAATGAGCAGGTGATAACTTACTACTTGGCTGGTGGCAGGGAGCCTACACATGTCAGGAGACCTGGGTATGAGGCAAGGAGCCAGTGGGGGGCCTCTGGCCTGGACTGGCTGACGTGTAGCATCGCTTAGCGGTGGTAGGTGTCCTGGTGGCAGCTGGAATGTACTGTCACCCACTCAAGCACTAAAAGCCGACACTGATTGCCATCCTCTCCTTTTTTCCCCCTTAATGATTTCACTCTTACACTTGAGAGAAGGGAGGAGAAATAAGAAGTGCTCTCCAGACTTCTCTCTCCCCCCCTCATTTTTTGTCTTGGTCCTTTTCCCGGGCTCCTGTTGTGCCATGCCCTTCCTCGTCACACCCAGCTGTGTTCTCTCCCTGCCCCAGCCCTCCACAGCCAGGTTTCTTTGCCTGCATGTTTCTTTCAGTGAGGCCACAAAGGTGGGACCAGTAGATACCCCACTGGAAGCCTCGCAGGCTGGGTGCAGAGCTGTGAGTGGTGGAGAGGGGGGAGGCCAGCCTGAGGAGCCCCAGGGGTAACCATGGGAGAACTCAGGCCCCCCATCACCCCACCACCAGTGGCTCTGGGCAGAGGATCTCAGCCCTGAAGTAGCAGTGAGGGGATGCTGGCTGTAAGGCCCCTGGTGTTTGCTTCTCATGGTAGGTGACCCAGGGAAGGCAGCTTAATGGGTCTGTGTGTCTCTCTATCATGGGTGTCAGTGATCAGAAAGGAGCAGCCAAAGAGCAAAGGGGAGCAGTGGCCCTCCTTCCCCAAGGAGACCCCGCCCCTTCCCAGGGCTACCTCCGTCACACCAGGGTCCCTTCAGACCCTGAAGTCTAATCGTTTTCACAGCCGTGAACTAACATTCATCTAGTACTTCCCTGCGCCCCGTGATGCTGGGAACAAGGTGGGGCAGGTGTCAGAATTATGCCCATTTTACAGGTGAGGAAACAGTTTGGGAGTGAACTGACTGGCCAGTGTTCTGGGGCTAGCAACGGATGAGCTGATCGAGATTGGAACCTCATTCTTCTGACTCCAAGCTCAAGGTGTGTGGGCTTGAGCTCCGAGCCCACAGGAAGCGCCGGCTCCCACTAAGCCTCCAGTTAGGCCATGAGTGAGTATTTGGAGTAGGAGTATGCACGCAGTGAGTACATGCGATCCCAGAACCAGAATTTCTGTCTCAGGCAACCCTCAAGGCTCCTAAAATGCAGACGTCATGTACAGCCGTTGAATTTTAGAGGGGAAGATTATTTCTTTTATGGCAAAATTCATTCATTCATTTATTCATGTATTCATTCACTCAACAAGTATATATATTAAGCAATACTCCATCTCCAATAAACGCAAGCCAATTTGCCAAAACTCAGCACCCCCCTAAAACCCCACCTGCAACATAATCAGCTCACTCCATTTGTCGATTTAATCACTTTGTTAACTGACTAGTTTACTAGTTTTACCAAGTTTGCTTATTTTATGAGCTTGAACAGTAATGTTTTAACAATTAAAATATTGGCTACACAGACAGTAGAAATTAACATTTTTTCCACATGAAATACTACTTTTCCAGGCAAAATTCCAGCCTTTAACTATACGATAGGATTACTTTGGCTAACTCTGGTCTCTTTACGTGCTTTATTTTCAAACTCGAAACATTTAAATATTTTTTTGTCAGTTTCTTGAAATGATATAAGCTTGAACTTTATAGGGGCAGTGCAGGGAAATGACTACGTAGGAAGGCCTGGACCTGGACCCAGCCTGCCCGGGGTGTCAGCCCAGCTCTGCCACTTTCTTAGGGACAGCTTACTTGTATATATGTTATGTACAAACACTGGGGGAAGAAAAAACACATCATGATAATAACGGGGTTATTTCTGGGTGGTGGGATCGGGAGTAACTTTACTTGCCTTCCTTATAACTTTTGTCAATGGAAAGAATTAATCAATGGTCAATCTAAGAAAGAAAGGGAAAATTTTATTCGAGCCAAGCTGAGGACTATAGCCCAGGAGGCAGCTGGCTACTCTGAGAAACTGCTCTGAAGAGGTAAGGGGAGAGGTCAGTAATGTGATTTGGGGGAAGAGGGTATGTGCAGTCAAGCACACGTCTCAGTAGAAGGTTGCTGCTAGTCATGAGAAACAGACAGCTTAATTGATGATTGTAGTACTTTTCTAAGTATGGGAAGATGCAAGAATCCAGGTCATAAAAAATTTTTCCTTAAAATATCTAACTATCTAAAGGCCCGTTCTGTCAGATTTCCCAGAGCACAGAGTGCCCCATTCCAGATCTTCACTCTGAATTCCTTTCTCGGGTGTACTGTACGTCAGCAACTGCAGTGGCTAATGACTTGATTCATGTAGAACTAGATGGTGGGCAGCATTCTTTATTTTACAATCACTTCCCTTTTGGTCTTAATTTCAACCAAGGTTTGCGAGGCATTTGGTGACCAGTTTGTCCCGCGGTGCTAGAAGTGCTCATTCCCAGGATAGGTGAGGATTTCACTGATAGGCCACTCAATGTGCTATTACTGGATCATTTCAAGTCACCTAATCATCATTAATTTTATCCGAGGCTCAGTCACATATTTGATAATGCAAGAAATAATCTTGTAAAATAGGCAAAATACAAGTAATATAGCTGGTGACATTAATAAGATCATAAGTAAGTATTTAAGCTGAGAACTTCCATTAGCTGTGGCCCAGTATCTCCCCAGGTAGTCTAACCAGTCTGTTCTGCATTAAGTGATGATATATTGACATGGTGCATAAAGTTCACCAAAGATGTCTGCATCTACAAGGTGAGTGGTGGGTCACTGTGACCTCTTACAGGATTGAGAAAGGGATGTTATCTTCTAAGGAGTTACATAGCTGGCACCAGAAGGAGAAAAATTGATCTTTATGGTTGAGTAGGTATTTCTGCTGTTGGGGAAGTCTGGTTAACACGTAATGCAGGTGCACAATGCACACTAGAGGGGAGAGAGGAAGCCAAAGGGCAGAGAAAAGGTTTTATGTTTAAATTTTTCTCGTCTTGCCTTAAAACGTGAATTTTATTTCAACACTTTTCTATATGTTTTAAGACATCCTTTTAATGATTTTAAGTGTAACTACATAAGAGGAACTATACCAGAGGGCTTCGTATATGTTGTTTTATTTAGTTCTCACAACCGACACCCAAGATAGGTAATATTATCACCATTTTACAGAAAAAGAAACTGAGGCTCCAAAGCATTAAGTAACTTGCATGTGGTGCCACACCCCCGAGGAATCTGGCTTCCTCATCTCATGCTAATATTACTTCCTCTGGCTCAACCTAAGGGGCCTTCTCTGTTAAATGTGTAATATCTGCGTCTCAAAATGTGGAGGAAGGATGGAGTGAGATGTTGATGTATGAAAGCCCACTGCAATGATACAGCCCTCTATAAAGAATAATATGAATGAGGAGCATGTGTTATATTCACTGTGCTGTTCTAAGGCTCTGTATATATTATGTTCCTTCAATCAGCTCAATGAGCCTTCAAGGCAGGTGGCCATTATTATCCTCATTTTACAGAAAAGCATATCAAGGAACAGAGAGGGTAACATGCCAAGTTCACACAACTGTACATGATATTAATGATCTCAGTGGGAGCGTTTCCATTGTAAATGACTTCTGGGTCATCTTTCCCAATCTCCCCTTTGAGTTCCTCAGGGAGAGAAAGGGAAACACCCTACTAGAAGTCAGACAGTCCACCTGGCTCAGCAGGAGGTAGGTGAGGGGTGGGAGGCAGGTCAAAGATCAGAGGTCAGGAATTAGGATCAGCACCTTAATTGGTGCTTGTTGACCTTGCTTTCCAAGGACTGTAGGGGACAACCACAAACTCCAAGGACACTGCTGCCACCTGCTGTTCACACATTTTCCAGCCAAGGCTTCTCCCCAACATCAAGATCTTCACCACTGTCTTCCCCAGACCCCTTCTGTGGCCTGGGTAAGAGAATTTCAACCTTTCAATTTCAGATGCAGGAAGGATAAGCCCTTAGCAGAAGTAGAAGGGCGCCAATCAGAGTGCAGAGATGCTTCTGAGCCATGCAACCTAGAGGCAAGACCTTGCTTCTTTGAATCTGTTTTCATCTGTAAAACAAAAACAATCATAATATCTGCTTCATACAATTGCTTTTAAGATGAAATAAGATATTTTCTCTCTACAATCTACCTTCTTCTTTAAATATTTATTTATTTGGCTGCATTGGGTCTTAGTTGCAGCATGTGGGATCTTCATTGCAGCGTGTGGGATCTTTCGTTGCGGCCCACAGGCTTCTCTCTAGTTGTGGTACACGGGCTCAGTAGTTGCGGCACATGGGATCTCTAGTTGTGACACGCAGGATCTAGAGCACGTGGGCTTAGTTGCCCCGTGGCATATGGGATCTTAGTTCCCTAACAAGTGATTGAACCTACGTCCCTGCATTGCGGGGGTGGATTCTTAACCACTGGACCACCAGGAAAGTCCCCCAGTCTACCTTCTTTTTTTTTTTCTTTTTAAAAAATGTTTTCTAGATTTTTTGATGATGGCCATTCTGACCGGTGTGAGATGATATCTCATTGTAGTTTTGATTTGCATTTCTCTAATGATTAATGATGTTGAGCAGTCTTTCATGTGTTTGTTGACAGTCTGTACATCTTCTTTGGAGGAGTGTCTATTTAGGTCTTCTGCACATTTTTGGATTGGGTTGTTTGGTTTTTTGTTATTGAGCTGCATGAGCTGCTTATAAATTTTGGAGATTAATCCTTTGTCAGTTGCTTCATTTGCAAATATTTTCTCCCATTCTGAGGGTTGTCTTTTCGTCTTGTTTATGGTTTCCTTTGCTGTGCAAAAGCTTTGAAGTTTCATTAGGTCCCATTTGTTTATTTTTGTTTTTATTTCCATTTCTCTAGGAGGTGGGTCAAAAAGGATCTTGCTGTGATTTATGTCATAGAGTGTTCTGCCTATGTTTTCCTCTAAGAGTTTGATAGTTTCTGGCCTAACATTTAGGTCTTTAATCCATTTTGAGTTTATTTTTGTGTATGGTGTTAGGGAGTGTTCTAATTTCATACTTTTACATGTACCTGTCCAGTTTTCCCAGCACCACTTATTGAAAAGGCTGTCTTTTCTCCACTGTATATTCTTGCCTCCTTTATCAAAGATAAGGTGCCCGTATGTAAATTGATACAGCTACTATGGAGAACAGTATAGAGGTTCCTTAAAAAACTACAAATAGAACTACCATACGACCCAGCAATCCCACTACTGGGCATATACCCTGAGAAAACCATAATTCAAAAAGACTCATGTACCAAAATGTTCATTGCAGCTCTGTTTACAATAGCCAGGACATGGAAGCAACCTAAGTGTCCATCCACAAATGAATGGATAAAGAAGATGTGGCACATACACACAATGGAATATTACTCAGCCATAAAAAGTAACGAAATTGAGTTATTTGTAGTGAGGTGGATGGACCTAAAGTCTGTCATACAGAGTGAAGTAAGTCAGAAAGAGAAAGACAAATACCGTATGCTAACACATATATATGGAATTTAAGAAAAAAATAAAAATAAAAGGTCATGAAGAACCTAGGGGTAAGATGGGAATAAAGACACAGACCTACTAGAGCATGGACTTGAGGATATGGGGAGGGGGAAGGGTAAGCTGTGACAAAGTGTGAGAGTGGTATGGACATATATACACTACCAAACGTAAAATAGATAGCTAGCGGGAAGTAGCCGCGTAGCACAGGGAGATCAGCTAGGTGGTTTGTGACCACTTAGAGGGGTGGGATAGGGAGGGTGGGAGGGAGGGAGATGCAAGAGATATGGGAACATATGTATATGTATAACTGATACACTTTGTTATAAAGCAGAAACTAACACACCATTGTAAAGCAATTATACTCCAATAAAGATGTTAAAAAAAAAAACAAAAAAACCTGGAAGCATAGACAGTTTATCAAACAGTGTTTCAGAGTTGAGGAAATTGATTTCCCCCAGAGAGTGAAATTTGGTCCAGAAATGAATTCAGCACATTTGCTTTATTAAGGAAATGCTTGGCTGTATCTATTTGGGAATCTCCTTGAGCAATAAATTTGATGATTTAGGCATGAACCTTCCAAAAAAAAAAGATTTTTAAATTTATGTATTTATTTATTTTTGGCTGCGTTGGGTCTTCATTGCTGCATGCGGGCTTTCTCTAGTTGTGGCGAGTGGGGGCTACTCTTCGTTGCGGTGCGTGGGCTTCTCATTGCTGAGCATGGGCTCTAGGCACATGGGCTTCAGTAGTTGTGGCTCACGGGCTCTAGAGCGGAGGCTCTGTAGTTGTGGCGCACAGGCTTAGTTGCTCCGCAGCATGTGGGATCTTCCCGGACCAGGGCTCGAACCCATGTCCCCTACATTGGCAGACACATTCTTAACCACTGCACCACCAGGGAAGCCCCCAGTCTACCTTCTTACCAGAAAAAAAGTTAGCTATATAAAGGACAAGCCAGGATGGGGAACAATTAAGCATCCCCATATGTCTAAAATCAACCTTTGCTTACATTAACATTTTTAACAATTAAAAATTTTTTTACTTAGTAAAGCATTTCCCTTTATATTTTGCTACTGATTTTGAAATTATCAAAATTAAGTCTCAAGTCATTTTTTGTGCATTTTATTGAGTATCTGAACCAGAATGTGAAATACTGAAAAGGATATCTGATTTTTTTTTTTTTTTTGAGAAAAAGCTTTCATAATTGAAAGTGTCTCTCCCATCTGAGACTGCCAGAGTCATTTCCAAGATTCTGGTTCACAAGTTTCACATCACTTCTTTCAGGCAAGGCATCTAGCAAATGAGCAACGTAAAACTGAGAAAACTAGAGGGGGCTTTTTCCACTCAAGTTCCCTTGGGAACTGACCCAAACAGCAAAGCTAAGAGGCCTGGCTCCCTCTCAGCAGCTAAAAACATCACACCAGATTCTGTTTGCCTGAACATTCCTTCTGACTAGTTCTAGACGCTAGCAGTTGGATTCCAATTAACTTTCATGTTGCCGGTCTAATAGTCCTTCTAGAATATTTGCAATTTGTATTACTGGTTTAAAAGTTCAGCAAAACTGAAACTCTCATTGGCTGGGTTCCGGTAAGTACCTGTAAACGATTTCAGGACTATCCACTCTACTACACATTACAGGCCTGGCTGTGATGTGGGTTCCAGGGGCAGGTCTGGCTGTTCTCATCCTCTGAAAGGGAGGTTGGGTACCAACTCGCTCTCTCACCTTCTTGGGTTTTGGACAGAGTACTAAATGAAGATACTATCTGCTGCCTGGATTCGTCTTGTAAGACACGAGTGTTTCCAGAACATGGGAGAAGCACACAATGCCCTGTTGGAGAACCTAATGGCAAGGTGGTTAATTAAGGCAGAGTGTGGGACAGCTGAAGGCAGATGACTCAGGACCTCTGCACCCAGAGCAAGGAGGCATCTGTGAGAGGGAGACAAGGCTTAATGAAGGGCCTGATGGAGACTTTGGGAGGAAGAACTAATGGTGGACCTGGACTTAGATCTTTGGTTTTTCAGTGATGAAAGAAGCTGAGAAGAAGACATTTCAGACTGAGCCCCCAAAACATAGAAATAAGAATAACTCTTAAGACGGTATTTAGGTACAGCTCTTAAGAAGCTACTCAGTAACCACACAACAGGTGGTAAGAACAGCAGGATTTCCAGTGACTCTGGGCCGCTCTCGGGCTTCTCCACCTGGGACCTGCAGACTCACCCTCAGGCATGTGTGAGTGCTCTGTAAGGACCTCCACATTTTATCTTTTCACTTGATGCCTATTGGAAATAAGATTAATGTTTGCAGATTCTGGGTCATCTGTATAGCCACTGAGTACCATAACACAGCTTCAGCTTCTGCATGGGCACTGCGTTTAGATAGGATGGGGGCCAAGTAATGCTATTTGAATTGTCAGAACTAGAGGAGAAAAGAATAGATATAGATTTAACATGTAAACAAGTAGAGACCAAAGGACATCACAAAACACTGTATGACGATCACTTACCCAGTCATTCAACCAGAAAACTGGTGGGTAGGCAGAGTTATCACCCAGCCCCTGGGGTATAGGCATGCCCAAAACAGAAGAACGCTGTCAAGAAAAGATATACAAAAAAGGTGTCATACGTGACAGCCTGCCCAAAGATGATCTTTTTGGTTTCAGGATCTATTTACATCTTTAAAATTATCGAGAATCCCAAGGAGCTTTTGTTTGTGTGGGTTGTATCTATCAGTATTTATGTATTAGAAACTAAAACTGAGAAATTTATTTACTAATTCATTTTTAAGTGGCAATAATAAACCCATTATATATTAACAAAGCTAACATTTTTAATGAAAATATATTTTGCAAAACAAAACTTTAGTGAGAAGAGTAGCATTGTTTTACATTTTTGCAAATCCATTTGGTGTCTGGCTAAATAAAAGCTAAATTCTTGTGTCTGCTTATGTATTCAACCCATTTTGATATATTGTTTTGGTTTATGTTGGGATCAGGGCGGGCCGCCCCAAATTATGCCACAATGGCATATTGATTATTTTGAATTAGGAAATGGCCAGTGCAAGAGGGACACTCTTTTCTGCTTCCCTGAAAGCAGGAAATAAATCTCTCCTGTGAAAGGTGTACTCCCTGCATCTGGAGGCAGGACATCCTTATTACCAGACAGGGAATTGGGGCTGAGAAGCCTGTATAAACAAACCTTGTTGTTTCTTTAATTTACTACCTCAAGCCCAAATTCTGTTGATATTCTTTACTAATTGAGCACCCAAAAACTAAGTTTCTTTGTCCTGTCAATTCCTCACAAATATATTGTCTCTTTGTCTACAAAGTATAAAAGCCGCCTGCTTTGACCACCTCTTTGTTCCTATTTTATGAGACCTCTGTGCGCATGAATTGTTTCTTTTTCTCCTCTTAATCTTTTTTTAAAATTTTTATTTATTTATTTATTTATGGTCGCGTTGGGTCTTCATTGCTGCGCACGGTCTTTCTCTAGTTGCGGAGAGCAGGGGCTACTCTTCATTGCGGTGCGTGGGCAACTCATTGCGGTGGCTTCTCTTGTTGCAGAGCACGGGCTCTAGGCGCGCGGGCTTCAGTAGTTGTGGCACTTGGGCTCAGTAGTTGTGGCTCGCAGGCTCTAGAGCTCAGGCTCAGTAGTTGTGGCGCACGGGCTTAGCTGCTCTGCGATATGTGGGATCTTCCCGGACCAGGGCTCGAACCCGTGTCCCCTGCATTGGCAGGTGAATTCTTAACCACTGCACCACCAGGGAAGTTCCTCTTAATCTGTCTTGTGTCGACTTTATTATTAGTCCAGCCACAAAAATCAAGGGGAGGGGGGCGGAAATTTCCCCCTCCCAGACATTTGAAGAAAATGTGACCTCACACATACACGTTGTTGGAAAAAAGGAAGAGTATTTTAATAGACGTTTTAGATAATTGTGGGTGTTCTTCTTGGATACTGCACTAAAATTTGACAAATGGTAGTTTCTTAAACATCAATTGCAAGGTAGAATCTAGAACCACATTGATGAACTTTTCAAAATTTGGTTACATTAAAATTCAGGAGTTCATGATGCATTTTGAATGTCTCATGTATATTTTCCGTTTTATCACACCGAGTATTAAAATGATTTATACTCAACGGTCAAGATTTAATCGAAATAATTTTTACAGCTTCATCAAGGACATTCTTAAGTGAAACAAGCTTTTTTTTTTCCCATGAGTGCATGGTGATGAAGAATACAGGGGCTACTAGTTCTGTTTGGTGCCACTGCCTTGATTTGTGTGAAAGTGATAGCAGTTCTACCCACCATTTCTTTTGCACCATCAATACACGTGTTAACACAGTGAAAAAGATAATGTCTTAGTATTATGATGGTGATGAAAGCTTCTCCAGGATTACTGAGGGGTCTCATGGACCAGATTTAGAACCACTGAACTAGGGTAAAGTACTTAATTGGAGTCATTGTTTGTTAAAGTTCCCAGACTTAGAGAAATTATTTGTTAGCTTATAGATTTTTGCCTAGTAGAAATTAGTTTTGCTCAGTAGAAAAGGTAACTCCAAAGGTTTTAATCTATTGCCTTAGAGGACATTAACCAGTTTTGAATGTAACCTAGCAATTGTATCCTAATATTCCTTTACTAAATTACTGAGAAGTACATAACTTCTCAAACACTTTCTACACCGGTCTTTATATCTTCCTGTTTCCCTCATTAATTGATGAATTCAGTAAAATCTTTGACACACATTCATTTTATATTTGCATGAATCACAATTTTAACTTTTCAGAATTATCCTTTAGCAACCTCAAGTTTCACCATCAGCATCATTATCACGTTACTAGTGGCAAATCACTTGTTTAACAAAACATCTTTAAATAATGTCATTCTTAATTATTTGGGGTTTGTGGTTTTGTACATTTAAAGGGAAATATCTTGTAGCCCTCTAGACTTACTAAAATTAATTTTATTTGAATGCTACTTAAATATATACTAACATGGAATTAATGTATAAACTGCTTGTGCTTATAACTGTTACACAGCTGTAAAAACAAAACATATTAAATACATACAGAGCCACAAATCCAGAATAATACATACCTGAATCTATGCCACCATGAAGAATTCCTGACCCAAGAAAGATAAGCATGAGCAGAAAATCAGCCCTTGACTGTGGTTGAGCCTGGTATAATATTCATGAACCCACAGACCTGAAAATACCATTGTCATCAGTGGAAAACACACATGGACACGTAGCCACCTGCTGAGAAATTTTAGGTGCCCCTACACTAGAAATTTCACCCCTTTCAGCTCCTCTGTAAAATAAGAGTATGTCTACCTATCCCACAGCATAATACAGCGATTCTCTTGGGAGGTAAAGGTGCAACTGTTGTTGCCAAAGAAGGTTAAGAAAGCATTTCATTCTTTCATTCTTCTCTCTCCCCTTTCAAGAACAGTCTTAGTCTCTAATTTTGTTCTTGGGCCTGGTCCCGGAGCTAAAGTTCTATCCTTCACTAGCAATAGACCTTAAACAATTTATTTAATCTCTCACTTCAGATTCCTCATCTGTAAACTGGAGGTGATAATAACCTCTACCTCATAAGCTTCTTGAGTGGATTATTGAGAATAATGCACGTAAAGCACCTGACGTATAGAAAAAACACAACAGATGATCATTACTGTTACCGCAACGCTCAGCACCTGAGAGCTAAATAAATGTTGGTTATCATTATTCAGATGCAAGGTGATAGGTAAGGGGATAGTCCCTCCTAAAATGATACTTTAAGAAGGAGGACAAGAAAGAAAACGTAACATTTCGTGAATGAATACCTGTGCCAGGCACTTTGCACACATTATGTAATTTCATCTTCACAGATCCCTGTGATTCAGATACTAGTAACCAGAGCAGAACGAGGGTGAGGGGAGTGAGGCACCTAGGTTCCAAAATTAAGGAGGCCCCTCAAAAAACTTTAAGGAAACACTCCCACTCAGGGTTGTGCTGAGGAAAATGAGGGTCTAACAGGGTAGCTTGGTAACAGCGTGGTGAGCAGCAGAGATAAGATTTACCCTCTGGTCTGCCAGCTGAAGCCAAAGTGGACGCCCTGAGGTAGCCGGACCACGGGGCTTCCTTGCTACAGGTTCTCACCCTTCACCCCATCCTGATGGTGCAGATCTCTGAGAAACTGCCCAGCTCGTTCTAGAAAATTCCTAACTGTGATTGACCTGTGACTCAGGTCCCTCACGATCTAAAATGTTCTAACTTTCCTTTCACAGGAGGGCCCTGCTGACATAGCTGCACTTTAAGCTTCTAGAAAGTATTAGATTAAAGGCCTCTTAAGATTTTTTTCTCAGTGAGCCCAGATTCTAACAACTTAATAAGAAAAGCCTCTTAGGCCCAAGCTGGGAAGTTCTGATCTCTCCTGAGAGAAGCTAACCCTTTGACCTCACACCGTGGAGTATGCTTCTGGAGGCCATTGCTGTCACTGGGATGAGCCTTCAGGCCTGCACTTGGGATTGTTTTCTAGCATCCTTTTTACTTTGAGTGTAAAATGGCTCTGGGGATAAGAAAAGCAGCACCCCACCCCCCCACCCCCCCACCTCCACCCCCACCCCCGTTAGTGTTTACCTTTCCTTAAGATGGAAAGATTGGCCGGGATTCAACAGATTGTTGAATCCAAGGTAGAAGCCAGATTCTTAGAATTTGGGGAGCTTTCTCTGGGAATCCCTGAGGCATTTGTGTGATGACCAACCTAAGGGCAGGAAAAACCTTTGAAAGGAACAATTAAAGTCTGTTTGGATAAGCTTTCCTGGAGCCTGAGGGTAAAAGGTGCCCCTCCCTCCTCACTACCTCAGGAAAGGAGACTAAACAGAGAAATGATTTATTGGGAAGGAATGTGCAAATAAAAAGATGACACTTGTGTTCTTTTCAAGATTTAGTGATTTCTCTAGAAACATGTTATAGACTGACTTGTGTCCCCCCAAATTTCTAAAGTGAAGCTCTAATCCCTAATGTGGCTATATTTGGAGATAGAACCCATTAGGAGATAATTAAGGTTACCTGAGGTCATAAGGGTGGAGCCCTGATGCTATAGGATTGGTATAGTTATAAGAGAAACATGAGGTCCACCGTGTGATCTAGCCAAGAAAAGGGTCTCACCTGAACCCGACCTTGCTGGCATCATGATCTCAGACTTCCAACTTCCAAAACTGTGAGTAAATAAATTTCTATTGTTTAAGTCACTCAGTCTACTGTATGTTGTCATGGCAGCCAGAATTAATACAAAACACTTGGGGGTAATATACCCACAATTTATTCAGTGGCTCCCAATGACTCGTCTTATTTATACTAGTCTCACTAAATTTGCATCTGTATCTCTTTAATCCTCACCATCCAAGTAAGTGGGTAATAATTTTTGCTCTTTTAACAGCTGAAATTAGAATACTGGAGTCTTTGGATGATAGAATCAAAAGCAGTAAAATCCAGAGCTGTGTGGTCTTATATGGAGCACTTAACCTTTCTGGGCACTAATTTCTCCAAGTGTAAAATGGGGAACACGTTAGTTCCTACTTGATAGATTGCCTATGAGGATCTAAGTAGCTGCCCACAATCCCCAGTGGGAGGTGTAGGCACTGACCAAGCAGGTCATTGACAGGGAATAGGGACTGGGTTCCAACCGGAAACAGAGGTGAGTGCCTTGTTGGGGGGAAGAATGTGCTGGACAGGTAGAACAGATGACAGAACAGAACTGAAGTGGCCATAGCTTGCCTTATAGGATCAGGGAAGGTACAAATGGAGTGAGTTGGATGACTCACCTATCATGTGTCAATGATTGAGATCATTACCTAAGACCTTTGTTTGTTGAAACCCTCATCTCCCACACCTCTACCTCCATGATGCAAAGGGCAGGTTGAGAATCACAGTTGTTAATAATGAAGTAGGGTTTTGATGACGGTCAGGGCTCAGGTGCACATAGATCTCAGCTATGAGATTTCGGAGTTAGATGTGCGTTGGATGCAATTGTTATTAAGCATTAATTTGTTTTCCTCATTCCTTCCCCTTTCATAATGTGTAATTGAATGTAATGGCCCAGTTCGGAGTTCACTGGCCATGCTTCCTGCTTGAGAGCCTTCAGGGTTCGTCCCAGGATACACACTGCTCTCCCCACTGCCCCTCTGCTAAGCTGGGAGGCCAGGTCTCTGACCCTTGAGTAGTAGAATCTGACAGGATGTTCCAAAAGAGCCCACTCACTTTAACAAGTGACTTTAATTAGAAGCGTCCAAGTGGTGCCACCAGGATGCTTGGGACCAGAGACTCAAGTTTGAAATCTTAGAAATTCTGTCCCAGTGAAGCAATCAAATGCCTTGTTATAGAAAAGCATATCGAGAAAAATATGTTCATGCAGATTCTCATTAGCCCAGAGAATCTGTTGTAACTGAGAAAAGGAAAAGGATTCAGAGACCTGCCCAATAAAGACATCTAAGCTGAAACAATGAGCCAGAGATTGTTTTGGACTCCGTTGCTTTTGCACCCCAGAGTTATTTGGTTTGAATGACTGCCAAACCCTACAGTTCAAAAAGACAGTCACAAGTGGGGAAGGAGGCCAACATTCTTGGGGTTGAATTCCCAGAATTCTCTCATTTACTGTAAGTCTCTCAGTCTAAGGTCAGCCCACTCTGGCTGGTGGTGTGGTTTTAGAGACAGCCTCTCCCCCTACTACGAAGCCTGTTAGAGGGATTCTGATCGTCAACCATATTGTCCTCCCAAGGACCTGAACTTGGGTAGGTCATCTTCTTCCAGAAGCCACCACTGTGGTCATTTCTGGGGTTCATAAGGATGGGCAACCCTCTCACACTGAATGCAGCTGTTCTCATTAGGCCTGTCGTAAAATACACAACAGCGAGCATTTCGGTCTTTTTAAAAGTGATTGCAATTGAATGTAAACACGAATTCAGTTAATAGGAGTTTATGTAAGCCTCTAAGCTTTTGGTTTCATCTCTGAAATCTTCCACTCTTTTGCCGCCCCTGTTAAACATTCACCATGCCCTGATGGATTTTACCTCCAAGGAAGCAGCCCCTTCTCTCCTCCACTGCCACCACGCTAGCCAAGTCACCTTCATGTCTCGCCTCTGTTACCCTGAGAGCCTCCTCCGTGCTCCCTCTGCTCCAGTTCTGCCCTCCCCTCCCCACAAAATCTCCATTCTCCGTGCTCTAACCAGAACGATGGTTTCAGCACCCCAGCCTGATTGTGTCACCCTCCCCTTGCTAAAAACCTTTTGCTCTTATTAGGCTAACACTCAAAACCCTTCCCTTGCCCCCTGCCTGCCTCTGCATCTTGACCCTTCTCCCGGTCCATCCCTCTCTGCCTGCAGCTGCATTAACCTCCCATGCTTCCCCCAACCTTTCCGCTCCACTTCACCCAGTGATCACAGTTCCAATGGCATTTCCGAGGGAACTTTCCCATGAGACCCCCCTATCTTGGGCAGATCTCTTTAAGTTTTCATTAACCATGCTTCTTAAGAGTAATTACCTCCATTTTAAATACATACTCATGAGTGTGATTATTTGATTAAGAGCCATCTTCCCTACTTGTCTCCAGGCTCCATGAGAGCAGGGGCACAGCTGCTCACTGTCGTATCCCGGACCCTTAACCCAGTGCCTGGCACATAAACAGGTTCTCATGGAACATTCTTTGGATGAATTTCAGAGAGGTAGACACTGAGTGGAAAATACATACAACTATGAATCAGAGTTGTTGTTTTTTAAAAAGGTCAGTACATTTGAAGGTAAAGTAAATTCTTCTCAAAACTTCAAGACAGGGTTACTCATAAAAATCAACACATAATGGATGAGATTATCTGTGCACAGAATCCAGGGAAAAAAGAAATCCTAACAGCTTGTCAAAACCACAGAGGAAGGGCAGAGAGGTTTTTGGAGTCTGGAGTATATGGTCAAGTCAGAGAGATAAGGAGAGAGGGCAGGGAGCAGTGAGGCCCTGGGTATATACCTGGGTTAAACGCTGGCTCTGGAGACTGGTTTGTAACATGGTCTGTCAGACCACGTTAATGGGCACAATTAATGGGGACCCAGGGTGAGACAGGTGCCATCAAGCAACCGTAAAAAATAATTTGTAGACGGGCCTGGTCGGGGAGTTGGGAGCCAGCGAAATCTATAAGTAGAGATCAGTAACCGACCATCAGTGTGTGGTCTACCTGATGAAAGTGCATGGCATCTATGAGAAGGGAGGCCTGAGTACCAGAAGTTCCCACTCCCTGTTTTTTTGGATGGAGGAGTGGTGCCCAGCTGGCTCATGGTTGACTGATGACTCTGACCGTGGAGACCATCCACACCACGAGGCTTTGTCTCAGGTTCCCCAAACAGCCTCTGGTCATAGACTAGGCTTACGTGGAGCCTTACCTTACGTGGAGAGAAAAACTGGCCCACTGTGGTAGGTTGAATGATGGCCCCCACAGATGTTCACGTTTAAATCCCTGGAACTTGTCAATATGTTACCTTATGTGGCAAAAGGGACTTTGCAGATGTGATTAATAAGGATTTTGAGATGGGGAGATTATGCTGGATTATCTAGATAAACCAAATGTAATCTCAAGGGGGAGGCAGGAGCACAGGGTCAGAGAGAGATGGGAAGATGCAATGCTGCTGGCTTTGAAAATAGATGAAAGGCGCAAAGAATGAGGGACGTCTCTAGGAGCTGGAAGAGTCAAGGAAACATTCTCCTCTAGAGCCTCCAGAAGGAATGCACGCATACCCTCACCTTGATTTTAGACCAGTGAAACCGACTTCAGGCTTCTGAACTCCAGAACTGCAAGATAATAAATCTATGGGGGGGGGGTGTTGTTTTTATTTTCTTTTTATTGAAGCATAGTTAATTTACAATGTTGTGTTAGTTTCAGGTGTACAGCAAAGTGATTCAGTTATACATATACATATATGTCTCTTCAGATTCTTTTCCCTTAGAGTTTCTTACAAAATATTGAGTATAGTTGCCTGTGCTATACAGCAGGTCCTTGTTGGTTATCTATTTATATATAGTAGTGTGTATATGTTAATCCCAAATTCCTAATTTATCCCTCCCCCCACCCTTTCCCCTTTGGTAACTGTAAGTTTGTTTTCTATGTCTGTGGGTCTATTTCTGTTCTGTATATAAGTTCATTTGTATCACTTTTTTTTTTTTTAGATTCCACATATAAGACAATGATATTTGTCTTTCTCTGTCTGGCTTACTTCATTTAGTAAGATAATCTCTAGGTCCAAATCTGTGTTGTTTGAAGCCACTAAGTTTGTGGAAATTTGTTACAGCAGCCGTAGGAAACTAATACAGTAGGTAATATGAGTATCTGGTCAACAGTTGAATACCTGGGTCATACATGAGTCTCTGGAGAGTTTAGTTGTTTTCATTCAGTTCCCCTGGGCCAGACCACTGTTAGAGGCATAGAACAAATTTCTGGATCTGCTGAGAACTAGTATGGCTGACCTCAACTTCCCTAAGTTCCTTCCTTCCACCCTGGGAAGCCTGGCCTGACCTGAGGCACCACTGGCTCTTCTTTGTAGAGACCACGCTGGTTGCTGATAGTTACTCATTATGTGTGGGCTATTAGGTGAGCTCTTGGGAATGGAGCACAGACTTTGTCACCAGAAAGGCCTGAGTTCAAATCCCTTCTCCATGCCACTTGACAGTCACAGATTGTCAACAAGTTACTTAACTTCCTTCAGTCATGGTTTCCTAACCTGTAAAACAGAGGTGACATCTTCCTGCTTTATAGTGTGGCTATACGGATTGATAGAGGTAATGTATGTCTAACACCAAACACAGGATCAGGACCAGAGTAGGCATCCAAACAAGGTTACCCCTTCTTCCTCCCACGTCCCACCTCCGCCGTGAGCCTTCCCCGTGCTCAGCTTTTTTTATGTGGGACTCTTCAGCTACTTCCTCTGTAGCTTTGCAAGCCCTATGGTGGCCCCGTCTTTTGTTAGCACCCTGACTACCAATCAATGACCTCAGTGTCACCCTCCCAGTGACCTGATGTCTAGTTGGGATTTCCCCAGAAATGGTATCTGAGACAAGGATGGCAGCACAGGTGGTTTGTCTGGGAGATGGTCCCAGGAAATACCAGTGGAGAGGTGATGTAGGGGGAGGAAGGATATGTGATCATGTAAGTTACCGCTGGGTTCATCTGGGGCTTAACCCCCTGGGAAACTCTGGGAGACAGTTATCCCACCCAAGGGGCAAGGCAGTTGGGGCATATACCTAATCTTTCTTTTTTTTGTGGGGGGGAGGGTGGGCAGCAATTAATTCTCCAATACCTCCTGACTGCTGCACTCATGGGCAGAACAGTTTCTGGCACCAAAGAATCCTCAGGCACAGGGATGCAGGTACTGACAGCTGGCAGGGGTGGCATGAACTGTGGGTGGAACACCAACAGCTCTGCCTCACTTGAGGAGCATCTGCTAAATGCATGGGCTTCCTGGTCACAGCTCGCACTCTGGTCTTAACCTTTCCTTGACCACTAGTGAGCTTAACATACCTATTGCAGTGTTCTGGACTAATGGCCTCCTAGTTGCAGGCTCTCCCAATTCGCAAACTGATAAACAAAGGAAATTTATAATTGTCTTTGGATTTGGGATGGGAAGGAACACAATTTCTGCAGCAAACCAAAGGCTGCTTCTTCTGGTATATGCTTTGTATTATACTTTCAAATAACCTACATACCTACCTCCATTTGGCAAAGTTTAAAGCCAAAATCTGCATATAGTAATGACTGTTTAAGCCCAAGAAAAAGTTTTCATCACCTTTTAAAACCTTTACTTCTGGGACTTCCCTGGTGGTCCAGGGGCTAAGACTCTGCACTCCCAGTGCAGGGGGTCCGGGTTTGATCCCTGGTCAGGGAACTAGATCCCACATGCCGCAACGAAAAGAGCCCGCGTGCTGCAACAAAGATCCCGCACGCGGCAACGAAGATCCTGTGTGCCGCAACTAAGACGCGGTGCAGCCAAATAAATAAATTTATTTTTTAATTTTTTAAAAAAGGAATATATATATATATATATTTTTAAATCTTTACTTCTTTCCCCTATCCAATCACCTAAATGTTACAGCCTCCCAGGGTTATTGTTATCATTACCTGAGAATATTTTAAAGCACCCAGATAATTGAGAGCCCTAATTAATAAGTTTGGATAATAGGAGGGTCACCATATGAAATGCCTGCTGATCATTGACTGGATAAAGCACAGAGGAGGCATTTCAGATGTGCTCAGCCCTGAAGAGCCAACTGTGACACCCTGATGCTATTCATCATTAAGCCATATGTGTCGAGTGCCTGCAAGGTGCAGGGCACTGTGCTGGGTGCCGTGAGGCACAGAGAGGCTTGAGAAGGTTTCAGGAAAAAAGAACTTTCCTTCCCCAAAACAACTCTGACTCTGTTCCAACTTCCACTACTAGAGTCTTTTTTTTTTTCCAGCCTTATCCAGCATCCTCTTATACAATGAACTTCTCACTAGGAGGGATCAAAGCCTCATACCATATGGCTGACAGGGGCCTCCAAGGTCCTGTTGGTGTACAGAGACTCAGAGGGGAAATAATTATTAGCCTGAAGTGACCCAACCCACAGGTGGTACAGTTGGGCCTGAAATCTTTGCCTTTGTCCCTAATGTCTGCTTTCTTCACATTTTAAGTTGTTACCTGACCTTTGCGCTTGGGGGGTGCAGGTTAATTAAGGGCTGGGCTCTGAGATAGCTTTCTAAGAGCACATACTGGCAAAAGAGACTTCCCCAGCTGTCCCACTCTCCACTTGGCAGCTGGCAGTCTTTGCTCCAGTGAGCCCAGCAAACCCTCTGCTGCCTAAACTCCTCTGAACACCCTTTTATCTAAGCACTGTTTCTCCTCTGACCACTATATCAAAATCCTATAGGAAAATCATTTTAAATGTTCATTCTTGGACCCCTCCCCAGACCTACTGAATCAGAACCCATGCCCGGGACTCGGGCCAAGGAAGCTACACTTGTAACAAACTTTCCACGTGTTTCAGACCGCACCAGAGTTTGAGAACCATCAGCCTATGGGCTGCAGCCCAGCATCCTCGGGGTGGCTTAGAAGCCTGGCACCATCTGGCTCTGCCTACCTTCTGACCTACCTCCCTCAGCCAGATTGAGCTACTCCCTGTTCTAGAAACAGATGTTGCAATGTCAAGCGCTGCATCTTTGCTCACTCTATTTCCCCTGCCTGTTTGCTTTTCTTTCACTAATTCTAACAAGCAAATTCCTGTTCCTCTTCCAAGGCCCTCATGAAATGTCCCTCAATCTCTGTCACTCCCCTTAACTCCTTCCCTACGAAGAGTCACCTACTCTCTCCTTCCTTCTCATAGCTATTGATAGCTGCCTCTATTACAGCACTTTTCTTATTGTATTAATGAGTTCTAAGGCTGTACCTCAGACCAGGGCTGTGGGGAGCACACATTGTTCACTTGTGCATATTAGAAAAAGGCACCCCTTCTTCCAGAGCTAGACACACAGCTTGGCAATAGGAGCACAGGCTGGATCTCAGCTCACTCGCCCTTCTGCAGGCACCCGAGTGCAGGACGGAGCCTGTCGACCATGTTCAGAGGCTCTGCGCCTGTTGCCTCTACTAATGGAGAGCTCATGAGAGTCCCTGGTGCTTATTCATGTTTGTGCATCCCCAGCATAAAAATCTGGCCCTGTAACGAGTCTCCATAGAAAGTTTTACAAGCTGCTGTGAATTGAACGCAGCCTGTAAGCACAGGCAGGCTTGCTCCATACAGGTGTCGTCAAACCCTGTGAATTGCAGAAAGCCCTCAGAGCAGCAGAGGCATGATGAGTGATGTCATCTGTTCTGTTCTCCATAGATTCTGGATATTTTAACATCTGCAACGGGAAATTGTTTAGAGCTGTGAGACTGAAATAGATACCTACAGCAGTCCGGGATCTCATCCTTTACTTTGTGGACCTACAAAAAAAAACCCTTGTCTACTTCTCCAGGAGGTAAATCTGTCTGAGACTTGTTGTTACTAAGGCCACTGGAGAAATCACGTGACTGAGAGGTCCTCCGTTGGATCCCTTCTGCACAACTTGCTCAGCAGTGAAGTGGGAACACCCATCAGGCCCTTGGGGGACACAGTCAGCTGCAACAACAGAGCTCCTGAGCCATGTTTCCGACTTCCTGTTGACCTGTAGAGGAAGGGCATGGAATGGCTGTAGGGTTGGTCCCAGTTCCCAAGACTTTAAGATTCCCACTACTACAGTGAGAATGTATTCATGTATGACTTGATTACTTTCTTTAAAAAAGTCATTATGACATTTCAAGACAGGACTATTTGCTAAACTTCCATCAATCCCAGTCCAGGAGAGGCATGGGCTGGCTCTTCAGATGATTGAAATTGAATTCCTATTTTGTCTCTAATCACTGAGGCAGTGACTAAACAATTAAATTGACAATTTGAGGGAAGGAGATGCTGGAGGAAAATAACCATACAAACGTAAGCTGAAAGATTAGTTCATATGTAGCAGGAAAAGAACTAGGGACTTCAGTAGTTGACAGCTTGTTTTCTACTTTCACCAAAAATGACATTAGAGGGGAATAAACTGTTCTACTCTTTACTCCTACTCAGTCCACTTTCTAAGGTTTATATTTTATTGTTTTACAGGTTGAAGCACATTTAATCTTTCACAACAAACCTTCAATGTTATTGTTATTAACCCTAACTTATAGACGAAGAAACTGAGGTTTGGAACTCATCACCCAAATTCAGACCCATCAGACCACAAAACAAATCCCGTGCTTTGCATGTGAGGGACATAAACATGTGTAAGACAGAGTTATGCCTTCAATGCTTTGCAGTCTAAACCAGAATAAACAACGTAAACAATAATTAGAAAACAGAAGACTGAGGTAGAAGAGAGAGCATTTAGGCCTTATATTGATCAAAGAAGTCTACGTGCAGGAGACAGGAATTGAGTTGGGCTTTGGAAGTTGTGCGATAACCATATTCAAGACAAGACATGAAAATATTTTCAGGGTGATAAGGTGTTTTTTGTTGTTGTTGGGTTTATTTATTTATTTATTTATTTGGCAGCCTTGGATCTTCGTTGCTGCACACGGGCTTTCTCTAATTGCGGTGAGCGGGGGCTACTCTTCGTTGCAGAGCACAGGCTTCAGTAGTTATGGTGCACAGGCTTCAGTAGTTGTGGCTCACGGGCTCTTGAGCACAGGCTCAGTAGCTGTGGCGCACGGGCTTAGTTGCTCCGCGGCATGTGGGATCTTCCCAGACCAGTGCTCGAACCTGTGTCCCCTGCATTGGCAGGTGAATTCTTAACCACTGTGCCACCAGGGAAGTCCCTGTTGTTGTTTTTATACAGTTAGTACCAGAGCAGGGATTTGAACTCACTTCAGTGCTCATCACAATTCATTTGCACCCTAAACCTTTTAAAATAGACTATTTTTTTAGGGCAGTTTAAAGTTACCAGCGATAGTGAGACAAAGGTACAGAGATTTCTCTTGTATCCGCTGCTTCACACATGCATAGCCTCCCCCATTATCACCATTCCCTACCAGAGTGGTACATTTGTTACAACTGATGAACCTACACTGACGCATCATTACCACCCAGAGTCCATACTTTATGTTAGGGTTCACTTTAGGGTCATTCTATGTGTTTGGTCAAATTTATAGTCATATAGAATAGTTTCGTTGCCCTAAAAATCCTCTGTTCTCCACCTATTTATCCCTCCTTCACCCCTAACCTCTGGTGACCACTGATCTTTTAACTGTCTCTAGTTTTTCCTTTTCCAGAATGTCCTGTAGTTGAAATCACACTGTATGTAGCCTTTTCAAACTGGCTTCTTTCACTTAGTAATATGCATTTAAGTTTCCTCCTTGTCCTTTCATGGCTTGATAGCTTATTTTTTATTTTACTGCTGAATAATCTTCTATTGTCTGGATGTACCACAGTTTATCCATTCACCCACTGAAGGACATCTTGGTTGCTTCCAAGTTTTAGCAACTATGAATAAAGCTTCTGTAAACATCCATGTGCAGGTTTTTGTGTGGGTAAAGGTTTTCATCTCCTTTGTGTAGATACCAAGGAGAGTGATTGCTGTATTATATGGTAAAAGTATGTTTAGTTTTATAATAAATTCCTAAACTGTCTTCCAAAGTGGCTGTGCCATTTTGCATTCCCACCAGCAAAGGATGAGAGTTCCTGTTGCTCCATATCCTTGCCAGCAGTTAGTGTTGTCAGTAGTCAGGATTTTGACCATTCTAATAGGTGTATAGTGGGATCTCATTTTAACTTGCATTTCCCTGACAGCATATGATGTGAATCATCTTTTCATATGCTTGTTTGCCATCTGTATATCTTCTTTGGTGAGGTGTCTATTAAGGCCTTTGGCCCATTTATAATTGGGTTGTTTGTTTTATTATTGTTGAGTTTTAAAAGTTCTTTATATATTTTGGATAATAGTCCTTTATCAGATGTGTCTTACACAAGTTTTTTCTCCCAGTATGTGGCTTGTCTCATTCTCTTGATACTGTCTTTCACAGAGCAGTTTTAATTTTTATGAAGTATAGCATATCAATAAACTCTTTCATGTAATCATGTCCTTGGTGTTGTTCCTAAAAAGACATTGCCATACCCAAGATCATCTAGGTTTTCTCCTATGTTTTCTTCTAGGAGTTTATAGTTTTGCATTTAGGTAATTTTGAGTTAATGTTTGTAAAGGGTGTAAGGTCTGTCTGTTTATGTATGTATGTATGTGAATGTTCAGTTGTTCCAGCACTGTTTATTGAAGAGACTCTTTGCGCCATTGTACTGCCTTTCTTCTTTGTCAAAGAGCAGTTGACTATATTTATGTGGGTCTATTTCTGGGCTCTTTATTCTTCTTTATTTATTTTTATTTTTTATTGGAGTATAGTTAATTTACAATGTTGTGTTAGTTTCAGATGTACAGCAAGGTGATTCAGTTATACATATATACATATATCTATTCTTTTTCAGATTCTTTTCCCATATAGGTTATTACAGAGTATTGAGTAGAGTTCCTTGTGCTATACAGTATGTCCTGTTGGTTATCTATTATATATATTCTTTTCTATGTGGTACTTTTTTTTTAGGTTATTAGATGTCCTTATGTATATTACTTTTTTTTTTAGTTTATTTATTTATTTATTGGCTGCACTTGGTCTTTGTTGTGGTGTGTGGGGCTCTTTGTTGCAGGCTTCTCTCTAGTTGCAGCACACGGGTTTCTCTAGTTGTGGCACATGGGCTCTAGAGCGCAAGAGCTCAGTAGTTGTGGCACATGGGCTTCTGTAGTTGTGGCTCACAGGCTCCGGAGTGCTTGGGCTCAGTAGTTGCGGCATGTGGGCTCCAGAGGGTACGGGCTCAGTAGTTGCAGCCCAAGTGCTTCTCTCTAGTTGCAGTGCATGGGTTTAGTTGTCCCCCAGCATGTAGAATCTTAGTTCCCCAAACAGGAATTGAACCCGTATCTCCTGCATTGGAAGGCAGATTCTTAACCACTGGACCACCAGGGAAGTCCCCGGTTATCTATTTTATATATAGTAGTGTGTATATGTTAATCCCAACCTCCTAATTTATCTCTCCTCCCCCAACTTTCCCCTTTGGTAACCATAAGTTTGTTTTCTAAGTCTGTGAGTCTGTTTCTGTTTTCTAAATAAGTTCATTTATATCATTGTTTTTTAGATTCCACATATAAGTGATATCATGATATTTGTCTTTCTCTGTCTGACTTACTTCACTTAGTATGATCATCTTTAGGGCCATCAATGTTGCTGCAAATGGCATTATCACATTCTTTGTTATGGCTGAGTAATATTCCATGATACACATATACCACATCTTCTTTATCCATTCATCTGTCAATGGACATTTATTTAGGTTGCTTCCATGTCTTGACTATTGTAAATAATGATGCTATGAACACTAGGGTGTGTGTATCTTTTCGAATTATGGTTTTCTCCAGATATATAACCAGGAGTGGGACTGCTGGATCATGTGGTAGCTCTGTTTTTAGTTTTTCAAGGAACCTCCATACTGTTCTCCATAGTGGCTGTACCAATTTACATTCCAACCAGCAGTGTAGGAGGGTTCCCTTCTCTTCACACCCGCTCCAGCATTTATTGTTTGTAGACTTTTTGATGATGGCCATTCTGACCAGTGTGAGGTGATACCTCATTGTAGTTTTGATTTGCATTTCTCTGATAATTAGCAATATTGAGCACCTTTTCATGTGCTTTTTGGCCATCTGTATGTCTTCCTTGGAGAAATGTCTATTTAGATTTTCTGCCCATTTTTTTATTGGGTTTTTTGTTTTTTTGATATTGAGCTGCATCAGTTGTTTGTATATTTTGGAGATTAATCCTTTGTCAGTCACATCATTCGCAAATATTTTCTCCCATTCTGTGGGTTGTCTTTTTTTAAAAATATATTTTATTTATTATTATTTATTTTTGGCTGCATTGGGTCTTTGTTGCCGCACGGGCTTTCTCTAGTTGCAGCGAGCAGGGGCTACTCTTCATTGCGGTGCACGGGCTTCTCATTGCAGTGGCTTCTCTTGTTGCGGAGCACGGGCTCTAGGCACGCGGACTTCAGTAGTTGCAGCACGCGGGCTCTAGAGCGCAGGCTCAGTAGTTGTGCCTCACGGGCTTAGTTGCTCCACGGCATGTGGGATCTTCCTGGACCAGGGCTCAAACCCGTGTCCCCTGCATTGGCAGGTGGATTCTTAACCACTGCACCACCAGGGAAGCCCTGTGGGTTGTCTTTTCATCTCCTTTGCTGTGCAAAAGCTTTGAAGTTTAATTAGGTCCCATTTGTTTATTTTTGTTTTTATTATTACTCTAGGAGGTGGATCTAAAAAGATATTGCTGTGATTTATGTCAAAGAGTGTTCTGCCTATGTTTTCCTCTGAGAGTTTTATAGTATCCAGTCTTACATTTAGGTCTTTAGTCCATTTTTAGTTTATTTTTCTGTATGGTGTTAGAGAATGTTCTAATTTCATTCTTTTGTATGTGGCTGGCCAGTTTTCCCAGCACCACTTATTGAAGAGACTGTCCTTTCCCCATTGTATATTCTTGCATCCTTTGTTGTAGATTAACTGACCACAGGTGTGTGGGTGTATTTCTGGACTTTCTATCCTGTTCCATTGATCTGTAAGTCTGTCTTTGTGCCAGTACCATACTGTTTTGATTACTGTAGCCTTGTATTATAGTCTGAAGTCAGGGAGACTGATTCCTCCAGCTCCATTTTTCTTTGTCAAGATTGCTTTGCCTATTCAGGGTCTTCATGTTTCCACATGAATTTTAAGATTTTTTAAATTCTAGATCTGCAAAAAATTCTAGGCTCTTTATTCTGTTCCATTGATCTAGCTGTCTGTTTTTTCCACCAATACTTTTTTTTTTTAAAGACACATTTATTCAATGTCATGATCAGACTGTTACATTTAACAATCAACAGCATGGGTGCAAAAAAAAAAAAATCTACATTAAAACCCTTTGTTGGAATGCTTTACACTTTCCACAGAAGAGAAACTAAAATAACCTGTTATACAATTAGTCACAAACACAGTCCTCGAGTTTTTTTGCCCATACACATGAGTATTGTCTAAAACATGTCTTCTTTGTAGCAGCTAGGCCCTGCCACCACTGTGCTTGGCTGAGTTCACAAATCTTTTGTAACCTGTAGCTTCCCTGTCACTTCTCTGGCTCTCCTCTCCTGCTAAGCTTTGTTCCCTGGCAGTAATCAAAACCTTCTGCCACTGCCATAGCTACTGCTGCTGCTGGAACCACCAAAGCCACCTTGGTTTCGGGGTTTGGCAAAGTATTGGCCTCCACCACCATAGGGGCCAAAACTTCTGCCTCCAAGTTTCCTCCTTTCATGGGTCCAAAATTTGGAGTTTGATTGTTGTAACTGCCAGAATCATTGTAGCTTCCACCACCTCCAAAATTGCTTCCATCATTACCAAATCCATTATAGCCATCCCCACTGCCACCATATCCCCCAGCACCACGGCTGCCACCAAAGCCACCTCGACCACTGAAGTTTCCTCCATGACCACCACCAAAGTTTCCAGAACCGCTTCGACCTCTTTGGCTGGATGAGGCACCAGCCATCTCTTGCTGAGACAGGGCTTTCCTTACATCACAGTTGTGGCCATTCACAGTGTGGTATTTCTGAATGACAATCTTGTCTACAGAGTCATGGTCATCAAAGGTTCCAAAAGCAAAGCCTCTCTTTTTGCGACTGCCTCAGTCAGTCATGATTTCAATCACTTCAGTTTTCCCATACTGTTCAAAACAATCTCTTAGGTGATGTTCTTCAGTGTCTTCTTTAATGCCACCAACAGAAATCTTTTTCACAGTGAAGTGGGCACCAGGTCTTTGAGAATCTTCTCTTGAGACGGCCCTCTTTGGTTCCACCACTCTTCCATCCACCTCGTGTGGCCTTGCATTCATGGCCACATCCACCTCCTCCACAGTGGCATATGTGACAAACCCAAAGCCTCTGGAGCACCAGGTGTTTGGATCCCTCATTACCACACAGTCTGTGAGCGTTCTCCACCGCTCACAATGGCTCCTCATACTGTCATCACTTGTTTCAAAGCTCAAACCTCTGATGAAGAGCTTCTGCAGCTGTTCGGGCTCTTTGGGTGACTCTGACTTAGACGTGACGGCAGTGGAGGGGGAGGAGAGACGTCAACGATGCTTACTCGGCGGCGTCCACGGGCAGAAAGGAGTAATCTACCAAATGTATCTCCACCAATATTTGATGTTAGCTTTACAGCAACTCTTGAAGTCAGTTAGTGTCAATCCTCCAACTTTTTTCTTCTCCTTAATTATTGTGTTAGCTATTCTGAGTCTTTTGCTTTTCCGTATAAACTTTAGAATAAGTTTGTTAATATCCACAAAATAACTTGCTAGGATTTTAATTGAGATTGTATTGCATCTATAGATCAAGTTGCAAAGAACTGACATCTTGACAGTATTGAACCTTCCTATATATGAACATGAAATAGCTCTCCACTTATTTAGTTCTTTAATTTCATTCATCAGTTTTGTAGTTTTCCTCATAAAAATCTTGTACATATTTTGTTAGATTTATACCTAAGTATTTCATTTTGGGGGGTGCTAATGTAAATGGTATTACTTTTTTAGATTAACTTTTTTTTTAATTGAAGTATAGTTGCTGTACAATATCATGTAAGTTAACAGGTGTAGAATATAGTAATTCACAATTTTTAAAGGTTATACTCCATTTATAGTTATTATAAAATACTGGCTATATTCCCCATGTTGCTCAATGTATCCTTGTAGCTTCTTTTATACCTAATAGTTTGTACCTCTTACTTCCCTACCCCTATATTACCCCTCTGCCTTCCCTCTCCCCACTGGTAGCCACTAGTTTGTTCTCTATATCTGTGAGTCTGCTTCTTTTATGTCATATTCACTGGTTTGTTGTATTTTTTATATTCCATATATAAGTGATATCATGATTTGTCTTTCTCTGTCTGACTTATTTCAGTTAGCATAATGCCGTCCAATTCCATCTATGTAGCTGCATATGGCAAAATTTTGTTCCTTTTTATGGCTGAGTAGTATTCCATTGTGTGTGTGTGTGTGTGTGTGTGTGTGTGTGTGTGTATACCACATCTTATTTATCCATTCATCTGTTGATGGACACTTAGGTTGCTTCCGTAACTAGAAATAAGAAAATGAAAAACTCACTGGTAAAGGCAAGCATACAGAAAAGGTAGGAAATCATCCAAACACAAAGCTAGTAGGGAGATTAAAAGACAAAAGTAGTAAAATCATCTATATCCACAATAAGCAGTTAAGGGATACACAAAACAGTTAAATATAAAATATGATATCAAAAACACGAATCGACAGCACAAATGCAGGGTTTTAAAAATGCACTTGAAATTAAGAGATCAGTAACTTAAAACAATCACATATATATAGACTACTGTACAAAAACTTCATGGTAACCACAAAGCAAAAATCTATAATAGATACACACACACACACACACACACGCACAAATGAAATCCAAATGGTATTATATTTTAAATTTCAAATTCACTTATTCATTGTTGGTATGTAGGAAAACAATTAACTTTTATATATTAACCTTGTATCTTGTGACTTTGCTATAATGGCTTATTCAGGAGTTTGTTGTTGTTGATTCCTTCACATTTTCTATATAGATGATCATGTAATTTACAAAGTTTTATTTCTTACTTTCCAATCTGTATACGATTTATTTCTTTTTCTTGCTTTATTACATTAGCTAGGACTTGCAGTACAATGTGAAAAGCAGTGAGAGGGGACATCTTTGCCTTGTTCCTGATCTTAGCAGGAAAGCTTCGAGTTTCTCACCATTAAGTAGATGTTAGTTGTAGGATTTTTGTAGATATTCTTTATCAAGTTGAGGAAATTCTCCTCTATTGCTAGTTAACTGAGAGCTTTTGATCGTGAATGGGTGTTGAATTTTGTCAAAGGCTTCTTCTATATCTATTGATACGATCATGTGATTTTTCTTCTTTATCCTATTGATGTGATAGACTACATTAAATCGAACATTGAAGCAGCCTTCCTTACCTGGGATAAATCCCACTTGCCCATGGTATACTATTCTTTTTATACATTGCTGGATTCAATTTGCTAATATTTTGTTGAGGATTTTTGCTTATTTGTTCATGAAAGATATTGGTTCACAGTTTTCTTTTCTTGTAATATCTTTGGTTTTGATATTAGGGTAATGCTATCCTCATGGGATAAGGAAGTATTCCCTCTGCTTCTAACCTCTAAGAGAGATTGTAGAGAATTGATGTAATTTCTTCCTGAAATGTTTGCTAGGATTCACCAGTGAACCCATCTGAGCCTGGCTTTCTGTTTTGGAAGGTTATTAATTATTGATTCAATTTCTTTAATATATATATAGGCCTACTCAGACTGTCTGTTTCTTCTTGTGTGAGTTTTGGCAGATTGTGTCCGTCAAGTAATTTGTCCATTTCATCTAGATTATCAAATTTGTGGGCATAGAGTTGTTCATAGTATTCCTTGATTATCCTTTTAATGTCCATGGGGTCTGTGGTGAACTCCCTTTTTTCATTTCTGATATTAGTAATTTGCATCTTCTCCCTTTTTTTCTTAGTTATCCTGGTTAGAGGATAATTTTATTTTCCTTTTCAAAGAACCAGCTTTTGGTTTCATTGATTTTTTCCCTATTAATTTTGTTTTCAATTTCATTGATTTTTGCTTGAATTTTTATTATTTTTTCTGCTTACTTTGGATTTAATTTGCTCTTTTTCTAGTTTCCTAAGATGGAAGTTTACAAGATTGATTTTACATCTTTCTTTTTATCTAATATATGCATTCAGTGCTGTAAATTTCCCTGTAATCATTGCTTTCACTGCATCCCACAAATTTTGATATTCTGTGTTTCCATTTTCATTTAGTTCAATAATTTTTTTAATCTCCCTTGAGATTTCTTCTTTGATCTATGTGTTATTTAGAAGTGTATTATTAAGTCTCCAAGTAGTTGGGAATTTTTCCAACCATCTGTCTATTATTAATTTCTAGTTTAAATCTACTAGGGTCTGAACACAGACATTGTAGGAATTCTATTCTTAAATTTGTTGAGTTTTGTTTTGTATTTTATGGTCCAGAATGTAGTCTATCTTGGCGAATGTTCCCTGTGAGCTTGAAAAGAATATGTATTCTGCTGTGATTGGATGATGTTGTCTAGAGTTGTCCATTATATCCAGTAGATTGATGGTGTTATTGAGTTCAGCTAGGTCCTTCCTGCTGTATCTATTTCTGATGAAGAGTTGTTTAAGTCTCCAACTATGATAGTAGATTCATCTATTTCTCCTTGCAGTTCTATCAGTTTTTGCCTCACATAGTTTGACTTTCTGTTGTTACAGAAGGGGATGTTACATCTTGTTAAAGAATTGATCATAAGGGTTTTTTAAATTGCAGTTTTTAATTAAACTTTTTATTTTTTGAGATAATTGTAGATTCCCATGTACTGGTAAATAGTACATAGAAATCCCATATATCCTTTATCCAGTTTTCCCCAATGGTAACATCTTACAAAACCATAGTATAATATCACAACCAGGATTTTTTTTTTTTTTTCTTTTGCGGTACGTGGGCCTCTCACTGTTGTGGTCTCTCCCATCGCGGAGCACAGGCTCCGGACGCGCAGACTCAGCGGCATTGGCTCACGGGCCCAGCTTCTCCGCAGCATGTGGGATCTTCCCGGACCGGGGCACGAACCCGTGTCCCCTGCATCGGCAGGCGGACTCTCAACCACTGCGCCACCAGGGAAGCCCACAACCAGGATATTGATATAAAATCAATCCACCAATCAGAATCAGGTTTCCCCAGTTTTACTTGTACTCATTTGAATGTGTGTGTACTTAATTAATGTAATTTAGTCACATGTGTAGGGTCATGTATTCACCACCACAGTCAAGATAAAGAACAACTCCATCACCATCACCATCAATTTCCTTAATATTGACATTTTATAAAACATCACCCCTCTCTTTTCTCCTCCTCCCACCCCAGTCCCTAATGCCTTGTAACCACTAATCTGTTCTCCATTTCCATAATTTTGTCATTTCAAGAATGTTATATAAATGGGCAAAGGAACTGAATAGACATTTCTCCAAAGAAGACGTAGAAATGGCCAATAAGCTCAACATTATTCGCCATCAGGGAAATGCAAAGCAAAACCACATGAGATACCGCTTCACACCTGCAAGGACGGCTATTATCAAAAAGTCAGTGTTAGCAAGGATGTGGAAAAATTGAAGCCCTCATACTGTGCTGGTAGAAAATTAAAATGATGTAGCTGCTTTGAAAACAATCTGGCAGATACTCAAAAGTTTAAACAGAGTTATCATATGACCCAGCAATTCCAGGTGCTTGGTGTATATCCAAGAAAAATGAAAACCTATGTTCACACAAAAACTTGTATATGAATGTTCGTAGCAGCTCTATTTGTAATAATCAAAACCTGGAAGTAACCCAAATGTCCATCAACAGGTAAGTATATAAATAAAACGTGGTATACCTATACAATGCAATGTTACTCATCAGTAAAAAGGAAAGAAAAACTATTTATATACGAACTAGCGTGTATTAATTTCAAAATACTTATGCTGAGTGAAAGAAGCCAGGTCAAAAAGAAAAAAAAGATTACATACATATTATATGACTTCATATATAAATATAAAATTCTAAAAAATGCAAACGAATCCATAGTGACAGAAAATGTGTCAGTGGTTGCTGGGGATTATTTCTTAACTTATCCTTTTTAATCAATTTTTTCATGTTTTTATTTTGTTATACATGAACTTTTACATTAAAGTATAAAAAGTATAAGATATAGACAGAATAGGGCACAAATCATAAGTGTACGAATTATCACAAAGTGAACACACCCATGAGACCTTGTGGAAACAAGATCCCTGTTTCTCAAGGGTGGTATTTTCGGCAGAACAATTTTTGTGAACTGTCAGAGATAAACACAGCTGGACATAAGTTAAAGTGGTGAAAACAGATTTATTCAGAAACTACTGACAGTAGGGGGAGAGCTGAGCACCAGTTCTGTTGGTGCAGAGGGAATGGGGGAGTAGGAAGGAACTGAAGTAGGAAGTAAAAATGGGGGAATAGTAAGGAGCTGAAGTAGGAAGTAGGAAGGAGCTGTCAGGGAAGTAAAAATTACACAAAGCTGGACAAGGGTGTTAGTCCACATGAAAGCCATCTCAATTTGCTAACTGGCTTATTGATTGAAGTTAGGCTTATTAATTATTAATTGAAGTTAGGCTCCTGCCCTCGCATAGAGACTGGGAGGTAGGGACCCTATCATCCGGTGTTGCTGAAGCAAACAGTACCTGATTTTGGCAGCCTTGGGTTTTCTCAGACAGACACTTCAGGGGGCCCTTGAACGGTTAGAAACTGTTAGTTCAAGTCTTTACAGTCAAAGTTGAGGCCTTGTCAAGAAGAGGGCTCAGTAGAGGCTGGCTAGAGTTTGGTCAAGGAGAGAATCTTTGTCAGCATAACTGTCTCACAGATTGAGGACTTTCAAAATCATCCCCCCCCCCACCACATTATGATAAGCAAAAAAAAAAAAAGCTCTGTGCATTTCCAAATGCCCTATCTCACAGAAACCACACTAAGTAACATCTAATGTGCCTACCAGCTTTGAAATCCTACAGTACTGTCCCTGGCTATTTTGTCTCTATTTGAAGATAGAGGTAAAGAAACAGGCTGAAAAGACAGTACACAGAAGTGCTGGGCAGGGGGATGGAGGCTGTCGGAGGTTATGACCTTCCTTCCTCTGCAAATTTTCATGTGGAATGCACACTCTGTTGCCTGAATTACTTTGCACAAATTCCCAGGAAAACCAGGCAAGGAAGTGGGCAGACTGTGGAGTGAACCCCAATTCAAATTCTGATTATGCCATTTAACTTTATTTCCATGTGCATCTTAGCCTCTCCTGGCCTCACTGAGCTTTGCAAAGCCATGATCTTCGGTGGTTCCTGGTCAGGATGCACAGTCATGCCTTCTGGAGCAGGTTCTCCAAGGCTCTGTCAGCTGCATGGCCCAGACTCAAGGCCATACTCTTGGAACCTGCACCAACCACCATTCTCCAGTCTGCTTCCTTTCCCCACACCTGCTCCTGATAGGGGGTGTGGGTGTGAGGGACTGGAAGGAAGGGAAGCAGGAGATGAAAGAAAGGGAGCAGACGCCCCTCCCTGCACAGCTTCCACTCAAGCCCTGCCAAGGCCTCCATGGGGGAGGCACCTGCCCAGCTCTAGGAGAGGGGGCATTGAAATGAACTTGGCCAAGGAAATAGTACCTAAAGCAACTGAATATGTCCTTGAAAATACACTATTTTAATAGCTAGATATTGCTGAAAAGGTTTTGGACCAGAAAGAGATGTCACTGAAGTTCCCCTCTACCCAGTTGGAAAGGGATTTGGCCAAGTAAATTAGATAGCTAGGAAAGACAAAACTGTCTCTGCTTATATAATTCATTGGTCTTGAGACCTCTCAAACAACTAGTTATAGTTGTTAACTACCCCCCTGGTAGGTAAGGAAAGCCCAGACCTTCAGGACCCAGAGGTCTGGCTACCCTCTTGGCAGGGGAGATAATGTGGTTCACTCCTTTGTGGAATTTTTTTTTCCCCTGGGGAAAAATAGTTTTTCTCAGTAGGATATCAACATGCCTAACCACAGGCATCTGGACTTTCTCCTATTGGTAAAGGGAACTTTAAAGCATTTCAAATAGGGGATAGATATGATTGCATTTGAGTTTTAGAATACTCACCCTGGTTCCTACCACATCTTTTACTTTTTCTTTAATTTTTAAAATTTTTTTCTTTTACTTTTAAATAAGCTTTTTTATTTTAAGTAATTGTAGATTCACATGCAGTTCTAAGAAATAAGACAGAAAGATCCTGTGTATTCTTTTTCCAGTTTCCCCATGGTAACATCTTACAAAACTATGGTACATTAATCACAACCAGGATACTGACAATTGATACAGTCAAGAAACAGAAAAGTTCCATCACCATAAGGATCCCTCATGTTGCCTTTTTAAAGCAACATCTACTTCCCTCTCACCCCTACCACCTCCTTAACCCTTGGCAAACACTAATTTGTTCTCCATTTCTATAATTTTGTCATTTCAAGAATGTTAAATGAATGGAATCATACACATACCTGCCTGTGGGAATTGCTTTTATCACTCACCATAATACTCTAGAGATCCATCCAGGTTGTTGTGTGTATCAACAGTTTATTCCCGTTTTTTGCTGAATAGTATTCCATAGTACGGATGTACCACAATTTTTTTTAACTATTCACCCGTTGAAGGACATCTGAGTTGCTTCCAGTTTGGACTATTATGAATAAATCTAGTATAAATATTCGTGTACAGGCTTTTGTATGAGCATAAGTCCTCATTTCTCTGGGCTAAGTGCTCAGAATTGCAAGTACTGGGTCATATGGTAGTTGCACGTTTTATTTATTTTTTTTAAAGAAACTACCGAACTATTTTTCAGAGTGGCTGTACCATTTTACAGTTCTGCCAGCAATGTATGAGTAATTCAGTTTCTCTGCGTCCTTGCCAGCATTTGGTATTGTCACTGTTTTCTATTTTTGCCATTTCAATAAATGTGTATTAATGTTCCATTGTACTTTTAGTTTTTGTTTCTGTAGTGAAATGACGTTGAATATCTTTTCAGGTGCTTATTTGCCATCTGTATATTCTCTTCAGTGAAATGTCTCTTTATGTCTTCTGGCCATGTGCTAATCATGGTGTTTGGTTTTTATACTGTCGAGGTTTGAGAATTCTTTAAATATTCCAGATACTAGTCCTTTGTTGGATATGTGGTTTGCAAATATTTTCTCCCACTTTGTAGCTTGTCTTTTTATCCTCTTATCAGAGTCTTTCTCAGAGCAAGTTTTTAATTTTGAATGAGTCCAATTTATTCATTTTTCCTTTTATGGATCATACTTTTGGTGTCAATTCTATAGACTCTTTCAGTAGCCCTGGACCCTAATGATTTTCTCCTAAGTTTTTTCCTAAAAGTTTTATAGTTTTACATTTACATTTAAATGTATAATCCATTTTGAGTAAACTTTTGTATAATGCGTGAGACTTAGATTGAGACTTTTTTTGCCTATGAGTGTCCTATTGTTCCAACATGATTTGTTAAAAAGACTGTTTTTCTTCCATTGAATTACTTTTGCATAATTGTCAAAAATAAGTTGGACATATTTGTATTGGTCTCTTTTTATGTTCTCTATTCTATTCCATTGATCTATATGTCCTTTTCTATGTCAATACCACACAGTCTTGATTACTATGCTATATAATATGCCTTGAAATCAGGTAGACTAATTTCTTCCACTTTATTCTTCTTTTTCAAAATTGTTTTAGCTATTCTGGTTTCTTTGTCTTTCCATATAAATTTTAATATATTCTTGCCTGTATCTACAAAAAAAATCTTGCTTTTTTTATAGTAATTGTGTTAAACTTATCTATCAATTTAGGGAGAATTGGCATCTGTACTATGTTGAATCTTCCAATCCTTGAATATGGTAGGTCTCTCCATTTATTTAGATCTTATTTGATTTCTTTCATCACTGTTATGTAGTTTTCAGGATACAAGTCCTGTACGTACTTTGTTAAATTTACACCTAAAACTTTTGGGATTTTTTTGAGTGATAAAACATGGTATTGCACTTAAAATTTTGGTGTCCAAAATGCTATTATATAGAAATCCAATTAGTATTTGTATGCTTTTCTTATAGCCTATGACCGTGTTGGACTTATTAATTCGATGAGGTTTTATTTGTTTTTAAGATTCCTTTGGGATTTTTCTACCTAGATAATCATATTCTCTGCATATAGGGATGGTTTTACCTCTTCCTTTCTAATCTGTATACCCTTTACTTTCTTTCCTGCCTTATTGTACCGGTTAGAATTTCTAGCACTGTGTTGAGTAAGAGTGATGAGGATGGAGGTACATACCACCAGCACAACCACTCAAGAAAGACTGTCCAGAATTTCTGTACCACAGTTACAAAGTTCTGGGACAGAGAAACTGATTTGGCCTACCTTGAGTAAGGGTCTACCTGTCATCCAGTCATTTGTGACAAGTATGTATGAACTTCTATCCTTTGCTCAATAAAAGCTTTGGAGCAAGCTCTCGGAGTAGGTTTTGCAAGAGGGTATAGGGATGGGATGAAAATGAATTACAATGCTGGGACTCCCCTGGTGGTGCAGTAGTTAAGAATCCGCCTGCCAATTCAGGGGACATGGGTTCGAGCCCTGGTCCAGGAAGATCCCACATGCCACAGAGCAACTAAGCCCATGTGCCACAACTGCTGAGCCTGCACTCTAGAGCCTGTGAGCCACATCTACTGAGCCCAAGTGCCACAACTACTGAAGCCCGCATGCCTAGAGCCCGTGCTCCTTAGCGAGAGAAGCCCGCGCACCACAACGAAGAGTGGCCCCTGCTTGCTGCAACTAGAGGACCAGCACACAGCAACGAAGACCCAACGCAGCCAAAAGTAAATAAATTAAGAAATTAACTTAAAAAAAAAAGAAAATGGCAATGCTAACACAGTATGTGATCCCTCCTGAGAGATGACATCTATCTATTTAATCATGACAAGGTTCGCTGGGAGGTATGCATCTTCCCAGATCCAGATTTGGTTAAGCCCCACCATTCACAGCTCTTTTCTCTGATAAACATGGAACTCCATGATGCAGTAAGAAAAAAACCTAGAATTTCTTGCTAACGACTTGAAGACAAGGGTCAGAAAATGAAGGACTTAGAGACTAAAATGATGGGAACTTGGCAAGATTGAGTGCTCCTGGCGACTAGTACAGTGCATAGAACACAGCAGTCTTCACTAAATGTGACTGAGTGAATGACAGAATCTCATAACGACCTGGAAGAACATGTCAAAGAAGAGACTTATCCTGAAATGAGCTTCCTACGAAATTTGTGTTTTATTTTTTAATTTTTAATTTCACAGAATACATATAAATGTGTTTTTTAAATGAGAGCCTAACAGATAAAGCTAATATCCTCTCTGACTACCACTTTGAATTCTTGCCTCCTTTCCCACTCTCCAAGAGTAATCACTGGTATAAGTTAGATGTATATACTTCTAGACTTCCTGTAATACTTTCATAAATGTATTATATGTACCCACCAGAAATATATAATATTGTGTAGGTTTTAAGAATATATGAATGGTAGGGACTTGCCTGGTGGCCCAGTGGGTAAGACTCTGTGCTCCCAATGCAGGGCCCGGAGTTCGATCCCTGGTCGGGGAACTAGATTATACATGCATGCCGCAACTAAGAAGCCTGCATGCTGCAACTATTAAAAGATCCCGCAACTAAAATCCCGCAATTAAAAGATGCCACAGCGAAGACCTGGTGCAGCCTAAATAAATAAATAAATAGAGGTGCTTATTTTATATATATATATATATATATATATATATATATATATATGAATGGTATTCTTTCCAATTGCTCTTCAGTTTCCTTTTTTTCATTCAAAAAACAAAGTTTTTTATTTCTAGTTGACCCAGAAAGAGACCTAGCTTATTCGTTTCAATGGATACATAGTATTCCTTGGTATGTATGTGCCACAACCTGCCCATTCCCTTACTGAAGGGTATTTAGGTTGTTTTCATTGTTTTGTTATCATCAAAAATGGTGCAATAACCTTGTATTGTTTCTATATGCATGTGTGTAGAAGATGGCAAAAAAAAAAAGTCACAATCTCCACCCTCCCTGTATCCACACACTTCGCAATTTGATTTTGCAGCTCTTCCCACCAACAGGTAAAGTCCTTTTTCCTCCCCCTGAATCTAGGATGACCTTGGGCTTAATTCAGCCAGTAGAATGCAGCAGACATGTCAGTGTGCCAATTTCAAGCCTAGGCCTCAAGAGGCCTTGAATGCTTCTGCTTTCTATCCCTTGGAGTTTTGTCCAGCCACCAGGTGATCAAACCCAGGCCAGGCTGTTGGGGAAAGAGAGACCACACCGAACAGAGTTGAGCTGTGTCAGCTGAGGGCATCCTACGCCAGCCAGCCCCCAGCTATCCCAGCAGCGGACTGCTGACAGTGACTGAGCCAGAGGAAATCAGAACTGCCTAGCTGGGTCCAGCCAGAGTTGCCAACCTGGAGACCTGTGAGCTAAATAAATACTTGTTCTAACAGCAAAAGTTACCTGATACAATGTATGCGGATATTTCTTTAGAGTAGATTTTTTTCAAGCTTTAGCATGTATCAGTATCAGCTGGTGGGGTTTTAAAATCACAGATTGCTGGGCACCACTGATTTAGTAGATCTGGGTGGGACTTGAGCATTTGCATTTCTAACAAGTTCTCAGGTGATGCTAATGACGCCGGTCCAAGGGCCATGCTTTGAAAATCACTGCTGTAGAATATACAACCTAAAAATGGTATTGCTGGGTCATGAATTATAAGCATATGTAATAGCTAAATCGATACTCCCAAACTACCATCCAAAGCAAATATATCCTTTTTGAAATTTTAAGGGATAAAAGAATAAGTCACTGAAACAAAACTTATAAACCAGATAGTATGAGGAACAAGTGTGAATAAAGAAAGTATCAGCATGAAGGGGGAAGTAACTCACTAATTCTTGGGGTTGGAAGGTGGAGCAGGAAGCTGATTAACAGTAATATTTATGACCAAAGCACAGAGTATGAATGATGAAGTAAACCTGAAATGTTAAGCCAAGAAAATAAATAGTATTTCATAATATTACATATTACACTATATACTAGAGCAGGACTTAGAAGGAGAAGCTGCTCTAGAAGAGTATTCCTTCTTCTAAAGAAATAACAGGGGAGAGAGAGATAAGGTCCTAAATGGTCAGTCCCCACCCTCATCCCTCACCTCACTTCCCTTAGTTCTCCATGCCAGCTGCCATGGTTATCTTTTACTTCCTTGAATGAAACCTCCTCTCTCCCACCACAGGGCCTTTGCACTTACTGATTCCTCTGCATGGAACACTTCCTCTTTCTGTCTGCCCATACTCAACCAAGTTAATTCCCATTTAACCTTAAGGTTTTAGATCTAATTTCACTTAATCAAGAAAGCCTAATCTCCCAGACTAGGTCAAATTTCACCATTATAAACTCTCAACACACTGCATTTCTCCTACACAGCACTTAATGCAGTTGGGATTTTACTTTTATTTGTGTGTTTATGTGATTCATGACTATCTTACCCTCCAGCCTAGGAGGTTTCAGGAGGGCTGAGAGTGTGTCTCTTTTGAGTGACCGTTGTAACCTCAACACTTTGTCTGGCAAAGAGCAGATGCCCATAAATATGTGTTGGATGAATAAAGTAGGGTTTTGCAAAAGCTTTCAATGGACCTGAGGTCAAGATTGCAATGGGAAACATTCAGAAGAGGAAAAAAGAAGAGGAAACAGAAGTACTATCTTCATGATAGTACTAGAGGGTCTATCACACTAGAGGGTCACAAAATAGTCACAGAATAGCAATGATGAGCTTCCATCTGTTTGAACAACCGTATCAGAAGAGTATTGGCTACTGGACCTCTGATCTCCTGGAGAGAAGTTTCTACTGGTGTACTAGTGGGTCCTATTTAAGGTCCAGCCCTATTCAGTATTTTGAACAAGACAGAAAGCTTGCCTATCTTGTTTGCAGATAAGATGAAAGTCAAAGGTTTATTTTGACAGAATTTAGATTTAAAATAATACCATGGAAGTACAAAGCCAAAACCAATAAGATAAAGGTCAGTAGAGACACTGTACATATTAAATCAATCTTGCAAGTACCTGATATGGAAGAGAAGCTGGGTTTGACTACATGGTTTATGTAAAAAAAGACTTGATTGCTGACAACAAATTCATTATGAACAAATGCCATGATACAACTGGTAAAAAATGGTAACTGTCCAGAGGATGGGAACTGATGGTCTCACTTTACTGGTAGATTCTCGAGTACTGTGTCTAGTTCTTAGAGCCAGTTTGAGGCTTGGAAACCTTGAGAAATGAAGAATAGTTAGAGCAGCTGGAGACGTTTAGCCTGCAAAAGTAAACACTAAAGGAAAACAAAAACTGACCTTGGATAGAGACAGCTCACCAAATTTGTACTTCCAACTTAGGAAGAGATACTCTTTCTAAAGCTCTCATGAGTTTTTATTTATATGATTTCTGATAAGTTCTTTTTCATCCTTATATTCTTGTTTCATTTATTATTTCATAATTCCTTGTTTGTTTTGTGAATATTATGATTCACTTCTCTCTTTGAGAATTCTTTGAAAAAAACATGTTTATTTTGTTTTCTATTAATCCATCTTTTTTTAGACAGGGAATGGCCTTTTTTCTCTTTCTTCCTTCCTTTTTTTTTTTCTTTTCTTTTCTGTAGATTGTTCTACTGTGTTCATTTGTCTGAGCTGGTTTCACTTCTTGATTATTGATTTTGGTGCCAGTCTTTTTAGAAATATTTTCCTTATATGTTTCAGAAATTTGGTTTGTAGGTTTATTTTCAGTGGAAAATTTCTTTCCTTCCTCCTTTGCCTTCCTCTCCTTTTCCTTTCTTTTTCTGTCATCCCACTCCTCTCCCTGTCTTGTGGTTTACTTTTCTTCTACCTGGTTTCTGTGGCTCCCAGTCCAGAGCCAGCTGACATATCGGAGCTCTGGGCTTCTGCCTCACAGTGATAGTAAAAATCCTGCCAACATGTCTGCCAGCTGCTTGGTTAAGTTGCCTCCTAGGCACCTGGCTTTCACGGAGAACATCTATTCTTCACTACCTTCACAGAAGCCATACTTTGGGTGGTCTCTACCTGCTTCTAAACTGGAAGAAGTCCATCAGGACTTTGGCTTTTGCTATATGGCTCTCTGCTTCTGTTCCACTTCTGATCCAAGGAGAGGTACAGAAGAGTACATAAAACATACATGTATAGTTTTTAAAAGAATGATAAAGTGAGAATTTATTGTAACCACCACTGGCTATGTCTTTTACATTCTTCTCTTTATATTTTTTTCTCTCACTGACATGTGCTTGGAATAGTGGGGACCCCTATGATGGGAACCGCCAATACCATCTTGACAGGGTGCACCTGTCCACTCTAACAGCAGGTGGTGCTCCAGGAACCTCAGTGAGTTTCACTGCCAAACCCTCTGGGTCCTAAGATACACTGATCTCTTCAGGGTTGTAGGCTTTATGAACAGCCCACCACTTTATAATTATTTAGCCCCAGTATCTTCTGACTAGATGTGGTTACTGTTATTGCGTTTTCCTTAAACAGTAGCTCAAGATGTTTATATCTTTTTCTCTTGACAATAGCTTGTCAATTCAAGCCTGAAAATTCTCTCTCTACAAATTCCACCTGTAAGGAAAGACAGACTCATTTTATACATTGGGTATATTGTCCCAGTATTAAGGCTTACAGGCTTTCAAAAATCTTTGGGAAATATATATTTATTATTTATTTAAATAATTTTATTTAATATTTAAAATATTAAATATTTTAATTTTAAAAATAATAAAACATTTAAAGTAGTATAATTGTAATATATAAAAAATAATTATATATCCCAAAGTATAAAGAGAAAATTGTAAAAATTGGAATGGATGTTTATCTTCAAAATTAACATAATTAACGGTTCAATTAGGATTATACACATTTTACATTTTGTAGTATTGATAGTTTGAGGTTAGGTTTCTTATTTCACAAGAAGCTCTGATCATCTACAGCTGTCAGAAATCATAGCTAACTAAATTATATGATTTACTTTTGGATTAAAAGTTTTAAGTGCAAATTTTATTTATTTATTTTTAATTTTTTTTCTTTTTTTTTTTTTTTTAACTGCGTTGCATGTTCGTTGCTGCGCTAGGGCTTTCTCTAGTTGCCGCGAGTGGGGCTGCTCTTCCTTGCGGTGCGCAGGCTTCTCACCGGGTGGCTTCTCTTTGTTGTGGAGCACGGGCTCTAGGTGCTCAGGCTCTGTAGTTGTAGCACGTGGGCTCAGTAGCTGTGGCTTGCAGGCTCTAGAGCGCAGGCTCAGTAGTTGTGGCGCACGGGCCCAGTTGCTCCGCGGCACGTGGGATCTTACCGGACCAGGGCTCGAACCCGTGTCCCCTGCGTTGGCAGGCGGATGCTTAACCACTGCGCCACCAGGGAAGTCTGCACATATTATTTATAGTTTTTAAAAGAATGATAAAGTGAGAATTTATTGTAACCACCACTGGCTATGTCTTTTACATTCATTATGAACAAATGCCATGATACAACTGGTAAAAAATGGTAACTGTCCAGAGGATGGGAACTGATGGTCTCACTTTACTGGTAGATTCTCGAGTACTGTGTCTAGTTCTTAGAGCCAGTTTGAGGCTTGGAAACCATGAGAAATGAAGAATAGTTAGAGCAGCTGGAGACGTTTAACCCGTGTCCCCTGCGTTGGCAGGCGGATGCTTAACCACTGCGCCACCAGGGAAGTCTGCACATTTTATTTACAACTTTGTTTTACAACAACCACCAAGTTTTTTAAAAATATGAGGCGTAGATATAATATGTTTGATGTGGTATGGAGCTAGACTTTGAGAAGTAAGGGATTTTAAAGGGCCTCAGAGAAATGGAAGGAGCCCAAAAGAGACAAAGAATGGAGACAGTTAAGAAAGAGAAAAGAGGGTCCTGGGGGGAAAGGAGACGCCTGCTGAGCGGCTGCTGTGTGCCAAGCGCTGTTGCAGGAGATGAAGATCCAAAAGTAAAAGTCAAGGTTCTGCAAAGGGTCACAGTCTGGTAAGAAATCAGATTAGTTCAGTGAAACATAAGTGTTAAGTGTTATTAAGGAGGCGTGCGCACTGGGGGTCTAGGTGTGGCGAGAGCTCCCATGGGGACGGGGACTAGGAAGGCTTCTCTGAGGAGGTGACACTTGATCTAAGGGGAGGCAGAGAAGGAAAAGTGTGTGGGGGGGAGAAAGATGAAGAAATATCAAGAGACGAGGCAAAGGAAAAAAGGAAAAGAGGAAGGACTCGATGCGATCGGCGCTCCGGCCATCGGGCCTCGACTGCTAGGGCCTGAACGCGGTCACCGCCCCCTCCCCTCCACTCCCTTCCTCGCGCCTCTGCCGCCCGCCAGGCCTGCGCGAGCTCTGAAGCTGCAGGCTCGCCAGAGACGCCATGTACCGGCTCCTGTCAGCCGTGACAAACGGGGCCGTGACCCACGGGAGCTGCGCCTGGGGCTGCGGGCGGCGTGCAGCTCACCAGCGCGCCGGGCTGCCGCCGCTCGGCCCTGGCTGGGTCGGAGGCCTCGGGCTGGGTCTCGGGCTGGCGCTTGGGGTGAAGCTGGCCGGCGGGCTGAGGGGTGCGTCCCCCACGCCGCCCACCGCGGCCCCAGACCCTGAGACGCCGCCTCAGGCCGAGCCGCTGCCGCTGCAGGAGCAGCCCCTCGCCCAGTGGTCTCCGCAGACCCCGACGCCGCCGCACTCCAGGCGCTTTGCCAGAGCCATCGACCGCAGCCGCGACCTCCTGCACAGAATCAAGGTGCGGCGACGGGGGGCGTAGGCGGCCGGGAACCCGGCGCCCCACCCCCGGCGTCACCCCCGCGTGAGGCCGTTTGGTGGTCATCTCTCGGGGCGAGCGGACGCCACCCCGGGCGGCTGGATGCCCGCGGTCGGCTTCCCAGAAAGACTTCCCGTGTCCCGACCTCCCGGCCACGGTCAGATGCTCTCGGGGGGTTGCCCAAGTCGGGGCGGAGGTCACGGCCCGCCTCGGGGACCGCCCCTTCCCCTTAGTGCTCCCAGCGGGCACTCCCCTCACGGTTAACTCCCGGCCGGCCGAGCCGAGGTGGGCGGGGCCCCGAACCGAGGTGGGCGGGGGCCCGAACCGAGGTGGGCGGGGCCCGGGCCGAGGGAAGCCCCACCAGAGGAAGGCGCTTGCGGACGTGCGAGGGATTTCGGCCTGCTTTGAACCGTTCTCTCCCCTTGGCTCTTAGGATGAGGTGGGCGCACCGGGCATTGTGGTTGGAGTCTCTGTAGATGGAAAAGAAGTCTGGTCAGAAGGTTTGATTTATTGGCTTGTTTTGTGCCAGTCGGTGAATGAAATCTTGATGTGTTACTGTTTGGCGTGAATCCCATGAAGTGCTGTTCAGTTTTTATAAAACTATACATACTGTAGAGAAAACTAACAAACTAAAGAATTGGACTTTATATAAACAGCAGGGTTTAAAGTGTGACTCTGATGAGTAAACTGAAGTCTTAAAGATGGTTTGTTGTATTGTTCTCAAAGTGGTGTATAGAACGGTCTGTTAACTGCACATTTGTAGATAACCCTTATGACTAGATAAAACGTCAGAATTTAATGTTTTTCTTTTTTAGTTCAGTCAACAATTTACTGAGTCCCCCATTCTGTAAAATGCACTGTACTAAGAACAAGGGATATACATGACTCCTTGTCCTTAATGAGCTTACAATCTACTTTATTAGTTTTTTTTTTTTTTTTTTACTATGCAGAGGTGTCAGCTTTTTTTTTCAAACAAAAAGCAAGCAGCTTTGGAAGAGAGACTTCTAAGCATTTTATCATACTTTTATCAAAGCATTTTATAATTTGATTTATTTTTTCATTGCACACAAATTGATCCAACTCATCACAGCAGGTTTTTAGGAACTCAGTTTTTAGGAAATGTTGTTTCAGACATCGTTTAGAGGAAGTAGTACCTTTTAGAAGTTGATAGGAGCGGTAAGATTTTGAATTTAAAGAGAAATGATTCTTCCTTCAAGTTTAAGTGTACCCCGATCAACATTTATGACGGATATTGTAATCCAGAATTATATAAAAGTCAGCTCTATAGGTGAGGGCTTTGTTTTTATGCAGATATTTTCAGCATAATTTACATTTACAGGTGAAAATAATTATTGTATGCCTTTTCGTTCTTTTCAGATCTCAGTTCTTTGTATGTCTCAGATTTCCACATCTTTATCCTGTAGAAGATGAAACCAAACTTAAAATATTTTCTAGAAAGAGCTTTAAATTAGTGGTACACTGTTTTTCTTCTGACTTGCAGCTGAATTAAATTAATGATTAACTAGATTGGGTTTGCAGGGCATCTTTTCACATTTGTTTTTATTGGTTATTTTAAGGAATTCAGTAGAAAGTCACTCAAAAATCAAGAATAAATGTAATCTGAAGAACAATGATAGTTTCTTTAAAGAATGTAGAGTAACTTATTTAAAATATGGAATAACCAAATTGTTTAGATAAGCTAAGAAACATTAGTAACTGAATCAGAAAATTACTGTTGTGTACCGTGTACAATTTCAGTTTAGTTATAAGGATAAATTGTTAGGCTTACTGTTGTCAGTATTGCTAAGACTCATCCCTTATATGTTGAGTTTTAATTAACTTATACAAGTGAAATATCTTTCCCTTTAGATAAACACATAGAATGTTTTAAGGTAGTATTATTACAGTTTTTGAAGACTCCTTTGACCATGAAGCCTATTAATAGTGACTTTTTGCTTTTTTTCCCAAAGGTTTAGGTTATGCTGATGTTGAGAACCGTGTACCATGCAAGCCAGAGACAGTTATGAGAATTGCTAGTATCAGCAAAAGCCTCACCATGGTTGCTATTGCCAAATTGTGGGAAGCAGGGAAACTGGATCTTGATATTCCAGTACAACATTATGTTCCTGAATTCCCAGAAAAAGAATATGAAGGTGAAAAGGTAATAAATCTCACAGTTCATTTTTCTACTGACATTTAAGTGGTTTAAAAGCTTTCATAGGATTCTTTGGTTTGTTTTTAATGTTAATGGATTAAAGTTTTGTTTTATCCAGATAATAACCGAGTGGGTATTTTTCTGAAATTTGAGGCTAAAGGTGTGTACATGACACATTATTCTAGTAGCAGTTTAAAGTGGAAAATATTGCTGAAACATTATTCCAGGGCTACTAACTTTTTATTATGCAGTTTAATATTGTAGTTGAATTTTCATGTTTTTACAATTAGGTTTCTGTCACAACAAGATTATTGATTTCCCACTTAAGTGGAATTCGTCATTATGAAAAGGACATGAAAAAGGTGAAAGAAGAGAAAGCTTATAAAGCCTTGAAGATGATGAAAGGGACGATGGAATCTGACCAAGAAAAAGAGTTAAAAGTAAAAGGAGGCAAAAGTAATGAAAAGAATGACTTTGCTAAAGCTAAGATAGAGCAAGATAATGAAGCCAAAGGCCGAAATTCAAAACCTTGCAAGAAAAAGAATGATTTTGAACAAGGCGAATTATATTTGAAAGAAAAATTTGAAAATTCAATTGAATCCCTAAGATTATTTAAAAATGACCCTTTGTTCTTTAAACCTGGTGAGTGTTAATTTCTTCTTTTTACAAAGTCATCATTACTGAAGTATTAATTTTCAGAAAATGCAAAATGATACCATCCTGAGTGCATTCAGTGTGGTTGATGATTATGGCATGGGTTTTGTTGTCAGATGTTTGCTTTTTTGCCTGTAGTTCTTAACAGAGCCTAGCATCCAGGCAGCTAGTTGTTTGATTTAGCTTCATCGGAGGCTACCTAGACATTTCGAGGATTCTCAGTATCAAGATATTCATGGAAAAAATTAAATATTGGAAAAATTCTCCAAATAAAATCTAAACCGAAGTTGGCATGATAAAGTGTTGCTAATATTTTAGTATTTCATTAGTATTTAACTTAGTATTTAAATTGTTCAACTTCATTTGTGCTTTCATTTCTTAAATTAATATGCATCAACTAAATTTTATTTCCCAAAAAGCTGATCTATAAAAATAACTTTTTCTGTATATTTTTTGATATGATGCCTACTGAAACCACTTTATCTTTAAATTTATTGCAGGCTTATGTACAATACAGGCTTCCATTTTCATTTTAAAACTTGTTTGTGGGAATTCCCTGGTGGTCCAGTGGTTAGGGCTCCCGTGCTTCCATGGCAGGGGGCACGGGGTTCGTCCCTGGTTGGGGAACTAAGATCCCACAGGCCACTCGGCGCAGCCAAAAAAGACAAAAAAACAAACAAAAAAAACTGATAAGTATATGGATCATCATTTTCTTCTTGTGTTAGAGACATGGAATAAGCAGGGCCATTGCAAAGTTGACTAAATTTGTTAATTTATCATCCATGATCTTTACCTAAATGCTAAAGTAAAATATTCCAGTTTTAAAGATATGCCAATTTTCAGTGGGAAAATATTTTACATGTTTTTAAATAATAATGAAGCATTTTCTTTTTTTTCCCCCTTAAAATGATGTCTCAAGGTAGTCAGTTTTTGTATTCAACTTTTGGCTATACCCTATTGGCAGCCATAGTAGAAAGAGCTTCAGGATATAAATATTTGGACTATATGCAGAAAATATTCCATGACTTGGATATGCTGACAACTGTGCAGGAAGAAAATGAGCCAGTGATTTACAATAGAGCAAGGTAAATGAATACCTTCTGGTGTGTCTGGTGTTCATCTTTACACTGTTATCAATTTAAAGTCACATTTTGCTTGTCTCCATTCCAGAATCAACTTGCCACATTTTGGGAGCTTTTCTACATGTCTGTTTTTCCACCTATAATGTAAGGAAAATAAAATATATTTTATTTTTCAAATACACATATATTTGAAGTACCCCAAGATCCTTAGGTGAAAGATAGCAATAATAATTTAAGCACATGAATAATTAAACTAAAATTGCACCCATCATGGGCATCTATAATTTGCTCTTCCATCATCCCTTTTTTTATGTTTTCGTTCATGCTTTATTTACCTTTTTTTAATTTTTTTTTTAATTTTGAAATTGTCTCATACTTGTAGAAAAGTTACACAAAGTAGTACAAAGAATTTTCATATACGCTTCACCCAGATTCCCCACATGTTAATCATTTTACCACATTGCTTTATCTGTCAGTCTCTATGTTATTTTTTTCTCAGCCGTTTGGAAATCAGTTGCAGACATGGTGCCCCGTATACTTAAATGGTAACCATAAATACTTGAGTGTGTATTTTCTAAAGATAAGAACATCCAGGAAATTAATATCAACACAAGGTTCATATCAAGTCTACAGACATTATTCAAATTTTGCCAGTTGTCCCAATAATGTCCTTTATAACAAAAGGAAAAAAAACTTGTTTTTCTGGTGCAGAGTCTAATATAAGCACACACATTGCATTTAGTCGTCAAGTCTCTCAGAAGTCACATGAGTTCAATTTGTTCCATTACTGGTGATGGTAATTTTAATCACTTTGTTGAGGTGGTATATACCAGGTTTCTCCACTGTAAAAGTTTGAAAATCATTTTATTGAAATATATCAAACTAAAATTTTATCGTAATTTTTACAAGTAATTTGTAAAAGAGGCATTGGAAGAGAATTTGGGGACTAAAGACTAACATGAGTTTTACTGTTATGGTGTTTTCTTTTTCATTTTACTCTTATTATTATTTGGTTTGTTAGAAAGGTAACAGCACATTTAAGTAACTGTTTAAATCAGCTGTTACTTTTACTTTTTACGGTTCCATTAGGGAACATGCTTTACAAATGGCTAAATGGTACTTGACTAGATGAAATGGTAGATTTTGTAGCTTCATCCTCCTATCCCCATACTAGTTTTGTTCAATTTTCTGTTGTATTTCGTTAAGTTACCATTTTTAAATTACCAGCTTATCCAAAAGGATCAAATATGCATTGCAAATCAGCCTGAAAGAAGTTTTTTGAACCTAAAAGAAATTAGGTTAGCAGCAAGCAATGAATTTTAATTTTTAAATGGCCTGTAGTTTTTTTATTTTGGGTGGTTTTTAAAAAATATTTATTTATTTGGTTGAGCTGGGTCTTAGTTGTGGCAGGCAGGCTCCTTAGTTGCAGCTTACGGGCTCCTTACTTGTGGCTCACAGGCTCCTTAGTGTGGAATGCGAACTCTTAGTTGCATCGTGCATGTGGGATCTAGTTCCCTGACCAGGGATCGAACCCAAGCCCCCTGCATTGGCAGCATTGGAGTCTTAACCACTGCTCCACCAGGGAAGTCCCTGTAGTTTTTTTCTTTTTTATTCTCTATTTTTTTTTAATTGAAGTGTAGTTGATTTACAGTGTTGTGCTAATTTCTGCTGTATAGCAAAGAGACTCAGTTATACACATATATACGTTCCTTTTTTATATTCTTTTCCATTATGTTTTATCCCAGGAGATTATGGATACAGTCCCCTGTGCTATACAGTAGGACCTTGTTGTTTATCCATTCTAAATGTAATAGTTTGCATCAACTAACCCCAAACTCCCAGTCCATCCTTCTCCCTTCCTCACCACCCTTGGCAACCACAAGTCTGTTCTCTATGTCTGTGAGTCTGTTTCTGTTTTGTAGATAGGTTCATTTGTGCCATATTTTAGATTCCACATATAAGTGATATCATATGGTATTTTTCTCTTTCTGACTTAACTTAGTATGATAATCTCTAGTTGCATCCATGTTGCTGCAAATGGCATTATTTCATTCTTTTTTTATGGCTGAGTAGTATTTCATTGTATATATGTACCACATCTTCTTTATTCATCTGTTGACGGACATTTAGATTGTTTCCGTATCTTGGCTATTGTGAATAGTGCTGCTATGAACATAGGGGTGCTTGTATCTTTTTGAATTACAGTTTTATCCAGGTATATGCCCAGGAGTGAGATTGCTGGGTCATATGCTAACTCTTATTTTTAGTTTTTTGAGGAACCTCCATACTGTTTTCCATAGTCGCTGCACCAACTTACATTCCCAAGCAACAGTGTAGGAGGGTTCCCTATTCTCCACACCCTCTCCAGCATTTGTTATTTGTAGACTTTGTAATGATGGAAATGGCCTGTAGTTTTCAACCACTTCAGACACTGTTTATTATTTTTAGGTCCAACATTATATTCTACTGGAAAGCATAAGAAAAAATGACAAATACCTGAAGTTGTCAGTTGAATCTAGAAAAGATTCTCTAATAAAGATGGCATAGACGCATGACCTTATTTTGATTCAAATCTAGGCATTTGATAACAGATGCCTACACTTACATATAAGGGAGAATCATTGAGCCTCTTTTCTCAGCTGAAAATTAAGGCTCCATGAATGTGCAGACTGCAAGGCAGCCATCATTTACTGTTTTCTTAATGAGTGATTAATTTATGATGCACAGAAATCAAAATATGGCATATGATTGAGTTAATTTCATTTTATCTCCCATTGTTTGAAAAAGGCAGTGGGTTTCTGTTTCTATTGTTAAAGGTTGCTGTCAACTCTGGGTTTTTTCTTTAGGTTTTAGTTGTGCCCAGTGGTGCTAAAGGGGTAAGTGATTCATTTCAGGTAGATTAAATAGGCTGCAGAAATAAAATAGGACACTAAAAGAAGAAGGAAATATGTTAGCAAGGAAAATGTTCTGTCCATTTGCTTTGTTTTTATTTTACTTGATACAGTATCTGTTTGGGCCTCTAAAGTTCAATTCTGATTCTTTTTTTATTTTTGTAGTAATTATTTCAAAAGAGCTTATTAATTATTTCACCAGCTTTGGGGAGAAGTTCAGGGAGTAAAAGAAATCTTCTCAAAGATGTGTGTTTAAAAAAAAAAAACCTTAAAGTAAAATTTAGTAAATGCATATGTTTCCGTTCATTTGTTTTATGGTACCATTGTACAAGAAATAAAATTTCCAGCAAAAGTTTGCAGCTTTGTTATCTAGTCTACTGACCCCTTGGTATAATCATAAATTAAATATGTTTACATTATCTTGACCTAGACTTCTTAGAGTTACTATATCCCAAGAGTAAATATTTATCATCTTTATCATTTCTCTGTATGTATGTGTGTGTGTTTAAAATAGTGCCTCCCAGTGCCTGTCACCTGTTTAAGGTATTCCCCCAGAATCCCACTCCAAAATACTACTTACATTTCTTCGGCCAGAATTTTAGCAACAGGGCACATTCAGCTGTAAGGAATGCAGAGAAATTAGTTTTTAGCTGGGTGCACTGTTGTCCTGAATAAAACTGGGGTTTCTTAAATGGAAGACTGGGAACATTGATTCTGTATATGTAAATAGATATTGATTCTGTATTGCAAGTATAGTCTGTATAGGCAAGTAAACTAAATAACTCTTTAAGCAAACACCATAGGGGAATGGAGTGAATGTTCTTGCCACTGAAAGACACTCAGTTTGTTGATGGGGGAATCCTTAGTCAATGCATTAGCTTATTATTAGACTCTGTTCATATTTTCTCTGTGTTTGGCACAATACTTGCAACAAAAATCTCTTTCATAGTTGGATAGGACCAAAATCAAATAAAATGAATGTTTTCTGAAGGGTTTGCTGTATTTTGACAGTATAGATATGGTCTTACCTTTTCTTATTATCTTAATTATTATTATCTTTATTTTCTAGAGTATCTTCTAAAATTAAGCATTGTTCCTTATGAAGCTGTTTTCTATGCTTTAGCTGATGGACTCTAGTAGTAGGTTCAGTCCATGTTAATGCTAAATGTTAGAGTGGGATTGGGTGTTTATATAATATGTATTTTAAATTCTGTGGTTCTTTAAACTTCTCATAGCAATAAAATACAAAGTGATGCATAATTGTTTGTAAAGGCATTTAAGAAGCTTTTAAAAATTTATTTTGAATTTATGAGTTTGTAGATGTATATTTCTGTGATAATATAATCTTGTGTAGAAACTAGGGATTCTTAAATAAGTGGGGAGAGGCTGTTTGTCATCTGGCATCATTCTATCAATTATTCAGTTACAAAGATGTCCCAGTAACTTAAGAACTTGTGTCTATAATTCCATTCTTTTTAGTGCAGAAATTCCTTAAGAATTTGAAATAATAAAGTTATCATTCAGCTGAACAGATTTATTTTCATGAAAAGTCATTAATTTGTCCTCTGTGAAGAGGAATCAAAAGATTAAAGGCTGAATTTACCTTTTTAAAGTTTAGAATTCTAGATTAAAGTCTAAAATTCTCCATAAATTTATATTTTAAAAGAGGAGTGACTGAGTCATCCTAATTTCCAACCTTGATGTAGGTGCTTTGAAATGCTTTATTAAAAGTTGCACAAAGCTGATTATTAACCAAAATAGATTGGTAGTTCTCTCCTACTTTAAAAACTTGGAGTTCACTTTAATAAATATATTTCTCAGTGAGAAAACATTTTTGTTATTCTGTTATGTGACTTCTTTGAGATTTGATTGGCGGGAAATAAAAGTGTAATCAGAGTTGGGGCAGAAAGTAATGGGAACCTAAAATACAGGAGTGGCCATAGGAATGGAAGGAGGGAGAATGGTCAGACAGAAAGCTGAGGTTGAATGAGGATTTATCATTATTGGTTATGAGAGATTTGAGGGCAAGAGAGGCAAGAAAGGTTTTAATAGAGAGGAGAAATATACGAAGGTTCAGAAGAGAGTAGTTTTGGACATGTTCATTTTGAGAACTGAGGAGACCACGTATCAAATCATTGGTTCTCAGGAGAGCATATTAAGATCCTCTGTAGACTTTTTTCTCTTTTAACCTTCAGAGCACATACCTGTGGTCACTCCTGCTTCACCCAATATTATGACTTGGACTTTTGGGGAACATATAAGAATCTTGACAGAAGAAAGAGAAGTCCTTTTTCAAATTATATATGCCCACTGTCCCTTCAAAGTTACGAATTTTGAAGGGAGGGATGAGGCCCAATGCTGATTCTGATAAACAACATTGAGAAAAAAATAAATCTGAGAATTATTAATGCTAGTAGAAAATCCGATGGTAAATTTGGAACAGAGTTTGTGGTACAGCTGCAGTTTTGTAGTTATCTCTGTAGAAGAGAAGACCTCGGACACTGGAACCACTGGTGATTGGAGGGATACGGGGAATCATAGGATTGAGAGTGAGAAGAGAAAACACAGAGCAAAGTGGCCTGCGGGGAGTGTCAGCGGAGTGCTGGGTCACAGTGCTACAGGGGGAGTTAGGATGAGGACCATAAAAAGGGAATTAGAAGATCTTGATACCCCGCAAGAGAGCTGATTAGTAGAGATGGGGGAACAGAAGCCAGATTTTACGGAATTGAATGAATGGAGAGGGTGAGTGCATGGAAACGGCAGGTGCGGACTGTCTCATGTAGTTTGGCAATAAATGAGAGTGAAAGGACTGGTAGCTGGAAGCTGTAACAGGGGTAAAACAAAAAAGAAAAGGTTTTTTTTCCCCTTAGGATATAGAAAACTAGAGCATTTTGTGAACTAAGGTGAAGGAGTCAAAATTCCTAGCATGGCGCAGAAAGTCCTTTGTGAGCTGTGCCCTGTCCCATATCTACTCCTCCGGCATCACCTTTTAAAGCTCTCTGCTTCAGTCAAACTGAACTATTTTGCTCCCCAGCAAAGTGAGGAACCATTTCAACAAGGCTAGCTCTCACTAGTGCTCAGGATTCCTCACATCCATCTTGCTAGTCATCCCACAACCTGTTACTCAAAGTGATATTGGAATCACGTGGGAGCTTGTTAGAACTGCAGAATTTGGGGCCCTCCCCAGATGTACTGAAGCAGAATCTGCATTGTAACAAAATCTCCAGGTGATTCATACAGTGCTCTGAAATTTAAGAACTGTCCCACAAGATTATTGGACAGTTAGCCCTTTGAGAGCAGCCACGGGTGTATGGTTTTTCTTTTCTTTCCAGTTCCTTGCAAGGGGTCTCCATTAAATACTAGCCAACAAATGATGCTTTCATGTGTTCAACATATTTACCAAGTACTTAGTGGATGGCCAGTACTGTTCTAGGTAGGGGAAGCATCAATGAACCAGGTAGATAAGATTCCTGCCTTTATGAAACTTACATTCTATGGGAAGAGACAGACAAATATGTAAACTAAGAATCTCAGATATGAGAAGAAAATAGAACAGGGTGATGGGATATAGAGGGAGAGGGTGTTAGTGGGGAGATCTATTTAAAATATATTGGTTTTAGGCCATGTTTGTTGAGTTGAAACACGAATAATAAGGAAAGCTAGTGTGCCTTATTGCAAATACAGAAAGAAGTCTGTTATGAAAAAAGTAAGGCAAGATGTTGTACGTGATGAGGTCAAATAGGTAAGCAAGGGCTAGATTATACTGAACAATGAGTATCAGTGCCTTTAGAACCACTGCCCCTTAATTTAACAAATATGTAATAACACCTCCTTTAATATCTGAATTGAAAGAGATCATGTAACCTACACTCAATACTCTAAAATATAAAGAAGAAATAAAAGGAATATTTTTAATTTATAATAATATCTCAATATGATAATGTTTACTCACAACAACACGAGAAGACATAATAAAGTCAACTGCAACTTAATACATAAAATTACTTTAAATGTGACAACAAAATGCAGACCAATACAGGTTTATTGCATTGGTGCTTCAACTCATGTCCTTGGTGGCTAACTCTGGCTGAAGTTTTGAGCAAAATAGAGTGTGATCTTCAATTTTCATAGTGGTTACATTCAAGAAAAATACATTGTAGAGTACAAAGTACTTCGTATTTACATATAAAATGGAGAGGGTTCTAGGCTCAGCTAGTTATAAACAGATTCTGTACTTACATGGGTATCTCGTAGGATAGTTGATCTCACAGGATACAGGAGAATGCACCACTGTGTGGGACTTTCCCATACACCACAGGACATTAGGACCCTTGGGCCCCTATCCACTAAATGTCAGTAAGAGCCCTCTAATAATTGTGACAACTAAAAAAATGCCTCTTAAAAACAATAGGAAAATTTTTAAAGATTGGATGATGATGTAAATGCATTTTAAGATAAAGATGGGAGTTTCTAGCTCACTTTGGATGGCCTCAGTCTTCTCAGTAAAATGACTGGGCCTGAGAGAGGGTAGAGGACTGAGGGTGGAAGAGATTGGGAATACCTATTATGAAGAGTATACCAAGGAGTACCCAGGAAAAGAATAAAAGGATTTGAGAACAGCAGTGAAGACCCTTAGCAAGAGTATGAATTTATACCAGTCAGCTTTGTTATATGAATTCCTGGAGCCTTTCTTGATAGATAAGGGGTACCTAGATTTATTTAGGATTGATGGACTGGTGTAGTGTTAGTTCAAAAGAGTGCTAACGAGACCACAGCTGATATAGTTCAACCTAGAAGAGAAAATCAGGGGAAACCACTGGGAACTAAAAGACCTGGGAAAATTGGGACGACCCAATGGGGATGGATGAAGGTCCCATTGAGGGCAGAAAGCAGGTTCATTTGGAGAGCTGGAAGGGTTGGAAGTCATAGTCCTAGGAAGAAATGTCTGAGTTTGAGACCTTAGTGATAAAACAGTTTAAAGTGATGGTGAGATTCAGTTCTGACAGTGCTTTATGAATAATGAAGTTAGGATGAAGATGAAGGTCATTACGGGTGACACTGTCAGCAAACTGAAAACCTAAGAACACCATTTTTTAAAAATAAATTTATTTATTTTATTATTTATTTTTGGTTACATTGGGTCTTCATTGCTACACGCGGCTTTCTCTAGTTGTGGCGAGCAAGGGCTACTTGTCATTGTGGTGTGTGGGCTTCTCATTGCAGTGGCTTCTTGTTGCAGAGCACGGGCTCTAGGCATGCAGGCTTCAGTAGTTGTGGCACACAAGCTCAGTAGTTGTGGCTCACGGTCTCTAGAGCGCAGGCTCAGTAGTTGTGGCGCACCGGCTTAGTTGCCCCACGGCATGTGGGATCTTCCCAGACCAGGGCTCGAACCTGTGTCCCCTGCATTGGCAGGTGGATTCTTAACCACTGTGCCACCAGGGAAGCCCTAAAACACCATTTTATTATGAAACTTGAAGGAGGCTCATGAGCCAAGTGTCCTTTTTTTGTTTATTTTGTGATTTCATTTCATGTACCTAATGTTTATGGTACCATCTCCTCATATTAGAATGGAAACCCCATGAGGTTATTCTCTTTTGTTTACACTTTATCCCAACATCCAAACAGTGCCTGGCACATAGTGTTCCATCAATAACTGTTGAATGATTGAATGAATAACAGCTACCATTTATTAAGTACCTATCAGAAATATGCAAAGTGCTTTATACATTTATTTCTAACTCTGCAAAGTAGATGTTTTTGTCCCCATTTTACAAATTAGGATGGAAGCAGAGAGGTAACAGACTGCCTGGATTTTAATCCAACTCTGCCTCTTAAAAACTGTGGCTTTGGACAAGTTATTTATATTCTCTGTGCCTCAGTTTCCTCATCTGTAAAACAGGAATTATATTACCTATCTCCTAACATTGTTACAAGAATAAATTAGTTCATACTTATATAGTTCTTAGAAGAATGGCTGGAACATAGTAAGAACTGTATAAGTCAGGGGTCACCAACCCCAGGGCTACGGACCGTTACTGGTTTGTGGCCTATTAGAAACTGGGCCGCACAGCAGGAGGTGAGCGGCAGGCAAGCGAGCGAAGCTTCATCTGTATTTACAGCCGCTCCGTATCGCTCGCATTACTGCCTGAGCTCCGCCTCCTGTCAGATCAGCAGCGGCATTAGATTCTCATAGGAGCGCGAACCCTACTGTGAACTGCGCATGTGAGAGATCTAGGCTGCGCTCTCCTTATGAGAATCTAATGCGTGATCTGAGATGGAGCTGAGGCGGTGATGCTAGTGCTGGGGAGTGGCTGCAAATACAGATTATCATTAGCAGACAGGGTTGACTGCACAGAGACCATAATAAATCAAGTGCTTGTAGACTCATATCAAAACCCTATCAGTGGGCTTCCGTGGTGGCGCAGTGGTTGAGAGTCCGCCTGCCGATGCAGGGGACACAGGTTCGTGCCCCGGTCTGGGAAGATCCCACATTCCGCGGAGCGGCTGGGCTCGTGAGCCATGGCCTCTGAGCCTGCGCGTCCGGAGCCTGTGCTCCGCAGCCGGAGACGCCACAACAGTGAGAGGCCCGAGTACCGCAAAAAAAAAAAAAAACAAAAAACCTATCAGTGAGTGACAAGTGAAAACACGCTCAGGGCTCCCACTGATTCAGCATTATGGTGAGTCATATAATTATTATATATTACAATGTAATAATAATAGAAATAAATTGCACAATAAATGTAATGTGCTTAAATCATCCCGAAACCATCCCCCCTCCACCCCGGTCCGTGGAAAAATTGTTTTCCGTGAAACCGGTCCCTGGTGCCACAAAGGTTGGGGACCACTGGTATAAGTGTTTGTTAATCAAATCAAATAAGCATAGCCAGTAAGGGTGAGAGTTGGAATTCAAACTGAGATTTGCTAACTCCTGCTTCTTCCACTACACCAAGAAAGTACCACATCACATCATTATACACAGTATCTCTATGTATTTTTAACCAGGAAAAATAGTCTCCTTACAAATATTAATCTTATTTCTGAACATTCCCGTATATACATTATCAGTTATAAAATTTACATGTGGCACATGATTCATTGAGCCCAGGGACTGAAAATGTTTACCAAACATTAGGTGTTTCTGCATGTGCACGGGGAAAATATCATGTTTAGTACTAATCAGTACATTTTTTAGAGGTATTAGAAGTTTGATACACTTAGCATGGGCAAGCCTTGTCAATAGAAAGAACAACCCACTTTCTATACTTTAATTACTTACTTATCTGTTTCATTTTCATAGTGAAAATTAGTGGTTAGTTTCTGAGAAAGTATGTTCACTACAGTGAAATACAATCTGTCTCATGTATACATTTTCCTATTCATCTTCATGTATAAAGTCAATAATAGACTATCAAATTTTTAATGACTATTCTTATTTCATTTTAGATTTTATGTTTACAATAAAAAGAGACGTCTTGTCAACACACCTTACGTGGATAACTCCTATAAATGGGCTGGTGGTGGATTTCTGTCTACAGTAGGTGACCTTCTGAAATTTGGGAATGCAATGCTGTATGGTTACCAAGTCGGGCTGTTTAAGAACTCAAATGAAAATCTTTTACCTGGATATCTCAAACCAGAAACAATGCTTATGATTTGGACACCAGTGCCTAACACAGAGATGTCTTGGGATAAAGAGGGTAAATATGCAATGGCATGGGGTGTTGTGGAAAAGAAGCAAACATATGGTTCTTGTAGGAAGCAACGGCATTATGCCTCACACACTGGAGGTGCAGTGGGTGCCAGTAGTGTCCTACTGGTCCTTCCTGAAGAACTGGATGCAGAAGCTATAAATAACAAGTTTCCCCCAAGAGGAACAGTTGTTTCTATCATATGTAACATGCAATCTGTTGGCCTCAACAACACTGCTTTAAAGATTGCTCTGGAATTTGATAAAGACAGATCAGACATGCCTTAACATCACAGGTGCAAAACGAGCCGTTATGATTTTGTTTTTGTTTGTTTTTTTGAAACATTAAAGTCCCCAAATACATGAGATTTTAAAGAATGAATTTGTAATAGAGTATAATTGAATGCAGAGAATTATGTACCTCTAATTGCTTAATTTTGTAATTGTCTTTTATTGTAAGATGAATTCTTTATACTCAGGGAAGTAACTATATTTTTACTTTTTGAAAAAAGTGTTAATTCTTGAAATAAAACATTCTGATAAAAATGTACTTTTTAAATGTATAGTATAGAGAAAATCTCATTTGACAAGAACCTCATAATATTGTTCTTTTAATATGACAGCAGAAACAAGATTATGAGAAATGGTATATTAGTTATCTATTGCATCTTAAAAGAACACGTATTTATTATCCCATGGTTTCTGAGGCTCAGGAATTTAGGAGTAGATTGGTTGGGTGGGTCTGGCACCAGGGTCTGTAATGAGGTTTCAGATAAGATGTTGTAGTCTTCTAAAGACTTCCCTGGTCCTGGAGGAAATCCTTCCCAAATGGCTCATTCACTCACAGATCCTAAGACCTGTGAACTGAAGATGTTATTTGTTCCCCACATCCAACCAGACACAGGTTGGCAGCTGCTTGATTAGTACTCAAGGCTTGAGAATAATTCTTGGCTCCTGGCTGTGTTCTCAGAGCTCTTAGTTCTGCCCTCTGAGTTACTGTTTTTTTCATGAAAGGCAATATGTGTTTGCATCTGAGTGGCTTTCTCAGCCTGCTTTCTGCTTGTACAAGTTTGAGGGTCCAAAGGGCTCTTTTGTACTCTCCTTTCAGTCTAAGTTAACAGTCTTCCTGCTAATATAATTTTTTAAAAACTTTGTGAGTCCCATTGAGGTTCTTGCTAATCTCATTGAGGTTCATGCTAATAAAAAAAAGCCATACCCCCAAATCTCTTCAAAATATACCCCTCTCTAACTTAGAATTCTGCTGAGACAATTGGAGAAAACACTGTTAAGCTTCTATTAAGGCCTATTATTTAAATAGCTTTCGAGGCACCATCTTGGTTCTTTCCACAGTCATAAAGGGTTTTATAGTCATACCCTCAACTTTGTCTTTAGACTGTTTTTTTCCTGGAAGTACTGTAAATTTTATCTTTGCTTTGAAATTGTTTCCTAATCTTAGCATCTTTTGCCATCTGGGGAGTCTGGGAACTTTCCAAACCATCAATTATTGATTCATTTTTGTTTAGTAGTCCTTCCTTTAGCTTCTCTCTCTCCTTCTTTTTAGCATAAGCAACAAGAAGAAGCCAAGAGTCAACACTGTGTCTGGAAATCTCAGCTAGATTCACCCAGTTCATTAGGCATATTTTCTACTTTCTGTGGTCTTGCAGGCAACAGTGTTGCTAAACTTTCTGCCACTGGAGAACAATAATCCTCTTTCCTCCAATTTCCAGTAACATTTTTCCTTACTCTCCTTTAAGTCCATGCCTGCAGCCTCCTCAAAGGCCACCATACTTCTAAACAGTTTCTTCAAGGTTCCTCAGGCTTTCACTGACACTCTTTTCAAAGTCCTTTCAACTTCTGTTTACTGTTCTCTTCCAAATTCACCCCCACGTTTCAGGTGTTTGTTACAGCTGCACTCCACTTCCAGGTATCAAAGTCTGTAATGTAAAAAAATAGGTAATTTCACATAGAATTCACAATTCACGTACCTTAAAATTCAACCTTTAAAGTGTACTGTACAATTTAGTGGTTTTAGTATAATCACAAGATTGTGTACCCATTCAATTCCAGAACATCTTCACCCAAAAAAGAAATCCTATACCCATTAATATTTGCTCTGCATTCCTGTCTACTCCCGGGCCCTGGCAACCACCAATCTACTCTCTGTCTCTTTGGATTTGCCTATTATGGATGTTTCATGTAAGTAGAATCATATAATATGTGGCCTTCTGTGTCTGGCTTCTTTTATTTAGCGTAATGAGCGTTGATTATCTATTGCTGCATAACAAACTACCCCATCTCACAAATTCTCTGTTTCATAAGTTCTGGGAGCAGTTTAGCTGAATAGTTCTCGCTCAGGGTCTCTCCTGTGGCTGCAGGCAAGATGTCAGCAGGAGTTTCAGTCACCTGAAGGCTTGACTGAGGCTAGAGGATCTCATTCCAAGATAGTTCACCCATGTGGCTATAGGCAAGAGGCTTCTGTTACTTGCTGGCTTTTGGGAACAGGTCTCAATGTCTCACTTCATGGACTTCTCCATAGGTCTGCTTGACTGTCCTATGGCTTCCCTCAGATTGAATGATTAAAGAGAGAAACAAGGCAAAAGCCACAATGTCTTTCATAATCTACCCTTGGAGGTCATACACTATCACCTATGCCAAATTCTACTGGTCACACAGACCCACCCTGATTCAGTGTGGGAGAAGGCTACACAAAGGCTAAATACCAGAGGATAGAGTTCATTGGGAACTATCTTGGAGACTGGCTCCATGGATGGCTTATTGTAGTGTTGAGGTACTGGGAAATACTGTGTAATAGCCATAGATGACGAATATTGGAGACTGAATTCAGGAAAATTCAAAAAGAAATCAAAGTTTTTATACAGTCTAATAAAAGAGGGCTTTTCTATAGCTCTGAGCTCTCAGCCTGTTTCTTCCCTCCACTTTGATCTGTGAAGGTAAGTAGATGGATATTTCTGAGGGGTCAAAGTACAGCGAAAGCAGCTCCCTACAACAGATGCATTTCATCTCCTTATTTCTTTCTGGCTTCTCCTGACCTTTAGGTCTTCTATTCATATTTGTCAAATTTTTCAATCCATGCTGTCTTTGATAAATATAAAATGCCTTCCTTTAATGTTATTCTAAATTTTAAACATTAAATATTGTGACTAAAAGCAAATCAAATTAATGGCAATTAAAAAAATACTTCTGATATTGGCAGATACATGTTTTTAGTTTGATCATGTGATATCAATGTGAGCTTTGAACCTTAGCACAGACCACAGAGCGAACTGCTTGGAGCTGCCAGGGAGGTGACATTTACATTGGGAAAGGAGGGAAGAGCATTGTCTGGGTGTCCAGGAGAAGTGCAGCGTGACTGAGCTGTCTGTGCGGGAAGAACCGCGAAGAGTGAAGAGCCCTGTGAAGTTAGTGAATGTGCATTATGAGCAGGGTACTTGCTTTAGACTGGTTTTTCACCTTTTAAATTCTTGTTGAAGCTCAGAGAAGAGCTGGCAATCTTCTCAGAAAATGAACCAATGTACAAACATCAGGGGTTCACAGACCTCAGATGGAATTCCTGTTTGCTATGATAACTTATTTTCTTACTTAATATTGTTAGAAACAGCATTGATAAATTTCTACATCTCCAAAGTGGTAATTCTGGTGTGGCTGATCCTTAATATTAGGGAAGAGAACACAAGAGAACTTGACACAAATTTCTTGTGTTTTAGTTCTTTTTTTTTTTTCTGAAATTTACAACTTGTCAAGGTGATTATTGACAACAAATGATTTGCTTTACCTTCCTATCACAGAATACAAAAGTTTAAAATTCTACCCCAGATTTGAAAGCTGAGATTATGGAAATATGCCTTTGTAATTTTTTTTTTTTTTTTTTTTTTAGATGTTGGGGGTAGGAGTTTATTAATTAATTTTCGCTGTGTTGGGTCTTCATTTCTGTGCGAGGGCTTTCTCTAGTTGTGGCAAGCGGGAGCCACTCTTCATCGCAGTGCGCGGCCCTCTCACTATCACGGCCTCTCTTGTTGCGAAGCACAGGCTCCAGACGCGCAGGCTCAGTAATTGTGGCTCACGGGCCTAGCCGATCCACGGCATGTGGGATCCTCCCAGACCAGGGTTCGAACCCATGTCCCCTGCATTAGCAGGCAGCCTCTCAACCACTGCGCCACCAGGGAAGCCCCGCCTTTGTAATTTTTAATAGAAAAAACATAGATGGGTTAGAGTTCATTGTTGCATTTTATAAAGAAAAAAGATTATTTTTATAGAATAATAACCTCACCTTGTAACCTTTTAGGATTTTACAGTTACATTTTCATAACTATAGGCTTAAAGAATTATATTGTTATTTGCTATTGATTCAGGTTCAAATAGTCTGAGTTCTGTTTCTTAGAGGATACCAGAATAGCTAATTGATCTTTGTTTTGTGAAAAGAAAAAAAAATACTAGAAAGCACAAAAGGTTCACATGGCAAATACCCATATAATCTCAATACCCAGAATTTAAAATGTTAACATTTAGTCAAATTTTCTTCATTTAAAAAATACTAGGGACTTCCCTGGTGGTGCAGTGGTTAAGACTCCGTGTCCTGGTCCAGGAACTAGATCCCGCATGCATGCCACAACTAAGAGTTTGCATGCCATAGCTAAGGAGCCCACGTGCTGCGACTAAGACCCGGAGCAACCAAATAAATAAATATTTTAAAAAATACTAATAGATAAAACATAATAGATAAAGCTGAAGACCCCTAGAACCACCACCCAAAGTCCCACTCCTTTTGCCCTGCAGGAATCTGCTGTCAGGAGTTGGGGTGTATCCTTCCAGTCCCTTATTTAATACTTTCACAGCCAAGTATATATATTCATATCTGATATAGTATTAAATTGTATTATTTACATTTATACAAATAGCACCATAGTATAGATGTTTTCTACACTCTCCTTTTAAATTTAACATTGTTTTGTGATCTGGTCAAGTTGGTAAATATAAATTCAGTTTAACTGCTATGAAATATTACACTGTATGACTATCATATACTATCCATTTTCTTATTGATGGATTTTTTTTTACTATTATATGCAGTGCTATAAGGAACATCCTTTGACCGTATGAAATTGCAGTTTTTCTACCTCAAAAATGCATGAATATAAACAATTTTATGTGGTTGAACCTAATTCTGTTGTTTATATGACAACACTGACTTTCAATTTTTGACTATGCAATGGATGGGAAATGGTATCTGGTTGTTTTTACTTGCATTTACCTATTGTTAGTGAAGTTAGACCTATTTTCATATGTTCATTGGCCATCTGGATTTCCTCTAATGTAAATTTCCCACTTATATTCTGTGCTCATCCAGAATAGGGAAATGAATACAGCATTTCTTTAAGAATTGATTGTGGACATGTTCATGGGTTAGAGAATGAATAACCTTGATAAATATTGGAGTTCTCCCAACATGTGGTAAAAATTTTAATAGCCACAAATTCCTCCCATTCCATTGTGCATGCTCCTTTGCAATGTGATTTTGCCTCTCTTCTCAGCCAGAGGTGGTGTCTGTTTCTCCACTCCCTTGAACCAGAGGTGGCCTTGTGACTTGCTTTGACCCAGGGAAATGATGTTGCACAAGTTCCAGCGCTTAGGCTTCAAGAGGCCATCAAACTTGCATCTTCACCCTCCAAGAACACTGCCCCCAAGACAGCCACGTAAGGAAACCAGACTACCTTACTGGATAACCCAACTGACGGCCAGTACCAGACATGTGACTGAAGCCATCTTGGACCTTCCAGTCCAGTTGAGCCTCCATGCATGAGTGAGCCCAGGTAAGACCAACCCACAGAATCATGAAAAAGAATGTCGTCATTATTTTAAGCAACTAAATTTTGGGGTGACTTCCTTTGCAGCAATAGTTAACACAACTATGCTCCAGTGTGGTAATGAAGTGGGTAAATAATTTGGAAGAAAAAAACAGAACTTGAAAGTGCTTGATTTTGAATACAAAGGATCCTTTTTTATTTAAAAGAATACTATTAACAGAGTACTTACTATGTGTCAGGCATTGTGCTAAGCACTTTATATATGTTATCTTCAAAACAACCTGATTAAATAGAAATTATTGTACTTATTTTGCCCAAAGTTACACAAGCGTTAACCATTAGAACTCATTTCAAATCCAGGCATATCTGACTCAAAAGCCTGTTCTAAAATTATCTTGTCTTCCCATAAAAAAAGCATCTCTAAAAATTTACAGACCCAATAAAAGGACAGTTAGTGGCATGCAATTTTATAGATGGAGCGCTTAGCAAAAATAAAAAAGTTAAGTCACATAAACTGAATAAACATGTAATTGGGATTTTAATTAGTAAATCTGGCTGCAAATAAACAATACACAAGTTTTGTTATTAATATGCAAATTAAAGACAAAGATGGCACAGTAGAGTCATGCTTTTACACACCCCCTCTCTTATATACATAGCATGATATATAAAATGTGAAATGAAAAAATGAAAAAGACACTCATGGACTTCAGAATACAAACACAAAATATCGACCAGGGCTGAAGCTGGCGTCTTCTGAGCTCTGGGTCCAGAAGGCAGTGGCAGCTCCAGTATTCTGTTCCTGTAGAATAAGCGAAACTAAACCTGCTTCCCTAAGAAAAATGTAAAATGTAGGCTTTTAACTAAATCGGACAGGACTAGTCTCCCTAATTTTTTTCTAATGTGAGGATTTGCTAGGTAAGAAAATAACAGTCAACCTGGTATAGGTCTGCTATGAGTAACTCTATTTTTAGTTTTTTAAGGAAACTCCATACTGTTTTCCATATCTAATTAGATAAATTAGACTTCATAAAAATTTAAAATGTTTGTGTTTCTAAGGACAAAAGGTGAAAAGACAACCTACAGAATGGGAGAAAATATTTGCAAACCATATATATAAAGGATTTGTATCTAAAATACGTAAGAACTCTTACAACTCAAAAATAAAAAGGCAACCCAGTTAACGATGGGCAAAGGATCTGAATAGACATTTCTCCAAAGAAGATACACAAATAGCCAATAAGCACATTTAAATATGGTCAACATCGTTAGTCATCAGGGAAATACACATCAAACCCTAATGAGATAACTCTTCACACACACTAAGATGGCTATAATAAAAAAAATAGACAATAGCAAGTATTGGCAAGGATGTAGGAAATTGGAATGCTTGTGCATTGCTAGTAGGAATGTAAAATAGTGCAGCTGCTTTGGAAAACAGGCAGTTCCTCAACAAGCTAAATACAGAGTTACTGTATGACCTAGCAATTCCACTCCTAAGTATATACCCAAGAGAATTTAAAACATGTCTACAGGGCTTCCCTGGTGGTGCAGTGGTTGAGAGTCCGCCTACCGATGCAGGGGACACGGGTTCGTGCCCCGGTCCAGGAAGATCCCACATGCCGCGGAGCGGCTGGGCCCGTGAGGCATGGCCGCTGAGCCTGCTCAATGAAGACAATATAAATAATAGTATTAAAGAAAAAAATTCAGTAAATAATGTATGTGGCAAACCTTGAAGTTTGGAAAAGTCTGAGTGTTTTCTACTGAGCATTTTTCAAACCCAGTAATACGTTTAGATTAATAATGAAGTAAAACTTAATATACCATTCAGTTCCCAGTGCCAAGTATCTCTTTAAATTAATCCTTAGATAGGTTCTTTAAAGTACAATACTTTCTTCCAATACTATTTCCAAGAACATTTTCAGGAATTTGCTCCTTATTTACCACAGATTTTTCCAAGGTTCCTAAACTGTGCAAGCTGAGGTGGCTTGGAGCATCATGGGAGAAACATTGATACTTGACATCTTTTGGATACCATGCAAACTTCTAGTTCCAGGTAATTGTTACATTAGATAGCACCACATTCCCTTTGATGATGTATCTTTGTGAAGCTGGGTTTTGAGCCATTGCTGTGATAAAAAGCTAGTACTATGCAAAAATCAATGTGAAAAAAAATGAGGATGGCAGTGTCCAACATGATCCCAATTTTGAGAAACTGCAGTGCCCAAAAGGCACACTCATTCCATTAGTAGGTAATTTAAGAATGAGGTAAAAATTATCACTTTGCTTTTAATTTATGTGTTCTTTTTTTTCAATGGCTACTACAGTTGCTAGAACCTAACTACTTAATAAATTTAACTGTTAGGTATTTCTTTTGGCCAGGGCACTCCATGAAAAAATTACTGAGACTAAAGATGCCATAAACCAAGAAAGTTTGGGAAGCTCTGAGTTATTTATTTCTCCATATATTAAATACGCTCCAAACTTTCCATAGTTCTTCAGTTCTCATGCAACATTCCTCTGATATACCAATCAGTATGTTAAAAAGATCAGTCTCTCGGATTGGGGGTGTATATATGTAGGAACACCTCTTGATAGGAAATGACTGTCTTCAGTGCCTGCCTTAAAGGTAACAGGTAAAAGAGAAGCAGTTATCTTCCCAATCTAACGAGCAGTCATATAGGTGCTAGAGAGGGAAAGATACACTCTACCCCCTAACTCCCGAGGGCCACTTCATAAACCATAAAAGTGACAATGAGATAACAGACCCACTCAACACATTTTTCAGTCAGGAGTGCTCACCTGTCTGGACCAGAGAATTCAATACCATCTACTGCCCCCTGCTAGAACATCCTGGGTAAATCATGCTACTCCTGATTCCTCCTCTCAAATTTTCTGCCCCAAAAAGAGCTTTCTATAACTCAGACCCCAGCTGCAGTTACTGTACTAAAATATACAGTATGTTATGGGCATATAAATCCAGTGATTATTACTGCATTAAATATGTACTTCTATAAATGTTTCCATAGTTACAATACCAAAACTATATTTAGAATTAATAAATAGTGAACTTCTTTCCATTTGTAATCATTTAGCCCCCTCACAGAAATTTGGAAAAGGACTGAAAATCAAATATTTAAAGTTTCTACTCCTGAAGTGAGACACAAACTAATCAGAATACCCTTTTAAAAATGTTTAAACCAAATTCATATACACAGCATATATAAATGTATAGTACATTAACACATACTTGAAAAAAAGAAGTTTGCCCATAATCAAAACTTTATTGAAAAACTGACAGCAAAATAGGAGAGCGCTGTTGTATACCTTACAAAATTAAACATAATTACATTATCTTGGTAGATTAACTGGAATTACTGAACTGATAAGGCTTTCTGTGATAGAACACAAATTCAGGAAGTTGTGTGGATCATTAGTGTTGCTTTCTTCTAAATGAACACCCTGCAAAGGAATCACAAGAGCATATTAAACACAAGTTTATTCTATCTTTGGTACAGTTTTAATGACAAAAAATACTTTTTACATAAAAGCTTAAGTTTTAGAAATACTAGAGTAATATTCATATATAGGTTATTTATTTTTTTATACCAGAAATTTGCTAAAAGATATCTTTTATATTTGAATTTACTCTGATGTGACTGTCACTCTCTGTTCTCAAATGTTATAATGGAGTTCAAGAAAATAATTCTGATTAGAGTTCATTTCAGATCTTTTAGGAAAATTCTGGTACAGATGCACCCTTTTAATCATCTGTCGGCACATGGACACAAAGTTCTAAAATCATGGCATGATATAAAGGTTTTGGCAATCTTGCAAGTACATTTTTAAGAGCAATACTGCATTTAAATATTGTGTTAATTTCAGTTAGATCTCACAAAGTGACACCAAATAGATCTTGGATTTATTGGCAATCCACTTATAACTCTTCCAATGAGAATAACATGGAATTCACAGCTCCTCAAAATACCACAAGCAAATTTCAAATATCACTATTGAACTGTAAATCTCTAAGTACTACTATGGAAAATTATATACATATGTATTATTTTTTCTTCACAAAAGTGAAAGAATTAAAATTAGACTATATTAATCATAAGTTGCTCAGAGAAATCAAACCTCTGACATTTTCATATAGTTATCTGTTGCTTAGCTAGCAATGATTAAAACTATCTTAAATCATATGTACCAAGTACATTTGAAACAAAATATTTACAGGAGAAATTTTTAAATCCTATGTTTTTAGATATCTTATGTATTTATTCTTTTGCTCCATTCTGATTTATGTCTAACATTCCAAGTTAAGCAAACTGACTAAATACAACAGAATCAGGTGCTCTAAACTAAGAAAAATAATAGATAAAGCAATTCTTTACAAGGTCAAGAGTACAAACTTATCTAATTGAACAGGGCACTCTTTACTAAAAGAGCAATAAAAGATAAAAATTATTTTGGTAATTATGAATTTAAGATTTCTTTTAAACTGATTTTTAGTAAAGAGAGAGATTTTAAAATCATAAAATCTGATCACTGGGTTAGAAAATGCCAAATGATTTACCTTCTGTGAGTCTGGCCTTTCCTCCTGTCGGCTGGCACAACACGGTTGAACAACCTACACAAAGCACCACTGTCTGAGCATGGCTGAAAACCGTGGTAATCTTGTAGCAGCCTGAAAAAGGGAAGTGTTAAAAGTGAAAAGCAGAAAAAAACACAGTACCTGTTCAACATATTTCTAGTAAAGACCCTGTAAAAGATTAGGAACTTCAGTGCTGTGCAGTAGCAAACCATATATGTAACAAACTTCTCTAGTAGCCACATTAAAAACAAGTTTTTTTTTTTTAAAGTGAAATTAATAATATATTCAGTATTTCCAAAGTATTATTATTTCACCATATAATCAAAGCCTTTTTGTTTTCAATGCTACATCTTAAAAATCTGGTGTATATTTCACAGTTAAAGATACAGCATAAAAAAAAAGATACAGCATGGTGACTATAGTCAATAATACCATATTGAATATTTTAAAGTTGCTAAGAGAGTATATCTTAAAAGTTCTTATCACAAGAAAAAAAATTTTGTAACTATGTATGGTGACAGATATTAACTAGACTTATTGTGGTGATCATTTCCCAATATATACAAATATGAATCATGAGATCACACACCGGAAACTAATATAATGTTTTATGTCAATTATACCTCAAGAAAAAAAGAATGAGAAAGAATTTTTCCATTTTGACTAGCCACATTTCAAGTACTCAGTAGCCACATATGGCTAATGACCACCATACCGGACCCCGCAGCTTTACACTGAAGAATCAATATACTTTTCATTGCATCGTGAAAAAGAAAACTTATCATCTGAACAGCTTAAAGACTTAATAAGTCCAATGTCATGTCCCCTGTGGAGTCCCATCTTCACACACACACACCCCCACCACCCAAATGTTTCTAAAGTGGTTTATTATGGAAATAACCCTTATGACATTCCAATTCTGTAATCCCACTTCGGGTCCTAATATCGAAACGTAACAACACACTATGAGTAACCCTTACAGAAATTCTGTAAGTAATCCTTATAGAAATTTTCCTTAGGAAAGGAGTTAAAGTTTGAAATTTTACCTGGACATTTTACATCCATAAAATAAGAATTTGGACTTTGAACCAGCCGTTTCTTTTTATGTTTTTTCTTTTCCTCTTCCAAGGAAGGATGCAGTAAATCTCTAGCCAACTGAATAAAAAAGCATATTATTACTACTAGAATGACACCACAACTCTGGCCGATTTAACCATATGTGAAATATACATGCAAAAATAGGAATAACAGTCATATTCAGCAGAGACAACACTTTAGATGTTACTTATTTTAAAGCCTGTTAACTTTCATCAACACTTTTTATAATGCTTGTGTTCTCCAAGTTCCGGTTAAGGGGAACGATCAGGAAACATGTGGTAAGGTTAGCTCCGTTCTTCTTAATAACAGTCGCCAGTGAAAATAAAACTGTGGTGCTAAGTAAGAACGTGATCCGGACCCTGGACCCGCTGAGAGTACAAGTCGCTGAGGTAGACCCGGCGAATGCCAACACCGAGGTGATTTCTGCCCCCAGGGTTCAACATCTGATAAGAACTCTTTTAAGTGGCTGACGCGAGACGGTCCTTGATAATTTGTAAGGCAACTGCGAAGACAGTTTTCAAAAAGGAAACAAGTAGGAAATCGCTTCCGAGAGAAGGCACAGGGGGCAAGACCCACGAAGCAAAAGGAGTGCAAGAAGACTTCAACGGTCACAGCCTCGCGGGTTCCCACCGAAACCCAGGAGGGCTGACTAAGGTACCCGGGGAGCTGTCCCCTCCCAGCCATGGACTCCAGACTGCACCCAGGGCGGCGCCGGGTGCAGTCCCAACGGCTCCACGCCCAGGCAGGGCCCGACTTGCCGCGCCGCCGGGCAAGTCCCAACAAGTCCACCACGCGCGAAAGAGCCGCGGGATCCGATCCGCCGAGCCACGTTCGGCCGGGAGCCCCGGGGGCCCGCGGAGCCATCGAGCTAGCCCGCCCCTGGGGCCCCTCGGCCTACAGAGAAGGTAGACACAAACGCGAAGCCCGAAAGTAAACAACTCACAGGCATGTTGATCCTTTCGCAAGCCCAGCCCGTGCAGATCTCTAAGGCGACACCCCAACCAAGCAGCACGCGACCGGGAGCGCGGCGTCAACTTCCGGGATAGAGGAGGCTGGGAGGAGCGGAGCGGCGGGCCCGTTGACTCTAGGCGCTCCTCTCTGTGGTGAGGGCTGGCTCCGGCCGGGATCCGCGGGCGGCGGGCGAGGGGAGGTGCCGAGCCCCTTGCCTATTCGAGTTCCAAAGCCCGCGAACCTAACGGGCTCCTGGGCTAAGGCCGCCGTCCCCAGGGTTTCGCCCTGGGCAAGTGGTTCCTGGGGCCGGGCTCAGGCGGTGCACGCCCGGATGGGAAGCCCCCTCGGGCTTCGGGAGCGCCGGCACCGCTGCAGAGCGGACCCGGCTGGGCACGCTTGGTCACTTGTCGTAGGTCCCGCCGCCAAGCCTTCCGCTCTCGGCTGCCCTGCGGGCGGGCACACGGGTGATGCCTCTGTTCTTTTATGTATTAAAAACAATATTATTAATTAAAACCATTAACACGTGCTAGCGAGATTATGAAAGAAGCTCGTTTACTTGCGCATCCTGCTTCCAAGGTACCGGTACCGGTTATTAAGTTCTTCGCGGGATGTAGCTGTGCCTTGGGTTTGCTTGGCCTTGAAAAAAGTTTTTAAGAAGCAGCGATTCGTTGCCGTGCTTAGTTCATCGTGTGGCTCCTTGCTGTCCTCCGTGGGTCACACTTTCCAGAGCAGACAGCTAGAGCATGAAAAAAACAGCGAGTGTCGCCGATGGCCAGACTTGAAATATTTTTGATGAAGAGGACCATCCTGTGAGTGCGTGTGGTCAAAAGCTAAGAAACCAAGGAGACGCTTCATCAGAAAATTGTCCTAGATAGACGTTCTAGATCGATTTTTATTTCTCTTCGAAAACAGTACATGTGTAATGTACATTTTGGAAAATGCAGAAAAACAGAAGAAAATTTAAATCACCATCCAGAGATAAGCATTATTAATATTCTGACCTTTATCATTCCAGACTTTTTTTTATTCACTTGCATGTAGGTTTGTTTTGGGTTTTGGTATTACATAATTGGTATCATCTTGTACATATTCTTTTATAGATTTGATCCCCTCCCCCCACAACTTACTGTATAATGAAAATCACTCGATGTTACTACATGTTCTCCTACACTATGACTTTTAATGGGCACATAGCATTCATCCTGTGAATATATGTCCTTATTTCATCCATACACTATAATAGACATTAGGGGGACTTCCCTGGTGGTGCAGTGGTTAAGAATCTACCTGCCAATGCAGGGGACACAGGTTCGAGCCCTGGTCCAGGAAGATCCCACCTGCCATGGAGCAACTAAGCCCATGCGCCACAACTACTGAGCCTGAGCTCTAGAGCCTGCGAGCCACAACTACTGAGCCCGCATGCCACAACTACTGAAGCCCATGCACATGGAGCCCGTGCTCCGCAACAAGAGAAGCCACCGCAATGAGAAGCCCGTGCACCACAAGGAAGAGTAGCCCCCAGTAGTGGCAACTAGAGAAAGCCCACATGCAGCAACAAAGACCCAACACAGCCAAAAATAATAAAAAATAAAATTAAAATTCTGTCTGGAAAAAAAATAAAGTAAAATAGACATTACAGCTGGGTTTTAAATACTTAATATTTAAAATATTAATATTATATACTTTCAGACAGATAAGTATATGGAATAATACAATTGTGTATGCAGAATCATGGCCCCCAAAGACTTCTTAATCCCCAGGACCTGTAGTTATATAGCAGGTGGGAATAAGATTGCTAATTAGCTGGCTTTAAACTAGGAAAATTATCCTGGATTATCCTTAAAAGTGGAAGAGAAAGAAAGAGAGAGACATGTGGTGATGAAAGAAGAGCCTGAGAGATGCCATGTTGTTGGCTTTGAAGATGGAAGAGGGGGATGGTGAGCCAAGGATTGCAGGCAGCCTCTAGAAGCTGGAAAAGACAAGGAAATGGACTTTCCCCTAGAACCTCCAGAAGGAACACAGCCCTGCCAGCACCTCAATTTTTCTCCCAGTGAGACCTAGGTCAGACTTTGAACTACAGAACTGTAAGATAACAAATTTGTGTTGTTTTATCTATTTTTAACATTTATTTATTTTTTTGAATACAGTTGACGTCACATTGTATAAATTTAAGGTATACATGTGTTACTCTGATATATTTATGTAATATGGTTGCCATTGTAACAATAATTATCACATTACATTCTTACAATATTCTATGTTCAATAAACTGTATATTAACTCTTTATACACTAATGATGAAAAATCTGAAAGAAAAATTAAGGAAACACTCCCATTTACCACTGCAACAAAAAGAATAAAATACCTAGGAATAATCCTACCTAAGGAGACAAACGACCTGTGTGCAGAAAACTGTAAGACACTGATGAAAGAAATTAAAGATGATACAAACAGATGGAGAGATATACCATGTTCTTGGATTGGAAGAATCAACATTGTGAAAATGACTCTACTACCCAAAGCAATCTACAGACTCAATGCAATCCCTATCAAACTACCACTGGCATTTTTCACAGAACTAGAACAAAATGCACAATTTGTATGGAAATACAAAAGACCCCAAATAGCCAAAGAAATCTTGAGAAAGAAAAACGGAGCTGGAGGAATCAGGCTCCCAGACTTCAGACTCTACTACAAAGCTACAGTAATCAAGACAGTATGCTAAGTATGGTATTGGCACAAAAACAAAAATATAGATCAATGGAACAGGATAGAAAGCCCAGAGGTAAACCCACGCCCATATGGTCACATGATTTTTGATAAAGGAGGCAAGACTATACAATGAAGAAAAGCCAGCCTCTTCCATAAGTGGTGCTGGGAAAACTGGACAGTTACATGTAAAAGAATGAAATTAGAACACTCTCTAATACCATACAAAAAAATAAACTCAAAATGGATTAAAGACCTAAATGTAAGGCCAGGCACTATAAAACTCTTAGAGGAAAACATAGGCAGAACACTCTGTGACATCAATCACAACAAAATCCTTTTTGACCCACCTCCTAGAGAAATGGAAGTAAAAACAAAAATAAACAAATAGGACCTAATGAAACAAAAGCTTTTGCACAGCAAAGGAAACCATAAAAAAAGATGAAAAGACAACCCTCAGAATAGGAGAAAATATTTGCAAATGAAGCAACTGACAAAGGATTAATCTCCAAAATATACAAGCAGCTCATGCAGCTCAATATCAAAAAAACAACCCAATCCAAAAATGTGCAGAAGACCTAAATAGACATTTCTCCAAAGAAGATATACAGATGGCCAACAAACACATGAAAAGATGCTCAACATCACTAATCACTAGAGAAATGCAAATCAAAACTACAATGAGGTATCACCTCACACCAGTCAGAATGGCCATCATCAAAAAATCTATAAACAATAAATGCTGGAGAGGGTGTGGAGAAAAGGGAACCCTCTTGTACTGTTGGTGGGAATGTAAATTGATACAGCCGCTATGGAGAACAGTATGGAGGTTCCTTAAAAAACTAAGAATAGAACTACCGTATGACCCAGCAATCCCACTACTGGGCATATACCCTGAGAAAACCATAATTCAAAATGTGTCACATACCACAATGTTCATTGCAGCACTCTTTACAATAGCCAGGACCTGGAAGCAACCTAAGTGTCCATCCACAGATGAATGGATAAAGAAGATGTGGCACATACATACAATGGAATATTAGTCATAAAAAGAAATGAAATTGAATTATTTGTAGTGAGGAGGATGGACCTAGAACCTGTCATACAAAGTGAAGTAAGTCAGGAAGAGAAAAACAAATACTACATGCTAACTCATATATATTGAATCTAAAGAAAAAATGGTTCTGATGAACCTAGGGGCAGGACAGGAATAAAGACACAGACGTAGAGAATGGACTTGAGGACACGGGGAGGAGGAAGGGTAAGCTGGGATGAAGTGAGAGAATGGCATGGACTTATATACACTACCAAATGTAAAATAGATAGCTAGTGGGAAGCAGCTGCATCATTCGGGGAGATCAGCTTGGTGCTTTGTGACCACCTAGAGGGGTGGGATGAGGGTGGCAGGGAGGCACAAGAGGGAGGGGATATGGGGATATATGTATGCATATAGCTGATTCACTTTGTTATACAGCAGAAACTACACAACATTGTAAAGCAATTACACTCCAATAAAGATGTTAAAAAAAATCTTTATGGCTATTTTAGTACTCGTTACAAGTTTGTACCCTTAAACACCATCAATCTTACCCCCCACTTCCCTTTCCTTGGTAACCACCATTTTACTCTGTTTCTTGGGGTATTTTTTACAAGTTTGATTTTTTTAGATTCTACATATAATATACAGTACTTGTCTTTCTCTGTCTGGCTTATCTCACTTAGCATAAGGTGCTCAAGGTCCATCCATGATGTTGCACATAAATTTGTGTTGTTTTAAGCCACTAACTTTATGTAGTAATTTGTTAGAGCAACAACAGAAAATTAATACAATAATGAATACCCCTCTACCCACCGCCCAAATCTGTCAAATATAACACTCAATACTCCATCCCCACAATTTTTCACTATTAAAATAACGCTATAGTAAACATTCTTGTAGATAAGTCTTGGTGTCCATCCTTGATCATCCTTAGGATATTCCTAAAAAGGAATTGCTGAGTCAAAAGTTATGCACATTTTAAGATTTATAATATAAACTGCCAAATTACCCTCCGGAAAAGTCAAACCAATTTACAATCCAGATGTAAATGTCTGAGAATGCCCCTTTCTTCACAACCTTGACAATACTGGATATTAAGTTTTTCCCTGTCTCAGTCAATCCAAAAGAAGTAAATGGTATTTTGTCATAATATCATGTATTATGGAATAGTAAATGAAACTTTGCTGTAATTCTTCCATGAAAATTGAGAGTAGTTGTTTGCAAGTGTCTGGACTTGTCACTGTCTTCCCCTAATTTGAGGGAGAACGTTGTGTTGTCAGCTCTCTTGTGAGCCAGATGCAGACATTTTAGAGACCCATACACATTCTCTTTCTCAAAAAATTATCTTACACTATCACTACAAATTACAAAAAAAAAAAAGCCTGTAATAACAAACAGGTGTGAAAGACTACGCTCATGGTAAACACTGAAAATGTTTAACTTTTGGAAAAGCTGACTATGCTGTCTTCTCATTTCCCCATAGAGCAGTAAAAATACTTCACCATCTACTAGAGTTTGGGAACTACTCTCTGGAAAGTCTCCAAACACATGCAGGGATAAGACTGAGTATTAAAGGAAATTCACTTTCCTGTAAGCTCTTTAATCTCTTCTTCCTACCTAAGATTTCAATTCTTTGCACATAACTATATCCTTTTCCATCCCTTTTTTTTTTTTTTTTTGCGGTACGTGGGCCTCTCACTGTTGTGGCCTCTCCTGCTGCGGAGCACAGGCTCTGGACGTGCAGGCCCAGCGGCCATGGCTCACGGGCCCAGCCGCTCCGCGGCATGTGGGATCTTCCCAGACCGGGACACGAACCCATGTCCCCTGCATCAGCAGGTGGACCCTCAACCACTGCGCCACCAGGGAAGCCCCCATTTTTTATTGTAGTAAAATACACATAAAATTAACCATCGCAAAACATTTTTTATCATGTTTCACTGTTGTCTTCATTAATATTTTTCAAATGCTTATTGGCCATTAGCACTTCTAAAGTGAGATGATCATCTATTTCTTTATGTATCCTTCTAGATTAACGATATTAACCACTGGTCATAAATACTGCAAATATTTTCCCAACTTTTTTCCTATTAAATTTTGGCAATTTTTTAATCATAGAGGAATTTATATATATTTCAAATCTATAATTTTTTTCCTTTTTGCTATTGTGTTTAGACAGGCCTTGGCCCCCTTAGGATCAGCTAAATATTTGCCTATGCTTTCTTTTAATTCTTTTGTTGTAGTATTTATTCTTTAACTTTTTATTAACCTGGAATTTTTTTTCTTGCCTTGCAGCTCAGCTTGCAGGATTTCAGTTCTCCAACCAGGGATTGAACGTGGGCCATGGAAGTGAAAGCCCAGAATCCTAAGCACTAGCCCACCACAGAACTCCCTAACCTGGAATTTATTTTGGCACTTGATGTGTAGTAGATCTCAGAACAATTTCTAATCATCAGGCCTAGTTATTGCTTCAGTTACTTAACCAATGCCCAGTACAGTCACATTGTCAAAAGCCTTCAACTTCTGAGACACTGTAATAGTGTGAGAAATAAAACTCAAGGTCAAGAAGACCTGGACTCTATTTATAACTCTGCCTCCTCGTCCAAAGCTCAGTTTCTTGTAACATGTCCCCAGGCCCTTGCACTGATGGCAGATAAAGGGACATGCAGGCAGGTGCAGGGACACAGAGTCCCTTTGCCTTGGCAGCCTACTCTCAGGCCTGCACAAGGAGCTCCTGCCAGGCTTCCCAAAGGACTGAGAAGTGCCAGTTGAAATTCTGTGTGCTGGGGACTTCCCTGGTGGCGTAGTGGTTAAGAATCCGCCTGCCAACGCAGAGGACATGGGTTCGAGCCCTGGTCTGGGAAGATCCCACATGCCACAGAGCAACTAAGCCCGTGCGCCACAGCTAGTGAGCCTGCACTCTAGAGCCCTCGAGCCACCACTACTGAGCCCATATGCCACAACTACTGAAGCCCACGCATCTAGAGCCCGTACTCCACAACAAGAGAAGCCACCGCAATGAGAAGCCGGCGCACCTTAACGAAGAGTAGCCCCCGCTCTCTGCAACCAGAGACTTTCCAGCTGTTCTATCTGGCCAGGTCTGAGAAGGTACTGCTGAACCCTCCTTTTCAGCACTTCACCTTAAGTGTGCGGCCATTTCCACCCCCTTCCTCCTTTGCCAAACTTCAGACGCTGGGAAAACTCACAGGTGTTCAGGGTAAGCCAGGAACCCACTGATGCTAAACTTCAAACCGGCCAAAACCAGTTCTAAATAGGTCAGTTAGCCACTTTCCCCTAGGTTGGAGTTCCTCAGGCTTGTGCCCTTCTTTTCCCAGAAAGATGGTCAGAGGTTTAGTTTAGTCTTGATGTTTAAGAAATTCAGGGTGTGAGGTGGGGCCCTAAAGTTAACTTTTCTTACCCCTGCCTTTCTAAGTATTTTTCTGAGAAGCTCAAAGAAATCCACATTGTCAGGAAAACTTTAACAAGGCAGCATTCTTTTTCTCTTCCTTCTATTGTCCACCTGTTGGCAGGTTGCAAAGCATGTGTGGCTTATTCTCAACACATTCCTTGAAAGCAGCAGCAACTTCTGAAACCCACCTCTTCTCTGCACATCAGCTCTCCAACAGGTTCACAGATATTATCCCCAGAGCTCTGCTGTTCGGGTTGCGATTCATCTGCCACTCATGAGGATCCTTGACACTTCAGGTAAGCTCCAGTCTTAAGGGGTAAGAGTCTCAGATGCAAACGCTGGTGTCATTTTCTTTATTTTCCATACCAACTTAATTTCTGACTGAGGCTGAGCCCCCATTGGGCTGGTACTATAGACCAAATGTTTGCGTCCCCCACAAAATTCATATGTTGAATCCTAACCCCCAATGTGATAGTATTGGAGGGTGGGGCCTTTGGGAGGTGATTAGGTCATTAGGATGGAGCCCTCATGTTGGAATTGTTGTCAAACCCAAGTTCGTGTGCCCGACACGCAGTGAGGCCAAACAAACTGAAATGCTGGAGCTGGGATGAGAGCAAAGAAAGGTTTATTGCTGGGCTGAGCAAGGAGAACAGGCCACTTGTGCTCAAAAGACCTGAACTCCTCAGTGGGTTTCAAGGAAGCATTTTTTTTTTTTTTGCGGTACGCGGGCCTCTCACTGTTGTGGCCTCTCCCGTTGCGGAGCGCAGGCTCCGGAAGCGCAGGCTCCGGAAGCGCAGGCTCCGGAAGCGCAGGCTCAGCGGCCATGGCTCACGGAGCCCGCTCTGCGGCATGTGGGATCTTCCCAGACCCGGGCACGAACCCGTGTCCCCTGCATCGGCAGGCGCACTCTCAACCACTGCGCCACCAGGGAAGCCCCTCAAGGAAGCATTTTTAAAGGCAAGGTGAGGGAGGGGAGTCACAGGGTGTGTGAATCGAAGAGTTGTGGTTGATGGTGAGGTAACAGGGTGGGGTCACAGGGATCAACATTACCAGTCCTTAGGCTCCAGTAGGTCTGGGGGCTAAGTGCTTATGGTCATCAAATAGTTAACTTCTTCCATTTGGTGGCGATTTTAGCATCTGTAAAACAACTCAGGAAATGTGTATCAGATATTGTTATTCAGGTACTTCAGGGAGGAACTAAAAATTCTGTGACTGCCATATGGCTGTTTGACTGTTTAAATTCTTAGCAGTTCTCCTGGCCCAACTGCTAGTTTTGTCATTACATGTTCACATCCTTTCAATCATTAATTCTTGAGGCAGGCTTTTGTGACTCAGCGGAGGCCTGGGAGACTACAGCTTTTCTACAAACAAGAGGGCGGGGAGGACATTGAGTGGGTGGGGGGGTCTGTTCTGGGAAGGCCCCATAGGGTCCTACTCCATTATAGAATTCGTGCCCCAAAGAGGCCCCAGAGAGCTCCCTCACTCCTTCTGTCGTGTAAGGACACAGAAGTATGCCATCTATAAACCAAGAAGCAGGCTCTCACTAGACACCAAGTCTGTTGATGCCTGGATCTTGGACTTTCCAGCCTCCAGAACTGTAAGAAATAAATGTCTAGTGTTTAAACTACCCAGTCCATAGTATTTTGTTATAGCAGCCCAAACAGACTAAGATAGCTGGCCTGGCGAACACTTCACCTCATTCTTGAGGATTGTGCTAAGTTTCCTGTATGTGTCCCCCACCAGGTCTGTGCCCATCCTTCGCCCTGCTCTATGCCCGGGAGGCTGACTTTGATGGGCCGTATCAGCTGGCTTCTCTTGCCCTCTGGTTTCTAGACCCCTTTTGAATGGGTCATCTGTGATCTGCCAGTACCCCCTGACAGGATATGCTCCCCTTTTAGTCTAGAAGGCTTTGCAGATGGGGTCCATCTGCTTCTCGGTTGTCAGTCTAACCAGGTCACTGCACAGATGTCTACTGTCCCTGTCTGTGGAACCCTTCAGGTTTGACAGGTCATGGCTCCTCCTATCTGTTGCTTTAGATGGATACGAGAATCTTAAGGTAGACGGCCTAGGTCTTGGCTATGCAGATCTTTGCCAGTTTGTGGACCAGCAGCATTGGGATCACCTAGGAACTTTTTGGAAATGCAGACTCTCAGGCCCCATCCAGACCTACTGAGTCAGAACCTACATTTTAACAAGATCCCCTGTGATCTGTGTGTATATCCCAGTGTGAGAAGCCCTGGCCACCACACAGCCACTCTCTCTGGAGTCTTCCTACCTCCCCCATGGGGCTGTGGGGAAGCCCGACCCAGATCCCTACTACTCCAGGGTAGCAAGTCAAGGCTATTTCTCTAGATTGGAGCAGGGAAGTTCCCCAGCTCTCCTGTTTCTCCAAGATACTTTGTTCACTCTGGCAAATTTCATTCTCTCTTATCGTGTCAAGGAACCCTTTAAGTCAATGATACTCAAACTTGATTGCTCATTAGAATCACCGAAGGAGCACCCTAGGTCAATTAGAGTATTTGGGGGTGGGACCCAGGTGGCAGTGTTTTAAAAACTCCCCAGGTGATTCCAAGAGGAGCCAAGGTTGAGAGTTCTCTGGAGGGCTTAAAAATTTCAAAAGCAAAGTCCAGGAAGAACTCCAGGCTACTTTTGCTTAAAGGTAGAAAGCGGGAAAAATACAGAGAGAGAAACATCATTAATAATTCAGAACATCCAGGCTCAGTAGCCACGTGAGCTGTCCCAGCACCATCTTGCTGGTCTTGATCATCAGGTCTCTGGCTCTCATCATCTCATCTCTCTGGCTACTTGCTGCAAACCCTCTCATAATCTGCTCAAGTCTCCAGGGAAGAAAGTGAGCTCCTTGGAAGCCAGGTGCTCTCTCAAACTTCATTGTCTTCCCACAGCTCATAGTGAAGATGCTGAGGTCAGCGTAAATTTATGCAAATATAATCGCTCCCTTTTCTGAACTCCTGCAATGCTTATTGCCTGCGTTAATTGTTTCTCAATGACCACCGCTGTCTTGTCTGCTTTTCCTTTTTAGTCTCTCGTACTGCAAATTCACTTTCCTTATGTGTATGTGTCTCTGTCTTCTCTTCCCTAAAAGCCCATAGGCTTCTCAAAATCAGGATTTGGTCTTATCTCCCCCATGCCTACTACAGTGCTTAGTAAGCACAGAACTCTGTCCATTGAGTGACATACTCAGCAGAACTGACTTGTGGTCACTCTCTGAGGACTGTTTCCCTCCGGGTTTATCTAGAACCCTTTTTTCTGGTCATAACTTTACTAGGTTCTTTTTTTTATTATTATTGAAGTATAATTGATTTACAATGTTGTGTTAATTTCTACTGTACAGCAAAGCGATTCAGTTATACATATATACCCGCTCTTTTTCCTATTTTTTCTATTATGGCTTATCACAGAATATTGAATATAGTTCCCTGTGTTATACAGTAGGAACTAGGTTCTTCTTAATGCATGCCTTTGGTCTTTCCTCTGCCTTGACTTGGTGTGATGAAAACATCAAAAGACAACCTAATTCCTGCTAAGCCTCCATTAACTTGTTTCTAAAATTGGGAAAATAATTCTATGTCATTGTAGGGTTAATGAGATATTACAGGGAGCTCTGCCCTTGGAATGTACGTAGAAGCAAAATAAATGAAAATCATTCTGATTTTCCATTAGATAAAAGCTGCTTAAAAGGCTAATAGGTCAAAGGGCTCAAAGTATTAAGAAGAATGGTGCTCTATTTATTCACATTAAAAAACTGATTCAACTATGTATGGAATGTCTGCTGTATACAAAGCAGTAGGCAATGTAAATCCTGTTTCCTAGGATCACAGAAACTTTTTAACTCTAATAGCCACTTAACCACTTGAAGTTGTTTCCCCATCTGTAAAATGAAAATATTTATACCCATCACATAAGGTTAGATGAAGATAAAATGAGAGAATGCTTGTAAGGTACATAGTATACTGTGAGTGCTCAATAAATGCCGACTATAATTCCTGGAGCTTGTTGATGATAAAGAAACCAGTTGGCCCTGGGAATCTTGGGCTGATGGTGATTTCCCTCATAACAACGCATACAATGCAAAGTTTTTACAATAGCTCTGCCTTAAGGAAGATTACGAATATGTTCCATCTGCGGAAAATACTTGCTGGAGTCTTACCTTTGAATCAAAAGCTGAGAGATTGTTCTTTCAAAATCCAATAGGTGGCACAAGGAGTACTGGCCAGCAGAGAGCTTTATCTTCCCACTTCCAGAGGGCCTTCATCTTGGACATGTCTTCCTAGTCTGTCACATGGTCACTCCATAAGTAGCTGTGCATAACAGACTCTTCAAATATACAGACCATGGTTATTATGGGGTTTCCTTAAAGAAAAAAGAGATGTGGTCTAGAAAGCAGTTGAGAATGAGTCCAGTTTTTCCCAAATACTTTCCCCTAAATATTCCACTCATCTGAAACTAGTTAATTACACTAAACTACTTAAATTCCAAATTGCCCTTATATGAAAGTTAAATACCGTTGTCTATAAATGTATTTCTTATAGAGACACATGGTCCAAAAATCTAGTAGAAGATCTGTCATCATTATTAACAGTGCCAGCTCTGTCATCACTGGGTGGTGTGGATGCTAAAGCAGTGGGCACTGGTCGATGAGCTGGGGGAAGATGGTCTGCCGTATTTGCTAATTTCTGTAGGTGTTTCCACCATGGCGAGTTTCAAACGCTAAGATGCAGTCCCTTACACAGAGCAGGGAAGAGATGAGCACAATATCCTGATCAGGTAATGCCAAAGTCTTATTTTAGAAATATTTCCATTATCATCAGAAGTGCTAATAAAATACCCATATTGACGATTTGGGGCTTTCTTTTCTCTTTCCTCTGATCAAAAAGCAGAGAGTGGGAATGAAAAATGGGAGGAAGAATGGACTACTGGACTCACCCAAACCGAATGATTAGCCTTAAGTAAACAAGGGGTGACCTACTTGATCATTTTACCCACCTGAGCTCGACACATAACAGAGTCAAAGCTCTATAAGGTGTAGCTCTCTGACTTGCTATTAAAGAGGTAATATATTAAATACAGAATTTCAGGTTAGGAAGGGACGATCCACCCCAATTTTAGACAGCTTTAATTGCTCCTTTATATCATGTCAAAATCTGCTTACTTCTATGTACAATAGCCAGGACATGGAAGCAACCTAAGTGTCCATTGACAGATGAATGGATAAAGAAGATGTGGCACATATATACAGTGGAATGTTACTCAGCCATAAAAAGAAACGAAATTGAGTTGTTCGTAGTGAGGCGGATGGACCTAGAGTCTGTCATACAGAATGAAGTAAGTCAGAAAGAGAAAAACAAATACCGTATGCTAACACATATACATGGAATCTAAAAAAATAAATGGTTCTTATGAACCTAGGGGAAGGACAGGAATAAAGACACAGATGTAGAGAATGGACTTGAGGACAAGGGGAGGGGGAAGGGTAAGCTGGGACGAAGTGAGAGAGTAGCATTGACATATATACACTACCAAATGTAAAATAGATAGCTAGTGGGAAGCAGCTGCATGGCACAGGGAGATCAGCTCGGTGCTCTGCGACCACCTAGAGGGGTGGGATAAGGAGGGTGGGAGGGAGACGCAGAGGGAGGGGATATGGGGATATACATATGCATATAGCTGATTCACTTTGTTATACAGCAGAAACTAACACAACATTGTAAAGCAATTATACTCCAATGAAGATGTTAAAAAGAAAAAATCTGCTTGCTTTTAACTTAAATTCACTTATTGAGGTTCTGGCCTAGCGAAAGAACATAGAAAATACATGTCATTCATTTTCCAAATGACAACCCAGAGCTAATTGAGGATGGGGTTTCATTTCCTCTTTGGATTTACTTCTCCAGGGTGAATATCATAGGCTCCTACAAACAGTATTTGCTGTTTCTCGTCACCCTTTTCATGTTTCTCTGGACATGCTCCAATTTGCCCATATCCCTCTTAAACTAGGCCCAAGGACTGAACACATGTCCTGCTCAGAATAACAAGGAACCACTATCCATCTTGTTCTTATCATCACCTGTGTATCTGTACAGCCCAAAATCGCATAAGTTTTTTGACAATGCAATGGCATCACTCTTGATTTACATAAAATTATAACTGACTAAAATCTTACATCTTTTTAACTTATTAATCCTCATATCCCTTATGCTATAATTACATTTTAAGAAATCTAAGTCCAGTGAATATACTAAAAACCATTGAATTGTACCCTTTAAATCAGTGGGTTGAATGATATGTGGATATCTCAATAAAGCTGTTAGAAATATAAGTTCAAGAAAGAAAGACAGATGTGTTTTATTAAATGCTAAATTTGGTGGGGACTTTCCTGGCAGTCCAGTGGTGAAGACTCCACGCCTCCAATGCAGGGGATGCAGGTTTGATGCCTGGTCGGGGAACTAAGATCCCACATGCTGCGCGGTGCAGGCCCTGCCCCCCACCAAAAAAAGCTAAATTTGGTATTTTATAAAATAACTGCTATATTTTGACAGGCACATTATCTCATAATATAATTCTTTCAACAATACCTTGTACCTTTGAGTCCTACAGGCATTAGGGAACAGGTGCAAGTGGAGGAGCAAGGATTTGAACCCAGGTCTGCTCGGGATGCCCATGTTCATGTCATGCTCATTCCACCATGCCACCCCGCCTCCCTGTCACCTTGCTGTGTGCAAGGCTTTGTGATTGGTGCCCAGCTGAAATTAGTGGAGGAGGTCTGCCAGGCAGGCAGAGCTGCAGGACCACATGGGTCCTGAGAGGAGTAACAGGTGACATGATAATTGAGAGAGATTCAGTGTTAGAAAGACCTAGAAGGTAGCAAAAGGTAGGTGTCCCATATGTGGAGCAAATATGATTATTGGCAGTGGTGAAAGTGGGGGTGGGGGAATGGGAGAAACAGTGGGAGTGACCTAGACAGTGTGGGCAGTGTGGGACAGACAGGACAAGTGACAGCAAGCTCCCAGCTCGGTCTGCCTTTCAGGGGTGTTACCTGGAGAAAATAGACGTAAGCAAGTTAGAGTCCTGATTTTGAAGAGACCAGGGTTCTGGTCAGGTTATGGAGGCAGGAGCTAAAGCCTGAGGAATCGAGAACTCAGGCTCTACAACAGGGAATTAGAAGAGGGACTCGATGCCTGGTTGAAGGCAAAAGCCCAGAGGCCAGAACCAGGGCATTTGATCAGAGCAGGACAAGTTACAGGATATCCTAACTTTGTCCCCTGCACTACTGAAACAGGGCCTTAAAGCCTTCAGCTAGAGACAGGATTGGGCCCTGAATCTAGGGGAGGGCCAAAGCTATAGATGAATGTCAAGTGGCACAGTGATGGGGACTGATAGCTCCTTAGAAGAGACCAGTGCCTATCGCGTTGTGTTTTGCTTTGTTTCCTGCAACATGCATGACCAATGACAGCTGTAGGTACACGTACCCTTTTAAAAATATTCAGGGTTAGACGCAATTATGGGTGTGCCATCTATAATGCCAGCTGCTTCCTACTACACAAAAAAGCATTTCAGGAAGTGACTAGGAGAGAACACTGTTTTGGAATAACTATGAATCTGTTCTATTCAGTTTTATCATCAGCAAAAATTACTTGTATGCATGTCTGATTTTGGCAGGCCAGTGTGATGGGATCCCCCTGGGTGGGCATCCCCATGTGGACCCCGCCTGGTGTGGCCTCTCTCTCAGTGCCAGCTCACTCACTCAGCCAAGGCTCCTTGGGTTTCACGTAACAGATACAGTTCAAGGTTGCCTGAGCTAAAACAGAGAGTGGACTGGACATGGGCCAGAGCCGGAAGGGCAGCTGGGCCTCAAGGGGGTTAGAACAAAGCCCTGAGAGGCCCATGGGAACGCAGACAGCTATTCTCTTGCCACCTCCCCTTTTCTCCCAGGGGCGACCTGGTTTCTCATCTCTACTTCTCCCTGACGCTTTTAGTCATCTTTTGCTACATTCCAGTTTTTTCTGCCTCCCAGAGTACATCGTGAAAATGGCCATGCCAGCCCCTTATTGTATGCTGTCCTAGATCTAGGCCAATAGTGACTGACCAGAAGGGTTGTGTCCGCATTCCAGACGTCCTGCAGACAGAATCCCAGCTTGGGTCAGGAGCGTCTCCTCCAATCAGCTGTAGGCACTTGGGGTGGTAGTGACTCCTGGGGCCCACCCCTGTGGAAGTGGATGCACAGAAGCTCTTTAAAAAGGAGGCACAGACTGAACTAAGACCCCCTAAGGTGCCTACTCCCTCCAAACTGTTGTCAAGGCAGCCAGTGGCTCTAAGTCCTCCCGTTCAGACTGCCTCACTGTAGCTCTGCCTTCAAACACTGAACAGTACCTAAACATAGTTTGTTAAGTGAAAAGGCCTTCATCATGAACTTCATTGATGATGAATGTCTGCAACAAAAACTTTTGTTTTCAAATCTAGGGACCACACATTAAGGGGAGAAACCAGTTTAAACAAAAGACCCACCAAGGACATTGGAAATGAGCCTGTTTACAAGGATCCACATCGCCTAACAATATATTTTACAACCAACAGAATTACTGAGGCATATGTACAAGAAGTTAATTTGCAAAGTGCCTTTTTAAACAGCCCTCAAATTATGTCTGAATGAAAGCTATCTTATTCATACTTCTCTAGGTATCCAAAGAATAAAACCTGAAATCAAAGACTAGAAGCAGAAAATCTGGAGGTTCTGACTTACATGGGCTCCTGCTTCAGATTAATAAGGTAACATTAATGGAACCATGTGGCAGGTTACTAAATCTGAAGGCTGTACTCTTAGGCTCTGAGAGCAACCGAGACTCCTTCCCCTATAATCTCTACCAATGATGATGAGGAGGAGGATGAGGAGGATGGTATTATCTGAGCACTGATTTTGTGCCAGGCACTGTGCTAAACACTTTGCATAGATTATCACATTTAATCTTTATAATTTCTCTATGAGATAGATTAGGGGTCCCCAACCCTGTTAGGAACCGGGCCTCACAGCAGGAGGTGAGCGGCGGGCGAGTGAGCAAAGCTTCATCTGTATTTACAGCCGCTCCCCATCGCTCGCATTACTGCCTGAGCTCCGCCTCCTGTCAGATCAGCAGCGGCATTAGATTCTCATAGGAGCGGGAACCCTACTGTGAACTGCGCATGTGAGGGATCTAGGCTGCGCGCTCCTTATGAGAATCTAATGCCTGGTGATCCGAGGTAGAGCTGAGGCGGTGATGCTAGCGCTGGGGAGTGGCTGCAAATACAGATTATCATTAGCAGACAGGTTTGACTGCACAGAGACCACAATAAATCAACTGCTTGTAGACTCATATCAAAACCCTATCAGTGAGTGGCAAGTGAAAACACGCTCAGGGCTCCCACTGATTCTGCATTATGGTGAGTTGTATAATTACTTCATTATATATTACAATGTAATAATAATAGAAATAAAGTACACAATAAATGGAATGTGGTTGAATCATCCCGAAACCTTTTCCCCACCCTCCGCTCCACATCCCACTCTGTGGAAAAATTGTCTTCCATGAAACCGGTCCCTGGTGCCAAAAAGGTTGGGGACTGCTGGGATAGATAGTATTATTTTCCCCACTTTACAGATGAAGAAACTAAGGCACCATGCTAGTTAAGGTCTCATGAATGGTAATTTGCAGAACAAGCATATAAGCCCAAGTCTGGCTGAAGCTGAAGACCTTAACCAATATAAAATACTTAGATCGTCCAACAAGAAATTTTTGTGAAAAGTTGAAAAGGAAGCTCCCTAATGGACAGTGGGAGTTCCTATCATTTTTTATCTCACGAGGAGTTTTCATTTTCAATGCATCTGAACAAGTTCTTGGGGGTTTTGTTTTTGTTTTTGTCTCCTATAAGGAAGGCACTAATGTCAAGGGTAATGCAAAAATGATTACGACCCTCTTGGGTTTCTCAAGGAGCTCAAGGTCATCTAATCCTTAACAAGAGGCGGTACAGAATAGTTAGAACGCTGAATATGGTGTCTCATTCCAGTAACATCCTAGCTCTAGGAGATGAAGGGAAGGAATGATCATGTCTACTAAGTATATAAAAGTTATACGATTTGCTGCTGTTAGCTGAATCATGTCAGGGGACAGAAATCCCGTTAGCCAAAGTAATCAACAATTCTCAGCAGGACCAGTACAACTTCTGGTTAATCATGTACCCGTGTCTTTAAGTGAACTGTGGGTTGTGATCCTTATGAATAAGACACAAGACTAAAGGAAGGAATGGATCCTAGACAGGACTGATCCTTGTGGCCTGTTCTCAGTAAACACTGTCCCTGAAGAAAACACCACTGCTGTGAGCTGTCAGCCAGCAAACCGAGGCAGGGACAACAGGGAGAAAGGCAGGGGAGATCTTTGGAAAGAACTCTCCCCTCAGCGTGACACTTTCAATCTCAAGGATCTTTCCAGAACAGTCCCAGGAATAAATGGGTACACCTGTTCTTTGTATTTTGATTGCAGAAACCAGTCCATCATCTGCCGCCAGCTGGACCCAGTGGATCTCAGTGCTGCCTGCCATCAGAAATCTGAACCATGCACCGATTGCTTGCTCTGTGCTCCACTTCCACGACCCAACCCTGCTTTCTGTTCAGGTAAGGCAAGCCCAGCTGTGTTTTTCTGCACCCCTGAAGTCTGCAGCGGTCTGTGATCAGGACGTAAAGTCTTATCGATGGCAGTGGAAAGCAGGATGCACTCCAGATTTTGGATAAAATAGCTCCAATGCTCCTTTTCATTTATATATGACTTTACATGACAAAGCCCATCACATTCATCATTAATTAAGCCCACCGCTTGGTGCCCTCTGAGGCAGGGCTGAAATAGTCTGCTCATTTTACAGCTGACAAAACAGATAGCAAGGCTTAGGGGTTTGCTGAAGTGAAGTGGTGTTCAACCGAGGAAGGCTGCCCCAATTCCCTTTCTAGTTCATTCTTTTTTGGCCTGGAAGAGGCCTTCAAAGTGCCCAGCTCTTAACTCCAAACAGCTTAAGGAAGTCAGCTGGGAAGAGTTGCTTGGCAGGGGAATGGCAGCTGTCACAACCAGAGCACAGTGTGGGGCTTGAATTCTTTGAAAACAGCCAAGTCATATTTCTCTGGCTCTCAGTGGATGTTAAACACACATGCACATAAGGTTTCTCCTGCCAGGCCAGAGAGCAGGCCAGGAAATGTGGGCAGTTGTAGCAATGTCACATTTGACCTGGTGGAAAGCCGCCTACCCACTACCCACACTTCACCCGTCTCTTACCAGATCCTTTATATTAAAATTTTAAATGAACTCAGAATTGAACCTATTCCAAGAGCAGGCCTAGTCCCATATTTGTGGCATGTGGGGAACAGGAAAAATGGTGGCCCACATATCATGTGTCTAAATATAAAAAAATTATAGCTGAAGCTAACAAGTTAGGCTTGACAGGCCAGTTAGCCTTTCCTACCTTGACAGATATATGTTTATAATGACCTATAAAATCAGTTTGATTGATGCAAAACTCCTCAGAGCTCCACACCAGAATGTGGTGGTTCCAGGAAAGCACTTCTGGCCTGATGTCATTTCCCACTCGCAGGCCTGGCCCATATCATAAAGGGCCTTATATACACACGACGATGATCCCACCCCACATACGTCCAAGCTCCTGCCACTTCGGCACCCCCTCACAGCCACCGCTTTGGGCCTGTGGTACCACACCAATGGCACGGTCTCCCTTTGGAAGGGTAGATCAGGAAAAGAGGTTCATACCAGTCCTGGAAGCAGGGACTTTGGCAGGGAATTCTGGACCTAAAAGCAGAGCAAGGATCTGAGTGAATAAATCACTTGGCCTGTGGATTCCTCACCCAGTGAAGAGGAATGACCAGAAGAGAGCAACAGTAGAGCTGTCTAAAGAGTGGGCCCCACGGAGGGGCCTCTTGCCAAGACCTAAGAGCAAATGCTATCCGGCCAAATAATAAATCAGCCAAAAGTGTGAGTTAATACTGGAGACGGCACAAATCTGGATACCATAAATAATTTCACTTCAGCTACAAGGCACAGAGGCATGAGCGATTTCAAGTGTTATGTCTGCTGCCTCCCACAAATAACTTACTCTGGGCAGTAGGCGTGGTCTCCAGTAGGTGTAAAGGCCAGAAACCAAATGAATAAGCTCTGTAATTAAATATTTTACTCAAGAGGCTGAGCTCCCATAAAAAAAGCAGATACCAAAGCTCTAGGTGGTGACCCTAGGTTGGGTACCCCTACTATTGCCTCCCCAAAATGGACCAAGTGGGTAGAAGGAGAGATTCCCCGGGCCCCTGGGCGTGTGCTGCATTGGTCTTTGTGGAGAGGTCCTTGGGTCAGCTGAGGTTTCGAGGGGCCGTGGGACAAAACAGACCCCTCTGTCCACATCGCTTCCCTTAGAGTCAGAGCCATGATCCCAGTCCTGGGGCTTGAAATGCAAAGAGGTTAACATTACAAGCTCCCGTATTAACTCATCGATCAACTTTGTTTAAATTAATGATTTACAACATTTAATTTTAAGGGAACCATGTCCACATCTAAAAAGTATTTTTATCATCAAATTCTCAAGGCAAAAGATGTAAATAAGGAAATGTGTAAGATGTATATTTTGATGCTAATTTGTGGCTGTGCTGTATGTCAATGGTAACAGCATTGAATTCTGGATTCTTTTTTTTTTTTTTATTTACTTTTGGCTGTGTTGGGTTTTCGTTTCTGTGCGCGGGCTTTCTCTAGTTGCGGCGAGCGAGGGCTACTCTTCATCGCGGTGCGCAGGCTTCTCATTGTCGTGGCTTCTCTTGTTGTGGAGCACAGGCTCTAGACGCGCAGGCTCAGTAGTTGTGCCTCACGGGCTTAGTTGCTTCGCGGCATGTGGGATCTTTCCAGACCAGGGTTCGAACCCATGTTCCCTGCATTGGCAGGCAGATTCTTAACCACTGCGCCACCAGGGAAGCCCTGGATTCTTGATTCAAAGGCTTTAGTCCAACCTTTTCTGACAGCACTATTCCTAATATATGAAGGACATATTTCCTTAATGATCTTTCGATGGTGGTTATATAAATTAATACATTAATTTGTTTTTCTTTTAAAATGGAGATAAAAATAGAGCCCAAATCAGAATAAAAGAGTCAATTCACACCATCACATAGTGGTCACATCTGTGGAGTGGACAGACAGATCCTCTTCCTGCCCCTACAGCCTTCTCCCCCACAGATCCACTATCTGTTCAGACAGACCCATTTTGTATAGCCAGGGACAATCTGTGTGCCTATACTGACCCCATTTCTGGTTGTCACTTGATAACATGGCCCATCTACTTTTGTGTTGCCACCCATACAAGTATCCAACTTCCTGAAGGCATGCCCTCAGCCTCCCCACCACAGTTCAAGTTTCCACATTATCTGATCCATCCTCCTCACCCATCCAGTTCAGGTGAATTGTATGTCCAAAGAAGGTGATGTGATGCTGTCAATAAGACCTTGCTGGAATGGTACAGTCCTGTCATTGAATGAGAAGAATGACTCTCAGACAATGCTGATGGCTGCTAGTAATACCTGATGTCACTGATATCGAGGAATGTAACCTTTCATTTATCTAGAATAGTTAGGGAACAGGGAGTTCTAATATACTGGATAATCGCTTAACTATAGACTACCAGTTTTGAAAGAAAAATAAACTAATTTGGAAAGAACTATAAATAACACAACAGCACATTCCTGGCAGATCATAATTTTACCTGGCATTGTAATTATTTACGAGTGTGCTCCACCTCCCCTGCAAGGCCATCAGCTTCTCTCCTTTTTTTTGGCCCCGCTGTGTGGCATGCGGGATCTTAGTTCCCCAACCAGGGATCGAACCTGCACCCCCTGCATTGAGTGCAGAGTCTTAACCACTGGACCACCAGGGAAGTCCCACCACCGGCTTCTTTTTTTTTTTTTTCTTAACCATCCTTATTGGAGTATAATTGCTTTACAATGTTGTGTTAGTTTCTGCTGTATAACAAAGTGAATCAGGTACATGCATACATATATCCCCATACCCCCTCCCTCTTGCACTTCCCTCCCACCCTCCCTATCCCACCCCTCTAGGTGATCACAAAGCACCGACTAGCTATCTATTTTACATTTGGTAGTGTATATATATCAATGCTACTCTCTCACTTCGTCCCAGCTTACCCTTCCCCCTCCCAGTGTCCTCAAGTTCATTCTCTACGTCTGTGTCTTTATTCCTGTCCTGCCCATAGGTTCATCAGAACCTTTTTTTTTTAGATTCCATATATATGTGTTAGCATACGGTATTTGTTTTTCTCTTTCTGACTTACTTCACTTCGTATGACAGACTCTAGGTCTGCCCACCTCACTACAAATAACTCAATTTCATTTCTTTTTATGGCTGAGTAATATTCCATTGTATATACGTGCCACATCTTCTTTATCCATTCATCTGTCGACCACCATTGGCTTCTGAAGAGATGGTCTGGATCAGTTTCATCTTTATTACCCTTATAGTACCTGGAGAGTTGCTTTATATATTGTAGGTGCTAAAAAATTTTTTTATTAAATGAAAATATAGTTGACCCTTGAACAATGTGGGGGCTTGGGGTGCCTACCCCACACGGTCAGAAATCTGCACATAACTTTTCACTCCCCCGAAACATACTGCTAAAAGCCTACTGTTGACTGGAAGCCTTACTGATGACATAAACAGTCCATTAATATATATTTTGTATGCTATATGTAATGTATACTCTTCTTATAATGAAGTAAGCTACAGAAGAGAAAATTTTATTAAGAAAATCATAAAGTAGAAAAAAATTTACAGTACTATACTATACTTATTGACACTGTATGTTTATGTTGTCTGTTTACAAGATGAATCTTCTGTCAGTATCTACATCAATATTGTCTTATATGATACAAAACACTGTAGATGTTATCCAGATAACTAACACTATTACCCAAAAACTGGGTTCACCTCTTGGTGGGTGTTGAGCCAAAAGACACAACCAAGCCAAAGAGCAGGAGAAGGAAGGACTTAAGCAAGTAAGGAGCACACTGGGGATCTTTCCCAAAGAAGTGTCTCCACTTAAGCTAAAGGTACATGCGTATTTATGTAGGGGCTTGAGCAGAGGAGAATTCAGCATAGAATTGGGCAAAGGTCGACAGAGTCCAAGCTTTAGTTGATTGAAGTCACAAGGGTCAGAAAAGGTCAACATCATCATCCTTTACGTTCTGGTTGATCTGGTGATTGACTGCTTCAGGCTCATCTTTACCACTGAAATAGAACTGGAAGCCTTTACAGCTGATTTGCTATCTTTGCTATTGTTACTTCTCTTGCCTGGTAACAGTCATTTGTTCCTGCTTCTTTTGTTCCCTTAAGATTATTAATTACTGAGATCTGTTTGAGGATAAGCACTGTGGCCAGGCTTAGATCACAAAATGACTTAGGCCAAAAGTGGCTTCTCTTTGTCAAGAAAGCCATGCCTGGTTCTCTTTCTCTGGGGACCCTCTACCCAATCTGCTTACAAAATCCCCCCTTGAGATATTTCACTCTTCAGTCCTGAGGGGTACTGGACTGAAGGTAAGTCTTCTGTAATTGCTTCCTGCTGAGAATGGATGTTTTAGTCTTCCTAGTTAGAGGAGTGAAAATCTCTTGCTGCTAGAGCTAGGTAGGTTTTGGGGTCCACCAAAGTAGTGTCTGAACCTTGCTTGAATAGCATTATTCTAGCAGGTGTAGAAGAGGCACAGTGGGAGAGACAGTTAACAGCAACTTTGCAACATCATTAGCACAGACTTGAGCTAAGAGCCCCCTAAACCAAACCATTTTTCTAATATTTTCCCTAAACTGGGAAGGGGATCATTCAGAGACGAGATTTGGTTTTTCATGTGCATCATAAGTTGAGTTATATTAGAAGACTTATCAGGTATTAAAAACAGCATTTGGTATATATTATAGCATAAGTTCCTCCTTGAGAGGCTGTTAAAATATCAAGGGCCATGCAGTTTTGTAGGACCGCTTTTTCATCATAGAAACTTTTTTTTTTTTTTTTTTGTGGTACGCAGGCCTCTCACTGTTGTGGCCTCTCCCATTGCAGAGCACAGGCTCTGGACGTGCAGGCTCAGCGGCCATGGCTCACGGGCCCAGCCGCTTCGCGGCATGTGGGATCTTCCCGGACCGGGGCACGAACCCGCGTCCCCTGCATCAGCAGGCGGACTCTCAACCACTGCGCCACCAGGGAAGCCCCATAGAAACTTCTGAGTTCATTAGACTGACAGCCTGATTACTGTTGTTAAGGCTTGCTGGATAAATTTTGTTAAAGCCTCTATGTGAGTGATGATGACGTCCTCTGTCTGTTTGATTTCTTTCTTCTTCTTTTTTTTTTGGCCACACCATGCAGCTTGCAGGATCTTAGTTCCTTGACCAGGGATTGAACCCCAGGCCCACTGCAGTGAAAGCTGAAAGCACCAAGTCCTAACCACTGGACCACCGGGGAATTCCCCTCTATGTTTGATTTCTAAAAGCATCCTCTCCTCAATGGCCAAAGCAGATGTACAATGCATGTTCTACAGGCCACAAAACAGGCCATTCTGGTCAGTAAAGTTTAAGTTAAACCATGTATAAGCCAGCATGACTTGCCCATATCTCAATATGAAGATTTTTTTCATCATTTCCCCTCTTGATTGAAAGTCTTTCAATAGACAAAAATATTTGTCCCTTGATGCCAGGGTGGTTGATGCCTGCCCTGGGTTCATCATGTCCCTTGGTGCTAAGCCTCCTTTTTGTTAATATATAGATATTCTTCTAGTTATCCACCTTGGGGGAAGTTAATCAATATTGTGAACAGGCTCAGAGGTATGTTAATGGGGAAACATTTTGTAGGTTATATATACATTTATCCATTATACCAGATTGTAACACAAACATTGTACATGTGCTTATAGCAGTAGACTTAAAGCAAGCAGTGATACATGTCATGAGTAGTTACACTCTGTGATAACTTCACTAGATAATTTTCTTTTCCTCCTGAACATCACGGCAAACATATGGCTAACACAATAACATTCAATTTTGATAGGGCCTTGACATGGGGCATCTGATCTTCTTCTAAAGATACATTGTTGTGATAAGCTTCAGAAACAAACTTAGAGTGTCTTTTTAGCAATTCATTTAAAATTTACAATTATGTAATGTAACAATAAGTAGCTATCTGGGAGGTGAGTCTCAGGCAGTAAATACAGACCTCAATTAACAAAACTTGATTTTAGTATCCACTGAAACATAATTTTTCTCTACAATTACCCTCATTTTTAGCAAATATAGCCAAATTAAGACTAATTTGCAAAATAAGTCTGATTAATTGATTACTTAGGCTCTTCTAAGTTGGCTCGGCTGGAGCTTTTCATAAGGAATCTCAATTGAACTTTTGAAAGGTCTCTTAAAGCCAGGAAAGCCATGCCATGGGCCTGTCACAGATTTCACATGAAATATCTATAGATTTGAGTGAATTCCGCCCTTTTCAAGGTCCCCCAAATACCTTGAGGTTCCTGTACCTTTTAGGTGGTGGCCTTCTTTATTTACCTGATAATGCTGCTGGGAACTTAAGAATTTCTAATTTTTGGAGGGATCAGGTAGAAAGAAAAAGACAAATGTTCCTGTTTTACTTCCAAAGGTATAATTTACCAAATTGCTGTTAGTCATAATTAGCTTGAGCGGAAGGGTTTCTTTATATCTGGAAAACACAGATTAAAGCCAGTAACATTTTAGACAAAAACAATAAAAATTATAACCATATTCATTAGTTCACTCAATAGCTAATCCTTTTTGTTAACAGTTTTATGAAGCCATCAGGTTTTCATTAAGATTCTTTAATTTCCAGTTCAGTGGTATGATCAGAAATTTATCAGAGACCTATACTTATCAAAACATCCTTCCTAAGAATCTTCTTGAAGATGAAGCACTTTTGCAGAACATCAGAGTAGAACAATAACTGTCTGTAAATGACAAGACTTAAAAAGGCGTGATTGGGCTTCCCTGGTGGCGCAGTGGTTGAGAGTCCGCCTGCCGATGCAGGGGACACGGGTTCGTGCCCCGGTCCGGGAAGATCCCACCTGCCGCTGAGCGGCTGGGCCCGTGAGCCATGGCCGCTGAGCCTGCGCGTCTGGAGCCTGTGCTCTGCAATGGGAGAGGCCACAACAGTGAGAGGCCTGCATACCGCAAAAAAAAAAAAAAAGGCGTGATTAACACCTGATTACAATGTAATTGACAAAGAATGTTGGTTACTGCTGTGACATACAACATTTTAAGATAATACCTAGAATTACGACAGATAACATTATATACCAGGACATATCCAAATTTTATATAATTTCTAGAGTGTCTATATTAATAATATATTAATAACATTTATCCCTACAGTATAACCTGAGAAAGCTTGTCACTCATTTGACAGTGCTTCCCATGTAATTTAACATACCAAATAATCCTAGTTAATTTAATATCTCTCTCTGAGGTGCTTCAGGGGTCCTCTGAAGCATCATAGTTAGCTGGAGGTCAAAAGAACTTCAGTTAGAATTTGATATTTGGGGGACTTCCCTGGTGGTCCACTGGTTAAGACTTTGCACTTCCACTGCAGGGGGCACAGGTTCAGTCCCTGGTTGGGGAACTAAGATCTCATAAACTGTGTGGCATGGCCAAAATTTTTTTTAAAAAGAATATGATATTTGGGAATTTTGTCAAAAATATCAAAAGGTGGGGTGGAGTCAAGATGGAATACTAGGAGGATGCAGAATTTGCATCTCCTCACAACTAGGGCACCTACCAGGCACCGGTGGGGGACCACAGACACCTAAGGGGACAGGAGGAACCTCCAGCGACCGGGTAGTACATGGGGTGTGAGGGGAGTGAAGGTGGGGGGAGAAGTGGAGGTGGGATGGGACTGGCGCCCCTGAGGGGTGGCTGGGGGAGGGGAAGGGATCCCACGCCCAAAGGGGGAAATTGGGGGACCACTGGGAGGGCAGAGGATCAAAAGGGAACGTGGCCACACTTCCCCTGCCCACTTGGGCCCCCAGGAGCCTGCTGAGAGCTGGGGCCTGATCCTCTGCCCACCGAGGCCCCCTCCTGCGGCGGGTCCTGAGGGAGTGGGAGGGAGGGAAGGGGGAACAAAAGTAAAGGCCGGACCTCCTGGACCGGCATCCCTGAGGGGCAGCTGAGGGAGGGAAGGAATTCCTACAGCCAGCGGGTCCTACCCACGGTTAGGGGTCCAGTGACGACGGGGGAGACCCTGGGTGAGATGATGGGTGAGGGGTGCAAAGGACTGGAAGGGAACGTGGCCAGTGCTTTCCCTGTCCACTTAGGCATCACACCACGTGCTCCTGGGCCGAATGCTCTGCCCTCGGAGCCTCCCTCCTGCTGCACAGAGTCCAGGCCCCGCCCCTACACCCCCACCCAGCGCCCCATCTCTACACTCGGAGACATATGCGCACTCCAACTGCGCTAAGCGTGAAACCCACCCACACACCCTCACTCAGGGCCCTACTGCCAAACTCCGGAACCCCACACTCCAGAGGACCTCCTTTCCACGTGCTGCCTCTCCCCTTCTGCGCAGGTCCTAAGCAGAGGCCCTGCCCCACATTCAAACGTCACCCCGCCACCTGCTTAAGTCCCGCCTCACCCTAAACCCCGCCCCTGCCTAAGTTCCACCCCCCCATCCCCGCCTAAACTCCACCCCCATAGCCAAGGCTTTTTTTTTTCTTTTCTTTTTTCCTTTTTTAGATTGGATTTTGTTTTACCTTGTTGATTCATTGTTGTTGATTCTTTTATATTTTTATTTTTCCTAATCTTTTATTTTTCTGATTTTATTTTATTCTTTATACTTTATTAGTGATCCCTCCTTTTGGTTTGTTCTTCCCCCTCCCCCCTTTTCTGTTTTCTTTTTTCTGTTGTGGTTTTATTTTACCTTGTTGCAGTTGTTTCAATTATAGTTTTATTTTTCCTAATTATTTTTTATCTTTCTAATATTTTGTTTTTTATTCTTTGATATTGTACTGCTCCTTTTTTTCTTTGTTCCTTTTTTTTTAACTGTGCCATGAAGCTTGTGGGATCTTGGTTCCCAAGCCTGAGGTCAGGATTGTCTGACAACCCCTCAGAGTCCAAGCTAACCTGGCCAGACTATCGCCCAAAAACTGGGTTTGCCTCTTGGAGGGTGTCAGGTCAAAAGCCACAACAAAACCAAAGACCAGGAGAAGGAAGGATTTATTACTTGGAGCAAGGAGAACACTGAGGTTCTTTCCCAAAGCAGTATCTTCCTGAACAGCAAAATTAGGGAATTTTTAAGCTAAGCATACATGCATATTCATGAATGGGCTTAGGTGGTAGGTAGAGTCCAAGCTTTAGATGATTGAAGTCATGAGGGTCAGAAAAAGTCAACCCTATCATCCTTTAGATTCCAGTTGATCTGGTGGTTGAGCACCTGAGGGGGCATTTAAATTTTGCGAAATAGCTCAAGATGGTGCTTCAGGCTAGCCTTTACCATTGAAATAGAACTGGGAGTCTTTACAATTTGTTATCTTTGCTATTGTTACTTCTTTTGCCTAAGTTTGTCCTTTTGTTCTCTTAAGATCATTATTACTGAGACCTGTTCAAGGACAAGTACTGTTGCCAGGCTCAGATAACAAAATGGCTTAGGCCAAAAATGGCTTCTCTTATGTCAAGAAAGCCATGCCTGGTTCTCTTTCAACAGGGATCCCCTACCCTATCTGCTTACTGGACAAGATTAACTGCACAGTTCTTGAGTCATTCCTCCTCCCCTGTTGAGATGGGGACAGAAGCTGATTTGTTGGGTGAATGCCACTCACTTCTTCAAAGGGACACTCCAGATCAAGATGTCTGGAGTAGCCTCTGAGTCTGATAAGTGAGCTGAGGTGCATGGACCTGACAACTCAGGCACCAAGAGGGATTCTCCTATGCCCTTGCCTGCAGGACCCCAGCAACATAGAGCTGGGAGAACCCAAAGGGGCTAAGCGAGATGTCCCTGCGTGGTTGCCAAAATTTTTACCAAAAAACTGTATTGACCTCTTGGTGGGGGTCAAGCCAACAGATACAGCCAAGCCAAAGATCAGGAGAAGGAAGGATTTGTTACTTGCAGCAAGTAAGGAGAACACTGGGGATCTTTCCCAAAGCAGTGTCTCCCTGAACAGCAAAATTGGCAAAGTTTTTGTTGTTGTTGTTTTTTGTTTGTTTTAATATTTATTTATTTTGGCTGTATCGGGTCTTAGTTGCAGCATGCGGGATCTTTGCTGTGGCATGCAGGATCTTTCGTTGCAGCATGCAGGCTCCTCATTGAGGCACGTGGGCTTCTCTCTAGTTGTGGTGTGCGGGCTCTAGAGCATGCAGGCTTAGTTGCCCTGCAGCATACGGGAATCTTAGTTCCCTGACCAAGGATCAAACCTGCATCCCCTGCATTGGAAGGCAGATTCTTAACCACTGGACCACCAGGAAAGTCCCAAAATTGGTGACGTTTTAAGCTGAGGGTACATGCATATTCATTCATGAAGGGGCTTGAGCAGAGAATTCAGCATACAGTTGGGGATTGACAGAGTCCAAGCTTTAGTTGATTGAAGTCACCAGGGTCAGAAAAGGTCAACAGCATCATCCCTTAGGTTTCAGTTGATCTGGTGGTTGAGTGCTCCAGGGAGGTTTAAATTCTACAAAACAGCCCAAGAAAGTGCTTCAGGCTAATCTTTACCATTGAAGCAGAACTGGGAGTCTTTACAACTGATATATTACCTTTGCTATTGTTACTTCTCTTGCCTGATAACAGTCATTTGCTCCTGCATTCTTTTGTTCCCTTAAGATCATTAATTACTGAGACCAGTTCAAGGACAAGCATTGTGTCCAGACTTAGATCACAAAGTGGCTTAGGCCAAAAATGGCTTCTCTTATGTCAAGAGGAGCCATACTTGGCTGTCTTTCTCCGGGGACCCCTTACCCTATCTGCTTACAACACTAGACATCAAAAATGAAAATATAATGTGAAAAAAATCCATATTTATTTACAGATAAAATGATTCATGCATTGATAACAAAGAAGGAGCAATATGATTGCTTTATGGTAGCCTAGTGTAATTGATACTATTGCTTCACTGTAACTTAGCATATACCCACATGAATGGTTATACCATTTTTTTTTTTTTTTTGAAAAGTTAAAAATTCCTTAATTTTTTATTCCTGGTACCACTACCACAATTTACAGGGCAATATACCTGATGTAATGAAAAGAAAAAGAAAAAGAAAAAGCTACAACAGATAAAAGACCTCAGGAATGTACATCTAATTGACACTACATTGCATTAATCAATAGCTGCACTTTTTGCAAACTGTGGCTATGACAGTCCTGAACAAGAAGGGTTTCCTGTTTAAGCTGCAGTAACTTTTCTGACTATGGATCATCGTTCCTTCTGTGGCAGATTTTTACAGTTCCTCTAATGCATTTGGGACGACTGTCTCAAAGTAACCTGCAGCTTTCCTGACAACTCCTCGCTCTCTCTCCTGCTAAGAACTGTAGCCCTTTTCTTCTGAGTTTTTAGAACCTTCTGCTACCATATCCACCACTTCCACCACCAGATCCATAACCACCACCATAGGGACTTCCCGAGCTTCTTCCACCAAAACTGCCCCCCTTCATGGGTCCATAATTTGATTGCTGTTGTCCACTGTAATTTCCAAAATCATTATAACTCCCACCACCACCATAGTTACCTCCAAAATTTCCTCCTTCATTGTAACCATCATATCCTCCACCACCGCCACCATATCCACCACCTTGGTTTCCATATCCTGGTCCACCACCACCATAGCCTCCTCTACTACTGTAACCAGGACCACCGCCATAGTTACCACCATCGCCTCCAAATCCATTATATCCACCATCACCTCCTCCATAACTACCTCTGCTGCCACCACCTCCACCACCATACCCTCCTCTTCCACCAAAGTTTCCACCACGGCCAAAGTTACCTCCACCACCTCCAAAGTTTCCTCCACGACCCATAAAGTTGCCAGATCCACCTCCACGACCTCTCTGTGATCCAGCAGATTGCATTTCTTGTTTAGAAAGGGCCTTTTTCACTTCACAATTATGACCATTAATAGTGTGGTATTTCTGAACAACAATTTTATCAACTGTATCATGATCATCAAAAGTTACAAAAGCAAATCCTCTCTTTTTTCCACTCTGCCTGTCTTCCATAACTTCTATGGTTTCAATCTTGCCATACTTTTCAAAGTAGTCTCTCAAATTATATTCTTCTGTATCTTCTTTAATACCACCAACAAAAATTTTCTTCACTGTTAGATGGGCACCAGGCTTTACAGAATCCTCTCTAGAAACATCTCTCTTTGGTTCCACTACACGCCCATCAACCTTGTGTGGTCGAGCACACATTGCTGCATCCACCTCTTCAACACAAGAGTAAGTAACAAAACCAAAGCCCCTGGAACGTTTTGTTTGGGGGTCTCTCATCACCACACAATCTGTAAGTGTGCCCCATTTCTCAAAATGTTCTCTTAAGCTATCATCTGTAGTTTCAAAGCTCAGACCACCAATAAACAGTTTTCTCAACTGTTCTGGTTCCTTTGGATCATGACCCTCCTCCCCCCGGCGGCGACGGCGACGGCCGGAGTCGGGCTGGGGGCGGCCGGGCGGCGGTTTTACCTCCATTTTGAGACCGGACTCGCCTCTTCCAACTCGAGTTCAATATGGGACCGAGAGGAAGAGGCGGGGCTAGCCGTCACGTTGGTTATACCATTTTTATGGCATACAGTATTACAGTCATATTCATACTACAGTATTAGAAACATTGTTATTTTTTTTAAAAACCACATACCCGTGATGATAGGCAGATATGCAGTTTCTCCAGTTACAAGAGAGAGACAGAGAGACAGAGAGAGAGGGAGGGAGAGAGAGGCATAGTATATGGTCATGTAATTCTTTGAAAGCAAATTTATGAAACAGTAAGAAAACTAAAATTAATTTCGTATTAAATATCACTTCATGCTTACGTATGGATAGGCTATCTACTTCAAGTCTTGCACAGGATGTTCTATATGTATATTTTTGGATATTTATTGAAAAAAAAATCTGCATGTTAAGTGGACCCATGCAGTTCAAGCCCATGTTGTTCAAGGGTCAACTGTACAGAACACATACTATAATTTACCAACATGACTTAATCCTTCTTTGATAACTCAGAAGGCCCTCCAGGATCACACATTTCTTCAAGCTTATTATTATGTGTTTTATCTCTGGGGATGTTTAATATAGGCCAAGTGACGAAAGCAGAATTCTGTAATGACTGGAAGACAGAACTTGATGTCCACTGACTCATTCCAATTCTAAGTCTATGTGCGTGTGTCTTAAAGTCAAATATAGAAGTGATCCCATTTATTACTACCTAAAAGAAACACCACATCACAGTGCAATTGTTTATGAAAATAGGTTACAAATAAGGAGTGTTAACCAGCTTCTGATTATAAACCTTAACCAGGGCAAGGAATGTATCTTAGAGATTTTTGAAAAGGTAGGCTATCATTAATTAGTACCATTAATATGTTATTACCAGCGGCCTCCCCCGCCCCCGTCGGCCGGGGTGCTCTAGATGCTGCACGGAGACCCCCTGCGCCCCTGCGAACATGGCGCTGGAGCGTGCGGGCCGCGGTCTGCAGCCTGCGTGCGCGCCATCTCTGCGCCCAACGCGCCTTGCTCCCCGCTGCCTTGGGTACTGCGGGCGGGCGCCCTCGGGGCAATGCGCCCCGGCCATAAATTCACAAACATGAATAGGTAACAACAGAAAACAGTGTTGGAATAGTGCGAATCAGCAATTTTGCATAGGAAGCTTTGGGAGATGTTTACTGTAGTCTGCCTGAAGTTGGGACAAAATTGAACAAATGAGGAATTTGGTACTTTGGAAATTGTGAAAGCTGCTAGTGAACTCTATTCTCTTATCAAGAGAAGTAACTAAAATTAATGAAACTCTAGCAGAAAATCCAGGACTTGTCAACAGATCTTGTTATGAAGATGGTTGGCTGATCAAGATGACACTCAGAAAGCAGAAACTAACACACCATTGTAAAGCAATTATACTCCAATAAAGATGTAAAAAAAAAAAAAAAGATGACACACAGTAACCCTTCAGAACTAGATGAACTAATGAGTGAAGAAGCATATGAGAAATATATAAAATCTATTGAGGAGTGAAAATGGAACCTCTAAATATACTAGTGTGAAACAAACGAAAATATGTTATTACCATTATTTTATTAAAGCCTAATCATCAGATTATAATCTACTAATTAATGCAAACGTATCTATCATTATGTGCTTGATATATGCCAAACCCTGTGTTAGTCATTAGGGATACAATGTAAATATAATTCATGCCCTCCAGAAATTTAAGTAATTCACCTTTAAAACCATTTTATTGTGCAGATCATTTTACAGAACTTTAGATGTCACTGTAAGAAATTAGCCTGGGAGTGATGGGACTGTCTAACACATCCTGTAACTCACTCAAAATATAATAATAGAAAACAAAGAACGCGAATGTTAGCTTAATTACTTAACATTCACCTTTTTTTTCTGAAAAACACAGCATCCAGAATGTTCCTTTAAGGATCTAGTCTTTTGCACTTTCAGAATTCTGGGTGAATTTGCTTCTGCACATAAAATGATTTTCATTTCAGTTAGTACAATACCTGTCAGTCCCCCAGGACTTAAGGGTAAAGCCCCAGGCAGGAAGGGAACAGCCATCACATTGCCCCCAGCCCTTGGCTGGCCTTTCTTTGGGTGTGATGGTGACAGAGGCAGCATGAGGGAGCCCTGCCCTGGGAGTCGGGAGAAACCAGGAGGCAGAGACAGGTGCTCTCAGTCCAGTGTGTCAGGCACTCTGCTAACGGATGCCGCCTTGCTTCTGGACAGCTTCTTGTAAACATGCTGATTCTCATCGTGACAGGAGGACTTTACAGCTTAGATCTTCATATCTAAAACGAAGGGTTGAGGTTACATCAGAGTTTTCCAAATTAAATTCCGCAAAACACAGGTCCCATAAGACGTTTCTTCAAAAAGCAGCCTGGGGCAGCAGTGTTGGAAAAGCTGCCCACCACACCCAGTGGTGGAGAGTCACAAGGCACAGCAGCATATGAAGGGTTCGGAGAAGCTGTACCTTCAAAACACTTTGATAGCAGCATTTCTCAAACGAGTTTGACCATGAAACCCTCTCTTCTAGTTTCACCTACTAACATCTGCTGATTCACTTAGTATCCTGAGGTACAAACTTTGGAAACATTAGAATAAACGATCTCTTAAACGCATTGATTTTATAGCATCTTAAAGCAGAAAATAGTCTTAGACATCAGAGGGCCATGAGGTTAAGATCTCATAGCTAGTCAATGGCCAAACTAGGTCCCTTTCAGTTGCCAATTTTTCACATTCTATGTGCTAACAATCGCAGTGAATGAAATTTTACTGTGAGGAAGTTTAGAAAAAGCATCAGTAATTGAAATCTACAGATAACCTTAAAGCTCCAGGGTTTCCACTTTTGGTAAAACTCTGTTGTTTGAAGTTACTCCTGATGAAGCAAAACTAATGGTGTGTGTCCATAGGCTGGTGGAGATGCTACTGAGCAGAGAATTATCCACAATTCAAGAAGCTAATGAGAATGGGGGAAAGAGAAACAAATGGCACTGAGTCCAAAGCCAAGGTAATTAGCTCCTGGGTGACTAAGAGTAAATTATCTTTTTTTTGATACTGAGCTCAAGGAGATCCTTGGCTTTTTTTTTTTAAGTACTGAGTCATATATTCCTTTGGTGTCAGAACTAAGAAAAGAGAACCGATGCTTGCTACACTGACCTCAATGTCCTGTGCTCTGGTAGTGTCTCCTTAATGCCAACTCAGAAAAGCCTCACACATCACTTCACAATGGTCTTTGCCTCTACTTAAAAGGACAAATTTTAGGCTTCAATTTCTTTTCATGCCATTTGCTTGAAAAGAATTCTTTAAGTTGGTGGCTAAGTAAACAACAGTATTCTCCTAGCAGTGAATTGGCTGTCCCACAATCCCAACTGTAGTATAGCCTAACCCCAAAGTAATTAAAGAATCAAGTGATTTGCATTCTTTGTCTATAAAACTACTCTCGAGTAGCAGATGGCAAACACAAATGATTTGCTCTAGAGACATATGGAAACCTCTCTGTTTCGTAAAAGCCTCAATGAATATTAAACGCCGAGTGATGTCACTCACTGCAGAAATAAAATGTTGTGATAATCCCCAAAACAGGCCTAATTAGGCCATACAGCTACTTGAGTTTCAGAAAGTAATAGGAGGGAAATTACTATGTGATTGGGATTTCATTAACAGTTCTTCTTAATCTGAATATTCATCCTGGCCCCAAAGAATTACCTATTCAGCCTTATTTCTTCAGCATTCTATTAGATTGTACCATAATTTATAATTGTAAATCTTAAAAATGAGTAATCAAAGAGATCTGCTTGATTTCATGTTAACTCTTCAGTTCTGCCTGAACAGCAAGAGCAAAAATTTCAAGAGAGATAGGGTGTTTTATCACAGGTTTGGGAGCATTCACCGTGCTCCCTGATAAACTCCGTTTTATAAGCCCTTGCTGCTGTTAAATTGGTGGTGGGAGTGAAATCTGTGTTTAAGGTTATTCAGGAAATGATTATCCGTATTAAGCAGGAAATGGAGGCAGGAATCTGATTGAATATGGCTCAAAATACAAAGGAGAATTTCATTTTTCTCTTCTTCCTGTAGATTGGCAATCCAATAAGTTGTTGGCAACCCAGTAACTTGTTCTCGTCACAGAAAGGACTGAAACTTTGCACTCCTTGGAAAGAGAGAAGTACTGATAACTGGGTCATAGGGTGAACTGAATGCTTTTTAAAATAAGGAACTAGGTGTCTTGGGCTCCTTTCCAGCCCCACACTCTGCCTGGCCTCCAAGGCCTCCTAGGCCTGTTGATGAATCTCCTCAATTCACTAGGGTGTTTAGTTGGCCTTGGAGACCGAAGTCTGTAAGACCAGAACCCCTAAGGCAGATCTCAGGATATCTGTTAGGAGCTTGGGTTCAAGAGCCAAAGGATTTTATAGACAGAAATGGATTCTCTAGTCCAGCCTCTTTCATTTTACAAATGAGGAAACTGAGGCACAGAAGGGTTGTTGTCCTTTTAGGTCACAGAGCTAGTTAGGGGCAGAGCTAGGAACGGAACCCAGGTCACCTGATGCTTTGTCCAATCTTCCTTCCATTAAAAAATCCCAGGACAGGCTTGTCAGGGCCTGATAGAGAATTTAGAAAGTTCAAGGCTATCAAAGTGTTTAACCTTACCTGGTTGCTGAAGTGGGGTAGAAAAGGGACCAGGTGTCTAAGTGCCTGTGTTAATTCTAGCTTTGGACCACCCATCGCCTCCTCAAGGAAACAGTATTTCTCTCTTGCCTCTTCTTTCCAGTTCAACATCAATCCATCTGTTTAAGAGAAAGACAAGTCAGAATTTTCCTGGATTCAGCCCCATGACCTCTCCAGAAATTTCAACATAACTGAACACGATATGAATATCTATATGCATTTGACACTGAAACAGGTTGTAGTTTTCATTGGTTGCTTCTACAGCATTGTTGCCTCCTGTCTTCTCTATTTCTAACAGGATCCTGTGATTTAGGGTGAGTTTGACCCCGTATTCAGCTCGAATGACTTAAGCCAGTTGGCTTACGCCATTCTCTTGGACCCTAGGATTGGTTCACGGAAGGGCAGTCAGGGCCCATGGAACTGAATTCTAGGGTATTTATTTGAACTCCTGAGAAAGAGGATTCTTTACATTCTGCTCTCTTTGAATCTAGGTGTCCCAGGAGTTTCAGCAAGACATTTTGCAACCACATGAGGCCGGTCTGTTGAAATCAGTGTTACTTTTTGAGGAAGCATTGCTAAGAAACCAAGAGAGAGAAACCAGGTCCTGGGCATGTCCTTTGAGCTGCTGGATCACTCACCTGTCACTAGTTCTAGATCTAATTATTTTAGTATATGATTAAGTAAATATTTTTATTATTTGGCATTTAGTATTCTATTATTTACTGCCACACGTATCTCAATACCTCTTATGATGCTGATTGTGAGTTTCATAACATCTTGACTTTGCCATTGGATCAAAGTCCATTTTAAAGTTGGTTCCAAAAGGCTTTCTTTAATCACTCATTCTAACAAGAAACTCTACCCAAAGCACATAGTACTTACTGTGTATGTGCCTTATTTGACACAAAATCCTACGTAGCGATGCCCAGGCTAATGAAAGGAATGAATTTCACTAACATATTTTATTGTCAAAAACTTTATTATTAGAGAAAGAAATAATACAAGTGTATTAGAATAGATTCCTTCCAATCCACCCTAAAGTAGAGTAAATTTCATGTAGCCATTTTTTGGTATTATCATGTCATTTTTATTTAATTTTTACATTCAGTGGAGATATGCAAAATATTTAACAATCAGTTTGGCATAAGCACTTGACCAATCAGATTGGATGTCTGACCAATCCGAATTAAAAGCCAACCAATCAGAACAGACACCTGACCCATCAGAATAGATGAAGTGTGTGTCTGCCACGTATCTGCCTCCCATTTATCATTGAACTTTTCACTTGTGGGATCTCCCCTCAATTACCTGGGAAGCAAACTGAGGGCAGGGACCACATGACAGATACCTTTGCATCCTCCAGGTAGGCCTTGCTGAGCTGGTTTCACAGTGTGAGCTTGTTTGAGTAGACATTATTCAACCAATGATTGCTCAGGAAACATCAGTGGGTGGAAAGAGTACAGTGTGTCCCTCTCTGATGAAGATAATTGTAGAATTATCCCACTGGATTATCACTAAACAAATAGCATGGTTTGGGATGACAGACAGTTGATAAGAGAAATTGGTATTTTTGAGGAGTTATCATTCAATATGGTCTTGACAAGCTAGAGAAATAATATACAATCACACTGATTTTTTAAACACAACAATAAATAGTATACTTACAAAATGAATAACATATAAATAGAAGGTAAAGTACAACCAGAAAGGTATTGGTGAGGCTAAAAATACCTAGGTCTTATAGCAAATAATAAACTGAAGGTGTCCCAGATGTTTTATAAATACCTAGACTGGGGACTTCCCTGGTGGTCCAGTGGTTAAGACTCCGTGCTTCCATTGCAGGGGGCACAGGTTCTTTCCCTGGTCAGGGAACTAAGATCCTGCATGCCATGCGGTGTGGAAAAAAAACAACAACAACCTAGACTTCTGGCATGATAGTCAGATGTTCATTCATTCGTTCAACAACTGAGTACCTACTATGTGTAAGGCATCATTCTAGGCATGCTGGCGACACAGAAATCAGCAATGTCCCTTTCCTCAAAAGGCTCAAGTTTTAAGGGAGAAGACAAAGAAGTACACAAACTTTAGATAACAGAGAGAGAACTTATTCGATGACCGAGTCATCAGTCATTGAAAATAATCACCATGAAGGACATCTCTGTAGCCTACCAGGACAGCTGTGCTCAACAGATGGCAGAGGACCAGAACCCAAGGGTGGTTGGACAGAAGCATCAGCACTGATGGGTACAGACTGACAACCAGAGGTTGCTTTGTCCCTAATTTTTCAGGACCATGTAAGCACCTGGATTCTTGTAGGATACAGTTAAGGGGAGGACAAGTCTCAATAATGTTTGGTACCAGTTTTGCCAGCCCTTGAGGAGTAGGGGTCTCAGCCAAGTTTAATTTCACTTAAGCAATTAAGAAAGGTGACATTTCTCACATTCAAGTGTCATGGAACAATTTAAACCAGTTAAGGAATGCTTGAATTAATTTGAAAATTTGCCTAGAGAACACACAGACCCTCAAGAATGTGTTTGTAGATTCTTGGGGGTTAAAGACCCCCAGGATGAATAAACTACTGTAAGAAGTGAATAATGGCTCTTGCAATTGTGCAACATGGCAGTCCTGCTTGCTACCATGAGAAAAGCCAGACTGAGGACAAAGTAACCATATAGAGGAGGGCAGCAACAAGATAATACAGGAAAATGAACTACATTCTGATCAACCAGCCTGAAGCTCACGAAGACCTCACATCAGCGAGAACTCCTTTCATCATCATCACCCCACCTTCCTAGAAAATTCACGGGTAAGAACTCAGTTTGACCTAGCCTGGCCATATGCCCACCTCTGTGGCTGAAGGAATAAAGTACCATGATTCACAGCCCCCAGAGGGGGAGGAGTGGCTGCCCCAAAGCAGGAGGAACAGAGTACTGGCCTGACAAAAACCACAGAGGGTAAACTCCTTGGACAGCTAGATTCCTGTTAAGTCAAGCTGCCATGTACATGTTAAACTTATCAAAGGCTTCAATAAACATTTACAGAATTAAATTGAAAGTGCTGGTCTGCTTAGTATCTGCAGTGACATAGCATTTTAAGGGTGGGTTTGGGCAACTGGCAAAAAAGTATTGATGCGGTTTTCTCAGAACATAGTAACGTGCCACTGGTAGAAAGAAAAGAAAGTGGCAGCCAGCAATCTGTGATCTGTGGGACCCTTAGGTCTACAAATACACTTATTGTCCAGTCTTTCGAGCAAAGTGCCTTGATTCAATAATAGTTACTACCACCCAAATCTGATCTCTAAGTAACATGTTGTTATACAAAATATGAAAATTCATAATTCACAAAAGGAAAAAAATTGGATTCTTCTTGAAGTAGTGTCAGTATATCAAAATGCTTGAATGGTTCAACAGTGGTATACAGACTGATCAGCTAGAAAGTCCCAAATGTTATACACACTTGCTAATAGAGAAAAGCCAGGGAAGTGAAAACAAGACAAAAAAATTTTTAATTCCCATCAGTTAATAAAATTCCCCTAAGGAAACTTAGGGACTTTAAGATTCCTAACCCTAGCTTCTCTTATGAACTTAAGTTCTTTGCCACATCAGCGTGTTCTTATTCATACAGAGAGAGAATGCCAGTAGTTGCATGCAGGTAGTGGAACTAAAAGTTATTTTAATCAGTACACGTTTTACAGAAGAAAGAGGATTCCAGTGGTCTTTGAAGATTTTTTTCACTTCTTTTCCAAATGAAGAGGAAGGTGCTGTCTACGTTTGTTCAGCCCTGGCTGAGGCCAAGTTCACAGACTTGCCCAAGAACTGTCTGGGACAAGGAGGCTCAGCCTGTGCCAGAGGACAGAATCCCTCCTCATTAGGGGATAGAAACTGTGACTCTGACCTTCTTAGAGATCTGTTCCCATCAAGTGGACTCTAGAAATTAGACATTAGATTAGCAGCAACCCTCTGGGTACTGTAAGAAGTGTGAGTTAATGACACATTTTATCTTTTTTTTTTTTCACATAGAAGGTGAAAGCAGCTCCTAGACCCAACTGAATTTTCTCGTCTTTCTTGTCTCGCAGCAAGACGAAGAATGGAATATCACTGGCATTGAACATAAAGTCACAAGGCACACAAGATATGTTTTAGAAAAACCTGCTGTCTTGTTCAACTAGCTGCCCAAGTTTTCTCCTTAGTCTACTAATGGTTGAGTCCACTGGTTCCCTTAATAACCTTCTCTAACCTTCCAAAAGGTGTTTCCTTAGACCTAAGAACCATAGACTGTGGTTCTCATATGCTTTGGCCTCAGGAACCCTTAATCCTCTTAAAAATTATTGAGGACTCTAAAAAGCTTTTGTTGGTATTTGACATGTTAGAAATTACAAGGGAGAAGAGATGAGAGACAGAGAGCCCTGAATGGATAGAGCTTCTGGTCCCAGACCTCCTTAGCTATTCGCTTGCCCTTCTGCTTTACCTGAGCCATTAAATCCCCCTTTCATGAGAGCGTGATATGGTTGGGTTTCTGCCCCTAGCGACTGAAAGAGGCCTGAATCATACATCCACAAAACAAAGAATAATCTAAGGCAAGAAATAAAGGATTAAATTGAGTATAACAGAATGCTGCTTTTCCCCCATTTGTTATCCATAAAAGTGAGAGCCTACAGAGGGTTGAAGAAGGTAACCATCACCACTAACATTTTTCTACATTGCCTTAAGGATTTCAAAGTGCTTTCACATTCAGTATTTCACTTAATTTTTCCTACAACTTTATGAAACAACTTGTTTTATACCCATTTTACAGATCAGAAAACTGAGGTTCAGAAAGCCTATGTGCTATTAAGCAGCTGAGCCAAGACAAAATCCAAATCTTATCCTCCAGATTCCCACGGTCATAGTTCCTTCCTCGCATGAATGCTTGCAGTTTTATAGGGCACAGGCCTGCAGCACAAGCCTTGAAAATTTCAATTCCCAGACTTTTTGTCCATTTTCCTGCGGGAGGAGATGAGCGGTCTGCATAGCAGATCCTCTAAAATACCCACTGTATTTCGCTCTGCTCTGGAGGCGTGAAGAAGAGAACAGGAGTGGGGTTCAAGTGAGAACCGCAATCATTCTTTTCGAGCTCCGTAACTGACGGGCTGCGGGAGGGGGCTCAGACGTGGTGCTGGGCAGCAGCTGGAGGAGAAGCCAGGTAAGGCACTCTGCAGATAATCCACAGCCTGCGCCAGGGCAGCGAGAAGGAAAGAAAGCATCTCAGCTGCGGGTCGCGGTGGAAGAGATGCGGGATCGGCTGGACTCAGATTCCGAGGTCCTGGATTTGAAAGGCACCAGCACACAAAGAAACGACGAAGTTAAGTTCCGGTGGTAGGACACGCAGAGTTGGAAACCGGCCCTCCCTGCCTACCTCGAGTGGAAACGCCTAACCCCCGATCACCCAGCCCAGAGCGGCTCTTCTTTTATCCTTTGGGGCCGCGGGGACAGCCTGCCCCGGGCACGCCCGAAGCTCCTCAAAGGAACTACAAGCCCCACCAAACACTGGGGCGCGGGCGGTGATGACGAAGCCTCCGCGGATTGGCCATGCGGGGCGGGGCGCGCAGGCCTTCTTTGAGGAAGGGGGCGGGGAGAGGGGCGGGGCGAGCGGCGGCGGCTCAGCGGGCACGCCCCCTCGCCCGCGGCCCCCTCCCCGCCTCTCTCCGCCGCTCCTCTCACTCCGCGGTCAGAGGGCCGGAGCGAGAAGATGGCGAAGACGTATGATTATCTGTTCAAGCTGCTGCTGATCGGCGACTCGGGGGTGGGCAAGACCTGCCTCCTATTCCGCTTTTCCGAGGACGCCTTCAACACCACCTTCATCTCCACCATCGGTGAGGGAGGGGCCGCGGCCGGGGACGGGGAGTGAGAAATGGGGAGCGGGTGCGAGGGGGCCGGGAGAGAAGGGTGGGAGGGCTTGGGAGCCCCAGGGAAGGGACCCCGGGGACAGTAGGGCTGCGAGGGCAGTGGGAGAGGGTGAAGGCATGAGGGAGGGGGGGGCCGGTGGGGACGTGAGGCTGGGGGGGGGGCGGGCGGTTGAAAGGAGGAACTTGGGGGCAAAGGAAGGGGAGGAGGAACCAGAAGAACAAGGACTAGGGGTGTTGAGAGGGTTGGGGGTGTGACAGAGAGGGGTCTTAGAGGGACAGAGTCGGGGGGACACAGGAAATCTCATGGAGAGAGAGAAGGGAATAGTGGGTGTGAAATGGATTAAAAGACAGGAAAGAGGAAGGAAATGTGAAGGGGGAAATGAAGGGTTGGGGGAATGGGAATGGGAGGTCCGTGAAGTAAAGGACAGAGGACACAAGGGACAAGAGAGGTGAGAACCCGGGAATCCGGAAGGAGTTCGGAGGAATGAGTGATCAGGAGGTAAGGGATGAGGGGCACTGGCTACAAGAAGTCTGGTCATAGATATCATGGAAGGGGGCAGAAGAAAATTGCAGGTAGAAGATGAGTTCAGGGAGCCAGAGGATGGAATGAGGATACTTGGTGGAGAAAGTAAAGGAGAGCTGGCTGTGAAATAGAAAGGAAAAAGGGAACCAGAATATACAGTAGAGAGGTTGAGCAGAGAAGAGAGAAGATGGGATAGGGAGAGGAAATGGAAAGTAGGACTTTCTCCAGTAACTGGGAGCACTGGTTACCATTTCCTCTCCCTTTACTCCCTTTGGATCAAGTGCAGGAGAAAGAGCAAAAAGTGACTAATAATGAGATACTGTGTATGGAGCATTAAATTGTTCTGTGAGTGTTAAGGGGTGTTAAGAGGATGGGTGACTTTGGGAATGGTGTGGTCAGGAAAATGTGGTTCATTCCTTTACTATCTCCTGTGCCACAGCACTTCTCAATTTTTAAAGTTCTTAGCCTTGAAGGTTTAATGATCCTCAGCTGGGGAATTGATCTTACATTCTGCCTGCCTCCCTGTATATTTTCCTTTGGTTTTAATTATTACTTGCTAAACGAATCACAACATGCAATATACCCCTCAGTTACTTTCAATTGATTCTGATTTTTCTGGTCTTGGCTGGGAGCTGTCCTTCCTACTTTTGGAAGACTCTGGTCAGGTAACAAGATCTCTAAACGTAAACCTAAAGAAGAGCAAATCAGAGCTGGTTTTAAGCTGCCTGTACAAGTGATCTTAACATCATTTCCCTTGTTAAATAGCTGCTGTTAATTAAGGCCCTTAAGAATCTTAGCTCTTGGTTGTCTGGATAATGTCATGGCTTCTCATAGCGGCTCACTTAAGCATCTTTCAAATGGTTCTTACAGCATATTTCGCCGTGAATTGCTGGGATTATTAGGGGACTAGTGCTATGGTAATGAGTTATGTTTTAAGGATAATTTATCATTTATAAAAGAAGAATATTGGGGTGTAGAGCACTCTTCAGCCAAGCACTAGGAAAGGCTATGGTTTGTTTGTTCTGGCGTCTTTCTTATGGATTGAGTGGTCTGAAACCTCCTGGGTGTTATGAAGTCTGGGCTTAGGGAAGTTTGAGTTGCAAGTTCTTGGCAGTCATTCTTGAGTGGGACTTTTTCTCTTCGGAGGAACCAGATTTTAAATGTCATGTCTCAAGTATATTCCTAAGAGATTTGATGGGAGCTGTTGCGGCAACCAAAAGACGTTAATTTTTGATGCTGGTACTCATTTCAAAACCCCATAAGCCTTTTTCATTGTTGAATGCACACTGCAGTCCAGATGGTAAAGGACGGTTTCTAACAAGTCGAGTGGGTTGCCTTTTGTCCGTTCTATGAGTGACCCTCCCAGAAGTATTCCCCTGCATCGAAAGTGACTGAATCTCATTGATGCTGTTTCCATTAAGCTCCTTAAATGACTTTTGCTTGTTTGTAATAGTTTTATTAGTTTCCTCTTTTTTGGTCTTAATTTTTGCCCCACCTTTTCTGTGAGGGTGCCTGCTTCCTTTTACAATAGTAGCTTTGAAAAGTTACCTTTCATTCTGAAGGAGTACAATCTTTCTTCCGTGGATTTTTAAATTTTTTTTTTTAATGATTGAAATTTCGTTTTGTGGAGGGTTGCAGCTATTAAGGCAGGAAAACAAGTGTCCTGAAAGAGCTTAGAACTGGAGGTGGACGTTAAATGGGGTGAATCTCACGTGTCATGTTGTCCTTTGTATTTTCAGTGGGGTGGATGTGGTAAAGAGAGGCTCTGAGCTTTGTCTTCAGTTGACATGGAGGAGGGGAAATCCCATTTAGCCCCAGAGCTCTGACAGGAAGTGGTGGCCCACTGCCTTCAAACAGCACAAAAACTGTACATACGTACAACCTAATGCTTTGGAGTTGAAGTTAAGCTAGGAAAATAAGGTGAATGTTAACATCATTCTAGTGAAAAGTTCCACACACACCGATCACAAACATAGGCTTGGAGCGTCCACATCTCTGGCAGCAATATCTACCCCCCTCCAGCCATCACCCCTGTTTCCAGGTGATCTGAGGTTGCTGAGGGGAGAGTTGGTGGTCCATCTCCTCCCAGTCATAATTATTTCTTGAGGCACCTCAGTGTGGAAGTTTCCAGGGCTTTTCTGACTGCCACATCATTGCTGACAAAACTTGATAAGGTCTACGTCCCAGGAATTGTCCATTCCTTAATGGGCATTTCTTAATACATGGTGTGTGTGTGTGTGTGTGTGTGTGTGTGTGTGTGTGTGTGTGTGTGTGTGTGTGTGTGTGTGTGTGTGTGTGTGTGTGGGCATTTCTTAATACATGGTGTGTGTGTGTGTGTGTGTGTGTGTGTGTGTGTGTGTGTGTGTGTTGGGAGATACGTATGGATGCCTGTATGGAGATACATTTACAGTCTTAATTTTGCTTTGTTAAAATTTAAGTAGTTTTAAAAAAGGACATCTGCCACCTCTAGACACTGTTTTGATAGGGGTTCTGCATTCATGAAAGGAAGGAGGCAATCAGTCATTTTGATTACAGAAACAGTTGTCGCACAGATGCTTTCTTCTTTCATGTATCTAAGGTTCTGGTATCTTCTCTGATGTCCCAGCTCCCCTCATTTCCTTTCTGCTCTTGGGGGTGGTAGAGGGTACAGTTTTTTCAACTGACTTGTTGGGACTCTTTTCGTATATCAGTCAGATAATATTTAACTTTTGAGTAGGGATGTTTTATCCATTTGAAGTTGTAGGCCCAGTGTCTAGGACCAACCACCAACTAGCATTTCAGTTCAAACGAAAAACTCAAGAACTGAAAAAAAAAATTTGATTGACTCCCCAAGCCCCTTACATGATCATTAATAACGATTAATTAAATGTATGTAAAATGTAGCATTAAGACAACTAGGAAACGGTAATACAGTAGCTCTGAATTATATTTCCTATGGGATGTGGGTACATTTTAATATTGATGCGAGGGTCATATCGATGTCTTGGAATGACCTGTACCGAACAAGGTGCTGGGAGAACAGAAAGAGAAAACCCAGCCCTGTCCTCTTAACAGGACAGTCTAAGCTTCCTCCCTTAACTGTCTCTCCCCTGCCCTGCCCCCTTCTTCCTGTTAGGGTATTTCCTGAGTGGTTTTATTATTTAGTATAGTCATAGTTTGACAGCAGAGTCTTAGAAATTATCTACCTTATGCCCATGGCCCAGTTTTATAAGTAAGAAAACTGAGCTTAGGTTGATACTGTCAAGATCACACAGCTGATTGTAGGAGAGCCTCTAGTGAAACCCCAGATTCAAGTCTGGATCACTTTTCACGACTGAGCTGCTGCTATTTCTGATCAGTATGATCACCACCATAAATTCAAGTCACCATCTTTTCCAGGGAGGAATTCGATTTTGCACGTTTGCTTTTATGTGAGGAAAGTTAAGGTGTTCCCATTTGGAGTAGCTGTATCACTTTAGGGAAACAGTAAATGCTAATACAACTCAGAGTCCTATAGGAGTTTATATGGGCTAACTCGGCACGTTGTAACTGTCCTTTGCCCTTTCTATGTCTGTAGTTTCACGTTAAGAGATCAAAGTATCCTGCCATTAAAATTCCTTCCATGTGCAAAATAACTAATGACGTCATATTAATGTGTGCTGATAATTGTTGCAGCCTAGTGCCTAACATTTTATTCCCTAACATTTTTATTCCTTAACATTTTTTTCTTGGATTCACTTACTTTCGTTTAGGGGTTGGCAAACTATGGCCCACAGGCCAAATGTGACCTGCGGCCTGCAGCCTGTTTTTGTGCAGTCCACAAGGGAAGAATGTTTTTTACATTTTTAAAGGGTTATTAAAAAGTAACACAAAACAAAGAATATGCAACAGACACCATATATGTCCCACAAAGCTTAAAAATATTTACTAACTGTTCGTTTACAGAAAGAGTTTGCTGACCCCAGCTTAAAATTAAAAACTGTTTTTGGTTGGTAGCAATTCAAAGTTTTTATCAAGACTGATTGACTGAAAAACAAACTTTGTCGTATTTACATTTTTATCCAAGATGATATCAACATTTGGCTGAGTATAATCCAGATACGTAGTGCAAGTAGATTTTAATTTTCATAGTTGTTTTCCATGGTTTCAGCCTCTCAAACAAAAATATGTAAGGAACAGGCAACTTCAAATTGAACATTTTGTACATAAAGCCTTATTTTAATGTCACTGTCTTTTTTTTTTTCCTCTTGTGTCAGTATTTTATTTTGGCGTGAAGACGGGAAGCTGGAAGATACACTGTATTTAAAATTTTCTTGGTTCCCCCTCACATTGTGGAAACCCCCTCCCCCCAGAGCTAATCTGTTCAAACTCAAATACTTAAAAATTACAGCAGCAAAACAAAAGCACAGAAAAAAGAAAACCGGATGGAGAAGGTAGCCAGGCCAGTAGTGTCACTTGGTCTGGACGACTGAGGTGCTGGACAGGAGCTTCTGTTTCTGTTTTTTCTTTTCTTCCTCCTTTCTCTTCAGAGAGGGGATCTGAAGTAGCTGGCATGTCCAGTTTCGTGAATGCTGCTTCAATAGCTTGGCTGAAGGAATTCTGGAAACTGGGCACAGGAACACTGTCTGCGTTATCACTCTCCCCATCGCTGTCCACAGTGGCAGGAGGACCTAAGCTGTTTTCATCTTTCTATGGAGCAGTTTTGGGCCACACATCTGCTTTTGCTTTTCCAATTCTCAGCATCTGGGCAAAGGAAGGGAAGGGAGAGTCTTCTTCCAGACTCCCAATGCAGAATGAAGAACTGCCCTGACCGGCGGTGGGTGACAGAGGGGTCCGCAGAAAGTCTGCTTGGGAACCTGGACTTCTGCTAAGAGGAGAAAGGGAGAGAGCCCCATGGCCCTTTCTTTCAAAGCTGTCGATAGACTTGCCATCTAGGTGATAGCTTTGAAAAGAACACTGTTTCAGGATTTTAATACTTGATCATAAAGGGTTAAACTCATCTCCTCAGGTAGTGTTCTAGCGAATGCAAAAAGCCATTCCACAAATCAAGGATGGGAGTGGGAAACTGAGTCTTGGAGACAGACCTAGATGTGTCTTAAGAATAAGCGTACTTTAACAAAGAGCTTCACCAGCTGTTCTGCATGGCAGCAAACCAGGGAGGAGGTTCTCTTGGCAACAGCACCAAGATTGTTTGGATCCTCTAAGAAAAGCTGGAGAGAGATAGGTTTGGATATTGTCTTAGAGGAAAATGTCTGGTCTTTGAAGACAAGGAAAAATTTAGCAGTTGATATTTTAGTGGAATCTGATAACTGAACCTGGAAGGAACCATGGAACCAGAAGTGAGAGACCAGGGAGCTGCCGACATGGCCTGAGGACATGGCTGGCTCTAGGTCAGATCTACCTGCCTGCACACAGGACCGTTCTGGAGACCAGCACTCTGGTGTGTGTTAGAATGACTACGTGGGAAAATTCGGCAGGAAAGAGTTTTCATAGCAGGATGAGAAGAGGGTGGGAGTAGGGAATGGGGAAGTAACTGTTAGCTGGTGAGTAATATTGTGGAACATAACATAATATGGATCTTCTGAAATTTAAGTAGCCGATGTAGCGGCTTGGTTCATGTTTGGTGTTAGGGAGATTGCATGGTCAATTAAGAGCAATAGGTCTGGGGTCAGATCAGGGTTCATGTCCTGACATCTGCCGTTCCTTCATCTCTGGCCTTTAGTGAGTCAGTTGTCCTTCTAGGGCCTTCGTTCCTTTATCTGTACTAGAGTATACTAATACTATACCAACTTTTCAGCGTTGATGTGAGTTCCCTAGGGCAGGAATCAAATCTTATTCACCTTTTAAGTCTCCAAGGCCAATCAATTGGATGAATGAATTATGAAAGCACTATATGAGCTATAAAGCATTGCTTAAATTTTAGTTGTTATCTTTCATAATATTCTAGATAACTAGACGATGTCTGAGGCAAGATTAAAAGTGCTTAATTTGAATTCTTAATACAAGAATGGTATTTCCCCCACTGTAAAATGCTGTCTTTCTATAATCAGTTTTAAAGGGATATTTTAGACTCTGAAAGATATTTCACTTGTCTTTCGGTCTTCATAATAAGCTGTTTAACACCCTGCTTCCAACCCCCCACTAACATAAATACCAAATAGAAAATGAGTGAAATCACTGGGTTTGCTTTAGAAGAGCCATTTCAGCTTTGTCTTTGCCCATTAGCTTCAAACAATGCAACAGATGCCTATTAACAGTTTCATGCCCGGTTTTAATTAGCAGATGGAGCTATGTTTGTGTCTGTGTTCTGCCCAGCACTGTTTGAGTGACAGGGTAGTGAGTGGTTTGGAATTGGGCTGGGCGTTCGGGTTGAATAAAGCCAAATTCTATTTTTAAAAAGATGAATATAAACATTTATTATATAGAACCGCTTGTGTATCTCAGTGAAACAGCATAGTGTCTAGAGTAAAACTAATGTTTGCAGTTATGTTTTCTGCTCTTATTATCCTTTAGAAATTACATAATATGGAAAAATACGTTTTTATGGCTTAAATGAAGGTTTTTGGGTAGTCTTGAAACTATCATGTAGTGGCTTTCTCTGAAGATCTGTTTCAGTATTTTGGTATAGTGGGTTGAGGACTATGCAAAGCTGGGACGAAATGGGCTTCAGCATAAATGTCGATGCTGATGGGTTGGTAGCTGCCTCCCAACATGCTGTGTTGTATAGAGTTCTGAGGTCCTGTCTGAGCTCAGCAAGACCGAGGGCTGTGAAAGATTCCTGATGTGGGCCATGGGCAATGGACGGAGAGAGTGGATGGCAACATCCTACATATTTGCTATCTATTTTCTTTTTCTTTTCTTTCTTTTCTTTCTTTTTTTGGGCTGTGTCAGTCTTAGTCGCGGCACACGGGATCTTCGTTGAGGCATGCGGGATCTTTCACGAGGCATGCAGGATCTTTTGTTGCAGCGTTCTGGCTTCTCTCTAGTTGTGGTGCACGGGCTTAGTTGCCCTGCAACATGTGGGATCTTAGTTCCCTGACCAGGAATCGAACCCGTGTCCCCTGCGTTGGAAGGCAGATTCTTTACCACTGGACCACCAGGGAAGTCCCTGCTGCCTGTTTTCTAAAGTGAATATGTAGTATCTGCTGTCCAGTGTGTCATGGTTAAATTTCAGTATTAAAACATTATCTGTCAATGACTATTACATATATATTTATTTTTTTAATAAATTTATTTATTTTTGGCTGCATTGGGTCTTTGTTGTGGTGCATGGGCTTCTTATTGCAGTGGCTTCTCTTGTTGCGGAGCACCAGCTCTAGGCATGCGGGCTTCAGTAGTTGTGGCACACGGGCTCAGTAGTTGTAGCTCGTGGGCTCTAGAGTGTGGGCTGTAGAGCACAGGCTCAGTAGTTGTGACGCATGGGCTTAGTTGCTCTGCAGCATGTGGGATCTTCCCGGACCAGTGTCCCCTGCACTGGCAGGTGTATTCTTAACCACTGAGCCACCAGGGAAGTCCTTATTGGATACATTGTGTCTGGAGATGTGTCCTTTTCCTGTGTTCAGTTTTGACTTTGGGGATTTTCCTTATTTTGCATTGAATTATTAAGAACCTTAAAGGAAGTAGGTGCCTGATTGTCCTTAGAGGAAGAAATGTCTGCACTGCTTTTTTTTTAAAAGTTACTTAGTTACTTAGGACTTCCTTAGGGAAGCCACATAAAGTGATGGAAACAACTTGGAACCAGTTCTTGCAGCACTGTGACAAAGTATTTTCTTGCTGTCTCGCCTGTAGCATTCAGCATCAGTTTAATTAGGCACTTTGGTATTTACCTGTTGCTGAAACTTTGGACATTTTCCAAGGAGCTCTCATCTTCCTCAGCCCAGAATTTTAATTCTTGGCTCCCAGGAGAAAGTGCGAAAGCTCTGCATGTCCTCATGTTCATCAGATTAGGTTTGCTGTCACTAAGACAGGCTGGATGACAGTGCTGCTTGCAGTCCCATGAGGCATTGCAGATTTCAGAGCCCTTAGCAGAAGCTCAGTTAGGTATGGAATCCCACCTCATGATGATAAAAACCAACCACAAAGTCGTCAAGCAGTATGTCATGTTTCACAGCTTCCTGCTGGCAAAGTTGGGACTGGCGTGACTTCCCAACATCATGTCGTAATTTTGCATATTTGAGGGAAGAACTTGGCAGTAATTCGTTTAATAATTCATAGATATTTTCCTGATGTATAAAGTAGAAGGGCAGTCTCTAAAATATATGATCAACTTTTGACCTGAAATATAGGGTGGTCTACTTAAAAGTTGAATTATAAGAGTTCATTTCTTATGACCGTATGCAATATTTGTTTAGCTGGAATAGGTATCGCAAAATAGTTTAATCTCATGCAAATCTCATACACGAAATCCATTACGAAAAAAATAGTTTGCATTGTGAGATGTCAGTGACTAACCCTACTGTAATTTGTTGCTTATGAATTTGGATGGGATAGCTGTTTATGTTTTTCAACAAGGAATTTTTTTTTCTTAAGGTCTCTGAATAAAATCTTGAGATGGCATGGAAAACAATTCTTTATTGAGAGTTAACTGTTCCATTTTTGGAATGATTCAGACCACTTTCTCATTTCACTCTCCATTAACACCTCACCCCTATCAGGGTTTGGGGAGAGGGGATTGGATTGGGAAGAGAACAATGAAAACAGCATTCCACCCTCCTCCTGTATCAGTTTCTTTGACTACTTGTTGAGTCTCTTTCGCTTTTGTTAACAGTTGGAGTAAACTGTTGGGTGAGGAGTTAGAAACTTCTGCCTAAAATATGGTGACTTTTGACTGCATTGCTTTCTTACATTGTTTAAAACTAAATAATAAAAAATTGTCATAACCATGTCTCAGTCATAACCAGCAATGAACAGATTAGGATGTTGTCCATGAACAAAATAATTTGAGTGAGTGCATTTCCTATTTTGTCTACTTACTATTGTTTTGAAATTTTCCAGTCTTGTAGAAGCATGAAAAATTAACAAAACAAGCAAAATAATTTCTTTCACATCCACAAAATTCCATAAGAGTTAAATTTTAAAGCATGTATATATAAATATCATCAGAGGTGTGTCTCTGTCTTGGCCCTTCAGCCTTCAACTTCGATAAACACCATTGTATTTTATTTTCTGTTGGAATCTCATTATATGATTTACCATATTTTTTTTGGTCAGGTTGTCTCCTTGTTATTGCAAAATAAAGTATATAGTACTCTGAAAAACAATTGTTGCACGTTTCCAATCAGTGATGGCACAAGTCCTTCCTAAGGGCATTAGGCCAAGCCTGTTTTCTCATCGTGAAAGGCAAGTTCCGGCTTCGATGGTCTTCAGTCTCTTCTGGCTGCAGCATTCTGTGAGTCTATGAAATCAAGTAGTGTCTGTAAAGAAAAAAAGGGTTTGTCCTTTTTCAGTTAATGATTGTGGGGAGGTTTCTTTTTGCAGGTAGACACTAGGGTTTTGATGACATGAAAACAGAAGGAAGAAGAAGTAGCATTAGTTAATTCAAGCTGAGCCTATGTTGATCTTGTAATTTGATTAAACTTTTTATAGTACCAAAGAGACTGCTTAATGTTTTTGAATCCTGTCCTTAGAAATGTATTGGTTTAAACAATAAAGCTAAATGTCACCAGAAAAATAACTATAGTCAGCCCTTTGTATCTGTGGGTTCCACATCCACAGATTCTACATCTGAGGATTGAACCAAACTTGGATTGAAAATAGGAAAAAAAACTCCAGGAAGTTCTTAAAAGCAAAACTTGCATTTGCCACACACGCCAGCATCTATTTACATAGCATTTACATTGTATTAGGTATTGTAAGTAATACAGAGATGATTTAAAGTATATGGGAGGATATGCATAGGTTATATGCCAAATACTGTGCCATTTTATATAAGTGACTTGAGCACCTGCAGATTTTGATATGCATACTCTTTGGGGCGGGGGTGTCCTAGCACCAGTCCCCCACAGGTACCAAGGGATAACTGTACCTGAAAGCTATAAAAATATTTCTTTGAGATGTATAAAGTATTTTCAGATTACCTCATTTTTGTCACATGAAACATGGTGAAGTAGGTGAAAAATAAACTAAAATAATAGGAAGTCTTGCTTCTTAGGTATGCTGATGTTAAATTTCTGTTTGACAGTTGGGGGGCCTGAGACCCAGAGGCATGGAGGTTGTTCAAGGTCACACAGAGCCTGGCCTTGAGCAGTAATTTTCTGATTTCAAGTCTCTTTTCTCTTATAAGTCCTCTACCTTCAATTCTCTTGTTATGGAAAGACATTGATGGTATAGCATAAAACCTGGACATAGTAAGTATTTTGTGGGAGAAAAGTCAGAGATTGAACTAGGAGACTAGGGTGATTAGCCATTTGCTTTCGGGCAAGTCTTTTAGCTTCTTGTGGCCTTTGTTTTCTTTCCTCTTTTTTTTTGGCCTTTCTTTTCTTATCAGTAAAAAGGAGAGGCTGGGGTTGGGAACTGTAGTGATTCGTTAGTAGGCTACTAGTGTCAGCCACTAAGTCATTTTCACTAAATTCACTCTTTCAGTGAACAGTGTTTTTTAGTCCATGAAATATTGAGAGGAGAAAAGAGTAGCGAGTATCCAGGCAGTTTGAACACAATGATGAAAAGGGCTTCAAAGGGATTAATGGAAGATGTTAGGAAAGCATAGAGGAGAGGTAGAGGAGGGCGTCTAGGAGGGAATGACGTGGAAGTTAAAATCAGGCCCCCAGGACGGGTTAGTTGGGTAGAATGTGGAGTGTCAGGAGGGGGAGCTGTCCCCTGCAGGTGTGGGAGTCACAGCCCCTGGAGGAACTCCTCAAGTGACGGGGCATGTGGCAAGAGGTCAAGTTGAAGGGTAATTAGAAGGCAGATTGAGAAGGGACTTTACACGTGTTCAGGAGTCTGGACTTATATCCTGAGATCAGTGGGGAGTCCCTGGGGATTTTGCACACAGAAACCAGCTAGGAGATAAGCAGACTTCCTCAGCCGCCCCTTCGCTTCACTTGGACCTTTACTGTTTACAGAGTACTTTCACTTACATCTCTGTTTAAACTCCTCAGTAATCACGTCCATGGACAGAGATTGTCTTCCTGTTCTAGGCAAGGAAGCTAAGGTTCTGAGAGGGGCATAGACTCTTGGTCAATCAAGCAGGTAGGTGCAGGAGCCAAGACTTGAGTCTTGAACTTCAGTTCTGGACTGTAGTCTGTCCACAGCAACCTGCTCCTCTCAGAATGGGCCCTGAAGTTTTCTGTGGGACTCAGTGCCCTGGCACTTAGCCTGCCTTAGCGGTCACTTCCAGTGGTCTGTAAGAACGGTGTAAACTGACGCAAACCCTTGAGAAGTGTGTTGAGTGGAAGGGTGAAATCAGCCTCTCCCTGGACAAGGCCCAGTAACAGCTAATACAAACATGCATCGTGTTGCCTGTTGGCCTGGGACGTCAGTGAACTGTGGTTTCAGGTTGTCTCCTGGTCTCTAACCCAGTCCCTTAGGAAAAAATCAAATATATACACAGCAGAACGGGGGCAGGAGGAGACAGAGTTTAATTGTGAATCCAGCTCTTTTGTGGAAAGGGAACTAATTATGTCAGAAATCTCAGCATTGCTTCTCCGCATGGGGCCAATGGTTTGTTATGCTTGTACCTATGCTGTTGGCCTCAAATAGACTGTAGTGTGCTAGGAACAGCTGCTTTAATTGTGAGCTTCCTTCCTTTGACAAATAAAACTTCTCGTTAGCCTGTCCTTTCCTTTCTTCCAGGGTGAAATTGTCTCTACTCTGGGTTTTGTTTGTAAAGCCTCATTCGGCAGTTTTCCTCGGATTCACAGTGACATTGTAGACCAGACTGACACCTGATTTGTTTGCTAACCCTGAGTCTCCAGAACGCTGCTGTGAGCCAGAAAGCGGAAAGGTCCAGGCAGCGAAACTGGATATAACAAAGTCCATTTGCTAATGAACTTGCCTCACTGGGGAGCCCCTGGGTCCAAACTTAGCCTTTGTATTCTTGATTTATACAGTGGTCGTTGGAGCAGGGCTGGGGGCCTCCTAGAGACAGGCCACCGGCATCCAAGAGGAAAAAGCGGCAGCGTGGCACCGTGGCGGTGGCATTCATTATGTGACTTTGGGCAAGCCAGTAGCGAGCCTCCCAGGCTTCCATTTTTCTTCATAAGCAAACAGGGACTGTTGTGCTAGATACACTCAAAAGTCCCTTCCAAAACTCCGATCCTAATTGATAGCAGTGGACTCACCAACACAATGGGAAACGTAGACGTAAGAACTGAAGATAACATTGTGTAGATAAAAGAACTTGGGCTTTTGAGACAGAAACTCTCAAATTCCAATCCTGATTCTGCTGCTTCCTACTTGCGAGCCTTGGGCGAATTATTTAACCGTTTTCCTTATTGACAAAGGAAGGGTACTGACTCTCTTGCAGGAATTTTGTTATGTTTTATTTTGAGAATGAAATGCATTGTTGTGTGCATAATGTCTTTGGCGCATGGGAGATACACAAAAAGGTGTGTCTGTGTGTGACTGGGTGTGGGTGAACTTAGTCTTGGTTCCCTGAGGGTGGGTTCGCTAAGAGAACCTTTGTGATCTGTGGGACTTCATTGTTCTAACACTTGCTTTTAATGATAAGAGCTTTTACGTTTACCTGGTGTTTACTATATATCAGGTACAGTTCTAGGCATTTTACATGAATTAACATTTTTCATGGATTGACCCATTTAATTCTCACAACAACCTCTCAGGTACATTCTGTTATTATTTCCACTTTTTCCAAATGAGGTAATTGATGCACAGAGTGGTTGAATAACATCTTAGTGTCACACAGCTGGTAAGTGGTGGAACCAGACCCAATATGAATCCAGGCATTCTGGTTCCAGAGTCTATGTTTTTAACCACTATGCCTTTCTGCCCCAACAGTGACTCAGAAATATTAAAAAAGAAACAAAAAAAAGATCAGCTATCTTTAAGGAGGTGATGTGGTGCAAGGTGCACTGTGGCGCTACTCCTTACCAGCTGGGTGACATCATCACATCTTTTAAACCTCCTTGGTCCCTGTCCCCTCTTCTGCAGAGAATTGGCGTGAGGCAGTTTAATGAAGTACTGTAGGGGAAGCATTTAGCATAGGGCCTCGCACACAGCCAGGGTCAGTAGGTGGTGAGGGTTTGGTTTTTCTCCAGGTAATAAGAAGCACCTGCTAGAACAAGTTCCATAAAAAATATGAACGGGGACATTTTGGTTGCTTAATGGGGTGCGCTTTAGTTTTCTGGAAAATTAGTCCTTAAAGTTTAGGACTACATGCATTTTACTAAGCTAGAGTGAGAAGTATTTCTTTAAACTCATTTCCAAAGTGAAGGTGATTGTCCTTGGCCTCAGCTGGTGTAAGGAGGTGTCCAACACAGCCCTTGACCTTGGGTGCAGGATGTCAGTATGATATAAGCAGCAAGTTCTTCAGAACCTTTTAGCTGCTGCAAACTCTCAGGCATCTTGAATTCCTCCTTCTGGTGAAAACAAAAACAAAAACAAAATCAGTGTTGAATGCCCTGTCTAGAAAGGACAAATGTTTCAATTTAAATATTCCAGCTCAATGTCCTCTGTTAGGGCCCTGAATTTTAAGTGCAGTGAGTTTGTGAGTGAGGTCACCTGAATTTTAATGAGTTTGTTTGCATACATGAATTTGAACAATACATTAAATCTTGAAACATCGTAGCTGATCTTAATGGAGTAAATTACCCTACTTGAAAGTTAGTTAATAGGCTTTTCTTTACCTAATAATCAGGATGATGATACTTTCATCTCAAAAAAGTCATTAATCATATTTTTGCAATATTGATACATGCTATTATTTTTTTAAATTATTAAACTGTCTCATCAAGAGAATTAGGGAAATAAATGTGTCAGTGTGAGTGTAAAGCATGACCTTCCCCCCTTTTAACCCTTTTCCCCCTTGTGATATTTAGTACATACTGAATGCTTAAATGTACATGGTAGGAATAAAGCCAAAACTGGGCTTGGTTTTGTACGGTGCTTGCTTGGACCAGGAAGGTGAAGTGAGATGCTCTTTACTAGCTTAAAAATGTTTTTAAACATTATAAAAAAAATTACACACACACATGCGCACACACAGACACACAAGGATGGTACAGGAGGTGACAGGGAACAAGTCATGAAGGGGAAGGGGTAAGGAGGATAGCTTTTATTGTGACTGTAGTTGAAAGTACATATGTAGCGTTATGTGCAGGGAAGTGACACATTTAATTTATAATTTTAAAAGCTGCGGTGAAGAGAGTTCGTCTTGGGGTTTAATGGCACTGAAAAACCATGCCATGGAACTTTCTGGTCCAGTCCATTCCCTAAAATCATGGTGCATCCAGGGAAGTATTTGTTAAAAATGTTCAGGTAGCCAGTCTTACTTACCTCCTAATGAAGCATAAAGATTGTGAGGGTTGGTTCAGTTAATGTTCTGAGCACTCAAATGTGCCAAAATGTTGGAATGAGCAGAAGCTTTCAGGACATCCCATCTGATGGTGACCTTCTGGAGGACAGGAACCATGGCTTGCCTCTTCAGAGCTCATTTGTCTGATGTTCAGGCATGCAGTATCTGTGGAATAAATGAACTAACACCATATATTTCCTTCTGAGGAATGGATTTGGGCTCCTGTAATAGTGAGATCTCATCCATTAGCACATACATAAGCTTCAAAGGATGTGTAATTATCACCTGTTACTGCTTATGGTCTTTTTCTAGATGTGAGAGTGATAAAATCAACCTGTTTCTCTTTTACCCAGAGTATTTGCCTATAGTAAGAAATGCCTGCTGACTTCACTTATGCCCACGTGTAAATGCACAGTTTTTGGTGCCTGGAAGGCCCTCCGTAAATGTTTGCAGTGTGAATGAACAGTTGGTGGCCAACGGCACTTTCCAGCTGTTCATGTCTCACTCAAATCACAGCAAATGTCTCCCCCTTTCCTCCATTTTCCAGCAAAGACCCCATGACTCCATGACAAGAGCTTCCTCAACATCCTTTCTTGCCATTATAATTTCTGCGTATTTTCATCTTCCCCTTGTTTCCTTTCACCTTCTCTCCCAGGAGCCGGTGCTGACCTGCTGGTTGATGTTCTTGATGTAATACCCTCCTACTCCTGGGGCCGGGCCCTGGCAGTCGTTCTCCTCCTCTCTTACGTCTTCTCTCTCCTCTTTCTCTTTCTCTGCTGGCCCTTTCTGCTCTGCTTTCAATCCTGTTGAAATCACCCCCATTTTGATAAGGAGATTGCTTAAACTCACCCCTTCCCCAGGTCACCTTTCTCCCCATCGCCTTTCCTTTTGTCGTTTAACTTCTTGAAAGAGAAGTCTTGTCACTTGCACTTTTCTACCATCTCCTCAGTCATTAACGCCTTGAAATCCTGCCCCGCCTGCTTCCACACTGCGCTCAGGTTGTCCTGTCCTCAGTGAACAGGCCAGTGGCCTTTGCTCATTCCTCATCCCCCTTGGCCTCTCAGCAGCACTTGGCACCGTTTGTCACTTGTTCCCTGAAACTCTTCCTCCACCAGCTTCCAGGAATTGTCTGCTCAATTTGTTTCCTACTAACTGCCTTCTGGTTCCAGTGGCAGTCTCATTTTGCTTTTTAATTGAAGTCATTTTCCAAGTATCTGTTCTCTATTTTTTTTTCCTTTTTCCTCTTTTGGAAATTAGACATTCTAATGCAAGTTGTAATCACAACTGCCTGTGTGATTACTGCATGAACGTTTGTCTTTCCTGCCAGATTGGAGGTCCATGAGTGCAGGTCCCAGGTCTGCTGGTCTACAGCATATCTGTAGCACCTAGTACAGTGCCTGGCATGTAGTGAGGGTTCAGACATGCCCAAGTGATGAAGGAGGTAAGCTTGCCCCCTTCCAAGCCTTCCATGTCTGACTCTCCAGCGTCTTGTCTCATGTCCCCACCCTTTCCCAAACTCCTGCCCTGTATGTCCCACCCCAGCATGAATTCATTTCCTCCTCTTATCTAGTCCCCTAGATCTAGTACCCTTTCATGAATTTTCATGTATCTGTTGACACTACTGTCATTTTTTTTTCATGTATCTTGGTTCAAAATCTGGAAATCTCTTTGACTCTGTCCTTTTCCTCAAATCCTATTCAATATATGTAATCTGTTGCTAAGTCCTTTCCATTCTTCCAGCACCCTGCTTTAGGCCCTCAACGCCTCTCACCTGGACCTTGCAATATTCTCCTAGGTGGCCTGAGCACTTCCAGTCTCACTTGGGCAGCAGCACCTCCCTACCCGCTCCGTTCCATCCCACACATTTTGATCAAATTAAGTGTGGAGCATAGCCCTGATTATACATCATGTTAATCCCTAACCCCTCCCCAAAAAAGTCTTATTCTTCACTTTGCCGAATTGAATATATCTTCCTCAGTTTGCCATTCCAAATCCCTACCATGTGGCTTCACCTGTATCTCCTTCAGCTCCATACAGGAGTCCTAGACTCTAACCCACAGACTCCTACTAAACAGAGGTACCCGGTGGGCAGTGACCAAGTTTTCACGTGACCAGTGTAAGGTTACTAGCTGCCCTTGCATGAGAATGAATGCCATTTTTAAGTTTCTGAGATGATGTGCTTCCTACATTTTTGGAATGAAAATACTCCTTTACTTATAAAATGACGAGGCTAATAGATAGCCATTATTTATTTTATTATCATTTGCAAAATAAAAAAATGCAATAGAATTCTTGCTGTTTTGTTTCTCTGAGGGAGAAAAATCTTTCCAGTCCAGTTTTCTCCCCAAGCAAATTTTATGGAATACACAGTTCCTAGCTTAGTATGTTCCGTCTTTTAACTTCTTTCATTCTCCCTACAACTACCCTTTTTTTTTTCCCTGAAGATTTTACTAATTCACAAAATTAAAGAGTCTAAGAATCACTGTTCTACCAGAATGGATGGTTCCACGAGCACACCTCGTTCTGCCTGTTGACATCCTGCCTTTCCTTGCTGATGCTCCTCAGGTGTTAACTTTCTTTATGCTGCCATGTCAGAGCCTTCTCTCTGCCCCCTCCCTGCACTAGAAGTTGCTTTCTCTTTCCTCAGTGGTACTTTTCGCCCTGTAGTACTTTGGACTTTTGCGTGGCACTTCCCGTGTTCTTCCTGTGTTAGAAGTAGAGCCGGCTTCCTTCTCCACTTACCCAGCTCCCCACTCCAATGATAACTTTGCTTGGGGCAGAAGCTTGTTTTATCTTGGTGTTCTCTGCATTGCCAAACATTGTACTTGGCACATATTTGGTGCTTGGAAAAATTGTCATCAAACTGAAATTTCAGGATGATACTGATGAAGTGATTAAGTAAAGCTCTCATCTTTGGGGATAGGGGTCCCCTAAAGGTACTAGTTCAGAATTTTTTTCTTGATGATTCCGAATTACAGTCACTTACTAAAACACGTTAAGAATGATTGTCCGTTTATCTTTTAAAGATAAAATAATCTTAGACTGCAACTCTAGATATCTCAGTGTGGAGTGAAGGTCTGCTGTGGTTGAGTTGAGAAATTACACATTTCATTTGGCCTTTTTCTGTGAAACTTTTTTTGGAACGTTGATTTTGATTTCATTTTGACAGAGGAGGCCCTGAAAATCTTCTTTCTCCCAGATGATAGGCTACAATTTCTTTACCTCTGGCTTTCTCTATAGCTGTCAGCAATTGGCCTGATCTAGACAATGAGGCTTTCTCTGTGTCTGTGCAAAAGCCATCTTTGAACTATATACAGGCCTGTCACTTTTATTCTTCTTAAAAAAAATTTTTTTTGTAATGAACTTGGTTTTTCTTCCCACTTTGTCTACGTCTACACTCTCCCACCAAATCTTTTGTTACTGAATTTGGATTGTGGAAAGTAAACCTGGCTGGGAGATAGACAGGTAGCACCACAGGTGGGCCTCCTAGTATACACGCCCGAGACAACCTTCTGTGCAAAGTACCTTCTACCTTGACCTCCTGTGCTGGAGCCATTTTTCAACTTTTTCCACAGAAGCACTGAGATTATTTTGGAGTTGGGGAAAATGGCAGGGTTTCTAACATGGAAGACCCTGAAAGGAGAAGGAAGAGGAAACCACTGCCTCTTCTGTCTTGTCTTTTCTACTGAAAGAGGGCCGGAGAGCGTGGTGAATAGTGATGGTAATGGTGGCGGCTGCAGCTATGGGTAGTTCTTGGCCTTCTTTTTCTAAACTGGAGGCTGGATTTGTGTTCTGAGTGACTGGTGTGTAAATAGAAGATGAGAAATCGAATTGTCTCTTGAAGAGGATGAAAGCTTAACATCATATGACAGGCCTCAGGCCTGTTCTAGCAGCGTGCTAAACAGTGCTATGTGGTGTGGTTCTAATTAGCTTTGAAGAGCTAGGACTTAACTCCTCCCAAGGAATTTTTTTTTTTTTTTTTTTTTTGCCGAAAGTTACCACTGCATGGTGATCCATTGGAGTTCTTGCAACATCAAAAGATAACAGCAGGAGTAGAGTTTGGGGAGCGTTCTGTGCTTTGTTTCAGATGTGTGTCTTATCTGCAAAAGCCCAGATAAAAGTGAATGATCAACTCTGCTCTCATTGACTTAAGTGTTTTACATTTAAATCTCTTTTGGCTTTTTTGGCCTAACTTCTCTGACAGGGGAACAAATGAATAGAATATTACTGGTAGATCACAAGTATAGAAATTACTGGGATTAGGGGGAAATGTTTTACAGATGTTCCTGCAACTACAGCCAAATTGAGTGAATTCTTGCCCCTTTACGTGTTGGGAGCTTGGGAGAGTACTGTCTCACTTACTGGGCTATTATAACTGTGCTCTGCTCCAGGCTGCATTCACTCACTGTATCTCTCATTGACAGGCTTACGTAACCCCGTCATACCTTAACAGTGATGACCTTTTGAACAGGAAAGAATGTGTAAGACTTTAGAGAGAGTCATAGTTTGAAAATTTCCTTATAAAGCTTCTTGATATTGTATTTAGAAAATAGTTCCTTTAAATATATCTTGTTAAAAGTTAAAGTGAGTCTGGTAGAGTTCAAAATTAACTTCCACTTAAATCCAATTATGGCTTTGGTGGATTTTTGGCCAGGCACCTACATTTTCCTTAGTCTCACCACATATCGACTGACCAGTGCATCTCATACGTACCAGATCTGAAGAATGAAATGCCCCTAGTTGATTGTTCCACATCATTCGGAGCCCTGTCTTCCTAGGACAGTGCATCGTGGTCCTGCCTTCTAAGTTGTCGTGGAAGCATCCTTGGTGCAGGACAAGCAGAGCATGCTGCACTAGTTCACAGCAAAAAGCAAACAGCAACAAAAAGTTGAGATCCAGGTTGTTGCATAGGTCACCATGTTTATCATTTTTAAGGATAGGTTTTTTTGTTTTGTTTTGTTTTGTTTTTTGCTGTACGCGGGCCTCTCACTGTTGTGGCCTCTCCCGTTGCGGAGCACAGGCTCCGGACGCGCAGGCTCAGCGGCCATGGCTCATGGGCCCAGCCGCTCCGCAGCATATGGGATCTTCCCAGACCCGGGCACGAACCCGCGTCCCCTGCATCGGCAGGCGGACTCTCAACCACTGCGCCACCAGGGAAGCTCTTAAGGATAGTTTCTAAGGGAGGGATTTCACCAGCACATTTGCTGTTTCAGTTCATGTTCAGCTGTGACTCATATTTATTCTGGTCTAACCCAATTTTTGCTTGGAAATTTTTTTGTAGTAGAAAATGTCACTGTCAACCAGGGGAGGGGAAATGCTGATTGGGGATCAGAAGAGCCAAGATGCTGTAGTGATAATTTGCCATCACTTTTGACTCGAGGAAAAAATAGAGAACCCTTACAAAGGAGAGTGTTGAAAAGTACACAGTGATTCTTATAAACAGATAGGGGAAAGGAAAGTCACCTCTGAGCTTTACTGTGGGAAGGAGCAGGGGTGCAGGTCAGGGAAATTACTATAGAATTTTTATATGTGGCGGGGAAAGAGCCTTTGGACTTCCCCGCGTGTTGCCCCATTCACTAAGCCAGATCTAGTGAATTGCCTCACGATCGGTGTATGAATAGAGAGAAAGACACTGGAACTCTCACATTTGATCTTTTTTTTTTTCGTAAACATCTTTATTCGAGTATAATTGCTTTACAGTACAGTGGTGTGTTAGTTTCTGCTTTATAACAAAATGAGTCCGTTATACATATACATATGTCCCCATATCTCTTCCCTCTTGCGTCTCCCTCCCTCCCACCCTCCCTATCCCACCCCTCTAGGTGGTCACAAAGCACTGAGCTGATCTCCCTGTGCTATGCGGCTGCTTCCCACTACCTATCTATTTTACATTTGGTAGTGTATATATGTCCATGCCACTCTCTCACTTTGTCCCAGTTTACCCTTTCCCCTCCCTGTATCCTCAAGTCCATTCTTTAGTAGGTCTGTGTCTTTATTCCTGTCCTTCCCCTAGGTTCTTCATGACCATTTTTTTTGGTTAAGATTCCATATATATGTGTTAGCATACGGTATTTGTCTCTCTCTTTCTGACTTACTTCACTCTGTGTGACAGACTCTAGGTCTATCCACCTCATTACAAATAGCTCAATTTTGTTTCTTTTTATGGCTGAGTAATATTCCATTGTCTATATGTGCCGCATCTTCTTTATCCATTCATCCGATGATGGACACTTAGGTTGTTTCCATCTCTGGGCTATTGTAAATAGAGCTGCAATGAACATTTTGGTACATGACTCTTTTTGAATTATGGTTTTCTTAGGGTATATGCCCAGTAGTGGGATTGCTGGGTCATATGGTAGTTCTATTTGTAGTTTTTTAAGGAACCTCCATACTGTTCTCCACAGTGGCTGTATCAATTTACATTCCCACCAACAGTGTAAGAGGGTTCCCTTTCCTCCACACCCTCTCCAGCATTTATTGTTTCTAGATTTTTTGATGATGGCCATTCTGACTGGTGTGAGATGATATCTCATTGTAGTTTTGATTTGCATTTCTCTAATGATTAATGATGTTGAGCATTCTTTTATCTGTTTGTTGGCAATCTGTATATCTTCTTTGGAGAAATGTCTGTTTAGGTCTTCTGCCCATTTTTGGATTCGGTTGTTTGTTTTTTTGTTATTGAGCTGCATGAGCTGCTTGTATATTTTGGAGATTAATCCTTTGTCAGTTGCTTCATTTGCAAATATTTTCTCCCATTCTGAGGGTTGTCTTTTGGTCTTGTTTATGGTTTCCTTTGCTGTGCAAAAGCTTTGAAGTTTCATTAGGTCCCATTTGTTTATTTTTCTTTTTATTTCCATTGCTCTAGGAGGTGGTTTAAACAGGATCTTGCTGTGATTTATGTCATAGAGTGTTCTGCCTATGTTTTCCTCTAAGAGATTGTTAGTGTCTGGCCTTACAGTTAGGTCCTTAATCCATTTTGAGTTTATTTTTGTGTATAGTGTTAGGGAGTGTTCTAATTTCATTCTTTTACATGTAGCTGTCCAGTTTTCCCAGCACCACTTATCAAAGAGGCTGTCTTTTCTCCATTGTATGTTCTTGCCTCCTTTGTCATAAATTAGGTGCCCATATATGTATGGGTTTGTCTCTGGGCTTTCTATCCTGTTCCATTGATCTATATTTCTGTTTTTGTGCCAGTACCATACTGTCTTGATTACTGTAGCTTTGTGACGTACTTTGAAGTCGGGGAGCCTGATTCCTCCAACTCTTTTTTTTTTTTTTTTTGCGGTACGCGGGCCTCTCACTGCTGTGGCCTCTCCCGTCACGGAGCACAGGCTCCGGACGCGCAGGCTCAGCGGCCATGGCCCACGGGCCCAGCCGCTCTGCGTCATGTGGGATCCTCCCGGACCAGGGCACGAACCCACGTCCCCTGCATCGGCAGGCAGACCCTCAACCACTGCGCCACCAGGGAAGCCCCCTCCAGCTCATTTTTTTCCTCAAGATTGCTTTGGCTATTCAGGGTCTTTTGTGTTTCCATACAAACTGTAAAATTTTTTGTTGTAATTCTGTGAAAAATGCCATTGGTAGTTTGATAGGGATTGCATTGAATCTGTAGACTGCTTTGGGTAGTAGAGTCATTTTCACAATGTTGATTCTTCCAATCCAAGAACATGGTATATCTCTCCATCTCTTTGTATCATCTTTAATTTCTTTCATCAGTGTCTTACAGTTTTCTGCATACAGGTCTTTTGTCTCCTTAGGTAGGTTTATTCCTAGATATTTTATTCTTTTTGTTGCAGTGGTAAATGGGAGTGTTTTCTTAATTTCACTTTCAGATTTTTCATCATTAGTGTATAGGAATGCACTGTGCATTAATTTTTCTCACACTTGAACTTGAAAGGCCCATCTTCATATATAATCATCCACAGATGTCTGTGTATGATTATATATTCCCATAGTGAGGGAATGATAAATGTAAATGAGAACCATGATAAAATTTTGCCTCGCTTTCTTGCACATTTTCAGAATATGATTGAAAGCACATGCCCCTGTCAGTAGTTAACTATGAGGTTTGCGTTAAGTTTTTTTTGTTTTTTTTTTGCTGTGTTAAGTTTTTGTAAGACTTTGTCAGAAACCTAAAGCATGTTTTAGTGTCAGTCTTCCCTCTCCCCTCTTTCCTTCCCTCCCTTCCTCCCTCCCTTCCTGCCTTCTTCCCTTCCTCCCCTTTGGAATCAAAAGGAAACTCTCGTAGGTTCTAACTTAATCTCTTTTCAAAACTAGGGACAATTCCAGCCTGTACACAGATTAAATTAATTCTCATTTCTCTGTTTCCTAACTAGTACCTGAAATTGTAATTGAGTTATACTAGATAATTGCTCTCTGACGTCTGTCTTCAAATAAAAGCTGAAGGATAAATGTTTGCTAGACACTATTTCGCTGCCCCAGACAGGTGGATACGTAGGGAGGTGGGCTTGGGAAGGGAGGCACAGGTTAGGTTAGGGAAGCAATCATAATATGACTTAGGTCAGTGGATCCGTGTGTGGTAAATCTTTTTCCTCCAAATAGTGCCAGATGCCCAGAAAAGCCACTGTACCGCCTGAAGAATGTCTTGTTCACTTAGTAGCTCGTACTTATGCTTAAAATTAATGTGTGTCTCTTTTAAATTCAGTAGGCTGTGCATTTATGACTACCAATAAAGCAACTTTCATTTAAAAAATGATGATAACAGCTTATGTTGTAATAAGGACACTTAAAAAAAAACCAAGGAAACAAAACAATCTTCCTCTGATTAAGGGGAATTCTTACACGAGGTCTCTTTCCAACCGCTTTTGTTTATGAGTACTGAAACTTAAAATGAGTAAATTGCCTTCCGAATAACATTCTACATTTTCCATTTATCCCTATCTCTCATATCTGCTCTCAAGAACAAAACAAATGTGGCTTCCTTCTCTCCACCAGTTTTCTATAATGTAGAAATTTCCAGTGCTTAAAAATTCAAAGTGGTCATTCCTTTCAAAGCATTACAGTGTGGAGGTAAAGGGTCTGTTTAATGTAGTCATCTGAGAGCTTAATTCCAGTTTGGAAAAGAATTCTGCGATGATGTTGAATTCCTTGGAAATGGGTGTGCTCAGCTGCTAACACTTTCCAAAGCTTGTGCATTTGACAATGGATGTGACCAGGGCGGGCATTTCCCGCCTCCAATTTCAGCAGCATGTCATTTCTCTTTTCTTACATAACCATCGAGATTTGAGTTTCTGCTTTTGAGAGTTCACATTTCCTTTTTTTCCCTCCTAACTTAAAAACTGCATTTTTTTTATTTCTAAAGAAAAACATATTTTCTGTGGAATATATATAGTATTTATTTTTCCTGTTTACTAAGGTCTTTAAAATTGAAGAGCTCTTATGTCCTCATACCTTCCACCTCATTAGTGTAGAGTCAGGTGTCTGCAGTCTCTATAAGATTCTGAGCTGCTTCCCCATTCCAGATGGGCCACATACCTACTGTTCCTGTTTGTGACCAAATACCATGTTGGTCCCAAACCACCAACTGGGGCTCAGGGAGTCTGGAAGTTGAAGACTGATGTCTGCATAATTCAGTCCCAGGGCCCTTCCTCTCTCATACGCATCCCTCTTCCACTCTCTGATTTAGACTCCTGCCTTCCTCCATCTGGACCTCAGTTTCCTCTTGTGTAAAATGGGAATAACAGCCCCCATGCAGGCTTGTTTTGAGACTAGTGATAAAGTATATTAAGTACTTAGCACAGTTCTAAAGTTGTCATATTTTTTCCTCCTCTCTCATTAAAAAGTGAAGCTGGAGTGGCTTTTCCTTATCAGCAAAGGATTTTTTAAAAGGAAAGAAATGGCATGTAACCTTTGGTTGACTTCCAGAATCTTTTTTAGGCCAGTGTTTTTTAGTGTGGATTGCAACCCATTATTGGGTCATGGAGTCAGTTTAGTGCGTCCAGACTTACTTTTTTTTTTTCTTTTTTTGATGGAAGGGAAGAGAATAGATCATAACATAAGAATAGAAAAGAAAGTACAAAAGAATAGAAAAGAAAGATAGTTTCCAAAATATACAAACAGCTCATACAACTCAACAACAAAAAACCGAACAACCCAATCGAAAAATGGGCAGAAGACCTAAATAGACATTTCTCCAAAGAAGACATACAGATGGCCAATAAGCACATGAAAAGATGCTCAACATCACTTATTATTAGAGAACTACAGATCAAAGCTACAATGAGGTATCACCTCCCACCAATCAGAATGGCCATCATTAAAAAGTCTACAAATAACAAATGCTGGAGAGGGTGTAGAGAAAAGGGAACCCTCTTACACTGTTGGTGGGAATGTAAATTGGTGCAGCCACTATGGAAAACAGTATGGAGGTTCCTCAGAAAATTAAAAATAGGGCTTCCCTGGTGGCGCAGTGGTTGAGAGTCCGCCTGCCGATGCAGGGGACACGGGTTCGTGCCTCGGTCCGGGAAGATCCCACATGCCGCGGAGCGGCTGCGCCCATGAGCCATGGCCGCTGAGCCTGCGTGTCTGGAGCCTGTTGCTCCACAACGGGAGAGGCCACAACAGTGAGAAGCCTGCGTACCGCAAAAAAAAAAAAAAAATTAAAAATAAAGTTACCTTATGATCCAGCAATCCCACTCCTGGGCCTATACCCAGACAAAACTATAATTCGAAAAGATACGTGCACCCCTGTGTTCACAGCAGCACTATTTACAATAGCCAAGATATGGAAAGAACCTAAATGTCCATTGACAGATGAATGGATAAAGATGATGTGGTATATATATATACAATGGAATATTATTCAGCCATCAAAAAGAACAAAATAATGCCATTGAGCAACATGGATAGACCTAGATATTATTATACTAAGTGAAGTAAGTCAGAAAGAGAAAGACAAATACCATATGATATCACTTATATGTGGAATCTAAATATGATACACATCAACATATCTATGGAACAGAAACAGACTCACAGATACAGAGAACAGACTTGTGGTTGCCGGCAGGGGTTGGGTGGTAGAGGAGGGAAGGAATGGGAGTTTGGGACTAGCAGAGGCAAACTATTATATATAGGATGGATAAACAACAAGGTCCAACTGTATAGCACAGGGAACTCTATTCAGTATCATGTGATGAACGATAATGGAAAAGAATATGAAAAAGAATATATATATATATATACACACACACACACATATATACAAAACTTAGTAACTTTACTGTTCTGAAGAAATTAACACAATATGGTAAATCAACTATATTTCAATAAATTTAAAAGAAAGGAAAGAAAGAAAGGAAGGAAGGAAGGAAAAGAAAGTACAGAGTCCACTGCATATACAAGAGTAAGCAGGGGTAAGGGTCAAATGTGATTTTATGAAACCTTTTCTTTTAAGTATTTTTAAAAAATATTTATTTATTTTTATTTGGTTGAGCTGGGTCTTAGTTGCAGCAGGTGGGCTCCTTAGTTGCAGCATGCAAACTCTTAGTTGCAGCATGCATGTGGGATCTAGTTCCCTGACCTGGGATCGAACCCAGGCTCCCTGCATTGGGAGCGCAGAGTCTTAACCACTGCGCCACCAGGGAAGTCCCAATTTTTTTTTTTTTTTTTTTGGCGGTACGCGGGAAGTCCCAATTTTATGAAACTTTTGTTTCAGTTATGTAAGTATGTATAGATGTGTAATGTACTGTGACGTAAAAAGTATTTCTAAACTGTGGGTCAGAAAAGCTAGAAAGCCACTGGTGTGGCTGCTTTTGCCACTGAAGACTTTTAAAAAAAAATTTAAGCCAACTCTATGGAGGCTGTATTTAATTGAATAAATCCTTTTTTTTTCCCGTGAAAGAAAATTGGGCCTTTTAACTGTCAAGGTTTTATTGATGGAGGGCTTCCACTGATGGTTTGACCTGCTGTGTCTCTGTTAGGGTCTTTTGGGTAATCAACCTATTGTCTCTCTCCTTTTCTTGGCTTTCTGCTTTTTCTCTCTCTAAGTGGACTTAGTGGAAGCCATTCTAATTGTTGGAGCAGTGGCAGAAGTTCCCACACAGCAGAGACATCTGTAACATATGGTTTTGTGGTTGTTGCCAAAGTTTTAAGAAAATTATGGTTTCTGAAGAAAGTAAAACTCTCTAACCAACATGAAATATCCAGTTCTTCCCCCTTCCCCCCACACCCCCACTGGGTGGTATATTGGTCCTTCTAATATAACTGCAGAATTGGTATTTATTTCACTGTGTGTGTATTTTTAAAAATCACCTAGATTCCTAAGCCTATCTAAAGTGACATGTGATTTTAAGGGTTAGAATTGAGACCATGGTAAGAGAACCTTTTTTTTATAATAAATTTATTTATTCATTTATTTATTTTTGGCTGCATTGGGTCTTCATTGCTGCGTGTGGGCTTTCTCTAGTTGCGGCGAGCGGGGGCAGCTCTTCGTTGCGGTCTGCGGGCTTCTCATTGAGGTGGCTTCTCTTGTTGCGGAGCACGGGCTCTAGGCACGTGGTCTTCAGTAGTTGTGGCACGTGGGCTCAGTAGTTGTGGCTCGCGGGCTCTAGAGCACAGGCTCAGTAGTTGTGGCGTACGGGCTTAGTTGCTCTGTGGCATGTGAGATCTTCCTGGACCAGGGTTCGAACCCGTGTCCCCTGCATTGGCAGGCGGGCTCTTAACCATTGTGCATGGTAACACAACCTTTAATTCAGTTCCACTTCTCTAGAAGAGACTGCATTGCTGTCTCTTCTTCATTCTAAAAAGAAAAGACGTCTGTTTTATGTGTGCTTAGTACTGTGTTTTTGATTTGTTCTTTTCTCAATAATTGTGTTTGTGTCTCTCTCCTTTCTTCTTCCCTCCCTCCCTCCCTCCCTACCCCTCTCTCTCTTTCTTTCTGTCCCTCTCTCTCTCTCTCCCCCTCTCCCTCCCTCCCTCCTTCTCTTTCTCTCTCTTTCTTTATCACCTAAGGTTTTCCAAATATGTAACTTAATTGTTACCCATTAAGATGCATTCCAATAGGATCAGTTTGGAGATATGTGACCCTAATTGTTTTCAGAAGTGATTAATCAATGTCAAGAAGTATTTATTGAGTGCCTGTGATGTGCTTGGCGTGGGAGGGAAGTTTACAAAGAGAATAGCTTGTAAAAGGTGAAGCTTAACTTTCTTTCATCTCTTTAAACATGTATTGAGCACCTACTTAATCAGCTGCATACTGTGCTAGATGCTGTGCCTAAATCTAATCGGGAAGGCAAAACATCACATGAAACAAAAATAATTAAATGCCACTGCTGGTGATATTCTAAATTCAGTAGGAATTTAAGGCAGAGAGTAAGCAGGGCTGGCTGGGATATCTGGAGGACAGAGGAAGTGGAGTTACTGAGTCTTAAGGCACTGTCAGGATTCCAGTGGGAAGGATGGAGAATATTCCAGACCGTGGGGGAATCCTGGAAAATGCTTCGAGGCAGGGAATATCAGAGTGCAACATGAGGGAGACATTTCTGAGGATGTGTATGGAGGCACTGTGAAAACTAGGGTTGGATATGTTGGGTGAGGCTGTGTACTTTAATGTGGGTAATTGTAGAGATTCATAAGCTCAAAAGGCACTCCACATACTGTGGGTGTGTACAGTGTACTTTGGAAGAACGGATTATAAATAACTAACCAGGATGTCCTGTGAATACTGGGATGGAGGCTGGTACCATGATGGAAGTAGTATAAGGAAAAAACTTGGAGCCACCACGTCGGTGGCTACCCTTGAGCTATATTGGTACTGCTCTGGCTTAGGGCTTAGCAGCATTGCTGACTCAGTGACAAACTTCCCTTTTGGAAGCCTGGCTCCTGACTTGCCAGCATATGACACTCTAAGTTCACCAGGTCTTCCTGTCCCAAACTGCCCAGTTGATTGTGAAGCTGCAAGATAGTAATAGCCAGGGCTGCTTTCTACCTCCAGCTGGAGATCCCGAATGTGCTTTTCTTTCAGGACCAGGGCGTGGCTGGGGATCTATACAGGTGCTTGCCCTCTGCCTCAGGCTCACATATTAATGGTGGAGATGTTTTCCTTAAAGCAATTATTGAAAACAATTATTCATATGATTTCACGTTTGAGTCTCCATTTATCTGACGTTTCTGTCTGCTTATTTATTTACCTACTTGGTGTTGTTTGTGGAGGTATACATCAATCAACTTTTGCTGTTACACAGCCCCCAAATCTCAGTGGCTTAGAACAGTAACACACATTTAATTCTTGTAGCTAAAGGCTGATCATATCCTTGGTCAGTTTTCCATCAAATCCGTTTCCTCCCTCTTCCCCTGCCCAGGCTCATGAGTCAGCTGGCTTTAGACTGAGTTCAGCCAACTAGAGACACTGGAGGGAGGTTGGAGGGGAAGAGAATGGGAGCAATCAGGGTATTTCTCCTCCCTTTCTGCCTCAGGTGGCTTCTTCAGCAGAGACTGTTTCTCCAGCTGGGGCTCCAGCTCCCACTGGACAGGGCCACTATGGTTCCACCCTCTTGTTATTATAGGCCTTCAGCTCCAGTAACACTGTCTCCTTCTTTTGTCTGTCTGGCTTGGGGGTGGTAGTGGCTCCCTGCTGTTGCTAAACCTATTACCATCCCTTCTTTGGTGCTCTGCAACTTCATGGCTTGTGTAACCAATTCCCTATATTAAATTCCTACTGTGTAGATACTTGAAGTGGTTTCTTTTTTCTGATTAAATCCTGACTGATACATTTTTCCAAAAAAGGAGTATTTCTTTTGTCCTTTATGTTTTTCTTTCTATAGTGCAGCCTCAGAAATAGGTATCAAACAACCCATTTTATTATCCCATAAAACACCTCCTAATAAAGCAGTGTAATGTGAAAAGAGCACTGGGTTTGGAGCCTAACTGATGTCACAGAACAGTCTATCAGCTGGTCATATTTTAATTTTTTGTGATTATTTGTAGTTATTTCCAGCACAGTTTCTTTCTCATTATGAATTCAGAATTGCAAGATGCATCTACAATTATAAAGTTATATAAAGCATTCATGTCATATTGGAAGAAATTTATGTGCATTTAAAGGGTATTCTCTAAATGGCCAGGAAATACATTTGACCACTGATGATACCCTAGGTATTCCAAATTTTTTGGTTCTTCCTAGCTTTCCTGTGGAACCAGAAGCATGTTTCCTGGGGCAGCATGAGTGTCGCAATCCCTGTCTTGCAGGTCGACTTGAGATGGATTTCCATCTCAGGAGCAAAAGTTGCCTCTTGCCCCTTCTCCTGAACATCCACTATTTGGGGCCTTGCTGGAGGGGAGAGGTTTGCTTTGGTTCAAAACAGACTTGCTGTGATGGAGTCTTTTCCAGTTTGAAAGATGCCAGGATGATCAGATCTATTTTGTATTAATCTATCGATAGAATAAGAATTCTTTATGGAATGGCTATACTAAACATACTGAGAGAGCTCAAAGAACTAATACCTAGTATTCAGGTCCACCCAGGGTGGACCCATTCTCCTTTTGTGATCTAGAGATGACCTAGAGCTAGGTTCAACTTTCAGGGCTCTGTTGGAAACTGGTTCCTCCCAAATCCTTTGTAATCTGAGTTGGTACCTTCAAGGCTGACTCTGAAGGGTGATTCCCCTATTAGTGCCACTTGAGTCCCAGAATTCTCATAGCGTATAGCCCAGTGAAGGGAGCTAGGCAGGCACAGATAAATATCCCAGCTCTGCTCTTACTAGCTTGTCATCTCGGACAAGTTACTTCTTTGAGCCTCAGATTCTTTGGTGGTGAAATCGGAGATAATCGTGGCTATTTCTTATGGTTATACCTGGCACATAGTAGGTACACGGTAAGTGGTAGCTCTTTAATATCATTTCATCATACTTATCAGACAAAAGACTTTTGAGTCAGGGGCTCAAGACTACAACTGAGCCACAGAGGGTAGCTGAGCCCCCTAGCCTTTGCTAATATAACTTAAAAACTGACAGTTTTTATTTAATTAATTTTTAAAATTAGAGTATAGTTGATTTACAATGTTTTGTTAGTTTCTGCTGTCTAGCAAAAACTGACAGTTTTTTTTTTTTTTTTTTGCGGTACGCGAGCCTCTCACTGTTGTGGCCTCTCCCGTTGCGGAGCACAGGCTCTGGATGCGCAGGCTCAGCGGCCATGGCTCACGGGCCCAGCCGCTCCGCGGCATGTGGGATCTTCCCAGACCGGGGCACGAACCCGTGTCCCCTGCATTGGCAGGTGGACTCTCAACCACTGCGCCACCAGGGAAGCCCAAAAACTGACAGTTTTTAATATTACCATTCTTCGTGAATGTGATGTTTGCTCATTTTGACTTTTAGCTGGGCATCAAAGCTCTTAGAGTTCAGAGAAAATGTTAAACTTGACCAAGACTATTGTTTATATATTGGAGTGCTGGGAGGGAATGTGAAGGTGATGGTAGAATGAGTCCCTTTTTTTTTAGACTGTTTTAAATCCTAAGCCAAATTGGCTTCTAAACAACAGTGAAAAATTGCTGTTACCATTTTTGCCATTTGTGATAGACAAATGCCACTTGTTTACTCTCAGCCTTTGGGAGATAATTGTATGCTTGTTTGCAGAAAAGACAGAATTAAAGCAGGCAGTTTCATATCTTAGGAAATCATGTTTTCTGTTGGTTTATCATCTGTTGTTAGTTCCTGCTCCCGAAGAGCAAACCTTATAATATTATCTTTAACAAAAGATGTAAGTATGACGTGGGATTTTCCCGTTAGGAGATTTTAGTGCCTACTGGCCTGGGAGCTCCCTGAGACCCATAAATGTTCATCTTTGTATTCCTCAGCACGTAGCGTCATGTCAGGCTCAGGACTTCTTGTCAAATTAAATATTGAAATTTGCCCTTTCATTAGTCAACTTGATTTTCATTAAGTGTGACTTAACATCTGACTAAGCTAAACTTCATTGTATCTATCATATGTGGTTGAGCACTCTTTAGCCATGTTTTTATGTAGCCAAAATGAAGCAGTCTCAGTCAGTTTTCTGTTTTATAATTTGTGTCGTGGATTATACTTACAGGCAGGCTGAGACACTGGTTTCACAGTCAAAAAGGGGGCCATGTCTGCCAGCTCTGTGCCTCAGTATCATAATTTCCACACATGGACTGCAGCCTTGAGGTCCGCAAAGACTTATCTGAAGTAGGTGAAATATCAGTTTTTCTGAATGAATGATTTTTTTTCTGGTTTCTTCTGTCACTTTCAGAAATTCATTCAAAGAACTGCAGTCGAATGGGTGTGATCTCTTCTGTTCCCAGAATGGCCAGTGACATTATTCTTCACCCTCCTCAATTCTGCTGACAGATCATTTGGGGTTAAAAATACACAGTCATTGTGTACCATGTTTCTTAACTTCTTTGCATCACTGTCTTATGCATTTCCTGACCTAGTGACTACACTGTCCAAACTGGGAGCACTGACATTGTGACCACCAGATGTGGAAATTCTGCCCCAGGCTTACCCGAGGACATCACTGAAATGACAGTGTGTCTATAAAATGATCACATGCGTGGAGAGTTCTGTTTCTGTTTTCCACTTTAGTAACTGAGGGTTACAGTTAGGGTGTTGCCAGCGTACTTTTGGATCAGTCAGAAACTGGGTAGATGAATTTAACATTGTAAAATACCACCTTTTCAATTGCAGGAGTAAAATTTTCAGCTTGATGATCAAGTTTGTTTTGTTTAGTTTTTTTCTCAACCGTTTATATGTAGCAACACTCTGGCTTGATCCACCCCTACACACCCAAGAACCTGGAATTATCTACCCTCTGTACCCCTGAGTTTACTTTTAAAATAATCTGTATATACCTGCTGTTTCTTTTTTCTAAACCGCATTGTAATATGGAGCCTTAAGTAGAAAGATGAGTTAAAAATATACAAAGCAAATTATTCACCAAGGCCACTGAGCAGCTTTTAAAGCTTTTAAAGTCCAGTGAGCTCCCTTTATTAAAGCTTGCACTGTTGGACTTCCCTGGTGGTGCAGTAAGAATCTGCCTGCCAGTGCAGGGGACACGGGTTTGAGCCCTGGTCCGGGAAGATCTCACATGCCACGGAGCAACTAAGCCCGTGCACCACAACTACTGAGCCTGTGTTCTAGAGCCCATGAGCCACAACTACTGAAGCCGCGTGCCTAGAGCCCGTGCTCCACAACAGGAGAAGCCACCGCAATGAGAAGCCCGCACACCACAACAAAGAGTAGCCCCCAGTCGCTGCAACTAGTTTTTCAAAAAGCCCGTGCGCAGCAATGAAGAGCCAACACAGCCAAAAATAAATAAATAAATAAATTTAGTTTTTTAAAAACAGCTTGCACTGTTGCCTTCTCCTGTTTTACAGCTGCTTAGATTAATTGAATAAGATTAATAAATTATAGTATGGCAAACTCAGAATTATCTTGTTAATTAGGGACAGGGATAGCATGGGAAAATGAAATCTGCCAATGATGCCTTTCCTCCTGGGTTTGTTCTGCTGTTCACGTGATGCCACTAAGAAGCATCATGTGAAAGCAAGCTCACATTTCTTTATCCCTTTCTTTGTCTTCCCACACATTCTATTGCAGGTGACAGCAAATAAACTGGAACTGAAGGAATTAGGGGACAAGGGACACATTTGTCCAGGCTGTTTGGTAGATAATGGTTGCAGTCTTCAGTTAAAGACCCTTTCAGGAGCATATGAATTACTTATTTGGTATGCCTTTTTATGCTTTTTTTCCCCCCATAGAAACAGTATTATATTCATTGGTAAGATTTTGTAAGAGCAGTCTCTCAAAGCTTCTTTAATCCAGAATTTGAAGTAGAGTTGTAGTGAGTACTATTTCATCTATAGCATAAGTAATATTTTCTTCAAAGTTGCTTAATACAAAGGTAATACAGGAGTATGTGAACATTTTAAGTTCATAAATGTGAAAATCATCTCACGGTAACATACCCTAACATAACTGCTTTATTGCTTTATATGTTGCTTTCCATATATATTTTCTTCATAGTTATAGACATAGTGCCTTTTATATTTTGCTGCTTTTATCAAATTATAACATAAATACTTTCCAAGTTTCTGTGTAATCTTGATAATGATCAAGGATTACTTTTTTTTTTTTTTTTGCGGTACGCGGGCCTCTCACTGTTGTGGCCTCTCCCGTTGCGGAGCACAGGCTCCGGACGCGCAGGCTCAGCGGCCATGGCTCACGGGACCAGCCGCTCCACGGCATGTGGGATCTTCCCGGACCGGGGCACGAACCCGTGTACCCTGCATCGGCAGGTGGACTCTCAACCACTGTGCCACCAGGGAAGTCCAAGGATTACTTTTAAAAGACTTAAAATACTCCCGCTTGGTGAAAAAGATGCAAAGACTTCAGTGGCTACTCTAGCATAGGAAATAGGGGAGGAACTGTCGATGGGGGGATGGGCAGCAGGCAGATGCTGTTTTCAAGGAAGTGTATCTGTGTTTGTACCTGTCTAAGAGAAGATGTAGCTCTTGGTCACTCACTCTTCCTGGTCACTGACTCCTGGTATTCTGTTGTGGGAAATAAGGGGCATTGCCCTCCAGGACCCAAGGAGACTTCTGAATGAGTCGTTTGTATCTTACATGGCCTGTTGGTTGGGGCAACTGCCTGTTTATGACCTGTTTAAAGAACATACTTGTATTTGTAACTTTGAAACACTTGCCTGAGAAAGACAGGTGCTAACGGACATCCTTTGATCCTTAACGTGTTTCTCCAGGATTTGGAAAGAGCTGTCTATTTTGAAAGAAATGGGTAAAAAGAAGCATAAGGTAAATAATTCTCCTATCCAAGATTAAGAACCAGTCAGAGGAAACTGTGCAGGTAGTTTCTTGCTAGAACGCGCAAGGCCTTAGTTATTGGGGATGGGGATGGGGTACCTTGAATGGGACATTCCACTTTGAAGTTGGTTTTATAAAAACACGCCGATAAAAATATAATTTGAAATAGATTTTTTGTCAATTTTAGAAAAGTTATTTTATGTGGCACTGGATGAATCTCCCAGCCATTAAAGTATCAGGATGGCTTTTAAAAAACGGTCTCTTGTCAATATTGTCTAGGTTTCCTTCTCCCCAGGCCCCTCTACCACTCCCCCCGCCCCCGACCAAGCACCCCGCCTCACCAAAACACAGGGCTTTGGAAGTAGGGAGAATAATCACTGAATGTGAATCCCCTGTAGCATATCTTGACAGCCCACTCACTTTGTGCTTTGAATATAGTTATTACTCATTCTTTGCATATTTGAAGTTTAAAGTGGCAATTAGCCCCGGGGGACAGGGGAGAAAAAAAATATGACATGTTCTAGCTGCTTCACTGGTCCAGACCATAGGTTAGAGAAGATCATGGATTTACCAGCCCAGTTGTAACATTGTATTCTGTTTTAAAAGTCAAGCCAAGGGCTTCACTGGTGGCGCAGTGGTTGAGAGTCCGCCTGCCGATGCAGGGGACGCGGGTTCGTGCCCCAGTCCGGGAAGATCCCACATGCCGCGGAGCGGCTGGGCCTGTGAGCCATGGCCGCTGAGCCTGTGCGTCCGGAGCCTGTGCTCCGCAACGGGAGAGGCCACAACAGTGAGAGGCCCGCGTACCGCAAAAAATAAAAATTTAAAAATAAATAAATAAATAAAAGTCAAGCCAAGGAGGTAGTAGGCGGCATAATCCTTTATCGCCCTATAAAGTTACAAAAATGTCTCAAGTATTTAGAGGTGGATGGCTGTATATGAGATATGCATAATAGGCTGGTAGAAATGTTTATTACATGCATGAAGGTTATAGGGTGTTGTCAACTTTAAACTTTTGTCTCGTAGGGAAGTGTGTTTACAAATCAGAATGATACAATCACCTGAAAAAGTTTTTCATTTTTGATTGGGAAAACTGTATTCTGTTTGTGCCATTTTTGTTGATTTTTGTCTCATCCTTTTGCTTGCATATACCCCATCTGTCTTTTTAAATCCTACTCATTAGCAATAGCTTATTATAATTATCCATCTGCTGGCTCCAATGAGCTGTAAGTGCTTCTTAATTTTACTGTACTTTTTGTGGCATTGATGTTGGTTTTGATCAAGAAAAGCCTTTTTTGCTAACTAGATTCAGAGCAGTGTGAGTTTGTAGTTTGTTTATTTTATAATCTCTGATCATCTTCCTTTTATCTAGAGAAAAGTCAGTGAAAGATGAGGATGGGAGGGGTGAAGTGGGTACTGTATGACTTTAGATGATTCTTCTCTTCCAGCCTCCAGTAATTTGGTTCAGACCCTTACCTTCTCCCCCATTATAAGATGATCTGTATTAACTGGCTGAGGAAAATTACTGAATTTTTACATTGTGCACCAATATAAGCTGAAACCTTAAACAAGTGATTTGGATATTTTCCAGGAAAATAATAAAATTGTAGCTAAAGTTTATTTCAGCCCTAGTTGCTAACTGGTATATTACATTGATAACGGTCTTTTTTGGTTTTCCTCTTTTATGAACTCATTCTCAAGGGGAAAATATATATCATTTGTTTTTAGTTAGTTGTACCATGTAATATTGTTGCTTAGTTATTTTTTTCTTTTTAGCTTTCATTTACCTCCAAACGAATGGAAAGTATGATACATAGTACTTGGAAAGATTTAAAGGATCAGTTTTGCTGCATTTTTGGTGCAACATCATTGGAATGTAGTTGTAATTTTTTCCAGTGGTAATTCCAGTGATTTGGCAGTATGGTTTTCCCATGGCAGTAATATGTAAAATCTGGGATTTGCTTTTTTATCTTCATCTTTTGAATAACCACAGTATTCCCTTCACCCTTAAATGAAACAGACCTGACCCTGAGTTGTCAAAGTACACACAAAGAAATTCCAGGTTTAGGACTCGTACTGGAGGGCTTTGCCTGTTACAAAGGTACAGTTTTTCAGAAACAGTGGATAGAGCAGAGGAGATGCAGCTGGTTTCATTGGGGAGCAGTTTGGTTCTTGGAGTGGTCATGAATTAATAACGGGAAAAGAGATGGAAATCTCAGAGGCATTCTGAACTTTTACCCTTCAAGGAAGTCTAGTTTATAAATTAGGCTTTTTACGAAGAGATTTTATTGAAGGGAAAACATCTGTTCATTGAAAGCTTTTAAAATCCACATTTTGACAACTTCAAGCACATTGCTACTTCCAGATTGAGTAACACTTAAAACACATTTCCTTTTGAAAGTGCAAGATTTGCAAAAGAGACTTGTGCATTCTTTGGCCATTCTCAAATTGTGAGTTGAATGCTGGGTAATCGCTGCTGGCTCCTTAATCAGATTTAAAATTCTCAATCCTTCCTAGGTGTTTCTGCATACTTTATCTGAGTTGTTGTAGCTGTATTATTACACCTTATTTGCCAATTCTGTTTTTCTCTCTTGACATTTTGGCAGCTCTAGCATTAAAACCCTTTCATTTGTAATTCAGTTATATTTTAGTAGTTATCATTTGGTATTATACTGATTTGTTGTTGTTTTTTTTTTCTTTACACTGGTGTGAAAGTGATGGTATTATAGTGATTTGTTATTTTGCCCTTTCGTTGCCCAAAGACATTTTAAGCGTTAATTAAATCTTTATATTTTAATTTATAAAGCCCTTTGAGACTCTCCAATATAGAGATTCCTTAAAGCTATTCTTTTTTTTTTTTTAATAAATTTACTTATTTATTTATTTTTGGCTGCATTGGGTCTTCATTGCTGCGTGTGGGCTTTCTCTAGTTGCGGCAAGCGGGGGCTACTCTTCCTTGCGGTGTGCGGGCTTCTCATTGCAGTGGCTTCTCTTGTTGTGGAGCACGGGCTCTAGGCGTGTGGGCTTCAGTAGTTGTGGCATGGAGGCTCAGTAGTTGTGGCTCACAGGCTCTAGAGCACAGGCTCAGTAGTTGTGGTACATGGGCTTAGTTGCTCTGCGGCATGTGAGATCTTCCCGGACCAGGGCTTGAACCCGTGTCCCTTGCGTTGGCAGGTGGATTCTCAACCACTGTGTCACCAAGGAAGTCCCTAAAGGCAATTCATTTTTTTTTAAGAATTTTAAAAAATATTTATTTTATGTATTTTTTTGGCTGCATCGGGTCTTAGTTGTGGCACGCAGGGTCTTCGTTGAGGCGTGCGGGATCTTTCGTTGAGGCGCGCGGGCTTCTCTCAAGTTGTAGCACGCGGGCTTTCTCTCTAGTTGTGATGTGCGGGTTTTCTGTCTCTAGTTGTGGTGCGCGGTGTCCAGAGTGCATGGGCTCTGTAGTTGAAACTCGTTGAGGCACGTGAGCTCAGTAGTTGTGGTGAGCGGGCTTTGTTACCCCGCGGCATGTGGGATCTTAGTTCCCTGACCAGGGATCGAACCCACGTCCCCTGCATTGGAAGGTGGATGGATTCTTTACCACTGGACCACCAGGGAAGTCCCTCCAAAGCTGTTCTTAAATGCACTGTTTTTGTATCTGTCAGGCATATGTTTATGGCTCAAAGAAAAATTAGTAAATCCTTCCTAATTTCTAGAATTAGTTTATGAATTTGTTATCTTTTGTTGGCATGATTAGATTTTATGGGTTCAGCTGTCTAATGAAGAATGCCAAGAATTGAATTTAATTCAGTAACAAGTAGGAAATTCCAAAACAGTGTAAAGATGTGCAGCTTCTTCAGCAGGAAGTGGTGATAAGTGTTACTGCTGATTTATACCGTAAATGGGGTTTCATTTACCACTTCCTATTCACAGAGTAGAAGAACCAAAGAAATCTGAAAACTTCTAGTCTGTCTTCTTTTGAGTGTATCAGGTGTCCTTTCCTTTAAGGGCAAATAATATTCGCAGACCACTTGTTAGTCCACCTTTAAAAAAAAAATCCCCCTTTTCTAATATTGGATTTAACAAAATTAACATATTTGGCTGCCAGTGATCATTTCACGCTGTTGTCAAAACGTCTTCTAAATTTACTTTTAATGTGTTTTTCCTTTTGAACTTTAGACTTTCTAATTCTCAAATAAGAAAACAGATAGTAAATTTGAATATAAGTGAATAAAATAAAAAATAGTTCTAAATATATGCAGCAAATTTGGCACTTGGTGGAAATGTGCTTTTATGAACTTATAGAGTATGTTTTTAAAACAGAACAATGCCTTGAATGCCTCTCTTTCAATCTAAGTAACATTCTTAACTTTATTTCTACTTTTACACATTTTTTCCAAGTCCCTTCTTTATTTTGGAAAAAAAATAGTTTAAAGCTTCAATCTATGACTCATATTTTATCCTATTTCATTAATCTCTTTTTCTAATTAGAGCTTTTAGCTAATTATCCTGAAGTCAGCTACTCTAAAATTTTATTATTCTCCATGTTTAAAAGTCCATAGAGGGCTTCCCTGGTGGCACAGTGGTTGAGAGTCCGCCTGCTGATGCAGGGAACACGGGTTCGTGCCCCCGTCCGGGAAGATCCCACATGCCGCTGAGCGGCTGGGCCCGTGAGCCCTGGCCGCTGAGCCTGCACGTCCGGAGCCTGTGCTCTGCAATGGGAGAGGCCACAACAGTGAGAGGCCTGTGTACCGCAAAAAAAGAAAAAAAAAAAAAAAGGTCCACAGAAAAAACATAAGCAATATATGGTTGTCAAAGTTTCAAAACTGGCAGGATCCATCTATTACTGTATCTTCATTATTAAAAATAAAAGTCTTGAGTAAGGAAGTGAATGTAACATTTCTTTAAAGTGGATTTCAATATTTGAGAAACTTTTTTTCTATTCCTGGAGTATCTCTGAAATGTAAATAGAGAAACCACAGAACTCATATTCAGATAGCCTGGAATCACAGATGTTTTTTGTTCCCTAATGTACTTTTGAAACAAAGTACATTTTTTTCTTTTTAACTGTAAAAGTGCAGTGTTAAACTTATACTTCTTAAAGTGGGTCAAAGGGGATAGATGACCTGTGTTTTTTCTCCCTCCATGTGCAACACTGGGGTAAACCCAGCATTGGAATCTTACACTTCTGTCATTCATTGAAAGGCTCAGTATCCCAGAAATCTGATTTTTTTTTTTCATGGCTCTCTTGACTTCAGCCAAATTGGACTTTTAGAAGAACATCAGTGGGAACCACATATCTAAAACTTCAGTTGAAGGAAGGTCCCTACTGTTTCTCCACCCCTGATTTTCCTGGGCCGGGCAAGGAAAAGTGACCAAGTGACCCAAGATAGAAGAGAGAGTTGTGTGTGTTGTGTTCTAACCTCCAGCACCCACAGAGCAAAAATAAATCAAGTCACAGCTTAAGCTGAAAGTTGAGACAACTCCCTGGCCCCCCAGAGTTCTGAAGGCCAGGAAAAGTCCTTCTTCGTACTCTTTTCCCACACTTAAGCAATGGTATCCTTTTACCCATTCACAAACCTGGGCAACCTCCCTGTTCTCTTGAAACAGTAAAGGTTTTGTTATTATATCTGTTGGCTGACTAATCTGACTTTGGTGTAAAAGAATTTTGTCCATCTGTTCGCTCTCCATGTTAAATCGAATCTAACTTGCGGAATGATAGGAGGCCCAAGACTGCTTATTCCAAACTCCTTTTCCCTTTAAGGTCTGTTAACTGTGGACTTGGGCCAAGTTCAAAGTTTCTGTCCCTTTCTTTTGCTGGTCAAGCCCTCCCTCCCGGTCCACCACTGGTTTCTGAGAACTGTGATTGATAAGCAGTGCTTTGGGCACGTGCTTGGTTCATATCCCTCGCTAGAGCCTCACTGCCAGCCTCTGCCAGGTCTTGTTCCTGTGCGTCGCCCTGAACAATGCAGAAGCCTCAAGTATACTCCACCTTCTCAGAGGTGCAGGGCAGACCCCTGCTCCCCCAGCCGAAGCCTCTTCCCTGTCGCATTAGAGGTGGAAAATCAGAGCTCCTCTGTTCCTCTCCCACGGTACCATTCCCAGCAGTGACCACATGTGTATTCCTCCCTTGTCCTTGGCCCACATGGAAGCTCCTTTTCCTCCAGTTGGGGAAGGAAATGTCCTTGATACCCCTACTGGAAATCTGAGTGGCCAGCACTCCTTGCAGCCCCAAGCCACTCATCTGTCCCCTCACTTTCTCAGCTTGATCCAGTCTTTCTGTCACCCTGTAACTGGTCACCAAGGGCTCAGTTTATTGAACTGAGCACCAAAGCCCTCTTTGTATTGAACAAGTTGGGGAGGGGGTGGTACCTGTTTTTCCCTGGCCTAAATCTTCTCAAGTGCCTTTCATCTCTCAAATTTGGTTTGATTTTTCTCCTGCCATGAATAAATGTGTGCCTCTCTATGTCATTTTTCCAGTAATTAGCCATTGCTTTTAAAAAATCATGAGCAAATTTAGGCATACAAAAGTATACCTAATGGAAAACACTCCCACGTTCATGTACCACCCCTCACTTTTAGAAATAATAAATAACAAGTAGAGTTGAAGTCCCTGTGAACCCCTGCCTAATCCCTCCTCTTCCGTTTCTCTCCAGAGGTAACAGCTATCCGGATTTTGTTGATAACCATTGTTGCGTATTTTTTTGTATTTTAATTACACGTGGATAGATGTATAAATGATCCATACTGTTGTTTTTGGTATTGAAATTTTACAGAAATGGTTTGACTCTGTGTGTATGTCTGCAGTTGCTCTTTTCACTGGACGTTGTTTTGAGCTTCATTCATGTTGACACACATGACTCTTGTTCACTGCTCCCTAGTATTTCCTTATATACCAAGGTATTCTTGGCGTTGTATACCAGGGCATTCCTGTTGTTGCTAGTGCTTTACTATGACCCGTAAAGAGGAGGCCTCCTCAGGGAGATGTGGACATTCTTGTATGCATCTCTTCAGGAAGGCCTGATCTTTAAATGCCCAAATTTGATTTTAACCCCGTTTTGAATTGGCCTTTGTGAATCTGGGTAAGTTGCTGCGTCTCCCTGAGCCTCAGTTTTCTTCAGCACAGGGGGGAGGACTGGACTAAATGGTCACTAGAATTCTGTGATTCCTTTCATTTTTCCCTCGGTGCCTCCTTATGCTACATAACATGTATCAGTGATGAGCAACCGTTTAGCATGAGAATCAATTCAGAAAAAATAAAAATCTATTAGTGAGTGTGTGTGTATGTTGTGTGTGTGTATTTAAATTCAGAATGAAAAATGGTTTTGAGTCCCTTGTGAATGTTTTCTTACAATTTAGATTTCCTATTTTATTGACTAGATAAATATTAATGAGAAAACTGGCGCTTCTTTAAAGCCATCAAAAAATTAATGTCAGGGCGTATTCAAGCAACATGGAAGCAACGATGGAGTCTTCTCTTGAGCATAGATGTTGGCTGTGCTGCCAGCCAGGTAGGCTGCATGAAGCCTGGTGGCTCATGGATTGCTCATGAGGTGGGATGACTCAGGGTTGTCATTTTGAACATGAATTATTGTATTATGTGCTGCCAAAAAATGATGCTTTCTAAAAGACTATTGAAATACAGGGGGCTTTGGACTTCCCTGGTGGCGCAGTAGTTAAGAATCCGCCTGCCAACGCAGGGGACACAGGTTCGAGCCGTGGTCCGGCAAGATCCCACGTGCCGCAGAGCAACTAAGCCCGTGCGCCACAGCTACTGAGCCCACGTGCCACAACTACTGAAGCCCATGCGCCTAGAGCCCGTCCTCCGCAGCAAGAGAAGGCACCACAATGAGAAGCCTGCGCACCGCAACGAAGAGTAGCCCCCGCTCGCCACAATTAGAGAAAGCCTGCGCGTAGCAACGAAGACCCAACACAGCCAAAGATAAATCAATAAATTTATTAAGAAAAAAGAAATACATGGGGCTTTTTGACCCTAAATGTAATCCTCTTCAGGAGCTATGTTTTTTGAGATTGTATAGTCGTTTTAAAGGGAGGAAAAAAAAATTGCTCCCTTACTGCTAGGATGAGCTTTGGTTCTTGCTGCTACCGATGACTGCCTCCTCCTTTGCAGTCTCTAATCATCTGGGACTAGAGCACAAGCCAGGTCTTTGGAGCTGTGGGCTTGGGAACTCTCCTAACAGCAAAGATCATGGTTTAGCCCAGAGATGTTGTGGCAGCTACTTGGGTTGCTCGTTGTCCTTTGTCTCCTTCTTGTTCATGGCTGAACATGAGGAGAAATTACCTTCAGAGAAGTACTGTAGTTATCATGAAATTTAATAACATTCGTGCCAGAGTAGTAGTGATAGCTGTTAGGATCTCTCTGTTTCATGTAGCTATGAATATAAACTTGTATTAAATAAACTTGTATTATTCTAACAGATATTATGATGGATCCAACAGCTTTCCCCTCTCTCCTATTTTTAGCAGGATCAGGGGGAGTGACCCAGCTCCAGGGATGGGCCTTGATTAATCTCAGTTTAGGGATGGGTTTAGATTAATCCAATCTTGGTAACTGCCCGGGGCAGTGATTAGTTGAGGAGCTCAGTCTTGGCCCCCAGAACATGACATTCCCTTGGTTATAAATCCAGAAATGAGACATGAAGGAAAGGTCACTGGAGGCTTTGGGGAAACATTTCCTCACTTTTAAGAGAGAGGCACAGGAAGATGATCTCTTTTCTTCTCAGTATTGCTCTTGTAGTCAGGAACTGCTATCAGTCAGAGGATGAAATTGATACTCCCACGAGGGCAGAGCCAAAGGAGATGCAGAGAAATGAGCCAGAACTACTGGATTGAGCCATCTCGGAACCTCAGCTTACCACTGGGCTTGTCATATGAGTCAACACATTACCTTAAGCTCGTTTGATTTGGGGTTTCTGTTATTTGCAGCAGAAAGCATCCTAATTGATATAATTATATTATCATTCTTATGACTGGTTATTCTTTTAATCCTGGAGTAGCCTCAGAAAGTTGTCTTTCCTTTATAGTAAGTATTAACACACTATATATTCTACTGATATCATTGTCAAAACTAATTGTAATGTAGAGATCTTCATTTTCTTAGTGTCATAAGATTTCTCAGCATCCCTACTATTCTCGCGAGTGTATGCTGACACAACTTTGAACTTGCAAGGTTTTCTTAGCTGTCTCCACACTTAGTAGAATTTAACCTTTACCTAGTTACACGGAGGTATTTAACCTTTCATTTAGGATCTACTGCATACATGTTTCTGTGTGCAACCTAACTGGCAAAGAGAGGATGGAACCCTTGCTTGATGTGAGAGCAATTCAGGACAGTATGTTAATAAACCCAATAACACAGTATTGAATTGCTGTGCAACAGCCAGGCCTGGAGGTAGGGATGGACAGGCCTGAGTGGAGAGGACCGCAGGGTAGAGTGGCACCCTCAGAGAAGGCTGCCGAGTGAGGTAGCCATGCACGGGCAGAGGGGAGGAGGTGCGGGGCCCAGTGAGAGAAACAGAGGCTGAAGTTGGAGAGAGGCTGGGAGGGTGGCGGCGTAGGGAGAGCGGTGCACCTGGGGGGAAGGCTGGATTGCCAGGCCGAGGAAGTTGGATCCATGGCTTCTTGAATAGGGAGGTGACATTACCACAGGGATTGTTGAAAGCTGTTCTCACAGTTGCATGCTGTGAACTGGGGAATCAGACCAGCAAGAGGTGTTGGCACAGCGCCCTGGGAGGCTATTACCATAATCCATGCATGAGGTGACAAGATCTGCCGGATAACGGCATCTGAATGTGTAATATCTTACATCTGTGTGGAATTTCAGAGTTCCCACAGCACAATCAAGCACATGATCTAATTTATCTAATGAGATTCTCTTAACCTTTTTTATGGATGAGAATGTGGAGGTTCAGAACAGATAGGCAACCTCCTAAAAGTTATTAATGACAGAACCCAACCTACAGTCTAGGACTTTTTTTTTTTTTTTTTCGGTACGCGGGCCTCTCACTGTCGTGGCCTCTCCCGTTGTGAGCACAGGCTCTGGACGCGCAGGCTTAGCAGCCATGGCTCACGGGCCCAGCCGCTCCGCGGCATGTGGGATCTTCCCGGACCAGAGCACGAACCCGCGTCCCTTGCATCGGCAGGCGGACTCTCAACCACTGCGCCACCAGGGAAGCCCACAGTCTAGGTCTTTTGACTTCCAGGGCCAAGGCTTTTCAATAATAACATAAGTGATATTTCCCATTTTTAGTGAAATTCAAGTTGTGTTAATTTGACTGTGCTCTACAGCATTTGTCTGTCACCTGGCTCCTGAAAGCAGCATCAGCCAAAGCTAAATACCAGTTCACAACTCTTATAAAATGTTGAAAACCTCTGAATAGTGAACAGACGGTTAAGTATCACAGATAATGGTAGAACCTCCTCCAATAACAGAAAGGTAATCCTTCTAACAAATACAAAAAACAAAAGTCTGGGTCAGTAGAAAGTTTCCTCAATGTTTCACGTGAATGGAGAGTAACTGAGACTTAAGGGCGCCTCAAAATGGCTTTGTTGAATGAAGGTGGAAAAGTTGCCCATGACTCCTGACTACAGGTAAAAACAACCTTGAAAGAACCGGAGTTACATCTTAATAAAATAGAATAAGGAAAAGTATTCATTTGGCAGGCATTTTGATAGACATCATCTTTTACTTAAAATGTGAATGAACTATTAAAAGATGGAATGTTGGATGACTTTAGTCTTCCAGTTAAGAAAGTTATTTTCTGAAGATACAGTAAGTATTTTGAAAGTCATGAATTTTTCTTCTTTTTTACTGTGCTAAAAAAAACCCATACACACACATAAAATAAAGTTTACCATCTTAACCATTTTTTCAGTGATCAGTTCAGTAGTATTAAGTATATTTACATTGTTGTGAAATAGATCTCCAGAAATTTTTCATCTTGCAAATCTGAAACTTTATGCCCATTAAACAACAGCTCTCCTGCCCCGCCCCCTCCCTTCAGCCCTTCATAACCACCATTCTATTTTCTGTTGCTATGAATTTTGAAAATTGTGAATTTTTAAAAAATGTTAACATCAAGAAACATCCATTTCTTGCCTACCGCGTGTTTGGCATTGTTCTTGATGCGAGGACCAAAAAGAGATAGAGGCTAGAGAGAATCCCTAGAGGGTCTTTGTTACACTGGATTTGGAGATATATAAAAAGATAAATCACAATAAAAATGTGTTAAATGAATGATGGCCACAGTGAATTCTGTGTGATGCTGACAATAATATTTGTGCTGTGTTGCTCAGTTTTGCTTCAGTGACTGCAGACCCTGCAATACTGAGGTACCTTACAGGAGGAAATGTGAGCCAGATAACCTGGGGGTATTGGGTATGAGATTGTATTTGTTAACATTACATGGTTATTAGTGAAGGGAAAGAATAAGAAGCTGTTCTGCTGGATTAGCTTGGGTGTGATTGTTGCGTATTTCAAGATTCACAAGCGTACCTGAAAAGATTCCCTGGGGGAAAAGTGCCACGCAGAGAAGAAGGGGCGAATCCACTTGGTTTACGCCTTTGCCATATATGAAGCTGGAGCCGGCAAGCAGCCTTTTTGGGCGTTCTCAGTGTTAATATGTAGAAATACTGTAATAATGTAGCCGTTGAAGGCTTTTCTCCCTCAAAATAGCTGCAGTTAATGTTTCAGTCACTTTAGAGGATGCATAATTGACTGTTTTCTTGAAATGTCTTGGAAACCGCTTTAAGGGGCTCTACAGAGAATGTGAAGGAGTAGAAACATCTGAAACAAAGCTGAGTAGCCAGATGATGAGGATTTAGCAAATTGCAAGCGAGCTGTATTCACTGACTGGTCCCTTCAGAAAGAGCAGCAGCCTGTTCCTGTTCAATGGTAGAGGATGCTGGTATTTGTGAGCGACTTTGTGGTTCTTTGTAGTTGAAATTGCTGAGTTAAGTTTTGAGCTACCATAGTGGGGGGAAATAGGTGAGGGAGGGGTTGAACTGTTGAGTGCTGGAGCCACAAATGACTTTCACATGCTACCTGTCAGGCTGGTTGAGTGCCTTCTTAGCTTTGGCTTCAGGTTGGAATCACTTGGGGAGCTTTAAAAATTACTAGTGCGCAGATACCATCCTTGACCAATTAAGTCAGAATCTCAGAATTTGGGGAAGGGAGCAGGCCTAGTCATGAGTATTTTTCTTTTTCTTTTAAGTTCTTGAGGTAATTCTAAAGTGCAGCCAGGGCTCAAAGCCCTTTTAGCTATTTCAGCACTAGCCAGAAAGATGCAGGGAACATTTATTAACGTGTATGTGAAGTACTTGCTAACTGTATAAAATAAATATGCAGGCTTTCTCATCCCTGCCTTCAGATAGGTGGGGTTTTTTTTTTCTTTCTTTTAGCCAGTTGCAGATTCTAAAGAAACAAATGGAAGGAGGTGGAAATAAAACAAAAAGAGGCCTCAACAGCCTTCTTTAGGGAAGGACGGGGCACGAGGGGTGGGTAGGAAGCTTTGTTTATCTGTATTTCAGGAAGTGGAAAATATGGCATGTTCTCCATCTATCTAAATTATGTACCTTTGAGGGATGTGTTCCATTTGTGTCAAAATAATGAGGCATATAATACGCTTCATTTAACATGTGTGGGAATTCTTTGCAGAGTAATTAGCATTCCTTTCTTCAGCCTGTATTCAGAGGAAACATACCATTCACACCCTCTCTGTGTTCACATTTTCCAGTGCGTTGGAGAGCTTTTTTTCAAAAGAAATCTTTGTCCTTTTCCTAATAAGCCTTGGATTATATTTGAAGAAATTTAGCATGTCTTTCTTTCTTTTTCTGGCAGGAATTGATTTTAAAATCAGAACGATAGAACTAGATGGAAAGAAAATTAAGCTTCAGATATGGTAAGTAAAAAAAAATATATGCACACAGCATTTCTACCTTAATCAGGAATTGAATGTGGGAATTAAAAGGTGAATTGTGGTAAATTAGAGGTACCGTTTGGTAGCTAAAACTTCTTTATCAGAACCAAGGGGAAATGGGTAGGTGTTCAAAGGTGTCTTCACCAAGAGTGGGATGGTAAGGATGATATCACTAAGTCTCACAGCCAGGAGAAATTTGAGAGCTCATTCTTCCAAAATGCTAATTTTATAGGGGAGGAAACTAAAATTCTAAAGCGTGTCAGTTATTTTTCCATTGTAGTTGTTGCAGCTATGAAATCAGATAAGGCAAAGTAGGCAAGTGGTAGGAACCCCAAAGTTCCTACCCCAAAGTGCTGATCTGGAGTCCAGCCTCTAAACTAGGGACTTGGTGTTCTTTGCTTCCCTTCTTAGGGACTACTTGTCCTCATTTGTAAATTGATTGGTCAGACTGATGACATCTGAGTTCCCTTCCAGCTCAGATATTTTCTCATTTATTTGCATATTTCTTCTCCTTAAATAAAAAATGGGGAACACTGCACTGGGGAATAAGGAAGGGAAAAGGCATGCCTGTCATCTCTCGTGTTATAATATGCAAGGCAAAGATCTCACGATCAGCCAACTCCGACTGGTTAATTCCTCAAGAATTTGTCACACTACAGTGAATAAATATGGTTCCTGCAGATTGCCTGGTTGAATATTTTTGGCTTGAACTCAAACTCTTAGATTTTTTCTTTTTTTTAACCTCTTTAATTGCTTTCAGTGTAGGGCCTTCCATGGAGCCACATAGATTTGGAGCCTTGAGGAAGGTTTTGGATGATGTTCACTGACCTAATGTGTGACAATAACAGCAGGAAACAAAGCTTAGAAATTTAGAGCATCATAGACGTAAGAAGGAAGCAGGGCAAAATAATAAAGTAATACATATATATCAGCTTTTTCCATAGGCTGTTTTTCTTCTTTGAACTTCAGAACCGGGATAGAACTAGAACCTTATATTGAAATCCGCCAGCCTTTCTTTTATAGGAAACTGGGACTTAGAGGGGTTAAGTTCATCTGAAGGCATATGTCTGGGTTAGTGATGGAGCTGGGACAACTACCCAAATCTCCTGGAACCTTGTGTCAGCTTCATGTATTAGCCTTGTGTAGAGGGTTCCCCGTATACTTCACTGGAAAACATTGTGTAGGTCACCACAAGCTACTCTTCTCATCTGTTGGTATTTAATAAGAGTCAAATATTTTAAAGAAAAAAAAATTTTTTTTAAGGGGGAAGCAAAGAGAATCTCTGACTCTATGCTGTACAGTCCTGATCATAACAATAAGGAATGTTTCTAGGAGCCTGTGGGTAATCAGCTAATTAGAACCCCATGGCACTATTTATCAGTCCTCTTGGCAGCAAAGTAGTCTCCATTTAATCTTCATGACCTGCATTTAGGATGCCAAATGCATCCTTGCTGCAGAGCTGGTTCTAAATCAAGTAGCATGTTAGAATCAAAATATGGTTATTCTGGGCTTCCCTGGTGGCACAGTGGTTAAGAATCCACCTGCCAATTCAGGAGACACTGGTTCGAGCCCTAGTCCGGGAAGATCCCACGTGACATGGAGTGACTAAGCCCGTGCGCCACAACTACTGAGCCTGTGCTCTAGGGCCCACATGCCACAACTGCTGAAGCCCACACACCTAGAGCCCGTGCTCCGCAACAAGAGAAGCCACCGCAATGAGAAGCCCGCGCACCGCAATGAAGAGTAGCCCCCGCTCGCCGCAGCTAGAGAAGCCCGTGCGCAGCAACGAAGACCCAACGCGGCCAAAAATAAATAAATAAATAAAAAATATATGGTTAGTCTGCTCAACGGTGTTTGGCCCCTGTTTTCCTCATGATTTGTTTGCTGAGTCCCAAACAAGTGCCTGTGTATCTAATCCTGATCGGTGAGAGGATGGCAGGATAAGATGATGGTACTGTGAGGCCAGGGCCTGCACTAAACAGCCAAGGCCTAGAATGCTTGAGTCTCATTCAAGGGTATGAGCTGTTTAGTGGCAGAACTGGGACCACAGCCCACCTGAGCCTGTTTCCTTTTCTGTAGAACAGGGATGATGGTAATACCACCACATTGGGCTGTGGTGGGCATCATTTGAGCACCATGTGAAAGTATTTTATGTAAGGTATACATTTTATGTAAGGTATACATAAATGGTAAGGTATTTATTAATGTTTTAAATTTACTATATTTCCCTTAGGCCTTTATCTCATTTGAGTTTGGTGTGTGTTAGATTTTTAGTATATTTCCACAAATGCTTCTTTTTTAGTGTATTTCCACAAATGCTTTTTTTTTCTTTTAGGAATATTGATTTTTCCCAGATATCAAGGAAACTTGACTTCCTTTATAGGGGTTGCTTTGGTAAATGTAATTCGAAATGTTGGCATTTTTCAGAATGTATTCAAATGGTACGTCATCCTCCAAAAAAGCAAGAATAAATGCAAGTTGATGTAATTTTGAGGTATTGTTCATATTTTGAAGTCTTTGTCAACAATTATGTGTTGAACTCCATGGTCTCATTTAATCATGGGCTCTAGAGCTGAAAAAGTTCTTGAGGAGACTCATTTTAGTGTGCTCTGCAGAGCAGAATTTACACGGTAGTAAGTCCAGCCCAACTGCTTGCTTGGTACAGAAATCAGACTTTCAGTCAAGAGAGCAAAGTGCCTTAATCATTGGGCATTTATAAAAAGGATTAGAACTGCCTCTAGGAGTCCAAGAATTTAGAACTATTCTCTATTCTGTTCCTCATCTGACTGACGAACACATGCCAGTTCCTAGCAGGACCATGCATTTTCCTGTTGATGCTTTTGTCATCAAGGTCCAAGTTTTTCACCCAAGTCATTGTGAGCTCCCAACAGGCTTCCAGAGGCGCAACAGGCTCCCTTTGTGTCTCGTTCCCCATCTCCCTGAAACCACTGCATTTGTGAGCAGACCACCATTATATCTCCTACAGCTTCGAGTGTCTCCTCAGCGATACTTGTGATGACTTTGCAAACCACTCTCTCCTTTGTTTTAAATTTTAGGGACACAGCGGGTCAGGAAAGATTTCGAACCATCACGACAGCATACTATAGAGGAGCTATGGTGAGTGTGTTTTAGGGTTTTGTGGAAGTAAAACATGAATATTCATTTGTCAAGTTTGTAGGATTCAAGCTAGAGTCTAGTACATTGGAGAAAATAGATTTTTTGACGTGCAAACAAGACATTTAAAGGGTTTTTTACGTTTTGTGTTTAGTAGCTGTGTACTCTACCATTGGTCTTCATTATATTAATCATGTAATTAGCTTGGAGATGTTTTAGAACTCCTCCACACATTCTGAGTGATCGTATATTTTTGTGCTTTGTCCTTTTATTAATACCTTTGCCAAATCTTAGCAAAACACAAGCCCTGTGACTAAATATTCATTTCTTGCACCCTCTCCCCATTCAGCCCTGCCACCATCATCCCTTATCTCTCACCAGGTCCACAACATCCACTCCTATTGGCTCATCTCTCTGGAGTCTCCTCCACCAGCATTCTGCCAGCTGGCCAGGAAGTAGCCAAATGATCTGTGACTCTCTGAGGCTTAGAATCTGGTGAATCTTGACTACCAGGTCCTTCTGTGCTATATCCTAGCCTTATCCTTGTTATCATAACCTCGTCACTTGGCTCTTTTCCGTCCTAAGATGCTTCATCTATACAACCCATTATACTGTTGGCTCAGGGTAGATTCTGTGTGGTGCTGTGAGTACAGTGGTGAGTAAGGTAGCTTAGAAGCTGAGCTCTATGGAACCAAGCCTAAAACGTCTGAACCAGAACAGGGCTTTATCTCTGGCTTTTAGGCCTAAGCCAGGTATAACTTGGAGCTTTAAATGATGATGAAACCCAATATGCTTTGGGAGTCTTGGAAAGTTGAAAAGTTGAGATCACATAGCCCAGCCTAGTAGACTCTGGGGTGCCAGCTGCCAACTTACCCAGCTCATTGCGTAAAAGACCGTTGTGCTTCTGAGAGTGGTGTGGACGTGACGGAGCTGTAGGGGTCTTAGCTGTCCCTTTGCTGCAGGAAGGTGCGATCTGAATTCACAGATCCCTCTATTATCATGCTGCTCTCTCTTCCTCCTCCACTGCCACTCACCCTCCAGTATTTGAGTGCCAGTGACATCCCCACACAGAAGTTGGGGATTCCTTTTGGGAATTCCTTTTTGAAGCTCTACCACCTTGGGACTCTATACCACTAACCATTTTATATGTATGTGTTCTCCACCCTATAATACTTTGAAGATTGTAAAAGGTCATCCTTTTAAGAAGGGCAGTTGTCAGCTACTCTCTGCTTAGATTGGAATCAAAGGGAAGGGACTTATCTTGTGTGGAGAAGTTTGTTTGTTGTTTATTTCCTCCAGAAAGGATTTTGGGGGTAAATAAGAACATCTTAACAGGGATGATTTAGAATAGTTTATAGGTAATTTTGATTAGAGGCATCTTATAAACACAGGCCTTTATATTGACCAATTTCTTTATTTTCTAGGAATGATGTATTGATACCACTTGCAAGCTTGTTTTCAATACAGAGTGGGCAAGAACACTTAGAATGTGGAGCAAGTGTCTTCCTTGGCTGTGTAGCTCTAGTTCATGGTATAAGGAAAGAGATCATTGAAATGTGTTCTTTAATTTAGATTTCATTTATCTACTGCCTAGCCTTTTTTCACATTACTGCAAATAATTAGACATTGTTGCTGTTCTAAGATATCTTGTCCTTTTCATTTTGAAGGTAGGGATTTTTGTCTCTTGCTTTACTACGAATGCCAGTGCCTTACACATAGTAGATGCTCAATAAATACTTGCTGAAGGAGTGAATCAGTGAACAATTTCAGACCTAGAAACAATCTTAGATACATGTTCAGGAAATCCTGCTCTACTTGAGTCTTGGATCCCGCGTGTCATCTGTTCCAGTGGGATGTGGGGCCGTTGTGTTCTCATTTCAACAGGTGGTGGTTCTGGCAGGTTTAGTTTGGTTGGCTCAGGTATGCAGCGTTTTGGTAAGCACAGTACTGAGTCTGACACCATGGCAGAGTCCTTTGGTCTGTTTCAAACTATTGAGCAACATTTGTAGGCATAGCAGTAACCCTGACGGACAATCTGGCTTTGGGGGGAAAAGGCGCCATATCATTGCATTATCGCCATTTCTCAGTACTGTCTTGTGAACTCTTAGGAGGCCGTTGTTGTTAAAGGTATGTATACTAGATATATAAGGTTTTTACCTGGTATACCGGAACTTGTATTTCCAGCTGATTCGTAATATCAATTAGCTTACAAACATAGGGAATAGTCAAAGGGTTTCTGCTACTCAAACCAAAGATATAAATTAATAATTGTTGCCAATTATTGAGTCCAAGCTGTGTCCTGGATTCTAGGTAAAGTACTTTACAAATAACATCTCAGTAGATCCTCAAAAATCCATTGTGGAAGATGTGCTGTCTTCATTTCCCAAACGCAGACTGAGAGGGATAAAATAACTTCTCCAGGATCTCCCAGGTAGCATGCGGTGGAGCCCAGACCTGATACCTCTGACTCCAGAATCTGTGCCCTTAACCACTACACTGTGTTCACACTTCCTGTGCTAACCACCCAGAGTGCTACTTGACAGACAGCAGTAAAGATCAAGGTTGTCCACATAGCCCAAAGGGAAGTAAAGCTCCGGCAGTGTTTTGCTTAATTTTACTATTGTAGGTAGCTAAGCTGTTTGAATCAGGAATTATTCAGATTGCATTTTGAGACTTTTAAAAATTATGGTAAGATATATGTAACATAAAATTTAACATTTAAGTGTACAGTTCTCCACTTTGATTTTTTTTTTTTTAATTACCTTGGTAATTGTAAAATCTACTTTACAGTGTAGCCAAAGTTAAACATTTGCATTTGAGGCTAGGAGGAGGGAGGATAGAGAAGAATGTTGTTTGTCATTTAAATTTAAATAATTATGTATATTTTTCTGGTTGTCAGAAGGTTACGTGTAGTATAGAAAGCTTTGAAAATCCTAAGAAATCATCTAAAATCCCACCACCATAAGAGATAGCTTCTGTTAACATTTTACTATGTTTCCCGGATTCTTTTATCTATGTGTATTTTATATGATTTACATTTATTTACATTTATATTTTGTATTTATTTACAAAGTTGGAAGCCAGACCCTGAAAGACTTTGCCTGCTATTTAAGGAATTTTAGTTATGAGTACAATGGCGAGATGCCAAAGGATTTTAAGCAATGAAGTGATAACTCTGGTACCCTCATGGAGAGTGGATTAGAGGAGGTTAAGAATGAAAGCAGGGAGACGTAAGTCATCCAGGTAAAGGCTAATTGATGAGAATGTGAGTAAGGCCTTGCGTGTGGGGTATCAGACTGTGGAAATGTGGAGGTTTTTGAGTCTACAGGACTTAGTGACTGACTAGTGGTGGAGCAGATTACTCCCAAGGGTCTGCTTGGGCTGGCTGGCAGGGATGTATTGCCCTTCTTCAAAACGAGAGTACAAGGAGGAAGAGAAGATTTGAAGGGGACAAAGACAACTTCCTATTTCACTTAGTTGAGTTTTCGGTGACCACAGGGGCCATCTGGGAGCCGATGCCCTGTCAGTGTTCTCCAAGGCACACCTGACCCCTGTCTGTGTCTTCAGCCTCATCTTGTGCCCTTCTCCCATTGGATCTGGGCACTCTTGCCAGGCTGACAGTCTTTTTTTTTTATATAATTTAAATTTATTTATTTTTGGCTGTGTTGGGTCTTCGTTTCTGTGCGAGGGCTTTCTCTAGTTGCGGCAAGCGGGGGCCACTCTTCATCGCGGTGCGCGGGCCTCTCACTATCGCGGCCTCTCTTGTTGCGGAGCACAGGCTCCAGACGTGCAGGCTCAATAGTTGTGGCTCACGGGCCTAGTTGCTCCGTGGCATGTGGGATCTTCCCAGACCAGGGCTCGAACCCGTGTCCCCTGCATTGACAGGCAGATTCTCAACCACTGCGCCACCAGGGAGGGCCAAGCTGGCAGTCTTTTACTCAACCTAGTAGGTTCTGGGCCTTCCTGGTGAGCAAGATATTTATCACATTTCTGCTATGTCCCAGGCACTGAGGGCTTCCCCTCTTCACTCCAGCCTCTACCCCTTTGCCCAGTTCAAGTCTACTCAGCCCTCAGACCTTGGCTTTAATGTCATTTTCTCAGGGAAACCTTCCCTGAGCCACCCCAGCCCCTCAACCAGATTAGGTTAGCATTTTTACTCAGAGCTCCTCATGCTTCGTCATAGTGATTGTCTAAATTATAATTAATTATATAGTTATTGGTTCATTGTTTTCTTTGCTAGCCATCCATGAGAAGAAGGGGCCTTGCCTATCTTATTCACTACTAGTAGCATTTGGTATACTACCAGGCACATAGTAGGTGCTCACTAAATATTTGTTGAAATGGATGGACGGGGGGTGGATCTAGCACTTAACACACAAATGTGGCCTTGTGATACAGATTTTGGAATAGGTAGCATACAGGTGTCAGTTGAAACATTTAGAAGATAAACTGTTTAGAAATACCAGACGTGGGGTCTTCTAAGATATGATGAGGATGCTTTTCATTAAACTGTGTAACAAATGCATTATATTTTAAGTGTCTGTGATTTACTTAGACAAATAGTAACTTTTTTTAGTTTAGTAACATTTCAGTCAGTTCATATAAAAAGAAATAAATCTAAAGCCATATGGTTACAGTCTTAGTATAAGAGTCGGAAACAAGATAATTTCTACTTAGAATAAACAAGTGCACAACAGAAGCGATTACCTCTTACTCTCAATGTTATCTCTATTTTAACTTAAACATCCTTTTAGCTTCAGTTGGTGCCAGTTTTATTATATGAAGTCAGGTAAAAAGGGTATATCACCTTTACCATAATCACTAATTCATTACAGGTTAAAAGTGAAATAAATGTTAACAGAGTATTTATTTACATGGTGAGACAATGGAAGATTTTATTTATTTCTGTTTCTCTGTACTTTAAATTTTTATTATAAATTCCTTCTATAAAGACAGAAAAAGGACAAACACAAGCTTTCTGGAGGAGAAGAGTACATTGACATTATGTTCTTTAACTTTAAATGTATAAAATACTAAATAACGGTCTTTTTTCCTCTTATAGGGAATTATGCTGGTCTATGACATCACAAATGAAAAGTCCTTTGACAATATTAAAAATTGGATAAGAAACATTGAAGAGGTATGTATGGAAAGAGAATGGATACTAGAGAAGAGTCCTGCTGGGTGCTTATAAAGGGCTCCTCCCTTTATGAGTGTCTCCCTATCACTCAGCTGAGCTGCTAGGAAGTAGGGCGCGGGCAGGTCAGGCCCTCTGCTCTGAGGAGTGCCAGGGAGGGTGACATCTCTGGTACCTCCAGTCTGACTTCTCTGCTGGACTGGGGGGAGGTCCAGACAGAGGAGCAGTTTCACAGAATTTTAAACTTGGCCCTGATCTTGAAAATAATTTAATCCAAGTCCCCATTTTACACATGAGAAGACTGAGGTCAGAAAGAGGTGACTTGCATGTGCTCATAGAGCCTTTAAAAAGGAGAGCGAGGATTAAAACCTCTGGTTCTCAGGTTCTGTCTATTCCACCATGCTATGCTGTTTGATGGGCAAAAATATATATTTATTCCGGCAGTTTATCATTTTGCCCTTCTAACATTTTCTTCATCTTAGATATTTAAAATTTGGTTTAGTTCCAGTTTGATTGGTATGAAGATTTTTTTTAATGTCTTTGACATTTCAGAAAGAAATCTGACTGTGAAATAATTTCATACACATTTATATTAACCCACGTGAATTTATTGTTTAAGTAGTTCAGAATCCAGAATACCTTCTGCATTGGCTCACTTAGTACCGAGGTGTTCTCCCTTCTTTGACCCAAACTAACATTTGGAAGTTTTTTTGTTAGATAACTTTAAGTTTTATTTTTGTTTGTTCATGTACCAAAAAAGACATGAGAATGACTGCAAGCCTTTGGGAAAAATGTTCGCATGGACTCTTATGCTGTAGCTTTCCCCTCCTCTCATCTTTAAAATTTTTCTGTGAATCAGGCCTTATGTTGAATGAAAGATTATTTGTCTTATAATTAAATTTCTGGATCTGTTTCTGACAGGTTAAGATTTGCCTGTTGAGTAACTGTGTTTTTCTCAGGTTGTTTGTCTAACATACTGTTTTCTCCCTGCAGCATGCCTCTTCAGATGTTGAAAGAATGATCCTGGGCAACAAATGTGATATGAATGACAAAAGACAAGTGTCAAAAGAAAGAGGGGAGAAGGTAAATTTAAACTGAATGCATAAAGATTGGAATCTACTCACGTTAAGCATTCATTTTCTTACTATTATTTAATTATTGATTTAAGTTTTAAAAACATCTATATTTTAATCTGTTAAAAAAACAACAAAAGGGTTGTAATCCATACTTGAATGGTATGAATTAGTATTCGAGCTCCAACTCCATATACTGTGTAGTCATGACTCATTCGTAAAGAATTTGCTGTTTTCTGGGAGATACAAATTGGTCCTTTTTCAGATTCCTGCAGCTTAGAGTTCAGGTTATTTCTTCCATATCTGTGTGTAAATGCCCAGTTTTGAAGTTAAACCAGTTCATTCTCTTTGAAAAAAAAGTAGTAGGATAGGTGAAGTTTCAACAGTAATCATTTTTCAATTTATTTTTTTTTTAAGAATATTTTACTGCACATTAGATTTAGGTCATTATGGAGTTTTAAACTCTTCATTAAGCTACGGATATCATTTATAGGCATTTCTCTATTTTATGTCCTGTAAAACAAGAGTTTATTACATGTACATATTCATTTCTTTGACATTTTCCAAATTGACTTAGAGGCTTCAATTTTTTAAGTCTTGGAATTTTGCTTTAGACTTTTTTTAGTGATATGTGCAAAATGCATTTTTCGATCCGACTGCGAACTTTTTCCCCCTAAAAACATTCACTTAATCTTGGTGTTGCAAATGAACTGGGAACTCTTTGGAAATAGGTGGAAATGTAGAAGAGTTCACAATTTGCCACAATCAATAGAAACCCAAGCAGTGAGTACTTAGTATTTTAAGCTTTTGTTCTTTTATGCACCAATTTGTTAAAAAATAATGAAAAGTTACAATACTAACTGTTGGAGGTTTGTACTTTGGAAGCAGATAAAAGGGGCAGATGTATCCCAAATTAATGATAGGGGTGAATGTCTCATAGGTTTGCTAGTGATTTTATTAGAGAACTACAGGTATAATCGAAAAGAAGGGAAGTACTTAAGTTATGTTTTGAGTGGAAGTGGTGCCATTTTACTTACTTGTGGTGATGAAGTTAGATATCTAAATTTCAAACATGATATAGTAGAAGAAAGCAAAGAAATTTGAGAACCACAGGAGTTCTGCACTAGGTACGCTCCCTTTAGGACTCTGAAAAACCTAAAAAATACAAATGTTCTGTATGCATTTATTTATTTTGCACTGAATTTAAATGTTTCTTTTTGTCTTTCAGTTAGCAATTGACTATGGGATTAAATTCTTGGAGACAAGTGCAAAATCCAGTACGAATGTAGAAGAGGTGAGAAGGAATTGTTTGGTGACTTGTTACGTAGTAGCATTAGTGTCTTAGGTGCCTGTGTTCAAGCAACTCTCCAAGCCTTGATATTTTCTGCCTTAGTGAATGCCTTGTGGGAACTCCACTTCCATTCTGTAAACGTTTATGCTTCTGACTTTTATGTGGATCCTGGTTGTTGGATTTCTAACACCCGTCCTCCACATGGGATATATTAGATTGCTCAATTAAGAGTCACTGAACAGGGCTTCCCTGGTGGCGCAGTGGTTAAGAATCTGCCTGCCAGTGCAGGGAACACGGGTTCCAGCCCTGGTCTAGGAAGATCCCACGTGCTGTGGAGTAACTACTGAGCCCTCAGGCCACAACTACTGAGCCCGCAGGCCACAATTACTGAAGCCCGTGCGCCTAGAGCCCACGCTCCTCAACAAGAGAAGCCACTGCATTGAGAAGCCTGCAAAGAGTAACCCCCGCTCGCTGCAACTAGAGAAAGCCCGCGTGCAGCAATGAAGACCCAACACAGCCAAAAAAAAACCCCAAAATGGGTCACTGAACAGAAGATGGAAGTTCAGGTTAAGTTCAGTTTTGCCCTTTGTTTGGTACGCGGGCCTCTCACTGCTGTGGCCTCTCCTGTTGCAGAGCACAGGCTCTGGATGCGCAGGCTCAGCGGCCATGGCTCACGGGCCCAGCCGCTCTGCGGCATGTGGGATCTTCCCGGACCGGGGCACGAATCCGTGTCCCCTGCATCGGCAGGCAGACTCTCAACCAGTGCGCCACCAGGGAAGACCCAGGTCTTCTATTCTTTACCAAGCGCAGAGTTGTTGATAATATTTTCTTTTTTAAAAACATTTTTAAAACTTATCATAAAAATAGTACATGTACTATGTGTTAATACATGTAATTTATTTAACAATAAAACTGATGGTTTCATAAACATTTAATTTCTCAAGCTATTCATTCTTCACCATGACATGGCTAAAACTTGAGACTTAAGTGACTCAACTAGTGGACACGGATCAGAACTTTTTCTTTCTTTTAAGTAACTAACAGTCATTTTTTCAGGTTGGCAAATGGGTGTCAGGAAACAGGAAGCCTCTACTGATTTATTTACTCAAGCATAGATATGCAGAAAAATGCTTCCCTCTGCTTGCTACAAAAGGATTTCCTTTCATCAGAAAGAGGGGAGCCTCTTCAGTCAGGTTTAATGGTGGAGACAGGAGAAAAGCTTGCTCACTGAGATGGCCCACGTAGGATTGCTGCCACAGAATGAGCTCTGTACCCTGGCTTAATGGAGCAGGCTTCGGTCTCTGTTAGTCCTGAGCCCTGATCATACCTGTGACTTAGAGAGAGTATTGAGTTGGGAATTCCCTGGTCAGGGAACTAAAATCCTGCAAGCCGCTCGGTGTGGCCAAAAAAAAAAAAAAGAGAAGAGAGCGTTGAGCTATGGAAATATAGAACTGCGGATTGCCCGAGCTGCTTACTGGCCAGATATTCTGCAAAAGTTAGCAGTTTTCCCAGGGCTTTAACTTAGCCTCAAAAACTGAGATGGGCTTACTTAGAAACTTTGACTCACAGGTGACCAGTGTGACAATGAGACACTGACAATGAGTGATAATAGTACTTATCATATTGCTTCTTTTTGACTGGTTTAATAATAATCCTTTTGCTGAACATTTTTGGGGGGCATTAGGAGTGATTGGGAACAGACTGACATACCAGTGGGTTTAGCATGGCGACAACTGAGGAAGCCTTAAGAGTCATGTAGAAACAAAGTAGGGATGATAGGGTTTTTTTTAATTATTAATTAATTAATTTAATTATTTATTTTTGGCTGCGTCAGGTCTTAGTTGCAGCACAGGGGATCTTTCGTTGCAGCGGGCAGGCTCTTCATTGCGGCAGTTGGGCTTCTCTCTAGTTGTGGCACGCGGGCTCCAGAGTGCATGGGCTCAATAGTTGCAGCTCATGGTTCTGTAGTTGTGGCACACAGGCTCTCTAAGTTGTGGTGCACGGGCTTAGTTGCCCTGAGGCATATGGGATCTTAGTTCCCCGACCAGGGATCGAACCCCTGTCCTCTGCATTGGAAGGCGGATTCTTAACCACTGGACCACCAGGGAAGTCCCAGGGATTATAGGTTTTAAAAATGTTTGGCTTGGGTTTGGGTCAAGAGGCACTAGGCATAAAATGCCACTGAGATTTGTCCTGCTTCTATTTCACTGATTTCCACGGTGGGGAATTTAGCTGAGCTGTAGGAACTGCTGGGATTTTTCAGTGTTGCGACACAGGAGGTTATATATTCTCAGGTATAAGAGTGAAAGCAATTTGAAAGAGAGGAGGTTGGGAATAAAAGGTGGAGATTTTTGTGAAAACAAATTTTAGAGCTATAGGGTAATTCATAATTATTCCTTCACTTATCAAACAGATATTCAGCATCTCCTAGACCAGGAACTGTGCCCTACTCTGGGGATGCCCAGGAGCTTTAGAGCCTCTGCCTCCCAAGTGATCTTATTATACCCATAATTCAGCAAGTGTCATATTAGGAACTTGTGCCAGATGTTATGTGCAGAAAATACTTGATGAATGACAGTTTGATTACACTGGAAAACCTTTATGATATGATAAATGAAAAGTAAGTTACAGTAGTCATGTGTCTACTGTGATTGCAATTATGTTCTTTTCTCAGTTAAAAACCTCAAAGTAATATATTTATATTTTATAATGAAATAATAAAAAAAGGCTACATTTCTGTTTTAAAAGATATTATAAACATATAATAATGAAATCTTTGGTTTACCTTTAGGCATTTTTTACACTTGCACGGGATATAATGACAAAACTCAACAGAAAAATGGTTTGTATGACGCATAATTTTTATTTTCCTTATGCTGTTTTTAAATTTGTTTTCTTATTTGTGTTGTTTATTTATTTAATTAAAGGGATAGGCCTGATTATAATATAGTCACATAAACCCATTTTTTCCCTGACTTACATTTTCACCCGCTTAAACTTTGATTCTTATTTCTGTTTCTTCAAATTTCTTATTTCTGAGCTGCAGTTGTTTCAGTTCTTTCCTCTGGCTCTTTAAGTGGTCTTTATTTTTATTATTATTTTTTAACATCTTTATTGGAGTATAATTGCTTTACAATGGTGTGTTAGTTTCTGCTTTATAACAAAGTGAATCAGCTATACATATACATATATCCCCATTAAGTGGTCTTTAATTGAATTTTGATCAGAATAATTAAAGTAATAAAATGGCAAAATTAAATTTTTTATCTCTCTCTATATCAGTATATAATTATGATCTCAAAGACGCTGAAGTTTGCTTAAATTTGAAACAATCTCAGTGATGAATCATTACGACATCCTGGAAAGTTTGTTTTAACCTGAATCTTGCATATAATTGTATACCTTATGTTACCAACTCTTCTTACCTCCAAGAAAGGGGTTGCCTGTACCAGTATCTTAACATTATTTCCATTATTCCCTTGAAACTTTACACTCTTTTGGTTATAATTTTTTTGAACTGGAGTTAGGAACTTCCTAATATGTAGTTAATATATTAGGTGCTAGCCTTAAAATATTTTTCCTATATTAACCTACTGTTTCCAAAGAAACAGACAACATCAGAGCTTAACTAGTTCCCTTCCTAATTAACCACACTACTAAGGACACATTTATGGCATAGTTAGATATTTTTTTATTTCTTAGGTAATTGGGCTCAAACCATGAAACTTTTATTTCCTTGCTAACTCCATCTTCTGTTTTTTTTTAGAATGACGGCAATTCATCAGGGGCAGGTGGACCAGTGAAAATAACAGAAAACCGATCAAAGAAGACCAGTTTCTTCCGTTGTTCGCTACTTTGATGAACTCTTTCTGAGAGACTGCAGCACACCTAGAGGACCCTTTCCTGCTTCTCTGAAAGCACAGGTCACCCAGCCTCAGAATCATCCTGCCTGGCTGCTACTGAGAGCACCACTGAACCTAGACCTAGATTCTGCACACAGAATGTGCAGTGGATTCCAGCCTCATGGCCCATCAAGATAACAGCCTTCTTCTTTCAAACGTGGAAACAGTGAAGTGGAGACACGTGCAGGACTTAACTTGTTTTTCCTCTGTTTTATTGCGTGTTGCAGAAGCTGCTATCTTTTTCTTTTTCACTTTGCACATCAGTTGTTAGCCTTTCCTTGTTACAGCACAATCTGAGATTCACATCTGCACACTTCTGTCTGATGAGGTTCTAGACAAATTTGCATTCGGGAATGTTTAAAAAAAGAGTAGAACATTTAAAGCAGAGGTTAATATACGAAAATTATAGCATATTTGGTCAGGTTCATATGGCCAAATGTTATTGCATTGATAGCATTTATTTAAGGGCTCTGATTTTCTTAAATAAAAGAGTCATTAAATTCTGATAAACTTTATCTTAAAAATTCATAAAAATGCCCATCTGTTCATCAAAGGCCACAGTTTCTTTATTTCTTCAGATTGTTTACAGTTTTGCTTCATTCCTGACTTTTTTGCCAGAGAGTCTGGGTAGCTGAATAAATCACTTTTTCAGGTGATTTATTGATTACCTCTGCCTAATCTATTGACACTGTATTTGGAAATCACTTTAATGTCGCTTTTCTTGAGTTTTGTATTTGCTCTTCTTTCCTGTGTTTGACCTATTATAGTCACTCACCTAAAACATAACATATTTGAACACTGTTGTCTGTTTCTAAGTGTAAGCTTCTTAAAGTGAAATTTTACATGGACAGAGAGACACACTATTTAGGGTTTTATTTCAGCATCTAATTGTTGTTCCGTCACATCAGCAAACATAATATATTTTTTCTTAGATTCACTCCTTAGCTGTTGGTTTAGTAGTAATGCCCAATTCTTATCATAATCCCTGTCTGCAAGAATTAATGAGTTAGATTTAGACTTAGTTCACAGAACGCTTACCTGTAGGGATAGAAATTAATTTGTGGATGTAAATTTCATAGAGATAGCTGTTGGTAATGGTGAAAATAATGATTTTTTTTTAATTTGGGCTTTTTTTAAAAAAAAATAAGATTAATTAGACCTAGTGCAGCCTCTAGGAAAAGTCTTGCCTTTTCATTAGAGCAAATATGAGCATGGTTTCAGTTTTACAACAGCTGTTGTTGAATGTGTAGAACCCAGTTCCATCTGTTCAGGTGCATTGTTGTAGAACTTGGTCCAGCCATTTGGACCAAAGCCAACCAAAAGACTTAGCTGCCTTTCTCACCAAACACTGGTACTGGTATGCCTTTTGTAGATGAAACCGTCACGTGAGAAAAAAAGGTATTTAGTGTTAACTTAATGTGCCAAATTCATTGTTGTTATTCTAGCCTTCAGTGTCATAACACAGAAGGGAGTAATAAAGAGGTGATTAGGAAATAATAATTATTCTTCCTGTTAGGCCTGTTTTGTTTCACAAAGGTTATCATCATGCTTGATAGTTATGTCTGGGAGATGAAAGTGGAAATGGATTGCTTGTTACCGCAGAGAATTCTGCTTCAAATTAAGATGTATCATTAGAATACTTGGACCAGTCAACCTTTACTACTTGTTTGAAAACTTATGCACAATTTAGTGGCAGGAAATATATACCAGAGCTATTTTTGATGGGTTCACTAAATTTATTGTTCACAAATTTCAGTCTCCTTGCTTTTTTCTTTCTTTTTTTTGTACTTACTTATAGGCTTAAAGGCACCAGTTGGTGTCCCAGTAAAATCAGTAGTTCCTTGATCAAAAGTTGACTGTAAGTCTACCATCTTAAAATTAGATAGATTTCTGGAACAAAAAAGATAATTTCTTAGAAACATCTTGTATTCACTGATTTTCAGAAAAAGATCCCAGCAGTTAAGCTTTCTGGATGGTAACAAGGTAATTTCTAAAAGGCAAGTGCTATGACACCATGTATGAATGTAACTCTCTTAGTAATTTACCTCCAACTCTTTGGTGTCTTAACACTTTGGTTTATATCTCAGGGGTTGTCTGCAAACCAAAACTGACATATTCTGTGGTTAGCCTTTTTTTTTTTTTTTTTTTTTTTAAACAGAATGCTTTGCTTTTGTTTTTTTTCCTACTCTCTTCTGTTGTCTCGTATGGGTTAATAACTAGTCTCCATGAACTTCCCTTTGAAAGAGCCTATAAAAGTTAGATGAGTCTAAAAGTGTTCTTTGAAGTAGCAGCGAACTGGGGGTATATGCTGTTATATAGAAATAAATTGTCCTTGCTATTTTCTTACATTTAGCTTTGCTAAATTGTATATAATTTGAGCTAAGACCATAGGAGATTCACTTTCTGCATGGTAAAATGCCCTAATAAATATTCCACTTTGCTTAATAATGTACATATAGTGCATTATTTTTTCTATTTGTAGATGAATTTAGTGGCAGATAATTGTCTGTTCCCTGCTGAAATCTAGTTTTGTGTGAAGATTTTTGTGGTTTTATGGATAAAGGTACATGAAGGTTTATTGCAGCAGTATTAGTGGTTCAGTGGCTGCATTTTATTATCAGTGTGCTAATTTTTGACAATGATTGGACTAGACCTTTTCAAATGGAGTCTGAGGGTATCAGACAATGAAAATGTGCTGTAACTAAGTAGCATGTAAATCAGTTGATTGTAAAGCGTTTCACTGGGAACTTATTTTAGCTATATTTTACTTCAGACAGATTATGAGAAAATAATCCACCTGTGCATCAGTTAGGAGGTGCTGCAGGGTTTCTTACTATTTACATGAACATTTTGTGCAGTCTTTGTTATAAATTTTCAGAAGACTATACTCTTTACTTTGAAGGACTATTTTTTAATTATACCTCATTTAGCTAACTAGTATTCTAATACCTAGTAGAAAAACAGTGAGCCAGCCTTTAAGTATCCAACACAATTTAGACTATATGTTTTGTTTTGAACTAAAGGCATCATTGGAAAAAGTAGCAGGTAGTTTAGGATAGAACATACATGTCATATCCAGTAGCGCAAAAAAAGTATTATCTTCCTGTCTCCATTAATAAATTTAGCTGTGAAATATAGATAAATGTTTGCAGAAATTTCTAAATAAGAGATTATAACTCCATTTTACAGGTTCTGAATGCTGAGAATCTGTATTAAGGCTTATAGTTCTTCCTGTGAACAGTAAGTGATACGTGTAAGCAGACTTCCTTTCCTAGTTCATGACTTAGATTTCTTTATAAATTTAGTTCTTAATCTTTAAAGATGAGCTTCTAAGCTTAAAATTTTAAAATAGCATTTCATTATGTTGGTTTACTTTTCTCTGATTTTAAGCACTCATTTCTGCTGTCAGATTTTTTATAATTTTTCTTTTAACAGAAAGGACATTCCTTTTTCCTTCTTGTTATATCCAAAGAAGGGGGTGGGGGAATGTCTAAAAATGAAATTCCTTGTCCTAGAGGGACCTAGATGGACAGGATATACTAATAAAATTTCAAATGCTAGCACAATTTTACAGTAGAATTGGTCTTTTTTCAGACTAATAAAATTAATGGGTGTCATGTTCAGCATGAAAAAAACTAAATGAAATTTACAGAAATGAAAATTAGCAAACAACTAGGGATATTTTCAAATTTTACTTCATTTTTTGAAATGCTTGTGCCATACGCAATTGCATTTCTTATTGCCAAGAACTAATAGAACTTCTTGTTTTATTTCTTACCTTTTTTTAAAATGTGAATTTAATTATAATTCATTCCTATGGCCTTACACATGGGTTTTGTTTATTTGCAGCTGACACTGTCCCTTTAAATACTGTAAACTATTTGACTAAAATCATGCCCCTAATGGGAAATATCCGTTTTTTCCATAGAATCATCCTACTGTAAGTTTCAGCATATTTTACTTTTGCTCCAATGGCTTAATGTGAAAAAGCTCCTGCAGATAAAGTGGACCTGTCATGTTGTTACTCTTGTTTAAGCCAATTCATTAACTGTGTACTGATAATGATGCTGTGTTTTTTTTAAGAAAAAATGGATTTTATTCCAGGTGAACTTTTTTTTACAATAATGTTCGTCTAAAATAAAAACTACATAATGAAAATACTTATGTCTCTCTGAAATGGATTGCACATTTTTAAAATGTTTCTTCTAATTTGCTAGGTGTGTGTCTCAAACCGTGGTAGACTTGAGATATTTTAGCAAACTTTACATCTTACTTTGAGTTCTTTTTGTTTTTTTGGAGGGAAATTTTATTTATTTATTTATTTTTTAACTGAAGTGTAGTTGATTTACAATGTCATGTTAGTTTCAGGTATACAGCACCGTGATTCAGTGATTTTTTTTTTTTCAGATTCTTTTCCCTTACAGGTTATTACAAGATATTGAGTATAGTCCCCTGTGCTGTACAGTAGGTCCTTGTTGGTTATCTATTTTATATATTTTAGTGTGTATGTGTTAATGCCAACCTCCTAATTTATCCCCCCCACCCCCACCCTAGAGTTCCTTAAAGACGGAGAAAAATGGCCAGAGCTCCTGCTCATTCTTAATTCAGCATACATTGAGGTTATTCTGTTATAGAACTGCAGCCTTAAATTGATCGTCCTTCCCTTCTTAATCCTTGCAAGTTTAGTTTCTGTTGTTTTCACTTTCAAATAACACAATTGGATGTGATGTTCTGCCAGTGTTCTACCCCTGGGCTGGTGCATGTTTCCGGTAGCTTTTGCCGTTCATCCCCAGAACCATTTTGAACCTTCACTATTCCTCTCAAGCTTAATTTTCCTTTCACTCTTTTTTTTTTTTTCTTAAAGCTCAAGTCTTTATTTTTGGCTGCGTTGGGTCTTCGTTGCTGTGCGTGGGCTTCCTCTAGTTGCAGCGAGCGGGGGCTACTCTTTGTTGCAGCGTGTGTGCTTCTCATTGCCGTGGCTTCTCTTGTTGCAGAGCACGGGCTCTAGGCGCGCGGGCTTCAGTAGTTGTGGCTCGCGGGCTTCAGTAGTTGTGGCTCACGGGCTCTAGAGTGCAGGCTCAGTAGTTGTGGTGCACGGGCTTAGTTGCTCCACGGCATGTGGGATCCTCCTGGACCAGGGCTCGAACCCGTGTCTCCTGCATTGGCAGGCGGATTCTTAACCACTGCACGGCCAGGGAAGTCCAGCCTTTAGGATCTTGAAAAGGTGAGGTTAGAGATTTTCCCCTAAAGCCTCTAGAAGGAAACTATCCTGGCCCTGGCACCTTGATTTTAGCCTGGTAAGACTCATTTCATAATTCTGACCTCCAGAACTATAAGATAAGAGAGTAAATTTGTGTTGCTTTAAGCCATTAAATTTGTGGTAATATGTTTACAGCAATGATAGGACACTAATACAGTTTTCACATTTGTGTCTTTAGCCCCAGCCTCTTTCCAGAGGGCCAGACTTCAAAGTTGATCCGCCTACTGGACACCTCCCCTTGAATCTGCTACAGGTACATCAAACAACATGTCTGAAACTCCAACTCAACTCTCCATCTTTCCTCCTTCTCCAGCAATTCCCACCAACAACTCTAAATCCCAAGAGGAGAAACCTATTCTTTCTCCTCTTCTCTCCATCTTGATAGCACCGTCATCTACCCAGATCCCCAAACAGTTAATCAACCTCCGAGTCTTACACGTCCTAACTCCTTACTCTCTAATCTATCTCCTTGCCCATTATTTTTGCCTCTTTGTTCAGGCCTCCTTATCTTTTGCCTAGATTTCTGCAACCCCTCCTAACCAGTCTTCCAGTCTCTAATCTTATTTTCCTCCAATCCAGTTATCACAGTGCTGACAGGTTTTTAAAACTGAAGTCTTACACCCCTGCCAAACTTAATCCTCATAACCTTGAGAAAAAAAAAAAAACTAAACTCTGTAGCCTGGCAAACAAAGTCCTTTGAGATCCCCACATCTTTCTTTCCCGCCTTAGATTTTGTCACTCTTTAACTCATATGTACCTTTTTTTTTTTCCGGTACGCGGGCTTCTCACTGTTGTGGCCTCTCCCGTTGAGGAGCATAGGCTCCGGACGCACAGGCCCAGTGGCCATGGCTTGTGGGCCCAGCCGCTCCGTGGCATGTGGGATCTTCCCGGACCGGGGCATGAACCCGTGTCCCCTGCATCAGCAGGCGGACTCTCAACCACTGCGCCACCAGGGAAGCCCTCATATCTACCTTTTGAACCACGCCAGTAATTGCATTTCCCTGAACATAACATGCTTTGTCACTCCTTTCCTTACGCTGCTCCTTCTGTGGACTCCCTGCCCCTCGTCTGACTTCTCCTTATCTTTCAGTAACTTTTACTTATCTTCATTCAGTAAGGGTTTCTCTGGGAAGACTTCAGCCACAACCCATCCCTGGTTAGGAACTCCCTCCTGTGTCTGCCCAAAGTGTCGCTCACTACCCTGGATTCGAATCATCTGTTTACTTTCCTTCCCCACTAGACTCAGCTCTTGTAAGGTGGGGACCGAGTCTTTGGTTTTTGTAATCGCAGTATCAGGCAAAGAGCCTGGCATATAGTATGTGTTTAATAAATGTTGAAAGAATCAGTGAACTTCAGTAGTCATCACAATCAACACGTTGCTGAAGAAAGCTAAGTGTAATTTAGGAGCTGTTTGGTTCTCCATTTACTTGTAATTTGAAGAAAGAATGGAAGTAAATTCATCAGTGCCTCAATAAGTTTGGCAATAAAAAGAGAAGCTTCATTATCTGGTTTTTATTCTGGCCCTCATCTTACACTATTTTAGTCTTTGTTAAATATCTTATACTCTTTTATCCTTTATTAAATATAGAAGAATTTTCTTTTAATAAGATAAATCACCCAGAATGCTCTTTATGTATTGATAAATTGAGTAAACCCTCTCTTCCCCTTTCTTCATGTTTTCTACTCTCAAAATTTAGGTTTTTCAATATAGTTCCAGGGATATATGAGAATGCCCCCATAGCAAGTGTGGATGAAAAATGTCTCATGCCATATCAGTAAACAAAGGATGCTGCGACCATCAAGCCCTCAGCCACTGCAGCTGCCCCCTAAAACTGCACCCAGAGGGAACTCAGGATGAAGAAAAGCAGGATACTGACCTTAGATAGCTAAGGTGCATATCAAAGGAATGTTTTCAATGAGCCAAGACTCTTGCGTCTTCCCACACGTAGAAAAGTGCTAAATTCATTCACTTGAGATGTCTGGTTTTTCTTTAATTAACAGTAATCATCAGCTGTCCCAACCACCAGGTTTTGTTTTTGTTTTCAAAACTCCTATATATCTGGCTCCTCCCTTTGGCCCTTTAGAGCAGTCCCGAGCCCTCAGCGAGTCGGCCGAATAAAACATAATTCTCAGCTTTTAGGTTGTGCACTTTTTTTGCAGTCAGTACAAGTAAAATTCATTAATATTAATTAATTAAAAAATATATATACCTTTCCAGAAGCCATCACCCTTGATTTTTTCCCTCCCTCACTCCATGTAGCTCATCAGGTCATTAAATTTTGTTTGCACAGTTCCTAAATCTCTTCAGTCTTTCTGCTTCTCTCCAGACTCCTGCTGTTTCCCTGATTCATCTGCAGATGCCAAAGACCTCTTATCTGAAATCCCATTTTCCATTATCTTTACAAAGGAGATCTGAGCCTGTCACTCCCTTGGATAAACTCCGGACTTGAGGTAAACTCTAACCTGCTGGCCTTTTCTGTCTTATCTCTCCTCACACTGAGAGGACATCCTGAACTACTTTCTGTCCCTCAGAAATGCCCTGCTTTCTTTCACTTTGAGGCCTTTTCACTTGTCCTTCCATTTCTCCCCTACTTCCTAGCTTTGCTAACTCCAAAGCTAAGACCTGAATGACTGGGTGTCATCTTCTTTAGCAACAGCTCACAAGTTTGGATTGGCTGTCCTTCCCCCTTCCTGCATATCCTCATAACCCCTCTACTTGCCTGTCTGGCTTCTCCACTAGACTGTAAGCTCAGTGGAGACAGGGGCACAACTGTTTCATTGGTGTACTCCCAATCCCTAGCATTTTGCCTGACACTTCATACTCACGCAGCATGCGTTTTGAATGAATGAATAAATGGTTGAGTATAAATCTATCAGCACTATCAGAAAATAAAGCTCAAGCGAATTCATTAGTATATTGTGAATTACTGGTAGGTATGTCCAAGCTTTATTGGATAAATTGCTAATATGTGGTATTGCTTTTTGCACCCTCCCACTCCTCCAGGCGCATACCCAGCAGATATCCTTATCCATAGTGTGTGTCAGCCTCTATCCCCCAGGCACCTTTTAGAGATTTAACTCCCAACATCACTTAGTGTGTTTTCAAGTCTTTGGAGAAAACTCATAGTAAGTTCATAAAAACTTAAGGAGTTACAGCACTGCTTCTTAGCCTCACATTCCTCACTTGTAAAAGAATTGTGGAAATCAGTGTAAAAGTGCTTTTTAAACAGCCATACATCATATAAATGTAATTCAGAGAAAACTTGAAATAAGTGTTTCTGGTAAATAACCATGAATGCTGAAGAAGTCTACCTTATTGGTGATTTTGACAGTTTGGTCTAGTTATTTCCTTTTCTATTTTATTGCAACAGACATCAGTTAAAGATGTCTTCATAGATAGGGGGGCAGAGTCATTACATTTTGCATTGCCGTCCCATTTTTTAACTGGACTTGAGGACTAAAATTGAACTGAGATATGGTCAAGATAACGTAAGTGCAAATTCCCCCAATTTATAGCTCTGCATGTTGAGTTGCCTACTTCCAAAGTATTTGAAGCACCTTTAATGGAGACACAGATCTTGGTTAAAATCAGGATAGTCAAATCAAAATAGGGATAAAAGAATAAGCCATATTCTGAAGTCATGGCAGTAATTGTAATTTTAAAAAAGAATAGTTGCTACAATTGACTATTAAATTTAGCTCCAAGCTTCCTGGGAATTAAGATAAAGCCTGAATATGATGAGTTAGCTCTCAAGCTGAGCATATGCATTTGTCAGGAGAAACAAAACTTTTTTCTAGCCCTGAACTCAAACAGTAAATTAGAGATATTGAATAATGATAATGAAATAGTTTATGAAACATGCAAGAAAAAATGTAGATGGCCATTTTGCTACCCAAAAAATGGGGTTCACCTCTTGGTGGGTGTCGAGCCAAAAGACACAACCAAGCCAAAGATCAGGAGAAGGAAGGATTTATTGCTTGCAGCAAGTAAGGAGCAACACTGGGGATCTTTCCCAAAGCAGTGTCTCCCCAAACAGCAAAACTGGGGAAGTTTTAAGCTAAGGGTACATGCATATTTATGTAGGCGCTTGAGCAGAGGAGAATTCAGCATAGAATTGAGGCAAAGGTCGACAGAGTCCAAGCTTTAGTTGATTGAAGTCACAAGGGTCAGAAAAGGTCAACATCATCACCCCTTAGGTTCCAGTTGATCTGGTGGTTGAGGCTTCAGGTTAATCTTTACCATTGAAACAGAGCTGGGAGTCTTTACTACTGATATATTATCTTTGCTATTGTTATTTCTCTTGCCCAATAACAGTCCTACATTCTTTGGTTCCCTTAAGACTATTAATTACTAAGGCCTGTTCAAGGATAAGCATTGTGTCTAGGCTTAGATGACAAAATAGCTTAGGCCAAAAACAGATTTTCTTATGTCAATGAAGCCATGCCTGGTTCTCTTTCTCTGGAGACTCCCTATCCTATCTGCTTACAATTTCTTGTATTAAAAAAGCTTAATTTACACCAAGGATGTGAGTAGGATATGCCTCTGTGATGGCATTTCTGCATGGAGCTGAAGTAATGTAATTGTATTTGACAAATTTGGTTCAGGTAGAACCAAAAGAGTCTAATGGTGAGTCACTCTATCAATTTCAACTGTTGTCTCAACCTGAGTTTTAATAGGTGCTGGACAAGACATCTCAAAATGAAGAAAAATTCTGTGGAGTAATAGGAAAATATATATGTCTGTTTTAAATGGACAAAGGTGACATTCTACCATAAAAATTAAATACTTATATTATTTGAAGGCCCATTTTTCAGAGGTGAGCTGCAAAAACATCTTCAGTCAAGTCCCAACTTTTGTCTTTTCAGTGTTGATTTCCAAGAGCTTTATTCACGACAGGCATTAAAGAATAAATAGGAATGGCTAACACTTACATAGCACTTACTGTGCAGGCACAATCCTCAAAATAACCCATGACGTATTATTATCCCCATTAGACATGGAGATAAATCTTAGATGTGAATGATTACGGAAATTAACCTTCTGGTTTTAACTTGTCAACCTTTCAGAAATTGTTTAATTAATGTAAAATAGCAAGTGTTTGTAAGTTCCACTTTTAAAATTATTTCATTCATTGAACAGATATTTAGTTCAGCACCTTCTTGCTGCTGCAAAAACAACAAAGAACAAAACAAAGACACTGCCCTCCAGAAGTTTACATTTTAATGGGGGAGACAAATGAGCAAGTAAAAACTGAGCAGGGAGATGTGACTGTTATTACAGGGTGATCAAAGAATGCCTTCAAAAACAACTTTTTTAAGACTTGGCGGGAGTGGGGTACAAATAAAACCAGCTCGCCAAAACAACCCCGAGGTGGACAGCTTCTACTGTGAGTTATCGCCTGGGTCACTGCTCTCCCGGCTAGGGTTTTGTACATAGTTTCACGAAGTTTCCGCAACTATACAAATGGCATAATGTGCTTCAAAAAAAGGCTCCTTTGTTTAGAAATGGAATCCTGCCTATGTCCTGCGCAGAGTTTTTCGTTAGCTGATCTGGACTCTTACCCAGTTCTGGCTCTAAAGCGGGTTGGGGACCTCCCCTTCTCTTAGCCACCTCGTGGGCGGTGTCTTGGCCTGATGGATGCGTACCAGTGGTGGTGTCGGGGGGCGGCGCCAAAGCTCCTACCCTAAAGTCTTCAGCTACCGCCGCCTCTGCATCAGAAGCTGCTAAGTCTCCCGGGCTGAAAGCCCGGAGGTAAGCCCCGCCCCCGCCTCCTCCGGCCCCCGCCTCCTCCCCCGCGCCGCGCCGCGCCCTTCCCCCGCCTCCTCCGCCGCGCCCCGCCTCCTCCGCCGCGCCCCGCCTCCAGCCCCTCGGCCTGCCCCGCCCTCGACGCGCGCTCTTCTCCGTGGTCGATCTGCGCCTCCGCGTCCACGCTACGCCCCCGTGCCGGCTTCTGCGGTCGCCATGACGGCGGCCGTGTTCTTCGGCTGCGCCTTCGTTGCCTTCGGGCCTGCGCTCGCCCTCTACATCTTCACCATCGCCACCGAGCCGTTGCGCATCATCTTCCTCATCATCGGGTAAGGCGGTTGTGCCGGGAAACCCGGACCTGGGACTCCCCTCCCCCGCCAGGGGTACCGGCGATACCTGGCGTCCCCACGAAACGGCTCGTCCTCGTTGGGCTTTGGAGCGGAGAAGCGTTAGGAGGGGGTAGAGCGGAGACCCCACTCCCCTGGGACTCTTCGCCCTGCTCCGAGGGTCGGCGAGAAAAGAACAAGAGCCCCGCGACCCCAGAGGGCGAGCTCTAGGGAAGGAGAGCACATCGTGGGTCTCAGAAAACCCTGACGCTTGGCTCCCGAGTTTTTGCCTAGGGTCCGTGGATGGGCGTTAGTGAGTCATACATTAAAACTGTATTTAAAAAATTGTGGATAACTTCAAATATCCATCTTTTATTTTTTTTGGAGGGGGAGGTCCCTAGTTTCCCTCAGATTCTGACAGGCATCTGTAATCCCAAGCGAGTTAAGAGCCCTTAAGCACCTGGGGATCAGATGCTTTAAAACATACCGATGCCCAACACTTACCCCTCCCTGAATCAACTGAATAGGAATGTCTAGGGGGTGGAATTCGGACTTTTTAAAAGCGTCCCAGGTGATTCAGGTGAGCGGCCAAAGGGTAGAAACCTGTGAAAACTCCGCAGCACCTGTAGTACGTCTCCTTGCAGGAGCTTGGTCAATACCGAACTCTGGTGGCGAATGTGATCATAATCCCAGTTTTCACCTGTCTGGCAGCTCTTACTGGAGCTCCCCTACGACCTTCTCCACCACTGAGTCTCACTTGGCACCAGGAGAAACAGCCAGGCGAGACCAGTGAATCCCACCTTTTCTGAGCTTCCTCACCTCTCACAACTGTATTGAAAATGCTGCATCACACGTGTCATTTAAAAAACAATAGAGATTTGGGCAAGAGGTCTGTAAAGCTTGTTATAATCATTAAAATCCACAGGAATGTTGTAAAAACCAGGCCTGGAAGACTGATGTAGATCAGAGCACAGGCTTTCAACCTCTGGATTTTAAACCAATCGCTCTGTTAATAGAGATGTAGACATTTTCCTGGAAAAGACATTTGCACATCAATGGGCAAAGCTTTAATTAGGAAGCTTAGCAAATAACCAAGTTTCCAGACAGACAGTCCTTGGCAATTAGTCTGCAGATGTATTTACAAATAGCAGGGTCACTGAAAAAAGTGATTTTTAAGAAAAATCTCAAATTCCTCTTGGCCTGCATGTTTATTTCACCAGGGAAACTGCACCATTGATTAGGACCAGTTGGTTAAGAGCATCACTTCATGAACACTTTTTTTGTCAGGAAATCTCTTCCTTCTCAAGCAGGGTTTTTTCTGCTTTTAAATCATTATTAGTCCTGTTCACTTGTAACTCCCCCTCCCCCCCACACCAATTTTCAGAGCTTTCTTCTGGCTGGTGTCTCTGCTGCTTTCTTCCTTCATTTGGTTCATGGCAGCAACCCTTACTGATAACAAAGATGAACCAAGACAGAGAGATCTGCTGATCTTTGGAGTGTTAATCTCAGTCCTTATCCAAGAAGTGTTCCGGTTTGCATATTATAAACTTTTAAAGTAAGTTAAACGCTTTACCTTTTTTCCCAGTTTTATTTGAATTATGATTTAGTAGTTTGAAACATTAATGTATTATTGTATTTGAAGGTCCATGTCTTCCTGCATAGTTCCAAGCCAAGGGATTGTACATTTCCAGCCTGAAAATATTGAGTATTTTAATTTGTGGACATTCATTCCTTCCTTCACTCGTTCAAAAAATATGTCTTGAGAATTTGCTCAATGCCGTGCATACCCTAGGTACTGAGGATACATCATGATTAAAAGACAGTCTCATGGTGGTAATATTATAGTGGGAAGAGATAGACAACAAATGAATAAACAAGAAAAGACATTGTATATTAAAAAACAGTAAGTGCCATGGAGAAAAATAAGCTAGAGAAATAGTCATTGAAACAAGAAGAACAAAAACTGTTACAGATCAGAATTTATACGCACTTCTCTTTGACATCACCTAAAATAGATAATTCTTATGGTGATTATGCCTGCCATTATTCTGACTGTATTAGGGAGGAACAGGGGTTCATTTTGTGATATGTCGTTTGATTTCATGTCCAGAATAGAAAAATACATTAAAAGAAAAAAAAGAGCCGTGGGCATGAGTTCCCTTTTTAGGCCAGAAAGTAGGTCATCTGTAGGATCCATGAGGATCTCACATGAAACCACTGTTTTGAAACACAGCTTAAACTTGGAACCATATTTTCTTTCAGTTAGTCATGAGATTGGCTTTGATTATGTAGTAAGGCTTAGTTAGTAGAGTGATAAATGTGCTATGTCTTCTCATCTCTGCAAATGGGATAATTAAAGCACTTCATGAATTTCATGGATGCAACCAAGACAGAACCTCAATAACATCTCTTATAATAGGCTTCTGATAATTTGTTCTTGCCAATATGCCAGGCCTTCTGTATTTTTTACTTGTTGCTTTTAATAACAGATATTGAAATTTAATAACAAAGCAATTTAAATCCCGAGTAGAAAACCAGGAAGCCGGTGCTTAGAAGCAAAAGTCGTATCTGAGAAAAAGTTTAAAAACGAAATTTCCATTAGTTCCTGGAAATATTAAAGAACAACAAATAAAAAACATAACATTTCAGGTTCCATGGTAATACAATACCCTTAACAGATGGACATTCAGATGTGGTTGAATGTTTCTGGTATGCAGCAGTTACTACTATTCCAAAATTTAATTTTAACTGTAGAATATATTAAGGTAATAAAAATCTCCTTCTTTCTGACCTCTGCCTTGCACAGGGAAATGCAGTCTCTGTCACACGGTTGTCATCTTGTCTCTTTCAAGGCTAAACATTCCTCATTTCTTCAGCTGGCCCTCAGGAGACATGGATGTGGCTTCCAGACCTTTTCCCATCTCTGTTCTTTTGTGTCAGTGGACACCCCTTTTTGTTGGTGCCTGGGATTTACCTGTGCCTGGAACCCAGCACAGTACCCTGCTGTGGTCAAAGCAGTGCAGAGAGCAGGGTCCTTCCCACCCTTGACAGGGCACTGTTCTCTTAACTCAGCCTTGGGTTGGACTGGATTTTCCTGTCTCCAACATCACTGGCTCATGTTGGTTTTGCATTTACTAATTTCAGTAGTTTTTCATAGATCAGGACGTGACTTTAATAACCCCTTAGGACTTGAGGTTCTAAAACCTCACTTACCTAGAGTGGCTAAATGGGTATCTGCTGTTCTTCACTATTGTGTTTCTTCACGGTTTCCACCTGAAAAGCAACCCTTTATTGGCACTAACCTAAGGTTCCAAAGGACTACAAGCTGAACATGGGTTGCCTTTTTTTTTGGCCACGGCTGTGTGTCTTGTGGGATCTTAGTTCCTCCACCAGGTACTGAACCTGCGCCTTGGGCAGTGAAAACACGGAGTACTAACCACTGGACCACCTGGGAATTCCCCATGGGTTGCCTGTTTTTTTTTTTTTTTTTTTTTTGGCTGTGCCGAGAGGCATGTGGGATCTTAGTTCCCCGACCAGGGATCGAACCTGCGCCTCTTGGAGTCTTAACCACTGGACTGCCAGGGAAGTCCCAGAGCTGCCATTTTTAATAGAGCAGTGAGGGCATAGGGCCACATGCAGAAGGAATTATGGCTGTCAGTCTGCAGGCTCTCATGCCAGGAAATTCACAGAAGCCTCTTTGGCCTTCTGGGGAAACCATGTTTGCTCCTCTGAAAGGACCTTTGGAGATTTGCAAACAAATAATAGGACAAACCTGTATTAACAGGTGCCTTTACAGAATGCATCTGCTATAAACCTTTGGAATATGGTACAGTGTTTTCCTAGCACATTTTAGAAATGTTGGATGTTATGTAGTTACATGTTAAAATAAGTTTGAGAATTATTATGATACTTTATTAATGGCTAACATTTATATAGATGCATTTAAGTTGCTGTCTTAGGCTTTACTACATTCAGATATAGGAACTTCAGTTTAATCAATATTTTAACTATCTCCACTGCCAAAGTAGGTTTTGAACTTTTAAGTTTAAAGTACTGCCTCAATCAAATTTTCACTATCTGAATTTGGTGCCAAGATTAAAATGTGGAGAGCTTGCACCAGTTTTTTTACATATATGGAATTGAATCAAAGTATTTATCATTGTAGTCCAATATAAATTTATTTCATGGCTTAGGTCTTAGGACCAGTACTTCATCTTGAATGAATGAATGGTCACTTTCAGCCTAGCAAAGAATTGCACTGTGAGAAATTGACATATGGCCACACGTGATAGCCCTTTCTACGTTATTCAGAAGGAAAAAGAAAAATCCAAGTTATGGTCCTGCACATTGCCTAAAACATACATAAGAATTTTTTGGCTTGGATTAAAGCTTTTGTAATTTAGTTCAATTGTCTTATAATGCTGATACCATAAATATTTGGTAATTTGAGAAAATCTTTTATAGAAAAATAATAAGATAATCATTGCTATGTCTTAAAAGACATGTCTATTTTAAAAATTTTCTAAAATGGTGTTTTTACTTTATATGCATATTCCTTGGTACTTTCCCTCTCTTACACACACATATAAAGTGAATCAGAACAAACAAGAAAGCTGGTATGATTTATCATTTGTTTTTCAAAGTTTATATTTAAAAAATTGAGTTTTTTGTTCTTGGAAACAATAATAAACGCAAACAAAGAATTTTCCACTTCAGTAAAATGGTCAGATTAAAATCACCGTCACACACACATACAAAAAATCACTGTCACTTACATCATCAGTTGTGTGATGTATCCGTCAGGAACACGGAAACTGATGGTGTTTTGTACTTTTTCACTTCCTAATGTTGACCCTAGACCTTAAATTTATATCTTTAATATATTTGTGATAGCAGTACTTTGTTATACTAAATAGCAAAAATCTTTTATTCATTGCTGAGCAATTTATATAAAACAGAAATCCTCCAAAATTTATTGATTCTATTATACCATTATATCTGTTTGTTGATGGAAGTTATTGCTATTGTATAGGTCTTTAAGCATTCATTAGCCTTTAACCACATTCCTGTGACAGGTAAGTTTATTTAGGAAAATTGCACATTTCAGGTGGTTACTGCTCCAGAGAAAGAAGATGACAGTCACTTAAATTTTGGCTCATGTCCCTGCTACCAAATGATGCTTCCAAATGGAGAGCACTGGATTGGCAATTGTTTCTTTTGAGTCTAGAAAAGAAAAAGACCTTTTTTTTTGGCCGCATCGGGGATCTTAGTTCCCCTACCAGGGATTGAATCTGTGCCCCCTGCATTGGAAGTGTGGAGTCTTAACCACTGGACCGCCAGGGAAGTCCCAAAGACCTTCTTCTTTATGCTTATTATTATTTTGGTTGAATTCTGTATTGCCTTAATGTAGTCAATATTTATATTTATGTCATGAGATAGGCTCACTGTAGTGAATATACATACCTTAAAATTTAATTAACACAATACCCATAATATAATTTCCATGTTCTGGTTAATTTTCTACTCTTAGAGTTAACCGAACTCATTTTTGTTTCAGCACTTGTTGAAAAATTCTTGTAAAATGTTTGGTTCCTTTATTGCTTTAATAAATATACTTTAAATATAATTTAAATATCCTTTGTGTCAGGATTGTTGTTGCAGACTTTCTAGCCAACAAAGGGTAGCAATAGTGACAAGAGTGGAGCCGGCCTGCCGCAGTCCTCACGCATTTGTGTGGGGTGCAGGGGCTCATGGTCAGTTTGCAAATTGTCCATGACAGAAGCATGGATATGATCACTCTGAAGATCATTTCTTATTGAGCAGTAGTCTAATGTTTCATTCAGGTATTCATTTATCTTCTTTTCTGAGGGTAGCATTTTATTCTCCCCTGATTACTTCTCCCCTGAGGCCTGACTGGGGTTATGAAACAAATAATGTTTTCGAATCAGAAGACCATTTGATTAGGTATCCATATGAGAGTTCACACTGTCAGTGTTGTAGGGTTTAAGAGTAAGGAGAGATGGGATGAATAATTATCAATCACTGGTAAAGGTGGCTTCTTTGAGCAACTGTTGCATGAACTAGACTTTGAAGAGAGAGTACCACTTAACGTTCTATGGAGTGGAAGGTAGAAGGGAGAGTGGCAGAATAAGTCTAACCCAGGCGGAAATACAACAAAGTACCAAAGAAATGCAATAGGAGATATAGTACTTTGGGAAGAGGAAAAATTCAGAGTGGTAGATGCCATAAGATGTTGAATTAAATGCTTGCTAAACTTAGTCATAAGTATTGCTTTTTTTTTGTATCATTAAACTCAATCCCTGATGGCTTGTTTACTTATATTCTTCTTATTTTTCCTCCCCTTTGTGAATGTCAGATATAGGCAAAAGTTGGTTGGAAATTTTGGTTGACTTTAGTTAATTGAAAACTTGCTGTGTTCGTTTAAATGGATTTTAGATTTAGAGTATAATGTGATAAAAAACCTCATTAAGTATCTGGATTTTAAAATATCTTATGTGTTTTTCTGATATACTACCTAAAAAAATTATCTGTGTGGTTTTATTTTAGAAAATCCAGTGAGGGTTTGAAGAGTATAAACCCAGGTGAGAAAGCACCCTCTATGCGATTGCTGGCTTATGGTAAGTTAGAACTGCATAGCGTCGTAAGATAAAAGATCAGACTTGACATAAAAGCCATTTTTATCTTTTAAATCTTTGTAGGTTTCAGGTAGTATTTTACTACCACATTGGCCTATTGGTGTACATTGTTTATTTTTCTAGCTTTCCAGGGCCCTTATGTAAAGAAAAGTGATTGCAGGTGACCCTTATCTGTGTCTCCATTAAATACTAACCAGATTTGACAGTTAGGTTTTTTAACATGTATACACTCTAGTTAACAATTTCTAAGTGATGTTATTGTTACCTTCTTTGGGTTGTTTCCATGACTTTGTACTGAGAGGACTCTTCATATTAACACAGTTATACCTCTTTGTATTTTTCTTTCAGAATTATGGTTTAAAGGTTGGATCCGGGTCCCTAAATTGAGTCACCCAGATTGACCCAGGGATCCCTCTTTACAATACAGTCACCTCTCAAGCTCAGTTCCATCAAACTTAATTCTACAGATTCTGTTGTCATGAATTAAAGTCAGAGCTACAGTATCGTATCCTTCTGTCTCGCCTATCCCTTTGGAGCCTTTCTGGATCTCTTTCTTTCTTTTTTCATTTCTCTGCTACATTTCACTGACCATTTCCTTTCCTCTTTCCTCCCCAGTTCTCTCTCGGTTCATCATTTAGCCAAGCGCTTGCCTTTTCTGAGCCAGCTTTCTACTGCTTCTCTAACAGCATGTGCACCCTTTTTCCTTCAGCAAGATAGTGTTCCCTAGTCCTTGGGAATTTGATTTGAAGAGAAATCACAGCATGAGTAAGGTTTAACAGTGTTTTCCTTCCTCTTTAGTTTCTGGCTTGGGCTTTGGAATCATGAGTGGAGTATTCTCCTTTGTAAATACCCTGTCTGACTCCTTGGGACCGGGCACAGTGGGCATTCATGGAGACCCTCCCCAGTTCTTCCTGAATTCAGGTATGTGTCTGGTAGCTGTGAATGTTCAGATTTATGATCTAAATGATCATGCTTAGTGGAGTTCCCTGGCTTAGGAAATGAAGTGAATAGAAATTCATGTTATATCTTCTAAAGGCAAGATACTGTTAGACACTGTGATGGAAAGGACCTAGGAAAATAAAAATTACAGTTAGAGTATTGTAGAATTTTAGAGTGGAACTAAGCTTGCATAAAATTTATTTTTCTGTTACTATACTAACAGTGTTGCTGTATAGCTGATATATTGTAAGGGAATTTTTATAGGCTATATGCTTTTTTTGTTTTTGTTTTTATTAGTTTTTATTTCTCTTCACTGTAGCCCTAATCTTTAGTTCATTTGTCATCTTGGCCGCTTTTTGGAGTGGGAAGTATAATTTAATCTTGAAATTGAGAGGAGAGAAAATAGTTCTTATTTAATGTGAGGTATGGGCTTCCCTGGTGGCGCAGTGGTTGGGAGTCCGCCTGCCGATGCAGGGGACACGGGTTTGTGCCCCGGTCCGGGAAGATCCCACATGCTGCGGAGTGGCTGGGCCCATGAGCCATGGCCTCTGAGCCTGTGTGTCCGGAGCCTGTGCTCCGCAACGGGAGAGGCCACAACAGTGAGAGACCCGCGTACCCCAAAAAAAAAAAATGTTAATGTGAGGTAATGTCATATATCTAAAAACGTATATTTAAACATATATATATGTATATATATTTAATTTTAACTGTAACAATCCATATTCCCTGTTCCTTAAGAACTGGGACACCAGCAGGAGCTTAGAGTCCCTTGTTCCTCCTCACTCCTCCCCTACAGGTAACTGTTGCCCTGATTTTGTGTTATTAAGTCCCTGGGTTAGCCAGGTCTGAAAGTTAGGTTTTTAACATGTATCGATGTTTTACTTTGAAGGTAAAACCTGCAAGTTTTACCTTCATGTGTGTATCTGAAAAAAAAAAAAGAAAATTTAGTTTTCTTGCTTTTGAACATTTAAAAATAAATTGTACTATATTCTTTAAAAAAAAGAAATTGAGAGGAAAAAAATAATAGATGAGTTGACCTTCATCCAAAGATGCAGGTAAAAGGACCAACCCATTTCAAACCGCTTTTCATCCACCAGATGAAAATTGTCCCCATGATGCAGTGGTCACACATTTGAGAGTTGGTAATATACATAATTAATATAAGCTCTCTCCTAAATTACACAAGAAGAATCTTTTAAAAAATAGTTTTTAAAAACCCCACTGTATTTTTTTGTCTTCACAAGTTGTATTGTTGAAGTAAGTGATCCTATGCACAGATTCTTTTAATTAAATCATTAATTTATCATCTTATTAAGAATAAATAGAATCCTTTCAAAAAAAAATTTATCATCTTTACTAAAGTAATTTCTGTCTTCAAGGAGCTTATCATCTTGTAGAGAGAATAAGACCAAAAAAGTGATTAAGCGTTTCAGTGCAGTTTAACATAATAATAGAAAAGATATAAGGAGGTATGACCAAATTAAAAAAACAAATTGCTGCAGTAAAGAATTGAGAGACATGCTGCACGTTATAGTGGTCCCCAAACCCAGTGGACCCTTGTTCATCATTTCAGTTCAGACCTTGGTATCTCCTGTCTAGATTACTACCATTAACTCCCACCCAGTTAGTCCTTCCTCAACACATTTTCCATGGGAATCCATCCTGTATACAGCCCCCCAAATGACTCGTCCCTGTACAAAAATGTATAAGGGCTTTTCAAGGCCTACAAGTTAGTCAGGGCCCTTCACGTCCGGCGGCAAGTTAGAGGACAGGAAAGTATGTCAATGGGATGGGTCCTACTTATTTAGTTGCGCCCCCAACATAGCAAATTATCTTCCTTTTAAACATTCCATAATTAAAATATTTCTGACAGTCTTAAAAAATGAACATAATAATGAGTATTACATTTTTAGAACAACTGTAATATTAATGCTAAAATCTGTTAGCATCCAATATAAGTTAATAAAACATACCCAGGAGGGGGTATTACTGCTGCAGTTTTCTATATTTTCTTAAATCAGTCTATTAGACTGCTACATAAGCTTTTTTTTTTTTTTTGGCTCTCAAGTAGCAGTCTCCTAATGGAACTTATTTTTCTACCAGATTCTGTCACTAGATGGCGCTAATTCCCTTTTGTGAACTAGGCTGTTTTCATAAGATTGGCTTAAAATGATTCTTTTGGAAGAAAGTAAAAAATGTGCTAGCAATTTGGGGATTGTATTTGTGATTTCTATAAATTCAAAGAAAATAAAGTGTTTTAATATCTTTAGCTGAGTTAGGACGGCAGGCTGACCATGCTGTGGATGTATACCTATAGAGTCAAGAATAGCTGTTACTTTATCATGTGCTAGAGTTTATTTGTTGTAACGTCATTCTTTGGAGCATAACCTTTGAATTAAACATTTAAGAAACTACTTATTGCGTTTAAAAATAATAACCCCAAATTTGCATGTATTTGCGTTTATTGCATATATTATTTGTAACTGCTGCTGTTACCATGTATTTAGGCATGAGCTCCTTTTAAATTTTTCAGTTAAATAGTTTAACATACTCCATTATAAATGCCTAAGTAATAATCAGGAATATGGGGTATAATTAGTATGTCTATGTTAGGACAAGATGTACAATATATGATACCTGTATGTACATAGGTTTTCATGTGACAAGTCAGCATAGTTTACAAACTAAATGTATCATAAGTTAATTATTGTTTTTGTAGTTGTGTAGTAGGCTAACATTAACTTTTATTAGAATCATTACCATATCTTGGTTATTCTGTATATAGGCAAGGTATAGGAATTGGAGTCTTAATTTCAAGTCTTACCCTGGCTCATTAATTTAGTATTTTGGGCAAGTCCATTTGATCATTTAATCACTCATTCCACAAATAATTAAGTATTTTTATTTAACAGCCGAGTTAATGTTTATATGTTCCACTCATAGAGGGAATAAAGACAAACAGCTGATTACAACAAAGTGTGATAAATACTATGATGAGGAAGAGCCATGAGTGCACAAAAAAGCTGTAACCCCCTCGGGTGGTATTGTACTTCTCCTTTGTAGTACTTACCACATTTGAAATTAATTGATCATGCATGCACACATGCAGTATTCCATAGAAAAACCTGTGTGTGCGCCGATCAAGTTCAGTTTCAGTTGCTTAAGAATCTTGGATAAAAAATGAGCAGAAGACCTAAACAGACATTTCTTCAAAGAAGATATACAGATTGCCAACAAACACATGGAAGGATGCTCAACATCACTAATCATTAGAGAAATGCAAATCAAAACTACAATGAGGTATCACCTCACACCAGTCAGAATGGCCATCATCAAAAAATCTACAAACAGGGCTTCCCTGGTGGCGCAGTGGTTGAGAGTCCGCCTGCCGATGTAGGGGACGCGGGTTCATGCCCCAGTCCGGGAAGATCCCACATACCGCAGAGCGGCTGGGCCCGTGAGCCATGGCTGCTGAGCCTGTGAGTCCGGAGCCTGTGCTCTGCAACGGGAGAGGCCACAACAGTGAGAGGCCCGCTTAACGCAAAAAAAAAAAAAAAAAAAAAAAATCTACAAACAAAAAATGCTGGAGAGGGTGTGGAGAAAAGGGAACCCTCCTGCACTGTTGGTGGGAACGTAAATTGATACAGCTACTATGGAGAACAGTATGGAGGTTCCTTAAAAAACTAAAAATAGAACTACTGCACGACCCAGCAGTCCCACTACTGGGCATATACCCTGAGAAAACCAGAATTCAAAAAGAACCATATACCACAATGTTCACTTCAGCACTCTTTACAATAGCCAGGACATGGAAGCAACCTAAGTGTCCGTCGACAGATGAATGGCTAAAGAAGATGTGGCACATATATACAATAGAATATTACTCAGCCATAAAAAGAAACGAAATTGAGGGGGCTTCCCTGGTGGCGCAGTGGTTGAAAATCTGCCTGCCAATGCAGGGGACACGGGTTCGAGCCCTGGTTTGGGAAGATCCCACATGCTACGGAGCAACTAGGCCCGTGAGCCCCAATTACTGAGCCTGTGCGTCTGGAGCCTGTGCTACGCAACAAGAGAGGCCGCGATAGTGAGAGGCCCGCGCACCGCGATGAAGAGTGGCCCCTGCTTGCTGCAACTAGAGAAAGCTCTAGCACAGAAACGAAGACCCAACACAGCCAAAAGTAAAATTAATTAATTTAAAAAAAGAAACGAAATTGAATTATGCGTAGTGAGTTAAAAAAAAAATGGTTCTGAAGAACCTAGGGGCAGGACAGGAATAAAGACGCAGACGTAAAGAATGGACTTGAGGACACGGGGAGAGGGAAGGATAAGCTGGGATGAAGTGAGAGAGTGTCATGGACATATATACACTACCAAATGTAGAACGGATAGCTAGTGGGAAGCAGCCACATAGCTCAGGGAGATCAGCTCGGTGCTTTGTGACCACCTAGAGGGGTGGGATAGGGAGGGTGGGAGGGAGACGCAAGAGGTAGGAGATATGGGGACATATGTATATGTGTACCTGATTCACTTTGTTATAAAGCAGAAACTAACACATGATTGTAAAGCAATTATACTCCAATAAAGATGTTAAAAAAAAGAAAGAATCTTGGATAATTACTGCAATTTCTTATATTTTTGTCTTCCATTGTCCTTAAAAAAAAAATCCAAGGAGAAACCTCACTTTAATGAGAAGACTTGTTTAAATTGAAGACACTCCTTTTTTTAAAATTAATTAATTAATATATTTATGGCTGTGTTGGGTCTTTGTTTCTGTACGAGGGCTTTCTCTAGTTGTGGCAAGCAGGGGCCACTCTAAATCGCGGTGCGCGGGCCTCTCACTATCGCGGCCTCTCTTGTTGCGGAGCACAGGCTCCAGACGCGCAGACTCAGTAATTGTGGCTCACGGGCCCAGTTGTTCCACGGCATGTGGGATCTTCCCAGACCAGGGCTCGAACCCCTGTCCCCTGCATTGGCAGGCAGATTCTCAACCACTGTGCCACCAGGGAAGCTCGAAGACACTTCTTTTAATTGAGAAAAGTTTCTCAGGGACCTCCCTGGCAGTCCATTGGTTAAGACTTCAAGTTTCCAATGTGGGGTTGAAGGTGTGCTGGTTTGATCCCTGGTCAGGCAACTAGGATCCTACATGCTGTGTGGTGTGGTGTCGGGGGAGGGTGGGAGTTTCGCAATTAGTGCAGAAGGCTAATTTGGAGAAAAGTTGATTAGATATCACAGTAGTCTTATTGCATTCCTAAGAGAAACTCCTTGAAAGCCAGATCCAAGTTGACTTTTTGTTTTCACAAATTCATGTTCTAGATGAGAAGCTGTTTCAGAGTTGGCCCCCTGGTTCAGGAATGTTGCTCTCAGAGTTACTATTCAAGCAAATATGTGTCAGGGTCCCACTTCTGTCAGATAGGGTTGAACCCTCGCAGTAATGTGGTGTACCCCAAGAGCGTTGTCCCAGGACTAGGTGTTTAGTGGGCTTTGGGGTTTGTTATCCTGTGACTGGGCACTAATGGTTGCCTGTCTTTCAGCTTTCATGACGCTGGTGATCATATTGCTGCACATGTTCTGGGGCATTGTGTTTTTTGATGGCTGTGAGAAGAAAAAGTGGTACACCCTGCTTGTAGTTCTTCTGACCCATCTACTGGTGTCAGCCCTGGTGAGTATTGCTACCGTGCTCAAACCGGTTTTTGGAGCTCAAGTCTGCATATCTAAAGTGGTAGATTCCACTTTGAATGAAATACATGCTCATAGGAAAATGAGGAAATTCAGAAAAGTCAGTTAAAAGAATGAATGAATGAATGATAGATAAATCATCTTTCTTACCATAGAAAGATAACAATTTGTTGGTTGATCTCGTAAAAGTTTTTTGGTGTCTTATTTTGGTATGTGTCTTTCTTTTAATGGGTAGAGTCAAACTGAAATAGGCTTGCATTATGCTTATGTTATGTAACACATCTTAAAAAATTTCCATGTTATTATAAATCCTTTTAATACTTAAGTTTTAGTGGCTTTAGATCATTACATAAAGTTATAGTTTGCTTAACTGATTGATAACTTGTTTTTCTACTTTGGGTTATTATAATGCTGTCTGGAACAACTTTGTATGTGAAACTTTTTCAATTCATTGTTTACATTCCAAGGAATTGATTTTTGAAGTCAAATGATGTGAATATTTTTAAAGCCCTTGATGCAAATTGCTAAAATACTCTGTACAAGGGTTGTACTATTTTTATGCATTCTGATGAATGTCAAGAGTACCCATCTTACTCTCTCCTCACTGACATTATAATGCCAGTTTTCAAAAGTAATTTAAAAAGAATACTTGACTAGATGTATTGTTTAAGCACTGTTTAATGGTTTGGTCTTAGTTTAATTGTAACGTGTCATATACTTACATCAGAATTATCCCAGCCACTGCTTTGTCCAGACCTTTATCATTTCTCACCTACAGTATTGAAAAGCTTCCTTCTGATGGTGTCCTGCCTCATGTGTCTCTCCTCTCCATCCATTTAGAGTTCATATCAGGTTTTCTTATACTGGGCTTCTTGTTCTCTGTTCCATCTAAAAAACAATCTCATTGCCTTTCTTACCTAAAACCTTTCAGTCATACAGGATACTAAAGTTACCCTTAATATGACGGCAGCTATGTAAAGTCAAATCTTTCTTTTTTTTAATTTTTAAATTTTATTTTATATATTTTTTATACAGCAGGTTCTTATAAGTCATCCATTTTATGCACATCAGTGTGTACATGTGAACCCCAGTCTCCCAATTCATCACCACCACTCCCACCCGCCGCTGCTTTCCCCCCTTGGTGTGCATACGTTTGTTCTCTACATGTGTGTCTCAATTTCTGCCCTGCAAACTGGTTCATCTGTACCATTTTTCTAGGTTCTACATATATGTGTTAATATACTATATTTGTTGTTCTTTTTCTGACTTACTTCACTCTGTATGACAGTCTCTAGTTCCATCCACGTCTCAACAAATGACCCAGTTTCGTTCCGTTTTATGGCTAATATTCCATTGTATATATGTACCACATCTTCTTTATCCATTCGTCTGTCGATGGGCATTTAGGTTGCTTCCATGACCTGGCTATTGTAAATAGTGCTGCAGTGAACATTGGGGTGCATGTGTCTTTTTGAATTATGGTTTTCTCAGCGTATATTCCAGTAGTGAGATTGCTGGATCATATGGTAATTCTATTTTTAGGTTTTTTTGGGGGGGTACGCGGGCCTCTCATTGTTGTGGCCTCTTCCATTGCGGAGCACAGGCTCCGGATGCGCAGCCTCAGCGGCCATGGCTCACGGGCCCAGCTGCTCCGCAGCATGTGGGATCCTCCCGGACCGGGGCACGAGCCCGTGTCCCCTGCATTGGCAGGCGGACTCTCAACCACTGCACCACCAGGGAAGCCCTATTTTTAGTTTTCTCAGGAACCTCCATACTGTTCTCCATAGTGGCTGTATCAATTTACATTCCCACCAACAGTGCAAGAGGGTTCCCTTTTCTCCACACCCTCTCCAGCATTTGTTATTTATAGATTTACTGAAGACGCCCATTCTAACTGGTGTGAGGTGGTACCTCATTGTAGTTTTGATTTGCATTTCTCTAATAATTAGTAATGTTGAGTAGCTTTTCATGTGCTTCTTGTCCATCTGTATGTCTTCTTTGGAGAAATGTCTATTTAGGTCTTCTGCCCATTTTTGGATTGGGTTGTTTGTTTTTTTAATATTGAGCTGCATGAGGTGTTTATATATTTTGGAGATTAATCCTTTGTCTGTTGATTCATTTGCAAATACTTTCTCCCATTTTAAGCATTGTCTTTTCGTCTTGCTTATGGTTTCCTTTGCTGTGCAAAAGCTTTGAAGTTTCATTAGGTCCCATTTGTTTATTTTTCTTTTTATTTCCATTACTCCAGGAGGTGATCAAAAAAGATCTTGCTGTGATTTATGTCAAAGAGTGTTCTTCCTATGTTTTCCTCTAAGAATTTTATAGTGTCTGGTCTTAATTTAGGTCTCTAATCCATTTTGAGTTTATTTTTGTGTATGGTGTTAGAGAGTGTTCTAATTTCATTCTTTTACATATAGCTGTCCAGTTTTTCCAGCACCACTTATTGAAGAGACTGTCTTTTCTCCATTGTGTATCCTTGCCTTCTTTGTCATAGATTAGGTGACCATAGGTGCTTGGGTTTACCTCTGGGCTTTCTATCTTGTTCCATTGATCTATGTTTCTGTTTTTGTGCCAGTACCATATTGCCTTGATTACTGTAGCTTTGTAGTATAGTCTGAAGTCAGGGAGTCTGATTCCTCCAGCTCCGTTTTTTCCCTCAAGACCGCTTTGGCTATTTGGGGTCTTTTGTGTCTCCATACAAATTTTATGATTTTTTGTTCTAGTTCCATAAAAAATGCCACTGGTAATTTGATAGGGATTGCGTGGAATCTGTAGATTGCTTTGGGTAGTATAGTCATTTTCACAGTATTGATTCTTCCAATCCAAGAACATGGTATATCTCTCCATCTGTTGGTATCATCTTTAATTTCTTTCATCAGTGTCTTGTAGTTTTCTGCATACAGGTCTTTTGTCTCCCTAGGTAGGTTTATTCCTAGGTATTTTATTCTTTTTGTTGCAGTGGTAAATGGGAGTGTTTCCTTAATTTCTCTTTCAGATTTTTCATCATTAGTGTATAGGAATGCCAGAGATTTCTGTGCATTAATTTTGTATCCTGCTACTTTACCAAATTCATTGATTAGCTCTAGTAGTTTTCTGGTGGCATCTTTAGGATTCTTTACGTATAGTATCATGTCATCTGCAAACAGTGACAGTTTTACTTCTTCTTTTCCAATTTGTATTCATTTTATTTCTTTTTCTTCTCTGATTGCTGTGGCTAGGACTTCCAAAACTGTGTTGAATAATAGTGGTGAGAGTGGACATCCTTGTCTTGCTCCTGATCTTAGAGGAAATGCTTTCAGTTTTTCACCATTGAGAATGATGTTTGCTGTGGGCTTCTTGTATATGGCCTTTATTATGTTGAGGTAGGTTCCCTCTGCCCACTTTCTGGAGAGTTTTTATCATAAATCGGTGTTGAATTTTGTCAAAAGCTTTTTCTGCATCTATTGAGATGATCATATGGTTGTTATTCTTCAGTTTGTTAATATGGTGTATCATATTGATTGATTTGCGTTTATTGAAGAATTCTTGCATCCCTGGGATAAATCCCACTTGATCATGGTGTATGATCCTTTTAATGTGATGTTGGATTCTGTTTGCTGGTATTTTGTTGAGGATTTTTGCATCTATATTCATCAGTGATATTGGCCTGTAATTTTCTTTTTTTGTAGTATCCTTGTCTGGTTTTGGTATCAGGGTCATGGTGGCCTCATAGAATGAGTTTGGAAGTGTTCCTTCCTCTGTAATTTTTTGGAAGAGTTTGAGAAGGATGGGTGTTAGCTCTTCTCTAAATGTTTGATAGAATTCACCTGTGAAGCCATCTGGTCCTGGACTTTTGTTTGTTGGAAGATTTTTGTTTTTGTTTTTTGTGGTACGCGGGCCTCTCACTTTTGTGGCCTCTCCCATTGCGGAGCACAGGCTCTGGACGCACAGGCTCAGCAGCCATGGCTCACGGGCCCAGCCACTCCGCGGCATGTGGGATCTTCCCAGACCGGGGCACGAACTCGTGTCCCCTGCATCAGCAGGCGGACTCTCAACCACTGCACCACCAGGGAAGCCCTGTTGGAAGATTTTTAATCACAGTTTCAATTTCATTATTTGTGACTGGTTTGTTCATATTTTCTATTTCTTCCTGGTTCAGTCTTGGAAGGTTATACCTTTCTAAGAATTTGTCCATTTCTTCCAGGTTGTCCATTTTATTGGCATAGAGTTGCTTGTAGTAGTCTCTTAGGATGCTTTGTATTTCTGTGGTGTCTGTTGTAACGTCTCCTTTTTCATTTCTAATTTTATTGATTTGAATCCTCTCCATCTTGATGAGTCTGTTTAATGGTTTATCAATTTTGTTTATCTTCTCAAAGAACCAGCTTTTAGTTTTATTGATCTTTGCTATTGTTTGTTTCTATTTCATGTATTTCTGCTCTGATCTTTATGATTTCTTTCCTTCTGCTAACTTTGGGTTTTGTTTGTTCTTCTTTCTCTAGTTCCTTTAGGTGTAAGGTTAGATTGTTTGAGATTTTTCTTGTTTCTTGAGGTAGGCTTGTGTAGCTGTAAACTTCCCTCTTAGAACTGCTTATGCTGCATCCCATAGGTTTTGGATCGTTGTGTCTTCATTGTCATTTCTCTCTAGGTATTTTTTGATTTCCTCTTTGATTTCTTCAGTGATCTCTTGGTTATTTAGTAACGTATTGTTTAGCCTCCATGTGTTTGTGTTTTTTACGTTTTTTCCCCTGTAATTGATTTCTAATCTCATAGCATTATGATTAGAAAAGATGCTTGATATGATTTCAATTTTCTTAAATTTACTGAGCCTTGATTTGTGACCTAAGATATGATCTATCCAGGAGAATGTTCTGTGTGCACTTGAGGAGAAAGTGTAATCTGCTGTTTTTGGATGGAATGTCCTATAAATATCAATTAAATCTATCTGGTCTATTGTGTCATCTAAAGCTTCTGTTTATTTATTTATTTTCATTGTGGATAATCTGTCCATTGGTGTAAGTGAGGTGTTAAAGTCCCCCACTCTTACTGTGTTACTGTTGATTTCCTCTTTTATAGCTGTTATCAGTTGCCTTATGTATTGAGGTGCTTCTATGTTGGGTGCGTCTGTATTGATAATTGTTATATCTTCTTCTTGGATTGATCCCTTGATCATTATGTAGTGTCCTTCCTTGTCTCTTGTAACATTCTTTGTTTTAAAGTCTATTTTATCTGATATGAGTATTGCTACTCCAGCTTTCTTTTGATTTCTATTTGCATGGAATGTCTTTTTCCATCCCCTCACTTTCAGTCTGTACGTGTCCCTAGGTCTGAAGTGGGTCTCTTGTAGACAGCATATATATGGGTCTTGTTTTTGTATCCATTCAGCGAGTCTCTGTCTTTTGGTTGGAGCATTTAATCCATTCACGTTTAAGGTAATTATCGATATGTATGTTCCTATGACCATTTTCTTAATTGTTTTGGGTTTGTTTTTGTAGGTCCTTTCTTCTCTTGTGTTTCTCACTTAGAGAAGTTCCTTTAGCATTTGTTGTAGAGCTGGTTTGGTGGTGCTCAGTTCTCTTAGCTTTTGCTTGTCTGTAAAGCTTTTGATTTCTTCATCAAATCTGAATGAGATCCTTGCTGGGTAGAGTAATCTTGGTTGTAGGTTCTTCCCTTTCATCACTTTAAGTATATCATGCCACTCCCTTCTGGTTTGTAGAGTTTCTGCTGAGAAATCAGCTGTTAACCTTATTGGAGTTCCCTTGTATGTTATTTGTTGTTTTTCCCTTGCTGCTTTTTCTTTGTCTTTAATTTTTGCCAATTTGATTACTATGTGTCTCGGCGTGTTTCTCCTTGGGTTTTTCCTGTATGGGACTCTCTGCGCCTTCTGGACTTGGGTGACTATTTCCTTTCCCATGTTAGTTAAGTTTTCGACTATAATCTCTTCAAATATTTTCTCTGGTCCTTTCTCTCTGTCTTCTCCTTCTGGGACCCCTCTAATGCGAATGTTGTTGTGTTTAATGTTGTCCCAGCGGTCTCTTAGGCTGTTTTCATTTCTTTTCATTCTTTTTTCTTTATTCTGTTCTGTGGCAGTGAATTCCACCATTCTGTCTTCCAGGTCACTTATCTGTTCTTCTGCCTCAGTTATTCTGGTATTGATTCCTTCTAGTGTATTTTTCATTTCAGTTATTGTATTGTTCATCACTGTTTGTTTGTTCTTTAATTCTTCTAGGTCTTTGTTAAACATTTCTTGCATCTTCTCGATCTTTGCCTCCATTCTTTTTCCAAGGTTCTGGATCATCTTCACTGTCATTATTCTGAATTCTTTTTCTGGTAGGTTGCCTATCTCCATTTCATTTAGTTGTTTTTCTGGGGATTTATCTTGTTCCTTCATCTGGTACATAGCCCTCTGCCTTTTCATCTTGTCTGTCTTTCTGTGAATGTGGTTTTTGTTCCACAGGCTGCAGGATTGTAGTTCTTCTTGCTTCTACTGTCTGCCCTCTGGTGGATGTGGCTGTCTAAGAGGCTTGTGCAAGTTTCCTGATGGGAGGGACTGGTGGTGGGCAGAGCTCAGTAAAACTTAAGTTGGCTTGACTGCTGTTGGGTGGAGCTGGGTTCCCTCCCTGTTGGTTGTTTGGCCTGAGGCAACCCAACACTGGAGCCTACCTGGACTCTTTGGTGGGGCTGATGTCGGACTCTAGGAGAGCTCACGCCAAGGAGTACTTCCTGGAACTTATGCTTGCCAGTGTCCTTGTCCCCATGGTGAGCCACAGCCACCCCCCACCTCTGCAGGAGACCCTGCAACACTAGCAGGTAGGTCTGGTTCAGTCTCCTTTGGGGTCACTGCTCCTTCCTCTGGGTCCCGATATGCACACTACTTTGTGTGTGCCCTCGAAGAGTGGAGTCTCTGTTTCTCCCAGTCCTGTCGAAGTCCTGCAGTCAAATCCCACTAGCTTTCAAAGTCTGATTCTCTAGGAATTCCTCCTCCTGTTGCTGCACCCCCAGGTTGGGAAGCCTGACGTGGGTCTCAGAACCTTCACTCCAGTGGGTGGACTTCTGTGGTATAAGTGTTCTCCAGCCTGTGAGTCACCCACCCACCAGTTATGGGATTTGATTTTACTGTGATTGCGCCCCTCCTACTATCTCATTGTGGCTTCTCCTTTGTCTTTGGATGTGGGGTATCTTTTTTGGTGAGTTCCAGTGTCTTCCTGTCGATGATTGTCCAGCAGCTAGTTGTGATTCTGGTGTTCTTGCAAGAGGGCGTGGGAGCATGTCCTTCTACTCCGCCATCTTGGTTCAGGACCATAAATTCAAATCTTAATGGGAAAACCACTGGCGAGAGAGTGCGTTAAAATATTAACAGCTTTCATTTTTGGGTGGATTCTTTTATTCTTTATGGGTTTTGGCATGTTCCAAATTTTCTACTATGTACACTTTAATAAACAGAAAGGAAGTTGCAAGAAAAAGGAAATATCCTTTTTATGGATCCAATTGGCCATTCATTCATTTGACAAATAGCCTTCTATGTTCCAGGCACTGTTCTAGGCGAACAAAACAATTTAGTGAAAAAAACAAAGACCCTGCCTTTACCATCTAGTGCAGAGAGAAGCAGTAAGCAATAGACATAATAAAAAGTTTTATAGTATATTAAAATTGATACGTGCTGTGGGAAAAAAGGGAAAGTAGAGCAGGTTAAAAGGGTTCCAGATTGTGTGGGCTGGGGATGTTGAATTTTGGAACTATGTAGTCAAAAGTAGGTTTCGTTGTGAAGGTGACATTTGAACAAAAAAGTCAAGTTGGCCATGTGGCTGTCTGGAGAAATAGCATCCAAGACTAAAACAGCCAGTGGCAAAGTCCTAAGACTAAAGAACATGCTTGGCATGTTTATGGAAGTGAGGGTGACCAGAACCAGTAAGCCTGGGGAAGTTAGTAGCAGATACTGTCACAGATTTGAGGTTGGGGATGGAAGTAGAGGTTGGAAATGAGAAGCACATCTAGATAATGCAAGACTTGAGCTTTTTACTCTCAGTGAAATGGGAGTCATTGTAGGGTGTTGAGTACAGGGACATGACTTGAATCACGTTTTGAAAGCATCGTTTTGACTGCTGTGTTCAGAGTAGACTGTAACGGGGGAAGAGATTACAGTCATCAAGAGAAGGGTGGTGATAACTGGGGTGAGATAGCAGTGGAAATAATGAGAAATGTTCAGATTCAGGACATATTTCTGAAAGTAGAGCCAACAGTATTTCCTGACAGACTGGATAAGGCAAGGGAGAGAAAGAAGAGGAGCCAAGGATGTCTTCAGAGTTTTGGGCCTGGATAGCTAGAAGGATGGAGTTGCCATCAGCTGGGATGGAGAAGCTTGTGAGGGAGATCAGGAGTTCTCCTTGGGCACGTTACCGTGGGGGCGCCTATTGGACATTCAAGTGGAGAAGGCAGTTAGGCAGTTGGATGAAAAAGTCTGGAGTTTGGGAGAGAAATCCAGGCTCGAAGAGATGAGTACAAGAAGTGAGTATCAGCAGACAAGAGAAGAGGCCCAAGGACTAAGGCCTGGGGCATTTCAGCCTTGAGGTTGGGGCAAGAAGAGGAGCCAGCAAAGGAGACTGAGAAGGAGCAACTTAGTGACGTAGAAGAGCAGCAGGAGCCAGGTGTCCTGAAGCCAGGTGTGTTGGGGAGGAGAGGGCGATGAGCTGTAGCAGAGGCCAGTGGAGTGAAACCCAGACTTCTTTCTTTGACATAAGCCTCTTACTGATTTTACTGGTGCACAACGTACTCTTGCTGCTCCCCATAGTTCACACCATACCCTCCATCTAAATTGATCCAGTGTGGCTCCCCAGCAGGGAGTGCCTTTGTTCGCGCTGTTTTATCTGCAATGACTGCTAACCTAGGTCAGTTTGGAAAACTGAGCATTTCATGTGAGGCCTCCCTGGAAAAGGTGCACATTTCTGACTCAGCAGTATCACTAGCCCTTATTTATAGCTGTGTTATAACCCCCCTCCCCGGCCAGCATTATTTTATTTGATACAGTTTTTACATCTACCTCTCTAATTAGAGTTTGATCATCAGTGATGGGACCTTATCTTGTCACTCTTGGTATCCTGAATCCAAGGGCATGTGCAGGCAGGGTGAGGGTGAGGACAGTGAGGTGCCTTGGAGGCACTCCCCCTGCTGCCGCTGCTGGGCAGAGGTGACAAACTGACCCAGTCAGAGCCTCTTGTTTGTTAAGAAGAACCCATCTCCCCACCTTACCCTGGCCCAGCACAGGAAGTATCCTTTCTTCTGTCAAAGGCCAGTCCCTCCACTTGGGCTTTAGACCTAATTCCTTCCTACTTAAGGACTTTACTCCTTTGACTGTGCCCTCTCTCCTACATCACCAGCCTGTCCCTCTCTTCACCAGCATATAGACATATCTTAAATAAAACTCTTCATTGTTGCCTATTCTCCTTCGAGCTATGACTTTTTTTTCTGGTTCCCATTGCAGCAAAATTTCTCAAAGAGTTGTCTCCGCAAACTCTGTCTCTGCTTCTTCTCTCATGCTTCTAGCACATTTTGCCTTCTGTTCAACCACCCTTCTAAGACTGCTTTATTTTTTTATACAGCAGGTTCTTTTTAACTCCAAGTCTTTTAAGCTTGGTCTTCCTCAAGTCTTTTTGTATCTCATTAAATAGCACCACCATTTACCTAGAGCCAGAAACATGGAAGTCATTCTTGGCCTCTCCCTTTCCCTCACATTCCATCCACCAGCAACTCCCATCAGTTCCTATCATCTGCTCTCTCCATCTCTACCACCATCACCCTGGACTAAATCACCAACCTGTACTCTCCTCATTCAGTGCAGAGTCTTCCTAACTAGTCTCCCTGCTTTCACCATAGCCGTTGTGGAGCACAGGCTCCGGACACACAGGCTCAGAGGCCATGGCTCACAGGCCCAGCCGTTCCGCGGCATGTGGGATCTTCCCAGACCGGGGCACGAACCCGCATCCCCTGCATCGGCAGGAGGACTCTCAACCACTGCGCCACCAGGGAAACCCCCTACACATCATTTATATCAACTCTCAGGTTCTCAGCAATGAACTCTTTGCCCTCCTTTGGTTCCCTCCCTTGGTCTACACCAGGCTGGCTCTCTCCTCCTCCTGTAAGTCTCAGATTAAATGCTGATTCCTCAGTGCCTTCCTTGACCCCCCCCACCCCAGGTAGATCGCCTTGTTCTTACCTATGCTAGCACCATCTCAGTTGTAGTTATTCTGTCCTAGCATTCATCACAATTTGGAATTATTTGTTTCTTCATTCATTACTTGTCTCCCTTACTGGTATATAAGCTCCATTAGGATAGGCACTGTGGTCTTCACTAGTACCTCGCAGCATCTCATCAGCAGTTTTTAAATGAACTTTTGGAACCCTCAGCAGTTGTGCAGCTGAAAAAGATGCTGTTCCCTCACATTCCCTTAATACTAAGGATTTTTACTAAAGTAACCTGGACTTGTCTCACTTTCTTGCTAACTCTAAGAGCCAATTAACACAGAAATAGTTAAAAACTGGGCCCTGGTTATGTAACATCTATCTTCTGTTGGGTATTTCATTAGGTCTGCCTTCTGATTACCTTCTACGGTTGCCATTTGAATATATTGGGTTGGTCAAAAAGTTCCTTCGGTTTTTACGTCAAAATAAAAGATACATATTTCATTTTCACCAAGAACTTTATTGAACAGGGTGTTCACTGTTCTGTTCCACTATCTTTTGCTATTTTTCAGGCAACTTCATAATTCTGTCTTCCTAAAACTGATTATCTTTTTGAGCAAAGAACTGCTCCAGGTGCCTTTTACAGTCTTCCAGGGAATTGAAATTTTATCCATTAAGAGAATTTTGTGAAGACCGAAATAAATGGAAATCCAAAGCTGCAATGTGTGGTGAATACAGCGGAAGAATCAGAACTTCCCAGCCAGGCTGTAACAGCTTTTTGCCTGGTCATCAAAGAAACATGTTGTCTTGCATTATCCTAATGGAAGATTATGCTTTTTCTGTTGACTCATTGCTGACGCTTTTCTTTGAGTGCTGCTTTCAGTTGGTCTAATTGGGAGCAGTACTTGTTGGAATTAATCGTTTGGTTTTCCGGAAGGAGCTCGTAATAAAGGACTCCCTTCCAGTCCCACCATCTACACATCACCTTCTTTGGATGAAGACCAGCCTTTGGTGTGGTTGGTGGTGGTTCATTTTGCTTGCCCCACGATCTCTTCCATTCCACACTGTCGTACAGTATCCACTTTTCACTGCCCATCACAATTGGTTTTAAAAACGAGACGTTTTCATTACGTTTAAGTAGAGAATCGCATGCGGAAATACGGTCAAGAAGGTTTTTTTCACTTATGTGGAGCCCAAACATGAAAGCGATTAACATAACCAAGCTGGTGCAAGTGATTTTCAGTGCTTGATTTGGATATTTTGAGTATGTCAGCTATCTGCTGCGTGGTATAAAATTGATTGTTGTCAGTTAATGTCTTGATTTCATTCCTATCGACTTCAACTGGTCTACCCAACTGTGGGGCATGGTCCAGCGAGAAATCTCCAAAAAGAAACTTTGCCCACAACTTTTGACACGTTCGATCAGTCACAGCACCTTTTCCATACACTGCACAAATCTTTTTTTGCATTTCGGTTGCGTTTTTACCTTTCTTGAAATAATAAAGCATAATATGCTGAAAATGTTGCTTTTTTTCTTCCATCTTCAGTATTAAAATGGCTACACAAAAAGTCACCAATTTTGATAAGTCTTTTTTTAAACACACGCTGATATGACAGCTGTCACATACAATCTAACAAAATTGTTTTGAATGAAGTTAAAGACAACTAAGTGCTACTAGAGCCATCTTACGGGAAAAAAAACGAACCTTTGGCCAACCCAGTATTTTCTCTCCGTAGACCCAAAGAGAAGCTTGGCGGCCAGGTTACAGTTCCCACCTCTAAAAAGCTGTCCTTTTGCTCAAGGCAAATAAACTCTACATCTCAGCCTTCCTGCATCTTCACCAGCCCTGGGCACTTCCCTGCCCATCCTCAGCTAGACAGAGATGCCCCCTGCCTCACTCTAGTCAAAAGCTCTCCTACACCCAGCATCTTTTCACTCTGGGAGCCAGATCTGGCTTCACTTTTCCTAGCTGCCTAGCCTGTCGAGTCCTTAAATCTGAGATCGTTCTTCTATGAAATGGGCCCTTAGCTCACAGGTTATCATCGTGGAACTGGAATGTGTGACCCAGGTGATAAGTCCACAGCACAGCACGTCGGGCACGCTCGATGGCCCTTCCTGCTGCTGCCCTCAACGTGCCGCGTGTGCCATGGAGACCAACACGGAAGACTTGGGGAAGCTGGGACAACACTAACTCTGCCCCATGTGGCCTTGATTGTTATCAGGACTATTCTCAGATACCCTGTGCCAGAACCTGTCACGAGCGCCTTACTGGTGTTATTTTAGCTTCACCTCAGTCCCATTTCACTTACACAGAAACAGACTTACGGGCTAGTGTCTGTTGACTAGGTTAGTCCTATGTGTCTTTGTGGGTGCATGACATACATCGTATGTTTGGTGGAACACACCTCAGCTATTGAAAGTGTTTCATATTTTCCTTTTCCTTTGGTTAATCCACATGTTTAATAAGCTTGCTGTTATTTTCCCCTTGCAGACCTTCATAAGTCCTTATTCTGGATTAAATCTGGTGTTGGCATACATCATCCTGGTGCTCACGGGCATCTGGGCCTTCTTTGTTTCTGGAGGCAGCTGCCGAAGCCTGAAACTCTGCCTGCTTTGCCAAGACAAGGACTCCCTCCTCTTCAACCAGCGCTCCAGATAACCTCCAAGGACCAGCGCTTCTCAAACAGTAAGCTGCTTCTTTAGAGGAAGCGCAGTGGTGCCTTTTTCTAAAAATCCCTTTTCCTGGTGGAATTAGAAAAAACCAAACTATCTAGATACAGCATGGCTTTCATGCAACAGCTTTCTGAAAGGGATTCATCCGTGGTGTGCAGCCAGGCTGCACATTAGAAAGAACTACCTGGGGAAGCATAAAGAATACTGATTTCTGGACTGCACCCTCCAGATTTAATTGGTCTGGGCATTTGGTGATTTTTTAAAACTTCCCAGATGACTCCGATGTGCAGCCAGGTTGACAACCATCGGTGTCCAAACAGGAACTTCCTGAGAACGCCGTAAGTGAATAAGAATCAGATGTTTAGCTGTCTCTTAACTCAGCCTGCTTTGGGCAAGTGAGTATCTGAAGGTGAAATCCTGGTTAGCCTTTGTCGTTTCGAGTTTTGAAGTCACAGAAGGCTAAAGGGCTATTATCTCTGTGAACTGTTGTCACATCCTTCACTGGTACCCTGTTTTATGAGAACATGGTAGGCCGTGCTTCTAAATATAATAATACATTGCACTGACTAACTATGATCATTTAACCAAAGTAAGCTATTGATTAATAGACTGTATTTTCCTCTAGTTTTTTCGTTCTCGATTTTGCTTGTTTGAAGCATTACATGACATTACATTTTTGAGCATAGATTATGTTTCTTTAATTAAAAATGAATTATTTTCCAACTTCCTGGGAAGATGATATAAAACCAAGAATCTTTGTGCAACTTCTGTAAGTCTTTCCTGGGCTCGAGGCTTTCCATGGGCTCTGCCCCAAGGCAGTGTTTACCAGCTGAGTGCTTGCTGCCGGACTAGTTGAGGTGAAGCCTGTTGTTCTATCTCTGAGCAGCTCTGCAGGTTGCTGAGTGATGTACCCTGGAACAAGCTTCACTGGAGCTGGCAGAAGTTTACGAAAAGCAGGAGGAAAACAAGCTAGTAGGGTGGTGTTGACGCTTATAATTTGCTCCTGTGATATTAACTAATACTTCTCCCCAGATGGTGTAGTGAAAAATTGGAAATACGACTAAAACTGCCAAATTCACGCTTTTAACATAGCCCATATAATCTTTAGATCTTGTAAATGTCTCTGGGTTTTGCTGACAGCTACAGCATTCCCTTTATAGGAATATCTAAGATCTTGGTTCAGCTTCCAAACAATGCTTTTTGTTTCCTTTGTAAAGAGCAGTTGTTCCCAGTTGATGGCTTTTAGGAAGATGATGGTGTGAAATGTAAATTCCCTACACATTTAAGTGAGAAGCTCAGTGAATCCCGTATGTGCAGTACAACCGCCAAAAGAAATAGAAGGAGCAAATGAGAGGGCTCACCAGTGACGTGACAGATGGGAGAATTTGACAATACTGTGGTGGGGAAGAATAACAGACATGTTTAAAATGGAAACGCAGCCAGTATTTTGGGTTAGCCACACATCATTCCAGGGACCAGAACCTTACATGTGAACTAGACCTTTATCAGAGAAATCCCCTCTCATGTTTAAATTATTTGAATTTTTCAATCTAGGGATTCAGGAGGAATAGGGTTTCTAGCAAGGCTGTAAACGGTCCCATAAGCAATTATAGTTATTCCGCTAAAGCTTACTTCAGCACTAATACCGATGTTTTTGCTGGGGTTTACAATTTTCCACCTTTTTACAAGATTTTCTTTAAACTAGGTGAGTCGTAGGAGATTCAAGGACATAGAGACTGAATAGTGAAATCTATTGTGCAGAGTTGAGGGGAACAAGATACCCACTGAACTGGGCTTCATTCCTATTGGAGCGTGGTGTTCTTTGATGAACAGGATAAGAAAAATATAGAGTTGGTTATTACTGTTGACATACACATCTCTTAAACGGATAGTCTGGTTAAATATTTGCTGATCTGTAAAGTATAGAAATATCTGAGAATATTAATATTACTCATGCTTGAGCTCTGAGGATGTCCTGTGTGCATTAATAGTTTAATATTAAGTAAGGAATCTGGGGTATTGTGACATCTCATTTATAAAAGCATCTCGGGCAGGAAGAAAATTTTCTTTGATGGTGAGACTGTTGTCTTAGCTTTATTTAATAGTTTATTTAATAATCCTTGATTACCTATGAATAGAGGAACTTTGTAATTCCTTATTTCTCTTGCGAGCATTGCCATAGTCAGCTTAGGCACTGTCATTGCAAGTAGCCTTGTTTGCCTAATGCCAAGGAAGCCCAGGGGGAGAGTAGTCTTCCTCTGTTGTGTGTATATATTGAGGTGTGCTTTATTTTTTTAATTTTTATTTTTTGTGTTTGTTATCTCTACTGAGCTTTCTGAGCCCTGATAGTATTTGGAGAGGAGCTGTTGGTGGTAATCTTGTTTGTATGTTCTCCTCCACACGGGGCTTTCTCAGTTTGGAGGGAAGTGTGGCTATAGTTAAAGCTGACCTTGGAATGTGAATGCTGTTGCAGCACCTGACTCTGTTGCCATGTGAGGAATTGAGATCAGTTTTGGTTCTCTAAGAAATTTGTGTTTATTTGTAACTCATCTGAATTAGCAGTTGTAATGGGAGGAGTTTCGTTACCCTTGATCCTAGCCTGTGTGACTGGCAATATAGTAGCAGCCTCTTTTCGAGCAGCTTAGTGAAAACATGGCTGAAAGGAATAAATGGTGTCTGAAGACTGTATAGAAGATGGCTTTTGTTCCCAATGTTAATATTTTTCTTCTCAAGCACATTTCCTTGTTTGCTGAGAGTGGCAGGTACACGTCAAAAATGCTAGGTGTCCTTATCCTGTAGAGTTGGTGCAGGATAAGGAGTCATGACAGAAGCTTCCTCTTACCTGGTCCTCTTCCTGATCGCCTCAAACTAGCCCCAAGACGTGGATTAATGGTCAGAGTGGACCTGAGGGCTCCGCGGAAGCCAGGGTGGCAGCCTGTCTCAGGCATCAGCAGCCCACTCCCTGGGACGAGCTCCTTGAGAGTGCTAGCTTTCTATTTGGCTAAGTGTTTCCTAGGCTGCACCATTCCTAACTCCAGGTAGATAGATGTCACAACAAAACAATCTCAAAGTTCTTTGCTTAGAGCACTTTGTTTATGATTGCGATGTTTACATTTCTCATTTAATAAAAGACTTTACTGCATTCCGTTATATTTTAGTGTTTAGAGGGGTGGGTACCGTCTCTATGTACAGTATGTATCGTTTTATATAAGTTATACTGTTATGTCATGTATACTTGCAATGTCAGACCTTGTGTCCCATACACAATGCAATAGATTCTTTCCAGAGCTGTATTTTTCAGTAAACAATAAAAAGATTGTTTGTCACTACTTGTTTCTCATGTTTCCTCTTCTTTGGAATAGTGTATCCTGCAGTATTTGTTTTACAATTTTTGTCTCGTATAAAACTTGGCTGTACATTATGTTATTTGTCACTGCTCAGCTCAGAGACTCTTTTCAAAGAGAAATCTTTGTTATCTGATTTAAAATTTATAAGGCCTGTTTCGTTTCTGTGTGTTCAGAAGCAGTTTGGTGCAGAGAAGTTCCTTGAGGTGTCATAAACCAAATGGAGGAGAATCCTCAAAGGTCCTGGAAGCCCTTGAAAAGTCTCCTAAGTAACTGTAAAATAGTGAATGTATAAACCATCATGGAATACTGGCTGAAGGTGGGAGTTGGTTGACTAGGAGAGTACAATTTAGTTTCTACCCAGTGACCCCGAGCAGCCTGTAGAGTCGTTTTGTTTTTTCTTCCCTTGGTGAGGAGTCAGTGCAGCTAAGGGGCTGAGCATGGCCTTCACCGTCAGACACGCTACACAGAGAATTGTTAGGGCCTGAAACGCAAAACCATGTGATGCCTTTTCACTCTGGTTTGAAATGAGGCTGCTCCAGGTTTATGTTAATTGTATTATTAGATGAAATATCCTCAGGAATCAAGGACTCGTTGGTCTAACTTGTAATGGAAAAGGGGCACATTCCTCAGGTAACAGCCCAGATTCACGTACAATTTCTTTGGCCGTTCCACACTGAAATCGTGGCTCTAGTTTAATTGTTATTTGTTTGATATTTAGTTGGAAAAGGGATTTCCCTGTGACCAGCCTCAACATATGAGAAACCCCCAATGGAAAGAACTACATATTTTCCCTTTGCCTTATTGAAAATGCTGAATAGAAGGAACCACTCACCTGGCTTATGGTCTCAGCCTTAGTAAAAGAATTGGGGATTTGATATATTCTAAGGGGACGACAGTAGATTATGAGCCCTGAGTGGGTCCTGGCTTTAAGGTTCAATAATTAGTAGGTGGTACTTGTTGCTTAAGTGTGGGTCACTGTAAATCCTGCTTATACCTAATAGTATATCCATACATATTTTCTGTGCTTGAGCAAAATCAGAGGTGGAGTCTACAGCGTTTAATCAGGGCTTACCATGCACAGAACATTGTGTTAGATACTTTATCTTGTGTGTGTGTGTGTGTGTGTGTGTGTGTGTGTGTGTGTGTGTGTGTGTGAGAGAGAGAGAGAGAGAGAGAGAGAGAGGTACTTTAAAAGGATGGAAAAGAAAAAGATGGTGAGATCTTTGTTTTTAGGAAATATATAAGGCAGCTACAAATGCACTACAAGTTAGGAAATAATATAGAATAGCTCGAATACATAAGATGATACTTAAAATTTGGGGAGTGGATGAAGGGCAGGTGGATCATGGAGTTATGTCAAAAGGAAAAGGTGGGGACTGAGGGCTGAACCCTGAGGCACTCCACTTGACAGGTAGGAAAGGGCAGGTGGGGTCATCACTGAGGAAAGAAGGAAAAGCAGGGGAGTGTGGTGGCCTGAGAGCCAGGGGGAAGTATGTCAACTGCTGCTGAGCAATGAGTAAGATGTGAGGAGTAGGACCTGATTGCTGCACATGGAGAGATGGAATTTTCTGGTGACTTTGATAAAAGCAATTTTAGTGTAGGGGTGAACATCTAAATGGAGTGGGTTATAGAGATTGGGAGATAAGGAAGTAGCCACAGCACGTAGAGTACAGATAACCGTATAATTATGGTAGGGGAATGGGATGATAGCCTGAGGAGGATGTGACGGCAAGAGACGGCATTCTTCTTTTCTTTTCTTTTTTCTCTCTGACATTGTACTGTAACAGCATGTTTATATGAAGATGGGGATGATTCAGTGGAAAGGGAAACATTGATGCAATAGAGGGGATAGTTGCCAAAGCAAAGTCCCTAAGGAGAGAATAGAGTGGGAAGTTTTTTAGCATTAAATGCTTACATTAGATAAGTTAAAATGTTTAAAAGCAAGAGCTTAAACTTCTACTTAAGAAACTAGAAACAGAGGAGCAAACTAAAGCTAGAATAAGCCGAAGAAAGGAAGTAGCGAAGAGAATAGCAGAAGTCAGATAGAAGGCAGAAAAAACAATGGAGCAATCAGTAAAAGGAAACTGGTTCTTTGAGAAAATCAGTACAATTGGTAAAGCGGTGTCCAGATAGATAAGGAAAAAAAAGAGGGCACAAATGATGAGTATCAGGAATAAGTGGAGACATCAATACAGCCTCTACATTATTAAGTAAAATGGGAATATTATGAATAGCTTAAAGGCAGTAAATTAAAAATTTAAATGAAGTAGACAGATTCCTTTGTAAAAAAGCTCACTCAAGAACTAGAAAATCTGACTATTGCTATATTGCTTCAGAGTGTTTTTTCTTGCCTTGTAATGTGCCTTGTGATTATTTATTGAAAGCTGTACATTATGTATTAGGTAACAGGAACTGAAGTAAATAGGCCTTTAGTGTAAGTTTTATGTCAGTCTGGGCAAAAGCTGGACTATATTTAATGTTTGCTGCAGCTCTAAGTACCAGAGTCTTCAAGTTCCTCTAGTGTCCTTGTTGTTGTCTCCCCTCTTGACTTTGGGCTTCCCCTGTGCTCCTTCTCAAAGAAAGTCTATGTCTTGCAGATCTTTGAACTGTAACCCACTGTTTTTATATTGGAGCCCTACTGAGGTGGCAGTAAGGTTGGTGTGGGAGAGGGGCCATGTCCTATAATCTTAAGACTAAATCTCAGTTTTTTGATGGGGCTACATCTCTTAACTAAGCATCTCTTAGTTCTTTTCCTCCCCTTAGGTGAGACAGGAAGGCTAACGGGGGCTGGAGTGGGAGAAGTGCCCTTCTTCTAGGTGGGATAAGGCTCTTGTACTGTCTTTTCTCCTAGAAAGTAGGCCTTTGTTATGGAGAATGCTCTGGGCATATTTTACTTTTTTTTTTTCTTTCTTAAAAAATAAATTACTTATTTAATTTTGGCTGTGTTGGGTCTTCGTTGCTGCGTGCAGGCTTTCTCTAGTTGCGGCAAGCGGGGGCTACTCTTCATTGCGGTATGCGGGCTTCTCATTGCGGTGGCTTCTCTTGTGGAGCACGGGCTCTAAGCATGTGGGCTTCAGTAGTTGTGGCACGCGGGCTCAGTAGTTGTGGCACACGGGCTTAGTTGCTCCACGGCATGTGGGATCTTCCCAGACCAGGTATCGAACCCGTGTCGCCTGCATTTGCAGGAGGATTCTTAACCACTGCGCCACCAGGGAAGTCCCTCTGGGCATATTTTACAATGATTATCCTTACCCTCTCCCTGCCAGAGCCACAGGGAGCTCTTCATTGAGAATTTGGCAGGGCTCCTGGAGGTAAAACCCTCAAAAGTGTGGGGCTCTTAAGACTCTGTTCTAGTCTTAGGAATTTCTCACTTTTAAGCTATTCCATACTTAGGCTCTAGCAATTTGTCAAAATTAGCATTTAGGTGTCCCTACCTGTTTATGGCTCCACCGACTTCTGCTCTAGGTAAGCAAATCTCAGCTGTGGCACTCTGGATTCACCTGTCTCTCCAGATTTCAGGATGATGGCTTGTCTTGAGACCTCAGTTCTCTAATGGGGGTGAGAAATATTACTGATTTTCAGTTTGTTTAGTGTTTTCTTTTTCTTTTTTTTTAACATCTTTATTGGAGTATAATTGCTTTACAATGTGTTTAGTGTTTTCTTATTGTAAGTGTGAGAATGACAGCTTTCAAGCTCTTTACATGTTGGAGCTAACCAGAAATCCCCAAAATCTATTAAAGACATTGAATTTGCAGTTTATATAAAGAAATTCCTAGAAGGCTTCACTGAAGAATTCTACCAAACTTTAATAAAACAAACAAAAAGAAAGGAGATATGTTATAAAACTGTAGTAATCAAAACAGTATGGTATTGGCATAAAAACAGACACATAGAACCATAAAAATTCTAGAAGAAAACATAGACAGTACTCTCTTTGACATCAGTTTTAGTAGTATTTTTTTGGATATGTCTCAAGGGAGACAAAAGCAAAAATAAACAGGACCACATCAAACTAAAAAGCTTTTGCACAGCAAAGGAAACTATCAACAAAATGAAAAGGCCACTTACTGAATGGGAGAAGATATTTGCAAATAATATATCTGATAAAGGGTTAATATCCAAAATATATAAAGAACTCATAAAACTCAACATCAACATATGTATGTGTGTGTGTGTGTGTGTGTGTGTGTGTGTGTGTGTGTGTGTGTATGTATGTATGTATCACATCTTCTTTGCCCATTCATCTACTGATAGGCACTTGGGTTGCTTCCATATCTGGGCTATTATAAATGCTGCAATGAAAAAAGAAAAAAGAACACCCCCCCCCCACAAACAATCCAATTAAAAAAACAGGCAGAGGATCTGAAAAGACATTTTTCCAAAGAAGGCATTCAGCTGGCCAACAGGCACATGAAAAGATGCTCAACATCACTAATCATCAGGGAAATGCAAATCAAAACCACAGTGATATATCACCTTACACCTGTCAGAATGGCTGTCGTCAAAAAGACCTCAAATAACTAGTGTTGGCAAGGATTTGGAGAAAAGGGAGCCCTTCTGCATGGTTGGTGAGTGTAAATTGGTGCAGCCACTATGGAAAACAGGATGGAGGTTCCTCAAAAAATTAAAAATAGAACTACCATATGATCCAGCAGTTCTACTCCTTGGTATTTATCCAAAGAAAACAAAAACACTAATTAGAAAAGATATATGCACCCCTGTGTTCATTGCAGCATTTGCAATAGACAAGATATGGAAGCAACCCAAGTGCCTATCAGTAGATGAATGGGTGAAGAAGATGTGATACATACACACACACACAGACACACACACACACAGACACACACACACACACACACACACACACACACACACACACACACCATGGAATATTATTCAGCCATAAAAAGAATGAAATCTTGCCATAACAGAGTTATAGATACAGAGAACAAAACAGGTGGTTAGAGGAGAGGGGGCTGGGGAGAGGAAGGAAATAGGTGAGGGAGAGTAAGAGGTATAAACTTCCAGTTTCAAAATAAATGAGTCATGGATATGAAATGTACAGTGTGAGGAATATAGTCAATAGCTATGTAATATCTTTGGGTGGTGACACACTGTAACTAGATTTATTGTGGTGATTATTTTGAAGTGTATAGAAATAACAAATCACTACATTGTGTAACAGGAACTAACATAGTGTTATAGGTCAGCTATACTTCAAAAACAAGCAAACAAACATAGAAACAAATGGAAAAAGATCAGGTATATGGTTATCAGAGGTGGGCAGTGGGGGGAGGGGGAATTGGATGAAAGCAGTCAAAAAGTACTATAGACTTGCAGTTTTAAGATAAATAAGTGCTAGGGATATAATGTACAACATGATAAATATAATTAACATTGCTGTACATTATATATGGAAGTTAAGAGAGTAAATCCTAAGAGTTCTCATCACACACACAAATTTTTTTCTGTTTCTGTAATTTTGTGTCTATATGAGATGATGGGTGTTCACTAAACTTACGGTGATAATCATTTTCATGATGTATGTAAGTCACATCATTATACCATACATATTAAATTTATACAGTGCTGTATGTCAATTAATCTCAGTAAAATGAAAAAAAAATTGTTTAGCATATGGTAGAAACAGCACGTTGCTGTTTGTCATGTTTAGCGTGTTGTAAGCAGACAACTCAGTACAATCCTTTTGGGTGGTAATTTAGCAAAATTTGTAAAATATCTATAAAATTTTGAGATGTGCGTTTTGTGAACCAGCAGTTGCTTTTCTAGGAATTTATGTTCCAGAAATACATCTGAATACATAGGATCTTGTAATAGTCTTGTAACTGTAAGGAATTTGCAATGAATGTCTTTCAACAGAGCTTGGTGTCCAATTGCAGAACGCTTTACAGCCATTAGAAAGAATGAGAATATTTGGAATATGTTAGAAAACAAAAGCAAGGTATAGACCATTCTTCCATTCAATAAATATTTTTTATGCCAGACATTGTGCTAGATACCAAGAATACAATAGTGAAAGTAGGTAAGATCTGTTTATTAAATATTTAAAAGTGCATGTTAACACACAAACATACAAAACTATGACTATTTTGGGAGTTAGGATTATGGGGGACTTTTGGCTTTATTCATAATTAAATATTTGTATTTTTTAATGAGCATATATTATTTGTTTTAATATGGAAAACCTCTTATTTAAATAAAATATTGGTCACAGCATTATTTATAGTAGCAAAAAGCTAGAAGAAAAGTATTAATGTTTAACACTAAGGAAAAGTTTAGACCACCAAATCCATCCAAAGAAACATTATCCAGCAAATAAAAATTAGGTTTATAAATATTAAATAACAATATGCTATCATGTTAATTACTTAAGGACTTTTTAAAAGTATCAATACATAGAAAAAATATCTGAGAGAAAAACACAAAAACATTAGTAGCATCTGCATTAGCGAAGAGGTGACTTTAAATACACTTTCCATTTCTCTGCATTTCTGAGTTTCCTTTTTTTTTCCACACACACACTGTATTTTATTTTTACAAGAGATAAATAAACTGACGCCAAGCATTGTAAATGGATGACCACAACAAAAGCAACAACGATTGCAATTACCCAACACGAAACACACTCATACTATGTCATAATATTGGCATTGAGTCCAGTAATCCTCCACTGTAACAGCTCCTTTACTTTGCAGTGAAAATTGATTTGTATATTTTTTGCCTCTGAGTCCTTGTGGGATTTTTTTTTAATATTCAAACAGAAAATCACAAAAATTATAATCATCCTCATCAGTTCACTCAGTCCCATGTAATTAATTTTTTTTATCTTGATCTTTTGTTAGCACTTTTATGAATTCATCAGTTTTCCATTAGAGTTCTGAAAAGGCTTATTCATTCAGTTCAGCAGTATAGTCAGTTACCAGAAAGCTGTACCTGTCAGAGTCTTTTCCATGAATTCCTTGAAGATGAAACCCTTTTATAGGAACATTTTTGCAAAAGCATTAGAATACACCCAGAACTGTCTGCAAATGACAAAAGACTTAAAAATGACCACAGTTAAAGATTTGATGAAAGTTCATAATAATGCAATTGACAAGAAAATTTAGAGATATACATTTTAAAGTAATAACTAGAATTATGACTTACAACATTATACCAGAACATATAAGATTTTTAGAAATTTCATGTAATGTCTGAAACATTTATATTAACATATTTCCATACAAATAACCCAAAGAAAGTTTAGTATTAGTTGTTTTGTTGGTTGGTTTGTTTGTTTTTTTATACTGCAGGTTCTTATTAGTCATCTGTTTTATACACATCAGTGTATACATGTCAATTCCAATTGCACAATTCAGCACACCACCACCACCACCCCACCGCGGTTTTCCCCTCTTGGTGTCCATACGTTTGTTGTCTACATCTGTGTCTCAGCTTCTGCCCTGCAAACTGGTTCATCTGTACCATTTTTCTAGGTTCCACATACAGAGCATATATTATTTATGTAGTCAGACAAAACCATAATCTAACCACTTCTAGGATTTCTTATTGTCCTTATTAGAAAGTGTATATCATAAAAGGCGTTTCACACTCTGATCCCAACCACTTTCCTGCCCCCCACCATTCCCTGTCCTCCCTTCCCAGACATTTTCAAACACATCCCTGAGGCCTCTGTTTACGATGCACCATGAGCTCTCAAACCTCCACATCTTTGTTCTTGTTTTTCGCTCCAGGTAGAAAGCATCGTATTCCTCCTTCAAGGTCCTGCTCAAGTGTCAGTCTTTGTGAAGTCTTTCCTGATTAGACTTAGAAAAACAAGTGGCTTTTTCCACTGTGATTCCTTAACACGTATATATTTTTAAGTCAAGGAATAATTTACATACAGTAAAATGCACTGATCTGAAGCATACAATTGGATGAGTCTTGACAAATGTGTACACCTGTGTAACCACCACCCCAGCAAGCTATAGAACGTTTCCTGTTCCCCAGGTGGTTCCCTTGCTTCCTTCCTAGTCAATCCACGTACCTTCCACAGAGGCAGCTGCTGGTTCCAACTTCTATCACCGTGGATTACTTTCACTTTTGAACTTCATAAAAATGGAATAACATAAAGTGTACTCTTGTATCTGACTTCTTTCCTCCGCATAATTTTCTGAGATTCATGTCTTGGGGTATATCAATAAGTTGTAACTTTTTGCTGAATGGTATTCCATCTTATGGATGTACAGTTTGTTTAGTCCTTCTCCTGTTAATAGACACATAGCATCTTTTCATACCACTCTTCTATATATTATGGTCAATGTTTTCTGTCTGTCTCCCTAAATGAGATTGTGATACCAATTATCTGTCTGAATCATGGTTGCACTTAATTTGTGCCTAGCAAACAGTGGTTGCTCATTAAATCTTTGCTTTTGAATAAGGAGGTATGAGAAAGAAAGTCAATTGGAAATTACTTTGAATGATAGAAGAGAGATAAAGGAAAACGCTGTTTCCTTATAACACTTCTGACACCAGAAGTGTGGGTTTCTCCACACCAAGCAATTCTCCAGTCCTCAGTGGACACCAACTGGCTGTTCTACAATTTAACTCAATTCTGACACTAACTGTCCAGAAATATTGCAGACCCCACAGGTTAGGGACTCAATCCCACAAGCCTGCCCCCACTTTAGACAATTGCAAGTCCCAGGTTGTCATTTGTACTTCTGACTGTAAATTACAGGTTCCCATGACTCCCTCCTCAGGTCTGATAATTTGCTAGAAAACTCAGGTAAACATTTACTTACATTTGCCAGTTTATTATAAAGGATATTAACAAGGGATATATTAACAAGGGATTATTATAAAGGATATTATAAAGGATATTAACAAAGGATATTAACAGCCAGATAAAGAGGTCCATACGTCAACGTATGAAGAAAGGGCACAAGGCTTCCATGCCCTAGCTCTGGGTGCACCACTATCCCAGCACTTGTGTGATGGGAGCATTCTGAATCCCATTGTTTAGGGTTTTTATGGAGGTCCCATTATGCAGATGTGATTGATTAAATCATTCCCCATTGGTGTTTTCTTCTTTTTTTAATAGATTTATTTATTTATTTATTTATTGGCTGTGTTGGGTCTTTGTTGCTGCTTGCGGGCTTTCTCTAGTTGTGGCGAGCGGGGGCTACTTTTTGTTGTGGTGCGCGGGCTTCTCATTGCGGTGGCTTCTCTTTGTTGCGAAGCACAGGCTCTAGGCACGCGGGCTTCAGTAGTTGTGGCATGCGGGCTCAGTAGTTGTGGCTTGCAGGCTCTAGAGCGCAGGCTCAGTAGTTGTGGTGCACGGGCTTAGTTGCTCCACGACATGTGGGATCTTCCCAGACCAGGGCTTGAACCCGTGTCCCCTGCATTGGCAGGTAGATTCTTAACCACGGTGCCACCAGGGAAGTCCCACCCCCCACACACACACTGGTGATTGAGCTCAATTCCCAGCCTCTCTCCCCTCCCTGGAGGCTGGGGGTGGGGCTGAAAATTCTAACCCTCTAGTCACATGGTTGGTTCCTCAGCCCCCATCCTCCAAGCTTCATCACCTCTTTAGCATCAGCTGAGGTGTGGCTTAAAAGGGCTTCTTATGAATAACATTTAGGAGCTTTGTGCCAGGAACCAAAGACAAAGACCAAGTACATATTTCGTATTATATCCCAGTATCACAGGAGATTAATCCAGATTTCACCCAGTGGCTAAGAGGGAGTGATGAGCTGCTGACCATGCTTGTTCTCCATGAAAACGATGTACCATATTCAGGAAAGCTTTTCAAATGGTTATGTGTCGAGTGGTTGGGAAGGAGAGAAACTAAGATGCATGAGACCTGTTGTTGGATGTCTAGGTAGCTTGGGAAACTAGTTTCAGCAGATGAACTAATGGGTTATGTTACCTGCCTCACCAGAAGAGTCTTTGCTTCTTTCAGAGAAGCTGGTCAACTCTGTCATCACCAGCACAGAGTTGCTATAGAGGTCTCAGTGTGCCCTTGAACCCGTAGGCCCTGTGTTTATTGTCTTCATAGTGGGTGATTAAAAGTTAATATTTGAAACAAGTGATCTCGAGCAGAAATAATGACTTTGACTTACAGTGTGGAGAGGTCATAGTGGCCATGTGAGTAGAGATCATGCTCCTTCTTGGGCTCCCACCCACAGGACAAGTCCCAGAGAAGTGTGCCAGGCCTGGCCAGGCTTCTCCTTCTTGATCGACCAAGGGGATAAGCTCTGAATGGAAATGCCAGGATGGGGCAGGATGTTATTTGGCTGTGTAGTTCTTCTTCTTCTCCTTCTTCTCCCCCTCCCCCTCCCCTTCCTCCCTTTCTTCTTCTTTTTTTTTTTTTTCTCTTTTATTTATCAGAAACATATCACATTAAATTTTATTCTTACTCAACAAATCCACTGCTTGGATGACTCTCTAAAGAAGATGTCCTCTTTTTTATTTTTTCCTTTATTTTTTCGAGCTTTACTGAGATATAATTGATGTATAACAGTGTGTAATTTTTTTGTTTTTACATCTATATTGGGGTATAATTGCTTTACAATGGTGTGTTAGTTTCTGCTTTATAACAAAGTGAATCAGTTATACATATACATATGTTCCCGTATCTCTTCCCTCTTGTGTCTCCCTCCCTCCCACCCTCCCTACCCCACCTCTCCAGGTGGTCACAAAGCACCAAGCTGATCTCCCTGTGCTATGCGGCTGCTTCCCACTAGCTATCTACCTTACGTTTGATAGTGTATATATATCCATGCCACTCTCTCACTTTGTCACAGCTTACCCTTCCCCCTCCCCATATCCTCAAGTCCATTCTTTAGTAGGTCTGTGCCTTTATTCCCGTATTACCCCTAGGTTCTTCATGACATTTTTTTTTCTTAGATTCCATATATATGTGTTAGTATACGGTAGTTGTCTTTCTCTTTCTGACTTACTTCACTCTGTATGACAGACTCTAGGTCCATCTACCTCATTACAAATAGCTCGGGAGCTGAGGCGGCGCGCTTAGGGTTGGCAGGCATGTTAGCGCTCTAGTAGCTGCAGCTGGTCGGCGTGAGGGGCTCCAGGGCTCTGGGTAGGGAAGATGGCGTCTCGGGCAGGCCCGCGAGCGGCCAGCACCGACGGCAGCGACTTTCAGCACCGGGAGCGCGTCGCCACACACTACCAGATGAGTGTGACCCTCAAGTATGAAATCAAGAAGCTGATCTACGTGCATCTGGTCATATGGCTGCTGCTGGTTGCCAAGATGAGTGTGGGGCACCTGAGGCTCTTGTCGCATGATCAGGTGGCCATGCCCTATCAGTGGGAGTACCCCTATTTGCTGAGCATTGTGCCCTCCCTCTTGGGCCTCCTCTCCTTCCCCCGCAACAACATTAGCTACCTGGTGCTCTCCATGATCAGCATGGGGCTCTTTTCCATCGCTCCCCTCATATATGGCAGCATGGAGATGTTCCCTGCTGCACAGCAGCTCTACCGCCATGGCAAGGCCTACCGCTTCCTCTTTGGTTTTTCTGCCGTCTCCGTCATGTATCTGGTGTTGGTGCTGGTGGTCCAAGTGCATGCCTGGCAGTTATACTACAGCAAGAAGCTCCTGGACTCTTGGTTCACCAGCACACAGGAGAAGAAGCGTAAATGAAGCCTGCTTGATGAACTGCTGTGTGAGGTGAAGCCTGGGCCTCCCATCCAGTGGAGTGAGAGGGTAGAGGAGCTGTTCTAAAACCTCCTTCGGTGATTTTGGCAGCTGCGATGTTGACAACTAGTGCAAACTAGGTCCAAGTTCTGCAAAGCTCCTTCTGTTGCCATCAGCTGGCAGCAAAACTATGTTTAATTTACTCCTGGTTGGTGGAACTGGGTGATCAGCAGCTGTGAAACAAATTTCAGCTGGTTAAAGTTGAGATCCTTCTGAGTTTTTCATCCTTGCCTCTTTTTGGTCATTCTCTCTGCTTCCATCCATCACCCCTTAGCCACCGAGACTGGAGGAGATAGGGAATAAATCACATTCTACTTCAATCTATGAGTCATGGGGCAGGAAACATTTGAGAGGCTGCTCCCCTTGCAGGCTGTGGTCTCTACTGTGAAGCGTTTTAATTAAAAAGAACCTCAATAAAGTTACAACTGCCTTGTCAAAAAAAAAAAAAAAAAAAAAACAAATAGCTCAATTTTGTTTCTTTTTATGGCTGAGTAATATTCCATTGTATATATGTGCCACATTTTCTTTATCCATTCATCTGATGTTGGACACTTAGGTTGCTTCCATGTCCTGGCTATTGTAAATAGAGCTGCAATGAACATTTTGGTACATGACTCTTTTTGAATTATGGTTTTCTCAGGGTGTATGCCCAGTAGTGGGATCACTGGGTCATATGGTAGTTCTATTTTTAGTTTTTTAAGGAACCTCCATACTGTTCTCCATAGTGGCTGTACCAATTCATATTCCCACCAGCAGTGCAGGAGTGTTCCCTTTTCTCCACACCCTCTCCAGCATTTATTGTTTCTAGATTTTTTGATGATGGCCATTCTGACTGGTGTGAGATGATATCTCATTGTAGTTTTGATTTGCATTTCTCTAGTGATTAGTGATGTTGAGCATTTTTTTTTTTTTTTGATGTTGGGGGTAGGAGTTAATTAATTAATTTATTTTTGGCTGTGTTGGGTTTTTGTTTCTGTGTGAGGACTTTCTCTAGTTGTGGCAAGCAGGGGCCACTCTTCATCGCGATGCACACCTCTCACTATCGCGGCCTCTCTTGTTGCAGAGCACAGGCTCCAGACGCGCAGTCTCAGTAGTTGTGGCTCACGGGCCCAGTTGCTCCGCGGCATGTGTGATCTTCCCAGACCAGGGCTCGAACCCGTGTCCCCTGCATTGGCAGGCAGACTCTCAACCACTGCACCACCAGGGAAGCCCTGAGCATTCTTTCATATGTTTGTTGGCAATCTGTATATCTTCGTTGGAGAAATGTCTACTTACGTCTTCTGCCCATTTTTGGATTGAGTTGTTTGTTTTTTTGATATTGAGCTGCATGAACTGCTTGTAAATTTTGGAGATTAATCCTTTGTCAGTTGCTTCATTTGCAAATATTTTCTCCCATTCTGAGGGTTGTCTTTTGGTCTTCTTTATGGTTTCCTTTGCTGTGCAAAAGCTTTGAAGTTTCATTAGGTCCCATTTGTTTGTTTTTGTTTTTATTTCCATTTCTCTAGGAGGTGGGTCAAAAAGGATCTTGCTGTGATTTATGTCGAGTGTCCTGCCTATGTTTTCCTCTAAGAGTTTGATAGTTTCTGGCCTTACATTTAGGTCTTTAATCCATTTTGAGCTTATTTTTGTGTATGGTGTTAGGGAGTGATCTAATCTCATACTTTTACATGTAGCTGTCCAGTTTTCCCAGCACCACTTATTGAAGAGGCTGTCCTTTCTCCACTGTACATTCCTGCCTCCTTTATCAAAGATAAGGTGACCATATGTGCGTGGGTTTATCTCTGGGCTTTCTATCCTGTTCCATTGATCTATCTTTCTGTTTTTATGCCAGTACCATACTGCCTTGATTACTGTAGCTTTGTAGTATAGTCTGAATTCAGGGAGCCTGATTCCTCCAGCTCCGTTTTTCGTTCTCAAGATTGCTTTGGCTATTCGGGGTCTTTTGTGTTTCCATACAAATTGTGAAATTTTTTGTTCTAGTTCTGTGAAAAATGCCAGTGGTAGTTTGATAGGGATTGCATTGAATCTGTAGATTGCTTTGGGTAGTAGAGTCATTTTCACAATGTTGAGTCTTCCAATCCAAGAACATGGTATATCTCTCCATCTATTTGTATCATCTTTAATTTCTTTCATCAGTGTCTTATAATTTTCTGCATACAGGTCTTTTGTCTCCTTAGGTAGGTTTGTTCCTAGATATTTTATTCTTTTTGTTGCAGTCGTAAATGGGAGTGTTTTCTTGATTTCACTTTCAGATTTTTCATCATTAGTATATAGGAATGCCAGAGATTTCTGTACATTAATTTTGTATCCTGCTACTTTACCAAATTTATTGATTAGCTCTAGTAGTTTTCTGGTCGCATCTTTAGGATTCTCTATGTATAGCATCATGTCATCTGCAAACAGTGACAGCTTTACTTCTTCTTTTCTGATTTGGATTCCTTTTATTTCTTTTTCTTCTCTGATTGCTGTGGCTAAAACTTCCAAAACTATGTTGAATAAGAGTGGTGAGAGTGGGCAACCTTGTCTTGCTCCTGATCTTAGTGGGAATGCTTTCAGTTTTTCACCATTGAGGATGATGTTGGCTGTGGGTTTGTCATATATGGCCTTTATTATGTTGAGGAAAGTTCCCTCTATGCCTACTTTCTGCAGGGTTTTTATCATAAATGGGTGTTGAATTTTGTCAAAAGCTTTCTCTGCATCTATTGAGATGACCATATGGTTTTTCTCCTTCAATTTGTTAATTTGGTGTATCACGTTGATTGATTTGTGTATATTGAAGAATCCTTGCATTCCTGGAATAAACCCCACTTGATCATGGTATATGATCCTTTTAATGTGTTGTTGGATTCTGTTTGCTAGTATTTTGTTGAGGATTTTTGCATCTATGTTCATCAGTGATATTGGCCTGTAGTTTTCTTTCTTTGTGACATCCTTGTCTGGTTTTGGTGTCAAGGTGATGGTGGCCTCGTAGAATGAGTTTGGGAGTGTTCCGCCCTCTGCTATATTTTGGAAGAGTTTGAGAAGCATAGGTGTTAGCTCTTCTCTAAGTGTTTGACAGAATTCGCCTGTGAAGCCATCTGGTCCTGGGCTTTTGTTTGTTGGAAGATTTTTAATCACAGTTTCAATTTCAGTGCTTGTGATTTGTCTGTTCATATTTTCTATTTCTTCCTGATTCAGTCTTGGCAGGTTGTGCATTTCTAAGAATTTGTCCATTTCTTCCAGGTTGTCCATTTTATTGGTATAGAGTTGCTTGTAGTAATCTCTCATGATCTTCTGTATTTCTGCAGTGTCAATTGTTACTTCTCCTTTTTCATTTCTAATTCTATTGATTTGAGTCTTCTCCCTTTTTTTTCTTGATGAGTCTGACTAATGGTTTATCAATTTTGTTTATCTTCTCAAAGAACCAGCTTTTAGTTTTATTGATCTTTGCTACCGTTTCCTTCTTTTCTTTTTCATTTATTTCTGATCTGATCTTTATGATTTCTTTCCTTCTGCTAACTTTGGGGGTTTTTTGTTCTTCTTTCTCTAATTGCTTTAGGTGCAAGTTTAGGTTGTTTATTCGAGATGTTTCCTGTTTCTTAAGGTAGGATTGTATTGCTATAAACTTTCCTCTTAGAACTGCTTTTGCTGCATCCCGTAGGTTTTTGGTTGTCATGTCTCCATTGTCATTTGTTTCTAGGTATTTTTTGATTTTCTCTTTGATTTCCTCAGTGATCACTTGTTATTAAGTAGTGTATTGTTTAGCCTCCATGTGTTTGTATTTTTTACAGATCGTTTCCTGTAATTGATATCTAGTCTCATAGTGTTGTGGTCGGAAAAGATACTTGATACAGTTTAATTCTCTTAAATTTACCAAGGCTTGGTCTGTAACCCAAGATATGATCTATCCTGGAGAATGTTCCATGAGCACTTGAGAAAAATGTGTATTCTGTTGTTTTTGGATGGAATGTCCTATAAATATCAATTAAGTCCCTCTTGTTTAATGTATCATTTAAAGCTTGTGTTTCCTTATTTATTTTCACTTTGGATGATCTGTCCATTGGTGAAAGTGGGGTGTTAAAGTCCCCTACTATGGAATGTGTTACTGTCAATTTCCCCTTTTATGGCTTTTAGTATTTGCCTTATGTATTGAGATCCTCCTATGTTGGGTGCATAAATCTTTACAATTGTTATATCTTCTTCTTGGATCGATCCCTTAATCATTATGTAGTGTCCTTCTTTGTCTCTTCTAATAGTCTTTATTTTAAAGTCTATTTTGTCTGATATGAGAATTGCTACTCCAGCTTTCTTTTGGTTTCCATTTGCGTGGAATATCTTTTTCCATCCCCTCACTTTCAGTCTGTATGTGTCCCTAGGTCTGAAGTGGGTCTCTTGTAGACAGCATATATATGGGTCTTGTTTTTGTATCCATTCAGCCAGTCTGTGTCTTTTGGTGGGAGCATTTAGTCCATTTACATTTAAGGTAATTATCGATATGTATGTTCCTATTCCCATTTTCTTAATTGTTTTGGGTTTTGTTATTATAGGTCTTTCTTAATTGTTTTGGGTTTTGTTATTATAGGTCTTTTCCTTCTCTTGTGTTTCTTGCCTAGAGAAGATCCTTTAGCATTTGTTGTAAAGCTGGTTTGGTGGTGCTGAACTCTCTCAGCTTTTGCTTGTCTGTAAAGGTTTTAATTTCTCCATCAAATCTGAATGAGATCCTTGCTGGGTAGAGTAATTTTGGTTGTAGGTTTTTCTCCTTCATCACTTTAAATATGTCCTGCCAGTCCCTTTTGGCTTGCAGAGTTTCTGCTGAAAGATCAGCTGTTAACCTTATGGGGATTCCCTTGTGTGTTATTTGTTGTTTTTCCCTTGCTGCTTTTAATATGTTTTCTTTGTATTTAATTTTTGACAGTTTGATTAATATGTGTCTTGGTGTGTTTCTCCTTGGATTTATCCTGTATGGGACTCTCTGTGCTTCCTGGGCTTGATTAACTATTTTCTTTCCCATATTAGGGAAGTTTTCAACTATAATCTCTTCAAATATTTTCTCAGTCCCTTTCTTTTTCTCATCTTCTTCTGGAACCCCTATAATTCGAATGTTGGTGCGTTTAATGTCGTCCCAGAGGTCTCTGAGACTGTCCTCAGTTCTTTTCATTCATTTTTCTTTATTCTGCTCTGCAGTAGTTATTTCCACTATTTTATCTTCCAGGTCACTTATCCGTTCTTCTGCCTCAGTTTTTCTGCTATTGATCCCTTCTAGAGTGTTTTTAATTTCATTTATTGTGTTGTTCATCATTGCTTGTTTCATCTTTAGTTCTTCTAGGTCCTTGTTAAATGTTTCTTGTATTTTCTCTATTCTATTTCCAAGATTTTGGATCATCTTTATTATCATTATTCTGAATTCTTTTTCAGGTAGACTGCCTATTTCCTCTTCATTTGTTAGGTCTGGTGGGTTTTTATCTTGCTCCTTCACCTGCAGTGTGTTTTTCTGTCTTCTCATTTTGCTTATCTTACTGTGTTTGGGGTCTCCTTTTTGCAGGCTGCAGGTTCGTAGTTCCTGTTGTTTTTGGTGTCTGTCCCCAGTGGCTAAAGTTGGTTCAGTGGGTTGTGTAGGCTTCCTGGTGGAGGGGACTAGTGCCTGTGTTCTGGTGGATGAGGCTGGATCTTGTCTTTCTGGTGGGCAGGTCCACGTCTGGTGGTGTGTTTTGGGGTGTCTGTGGCCTTATTATGATTTTAGGCAGCCTCTCTGCTAATGGGTGGGGCTGTGTTCCTGTCTTGCTAGTTGTTTGGCATAGGGTGTCCAGCACTGTAGCTTGCTGATCGTTGAGTGAAGCTGGGTGCTGGTGTTGAGATGGAGATCTCTGGGAGATTTTCGCCGTTTGATATTATGTGTAGCTGGGAGGTCTCTTGTGGACCAGTGTCCTGAAGTTGGCTCTTCCACCTCAGAGGCACAGCACTGACTCCTGGCTACAGCACCAAGAGCCTTGTAAAACAACAACAACAACAACAACAACAACAAAACGGACGGATAGAACCCTAGGCCAAATGGTGAAAGCAAAGCTATACAGACAGAATCTCACACAGAAGCATACACATACACACAAAAAGAGGAAAAGGGGAAAAAATCCTAAATCTTGCTCTCAAAGTCCACCTCCTCAATTTGGGATGATTCGTTGTCTATTCATGTATTCCACAGATGCAGCGTACATCAAGTTGATTGTGGAGATTTAATCCGCTGCTCCTGAGGCTGCTGGGAGAGATTTCCCTTTCTCTTCTTTGTTTGCACAGCTCCCAGGGTTCAGCTTTGGATTTGGCCCAGTCTCTGCGTGTAGGTCTCCGGAGGGCGTCTGTTCTTCGCTCAGACAGGACGGGGTTAAAGGAGCCGCTGATTCGGGGGCTCTGGCCCACTCAGGCCAGGGGGAGGGAGGGGCACGGAGTGCGGGGCGGGCCTGCGGCGGCAGAGGCCGGCGTGACGTTGCACCAGCCTGAGGCGCGTCGTGCGTTCTCCCGGGGGAGTTGTCCCTGGATCCCGGAACCCTGGCAGTGGCGGGCTGCATAGGCTCCCCAAAAGGGAGGTGTGCTCGCACACAGGTTTCTTGGTGGCGGCAGCAGCAGCCTTAGCGTCTCATGCCTGTCTCTGGGGTCGGCGCTGTTAGCCGCGGCTCGCGCCCGTCTCTGGAGCTCCTTTAAGCAGCGCTCTTAATCCCCTTTCCTCGCGCACCAGGAAACAAAGAGGGAAGAAAAAGTCTCTTGCCTCTTCGGCAGGTCCAGACTTTTCCCCAGACTCCCTCCGGGCTAGCCGTGGTGCACTAAACCCTTCAGGCTGTGTTATGCCACCAGCCGTCTCCCTGCGCTCTGACCGAAGCCCGTCTCCCTGCGCTCTGACCGAAGCCCGGGCCTCAACTCCCCACCCCGCCCGCCCCGGCGGGTGAGCAGACAAGCCTCTTGGGCTGGTGAGTGCCGGTCGGCACCGATCCTCTGTGCGGAAATCTCTCTGCTTTGCCCGCTGCACCCCTGTTGCTGCACTCTTCTCTTTGCTCCGAAGCTTCCCCCCTCTGCCACCCACAGTCTCCGCCCGCGAAGGGGCTTCTAATGTGTGGAAACCTTTCCTCCTTCACGGCTCCCTCCCATTGGTGCAGGTCCCGTCCCTATTCTTTTGTCTCTGTTTATTCTTTTTTCTTTTGCCCTACCCAGGTACGTGGGGGGTTTCTTGCCTTTTGGGAGGTCTGAGGTCTTCTGCCAGCGTTCAGTAGGTGTTCTGTAGGAGTTGTTCCACGTGTAGATGTATTTCTGGTGTATCTGTGGGGAGGAAGGTGATCTCTGCGTCTTACTCTTCTGCCATCTTCCCCCTCTCCAACAGTGTGTCTTCTTCTTTACTGAGGTATAATTAATGTAAGATAAATGACACCTATTTAAAGTATAAAATTTCAGCCGTTTTGACATATGTAGAGAAACCATCATCACAAGCAAGATAACGTACATATCCGTCACCTCAACAATTTTCCATACCCCTTCGTAATCCCTTCAGCCACTGCCTCATCCCCAGGCAACCGCTGATCTGCTTTCTGTCACTATAGTTTAGTTGGCATTTTTAAGAATTTTATACAAATGGAATTTTTATATGTGTGTGTTTGTTTATATTTGTGTGTGTATTTATTCCTTGTCTCCAGTTCAGCTTCAGGAAGAGAGAAAGTTAAGTGCACGTGTCCCTGGGAATTTGGTTCGCTGAATTAGAGGTGAGGGTAACATCCCAGGAGTTAAGCTGACTCCTTTGTCTGCTGGTAGTTGGCAGAACTTGCTCAGACTTTTCCTGAGCAGATGGCAGAGTTTAATGTTATGAAGCAGATTGGAGGCGGGAGGTTGTCGTTGATTTTCCAGAAATTGTTGGCACAAATGCCTTTAGGGCCTTTGTCTTGTGGGGTTTTACGACGTTGTGGCGTGATTATGATAAGCGTGTGGCAAATTCTGTTACAAGAAGGTGTTTCCGTGGCACCAGAGCTGTGGAGGGCGGACCCTGCACTGCCGCTGGAGATCAGAGCACTGCGGGAGCTGTGTGGCCTTGGCTCAGCCCAGAGCTGCAGCCCTTGTTTCGTTTTCCACTTATAAGATATAGGCGCAGCGCTCCCTCTTTCCCTGGGTTGTCGCATAAAGGCGTGAAGGTGCATCGAAACAGTCAAGGGTGTACAAGCAGGAGGCGTTGCTGAATCCCCGGTTGACCTGCAGTCACGATGATATGCTGACCTGCAATAATTTTTTTTTGGTGAATAATTCCATACCACAGAGCACTTTGGCCCTTGTTTCTGCCGCCATTCTATAGTGAAAGGGGATATGGGTGGGGCAGAGGGACCCTCCCCTGCAGTGTTGTCTCAGCCTCGCACCTTTCCCCTACACCCTGCGGCAGTTGAATCCCAGCCAGAGGACCACGTAGGGCCAGGCGTGCCTGCCCGCCGTGTCCAATGTGGATATGCATGGTGATGCCAAAATGGTACCCGCTGCCCAGGAGGCACCTCTGCTGCCCGGCAGGTGGCCCGGGAGGTCTCATTTCCTCCTGTAAGTGGGTCTCGAGCTTCTCCCCACATCTCGAAGGAAGGTGACTCCTTCTAACGCGAGGGACAGGGCACAGCTAACAAGTCAAGAGACTCGGGTTTCAGGCGTTCGCCCCCTTCAGGATGGCAGGTTCCAGTAGAGACTGTGTTCGCACCGCATTGTCTGGCACGGGAATGTTCAGACTCCGAGGAGATTAGGAGGGGGTGTTGGGGGCACAGGGGGCAGGTAGCACGTGGCACCTGGCCAGGGTCCTGCAGCGAGGTCCCCGGAGGTTAACTAGGCACCCTCATGCCCGCAGCGGGAGCTCCTACAAAGGCAAGGACGCCCTAGACCGGGTCGCTGCTGAGCACCTGGACCCCAGGGCGTGGCTGAAGGGTGTGTGGCCAGGGCAGAGAGGGCTGGGGACCCCTGGAAGGGGCGAGGGGAAGGGGTGCAAGGATAAGGGGAGCCACGCCTAAGGGCTGCTGGCCTGCTTCCCTTGGGCCTGATTTTCCTATGCCCTCTTTTCTCCCATCCTCCATATCCACCCTCTCTGGATTCCCCCATCTTTGTATCCTGTCCCCCATCCTCACCTTCCAGAGCTTTCTTCTAGGGTTTATTTTGTGTGAAAGTCATCTAGGTTTAACCCTTCCAAAGGCTATGTCAAAGGAGGTTAGGGTTCCGTATCTGGCCACTGGCCACGCGTAGCTGCTGAGGACTTCGAATGTGGCTACTGAAGCTGAGAAACTCCATTTATTTTATTTTATTTTAATACATTTAAAAGCTGATAATTCAGTTATTTGGAAAACTTTGTGTTTGGAGCAACTTGGGTACGTGAATATGCTTTTTCAAAGGTAAATTTTTATGAAATCTAAATATAGATCAAATATTTTCAATGAAAATTTAGGGAGTTGAGTGAAGGGGAAAAGAATTTAAGGTGGAACCTAAAATGGGATTAATAGTCAATGCAGCAAAGTCCTAGAATGTTTATTAAGGAACTAAGTATAGGTTTTTACCATTTGACACTAACGAAATAGAGCAGAGAGACTGAAGACCTCCCCTTCGTGAGAGGCAAAGAAGCCAGGGCCTTCCCTGTGTCCCTGCCCCAGCCGGGGCCTCGTCTTTGTTACCTTCACCTACCATGCGCCCAGCACAGCACCTGGGCCCTCCCAGGGGTCAGTGGGAAGCAGAGAAGCTTCAGCAGCGCTTTCCTGTAGAGGCAGCCAGTGTCAGGGAATGAGTGAGAACCTGAGGAAAGCTTTTGCAGCTGCAGGGCTGGGTCCTCAGGAGCCACACGGAGTAGCGAGGAGGGTGACAATGTTGATCCTAGGAGCCCTCTCCCTGGCTTTGTTTCGTCTGAGCCAAGAGGGCCGAGAGCCCAGGCTGTGCTGAGGAGGGAGGGGGCCGGAAAACTGTCACTGTTTTCACCTCCCCCATAACTCCCTTTTTATGAACAGCCATTGTGCCAGGTACGATGCTATCTCTGTGCTCTCACAAAATCTGTCCCTAAAGGCTGTAGAGAGCTCTTTGAAAGACAGCCTCACAGCTCTGGAGTGGTTTTTATTGGTTTCTGATTGGCAACTTTGGGACGAGGCCAAGAAAGCATCGTCTGATTCCCACTGCTCAGTCCTGAGGGCTGTCGCTGCTGTCATTTGATCAGCATCAGGCTGGTGTGCTAATGGCAAGGCTGGATGCCACCCCTGGCTCCAGGGCGGTCGGAGGTCTCATGCACACCTGTGCGCGTGCGCGCGCGCACACACACACACACACACACACACACACACACACACACACACACACACACACACACACACACACACACACACACACACACACACACACACACACACACACACACACACACACACACACACACACACACACACACACACCCCGAGTCTCCACCTGTAACTCCGCCTAGCAAACAAGCTACAAAGACATAGGGCTTGCCATCACTACAAAAAGTTAAGACAGTAGAGAAGAGAGAAGACTTCTCAGAGTCAAGGGAGGAGGAGAGGGAAAAAGGCAATCTAAAGAAACCTGTGTTTCAGGAGGACATCTCATGCTGTCAAAATGAGAGTGGGAATCCGAAGGTTCTCTGTGCACTGCAAGGTGTCAGCCAGGAGAGATTGGTGGTGGGGGCCTCCTTCTCAGTCATGGAACTAACTGGTCTCTGCTGGGCTCTTACATCAGAGGGCGGAGAATAAAGGAGTTACGTCATCCCAGAAACTGTCTTTGTCACTTGGAGGGAAGACCATGAAGGATCTCTGTAACATTCCGTTATTTCTGGTCCCTGAATACCATGATGCCAGCCCCTGCACAGATAACTTCCTGCTTTCATAGTTTGAAAATATCCTTTAACTCAGCCATGGCTCGATATCTTCTTCCAAGTCAGAGAAGTTGATAGGTCCCAATTCCAGGCTGACAGTAGGGACACAGACCGCAAAGGTGGTAGAGATAAAATTTGGGCAGGAGAGACAAAGCCCTTCAACCATTTTGCTTCTGTTTCCTTTAGACACAAAAGCAGCTTAGGTCATCTCAGAGTTCACGTCTCCTCGAGGAGAGAGAAGGCAACAACACGTTTTCAAGGAATAGCCCAATTATTTATAAAACCCGTAAAGTATGAAACATAACGACACCCCTGACAGGAGCTTGGGTCGGGCTTAATATTCTGTCCTCACACTTGACAAGCAACTTCTGCTTTCAGTTCTCATTCCAAAGTGAGACTCTTCCAGATCTTACGTGTCTTCTCTCTCTCTGAGGTCCATTCAGTGCGTCTGATTCAATTGTAAAGCAATTATACTCCAATAAAGAAGTTAAACAGACAAAGAAAAAAACAAACAAACAAAGGGCAGGACTTGGAAAATGCCTCTACTATATTACAAAGAATATCTCTTGTTTTCTTTTTGTCTCGGACACCTTGACCCTTCCTGTTACCCCCGTCCCCCCAGCTGTAAGGTCAGACTAAAGGTTTTGTCATAGCAGAAGGAAAGCAGACAACAAGCCCTTCCCTGCGGAAGGAAACGGTCTCAAGAGCAGAGCCTAAGTCTGAGTGCAGAGAGAGTCCGTGTTCTGGTCTGAAAGCATGGACAAAAAGCAGAATTCCCAGGACACTGGAAACCACATTCAAGTGAAGCCCTGGATGAGAGTGTTTTCTAACCATCAACAGCCCGCAGCGGGCGACGTGGTTTGTGCTCCCCGAATCCGAACCACTTCATGGTCTCACACTCACGAAGCAGACAGCTCAGACTTCCTACCTCCTACGCAAGCTCTCCCCATCCACGCTCCCACTGCGGGTGGCATGGCATCAGGATGGTGGGGTCCCCCAAGGGTCTGGGGTGCTTGTGGGTGGAACTCCAGAGAACCCTCAGGTATTTCAAGTGTCCAGGGAGCCACAACAGGCTGTGTCCAAAGCCAGGTCCTTCCTTGGACACGCCTGGGCGTGCCAGGGCCTCACACACGGGCCTCAGCGTCCTGCTTGATGGCCGGTTTGTAGATGACTCCTTTGTTGGCAACTTTTTTGCTGCTGGAACAGCAAGGACACATGAGTGTTGTTAGTCAAAGTGGAAAGAGAGGCAAGAGCAGCCCAACTCAGCTATGGAATGAGGCAAGTCAGATTCCTCCCTTGGAGACCTTTCTCCAGTTCTGTTGGTCTTGGGAGGAAACGCCCCCCAATAAAGCATTAACCAAAAGGGAACCTGTTCATTTTTCAACTGTTCTCTTTTAACGCTTGACGATACTTAGACCTGCATTTTGATGAAGGTCTCATTACCACCCTGCTTCAAATCTCTGATTCCTACAGAGTTTCTGACAACCTCTTTTTTTCATAGCAGGAAAAATAAATTAGGTTTTAGGAAAAACTAAACATGACAATAAAAACACAAGCAAAGGGCATCAATGTGAGTAAGAAATCAAAAAATTTCCCTCAGTTTTCTTCTGGGTTCAGGGAAGAAAAACCGGATGTCAAGATCTTAGAAAGAAGACAGCCTTGGTGCTTGTGTGTAGGTAAATGGGACCTCCCTTCCAAATCAAGAGGCTTGTCCAAGGTCTTAGCAGGGGCAGCAAAGCTGGCAGACCCACCTCCAACTCTGAGCTCAATGACTCTTGAACCACCAGCATCCAGTGTCTCACTGGATCAGTGGTGTCTGGGAAATGGCACTCCCAAACCAACCAAGGATAAGTGTTGGTACAGGTGACAGGGCTCTTTGTTCTGCAGGCTGCCTTCCCGAACAGATCAATCCTCATGGACACAAAGCCACCCACTCCCATCTTGGGCCCAAATCAGCTCACCTCTTCTTCCTTCTGAAAAGCCAAATGGATACTGCCAGGACAATACAGATGCCCAGAACGCCAGCCAGGGCCACGAAAAGGACGATACCTGTTGAGGGGAAGTGCACACTCATTACAATCCTCCCTTCCCCTTCATGTCATCCCCATAGCACGTGTGTGCGCAGTCAGGTGACAGCTGCAGAATCATTCACAGAAAGGTGTAATTTCCCCATCTCTGTTCTTAGGCTCTGGTCTTTGGCCTAGCAGGATTGGCTGGAGTACTCACAGGGGGCCATTTGCAAATTGTAGCGATTCTCCAGCAGGGGTTCTCAAACTTGCACCAGCATCATCTGAAGAGCTTGTGTCTGATGTAGACTATTTTTGAGCCCAACCCTCAGAGACTCTGATTCAATCGAGAGTTAGGCCCAGGAATCTGCATTTTAACCAGACACCTCTAGCTGATGCTGATGTATGTGGTCCACGAACCACACTTTGAGAAACCCTGGGCTACAGAGTAAGAACTTATTCCATTTTTGCTTGCTGGATTTAAGGCCCCTTGAGATGCCTCTTTATCAGCTTTGGCCCCAAGTTCCATTACACAGTCCTAAGCAGTCCAAAACAACCAGGGCCCATTGCCAAGGTCAACTGGCTGGTCACCCAACCTCCATACTGGGCTTAGGCCCAGTTTTTAGGCAATGGCTTCCCATCCTGGCAAACAGAAGGTCTTGGATAGGCTTTTTGAACGTACCCATGCTATAAAGGGATTAGGTCGTTCATTAGGGGAGCATTTGATTGGCAGCTCCTCTTTGAATCAGAGAGTGACTTGAGGGTAAGACACACGGTGAGGAGGGGGTCAGGAGTCAGAGCAATAGCACAGAGAAGCAGAGAGGATGGGCTTGAAGAATCACAGGCCCAGATCACACCGAGAACCACAGGGATCACCCAGCTGCAGCATGCATGGCCGGTTGGCCACCTACCCAGACTCGGTCCTGTGTAGGTAGCGTCTGGCCCTTCAAAGGGAGAGGAAAAGACCAGAAATTAACTGAGTCAAACCCTGGCATATTTGACCAGTGTGTTGAACAAAGCTCTACCTTTTGTTTGGGTGGAGGTACAGGGCTGATGCAGCCCTCCTGGGGACGTTCACTCTTGGCTCAGGTGCCTGATGGGGTAGAAGGAATTGCCCACCCAGGGAGTTCGCACCGTGATCCCTCCCTCTGATGCTCCTTTAATCACAACCATCTCTTTGCGTGGCTAAGACTTCAGTTTTTGATACAATATGGCCAACTTGGAAGGTGAGGAAGGGTAAGAATCAGAGTCTACCTTGGTGGGCTGTCATCTGCGTCTCTGGCACCTACCTCTCTTCCTCAGCAAGGAAGCTGCCAGGTTCTAGCTGGCTGGGGCCAGCAGAGCTTGGTTGGAACCTGTCACCAGCCTTGTCCACCCATCCCCATCCAGTACTGTTGTCATGGTTTGGTTCTATTTTTGCTTTGGCCCCGGTGGACAAACTGGAGAAGCCCCTCCACCATACCAGCCTCTCTTCCCTGCTACATGGAGACAGAGGAGCGTGGCTTCTTCAGCAAGTTATTGTTGGAGATGAATGGGGTGAGTTAGTGGGGTCCTCCGTGGGGCTGAAATAGTGCCCAGTGATCTAAGGTGAAATCCCATGGTCAGCCTGCTAGGAACCTCTCTGGAGAGGGCCCTGAGTGAGCCTGTCCTCTCGAGTAACACAGAGGAGCCCAGTCACAGAGCCCCCAGGTTACCCCAGCTGCTTCCATGTTCTCAGAACTACTCCTCATTCTTCCAGTCAGATTCTCCATCTAAAGAAAGTCTCTGCTTACACACACCCACCTGTCTGGTGGTTTTCTGATCTCAGTAGAAACTTCTAGCTTGTGGTGCGGGGGAGAGGATGGGGAGGTTGTTCCAGTTCACACTGGAAGCCAGAGTTGTGCAGATGGTGGCCACCCAGCCAGACACTCAGGAGAGCCTGTGCCCATAGAGCCCACCATGGCGACGGAGACCCTGGGAGAGCCCCGATCAAGTGTGAGATGCAGGCAGAGGGCCAGGGACCACCTCCCCTTGGGGCACTTGATACCCTGGGGAACCAGACCTGAGACTGCAGGGTGAGGTTTTGCTCAGCCCCTTCTCCTGCCATCTGGCCCCAGTCTGGCTGATTCCCCTGGGGCCATCAGCCCCAAGTTCTTTCCCTACTGTCTTTCTTCACAGTCTAATATTGAGCCAGTAGCCTGCCTGGTCCACGGCTGGGCCCTAGTTGTCCCTGGTCTGGCTTCCTGGGTGGCCCCAGCCTGTTGAAAGGATAAGCAGGGCAGGTATGGATAGAAGCCGTCCACAAAGGGCAGGGTGGCCTGTTCTCTTGGCTGTTGCCGGCCACCACTGGCAGCCCACGGCCTCCCAGGTGGCAGAGAGCGTGGCTCCTGTCGCTCGATTCCCTGCCCTGAACACAGGAACCAGTCTGTGGCTTGGGGAGATTCTCAGGACGTGAGTCTCCGCCTGGGAAAAGCATCAAGTGTTTGTACAGCACATGTTCTGTTCCCTGCATGGCCTGTGGCCTCTGCATACTATAATTTATTTTGTTTTGTTTTGTTTTTTAAGGTACCTAGAGGTAACCAAGGCCTCTAGGATCTTAAAAACAACAACCACTGAAGAAAAACCCAACTAGTCGTGATTTCTTTTCCAAGCTTTTTTGATGAAATAAACTTTTTTTTTGTTCCTAAAGCTCCAGATGCTTGTGGTACTAAACTAGTTCTTGCCACATAAGACTGTTACTAGTAAGCCTAACCACTTGGCTAAGCTTCTAAAGTCGTCGCTTTCACAGTCACCTCAAACATCCTGAGAGCCACACAGGGCCCCAGACAACTGACAGCCCCGCTCTGGGGCTGGAGGAGGTGCCCTCAGGCCATGGGCTTAGGGAGCGAGTGAAGGCTTGGAAGCAAGGCCGCAGGCACGAGACTTTTCTCGTGCGCACGTGGCGCAGCTGGGTGGCCGATCTGGAGGGAGAGTCTGGCTTTCCTGTGTCACTGAGCAGTGTCCTTGGCTGTATCAGGCCCTATAAACAACAGCCTAATTTAATCCAGGGCTCTAACGTGGGTTCCTTGCTCCTGGATGACGACTTCTTAGGGCCTAAGTTGCCTCTCCTTGGAAACAATGAAACAAGACCAAGCAGGTATGAAGACAAGGAAGTCCCCAGAGACTGGGACAGATGCTTTACAGACCAGTGTTTGATGCAGCAAAAAACAAAGCAGCTTGACTGAGCAAGCGAAGAGCATAAGCCCCTTGGGAAGAGGAATGGCAGCGAGGGCGGCGCCTCGTGGGAATTCTACCCGCCAGGACCCCAGGGCAGGAAGATGACGTTGGGATGCTATCTCCTGCCAGGTGAGACAGCGCCAAGCATCAAGGAGCAGAGCTCCTCTGCCGAGCTGGATAAAGCGCAGGGCTTGGGTCCCGCTGGAGGCAGATGCCAGAGCATCTGCTAACTAAAGGGAGAGGGGAGGTCACAAAAGGCAGCAGGAGACCTGTTGGGGCGACTAGAGAACTAGTGCCCAGAGAGAGAAGCCGAAGCCTGCATCCCCACAGTGCCTCTGGGCTGTTGCAGAGAACAGGCATCGAAAGATGGTCGAAAGCAGGGAGGGGCAAAGATTCACTTGCAGATTAAACACAGAAATGGTTTCTGAATGGCAGATGAGACAGGGAGTTCCCACAGCGGGGGACAGCACAGCGGGCCAGACAGGAGAAACGAGACAGGCTGGTTGACAGAGACGGCCCATGAGAGGCACGGGGTGAGAACGCAACGAAGGGGCCCCTGAGCTGGCAGGTACGAGGGCACGTGCCACACAGACGTGGGAGAGCTGCCTGCTCTCCATACAAGGCTCCGGTGCAAGTCAGGGTCAGCAGAAGAAGGGCAGTACGACACACAGAAGGAAATCACACAGATAGAGAAGAACTCCAGTACCACATGCCTCACCCGGGAAGGTACAGGTCCCCGAGAAGATGAGCAGGCTGCTCGCCACGGGGCACTGCTACCTGTCTGGCTGGCTCAGGTGCTGCGTCTTCCACAGGTGTCTTGCTGGACACGAGGATGCTGGTTAACTGCGTCTGAGGTCTTCTGAAGCCTCAGGTGCGCACACAGAAAAGTCCAGCGGGAGGAACAAGCACCTTATTTACACAGCTTGCAGTTCCTGAAAGAAGTCTAGCATTTTCTAGGTCGATTTGCAGTTCTATTTATTCAAACAGAGTTTTGAAAAAAAGGAATACAATCCTTTTCCTTTCAGTGTATTATTTTAAAGTATGGACTGTTTTAGTAAGTGACATGTTGCACAGTGATTAGATACCTATACATATAGGTGTATGTCTTTAGCAGCCTCCAGTCTTATAAAAGAGGCAGGGAGAGTTTTGGTTTAGCAGGGATCTGAGAGTTTAAATATGTAAAATCCAGTTTCAGATGGTAAAACTCTTGTTATTATGCTTAATACAAGTCATAGATTCACGTAACTGAAATGCTGGTCCTCTCTTTGGATGATGCTTTGGTAAGAAAAGCAAGGAAGATGCCCTCCGTAACCACAGAGCGTAACTATCTTAAGAGGACATATTTTACTGGAGTTTTTCTTAACACTGTGGAACCCTGTTGAAGAAATAATTTCTACAAATAAGTCTGCCCAAAAGATGCCGCCAGATTACATGTGGGAACTGGTTTTCTATGACCGTGCTAGGGCCTGAGGGCTTTGCCTTCCCGATTGCAGGCATGCAGTCCCAGAAGAGAGAGCCGTGCTGCTCTGAGGGGGCCTAAACCCTGGGACGGTGGGCGAGGGTTATTATGCAGCCCTGGTGCTTCATGCTCTCAGTTCCCTTTGGGGGTCAGGCTGTTTGTGCTGCAGGAATGACAGGTGGTGGGACCGGGGCTCTTACCCCTGTCAGGCCAGATGACAGAAGGCCTGACAGCATCCCTCAGCACCCCCATCCCATCCCGGACCTTTAACACTTGACAGCTATGTTCTGATCTTTACGTTTTCCTCAACAAATAGATTGATTTAAATGCTGTTGGCAAATTGATAACAAAGCAAAATAAAACTTCATAAAACTAAAACTTGACAACCAGTCAGGCTTCTGTTTAGATGGTTCTGCAGAGAAGACACTGGTGGGGAGTGAGGAAGGGAGACGGGTCGGCTCCATTCCTTCAGACTTGTAATGAGCGCCGGGCATGGTGCCAGGCACAAAAGGCTAGTAAGACGCCCACAGCCCCTGCTTTAAGGGGCTCGTGCTGTGTGGGTAATAGAGGCATGTTTTTTCTTTTTTTTTTTTTTTCTGCGTGGTAATACATAATTACCCTGTGGTGTGCTAAAAACTATAACACAGATGAACAAGGTCAGCTGCACTGAAGCAGGAGACTGTAAGTCACCCTCGGGGGCATGGGGAAGACTTTGGCAGGATATGGTTGGAGTTGGGTCTTGAAAATTTTTCCTGGTGGAAGAGGTGAGGGGCATCCCAGACAAAGGGACTCCTGTGTGCAAAAGTCAGTAGCATGCACACATGAAAGCACCTGCCATGTCGAAGGAGGCCCCGCAGGGCAGGATGGGAGCAGGGGAGACAGGCTGGAAGGATCAGCTTTCCGCCTGGCCCCTTCTCCCGCTGTCTAGCCCAGAGGCTTATTGCTGGGAGCAAGAGAACATCCCTGGTGGGCTTTTCTGTTCCCCGCAGTGGCTAACGTGGGACGTGCTCAGTAACACGCGGTGTGTTGAACTGCATTAGGTGTGACTAGGACTCCACTTCTTAGCACATTTGACGATCATTCCTGACTATTCAGACCCTGTATCCGGGGTAGGCGATTTTAAGGGGAACTCCTCTGGTCTTTCACTTGGATCCTTTGGAAGAATTAATCTTTTTCCATCTAATAGAGTTTATTTATAAATAGGGACTTTTAGAAAGTTGACAAGGTCAATAACCACAAAGCATACATTCTAGTCTCAAAAAATTAGATAATTAGCCATCTTAGCTTTGTAAGGTTTTTTCTCTCTCTTTTTTAAACATTTTATGAAACTACCCAGGTCCCTCAGGGTCAAGCAGATTCTAATCAGGCTACTCCACAGCTCTGCTGAGGGGGAAAGCCCTACCCCTCGACTTCCCTGCGTCCTTGTCTAAGTGTCGCCTCAGCAGGCTCTGAGGCATGTGATGTGCACTCGCTCAGAGCAAGCGCACTGAAGACACGATTATAGAAACTTCTGGGCTTCCTCTTGGCCTTCAAGTTTTCCTTGCCCTGACATGTTGAAAATAGAACTTGATAACATTGGCATTTGGGTTTTATTGGTCTGGCTTTATTACCCTTTTTCATCTGGACCCAGTGTGGGTGTCTTTGGCTGGGAAGAGGTCAACTTTGGGGAACCGAGAATCGGGCCCCTGAACTATATAGATGTGCCTCTACTGTCTTTCTCCTTCCTCACATCGGGCAGCTGACTCTTACGAGATCTGAACTGCTCCCAGGATGTGTTCCTCCTCTCCAAGACCCCACCTGGAGGACGTGAGTCTTGTTTCCTCTCTTCAGCTCAAGACTTCCACTTGTGCCACTTGGAAGAGGCACTTTTTAAGAGCTGAAAAAAAGTGCCTGGCGTGACTTTCATCTCTCCACAAGGACAGGGCATTTTAACCAAAGGCAACAAGAAACAACATACATGAGAGGAAAAAAAAATCATACGAAAGGGAAGGAACAGAATGATGAGGGGATTCTGAAGAAAATCGATACCTCAGAGGCACCTGGACCCCTGGTGAAGGAATTGGTATGCTTCCTTGAAGGGTGAATAGTTCTCTCTCGTCTGCTTCTCTTAGCCTTGGCCCTACCCAATTATACAAGAAGAGTACCTACTCAAATCCTAAAGGAAGATGGGAAACAGGGATAGAATAGAATAAAGACCAGGGCATGTGATATAAAACGCTAGAATCCTGTCATAGGAGTGGGAAAAAAAAGTTCTGGGCCTAGGAAAGTCATTGTACAATCAGTAGGGCAGCGGTTCTCAATCAGGGGCAACTTTGCCTGTCATCCCCCAGAGACACTTGACAATGTCTAGAGGTGTTTTGGCTGTCACAAGGGGGGGATGCTGCTGGCATCTAGAGGGTAGAGTTCAAGGACACTGCTAAACATCCTGCAGTGCAAAGGGCAGCCCTCACAGTGAGAATTATCCAGCCCCACATGTCAGTATTGACGTGCTGATGCCAAGGCTGGGAAACCCTGCCCTAGGGCCGTCATAGACTCTCCACCTCTTAAGGACAGAAACCAAGCTCTGTGTTCCTTTTCTGGCACAGTTGAAGAAAATACAGCTTCCAGTTAAGTGATTCAGTCCCAGTTGTTCCAATTTGGTTAAACCTCAGATCCCCCTCTCAAGGTCCGTGCACTTTCTTTCATAAAGGATTTCCTTAACATTACTTTTTTCCTGGCAGAAAACTCCAGAGTTTTCATTTTCCAGCCCCATAGTTCCTGTTAACTTTCAGAGAAGACCCTGAATTAAACCAGCCCCTAATTACAGACATGCCTCAGTGGAAAAGCCTGCAAACAATTGAGTCCAAATTGCTCAAGGCTCCCACTGACAAACAAGCTTACCCCATCCATCTGAAAGGACATGTTACAGTCTGAGACCCGCGCCATGTTGGTGTGAGAAGGCCCTTGTGAATTGCAGGCGCCCCTGGGGGGATGAGGTTTGGGGCTTCACTCCTTTGGGGCTGCCTCATCCTTGTTTCCTAGGGGACAGCCCCATTTGCTGCCCGAGTCTTTGGGAAACGAGGGGAAAGGGAGAATTCTGGCCAAGTTTCTATAATCAGCCTTCAAATGAACAGGTTTGCCTTAGACTGCCACAGATTCTTACTCGAGGGAGAAAGCCCAGCCCAGCCTTTGCAAGCAGCAGCTCTGGGTAAGCCATGCTGGAGGGGCAGCGGCAAAGCTGCATTAGGGCTGTGATCTCCACGTCCTGAGCTGGAGCCGGTCTGGGGGCTTCTGCTTAGAGGCCCCTCAAGCTCCCGCAGTCAGACTGGGAGGGTCTACTGAAGCGCTCTGTTACCAGCCTGACTGCACTGCCTGCTCTACAGGTGCCAGCTTAGACCTGAACTGGTCTAAGAAGATGGCTAATTATCCCCGAGGCTACAGTTCATTGTACACGTGGGGGTTACTTTTGGATGTCAAGTTCCTGCATGCTTTCTTCTGCTCCTCTGTAACTGCCCTCACACACTGTCCCCGCAACGTGAAGTCAGGATGGACAGTTGTTAGTGTCCACTTAGAATCAAAACATGTTAGCACCGAAAGGACGTTAACTCACCTAGTCCAACCCATCATTTTATGGCTGAGGAAGCCAAGGCCAAAGAAGGGACATGATTTGCCTGCGTCATATAGCCAGGAGGAAACAAGGTGAGGCCTTGAACCTAGGTCTGCTGACTGTTGGGGAGTATCTGTCACACCATCCCTGGTGACTTGTAGAGACTTAGCACAGAGAACAGAGCTGACTATTATCCTTGAATCACAAAATTCTACCTGATCTATGTGGGCAGAGTCCCTTATCTCCAGGAGGAGTTTTATTTTATTTAAGAGTTGAAGTATTTCCGTTTAACCCTTGACTACTATATACTTCATTTAGAAAAATAGGAAAAGAGAATGTTATATCCAGAATAGAACACCAGGGGATAATTCTATGCATTTGAGGTATTTCCTGGAAAAGGAGTTGGTATAGTTACCATCATGTACATCCTCAATTTTTAGGAGGGGCCATTGTTTATAGATTCAGTTTGCAGACCAAGAAACTGGTGAAAAGAGGGAGATGACCTTAACTAGTGACATCTGGAGAGGAGAATACAAAAGATAAATTCTTGGACAGTTCTTGATTAAGTAACTGACAGAGAAGGACATAATTCTGACCATATGTGTGGGTCAGTGCAGAAGGGCATGTTTCTAAAGCTTTCTGGCAAGGGCCTTGAAATTCAATCTTCCTGTGGTCCACTAAGCTTAGCAGGTGACAGTTACAATCTCACACACTATGAAAGGAACAACAACAGAACAAGGTGCCCCATGTGAGACGAGGAGAGCTAATTCTCTGACAAGTGGGTTAATGGTCATCCTTAAATATGAACCCTTGGCCCAGCTTGGCCACAAGCGATGTGAGAAAGTGAACTTAGTGATTTGAAGAGTGTGGGCCCCTCACCCCTTTCCCCGGGCCCCCAGCTTTCAGCTATCTTGATGTAGATACCGTGCGAGTCAAGATGTTAACTGTCCATCTGGGGGGTTATGGTTATGGATTTAAAAGGAAGAACTGAGCTTCCATAGCTCAGGAAGAAACCGAACTATTAAGCTTCATTCCGTATAGATCTCGGATGCCTGTGCAAGCTTCAAGGAGATGAGACAAAAGGCAGTTCTGAAGATACTTTCTTGTCTAACGGGCCCTGCTACAGTAGACCATGAGCTGCTTGTGGCTCGGATGTGGGTTATGCCCATTTTCTAAAACCTTACAAAGGAGCATCCCTGGACCTTGGTGGTGCCAGGAATCACCTGGCAAGGCCAAAGATGGGCCTTGATGCCAAGAAAGCCTGTAAGAAGTTAGAAGGTTTGATCTCATGAAAAGGGCCCTATCATGTATCTTAGGAGAAGGGGTAGGTAGTTCTTCAGGGCAGAGAGGCCCCCAGAACATCCTCTCTTCCCCATCTGTGGGAGACTCCCAGACTTAATGATTGTTGTGGTCCACGCGCCTGGAGGGCCTGGCTCGCGCTTCTCTACCAAGGCTCAGGGAAGTCAGGGTCGGTGGAGGCAGACCTCAGTAAACCCACACACGGTAGCTCCTCACGCATCTGGTTCCGTTGGCAGCCAGGGTGCTCTTAACCCATCTCCTAAGGGTATCAGTGACAGTGCCCAAGAGCAGGGCACCCGATTTCACACAAAACAGACATCTCGGCTCCGCACTCGCCACACACTGCATCTCCTCACCTTCACGTCGGAAGGAGACGTACACCAGCCTCTCATCAAATTTCTGGACCTGCCGGAAGTTGTTGATCATCTCTCTAGGGGACGGGTCCTCCACCCGTGTGCAGTACAGGGCTGTCTCCAAATTCGTCAGCTGCGGGGGAAGAGCAGAAACACCCCCCACGGGCAGAGTGACGCCCCCTTGCCTGACCTCGAGGGAAAGGACCACCAGATCTCACCTCCGAGGCCTGGCGGGAGACCCTTGAGAAAGCAGTGGGGAAGCCAGAAGCTGCCCCTCCCCTGCGCGTGTCTGAGTGATGGGGCTCGGCGAGCCCGTGTGTCTTCCCACTGTCTTCCCACCTCCCGGGGCTGCCGGAAGGGTTCGTGCTGTCAGATCCTGATTGAGCCTGAAATCTGCCCTGCAGGGAGGGAAACCTGGGGTGGTGAGGGGTTCCTCAGCCTCCCACGGAGACTGCATTCCTCTCCTGAGCCTCATTCAGGACCCAGCTCTGAATCAGAGGGGCCTGGGCCTTAGTCTGATGGTCCCATCAAGAGGAACCAAAAGAGGGAGGCAAGAGGCTCACAGGTCATCGGACTTCTAGTTCCATGGTATTTTCATACACCCATATAGATCATGTAACTGTTTCTAAGGCAGTTTCTGGGTTAGGACATATTACTGCCTTTCTGAGCATTTTATCTCTTGATTCATCACGTCTTTATTCCTGTCAGCCTACTTGCTGCCATTTATCGAGGTTACTCAGATCAATAGCTCATAGTAGAAAGGAAGGAGCAGCAGTGAGAGCTGTGCTGGCTCATGAAGCGGGTGGGGGCCGTGAGCCAGTGTGCAGCGGCCCCCTGGCCCCGTCTCCTGGGCAGCCATACTTCCGACTGATGAAACTCAGCTGCAGGGTAGAGACACCGGCAGTGACCTGGAACTCAGCTCTTATCTTTGGGTCTTAGCTCTGTCACTAACCAGCTGGTGATCCCCAAGTTTCCTCAACTCTCTAACCCTTGCTTTCATCACCTAAGAAATGAGAGGGTTAGAGATGATTCCCAAGGACTCTGTCCCCCAGTTTTACACTAGACTGTGAACTTCTTGAGGGCAGAGATCCTCATTGCTGTAATCCCCATCCCCTCGGCTTTGTTAAACAGTCTAACCTGATCCTGTCTTTATTCTGCCCCTGTAAAGGAGCCATGCTCTTTCCTGCCTGGGAGGTAGACACTATCCGCTGAGGGATATATTAGGAAACGCAGCTTAACAGCTCTTATTTAAAGAACTGTGGAGACAGATTCATTTTCCCCACTTGACTTGATAGCTCCACTTTTGAAGCTCAGCCTGTAATTTCTGAAGTGCTTCCAAGCCCCTGTGATATTTGGAGAGGTTTTGAATAGCTGCCAGTGAAACTCTAAGTGAGGAAATCAAGTCGTTGATTATGATATGGGTGGTGGTAGCGTCCGAGGTACCACGTGCTCTCTGACAAGAAAGAGCACTACAGTTACCTGCTGCTGGGAAATTTCCACAGGGTTCCGGAAAACCGTCCAGAGCACGGTCGGGTAGCAAGGAGGTGTGGTCAGGGACCCTCGGTAGCGGTAGTACTCCTCAGGCCTCTTTGGCAGCAGCTCTTCAATGCTGAAACCCGGAATGGACACTTCTTGGCCTGGAGAGACATGTTGGGGGATGATGTCACCTTGCTCCCCAAGGCAGAGGTGCAGCTGAGCATATGACAGACTAGGAAGGTGAACTAGCCCCATTCTGAGCCATCTGATCCTAGGACTTGGTCACAGACAGTACCCGGCCCCCTGCATGGGTTCTTCTTCAGATCACACAAGGGTGAGTACACTCTTCTCCAACAGAGGGTGAATACGCCTCCAAGGACCTCTCACCTTTGTACTTTACATCTTTAAGGTGACTGAAGATCTTGTCATATGATGGATTGAAGGAGCCCACCTGCAACAGAGATGGGGCGGGTTGAACAGGGACAGAATTCAATAGGCTGAGCTTGGCTTGACAATTGTGAATGGAAGGGCTCTGCTGAGGGTGTGTAATCACCACTGCTGAGATCCTCCCCAAAGGATGTACTTTACTAGGACAGTTATGATGCATCACTAGGTTGTTAGGGGGTTGGCGGAATGGTCCTGCCCTCTTGCATCTCAGGACATCCTATTTCCAGCTCAAGGCACTGGGGCTGGGGTGTCTCAGAGCAACAGGTAGAGCTTGTGCTCCTGATTATCTGGCTGTGAGCTTAAAGGCCACAAATAGCATGTTCTCTAACCAGAACTTAAGGGAGCTTGAGTTCATGCAAGCCAAGTCAGGCAAGTAAGTATGTTGAGAAACGACATACGTGCTATCTCCTTAGGGGGGAAAATGCAAGCAAATCAGGAGGTGTTCCCATGTTCTGGGATTAAGGAAAGAACTTATGCTGGGGTTCCTATAAAGGATGGAGCTTGGATGCTGGAAATTGTATCAGGCATGTGATGGGGCAGCAGTGAATGATTCCCCCACCCCCGACAGGCCCTGTCCAACTTGGCAATTCCTTGATTATGCAATAGGGCTGGAGACTAGGACTCATCTTTCCAGTGTCACCTAGGACATGCCCATTCCTGCTGTCCAGCCACAGAAAGGGCTGCCTCCAGGCCAAGAGAGCAGGAACTCTGTGGGGAAATAGCCCCTGCTCTAGAGTCAAGACACAGCCGAAACGGAACAGACGGGTGTGCAAGGAACCAAATGCCAAGTCTGATGTCATCCTGACATCAGATTTCATGTAAAATGCCTCTCAACATCTCTTACCTCTATGAGAACAGCTAGGACCGCGAGGCCTTCTGGCTTGTCACTGGCGATGCTGGCATTGGGGTACAGGTCCGAGTTATAAAAGACCATATGCAGCTGCAGTGGGAGAGGGGAGATGAGTTGCTATCCATCAGGGGATAGGGACCCATGGGAAGCTTTCACTTTTGCAGGAGACTGGAATCCAATGGGAGGGACAGACCACCCCCATCCCTAGCTAGATTCGGCCTCCCAGACCCTTGCCTCATGGCCACCCCAGTGTTCCCTTTTCTCTCAGTCCTCTAGACTGCAAACTCCACCAGGCCAGTCTGTCCATCTTGTTCACTCATGGTATCCCAGGGTCTGATATGGTGCTTGAAAAGTACCAGGTACACAGTCGATACTGAATGAATGAATGAACACATCGGCTTTTATACTAGCTGTGAGAAAGCTTGGATACTTTGGAGCACTTCTCCCTTCTGATTCTTCCTACTTATTCTGGAGCCTGGGGCAAAATGGTCCCGTGTGGCTTGCCCAGCCTAAGCCCGGCCACTCTGCATTTGATCTGGGGGCCGGGGCAGTACACCTCCAACTGTACCTTAATCATACTTGTACCCAGAGCAGGACATGCATTTATCTCTCAGGTGGAGACAGTCACAACATGACTTTTATACAGGTTTTATCAACTATATTTTAAGAGACCATGAAACAAAAATGCTACTCCATGAATGTAGACCCCAAAATACCATTCTAAACTCATTTTTTTTCAAAGCAGAAGTTACTTATCATTATTAAAGTGAGGAAAAGAGAAGTTTTTGAGAAATGTTGGGTTTAAAAGGTCTAGGTAGGGCTTCCCTGGTGGTGCAGTGGTTGAGAGTCCGCCTGCCGTTGCAGGGGACACGGGTTCGTGCCCCAGTCCGGGAAGATCCCACATGCCATGGAGCGGCTGGGCCCGTGAGCCATGGCTGCTGAGCCTGCGCAACTGGAGCCTGTGCTTCGCAACAGGAGAGGCCACAACAGTGAGAGGCCCGCATAGCGCAAAAAAAAAAAAAGTCTAGGTAAACTCTGATGAGTGATGTTGATAATGAGGGAGGCTATGCACGTGTGAGGGCAAAGAGTATATGAGAAATCTCTGTATCTTCCTCTGCATTTTGCTGTGAACCTAAAATGCTCTAAAAAAAAAAGTCTTAAAAAATTAAAAAGAAACAGTCTAGGTAAGCATTAAGACATTATTATGACAAGCTCTGTCAATGTTTAACCTGATTTTTTTTTTTCTTAAGCAAAAAAAATGTTTATTTGGGTCAAAGAATGCGATTTGGGGCACACAGATTTGGGTAGCTTCCCAAACAGTGTCCTGCTAGGGAGTAAAAGGGGCTTTTAAAGGCAAAGAAGGGAGGTTTGCATTACAAAGAATTTTGTAATTTTCAAGTTGGAGGCAGAAGCTAGTCTTGGCTAAACATGGTTGAATACTAGGGCTGTTACTAGAGGGAGGGAAAAGTTCGTTAATGTGACAAGTTGCAGGTGTTCTTGCAGAGTCCATGGAGTATTGGTGGTTTGGCCCAGTTCAGAAGTTCATGGTTCCCGCTGGTGAGGACGTGCATAAGGTTCACCTCCTTAATGGCCTCCCAGCTCCATTTTAAAACCCCTTGACGTAAGTGCCTCCATTTTATTTCACAGTCCTTTCTCCTGATTCTCTTGGAATCTGTCATCCTCCCCCTACATGACAAGGTTAAGTCTGTGATCTGAGACTCCCCACCAATTGGTTAGTAAATATTTCCATTTTCAGCTGCATTGGTGTTTGTTTCAATTGTCATTTTCTTTGTTGTCTCTTCTCTCCAGATGTGGCTTTTGCCTCAATATTAAAACAATTCCAGCCTTCAGGAAACAGGTGGATAGATATTTGTAGAGTGAAAGTGTTCCTAAAAATCTCAGATAATCCCTCGTTTCCTGCCAGAGGCTGCTCTAGCCCGTTCTAAAGGGTTATAGCTGGACCTCTTGGCAGTTGGCAAAAGGGGAATAGTTTGTATTACTTGTCATCAGCTTTATCCAGGAAATGAAGTTTGTCTTAGGTCTACCAGCAAGGCAGCTCTGCTCTTTGTCTGTTCTCTCTTGCCTTATGTGATGTGTTAAAATACATCCACAAATTCTTTGACTCGTTCTTCAGAAAGTAGAGCCTAATTCCTCTCCCCTCAGGTGTGGCATTGACTAAATGTCTTGCTTCTAATAAATCATGTAAGGTGGAGGTGATAATATATGACTTCTGAGACCCCATCATAAAAGGCAGTGTGGCTTTTGCCTTGCTCACACTTGGATCACTCACTGTAGAGAAAGCCAGCTGTCATGTCATAAGGGCACCCAAGCAACTCTATGAACAGGTTCATGTAGCAAGGGACTGAGGCCTCCTGCCAATAGCCAGCATCACCTTGTCCACCATATGAGCCATTTTGGAAGCAGATCCTTCAGCCCCAGTCAAGCTTTCAGATAACTGTAGCCCAGCCAATACCATGACAGCAGTCTCATGAGAGACTCTGAACCAGAGCCAGTCCCCTAAGTTGCTCCCAATTTTTTTACCCACAGAAACTGCAAGATAATAAATGTTTGTTGTCTTAAACTGCTAATTTTTAGGGTAATTTGTTATGTAGCAATAGATACCTAACACACTTTCCTTGGTTGAACCCCTATCTGGGCATCTTCACATCTTCACTTACTTCTAAATAACTCCTTCTCACACTTACTCACTCAAGGCGCCTAAGAACATATCTGGTTTTTTCCATCACCTTTGAATACCTCATATTTAAGGTAATATTTGTATCACAAACTCCCTTATGTCATGCCTTGGATTGATTTTTCTATGATCAATGTTATATTTTCTTCAGGTATTAAAGCTTTAAACAGTAAAGCATGTTGTTGGAAATCTTTATCATTCTTCACAGAAAAATTCCTGTAATTTTTGGGTAGTTTAAATATATTATGTCTATTCTACATTCTCCTTCTGGACATTAGGAGCTTATAGACATGACTTCATTCTGATAAAGCCCCTTAGACATGCAGGAGTGTCATCCTCCTACTTTGTTTAACCTGATTTTTAATCCTAAAGGTGGTATCACCTGTCCTCCAAAAAACTGTATTATATATGATCATGTGTATTTTAGTTGATTCTTTGCCTCTTGAGACTATGACACACTGAGATTTTACCTCCCTTTTCCTTTTTCTTCGTTAATCTCTTTTCCCATCTTATGTGATTATAAATAGAATTCAAGCATATTTTAATGAATACAGCTCAATGTTCCCCACTTTTCAAGTGGCCCTTTCTAATTAAAAAAAAATTATATCAAGTTATTTCTTCTTTTTAATGGTCCTGTATTAAGGATTTCTTAGGGGCTCCTCCTTTACCATCTTTCCCCCCCAAAGGATGTAGCCTCCACACTGCCCCACACCATCTTGGCCTGGCATTGCTTTGGGAAATAGTGCAGAACTCTATGTGGCTAAAACCCTGAAGGTCCTAGATCCTTATTTCTTATTTCTTAATTTATTTATTTATTGTCTATTTTTGGCTGCGTTGGGTCTTCATTGCTGCGCACAGGCTTTCTCTAGTTGTAGCGAGCGGGGGCTACTCTTCGTTGAGGTGTGCGGGCTTCTCATTGTGGTGGCTTCTCTTGTTGTGCAACACAGGCTCTAGGCGTGTGGGCTTCAGTAGTTGTGGCACACGGGCTCAGCAGTTGTGGCTCACGGGCTTAGCTGCTCCGCGGCATATGGGATCTTCCCAGACCAGGGCTCGAACCCGTGTCCCCTGCATTAGCAGGCAGATTCTTAACCACTGCGCCACCAGGGAAGTCGCGATCCTTATTTCTTTTTACAGCTGACCTTTGAGCTTGTGTTCTGTTTTAGCACTTTTCTCACTTGTTGAGATGAAATCAAGAGGAGGTGAAGACTAATACAAACAGAAGGGAATTCCCTGCTGAGAGGATTAAGAGGGTCTTCTTATATAGACTCAAGCCAGAAGAACTGCTACACTTTCAAGGACCCTCCATAGAGAATCTGCCACTTTAGGGTCACCTTGATGTTTTTTCTCTGTTATTGACATTTATGGTCCATCTTCACCAGGTTCTTGGTCTGATGATGTGGCTTAATAGCAGAAAATTCAGTAACTATTTTTAAATGCCCAAACCCTCTCAGCCTACACCCTAACTCCTTTACCCCCCGTGGGAAAATAGAAGCCTCCTTATTGCAGTTAGGCTGAAAGAAATGGCAGTCCTGGAGGTTCAGAGAGGGGCCTGGTCTGGAATATGTGCATTTCCAGTAGGGCCATCCTATTGGGCCAGAATTATAGCTCCTCCACCTCTTGTAACTCGACCTCTAATTAGCCTAAGACATTAAGCAGTTCGGCCTTTAAGAACAGAGGGGAATGCTCGCATCACTGTTTACCACAGGCTCCGTTAGCTAATCAGTAGCATTTATCCCTTTGTATTTATTGCCCTTTAAACATTCAGAACCACACCCCCAAGTGCAATCCCACGGGAACGCTGAAAAGGAGCAGGTCAATCCCCCAGCCTCCGCTGAACACTTGTAGTGCAGGAGCGAAGCTCTGCTCCTCTTCCTGTTTTCTTTGGCATTTGGGGTAGCACCTCAGGGCAACGTAACGCAACACTGTGATGATGTCCCAGGCTATCCTCAGTGAGTCTCTGATGGCCACAATGCCCTACGCGTTATAATGCCAGTCATCCCTTGATTTGTGGCCAAATAGAAGAGTGACCCTGGACCCGGGTCCCCAGGCTCCAAGCACAACCCATGCCCGAAAGGAAAGATGGGATGGGAAAAACTTATGCAAGCAGCATAGCATATGAAGAAAACGGAAAAGCTGGGGGAGCACTTAGCCTTGTATGATATGGCAGTGGGATGTCAGCCACACAAGCTGGTGGGATCTTAATCTGTGCAAACAGAAGGGCGATGTCTAGAAAAGGGGCATGTGTGTCCCACTGTGCCCCCCTGGGAGCACTCACTGCTTTCTGAGCAGCATCACTCAGTAAAAGACATGGAAACAAACTCAGCAAGTTCAGGAGAGGAAGGGAAGCGGGACACCGGGGGTGAGCTGCAGCGTGGCCGGAGTGGCCGTACCTTCCTGTGCTGCCATCAGGGCTGGGGTGGGTGTGTAGAGTGAGACGGCCCCCTCCACCTCACCCCTTGTGCTCTGATCTTGTCTGCACACCAGCCAAGTGGAAGGGTGCCAGACCACCCACCGCCGGGAATCCTCTGCCAGCCGGGCCGCCCCACTCACCTCGGCAGCAAAGTGCTTCCCGCCCACAGTGTGCTCCGAGCCGTGGGGTTCATTCTCGTCCCCCCAGTGCAGGTGCAGCTGCGAGGCATTGTAGCGGGCCCCAAGGCCCTGGATGTGCATGTCCTTGGGCAGTTTCAGTTTCACTGCAGGGAGAGGAGGGGCAGTCTTCAGAGCCCTGGCCAGCTGAGTACTGCCTGAGAGCAGGTAGGCATCACCTGCCCAGGGCCTAGACAGGGGCGAGTGGATACAGCGAGGTGGGGACCAGAGAGATGCAGCCTGTAGGTCAGAAACCTGGGCTCTTTCTCTGAGAATGTCCCCCTTTCACTAAAGCTATTCCAGTGGCACAAGCACCTTCTTGGTTCCCCTTGGAAAATGACGTCAGGAACTAATTTAGACCAATGGATGAACGTTTGTTTATATATCCATGTATTACACACTTGGCTATGAAGATAGAACCTGTCGTGAAGTATCTGCCAAGCTGTAGAATTATATAACAACAACAACAATAATAATCGCTCTTTATTAAGCACTTCTCTATTCTGGATATTAACGTACATAACCTCTAGTCTTTACAGTACACATCAATATGCCCATTTTCCAGATGAAACCTCAAGGAGTTTAAAATTCTCATCCAGAGTCTCATGACTCATAAGTAGTCAAGCCACGATTCAAATTCGGGTTGGTCTGACTCCAAAGACTGGGCAAGGCCCCCAGTAAACTGTGTGGCCCCTTGAGTTGTTCACGGTGCCCCAGAATTCACTCCCGCACCATATCCAATAGGCCAAGGGGCTCAGGCCTGTCCCCTCTCCCATCCCAAGAGATGTGCCGCTTCTGAGAGATACCACCCCGGCAGAACCAGCCGAGCCCAGGACCTGCAGCACCCCCTGGAGAGAGTGGTCCAAGCATCCCTCAAGGCTCCCCTTTGCCCTCCTTCCTGGGTGCCTCAGTAGAACCCACCCTACCCCCTGCCCCGGCAGACAGAAGAGGCCAGGGAGCTGAGGAAAGCTCAGACACCCCTTCAGGTCTTGGAGGTCGCTCCCTCACCTGAATGGCCATTGTTGGTCAGGACAAATTGCTGGTTGGCAGACTCACTGTAGCCTTGGAAGCCAAGGGGCACAAGGCTGGCGTTGTACTGGAGGATGTCATCCTGCAGGTCTATTGGGGACTGCATCAGGCCCCCACATAATGGGTAGCTCTTGGACCAGCTCTTCTCCCCGTCGGGACCTGGAAGGAGAGATTCAGGTCCATGACTTAATCCGTTTTCCACTAAAGATTTTTCCTCACCTTCTAATTCTGTGTGCAATACAATCACTCCTTTTCTATTCCTTTCTTAATCCCTAGAGGTATACTCTTAAGGCCCAGAGACCCCAGCCTACAGAACCAGGTCATGCAAATGCCTCCAGACCATTTGCTTCTGAAGTGATGTGGGGAAAGAGGGACCAGAGCAGCCCCGTGGCAGGGACTCTGCAGTATTCTGTCCGTTGTTCATATTTCGACCCGACGCACGTCCATTCCACGTGAAGACCTCGTGACTCTCAGCAACTTAGCATCTGTGCATTGAACGCCTCCTATGAGCAGCAATTGCTCTGGGTCTTGGGGCTGCCCAAGCTGACATTCTAGTGGGGAAGATTTTTTTTTTTATTTTATAATTTTTTTGTGTTTTTAGAAGCTAAGGACATTTGTTGTTGTTGTAGTTTAAAACCTATGGCTCTCTTTCCTTTGGTACTTTTTAAAAATTGAAGTATAGTTGCTGTACAATATTATATGTTACAGGTGTATGATGTAGTGAGTTATTTTAAAATATGGAATGTATTCCCCATATTGTACAGTATATCCTTGTAGCTTATTTTAGACCTAATAGTTTGTACCTCTCACTCCACTACCCCTATATTGCCCCTCCACCCTTCCCTCTCCTAGTGGGGAAGAATTTATTTAATCCACCGGGATGTCCCCCGTTGGAAAAATTGGAGTCTGTCTCCAACTCCAGGTAGGTCTTTGAGGTTGGTGATATACAGATATGATCTTCCTAATAGGAAACCCTTGAGGACCTTGACTCTGAATACCCACATCTAGAGCAAGTAAAAACCCCCAACCTGATAGGGAAGCTTGGAAAATATCAAGTAATTATAAGCCCGGAATCACGGAGCTAAATGCAATGTTTACGCTGGGGAAAAGTATGACAATATTACAAACTAATTATTACAATATAACTGACAAACTAGCAGTGAGGAGGAGCAGACTTATCAAATAAACCCTCCAGGGCTCAGGCTTCTTGCTAACTACCAGGTAATAGTCCTTCCCCTGGAAATGAAAATAAACAATCCAATCCCATGTTCACTTTCTTACTCCCACAAGGAAAAGTCTTTCAGGGATGTAAGGCTATGTTTAAAAGATTATCTCCCATGGTAATTAAGTGGATTTTCAAGCTGAGGTTTCTCCAGAAAAGCAAATAATTGGCAGGTCACGGCTCGTTAGAGTAGAACCATGGTGCCCTGTGGGCTCTCTAGCAGTTGGGAACCAAGGTTTGCCACCTGGAGTTCATTCATCAGTATTTCAGCACACGGAAAGGTGTCACCTAGAGCAGAAGGGGAAGGAATACCACGTCTTCTGGGCACCCTTGCCATAGACCACGGCACCATTTCACAGGAGCACGTGTGTGTACACCGGCCTCACAGAATCCCCATCCCCTACACCTTGTTCTCTAACTAGGGGACCTCACCTGAGAGTAGGGAGAGTCAGAAGCAAAACTTGATGCCCACATTCATTTGAAATGCTATGACGAGTTGGTCCTAGGTCTGGACACACACAGGAGAACCCTCTAATATTTCAGGCTGTCATCCTTCGGGTATACCTTTTCAGAAATGTTGGAGCTGGAAGGGATTTCAGACTCTCCAGCCCAGCCTCTCACTGGACACCAGTTTTCCCAACCCTCACATGTCAGAGTTTCCACTGAACTGTATTGTTTTTCTTTCCACGGCCTCAAAGCCCTGGACTCAAGGCAACTAAACTACACCAAGATGGCGACTGTCGGAGAGGCAGGCTGGAGGACACCAAGGCAGTCACTCCAGGGGGCAGACTGGATTAGGGCAGTTACTCAGCTGGGGGCAAAACCGAATCCCTTAGAGACCACAGGGTTCAGAGATGAAGCAGTCAAGAGGTATCATGCCAGCACTGAGGGTCAGGAAGCAGCGCAGCTCCTAGGTGGCAGCCCTTCAAGAGTGAGGCTGCCAGCCTTTTCTCTCTCACAACGGCATCTGGGCCCACAGCCAGGGTGGCAGAAGCTGCCAGACAGGCATGAATGGAAAAACTCAGGACATGAAGAGGTGTGGCAAAGAGATCTCCCCTTGAACACATAGCTAAAGGGAACTGAGTAAGAAGGGCTTTCTTTTCCCAGAGCCAGAGCTCCCCTGAAGGTTTCATGAAGAGGGGACTGGGCCATCCCATTTCATCTCTGTGAACCCATGTCGTGCTTAGGATCACATGCATAACAGGCACTGAGTAAACATCTTCCCCAAAGAATGAAAGACCCCCAAAGAACAGAGAGCTTGGGGAAAGGTTATGAGGAGGAATTTTCCTTTTGCCCTAAATACTTTCGTGGAAGTTGGCCAAATTAGGTATTTGGGAGCAGAAAAGACTAAGGATATAAAAGGCAACAGAGGGCTTCCCTGGTGGCGCAGTGGTTGAGAGTCTGCCTGCCGGCGCAGGGGACACGGGTTTGAGCCCTGGTCCGGGAGGATCCCACATGCTGCGGAGCAGCTGGGCCCGTGAGCCACAACTACTGAGCCTGCGCGTCTGGAGCCTGTGCTCTGCAACAAGAGAGGCCGCAACAGTGAGAGGCCTGCGCACCACGATGAAGAGTGGCCCCCACTCACCGCAACTAGAGAAAGCCCTCGCACAGAAACGTAGACCCAACACAGCAAAAATAAATACATAAATAAAATTAAAAAAAAAAAAAAAGGCAACAGAGTCAGTGGTGGCAAAACCTTCCTAGGAAAGAGAAGCAGCTGTATTGGACCCGGAGACTCCAGCTTTCCAGCACCAGCCGTCCCCTGCCCTCCACCTCCGTGAGTGACCTCAAGCCAGTCACCTTCCCTGCCTTCGTCTCCTTTGACCTTTGTACAAATGGGAGGGGTGGACACTATGTTCTGGAAGGTCCCTTCTGACTCTCAAGCTCTGAGATTTCTTAAGATTACTAGGACTAAGCACCTTCACCTCTGTATCAGGCCGGTTGGAACGGGTTGGAGAGAATTGCTCATCCAAAGGCAGTTCCTGGGCATGTGACGAGGTGCCCAGTGGGAACCAGCTGTGGGAACGAGGGCACAGGGCGCTGCTGCTCCTGGGGCTGGCGGGAGAGTGGGCAGTCCTGCCGGTTTGGGCTGCTGACCACTGGAAGCACTCGTCCTGAGTGCCCATCACAGGCCCTTTGGGCAGCAGGATCTAGGAAGCCTCTTCTATCCCTCCTCCTCCTCATGATGGTGATGGTGACGATGGTGATGTTAGTAGTTTTGGTCCTTACACCTCTACAACTCCATGGGGTCAACAAGGCAAGAATTGCCCCATTCTGTAGACGAAAAATTGAGATGAAGTGATTTGCCCAAAGACAGACTTTGGCTTAGTAACAGAGTTACCTTGCCTGGGTCACAGGACCTCCATGCCTTCTATTTCATTATTTATCCAGGAGATTTCGTGCACGCTCGTATCCTCCTTCTCCCATGACCTCCTTGAAGGCAGGGACCATGTCTCATTCACCCCTGCCTTGTCCACAATGCCTGGCATAGAGCAGGCCCTCACATGTTTCCTGAGCTGGATTCTCTTACTAATTTTCTGCTTGTTCCTCTCCAGGGAAGCATGCACCTATATTAAACCCCCTAGTTTCTCTCTATTCCCCCACATAATTTTCTTTTTCCTATAAAAAGTAAAGAAAAATGATGTTACTTGCTCAGGTTCAAAAGTTACCCTCCTAGCTTTCTAGTGTACCTGCGTGAGGTTTTGTTCTGTTTGGGGCCACTCATTGAAAAAGAAATCCGGTTGCTGGCCGGTAGCCTGGGAGACGATCTGCTGAGTATGGAGTTTCATTGCAGTTCACGGGACTCTCTGCCAGCGTGTGATGGCTGTGTCCCCTGCTTACATGGCTAGAGACGTTGTCAGAGCAGCCTCTGATCTCTGTGGCTTGTGAGTGAGAGAGGGAGGTGCCATGTGGCTGGGCACCAGGACACCCAGTATCAGGCACGTAGGCAGCAGGCTCCCTTCTGCCCTGCAGCCTCTGTGTGAGCAACGTCATTGCTGATCTAACACTGCACTTTCTTTTCGCTGGCAGCTACTGCCCAGGCTGTAATTTTTCAACTTGTTCTCAGCTTTCACACTCATGCCAAGCACTCTGCTGCCAGAAAACCTCTCCTGGGACTGACTCTTCCAAAAGAAGCATTTGTTTCCAGCTACCATCAAAATGTGACTTTTCTCTCGGGCTGTGTGACTTTCTTCTTCCGTGGATTAGATTCCTCGCGTGATCATGATAAAGGAGATCATGTGTATCTCCCAGTTTGTTTTTCCAACTAAAATCAAGGCATTATTTCTTTCCAGTTCATGAATTTTTCTGTTTGAGGCAAAACAGAAGTGGACCAAATTTCTGTTTTGAATTGTAACAAGAGATGAACGTGGCACGGCTCAAAATGCCTCCCGTGCTTTCCAGCTGGGCATTATTGAGGCCCAGAGTACAAGACTTGCATTACCCGAGGACCAGAATTTCTTTCAGGAAAAATGTCAAATGCGTGCAACTGTAGAGGGAGGAGCAAAATGAACCCCATATCCCTGAGCTTCGACAACTAACAATCCACAGCCTGTCCACCTTCATCTCTACCACACCTGCTCTCCCCTATCCCTGGATAATTTTGAAACAAATCCAAATATATTTCATCTGTGCATATTTCAGTATGTCTCTAAAACATAAGGCTCTTAGAAAGAAAGTACAATACCATTACCACACTTAAAAGGTTAACAATTCCTTAATATTATTAAATCCAGTCAGAATTCAAAATTTTCCAATTATCTCATATCTTTTTAAAACATTTCTTTTTACAAACAATAAATGCTGGAGAGGGTGTGGAGAAAAGGGAACCCTCTTGCACTGCTGGTGGGAATGTAAGTTGATATAGCCTCTATGGAGAACAGTATGGAGGTTCCTTAAAAAACTAAAAATAGAACTACCATACGACCCAGCAATCCCACGACTGGGCATATACCCTGAGAAAACCATAATTCAAAAAGAGTCATGTACCACAGTGTTCATTGCAGCTCTGTTTACAATAGCCAGGACATGGAAGCAACCTAAGTGTCCATCGACAGATGAATGGATAAAGAAGATGTGGCACATATATACAATGGAATATTATTCAGCCATAAAAAGGAATGAAACTGAGTTATTTGTAATGAGGTGGATGGACGTAGAGACTGTCATACAGAGTGAAGTAAGTCAGAAAGAGAAAAACAAATACTATATGCTAACACATATAGAATCTAAAAAGAAAAAAAATGGTCAGAAGAACCTAGGGGCAAGATGGGAATAAAGATGCAGACCTACTAGAGAATGGGCTTGAGGACAAGGGAAGGGGGAAAGGTAAGCTGGGACGAAGTGAGAGAGTGGCATGGACATATATACACTACCAAATGTAAAATAGACAGCTAGTGGGAAGCAGCCGCATAGCACAGGGAGATCAGCTCGGTGCTTTGTGACCACGTAGAGGGGTGGGATAGGGAGGGTGGAAGGGAGGGAAATGCAAGAGGGGAGAGATATGGGGACATATGTATAACTGACTCACTTTGTTATAAAGCAGAAACTCACACACCATTGTAAAGCAATTATACTCCAATAAAGATGTTAAAAAAAAAATAGGAATTTCAGAGTTTAAAAAAAACATTTCTTTTATTGAAGTATAGTTGATTTACAATGTTGCATTAATGTCTGCTGTACAGCAAAGTGATTCAGTTATGCACATATCTATACATTCTTTTTAGTATTCTTTTCTGTTATGGTTTATCGCAGGATATTGAATATAGTTCTCTGTGCTTTACAGTAGGACCTTGTTGTTTTCATATCTTTTTAATGGTTGTTTGTAAAATTCAGGATTCGGAGAAGGTCCACATAGTGAAGCTGGTTGATGTGTTATGGCCTAGATCTCAATTTGATGGCACTAAGCCTTGTCAGAGGACAAGTGGCCCCACTCTTCCAAGGCTCAAAATCTCAGAGCCAGGCTGGCTCAGCCCATCCTTTGCCCTCGGGGTGGGTCATGGGGTCCCAAGTTTCCACCATCATCACCACCACCCCGGTTAGGCCCTTACCAGGTCACACTGCAGAGGCTCCAGGTGGGGTCCCCGCCCCAGCCTTTGCTGTTGCAGCCAGAACCAGGTGTAGCCCTGCTCCCGTGGTACCACCCATCCGTCCACTCCCTTTCTCCATAGCACGCCCTGCCCTGCCCCCGCCCCCAATAAAACAAAGCAGAACCGCAGCCATACCCACCGCAGTTCGCCCCCATGGTCAGGCCAGCTCCCCCATCCTCAGACCAACCTTCACAAATGTTCTTATGCTAAAAATCTGCTTACAATGCTGCCTTCTTTCCTCTCTACCTTCCAAATCTTGTCCATCTCCAAAATCCAGCTCAAGTCCTGGGCAAGCTACTCCAGCACTTTCTTCCTGCCTTGAACTCCTAGGCCAGATTATCCGGCTTCCTACAATGGTACAGTGCCTCGAATGGTCATTTAGCCATCTCACCTGTGACTGTTACTCTAAACCCGGTCCAGACTAGAACTCTGTCTGTAAGTTTTGAAGACCTTTGGAAGCCTAGAACTCTGTCACGTCCCTCCCCCGTGTCTGAGCATATAGTGGCATTTCCTAGACACTTAATGAATTGATTTGGAGGGTTTCTTAAGCTCATTTCAGAAATCTAGCCATAAAGGGATGAGAGAAGGGTGTGTGTGGGGGTGTGTGTGTGTGGTGTTTATAGGAAGATGAGGGTGACGAGAAGCATTTTTTATTTTTTTAATGAAGAGACTTGAGCACACTTCCACGTAGAAGGAAAGGGGAATAGAGAAGGAGGGATGGTTCCAGGAGAAGGAGGGGCTGATTCATGGAGTGTGGCCCTTAGAAGACAGTGGGGGAGGGGTGGACCCAGCCAGCAGAGGTAGAAATCACCTCTGGGCTGAAGGAGGCACTCCGTAAGTGTTTGCTGAATGGATCAGACCAGAACACTGAAGCCTTCCTGGAAAGGAAGCCCATAGAGTAAAAACCCAGTCAGAAATCCTAGAATTCAGCAGGCCTGCAGAGGTGATCAGAGAAGAGGATGGGCTGTGGGATGACAGACAGTCTCAGTTTCTCACATTCTGAGATGCATGCAGCCCAAGTACACCCATGAGCCTAAAAGAGTCAATGTGATTTTTAAAGTGAACCTGTATTTGGCTATTTTCTTACTACACCTTATGTCTTGTTTTAAAATTTAATACAATTTCAAAGCAGGTACAACAGTAAAGAGCATAGTAGCATGGCCCCGTGTACCCGTCTCTCCATGACTAATCTAGTTTCATCCATACCCCCCGCCCTATCCATTCCCCCTCCACTGGATTCCTTTGAAGAAAATCTATGGATGCATATATATAATTATAGGTAATAACTGTAAAAATAACCACAATATCATCTTCACATCTAAAAACTGTTAACAATGATTTTTTTTTAATTTTTAAAAAAATCTTTATTGGAGTATAATTTCTTTACAGTGGTGTGTTAGTTTCTGCTTTATAACAGAGTGAATCAGCTATACATATATCCCTATATCTCCTCCCTCTTGTGTCTCCCAGTGGTTTCTTTTTGTTGTTGTTGTTGGGGGTAGGAGTTTATTAATTTATTTATTTATTTTTGGCTGTGTTGGGTCTTCGTTTCTGTGCGAGGGCTTTCTCTAGTTGCGGGGAGCGGGGGCCACTCTTCATCGTGGTGCGCAGGCCTCTCACTATCGCGGCCTCTCTTTTTGCAGAGCACAGGCTCCAGACGCGCAGGCTCAGTAGTTGTGGCCCATGGGCCTAGTTGCTCCGTGGCATGTGGGATCTTCCCAGACCAGGGCTCGAACCCGTGTCCCCCACATTAGCAGGCAGATTCTCAACCACTGTGCCACCAGGGAAGCCCCCAATGGTTTCTTAATGTCATCAAATATCCAGTGCAAATTCAAATTTTCCCAATTGTCTCATAAATCTTTTTTGGTTTTTTTTCCTATTTTTTAATTGAAGTATAGTTGATTTACAATGTGTCAGGTATATAACAAAGTGATTCAGTTATATATATATATATATATATCTTTTTCAGATTCTTTTCCATTGTAGGTTATTATAAGATATTGAATGTAGTTCCCTGTGCTATAGTCTCATATATTTATGAAATAGTTTGTTTGGATCAGGGTCCAAATAAGGTCCATGTATCATGACTGGTTAATATGTCCCTTGAGTTTCTTTTAATCTATAGGTCCTCCTTTTATTTTTCTCCAACATGGGTGTATTTGCTCTGTACATACATATGTAGAGACTCAATACTGCCTTGGGCAAATAACAATTCATGCAAGTAAATGAAAGATAATTTTATTATTTTATGATCTGTTTGCAGACATGGTATGTGGTAAGTAAAGCACTTTATGGGTTGAGCAATTTCTTACATTTATACATTTACGACATATACGTTACAGCATGTATTGTAATAATAAAAGCATATAGGGCTCCTTAGAAGATCAGAACTATGTAATTACTGGTACAGTTTGATTGCTGTTTCTCACTGATTACTCTTTCTCACTGACTGCATCCTATGTGCTTAAGAATAACAAAAATTCTAGTGAAAATAAATATTGTTTGTAACTTGACTATATCCGACAAGTCTGGACAAAAAAAAAACAGTATTCATTATTATCCTATTATGACGTTTACCTTTTTGGGCCTAAGTCTGTCCCTCAGACCTGCCTGGCACCCCTGACATTTGTGGTAGCCACACTCTTGGGGTAGAGCCCTCAGTGTCTGTGTGAATGCCTGGGCAGCCCATCCTGGGCCACCATCCCCAGGGCCTGTCTCTTTAGACTGGCTACCGAAACGCAGTCAGATCAAAACTTGCCCCAATGGATAAAACTACAGTGGCAAGGTTTTACACATTCTAGATGTTGACACACCTTTTTTTTAACCAACAGTCAAAGTTTTCGTATAATAAAAGCTTTTGGTCGGGCTTCCCTGGTGGCGCAGTGGTTGAGAGTCCGCCTGCCGATGCAGGGGACACGGGTTTGTGCCCCGGTCCGGGAAGATCCCACATGCTGCGGAGCGGCTGGGCCCATGAGCCATGGCCGCTGAGCCTGCGCGTCCGGAGCCTGTGCTCCTCAACGGGAGAGGCCGCAACAGTGAGAGGCCCGCGTACCGCAAAAAAAAAAAGCTTTTGGTCAGTCCCCAAGGTTTGTTTTGTAAGGGGATCTGACTCTAATAAAAATGCCCCCAGTCTGGGCATGTATACTTATATGAAAATGATCACAGATTGTGTATCAAAGTTGAATACACAATTAAATAGATTATATTTGCAATTTAAAAATGAATATTCAAATGTTGAATAAAAGAGAAAATTGCTAAATACCCTCCTTGGAGTGCTATTTAGTTTTGAAGTTCATTCGTTCATTTCTTCAACAGATGTGCCTTCTGTGGGCCAGGCACTGTATTTAGTATTAAAGATACAGTGGAGAACATGACAGATCTGGTCTCTGTCCTCATGGAACTTACATTCCAGTGGAAAAGCCTGATAATAAATTACGGATAAGAAAACCAATACATAAGTAAAATAATTCCAGTCTGCAGTCAATGCTATGAAGGAAATAAGCAAGGGCTATGATGGAGAAAAATGGAGGGACCACTATGGACCAGGTGGTGCAGGCAGGCTTCTTAGAGGAGGCACCATTAAAGTTGAGACTTAAAGGATGGGACTGAGCCCACCATGAGTCAAACCTGGGGAATGGCATTCCAAAGGGAGTGCACAGAGCACTCAGAGACCCTGCTGCAACAGAGAGCTTGTATATTTTATGTGTATGTGATGTAAAGACTCAGAATGAACCCAGGGTTCGTCTGGCTTCCCCCTGGCCAGGCTGGGTGCTGCCCTACAACAAGGCTGAGTAGGAGTCATTCAGCACCCGCTCAGGTACACTACTCCGTCTGTTAGAAAGGTCCTCCTTTCAGGGAGCTGGGACCCAGCTCTCTCTGGGGGGTCACCCATCCTTCGCGGTCCTGTGGCTGGAGCCATAGAGAACACAGCTAAGCCACAGGACCCCATTCAGAAGGGAAGGCAGCCTCTGTATCCCCTCTAAATCCGTCTCAGTGCCACACATTCTGAGGATGTTGTTAGGATGCAGAAGTCACATTGTTAAAATATGTTTTATATATATTTGACAGCTCCTGCAGTTCACTTCTGAAGTTGATTAAAAGACACATGGCTTCCCATAAAAGTCCAGTGGGTTCAGCTGATCAGTAGTGTGGGGTTCCCACAGCATCTGCCTTGGCTGGATTCTTGCCCCCTGAGCCCAGGGCCACATTGTGCTGACTCTGCCTGTTTCCCTGACAGTCAAGTGGAGAGGCATGGCCATAAAGCCCGAGATCCTGCCCAGAAGGAGAGGAGGCTAGCAGAGGGGTGGGTTGATGATTGACAGGTGATGTCTTATGGTTTTATTATAAACAAACAGGGGTCAAGGAACCAAACTGGCATTGAAGCCTTTTCTTTGTTAATATTACAAGTGAATCAGAGACAGGGCAGAGCAAGGGCTGGAGAGTCAGTGTTACTTACTATTTACAAAGCTTAAAGCTGGACTGCCATGGCAGGCCCATTCTGCTTCCTTGGTTTTTACTGTTACAGATCAAGAAAAATAGGAATGTTTTCTAAAGATGCTGTTAAGCCATACTTTATATCAAACTTTTCTCTTTATTATTTCAATTTTTGTTTGGGTTGGCTTGAGAGGGAGGAGACTGGGAAAGGGTAAATTCCTCCCAAGCCCCTCTTTGGCATCCTTTCTGCTTTAGCCATGGCAGTGGGGCCCGTAGTGCAAGCTGGGGAGCGAGAAGAGGTGAGCTGCAGGACTGGGGCCGCCAGCTCAGCTCTCTGCTAAACCTTGCGACGTCCTTCCCCTCCATCTTGCCATACGTAGAGGGCCCCTCCCCCTCCAGTAATCCCCTTCCAATATTGCTGGGGTGGAGAGGAGAGGGGAGGTATGGGTGTAGCTAGAAGAAAAGGCTTTGCGGTCATTTACCCTTTGGCTTCCAGGCATTTGTCAGGTCCTTTCTGGAGGGAAGGCTTTTATAGGGAGGAGGGTGAGGTTTCCAGGATGCCAAAGATAAATGGTGACAACTGTTTGCTTTTGCTCCTGCATCTCTGGCACCCTCTTAGGTCCTGTTGCCTTAGAGAGCATTCGTTGTGGCGAAGCTCTGCCCACCTCTTTGGACTCCTCTGAGCCTGCTCTCCCCTCCCCTTTTTATTGCAGCAATGCTGAGACACACCAAGCTGCATCCCAGCTCCCAGAAACACCCTCTCCCTGCCCCTCTCACCCCCCCAAAAGGCAGGGCCAAGTGTTTCCCCACCCTCGATGCTCCTGTGGAGCCCTTTACACTTCTCTTTCCTAGAGGTACCTACACTTATCAAAATAACATTTTATACTTTTCTACCCAGTAGACCAGTGGTTCTCAAAGCGTGGTCCCTGGACAAGCATCACCACCACCATCATCACCTAGGAGCCTGTTAGAAATGCAGATTCTTGGGCCTCCCCCCCCCCGCCCCCAGACACCCTGACCCAGACACTCTGGGGGTGGTGCCCGGCATCTGTCATTGAACGAGCCCAGTGGGTGACTCAGCGCTCGCTGACGCTGACGGTTGGGAAGCACCGCACTGGGCTCTCAGCTCGTCCCATTCATTCCTGTATCCCTGACTCCTCCCACTGAGCCTGCACATCAACGTGCTCAGCAAAGGGTTCCTGAACAACAACAGGCCACTAATAGGTTAGACAAGTTGCTAAGGTGGTAACGGCCTAACCCCAGTAGGGAAACGAAGCCAGGCCCATCACCTGTCAGTGCTCAGTACATGTTATTCTCTTTGATCTTCTTTGACTTGTTCACAAAGGAATTTTGGTCGATGTAAACACACGAAGTCCCCAGAAGAACCCGACATCCTGCCCTACCCTCCTAAAAAAAGGATATTAAAAATATTCTTTCTCCATGCTCAGGCAAAGACCACCTCTGAATAGTACGAACTGCAGACACCATCTTTTTAATGCACTGTTATATGTGTAATTATGGAAACATAATTATGGTGTTTGAGGTCATTTTTCTTCAGTGTTGACCATTAGGAACATAACTTCCTTTTCTAAATCTGTTTTCATGGCTCATTTCATGTCTTTAATGTTTTGTGTGTGTGTGTGTGTGTGTGGTAAAATATACATAACATAAAATTTACCCTTTTTAACCATTTTAAAGTGCATTCGGTGGTGTTAATTACAGTCACACTGTTGTGCAAACATCATCACTAGCCCTTTCCAGAACTCTTTCCATCATCCCAAACGAACAATCCTGGTGGTGCAGCTGCTGTGGAAAACACTTTGGTGATTCCTTAAAAAGTTAAACATAGCATTGTCGTATGACCTGACAATTCTACTCCTAGAGTAGAATTTTGAGGAATATACTCAAAGGAATTGAAAGCAGAGACTCAAACAGATACTTGTACACCTATGTTCCTAGCAGAATTATTCGTAATAGCCGAAAGGTGGAAATAACTCATGTGCCCATCAAGGCATGAAGGGATAAATAAAATGTGGTATACGCCTACAGTGGAGTACTGTTCAGCCATAAAAAAGCTCAGCTCATTTTAACATACAACTTCTTTCCCAGGAATCTAACCAACTAGATGTTTGAGGATACCTGAGGTGACTTTCTGTATTTTCACATCTATCACAGAAGCAAACTTAGAGTAGACGCTCAGTAAACACTCATTGGTTGAGGAAAAGTCTCTGTATCTTACTTTGTCTAGACTCAGAACAGTTGGTGTCAGACTTTGGTGTGTATCAGAATCCCCTGGAGGACTTGTTAAAACACAAATTTCTTGTTAAAACACTCTCAGGGTTACTAATTCAGAAGGTTTGTGGGCTTCCCTGGTGGCTCAGTGGTTGAGAGTCCGCCTGCCGATGCAGGGGACGCAGGCTCGTGCCCCGGTCCAGGAGGATCCCACATGCAGTGGAGTGTCTGGGCCCGTGAGCCATGGCCGCTGAGCCTGCGCGTCCGGAGCCTGTGCTGCGCAACAGGAGAGGCCACAGCAGTGAGAGGCCCGCGTACCGCAAAAAAAAAAAAAAGAAGGTTTGGGGTGCAGTCCCAGAATGTGCCTTTCTAACCAAATTCCCAGGTGATGCTGGTACTGCTGGTCTGGGGACCACACTCTGAGGACCACTGGTCTAGCACAGTATTTCTCAACCCTAACTGCACATTGGAGCTTCCTAGAGCTTCTAAGTTTGCCCCTGGCCCCCGCCCCAGAGATCAGGTTTAATGGGTCTTGGGTGGCGTCCAGAGACAGGAGGCTTTAAGAAGCTGCTCAGGTGATTCCGATGTGCGGCCGAAGTTAAGAGTCGCTGATAGAAAGCCTTCATTACATCGACACCGTTGGGGCTGGAGCCAGGCCTTTTTGCTCTCTGGTGTCAAGGTAGGGTTTCTTTTTTCCAAAGTAATTAATTTTTTATTGTGGCAGAATATATATAACATAAATTTACCATTAATTACATTTAGTATATTCACAGTGTTGTACAACTGTCACCACTGTTTAGTTCCGGGACATTTGTATCATCCCAAAGGAAACGCCATACTCACTAAGCAGTCATTTCCCCTCCTCCCCCCAGCCCTTGGCAACCACTAATCTACCTGCTGTCTCTATAGGTTTGTCACTTCTGGATATTTCTGATAAATGGAATCACACAATTTGTGTCTGGCTTCTTTCACACAGTATAATGTTTCAAGGTTCATCTATGATGTAGCATGTATCAGTACTTCATTCCTTTTTTATGGCTGAAGAGTATCCCATTGTATGGATGTATCACACGTGTTTCTCATTTCATAGGGTTGCTTTTTGCTGTAGTTTAAATATTTGACTGCAGTTAACTTGCTATTCTCTGCTATAAAATAGCTGTTGACTGAAATAAAGCATTCACGTTCCTCTTGTGTGGGTTTTAGAAAGTAAACTGTCAACAGAGCTGGCACGAAAGGAAGCTGGAGATAATACAGCCTGGTTTCCTGGAGACGAGGGTCTGGGGGACAATGAGGCTAGTATTTGTAACAAGCTTCTGAATGAAGAGAGAAAACTTCAAATAATCATGATAATAAAGGCGTGTTCCATGCAAGGTGATGAAGCAATGTTCCCCGGCAGCAAAAGGAAACTGATGGGAGAGCAAATAATGTGAGCAGAGGCTGCCCTAGTGACCCGCTCCTTCCCTGGCAGAGAGAGAGAGAGAGACTGACTCTGCTGCCAAAAAGCTGCTCTTTTCTCCCTTGCTCCCCCATCCACCTTCTCAGCACTCATCTTTGTGAAACGTGTGAGGCTGTCAGTGAGGACCCGAGACTGGATGGGGTGGCTAGACAACAGGTCAGGGGCCGTCCTGCATATCTAAGTTGGATGCGGCCCTGAACAAGCTATTTAGTTGTGGACTTTGATATCTATTTACTAGGACGAGAACCTCCCCTTCCCTCCTGCTCTGATTCCTCACCCCCTCTTTGCAACCAAACATCGTCCGGTCACTTCTGCATCTCCACTTCCTGCTCAGATCTCACTGCTTCCAGGCCCACATCCCACTGGATTCAAATAGACTCTTCAGCCCTCATTTGTCTTGCAGCCCTTGGCCCCAGTGCCTCCCCACCTACCCCACCCCATTTCTGAACCTGTCCTCTCAGGTTTCTGGGGGATACTGCTTTGTCTGAGTTATCTTCCCATTTCTCCTGCCCCTTCTCAGCTCTCTGTAGCTACCTGCCCTTAATGTCAGCTCTCCCTGTGGTTTTGTCCTTTTGGCTCTTCTCTTTCTCTCTCATTTACACTCCCCTGGGGTGACCTTATCTCCTCCCGTGGCTTCAGCACCACCTCTGCCCTGTTGGGGTTTCCTCCTGAGCTCCAGACCCATTGCCTACTGGCCACCCCCATTGGATGCTCCATGGGTTCCTGAAATCAGACGTGGCTGGAGGGGGAGGCAGACGAGCAAACAAATAATTTGAAAAATAACCAAACCTACCATCCTTTCCTCTGTCACCCTCCTCCTTCCAAAACCTCCTCCACCTCCTTCGAGGTTCTCTATCTCAGCTGATAGAACCGCCCACCCCCCAAAGGCTGGGAATCACACTCCACTCCTTCCTTTCCTTTGGCCCCATTTTTAGGCACAGAGATGTAACAATTTTACTCTTTTAGGAGTCTTTTTTTTAGGACAATATTTTTTCTTTATTTTTAATCTTTTTTTTAAAAATTGAAGTATAGTTGATTTACAGTGTTGTGTTAGAGTCAGGTGTACAGCAGAATGATTCAGTTATGTATGTGTGTATGTATATATGTATACGTGTGTATATATGTATACGTGTGTGTATACATAGACGTGTGTCTGTATATGTAGATGTGGGTGTGTACGGAGACGTGTGTGTGTGTACATAGACGTGGGTGTGTACGGAGACGTGTGTGTGTATACGTATACGTGGCTGTGTATGTGTATATGTGTGGGTGTGTGTATGTATACGTGTATGTATATGTATACGTGTGTGTATATACATATATATTCTTTTTCAGATTCTTTCTGAATTATAGGTTATTACAAGATATTGAGTATAGTTCCCTGTTTTATACAGTAGGACTTTGTTGTTTATTTTATATATAGTAGTGTGTTTCTGTTAATCCCAAATTCCTAATTTATCCCTCCCTCCCCCTTTTTTCCCTTTGGTAACCATAAGTTTGTTTTCTATGTCTCTGAGTCCATTTCTATTTTGTAAATAAGTTCATTTGTATCATTTTTTTGAAGATTCCACATATAAGTGATATCATATGATACATGTCTTTCTGTCTGACTTACTTTATTTAGTATGATAATCTCTAGGTCCATCCATGTTGCTGCAAATGGCATTATTTCATTCTTTTTTATGGCTGAGTAATATTCCATTGTGAATATATGTGTGTATAGAGATATGTGTGTATACATATATAATATATAATAACAGTATATACTTCTGTATATACTGTATTCTTCGCGCCAAAATGGACAACCTGAATCTCATGAGAAACCCTCAGACAAACCCAAATGGAAGGACATGCTATGTGATATCTAGTCTGTATGCTTCAGAAATGTCAAGAGCAGGAAAGAGATGCCACAAATAAATTTAGTGAATTATCCGGATTGACTCCCAGTTCAGGAAAAAAAGCTATCAAGGACCAAATTAAGTTTCTTTTAAACTTGGCCTTCATCTGCCCCTACTGGCATAGCCCTGTTCAGATGCATAGCTCCATGTCTGTAGGCCTCACTGGCCTTGCTTCTCCAGCCCTCCACTCCCTACGCTAGATCCAGATCCAGACGTTTCTCTGCTGAAAGTTCTTCAGTGGCTCCTCAGGCCTTCAGGCTTAATCCCAAGGTCTGGAGTGCTGCCCACAAGCCCGTCATGATCCCACCCCCCTCTCTAGGCTTTGCTTCCCCTACTACCGTGTGTCACAAAGTGGGGGTGGGAGTCTTAAGACTTCACCCCGACTAACAAGTTAGCCTGCCACAGTTTCACGGATGCTGGTAAAGACACGAGACTGCTGAGTCAGAGACGGACAGTTTAATACTCACAGGGATAGCAGAGTGACATTTGCAGCTGTTTCTCAAGCCCCAGTTCCATAGGGTGATGTAACCAGGGCCTTGTAACGCCTCCACTTGCAAGCTGCTCTGCATAAGGAGCGTCCCTCTCAGCTTAGGAAACCCCAGCGTGTAAAGGGGGGTGGTTAGCAAACTTGCCCAACCTTTGCCTCCAAGAGAGACATGATTTTACTGGACAGCAAACAGATCTGCTCTCTGCCCTGGAAGGAGACACTGCCTTATCTATACAAGATGACTTGCTACATAAACATCTTTGAAAAGATAGTCTGGAACGAAAGCTGTCGGAGCCTCTGCTCACAGACGCAGGGAGAATCTTTTCCCTACCACTTCTCAGACACTGAGCTGCTGCCATCCTGATTCTCTGATTGCATCCCACACTCTCATCTGGTTTCAGAGCTCTGCTGCCTGCAGCGGAATGCCATTTTCATCCCTAAAACACACACCACCATGCACGTAAACATACACGCACTCTCCTTGCCCTGCTAACTCCTTTATCTTTCAAGAATCAGCTCTTCAGGGAAGCCTGACAGCCACCGTCACCCCCAAATGTAGGAATTCTGCCCCACCTTTGCGTCCCCAGGGTCAGTGTACGTTATCACAAGACTTAATCTGTTCCGTTGTCATTACCTGTTTACACACCTGCTTGCCGCTCAACCCTCAGTGCATGGAAGGCAGGGGCTGTGTCCTGCTTGTCTCTGATCCCCAGTGACCAGCCCACAAAGGGAGTCATTAAGGATTGGTCAAAAGAATAAGTGAATCAGTGAATAGACTGTTATTTTAAAGCTGCTAGCAGTTTCTTCCTGTCACTTGAGGGGGAGTAGAATGTAAAAAACGGACGAGGATGGAAAATCTTCATGTGGGAAGGGGCAGGGCAGCTGGGGAGGTCCATAAGCATTTTCTGCATTCTGGGGGAGGGACCAAAACTTTGTCCCACTCCCCCTGTTGCAGGACAGAGCACTTGGATAAGCCCTCTTAGTGACCCAGACTTGAGGCAGGTAACTACCCAGCGTTTCTGTGAAAGCTCAGCCCCGGCTGTAACAGTCCAAGTGCTGGCGTTTCAGGCTGAGGTGCCAAGCGTTCTGTCTAGTGATCCAGTGATCCAAATAGGGTGCGTCTTTAACTGGTCTGTGCCCTTGCGAAGAGCACTGCCTTTCTAAAATAATGGATTTAGCTGTCCTGGACTGGAAGGTTGTTGCCTCACCTGTGGTGTTATTTCAGACTAAGCCAGTGGTGCTCAGGAGTGATTTTTGTCCCCTCGGGATGTTTGGCAACGTCTGTGGAGACATTTTTGGTGTCATAAGGGGGAATGCTGCTGACATTCAGTGGGTAGATGGCTGGCCAGGGATGCTGCTAAACATCGCACAGGGCACAGGACAGCCCCCAGACAAAGAATTATCCTGCCCCAAATGTCAACAGTGCAGAGGCTGAGAAGCCCTGGACTATTGTGATTGTCTCGGCTGGGCCACGCAGAAGGAAAGAGCAGATCACACATTGCAGAGGGTGTTCTTCTAGAAAGAATGAGGTGCTCTCTCTGTCAGTCATCCTGGGGCAGGAAAGAGGAATGGAGGCCTAACCTCAGGGGAGGGGAAACACAGTCAGGTCTCCAGGCCAGGAGAGCAAGACTGGTGCGTACATCCTGATGGTAGGAAACCCCCAGGGACAGGGACGATCATTGCCTTCGGGGAGTACTGATGACAGAGACATCTGACTTTCCTCTTAGGCTGTAGTTGCCTGCGTCACCCTGGGACCTCAGTCAAATTTTGTTAAACTCCAAAGCCTAGTGAGTTGTTGTTTTTCTTAAAGCTACCATTTAATGAGCACTTACTACATGCCAGGCATCATTCTATATCAAAGGTTGGCTAACATTTTCTACAAAAGGCCAGATAGCAAATATTTTAGGCTTTGTGAGCTGTATGATCTCTGTCACTACTACCCAACTCTGCTTTTGTTTAAAAAAAAAAAAAAAAGGCAGCCATAGAGAATATGTAAACAGGTGAGTGTAGCCGCGTTCCAAGAAGATTTTATTTACAAAAACAGGTGGTGGACTGGATTTGGCCCATGGGCCATAGTTCACCAACCCCCATTCTATATGCTTAACAGGTATTAATTAATCTGCGTAACAACCCTACGACAGAGGCACTATGTTCTCATTTAGCAGATGAGGTGACTGAGGCACAGATGTTGAGTAATATGCCCAAAGTCACGCGCCAGTAAGCAGCCAGGCTGCCACTGACCCTGACCCTCACGTTCTCCCCAGCAGCAGCCTTTGGAGGGTCCAGAGCCTGGGCGGCAGCAGCAGTTATGAGGTGGTGAGAGGGGACCAGCAGACAAGCCCTGGCGATGGTCCAGAGCTAGAGGGGAGAAGCAGCAATGGAGAGATTTGTGACCTTGTAAACATTCCTGGGGGGTCTGGAAATAACAGAAAGGGGATCTGGTAAAAGACGTGAGCTTTCTGCAGCTACCCACGGGGGAACCTGACCTAAGGGAGGCTGGCTAGTCTCTGAACATTGGCCTGCTATTGAGCCCATCCTTCACTTACCAGCTTTCACAAAGAGGAAGTCCTTTCTGATATCTAACCTATAGCGCTTTTGCTGTTATTTAAAGCTGCTCCCTCAGTTTTCCCTTTTAGGGGGAAAACTTGCTGTTTGATGGTTCTTCTCACACCTGAAAGCCTTCATCCAGTTCATCCAGGCTACTTCTTTTTTTTTTAATTAATTAATTTATTTTTGGCTGTGTTGCGTCTTCGTTGCTGCACACGGGCTTTCTCTAGTTGTGGAGAGCAGGGGCTATTCTTCGTTGCGGTGCGCGGGCTTCTCATTGCGGTGGCTTCTCTTGTTGTGGAGCACGGGCTCTAGGCACGCGGGCTTCAGTAGTTGTGGCACACAGGCTCAGGATTTGTGGCACGTGGGCTCTACAGCACAGGCTCAGTAGTTGTGGTGCACGGGCTTATTTGCTCCGCGGCCTGTGGGATCTTCGCGGACCAGGGATCGAACCCATGTCCCCTGCATTGGCAGGTGTATTCTTAACCACAGCGCCACCAGAGAAGTCCCCATCCAGGCTACTTCTGTCTCCCTTCCAGAGGGGTGTGAAGTGCAGTGGGAAGGTCAAGGGCTTTGGAGCCATTGGCCAAGCTGCCAGTCACAGCTCCACCACCTACTGGCTGTGTGACCTTGAACATATCTCTTAGATTCCCGGAGCCTCACTTACAAAATGAAAGTGGCAGTACCCACCCGGCAGGACCCCAGGGCTGTTGGGAGGAATAAACATGGTAGCGTAGTGTCTATTTGTGATGGACTTATAAGACATGCTGGTTCCCAGGCCCTTCTGAATGGAATTGTCTCAATTCCTCCTTTCCGCCGCCCCCCCCCCCGCCCTTAGGGGCTGTTTTCCAACATTTTAGAGCAAGTTCTCCTTTTCACCTCTCCGGAAAACAAATCTAGGGCTCCCTGCCTGGCTCCTTTTACTTCTAATGAGATATGCATGGTGATGTGGCATTTCGTTTCAGACTGGTTTCACCTCTGAAATCCTGCCATCCCAGATCAAGTGCCACCTTCTCCCTGGTGCCTTCCCTCACTCCCAGAGCCAAAAGTAAACAGAGAAACAAACCATTCTTTCCTCGTTCCCTCAGCACCTCTCCTGCACTGGGCTCTCTGCCTCTGCCCGAGCAGCCCCTTGGGGGAGGCTGTCACTCCCCACATGGTGTGCATATGTTCTCCTTCTAGGTAACCCCCCTTGGGGCCAGAAGGGGCTCCTGCTCAGTCCCGTACCCCTCGAACACTGCCTTGCTTGCAGCAGGCTCGTGCTCAAAAACCACCAGGGAGGAAAACATTCTCCAGTGATCATTCAGCACATTAGCCTTCGCTGGAGAGTGAGCACTTGGTTATTAACCCCAGAGCATCCTATGCTTCTCAAGGCAGTTAAGTGAAGGAAGAGCATCAAAGTCCTGCCGTTCTCCATTGTTTTCCCCACGGCGTAACAAGGTTTCTGACCGGACATCTTTGCACACCCAGTCTTCCCTGCAGACCTCCCATGCTCAGTTTTACTCAGCGCTGGGGCACTCCCTGTTCCATCCTTGCTGATAGAGACATTTAAGCATTACACCAGAAGGTTCATCAAGAGCTGGGAGGCTCTTGGGAAACTGCCAAAAGGAAGCACTGAGGGGTGGCTGTAAGTTCTCACCCAAGCACCGCTCCAGGCAGTGGGATGTCAACACACATTCCCGTAGCTCAGAAACCGGCGGAGAGGCTCACTCCAAGTTCACGGTGTAGGAGATGGAGGTGTGAGTGTCGGGGGTGTGGACACATCTAAGAATGTAGATACACGTGAACGTGGATGCATGCGAGCACACATACGTGTGCATGTGTAAATGCGTGCAGACACCTCTCCTGAATCACCAGGACCGAGCACGGGGCAGGCAGCTCTCATTCAGCCTCTGCTGGGGCTCCTGTCTTGCTGCGCTCGCACGGTGTTCCTCACCAGGAGCTACTTCCTGCCCTTCTCCCCACCCCCAGGTCCACCCACTCTCTTTGATCTGCTTTTCTTCTTCACTTACGTGTGTCTATTCCCAGTTCTTCCTTCCAACTCTCATCTTTCTGATTCCAACCACCACACTCCCTCAGCTGTCCATCCTACTCCCAAGAATCCGAAAACGGTGTTGATTCATTACTGTCCCTGTAGGACCTCTGACATCTCTCCCAGCCGTGTGCTGCCTACAGTAACGATGACTTGACTGTATTGATTTTTTTCCCTGGCAACCACACTGGTCTTTGATCTACACTTCCCTTGAGTGTGTCACAAGGAACCATATCAAATGTTTATTTATGTCAACAGGTATTAAGTCTGTTGTGTTTTCTTTAACCACTAAGGCTTTTACTCTGATGTAGGGAAGAAAAGCAAGTTAATTTGGCATAATTTGTTTCTGGCAAGTCTATATTATTTACTTTTTCAAAAAACTCACTGCATTTCCTCAATGGCTTTTGCGCCGTGTTGTGATGCGTCGTGTAGGGTGCACAATGCCTGGCATAAAACGAGCATCCACCAGATGGCTGGGAGAATACACGAGACGGAAATCAGGAGACACAAATTCCAGTCCTGGCTCAGCTTCTCATGCTTGGGCCACTTGACAGCTCTGAGCTTTCCTCGCCTCATCTGTAAATGAGTGTGGGGCTTGGCCACATCAGTGCTCCCCACTAGGGTCCCACCTAGGCAGCAGTGGCAGCCTGGATGCTGATTTGAATACTTCACGAAGCCCAACAGAGATGGGCTCTCATCTACAATCAGGCTGCTCCTGCCAGTTGCAACATTAGATATCATACGTTTCTGGCTGAGTTATATCAACAGGTCAGGACCCCCACTGCCCCTCCCGTGGTTCAGACCCCTATCCCCCTCTCCTGCATCTGGCCCCCTTCCTTCCATGTTTCACACTCAATTCACTCTTTACTTTGTAGCCACAGTGATCCTTCTAAAAGGCTTATCTCAGCTTTCCACCTAGAACGCTCCAGCTGTCCCCCTGCTGTCTCCAGAATGAGGTCCCAACTCCTCAGCCAGCTCACGGGCCCCTCACTCTGGCCCTGGTCCATCTCCCCAGCCCCTGCGCTCCTCACTGAGGTCCCTGGTAGTGCCCAGAACCTGCCAACCTAGGTGATCATTGCACAGTCTGTCCCTTAACCCTAAAGGCTCTTTCAACCCCTGCCCTTTGCCTGGCTAGCTCTTACATGTCCTCCAGGTCTCAGCTTAGACATCACCTCCTCCAGGAAGCCTTCTCTAATCCTTTCCCAAGTGAGGGCACTCTTTTCTGTGGTTCATCTCTCTGCTTTGTAAGGCCTAATTCACTGTCTCCTCCCAGATTCTCAGTCTTATTCATGCCTTATTCATCATTTCCTCAGCACCTAGCCTAATACTTGGCACTTTGTTTTTACTCTATAAATGTTTATGGAATAAATGTGAATCCTTATCTTGGGCTAACTAAAAACTTTGATTGGTTTTCAGATCTGTCTTTGATTAATAACAAATGGGAGAACTAACTATTTCATTAATAATTTGTTAAACCTTTTAAACAATGGTATCCATGGAGGAGGGCAGAATAAAAGAGTGATGCATGTGTAGGGTACCATTACTCTCAGGTCCCTTCTAGGTAATAATTCCAGAAATTTATTTGTATAACATTTTGGCTCAGGATCATGAAAAACACCTATAAACTCGAAGGGCACTATCAATGAAGAACCTTTAGATTTGCAGGTCATAGGAGAATAGACAGTTACTCACGTTGGAATCACCAGTTTGCCTCTGGGCTTCCTGGTGGGCAAAGCCAAAAGGGGAAACAGTCATTTGCATGACTGCCTCAGACCCGCTACAAAACCTCTTTGTTCCACAACCTTCACAGTCACCTATTCTCCTTTCTCCACTTCTCGTGCAGTTCCCAGAAGATGGAGTACCAAGGAGAGGCCTCCCTACAAAAGCAGCAGGCGCCATTTGCCAGTGTCACCATTCCCTGCTATAAGCAAGTCTCACCCTCATCATAACCAAGGAGCCCTTTCTAAGCCAACTGTCCCAAAAGGTGGGGGCAGCATGACCATCTGCCCTGAAGCTAACCACGGGCATCCTTACGAGATCTGCATGGGTCTTCTATTCACCCAGAACTCATACAGCTGATCTAGTCACAAGTTAATGATTACAAACTCATTTAAAAAGTTAAGATGAGCTAAATGAGCCATTTTATTTAGAGTCATGCCAGTTCTTTTTTTTTTATATACTGCAATTTTATTTCAGTCGCACAAATGAAGTTAGCATGTAGGAAATTTAAATGAAACAGTACGGTAAAAATAGCAGAGAACCAAAAACTCTAATAAGGAAGTCCACCTAAAGCATGAGAATTCAACATTCATTAGTGTTTCATCTTCAGTTTTGATTGACACTTGATGCTTGCAAATTTTGAAACAAACTTTGAGATCATGATGACTATTCTGAAGAGATTTCAGCACCAGCACTAAGGTTTGTACATTCAGTTGGTTTGCAATTGACTTGTTAGCCATTTACACAGTGTATAGTACAGATTTGTCACAGGTCAGATCACAGTGTTGAAGGAAAGAAGTACCTTCCTGTAATTAGAAAGGATCCCTTAAACTGCACTCAGCTTAAGACATGCAACGTACAAAAGCACAAAAACCATCATAATATTGCGGCTCCAAGGAACATAGTTTTGATAAGGAAAGTAACCTAAGCTTCTGCTTCCCGTTTTAATTACTGAAATCTCTAACAATGACAAAACTGTCACATAGGACAGTTACGTCAGTCCTGAGTCAACCTTTATGGACATAAGGAGGTGGCAGCTCGTATTTGTTCCTTCCTGGTTGGCAAAAATTAAATGTTTGCCAGGTCACTGGAAAGCTTGTTCCTTAAAGGAATACTTTTGTGAGTTAAAAAAAAAAGAAAAAGAGCCCGTCTATGGGAATTCCCTGGCGGTCCAGTGGTTAGGCCTTGGTGCTCTCACTGCCGTGGCCCAGTTCAATCCCTGGTCAGGGAACTAAGATCCCACAAGCCATGTGTCTCAGCCAAAAAAAAAAAAAAGCACCTAATTTATTTTGTTTACAAATACTTGTCATACTGGTCCAACACCACTAAAAAGTGTAAGTGAACTGTGGCTTGACTGAAAATTGAAAGAAGTTACAGTTCAAAATCTAATATGATTCCCCATCATTCCTATATGCTGTGTTGGACAGCATGCATACTAGCCATTATTTTTACATTTTCTTGCCCCTACTGTTTCACTATTTAATTGTTGATCAATTAAATCATTTCAGCTCCTTTCTCTGTGCTCTTAGCATCGAACAGGGTGCTTCTTGGTATTTGTGGAACAGCTACCATATTTCATTGCTTCTAGATGCCGTGGATTATAAGATATATCCCACTTACAGAGATGCTAAAATAAAAAAGTTGCATCTGAGACTCAATGAAATACCGTCTTTGTCCACAGCAGGTCCTGGCTCTCTCTCTTTTTTTTTTTTTAACATCTTTATTGGAGTATAATTGCTTTACAATGGTGTGTTAGTTTCTGCTTTATAACAAAGTGAATCAGTTATACATATACGTATGTTCCCATATCTCTTCCCTCTTGCGTCTCCCTCCCTCCCACCCTCCCTATCCCACCCCTCTAGGTGGTCACAAAGCACCGAGTTGATCTCCCTGTGCTATGCGACTGCTTCCCACTAGCTAGCTATTTTATGTTTGGTAGGAGGCAAGAATATACAGTGGAGAAAAGACAGCCTCTTCAATAAGTGGTGCTGAGAAAACTGGACAGCTACATGTAAAAGTATGAAATTAGAACACTCCCTGGCTCTCTTTCTTGGCCATGCGGTGTGACCCTGGGAAGAGTCTGGCTGTGCTCTTGGGCTCCGCAGTCGTGCCTGCACCCTTCACCCCTGTGGCCGCCCCTGCAGAGGAAGACAGTAACAGACCAGGAGAGAGGGCCCCTGCTCCCTTCAAGGAGACGTGGAGCCTGCTGAGACAATCTCTGGTCCATTCTCCGTGGAAAACGAGACCTTCTAGTCTCTGCCCGGGGCGCCTTCACACACCTGCTCTGAATTCAGCCTTTTTGCTTTCAATCTTTCTTCTAAGCTGGTTTACCCCACGGGCTCCTCTCTCTCCCCCTGCTGGGGATGGGCTGCCAAGGGCTTTAACTGGCTTCTGAATGCCTGGGGCTTGAGACCAGCATGAAGCAGAGAGGGCAAGTTTGAGCACAGCCAGAGGCCTGACGGAGCCCCTGGCAGGACCCCCTCCCAGCTCTCGCCAGCCAACTCTCAGCCTGCAGTTCCAAGGCTTGTCTCTGCCCCAGGCGGGTGACAGTCCCTGCACGGGGCTGGACTTACGTAGCTCAGAGCCTTGGTAGCCCAGCTCCAGATTTCTTCCCAGCTCCACTCCTGAACCCTAAATCAAGGCTCAGCCCAGAGGCTCAGGGAGGAGTAGCACCCTGCCCCCGTGGCTGGGCAGGGAGGCAGGGCGTGCTCCAGTGACTTCAGCTGCGTGGCTGAGGTGACCACGGCTATGGAACCAGATATCTGGTGCCTAGATGCCAGGAAAGTTCCCCGGGCGATGAGCTCCAGCTCGACCCCTGGTCTGAAGGATAAGGCTGGGAAGAACTTTCTGGCCTGTGACGCCCGTGGGACAAGGGCTTGGCGCCCTTGGGGTTTTTTTGCTCAATCACTTTTTTTCTCACAAGGGAAACTCCTTTTGTTTGTTCAGAATATAAAAAGAATACCTCCTCACTGTTAAAAACTCAGGCAGTTCAGAAAAGCACGAAGAAGTAGATCCTTTCTAACAAAACTCAGGTTTGTTTGGTATTGTGGAGTTTAGCAGGCAGAACTCCACCATAACTCTGTGAAGTAAAGGGAAAGAAGACGATTAGCTACACGTGCTCACTGTTCGCCAGGCACTGCGAGCCTGCTTCTGTGTATTATTTAATCCTCGCCATGACTCTGAAGCAAAGCAGAGTTTCTCAAACTTGAGTGTGTATCAGAATCACCTGATGGGCTTGTTAAAACAGACTGCTGGGCCCAGCCCCAGAGTTTTTGATTTGGAGGTAAATCTGGGCAGGGCCCGAGAATTTGCGTTTCTAACAGAGTCATATATGGTGCTTTTCTTGCTGCTAAAAGAACAGGCGGTGAAGGGTTTGGGTTTTTCCTCCCAGGCTCCTCCCATGAGTTTCACTTGTAGTTCTGAGTGTTTGGGAAGGGCATCCCAAGCCCCAGGTGATGTTGGTGCTGCCCTTCCAGGCGCCACTGAAGTAGATGCTATTACTGCTCCCATTTTGTAGTTGAGAAAACCGAGCTCCAGAGAGGTTGTTACTTTCCTAAGACCATTTATCCAGAAAGTGGCCTAGCTGCTATTTCCAGGAGGTCTGCCTGGTTCTGGGCTTTGTCCACTCTCCACTTCTTCCTCCTGGTTTTCTGTCTCACCCGTCCCTCGTCCCCCATGACACTACACCCGCCTTTAGGAACAAATGCTAGCTTCCCTAGTTTTTCACCCAGCTGGTAAGGCCAGCTGTGAATATGAACATGCAGGCATTTGGGCAGCTACAGGCCAAGATCCTCCAGAACACACAAACCTCAATTCTGCAACTCAGGAAAGATGAGAAATCATGACGCGCGGGTAGACCACACCACATCCAGGCAGACCCTGGATGTCACAACTTCAGTTAGAAGTAACTGGAACCATAGCACAGATTTAATAAATCACAGCGGGTTGGATTGCTAAGCCTCGAGGGAAATCCCCAAGACACAGGGGTTAGGGATTCAGTTCCCTGGCATGAAAAACATGTTTTGGCCTTTTTTGTTCTCTCTCCCTCTTTCCCATAAGAGTCCTTTGTGCCTCTTGTCCTTCATCCTCAGGATGGCAGTGGGAACGGGGGAGAAGTCACTGGGGTATTGTGAGTTGTCCAGGCCTCTACCTTTGGTAAAGACGACAGTTCTCCGTAATAAAATCAGCCTATTAATTGCACATGCTCCCTAACTGCTGTTCTAAGTTCTCCCTTTAGCTCTAATTTAATCTGTTTTTTATACTGCCTTTGAGTGTGAAGGTCACACGGTGCCTTTGCCTACTACAAAAGTAAAGCCTCCTAGCTTCCTTGCATGTGTTCCATGTCTTGTTCTAGCTTGGGAAGGATGTCCCGAACCCCAGAGATAGTTTGTTTATAGTAACTTAATATTCCAGCAGATGCTGGACAGAAGGGGGTGGAGGTGGGAGCCTGGAGAACCAATGAGGTTCGCTCCAATGGAGGATCCCTTCCTAATTCCCAAAGGAAATTCTTTAAAACAGAGCGTCTGTTGTCTGGGAGAAAGGAGAGCAGTTAAGGAATGAGGTGGCAGTGCCTGGTCACAGGGAGTCCTGACAGAGCCCGGGACCAAGAAGCTGGGCAGGAGGGCCTACGAGCCCGGTGCCCGGCACCAGCAGGCTAAGCTGCCATCTTTCCAGCGTCCCCGATCTGGGATGGAGGGGTGGATGCCTTGCGAGACCCTGACTTGGGGAGAAGTGGGACTCATTCACCTGCCAGGAGGGGGGTTGGCTTCCTCTTCCCCTTACATCTCATCTCCCATGACGGTTTGTCTTATTTCTCCCAAATGATGAACAGTGGTATTTGTCTGTTTCTGAACTAGCTCACACTGGAGGAGCACCAGAGCAGTGTCTGGCATCCTCTGGGATGGAGCCCCATGTCCGTTCTCTGCTCACGTGATGCGTTCCTGGGTCGTTAGCTTCAATACAGTCACTCCTTTTGGTTGCTCTGTTATTTTGAACACGCTGAGGGTTTTTTGGTTGTTTCTTGTGGGAGGGCTGAAAAATCTCTTGGGGTAAGGATGACTCTCCCAGCCAGCTGGAATTTTTTCACTCTTTTATTGACTATAATATACATACAGAAAAGTGCACGTATCGTAAGTGAACAGCTTGATGGATTTTCACAAACTGAACACAGCACCCGTGTCAAGGGACGAAACGTGACCAATATGCCCTCCTTCCAGTCACCTCCGCACCCCAAGGGCAACCGCTACCCTGCCTTCTAACAGCAGAGATGCACTTGAGCAGACTGGAGTTCAGCCTTCTCTCACGTGTCAGCCTGACTTGCAGTTGCCCTCCATTTCAGAGTTGGTGGCTCAGCAGGATTGAATTGGGGCTGATTGCAGGGGGTAGGGCTCTGACCCAGCACATCCCAACGCGTACCCAGCTGCTGCTCCAGCCACCCGGGAGGAGCACTCAGGGGCAGGGCTGTCTCCATCCTGGCTGCCAGATGGTCCTCCTGTCTGCAGGGGGCCATCCGGGAGGTTAGCCTGGTGAGTCAGTGTGGAGAGGGGATGGGGCTCGAGTTCTCTTTCCGTGTGCTTCTAGAAGTCCTATCATGTGTTCCTGGAAGCGAGAGGCCTGCAGAGTAGGATGACTCAGCGGCATCTATGTGAAAAGTAGCTGAGGTCTGCGCCCTGGGAAAACCAGCATGTGGCCTTGGGTTGGACTTGCCCCATTTGATGCAGCCTGTATTGTTTGGAAACCATCCTTCCCTCCCCCGCTACCCCCGGCACCTATGCCAGGCTCTCTGTTTACTTGTGTGACTCCAAGCACAAGTGCCAGCTGCCAGCCTGGACCTGTTTGCCTCCTTCACTGGCCCTCACTGACCTGACTCCACATCACGTGTGCTCATTTCACTAATAAAAAACCAGGTTTGCCTCTGTGCTCGCCCGCATGCATGCCATGCATCTTTAGACTCTGCCCTTTGCTTCCTCAGCAAAGAGCTGCTCTAACTGTACGCAGGAGGGACAGAGGGCTGGCCAGCGCTAATGGTCAGGAAGAAGTGCTTCTGGACTGGTGGGTACGGCTGGACAGAAAGGCCCTCCCTTGGGGAGCACCATGTCATGCCTAAGTGGCAGTAAGATTTTCCTCCTACACCTTCTTGACACCGTGTCTCTCTGTTCTCCGTAACTTCCTCGCCCTGCCTAGGGGCGCTGTCCCGCAGACGAAGGGAGCCCTGGGGAGACGTGACTTGTGTCTCCACTCCACCTGGGAAGCCAGTAGAAGAGGTGTGGGGCAAGTTACCTCTGACTCAGGCTAGAAAGGTCTTGGGAACCATCTGGTCAGAGGTTCTCTAACAGAGTGCCTAAGAATCACCTGAAATAGACAGGTTTTTCAGGTTCCCTCCCTCCCCCAGATCCAGGCTGCGGCTCAGAAATCTGTATATCTGGAAGGCATTCCAGGTGATTCTGATGCAGGTGAGCCCAAGCCATAGCTTGAGGAACACTGATCTGGATAACCCCTTCCCCAGGTCACAGATGGGGAGAAAGCAAGACCCCGAGGGCTCACGTGCTTCCTCCAGACCATATGGAATAAGGTCCAGAACTTGAGTCCCACCTTCGTTCCGTGCCTACACTGCTCCTGTCTCCTCCCACACACTGAACCTGCCCAAGGGGCCCTGATCCCCAGACTGCACGAATTCCTCCTTTGTCAGGTCTCTTGCCCTACCCTTCCCTCTTACTGCCGCCACTGTAAACTGGATGTTAAGATACAGAATGGGGTTTCTTCAAAGGCCAAACACCTTCCGGCCTCCCTCCCATCCTTCCTCTTCCACCACCTACCACCCCCTACTCTCCTTAAAATGCAAATTACCCCCTGCCCCGCCCCTCCATCCATTGGACAAAGTGGGAAGAGCCTGGCCTCCCCCTCCATGCTGCCCCTGATTCTTTTTTTAATTTAGAACAATATTTATTAATGAAATATATTCACCTTAGAGAAGTCCATACAACACTCTCAATAGAATAGAATACTGTTGACACAATGCAATCGTTATAGCTTTAACAACATGTTACCAAAAGATGGACATACATGAAGCTTTTATTTGTGGTAGTGAGGGAAATAACATTCAACTCCAAAAAATAACGATGAGATACACAGGCGTCGAATTGCCTTCTCATATTAAGAAAACGTGTAGACACAAAACTATTATTATTTTTGAGAGAAGTAAAAATCTATTCCAAGAAAACAATGTATCTTGATAATAATAGTCATAGTCTACTTTTATTGGGTGCTTGCTGTAGAACAAGTATCAATACTGTGCCAGCCCATTTCACATGGATCTCACCATTCGATCCTCACAGTAACCCTGTGGTTGGTACCATTAGTAGAAAGTCTAACATAGGCCTTTAGAACAGCAACAATGCCTTCCTGTTGCACAATGTTAGTGTTTTGGGGGGGAAAAAAAGGCCTGCTGTGTCTCATGTTTTTCTCTCTGTATTTTGGGATAATTTAAAGTATTAGCTAAATGTTGTTGAAAAACATTTTTTTTAGTATTTTGTTTTATTTTGCATGTTTTGGTAAGGCAATCACAGGATAAACATTCAAACTTTACGGACAGTGAAAAGTAACTCTTCCCTCCCAGAGCTGACCCCTAGTCCCTCAGTACTCCTTTCCAGGAGCCATTACTGTTTCGGTTTCTCCTGAATCCTTCTAGAAAAATTCCGTGCAAACACAAAGTTACAGTGTACACACATGGTGCCACGTATACAGACTATACCTGGCTTTTTTCATTTGACCACCTAGCTTGGAGATGGGAGATGGGCCAGCATCCTTACTTACAGACCTGCTGCAGTCTTTTAATACGTGACCCAACCTATCTTTCTGACCTTAGATTCCATCCCTCCCCTGTAACGACTTCTCTACATGTTTTCCCTCAAATGCCGTCTTGCTCGTTCTTGCCTCCATTCATGTGATACCATCATCAACTTGGCCAATAGCACTTCCTTCCCATCGTACTGAATCCTCCCCATCCTCCAAGGTCCGGTTGAAAACCCTCTTCCTCCAGGAAGCCTTCCTTGACCATCTAGCCCTAGCACTCTCGTCCTCCTCTGAACCATCAGAGTGCTGAATCGTTTACTTGTTATCTGCTATTATTACCTATTATATTCTGCTTGGAATTGTGAGCTTTAAGTAATTCCCATCTACAGACCACAGCCTATGCTTCTAATTACCCACCCACTTAGCAACGTGCCTTGCCCATAATAAGTACGTAAGGGATGTTAGTAGCAGTGGAGCCATGCAATGCTAGAGCCAAAGAGACCTTGGCCTGGAGGTAGCTGGTTGATTAGCTCAGGGACTTTTCTCTGCCTCTCGGGCTAACAAACATCCAAAGGCTAACTAGCAAATCCAAATCAGATCTTTCTCTGGATTCTGCTTCCTCTGTAGTAATCAACTTCCCTGCCTGTCACCACCCCTCCTGTGCCAGTGAGGCCAGTTCCACCCTCCTGCTCCCCATAACAATGTCTCTTGCACATCCCTCATTACTCAGTCCCAAACAAGTCATTATTAACATTCCTGCGCTTGCCAGTGGACCCTAGAGCTTGACCCCCATCCCCGCTCCAGCTGATGACCAAATTTCCCATTCATTGCAATACATGAGCTAAGCCGATTTCAAGCTGCTTATCTCGAAACCTCTTTGCACACTTGATGTCCCTGTCTCTCCATTTAAGACAAGCATTCCTCTTTCACTAAGGACTGACCATCACTGCTTGGTCCACTGCTTGCTTACAAACACGGCAACGAGAAGTTAATTCTAGACACACTGGCAGCTTAAGTTCTCGGGCCTGAGCCTAACTTTCAGAAAGGAGCCCTTTATTCTTTGTTTACTGTAGAATAAATGTCCTCCAGAGGAGAAGGGCACTCTCCTGCCTAGGGCCCTTGCAGTCTGAAGGTAACCTGGGCATCCTCACCTGGGTGGTTTGCAGGAATCTGAAAGCCTTACACTGTGACTCGCAGTTCAAATGCACAAAGCAGGCTCAGCTCCTTGGAGAAAGAGCTGTCTGAGACCCGTGTGGAGCAAGTCTTTAGAGAGGACGTTGTGCCCTCTTTTAACAATACCAGAACTGCTCTCCCCAACCCCCCCAAATAACCTCTACAGATCAAGAAGTTTCTGACTTTCTCATTAAATAGTCATCTCCTCAAAAAAGTATTTAAGATCTCTACTTACCTATATAGGTCCACTTGGATCCTGCAAAGAAGAAAAAGAAAAAAAGCGAGTAAGTACAACTGAGCTTGAACAAGTTAGAGAAAACATGGCAGATTTTACTTTTAAATGGGTGAAATTAAAAGGAGGTGGATGCCCAGAACTTCAGACTTTTTCAACATGGAGAAAAGGGAATCCTTATGCACTGCTGGTGGGAATGTAAATTGGTGCAGCCACTATGGAAAACAGTATTGATCTATAGGTTGCTCAAAAAAATTAAGAACAGAACTGCCATATGGTCCAGCAATTCCACTCCTGGATATTTATCCAAAGAAAACAAAACACTAATTAGGAAAGATATATGCACCCCTATGTTGATTGCAGCATTATTTACAATAGTCAAGATATGGAAGCAACCCAAGTGACCATTACTAGGTGAACGGATAAAGAACTGAGATATATATATATATATTCCATAGATATATATATATATGGAATATTACCCTGCCATAAAAAAGAATTAAATCTTGCCATTTGTGACAACCTGGCTGGACCTAGAGAGTATTATGCTAAGTGAAATAAGTAGAGAAAGACAAATACTGTATGATTTCACGTATATGTGGAATCTAAAAATCCAACCAAATGAGCAAACATAACAAAAGAAACAGAGATACAGAGAATAGGTGGTTTCCAGAGGAGAGGTGCATGGAGGGAGGATAGAAATAGGTGATGGAGAGTAAGAGGTACAAGCTTCCAGTTGCAAAATAAATGAGTCACTGATATGAAATGTACAGTGTGGGGAATATAGTCAATAACTAATATCCTTGGATGGTGACATTTTAATTGTATAGGAAAAAATCACTATGTTGTATAATAGGAGCTAACATAGTGTTGTAGGTCAATATACTTCAAAAACAAACAAACTTACTCATAGAAAAAGAGATCTTATTTGTGGCTACCAGAGGCAGTGGGTGAGGGCAGGGGGAGTTGGATGAAGATGACCAAAAGGTACTAACTTCCAGTCATAAATAAGTACTAGGGATGTGATGTACAACATGCTAAATATAATTAACACGGCTGGACGTTACATATGAAAATGTTAAGAGAGTCCTAAGAGGGGCTTCCCTTGTGGCGCAGTGGTTGAGAGTCCGCCTGCCGATGCAGGGGACACGGGTTCGTGCCCCGGTCCGGGAAGATCCCACATGCCGTGGAGCGGCTGGGCCCGTGAGCCATGGCCGCCGAGCCTGGGCGTCCGGAGCCTGTGCTCCGCAGCGGGAGAGGCCGCAACAGTGAGAGGCCCGCGTACCACAAAAAAAAAAAAAAAGAGAGAGTCCTAAGAGTTCTCATCAGAAGGAAAATTTTTTTTTCTATTTAATTTTGTACCTATATGAGATGATGGGTGTTCACTAAACTTATTGTGATAATCATTTCATGATATATGTAAGTCACATCATTATACTGTACATATTAAATTTATACAGTGCTGTGTGTCAAGTATATCTCAATGAAACTGTAAGAAAAAAATTCTTTTTAATTAGAAAAAAAAAAAAACCTTTTTCAGAGTCTGTGTCAGAACAACTGCTTCTCAGAGCAGCTGTGCTCCCAGGGGAGACAAAGCACAAGGCAGTGATTTTTTGCAGGGGCCCAGGGGTTAGGGAGGGCGCTGCTTGAACGGAAGCCTCCCGTATATCTTAGAGAAGCCAAATTTCATCACCTGAATGGGTAATAAAGTCACAAGGCTCAAAACTCAAAAGCCACCAAGAGGTACACAGTGAAAGTGATTCCTGCCACCCGAACTCCCTGCTTCATTAGACTTCATTTCACCAGCTGATGGGAACACTTGCACCGTGTGACTGCACACACAGGTCTCTGTATTCTGTCCCCCCCGCCTTTTTGCATTGCATCTTGCTTTTTCCCACTTAACAACACAGCCTGGAGAAGAGTTCACCTCAGTACATAAAGAGGAGAAAACTAATCCCCAAAGGAAAGTTTTTCTTTGAGGAAGCTGCCACCCTCATCTGAGTTAGAATTCCAGGGGCAGTGGCAATGTGGAGGAGAGGTCCTGCCAAGAATATAATGAAAGTCACCTATCACTTCCCACTCCACACCCTTCACTCATAAAAGTCCTTTGTGCTGACAGCAAAACATAGTTTTAAAAAGTCATTGCATAGTACACCTGAAACTAACACAACATTGTTTAATCAACTATGCTCCAATATAAAATAAAAATTTTTTTAAAAGTCGTTGCATAAATAACCAACAAGGACCTACTGTATAGCACAGGGAACTATATGCACGGAACTATCTTGTAATAACCTATAAGGGAAAAGAATCTGAAAAAGAATATATAGATATATGTATAACTGAATCACTTTGCTGTATACCTGAAACTGACAATATTGTACATTAACTATACTTCAGTTTTTAAAAAGTCGTTGCAGAGCTGTGCTCTCATTACCCTGCTGGCACACCTCCCTCTTCATCTCCAGGAGGAGCCTGAGACCCCAAACTGAGACTCAGGGTGTCTCGGGACACATCACAACGAGGGGACTGTTCAACTCCTATGTCCCTCTCTCCCAGCTTCTCCCAGTGCCTCTGAGATTCTCGGCCCACCAGGGTACTGATGCAAGAGGAAGACTCACATCTCCTTTCTCTCTTGGGAATGATTTGCAGTAAAACTTACCTGACCAACCATCTGGTAGTCACTTATCACAACTGGGCATTTCCTACTCAAGCCAATGGTGGTTTTGAAAAGCGAAAAGAGGATTTTGTTTGTTTTTTCTTTGTAAGCTGGTTTAATGTCCTATTTGTTTTGTTGTTCTGTTTCATTTCTTTGCCTCGGTCTTTTTAATTTTCAAATTCAATTGGCAATTTTTCAAATTACACTTGTACATGGTTTAAAGAGTCAGATGGTTCTATAAGGCTTTTAATAAAAATATTGGTCCCCCGACATTCCCTAGTCACTTTCCTGCTCCCTATGGCAACCACTGTGAATTCTTTTAAAATGATTCTCTTGGCATTATCTCATCTCTATAAAACATGCCCATGTTGTGCCTTCATGATTTGCTTTGGTTTAGGCATTATTTGTTGACATCCCACTTTGGAAGAGATGGATTGAGGGCTCTTTCACATACCTGCAACCCGACACCTCGTTTTATAGATGAGAAAATGAAAGTCCACAAGGAGAAGCGGAAGATCAGTGCCTGCTAAGAAGCATATCTCCACATTTCCCATCACTTCCCACGAACTTAGAGAATCTTTGAGTCTCCTTCCCAATCTTTGGGGTAGAGGGGGGAGTCCAGACCCCTTAGAGTATTTGATCAGTGCTATGGACCTTTCCTCACTAAAAATGCCCACTAACACAACATTGTAAAGCAACCATACGCCAATAAAAATTAATTTTTAAAATGCCCGTAAGCTTGGACACAAAATTTCATGTACAGTTAACTTAAGGAGGTCCATAGAACCATGTTAGGTGTTTGTTTGTTTTGTTTACTGTAAGCTTCTTTGCCATAAACATCTTCGCTGCTGCATAATTAATTGGCATTAAGACAATTTTTCTGTGGAAGATCAAATAACTAGTTGAAAGTTTTGGTTTGACAGTTTGGTTTCCACTGGTTGAAGTGCATTAGCGTTTCTTGCAGTCAGTGCAGTGATGTTATTGATGTCTTTATCCAGCTGACCGATGACGATCATTTGCCCCAAGAGTTGGTTTCTCATTTTGAAACACACTACATTGGAGGAGAAAGAGGCAGAAGGCCTCGAAGGTGCAGAGTTGAGCCAACATTTCCCACAGAACTTTGAAACATCTGTCACTAGAGATGTGACAAGATGCCAAGAATACACCACAGGGTAGAGGCTTTCACAGTGCAACACAAAGCTCAGGTACAAACATGCATCCCTGTATTTGGAAACTGATACCTCTCTCAATGAAGGAAGAAATGTTAGCGAGAACGAAAAAGTGCACTGCCGAATGAGGAGATGAATCAACAAACCAAAAAGAAAAAGAAAGAAAGAAAGAAAAAGGTATAAAATACTATGAATGAAAGACTTGGAAGACAAATACTTAGGTACAACCCACAAAATAAAATCAGTTATTTGCACAGTAGTGCCATGAATCTACACACGTTTTAAATGTATTCAAATATTTTGTATTTTGCAATAAAGTCTTTTAAATTGTTAATTATTTATGTTTCACTGTGTCCTTTTTTAAAAAAATTTTTATTGGAGTTTAGTTGATTTACAATGTGTTAGTTTCTGGTGTACAGCAAAGTGAATCAGTTATACATACACATATGCACTCTTTTTTAGATTCTTTTCCTGTATAGTTCATTACAGAGTATTGAATAGAGTTCCCTTTGCTATACAGCAGGTCCTTATTAGTCATCTATTTTATATATAGTAGTGTGTATTATGTTAATCGCAATCTCCCAATTTTTCCCTCCCCTCTCCTTTACCCCCAGTAACCATAAGTTTGTTTTCTACATCTGTGACTCTGTTTCTGTTCATTATGTCCCTCTTGATATCCCTCTTTTACTTTTATTTTATTTTCTACAGCAAAATTGCCTTATGGGTCAATTAGTTACGCAGCGAAAGTGCTTGCGGCAAAGATGCTTACAGGCGAAAGTACACAGGGCCCCACAGACCCCCTGAAACTTGCTATGGACCGGATGGGAGTTAACAATCCCCAGATTAACCTCCTCTGAATTAGCAATTGGATGAAGACATCCAGAACTGTGGGGAACCCAAACTTGTATGTGACCCCCAAGTTTACTGCTAGCCTTTTACTGAAACAGTAGTGAAAAGGAACAAAACAGCCTGGCTTTGGAACCAAGCTACAGAAGACTTCAAACCTCTTTTCCGAACATTTCCCCTCAGCGTTCTGTTTGAGCGCTTCTGTTAAAATAGAATCATGGATTTCAGAGGCAAAGGAAGCCAGGTGATTGCCACTTAGCCAGGCAGAGCACTTGGAGGCCCAGGTTGTGAAACCCCACAAAGAACGGGGAAGTTTGTCCTCACTGCTTCCCTGAGAGACATAGGCCACTCGGTGATCCTGGAGGCCACCAGGAAAAACATCTGCTACCTCTGAGCAGTCCTGCCTTGGCCAGAAATTTTAATTGCACCTGCACCAAAATCAAATCATGGCCTTAATAACCTGCATCTTCTGCTACTTTCCCCAAAGCTTGCTAAGCTGCGGTTTCCATGTTGTTGCAGCTCTCATCCTCAGATGAGGTATCAGCATAATACTCTGGTAGGCTCAGGGCCCAGTGTGATCGAGTGCATCAGGGAGTGTAAGGGCTCAAGTGGTGACACAGGACTGGGGAGTTGTTCTTAAAAAGCAGCAGCATCAGAGCAATCTTTCCTGCCCTCCTTTCTCTGAGCGAACCTGCTTGGCCCTCAGGACTTGGTGCTTTGGGTATCAAGGGCTGTGCCTGGAGGGGCTCAGAAGCTGGAGTCTGGGGAGGAGAAGCACGGTAAAATGAAGGGGAGGGTGGGCTGAGTCAGGGGTTCTCATTGGATGAAGGTCAGGGCCCAGCCTGGTTCATTCAGTTCAGCCAGAACTGAAGGCAGGAAGATTTTATAAAGGAAGTGTGCCCCTTTGCTTTTTGGAAATGTCCCCTCCTGGTTTCCCACCTTTAGCTTTAGGGGCAAGGGTCTTCACAGAATTAAACTGACCCCACAGGCAGGCCAGGCAAAGGCCCCTGCGGTTACACCTCAGTAGCTTCCTGAGAGCACTGTTCCCTTTCCAAGAAGGTTATCTGTTCCATCCGGAGCCTTGGGAGGCCCGGCTGGATGCCTGTTAGAACCTGCAGACCCAGCTTATACTGGGCAAGGAGAATGTCCTGGGTGCCTTCGGAGAAAATGATGTTTACAGAGATTCGGGTCAGGGGTTCAGGGCCCTGCCTGCTTCCTGTCCTGGGTGCTAGCACCCACGTCCACGCAGCCCGAGGCTGCCCAGCTCTCCACACCAGGCTCAGGCAAAGCAGGCTCTGCAGAGTTCATAGAAATGTTCCCCTCCAGCAGCTGAGAATTCCTAGGTTATGTCTGGAAGATGCAAGGCTTCACCTTATTATGCCCCTTCCCTCCCTAACCCTGATGTTCCCCAGTGCCAACAGCTGGGAGTTTAAGTGCCCCAGGCGGAGGGCGGACCACACTCTCCCCCTGTTGCCCAGCTTAACCCCGCTCCACCCTGAAACCTTGGGTTTAATACTGACACTTTACACCTCAGCGAGTTTTGCTTTGACCTTGTCCCTGGAGACAATTAAAAAGCCAAGAAACCTGCCTGAGGCATAACAATTTTAAAAGCTGTGTTCTTAGAATCAAGGGGTAAGCAGGCTGCCTCCTCAGTGTGGGGTGAAAGTAAATTTTTTACTGAAAACTTTCCCCAGCCCGACTGGGAGAAGGGGGAAGGGAGAAGAGCGCGGGGGAGAGGAGGGTATGGGAGGTCAGAGAAGCAGAGGGGGGAGGATGAGCTGCCCCCAGCGTGAGGGGAGGCTTTCAGGAAAGAGGGCCGGTAAAGGGCTTCTCTCTCATCCTGGAGCAGCTTGGAGCTCTTTCAAGTCAATCAAACTTTGGGTCTCAGGGCAGCTTTCTTCAGAGGGGAATCTGTGTCAAAGTTTGCAGTTTTATAAATTAATTTCCACTTTTCTGTAACTGCTTTCTTCCACCCACCTTCTGCCCCACCAGATGAGGAAGATACTACCCAGCCTTTCATGCCAGCTGGTGGACTCGAACTGAATTAAGAAGAATGGCAAAGCTGCTGACAGCCAGGCTCCCCCCCCCCCCCCCGCCTCCCCTTGCCCTGCCCCATGGGCACCGTGACCTCTGAGGGGAGGGGGCTCCAGCTTCCATGCCGCTGAGCGGGACCAATTTCCCACTGCCACCACCCAGCCAGGGAGGGTGTATCGTCCGCCATTCTAGTCACTTTGGGCCCTTCTGTAAGTGTTTCAACCAAGCCTGGGTCCACGAATGGTCACAGCTACAGATGTCCGTACAACTTGGGACAAACTGTCAAGGGCAGGAGCCACCATCCGTTACTCGGGAAGTTTCCATAAGTCACCCTCTACTCCCCCAGAAAAGCGCTCACCCAGCTGTGGAGAGGCAGGCAAAAGCCCTGACCTTGGCTGCTCTCTGCAACTCACTGCCCAGACCTAAGCCTACCGATGAGGCCCCTCCATCTCCTTCTGCTACTGGCTGGGCACCACCAGCCTCCAGCCCTTCAGGGTTCAAAGCCCTAATTACACTCAGAAATAAGCTGTGTGTGCTCGTCTGAGGGCACGCACACACACACGCGTACCAGAAGTAGAGCCCTTCTGGAGAAAAATAATGATTAAGGATGGGAGGCATCATTCCTTTGACTTGGAGGTGAAACAGTGGTAAAGAGCCTCTCATCCAAAGAAAAGCACCCACCACTGAGCAAACCCTCCCTGGTAAAGAGGCTGCCCAGAACACCCCGGTCACTCCACCATGTGCACGTGGATCGAGGCACAATATTTGAAATCCCGGTTCTGTTTCTCCTCCCCGGTTAGCAAATTCCCAAACCACCTCTCCAGAGCGGGAGTGCTCCGAGAACACACAAACATATTTTAATGCGAAGACGACGTGCGCCCTGGCAACCGGAGCCGATCCTGCATTCCACGGGAAAACGAAGCATCCTTTGTAAAAATGTGCTATTTTGAGACCATGCAGGTCCTTCCCCGCTCCCCCCAGATGATTTTTATCATTAACGAGCCCCGTGGAAATCCTTCTGCCCAGGTGTGGCTGATCGCTCGGGATTGTTAGGAAAGACGAAACTTTACCGTTGTGTGGGGTTGGGTTAGAAGGCTGTTCCTTTAAGACCACGAGTAGGAGGACGGCAGCCGCGTGCAGGCTGCGGAGGGGCATCTTCTGGCGGCTGCTCGGGACAGGAGGCGGGCGCGGGCTGCCGGCAGCCAGGCTTCTCTCTTTCTGGCTCCGGCGCTGGGGCCGGCGGGGCGCGCACCGGGAGCTCGTGCGTGCAGCCGGGGCGCCAAGGGCGAGCACGTCAGTTCTTTGGGCTCCCGGCTCCCCGCGGGCTGCTTTTATGGAGAGACTCAGTCCTAAACGCATGATGTCACCGGGTGGAGGGTGGCGGGAGAACGCCCTGCCTACGGGAGGTCTGGCGCCCCAGTTCCAAGGTGAGTTGTAGCCCTGACTTCAGCAGCTTTCCGCGGGACAGCGGCTCGGGCGCTCCCCGGAGCCGGGGCTGACCTGGGAACCCACTTCTCCGTGGGAGCCGCGGGCAGGCGTGGGGGAGATCCGCCTGCCTTGGCCCGGTCGGGAGGGGGTGCGTCTAGGGACTCGCTTCAGTGGCCACGCCCTTGGTCTGTCATTGCCCTTACTGAGAAGCCCCCTTAGTACAATGCCATCTGGGCAGGAGCCTCCTCTGGGCCCCAATCGTGTGCCTGCCTGGACTGGGCACACTTTAGGGACTGGACGACACAGGTGGGGTTTGGTGAGGGCTGCATTCAAATTACGAATTTCTGTGGACGGTACAGTGGGTCCTGATAAGGTCTTACCTTTGAAATTTAGACGCCAAGAAATTAACAGGTAAATAGCACAGTGGGGATACAGTGTGAAATAGAAGCAGATATACAGATAAATAGACTAAACAGCTTTACTAAGCAATTAGACTTTGCTCTCATAACAGGTAAGTAGGCAAGGCTCATACTAGTTCATAATATCAATAGTTCTTTAGGAAGCTGGGAGGGGGGCGTCCCTTCTCTGGGGTAGCCGTGAAAGAAAGGGACTTAACGTTATTTACTGAGGACCTACTCAGTGTAAGGCTCTGTACCAGGTGTTTTGCATCTTGGCTTAGATCGGTGTCTGAGTTCTGTTTTCAGTGCAGATTGTCATCACCTGTTGCTCGTTTCTGCCCACTTTCCTCACGTGTCTGTATTCTTTTAAATATATGCATACATCTAGTCATATACTTGCGGTTCTGACCCTCTTCGTATTTAGTCCATGTTCAGTTGTTAAGTCAAACGTCTTACTAACTTGCTGCCCCCAATGCTCACTAAACCTTCTTGCTGCTGTTACTGCCGCACGCTGTTCCCACCACTACCCTTGTCATTTGTGCTTCTGGCTTCCCTGGGTCCTCTGAACGTGTCTGCCCTGCTCCCCATGCTGGGCTCTGTCTCCTTCCTGCTCTGTGACCCTGCCTATTCTCTTGGCTCCCTGATGCCTACAGATATGGCTCAGATCACATGGTCTGCTGAAGGGTGCCCACCCCCAGCCCTGGTATATGACCTTTGGTTTTGTTACCTGGACCAGCCTGCCTTCTTCTCTTGACCACAGCGGCCTGACCAGCCCACACCTCTCTGGTCTCTGCTGATCCTCCGCCTAAGTGGACTCTCAGGCTGGCCTCAGTGACCAGAGAAGCTGCTTGTCCGTGGTAGTTTCGGAGGGATAGAGCAGCTTGTCTGCTGAAAGTCTCCAGGAAGCACATGCCACCCACATTTCAAGGGGTGCTACTGTGCTGTCCCTATCCTCTCAGCTATCGTTTGGGTTAATAAAGGGCTTTGAAGTCTTTTTAAGGAAGTAGTTACAAAGACAATCTTGTTACAAGTGCTTTCAGAGGATGGTAGACTTAAGGAGGACCTTTTCTGCCTGTAACTCTTGATCAAGAGCCACACCTCCGGGTGGTGAGTGAGCATTTCACTGTGGTTCTTGAAACATTCACGTCTCTGATTTGTCATCAAGGTCTTTAGATGAAATGTACTAGAGGAACACAGCAGTTGGGGAGGAGCTACTGCAGGTTCAGAAATGCACACCGTGGAGGTGAAATCACTCACCCCACATTTCACCAGTGGTTCAAGGGAAACTGGGCTGGGCACACATTCTGTTACTCCCACTCTGTTCTGTCTGGCTAAACAGTAAGTCCAATTTCTCCTCGAGCATGAACCTCTAAGCGTTCCCCAACGATTCCCCAGAGACAGAGAAGTCTAAAAAGGGATGGATTTAATAGAATTTTGTGAACTGGGTTTGATGGAGAGAAAGGAGAGGGTTGGGTTGTTTACTGCATAACTAGATCAAAGACCCGGTTAATTAGTAAAGAATGGATAGCAATTAAAAGAGAATTGAGAATGTAAATGGAGACCCAATTGTCCTAAGTGCTTAAGTTGTTTTCTTCTAGTTTTATTGAGATGTGATTGATAACATAGCACTGTATAAGTTTGAGGTGTACAGCATAATGATTTGACTTACACCCCTCATGAAATGATTTCCACAGTAAGTTCAGTGAACACCCATTATCTGGTATACATACAAAATAAAAGAAAAAGAAGAAATTGGTTTTCCCTTGTGATGAGAACTCTTAAGATTTGCTACAGCAACTTTCCTGTATAACTTCCAGCGGTGTTAATCGTATTTATCACGTTGTACGTACATCCCTAGTATTTATTTGTCTTATAACTGGAAGTTTGTACCTTTTGACCGCCTGCATCCAATTCCCCCACTGCCCCCACCTCTGATAACCAGAAATCTGATCTCTTTTTCTGTGAGTTTGTCTGTTTGAAGTATAATTGACCTACAAGAGTGATTTTTTTTTTTTGATCCTAGGGTGTCAGAGGGGGAAAAAAATCCCACAGAAATGAATGGAATGACCAAACTTCTAAAACACTGAAGCTGAATACCAAGCCTCCCCGTCCCACTCCCCAGCAAGCAACACAGACCTCACCCGCTTAAGACCCCAACTCTGGGAACCCTCCCTGCCAGAGGCTTCCTGAGGCCTGTGTAACTGAACATGTTTGGATTTGCCTTGCCATCAGCAGGTGAGGCTGTTGTCAGCTAATAAATAGCTCATTACTCAATGGATTAAGGTAGAAAGTGGACCTTCAGCGTTCAAAAGATGGTACCAGGCCAACAAATGACACGCCCAGATGGAAGGCCCCAGGGAGGAGAGCTTCTCTAAAATGTTGCCATCTGGATCAACTGGAGGGTGAGGCTGATGAGTCAAAGGGCAGAGGAGTGTGGAGGAAAGGAACACCGGATGTGGTGTCAGGAGGTCTCGACGGAAGTGCCTGCCCCACCACTTGCTGGATGACCTTGACAGTGATGCAGCCTCTCTGAACTTCGGTATCCTCGTCGTCTCTAAAATGTAGATTGTCATCCCGGCCACTGGGGCATTGAGAGAATTGATATATGGCTGGAACGAGATAAGGTGAGTGGAAACTTTTCATTCATTCATTCGCCATCTATGTGCTAGGAACTGTGCTAGGCATAGAGCTTGCTCTTGGAGAGTGTGTAAACACAAAACAATCTCATACATAACCATGTAATTATGATTGTTATAAGCTTGATGGAAGGTTGATGTATAACCAGAAGGGGCGCACTCTGTCCTGGGGCTTTGAGGGAAGACATCTTCAGTGTAAGGGTTAGATTTTATGACTTCCTAAAACCTTTGAAATGCACACCTAATACCAGGCTCTTCTTTCTCAAAGCTGATGCCGTCTGGCAGTATTTGCCCTTTACACAAGCTAATCGTTGGCCTTTCAGGCATAAGGGTTAGAGTATAGAGATTTTTATTTCTTAAGGTAAGAATTAACTCTTCAGATAGTATCACTCAATTGGAAATGCAGCTTTTTTTTTTTTTTTTTTTTTTTTTTTTTGCGGTACGCGGGCCTCTCACTGCTGTGGCCTCTCCCATTGCGGAGCGCAGGCTCCGGACGCGCAGGCTCAGCGGCCATGGCTCATGGGCCCAGCCGCTCCGCGGCATGTGGGATCCTCCCGGACCGGGGCACAAACCCGTGTCCCCTGCATCGGCAGGCGGACTCCCAACCACTGCACCACCAGGGAAGCCCGGGAATGCAGCTTTTGATGGGGCAAAGGAAAGGGCTGGCGGGAAGAGAACTAACATGTATTGAGTGCCTGCTATTTGCCAGACACTGAACTTGGCACTTTATTCTTACAACAACCTGTGGGGATGAGTGTTACATTTGCCACTTTACGGATGAGGCACCTGAGGCTTGGAAAAGAGAAATACCTTCCTTGCACAGGTTCACGAGGCTTGAGTAGCAGAGACTGAATTGTCAACTAGATAATTCTCTGTCTCCAAGACCCAGGCAAGCTCTTTCCATGGCCACCCTAACAAATGCCTCAAACGGGGACGTTGTGTTTCCGGAGCCCTCTGAGATGTGGATTCTCCAGTTTTCCAGATGCTGTGATTGTTTTTGTTGATCCGGGGCACAGTGTACCACTTCTGGCAATCACATAATGCTCCACGTGGGACATGGCTGTGTCCTTCTCCCAGAGCGCCACGGGGAGGGGGTGCTGAGGGCCCCTGCACTCCGCTCACTGCGCAGAGCATCTGCCCAAATGGGATACGAAGAACCTGACACCACAGAGCTTTGATTTGATATGTTCTCCAGCAAAGGAGAATATGAGCCCAACCACGGAGTTCTTTGTTATATTAATGAGCTCTGCTTTGACTGGTGTGGGGTGGAGGGTGGCATATGGAGGGAAGGTGGGGGAGAGGGAAGGAAGAAGGAAGGAAAAGACCAAGGGGTTTCCTATGCCTGGGCGGTGACTGAGGGAACCCCTAGGCCAAGACGTGCATGGACCCCTTGATCCCTGTGTGAAAGTCTAGGTCTTTGAAAAAATACAGTCACTTTTGTCTCTTTCTTCACATCTGCTTCTTCACTTCTGCAGCTGTGGCTCAGAGTCATAACCTCTGTGTGAACCCTAGCTACCGTGCTCAATTTCAGACAGGATCAGGTGGAGGGCAATGTGACCCACAGGAAAGAAGGCCAGACTTGTGGCTCTGCCAGGAACCAGCTCTGGGCCCTTAGCAAGTCTCTGGCCCAGTGTATGCATCAGTTTTCTGATCTGTACGTTGAAATAAGAATGTCTAACCCCACCCGGGGTTGTGAGTGTAGGATGAGACCGTATATGGGAAAGTACTTTGGAAAACAAAAGCACTTGACATACACAAGATGCTCCTGAGAGAGGGCTTGAAACAAAAGAAAGATGTCTTGATCTCAGTCTTGGTTTACTAACTCAAGAAAATGAAATCTGGATTCCAACCAGGGACCGTAAGTTCTTACCCAGCCCCTGCTACCAGTTTCCATGGTAACTTGTGACTCTGGTCTAATTACTTGTCCACGGACTCCAACTGCTTCTTCTGTCGAGTAAGGAATGATGGCTTGTCACCGGGACTTTTATAAAGCCCTCTTCATGATTGATTAAAAATGACAATAAATCAAAATCCTATGCACGGGGAAAGTTAGCATTTTAAGTGAAAATAAACCTGGGTGCCATTATGTGTTATCTCTTTCCAGGTAAATTATTCTGAAAACCATGGTTAGCTGACACCAAGACTGCTTAGGAGATATCATTAGACTATAATAGCTTAAGGTTTCTCATATCCATCTATCCTTTCACACCTGCTGGTTGGATCTACTCTCCTCTAACCTCAGAGGTTTGGTCCAGATCCTGTTCTCCTTGTTCTCAGTCTGAAGCACTGTCCTCTCTCAACCCTGTGTTTTAAACCATAGTGCGGTCACAGACCACATTGCAGCAAGCTCACAGGTGCCAACCTAAAGCAAATAGTCTTCATATCGATTCTGACAACTTCCACCAATGGTTAGGGAGGCCAAATAGTAGAGGGGAAAGAGCTTTGGCATCATATGAAACTGGACTTCGCAACTCAGCTCCACCACTCACTTCCTGTGTGACCTTGAGCAAGTCACCTAACCTCTCTGAGTCTCAGTTTCCTACTTTGTAAAGAGATGAAAGCCATAGAGTAAGTATACTGCAAAGAGGAGAGGGGAGGAATAAATGTAATGAGCTAGGCATGTGAAGAACTTAGCGCAGTGGCTCATAATAAGCACTATGTAAATGTAGTTCTCTGCTGTAGAAAGGTCTTGATTGGCTGAAGGGAGACTATTTCACCCCATAGTTCCTAGTTCGGGCAACCCCACCAGCCTCCCTGGTTTGAGCAATCACACCAAATTCCCTGAACCCTAAGAAAAGAATGAGTGATTTCCAAGTAACACTGTCCCCCGCAATTCTACACATTGGCCTCTCAAAGAATGTAGTTTTTGTCATAACAAACCAAACTCCCTACTGAAGCAATGATGCTTTCTCAATCAGTAGACTCAGAACCACTCTGCCACAGGAAATGCCCAATCACTAGACTCTTGGGGCTGGGAGGTATTCCTGAGCTCAGAGATGCCACGTACTATTGGAATAAGCTGGCAATTTCCCCTTGCTTGGATGCTCTAGTTCCTTGCAATTGCAGGAATGTATGAGCTTATCCCTCCTTTCAGTTCCTTTCAAAAAAAAAACTAGCAAACAACCCCCAGATGCTTGCATTTCAGTTTGCATTGGTCTCCCCTGGTCTCTTATCCTTGAAATAAGAGTTTGGGGCTCACTTTGCAGTGGAATAAATTATAACTAGGTTACTTCTGTCTGCATCCTAGTTTTTTAACACAGATATGCAAAACTTCTCTTTGCTATTACATATCTGTTTTCTCGTCTCAACAGGGTTTTGTAGCAGTTAGAAATGATGACAAGATACAGAGAGAGTCCTTAAAGGGTGTTCAAAGAATCAGAAAATGAAAACTCAGAAACTTGGGCTCGCTCTTCAAATTCGGTTTCCTCTGGGGGAAATGGGAAGGGAAAATCCCTCCAATACCTCAGTCATTCCATTTTTATCATAGAGACTTGATGATAAAATGAAGTGGTACTTAATTCCAATGAGAATTTGTAAAATTCTTTTGAGATGTTTAAGAAGAACACTAAACTCCAAGATTATAAAGTGTACTTTGCCTGTAACTGTGGAGTTGGCTGTTTGTTTTTAGTGCAGGCAACAGATGTGTCTGTTATAAGAAGGATCCCTGGGCTTATTCTACCCTCTGAGAGAACAAACAAGTTGACACAGGCCCACTCCATAGGAAAGAAATCAATTCAGAGATGGTGAATAAGAGAAATCCCATCATAATAGGTCTCATGTAACTAGCTGTCAGCAGAAGAGAAGTGGTAAGAAGTGGGGAAGAGAGCAGAGAAAAGTTATAGAAGGAAGAGTTCTAACTCGTAGCCATTGTCCAGACAAAAGGGGAGATGCAGGAAAGTGAAAGGAGGTGTATGGGCTTCCACCGGGGGCTGGGCAACAGGGTGGTCTTGTGAAGACTCAATACAGAGTCTGATGCTGCACAAAGCATGCCAGGCAAGACTGGAAATGGAACATTTTTTTTTAATTGAAGTATTGAGTTACAATATTATATTAGTTTCAGGTGTATAACAGAGTAATTCAGTACTCCATTTAAATTTGTTATAAAATACTGGCAGTATTCCCTGTGCTGTACAGTATATCCTTGTAGCTTATTTATTTTATGCATTACTACGTTTGTGCCTCTTAATTCCCTACCCGTCTTGCCCCTCCTCCCTTCCCTTTAAAGTTCCTGGAAACGGAACTTTAAACATTGAACTAGAACCTGGAAACATCTCAGCCAAGTGATTTTTATATACAAAGCTATTTAGGGGGAATTCATAAAGGAAAAGAATTGCCCACTACTCCATCCGATCTGACAATAACTTCATTCTTGTACGTTCCATTTTTGTTCTCGTCCGTGTCAACAAAAAATATTTACCAAGTTACTACCAAGCAAATATACTGTATTTTGTATACTACATTTTTGGAAACTAACAGTGGGTCATAAGGATTTTTCCACATTCCTGCATAGTCTTAAAATTTTTTTTAACATCAACATCTTGAGGCTTATGAGGAGAACAAGGAGGCCAGGCGGAGGGAATGTTCCAGATGGACGAGAGCTGGAAAAGAAGGGAGCAAGGGGAGAGCAGTGAAGAGGCACTGTGGAAAACACTTTGGATTTTTTTTTTTTTTTTTTTTTTTTTTGCGGTACGTGGGCCTCTCACTGCTGTGGCCTCTCCCGTTGCGGAGCACAGGCTCCAGACACAGAGGCTCAGCAGCCATGGCTCATGGGCCGGCCACTCCACGGCAAGTGGGATCTTCCCGGACTGGGGCACGAACCCGTGTCCCCTGCATCGGCAGGCGGACTCTCAACCACTGCGCCACCAGGGAAGCCCAACACTTTGGATTTTTGAAAACTTTTTATTATGGCAAACTTACAAATATATATAAAAGTAGAGAGGGACTTCCCTGGTGCTGCAGTGGTTAAGACTCCGCACTCCCCATGCAGGGGCCAGGGTTCAATCCCTGGTCAGGGAACTAGATCCCACATGCATGCCGCAACTAATGAGCCCTCGAGCCGCAACTAAAGGCCCAGTGCAACCAAATAAGTAAATACATTTTTTTTAAAAAAGAGTTTAAAAAAAAAAAAAAAAGGTAGAGAGTGTAGTTATAATGAGTCCCCATGTAGCTATCACCCAGCTCCAACGATGATCAACTCATGACCCACTTTGTTTCATCTCTACCCCCACCAACCCATCACTCCCTTCCCCGGGTTATTTTGAGACAAATTCAAGACATCACATTATTTAAGTGGTTGTCAAACTTGAGCGAGCATCAGAGTCCCCTGGGGGACTTGTTAAAACAGATTGCTGAGCCCCACCCCCAGAGTTTCTGATTCAGCAGTTCTAGGGTGGGGTTGAGAATTCGTATTTCTAACAAGTTTCCAGGTGATACTGATGCTGCAGATCCAGGGACCGCACTTCGAGAACAATGGTATTATTTTACCTGTACGTATTTTGCTTTTAAAAAGGACTTCTTTTTTTAAAATAATTTTTAAATTTTTCAGCAGCTTTATTGAGATATACTTGACATACAGTAAACAATACCTATTTAAAATGTCTTAATTTGGAGTTTTGACATATGTGTATATCCATGAAACCATCATCACAGTCAAGATAAAGAACATTTCTGATAGCCCCAAAGATCTCTTGTGCCCCTTTCTAATCCCTCAGGCTGTAGTACCGACCCACTCCAAACACCCCAAGAACCAGTGAGCTGTTTTCTGTCACTATAGATTTTTAAAGTTTTTTTAGGATTTTATCTATGGAGTCATACGATATGTATCTTTCATGTGTGGTGGCTTTTAATTAGCCTAATCCTCTTGAGATTTATCCATGTTGTGTGTGCATACACCCCCCTCCCCCAGGACTCCCTTCTTTAAAAGGTAATCATGATGTTACCATCACTCACAAAAATCAATAATAGTTTCTCAGTATCACATTTTTCTTATTGTCTTCTTGGTGGTTTTACTATCCGTTTGTTTGAAATGGGCTCCAAACAAGGTCCATACACTGCAATAGGTTAAGACATCTCTTTAGATTCTTTTGATCTATAGGTATAATTTGAATTGGTAGCCTGAAGAATCATTTGAGCAGTAGCAGAGATGTGCAGGTGTGTATTGTGAAAAGAGCACAGACTTTGGGTCTGCATCGCACTCCACCACTTACTAGCTAAGAGAGGTTGGACCTGTCATCTAAGTGCTCTGAGCCTCACTTTCCACATTTGTAAGAAGATAATAAGCCTATCTCATGGAGAAAACTTGTGAGAATTATATGAAAATGAAGCCTGTGGCATGGTGTCTAATACATAGTAGGGCTACGGAATCAGAAGATTTGAGTTTGTAGAAGCTTTGTGACCTTGGGCAAGAACTTAACTTCTCTAAGCTTCAGTTTCCTAATCAATAAAATGGAGCATAATAGTCTCTTTTATAGAGTTGTGAATGAGCTAATGGGTATAAACATCTTAAGCATAGTATCCAATATGCAATAAGCACTCACATTTTTTGTTGTCCTGAAAACACCAATTATTATTTTAAATTTATTCATTTATTTTTGGCTGCATTGGGTCTTTTTTGCTGCACACGGGCTTTCTCTAGTTGTGGCGAGTGGGAGCTATTCTTCCTTGCGGTGTGCGGGCTTCTCATTGCGGTGGCTTCTCTTGTTGTGTAGCATGGGCTCTAGGTGTGTGGGCTGCAGCAGTTGTGGTGCGTGGGCTCAGTACTTGTGGCTCGTGGGCTCTAGAGCGCAGGCTCAGTAGTTGTGGCGCACGGGGTTAGTTGCTCCGCGGCATGTGGGATCTTACCAGAGCAGGGCTCAAACCCATGTTCCCTGCATTGGCATGTGGATTCTTAACCACTGCGCCACCAGGGAAGTCCTCTTTCTATTGTTTTAATTTTCGTTTATCTGTTAGCTAGTGAGATTGAGCATTTATCTAATAACTAGTGGGGTTGAGCAAAGCTAGTGGATTTTCTTGTGTGAGTCACATATTCATAGCCTTTGCCCATTTTTCTACTGGGTTCTCTGTCTTTTTCTGATTGACTGTAGAACTTTCTTATATGTTCTAGGTGAGAATCCTTTGCTGGTTTTAGAAGTGTCAATTTTTTTCCCAGTTTTTCACCCGTCAGTTGATTTTGATAATGATACCCATCCTTATCATTATCATTATTTTTTTTTTACATGTACACATGCTTTTATTTTTACAAATAATAATGTGTATACATATGCAAAGATACTGTAATCTATATAATATCCCACATATCAATATTATTTCACATGAAAAGTTAGAAAATATTAGGGAGAATTTAATAAAGATACTATGGTATATGATATCTGAACATACTAAATACAAAAATAAATTATGTTAGCTAGCTATAGATAATAAATCTATGAAAGGAGAAAAAGCTATGTTTGGTGGTTTTTTTCTTTTGAATTTTATTTTATTTATTTTTTTATACAGCAGGCTTTTATTAGTCATCCATTTTATACACATCAGTGTATACATGTCAATCCCAATCTCCCAATTCATCACACCACCAACCCCACCCGTCGCTGCTTTCCCCCCTTGGTGTCCATACGTTTGTTCTCTACATCTGTGTCTCACTTTCTGCCCTGCAAACTGGTTCATCTGTACCAGTTTTCTAGGTTTCACATATATGCTATCATTAATTTTAAAATAGTCAAATCCCTCAATTTTTTCTTTGGCCTATGGTTGTACTTTTTAGGTCTTGTTTTTTTTTTTTAAAAATCCTTCCCCACTTTAAAGATCATAAATATATTCTCCTATAAATATTTCTATTTGGGGTTCCCTGGTGGCGCAGTGGTTGAGAGTCCGCCTGCCGATGCAGGGGACACGGGTTCGTGCCCTGGTCCGGGAAGATCCCATATGCCACGGAGGGGCTGGGCCCGTGAGCCATGGCCGCTGAGCCTGCATGTCCGGAGCCTGTGCTCCGCAACGGGAGAGGCTACAGCAGTGACAAGCCCGCGTACCGCAAAAAAATATATATATATATATTTCTATTTATTTGTTTTGTAGGGTTGCCTTTCACATTCATATCTTTAATGCCTCTGAAATTCGCCTTTGTTTATGGTGTTAGGGATTCAGCTTAATTCTTCTCCATCTAGTGAACCAGTTTCCCCTGCACTATCTACTAAGCAACATATCCTGACCCCACTGATTTGTGGTGTGTTCTTTTCCATACATCAGGTGCACTCACAGCCAAATGCATAAACACACACGTATACATTTCTGAGCACTTTCTGGTCCTTGGTCTATTTGCATGTTTTTGCACCAGGACCATAGCATTTTGTTATACGGCATTGGAGCAGAGTGGGACAAGTCCTTTCTCTTTGCTGTTTTCTCAATATAGACTCAACTAATTGTGGACTTTGGTTTTATTCTTCCACATAAATTTTGGAATATGCTTTTTCATTCCCTCAAAATATTTGTTGGAAGTATATTGAAATTGCCTTGAATTTTTATATTAACTTTGGGAAAATTGGTATCTTTACATGTTAAGGGGTCTTGCCCACCACCGTGGCACCACCTCTTTGCTTATTCAAGTCTTATATTATGTCCTTTAATAGTTTTATATTTCTCTCTAAAAATTTATTTTGAGCCTTTTAAGTTAATTTTTAGGTACTTTGTAGTTTTATTAAATTTTTATTTTGTATTGGAGTATAGTTGATTTACGATGTTGTGTTAGCTTCAGGTATACAGCAAAGTGATTCAGTTATACATATACATATTTTTTCAGATTCTTTTCCCATGTAGGTTATTGCGGAGTATTGAATAGAGTTCCCTGTGCTATACAGTAGGTCCTTGTTGTTTATTTTACATATAGTAGTGTGTATATGTTAATCCCAACCTTCTAATTTATCCCTGCCCCCACCACCTTTCCCCTTTGGTAACCAGAAGTTTGTTTCCTAAGTCTGTGTCTGTTTCTGTTTTATAAATAAGTTCATTTGTGTCATTTTTTAGATTGCACATGTAAGTGATATCATATGATATTTGTCTTTCTCTGATTTACTTCACTTAGTATGATAATCTCTAGATCCATCCATGTTGTGGCAAATGGCATTATTTCATCCTTTTTTATGGCCGAGTAATATTCCATTGTATATATGTACCACATCTTCTTTATCCATTCTTCTGTTGATGGGCATTTAGGTTGCTTCCGTGTCTTGGCTGTTGTACAGAGTGCTGCAATGAACATAGGGGCACATGTGTCTTTTTGAAGTATGGTTTTCTCCAGATATAGTACATTTTTAGGTACTTTATAGGTTCGTTGCTCTTGTGAAAGGTGTCTTATTTTCTATTATATTTTCTGGTTGAGTATTGCTGATGTAGAAGAATGCTACTGACTTTTGTAAGGAGATCTTGTTCCTGACATCCTTGCAGACAATAAGTAGTAGTTCTAAAAGTTTTTCTATTAATTCTGTGAGGTTTTCCACAGAGGTAATCAGATAAGCTATAAATAATGACAGTTTTATCACTTCCTTTCAAATCCTTACACATATCGCTTCTTCTTCATGTCTTATCACAGTGGCCAAGACCTCCAGTACTCTGTTGAGTTGTAGCAGCCCCTGTTCTTAGAGGGAACATGGGGCTGTCTGCACTATTATCTCCTCCCTATCCCCATGGGTTAAGCCTGCCCTAAGGTAGCCACAGGCTCCATCTTCTGTTGGCACACAGGACTAATCATTCTGTTTTGTCTTGTAGTGGAATTGGGGTAGACAACAATCTGCCCATGAAAATATGAGGGAAAAAAAAGATCCCAAGATAAAAGCTTCCCCACCTGTGGCATCTTTCCCCTTCCTCTGTAAACTACTGTCACAGACATACATATTGGAACCCAACTATTTGCTGTCCTTCTAGAGGCTTCTCATAGTTATTGCATTAGATACTCAGATCCAACAACTGCCCCATTTCTGAGGTACTCTGTAGCTGGGTTGAAGGAAATAGCCAGTAGTCTAAAATGGGTTGCCATTTGTCAGGATCCAGAAGCCAGAGTGATACTTCTAAAATAACTATGATCATGAGAATGCTTTAATCAGAAGCCGTTGAAGACCCTCACTATAAGCTCTTTAATAAGAGCATTCAAAGGTCTTGACAAGCTGGTCTTACCTCCTTTTCCACTTACACAACTTATCCCACCTTCAAACCACTCTGGGTGATCTCTTTTTCCTGAACAGGTGTACTTTAAACCCAATCTGTTTACCATACATAGAGTTTTCTTATCCTTTCTCCACGTTGAGAAATCCTACTCATTGATCAAGGCTCATCATTCTTATGAAGTCTTCTCAAGTTCATCCCATGGGGGTGCATCATTTCTTCCCTAGCGCCCCCATAGCACTTCTGTGTCAGACTTGCCTTATAGTTTGTTGTTAGTTATCTAACTGTCCCATTAGATAGTGACCTCCAGGAGGGCAAGGACTGTGTTTTATTCATCCCTATCTGCAGCAGTTCTTCACACGTAGTAGATGCTCAATAAATTTTTATTCATCAAATTAAATTATAGAGGCCACAAATTATAGGAAAAAGAAGTCATTTGTAAGGGTGAAGTAATGCTCTTGCCCAGTCTTGGCACCAGTAGGATTCAATGTGAATTTGCAAAGGTGTTATTACCTTCAGTAATACTCAGCAACATGCAAATAGGAATGAGAACAGACACCGTGAACTCTTAGTCATTCTCTAATGACTTATTTATTACCTAATAAATCATTTGAGTGCTCTACTAACAGGTGTTCAACCTGTGCAGCGCTGAGCAACTATTTAGAATAAAATGTACCTGCAAAGTCTAACATATAGGGGCAATTGTGGAAGTTAGCATGAGGACAGACATTCCTGGGTCTCTGTTCCTGAATAATACTCCTACTTACACTGTTAGGTAGGTATCCTTACACACAGCCCTTGAAATGTACCTATTTACAGGTGAAGGTTATGACACAAATGGAAATTTATTTTTAAAATAGTACCTTTACTTTCAATAGGAATTTCCAATAAGTGGGATAGATTAGTCATGTTATAGAGGAGACGTGAGAAAGGTAAATGAAGAAACTGAAGTAAAGTTAATAATGTTTATATTGTTCCTTTTCTTTGAATGATATATAGCAGTTTCTTTTGTGTGTTTATTCCTTTTGCATCCCTGGACAATGGGTAAAGGAGGTATTATTATCATTTTGGTGAAAACTGAGATAAAGAGAAATTAAATTAATTTTCTTCAGTAGATTTTTGCAGCACTGGCCCTCAATTTGTTCATACCTCCCTGGATCCACCCTCTTGAGTCACACCTTTCCCACTGACTCAGGCTTGGCCATGTAACTTGCTTTGGCCAATGAAACAAGAGCAAATATGACACAAGCAGAAAATTTTAAGTGCTTGCATATTGGAGTTTGCCCTCTCTTACTGCCCTTGGGTACCCTGAGACCCCCATGTGAAGCCTGGGTTAGCCTGCTGGAGGATGAGCGATCATATAGAGCAGAGTTGGGTCATCCCAGCTGACTCCCCCTTGACCAACCAGCCTATCAATCTCCTGGTATGTGAGTGAGGCCAGCCAACTCCAGATAAGCCACCTACAGACCTCAGAGATCCACCACACCAACGTAGATCAGATTAACTGTCCAAATGGCTTATGGAATCATGAGAAATAATAAGTGTTTGCTATTTTAAGCCACTTAGGTTCCAGGTGGTTTGTGACACAGCAAAACCTAAGAGGCCTATTTCCCAAGAACGCCTGCCTAATCAGGCTAGATCTCGAGGTCCTGGTCCCTAGGTTCATGTTCAGTTGCTGCCACCCCTCTTCTAGTCAAAGGTCAGGTTGAGATATACAGATCTTTAGGATATTATTTTGTATCTTAGGTGTGATCAAACCTCTTCTTGAATTTCTCAAGGGCAAAGACCATGCCTTGATTTTCCCAGTACATTTCTTTAGTCGTAAAATATGCTCTGTGAGGGGTATAACTTTTCTGAAAAGGAATGAAAGTTTAGTTTTTATAAGGCTGGACGATAAAGAGCTATATGTGGTATGTTTAACTCTCAAAATGTATATGGGGCACAGATACTTCTAGTTACAAAGAAGATTTTAGACTAACATCCTTTCCTAAGAGAGAAAACAGCGAGGAAGGGAACAGCATGGACCATCCTTTTGTCCCCGAACCCAGACCAAAATCTTACAGAGCCTCTGGGCTGAACTCTTCAGGCAATCACATTGACATCTATGTGAGCAGCGCCCCACCAGAGTTGTGCGGTATACAACTTACGCAGCTGTACATGAGACCCCCTACTTGGCACATAGCTGGAAAGAAAAAATATATATATAACAAATTAGAATGAGTATCCCTCTTTAGTGGGCTCCCAGAGCACAAACCATTTTGCTTTTGGTGTGACAGAGTGAGAAAATAGCCAAATAAATTGTGTAGATCAGATACAGATTCAAAGAAGAAACTTCCACCAAATTTTGCAGGGCAAAAAAATAAAAACTCATTTTGGTTAATGGTGACACCTAGTGGTGTATCAAAACTGTGGGTTTTCCTTGCAGTAAAGTATTTTATTTTACAAGTTAGGGTGAAGGAGCCCTTGGACCCCTGCACCCTTCACAGATTAGGTAGTTGAGGCCCCCAGGCCTCCCAAGGTCAGTGCGGGTAGGATGTTGCTGCAGAATTTAACTCTCCGCAGGCCGTTCCAGTGGTGCTGTTCAGAGACCTCAGAATAAATGCCAGAGGCGGTGGTAGCAGGGGGGTCCTTCCAGTAGTACAGGGTTACTTATTGCCACTTAAGACAGTTGTTCTGAGCTGTCTACCTTTCCATGACATCTTACTCTTTTTTCCATCTTCCCCTGCTTCTTCTACTTGTCCTTTTCTTTTTTGCTCTTCCCTTTCCCTCCCTTCTTTTCTCATCTGCTTTTACTTTCCCCTCCTTTATTCTCTACCTCTTTTTCATTCTCTTTTCTCTGTGTTCATTTGATGCCTCCCGAGGATGTTGCACTGTCTACTCTGGCGACCACTAACCCATGTGGCTATTTAAATTCAAATGAACTAAATGAAATGAAAAATCTAATCTCCCAGTCATGCTAGTCACATTTCAAGTGCTCAGTAGCACCAGTGGCTGCCCTATTGGACATTGCAGAACACGATCGTGTCCAGCATTGCAGAAAATCCTCTAGGAAAGCACTGGCCCCGGGTTTGGCTGACCTACCTCTACAGTCTCTCGTCTCTTTTCCTTCTCAGCACCTCTTCTCTAGGTAGAACAGTCTGCGTTCTTCTCCTCTCCCTTCCTTCCTGCTCACTCCACTTTATTTGGTGACTTTCTGTTTTCTGTATATTATTATATAAACTTGTCGAGGTAACCTTGCCAAGTAAACACAAACTTATATAATCACATTGGACAGTTTATTTGGGGCAGTGAATGAGTCACAGCATCTTGTTTTCCATGCGTTGGGACACATCAAAATATTTTTAAACTCAACACATCAACACAGTATTTAAAACAATTACACCTCAGACCTTTTTTTCTTCTTTTTTTAATCCACAGGTGTCTACCTTTCTGCCTTGTCTTGAGTTCAAGTAGCTTTCAAAGTAAAAAGTACAATTTTTTAATGCCTGAAAAAATATACATTTTAAGTATAAAATGGCTTTGAAATACACAGGAATCTAGTTACAGATTGGCGTTTGGCTGGGATGGAATGGACATTTACTTTTTGTTGAATGCCCTTGTATAGTATTTGATTTTTTTACAAGATTTGTAAGTGTGTGTTCAGAACTTATTAAATTGAATTCTAAATTACTTTTGAAATTAAAAATAATGTCTGAAAATGTCATGACACCAAGAGGATCAAACCAAAATAGTCCCGGAAAATGAGATCTCAGAGAAGGTAGTTTCTGAATGAGCCTGCAGGGTTTGGGTGGTGACGTGTCTCTTTAAAGAGATAATGCAGCGGGCAGAGCCCTGTGTTAAATTTAGATTTATGTCCGGTGATAATTTGCCAAGAATCAGAACGCCCTGACAAGTGTCCCCTCCTGACCGTTGATAGAGATTTATATCAGAAAGAGAGCCATCCTTTTCCTTCCCACCCATCACTGAGAGCCTGTCCCTTTGGTGCCCACCTCCAAAGGGATGGAAGACGCTAACAGCCTTTGAGCCTCCTTTCCAGGGTCCACTCGCCCACCTCTCTTCAATAAGGTCTTGATGAACAAAATGAAAGTTACCCTTTCTCTTCCTTTTCCTTGGCTCTCCCGGGCTAATCATGGTCACACGACCTCCTTTGCACCAAGGGATCTTCAAGGAAGAAAAGAGGGTGGAGCCTGAGATCTTGCCTGACTTGAAAATTGGTTTCAGCCCAAAGGTACTTCAAAACTTGGATTTATGTAGTATTTACAGTAGAGACTCGGGGTTCTTTGGAAAGGGATTTGAGGACGAGGATAGAACGATCATACCTACAGGATAAGTGACAGCTGTGCTGCCAATTTGAGAAAAAGGGAAGTTGAGGCAGGGCACATTGGTGCAAGCTGGGATTCACAGCATTCTTGACTTCCCGTAAGACCACATGTCATCCAAACCATATAATCATATGCCTAGACCGAACTGTAGCATCTCTGTGTGCATTCGTCTAAATAAAGTGCCGCCCAGACCATGCCACCCAGGGGAGTTGGTTTGTGGTTCTTTCCCACTGTGGACTTCTATGGTGCCAGCCTGACCTCAGGCGGAATCATGGTTCCCCTAAAAGAACAAAGGTTTACACTTTAGCTCTGTGGGGCCTGCAGGAGTCAGTTTTAATGAAAGGCTCTCTGGAGCTCTATGTTGGGAAGATAAAGTTGGTGTTGGGTTCTCCTTCTCACCCTGCAGCAGGGTCGACTGGCTTCTTTATATGACAGTCTCAGGACAGAATTCCAAGTGACAAAGGCAGAAGCTGCAAGTCCTCTTAAGTTCCTTGCCCCTGAACTCACAGGATGCCAGTTCAGCCAGCTGTTATTGGTCAGAACAAGTCATAAGTCCAGCCTAGATTCAAAGGGTAGGAAAATAGATTCCACTTCTTGGTGGGAGGAAGTGCAAAGAATCTGTGGCCAGATTTCATCCACCACACGCATATATTAAGATATTCATTTAATATTGAAATATACATAATATACAGCAAACCTAGAAAACACAGCCTAACTTTCCACAATTTCCCTTAACTGGTTGAAAGAAAAAGCATCTATCACTAAACTGTTCTTCCAAATGCAGACTTTTCACTCTTTTTAAACCTAGCTAATGCTCTTTTTTAAATGCAAGAATAAAAGGGGAAAACCTGACTGTCTTTTAGAGAGAATGATAAAACACAGTCCTGGAAATTGAGTCTCCAGCAGGGAACATCTGTTACCACTTAATGTTTAACCGTCTAAGCCCCAGACGACGAGAATGGGTGAGATTCTGTAGTTTGGGACTTACTAAGTACCATCTATTTCTCAATTAGTTTTTAGTTGATGTGGAATTTTGTGTTTTAGGAAGACAATTTGAAGGGCCCAAAATAAAGCTAAGAAGAATAGAAGTGAGCAAAACAGGAGGCAGTTCTAACAGGAAAGCAGGTGGAGGGGGTTCTGCCTCTGCCCGAGGTTAGCTGGATATTACATCAGATGTTACTGTTAACTCGCATTAAGAGAGACTGAAAAAAAAAAATGGCAGTTTTGCACCACAAACAAAATGCATGGAAGAAAAAGAGGCAAGGGAACACAGAGTAGGAGGATAGTAAATGCTAAGAAGTGCAATTTGTGAAAAAGCTTTACTTCCAAGAAAAAAGAATATTCATATAATTTTGGAAGAAACTGTCCTGGAACAACTGCCGTTTTAATCCCCAAACCCTGTCCTCAATATGTGAGACTGCAGTCGGCTAAAGTAACATGTCCCAGAAACGATTTATACACTCAGGCATCAGGAAAGTCACTGATAACAGGTAGTATGTGATTTTCTTAAGGAGAAAATGACTGATGACCACCGCAATTCAAAGAGCATGGAGTAAAATCAAGGGCTCAGTGAGTCAGGATGAAAATGAGAAAAAACGTAAGCGAGGTAAAAATAGTCTGATTTGCAGGCTGCAAGAAAGGGAGATATCTGTAAGATATCTACCCACTGTGCAAGAATCTACCCACTCCCTCCTCACCACAATCCTGGAAACTGGCCTTCTAAAAATGAGAAAAAAAAGAAAAGAAAAAGGAAAACCCTGAGCCTTCACTGACCTGGACAAACAGCCAAAATGGGGCTGTTCACAAAGGAAACCATAAAAAAGATGAAGAGACAACCCTCAGAATGGGAGAAAATATTTGCAAATGAAGCAACTGACAAAGGATTAATCTCCAAAATTTACAAGCAGCTCATGCAGCTCAATATCAAAAAAAGCAAACAACCCAATCCAAAAATGGGCAGAAGACCTAAATAGACATTTCTCCAAAGAAGATATACAGATAGCCAACAAACACATGAAAGAATGCTCAACATCGTTAATCATTAGAGAAATGCAAATCAAAACTACAATGAGGTATCACCTCACACCAGTCAGAATGGCCATCATCAAAAAATCTACAAATAACAAATGCTGGAGAGGGTGTGGAGAAAAGGGAACCCTCTTGCACTGTTGGTGGGAATGTAAATTGATACAGCCACTATGGAGAACAGTATGGAGGTTCATTAAAAAACTAAAACTAGAATTACCATATGATCCAGCAATCCCACTACTGGGCATATACCCTGAGAAAACCATGATTCAAAAGGAGTCATGTACCACAATGTTCATTGCAGCTCTATTTACAATAGCCAGGACATGGAAGCAACCTAAGTGTCCATCATCGGATGAATGGATAAAGAAGATGTGGCACATATATACTATGGAATATTACTCAGCCATAAAAAGAAATGAAATTGAGTTATTTGTAGTGAGGTGGATGGACCTAGAGTCTGTCATACAGAGTGAAGTAAGAAAGAGAAAAACAAATACCATATGCTAATGCATATATATGGAATCTAAAAAAAAATGGTTCTGAAGAACCTAGGGGCAGGACAGGAATAAAGACACAGACGTAGAGGATGGACTTGAGGACACAGGGAAGGGGAAGGGTAAGCTGGGATGAAGCGAGAGAGTGGCATGGACATATATACACTACCAAATGTAAAATAGATAGCTAGTGGGAAGCAGCCGCATAGCACAGGGAGATCAGCTCAGTGCTTTGTGACCACCTAGAGGGGTGGGATAGGGAGGGTGGGAGGGAGGGAAACGCAAGAGATATGAAAACATGTATATGTATAACTGATTCACTTTGTTATAAAGCAGAAAGTAACACACCATTGTAAAGCAATTATACTCCAATAGAGATGTTAAAAAAAAAATTAAACACACAGACACACACAAAAATGGGGCTGTTCAGAGTGAGTTGCAAGGCATGCTGGGTAGGGAAGGTTAAGAGCCTGTGGCTGCTTTGGGGTCTTGCCCTCACTAGCTATTTGACCTTGGATGAATCAAATAATGTCTCTGAACTTCAAGTTTTTATCTGTAAAATGGGAGCCTAAGGTATTGCATACAGCGTGCCTGGCACTCAGTAAAGCCTGGGTACTTATAAAACTACTTCCTCAGTAAATTCCTGTTATTCTCTTTGGGAGGGATAAGCTCCGGCTAGTTTGTCCCATTTCCTGTCCCTGGCCAGTCCTAACATTTAAGCTCCTATGAGACTGGACCTGATTTAAGCATAGCAACTTTGGGGCTCCCAGCGGGAGTGGTGAATCGTCCTCCTGGCCAGGATCCACCTGGCCCCAAGTGGCAAACCTCAGTATGGCTTCAATTTTTAAACATCTTGTTGCCTTAAGAGCCTCAGTAGATTTTCAAGTGTTGCCTCTATTGCTGCATCTGTGTTTCACTCCAAATATAAAATGCTAACTTTTCAAATGTGCATTTTCCTTCCCAGGAAGCCTTTAAAAATAATACAGATATCTATTCATCTGAGTGTTTTTTGCCAGGAGACAAGAGAGTGGAGGAATGATCTGCTGCATTTTAATTTTAAACAAATATAATCTTTAGCAGTGGTTGAATTCACTTAATATTTATTGAACGTTTAGTACATGCCAGGCAAATACAAGTGCTCAGGTGAGACAAAAAAGTAAATCATAGTCCTTGCCCCTTAAGAGTTTATGGACCAAAGGGGGCTAAAACTAGTACACTGTAATAATTACATTCAGGGTATAATGTAGTAAGGATCACAAACCAGGTAGGGACAAGGTGAATCAGGGATTTTGAAGGAAGGATAGCATTTTCTTTCTCTTTTTTTTTTTAAACATCACACTCTTTGTTTTCCATAAATTTATTTTTTTTAATTTCTTTTTGACTGCATTAGGTCTTCGTTGCTGCGTGCGGGCTTTCTCTACTTGTAGCGAGTGAGGGCTACTCTTCCTTGCGGTGCACAGGCTTCTCATTGTGGTGGCTTCTCTTGTCATGGAGCACGGGCTCTAGGTGTGTGGGCTTCAGTAGTTGTGGTGCGTGGGCTCAGTAGTTGTGGCTTGCGAGCTCTAGAGCGCAGGCTCAGTAGTTGTGGTGCACGGGCTTAGTTGCTCTGCAGCATGTGGGATCTTCTGGGACTAGGGCTCGAACCCATGTCCCCTGCATTGGCAGGTGGATTCTTAACCACTGTGCCACCAGGGAAGTCCCAGCATTTTCTATAGGAGATTTTTATTACATCAACAACATTCCAATAAAAATAATACCCTAATGAGTAGTGATTTTCCTTTCTCTGTGTTCCTTTACACATCCTTATTCATAGCTTTATGTGATTTTTATAGTATTTCACAGTACAATTTTGTGCTCTCATAAGCATTATGTGATAAGCATTTCCTTTTGCTAATAGTTTTCATCATACTTTCCATCTGGTGGTGAATGTAATTTCCTTTACAGCCCCCTGGTGTGGGATAGTTGTGCTATTTCTCCAGTTTCTTCACAGTTAACAGTTATGGTGTAAGGGGAATTTTCATTATGCACGTAGCTTTCTTTCTTTTTTGGTATCCTTTTCTTTAGTTTAGCTCTGCAAGGTAGTATTGATGGGGGTAAACAGGCATGAACATTTCTTTCTCCTTTGAAATATATCGCTCCATTGTTCTCCCCCCAAAAAAAGGTTGGACCCATTTACACTGTCACCAGCAGTAGATGTACTTGTTTCATCAAAAGCGTGACAATGTTGGGTGATTTCTCGTTTTGTTTTGTTTTTGTTTTTTGTAATCTGCTAATGTCATAACTATGCCATGATGCCTTGTAATAAATTTTTTTTAGATGTTGGGGATAGGAGTTTATTAATTTATTTATTCATTTTTGCTGTGTTGGGTCTTTGTTTCTGTGCGAGGGCTTTCTCTAGTTGTGGCAAGCGGGGGCCACTCTTCATCACCGTGCACGGGCCTCTCACTATCGCGGCCGCTCTTGTTGCGGAGCACAGGCTCCTGACGCGCAGGCTTAGTAGTTGTGGCTCACGGGCTTAGTTGCTCCGCGGCATGTGGGATCTTCCCAGACCAGGGCTTGAACCTGTGTCCCCTGCATTAACAGGCAGATTCTCAACCACTGCACCACCAGGGATGCCCCTCGTAATAAATTTCAATTCTCATTTCTCTGTTAACTATGTTTCCCTATCCTTCCTGGCTGTAACTCTTACATGACTTGCCTGTTCAGGTGAGATGATCAGGAGTTCTACAGGCAGAGCACTGGTGAGCAGGCACTTTGAGGGCAGCAAACGGCTTACTCAGGTGTTGAGGTAGGAGAGAGCCTCATGCCAAGGAACACAGACTTTTTGAGGCATAGGGTGGACCAAAAAGAGAACTGGTGGAGGTGAGGCCAGAAAGGAAAGTGGAGGCCAGCGTGTGCAAAAGCTTGTTTTGAGTCCTATAGGATTTTTAGTTTAACTTGGACAATGTGCCTCATAGGAGCGAACAATTGGGACAGGCTGTCTCTCTCCTTTACCTCTGAGGAGTCCACAGGCCCAGCAACCAGAACTACCAGCTCCACGTGCCCCTGTCGCCTCTAAGTCTTGCCCCCTCGCTTCTTGTCCACCTGGCGCCTGCTGGTTCCCACGGCTCCTGCCCACCTGCCTCCCCTCCACTTTCCGTTTCACACTCCCGGAACCGCGGCCCCTCCCCTCCTCAGGTGCCATCCGACCCTCGCTGTCGGCACGGCTCAGCCTACTTCCGATTTGCCCTCTGTTCTTCTGAACCAGCCCAGGACCCAGCATCAGCCCCGGGCACTGGACCCCCAGTTCTGCACTCCCCACCTTGGCCCACTTGGGGATGTGTTCTCTCTGTTGTCCCAGAGGGTTAAAAACCACAGGACTGGGAGGGAGGCATCCACAGCGTCTTTCCTCCTCTACCAGGAAAAAGCGAGGCAGCCCACAGTAGAACTATAGAGGAGATGGATGTGGTCCTTTGGGAAAACCCCTAGGCCTTGCTTCCCGAGAGCTGCGAAGTCCCAGGGGAGTGTTTCTGCCCCACAGAGCTGATAGCTAGGCCTTTCCAAGAATCATATTTCTCCCGGCACATCCCCAGCTAGAGTCCCATGTGCTGCTGAAAGAGGCAAAAGCTGACAGCACCAGGCCCTTCCCCAGGCTCAGTCTTGGTAACCACAGGGAAGCTTCCAGAAGATGTGGAGAAGGCCCTGGACCAGAAGCCCCAGACTGGAAGTAAGCCACGCCAGGTTAGGCTGTGATGCAGGACAGTTGCCTCAAAGTGAGTTCAGTGGAATCTTAAGTGATATTGCTTGGAAGTATGAAAGTCTCCGATGGGAAAATAAGTTTCCCTAGACAACGCCCTGGGAGCACCCTCGACCCAAGTGCTGCACTTCTGACTTACCGTAAGCAGACTTTTTGACAGAAAGCTCTTGGTTCCACCACTTCCAGCTGCATACCTTGGGGAGATTTCTTCACCCCACTAAGCCTCATATTCCTTATCTGTGAAATGGGAATAATGAAACCAATGCAAGGTGTTCCGAGGATGAAATGAGATAATGTATATGGAGTGATTAGCGTGTGGAGGCCCTCCATAAATGGTAGTGTGATCTTTTGGATTACTTTGGCCAGCTGCCTGCCTTTGCACCTCTTCTGAGTGCATCAGCCTGAACACCCATGAGGTTGTAGAGCATCTGGCCCCAAGCCCTGAGAGGCACCACACGTCCGGGACCATTTCCTCCTTCTAGATCTGCAGCCCCATGCTCCCTTTCAGACATCTGTGGCTCAAAACGTGGGTCTCCAGATGCCCACCTGTGTGAGGAACGTCTGTTCCTCCAGGGCAGGCAGAGGAGAGACAAAACCCCATATCCATGGGCACAAGCGCAATAGCTTCCCCGTTACCTAGGCCTTGATGGGAGGGGCTGCACCTAGGGGTCCAGGGTTTCCCCGAAGGCATTGTGACTTCCCCACTGCTTAGGGGTCTTGCAGAAAATGGCACAGCTGAATCCCAGCAGCATCTGAGGGGCACTTACTGAGCACTGTCCTCTGTCCAGCCCCGATAGCTGGCGTCATTGTCTCCAAATGCTCTCCCAGTGGGAGTTTGGGGAATGCCGAGGGTTTCATCCCTGGGTGCTCCGTGTGGCGAGCACCACTCTGTCTCCATACGAGGATGATGGGAAATCCTGTCTACCGCAACCTTGTGGAAACCACGAAATGCTACACGAGTGTAAGACGTGATAACTGTGATTTCTGGCATGAGTCACATCCCCTAAACCTCACCAGCCTTTGAAGACTCTCCACGGGTGGCGTGGTTTGATATTTTAGCGGATTGCGTGGCTCCCCAGCATGGGTTTCAGCTCTTCCTTTCTTTTCAGACAGACAAGTTAAATCACACCCTCGTCAAGCGGGAGAGATGCCCCCAGCTGGTGTCTGGCATGAGCTGTGATGATGAGATCATTCAGTTTCTAAGGTTGTCCGCACACTCACCTGGTAGAGTGAAGTCTCAGGAATTCTGGCTGCTCTGAAAAGTAGAAAATCAATTGCTTTTGATCCTGGAATACAGTTTGCTCTCATATTGTGGGCAAGCAATTACTAACTTGGCTAACTTGACGTTTAAAAACATCTTAGTGTCTGTTTTTTATTAACTGTATTTGACCAGACAGTATAAGCCAAATGAAGGAAAAGGTAAAGCTTTGAACATTATCTTAGGGACTAGCTGGAGGAAAATAGAAACAGAACAATCATATCTCATGTGCTAAGTGCTTCCTGCCACTAGACACTGCCTGCCTTCTCATCTGATCCTCACACTAACATAGGGACCTATTTTTGCCATTTTTTTCAACAAATGAATCTCAGTTATTGGAATAATTTATTTTTTTCTGACTTTTTTATACTTTTTTTTTTTAATGTCTTCTATTTATTTATTTATTTTTGGCTGTGTTGGGTCTTCGTTGCTGCGCGCGGGCTTTCTCTAGTTGCGGCGAGCGGGGGGCTACTCTTCATTGCAGTGCGTGGGCTTCTCATTGCGGTGGCTTCTCTTGTTGTGGAGCATGGGCTCCAGGCGCACAGGCTTCAGAAGCTGTGGCACACGGGCTCAGTAGTTGTGGCTCGCGGCATGTGGGATCTTCCTGGACCAGGGCTCAAACCCGGGTCCCCTGCATTGGCAGGCGGATTCTTAATGACTGTGCCACCAGGAAAGTCCCTTTTCTGACTTTTAACATGAAAAATAAATTAAGCTTTAAGTCCAGGTTTATCAATGCAGTGACTTTGGGGACGCTTTTCTCCCTACACCAAAACAGGAGTTCTAGTAAATATGTAGGTTTCATGATTCTTATACTTTCTCTGGTTGTTTCCCATCCGTTCTTCTTTGGGCAGGCGCACTACTAACATTTGCAGAGACCAAGGCAAGAACTTAAATGAGGGCTCCCTGGCCCACAGTTCATAATGCTTCTCTCCACACCTCTGGTTCTGTTCCTCGTGACAGAGGGCCTTGCGGACATGGGTGCAAACAACCCTGTCCAAGTTTCATTGGCATGCCCCCACCAGAGCCCCCTTGGCCATCTGTTGGGCCCACCTTTGGAAGGATGGGTCTGGGGAAGAGTTCATTAATGGCCCTAGAAGAGGGCTTGGGGTCATTTCAGCAGAGAATTCCAGGGTCCAGGTATCCAGAGCTGACCTGGCAGGTCCTCCTTGTCCTTGGCTCCGCCTGGCTCCTTATTCTCACTCCGTGGGGAGGGGCCCAGCCACAGGAAGGCCTGAGCAGATGGTCCTAAAAGCAGAAGGTATAGGACAGGCACCCTGACTGCCCAGATCTAGGGGTAATACTGCCTTTGTATTTAGTGCTGGGTGCCAGTGCCAGCCATGTCAACTGGGAAGCCAAGAAGCTGCGGCTGCCCTGGGCCCAGAGGACCAAAAAGCATATCCCTGGACCCAATGACAGGCCTCAAAGTGGAACTCAGAGGGACTGGATGCCCTCTCCACCTAAAAATTCTTCCTCTGTTGCCAAAACTTTGTTCTACGTTTTGTTTTCAAAATGATTTTTTTTTGCCAAAATAATTTTTTATTGAAGTATGTTTGATTTATTTACAATGTTGTGTTAATTTCTGCTGTATAGCAAAGTGATTCAGTTATACATATATATATATAAACATTCTTTTTTTTCTGTTTTCTTTTCTATTATGGTTTATCACAGGATATTGAATATGGTTCCCTGTGCTACACAGTAGGACCTTGTTGTTTATCCGTTCTATATATAAAAGCTTACATCCGCTAACCCCAACCTCCCACTCCATCCCTCCCCCAACGCCCTCCCCCTTGGCCACCCCAAGCCTGTTCTCTGTGTCTGTGGGTCTGTTTCTGTTTCGTAGATAAGTTCATTTGTGTCATAGTTTAGATTCCACATATAAGTGATATCATATGGTATTTGTCTTTCTCTTTCTGACTTGGTGGTAATCTCTAGTTGCATTCATGTTGCTGCAAATGACATTATTTCGTTCTTTTTGGGGAGGCGTGGCTTAACCTTTATTTCTCACAGTTCTGGAGATTGGAATTCTAAGATCAAGGTGCGACAGATTCTGTTCTTGGTGATGGACTACTTCCTTGCTTGCAGACAACCACCATCTCACTGTACGCTTACACAACTTCTTCTTTGTGTGCATATGTGGAAAGAGAGACACCTCTGTCTTCTTCCTCTTTTTTTAAAAATTGGAGTGTAGTTGATTTATACTGCTGGGTCAGTTTCTGCTGTACAGTGAAGTGTTTATTTCATTCTTTTTATGGCTGAGTAATACTCCATTGTATATATGTACCACATCATCTTTATCCATTCATCTGTTGATGAACATTTAGGTTGTTTCCATGTCTTGGCTATTGTGAATAGTGCTGCTACAAACATAGGGGTGCGTGTATCTTTTTGAATTATAGTTTTGTTTGGTTGTATGCCCAGGAGTGGGATTGCTGGATCATATGGTAATTCTATTTTTAGTTTTCTGAGGAGCCGCCATACTGTTTTCCACAGTGGCTGCACCAACTTACATTCCCACCAACAGTGTAGGAGGGTTCCCTTTCAGAATGATTTTTTATGTCCGAAATTCCATGGCTCTTGCTTTACATTCACAAGGCAATTAAGTTGGAAAATCTCAAAGCAACTAGGAACAATTTCATAAACAGACAAATCGGTTACAAGAGAGGCTCTCCAAGTTCAGAGGTTGGGGAGAGGGACAAGTAGCCGTGAGGCTAGATGTCCCTCTTTTCAGCCTCTGATGATGAGGCCTCACTCCCTGGGAAAGGTTGAACAGTAACTTCGGTATGTAGGTGCATGGTGAGCTCTGTGTCTGGAATACCTAAGACCTGAATGAACAAAGCAGATCTGGGGTGTATAAGGACTGGAATTTCCAAGAGAAAATAAGCCCTTACTCTTTTAAGGAGAACCCGTGTGTGGACATGGCAGCAAGCTAGTTTTCCAAGTGGAGAAGCCTCAAGCTTCACATCAATTGGGGAAAATGGGGATGGGGTTTCAAAAAGAGGGTGAGAACTCATTTAAATTGGCCACAGGCCACCATGTTTGACACTAGATATGCACTTTCTAAGAAGTCTGGGCATCCATGCTAAATCAGAAAAAAGAACTGAATTCAGGGCTTCTCAGTGTTTTCTTCTGACAGAATATTTTCTCTAATGACAGAAGCCAGTGGCCTTGTACCCAGGAACCGGAGACCATGGCCCAAAGCTACTTGGGGCAAATGCAAATTTTCTTCCAAGCTTTATGCTTTTGAAATGTGTTAAAATGGTACATTCACTTCCATTAAAAGCCTGATTCATTTAATGGAAAGCTCTAAGGATTTTCAGTTCTTCAGGGCTGCAGGTGTGAGGCTTCTGCTTCTGAAAGGAGATCAGAAACAGGCAAGTGATCCAAATCCAAGTGTTCCTGACCTAATGTTGAGACTGATTCATAACAGAAAAGGCTGACTTCAGCCAAGGCACACGGGACCAGTGATGGCTGATGTAAGCTTTCCGTTTCTGAGCTGTGTTTCTCTTGTTGGCCTCAAGCCTCAGCCAGGTCTAGTACACCCGCTGGCCTTGTCTGAGTGGTACCTTGGCATCAAGAGAGAGGCCTGACTCCACCCTTGTGGACCAGGGGAGCATCCCAGAGAAGGAGTTCCAAGGCAGCCAGTGGTGACCAATGGAGAGACAGCAAGCCATCACCTGGCAAACAAGCTAAACATCACCTGGCAAGCAAAAACTGTCCCCAGGACCTTGAGAAGTACTGGAGAGGAAGACAGCTCCTGGGGCCAGATTAGAAGGGAGGGAGAGTGTTTCAAGGCTGTCGTGAGCATGTATGGTACCTTCATGCCAACAACAAACCAAGGGCCCCTCTGAGCAATGAATTCTAGAAAGGCTGGTACCAACCCCACTTGTTACCTTGCTTAGGTGCCTTTGTGCATTACACAGCCTGCACTTAGAGAATGGCACTGGCTGGATGTTCAAGAGAAGGTGACCCTAGAAATAGGGGACCGTATAAGCACCTGGGTAGCAAAAATAACATTTCCCCCACATCTTCCAGCAAAATTGGTGCTCTAGATTAGGAGTCAGCAAGCCATGGGCCGTGGACTAGCTTCACGCCTGCTTTTGTAAATAAATTTTTATTGGAATACAACCACGCTCATTCAGTTAGAGATTGTCAGGCTGCTTTCATGTTCCAACAGCAAAGTTGAGTGGCTGCTACAGAAACCACATAGCCCACAAAGCCTATTTACTATCCGGCCTTTTACAGAAAATGTTGGCTGAACCCTGCTCTAGAGAGAGATGCCGTGTATCTCCTGTGGCTTTTGCTCACCTGTTGGCTCAGTGCTGAGTACCTTTAAAAATTAACTAGCCCTGTTTGAAAAGCTGGGAATCTATCATTGAATCTCAGAGTCAATAACAGAAACACTGAATGTTTCCTATTAGGACTCCCTCTCTCGAATAAAGGACTGATGACTAGAGAAAGAGTAAAGGAAAGGGTTTGCTGCAGTGGGTTTTGCTAGAAACCATTAACTTCCAGTCTTTTCCCTCTCACTCCCGGCCCCTCCCCCCACCCAAATGTTACAAAGCCTTGAAACGTCTTCCACATCCACCCGGTTCATTCTGTTCCACTTCACCAGCCGGTTCAGGCCTTAGCACGCTCCTCCCTGGACCATTTCCACAGCCCTCAAACTAGTTCCCTTGCCTACAGTCTTCTTCCTCTCCGTCCCACAGTTACCAAATTAATGTTCCTAACATGGTGGTGTTGCTTTCTTCCTTCCATGCCGGCTCACTGCCTACAGCAAGAATTTCAACCCTCTGAGGCATCTGAATGACGTGCAGTTTTCATTCAAAGGCACATCACCAACCCGCATAGAATCTGATTCTGTAGAACTGACCTTGGACCCAGGCTATGTGTTTTTCAAAACTTACAGATAGTTCAGAGGCACAGTCAAGGTTAACAACTACTTGCCTACAGGATATGTTTCAAACTCCTTAACCTGGCCTCAACCTACTCCTCCCAACTTGTTCCTAGCACTTTTCTAACCTGTATATACAAAATCTTTTCAATCTATCTTAGACAGCAGAGTGTATACACACACACATTGTGTATATACAAATATATATATATTTGTATGTATGTATATATGAGACTTTTGTGTGTGTATGTATGAGGTATATATATATTTGCATATATGTATATATGATATATGTATATTTGTGTGTGTGTGTATACGAGGTATACTTAGATCAGTGAGAGATAAATGATTATATATATATATTATATGATCATCTTCTATATGCTCCTATAAATATGCTTGTAAATGCATAATTTAATTTTGAAAGAACACATAAAAAACTGGTAATAACAACAAAGTTGTTATTTGTTTGTGTTTAACCAGGAGGCAAAATGGAAGCTCAAGGTAGTGTTTAGAGTTAAATTACAGAAAACGAAAATTAAATTTTCTTGTTTAGATACCCAAGGTTGTAACCTGGGAAATGTAATACCCACACATGTGTTACCTGGTTTAGTGCTCTCAACCACCTCTGCAAGGTTAGTATCATTCCCATTTTACAGAGGGAAAAACCAAGCCTTAGAGAAGTTAAATGACTTAATCAACATTATACGACTTCTCAGGGTTAGAGCTGGGATCTGAACGTAGAGTCCAAAGTTGATGCCTCTTCAGGACTCCAAATTCCCTTTTAAGTGGGGCTTGTCTCAGCACTTCTAAGAGAGGTTCACACATCTGCCAACTAAGAGGGTGGTTGGCTTTTAAGGACCAAATTATGCTCTTGGGTTGAGGGTAGGAGAGACAGAAACAGGGGATGAATGGGAGAAAATAAAGGGAAAAATGTGTACCCCCCACTCCCACCCATCTCTTTTTCCCTTCTTGGAGAAGGGCCTCTTGTCTGATTGGTTCCCTCTCCCTTCAACACAATTCGATCCAGGTGTGTCTCCCACTCTACCCTAATTCCTGGCAAACCAGTGTTTGGGAACCTGATTTGGGAAGGCTTGAGTTGACAGGATAGGCCATGGTTTCATGCAACAGGATGTCTGTTATTGCCACAGTGTACTCCCAAGGGACAGTGACGATCTGGGTGTGCCTTGGTGGTAATTTCCCCCGAAGGCAAATGAGCTATGAGGTCTCAGTTACTTCTGAATAGGACCAAGGAACCACAGGTGAAGCTGCCACCCAACCCAGGATGTGACTACTTATTGTATGAGTGAGTGAGTGAGTGGGTGGATGGATAGATGGATGAAGGATAAATGGTAGATGAGTGGAAAAATAGAAGGATGATGGATTGATAGATGGATGGATGGATGGACAAGATGAGGGATTGTTCTCAGGAGCTCTGCCCGTTCTTCACTGTCCTCTAGATATGGTGGCTTACATCACTTCCTTCTACGCTTGGGGTCACTCAGAGGTGCATCTAGGACTGGATTAAAAAGCAGTCTCCACTCTGTCATAGACTGTTCTCTCCGTTTGACTTCATACAATTCAAAGGATTCTACTCCAGACTGGTTCTGTGTGATTAAAGAGCAACAATGTTCCCTGTGGCAAAAACTTACAGATTGTTTATACAAAAATAAAAAGGATGCCTGAGACTATGGAAACTGGAGGTCTTCTGACCTAATTATGATTAGTAATAGGAGAGCTTCATGTTTACCCAACACTTCTTTTCCCTTGGTGCCAGAGTTACTGAGTCCGTCTTCCCTGTTTTCATGTTTTTTCCTGTTATCCTCCCTCCAGGGTAGTTAACTAATTCCCCCCTCACTCCTTTCCTGCACCTTCCATTCTGGCTGAACTAAACCACTAGGGTCTGATTTTTCTACTTCTTCTCTGAAAGACAGGTTTTAAAATTTCAAACAATAGTTGTGGATTTTTCTATAACTCCTTGCACTTCTCTCAGTTTTTGCTTCATGTATTTTGAAGCTCTATTATGAGGTATACACATGGTTAAGATTATTATGTCATCTTGATGAATTGACCCCTTTGTCATTATGAAATTACCCTCTTTATCTCTGCTAATATTGTTTCTCTGAAATCTACTTTGTCTGGCGTTAATATAACCACTCCAGTTTTCTTTTGACTAGTGTCAGCATGGTATATTATTTTCTATCCTTTTACGTTTGACCTACTTGTGTTTTTGTATTTAAAGTGGATTTCTCATAGATAGCATATAGTTGGGTCTTGGCTTTTTTGTCCAATATGACTATCTCTATTTCAATTTGGATGTTTAGCCCATTTAAATTTGTTGTGATTTTTATAGGGTTAGCTTTACTTCTACCACCTTGCTGTTTGTTTTCTGTCTTTCCCTTCTATTTTTTTGTTCATTTTTCCATCTTGTTCTGACTGTTTTTGGATTAATTGGATATTTTTCATGATTCCATTTTTATCTCCGTTGTTGACGTATTAGCTATAACTCTTTGTTGTGCTACTTCAGTGGTTGCTTTAAGGTTTATGGTATACATCTTTAACTTATCATGGTTTGCCTTCAAGAGATATTATTACCATTTCATGTAAAATATGAGGACCTGGGCTTCCCTGGTGGCGCAGTGGTTGAGAGTCCGCCTGCCGAGGCGGGGGACACGGGTTCGTGCCCCGGTCCGGGAAGATCCCCCATGCCGCGGAGCGGCTGGGCCCGTGAGCCATGGCCGCTGAGCCTGCGCATCCGGAGCCTGTGCTCTGCAACGGGAGAGGCCACAACAGTGAGAGGCCTGCGTACGGCAAAAAAAAAAAAAAAAGTGAACATATGAGAACCTTATAACAACTATTTCTATTTCTCCCCTCCCAGCCTTTGTGTTATTGTCGTCATACATTTACTTCTACGTAATGGCATTGTTATTATTTTTGTTTTGAATAGTCAATTATCTTTTAAAGAGATTTAACTAAGAAGAAAAAGGTCTTTAAATTGCCTATGCAGGGAATTCCCTGGAAGTCCAGTGGTTAGGACTCAGTGCTTCCATTGCAGGCGGGCACAGGTTCGATCCCTGGTCGGGGAACTAAGATCCTGCAACCTGCCAAAAAAAAATGACCTGTGTAGTGTCATTTGTGATGCTCTTTATTCCTTTATGTAGATCCAGATTCCCCTCTGCTATCATTTTCCCTCTGCTTGTCAGACTTCCAATAATATTCCTTATAAAATAAGTCTGCTGGTGGTGAATTCTTTCAGTTTTTGTATATCTGAAAAAATATTTCCCCTAACTTTCTTTTTTCCTCTTTTTATTTTTTAAATCTATTTATTTATTTGGTTGCACCGGGTCTTGGCTGCGGCAGGCGGGCTCCTTAGTTATGGCATGCAGCCTCCTTAGTTGTGGCATGCGAACTCTTAGCTGCGGCGTGCACGTGGGATCTAGTTCCCCGACCAGGGATCGAACCCGGGCCCCCTGAATTAGGAGCTCAGAGTCTTATCCACTGCGCCACCAGGGAAGTCCCTCTTTTTTCCTCTTATAATTCTTTTTTTAAAAAGATACTGGTTTTTTGGAGCCATTTTATGTTCACATCAAAATTGAGAGGAAGGTACAGAGATTTCCCATATACTCCTTGCCTCCACACATGCATAGCCTCCCCCATTATCAACACCCCTGATTAAATGGTACATTTGTTGCAATTGATGAACCTACACTGACACATCGTAATCACGCAAAGCCCACAGTTTACCTTAGGATTCACTCATGGAGTTGTACATTGTATGGTTTTGGATAAATGCATGATGACATGTAACCACCATTATAGTATCATACAAAGTATCTTCACTATTCTAAAAACCCTCTATGCTCTGCCTATTCATCCTTTTCCCCCTTCCCCAACCTCTGGCAACCACTGATCTCTTTACCATCTCCATAGTTTTGCCTTTTCCAGGGTGTCATGGTTGGAATCATACAGTACATAGCCTCTTCAGACTGGCTTCTTTCACTCAGAAATATTTATGGGTTTTTTATATGGCTCAATAGCTCGTTCTTCTTAGCACTGAATAATAGAACATTGTCTACATGTATCACAGTTTATTCATTTACCTTTTGAAGGACGTCTTGATTGCTTCCAAGTTCTGACAATTATGAATAAAGCTGCTATAAACATCCATGTTCAAGGTTTTCTGGACATAAGTTTTCAGCTCCTTTGGGTAAATACCAAGAAATAATGATCGCTGGATCATATGGTAAGACTATGTTCAATTTTGTGAGAAACCATCACACTGTCTTCCAAAGTGCTGAACCGTTTTTACATTCCCACTGGAATGAGAGTTCCACACCCTCACTAACATTTGGTGTCATCAGCATTGCCGATTTTGGCCATAGTAATAGGTACATAGAGGTATCTTATTGTTTTAATTTGCATTTTCCTGTTGACATGTAATGTGGAGCATCTTTTCAAATGCTTATTTGCCATCTGTATATCTTCTTTGGTGAGGTGTCTGTTAAGATCTTTGGCCCACTTTTTAAATTGGGTTGTTTGTTTGCATATTGTTCAGTTTTAAGGGGTTTTTTTGTGTGTGTGTATTTTGGATAACAGTCTTTTATCAGTTTTGTCTTTTGCAAATATTTTCTCCCTGTCTGTGGCTTGTCTTCTTATTCTCCTGACCATTTTTGAAAGATACTTTCATTGGGTATGGAAGTCTAGTTTGACAGTTGGTTTCTTTTTCTTTTTAGTACTTTAAAGATGTCGTTCTACTGTCTTCTAGCTTACTTTGTTTCTAACAAGAAGTCTGTCATCTTTATTTTTGTTTCTCTGGAATAATGTCTTTTTCTCAGCTGCCTTTGATTTTCTGTTTATCGCTGGCTTGAAGCAATTTGATTACGATATGCCTTAGTGACGTTTTCTTCATGTTTTTGTGCTTGGGGTTTATTGAGCTTCATTGGGTCTGTCAGTTTATAGTTTTCATCAAATTTAGAACTTTTTTGGCTATTACTTCCTCAAATATTTTTGGCTCCCTGCCCATCCCACGCTCCATTTCAGGGACTCCAGTCACTAAATTACATGTCTGTTAGGGCACTTAAAGTTATCCCACAGTTCACTGATGCCCCAATTTTTTTTTTTTTAGTCATTTTTCTAAGTTTAATCTTGAATTGTTTCTATTGCTCTATCTTCACATTCACTGTTCTTTTCTCCTGCAATGTATAATCTGCTATTAATATTAGCAAGTGAATTTTTCGTCTTGGACATCACAGTTTTCATCTCTAAAAGTTCAGTTTGGGTTTATTTTATATCTTTCATGTCTCTACCTATCATATTCAGTCTTTCCTCTAGCTTCTTGAAATATGGAATATAGTCATAATAAGTTAAAGAAAATATTATTGTAGGGCTTCCCTGGTGGCGCAGTGGTTGAGAGTCTGCCTGCCGATGCAGGGGACGCGGGTTCGTGCCCCGGTCCAGGAAGATCCCACGTGCCGCGGAGCGGCTGGGCCCGTGAGCCATGGCCGCTGAGCCTGCGCGTCTGGAGCCTGTGCTCCGCAGCGGGAGAGGCCATAACAGTGAGAGGCCCGCGTACCGCCATATATATATATATATATATATATATATATATATATATATATATATATATATATATATATATATATATATATATATATATATATTATTGTATATGAATTCTATCATTTGTATTCTTTCTGAGTCAGCTTTGATGGATTGATTTTTCTCTTCATTCTGGATTAATTTTCCTGCATTTTTGCATGCCTGGTACTTTTTGTTGGGATGCCAAACATTGTGAATTTTACCTTCTTGGATGTTGAGTATTTTTGTATTCATGTAAATATTCTTGAGCTTTGTTCTGGAATGCAGTTAAGTTACTTGGAAACAGTACTGTAGGGGAGCAAAACTTGCCACCCCGAAATGTCTCTTTGGCATGCGGACTGTTTTGAACAAAAACAGTCAAGGCCCAAAAGACTCAGGAAGAAATTTTGACCCCTCCCTAAAAAATTTTTACATAAAGGGTCTGCTTCTGGAATAGAGCTATCACCAGAGATCTCTGCAAAGATATGGGCTAGGATGGTGGGGGAAACTCTAGGCAGGGCCTAAAGATCAGAGTTCCATTGTCTCCGCATGGCTTTTCCAAACATTTGCTTTTCCATCTTCATGTCGATTGCTTTCCTCGCCTTTGAAGTCCCAAACCACTACTCTCAACATCCTCTTTTGTCTTTAGCTGAAGATGGTATTTAAGGTGAGGGCTTAGGCCATTTTGGTGAGTTACTCAGCTTTCCTGGGTCTCTCCCATGTATACATGTTACTAAACTTCTGTTTAATTTTTCTCCTCTTAATCTGTCTCATGTCAATTTAATTCTTAGACCAGCCAAAAGAACTAGAAGGATAGAGGAAGATTTCTTCCTCCCCAACAGTTTGATAATTTCATGTCTTATTTTTCACTTTTGTTAGGCTGGGCAGGTCAGAGATGCATTTAATTTACTTTTTTAAAAAATATATATATTGGTTGCACTGGGTCTTAGTTGCTAGTTGCAGCTCACAGGCTCCTTAGTTGTGGCTTACCATCTCCTTAGTTGTGGCATGTGAACTCTTAGTTGCAGCATGCATGTGGGATTTAGTTCCCTGACCAGGGATTGCACCTGCATTGGGAACATGGCGTCTTAACCGCTGAGCCACAGGGGAAGTCCCTGCATTTAATTTAGAGTTAATTTTTTTCCCCAAGGCAAGACCCTCCTTGGTACTCTGATCAGTGCCTCCTGAATTATGAGATTTTCCACTCTGGCTGCTGGGAGCAGGCATTGTTCTTGGCCCTATGAGCTCTGAGCCCTGTTCCCTCAAATCCTTTTGGGTGGTTCTTTCCCTGGTTTCAGCAGGAGTCTTCACATGCCTTGGCTGGCCAGTACTCAAATGAATACTCAAGGGAGACCCTCTGCATATCTTCATAGTTCTGTCTGTGTGCAGCTCTCTCCTCTGCTACTCCGCCCTGTGAGGTCTAGCTGCCATAGCTGCCCTGCAGCCCATCTCTGTTCACTAAACACAGGGAGACTCCCAGGCTCTGCCTGGGTTCCCCTCCATATGTCACAGATGAAAAACTTTCTTCAGGCAATGAGCTAGGTAACTGTAGGGCTCACCTCACGTGTTGCCATTGTTTCAAATATTTTATCCAATTTTTTAGTTGTTTTGCATGGGAAGATAAATTCAATCCTTGTTATTCCATTGTGAATAGAACAGAAGTCCTGTTTAACTGATGTTAAACATCAGTTAAACAGGACTGATGGGAATGAACAGAGGACCTTTGCACTGATGGGAATGAACAGAGGACCTTTGCACTGATGGGAATGAACAGAGGACCTTTGCACTGATGGGAATGAACAGAGGACCTTTGCACTGATGGGAATGAACAGAGGACCTTTGCACTGATGGGAATGAACAGAGGACCTTTGCACTGATGGGAATGAACAGAGGACCTTTGCACTGATGGGAATAAACAGAGGACCTTCCCATATAGTGGTCCATGGCTGTGAATCCTCAAAGCGGCCCAGCAGGTCTATCCCTTTGGGCACTCAAGTGCAAACCCACCTGACCTGTGTACTTTTTAGAGGCAAATGTTATATAGCACCCTCAAATTGACAGCCAAACATTGTGCCTGAAACAACAACAAAAAAGGGGTGAAAATCAGTTGATATTTAACAAGACAGACCTACTCCTGTAAGACCATACTGGTCTATATCCTTCCCCAAGACAAAAGTGAGGTGTAACCTGGAATTGACAGTACCCGAAAAAGCTATCAGTGGTGAATCCCTAGACCCTTAGTAGAATAATATCCCACACTGTCATATCTTAATGGTTTAGCCCACAGTCTATTCCCCTTTGTTAGGCCATCTCTTTTTTTTTTTTTGTGGTACGCGGGCCTCTCACTGCTGTGGCCTCTCCCGATGCAGAGCACAGGCTCCAGACGCACAGGCTCAGCGGCCATGGCTCATGGGCCCAGCCCCTGCGCGGCATGTGGAATCTTCCCGGACCGGGTCACGAACCTGTGTCCCCTGCATCGGCAGGCGGACTCTCAACCACTGCGCCACCAGGGAAGCCCAATAAAGCTGTATTTTAAGTGTCTTGTTTTTCTACTGGGTAGTAGGTACACATATGACCATTACTTTATATTCTAAAATTTTTATATTTCTGAAAATTTTTCAAATTAAAAAATGTTAATAACCAAAGTTAAATTTAATTAAAAGAATCCAAGTGATCTGAAAGAAAGAGGTACTAGCTATTGTGAAGGAAAGGACTTTTTTTGCTTGGTTTATAACTAAAAATAGCATTAAGGATCTTTTTAAATTTAAAAATGCATCTATGAAATGAGCACAAGAAAATGTAATAGGTGGGACTTCCCTGGTGGCGCAGTCGTTAAGAATCCACCTGCCAGTGTCGGGGACACGGGTTCAAGCCCTGGTCCAGGAAGATCCCACATGCCGCGGAGCAGCTAAGCCCGTGCGCCACAACTACTGAAGCCTGAGCTCTAGAGCCCACGAGCCACAACTACTGAGGCTGTGTTCCACAACTTGTGAAGCCCATTCACCTAGAGCCCATGCTCCGCAACAAAGAGAAGCCACCGCAATGAGAAGCCTGTGCACCACAATGAAGAGTAGCTCCCGCTCGCCGCAACTAGAGAAAGCCCGCACACAGAAACGAAGACCCAGTGCAGCCAAATATATAAATATAATTAATTAATTAATTTTTTAAAAAAGAAAATGTAATAAGAACTACCTTTGGAGAATAGAAATACTTTCAACTTCACACGTTCTTTATTGCTTGAACTTTTTTTTTAAACATGAGCAGAAATTGCTTTAAAAAAAATAAAAGGACCTATGATTCTACCAGTCTAACAACACTATTTTCATTTTCATTAATTCCTTTTCAGACTTTGCCCACACACATATATACTGTGCTTAGTCGCAATTATATTGCACATATATTTTATAGTCTACTATTTTCACTTAATCATGTGCGATAATATCCGTAAATGTTTCTCCATTTCTATATAGACTAAATAGTCATCATTTTAACGGCTGCATAATGTTCAGTTGTGTTGATGCATAGTGGCCCACAGCAGTTTCTTATTTTGGACATTGATGTTGCTTCTAAATTTTAGATATTGAAATAACTTCATGATAAATATACTCGTGGAGGTTTTTGTTTATGTTAAATATAACCTTAGCAGAATACCAGGGGTGCAATTACTAAGTCAGGGGGCGTGACCATCCGCGTGGCCTTTGCCATGTAACCCATAGAGCTTTCCCTTTGTCAATAGCTATTTACTTAAAGCCCTGGGTCCTCCCAAACGCCTAGGAATCTTCATTTTAGAAATAATATATTTTGGGCTTGTTTTTGTTTTACTGGGTTGTGGGGAGGCTAAAGAAGACAGCTGGGAGGAGATGGGCCAACCCCAGTTTGCCCAAAGAAATGTCTATTTTCTAAGTGGCATGAAGAATTTAGGAGTAAGACAGACAACTCATTTCTTTCTTTTTAAAAAAGAATATTTATTTATTTATTTCGTTGCACCGGGTGTTAGCAGGCTGGCTCCTTAGTTTCGACAGGCAGGCTCTGTAGCACGTGGGCTTCTTAGTTGTGGCATGCGAACTTTTAGTTGTGACATGCATGGGGGATCTGACCAGGGATTGAACCCGGGCCCCCTACATTAGGAGTGCGACATCTTATCCACTGCGCCACCAGGGAAGTTCCTAAGGCAGACCTCATTTCTAATCTTGACTGCTAGTGGCAAGGTGTGTGACCTTAGCAAAGTGGCTGGCCCTCTGTAAGACTCAGTTTCTTCTCTGAAATAGAGATATCAACTGTATCTACCTCTCAGGTCTGCTCTGAGGATGAGGTGAGAAAACGCATCTCAGTGCTGGACATAGTCCTTGGCCCATAGTGAGTGCTCCGAGGATATGAGCTGATTTTAAGATCAGCAAAAGATGTTCCTCCCAAGACCGCGCCTCAAGGGCACAGAGCCCAGCCCTGATGAGGCAAAGGCTGCCGAAGCTGGACCCGCAGAGCTTCCTGGTAGCAAAGTAGATTCCTGGATGAGGGGCTGATATTTTCAATGGCTCTGATGCTGGTGAAAATTAAGTGATTGAAGGAAGCCAGGGGGCAGGGGTAGAATGCAAAGAATCTTCTCTGGACTTGTGAGTCTGTATTATCTGTTTTAGCCCAAAATGAGAAGAAAGCGGTGTGCATTGAGCAACTATTACGTCCCAGGTGTTTTACATGCACTTTCTCCCCCAGGTCTTCCTGCAGTGATGAGGAGAACTTAGAGTCTTCTAGGTGACCTGGGCTTGATCCTAGCCCTGACCCATGAGCTGGGGAACAGCACCGAACTATATGTAATGTTTCCTAATGTGTAAAATGGGGGATGGGAAGACACCATTTCTGTAAAGCGCCTGGCACATAGGCACACAGTGGTAGCTATAATCGGAAACTTGCCCCTGGTCGCACAGCTAGAAAGTGGCAGTGCTGGCATTGGGGCTGGGTCTCCTGCCTCCAAAGCCCACAGTCTGTCACCACATCACATTTTATCTCTTTGCAAATACTGTGTGATACAAAATACTCGAGAAATACTTTTACGGTGATTCAAATGAAGGATTCTTCTGGGCGTTTTGTATTCTGTTCAGAGTGTTCTATAATCATGAAATTCATCTCTCCAGTCACTTCTGAAAGTTTCCTTTCTTATACAAGAGCTTAAAAAGAATGGAGTCCCCAAAATGTAGGAAGACTTCCTTGAGATCAGAGCAGCCAGCCAGGAACAGAAATGCAGTCACCTGGAACTCTCCCCGCCTCTTCCTGGAATTACAAGACATTCACAAGAGGGGAAGCAAGTTCAGAGAAAAGGGAAACCTCATTTTAGAGGCTTGGGGATGTTCACTACACCTTGTTGAACCTGTTTGGCTAATAGATAAGGAAACTGAGGCCCAGTCAGTCACGTTGGTCATAACTGCTCCATGCTTTCGTGTCTGAAACAGAATTACTAACCACCCTTGGGTTTCTGGTAAACAGTGTTTAAGGTTTAGCATCAATATGAGCGATTGTATATGAGAACGTCTCTTGGTTGTGCAGTTAAATTACCACCTTCCTAAAGTAATCCTTGCCTGGACTACATTGTGGCTGGAGCAGTCCATTGCACGTGAAATGCCCATGGGCTCCACAGGCGTGCAGAGGTCTGAATTAGGGGAAAGATGTGCCACTTGTCAAGATGCAAGGAAACTTCATTTCATCCTTTCATCCTTCTGGTACCAGACTCAATACAGGGTCAAAGAACTCCTCTTTGCAGTGGTCCCCATGTGAGGGGCTTGATTCATCATGCTAGGTTTCTTTTTAGCCTGTTGGACCAGAGTAGGGGCTGCTTAGGAGAGGAAGTCTAGGCTTAAAGAACTGGCTCTGCCCATAGTAGGTACCTGATCTGGAAGGTGGGTGTAGTAATATCTACATCCAGTCCTATGGCTTTTATACAGTCTATAGGCTGATGCCTCCCAAATTTGAATCTCCAATCCCAGCTTCTCCCCTGAGCTCTAGATTCGTTTATATGACTGTCTCCTGGACCTCTGCTCTTGGACGTCCAATAATCAACAGACTTCAAACAGAACTTTCCATTCCCCGCCCCTCCAAGCCTGCTCCCCCCCGACCACCCCATCTGCCTCTTCTCTGTAACACCATCAGTTTTAACCCACCTGCTCAGGCCAAAGACCCAGGAGTGCTGACTTCTTTTCCTTTCCATTCCACACTTAATCCATCAGCTAATTCTGCCAGCTTTCCCTGCAAACTACATGTAGAACCTGACCATTTCTCACCACATCTACTATTTCCACCTTGTCCCAGCATCTTTTTTTGGCAGAACCTATGAATCCCTGTATCCAAATAATGTTTTTAAATACCTAAAATAAAATACTGAGGATTACAAAGGAAACCAATCATATTGAAATACAGTTATCAAAATATTGTAAAGAATAAACTTGTGATATATTAATAGAAGTGCTTTATTAGTACCACATGAAATGAAAAGATCTAGTGGCAAGTCTAATAACTATTATAATTCCAAGGTAGTGTTGAAGATAGACAATGTTTCTAGACCTGCAGTAACTGTATATAATGTGATATAAAAACATCTGTGATTTCTAGTGGTGTCAAAGTCACAGGCAATGCTTGTATTGTGATTTGTTGCCTACATTGATCATTGAAGGAAAGGATAAATTTAGTTAGAGGGTAATGAAAACAAAGAGATATATATATATATATACATATATATGTGTATATATATATACACATATACACACACATATATATATGTATATATATATATACTATCCCCCCTCTTCCCCGCTCCCATCTAAGTGCATGAACTCCCTGAATTCCGGATGGGAATATCTGATCAAGTCTACACTGCCAGTGTCTCTGGCTTGGAGTTTTGCAGGAGCCTCCAGGCTCCAACCTGGCCACCCTCTGTCCCCTGCAGTCTACACAGCAGTCCCAGGGATCCCCTCCCTGTGTGTCATATTAGATCATTGCCCAGCTTCAGATACTCCGACAATGTCCTGTCACCAAAAATAAAACCCGAAGTTCTCACCACAGCCAGCGCGGCCCTACGTGATCCAGGCCCTGGCTATCTCTCTTCTCCAAGAACAGGGCACCAGGCCGGAGGAAGGCCTGTGGGTGCCGAGCCCACCTCCTTGGAAGGCATCAATGAATCTGCTCTCACAGCACACTCCCACCCCAGACTGAGGACCCCCCTCCCACGGCCCACGGTGCTCCCCACGAGAGGCGTGTTGGGAAACACCTTTCCAGAAGGGTACTAGCTTAGTCCATTTGGGCAGCTATAACAGGATACCACAGCCTGGGTGGCTTCTAAGCTACAGAGTCTTATTTCTCAGAAGTTCTGGAGCCTGGAAGTCCAAGATCAAGGTGCCAGCATGGTCGTGACCTGGTGAGGGCCCTCCTCCTGTTCATGGCCGGCAGTTTCTCACGTGTCCTCGCGTGGAGGAAGGGGCAGGCAAGATCTCTGGGGCATAAGCTCCACTGCGAGGGCTCTACCCTCATGACCTAATGACCTCCCAAAGGCCCCACCCCCTAATACCATCACCTTAGGGGTTGGAACATCAACATGGGAATTTTAGGGAGACGTAAACATTCAGACCATAGCAGGTACTACTGCCCGTAAGCAGCAGTGTTCTGCTGTTCCTCCAGTAACTGACTCTGGTATGGGCTTAGAAGGCCGTTCTGGTCTTGGCCCGGTTCTGGGCCTTGTTCTCTCCCCGTCTGACTCACCTGATCTCTCAACTTTAAGTCTCTGCAGAGCCCTGACCACCTCCAACTCCCTCCACCCGTCATGCTGCCTGTGCCCAGGTCTCCTAGGGAGCCGCCTGAAGGGCTAGCCTGTCGGCCACAGGAGAAACCAGCCCCCCCCCTCCTTTAATGGCCTCCTACAACTTGAAGCAAATAAAGGCAATGATCTAGCCCAAGTCCCAGCCTGATTCACCAGGTTCAGTTCCCAGTTGTTGACATTTCCTTTCCGGGGCTCTCAGGAAGCAGGGCTGTATGGAGTGGTTGGATGGGGCTGGCCTGGGCCGTGTGGAGTCATAGATCAGGATCTGGGGTGAAGCTGGGCATCTTCAAACAGGGCCGGGCTGAGAGGAAGATACTAGGCCAAACAACAGGCCTGCCCCAGCTCAGGCCACCTTAACATAAAAAGGTGAGAGTACTGACAGAGGCCACAGACCATATACCTCAGCATTTGAAAGTGATAAATCAAGCTAACGAAACGTGAATTAAAATATGTTCTGTCCTCCTCCCTTGACAAATATACCTTCATGACAAGAAGGAAAGCCAGGCTGAGATTTAGGATGTTTACCCTCCTCAAGGTTTGAAGTCCACATAGGGCAGCACGGCCCCCAACCCCCAACCTGTAGGTCTCCCTGCCCTGTTTTCCTTCCACTCCCAGCTCTGTCTCACACCATGCAGGGCCTTAGATGAATGCACCTCCACACCCCGCCCTGCACACACACAGCACCCTCGCCCCCGCCAACACAAGCCGCTGCCCTCAGCCCCCTCCCAGCCAGAGGTAAGCACAGCAGCTGTGCAATCTGAAAAACAGGTCATGCAGGCCCTGCAGTAGCACTTGGAGACCCTTGGGCAGGGAATTTGGGAGTTCCTGGTACCCTGAAGATGGTCTAGTAGGGAGGCTCAGGTTCCGGGCGGGCATAGCCACTTGGCCCCATGAACTTCTCAGCCCACGGGAAAGGGGAGGACCAGAGCAGTCCCATGAAGTGTAAGGCCCAGGATGAGTGCCCTCTTCCCCAGGTCTAAGGGCAGTCTGTCCCTGAGCCCACAGCTGAGCAGGCAGACCTGGTAGGGTACTGGAGAACGGAGCCTAGAGAGCTTGCCCGGGGCAGGGAAAGGGACGTGAAAATCTGTTCAGAGGGTGCTAGGGACAGAGCTGCTAAAGCTTCACAGGCAAATCCAGCTCATTTTTGGCTGTTTCCAAAAACCTGCCCTTAAAGATTTTGCTCTCATTGAGGATCTAAAAAAGAATCCCCTGCAAATATTGGATTGGCCAAAAAGTTCTTACAGAAAAACCCAAACAGGATGTATGTATATGTATATATATAGCTGATTCACTTTGTTATACAGCAGAAACTAACCGCACAATTGTAAAGCAATTATACTCCAATAAAGATGTTTAAAAAAGAAAAGAAAAGAAAAACCCAAACAAACTTTGGGCCAACCTAATAGTTTCAGAACATTCTATTGTAAAAATACTAGTATGTTGGTGAAAAATAAGTTTTGTTGCTTGATGATTTCACCTTTCATAAAATATTCTATCCATCCAATTTAAAAATCAGCAGGGTATTTAAAACTCTTTCAATAAACACAGGCAAGAACAATGAACCTCGAATTGTTGTTAATCTTGTTTTAAATTGAAGTATTGTTGGTTTACAACGTTCCAGCTGTACAGCAAAGTGATTCAGTTATATATATATATTCTTTTTCATTATGGTTTATTACAGGATAATGAATATAGTTCCCTATGCTATACAGTAGGTCCTTGTTGTTTATCTATTTTATATGTGGTAGTGTGTATCTGTTAACCCCACATTCCTAATTTGTCCTTCCCCGCCCTCTCCCCTTTGGTAAGCATGTTTGTTTTCTATGTCTGTGAGTCTATTTTGGCACTGATGTTAACCTTGTTTTCAAATTATGACCAGTTCAAGGGAGCAATACCAAGGGAAATGGGAATAAAAAGTTAAAGTAATTTTGAAAAAATAAGTGAAGTGGGATAAATATAGGAAGAAACAGAGATGTATGCATAGACTATGAGAAAAAGAAGCACAAAAGACCTATATACACAAATGAATATTCTTACACTGGTGCCTTTTAAGACACTGTTGCTAAAGATTTTAAAACAATGTTGCATTTTTACAACCAGAGGCACCAATAGCCATATCATCCCTCATCTCTAAGTACTTGCCCTGCGAGTTGTATGAACTTGTGTGACAGGTTTCTGGCTTCTCAACCCTTTCTAGAACTGTCTGGGCATGAACCTCTAGCCCCAGATCATGGAGGTGGTTCATCTTATTTCATAGTCACATAAAAGCATTAAGCAGGTGTTAGGAGTTAGGCATCTAAATCAGCAGGACTCTCTTTTGCCCCTATAACAATCTGTCATCCATAGTAACTAATTTTTAGATAGGACTGGATCTTTTTTTTTTAATAAGTTTATTTATTTATTTATTTTTGGCTGCGTCAGGTCTTCGTTGCTGCGCTCGGGCTTTCCCTAGTTGTGGAGAGCGGGGGCTAGTCTTCGTTGCAGTGCGTGGGCCTCTCGTTGCGGTGTCTTCTCTTGTTGCGGAGCATGGGCAATAGGCACACGGGCTTCAGTAGTTGTGGCACGAGGGCTCAGTAGTTAGGCTCGCGGGCTGTCGAGCGCAGGCTCAGTAGTTGTGGTGCAAGGGCTTAGTTGCTCTGCGGCATGTGGGATCTTCTTGGGCCAGGGCTCAAACCTGTGTCCCCTGCATTGGCAGGCAGATTCTTAACCACTGCGCCACCAGGGAAGTCCCTGGACTGGAACTTTTTAATACGTGATATCATACCCTCTCTATTGGTCCTCCCTATAGCCCTATAGCTAAGGGCAATTTCCCATCCTTGAGATACAGATAAACAGAAGAAGAGAACAGTGAAGCTGCTTGCCTGGGGTCTGAGAGCAAGTTAGTTACTGGCAGAGCCAGGACAGGAACCAGGAAGCTCCCAGGTCTCTGCCTCCTGGTTCTGTGGGCTTGCCCCTTTGCCTGACACCCTCCTTCCCCATCCTCCACCTTCCCCTCCTGCTGTCAGTGGAGAAGAGCTCAGGGTATCCGAGAGCCACGTGACTTGGGTGTGGATGCCCAACAGTGACAACAGGGAGACATGATTCTGGGCTCTTCTGATGAGGGGGTGTGAGTGTAACCAGCTGTATGTGGCAGGGGAGGACCTAAGAGGCAGCTCTGGGAGGACCTGTTTCCAAGAAGCAGAGAAAAAAACGGGTCCAAAGGTGCTTTGAAATTAAACACATGACATCCAGATGGGCTGAATATGGAAACAAAATAATAGCCATGCTTTAGGAAATCACCATCCTCGCCATGTCTGAAGACACTGGCCCAGATTCAAAGGGAAAGAGGGAGGGAAGGGGCAAACCAAGGAGGCCAAACTACTGCTTTGAGCCAGGATTGCCCCTGAGGAGAGGCACCAGGCCACCGTTCTTAGCTGCAGCTAACTGTGCCTGCTGCACGAGCCACAAGTAACTCAGGAGGCCTTGAGAGTCAGAGCTTAATAAACGCGTGTCAGGTGGGAGAATGACTGCTGGGCGGCCTGATGGGTGGCGGGAGGGACCAGAATGAAGTCAGTGCTTTGCCATCAGGGTTTCCACAGGCAGAGGGATCTGGCTGCACTTGCTCATCTGTATCTCTGGAACTGCATTTTCAGGTTGGGATATTGGATTCTGCCTTTAACCAATTTTTTTTTTTTTTTTTGCGGTACGTGGCCCTCTCACTGCTGTGGCCTCTCCTGTCGCGGAGCACAGGCTCCGGACGCGCAGGCTCAGCGGCCATGGCTCACAGGCCCAGCCGCTCCGTGGCATGTGGCATCTTCCCAGACCGGGGCACAAACCCGTGTCCCCTGCATCGGCAGGCGAACCCCCAACCACTGCGCCACCAGGGAAGCCCTTAACCAAATATTTTAATTTTTATTTTTAAGTTGAAGTGGGAATTGAATAAGAGCAGCTGAAATCCGGTGAAGAAATTCCCTCAGTACAGCTGGGTGAATGAAGTCATCTGACCTCTCATCTCTCTCCAAACCCTCCTATCCCCCAGCAGCCCAGACAGAGTACAGACTGTTCTCACGAGTCCTCTTCGGGGAAAATTTATCCTCCCTCTGAGGTCATATTTACAGAACCTTAGGCACCTGGCAGGTCATACCTGCCTTGGCAGCTCTGAAAAGCTACAGACATTAGGGTGGGGAACCCACCACTCCAAAGCCACATCTAAAAAAAGAAAAAGCCACATCTAAACCTTTGTTTGATTTTATCTAGCCCTTGACAAGAAGTTACAAAAACATTGACCCCTGACTTGGGTGTCATAGGCCTTTGTTGTTTAGCTTTAAGGGTACTTTTGTCCATGTGGCAGTAGAAGAGGACTGGTCTTGGAGTCAGAAAACCTGGGCTCTGTTCCCAGGTGAGACATTTCATCCATTTGAATCTGAGTTTCCTTATTCATGAAATGATATGATTCTCTAAACAGGTAACGCACCTGAGCATTCTCTTCAGATGCTGACTACTAGTTATGATAATACTTATTAAATGCCTTCTAGACGCTAGGCACTGTTCCAAGAGCTTTACATGAACCAACTCATTTCATCTTCGTAACATCACTGTGAAGGGGTGGGGCATCGTCATTACCCTAATTTCTAGATAAGGGAACCGGGATGCCAGCCCAAGGCCACTCACCCAGGAAGTGGAAGCCTTCAGATGCAAGCCAAATAATCTGGCTGCGGAGCCTGCCCTGCACGTACTATACACGTGCTTATGAGTATCACTGCCATCACTGTCTGACTGTAACTTAGTCAAGCCTGTTGGTATTGGAGGGGGTAGCTGGGTGGCATTAGCACTGACATCACCACCAAAGGCTGATTTCAAAACTTGTACAAAGTCCACCATTATTGCTTGTATCTGTGTTTGCTGAAACCATTGATAGAGATGTTTTTGTAGATTGGTGGCCCATGAGGTTGTCACAGAAAAGGAAACTGAGGTTCAAAGAGGTGAAGAGCCTTAGACCATGGTCACCCAGCCAGAGAACAGCACTGGTGGGATTCCAACCAAGTCCCCAGAACCCCTGCATCTGCCCTCACATCAGGCCACCTCTTCTTGTCTGTGCATTCCCACTTAGATCCTGAGCTCAGGCAAGCTGGACACTGGGACAAAGTGAGGAACACACTTTTCTCCTGTTACTGGGGTTCTACGTGAATAAAAAGCAATACACTAACAAATGTAAGGTAGATAGCTAGTGGGAAGCAGCCGCATGGCAAAGGGATATCGGCTCGGTGCTTTGTGACCGCCTGGAGGGGTGGGATAGGGAGAGTGGGAGGGAGGGAGACGCAAGAGGGAAGAGATATGGGAACATATGTATATGTATAACTGATTCACTTTGTTATAAAGCAGAAACTAACACACCATTGTAAAGAAATTATACCCCAATAAAGATGTTAAAAAAAAAGAAATAGCAAAAAAAAAAAGCAATAGTTTAATGAGATGGGTGTGGTGAGGCAGAGATCATTTTGGAGCACAGGGTACTGTCTGGGAAAGGAAGACAGGGACAGGACTCAACAATGGGGTCAGGGTAGGGGGCTGTGCAGTGATCAGAGGGCAGCACAGGACACCAGAGGCAAACGTGCCCCACTCCGCAGGCTTCCCTCAGGCCAGCCCGGTGTTGAGAAGAGGTTTGAAATGAATGTGTTTACCCCACCATGGCCCTGCCACGTGGCTCCTCTCCCCAAGGGAGTGTGTTCCTGGTACACATAGCACAAGTGGTTCCTCAGGTGGGATCTGGTCTCTGGGCTCACCTTGGTATGTCTGCAAGTTCCATCTTCTCTGCTTTAGAAAGCTAGAAACACACTTTTCTTTGAATGGGCAAGTCCCACCCACACTATTTAAAAATAAGAGTGAGCAAAAACAGCAAGCTGGGCTCCCAGACACCAGTGTTTTTCATCCTGGCCCCAAAATCCAGGGGGGTGATTGCCAAAGGCTCTTTCAGTTGCCTAAACGTGATGTCCACCTCAGACCATCCAAAGACGTTGTTCAGAATAGCCCCAGACAGGAGCCCAGGGCGTTTTGAGCAACTCAGGAGCTCAACTGAGTCACAGCTTTGACTGTGGTCAAGACTGTTTTTTTTTTTAGGCCAAGACTGTTCATCTAAATAAGGCACAAGAAAAGCTGGTGTTTTAAGCCATTGGAACAAGATGAAAATAGCTCCCCAGCCTCCCTCTCCCTCACTTTTCCACCTCCAACACCTGACACAGAAGTCACCGGGCCCGCCTCCAGGGCTCCATAATCCAAACTGTGGTGAAGGGGAAACCCTCCACAAGGGCGGGCCTTGGACCGCTGGGCCTTCAGATCCAAACGTCTAAGATGTGAAAGACAGCACGTGTAGGGCTCTGATCACCCCCTATGAGGGCGCCAGCTGACCAAGCTGAATGACGTCCCATCAGCCATGGGCTGTGTCTGGCTGATGAGCCAAAGTAGCTGCCTTTTCTGGAGCATAGGCGCAGTAGAGATTGACATTAGACACTCACTGCTAACGTCAGGTTGGAAAGAGCAGCCACCCTGAGCAGAGGAGCAAATTGGAGACAGACAGTGACTGTACTCATCAAACGCCATTAAACTGTGGGCTCCATGAGGACAGTGCCACATCTACCCCATTCACTGTCCTTCCCAACACTCAGTGCCTGGCCCATAGCAGTAAATGGTAAGTAGAAGCTGTAAATAGTTACTGAGTGGACGCAATCTCTCCTCTTGTAGCTACTGGAATCAGTGTGCTTTCCTGGAAATATCAGACATTTCAGGCCCAGCTCTGTTGAATACCTTTAGTCCACAGTTTCTTTATCTGTAAAATGAGTATAAGGCTCCCCTGCCTTTCTTCCAAGGTTACTGCATTGAATATGGGAAGTGCTTTGAAAACTAAAGCAGGGACTTCCCCGGCGGTCCAGTGGTTAAGACTCCACGCTTCTGCTGCAGGGGGCGCGGGTTTGATTGCTGGTTGGTGAACTAAGATCCCACATGTCGCACAGCATGGCCAAAATGAAAGAAAAAATGGTACAGAAAACTAAAGCATCTTATACAGGTTAGGGATTATGACTATTGTTGATGGGGGATCTCTTCCCCTGAGCTCTACTGTGCCCGACTTTGAAAGCAGTCAGAACCTGAAAGTATGTCAAAGATGTGAGTTTCGGGCTTCCCTGGTAGCGCAGTGGTTAAGAATCCACCTGCCAATGCAGGGGCATGGGTTCGAGCCCTCATCCGGGAAGATCCCACATGCCATGGAGCAACTAAGCCCATGCGCCACAACTACTGAGCCTGCGCTCTTGAGCTCATGTGCCACAACTACTGAGCCCTCGTGCCACAACTACTGAAGCCCGTGTGCCTAGAGCCCGTGCTCTGCAACAAGAGAAGCCACCGCAATGAGGAACCCATGCACTGCAATGAAGAGTAGCCCCCGCTTGCTGTAACTAAAGAAAGCCCGTGTAGCAACGAAGACCCAACGCAGCCAAAAATAAATAAATAAATAAATACAAAGTTCCCTTTAAAAAAAAAAAGATGTGAGTTTCTTTGGATCATGAAAGATGTTATCTTAATAGATTTTTACGCTTTCCGCTTTCTGTTATGGTACTGAGATGTGGCCATCTCTGCGAGTGTAATGTTGAATCAACATCCACCAGAGAAACATTAGCATCATAAGTGGCTAACTGTGAGCTGGGTACTCGCATCTGAGCAGTTGAATGAAGACGTGGAAATTCTTCACCTTTCCTATGCACATTAAAATAGAACTGACCCATAAAGTATCCTCTTTAAAAACAAACTTTTTGAGTCTTTTGTATTATCATGCCAATCAGTGAATACAAACATTAGCTATTCAGTGAGTGGCTTTTCCAGGGGCGGGCACTGGGCCAGGAGTTTGACCAACATAATTTCATTTACTCCTTTCTTCAATGCTATGAGGTCAGTATTATTCCCATTTTACAGATAGGAATAATACCCACTTATCTGCTGGTAATCTTGGGAAAATTGTTTATTGTCTCTGGGCTTCAAAGCCATTTTCCCAAGACCACCAGCAGACATCTGGATTTCTCCAGCAGTAACAAAGAAGAGGCGAAGAGAGTAATGCTTGGGACCAACCAATGGAATGACAGCAAGACCCTTCTGTTTTGTTACAGGCCGCTTCTCTCCTCCTTTTCCACCTCAAAGCCATGTAACAGGCTATAGCTATCTACAAGCTACCATCCAGGACTGTTCAACCACGGTGCTGGGTCTGGCTGCACCTGAATCACATCAGATCAGTGACATGTACCCAGGTGTGCCCCACTGTCGGGAGTTAACCGGACCAACAAGGTGCTTAAGGATAGTTTGGAGCAATCACGTGGGAACTTAGCTCTCCAAACCACTGCTGCCCTTTGCAAAGGATGCCACGGGAGACTCCACTAATTCCACCAAGGGGTCGCAACTGGCCATGTTGGAACCACCTGGGGAGATCTAAAGTACGGATGCCGGTGGACCTCCAGAGGTTCTTACTGAATTATGCAGGCAGGGCCAGGGAAGGGGGAGGTTTTCAAATTTACCAGGTGGTTCTAACAAGCAGGGGGTTGAGAATCACTGCTCCAAGGCTTTTGGGAGCTCTTCCTGTAGAAATGCCTTCAAAGTCTGCGGCACTTCCCTTGAATCTTGTCAACAGTAACCAATCTTCTTACTCTAAAGATAGACTGGATTTTTTTTAATAAATTTATTCCTTTATTTATTTTTGGCTGCACTGGGTCTTCGTTGCTGCGCATGGGCTTTCTTTTTAGTTGTGGCGAGCGGGGGCCACTCTTCATTGCGGTGTGCGGGCTTCTTGTTGCGGTGGCTTCTCTTGTTGCAGATCACAGGCTCTAGGCGTGTGGGCTTCAGTAGTTGTGGCACGAGGGCTTCAGTTGTTGTGGCTCCCAGGCTCTAGAGCACAGGCTCAGTAGTTGTGGCGCACGGGCTTCGTTGCTCCGCGGCATGTGGGATCTTCCCGGACCAGGGCTCGCACCCGTGTCCCCTGCATTGGCAGGCGGATTCTTAACCACTGTGCTACCAGGGAAGCCCTGATAGACTGGATTTTTTAAAAAACTGCTAAAGTCGTTCAGAGCTGAATCTGTGGAATAAGAGTGAAATACTGCTCTCTGCCCCCAACTGGAGGAGAAACCTCAGAAACGCACCTGGGTTCCTCATGTGGCTCCCCAGGTGGTTTCAAAGGTATAATTCACTGAGCACACACCAGGGGCTGTGCTGGGGCCAGAGCTCTCAAGGAGATCAGAGCTGGTTCTCCAGGCAACTGGGGACCAGGACCCAGGTCTGGGATTCCCCTGCCACTGGAGCTTCCTCACAATGGCATCTATTTGAGGGGCTTTGCTAAATGCCCTGTCCCCCTCCTGCCACGTGGAATTGTGCCCTCAAAATGTTCCTGGTTTCTGAGGCAAAAGTGTTCTGTGACCAGCATCTCTCCAGGCTGCATTTGATCCCAAGCTGTGGCCTGGGTTTGAAAGTGAGTGACCTCCTGTCCCCTTTGTCTTGCCCACCCACTTGTCCTGCCTACTTTGCCTCATCTCTTGGTGGAGGAAGTCCCAGAAGTAAGTTCTGGAAAAGCAATCGAAGTGTCAGAGAGGAGCAAAACTCTGGGATAGACTGACAAGGGGAAAGGGATCATGTGACTTAATTTCTCATGGTAGTACTGTGCTCTGACCACTGATTTCACATCGTAACCTTAGCGGGTGTCTAAGACCTCAGTTTCCCTGACTGTAAATAAAGGAAACATAAAGGATAACCTTTTTTTTCCTTTTTTTGTTTTGTCTTTGTTCTGTTTTGTTTTTTATTTTGAAGTATAGCTGATTTATAATGTTGTGTTAGTTTCAGGTGTACAACAAAGTGATTGTTGTACGTATACATATATATATATTCTTTTTCAGATTCTTTTCTATTGTAGGTTATTATACTGAATATAGTTCCCTGTGCTGTACGGTAGGTCCTTGTTGGTTATCTATTTTATACTTAGTAGTGTGTATATGTTAATCCCAAACTCCTAACTTATCCCTTCCCCTTCCCTTTCCCCGTAGGTAACCGTAAGTTTGTTTTCCACATCTGTGAGTCTGTTTCTGTTTTGTAAATAAGTTCATTTGCATCATTTTTTTACATTCCACATAGAAGCAGTATCATGATATTTGTCTTTGTCTGACTTCTTACTTCACTTCGTGTGATAATCTCCAGGTACATCCATGTTGCTGCAAATGGCAGTATTTCATTCTTTTTATGGCTAAGTAATATTCCATTGTATACATATACCACATCTTCTTTATCCATTCATCTGTCAGTGGACATTTAGGTTGCTTCCATGTCTTGGCTATTGTAAATAATGCTGCTATGAACACTGGGGTGCATGTATCTTTTCTAATTAGAGTTTTTGTATTTTCTGGATACGTGCACAGGAGTGGGATTGCTGGATCATATGGTAGTTCTATTTTTAGTTTTTTAAGGAACCTCCACACTGTTCTCCATAGTGGCTGCACCAATTTACATTCCCACCGACAGTGTAAGAGGGTTCCCTTTTCTCCACACTCTCTGCAGCATTTATTATTTGCAGACTTTTTGACGATGGCCATTCTGACTGGTGCGAGGTGATACCTTGTTGTAGTTTTCAGTTGCATTTCTCTAATAATTAGTGATATGGAGCGTCCGTTCATGTGCCTGTTGGCCATCTGTATGTCTTCTTTGGAGAAATGTCTAGGTCTTCTGCTCATTTTTTGATTGGGTTGTTTGGGTTTTTTTTTATTATTGAGATATATGAGCTGTTTGTATATTTTGGGAATTACGCCCTTGTTGGTCATGTCATTTACAAATATTTTCTCCCATTCTGTAGGTTGTCTTTTCATTTTGTTTATGGTTTCCTTTGCTGTGCAAAAGCTTGTAAGTTTGATTAGGTCCCATTTGTTTATTTTTGCTTTTATTTATTTTGCCTTGGGAGACTGATCTAAGAAAGTATTGCCGCAATTTATGTCAGAAAATGTTTTGCCTATGTTCTCTTCTAGGAGTGTTATGGTGTCATGTCTTATATTTAAGTCTTAAACTATTTGGAGTTTATTTTGTGTGTAGTGTGAGGGTGTGTTCTAACTTCACCAAGCAAATGCAGCTGTCCAGCTTTCCGAGTACCACTTGCTGAAGAGACTGTCTTTTCTCCACTGCATATTCTTGCCTCCTTTGTCAAAAATTAATTGACCGTAGGTGTGTGGGTTTATTTCTGGCTCTCTATTCCATCTAAATGGGTAATCTTTAGCATCCTTTCCAGCTTTAAAATTCTGTGCCTGCAGGATCCTATGAACCTGAAGTTTTAAAATCAAGACTAGATTTTAAGTTCAACTCATTACAAGTCTGGCCTCTGCTGACCAGGGGGACCAAAAATGGATGGACACAAAAGCAGAACGTCCATATAGAGCGTGAAAGCCAGAGATGAGCCTTGCCGGCCTGTGGTGTGTTCTAGATGTGTCCACACAATGAGTTTCCAGAGAAGGCTGGGAACAGTGCCCTGAGGCCAGTGTGAAAGAAATGCTTTCCTTGCTGTCTGTTATGTCATCGTCATGTCTGCTGGTGGTGGTCATAGAGGTAAGAGGAAATCATTCTGGAAGGAGGGCAGGACGTCTACAAGTACCACCTCTCAGCTTGATGGTTTTGGGGAGAGGCAAGGCTTGCTCGTGAATCCTCACATTTCTGTAGGCCAGGGGAGGTGGTGGAGGCAGTAACTTGGACCTCCTGGAATAGTGTAGTTTAATGTTGAGAGTGGAGTCTGTCAGTCAGCCCTGGTTTCCAATCTTGGTCTTGCCATTTACTAGCTGTGTAACTTTGGGCAACTTATTTCGCCTCTCGGGGCCTTGGTTTTATCATTGGAGAATAAGTAGGGATAATATCCACCTTGCAGGGTGTAGGGCCGTTGGGATACAACAAACAGTGCACACAAAGCACTGGGCACATGGTAGGCGATCAGCGCACAGTAGCTAAAAGAGCACCACAGCCTCCAGGTGTTCTGTCACCTCGACAGTTCAAGAACCACCTGCACTACTTACTGCATGATCTACCCAGCTGGCCTCACTGCAGGTGGAACTAGGCATTTACCTGAGGAATGGAAAGATCTGCAGAAAGCAAAGACATCTGCTCAAGGGCGGAGAGAGGGACCCTAGTAGCTAAGACCCCTGGATCTTTTTCTGGCCCTTCCTGCCACCCCTTTGACAAAACAAGGAGACACTACCCCCCATCTTTGGGGGTAGAGACACTAAATGATAGCCACTCCAAAAAACGTGCTAGCAAGAACATAACATAAACACAGAGCTTCACTGTAATCCCCAAACCCAAATTATTCAAATGTGGGCCAGGGACCAGCCCAGCATGGGAGGGCGTGACTGGGGGGCACCCATGTGGTCTCCTGGAAGCCTCTGCCTGACAGGACGGCATGCAATCAAGATGACAAGTCTCTGGCTAACTCCAGATTGCATGCATAATGTGCTTATTATACATTTAAGTATATTGTTGATGTTTTGAACAGGCAGCTTCAACATCATTTCGGTATATCACTATTATTAAGGAGAGTTTTTTGTTTGTTTGTTTGTTTTGCGGTACATGGGCCTCTCACTGTTGTGGCCTCTCCCATTGCGGAGCACAGGCTCCGGACACGCAGGCTCAGCGGGCATAGCTCACGGGCCCAGCCGCTCCACTGCATGTGGGACCCTCCCAGACCGGGGCACGAACCTGAGTCCCCTGCATCGGCAGGCGGACTCTCAAACACTGCGCCACCAGGGAAGCCCAAGGAGAGTTTTTAAACATAAGATCCTTTGTACTTGGGGAGGGGTGGTGAGGGAGGAAGGTATCAACATTGTGCTGCAAGCAGACCTTTTTAGCTTTCAGATGATGTCACTTAACAAGTTCCACCGAAATACACTCAGGAAACAGCCCCAATGCACGGCTGCTTGTGTCCGAGGGGATCTGAAAAGCTTGCCCATTCTGAACTGCCTTCCTCGCCACCTTGCCCCAGACCTAGTGTTGCCACCGTTAGCTACCCTTTTGGGTCACAGTCCCAAAGGAAGAGAAGAGAAGGGACAGCAGGAGTTAGGTTTATTAGCTCACTTAACATTGGAATCACGTGGGGAGCTTTAAAGATTAGGGATGCCTGGTCTCACCGCCCAGAGATTCTGATATAATTGGCCTGGGGTGCATCCTGGGCACTGGGACTTTTTAAAAGCTCCCCACGTTATTCTAATGTACAGCCATGATTGAGAATCACTCTCCCACGCCCTCTCGCCCCAACACTCCACCCTCACTCCCTCCCAGAAAGCAAAGACATCTGCTACTACTCCAGCCCTGGTCAGTACAGCAAGCCCTGTGGCTCAGCAGACACCCAGCAACAAACTACAAGGTAGGTATTTGTTATTCCCATTTTACAGATGAAGAAATCGAGACCCAGAGAGGCTAAGTTTTCCACAAGGCCATACAACTAATTAATGGCAGACTGGATGTCTCTGGCTTCAGAGGGGTTCCCAGTTCTTCAGGCTGCCTTGAGAACTTGGGAGCATTAACTCATGAAGCTATTAATACATCAGAGGATTCGTTTATATTAATAACAGCCCCTCACATTTTTATGGAGATATTATGGATCACAAAGCACTTTATTTTTTTTGAATTTTATTTTATTTATTTTTTTTATACAGCAGGTTCTTATTAGTCATCAATTTCATACACATCAGTGTATACATGTCAATCCCAATCTCCCAATTCATCACACCACCCCACCCCCACCCCCTGCCACTTTATCCCCTTGGTGTCCATACGTTTGTTCTCTACATCTGTGTCTCAACTTCTGCTCTGCAAACTGGTTCATCTGTAGCATCTTTCTAGGTTCCACATATATGCGTTAATATACAATATTTGTTTTTCTCTTTCTGACTTACTTCACTCCGTATGACACTCTCTAGATCCATCCACGTCTCTACAAATGACCCAATTTCGTTCCTTTTTGTGGCTGAGTAATATTCCATCGTATATATGTACCACATCTTCTTTATCCATTCATCTGTTGATGGGCATTTAGGTTGCTTCCATGACCTGGCTATTGTAAACAGTGCTGCAATGAACATTGGGGTGCATGTGTCTTTTTGAATTATGGTTTTCTCTGGGTATATGCCCAGTAGTGGGATTGCTGGATCATATAGTAATTCCATTTTTAGTTTTTTAAGAAACCTCCATACTGTTCTCCATAGTGACTGTATCAATTTACATTCCCACCAACAGTGCAAGAGGGTTCCCTTTTCTCCACATCCTCTCCAGCATTTGTTGTTTTTAGATTTTCTGATGATGCCCATTCTAACTGATGTGAGGTGATACCTCATTGTACTTTTGATTTGCATTTCTCTAATAATTAGTGATGCTGAGCAGCTTTTCATGTGCTTCTTGTCCATCTGCATGTCTTCTTTGGAGAAATGTCTATTTAGCTCTTCTGTCCATTTTTGGATTGGGTTGTTTGTTTTTCTAATATTGAGCTGCATGAGCTGTTTATATATTTTGGAGATTAATCCTTTGTCCATTGATTTGTTTGCAAATATTTTCTCCCATTCTGAGGGTTGTCTTTTCATCTTGTTTATGGCTTCCTTTGCTTTGCAAAAGCTTTGAAGTTTCATTAGGTCCCATTTGTTTATTTTTGTTTTTATTTCCATTTGTCTAGGAGGTGGATTAAAAAAGATCTTGCTGTGATTTATGTCAAATAGTGTTCTTCCTGTGTTTTCCTCTAAGAGTTTTATAGGTCCAGTCTTACATTAAGGTCTCTACTCCTTCTTGAGTTTATTTTTGTGTATGGTGTTAGGGAGTGTTCTAATTTCATTCTTTTACTTGTAGCTGTCCAGTTTTTCCAGCACCACTTATTGAAGAGACTGTCTTTTCTCCATTGTGTATCCTTGCCTCCTTTGTCATAGATTAGTTGACCATAGGTGTGTGGGTTTATCTCTGGGCTTTCTATCTTGTTGCTTTGATCTATGTTTCTGTTTTTGTGCCAGTACCATATTGTCTTGATTACTGTAGCTTTGTAGTATAGTCTGAAGTCAGGGGGTCTGATTCCTCCAGCTCCGTTTTTTTCCCTCAAGACTGCTTTGGCTGTTCGGGGTCTTTTGTGTCTCCATACAAATTTTAAGATTTTTTTGTTCTAGTTCCGTAAAAAATGCCATTGGTAATTTGATAGGGATTGCATGGAATCTGTAGATTCCTTGGGTAGTAGAGTCATTTTCACAAAATTGATTCTTCCAATCCAAGAACATGGTATATCTCTCCATCTGTTGGTATCATCTTTAATTTCTTTCATCAGTGTCTTATAGTTTTCCGCATACAGGTCTTTTGTCTCCCTAGGTAGGTTTATTCCTAGGTATTTTATTCTTTTTGTTGCAGTGGTAAATGGGAGTGTTTCCTTAATTTCTCTTTTGGATTTTTCATCATTAGTGTATAGGAATGCCAGAGATTTCTGTGCATTAATTTTGTATCCTGCAACTTTACCAGATTCACTGATTAGCTCTAGTAGTTTTCTGGTGGCATCTTTAGGATTCTCTATTTATAGTATCATGTCATCTGCAAACAGTCACAGTTTTCCTTCTTCTTTTCCGATTTGGATTCCTTTTATTTCTTTTTCTTCTCTGATTGCCATGGCTAGGACTTCCAAAACTATGTTGAATAATAGTGGTGAGAGTGGACATCCTTGTCTCGTTCCTGAACTTAGAGGAAATGCTTTCAGTTTTTCACCATTGAGAATGATGTTTGCTGTGGGTTTGTCATATATGGCCTTTATTATGTTGAGGTAGGTTCCGTCTATGCCCACTTTCTGGAGAGTTTTTATCATAAATGGGTGTTGAATTTTGTCAAAAGCTTTTTCTGCATGTATTGAGATGATCATATGGTTTTTATTCTTCAATTTGTTAATATGGTATATCACATTGATTGATTTACGTATATTGAAGAATCCTGCATCCCTGGGATAAATCCCACTTGATCATGGTGTATGATCCTTTTAATGTGTTGTTGGATTCTGTTTGCTATTATTTTCTTGAGGATTTTTGCATCTATATTCATCAGTGATATTGGCCTGTAATTTTCTTTTTTTGTATTATCTTTGTCTGGTTTTGGTATCAGGGTCATGGTGGCCTCATAGAATGAGTTTGGGAGTGTTCCTTCCTCTGCAAGTTTTTGGAAGAGTTTGAGAAATATGGGTGTTAGTTCTTCTCTAAATGTTTGATAGAATTCACCTGTGAAGCCATCTGGTCCTGGACTTTTGTTTGTTGGAAGATTTTTTTTTGTGTGTGGTACGCAGGCCTCTCACTGTTTTGGCCTCTCTCGTTGCGGAGCACAGGCTCCGGACGCGCAGGCTCAGCGGCCATGGCTCACGGGCCCAGCCGCTCCGCGGCATGTGGGATCTTCCCAGACCGGGGCAGGAACCTGTGTACCCTGCATCGGCAGGCGGAGTCTCAACCACTGCGCCACCAGGGTATCCCTGTTGGAAGATTTTTAATCACAGTTTCAACTTTATTACTTGTGATTGGTCTGTTCATATCTTCTATTTCTTCCTGGTTCAGTCTTGGAAGGTTATACCTTTCTAAGAATTTGTCCATTTCTTCCAGGTTGTCCATTTTATTGGCATAGAGTTGCTTGTAGTAGTCTCTCAGGATCAAAGCACTTTCATTTTAATTTATTATATTAAAGATGATTCCTGCATTTTAAGGATGAGGAAACTGAGGCCCAGAGATATTAACTTGCTCGTGGGCACACAGGTAGAGGAACCAGAGTTTGAGTCCAAATCCTCTTCTTCTCGTTCCAAAGAATGGAGCACGTTGGAAAATGGTGGGGTTGGGATGAATTTTTTGGATATAGGGAAGGTTGGAAAGGTTCAGAGCAGGACAAGCTCGCAGGTTCACCAAAGGTGGGAAACTAGGAGGCAGTAAAAGAGGGTAGGAGGCCACAAAGAATGCTCCATCGTTTCTGTGGTTGGGCATCTCTCATCCAGCCCCTCTCAGGGAAGCAAGAGTGGTGAGTGAAAGGTATTAATGCCGGAGGCCCTGCCCAGTAAAGAAAAGAAGGAAGGGAGAAGGCGTTTTGTCCCTGTGTGACTGCCGCCACACAACCTGCTGAGTTTCATTTGATTTTTCTAAAATACATTCTCTACCACACCCAGTACCCAAATCTTGGTTTCAAAAAACCATTCTCCACTACAAGGAACAAGCACTCCTCGGAGAAACAGTTGATTCCAGGTCTAGGGCAAGAAAATACTAGGTGAGGCTGGAATGTCTTGTGGGGCCAGAAAATGAGGAAGTTTTAACGTTTTTTATTTCATGGAAAATACCTCAGTCAATTAAAAAAAAAAACACAAACCCACAGGAGCCACTGTTAAAGGGTTATTACTGGAAAAACTGGGGACGATTTGGGCATCAACGTAAATAATAACTGTAAAAGATTATAACATATCCCATTCAAAGAATCTATTAGCCCATACTGATACTTATAAAGACAAACGTGTAGACAAATAGATAAGTAATTACGGGATAGGAACTAGTATGGGGAAGGAAAGCTTATCTTCATATCAGATAAGTGTAAAAGAAATGATACGTAAGAAAATCACTATTTTGAAACTACTATAATAAAGGATTTGGGCAAAAAAAAAAATCCCCAATGGATGCTAAAATCATCAGGTGATAATTTGTTGGGAAGCCCAATATTTACACAGTCTCAAGTCTTTCTCCATGAATTATTCATTAATTACAAAGGGAAAAGTGTCCCTTGGCAGTTGAGAGATCTGGAAACACAACCTTAACCAAATGACCAGAGTTAGCATCAGTAATGAGACAGCCGACATCAGGTGCCTCCTGGTATGATGTAGTGCAAAGGACACACTGTTTCTGTAGTATTTCTGCCCTGAAGTCATCAGCTGGGTCTAATAATGAGGGGACAGTCAGACATTGAGGGACACGCTACAAAACATCTTGCCCCATAAACTTAAAAAACGTTAATACCATGAAAAACAAAAAAGAATAAGGAACACTTCCAGATTAAAGGGAATTAAAGTGAATGCAAAGTACATAATATGTGTGATCTTAAATTGGATACTGGATTGGGGGAAAAAACATGCTTTAAAGATATTATTGGAATAATTGCAGTTTGATTAAAGAATGTGCATTACTGTACTAGTGTTAAATTTCCTGAATTTGATAATTGTATTGTGATTATATAAAAGAATATCCTTGTACTTATAAGTTACATGCTGAAGTATTTAGGGGTGAAGAGTTATATCTGCAACTTATTCTCATATGGTTCAGAAGCAAAAAGGGAAACACCAGTGAGGCTGGGTTGTATGTGTGTGTATGTATATATGTGTGTGTGCATGTGAATATAGAAAGAGAAAGTGGTAAAATGTTAACAGTAGGTGAATTGCATTGAAAGGTATACAAGCATTTGTTGTTAATATCTTTGCAACTTCCCTATAGATTTGATTTTTTTTCTCTTCTTTTTTTTTTAGATTTGAATGTTTTAAAAAGTAAAAAGAAGAAAGGGGAGAAAGTATAGGTAGTTTTCTCTTCTTTTTTTTTTAGATTTGAATTTCTTAAATAAAAAGTAAAAATAAGAAAGGGGAGAAAGTATAGGTAGTTTTAGAAATAGCCACACAGCATTCAAGGTGAGCTGTGAAGGGTCAGGGAAAATACTTTTATTCTGAAACTCGGCTACTATTTCTAAAAGCATGGAAGTTACTGAATTAGTTGCCTGTATCACTGCAGAGGTGGGAAAATACTGTGTGCCCAGGAAGCACAGGTGCAGTAGTTACTGGGTAAAGCTCTTCCCCTCCCCAAAGTTATTTTTTTAATCGAAAATGAAAATTAAAAGGAAGGAAAAGGGGGGAAAAATGAAAATAAAAATAGTAAGCATTATTCTATAGACCTGGCAGATTTGCTCAGACTGCACAATTATTTAGCAGGGCTTATGATTCAAGAGAAATGAAAATATATACTATGTTACTATATTAAAATAGCTGCCCATAGAATGTATCTACTTTTAATTATTGGTTATATAAATAAAACCCCATGGGAATTTTTGTTCTGGGATGTTGATGTGCACCCTGTGACTTTAAAAACATGTTAGAAGTGGAAACTTTTAAAATATACAATTCATTGTAACAGTCTTTATCATAATGAGAAAATATACAAAAAAGTTAAACACATCCTGTGATGTTAGTCTCCTACTTAAAGACCCAGTAAGCCAACAGAAGCCCATGCTCCTTACCTAGGCACTTATGCCCTCACAACAGGCCACAACCCACTTTCCAGAATCATCTCCTTCCCCAGACCCAGACACTCCACAGACCAGCCAGGCAGGCACTCCTGACTCTTTCCTGAACAGGCCCTGCCTTTCAGGCCAGACTCTTCGCTCACATTCTTCCCCGATTGGAAATCTCGTCCCCTCTCTCTAGCAGGTGCCTTCCTTCTTCAAGGCCCAGCCCAACCTCAGCCCCATCCCACTCCCACCCCTGCCAAGGAGAGGTGGCCCTGCCCCCTTCCTGCTGTAAATGTCCCTGGTATAGCACCTGCCGCACTATACTTTAACAATGTATCATGATAGGGGTATCTTTCCTTTTTTCCAGAATTGCCTCTGAGAGTCCACAGCTGGAAACTTCTCACATTTTTAGAGCAACTCCACCTGTGGGCCCACCTCACCCCTGTAAAAACTTTCTGAAAGGCAAAACGTCATTTCTGCAGCACCAGCACCCCATTTCTCCCATCTGAACCCCATCACTCCATCCCCAGTCTCTGCAAGATGCATTGGGGTGGGATTGATGATGAACTTTGGGAGGGTGCCCTTTATGTAAGTGAGATCATTTTTTGCCATCTCCTCCCATTGCGAGGGGTCACTAGATGGGTCACACGACTTAAAGCCAATAGTGGGAGAACCACAAGACAATCTCTTGTAGAGCTGCAAAGCTGGCTGGCCTGACCAGAGCTGGGAGGAAGGAGAGGGGAGGCTTGGGCCTTAGGATGAGAATGGTCAAGGCCACCTCCTTCTGTCATAGTCCTTGAAAAGTACAACTGGGCTGAGGGCTCCAGAGCTGGGGACCTCAAAGGTAAAGAGACTGGTATAGCATGGGGGGAGTGGAGTGCTGCCCACTGGGGATGGAATAAGGTAGCTGAAAAGATAGGTTCAGATCCCTCATGGGCCAGCCAACGTCAAGGGAAGTGCTCAAGTCCTGCCCCTCTGGGGCCTGACGGGGCTTCCACCCATCCATTCAGAACCTTCTGACAATGAGATAGCTCAGGGGCCACAGTCCCTGGGTCACCCTGGAGATCAGCAACTAGAGCAACGAGGAGGGCCTGCCACAGTCAGTCGTGGTACAAGACCATTTCCCTCTCACATCTCCAAGCCCAGAAGAGCAGAAGCAGGAAGTGTAGAGGGGCCAGGAATGGGCACACCCCCGGGGAATCAACCGTAGGCATTGTGGAGCTGGGGGAGGGTGACCAGAGCCTATGAGAGAGAAAATGTGAGTTGACTGCAAAATTGCACATTTGTAGATGTTTATATTATTTTAAAAACAATTTAAAGCCCGTGAATTTCCAGCTTTAAGGTAGCCTGCATATATTTTGATTGGCTTTATTGTGTGAAACACATCAGTGCAATGCACAAATTCTTTTTTTTTTTTTTTGAAGGGCTCATCTGCTCCAGAAGAAGGTATCTAAACTTATTTTAATTTTTAAAAATTTATTTATTGAAGTATAGTTGATTTACAATGTTGTGTTAATTTCTGCTGTATAGGGAAGTGATTCATATATATATATATATATAGAGAGAGAGAGAGAGAGAGAGAGGGAGAGAGGGAGAGAGAGAGAGAGAGTGAGTCTTTTTCACATTCTTTTCCATTATGGTTTATCACAGGATATTGAATATAGTTCCCTGTGCTATACAGTAGGACCTTGTTGTTTATCCATTCTGTATATAATAGTTTGCATCTGCTAATCCCAAACTCCCACTCCATCCCTCCACCCCCCTTGGCAACCACAAGTCTGGTCTCTGTGTCTGTGAGTCTGTTTCTGTTTTGTAGATAGGTTCATTTGTGTCATATTTTAGATTCCACGTATAAGTGATACCATATAATATTTGTCTTTCTCTTTCTGACTTCACTTAGTATGATAATCTCTAGGTCCATCCATGTTGCTGCAAATGGCATTATTTTATTCTTTCTTATGGCTGAGTAATATTCCATTGTATATATGTACCACATCTTCTTTATCCATTCAACTGTTAATGGACGTTTAGCTTGTTTCCACATCTTGGCTATTGTGAATAGTGCTGCTATGAACATGGGGGTGCGTGTATTTTTTGAATTATAGATTTGTCCAGATATATGCCCAGTAGTGGGATTGCTGGATCATAGGGCAACTCTGTTTTTAGTTTTTTAAGGAACCTCCGCATTGTTCTCCATAATGACTGCACCAATTTACATTCCCATTTACCAACAGTGTAGGAGGGTTACCTTTTCTCCATACCCTCTCCAGCATTTATTTGTAGACTTTTTAATGATGGCCATTCTGACCAGTGTGAGGTGGTACCTCATTGCAGTTTTTTTTTTAAATTTTAGGTATTTTAGTATCCTTTTTTTTTTAATTTATTTATTATTTTTGGCTGCGTTGGGTCTTCGTTGCTGCACACAGGCTTTCTCTAGTTGCGGTGAGTGGGGGCTACTTTTTGTTGCGGTGCGCAGGCTTCTCATTGCGGTGTGCAGGCTTCTCATTGCAGTGGCTTCTTGTTGCAGAGCATGGGCTCTAGGCGTGTGGGCTTCTGTAATTGTGGTGTGAGGGCTCAGTAGTTGTGGCATGCGAGCTTCAGTAGTTGTGGCTTGTGGGCTCTAGAGCGCAGGCTCAGTAGTTGTGGCGCATGAGCTTAGTTGCTCCGTGACATGTGGGATCTTCCTGGACCAGGGCTCGAACCCGTGTCCCCTGCATTGGCAGGCAGATTCTTAACCACTGAGCCACCAGGGAAGCCCCCTCATTGTAGTTTTGATTTGCATTTTTATTTGCATTTCTGTAATAATTAATGCACAGATTCGCTTGCTCACCAGCCCAATGCCTTGTGACTTTTTTAGAAAATCAATTATTTATAGTTTCTACTTAATATGAAAATATGTACTTTGAAAATGTTTCATCCCTCCAGAGAAAACAAAAGGAGAAAAATCCCTCTTTTGCTATAAGAAAAGTCAGCTGTGTGAGCAGGTGTGTCCACGTAGTAACATGCTGATACAGTATAAATGGACTAATTTTTACCTCTCAGGGAAAAAAAAGATCAGTCCACCACACTGAATACACATACACATTCAGAAGTAAACTACAAATGCAGTTGCATTTTTATAAAGGTCCTTAATATCTTAGCCCAAAGACACAGCTAAGCAGTGGGAATCTGAGTTACTGTGGCAGACCCAAAGGAGGACAGTGGTTAACAAGGGGACCTGAAGCACAGACAACCTCAGACCTGAACCTGGATGCACCTGGACCTGGGACCCTTCTCTGGAGTTTACCAGCTCTGCAATCCAGGGCAAGTTATTTGCCTCCTTAGGCCGCAATTTACTCTTACCTATAACACCGGAGTGTGTCAGTGAGGATGCTTCAGCTTCAAAGAACAGAAAACCCAACTGGAAGCAGCTGAAACTATGTCTCATTATAACATAATGAGTAGGGGGAGGGAAGACCGTCAGGCTTGGCTTTATTGGCTCAATGCTGTTGTCAAGGACCCAGGTTCCTTCTATCTTTGTGCTCTTCCTGTCTCTGCTCCGCCCCCAGACCTTGTACTCAGACACGGCACAGTCCAGCAGCAAAAGAGCAGGACAGCCGCTCTACAAAGAGCAAGGGAGAGCATACCTCAAAGTCCCTCAACAGCACTGCTCCTGCATTGCATCAGTTAGAATCATGCCAAGGGCCTAAAGTGGCGATTAGCAAAGACAGAGGCCCACCATGGTGGGCTTGGACCAACCATGATTCACTCCCGGAGCTGGGAATGGGGCCGCCTTCTCTGAGTCTCGGAAAAGGCGGAGAGGAGCAGAGCAGCGTTGCAATCGTCACCAGCAAGAAGAGGCGGATGGGGAGTTACTGGAGTAACTGGTGAGTGGGCATCCAACTGTGTCTGCTGCCTGGGGTGAAAAATAACACCTCTCCTAAAGTCTCGAGGCAAAGGTTAAATAATATATGTGTAGGGCTTCCCTGGCGCAGTGGTTGGGAGTCCGCCTGCCAGTGCAGGGGACGCGGGTTCGTGCCCCGGTCTGGGAGGATACCGCGTGCCGCGGAGCGGCTGGGCCCGTGAGCCATGGCCGCTGAGCCTGTGCGTCTGGAGCCTGTGCTCCACATCGGGAGAGGCCACAACAGTGAGAGGCCCGCGTACCGCAAAATAAATAAATAATAATATATGTGTAAACCATTTGTAAACTTTAAAACATTGGATATATGTTAATTACTGAAAAGACAAAGCGTTAAGCACACGAGAGGGTGTAATTTTTGCTTATCTGTGCACTAAATCATTATTAGCTGAGAAGCAGAACTTTCCTTTCTCCCTTTCCCCTCTTCCCTTCTTCCTTCTTTCCTTCCTCTCTCCTTCCTTCCCACCTTCCACAAACAGTACCGGGAACTATGCTAAGTAATTGAAATAAAGCACACATCTCCTAGTTGCTCCCAGTCTGCTGGGGACCACTTAGAATTTGTCTTACAACATAAGCACTATAAGGTGGGAAAGAAAAAGCACCAGAGGGCACAGAGCCCAACTGTGCCTGGGCAGTAACAAGTGAGTAAGGTTGCCAGATAAAATACAGTGTGCTTAAACTTGAATTTTTTACTTTAAAATATTTCAAACTTATTTCAAATTTAAATTTGAATATAGCATGGGACATATACTAAGATGATTGCTCAATGATCTAAAATTCAAATTTAACTGGGCATCCCGAATGCTTGTTGTTATTAAATGTCAACTCTATGAGTAAAGAGATGTTAGAAGAATTGAACTGTATCGAATCAACTTGCTTGGACCAGTTTGGAAAGCCGTGGGGATTTGGGGAAGGGTGGAGTGGGGGGGATTGAATTGGGTTAACTTAAATAGAAAGGAGTGTAATTTTTTTTTGATTTTTAAAATTTTTTTTGAAGTATAATTGATTTACAATGTTGTGTTAATTTCTGCTGTACAGTGTTCATTTCCGCTGTACAGTAAAGTGATTCAGTTATACATATATATTCTTTTCCATTATGGTTTATCACAGGATATTGAATGTAGTTCCCTGTGCTATACAGTAGGACCTTGTTGTTTATCCATCCTATACATAATAGTTTGCATCTGCTAATCCCAAACTCCCAATCCTTCCCTCCCCCTCCCTCTCCACCACACCCCATGCCTCCCCGCCCCTTGGCAAGTCTGTTCTCTATCAGAAAGGAATGAAGTTTAATTGGTTGGGGGGAATAAAATACAGTGAGGTTGGCTGAGTTAAGAGTTGGGTTATAGACCCAAGTCCTGCTCCTAATGAACATTTATTGAGTACCTAAAGCATGCCAGGCACTGGGTGAAGCACTGGGCATGCATTATCTCCTTGCACCCCCTCAGATCAAGGGCTAAGGTGAGGCAAGCGAGGTGCCCAGGATGCAAAACTTAAGGAGACACTCGTGTTCAGGGTCATGGAAGTGTGTCCTCTTCCCAGCCCTGCATCCCTTCAACAATCCATAGCCCCATTTCACAGCTAAGGAACCTGAGGCTTAGGACAGCTCAGCAGTATGTTCTGATTTGCTAAATTAGTTAACAGTGGAGCCAGGATGCAAGGCCAGAAGGTCTGTGCCCATAACCTTCCTTCACGTACTGCCTCTCTGACAGCAAGTGGTAGAGACAAGAAATTCACCAGCCTCCTTCCAGACCATATGTCATACACACGACTTGATTTGTGTGGCGTGGCATTCACATAACATTTTAAATTCAGGGTGAGCGAAACCTCTAGGACAAAGTGGATAGAACTCACCTGTGGAGGTAGGGTAGGGGGATCTCTTCAAGTCCTTGACCTTAATGTGGCAGTTTGCAACCCTGGCTATTCATGAGAATGCCTGGAATACTTAAAAAATCCTAGCCCACCACAGATCTCTAGGGGTGGGGCCCAGCATCAATATTTTTGAACTTCCCCAACTTGAAACCTTCAAGGTTAAAAATCACACACACCCTTATATTCTTGAATGCCTAAGTGATGAATTAAAGGACATACGCTCCAAATACAAAGAGATGGTTTCTGCCTTCCCACCATACCCCACACACCCCCCCCTACTCCTCCAAAGACCTGAGAGTTTTCAGGGGACAAATCAGGCCGAGAGATGTTGGGTGAAGGGAGCCTGGGGACGTGCTGAAGGCTGGCAACCTGCAGCCTTCCTGCTGTCCTGTAAACAACAAGGGCAAGAAGATAGCAAGATGGGTGTTTGAATCCCAAACACACTTGTTTTAGTGTAGGCAAGACTGTGACATTTTTTAGTCCTGAATTGTGGGGTGGTACCAAAGAGAAGGGTAGAGATGTGACTAGCTCTGTTAGCTTGCACCTCTGAGGATACCCTTTGGTAGGGGTTCTCTAGCTTGCTTCCTTATCCCTGAAGCTGCCTTGTTTGTACACCCAGGACCAGAGGGAAGATCTGAAGTGGCAGAGAATCCTCTGTCATGTCATGATAAGCAGGAGGGCACAGAAACCAGATGCAGAGAGGAGCCGTTTTCCTTGGGCCAGGCTCAGCCAGGGACAAGCCAAGTGGCCTTAACAGATCACTTAAACTGCCTGAGCCTCAGAGGACAGTTACTCCTGCTCTGTCTCCCTCCTAGACTTGGTCTAGGCAGATTAAAGGAGATACTAGATGCAAGCCGTACTTAGACAATGTTGACGCTCGATGCAACTTGTAACTTTTATGGTTCAAATGAGAATTTCATATGTCAGCTCTGGACCCTCGTGGAAAGCTGTAAATATTTCTGTGAAGACCTGAACGGCCTTTTAAAAATCTTTGATAATATTTCAGACTCTGTCATTTTTGTTATGAAACCCATATTCATTTATTTTATCTCTTATCTACTTTAGATATTCAGAGTTTGCTACTTGAGGAAGTTTCTAGAAATCATTCTAGTTTAACATTTCCAGTGACTTTGTACCACTATGAAGGTATTTTCAAGGACCAGAAACAACAGCATGGGAGATTTAGAAATGTAGAATCTCAAACTCCACCCCAGACCCATGACTCAAAGACTCAGAATCTACATTTTACAAGATCCCCAACTGATCTGATGTGAAAGCCTTGTCCTAGTCACTAACCTGTGGGGTTTGAGAAAATCAGTGGGAAAGAAATAAGTCCTATGCCTGTTACAGTTTGAGAAGCACCCACTCAGAAAAGCTCCCAGACCCGTGTGTTAAGAGGTCTTCTCGAATCTCCTGGGGGGTGCCAGTGCCCCCCAGTATTTCAAGAGTGACTCCTGATATTAGAGATGAGAGGGGAAAACCAGGGGCAACTAAAAGGTTGAGTGTGAGGCATTGTGCATGCAATTACCTGCAAGACAGGCTATTATCCCATTTTACAGATGAAGAAACTGAGGTGGATTAAGGATGAGTAACTTGACTAAGGTCTTGTATCTAGTTAGTGGAGTCCCTGGAATTCTAATTAGTACCTGAGTAGCTAATTTACGGCATGACCTATTCCACCACTCCACTCCACCTTTCAGAGTAGAAGACCTTCTAAATGCTGCTTTAGGCTCAGGCATGTAGCTTAAATGTAGCTCTTTATACCACAATACTGTTTTCATTGGCTTTCCTCCAATATCTAATTCCAGTACATTTTCATTTCTCAGTAAAGAAACCCATATCCATTAGCAGTCACTTCCCATTCTCCTCACCCCAAAGCCTCTTGAAACCATTCATCTACTGTCTGTCTCTGAGGATTTACCTATTCTGGACGTCTCATGTAAATGGAATCATATAACATGTGGTCTTTGGTGGCTGGCTTCTCTCACTTAGCGTGTATTTTAAAGGTTCATCCATGTTTAGCATTTAACAGTACTTCATTCCTTTTTACTACCATGTAACACGCCACTGTATGGATATAGCACATTTAAAAAATTGTTATTGAAGTATAGTTTCTGTACAATGTTCTATAAGTTACAGGTGTACAATATAGTGATTCACAATTTTTTTTTTTTGGCTGCACTGCACGGCATGTGGGATCTTAGTTCCCCGACCAGGGATCAAACCCATGCCCCCTGCAGTGGGAGTGCGGATTCTTTTTTTTTTTTTTTTTTTTTTTGCGGTACGTGGGCCTCTCACCGCTGTGACCTCTCCCGTTGTGGAGCGCAGGCTCAGTGGCCATGGCTCACGGGCCCAGCTGCTCCGTGGCATATGGGATCTTCCCGGACCGGGGCACAAACCCGTGTCCCCTGCACCGGCAAGCGGACTCTCAACCACTGCGTCACCAGGGAAGCCCGGGAGTGCGGATTCTTAACCTCTGGACCGCCAGGGAAGTCCCCACAATTTTTAAAGTTTATACGCCATGTATAGTTATTATGAAAGGTTGGCTATATTCCCCATGTTGTACAATATATCCTTGTAGCTTATTTTATACCTAATAGTTTGTACCTCTTGCTCCCCAACCCCAGTCTTGCTCCTCCTCACTGGTAACCACTGGTTTGTTCTCAATATCTGGAGCACATTTTGTTTATCCACTTACCAGTTGATGGACATTTAGGTTGTTTCTAGTTTTTGGTTATTACGGATAATGCTGCTGTAGACATTGGTATACAAGTTTTGTGTGGATACAGGCTTTCACTTCTCTTGGATTCATGCCTAGGAGTGGAATTTGCTGGGTAACGCTGTGTGTAACTTTTTGAGGAACTGCCTGACTGTTTTCAAAGAATATTTTCACCATTTTGATACAGTATGAGATTTAAACGAGATCAGAATTTAGTCGAAGAAACCCAGGGAGCGTGGAACTAAACAGACAAGAATAGAAGTCATTCTGTGAACTTTAACCCAAACTACATCTGACTGTCTAGTTACTCAAGAGTAGACAGAAAACAAATTTGAACAGAACCTGGGAAAGACAGTCGTCTAAGAGCCTGTGACTGTTGATAACAGAGCCCACGACCCAGCAGCCCTGGGCCCAAGTCTCTCCTTGCCGCTAATTCACTGTGTGACCTTGGGCAAGAGCCTTCTTTCTGGCCTGTTTTCTCAACTATAAAATGAGAATTTGCATCTGAATGTGCTCTAGCTGCCTACAGTTCGGTGTCAGTCCTCGCGCATGCTCAGGGAGGTCCTGTGCCTTTCCTGGGGCCCGAAAAACCTCGGGGAATTGCTGGAATTACAGGTGCACCCAAGGACCTTTCGGGAATGATGACAAGTGAGAGGCTTTCCCAGTCACGTGCTCAGTGACAGGCAGTCTGACACCACCGGGACAGAGGTTGCTCAGCTACTGTAAACTGAATCACGTGGGCGCCCCAGTTCCTGGATACTGTGAAAGTGAGAATGCAGTTCACCTGCTTAGAAAGAATAAGATAGTAGCAATGGCAACCACCGCACCAAACTCCACTTTTAAGCTTTGCTTTTGAAAAATAACATTTATTATGTGTTCATTATAAAAGTAACATGTGCTCATTATAGAAAAAGTTAAAACATAGAAAAAAGTAATGATGAAAATAAAAATCAAGTATAATACTACCATCCAAAAATAACCACAGTTTACACTTTGATGTTGGTTTTTCTATTCTTATCTTCATATTTGTAGTTACTAAATTGGTATTATACTCTATACATGTTTTGTTTCCACTTATTCCGTGTCATTAAAGAGTCTTCAGAAACTTGATATTAATAATTACAGACTATTCCATTATGTAGATATACTATTGTTTATTTAACTACTCATTTATTATTAGATATTTATAGAGGGAGGGCTTCCCTAAGGTTTGTCTCTAAAAATAAATGAGGGTCATGTTTGTTTCAGGAATCCCAGACCCCCTGGCATTCAAAGCCCTTCACAATTTAACTCCATGCTGTCTTTCCATCCTCAGCTGCCTGAGACTCCAGTGCAGGGCAGACGTTTAGCCTGTGTGCACGGATGGAGCTGTCCTGTTTGTAAAAATACTAAAATACTTCAGCAGAGGGTTAAATTGCGAGGAAGCCATCTCTGACTGCTGTTCTGAGCACGCCACCACAACCTCAGCATCCCTCCTCCACCCCAGTGCCTCTGCAGGGACCTCCCCTCAAACCCAGCAACTGAGACTACTTGGCCAGTAAGCATTAGGACTGCTTAGTGCCTGGTCTTTACCAGTGTTAACTCTGGACTTCCACACCTTCTCCAGGTGGCCCTTTGTTTACACTGCTTCCTCCACCTAGAAAACAGTTCTCATTCCTTGAAATCTTGCCAATCCTTCAAAACCTAATTCAAGTCCCACCTTCTCCATGAAAATTTATCCAGCAACTCCGGCTCAGTCTGATCTCTTGGTCCTATGAATTCTTCCAGTCTTGGTTTGTTATGTTATAGTTATTTCTGCCTTCAGAATACTATTGACACAGCATTTGCATTTCTTTTTTTGTTGTTTTGTTGTGTTTTGTTGAATTTTATTTTATTTATTTTTTTATACAGCAAGTTCTTATTGGTCATCAATTTCATACACATCAGTGTATACATATCAATCCCAATCTCCCAATTCATCCCGCCACCACCCCCACCCCCAGCCGCTTTACCCCCTTGGTGTCCATACGTTTGTTCTCTACATCTCAACTTCAGCCCTGCAAACCTGTTCATCTGTACCATTTTTCTAGGTTCCACAGATATGCGTTAATATACGATATTTGTTTTTCTCTTTCTGACTTACTTCACTCTGTATGACAGTCTCTAGATCCACCCATGTCTCTACAAATGACCCAATTTCGTTCCTTTTTATGGCTGAGTAATACTCCATTGTATATACATACAACATCTTCTTTATCCATTTGTCTGTCTACAGGCATTTAGGTTGCTTCCATTACCTGGCTATTGTAAATAGTGCTGCAGTGAACACTGGGGTGCATGTGTCTTTTTGAATTATGGTTTTCTCTGGGTATATGCCCAGTAGTGAGATTGCTGGATCATATGATAATTCTATTTTTAGTTTTTTAAGGAACCTCCATACTGTTCTCCATAGTGGCTGTATCAATTTACATTCCCACCAACAGTGCAAGAGGGTTCTCCACACCCTCTCTAGCATTTGTTGTTTGTAGATGTTCTGATGATGGCCATTCTAACTGGTGTGAGGTGATACCTCGTAGTTTTGATTTGCATTTCTCCAATAATTAGTGATGCTGAGCAGCTTTTCATGTGCTTCTTGGCCATCTGTATGTCTTCTTTGGAGAAATGTCTATTTAGGTCTTCTGCCCATTTTTGGACTGGGTTGTTTGTTTTTCTAATATTGAGCTGCATGAGCTGTTTATATATTTTGGAGATTAATCCTTTGTCCATTGATTTGTTTGCAAATATTTTCTCCCATTCTGAGGGTTGTCTTTTCATCTTGTTTATGGTTTCCTTTGCTGTGCAAAAGCTGGAAGTCTCATTAGGTCCCGTTTGCTTATTTTTGTTTTTATTTCCATTACTCTAGGAGGTGGGTCACAAAGGATCTTGCTGTGATTTATGTCAAATAGTGTTCTTCCTGTGTTTTCCTCTAAGAGTTTTATAGTGTCCGGTCTTACATTAAGGTCTCTAATCCTTCTTGAGTTTATTTTTGTGTATGGTGTTAGGGAGTGTTCTAATTTCATTCTTTTACATGTAGCTGTTCAGTTTTTCCAGCACCACTTATTGAAGAGACTGTCTTTTCTCCATTGTGTATCCTTGCCTCCTTTGTCATAGATTAGTTGACCATAGGTGTATGGGTTTATCTCTGGGCTTTCTACCTTGTTCTATTGATCTATGTTTCTGTTTTTGTGCCAGTACCATATTGCCTTGATTACTGTAGCTTTGTAGTATAGTCTGAAGTCAGGGAGTCTGATTCCTCCAGCTCCGTTTTTTTCCCTCAAGACTGCTTTGGCTATTTGGGGTCTTTTGTGTCTCCATACAAATTTTATGATTTTTTGTTCTAGTTCCGTAAAAAATGCCATTGGTAATTTGATAGGGATTGCATGGAATCTGTAGATTCCTTGGGTAGTAGAGTCATTTTCACAAAATTGATTCTTCCAATCCAAGAACATGGTATATCTCTCCATCTGTTGGTATCATCTTTAATTTCTTTCATCAGTGTCTTATAGTTTTCCGCATACAGGTCTTTTGTCTCCCTAGGTAGGTTTATTCCTAGGTATTTTATTCTTTCTGTTGCAGTGGTAAATGGGAGTGTTTCCTTAATTTCTCTTTTGGATTTTTCATCATTAGTGTATAGGAATGCCAGAGATTTCTGTGCATTAATTTTGTATCCTGCAACTTTACCAAATTCATTGATTAGCCCTAGTAGTTTTAAGGTGGCATCTTGAGGATTCTCTATGTATACTGTCATGTCGTCTGCAAACAGTGACAGTTTTCCTTCTTCTTTTCCAATTTGTATTGCTTTTATTTCTTTTTCTTCTCTGATTGCTGTGGCTAGGACTTGCAAAACTGTGTTTAATAATAGTGGTGAGAGTGGACATCTTTGTCTCGTTCCTGAACTTAGAGGAAATGCTTTCAGTTTTTCACCATTGAGAATGATGTTTGCTGTTGGTTTGTCATATATGGCCTTAATTATGTTGAGGTAGGTTCCCTCTATGCCCACTTTCTGGAGAGTTTTTATCATAAATGGGTGTTGAATTTTGTCAAAAGCTTTTTCTGCATCTATTGAGATGATCATATGGTTTTTATTCTTCAATTTGTTAATATGGTATATCACATTGATTGATTTATGTATATTGAAGAATCCTGCATCCCTGGGATAAATCCCACTTGATCATGGTGTATGATCTTTTTAATGTGTTGTTGGATTCTGTTTGCTAGTATTTTGTTGAGAATTTTTGCATCTATATTCATCAGTGATATTGGTCTGTAATTTTCTTTTTTGGTAGTATCTTTGTCTGGTTTTGGGTCATGGTGGCCTCATAGAATGAGTTTGGGAGTGTTCCTTCCTCCGCAATATTTTGGAAGCATTTGAGAAGGATGGGTGTTGGCTCTTCTCTAAATGTTTGATAGGATTCACCTGTGAACCCATGTGGTCCTGGACTTTTGTTTGTTAGAATATTTTTAATCACAGTTTCAGTTTCATTACTTGTGATTGGTCTGTTCATATTTTGTATTTCTTCCTCGTTCAGTCTTGGAAGGTTATACTTTTCTAAGAATTTGTCCATTTCTTCCAGGTTGTCCATTTTATTAGCAAAGAGTTGCTTGTAGTAGTTTCTTAGGATGTTTTGTATTTCTGTGGTGTCTGTTGTAACTTCTCGTTTTTCATTTCTAATTTTATTGATTTGAGTCCTCTCCCTTTTGATGAGTCTGGCTAATGGTTTATCAATTTTGTTTGTCTTCTCAAAGAACCAGCTTTTAGTTTTATTGATCTTTGCTATTGTTTTCTTTGTTTCTATTTCATTTATTTCTGCTCTGAACTTTATGATTTATTTCCTTTTACTAACTTTGGGTTTTGTTTGTTCTTCTTTCTCTAGATCCTTTAAGTGTAAGGTTAGATTGTTTGAGATTTTTCTTGTTTCTTGAGGTAGGCTTGTATAGCTATAAACTTCCCTCTTAGAAGTGATTTTGCTTCATCCCATAGGTTTTGGATCGTTGTGTTTCATTGTCATTTGTCTCTAGGTATTTTTTGATTTCCTCTTTGATTTCTTCAGTGATCTCTTGGTTATTTAGTAACGTATGGTTTAGCCACCATGTGTTTGTGTATTTTACGTTTTTTTCCCGTAATTCATTTCTAATCTCATAGCATTGTGGTCAGAGAAGATGCTTGATATGATTTCAGTCTTCTTAAATTTACTGTGGCTTGATTTGTGCCCCAAGATGTGATCTATCCTGGAGAATGTTCTGTGCACACTTGAGAAGAAAGTGTAATCTGCTGGTTTTGGATGGCATGTCCTATAAATATCAATTAAATCTATCTGCTAAATCTATCTGGTCTATTGTGTGATTTAAAGCTTCTGTTTCCTTATTTATTTTCATTTTGGATGATCTGTTCATTGGTGTAAGTGAGGTGTTAAAGTCCCCCACTCTTATTGTGTTACTGTCAATTTCCTCTTTTATAGCTGTTAGCAGTTGCCTTATGTTTAGATGTGCTCCTATGTTGGGTGCATATATATTTATGATTGTTATGTCTTCTTCTTGGATTGATCCCTTGACCCTTATGTAGTGTCCTTCCTTGTCTCTTGTAACAGTCTTTATTTTAAAGTATATATTATCTGATATGAGTATTGCTACTCCATCTTTCTTTTGATTTCCATTTGCATGGAATATCTTTTTCCATCCCCTCACTTTCAGTCTGTACGTGTCCCTAGGTCTGAAGTGGGTCTCTTGTAGAAGGCATATTGATGAGTCTTGTTTTTGTACCCATTCAGCAAGCCTGTGTCTTTTGGTTGGAGCATTTAATCCATTCACGTTTAAGGTACTTATTGATATGTATGTTCCTGTGACCATTTTCTTGTTTTAGGTTTGTTTTTGTAAGTCCTTTTCTTCTCTTGTGTTTCCCACTTAGAGTAGTTCCTTTAGCATTTGTTGTAGAGCTGGTTTGGTAGTGCTGAATTCTCTTAGCTTTTGCTTGTCTGTAAAGCTTTTGCTTTCTCCGTCGAATCTGAATGAGTTCCTTGCTGGGTGGAGTAATCTTGGTTGTATGTTCTTCCCTTTCATCACTTTAAATATATCATGCCACTCCCTTATGGCTTGTAAAGTTTCTGCTGAGAAATCATCTGTTAACCTTATGGGAGTTCCCTTTTATGTTATTTGTTGTTTTTCTCTTGCTGCTTTCAATAATTTTTCTTTGTCTTTAATTTTTGCCAGTTTGATTACCGTGTGTCTCGGCGTGTTTCTCTTTGGGTTTATTCTGTATGGGTCTCTCTGTGCTTCCTGGACTTGGGTGGCTATTTCCTTTCCCATGTTAGGGAAGTTTTTGACTATAATCTCTAAATATTTTCTCGGGTCCTTTCTCTCTCTCTTCTCCTTCTGGGACCCCTATAATGTGAATGTTGTTGCGTTTAATGTTGTCCCAGAGGTCTCTTAGGCTGTCTTCATTTCTTTTCATTCTTTTTTCTTTATTCTGTTCCACAGCAGTGCATTCCACCATTCTGTCTTCCAGGTCACTGATCCATTCTTCTTCCTCAGTTATTCTGCTATTGATTCCTTCTAGTGTAGTTTTCATTTCAGTTATTGTATTGTTCATCTCTTGTTTGTTTGTTCTTTAATTCTTCTAGGTGTTTGTTCTTTAGTTCTCCTAGGTCTTTGTTAAACCTTTCTTACATCTTCTCGATCTTTGCCTCCATTCTTTTTCTGAGGTCCTGGATCATCTTCACTATCATTATTCTGAATTCTTTTTCTGGAAGATTGCCTATCTGCACTTCATTTAGTTGTTTTTCTGGGGTTTTATCTTGTCCCTTCATCTGGTACATAGCCCTCTGCCTTTTCATCTTGTCTGTCTTTCTGTGAATGTGGTTTTTGTTCCACAGGCTGCAGGATTGTAGCTCTTCTTGCTTCTGCTGTCTACCCTCTGGTGGATGAGGCTACCTGAGAGGCTTGTGCTAGTTTTCTGATGGGAGGGACTGGTGGTGGGTAGAGCTGACTGTTGCTCTGGTGGGCAGAGCTCAGTAAAACTTTAGTTGGCTTGACTGTTGATGCATGGGGCTGGGTTCCCTCCCTGTTGGTTGTTTTGCCGGAGGCAACCCAACACTGGAGCCTACCTGGGCTCTTTGGTGGGGCTGATGGCAAACTCTGGGAGAGCTCACCTTAAGGAGTACTTCCCATAGCTTCTGCTGCCAATGTCCTTGTCCTTGTGGTGAGCCACAGCTGCCCCCCGCCTCTGCAGGAGACCCTCCAACACTAGCAGCTAGGTCTGGTTCAGTCTCCTATGGGGTCACTGCTCCTTCCCCTGGGTCCCGATGCACACACTTCTTTGTGTGCGCCCTCCAAGAGTGGAGTCTCTGTTTCCCGCAGTCCTGTCAAAGTCCTGCAGTCAAATCCCACTAGCCTTCAAAGTCTGATTCTCTAGAAATTCCTCCTCCCATTGCTGGACCCCCAGGTTGGGAAGCCTGATGTGGGTCTCAGAACCTTCACTCCAGTGGGTGGACTTTTGTGATATAAGTGTTCTCCAGTTTGTGAGTCACCCACCCACCAGTTACGGGATTTGATTTTATTGTGATTGCGCCCCTCATACCGTCTCATTATGGCTTCTTCTTTGGATGCGGGGTATCTTTTTGCTGAGTTCCAGTGTCTTCCTGTCGATTATTGTTCAGCAGTTAGTTGTTATTCCGGTTCTCTCGCAAGAGGGAGTGAGCGCACGTCCTTCTACTCCACCATCTTGACCCAGTCTGTCTGGATCGGGTTGTTTGTTTTTTTAATATTGAGCTGCATGAGCTGCTTGTATGTTTTGGAGATTAATCCTTTGTCACTTGCTTCATTTGCAAATATTTTCTCCCATTCTGAGGGTTGTCTTTTCGTCTCGTTTATGGTTTCCTTTGCTGTGCAAAAGCTTTAAGTTTCATTAGGTCCCATTTGTTTATTTTTGTTTTTATTTCCATTTCTCTAGGAGGTGGGTCACAAAGGATCTTGCTGTGATTTATGTCAAGGAGTATTCTGCCTGTGTTTTCCTCTAAGAGTTTTATAGTGTTTATTTAGGTCTTTAATCCATTTTGAGTTTATTTTTGTGTATGGTGTTAGGGAGTGTTCTAATTTCATTCTTTTACATGTAGTTGTCCAGTTTTCCCAGCACCACTTATTGAAGAGGCTGTCTTTTCTCCATTGTATATTCTTGCCTCCTTTATCAAAAATAAGGTGACCATATGTGTGTGGGTTTATCTCTGGGCTTTCTATCCTGTTCCATTGATCTATATTTCTGTTTTTATGCCAGTACCATACTGTCTTGATTACTGTAGCTTTTTAGTATAGTCTGAAGTCAGGGAGTCTGATTCCTCCAGCTCCATTTTCCTTTCTCAAGATTGCTTTGGCTATTCGGGGTCTTTTGTGTTTCCATACAAATTGTGAAATTTTTTGTTGTAGTTCTGTGAAAAATGCCATTGGTAGTTTGATAGGGATTGCATTGAATCTGTAGATTGCAGTAAAGCTATTTCTTAAAAGCAAGAGAATGATGAACAGGAAATGAGGACAGTAGAGTGAAGAGAATGCAGCAGCAAAGGATAAGTGGGAGCATTGCAGGTGACATTTTTCCTTAAGCTTTGTATGCGATTTGTTTTATTATTCTTTAAATTGTACTTACATGTTATATATATATTCTTGTATGAGTGAACTTTTTGCCAAAAAAAAAAAACAAAAAACCTCTCTTTTAAGAACAAGACCTGGGTTTTTTAAAGGGCAGTCAGACCACTATCAGAAGGTATTTTCTATGTAGCTGAAATTCATACTAGCTGGGCTGCAGGTACAATGAGATCAGGGGACATTAACACAGGGGGCTTTCCCCATTCCAGGATTTACTGCACAAATGCTGCCAACAAAATATAGCAAAGAACAAGCTGAGGGGCTGAAATTGTGCATGACAATGAATTAGAACTTACTGCTATACCCTAGTAGCCCCTCTGTGAATTTTTCACAGTGTTTCACAATTTATAAAAACTTTAATATAAGTTAACTCTGTCAGTTCCCATAATGCCCCTGAGAGGTAGCCAGAGAAGGTTATTTTTATGCCTATTTTGAAGAGAAAGAAACCATGTCACAGAGAGGTAATGTGACTTGCCTGAAGACACACAGCCAGGATTGTGTCTAAGAACTCCTGGTCAAGTGCTCCTCTTACCTCAGCTGCTGCCTCTCTGTTGAGTGTGGTAGACAGAGATTCTGCCCCACATCCTGCACCACACCTCCCTCCCACCACATCTTTCCTGGGAATGGGTCAGCCTGCCCTGGGCCCTGGCCCCTTGCACCCCCCTTCGAAGACTACTCTCTTCTCTGTTCCTGAGTTATATTCCCCTGTGTCCCAATCAGTAGGAGTCTTCTATTTCTTCTTCTCGAAGGAATTGTTCCAGACACTCATTTCCCTTGTCTTTGTTACAGCCCCTCTACATGGATTTCTATCTCCCGCCTACTACAGTTGACCCTCAGTATCTGCAGGGGATTGGTTCTAGAACCACCATCCCCCCCTCCGCCAGAATACCAAAATCTGCGGATCCTCAGGTCCCTCATGTAAAATTGCAAAGTACAGTCAGCCCTCTGTATTGGCGGATGCGGGACCCACAGTGGCAGAGTGCTGACTACAATACGTCATCAGTTTGTTGACACCTGTCCAGGCTTGAACATCTGTGGGATGGCGCCCTGGGCACACAAATCCTACAGATGGCCCTATAGGGTGCAGTTGTTCTCAATGGGAAACATATATGAGTAGTTTGAAAAAGCTCCCAGGTGATTCTGATTGGCCGTTCCATTCCTCATTGAGAATCAGTGAGACAGTGACATCTTCGCTTTGGGAGCTGGTCGAATTAGTTACTTAACCTCTCTGAGCCTCCTTTCCAAATCTGTTACTCCATAGGTGTTTTTAAGAAATTAAATGAGGTAGTGCCTACTACAGGGTATGTGTTAATGAAATGTTATTTCCCATCATCTAATCATCCCAGAAAAAAGTAGTGATAGATTAAACCAAAAAGCCTTACCGACAGTCAGAATAGCTCACCCTCACACAGGTCCCATTTCTAACATTTGCTGTCTTCTTTCAGAAGAAGGACTTGTGCTCTGGAAAAATATTTTAGCTACTGCTCAGAACCCTGCATGGTGCAATACTTTGAGTTAGAGAGGAAAGGCCCGGAGTTCTTGTTGGAAGCTATGTAGAAAAAGGAAACTAACTCCCAGCACAGAAAGCATTCCCAGAGCTGTGCTCCAGAAATCATCCAGGCTGGGAGGTGGCCAATTTCCATGCAGGGGGTAGGGAAGGGTCAGGAAGGAGGGAATCACAGGTTCATTTACATTCAGGACACAGGAAAGATGCAAGAGGAGTCAGTAGCTGGGGGTCTAGTTTGCTGTGTGAGTTTAGGCAAGTCACTTCACTTCTCCAGGCCAGGGGTTTGGACCATGGACCCTTCCAACCTCAAGGACACTCTGTATTTCTTCAGAGTCACTAGGAAACAAATTAACTCTCCAGTCACATAATTTTCATTTGCATTATTGTAACCTAGGCTGATGTCCAACTCTTTTTCATAAACAGTGGGAAATCATGTCATTTCCACTACCGAGTCAAGCACAGCCAAGGGTTACAGAATCTCTTTTCTCACTTTGTAGCTCTGGGCAGCAGAAGAGACTTGCACTTTAGATTCTGAAACAGCAGAGCTTTCTTAGGAAGACCCCATTAGGAGTTATTAACCCAGTTATTAAAGCAGTAAGTACCTTTCTCACATCCTGGACTGCAATACTGCAATCTTCTATTGCTGTTCTCTAGGAAAAGACATCAAACAAGATACTCATTCAAAATTTTAACCACAATATGAACAGACATTTCACATGAGCAATTATAAATAGTCACGTGCAAAAAAGAACCTGCCTACTGGTATCCAGAGAAATGCAGATTAAAGGAAATTTGGGACCCCATTTAAAAATGTAATTCTTGGGCTTCCCTGGTGGTGCAGTGGTTGGGAGCCCGCCTGCCGATGCAGGGGACGCGGGTTCGTGCCCCGGTCCGGGAAGATCCCACAGGCCGCGGAACGGCTGGGCCCGTGAGCCATGGCCGCTGAGCCTGCGCGTCTGGAGCCTGTGCTCCGCAATGGGAGAGGCCACGACAGTGAGAGGCCTGCGTACCGCAAAAAAAAAAAAAAATGTAATTCTCAAAAATGTGTAAAAGCAACAATATTCAATGTACCTGATGTTGCAGCAAAAATGACTCACGGATATAATATTGGTGGCATTGTATTGTAAATTAGTAACAGCTCTTTTGGGAAGCAATATGGCAACACATAGGATGAACCATGTTCATGATCATTGAGAAGGAATGCGATAAAAATCTGCATGAAGAAGTTAACGTCAGCAATACCTATTATAGCAAGAAAAGAAAAAAAATTATGAGTCTAAGCTTAGGGGACTTGCTACATAGATTATGATACGGGTACACACTTGTCTCTTATAGAGCTATAAGGATAATTATGAAGATCAAGTAGCAACAGAGAAGTGTTTATTGGGAGTGAAACGTGTCTAACTTCAGAATACCAGGTGTTATGATTATAGCTCTGTAAAAATGTGCACACAAGTGTACAAGGGCTGGAAGGTGTATACAGCTACAGTGTTTGGAAGGTGAAATACTGTGTTTTAAGTTTTTGAGCTTAGATGTCATTTTGTCTTCAATTAAATAAGTAGAAGAAAGTATATCAGTTAAAAAAGAATCTTATTCCTAAACTTCCCCACTAGACAAGGAGAGCAGGGACCCTGCCTGTCTTGTTCAAGGTTGTTTATCAAAGCACATGTCTGGCACGTGGTAGGTGCCCTGTAAGTATTTGTGGGCTGATTGACCACTGCTGTCAGCCTTTCTAAACAGGGTTTAATAAATCACTGATAAAGGCCTCCTGCTTTTGCCAAGATGCCTTTACCAGCACCTTCACAGTCTCCAAAAGTAAAAACAGCTTCCTTTACAGGCAGCTTTTCAAAACCCCGCATCATCTCTCCCCCAGAGTTGCACTGGCAGAAGGGGGACCTCACTTTAAAGCCACCACCGACACCAGGGCCAGTCTAGGTGGGAAGAACCTTCCTTTTCTTTGGCAGCTTCACCCTTGGGGCAGATCCTCACAGGGACACAAGGGGGAGCAGCTTGATCCCCAAAGTCATCTGGACACTAACTCTTTACACCAGGAGGTGGCAGCCTACGCGCTTCCTTACGGCGAAGGGCCCTTTGACAGTTCATCGTTCAGAGTCCGCCCATGGTGAGGGCGTGACAAGGGTGGCCAGGCCTCGGGCCAAAGTCAGGAACAGATGGAGGCAATCAGTGCCTGCTGTGCCTGGTGCTGTGAGAGATGGCATCTCCCCCATTTTACACTTGGGGAAACCAAGGCCCAGACAAGCTAAGAGACTGCCAAGTCCCCAACCCCTAGTAGAGTAACATTGCCCAGAGCTGAGCCCAGCTCTCCTTACTCCAGTGCCCACCCTCTTTCCATTACACCATGTGCCTTCCGGTCCCCTGGCAACAGTAGTCTGAAAAAGTAGGCAAGGATGTTTCTAAACCTTTGGTTAAATGCTATTTATTCATTCATTCATTTATTGTTGTTGTTGAAAGTCTGCTTATTTCCCAATTTTAATTCTAATCAATTGCAAGAACTTCTTAACCAGAAATATAGTTCCTGCGCTAAGGAAGGGAATTTCTGCATAATGATGCCTAATTATTAATTTCCACCATTTATACTTGTCAGGAGTAACCAACAAATAGGCTTTCATTTTTTGAAGTTTTGTGAACAAGTCTACCGTACAATTTCTGCTAAGTTAAATGCTTTTTGTTTATTTATTTTTGGCTGTGTTGGGTCTTCGTTGCTGCACACGGGCCTTCTCTAGTTGCAGCAAGCGGGGGCTACTCTTCGTTGTGGTGCGCGGGCTTCTCATTTTGGTGGCTTCTCTTGTTGCAGAGCACGGGCTCTATGCACGCAGGCTTCAGTAGTTGTGGCACACGAACTCCGTAGCTGTGGCGCACGGGCTTAGTTGCTCCGTGGCATGTGGGATCTTCCCGGACCAGGGCTCGAACCCATGTCTCCTGCATTGGCAGGCGGATTCTTAACCACTGTGCCACCAGGGAAGTCCCTTAAATGCTTTTCAAATCACCATGCAAATTACCAAATTGATCCTATCCTTTGACCTTGAAATACCACTTTGGGAAATGTGTTCCAAGGAAACAAAAATATGCAATATATATTTATAAATATATACATTTTATGTATTTTGAAATATAAAAAAAAAAAAGGTGCTACAGAGATGTTTAGATCTGAGCTTCATATTGCATTTAAAACTGGAAGTGGCCCAAATGCCTGACCACGGGCAGAAGCTGGGAGGATCTTGCTGTAGTCATTACACTGACACTGAGAATGGTCATTGTGAAGATTGGAGCCGATGTCCAGCACATCACACGGGCACTATCATACTGGACATTAAAATATTAAAATAGAAAAAGTAATAAAAGTAAAAATAAACAAGTGGGACTGTATCAAACTAAAATGCTTCTGCACAGCAAAGGAAACAGTCAACAAAATGAAAAGGCAACCTACTGAATGGCAGACAATATTTGCAAATCACATATCTGGTAAGGGGTTAGTATCCAGAATATTTAAAGAACTCATACAACTTAATAGAAAAATGCAAACAAACTGATTTTAAAATGGGCAGAGATGAGTAGACATTTTTCCAAAGAAGACATACGGGTGGCCAATGAAAAGATGCTTCACATCACTAATCATTGGGGAAATGAAAATCAAAATCAAAATGAGATATCACCTCACACCTATCAGAATGGCTGTTATTAAAAAGACAAGAAATAAGTATTGGTGAGGATGTGGAAAAAAGGGAGCTCTTGTGGACTGTTGGTGGGAATGTAAATTGATACACCCTCTACGGAGAACAGTATGGAGGTTCCTTAAAAAACTAAAAATAGAACTACCATATGATCCAACAATTCCACTTCTGTGTATATATCCAAAGAAAATGAAAACACTAAGTTGATAAGATACTTGCACCTCCATGTTTATTGCATTACTTATAGTAGTCAGGACATGGAAATAACCCAAATATCCATTGATGGATGAATGAATAAAGAAGATGCAATATATATATATATATAAAGTGGACTGTTATTCAGCCATAGAAAATGAAATCTTGGCATTTAGGACAACATGGATGTAGGACAACATGGATGGACCTTGAGGACATTACGCTAAGTGAAATAAATCAGACAAAGACAAATACCACGTGATCTCATATGTGGAATCTAAAGAACAAAAACAAATAACCCAAGCTTATAGACACAGAGAACAGATTGGTGGTTGCCAGAGGTGGGAGTTGGGGGCGGTGGGCAAAATGAGTGCAGGGGGTCAAAAGGTACAAACTTCCAGCTATAAAATAAGTCACCAGGATGTAACACATGGCATGGTGACTGTAGTTGCTAACACTATCTTGCATACTTGAAAGTTGCTAAGAGAGTAGATCTTAAAAGTTCTCATCACAAGGCAAAAAAAAAAAGATAAAACTAGTAACTAAGTAAGGTAACACATGTTAACTAGACTTATTATGGTGATCATTTCACAATGTATACAAATATCGAATCATATTGTACACATAAAACTAATGTTATAGATCAATTATACCTCAATAAAAAATAAATTTAAAAAAATTCTTAAGTAATTCCATATCAGTTGGCAAATAGTAGGGACTGAGTGTCCCCCCCAGCCTCCCTGACCCCTCCACTAGGGTCTTCCTAGATCTCCCCATCCATCAACTAAATGTGAAATTGCCTGGTGCAGAAGGACCCTCCAGGACCGTACACTGTGCAGTGATCAGTACACATCCTAGAACCAGTTATTAAATATTTTTAAACCTCCCCTGGCTAAGATTCTGTACCTTTACAAAAAGGGACCTTATTTTGGAGTGAGACAAGAGATACAGGGATAGATAAAGAGACATTATATGACTTAATAAGGAAAATGAAGTAGAACTTGATATAATGAATACAGTTGGCCCTCCCTGTCTGTGGGTTCCAAAGTCAATTCATTTTATGTAAGAGACTTGAGCATCCTCGAATTTTGCTATCCACGGGGATGCTGGAACCAATAACCCGTGGATCATGAGGGAGGATTCTATAAGGAATAGCAATGACACAAACTTGTATTTGCATAAACAAGACAAGAGTCTGTAAATATTCTGTAAATGAGGGAAACACCCTTTCCCCCTCTTTGCTTCTTTGAAGAAAATTGCAGGGTTTTTTTCACTCTCCTCCTACTCTTCTGACAACGAAGTAGTTTGGGGAAGGCTGAACCTGGAGGTGATCTGGATGGTAGCAGAGCAAATCTAGATTCCCTGAGCCAGACATGGCAGCTTATCCCTCTGGCCAAGGGGTGGATCTGCATCAGCTGGCGATGTAGTTCAGGCCGGGGAGGTGGAAGGGAAGTTGGCTGGGAAGATTATAGCAAGCCTTTCTTTTCCCATCTAAAGGGACCATGACAGGAACATCCCCTTTGTTTCCTTTGAGGATATCTTGCTTAAAACTAAAGGCAAGGGCTTCCCTGGTGGCACAGTGGTTGAGAATCTGCCTGCTAATGCAGGGGGACACAGGTTCGAGCCCTGGTCTGGGAGGATCCCACCTGCCACGGAGCAACTGGGCCTGTGAGCCACGACTGCTGAGCCTGCGTGTCTGGAGCCTGTGCTCCGCAACAAGAGAGGAGGCGACAGTGAGGGGCCTGCGCACCGCGATGAAAAATGGCCCCCGCTTGCCGCAACTAGAGAAAGCCCTCACACAGAAACGAAGACCCAACACAGCCAAAAACAAATAAATAAATTTATTTAAAAAAAAAAACTAAAGGCAAACATCTTGCATCCCCAAAGGGAAAGCTAAGGGAATTTCAGGGAATAAAAATCTTAGCCATGACATCTTTGAACTGCTGAATGAATCACCCCTGAAGGTGCTCTACTACTAGCCTTCTTGTTATTGTTCAAGCACTTTAGCTGGATTTGCTGGTATTTGCAGAGTCCCACTAGAATGTAGGCTATTTGTTTACTACTGTATCTGTATGATCTATGACACTGCCTGGTACGTAGCAGACCCACCATAAATATTTGTTGAAGGGATAAATGAATAAAAAGCATCCTCATTGATGTAGGAGAGTATTCAGTTTTCCAATGGTCTTGGTGTTAGATTTTTCTGTTTAAGTTTAAAAAATATCCAGTCATGTTGTTGACCATCTATTGTCTCCAGTGCCTAAATGTTATGGGAAGAGGAAGACCTGGATTTGAATCTGGATCTGCTACTTACCAGTCAAGTGTCCTCAGGCAAATTCTTCATCTTCTCTGAACACAGCTGTAAAATGAGCACAACTACTAAATTATAGGGTTGCTGTGAGGCTTAGATGAGAAGTGGCCACAGAGCTGGGCACATGGGAGGGGATCAGTTGGTGTGTGCTTCTCACTTCCCTATATCTCCATATCCTCAGGTACCAGCTGCCACGAAGGCTGAGTTCCTCCTTGACCTTGAGAAGGGCCTCATGGGCCAGGGGAGGAGTCAGACATATCAACAAATCAACCAACTGACCGATGTTAACATCGCCAGAAATGGGACAAAGTGACATCATACAGCTCCTGATATGATACCCTGAGATGAACCCAGCATCACCTCTGGCTACCCTGGCCAAGTCTGCACAGCATGAACCCAAGGTAAGGAAATATCAGACAAACCTAAAATGAGGTACTTTCCACAAAATAACTGGCCTAGATACTTCAAAAATGTCAATTGTCATGAAAGAGCAAAAAAAGAACAGGGAACTGTTGTAGATTAAAGAATACTAAAGAGACATAACAACTACATGCAATGATGATCTGGGAATTTTCTTTACTGTTAAGGACATTATTGGGATAATTTGTGAAATCTGAATAAGATCTGTATATTAGATAATTAGTATCAAAGTTAATTTCCTAACTTTGATAATTATTCTCTAATTACATAAGAGAATTTCCTTGGTTTTAGAAAACATACACATTGAGGCAGTAGAGGGGTATAATGTCTGAAAATAACTCATAAACTGTTCAGAAAAAAATAAAATTATACACCCGGGGGGGAGAGTGAGAGAGAATGAGGAGAAGGTTAAAGCAAATGTGGGAAAACATTAATATTTAGGGAATCTGGGTGAAAGATGTACAAGAATTCTTTGTCCTATGCTTGCAACTTTGCTTTAAGTTTGAAACTATGTCCAAAAAAAAAAAATTTAAAAAAATTTTTAAAGCAATACTAGAGCCATGTCCTGAAGGACACTAGGAATTTGTGGGTTGGAAAAGGAGACTTCCAGGCTACGTAAAGACCTAGGAAAGTATTCAGGAAGCCGCTAGGTGCTGGCGGGTCCATTTCATAGAAAACTGCATTTAAACAGGTTCTGGAAAGAGGTGTCAGCGTCCTCCAAGCAGACAACAGGAGGAAAGGCCCTTCAGTCAGTGGCCAGACGTATGAGAGAGCAGGGCACTAGCAGGCAGAAGTTAGGTGTGGCCGAGGGCGGTAAAGCTGGACATTCAGGTTGGGGACAAATTGCAAAGGATGAGTGCCCTGCCAGGCGTTGGGACTGTATTCTGCAAGCAGGGAGTGGAAGATAAGATCTATGTTGGAGACAGAGGGGAGGATAAATGGAGAAGAGCAGGACGGCAGCCAGGCCACAGGTGACTTGTGCAGTGTCTGGGGAGTGAAAGAAGATGCCAAAGGCCCAAATGATAGCCCTTTGGCCAAAACGAGAAGGGCAATATGTACATCCCACCCCCCAACCCATGGGGAAGCAAACTGGCACACCAGTTTTGGTGCTCTGATTGCTGTTTGCTCTGCATTGCAGAGGCCACAGGACATTTGACTCTCCAGCATGGGCAAGCCCCCAGCAGGCTTATGGGGTGGAGCAGGCACTGACGCGTACAGCAGGGGATGGAGGGCCACTAGCCATCTCATAGTGGAAGGCCTTCGCTAAATTCAGAAAACCACCTCCGTTCCCTGTCCTGGCCAGCGTGGTCTCTTCCCGTCCCTTCAGTGCCCGATTTCCCAAGATTCCATTGGGCTACCCAAGTGACTGTTATGGCCGGTTCTGCCATGTTTCCACCCCAGGAGGCTAAAGGCCTGGCCACAAATTCAGTTCCTTTTATTGCACAACAGTTGGGCATTTTCGAATCAAATTGAGCCAATCCATTCATTCAACATTCAACAAATATTTGCCGGGTGCTACTGTGTGCTTAAGGGACTTATCTAAGTGGAAAGGGGAAGTGGGTAGGGCGGGAACATGGCTGGGTTATATTGTAACGAGAGTGGTTTTCCCCTCGGCGTTTCATTTGGTATATCCGAATTAGATATTTGTTTCTCATCAACTTTGAAAGGAATTGTTGTCTTTAAGTCACTCCTAGCCTAATGAGGATGCAGCCCAGCAACAAGTGGCACTAAGGGGCATTCTGAGCAGCGTAGTAAACACTCACGGAGCCAGATGATCCCCGTGTGGCCTGACTCGTGCCAGGGCCTCTTCGTAGTCAGGGTGTTTCTGATGACAGTGACGACGATGATGATGATGAGCAGCTCCTATGTGCCAGGCACTCTGCTAAATGCTTTCTGCACGTTCTCTCCAAACCTAACCACTTAATCCTGAGAGGTAGATATTTTATGCTTGAGGAAACTGGTTCAGAGAGATCGATGGATTTGTCCAAGGCCACACAGCCACTTAGGGGCAGAGTCTGGATCTGAACTCAGACCTTCTTGTCTCTAAAGGTTACGACCATTCCGGTGTTGTGCCACTTCCCACCGCTTCGAAATGGGAAGGAAGTTTCAGGTAAATGACTAAAAGCATCCCCCAAGGCGACGGTCCTCAAACCTTAGCAAGAATCAGCGACACCCAGAGGGCTTATTAGAACACAGATGGCTGAGTCCGTGTTGAGGTGTCTGAGGGGGGGCCTGCTGATCTGTATCGCTAACAAACCCAGGTGATGCCCACGCCGCTGGTGCTGGGATCGCTCTCAGGACCACTGCCCGTAGGGAGGGCAGCGAGTTGACTCTACTGGTCCCCCACTCCTCCCCCACCCCTCTGTTAAGTTCGGCGTCTGCAAAATCTTGCCATTTCCCCCGTCTGAAGAGAAGGCCGAGGCTACTGCTGCCTCCCTTCTGCTGTCTCCCTGGGAGCCTGTGTTGGGCGGCAGGAGCGCAGAGCGTCCCTGGCTGAGCCCTCTGCTCCCAGCTGCGCACAGACTCATCTGCTCTCGGGTCACTGCCCTCTCTCTCTGAGCTCCACCGTCGTTCCCAGGCTTCCCGAGCTTTCGTTCACTTGTTGATTCTCTGCCAACCGACCCTGCTCTCCTCTCCTCGGTCAGGTGTGGTGTGTGAGCTCTGATCTCCTACAGCCCCTCCTGAGCTGCAGGGAACATGGGACACAGAGGTCGTCTCTGTCACCCGAGATCCTTGTTCCTCTGGGAAGATAAACTTTCTAGCAGCTTGGTAAACTTCCCAAGTTATAGTTTAACATGGGAACATGTGTTTCAAAGGCTCATGGACTTTTAGACTTGGAAAAGCCTTAGCTGAAAGGAGGAGAAGAAGGAAACGAACACTTACTGAGAATCTGCCATGTGTCAGCACAAGGCCAGAGGCTTAGTGTGTGTCACAGTATTTACTCTTCACAGTGATCCTGTGAGTTCTGGGTGTGTGTGTGTGTGTGTGTGTGTGTGTGTGTGTGTGTGTGTGTGTGTGTGTGTGTGTGTGTGTGTGTGTGTGTGTGTGTGTGTGTGTTTTAATCTCCATGAATAGTAGAGAAAACTGAGATTCTAAGAAGTTCAGCAGCTGGTCCTGACCACACAGCTAGTTAGCAGCTGAGCCAGGATGCAACCCCAGGTCTGCCCCTGCTCTTTCCACCACCACTGACCCATCAGTTCACGTCATTGGTGTTCTCTCTAACTCTGAGATAAATTTACTGGGTTTTGAGCCACACATGAGGCCCAAAGGCTGGCCTTCTAAGACAAACCCTGGGTCAGTCACGCAGTGGTCAGTGCTGGGGATGCTGCCAGGGGGTGGGAGGAGGAGGTGAGGAGAGAGGCCACGATCAAGCGCTGGGTGAGCAGGGGGAAGCTGCCAGGAGTCTGGGGGAGTTGGTAGCAACTCTCCGCCTGGGAGCAGGCAAAGGCAAACGGGATTGCAGGAGTCTCCAAAGAAGCAGCAGCAGCCAGACCCTCAGCTCAGGCCAAGCTAATGGCTGTGCTGCTCTGAAGAGCCAGGTGCCAGCCTTCCTGGTCAGGCTGTGGGCCTGTGTAAAGGCAGCTTCTGTCCGGCACATCTGTCAAGTGCCTACTTTTGTGCCCAGCATGGTGAGGTGTTGAGGCTACACTTCAAAAAATAAACAAATAAAGCATCCTTGTCATCAGAGAGCTCACAGTTTGGGAACAGGTGCAAGCAGCTAATAAGACCCAGCCAGATAAATATGGTTTTTAACATGGTGCTTTGTAGCTTAGAACACCTGTTCGCATATACATAGGCTGTCCAGGGACCCTCACAGGGACACTGCCGCAGGGGAGAGAGGAAGGGCACTGTGCCGATCGTTCGGCCCTTCCACATCCGATGCTTCGTGGACCCTCGGCACACCCCTCGGGGCCCACAGAAGAGGGAGTCCTGACTGCCCCTTGGTGCGTGGGTGAGGCTCCCCAGAAGGATAGTGTTCAGCTGGGCTTGGAGAGATAGATAGGAGTCCTTTATGCAGAAAAGAGAAAGAGGAGGTTACTGTACTGCCATTTCTTATACTATGATTTTGGTGTCGTAGGCACTTTTAGCTGCCAGGAGCAGGGCTTGAGCTGGGCCTCTCAGCCTCTTCCATTATGATCTGAAAAGCCCTAACTCTTTGGTCCGTCTTCCTGTGGCAGCTCCCTTCAGGAGAGCCAGAAGGTCTAAGGTGCTGGCCAGCAAGCATCTCAGAGGCTGGTGGGTGTGCTTACAGCTGATGAGGGCTGGCTTGGGAACAAAAGTTAAGACTGACTTTTCTCTCTCTCTCTGCCATCCATTTTTCTTCAATGACTGTCTTCCTAGAGTCTGTCATGTAATGACTGTGACAGGACCAGGGACAAACGAGGGAGGAGCCGTCAACCATGCCTGTCATCTGTCCTCATTAAGTCCCCGAAAGAAAACGTTAGTTGTGAATCAGTGAAAAATCGAGCACGAAGCCAGTGGGGAGGAGATTTAAATGTGTCTCTTAACTAGTGGCGAGTGAGAAAACAAGTTCTGGATTAGAATTCGGCAGAGTGGCTTCACCGTGGGTAGCTGGGGGGCCAGGAGCTAGGAGGACACAGGGAAGGACTCTCAAGAGGATGCTGGGGCTTCCCTGGTGGCGCAGTGGTTGAGAGTCCGCCTGCCAATGCAGGGGACACGGGTTCGTGCCCAGGTCCGGGAAGATCCCACATGTCGCGGAGTGGCTGGGCCCGTGAGCCATGGCCGCCGAGCCTGCGCGCCCGGAGCCTGTGCTCCGTAGCGGGAGAGGCCACAACAGTGAGAGGCCCGCGTACCACAAAAAATAAAAAAAAATTAAAAAATTAAAAAAAAAAAGAGGATGCTGGACATTAGTTGGGTGGTTGGGAGGGGGAGGGGAGAGCCTCAGGCTGCCAAGTGGTCACCCAGCCGAGCTGGCACTGAGAAGAGCTTTGGAATGAGGGACAACCAATCCTCCACCTCCAACAGACCTGGCTGCTCTCTGGGGTCCTCCGTGGTGCAGCTGGGGTGAATGCTGCCCAAGGAAACCTCATACAGCGCCTGCAGGGCGACCAGCTCTTCAGTGCGGCGCTGACAGAAGCACGTGGAGAGCCTTGCCCCCCCAACTCCCGGCAGCAGCCAGATGAGGCCGTGGCCAGGAGCCAGATGGTGATGGCTCGGGCTAGGGGAGTCCCGGCAAAGTTACTGCGAACCAGTTATGCAACCTCCCGCTGTAATCAACCACCGTTTGTCTCCTGGCAAGCCCTCACGCTGCCTAGGCTGGCACAGACACCCTCTGTGTGGAGAAGGAATGACACTGAAGTTATAAACTGCACCGTGACTGAGATTTTAATAACCAGATTGAACTATAAGCCTGGAAAACCTTAAGGGAACCCAAATAAGTTGCTGGCTCTGAGACTGTGGAGGAATCTGGGCCAAGAAGGGTTAATGTAATTATGGGAAGAAAGCTAGTTTCATGTTGGCCCACATAAGGGTGACTATAAAAACTAACCCACCAGACTCAATCTTCACAACAACTCTTGGGGTTATTTTCTTTTTTGCCTTTTAATTGAGGTGACATGCACATGACATGGAATTAACTATTATAATTGTGTACACTTCAGCGGCATTTAGTACATTCACAAGATTGTGCAGCCATCACCTTTAGCAAGTTCCAAAGCATTTTCATCACTCCTTGGGGTGGGTTTTTTTTTTTTTTTTTTTTTTTGTGGTACGCGGGCCCCTCACTGCTGTGGCCTCTCCTGCTGCGGAGCACAGGCTCCAGATGCTCAGGCTCAGCGGCCATGGCTCACGGGCCCAGCCGCTCCGCGGCATGTGGGATCTTCCCGGACCGGGGCACGAACCCGTGTCCCCTGCATCGGCAGGCGGACTCTCAACCACTGCGCCACCAGGGAAGCCCTCCTTGGGGTGCTTTTATCCCCTTGTTATGGGTGGAATATTGAGGCCCTGGAAAGTTAAGTGAGTGATCCAAGTTCATCGATGGTAGAAACCAGACTTGAACCCGATCCACTAACTCCCCTGGAAGGAGGGAACATTGTCTTCAGACCTTAGTAACAGCCTCTGAACTGACTTCCTGTCCTCTAGTCTCCCCTGTCTCCAGTTGCCTTAAACATAATTAGTAGATGCATCTCCTACAGCCAGGCTCCGACAGCATCTTTCCCCATCTCAGCCTCCCAGTGGGTCCTCAGTAGCATCGAAATAAAGTCTGAGCTCCTTTATCCACTGTACACTTTATGTTGATGCAGTCACCAAGCAACTTGTTTCTTTCCAGTGTGTGGTCCGTGGGAAACGCTCTTGCATCCTCACCTGGCAACTCTGGGATCAGAGGCTGATCCCAGCACAGTCCCTCTCCTTTATCTTGTCCATCAGCTGCTAGCCACCCTACATTTGTCCTTTAGGCTCTTAGGCAGGATCTGACACCAGCGCTGGCTCCCAAAACTGTAAGAAACACGTATCAGGTTCTCTCAATGTTGCCATTGGAGCCCCCCTCACTTGACTCAAGGGGAAGGACAGGAACCCCCATCTCTCCACCTTATTATTATTAGCTAAATTATTTTAAAGTCAAATAGTGGATGCAATGCAGATATTAAATATGTTGATGCCAATATATACGTGTTAGTTGAAAAGATATTCATGGTGTATTGTGAGATGCCAAAAGGTAAAATCCTATATATGGTGTATAATTCTGTCTTAGAAAAATATCTATCTATATATAGACAGAACACATGTATATGTTTTGAACCCATGCATATATTTGCATAAGAAAAAGGTCTGAAAAGGTATACTCCAAAATGTTTATGATAGTCCTTTCTGGGTGGTATAATATAGAATGACTCTAATTTTTTCCTTTTGCTTATTATTTGCTAAGTGTTTTTTCTGTAAAAACATGGCCTGTAGAAGGAAAAGAATACCAAAGAGGAAAAGGGTTCCTGTAGTGCTTTGTTCACGCACCTCAGTGTGGCTTCTATTACAGCTAATTGTGTACATGCATCTGCTTTCCCCTCACCTTGGGGACATGGATGTCATCTCATTCATTTTCTCTTCTCCATGACATCTCCATGACAAACTCAAGAGTTATTAGCCAGCTAATGAGTGGACTCAGCCCCTTCTCTCTCTAACCCCTCCTGAATGATAGGGCTGGTGTAAGTCTCTGATCTAAGCCCTTCAGGCACCCTCCAGGGAGTTACCCTGATACTTGCAGTCCTGGGTTCCTGAAGTTTCCCCTAGGCAATGGTGCCAATGAGTAAAAGACATACACACAACTACCTCACCTGTTTCCTACCTTTACTAGGCCAAAGTCAGAGGGAGAAACAGCAAGTCTGTAGACCCAGAAATTCTCCTGTGCTTGTGGGTTTCTTCTCAATATGATTTCATTACTGTAAGGCGATGTCTCATTGCCTGGGCGACCAGGAGGGGGATCTGCACAGAGCAGCCTCCACCTCGACCTTAACTCTATTTTGTTAAACTCCCACTGGCTTCTGAGCTCACTTCACGTTTGTGGTTGCAAAATGTAAACATTCTTCAGTTCTGCTGGGTTTTTTTTCTTCATCTTGCTTTGTCTCTCTTCCTAAGGAATGGCTGACATGTATAGTTTCTCTTGCATTTTACCAACTAACCTTGATATCTTTCACTCTTCCCATACTGTCTTGTGATCAATATTGTTCCGTCAAAAGAGATGAGTATGGGGACTTCCCTTGTGGCGCAGTCGTTAGGAATCCGCCTGCCAATTCAGGGGACACGGGTTCGATCCCTGGTCCAGGAAGATCCCACGTGCCATGGGGCAACTAAGCCCGTGTGCCACAACTACTGAGCCCACGTGCCACAACTACTGAAGCCTGCACACCTAGAGCCCGTGCTCCGCAACAAGAGAAGCCACCAAAATGAGAAGCCCGCACACTGCAACAAAGAGTAGACCCCGCTTGCCGCAGCTAGAGAAAGTCTGCACACAGCAAAGAAGATACAATGCAGATTAAAAAAAAAAAAAAAAACATAGATGAGTATGTATTTTCAAGGTGTGAACCAGAATGTCAGAATTGGACATTTCCAGTTGAGAGAATGTTGGCGGGGACAGCTTTAACTATGTTTGTTTATCCCCCTTGATTTACATTTTTTCCCTTGGTTTTCCTTTTCCAGCTCCATAGAGGCACAAACACACGTTTCTAAACTACACTGTAGGAACAACTCTCTGTGGCATTGGAACTGAGCAGGACCTTGCAGGGCCCTCCCGGGTACAAAAGCCCCTCCATGTCCCCCGTTTCTTGCTTGTAAGAAAAGGCTTTAGTCTCCTAGGGCTTCCCTGAGTTTCAAAGAGCAGACTCAAGCAGTTACTAATTAGGGAAGAGAGGGAATGCAGAAAGAAAAGAAATGCAGTTAAGCAAGAAAAGTAGTGATAATAGTTCAGCAATAGAAGAGTCCTAGCTCCTCCTCAAGGGCTGTAGATAATCTGATACATATCTTTGAGTTGTTCTGTAGGAACTAAGACACCCCTCACCCCAACCCACGTGGAGGGTGGCGACTACACACTGAGCACAAGCATGTAGACCCCAGACTACTTAGAACCAAAAGGCTGATGATTGAGATTCCTGAAATATAACCGTTACCTTCTCACCACCAACCAATCAGAAGAAAATCATGCACCCTGAAGCCCTCACCCCAAATATCACCTTTAAATACCCTTCCCTGAAAGCCATTGGGGAGTTTGGGTCTTTTGAGCATGAGCTGCCCATGCTCTTTGCTTGGTGCCTGCAGTAAACACTGTACTTTCCTTCACGACAACCTGGTGTCGGTAACTTGGCTTTGCTGTGTGAGGGGTGAGCGGACCCAAGTTCGGTTCTATAGCAGCACGGCCTGCTGCTATAGAACCAAACTTTTTCTGTGTGAGGGGTGAGACGTGAATGAATTATTCCTCTCCCTGGTACGGCTCAGAGGTCTTATTACTGAACTGAACTTAGGTCAAGGCAAGGCATACAGGCAGCTCGTGCTCAAAAGACCCGAACTTCCCAATAGCTTTCAGGGAAGGGTTTTTAAAGGCAACATTTGGGGTGAGGGCTGCAGGGTGCATGACTTTCTTCTGATTGGTTGGTGGTGAGGTAGCAGGGCGACGCTTCAGGAATCTCAGTCATCAGCCTTCTGGTTCCAACCAGTCTGGGGTCTACGTGCTTGTGTTCAGTGTGTAGTAGTTGCCATCCACTTGGGTTGGTGACTGGGGGAACGAGGGGTCTTGGTTCCTGCAGAACAACTCAAAGATAGGTATCAGATTGTTATGTATATCCCTTGTGGAAGAACTGAGACAAGGAACTAAGATAATAGTTTCATTGCTGAGCTATTATCATTACTTCTTCTTGTTTAACTGCTTTTCCTTTGTTTCTGCATCCCTTCTCTTCCCTAATTAGTCATTTGAGTCTGCTCTTTGGAACTCAGGGAAGGCCTAGGAAATTAAAGTCTTTTTCTCCAAACAATAAATGGGGGCATTAAGGGGTTTTTGTACCCAGGAGGGTCCCATAGGGTCCTACTTGATTTCAGTCCCCCTTTTCATTGATACTCCTCAATCCTGAGAGGACCAAATGTGGGACAAGAAAGGGAATAAGTTTTTGGATAGAGAGGTTAATCATAAACTCGACAGGGGGACTCAGTCTCAGTATGACGGGCAGAGAACTGGACTCCTCAATAATAAAACTCACATAGCCTCCTATTCCCTCTCATTCCATCTCTTGTCCTAGTTAAAATATCTGTGAATTAGGCTCCATTTCTGGAATTACGTCCCTAACACAGTTGTTCTGTGGGGAGCCGAGCTTCTGCAGGCTGAACACACCAGCCTTGCCCAGCATCTGGCACTTAACTGTTGAAAGGAATTAAATCTAATTAAATAGAATCAAACCAAAACAAACAGCTAGATGACGAACCAGCCTTTCAAATAAGAGCCACTGGCCCTTTAAATGCAGCTCAGTTGAAGCCACAGTGTCTAAGAGGAGGCAGGCGCAGTGCTAGGGCCCCTTCGATAGTTCGTGGGGCGGGGGTTCTCTTAGCTCATTGCTCTGTGAGTCCACTGTGGTTTCTCGTAGTCACTGCCTGTGGTGAATAACTGGCTTTGAATCAAGTCAAAAATGAGAGTCTCTGCTGAGAGCCGTGGTATGAGCTGGGCCTGGGTGTGAATCAGCATGAATAGAGGAGGGAGGCTGGGAGGGAGAGAGGAAGGTGGGCGCCCCCTAAGGTCAGTGAGGCAAACGCTGTAACTATCAGAAACATGAGAGCATTAATGATGTGAAATGAGCCGTGTAACTCATGGCCCAGCCCTCTCTGGATAGGTTCCTGTCCTGAAAGTAGCTGAGAATAGCCAAACCCAGAGAGGTGTAGATGAGCAATCTCAGGGTATGGCCTGACCCTGCACCTGGGGCTTGAAGGGCAGGGAAGGAGGAGAGTCAGCCACTGTGCTCCATTATGCACTTAGTCTTCATGACGAATCTGGGACATAGAAGTTATTCCCATTTTATAGAAGGGGAAACTGAGGCCCAGAAGGGTGACGCACTATAATGGAAAGGGTATCACCTTGAGATACAGACAGAATTGGGTTCTAGCATCCCAGGCACCATCCCCTACCACCTGCATGACTTTGGGTAACCCCTTACCCTCCCTGCCCCTCAAACTCCTCATCTGTGAATGGGAGGTATTAGTGCCCACCTCACAGAGTTGTTGTGAGGATTAAACACAAAGAAAATGGTGCGCAGAAAACAAAACCCTGATACACAGGAGGGAGGGGTTTTTTGGTTTTTTCGTTTTTGTTTGTTTTGTTCTTTGCGGTATGCGGGCCTCTTACTGTTGTGGCCTCTCCCGTTGCGGAGCACAGGCTCCGGACGCACAGGCTCAGCGGCCATGGCTCACGGGCCCAACTGCTCCGCGGCATGTGGTATCTTCCCGGACCGGGGCACGAACCCGTGTCCCCTGCATCGGCAGGTGGACTCTCAACCACTGTGCCACCAGGGAAGCCCTAGCCTGTATTTTGAGCATAACATTGGCCTCTATTTCTTGTTTTCAGTTTTAGCAAATATGTATGCATTTCTGAGCTATATATACTTTAATTTTGTTGTGTTTTGGGGTGCTTCTATATAAATAATATCAAATAAAATTTAATGTTTAGTGATTATGAGATTTATCGTTTAAAGCTGGATATGCACCTACCCCGCAACTCATTCATTCCACTCCTAGGTCTATACCGTAGGGCAGTGGTTCTCAAACTTTTTGGTTTCAGGACTCTCTTATCCTCTTAAAAATTATTGGAGATCCCATACCAAAGAGCTTTTGTTTATGTGGGTTACATCTATTGATATTTACTATATTAGAAATTGACACATTTAAAAATATTTATTAACTAATTTTAAAATAAACCCAGTACATGTTTTTTGTAATTGAAGTATAGTTGATTTACAATATTGTGTTAAATTCCGCTGTACAGCAAAGTGATTCAGTTATACATATATATACATTTTTTAATAGTTTTTCATTATAGTTTACCATAGGATACTGAATATAGTTCTCTGTGCTATACAGTAGGACCTTGTTGTTTATGCATTCTATATATAATAGCTTACATTTGCTAGCCCCAACCTCTCCATCGCTCTCCCAACCCTCTCCCCCTTGGCAACCACAAGTCTGTTCTCTATGTCCATGAGTCTGTTGCTGTTTCGTAGATAGGTTCATTTGTGTCATTTTTTTAGATTCCACATATGAATGATATCATACGGTATTTGTCTTTCTCTTTCTGACTAACTTCACTTGGTGTGATAATCTCTAGTTGCATTCACGTTGCTGTAAATGGCATTATTTCATTCTTTTTTACGGCTGAGTAGTATTCCATTGTGTATCTTCTTTATCCATTCATCTGTTGATGGACATTTAGGCTGTTTCCACGTCTTGGCTCTTGTGAACAGTGCTACTATGAACATAGGGGTGCATGTATCTTTTTGGATTAGAGTTTTGTCTGGATATATGCACAGGAGTGGGATTGCTGGATCACATGGTAATTCTATTTTTAGTTTTCTGAGGAACCGCCATACTGTTCTCCATAGTGGCTGCACCAACTTACATTCCCACCAACAGTGTAAGAGGGTTCCCTTTTCTCCACATCCTCTCCAGCATTTGTTATTTGCAGAGTTTTCAATGATGGCCATTCTGACAGGTGTGAGGTGGTACCTCATGGTAGTTTTGATTCGCATTTCTCTAATAATGTTAGCAATGTTGAGCATCTTTGCATGTGCCTATTGGCTGTTTGTATTTCTTCTTTGGAGAAAGGTCTATTTAGGTCTTTTGCCCATTTTTCGATTGAAACCCAGTACATGTTAACACAACATATTTTATGAAAAAGAAGTATATATACTTGAAAATTTAGGGAGATGAGCGGCATTGTTTACATTTTGCAAATCTCTTTACTATCTGGCTTTAACAGAAGATAGCCTCATATAGATACATAATTGGAAATTGTAGGAGTATTTTAATGGCCTTTTCTGATAATTAGGTACATATCATGCAGCCTCTGGAAAACTCCTCTGCCTATGCCTGACAGAATGAAAGTGAAAATTATTATGAAAATAGTTTTGACCTCACGGACCCCCTAAAAGGACTTCTCGGACCCCTGTGGGTACTTGGATCACACTTTGAGAACTGTTGCCTGAGTGAAACTTGCACATGTGTGCAAGGGATGTGCTAGGAGGGAGGGATGTGCTAGGTTGTTCACTGCAGCATTGCTTGTAATAGAAAAATCTGGAAACAACCCAAACATCATTCATCAGCAAGAGAATTAGTAAATGAATTACGGTTCATTCACACAATGGTGTATTTTACAGCAGTGAAAATAAGGCCTCTTTTCCTATCTTTGTACATAGGAAGTCTATGTATTAACAGAGTTCTTGCATTTTGACTGAGTAGCTCATTTGATTGGTGTAGACCAGAGTATAAATGAGGCCATGCACAAAATAGGTATGTAAGAAGTGGGCAAACAATGAACAAACCCAAAGACTGAATGAAGAGGCAAAGCCAGAGTCACCTACCTTCCTGTTGTGACTTTTGTCATGTTAAATTCTCAGGCTTGAAGCCTTTTTATTTTCTGAAGCACTTGACTTCAGCCTAATGATTAAAAGCTAACTTCCTATTTTAAAATGATGTGTATGTCATGGCAAAGTAGTTTGCTAACAGTGGGACTTAATAAACACAAGCTCACAGAGAATTCAGCAAATTTATAAAAGACCTTCTTTTTGGAAGTTTGAGAGCACAGGGCTAATACAAGTACATTTTGTGTTTAAAACTGAGCCTTCTTGCTGGAATAAAAACATTTCAAAGCAAAATCTTCCCACACATCTGATCCCCAGTTAAAGGGAAAAAGGAACAATTGAGAGCTTTATAGAGGCCAAACAGGCCACTGAAACGATACTCATCAGCACAAAATCCTGAAGGTTGTAAGGAAGTAGACCCAGGATTCCTATGAATGGAGTTGTTTCCCAAAGGGCTCCCCCCTCCACCACCACCATCCTATCCCCTCAACACACACACACACACACACGGGCTCTGTACAGTGTACTCTTTCAGATTAGAGGTGCAAGTGTTAGCCTTACAGTGGCCAGAGACGACCGAACTAAGAGGGGTTCATAAAGGATACACGTTGTATTTGTCTTTCAAACATACACTTATATTAGCAGTTATTAAAACAGGGACACCTCGTATATCCAGAGGTCCTTACCCAGCAAACTTACTGGTCTTTTTTTTTTTTAATATTTATTTATTTTATTTTTGGCTGCGTTGGGTCTTAGTTCCAGCACGTGGGTTCTCTAGTTGTGGCACGTGGGCTCAGTAGTTGTGGTGTGGGCTTAGTTGCCCCATGGCACGTGGGATCTTAGTTCCCTGACCAGGGATCAAACCCGCATCTTCTGCACTGGAAGGTGGACTCTTAACCGCTGGACCACCTGGGAAGTCCCCCAAACTTACTGGTCTTGAACATAGGGGTTTTTTTCCCCCAAAAGATTTTCCCATTTTGTAGTATCCCTGTATTGCCCACCAGTTTTTTCCCTAGCTTAACTCCCAGGGAGCAGGCAGCCAGATATGGACCCACCAGACAGGAGACTGGAGATTTCTTCTCAGGTGAAACTTGCCCAAGGGAAATGGCTTAAGAGATTGACAGTTGAAGGTCACCTAAATAAACAGTGGGGTCTCTGCCTAGTTATCCTGCCTGAAGCCTTTTAATCAATAATCCTCTTCTCTCTCTCTCACTCACACACACAGATTTTCCAATTAGCTTTTTCATGCTTCACTCTTAAATAAGGCTAATATTAAAATAATATTAAATAAGGCAAAATTCAAATAATTGAGGAAAAGTCTCTAAAAGATAGCAGCTAATACACACAAAACAATGAACTCAAAGAAAATAGAGAAATACAGAAAAGAGGAGGAAAAAAGATATATTCTATGGTTAATCTTCAGGAAGAGAAAATAATGTATCCATGAAAAAAGAACAGGATGCTAAAAAAAAATTTGTAAAACAATAAAGAGTCCTTGGGATTAAAAATGTGACAGCTCAGTAAAAGAGTTAGAAGATAAAATTTAGGAAATCTCTCAGAAAGTAAATAAACAAGACCCCCCCATAACTTTTGGTTGAAATCTGGCATTTAAATGCACTTACTTTATCAATCAAAAATTATTTAGGAAGCCTTGGTTTAGGAGATCAATTTTTCAGTATTTCCTCCTCAGTCAACATCTCTGGCTTCTCAGACATGAAGAGACTCCACCCTCCCTTTCTTGTGTTTTGACTTCCAAGAGTTACTTACTTCAAGTGTAGAGGTATTTTTATGGATGAGTCCATAAAGTCAAATGCTGGTTTCTGGCTAATAAGTAAAGTATAACTGACTAAGAAATAGATAACCCAATAAAAAAGTCCAGAAACAGACCCAAGGATATATTTGAATGTAATACCTGATAAAATTAGCATTTCAAATCAAAGGAGAAAGGAAGGGCTATTCAATAAATGGTACTGAGACAATTGACTAAACACCATTTTCCATTTGGGACAGCCATTTAAATTATATTGCTACCTCACTCCTTACTCCAAAGTAAGTTCCAGATGAATAAAAAACTCAATATAAAACATGAAACCATAAAAGTATAGAAAGAAAATATAGGTGACTATGTTTATCATCTTAGAATGAGGAAGGCCTATCTAAGCATGTCATGAAATATAGAAACTGTAAAGGCAAATACTGATAAATTTGAGTACATAAAATTTTTTAATTTCTATAAAAGAATAAACATAGTTAAAAGGCAAAATAAACTAATAAAAATAATTTCAACATGTATGATAGATAATTGGTTAATTTCCTTAATGTACAAAATGTTCACACAAATGAATAAGAAAAAAAAAAAACCCACCCAAATGTATCAGTCAGGATCCAGTCAGAAAAACAGAAACCATGCTAGGTAATTCAAACAGGGAAAATTAATGCATCTGGTTACACGAATGTTGGAGGGTCAAAAGACAATTGGGTAATAGATTCAAAATTAATACCATAGAGGGCTCATAATGTTAATTTATAAAGAACACCTACAAGTCAAAAGGAAAAAGACCAACAACTTCACATAAAAATGGGCAAAGTATATGAAAAGAAAAGTCATAGTTAAGAAAATACAAATGGGGGACTTCCTTGGTAGTCCAGTGGTTAAGAATCTGCCTTCCAATGCAGGGGACTCGAGTTTGATCCCTGGTCGGGGAACTAAGATCCCACATGTGGCGAGGAAACTAAGCCTGCGTGCCATAACTACTGAGCCCATGTGCTCTACAGCCCACGCGCCACACCTAAAGAGAAGCCCACACGCTGCAGTGAAAGATCCCGTGTGCCTCAACTAAGACCTGATGCAGCCAAATAAATTAATTAGGGAGGTGTGTGACGCTCCCGCAGCTGAACTTTGGGGGCAAATAAGTGGGGCCTGCTGGGAACAGGACTTCTAAAACGACAAATATGTCTGGAAGGCTGTGGTCCAAGGCCATTTTTGCTGGCTATAAGCGGGATCTACGGAACCAGAGGGAGCACACAGCTCTCCTGAAAATTGAAGGTGTATATGCTCCAGATGAAACTGAATTCTGTCTAGGCAAGAGATGTGCTTATGTGTACAAAGCAAAGAACAACAGAGTAACTCCTGGTGGAAAACCTAACAAAACCAGAGTAATCCGGGGAAAGATAACTCATGCTCTTCGAAACAGTGGCATGGTTTATGCCAAATTCCGAAGCAACCTTCCTGCTAAGGGCATTGGATACGGAATCCATGTGATGCTGTACCCTTCAAGGATTTAAACTTACTGAAAAGTAAATAAATAAAAGTGTGGATTTGTTCCCTTGTATTTTTGTTTAATTAATTAAAAAGAAAATACAAATGGGTTTTAACACATGAAAAGATGCTCATTCAAAAGAAAATAAAAATTAAAACTATAATGAGATGATATTCTTCATTTATCATTTTGGAAAGATCAAAAGCCATTAAAAACAACAAGTACCGACTCAGAACCATCCAAAATAATTGAAGTGGAAAAAGCAAGTTGCAGAATGGTGTGACAATTTGTGTCCCAAAAAAGGGAGAATAAGAATATATATTTACAATACATACAAGCACATATATAATAAACACTATATATGCACACAGTATATATATACACACACACATACATACATACAATAATAATCTCTGGAAGAGTAGAGAAGGAAAAGTGCTAACTTGTTTTTGTCTGCAGGAAGGGGACCTGGAGAAAGGGGAATATACTTTTTACAGAATACCCTTTATTTATTTGTATTGTGGTCAAATACATGTAACATAAAATGTACCATTTTAAATATTTTAGAGTGTACAATTCAGCAACATTTAGTACATTCACAATGTTGTGCAGCCATCGCCACTATCTAGTTACAGAACATTTTCATCACCCCAACACGAGACCCCATACTCATTAGCAGTCACTTCCCATTCGCCCTTTCCCCCAGACCCTGGCAAGCACTAACCTGCAGATAAGAAAATCTCTATGGATTTGCCTCTTCTGGATATTTCATATAAATGGAATAATATAATATGTGGCCTTTTGTGTCTGGCTTCTTTCAGGTAGCATAATGTTTCAAGGTCCATCCAAATAGTAGCATGTATCAGTACTTCATTCCTTTTTATGGCTGAATAATGTTCCACTGTATGAATATACCACATTTTGTTTATCTAGTGTCAGTTGATGACATTTGGGTTGTTTCCACTTTGTGGCTATTGAGAATAGCGCTGCTATGAACATTCGTGTATAAGTTTTTATTTGAACACCTGTTTTCAGTTTGCGGAGGTATAGACCCAGGAGTGGAATTTCTGGGTCATGTGATAATTACTGAAAACTCTGTAGTGACTTTTTTTTAAAAATTAATTAATTTATTTATATTTTGGCTGCATTGGGTCTTCATTGCTGCACGCATGCTTTCTCTAGTTGCAGCAAGCGGGGGCTACTCTTCATTGTGGTGCGCGGGCTTCTCATTGCGGTGGCTTCTCTTGTTGCAGAGCACGGGCTCTAGGCACGCAGGCTTCAGTAGTTGTGGCACGTAGGCTCAGTAGCTGTGGCTCATGGGCTCTGGAGTGCAGGCTTAGTAGTTGTGGCGCACGGGCTTAGTTGCTCCGCGGCATGTGGGATCTTCCCGGACCAGGGCTTGAACCACACTGGCAGGCAGATTCTTAACCACTGCGCCACCAGGGAAGTCCCTGTAGTGACTTTTGAATGTTGTACCACATGCATATATTACCTAATCAAAACTTGACTATTGTAATAAAAATAACTAAGTAGAGACAAATGTATTGTTTTATAATCACATTTCGGCAGCTCTGCAAAATCAGCATTGGATCAGTAAAGGGCCTCACAGTCCTAAAAGAAACTGAGGTGTAGAAAGTTAAAATATAATCTAATTTTTAAATATGACTCATAGAACCAGTAGGTCTTCAGGCTACAAATGTTCCCCATCATTAAATGTTTCAGCAGCATCGCCCTGGTGAGCGTGGGAAGGGCTGTGAGAATGTTTTCTAAATCCATTTAAAAAAAGGTAAAGCGGTAATTAAAGTTGGCTTCAACCCTGTGATTGTTTGCTGCCTGGACTCCCAGTGGGAGCCTTGGCTCCTGCAACACCACCGATGTCCTCTAGGGGGCGATCCCCGGAGAGACTGGAGTTCCTGGCGTTGCTCTGCGCTGGTGACCGGGGTGTGTTCCTCCCGCAGAGCTTTCACAAAGACAAGGAGAGGGAACACTGTGACAAAGAACCAGCGCTGGAAGGACACTTGGAAAACATTTCTCAAGCCCTTTATTTTTAAACAAGGAGACTGAGACTCAGAATGGCCGCTGATAGTCACACAGACTTTAAACACCAAGTCTGGAAACTTCTGCTATGTTGCTTTGTAAAGTGCGGGGAGAGTGGGTTTCCAGGTCTGATAGAGCTAAGTTTGGATCCCTCCTCCTTCCCTCTCTCTACTCCCCAGTCCACCCAACTCCCACCACTTAACTTAAATGTGTGACCTAGGGCCAGTTAACTTTTCTGAGCCTGCTTCATTACCTGTATAATGGGGATAATATCATGAAGAAAGAAATGATGAAGGAAGGGAAAAATGATATCATGTATGTATAGGACCTTGTTTACACTTGGTGCCTATTGGTTCTCGATAAATATTTGTCATGTGAATGAACATGTCCCTCCTCTAGCCCTCTAGAGGCAGTGCTTCCGCTGCCCAAATAAATTTTTATTGATGACACTTTAGGCAGTATCCTTATGGGCTTTCTCACATCTAGAAAGCTGACCTTGGGAGGGAAAGGAAAGGAGAGTTTGGGGTGGTAGCGCCGCTCCTGTTGGGGGTGAAAAGCTCCTTCGTGAAGCCTGAGCAGTCCCAGTTACTGCCCTGCTCTGCTGCCAGCACTTAGACGCCTGCACATCTGTCAGCCAGAGGTCCCTAGAGCTCCCAGGTCCTGACAGACTCTGCTGGAAAAGTGGGGTCCCTAGTGAGGGCAACAGAGTCAAATCCCCCTCGGCCCAGTTTCTGCCTCCCCTTCCCCAGTGCTCAGACAAAAGACCCAATTTGACTATTTCAAGTAATACTAATCAAAATGTTTTATGGGAGCTGTTGTTTATGCCTGGCTATAAATGATCATGCATATCAGCAAACACATCAGAATAATGTGGTGATAAATTATAGTTGTTTGCATTATAAAATTCAGGTCATGTTTTCTCAGTCTTCGTAATTTATATGGTACAAACAATTTTTTTCAATTAGGTAATATGTTGTAATGTAAGTCTCACAGTTTGGGTCAGGGGGAGGGAACAGGGGGGATGGGCTAAAATATATTTTTTCATTATAAAAAATGTTGCTGCAATATACAAAATGGGGGAAATAGAGAAAAGAAAGTCTCCCGTAATTCCATCATTCAACCACTGTTAGTGTTTTTCAGTAGATTTTTAAAAGATTTTTTAAATGCACTTTTTACAGAGTTGTAACCAGGCTAACATTTCTTTCCTTTGGCAGTGAAAGTGCAGAGTCCTAACCACTGGACCGCCAGGAAATTCCCCAGGCTAACATTTCTCATTAGAAAACTTTGGCTTCCTCAGTGCCTCACAATGATATTCATTCATTCATTCATCAAACATTTCCTAAATGCCTACTATGTGCCCAGCACTGGGGTGCAAAGATGAATTAGACAGGGTCCTTGCTAGGATATTGTTCCTTCTCCTGTCACAGCTTTTTCAGTTTGTTTATGTATCTGCTAAATGGTGCTGTTCATTGGGGGGAAGCCCTCAAAAGAAGAGGACACTGATGTATTAAAGGCAGGGTAGGGGAGTGTGTCTGGTGAGGGCAAGAAACAGCAAAGAGCCTGGCATAGCCAGAAAAATAGGAAGTGCTCAGTGAGTACTTGCTGAGTGAATGAATTATCCCAGCATGCAGTGCAAACACTTTGGTTTAGTGCTTAGAGTGCCAAAGTAGCTCTCAAATTGTATCTCTCTCTGCCTCCTTTCTTTCAGGTTTTCAAAAATGTTATCTGTGCAGATGTTATCCTCTTGAAATCTCTGGCCAACCTTTTAAGATCTCATTCCTCCCACTATCCTCCTCTAACCTCACTTTCCATTTAACTGAGAATTTGTCCATGACTTTGAGTTTTCCTCTTCTGGGTCACTTGCATGGGTCTCTGTATCCTTCTTGGTCTAATGTGCCCAGTGCATAGAACTATAACTGGTTAAATTAAGTGATCAGTTAAAGATTTCTTAAATGAGTCAATGCATTTACCCTTGTGAGTTTCATCAATTCTTTTGACATCCCCCTTTCTTTAGGCTTAATTTACTTGTGCTTTTTTTTAAATTAATTTTTATTTGAGTATAGTTGCTTTATGATGTGTTAGTTTCTTCTGTACAGCAAAGTGAATCAGTTATACGTATAGATATATCCCCTCTTTTTTGGATTTCCTTCCCATTTAGATCACCACAGAGAATTGAGTAGAATTTCCTGTGCTACACAGTAAGTTCTCATTAGTTACCTATTTCATACATAGTAGTGTATATATGTCAATCCCAATTTCCCAGTTCATCCCCACCCCCCCTTCCCCTCTTGGCATCCATAAGTTTGTTCTCTACATCTGTGTCTCTATTGCTGCTTTGCAAATAAGTTCATCTGTACCATTTTTCTCGGTTCATCTGTACCATTTTTCTAGAATCCCCATATAAGCGATATTATACGATATTTGTTTTTCTCTTTCTGACTTACTTCACTCCGTATGACAGTCTCTAGGTCTATCATGTCTCTACAAATGACCCAATTTTGTTCCTTTTTATGGCTGAGTAATATTCCATTGTATATATGTATCACATCTTTTTTTTTTACCATCGTTATTGGAGTATAATTGCTTTACTATGGTGTGTTAGTTTCTGCTTTATAACAAAGTGAATCAACTATACATATACATATATCCCCATATCTCTTCCCTCTTGCATCTCTCTCCCTCCCACCCTCCTTATCCCAACCCTGTAGGTGGTCACAAAGCACCGAGCTGATCTCCCTGTGCTATGCGGCTGCTTCCCACTAGCTATCTATTTTACATTTGGTAGTGTATATAAGTCCATGCCACTCTCTCACTTTGTTCCAGCTTACCCTTCCCCCTCCCCATGTCCTCAAGTCCATTCTCTAGTAGGTCTGCCTCTTTATTCCTGTCCTGCCCCTAGGTTCTTCATGACCATTTTATTTTTTTAGATTCCATATATATGTGTTAGCATACGGTATTTGTTTTTCTCTTTCTGACTTACTTCACTCCGTATGACAGACTCTAGGTTCATCCACCTCACTGCAAATAACTCAATTTCATTTCTTTTTATGGCTGAGTAATAGTCCATTGTATATATGTGCCACATCTTCTTTAGCCATTCATCTGTCAATGGACAGATGCTTCCATGTCCTGGCTATTGTAAATAGTGCAGCAATAAACATTGTGGTACATGACTCTTTTTGAATTATGGTTTTCTCAGGGTATATGCCCAGGAGTGGGATTGCTGTGTCATATGGTAGCTCTATTTTTAGTTTTTTAAGGAACCTTCATACTGTTCTCCATAGTGGCTGTATCAATTTACATTCCCACCAACAGTTCAAGAGGGTTCCCTTTTCTCCACACCCTATCCAGCATTTGTTGTTTGTAGATTTTCTGATGATGCCCATTCTAACTGGTGTGAGGTGATACCTCATTGTAGTTTTGATTTGCATTTCTCTAATAATTAGTGATGTTGAGCAGCTTTTCATGTGCCTCTTGGCCATCTGTATGTCTTCTTTGGAGAAATGTCTATTTAGGTCATCTGCTCATTTTTTGATTGGGTTGTTTGGTTTTTTGATATCGAGCTGCATGAGCTATTTGTAAATTTTGGAGATTAATCCCTTGTCAGTTGCTCATCTGCAAATAATTTCTCTGATTCTGAGGGTTGTCTTTTTGTTTTGTTTATGGTTTCCTTTGCTGTGCAAAAGCTTTGAAGTTTAATTAGGTCCCATTTGTTTATTTTTGTTTTTATTTTCATTGCTCTAGGAGGTGGGTCAAAAAAGATCTTGCTGCGATTTATGTCTAAGAATGTTCTGCCTACGTTTTCCTCTAAGAGTTTTATAGTGTCCAGCCTCACATTTAGGTCTTTAATCCATTTTGAGTTTATTTTTGTGTATGGTGTTAGGGAGCGTTCTGATTTCACTCTTTTACATGTAGCTGTCCAGTTTTGCCAGCACCACTTATTGAAGAGGCTCTCTTTTCTCCATTGTATATCCTTGCCTCCTTTGTCATAGATTAGGTGACCATAGGTGTGTGGGTTTATCTCTGAGCTTTCTATCCTGTTCCATTGATCTACTTGTGCTTATTTAGGACTCATGTGAGTTACTGTCCGTTTTTCACTCAGTCTGTTCCTTTCCCCGGGAGAGGGGCCACGTGCTACCTCCCAGGGGTGTCTCCTTGCATACCAGCCTCTTTTGGACTTAAAGAGGATGGAGATCTTTTAGGGAAGGGAAGAGAGAGTGCCTGCCTGCCTGCCACCCAGCACTCAAAAGAGCAGCCCGATCAAGTCCAAACTCTCATGCCTTGGATCTTCCCCAACTCCAGCCCAAGAGTCTATCAGAGTGTGAATCTAGAAACCATTTACACGAGCTCCCCGTGGGAACAAGAAGCTACAAGAAGGCAGGCAAGGAGTAAGGGCTCTAATTTAAGGTTAGAACACGTAAGATTCACATGTTCTAGTCAAATCCATATTTATAAAAATAAATCCAGATTTATCATTTTCAACCATGTGATGATGCCTGTTTCACACCACACCAAAACGTCTTTATGGGGCTATCATAGAGAAACAGGATAGGAACCCTGGGCTGGGGACGAGGAGACCTGGTTCTCTTCCTGGTTTGGCTTCTTTTTTATTAATTTTAATTTATTTTTTCAGCTTTATTAAGGTATAATTGACAAACACATAAAACATATAAAGTGTCCATGGTGGTGATTTGATATGCGTATACATTGTGAACTGGTTTGGCCTCTGTAGGTGTCAGTTTCCTCATCGGTAATAGGGTGACTGGACTACGTGACCTCCAAAAGTCATTCAAGTGCCAAGATCCTAACCCAGGATCCTGTCTCCAAGGGAAAGACTGCCACCTGGCATTCAGATCTTCCCACCACGACAACTGTGCAAACTAGTATCACCCTCACCCACAGACACACAACACTGTCCTATCACAGGGAACTCAGTTTTGGACAGGCTGCTGGTGCACAGAAGGAAGTAGGAGGTCAGCGTATTCAAGGGAACTCAGCCCTGAGAAGAGCTTATGGCCCTGCCCAAAGTCTCAGGAGGCTGAAATGTATCAAAACTCCCATTTAATAATGTGCACTGAGAACCACAGTGCCACGTGAAGGACATTGCTGTTCCCATCCCATCCTTCTCCACCCCACTCTAAATCCTGTCCCCTTCACCCATTTCCAGGATGGCTGCCCCTGGAAACCAAGGTACAATCCAAAGGCTGTTTGGCAAGTGTGAGTGTCTCTGTGACAGGCGGGGCTCCCTGGTCCTCTAGAGTTCTGCCCTCCTAGGCCTTTGTCCCCCCCCACCCTCAGTGCCAGAGACACAGTGGCCAAGTTCCTTTGCAAATGCCCTTTCTCCATGCTCCTGGCTGCTTTTCCTATTTCTGATTACTCAGGTTCCCATTAAATGTGGGGATGGCTTTGGGGAAGTTCTCTAGTAGATGCTAATTTAGCATAAATGAGATTGGAGGAGCTGATTTCCTGGGAAGTGTCTGACTTTATTAGTTGGGAAGGGTGTAGCCCACCTCCTACAGGGCCTGGGGCTGCCCCCTTTTGCCAACCCTCCCCCCCCACTCTTTCCTCAGAATCCTTTCAGTCTTCGCCAACCCCTCTGACCTCCTTGCAACCAGGCCCAGGTTGCAAGGAGGTCATTTTTGTCTCCCAGTGGGAATATTCTAGTAGGCTTCTCCCCAGATATCCACACTAGGGCGTCCAAGGCAAAAGAGCGAGCTTCAAAAATGTATATAGGGTAAAGTTGGTGACCCATGTTTATAGGAACCTGCTTTATGAATGGCAAGAGGTACACGTTCTACACATATTATCTCAACCATTCTTTACCACTCTATGGGGTAGGCACTATTGTAACCCCCGTTTTACAGGTTTGGGACCTAAGCGGTTCAGAGAGAGTACATCGCTTATCCAAGATCACACAGTTATTAAGAGGTGGAGGGGCGCTCAAACTCAGTTCTGTCCATTGCCAAAACCAAGTCTCTGTCCATCAAGTCACTGTCTTCAAAGGCCAAACATTTGTTGAGAACCTACTATGTGTAAAACCCTGGGGCCAGTACTGTGATAAATAGCCAGATGAATGAGGATGGGCAGCTCTTGCATTCCAGGGAGACAGTTTCTAACTGGGCGGTAGTATAAATGTGAGGAATTCTGTTCCAAAGCAGATTGCAATAAGTGCTGTCTCTAAGGACAAGCAGAGTCCCATGGGAACGTGAATAAAGGAGGGAGGTTAATCCATGCTGCGTGTTTGTGAGAGAGGGAGAGAGAGAGAGAGAGGAGGAAAGAGGAGAGGAAGAGGAGAAGGAGGGAGTGGGAAAGAGAGAGAAAATATGAATGAGATGGGTGCTGGGCAGAATTTTTCTAAACATGGGCTCGGTGTTGCGCCCTCGGTGGGTTGGAGGGCTTCCACAGGCTGGAGTGAAAGAGGCCGAACAAAGAGCTTGAGCAAGAAGCCAGGGCGAGAGCACTGAGAATCTGCTCAGCAGTCAGGCCCGTGTGGTAGGTGGAGAAGCAAGGCTGGCAGGTCAGTCAGGACCAAATTAGGGGAAACTTGATGCCATGGAAGGGTCTAGGCTTGCTTCTGGGAGCAGTGGGCAGCTGCTGACAGCTTCTAATAGAGCACAGGCAGGAAGTGATGATGCAAGTTTGCAGTGAGATCTGGCAGTGAGAGGTGGGGATGTGGCCTTTGCGTGGTTCCTCCCTTCTTTGGCCAACACCCACTGCCAGGCTGGCCACTCACGAAGAGAACTGGTTCCAGCCGTGCAAGCTCCCAGTCTTAGCACAGGCTGAGCGCAAGGTCCCTTCAAGGCCTATGGGAGGGGTTCAAAGAAGGGAGTGTCCTGATGTTTTTTTTGGCTGTCGGGGAAGGTGTGGTCCAGTAGGAAACATTGAGGGTCCTGGGGTAGGAGATGGCGGGCATGGGCAGGGGAAATGGAAAGGAAATGTATTCTGAGACATGGTGAAGTCTTTTCAACTCAGCCAAAGCAGAATAAGTGCCCTCGCCCCTTACAAATTCAGGCTAGTTTCTGACTTTGAAAATCTTTTTTAAGGAAGTACAGATGAATTTGTCTTTCAAGTGCTGTAAAAATTCAATGAAATCCAGAAACCAGTTGCCAGGCCATTCAATTCACCAGAATTATTTTTTTGATTCAGTTATAAGAAAAAGTGGTAAATGACTATGGCCAGGTTAATATCAGCACGTTGGGCTTCCCTGGTGGCGCAGTGAGTGGTTAAGAATCCGCCTGCCAGTGAAGGGGACACGGGTTCGAGCCCTTGTCCGGGAAGATCCCACATGCCGCAGAGCAACTAAGCCCGTGCGCCACAACTACTGAGCCTGTGCTCTAGAGCCCACGAGCCACAGTTACTGAAACCCACATGCCACAACTACTGAAGCCCATGTGCCTAGAGCCCGTGCTCCGCAACAAGAGAAGCCACCGCAATGAGAGGCACGTGCGCTGTGATGAAGAGTAGCCCCCGCTCGCTGCAACTAGAGAAAGCCTGCTTGCATGGCAACAAAGACCCAACGCAGCCAAAAATAAATTAATTAATTAATTAAAAAAAAAAAGAAATCAGGATGCAGTAATAACCAAAATGGGAAAATAATTTGAAAAAGAATAAATACCTGTGTATGTATAACTGAATCACTATGCTGTACACCTGAAACTAACACAACATTGTAAATCAACTATACTCCAATATAAAATAAAAGATTAAAAAAAAATCAGGATGCATTTTCTGCAAGATTAACGAAGAGTAGCCCGTGCTTGCCTCAACTAGAAAAAGCCCGGGAGCAGCAATGAAGACCCAGTGCAGCCAAAAATTAAAAAAAAAAGCAGCTAGTTCAGCTCACAACTCAAGAAAGTGCTTTAAAAAAAAATCAGGATGTCAACCATAAAACTACCCACTGTGGATGACCACAGGCAGAATCAGCGGTACACGTAGAAGGTGACAGTCTAGGACCCATTCGAGGGGTATGGGGGAGGCAAGCCTGCCTCTGTAGCCATCTTTCTCCAGGAGAACCAGCTCATGCATCCTGCACACAGGAAGGGCCGAACGAGAAGCATGAAAAAATCCTTTTGCAGCTTCGCTTTGCACAGACTCTGGCAAGCGAGGAGCGCTCTGATGTCAAGAGCTGCCCAGAGGACTCTGTTGCTGGACAAATGTGTCACCTCTCTAGCACCAGTTTCCTCCTCTCTGAAACTTCTGGCCCTTCCAGTTCTCTCATCATTCTTCCCTAAGGGCTCTCAGCGTAATCTTCCACGAAGCCTTGCTGATTCTGAGCTCCATTTCCAGCCTGAAAGCACCAGCCGCTCCACAGGTAGCTGAGAAAGGCCAAAAGGGCTCTAAAGCCCTTTCCTTACTTTTCCACTATTGTTCTTCAGATGGTAATAATGTGGAATACCTTTTTTCTCCTGCTGTTGCCAATTTATAACTGGGTCAACCACAGCAGAGCTTTCTAGATGATGGAATTATAAAATATGCTTATAACCTTTGGTGTGATTACATAAATGCATAAATTATGGGTGTTGGCAACTTCAGAAAATGGTTCTGATCATGACATGTGGATCCCTGTTCTGCCTTTCCAAACAATAAGTATTTGGCTAAGGGAGACAGAGCAGGGGAATCTCCATTTTGGAAGCAGCTATTATTATTCCTATTTCATAGACACAGGCTCCAGAGAGGTCAGGCTGCTGGCCCAAGGTCACACAGCAGGCCAGTGGCAGAAGCAGGACACCAGCCTGATTGGACCCAAAGCCTTGCTTCTTTACAGTGCATCAGACACCTCATGGAAGGGTCTGGGTCTATGAAAATCTATGTTCTGCTTGGGTGAGAAATTCATTTTCTGGTTAGCTGGATATTCCTGATAGCTGAATTGTCTGGTTAGGTTAGGTTAGGAGGAGTGGGGGAAGGCAGAGATGGAGGTTCTCTAAAGCCTAGGATTCTTTTCCCCACCAAAATCCTACTTCTTAGTGTATGAGCCTCTCCCTCTCAGTGGTTTGCAAGCTCCTCATGGACACAGTCTCAGAGGTCTGGTCATGATTATGGTGTGGGGCAGTCACCTCTGCATTCAAATCTCTCCTATTTGGTTCTTCTTCTTTTTTAAAAAAATATTTATTTATTTATTTGGCTGCACTGGGTCTTAGTTGCGGCCAGCGGGATCTTCGTTGCAGCCTGTGGGCTCTTAGTTGTGGCATGCAGGATCTAGTTCCCCAACCAGGGATCAAACCCAGCCCGCTGCACTGGGAGCATGGAGTCTTAACCACTGGACCACCAGGGAAGTCCCTCTCCTATCTGGTTCCACCTAGGTGTGTGCTGTGGTTTTCATTTGCATTTCCCAGATGACTAATGCAGTTGAACATCTTATAGATGTTAATAATTGTTAGTGGTACCCTTTTTTCCTCTGTCTTGTCTCTCATCTTTCTGCGTCTTTGCACCCTTATCCCCTCTCCCAGGACCTGGCAAAATGCAACCCTGAAAGAGTCCCAAGTCCTGGGAACCCAGATTTCTCTATGATGGCAGTTCTCTGCTCCAGAGCGTCAGCTGCCCTCTAATGTCTTTCTGCCCTCCTTGCCAGCCTCACCTCTTACCTTTCTACCTCCTTGCACATGACTCTCCAGCCAGACTGGCAGTCTCAGACCCTCTCTGAGTCTCTGAGCATTTGAAGGTACAGTTCCCTCTGCCTGGGATGCTATGACCCCCTCCCCCACTCTACCTGGTTAACTTCTTTTTTAATTTTTTATTTATTTTTTAATATTTCAATAAATTTAACCAGAACAAACGTAACATAGGGGTAAAAAAAAGATTACAAAAACTTAAACTACATCTTGACAAAGACCTGTAGGAAATAATGTGCAAACCAGCGCTGGTCCCCAGAAACACTTTGCATTAACTTTTTTTTTTTTCATACACACACCCTGTATTTTATTTTTACAAGAGATAAATAAACTAACACCAAGCATTGTAAATGGATGACCACAACAAAAGCAACAACGATTGCAATTACCCAACACAAAACACACTCATACTATGTCATAATATTGACATTCAGTCCAGTAATCCTCCACTGTAACAGGGACCTGGTTAACTTCTGTATACCATTCAAGTCTCAGATCATATGTCACTTCCTCCAGGAAGTCTTGCCTGATGCTTCCCCCACCCTCACCCACCAGCCTGGGTTAGTTGCCCCTTGTTTGTGGCTAAGTAACATCCTGTACTTCCCTTCATAACACTTATCACGCTGGGTTGCACTTGCCTCTTTGCTGATCTGTTTCTCTTGCTCCCTTCCTCATCACTTTGAGGATGAGACTTTGTGTTGTTTCACTTTTATATCCCGTGAGCCTTGGGCATTAGTAATATTTGTTGAATGAACAATCTGGCCTGGATCCCTTTAAAAAGGATAAAAATCTGCCCTTCTGGCCAGCTATCCTAGAATCAATGATTTCAGGCCATCATCCTTCATCCCCCACATCAACCCTCCTATTTGACAAGGTCTCAAGGAAATGGACACTTATTGAGGGTCTACTGTATACCAAGCACCAAGCCAGGCCCTTTCTGTGTGAAGTCATTTTCACAATTTAAAGGCTTAAGACTCCATGTCTAGATGGCACTTTGAAATTCAGAGGCTCTGATGTCCAGTCAGTCAATGAACAAAGGGGAAAGGAGTGATATTACACTTTCCATCTTGACAGTGGCAAAGAGATGTCAACAGAGGAGGCCCCCATGTAGTGCAGAGCTCTAAGTCCCTGTACCTTCAGTGCCTGGCACGTGGCAGGAGTGCATACAGTATTTGTTGGGTAAATGAACAAATGGTTGAAGAGGAAGCACAGAAAGAAAGAGCAGACTGGAAGCTTAGAAGACCCAACATTTCTTTCTGGACCTGACCTAATATATTTCCCCCACGTGTTGATAAACAAAACTAGACACTGAAGTATTTTTGTCATGGGCAGCTGTCCACAGTGCCAGCCAAGGCTGATCCTTGTGATTTCTGCTCACTCTATTGACTAAAAATGACTGCACCCAGCTGTAAAGGGAGCTGAGAAATTTCTTTTCTGAAACCAGGAGGAAAAGAAAACAGATTTGGGGTGAACAGTTAGCAGTCTCTGCTGGGGGATACAAGGACGGTCTTGCCTCTGCCAGTGTCACTGGGTGGCCCTGAGCTATCACAGGATAAATGGATGTTCACTCTAGAACGGCCCTTGGGGATCATCCAGATTCAACTCCCTGATTTTACAAATGGGAGACTGGGGCCCAGAGAGAAAAGTGACTCCTTGACTTGTCAAAGAGTTGTTTGGTGCTAGAGCCATTTGGTTTTGCTTAATTGGTCAGTGCTTTAGCTGCAAAGTGGGTCTTTAAACAAGAAAACCTTCTCATCTCCTTCATAAAAGTGCTGTGAAGTTCACATTTCAATGATAAAGAAGAAAGCATTAAAAGCAATAGAAAAAAGCCATACAAATTAAGATGTTGATGATACAATGATTGTTACAATGGTACTGAATATAAATGATCCTTTCTTTAGTTACTCAAAAGGCTCTTCTGTGTCCTGTGGTCCTTAAGAGTCTTCTTCCTTATTAGGAACTTCAGCTACCCCCATAAAATACGGCAAAATTATTTAGCTGGCCATGTGTGTGAGGGGTGAAAACCACTTTTGATAAAAGAGCAATTACTAATTGTGTAAATTTATGCAATTGTTTATACCTTCTTTGAGCTTTAGTTCTTTCATCAGTAAAAAGGAAATGATAATACCTCCAACTAAGATTTGTTGTGGGGATTAAAGAAGAAATGAAAACCACTTGATATAGTATCTTGCACCCAGTTGGGACCCACTTAATGTAAATTTCTTTTTTTGCAGAGTTAGGGTCCTTTCTGTGAATACCTAGGGGAACATTACACACAATGATTGATGTAATTGCTCTTGAAAGGGGCACTTCCAACAACATTTAATCAATAAATATAATCTTTTCCCAATATCTTCAATCGCTGAACTCATTGCCTAGGATCTACAGTTGAAAAGAAAAGCATCTGCTCCCAAAGGAGACTGAAATGTAAACAGAAAAGCCCAGCACCATGTGACAAGATGCAGGAACAGAAAGAGTGATGGTGTGAGGGGAGGGCATAGAACTCTGCTTGGTTGAGTGATGGAGGGCTTCCCTAAGGAGGCTGTATGCTTCATGGGAGAGGAGTTACAGCTGGGCAGGTAAAAGGGAATGGAGGGGGGAGGACACAGAGGTGTGAGGAAGCACATTGTCTATAATGAGGGAGCTATTTTAGATATTGCTAGAACCGTTTTTTTTTTTTTTTAAAGCTTTAACAAAAGAGAAGGGACAGGTGACTGTGATAGCAGCGGGTTTCCAATTTTATCTTGCCACACGTAGGGAGCCACTGAAGAATTTGGGGCAGGGAGATAATGCAAAAGGGGTGAATGAAAAGAACTGGGAGAATGACAGCCAGTGAGGGGTGCCTGGCTGAAGCCCACACCCAGCCCCATCATTCATTTAATCATTCAACAAATAGTTCCTGAGGACCTGCCATGCACCAGGCTGAATTCCAGAAGCTGGAAATCAGGCAATGAACAGGACTAGCAAGGTCTCTGTTCTCATGGAGGAGACTGACAATAGATAAACAAGTAAACAAGGAAGTATCAGATAAGTGCCTCTTGGAAATTAAACAAGGTGATAAAAGAGTCCCTGAGCGGCTTCTCCCCACCCTCTCCCCCTCCTTCCGAATACTCACCAAGCCTCCTCTTGAGTTTTCCAAGGAGGTTTTGCTCCTAGAAAAATCTCGAAGGTAAATAATTAACCTAGCTCTCTCTCGGTGCTTCCAATAAGGCTTCTTCCCCTGGGCCTGGTCAGCTTGCAGTCCTCGCTTCCGGACCACCAATTCTGCCAGAAGTCTCAAGTCTAAAAGTTAGGGGATGGTCATAACAACCTTGAGACCGGTCCTGATCATGGTTCCCTCCGCAACCTGTAATCCCCCACTTCGCCACCCCCGCTCCTGGCTCAACCCTCCCTCCTCCCTTTATATAGATATAGCCTTTAGCAGAAAAACATTTGATAGTGTGATTGAAATTGTGCATTCCTCTCCTCTGAAAAATGCAAACTTTTAAAACTCGTCCTCCTCTGCTGGCAAGAGCCGCCCTCCTCCCGCATCCCTACCCCCTGGGACTCCCGAGGGCTGGGCGGGGACTCTCGGAGGCGGCGCGTTCCCGGCACCCGGCACCCGCGCTGGAGGCTGGCTCTGCACCACCAGGGCTCACCCTTGTGTAAGTCAGAGCTCCTCAGCGCCGAAGGGATGTGGGCCGAGAACCAAAAAGAAAACGTAGTAATAAATGTAGCCGAAGAAACGAGGGACTAAAAAAGCAGATTTCCCAGTGTGCCCCGTGGTCTTCCCCCGTTTGACACATTTACTCACCACGAGTTTTTTTTTCCCAAAGAAAAAAAAATTTTAATTATGAAAACTTTCAGAGACACAGGAAACTTTTAGGTAAACCTAGCAAAAGTCCCAGGAGGGACTTCTGATTTTGCCCAGCTTCTCTGAACTGCCTGATAGTCATAGTTCGCCCTCTGCGGTCTATACCAGTCAGGGGGGGACTAGGTTAGGGGGCCCTGCTCGGAGGGGTTTTTATTCTACTTAGAGCGAGAAGACTTTAATAAAAACTATTTTTCCTTTCTTTTTTTTTTCTCCCCTGGCAGATTACACCTCACAAGGTGTTTTCACATTCCTGATGCCGTTAAAATCATAAACTCAGAGCTGAAGGGAAATTTACAAATCAAGGGGGGGAGAAGGGGATGACTACCTGGCATATATTGGGCCACTTCCTAACCCCCTGCCCATGATAGACATTGCTAATCGATCACTCATTCATGATTGAACACATTTATTGGATGCCCTCCATGTTCCACATGTTATGTTAGGAATACAGCAGGAAACCAGACAGACTTCTTTTGCTACCCTTATGGACCTCCAAGGGGAAGACAGACACTAAACAAATAATTACGTGCCTGAAGAGTGTTTTAAAAAGGCAGAATATGGGGGCAGACAAGGGCATCACACACCTGGAGGTAACCTGGAGTTGGGGCAGGGGCAGGAAAGTCCTCCCTGAGGAAGTGATGTTTAAGCTGAGGTCTAGATGATAAGGAAACTGAGTCTTTGCGAGGGTGAAAAAGGAACCGTTACATGCTAGGATAAAAGACTGGCGTGAGTTCAGGGCATGTTTCATGGCTAAATGAGGGGGCATGGATCGTAAATGGGGGGTAGGTTTCTGGAAGGAAACAGAGGTTGATACAACCAGGCCTTGAAAAAGAATCGGTTGATAGGAGGAGAGGGTTGGGACAGCCTGGGCAGAGGTCACATTTATTGTTTATCCTCCCCCTTCCTAGGAATTATCCTCTCACCTGCTGTCATTAAAAAGAAAAAAGAAAAAAGCTATAAATTATTGACTATCTACTACGGGGTGGCAATTCTCACGAATTCTCGCATCTTCCTTGAGAGATAAGTATTATTTTCCCAGTTTTACGGATGAAAAAGGCTTGGGAGGACTAGAGACACTTGCTAAAGTTGGTGACCAAGTAGGCAGCAGGGCTAGGATTTGAGCAGCTGCACTTTCCACAACTCGTCACTGCCATAAAACCTCAAGATGGCTTGCTCTAAAGCAGTCAAGTAAAACTTGGGGAGCAATCAAAGAGCATTGACAGAGGAACTGGAAATACTCCGGGAGTTGGTGAAGGGGGGGGCGGGGGGGGGAGGAAAGTGTGGGCAGAGAGGCCGCAGGTGAGTGGACACCGTTAGGCAGAGGAGTGCGCGGCCGAAACCGAGAGGTGGCGGGTGGTGGGGAGGATGGCGAGGCGTCCTAAGTGACTGAGAGGGCATCCCTGGACTGCTCCAGGACTGCACTGCGGGGAGGTGCCCTGCTCTAACCACTACCCGGCCCGGCCCAGTTAATCATTTCCTGACCTTCCTTCCTCCTCTCGCCCAGCCCGCAGGATTGCCACATCAGCCTCCCCCTCCCCCTACTCGCCTCCTGGCCCTGTTGCTCCTTCGCCGGGTTTTACAAGGAGCCTCAACTTTGAGGCAATGTTCGTAATAGCCCGGGACGTCCTCAAGGCCGTGCCCCGGAGAGATAGCAGGCTCGCTAGGGTGTAACGCTTGCCCCAGCGGCCGCTGGAGCCTTGCCCTATCCTCTTTTCTACGAAGGGGTCAGAGAGGCAGGGATCCAATCCCGGCACGGATTAACCAATTACAGACTCGGTTTCCCCTGCGGTAAAAAGGAGGCTGGTTAGAGCAGCTGGCGGTGTGGTGCGAGGTTTAAATGAGGTACTGTGTGTTAAGTGCCTGGTTAGGAGACAGCAGCAGGTGTTTAACAAATGTTAGATCCCTTCCCTTTTTATCACCTGGTAACCGGGACCGCCCCGCTCAGCACACCCAGGTTAGTTACCTCATTTAAACTTACACTGGAGGGTGAGGTATGAATGTCCGACCACGTGCTCGAGGTAATGCAGCTGGTGAGTCACAGTGACCGGGTTTGAACCCAGATTCACGATCGTCCCCGCACTCAGCACCCAGGTGGCTGGCAAAGGCCACGTGTTCAGAACCTAGAACCCAGTCAGTATCGTACCTGCCGCAGGGAGCAGACCACTAAACCAGTACTGCTCTGGGACCTATGCATCCCGCTGGGCCACCGGGGGCCAGGCCCTTAACCTCTCTGAGCTTGTGCCTTCGTGTGTAAAATGGGGGCTGTCTGTCTGCCCGGGTGGTTTTTATTTTCTTCTTCACACTTTCTTGTGTGGCCAGATTTTCTACCGCAGTGTAGTCCGGCCACCACACACTACGCAGGGTCAGTCTTCTCTGACTGTGAGCGCTCGCCGGGTCGGGGTAAAAGCCGCGGACCGGCCCGGCGTGCCCCGGCTTGGCGCCCCACCCTACCCGGGGCCGGGGTAAGCCGCGGCTGCCGGGGACAGCGGAGTTGGGAAAGTCACTTCCGAGCGCTGTCCGACGCTGGGCTACCAGCCTGCGAGCGCGGGGACCCCACCCCGCGGGAGAGGACGGGGGCGGGGCCGGGCCTGTAGGCGGGGCCTGCCCAGGGGAGGGGAGGGGCCGGCCTGGGAAGACGGAAGCCTCCAGCCTAGGGGTGGCGGCAGAACCCGGATGCCGGAGCACCACGTTTTCCGGAGCCGGGCTTCGGGAGACGGCGGGCGGGAAAACCCGGCGCCCGGAAGCTTTTGCTTTCTTTGACGCAAGGGCTCGGGACGCAGCCGCCGTCGGCCGAGCGCCCGGCGAGGAGCGACCCCAGGCAGAATCTTCGGAGTCCCTCCTCCGCCCCCCCCCCCCCCCGCCTGGTCTCGGAGCCTCAGTCCTCCTCGCCGCCCTCCTCGTGGCCATGGAGTGTCCGCACCTGAGCTCCAGCGTCTGCATTGCCCCGGACTCAGCCAAGTTCCCCAACGGCTCCCCGTCGTCCTGGTGCTGCAGCGGTGAGTGCGGCCCCAGGCGGCCCTGCAGCGCACCCGAGGCCCCGGCTCTGCCGGGCCTGCCGTCTAGGGGCCGCGGGCAGTCGGCGCGCGGACTCGGGGAGCGGTGCGGGCGAGCCGGGCCCGGCGGCTGGGGAGGGCTACGCGGCGAGGCGGGCGGAGCGGCGGCGGCGGCTCCTTTGTTTCCCGCGGCCCGACGGTCCGGCCGGCGAAGGAGAGGCCCGCGAGGGATAGAGACCGCGGGGGCCACGAGCTCGTGGGGACGGCGGCGAGCGGGGACCCTGGCCTGCGGCTTGCGCCCCCGCGCCGCCCTGCAGTGCCCGGGGGTTGTGCTGGCCTGTGTCGCCGGGTCGGGGGCCGCGGGGGGTGGGTGTCCGGCCCCCACAAGGCGGCCGCACGTGTGGCGGGGCCCGAGTTGCGTCCCCTCCTAGACCGGACGGGAAAAGCGCCGCTCAGGGGCGCAGCTTTGTCTGGGCTGCAGGGCGCGCTGGGGCCCTTCGCTACCTGCCCCGGACCCGCTTCCTTTCGCTTCCCCCCATGCTCCGGCGACTAGATCCACGCCGGGCGAGCGGGCGCCGGGACCTCGAGAGGTGCTCAGAACTCGGGCGGCCGAGGTCGGAGTCTTTCATCAGCCCGGGAAGGTGAAGTTTGAAAACAGGCTGCGGGCTGAAAAAGCTCAGAAGGCTGATCGAGCAGCTGCTTTGGAGGGGCGGCTCGCGTTGCCTTTCAGATATTTTTGTTTGTTTGAAATTGCTTTGGGATTTCCGAGTCCATGTGCTGTAGGACAGTTATTAGGTTTATGTAATGCTTTTGCATTGCTTAAGCATCTTATCTCCTTCTGCCGGGCCCCTCGGAAGCCCCAGTGCCCTCTTATTGTCTGCTCTAGCGACTTAAGATCGCACCGGCCACACTGCTTTGATTACTTCCTGGTAGGGCCCTGGTGCCGCCGATAGAGTCTTTGTTTATAAGCTTTGAGATGATCAGTGGTAGTTTGCGTTGTAGTGTAAAATTTGAACTGTGCATTTCAAAAATCTTAAGTTCATTTGAAGAAATAAAAGGAAGAAAAGAGCAATGGTACGATTTAGCTGTGTGACATTTCTCATTGTGGGCCGGAGCTGGGAGGATAGTTTAGAGAATGCCTTGACACTTTTGACAGGTTACTTAAATGTTGATTATGTCCTTGGAGAAAAATCCAGGTAAGGCCACAAAGAAAAATGTACCCTGGGATAAGGAATGGAAATAACTGCGGTTTCCTTGAGGTCTCAGAGGTTTGATGCTTTGCTTGCCTTTGTAAAGTCAGATTGTCTTTTTCTGCATAAAGCCCATGAAGATTAACCGGTTAATTGGTTTTATGGTGCAGTATTGCAGTTCTTTTATGAGGGTGTAGAAACTTACCTACGAATGTTTCTTCTACAGTGAATGTTGAGTATGAAACAACAAATAAGGTGTGTCAAATTGCTTTACAAATTAGTTGGTGTTGTATTATCTATAATTGTAGGTAGAGCTGTGGTGCTGTAACTGTAACCCCCGCCCCAGGGATTGAAAAAAAAATGACCAAAGTAAACACTAGGAAAAGCATACCTCATGAGGAATGATGAAATTACTTCTCCTAATCTGTGGTGAACTACAGGGATAGATACAAAGCAGACAGCACACTTCTGGCTGTTTCTAGGTAAAATCACATCAAATTTTAAAATGGCCTCATTGGTCACATGCATCTAAAAAGGAAAAGAGTTTATGCAAGTGGCAGATATCCTGTTGTGAGTCAGTCTTGCCTTTGTCAGTCAGGGCGTCCACTTGAGTGTGGAAAAGAGATGCAGAAAATTGAGCATCTCTTCAACATAAGTTAAATTGGAGCATAACTAAGAGGCTTGTGCTGATAAAAAGAACAAACTAGTATGTGTAGTCTTCAGGGAGGGGTGATTTTTTTTTTTTTACATCTTTTTTGGAGTATAATTGCTTTACAATGGCGTGTGAGTTTCTGCTTCATAACAGAGTGAATCAGTTATACATATACATATGTTTCCATATCTCTTCCCTCTTGCGTCTCCCTCCCTCCCACCCTCCCTATCCCACCCCTCTAGGCGGTCACAAAGCACCGAGCTGATCAGGGGAGGGGTGATTTCTATCCAAGGGCTAGGATGTCATCTTTGCATCTTGCAACGAAGTTTGTCTCTGACATTGCTTTGGGAGGGTGATTTTAGTCATGTGCGTGGATTTGTAGAACCAATAAAGCTAGTTTTGCAACTTTATGTGGGTTTTTTCCTTCTCATGTTCTACGAGTTGAACCCATTTCATGTGGGCCTTCCGCTTTAACTTCTTGGCATCCATTCATTGATATAGTCTCATGTTTTTGTATTGAGTTTGATCTTGTTCTTGCCTGCCTGTTGTTTCAGTGATTAAATGATTATTAAAGCTGTGAGGGCTTCCCTGGTGGCACGGTGGTTGAGAGTCTGCCTGCTAGTGCAGCTTGAACACGGGTTCGAGCCCTGGTCTGGGAGGATCCCACATGCCACGGAGCAGCTGGGCCCGTGAGCCACAACTGCTGAGCCTGCGCGTCTGGAGCCTGTGCTCCGCAACAGGAGAGGCCACGGTAGCGGGAGGCCCGCGCACCGCGATGAGGGGTGGCCCCCTCTTGCCGCAACTGGAGAAGGCCCTCGCACAGAGGCGAAGACCCAACACAGCCAAAAATAAATAAATAAACAAATGTGGGGTTAAAAAAAAAAAAGCTGTGAGTCCTTGACTAATTCATCCTCTTGGAGGGTTATGTATTCTGGCATTTATTCTCCAGCACTCTGGAATTTTTTCCTTCGTTTCTTTCTTTCTTTTTCTTTCTTTTTGGGTAGCCAGTGTGTGGAATAATGCGGTGACCAAGTATTGAGTCTGATTACATTCTTATTAGGGAGGGAAAAATCTCTGTTTTGGCACTGGGACACTAAAATTAATGCCCTTGCCTTGTTTTCTTTGGGAGCTTGCAGTTACACCACAGTGAAATAGCCTTAAGGCAGCCAAGCAAATTGCAAAAGACCAACATCCTAGGCTCTCCTAGGTAGCAGTACATCCTTGGAAGATGGTTCTGTTTCCTTGGAGCATCAGTTTCATTATGTCATCTGTTAAAAAAAAAAAAAAGCGGGGGTGGGAGTAATATTTCACATTTACTTCACAGGTTGTTGTTAGGATGAACAAGGTAATTTTTGTGAAAACTTTGAGAAACTCCAAACACTGTTCAAGTAATAGGTGGTATTATAGGTCAGAACATCTTTATAAACAGGACTCTCAATAAATATCTAAAGCCTCTTAGATAGGGCCTGGGATGGACTGGCTTTATGCTGAATTATGCTTTTCAAGGAGATATATTATTCAACAAGATTAGAGGTGTAAGAAGTAATTATACTTCACAGTTAACTTGAACTTCTTATCTATGGGAAGCCCTTGGTATATATTATTGTATATGTTTTATAATTGTGTACCACAGTGGTTCTCAAGCTTTTTGTCTTCAGGACCCCTTTACCTCTTAAAATTATTAAGAACCCAAAGAGCCTTTGTTTGTACAGCTTATATCTATTGATATTTGCTGTACTAGGAATTAAAACAAAAAAAATTTAACATATATTTATTAAATCATTTACAATTAGCAATAATAATTCCATTACCTGTTAACATAAGTTTGTATAAAATAACTATACTTTTCAAAGCAAAAAAATTGGTGAGAAGATTGGCATTATTTTAATTTTTGCAACTCTGTTGTCTGGCTTAATAGAAGACAGCTGGATTTTCATGTCTGCTTTTGCATTCAGTCTCTTGAGATATCACACATCATGTAGCTTCTGGAAAACTCCACTGCATGCTGGTGAGAGAATGAGGGTAAAGAATAAAAGTAACATCAGTGTTATTTATGAAAATAGTTTGAGCTCATGTACCCCATGCAGGGGTTTTGGAAACTCTCAGGGCCTCAGGATCACACTTTGAGAACCCACTTGTATACAATGATAGTAACAGTTAAGGACACCTGCTCTGATCAAAATAGCTTTAAAATATTAAAGAATTCCTTAAGGCCTTAAAACTAGCAACATTTATGTCTGTGTGGAGACTTACAGAGTTTATAAAATGTATTAGCTGGGACCATGGGGTCCAGTAGTCAGTCCCTTGCTCTCAAAAAAGTTACAGTCTAATCTAGTTGGGGAGAGATAGGAAACTAACCTGTTAGAAGATTAATCCATGTTCTGGTTTAAGGTAAATGTTGAAAATAGCAGTCTCCTAATGAGGTAAAAGTTGATTTATGTCTAATTTTGCTAAAGGCATTCTCATATTTATTTATTTATTTATGGCTACATTGGGTCTTCGTTGCTGCACGCAGGCTTTCTCTAGTTGCAGTGAGCGGGGGCTTCTCTTGTTGCGGAGCACGGACTGTAGGCACGTGGGCTTCAGTAGTTGTGGCGCGTGGGCTCAGTAGTTGTGGCTCGTAGGCTTTAGAGCACAGGCTCAGTAGTTGTGGCACACAGGCTTAGTTGCTCCGCAGCATGTGGGATCTTCCCAGACCAGGGATTGAACCTGTGTCCCCTGCATTGGCAGGCGGAATGTTTTTTTGTTTTTTGGTGTTTTTTTTGCGGTACGCGGGCCTCTCACTGTTGTGGCCTCTCCCGTTGCGGAGCACAGGCTCCTGATGCACAGGCTCAGCAACCATGGCTCACGGGCCTAGCCGCTCCGCGGCATGTGGGATCTTCCCGGACCGGGGCATGAACCCGTGTCCCCTGCATCGGCAGGCGGACTCTCAACCACTGCGCCACCAGGAAAGTCCCTATGCATTCTCATTTTAAATGAAAAAGTTTTAAATAAAAGAAACTAGGACATTCTCTCAAGGTTTTTGTTAAGTGCACATATCAGAGGTTATTTTCAGAAGCTGGAGGCTTGGGCATTTCATATTTATGTGGGTAAAAGAGTTAAACCAGTGGCAAAATACTGAGGAGAAAACCCAAATTGTTTAAAAGGATGCCCTAAACACAACTGTTTTAATAACTAAGGAAAGCCAAAAACTTCAAGCGTTTGGGTTAAGTAGCCGGTTAAATTGGAGATATTTTAATAGCATAGGCATGAGAATTTTTCCGTGATTAATTCTTCAAAGAGTTGAGAAGGCCTCTCTTTTTAAAAATAATTAATTAATTAATTTTTGGCTGCATTTGGTCTTCGTTGCTGCATGCGGGCTTTCTCTAGTTTCTGCGAGCGGGGGCTACTCTTCGTTGCGGCCCGCGGGTTTCTCATTGCTGTGGCTTCTCTTTCTTGCAGAGCACAGGCTCTAGGCACAGGGGCTTCAGTAGTTGTGGCTCTCAGGCTCTAGAGCGCAGGCTCAGCAGGCGGATTCTTAACTGCTGCGCCACCAGGGAAGTCCGAGAAGGCTTCTTAAAGTTTCTAGTACATGCTTGCCCTCACGTTACCTAAGGAAAGTAAGTGTAGGGACTTCCCTGGTGGTGCAGTGGTTAAGAATCCACCTGCCAATGCAGGGGACACGGGTTCGAGCCCTAGTCCGGGAAGATCCCACATGCCGCAGAGCAACTAAGCCCTTGCGCCACAACTAATGAGCCTGCGCTCTAGAGCCTGCGAGCCACAACTACTGAGCTCACGCGCCAAGAGCCTGTGCTCCACAACGAGAAGCCACTGCAATGAGAAGCCCGTGCACCGCAACGAAGAGTAGCCCCTGCTCCCTGCAACTAGAGAAAGCCCGCGTGCAGCAACGAAGACCCAACGCAGCCAAAAATAAATAAATAAATAAATTTATTTTAAAAAAAGAAAAGTAAGTGTAGATTAAGTCAATGTTTTGCAGTTTGGGTGGATATTGGAGGTAAAACCTTTTTTGAAGATCCATTTAGTAGGATGGTGTTCTGATTATTGATTCCTTGTCATTGGTAATAAATCTGTAGTTTGTGATAAAGCTTGCGATAAAGGTGAGAAATCCCGTTGATGGGATGATGAGTTATTTTGTATCGTATTTCTCTCACAACCTGAATCTAAAGAAGACTCTTGTATGCCCAGTAGACTAAATTTTCTAGGTAGGACCAGTCATTTGTTCATCATAAGGTCAAATGCGTTTACTGCATTTTAGTAATAACTCTGTATGAAATATTTATTAAGTGCCTAGAGTGTAATAACACACTCAGTAAATATTTGCTTAATGAATGAAGGAACTTTCTTCCACTTGGATGGTGGCTGGAATGGCCTTAAACTTTATGTTTAAAATAAATGGAAAGTAAGTGAGCTTCTCCCCAGAATGCTTTCACCAGTCCTCACTTCCAGTTTTTAGTCTGTAAAGTAAACTTTGACTGGATTGTGAGCAACTGACCATCTGCAATGTTGTTACCACAACGAATTTGTATTTGTTTGACATTCTGTGTTTATAGGTGGGCAGGTGGCCATTTTTAGTAGTAAATGTGGATGGGGCAGTTAAAAATCAATGGACAGGTGACACTTTTTTCACATTAATTTTGAAGATTAACATTTGATTTTTATATGCTTTTCTGAAGAATTTAAACTTTTTTAAAAATAATATTTGTACGCTTAAGTCAAATGTAATTGTCTTTCTGGTTTTTCTGGCAGTATCCACCCCCAGTCCCAGCCCCCAGAACCTTAAAGCAGCCTAAGCATATTTCCAAAGTCTCTGAATAATTGGTAGTACATGTGAAGGACCTGGAATTTAGAATGTGCTCCATGTGTTTGTTTGAAGAGGCTGCAGTCTAGGGATTCAGCCTAACATTTTTGCTGTTGTGAAGAAGTTTTGACACATGGATCAAAAGTTATTTTCTGATGGTATTCTTAGTAGTATACAAAGACTATCCTTGGCCTAAGCAGGAGAGAGGATGGGATTGATGGGAGAATTTGAACTCTGTTTCTGTTTCTTGTTATTCATTTATCCTCAGAATAGCTCATTCTCATCATTCTTTGCTTTTACAGCATTAGCCTTAGGCTCTTATACCATCCTTTTTCCTCTTTGAAATTTATGCAATTTCCTTCTTTACTGGAATATAATAGATTAATTTTGGATCCTTTAAACTCAATTTGGTAATACTTATGTTTTTCTAGTGTTTGTAGCTCAGTAAGCAGAACAGTGAGTAATTTAGTTTGTAGCTCATTGAGTAATTTAAATTCCTGTTTTAAAATTTAATTGAGTCCCTCTTCCATCAGGGAGTAATTTACAAATATCAGTGCATTTCCCCCAACCTACTTCGTTTTTTCTTTTTGAACTATTTCCCCTTTCTTGAGCTGTATTATATATTTTCCTTCTTTGAAAAAAAAAATTAGTGTCCAACCTATGGGTTTCGTGTTCAACCTAGGTATCCATATAGACTTGGGTAGTAGTTTATTAATGTTTGAAGTGGAAAATATATACTGTTTAATGTATTTTAGTGTTTTATGTTTATTCATAGTGCCTTTAAACGTGAGAGCAACTGCATTCTAGGTGTTTTAATAGAGCTTTCCTGGACAGATGGTTAGATTCGCAGCAGGGGCTAGTACTTTCTGGAGGGTTTATTTGTGATGAAGCTTACCTTGATTGACAGCTTAGAATGCTGAGAATACCATTAACAACAGGAACAGCTTGTTCATCTTACCTAGAATTGTTTTGTGCCAAGACCTCTCGAGATGCTCTGTGATTTGTTAACAGTCTGTTTTGAGAATGTAGGTAAGAGTAGGTATCTTTCACAATGAAAGGAAATTTACCTAAAAATTGTTCATTGCAGTTGTATCCTGAGATCTTTCCGATTGTTGAATGATCTTTGGCTTAGAAATTTGTAAACAGAGATCATCTTTTAACTGCTGTGAGTCTGCAGATGTTAGTATATATAGTAATTCCAGATGTTTTCTCATCTATGAGTTTTACTCAGTAGGAGGAGAGCTGAGAACAACATAAAGTAACTTCAAAGCAGTTGACTAGCATTTAATCCTGACTAATTTAATTAACTACCCATCCTTGTAGTTTTTCCTGTTTCATAGATTGTGAAACAGACAAAGATTAACAGAGTTGCTCAAGATGCTTGGGGGCATTAGAGATAGCCCAAAGTTTAAATTCAAATACCATTCAAACCATACTTCTGGCTTGCCTTTGTAAAAGCAGGGTCTTTATTTTGTCATCTAGTCACTTACTGCTTGACAAGTTAAAGGATTATAGATGTTTGGAAACATACTCTGAGTAATTCCTTTGAAGATTTTTGATGTGAAAGTACATTTCAAATTCTACCTTTTGAAAATAATTTTAGATTTCTGTATTTTTTTTTTTTTTTTTTTTTTGCGATAGTCAGACCTCTCACTGTTGTGGCCTCTCCCGTTGCGGAGCACAGGCTCCAGACGCGCAGGCTCAGCGGCCATGGCTCACGGGCCTATCCACTCCGCGGCATGTGAGATCCTCCCGGACCAGGGCACGAACCCGTGTCCCCTGCATCGGCAGGCGGACTCTCTCAACCACTGCGCCACCAGGGAAGCCCTAGATTTCTGTATTTGATTAGCCCTTCCTCCCCCTGTTTATTGATTAAAGTGCCACCAACTTGGAACTAGATTGTTAGTACAGTTGGAAGAACACTGTTTTTGAACGTCTGAATTTCGGTTCAGGTCTAATTTTTTTGTAGGCTGAAATTCACATTACTTTAGTTCAGATATCATGAGTCAGCCTTCTCACCATAGCTATGGATAAAATGCAGTTAGCTTTCGGTTATTATATAAATGTGCTTCGCTCTTGAAGTTGCCCCCTCCCATTTTTTCATTTTGTTTCTGCTGGAGGAGATTCTTTTTGGAGGTGGGTTTGTTGTGGGGTGGGAGAGGGAGAGAATTCTTAAGAAAGGGAACTTTGCTTTTGCCTCTGGAAGCTCAGAGGTTATTTGAATCTTTGCTTTTAGGCAGGGTACTTTGTTGATTCCATCTAGTTATATTCTAAGATTTTCCAATTATATTTCTTGTAAACGTTAATTATAGTCTTTAGACTGCAGGGCTTAAAACAGATTTCCCTCCCTTCTTCCCCCCCCCTTCTTAAGACATACTGAAAATTAGGTATATAGGTGTGCTATTTACAGATACATAAAATGCAGATAAGCTTAAGATGGCAGTGTCAGATTTTGAAAACTATTGTTGAACTTAAACTTGGACATTGGAAAATGAAGTTTGTAGTTGTCTTTGTATTTATCTAAATACTTCACCATTAATCGATGCTAGCTAATTAGATTTTATAAGACTCTTTTGAGGAGGGAATTGAGAGTTTATTTTGAATATGAACCAGCTTGTGTCTTTGAAAAGATATTATAACCAACTGGATTTTTTCTGGAGACTTTGTACTTTAGGATTGAATAGCTCTATCAGTGGGCTGTTTTCCATTTTGAGTAGATGTTCTTTCCTGATATTTTTTTCTTTGTTCTAGCTGGGTTTAAGGCAGCCTTGTAGAAATCTGCTTGCCTGTTTATCCTTGACGTGCCCTGAAGACTCTTAATTTTATGGACTATTCTTATACTATTCTCATCACCAGGAAGAGCAGGCTAGTGATTAACTGTCATGTTCTTGCAGGTTTAATTTAACTGATTGTCGGGTAGTACACTTGTTGATTTAGCTTCTTTAAATCTTTGTCCTTACTGACCACACTCAGGTTTTCTTTTTTAGATAATAGATTATTGTCCATTCCTTTGTCTTGAACATTTGTTGTACAATATTGGGAGGGTAAGACTTTGGTCCAAGTTTGTGACGATCCTGCTGAAATTTCTAGGGAGCAAGTTTTTTTTTGGTGATGGAATGTTTCCTTGGGATAATTGATAGTTAACATGTTAGAGATATAGTCTAATATAATATTTTTGAAAAATAACTTCTATGTATAACTTAGACACTCTGGGGCCGACACTTATATTATTGATTGAGTGATTTGTAAATTTTAGTGTCACACAGTAAAATTGAGATTAACTCTAGTTTCCATTTGAATTATTTTGAATGTTAATTGTGAGCTGTATTAACATTGGAGAAATTGTTTGCAACAACTGGCTCAAGCTTCACCTTATGTGTATGAAGTAGCTACCAAAGCTCAACGTTCATGCTGTGAGAATTTAATTCTAATTTAATTTAACTGCATCGATTTCATTTCAGTTATTTCAAGTGTTTTGTTTGTGTATAGTCTTTTTAGAAACTCATTTAAAAAATATTTTTCAGGCTTTTTTTCTTTGAATAATTAATAGAGATTTTTCCGGAAACGTGGGTCCGATTTTAAAATTGTACCTATTGGTTGTAAAAAATTTCCAACTCTTGGTTTGTGTTAAATAATTAGAGCAGCTATCAGAGTTTACAGATTCCTATTTTCTGTAATCTTGGGTATCTAGCCCTTTAAGCAGAGTATAAGTATGTGCCCAGTTTGCTTTTTCTTTCCATTTCTTCCTAAAAAGTCCTGTTGATTTTAAAAGAATAGTTTCGCAGCACACCAGTAAATACAGCTGTTGTAAATTTCACACACCCCCATCCCCAACTTTGTGCTTTAGTGCCAACCTATATTATAGACCATAAAAACTAGGAAAAGAATTGTACAGTGCAGATATTAAACCTCCGCTCTGAGTGAAGTCTTTGATAATAAGAGGTCCCTTAACCTCTTAATTGTTTCATTTATTTATGGGAGGGAGTGCTTCCTATAAAATGTATATATGCATCTTTTCTTATCTTGCATACACTTTTGTTTTGAAATAATAGTTGTGTGGTGTTTACATTTATGACTTGATTCATTTCTTTTGAAAATCCCTCTACTGTTTAACCATGGATTTGCTTATCAGGTTGCTGGCAGAGGCGTGGAATTGCATCAGATCTTGCTATATTAAATAAATGGAATATTGGATGCCAGAATTTTTCTTAAGTGATTCATGGCTTTTGTGTTCATTCTGTGTATAGTCAATTTCGTAAGGAAAGTTATTTTTGAAACAATATAAACCTCGGATAATTTTTCTGTAGTTATTTGTGTCTGGTCTTCCAAAGGCAAAAGTGGCCCATTTTGACTCTGATTTAATAATCTTCTTTGACTTCAGCAGTTCTAATCCTTCTTCCCACTACCCTTTCCTCTCATTTGGAGGTAGGGGCACAGTTCCAGTATTTAGCTGAAGACTGTAGAATAGGTAAAGCATAATAGCATCATTAGGTGTTTTTCACCGAAGTAGGTCTGAACAAGTCTGGGTTTGTGACAGAATGAATAATAAAAAAATGTGTTCAGTACATTACAGTTTTAGAGAATATGTAGTTTCACATACATTATTTCCATATGCTGTTTTCATTTGACATTGAAAACTGATTTCAGAAATGCATTTCAAAATACAGTGAAATGCTTGAGCCAGTGAGGGGACCAGTCTTAGGATCAGAATTTGCCTCTGTGTAGGAAATCAGCAGGACCAGATGCCCTCTCTTTTCTGGCTCTGTAGGTATCTGGATCTGTTAACATAGATGATAAATTTTGGCCAGCTTTGAAATTACATTCTCTAGTAGAGGACACATACCATTAGCTCTGCAAATTAGCCTTGTAGTATACAGGGAATTCAGTAGGTGCCTGGCCCCAAATGATAAAGTGCTATTGTAATTTTTATTTCATGTAATAGATTATAGGCATTTTTTTAAAGATTAAAAAAAATGGTTTAGGCAACTTCATGAATTGATATGACTGTTATATCAATTTACCTTTTAAAGATTAATTCATGTTTTCAAAAAGTAATATGTGTACAGTTAAGTCATACAGTGTAGTATCAAAAGTAATACGTGTACAGTTAAGTCGTACAGTGCAGTATCAAAAGTAATATGTGTACAGTTAAGTCATACAGTGTAGTATCAAAAGGGTTAAAGTAGAGCAGCAGCCTCCCTCCCCTCTCCTCTCAGCCCTTCTGTCCACAGACCACCACTTTCAGCTCTATTTAGCTTTCTCTGTCATGTTTACCTACATACTTCTAAGTAATACACTGTTATTTCTTAATTTATCCATTTTAGGTATCATCTCTTGACATCTTGCTATGGTAAATGAGGACATTAGTGTTTGCATTACCCTCCCCTCTGCCCCCTCTCCATTTCTCAATATAACTAGACTACAGATTTTGATTAATATGGTGATCACTTTTTTTCTTGCCTGGCATTTTATTTTTCTTTGAGTTAATAATTGCCTTTTTTAAAAAAAATTGCTTACTTTGCCTTCTGTACATTTTCTCCCAAATGTAACCTATAAATCTATTAAATGTCTATGAATATTATTTTCCAAGCACTTAAACACATAATGTCTTAGTATTATTTTTTCCTGAAGCTTTCCTTCCCAGAGCTCTCTCGCTCCCATCTGAACTGACTGTTCTCTAGGCCTACTCGACAGTTTTTATCCTGTGATTCCCTTGCTGTTCTTTTGTATTAGATCTCTCATTTCCTGGATCCCAGGTCTTTCTCTTCCTTGGTTTATTAGACCATTTTGCTGGGGTACATCATCTAGCTCCCGTCTCAGGAGAGGCAAATTTTTGATCCCACGCAAGTCAGACACTTTTATTCTACCTGTATACTTGACTGCTTGGGTGACTATAGACTGTTAGAAAAGATTTTTCTCTTAGAATTTTGAAAGCAGTATTCCTTTGTTTTTAGGCTTCCAGTGTTGTTGAGAAACCTGATGCCTTTTTGATTACTGTTCCTTCATATATATCTTTTTATTCTTTCTCCTGGAAGCTTTTAGGATATTCCTTTTATCCTTGGTGTTCTGGAATTTCAGAATGATGTGTCTTGGCATGGTTAGTTTTGGGTTTTTTTCTAGTGATGGGTACTCAAGGAACTTTTTTTTTTTTCCACACACACACTGTATTTTATTTTTACAAGAGATAAATAGACTGACACCAAGCATTGTAAATGGATGACCACAACAAAAGCAACAATGATTGCAATTGGTACTCAGGGGACTTTTCAATCTAAACATTTGAGAGTACCCTCATCCTCCCATACTTAAATCTCCTAGTTTGTACTTTTTTCTTTGTACAACTCCTATTAATTGAATGTTGAGCACTGTGGGTAGAACCTGTAATTTTCTTATCTTTTTATTTCTTTGCCTTTTGGTTCTAGTTCCTGAGGTATTCCCTAGGTGTTTTTTTTTTTTTTCCCCTTCCACCCTTCTATTGAATTTTGTTAATAATGTTTTTAATTTTCAAGAGCTTTTTCTCATTTTTCTGACCATTGCTTTTTCATACATCCTGTTGCTGTTTGTTGTTTTATAGTATCTTCTCTCTTTACTCCTGGATTTTAGAGTTTGTTTGTTTTGAGGTTGTTTCTGTTCCTCTGAGTTCCTCTTTTTCTTTTCAAAATGACTCTCTCAGACTAGAGGTTTTCTTCAAGGATCTTGTTTTATCTTTGTCTATTTTTTCATGTGAGAGTGAGGCACTAAAATGCTCTGTGAGTGAGCGAGGCTTGTCTGTAGTGGGCTTCACTGTAAGGTTGTGGGCAGGCCACCTTCTTCTTCTTCTTCTTCTACATCAGGATGTAGTAAGTTCCATGAGTCTGTTGTTCCTTGCAGCCCTTGACCCCTTGTTTTCAGTGCCACCCTTACCTTTGATGTCTGCTGTGCCCAGTGTCCCTGAGCCCAGAGCTGCCTTCTGTGTGCACTCTTCTCTGCTGGCACTTAGGCTGTAGCTTCCTTCATGCTACTAAGATCAGTACTGCTCCTCCAGCTTCTTCCTGACTCCCAAAAATGTGTTGAAATGTGCTTGTCTCAAATGATCTTTGTGAGTTCATGTCGATTTAATTTCTTTATTGTCATTTTAGTGAGATGTTAGGATGGAGAGGAGGTAAGAGAGAAATTGGTCTGCCATGCTTAATTTGGTGTTTATTTTTAAATGAGATATTTAAAATCCAGCTTTTAGGGCAAAACAATGCTTTGCCCCATCAGAAATGGATCTTATTAGTCATCGTCCAGAGAGTTAAATCACTAAAACTGAAATTTTGCAGTACTGTTTTTGAGTAAAAGTTCAAACTCAGATTTATCTTCCCTAATGAACAGAGCAAAATATTGTCGCTATTACCTGAGTCAGCAGAGAGAGCAGATAAGCCTGGGGGTTTGACTCTGCTTGGGAAGCCAAATACAAGCCCGAGTTTGGATATATAAAAGAAACATTGAAAGAAAAAGTTGTAAGGTCACTTGGACCACTGCAATTAATATCTTGTAATACTATTACTGGATTAATTTATCATCCATCAAGAAAGGGAAGTTACTGCCAGGTTTATAGTACTGTTTGGCTCTGCACAATGGTAATTTAACCTTTTCCCTTGTGTTTTAGTAATTTAAAAAAATGTTCTTAATTGGAAGTAAAGAATAAAATTTTTTTAATCTCCGAAAGCCTTTTTATTTTGATATAATTTCACACTTAAAGAAACATTGCTGAGCTTCCCTAGTGGCGCAGTGGTTGGGAGTCTGCCTGCCAATGCAGGGGACACGGGTTCGTGCCCCGGTCCGGGAAGATCCCACATGCCGCGGAGCGGCTGGGCCCGTGAGCCATGGCCGCTGAGCCTGCGCATACGGAGCCTGTGCTCTGCAACGGGAGGGGCCACAACAGTGAGAGGCCCGCGTACCGCAAAAAAAAAAAAAAAAAAAGAAAAAAAAAAGAAACATTGCTAAGAATAGTACAGAAATTCCCATGAACTCTTTACCTAGATTCATCGGTTGTTAACATTTTGCTACATTTGTGTTACACGTTTGAACCTTCTTTTTATGCACCTCCCCCGCACCCTGCCACCAAGTAATTTGCAGACCTAATAATGCTCCTTCATCCAGAAATACTTTATTTTTTTTTTCCCCAAGCACAAAGACTTTCTTTTCACTAAGCACAGGGTATTGGTCAAAATCAGGACATTTAATAACTGAGATAATAGTATTATTGAATGCACATTCCATTCTTAGATTTCTCCAGTTGTCCCAATAATGTGCTTCATATAATGTAGCTATTTCCCTTTTCTGCCCCCCACATCTAATCCAGGATCATGCATTTCACTTAGTTGTGATAACTGTATAGTCTCCTTCAGTCTGGAACAGTTCCTTATCCTGTCTTTGTCTTTCACATCTTGGTATTTTTGAAGAAAGCAGGCTAATTATAGAGTGTACTTCAGTTTGAGTTTTTCTGTTGTTTCCTTATGATTAGATTCAGGCTGTGCATTGTTTTTGTAGGAACACTGCAGAAGCAATGTGTATTCTCAGGGCATCATATCAAGAGGTGTATGAGGTTGGTTTGTCTCATTTTGGTGATGTTAACTTTGATTATTTAGGTGATATTTGCAAGGTTATTTATTGTAAAGTTACTATTTTCCCTTTGTTATTATTTTGTAGGAGATGCTTTGAGATTTTGTGTATAGATGTCTTATTCCTCATCAAACTTTCATCTAGTAATTTAGCATCCATTGATGATTCTTGACTGAATCAGTTATTACTAGGATGGTTGCAAGATGTTGATTTTCTAACTTATTTCTTCTAAGTATATACAGGGAAGAGCTTTCCTTTCTCACCCACTTGTTTATTCATTTATTTTATTAACATGGACTCATAGATTTTTATTTTATTTTGTGACATTCTGTTATTTATTTTGAAGCTCAAATTGTCTTAGATTTGGCTAGTGGGAGCCTCCTTAGGCCATAATTTTGACATGCCCCTATTGTTCTTGGAGCCCTTTCTTTCTGGCATGGCAAGGTGCTCCAGGCTCATCTTGTACTCAGGCTGCCCCAGTCCTGGAATCAGCCATTTCTCCAAGTAGCCATCATTCCTTAGTGGGGAATAAGGTTTATAAACTAAGATCTCTCAGCAAATAGGAGCTAAGAAATATAAACATATATAAATAAATAAACATGTCTATATTTGTGTGTGTGTAACCATGAGTTCATTTTGATACCTTTAATTCCACTTCAGCACTACAGATCTAGTCTTGCCCTTTCTGTATTTGTAATGCTCTTCTCTAACAGAGAGAATCTGGTTCCCATTATCTCAGCATATGTACTTGTTTGCCCCATGCCATAATCAGAGAAAGTGGTTCTAAACTGCTAACCCATAACATTGCAAAGAAAACTCCTTATGACTAGAGTTCACTATTTGTTTACAGTTTCTTTTTGTCTGTATACTCACAAAATATGAAGTGTTATGTTCAAAAGTTGTTTGGGTTATTTCCTTCCCTTTCCTTCCGTCTTTTAATACACTGATTTATTTGATTTACAGTTAGCTTCGTTTGTTTCAGTTTGATTTCCATTTTAGATTTTTTTTTTTTTTTTTTTTTTTTGCGGTACACGGGCCTCTCACTGCTGTGGCCTCTCCCGTTGTGGAGCACAGGCTCCGGACGCGCAGGCTCAGCGGCCATGGCTCACGGGCCCAGCCGCTCTGCGGCATGTGGGATCCTCCCGGACCGGGGCATGAACCCGCGTCCCCTGCATCGGCAGGCGGACTCTCAACCCCTGCGCCACCAGGGAAGCCTTCCATTTTAGATTTTTTTCCACCTCATCCTTGCTGATTTTATTTTACTTTTTGAGTATATAAAACATGAGTATGGTTCCAAAAGTTAAAGCCATACCAAGAAGTGTTACTACCTAACCCTTCTACTCATTCCTATCCACCCCATGTAGACAACCAATTATTTTTATATATCCTTCCTGTTTCTTTTTATAAAAAAAAAAAAAAGCAGGTACATGAGTATTTTCTTATTTTCTCTCACAAAAGGTAGCAAACTAAGTATACTCTTTTGGAATTTGCTTCTATCATTTAGTAGTTCTGGATATCACTCCATGTTTGTAGAAATTTTACTTATTATTTTTTAACAGCTTCATAGTACTCCATTTGTGATGTGTCACAGTGAATTCAAACATTCTCCTAACTTTGGGCATTTAGGTTGTTTCCAGTATTTTGCAGTTTCAGATAATGCTGCAACTAACAGCCTTGTACAAATATATTTTTGTATTATTGGGTATCTTCAAGGAAGATTAAAAGTTTTAACGTTTTAATCATGTGAGCAATAATGTGTAAGTGATTTTATAATAATACTTCAGACTATTTGTCTGCCTGCTCCTATCTTCCCATCTACCGTGATCTTACAAATACATTCAAGGCTGTGGAAGTGAAATACTTTATTGTAATTATATTTCTGTCTGGGAAACCTTGAAATCAGAGAGCTGGAAGTGGCCTTGGAAACATTTTTAGTCTACGTTCAGGTTCATTTTAAGCAGTTGACTTTTCCTTTTACATACTCGTCAGTGCTGTTTTGCCACCTAAGTACTCAGACCCAGCTGTTGTAGTAGTTTTCTCTTTTAATTTAATTCATGTTAGATTCCTGTGTCATGCTGTTAACTGGCTGCTCCCTTGGGTTATAGAATGGCAGTAGGATAAGACGGTTATACATAGGATAGAAATAAGGATTTGGGCATCCATTTTCTCCTACAGGTCTCAGCACATTAGTGAGTAGTATAAACTCAGAGGAGCATCTTGGATTCCTAGATAATGCAGCTGGTTGATGACTTCCAGTCTTTTGTTCCAACAAGTGGGCATTGGAGTAGAAGGGAGACCTCCTCCTGCATTGCTAGATAACCAGGTAAAAAGATTGACCACATAGCTTTCCATCAGAAGGGCCATAAAAGGATTACATATGTATTGAGATAACAGATCCCCTCAGCCTGAGGGTGACGGGAGCCTCCAAACAGATCACTTCTGGCCCTTCGATGACTCTTCAGTTTATGTGCATGCACCATACAGATGTTATCATTTTCCATGCATGTCTTGACGTGAAAAAGATTAGGAAAGTTGGCTAGAGCAGTCTCAAGATTAGGCTCTGAGAGCCAAGGATGGTGCCCCTTAAAGAGAACCAGGTAATCCTTATTTATCTTGGATAAAGAAGAATTGAATTATTTAGAGTAGAATACGGGAATAGTGGTTTTGAGATTTTTGAAGGTCGTTTTTTACAATATAGGACAATATTAGGAGTGATGTTTTGCTCAAGAATCAGGTTGTCTTATGGTAATGACAGCACACCTGGATTTAAACTATTAATGAGATACAGAAAGAGCCAGTCCAAAGGATGATTGCAGCTTAGTTGATGACAGACTGCAGTGTTCTTACTGTCTTACTGCCCCTGTTGCAGAGGGGATAGTCTAGTCTTTGGATAGTTTTTGATTCCTATGGAGTAGAACCTCTCAAAGGGTCTCATCCTCACTTCTACTAAACAACAATGTCAGTCATTCCCATGAGTCGTTTGACAGGGGTGAACGGTAGATGCTGTATCGCTGATACCCCTCCTTCTACAAGTAGTGTTCTGATTATCTATGGCTGCATAACAAACTATCTTACATCTTAGTGGCTTAAAACAACCGTTTTATTTTTCTTGTCATCTTGTGGGTCAGGAATTCAGGAGGAGCTTGGCTGGGGCTGTCTCAGCTGGCGTACCTGAAGCTGGAGCATCCACTTCCATGATGGCTTCTTAAGTCACATGTCTTGTGCCTCTGCTCCTGCTCTGTTTCTGTCCCTCCCCATCCCCCCATCCCCCATGGTGTCACATTCTGCAAGGTCTCTCTGTGTCCTTTGGGTTTCTCACAGTGTGTTGGTCTCAGGGTGATTAGGCTTCTCGCATGGTGGCTGGCTTCCCCAAGAGCAAGCAATAAAAAGAAGCAGCTGTCAATTTCTTAAAACTCAGACCTGCAAATTGGCACGCAGTCACTTCTGCCATTTTCAGTTAGTCAAGGCACTGCAGAGCCTGCCCAGATTCAAGGAGAGAGGACATAGACCTGCCTCTCAATGGGAGGAGTGGTCATCTTTAATCTATCATAGGGCCAATTAAGCAGAAAGGAGAGAGAATGGTTGTGAGAAATACTGAACTGTGACTTTATCAGAAAACTGATCAGAAATTTACTTATGTAATGACTCAGGAGAGATTAACTGACTGCCAGCCTTGAATAAGAATGGGACTGAAGCCAGAGGAGGAAGGTGGGAAAGCTTCCCATGGGGCAAAGCGGAAAGGCAACTGAGGTAAGCTTTACTTCATAGCTGCCTTCCCTGCCTTGGCCCTGAACTCTTGGTTCCGTGATCTTCTGTGAGCCCCAGCCTGCCGCTTCTGAGCAGTTTGGATTTGGTGCTCATGCTTGGTCTCCTCCTCCTTCAGTATCTGGACCTCCGCTCAGTCTCCTGAGCTCTGCATGGGCTCACTTCTTTAGCCCTGGGCGCTGCCTGTTGCTTTGTATGAGAATTCTCCTGTTGCCCTGCTCCCTGGGAACCCAGCGTGCACTCCCAGAATGAGCCGCAGTGCCGGGGGTGGGAGGTGGCGGTATGGGAACACAGGCAGTGATTTTGGCTACGCTCAGGCTGCTCTGGCATCTCTGGCGGTTGCTTAATATCGCTGGATTTCTTCTTTTCTGGACTACGTGAAGGCTCAGTTCCTGCTTTCTTTATGTGACTTTACCACTCTTTTTCCCCCAGTAATTTCAGAGGATTCAAGTTGAAGATAGAAGAGGCTTCAGAACTTTTAGCATAGAATAGGCTCATGAGTATGTGGTTCAAAGAGCAGTTATGGTATAAAGAAGATTATACGCCTTGTTCTAAACATCTAAGAATGTATCAGTTGGAGGGTAAGCTGGGTTAGTCCTGGAGTATATTTCTACTTGTATATGTACTGGAATATTTATAGAATTTTTATGATAATTCTGCCCTATCCTCCAATTTCGAGAGAAATAACACTTTTACTATTGATACTTCTATGGAGTGTGTGTGTGTGTGTGTGTGTGTGTGTGTTTTGAATAACAGCTGCAAATATTTTTCATTGATCATATGTTTACACACCCGTAGAGTTGTAATCTAGGATTTTGGTTTCACTTACCACTTACGCTTAATAATTTAGAATAAGTTTATTTCATCCGGACTTTATAATACCAGTATCTTTAAATTTAAGACATTTAAACTTTATTTTTGTTATAAAAGAAGTAACGCTTTCTGAAAAAATTCAGACAGTATAGTTGAAAGTAGGTCCACGTGGCTCTAATGCCCCATCCCATTCTTTTTACGTGACGGTTAACAGTTACTATGTACCCTTCTAGACTTCAAGCAGTTTATGTACAGGTATATAACGTATACACAGAAACACATAGTACATAATCTTTCTAAAGCAAAAATGACAACCTTCTGGACTTGCTCTGCAACAGTCCATACCTTCAAATACTGAGTTTGAGTTCCAGTTCTGTCACTTAACTAACTTAGCAAGGTATATAACTTCTCTGTGCCTCAGCTTCCTTATCTATAAAACAGGCCAATAATGGTACACACCTCATTGGACTGTAGAGGATTAAATGAAGTGATATTTATAAAGTGGCACAGTGAAGTGCAATAGTGCTTGGCACATGGTATGGACTAGATAAATATTAAATAAAGAACCTGCTCTTTGAAAAAACACGTTATGAACATTTTCTTATGGGTTGCTGGTTTTTTAGTGTGGCACTTTAAAAACGGTGTGTTGTTGGTAGGGGGTGGTATTCTGAGTTTTACTATTGGAGCAGCATGTTTGTCTACAGTGTTTTTTTTTTAAATAAATTTATTTTATTTTTGGCTGTGTTGGGTCTTTGTTGCTGCACATGGGCTTTCTCTAGTTGCGACGAGCAGGGTTACCCTTCGTTGCGGCGCGTGGGCTTCCCACTGCAGTGGCTTCTCTTGTTGTGGAGCACGGGCTCTAGGTGCACGGGCTTCGGTAGTTGTGGCTCGTGGGCCCCAGAGTGCAGGCTCAGTAGTTGTGGCGCACGGGCTTAGGTGCTCTGCGGCATGTGGGATCTTCCCGGACCAGGGCTTGAACCTCTGTCCCCTGCATTGGCAGGCGGATTCTTAACCACTGCGCCACTAGGGAAGCCGCTGTACCATGGTTTTGAACAGCGATTCCACACACTTTCTGACCTCGCTGTTGCAGTGAGCTGCTGTTGCTGACAGGCAATGTGCTGGGAATGTGTTTGCCTCTCAAGAGTTGTGGGAGCAGGAAAAAAAAGCTGAAGGTTGTTGATTTAGAAAATTATACTACACTAATAATTAATCTCTTTGTTAAGAAAATTAGGAGGAGAGTGGAGTTGGAAAATTTTATCTATAGGGAATTATGTGATTATTTAATCTATTTTTTGCTTTGTGTTCTTTGAATAATTTTATAATTAGAGGGGACATGCTCATCACCTAGTTTTTATTCTACAGTGAAGACATAGACTCAGAATAGTAGTGATGTTCTCAGTTCTATAGCTAGTAATGATAGGGCCAGGACTAGAATCCTAGTCATTGGATCCTCACCTTTCTGAATTCTTAAGAAGCTCAAGAGCCTCTCTGCCAGTTGAAGCAACTATTGAATAATGGATGCGCTATAAATGGCTTGCCTGTCAGTGCTGAGTGCTTGAACTATTTTGCCTGTAGAGACAGTGACCAAGTTGTATCGTAAGCACTAGTGCATGGTGTTTTATAAAAAATTTAGAACTTAAGGAGAATTGTTGATGGGCCTTGAATACCAAATGTATTCTATCTTATTAGGTTCTATGTAGTGAATAGTAAGGCTATTGAAGATCAGTGGGAAGAAATTTATATTCGCTGTGGATACCATTTTGCCTTCTGAACACAACCTAGATAATCGTGTGTAAATAGGCCCCTTTAAGCCCAGAACTCCCTAGTTTTCTTTTTTTTTTTCCATTTATTTTATTTATTTATTTTTGGCTGTACTGGGTCTTTGTTGCTGCACGTGGGCTTTCTGTAGTCGTGGCGAGTGGGGGCTACTCTTAGTTGCGGTGCCCGGGCTTCTCATTGCGGTGGCTTCACGTGTTGCAGAGCACGGGCTCTAGGCGCGCGGGCTTCAGTAGTTGTGGCTCACGGGCTTAGTTGCTCCGCAGCATGTGGGATCTTCCCGGACCAGGGCTTGAACCTGTGTTCCCTGCATTGGCAGGTGGATTCTTAACCGCTGCGCCACCAGGGAAGTCCCCTAGAACTCCCTAGTTTTCTGCCCTTCTTGTCTCTTGGTAAAGGAGCAGACTGTTCTTTCCTGCATAGGAGTAGCAGGGAGTAAAACCACTTTGGTTTGTAGATCAGTTGGATGCCTTCCCTCTGCCTTTGTGCTCCATCAGTTATCCCTTCCTAGTTTCCAGGAGGGTTAAGGCTTTTGGGAGCTTTAGGAAGAAGACATGAATGCGAGCATGTTTTAGAGGCTGGGCCTACTTCACCTGTCTCCCTTGACCAACCTGTGTCAGAGCTTCTATCTTGTGGGAAATGGCCCTAGCTTAGGAGAGGATCGACATTCTCCACTCCCCGCAAAGGGGTGCTGCTGCCAACTTGCAGAGCTCGTGGCTGAGGGTAAGGACAGGGCCAGAGGAGAGTTCTGAGGCTACAGCAGCAGGAGGAGAGTGAAGGGAGCGGGATAGTACCAGCCCCCCAGGCTGAGATGCCCAGGAGCTGTGAGAGGAAACGCGAGCTCGGGGTTGGAAGAATCTAAGCGTATGGGACAGATTGCTGGAGGAGAGTAACTTTGAGGAAATTTCATAATCTGAGTGAAAGAGGAGCAGACTTCTGTTTATGACATCCAGTGACCCTGCTGCGGCCACGTGTAACAGTGTGAGAAATATACTGCATGCCTTCCCTGCCATGATGTCACCTTGAAGTGTAATTAGGCATAATAAAAAGAGCCCTTATAAATTTTCAGACTTATCTTTTTGAACTCCTACAAGTTTCCAACCTTATTAACCTCTTTCTCTCAAGTACCGGCATTTAAGATTTAAAAAATAAAAACCCTTCATTTTAATATTTTTATGTTCTGCTGAATAGATAGTATATTTATAGCTTAAAAACATTTTTATTGACTGTGTACGGTTTTATTTTATACACACACACATGCACGCACACGATATAGTCTATCCGTTTTGTTATGCTTTTTGTACAGTTTTATAAAATAGCCTGCAAACCTCTAATGCAGTTTCCATGGGAAATGTATTCACCCTACAGATAAACTTGAAACCCATCTGTCTATAAACTGAGACTACCTTTTATAATAAAGTGTGTCCCCTTAACGTGATTAAAATAAATGAATTTAAGATTACTGCAGGTATTCTTTTACTCATGCTATGACCTGTTCTATTTGTAGCAATAATTGAGAGTTTAATTTAAAGCCAGTATTTTTCCTTCTATTTTCTAATTGTCTTGGGTACTTTAAAGGTTTATAATTTGGATAAGGTATATATACACAGAGTGAATATTCCCCAAAGCAGTGTAATAAGTGGCTTCAGAATGCCCCATAATACCCTTTTCTCTGTAGTTTCCTAGCCTTCAAATGTTCTTCTGGTGTGAAACTATTAAGCCCTCAGAGAGTACCGTCATTTAAATAGCCAAGACCAACTGTCTTATCACACGTTAAGTCTTAACTTTCTTATTGTAAATATTCGTGATAAAAGAAATTTGATTTCTTAACTTAGAAAGTGAGGGCTTTTCTGAGATTTAGTAAAAGGCACAGTCACTTCTTTCCGATGTTTTTGAAAGTCAATACTATTTTATTTCCTTTTATTCTTTCTCCTCATCCCTATCTTAAGAACCTATTTATTTAATCAAGGTATAATTCACATAACGTAATATTATTTACTTATTTATTTATTTATGTACATGCCATGCGGCTTGTGGGATCTTTAGTTCCCCAACCAGGGATCGAACCTGGGCTCTTGGCAGTGAAAGCACCGAGTCCCAACCACTGGACTGCCAAGGAATTCCCCAAATTAACCATTTTAAAGTGAATAATTCAATTCAGTGCATTTAGTACATCTACAACTACCACCTCTATCTTGTTCCAAGACATTTCATCACCCCAAAATAAACCCTGTACCTATTAGGCAGTTATTCCCCATTTCTTCCCCTCAGGCTTAGGGTATCTTTTTGAAAATCTGCAATTAAGAAATTAAAAAACTGATAAAACTTTATGAGGTAATTGAGATTTTATAAGACTAGATTTAGAGTACACTGTTCTAATTCAGTAACATGAAGAAACACATTTAATATACTGATAGTGGAAAAATTAGATCACAAAATTGTATGTACTTTTTGTCCATACACACACTTTACAGCCATCGGGGGAAAAATGAACGTTTGGTAGGAAACACACCAAAGTAACAGTGATTTTGTTCTAGATTTTTTTTTTTTTCCCTCATTCAAAGGAGGGGGGGAAATCTTCCCATAATTACACAAAAAACAAAAACCTGTAAATGACTAAAAACTTGGGCCTAAACTTACTATTATAACATAATTACTTATTTCAGGTTAATATTAAACTTCTTCCAGATTGAGTACAGTGTTTCTTAGTATTTACTAAAAGAAAAAGGTTTGCTGGAGGAATAAAACTATATAATATTTGTAGTTTTTTAATCCTTCAAGTTATATCACAGACCAGGAATATCTGTTTCAGGTAAACTGTGTTCTAATTTATTTTTCCCTTTAAAAATATACTCTATAGGACTTTCTTTTCAAACTATAAAAATGTCATATTTTTGTTGATACAAATCAAATACCACAGGGGTGTACAAATAAAAAGCCAACAGTTTCCCCTTACAATAGTCTTCTCATGTACTTGCCTAAAATAATTGCTGTTAGCAGTTTGGCGTTCTTCTTATTCGCCTTTGTCATGTGACTTACATGCACATATAATAAAATTGGACCCAACTGAGTAAAAGACTAAAATGCCTTCAGGGTGGCCCTAGCAGTTAATGTAATGCCCTAAGGAAAGGTAAGGCTCTTGGCTAACTGGAAGGGGATTTTTACCACTGAAAGTTTTCTCATTCAAAAATAGTTAGAGCCCTGTGCTGGGCAGAAAGGCAGAGACCCTTGGGCAGTATATCACTGTACTCTCCTATTCTTCCTTGCCTTCTCCTCCCCTCCCAAATGTAGAATGAATGTATGTCAAAGATTTATTTAACTCATTAATAAGGGAACCAGCAGGATGGTAAAGCTGATTCCAAGAGCATTTGAGGAATTGAGTGAATGCAGACACTGAAGAATGAATGTTGAAGTAAATTGCTAGGCTAGATATAAAACCATTAATGTCCTGCAGGGTAGTAAAACCATAGGCCTTGGAGTCTGCCAGACAGATATTATCTCTACCAAATAAAAATCTACAAGTTCACTTGTAACTTCATAGAATTTGGGTCCTGATCAATAGTAAACAGCAGGTCAAACAATGGTATTATAATGAAATATCTTTGGGATATTCATGATAATAATGTGTTTTATTATACATTGAAAGGGCTTATAGTTCTTGATTCACTTTATTTCCAGTTTTGGCTAATTTTTCTTAACAATGAGAAAGGCCGATTGTGATGTATGATTAGACAGGACCAATATAACATAGTAGGGATCAGATCTTGGAAGAGCTTGGTATCTTAAACTAAGAAATTTAAACTTTGTTTCAACAACTGTTCATTGAGCATATACTGTGTGCCAGGCAGTGGACTTATTATAATCCTGAGTGTGTGGATGTGCTGCGGTGCCCCTCTCATGGCCCCTAGGAGGCTGACTAGTGGTTCTCAAGTGGTTGTACTAGGGAGTCACCTGGGAAGTTGCTTTTGTCAAAATAGACATGTTCTTTTGTCCTTCTGTACCCACCCCAGTGTAGATGTCTCTGCCTGAGTAGAACATATGTGTTTTGAAAAAGCTTGTTCCAGGTGATTTTTATATCCCTTCCCTTTTAAAATCATTGTTATGTTTATTGGGCTTAAAATTGAATAAGTAAACAGCAAGCAAGATTGTAATCAGTGTTTTAGAAGTTTTCATACCCCTTTTTGCGTGCCGCGTCCCCATATTACTCAAACTAAAGTAATTAATGTCCTGATTATACCCTCAGCAAGAACTACATGCAGTTATCATATTTAGAATTATATTTAATGCATTTGAGACATTAATTTGGGAAGAACTGGGCTTAGTCTTCCGAATTGTATCCTTAGGTTATGCCTCTCACTAAATAAACTAAAAGAGTTGTCATTTATACTAGTATAATATGATCTGTATGGTAAAGACATGTGATTTAAAAATTAGACTTAAAAATGGTTTTTATAAAATCTTTTTTTTTTTAATGTTTTGTCTTTTTATTTATTTTTTGGCTGCGCCATGCGGCATGTGGGATCTTAGTTCCCCAACCAGGGATGGAACCCATGCCCCCTGCATTGGGAACGTGGAGTCTTAACCACTGGACTGCCAGGGAATTCCCTTAAAAATGCTTTTGATGAGAAAATAGACTGTCCTTAACTTGTCAGAGACTGTTGAAAAAAAAAAAAAGGAATAAGTAATAAAGGAGAAAAGTGTTTAACCTGTGGTTAAACTATTTGAGTTGAGTCCGCAATTAATATGAGCAGTTGTTGTGGACATGCGTTTAGATTCTTTCAGTATAACGTTAATTAGGCAGCCGTTTTGTGTAAATGCACTCACAAAGCAAGGATTTGTGATTTCAGTACACCTAAGCAGCCATGGAATTTGTAACTTAATCACAGGATGTGGTATTACAGATTAGGGGAGAAACTGGGAAATAACGTGATACAATTGGCATATTGTGTATTTTTCTTTTTATTAGTGTGCCGGTCCAACAAAAGCCCCTGGGTCTGTTTGACTTGTTCAAGTGTCCACTGTGGAAGGTAGGTGACATGCTTATTACTTCACTACCCAACTTGCTTTTTTCAGTTTACCTTTAAGCTTTATGTCAAAGTTTTATTGATTTGGATTTATTGAGCACCGTTGTTTAATTATAGCGTGTACGTAATTCTCTGTAGGGCTTCTTCCCTCTCCTAATAGAATCCCTTTGTTCAGTGATGGAACTGAGGAAAATCTAGGGGGGAAAACCCCTTTATATTGATACTCAGAAGAATTAATTTGATGATCAAGACAATCTACTAGTAATATTTGATTGACATGTGGCCAATTTTGTTTCACCTGTTACCTACTCTTCCCTACCTTTATTGACTTTTGAATCAAATCCCAGATATCACATCATTCTTCTGAAAACAAAACAGATAAAGGAATTCCCTCAAAAATGGTCTCACTGTGGAGTTCATTATTTATGCTAAGATGTACCAAATATATCATTGTTCCGTTAAGACATTTTTGCATTCTAGGAACTTAACACTCCCAAACCCAGTTCAAGCCTGAGCATTTCCTCCCAGTTCTTGGCTTCAAAATGATGTTACTTAAATACTTTAGTAACTCTTTCTTCTAGCACAAACTCAAATAAATATCAAACTTTGTGTGTCTGGTAGTAGCACATTTATTTCTGTGGCTCTTTTAGCTTAGAAAATCTGCTTTGAATTTACTTCAGAAGTTAGTAGCTTAGCAGCAAGGAGGTGGGAAATCATACTGAGTCACACAGGCTGAAATCTATATTGTATTTATTTGGACAGTTTCCCCATCGTTACTCGTAAACCCTCATTGCATGAAGAGAGCATCTTTGTTCAGTTAACTTTTGATTTTTCACATTTTCAGTCCTGGAATTGAGTCTATTTTTCCATGTACACTTAAGAGTACTTTTGGAAAATGTTAACTGCATATCTTAATTGTGGTTATTGTGGTTTTGAAATCTCTAGGATTTGGGGAACCTGAAAATACTTTGTACAGATAACATTTTTTTTAAAAAAGAAGAAAAGTAGAAGCACTTAAATTCTGCACTTGAAGAGACAGATTCCTCTCCTAGATTTTGAGAGGTGAGAATTATAATGCAATAAAATTTATATAGTTCTATCCTCCAGTCGTCTCATAGTGCTTTACAGCCTAAATCTGGAAGGTCATATGTCAACAAAAAGACCTGACATACTCTCAAAAAGTGGAGACATTAGTGTTCTTAACAGCAAGCAACAAACAGTTCTCTAAGTAGGTATTGGAAAAATAAATTGAAAATTTTCTAGGCTCTGTAGGTAGTATGTTTCCAATTGTAAGCAATCTTAAATTTGGAAATCTGACATGGTTTCAGAGAAATATAATTAAGTAGATTACACAGATAATGAGAGTAACCTGCATTTGGATCTTCATTTTACATAGCTGATTGGCTAATTTTCTTTTGCCATGTAATCCTGGGTGTTGATTGCCAAGAATGACGATTTTCTCAGTAATTTAGACCACTTGTCTTTAGGGGAGTCTTAAACGGAATATTCTTTCAAACTAGGAAATGTACTTTATCAGTAGTATATTTGAGTTATATATTGTATTGGTCTTCATGACACCATCCCTTTTATTTTTCCTATTTTTTGTGATTGTTGTTAAAAAATCTGTGACATGTATATGGACACTTTTCCTTTTTAGACCAAATTGGTTAAAATCTAAAACTAGATGAGGGAAATATTTATTTTTATGTGGTAGTTTATACATGACTGTTAACTTCTGACATGTATTTGTATATTAGCCAAAACATTGCTAATCTTAATGTTAGCAGTAATACACTTCTTACTTTATCACTGACATTTATTACAGTAACCATGGAAATATCTAGTACATTTGGAGGCTACAGTATGGTGGCTAAAGGAACTATATGCACTATTCATTCATTCATGCATTCTGAGCCATGGATTATTTAATCACCTAACAACCCATGAGATATAAGTACTATTATCTCTGTTTTATCAACGAGAAAACAGAAGTAGAGAGGTTAAGTAACTCACCCAAGCTCACCAGGCCATTATGTGATAACGCCTGCTAAAACCCAGGCTGTCTAATTTTTGAGTTTATACCTTTTTTTTTTTTTTTTTTTGCGGTACGCGGGCCTCTCACTGTTGTGGCCTCTTCCATTGCGGAGCACAGGCTCCGGATGTGCAGCCTCAGTGGCCATGGCTCACGGGCCCAGCCGCTCCACGGCATGTGGGATCTTCCCGGACCGGGGCACGAACCCGTGTCCCCTGCATCGGCAGGCAGACTCTTAACCACTGTGCCACCAGGGAAGCCCTGAGTTTATACTCTTAATCATTATTTTTATTTTAACTCAGCCATATATACAATGGAATTAAAAATTCAGTTTAGTCCACTTTTGTGAACAGAAGACCCTACACACAAGTCTTGGTTATGTTTATTACAGTGAAAAAAAGGGGGGGAAACGAGATCAAACTCTGAGTTGAGGTTAGTAGTGCCTCTGATGCTTCCAGGTTTCCTGGGGTAGAGAGGCCAGGCTTGGAGTTGATCCTCCTTACTTACCACAAACTAGCCTACTTTCCCCAAGGTAAGTGTTGCTCCTTGTATAGTTAAGGCACATCATGACAAAAATGTCACCTTAACTCTCTGAGAAGGTTTACTTTGGCACTATTTAACCGACATTTGTTTTGACCGTTCTGAGTTTACAGTTAGGCCTTACCTTCTATAAATTGGCAGCTTTCTAGGAACTGGGAAGTTTTTGTTTTATGAGGGTCTTCAAGTAGTGGTCAGTTATGGCATTGTACAGTATTTAGGTGAAGGTGTAGATGAACCCTTATTTCAGTTTCATTTTGCTTTTTGTGATAAAATGATTTATTAAATCTGAGTTGGAAAGTGTTAGAAAATTTTTCTGACTGTAGTCAGCCTTTGATTATCTTTGCCCATGTAGTAAGAAATTACAGTTTATATAAGCTTAAGATAATTTCTGTTTTGTTTGGATTTCTTTTAAACAAACCTATTTCCATATTAGTGGAGTGATTATTCGGGCATTCAAGTGAAAGATATGAAGCCATATTGATGAGAAAGAGATGGGAGATTATCCTGTTTCCATACCTGACTCTCATGTTTTATATTAAGCAGCAACCTAAGCAGAGCCTATGGCCCAGTGGGCAGTGATTGAGTAATTTAGTTTGCAAAGCTTGTCTTTGATAATAGCTGAGTTGGGAGTTAGCAGCCTAAGAAAACTTAAAAAAAAGAAAAAGGCTATATAGCAAAATAATCAGCAAAGGAGTTGATAAGTGATAATCTCAATGGTATTGAAACTGGTTTGCATAGATAACACCTTTCCTTGCCTGGTCCTAGTCTTGTGTGCAATAATAAGTTGACTGTATTTGATTGCAAAAAAGCATATTTTAAGTACTCAGCTTAATAAATCACTAAGTGATGAATGCTCTTACAGGATTGCATGCTCTTTATTAGAAGGAATTCTTTCTTATTCTGATTTGATAACCATCTAATTTTATTATCATCTCCTGCTACTTTAACTTCCCAAGCAATATTTAGATTAAAATACATTTTCATTTGATTTTTGTAAGGTATGTGAATGGCCATGCAAAAAAACATTATGAAGATGCACAAATACCCTTAACCAACCATAAGAAATCAGAAAAGCAAGAAAAAGCTCAGCACACAGTGTGTATGGATTGCAGTAGCTACAGTACATACTGGTAAGTATTAATATTATCTGAAAATGCGATTCCTTTACTATGTGTGTGCAGGCGTTTTCTCGTCTTCCTCACTCTTTCCCCTCCCCCCAGTCTCTAAGCCAGTGGGGACTGCCATTACTGCCTTTTAGTCCTGTTGGAATTCGCAGAGGACTGGGGGCTATCAGGAATGCTTGTCCTTATTCATTCAGATGTAAATTTAAATTGCCCTTTCAACCTCTAGGTCTCCTCTTCTTTCCCATCCCACTAAGCTTCAGGGAAATGAAAAGTATTTGTTGTTGTTCATTATAATTCCTTTTCTTTTTTTGTTTTTAATTGAAGAATAATATGACAATATTATTATAATATGATAAAAACCCACATTCCTACTGTCCAGTTAAGGTTTTGTTATATAATCTTTAACTTCTTTGTTTAAAAAATTATTTTGACAGTCTCCCCTGTCCCAACACAGTTCCACTCTCCTCTTCTACTCTGTAGATAAACATCAAGAATTTTGTGTGTAGCCTTTCAAGCTAATTTTTTTTTAAGTGTCACATCCTTTAAAAGGGTATTGGAGGCCCTGTTCTCTCTTTGTAATATACTATACATGTCTGTTTCATGTAAACGACAATAAAGTAAGAATTTTTCTGACTACTTTGAACAGGTTATTCAGGTTACAAGTGATGTTTAACAATCCATATCCATTCGGTATGCTCAGAGTCAGTGTATTTTACAGTTTTAACTTTGGCGTGAAGCAAATTTCTTTCCTTGCCTAGTAAATTATGAATAATTCTTTATGGTTTTAATTATTTTACTGAATTCAAAAGGTTTCTGACATTGAAAGGAAAAAAAAAGCCATTTAAAGGAGCCCTTTTATTTTTGTTTTTGTTTTTGCCATATAGCCCTCGAATGTTACATGAAGGCAATACTGGGCAGGGATGGGGATTTAAAGTCCAAATATTCCTTTTGATTCACACTTTCTGCTGAAGTTGTGTGCTAATCCTTTCTGCATTGTCCTTAGCTGCTTATTGTATTGTAGAAAGGTGTCCCATCAAAAGGAAGAAAAAAAGGTCAGTGGCCTACCAAGTTTACATTTTTACAGGTTTAACATTATTACACTGTGGCTATTGAATAAAACATTGTAAGGTTTAGTCCTGTAGATCACTAGTATTTCAGTGATCCTTTGTGTGGAAGATGTCCGGACATGGAAGAGAGACAAGCTAGAGGTACATGAAGACATCAGTAAAAGTGAAAATCTTGGGAAGATTTTCTGAGCCTAGTGCTGAGTTTATTATTATTTGCTCTCATAAAACACCCCTTCCTACAAAAATTAAGTATTAGCCAAGCTGTTAAAGTGTTTTCGTTAGTTTCCCCCCCTTTCCCTGAGGACACTTATATACTAGAATGACACAGCTATCTAATTGACAGAACCATGTGTTTCTGTAAGGTTGTAAGTATTTCTCTTTAAACAGCAGGAATTAAGATCATTCTTGAGGCATCTGTCTCACAGTCATCATTGCAGGTCATGTCAACCTGTATGCACCAGATGTTGAAAACGTTCATTCTTCTTGATTTTTAGTTAGCAATGTGCATGAAATATTTAATGGGGAAATTTGGAAATACAATTAAATCTCTGTGTGCAGTGGGTTTTCTCGCTGTTGGTAAGATTATGAGGAAATAGTAACTCTTTGAGGAAATTTAAAGAATTATCTTGGAATTTTCCTAATGGAGTGGAATTATATTCGTAGGTCTCTTTAAAAATAGAGACTATATACTTTAATGTCTTTGTATATTGCATTTTAGAGGAATACCTTTATTAACTAGGACTGGAATTTAATTTGCTTTATATTGGTATAGTATGCTAAAGTACAAGTCATTTCATGGCTGAATTGGAATTAAATGGCAGATCTTGGACCTTGGGGGAATATACACCGTGGCAGGGGTTTCTTGGCCAGTTGCCAGTCTTTTGTGTGAAGTTATACAGAGCCGCAAGTGTGTGGACTCCGAGAGCTTCTGAAATGCAGGAAGGGAGCTGCAGCTGGTCACATAACCATCTCGTTTGTGGGTTTAGAACACAATGCCAGGGAATCATCCTGTAGCATTATACTGACAGCCTAAAAGGAAACTGTGCTAGTAGTAAGCTGATGAAGCTGTAGTTTAAATTAACATTTTCCCCACACCTCACTATGATTAAGAAACAAAAAAGGATTTCTTCTTCTGTATGTGGTGTGTGTGTGTGTTATTTTCCAGTGCACCTTAGTAATTTCACTTCAGTTTGTAGATTTTCCTTGTATATAAATTTCTTGTGGTTACACTAATTGGTTTACTTTAGAGGTGTGTTAGGTTTAACCTATTTGATTATTAATTATTATGCTTGTAGTCAAACTATTTTGACTATAGCTAATGTTAAGGCGGCTTTTCCATGTGCTCTGTCCTCTGAAGAAGTTGAAACATGCTCCGAGGCTTACAGTTTTTCTATCCTTACTTTCCCTTTTCCAAGAGTCCCTGCCTTTGTATATCCTTTATGAGGTTATCATTGAGCACTCCCCCCCTCCCCCAAGTAACTCCAATTGTAGCTGGATGTAATCTCCCCTAAACTCACAGTCCTTGGGATACTTATAATTTCCTGCTGCATGTTAGTTATTTGTAAATGTCCTTGGGGACTGCAGGAACCATGTCAGATCTTTGTATTGTCCACAGTACTCAGTGTCTGGTGCCGAGTAAGCAGTAGATGTTTGAAAGACTGAATTTTGTTAACTATTTTCCAAAAATGGGGAAGGTTATACCAAATCTATACTATTGTGCCCTCCTGATACTTTTGGAGGACTGAAGAGCTGCAGAACCCTTTTCCTGAAAAAGACTCAAATCACAGCCTGTGTGAGCTATTCCATTTACCTCCCGAGAGGGACACCCTTGCAGAGCAGGTCCTTTCACTTCTGATATAAACTGGGCGTTCAGGAGAAGCACATATTAACCAAGCAGAACATAAAACGGGTCATTATTTCAAAAGAGGGAGAGAATCATTTTGGTTTGACACAAACACACTCCTTTAGGAGACAAATGAAGATTTTAATAAAAATGAAAATCTTAAGATTTTCACACAAGGGCAGGTGTTGAGATTATTGTGTGTGTGTTCAGTAATATTTCCTTTCCTCCTACCCCAAATTCCCTCCCCCAGTTAATACAAATGGAATTGTATGTGGTATACATTATTGTATCAAAAAAAAGAGTAAAATTGATTGAGAAGAAACAAAGATTAAAATTAGGAACTTTTTTTTTTATTATTATTTTTGCGGTACGCGGGCCTCTCACTGTTGTGGCCTCTCTCGTTGCGGAGCACAGGCTCCGGACGCGCAGGCTCAGTGGCCATGGCTCACGGGCCCAGCCGCTCCGCGGCACGTGGGATCTTCCTGGACCAGGGAACGAACCCGTGTCCTCTGCATCGGCAGGCGGACTCTCAACCACTGCGCCACCAGGGAAGCCCTAAAATTAGGAACTTTTATTTGACTTATTATGTAGATAGACATTTGGAGTTAATAGATTTAAAATACTGAACATATAACTTTTGACATCTGACATAGTCTTGTCAACTTATCAACAATAGCTGAATTTCTGAGAATTCAAAAGTATGAAAGGAGTATTAAAACTAAATTACTAGAATTTTTCCTTCCTGGTAGAGTAGTGTTTTAAAGCACTCCTTCAAACAAAGAAATATTATGAAATGTGAGTCAATTCATTTGTCTAGAAGAAAGACTTGTATTTTAGATTTTAAACACCTATAATAAATAGCAGTTTTAATTAAAACTAATAAAAATAAAGCTTTTATTTGTGGGTTTAAATGGATGCTGAATCATTTTCAAAGGCAGTTGTGATTTAAAATTAAAAAGGGGAAGATCTTTTGTTGACTATCCTTATAAACTTTTGGGGCACAAATTTTCAGTGTTGTAAAGATTAGAGAACAGGAAGAATTTTGTTGATTTAAAAACAGTATTTTGAAGTTTTATTAAAAAGAAACTTTTTAGCATGTGGTCTGAAAACAAAAGGCTCCTTCTTAATAAGCTGGTACTTTTCTGCTTTTAACAAAGGAAATGAGTTTTCTCTGCAAGTATTCTAATTTTCCAAAATTGGCTTAGTTGATGGCCGCGCATTAGAATTGAATAAAAGAGAATTTAAAAATAAGCTTGCTTTCTAAAAGAGTTCTTTGGATTTAACTTTTCTTGGTTTGAAATAGATGAAGTCACTGGAATACCAGCTTTTTTTGTTTTCTTTTGTTTTTTGTTTTCTCTAACTATATCTGTCATTTATAATAAAGCTGGAGGTCAAAGTTTACTCTAGGTGTCGTATTATGATGTTATCTATTATACAAGGGAATGAAAAGGAATTTAAAACTTAATGATCGATTTGCCATTGCCCTTTCTTGAGAGGGGTACTTTTTGCATTAAAGTTTTTTGATTTTGTTTCTTTGGTATTAGTATTATACATGACTTACTGTATAAAGATTGCCTTATAGCCAGTAGATTAAAGGACTTGTTCCTTTACTGTTGCGTAAAAAATTTCAGGTTCGTTTGTATGATGATTGCTTCTTGTTTCACGTGGGTGAAGAATGATTTGGTCTGGGAATATTGTCTTAGTGCTTCAAGAATATGATGTGGAGACTTATGACTTGGGTAGCTTCAATAGCACTTACAACAGGAATGGAAAAAGCTTTAGAATTTTAAAGCTGAGAAAGAGAGAGAGATCTTCTTTGTTTTGAGTGTGACACCTGCACCATATAATGGTAGCAGTTGAGCAATTAAAAGTGGCTAGTGGGACTGAGGAATTGAATGTTTTATTTTATTTTAATGATTATGTTTAAATTGCCACATGTACTGGTAGCTACTATATCAGACAGTGTAGCCTCACACTTAAAATTTAACATTGAGTATATTAATATTATGAAACTTTAAAAACCTTAAGACAAAAATCTGATAGAAACTCCAAAAAGAAAATAAGTCAATTTCACTAACTAAAATAGTTGTAAATAAGTATAACTTAAAGCAAATCTAACCCAGTAAAATGTGTCAAAAAGAAAAATTATATAATTACTGAGTTAATTTCACTAGTCTGCCAACATATTCATTTTAAAGGGAATCCCAGATGATTGTATCATTAGAAGCAAAAATACATTTATAAATAAGCCATTTCTGATTTTTAAAAAACTAATAACATTGAAATAAAAGGAAACTATTAAAATATGATAGTTCCCCCCAAAGAAAGCAAACAACATATGCAAATTGATGAAATACTAAAGCTATTTCCATTAATATCAGAAACAAGACAAATACTTCCTATCATCATTTACATCATCATCACTATTATTAAACATTGCTTTGGCTGTTCTATCCATTGAAATAAGACAGAATAAATTGTTGGTATAAATATTAGAAAAGAACAAATTATTTCTGCTTTCAAATTATATAATGCTGAGAAAACTTAGGGGGACTTTAGTAGAAAACAACAAGTAGAATTACTAATTAATTTTGAGATGGTCATACATAATAAATATGCAAAAACTAATAGCTTTCTCTTCATTAGCAGTCATTAGTTAAAAATGGAAATGACCAAACAAAAAAACAAACATTCAACATAATGACCAAAACTATAAACTAAATCTAGGAATAAGTATTACAGAAAGATACAAAGCAAAGATATGGATCCTTTGTGAAGAAAACTTGACATTGTAAACAGTTCCTTTCCCCCTCAAATTTTTACCTTCAAAAGTTTTCCTGGAGGCAGAGTCTGATGAACATGATGGTCCTCGAACATATTGTGCACAACATCCAAAAAAATCAAAATAGCGGATATGTTGCTTTTATTCAATACATAAATATTCATTGAGAACCAGCTGTATGTTAGGAACCTAGTCTTTAGTGCAGTAGTCTCTAAAATAATGCACTTGAAGGTACGGAAGGAAAATAGCAGAGCTTTTATTAAAACTTTTTATCTGGCAAATATAAAATCATTGGCAAATATTTAAAATACCTACTGCCAGTGGTCTGTAGACTAGGTGGTTATGTGTCATGAACCACACACGGAGGGTCCTGAATCAGCTTCACGTGTGGCGTCCTCTCCCTTGTTCACTTTTAGCATTGTGCAGTATGTTAACGGTTTTTGTCTGCCTAGTTACATGGGTTTATTTAATTTTACCAAGAATCAACCCTCTTCAAATGGATACACATTTTAAAAGATTTTTTTATGAGAAAAAGTCCTCCAAGATAATAACAGTAACAATAGTAAGACAAATACTGGTGAACAAGGAAAAGGTAAGCTGACATACACTCCTACTCTGAGCTCATCAAATACATTACAAAGTAAAAATATTGGCTATCTAATAAAAACACAGACTAATCAGATCTGATAAATTGGACAAAAAGTTTGAGACTGTGTGAAGTATGAATTTATATCCATTATCATTAATGTCAAACCTCACCCTATGTATATATTGTATTTTGAGATACTAGTTTAATAATGGTATGAAGACATTTAAAAAGTTTATTTCATCTCTAGCTCATTCTTCTAAAATTTTTCTTTTTTTATACTATATGCATATTAATTTAGATTTACTTGCATATATAATTAGTACAAATGTGTAAATGTGTTGGGGGTGATGGATGCTCAGTTTTGTGGCTTATTTTTTATCTGATTAGGAGCCATTGAAAATAATTTGAAGATTTTGTCTTAGTGGACTGGTGTTTTTCCTTTTATAATTAGAGAGGGCATGAGGCACAGGCTGGAAATAGGAAGGAAACAAGTGTTTCTAAAGTTAGAATTTTTAAAAGGAGGTAAACCCACATTAAATTTTAGGACGAGAAAATAATTGAGCCACGCTGCATGTTTTAATTTTTGGAGAATGGGGAAAAAGTACAGATAGGGATGAACAAGTAAGGAATATTTTTTGCTGTTAAACAAGTGACTAGTGCTACAGGGAAAATACTGAGGGAGGGTAAGGGAGTTGGTAGTGTATGGAATGAAAGCTTAAATCTAAACATAAAGCAGGTAACACTGAAGTGAAAGGGAAGATTGGGAGGGAAAGATGCGAGAGAAGAAAATTTAGGTAAGGTCGACATTGCAGGGACCATCAAATACTATAGTTTAATTTGGCTACAGATATCTATGCGTTTGAAAGTCACTGTATTTGGGTGGGGCAGAGGGGGATATCATACTAAAGGAAATAACCAAGGTTTAGAATAAAATGTTAGTTGAGATGGAGGAGGAAAAAGATGGGTTTGGGGGAGATTATAGAGAGAAAAATATTTAGAAAGGATTAGGCATGATTAGATGCTAGAAATTAGAAAAAAAATCACAATCTTAAAAATGTACACATAAGGAATCAATGTAATGAAGAAATTGGACAATTTTGCTATTTATTAGAATAAGCAGAATTAGAATAAGCAGAATAAGCTGTGATATTATCAGTTTTTTACCAAAGTATAATAGTAGTATAAATAATTGGTGTTTCTTATGAAAATTTATCTGCTACCTGCTACATGTTCTCTCAGTGCAAGGTAATAAAATTAATTGTGTATCTTCTGCTCTGAACAGCAGTATATATATAATACCCTACTCTACATTTAACAGTTTATTAACTATTGGCCTGAAGTACTTTAAAACTACTTTAGTGTCATATTTGGTTCAAGGAATTTGGTTTGAGACTAATTTTTACATAGCTAAGATGATAGTATACTTTGCCTCAAGGTGTTAGAAGTAGAGAAAGATACCAGTACCTTCTCCTTCCCTGCCTTTTTATATCTGATTTCCTTATCTAACATCTCTAATATGTTGCCTGATATGACTTCTAAGTATTATTTTTTTGTCTTTAGTGTTCAGTTTACTTAAATTTCCTTAAACAGTTCTTTCTTTTTAGTAAATACAGAAGTAAACGTTTTCCTTGTCTGACAAGTAGTCTGTTAGAGGTAGAGCTCATCTTTACTTGAAGAATCACCTAACATCGCGAAATTTAAACTTGCTTAAGTGTTAATATAATAGCCTAAAAGTTGGTTGTGTAATATAGGTAGTTCCTGACTTTTGTTTGCTAGACATGTGAAGTCCTATTTATATGAAAAGATGCCAAAACCTGGACCTCAGCTCCAATTTCTCAGTAGAAAGATGAAAAAGAGGAGTAGAACTTTTTATATTATTTCAGTTACGTTTTGGGAACCAGGTGTATTTTCACCTTGCAACATTTAACCATATTTTATAACAATATTTATTTCAAAATGGGAAATGCATTCCAAGTTTCAGAGGAGCAATCTAGAAGCTTTGAAACACAGCCTACAAGTTATGCACTTTTTTGTACTTATTCTGGTGTAATCTCCTTGAAGGGAAAACTAAGAATAGTGGCTAAATTTTATTTGTTTTTCAGGTGTTAGAGGTAAGCATAATACTGACCTAATACCTTCAACACAATTGTAAACCAGGAAGAGATTTTTAGAACTTGTTTACTTTAAATCCTTCTTATTGCCTTGGGACTTTTTAATATCAGTATTAGTGGGATAGTTTCCAGTTTGAAAGCAGCATCTCAGCTAAAGACTAAGGTAACCAGACAACATTTAAATTCTTATTTACTTCCTACTTTTGTTACTTATTTTCTTTTCACCTCTGGGCCAGGGAGGAAGAAGAAATCAGAACAGGGGATGGGGGCAGCTAGAGACGGGTGTGCTGTGAGGCAGCCCTGGTTACACAGCAAAAGGAAGCTGACATTTATTGACCCTCTACCACGTGCCAGGCGCCCCTGGACGTTTTGACCTGTGGAAGCAGGTGCTTTCCTTTTATCATCGTCATCTAATAACGCTTGTATAGTGTGGTGAATTCAGACAGGACAAAAGTTAGAATCTTAGAAGTAAATGTCCTTCATAGTGACTGTAAGAAGATCTAAAAATGACTCTTGGCCATAAGGACAATTGTGAAAACTTAAAATTTTTTAAGCCAGTGAGAACAAATTCAGCCAAAATAAAATTGACTTCTTATAGTTCATTCAAGTTATATTTATTACCTCTTTATAATATTGGGTAGTATTATAGTAGAACAGCTAGTATCTTAGATATTTTCTAGGCTAGCAGTGCTGTGCAAGAGAAATAATTCGTCACATACGTAATTTAAAATTTTCTAGTAGCCACATTAAAAAAGCAAAGACAAACAGGTTGATTAATTTTAACTGTATATTTTATTTAACCCAGTTATCCAAAATATTATCATGTCAACATGGTAATCCATATAGAATTATTAGACATAGTGTGCATCTTTTTTTAATACGAAACCTTCAAAATCCAGTATGTATTTTACATGTACAGCACATCTCCATTCAGATGCTAACTTTTCGTCAGAAATGCTTGATCTGTATTTAGTCATAAAAATTGCAGTTAAAAATGTAGATTCCAAACACTATTAAAAATTTTCCAATAAATGAATTTAAAAAACCCCATTTTCTTTAATACTTGGCATCTGTTTTGACAAGACTGACTCATCTTTTTTAGAATTGAGCCCAAAGCAAAAGCATATCAGTCTCAAAACTGTATCTAATTTAAGTAAATCCACTAACTCTTGTAACCACTCAGTATTATCAACATCAAATTCAAAGGACCATTATATAAACTGAAAATCAACTCCAAATTTGTCCATATCAACAAAGCATTCTTCAATTTTTCTTATGGATTTTGCAGACAACTTACATAATGCCATCGTATTTAAAATCTTCTGTATATTTGTTCACACTGAAATGTGTAAAGTCATTATTGATTTGTATTATGAATAGTTTAAATTTTAACATAAATTCTCATACCTGTCTAGCTAGGTCACAAGCAAGCTTTTATTCTCTCCTTGGATCTTTAAATTTAGCTCATTCATGTGCACTGTGATATAGGTGAAAAAATGTAAATCATGCTGTGATGTTTTCTCTTTGTTCAGAATTGGCAGGTGTTCCTTTTGTTTCAAGAAAGTCTTGAATTAGAGTTAACAGTACAGTAAACCTTTGTAAAATTCTTCCATGACTCAAGCAGTGAACATTGGCAAAGAACATATTCATTATCTTCCATTTCTTTTAACAGTTCCATAAACTGGTGATGAGTCAGAGCATTTGCACATGTATAGTGAACAATTTTAATAACTGCATCCATGATACAGTCTACTTTAGAGCACAGATATTTTCAATATGTTAATATGCAGTGGATCAAATAAGGGAAATAATTCCATTAAATCCGGGTTTTTGATCCCACGTAGCAGGTCCTTGTCTGTCTTGATAGAAACTTTTTCCTGTCTAGCTGAAAGTGACAGGTAAAAGATTAAAAAATATTTACAACATGCGGTTGATTGTTTTTAAGGTTGCAAATAGATGAAGACATTTCAATTTGGAAGTCATTTGAAACAAAACGTACCCAAAGTATTAACTGGCCATTGTCTCTTGTCTTGTAAAACTCATCTAAAGCGAAAAGCAAAAGTACTTACAATTTTCAAGTGTTGAATGAATTGATCTTGAATAATGTTAGAAAGGTCTTTTATTCACTAACAGTTGCTTGGTGGATCAACTGAAGATCTTTCACTTTTTGTAAAATATCCTTTTTGATCTTTATCTCAAATTCTAAAACATAACGCCCTTAACTGAAATAATAATTTAATGTTTCATCTCTCCATCTAAAAATGGTTTTCTTTCTTGAGCAAGAATTCAAGCTATTTTAAAGCTTGCCAGAATTACAAGCTCAAATCCTTAAAATCACTAAGAAACTTCTTTGTTATACATTTCATTCTGATTTCATTGATTGTGACAAATTTCATTGATTATTTTTTGACTGTAGAGAAGCAACTTATATTATTATGCATTTGCTGAAAATGACTCACTATTGTCTACTTTATTATCTTAAAACTTTTTTTTACACAGCTTATTAATTTGGCTCTGCTGTATTAAATCATAATTGCCATTATTTACAAAATTTGTGATACACCTTTTCCATTGGATTCTGCCTCATTAGTGTGCCTATGTTGTCAATTACACATTTGTGTGTAATCTTTTTTTAAAAGTTCCAAACTTCATTTGGAAGTTAAAATTTTTTTTCATTGTTAGTTTTTAACCCAGAAAAATAATTTATTTATATTAATTATTAAAATAAGTATTTCAGTTTAACTACCAATTACTATTTACATAGGTATCACTGTAACTCCTGCTGTCTGCAGAAAATATTCAAACAAGCACATTACAGCGCTTCATTATTGCATAGAAAAATAACTGAAACCTTCTGTTGACATAAACTAGACTGGTGATATGCTTATGTGTGATCCTAGAAATGACATGTGCACCCACACTGTGCACTGCAGTACATCTTATATGATGTCATAATAAAAGTGAAATATAGTTTTACCCAAACCATAAAGTATTTAATGGAAATATATTTTATACTGCTTTAGTTAAATAAAATTTTATATCAATTACAATTTTAAAAGATTAAAATGCATTTCCTCAGTTTCATTAGTCACATTAGAACAGCTCTGGAGTCTAGAGAAACTTACTCACTTTAATAATGAACATTCAAAGAGATGAAGCAACTAGACCCAGTTAAGTCAGCTTAGTTCAGAATGGAGCAAGGCCGTAAATGAATCTGTATTTCAATATATGAAAACGTTCCTTTAACAAATGTTAAAGGCTGAATTCATGTCACACCAAAAAGAATTACTTTAATAAGAAAAAAATCAGTTATTTCATATAATCTGAAACAATTTGTTTCTTTAAACAAAGCAACCTTTTTTTTTTTTTGTAGAAGCTAAGGGGTTTACTTTTCAATGAGATATTCTAGCAGCATGTAAATACATGAAAGATGATCTGAATTTGCTTTTAGACTTCATTTCCCAGATGAACACTAGCATTTGGAGTTATTTTTGTTTTGAACACTGGGTATTCTTTTAACCAAAATACATGCATATATTTATGCAAACATAGAATGAAAATGTAAAATGTAAGCAGGAATTAGAGTAACAATACAATTTCATTCTTTAGTGAATGCCTGAGGTTCATGGAGGAACCAAGTGCCTTAAACCCAGATTTGCAGAGTAGACCTTACCCTCTTAACATTTATGCTGACAGGAAGCAAGGAATTAAACCTTTTCACTAATTTAATTCCTTTATGTCTTTGTCATAAAACTGATAAGGAATTATTTTCCTGCCATTGCTGGTACTTTGATCATAGAGAAACGGTCTAGGATGTAAAAGGTAGCTTTTGCTATTTGTAGAAACGTTAGGGATTGACCACGGGAGCTTGGAGAATACGTTAGAGACTCTTGATTGACAACACAGGCAGTCAGTTAATGCGGAGGGGCATGTTAAATAATTACATATATGTTTTACTTAAAGTTTTCAAAAGCACTCACATTTTGAATTCTGTGAATAAGAGACACAAGCCATGTTTTGTGTGTAATCCTTTTTTTAAAAAACTACTTTCCCCCATCCTATTCCCAGTTTTTTTATAGACTGGTTTCAGGTATGTAAGAAATGTTTTTTGGATTCTGCTAGAGATGACCTAATTTTTACTAATTGCTATGCATTCAAAATTTTTGTTTGCTCAGAATGGCAACGTTATTGTCATTATTCTTTGGTAGTTATAGTAAGTGGTTTTGTACAAAGCTGCAGTTCAAAAGAATATTTTGCTACTAGCTTGTAAGTTGTTTTTATTAAAATTGGCCTTATTCTAGGAAGAAAATTGAATGCTAATGTACAAGTTAAAGTTTATTATGTGTGATTCCTTATATTATTTGCTTATTGACTCGCTAAAACACACACACACAATATCAGTTTTAAGGACCATCTTAAATGTCTTTCTTCAAAGCGGTTATCGGTTTCCTGAAAGATGTAGCCACTGTTTTTGTTTTCTAACACCTTGGAATGAAAAGATTCATTCTTCTCAACCATCTGAATTCAGTTTATTTAAATTAAATTATGTGTGAAATATATGGCTTTTAGTTTTTTTATTCAAATATCCCTACAGGTTAATTACTTTTTTCCTGCTTTCCTCTTAAATCTCTCCTGCCTGCAAACTCCCCATTAATTTGAGTTGGGAAGGATCACATTAAAGATTTAGGCTTCGTGCTACATGAACAGAATTGGGGCTTTGTATTTCATTTTCCATGTATTATGTACCACTGAAAAGAATATAACACGTGTAGTAGCGTATTTCATTTTTGAAAGAGGAATTGAAGAGCTTTTGAATAAAAATGTGTAAAGAAACTGGTGTTCATTGCCTACGTGGCTTTTTATAAAGGACTCTTGAAAAGCATTCCACTGTGGATTCCAAGTCCTCTTTAAACTCACCACTGACAGTAACTGCCTGCAGAGGCATGTGATCATCTTGGCAGTAGCCAGGCCTTTCAGTGATTTCATTACTGTGGTTTCCTCAAGCTCTTTACACACATTGATTAATATTTTCCTTGCAGTTATCGCTGTGATGATTTTGTGATTAATGACACCAAGCTGGGACTGGTACAGAAAGTCAGAGAACACTTACAGAACTTGGAAGAGTAAGTAATAGGCCTTGGGAAAGAAGGGATGGAGTGGGGTTGAGGGGTCTTTCAGCATTTCTGAGTGGGATTTTTGTTTATGAGTTCCATAACTTCATCACGTTTTTAGTGTGATTGAAATGTGAACAAAGTAAACTTTGGAGTTGGGTATCTGAAAATGCCCACAGTCAGTGATCATAGCTCAGCATTTATTTTGTTTAATATTTGTCATAAACCATATGCAAGGGCTCCAGAGCCTGTTTTTTAGTTATTATCCACCAACTTATAAGCCCCTCAGTTTATTTGCAAGGGGAATTTTGGTAGTGCAAGGGAAGGGCAAAAAATGATACAAGATCATTATAGAGTTACCTTTGATATTAGAAAATCCTTATCCAAATGTATTATGAGGTCTTCTTAGAAACTCTGAAATTTATGTATCAAGGGAAAATAGGTTTAATTATATTGTTCAGCGTGCATCTATGTGATAGCACAAGATCCTAGTTTCTTTTCCTTTTTTTGTTAGGGGCAGTATTTATCACTTGAAAGTATAGGAAGCTGTGAAATGCTTTGTCATCATAAAGAAATTAAACTGCTTAAGTGAATAGAATTATTTTTTGCTATAGCCAAATAGGTTAGTCAGATAAAGCTCACTAGACCCAAAATTCAAGCAGTAAACAGAACCCCAGTAGCAATGTCTTTTGAAGCTGCAGTGGATAGAAGCATGGCCCTGGAATGGTCGCTGACTCAGGTGAAATTTGTGTAAATCACCCCTAATTGTCAGGTGCCATCTAATTTATTTATTTTTTGTTGTTTTTTAAAAATTCTTTATTGGAGTATAATTGCTTTACAACATCTTATTTATTTTGACAGTCGATGTATAAAAATGGTATTGTGAGAACATGCCACAAGTGAGAGTCCTTTAGCAAACTTACATGTGAAACCAACAGAGTATTTTAAAATTGAGTGCTGAGAGGGAATAATCTAAGTTCTTTGAGTGAAACACTGTCTAGCTTTGGTTAACCAAAGTCTCTGTGCATGTCTCTGTCTAAATAGACTATAAGCTGATAAGGGAAGAATCGATTTCTTTGAAATCTAAGCTAATTAGAACAGTCTGGGTTTAAGTGCACTTTGGCTTGTCATCTTGGGGCTCCTCACTTTTTCAAAGCACCTCCTCCCTTTTAATTTGAACAAAGCAGCAGGAGCATATCTAGGGTTAGAGACACAGGTATAGACACACAGATCTAGAATATTGAATTTGGTCTGAAATAATCACAATTAACCGTGAAGTAGGAGATTCCTGCAGTAATTTATGTAAATATCACTCTTTGGTGTGGTGATTTCATTGTAAAGATCTTACTAACTTGATTCTTTGTTATAGAAGTAGGTAGCTACCAAATTATTTCTTCCTGCCACTTATAGTTTTCTCTAAGAAAAGACTATCATCTCAATGACAAATAAATTCATCAGAACTAAGTCAAAGGGAAAACCGGAAGTTCAAGAACCTGCATGCGTTTATGCAGATATTGAATCTTTTATTTCCATTTATTTCTTCGTCAGGTAAAAGATGTCACAGACTGCCTTGTCTACACTTCTCCTTGGTCCCACTGAAAAAGCTACTTTGCGGTCCTTTTTATGTGTCGATAAACATTACCTAAATTTATTTTTATTTTTTCAAACATAGCCTTTACTCTGTAATGGAAGCTACAATGAAAGAACTATGATTACATTTGAGTTTTACTTTAGACTGTTTAGCGTATCCTCTGGAGAAGCACTGCGCACCAGAAACGTTGTATTAATCTACACTGTTCAGTATGGTAGCCACTAGACACACGTGACTGTTGAGCACTTGAAAATTAGCTAGTGTGACGAGGAACTGAATTTTACATTTTTAAGTTTAATTAATTTAAATTTATTAGCCACATGTTGTGAGCAGCTACCATATTAAATAGCGTGGATCTAAAGGATTCTGCCATTTTGAGAATCATTGATGGTAAAATTTAATAACATTTTTAAAAAGCTAAATGCTTTTTTTTGTATAGGTTAAAACCAAAAGTTAACTATTAGGCATTGTCACAGTACATACACTGTGCTTGTGAGTGAACTTCTTTACTTACAGAATTTGTGAAGGAATAACTTAACATCATAGTACATATGGGATTATCTCTTCTTACCTTGTAGTCACCAGTACACTGAGAGGGACATACATTTCTGAAGACGTTTTTCCTAAGAATATTTTTAGATTTGAAACAGCTGACTGTCACTAGATCTGATGCTCTGAAGACAGTTCATGTGGAAATTTTGGAAAGAAAAATAATTATGTATTTTCTTTGGATTAACCTGGTACTTTTGGAGGATGGGAAAGAGTTGGTAGACTTAAAAAGTCTATGTTGTTTAATAGTAACTTTCACTTCCTTTAGATTAGTTCCCCTGATACATAATAATTTTAAAGTGAAGATAGGAATTATTTCCTCTGAAGATAGGAATTATTTTCTAACAAATTGCAAACTTAATATCTCTTTCAATGAGAAATATTTAGATAAATTCAGAATTTATGTGCTAATTAGAATTTGTTTTAGAATATGCTTTGTAGCAGAGCTGAATCAAATGAATTGATATATGCCTATGCGTCTATAATTTATTTATCATTCTGCAAACTCAGATTATATCATCATCTATTACAACATACTAACAAAACATGATACCTTTATCAAAATTAAGAAAGAAGTGACGTAGAATTTGAGACTTAATGTTAAATCTCAGAATAGTCATGTCAGACCAGTGTTTTTCTTTTTTACGAGTAGTGGGTGTTCTCTTGTTTGAAGCTTCACCATTGATTAGGTAGATAGAGCGGTGGAGGAGAGGGACTGTCCATCAGACCACATCCACTTGGCCAGCGTTTCTGGGAAGCGCCCGGTGGGTGGCAGCTTCCAGTCCCACCCTGCTGGAGGAGCAGTGGGGATTTCCAGGGGAAGTGGAACTCCTCAGTTACTTGAAATACTTGTGGGCCACAGTGGCCTAACGGGTCACTTCCTGGCCTGGCTAAGCAGCCAGGCAGGGCTCCATACCCTAGGTACTTAGAACAGCCATGTTTACTCTCTCTTGCTGTGTAGTGTTGTGTATGTATGAACGTCTTTTTGACTGTCTGTTTGTGCTTTAATAGCTCAGCTTTCACAGCTGACAGGCATAGGAAAAGAAAACTTTTGGAAAACTCATCACTGAACAGCAAGTTACTAAAAGTAAATGTAAGTAATTAAAAGGTATTCAAATATAAGAATTGGTTGAGATCTAGTCACTGTTTGATTACAGTTCTAACATTAATGTTGCCCTTTATAAACTTTTATAAATGTATGCCTTGGATTTGGAATATTTTACAAAATGTTTGCCACTTGTACTAATGATTCTTGACGTGACTAAATACCCCAGCGAGTCTGTCTGTCAGTGCCTTCCTTCCGTCAAGATGACCACCGTGCTCCTCTGCCTTAGGAGGCATTTGTTCTTAACGCCTACTCATGTACCTTATTACTCCATCTCTGTAGGATCCCAAAGATCCTTGCTTCCTTCTGTTAAAGGTCCCTAGTGCAAATTCTATGGGTCTGGGGCTTCCCTGGTGGCACAGTGGTTAAGAATCCCCCTGCCAATGCAGGGGGCATGGGTTCGAGCCCTGGTCCGGGAAGATCCCACATGCGGCGGAGCAACTAAGCCCGTGCGCCACAACTACAAGCCTGTGCTCTAGAGCCCGTGAGCCACAACTACTGAGCCTGTGTGCCACAACTAGTGAAGCCCGTGCACCTAGAGCCCATGCTCTGCAACAAGAGAAGTCACTGCAATGAGAAGCCCGTGCACCTCAACTAGAGAAGGCCCGCACGTAGCAACAAAGACCCAACACAGCCAAAAAATAAATAAAATAAAAATCTTAAAAAAAAAAAATGCTTTGGGTCTGAAGTTTTGGTAAGTTTTTTCCTTAAGGCCTTCATTAATACAATTTCACCATAAAAGAATATGCTTCCTCATTCTGATACCCATCTCTTACCAAATGTATGGCCATTAATGGAGTAACAAAGTTTAAAGATGACTAAATATTGTAAAATATACCAGTAATTTTGTCCTGCATCTACCTCTCTGCTGTCATGCTAGCTGTGTTTAGACACACAATTAAGTATTACAATTTCGTGGAAGAAAGAGCTAAAGTGATGCTTCGGGTTAGATGGGTAGATTCACTAACCATGTGTAGTACTCAGACATCACAGTGCATTTGTACAGCTAATCAAAAAACAAAGCCTTAGTCTTTAAGGGAAGTTCAGGTAGTTTTTTCAGATTGATATTCCATTGCTAGGAAAACATGTATTGGTCATTTGCATGGCTTAGAGTTAAAAGCTGGGGGACAGAAATACTTGGCATGTTTATATTTTTTCCAATTTGTAGTAGCTTTAATAGAGTCTTATGACGGCGTTAAGTCTTAAACTTATTTAAGGATCTTCCTGGTTTTTGCATTGTGTACTCCACAGTACTTATTAATGGTGACTTCCTCATAAGCTTCCATTTAGAACAATCCTAGGATCAGAAACAGCCTTCTAAAAATATCCAGACACGTTTACAGAGAGTAGAAAGAGAATTTGAAATATTTGTTGGACTGAAAAGTATCAATTCCGAACTGGCTTGTTGCTAGAGTTTCAAATATAGGCCTTTGTTCTTCTTTGATGTTGAAACAGTTGGCCTTCTCTTGGTATTACTGAAGGCCACCTCTTGTTCCATTTTACAGGGAAGCACCACTGCCATTTGTGCCACAGGCCTTCGGAATTTGGGGAACACGTGTTTCATGAACGCCATCCTTCAGTCACTCAGGTACTGTTACAGTCACAGCTTAAGTATCTGACGTTAGTTTCTGGTGGAATGGGTAAGAGCAAAGGCTCTGGGTTCAGATCCTGTCTCTGCCACTAACTCTAGCCTAGTAACTTGGGGCAAGTTACCTCAGTTCCCTGTGCCTTAGTTTTCTCATCAGTGAAATTGGGGATAATAGTCTACCTCATGGGGTAGTCGGGAAGATACTATATAATTTACATAAAGTGCTTAGAACAGTGCCTAGCAGTAAATAACTGTTAGCTGTTATTATTTAGTTCCTGTTCCTTCTTGAACAGGCTTGAGCACAGGCCAGCAAACTTCTGTAAAAGGCCAGATTAAATAAATATTTTTAACCTTTGCATGCCACATCCAGGCCTTCTCACACATCTTCTCCTCCCTTCAACACCCGTCTCCCTTTTAAACAAGTCTTTAAAAATACAAAACTCACTTTAAAAATGTAAAAGCTCACTGGCCCAGGGTCAGATTTGTCCTGTGGGCCATAGTTTGCAGACCCCTGGGCTATAAGGAACCTTGTTCAGATAACTTAGTTCAATCATTAGTTGAGTCTTAAGTATGGTCATAAGATCAGATGTTTAGAAGATCTTCAAAATGTAAGGTGAGCAGGGACTTCCCTGGCGGTACAGCGGTTGACTCTGTGCTTCCACGGCAGGGGGCTCGGGTTTGATTCCTGGTCAGGGAACTAAGATCCCACATGCTGCATGGCCAAAAAAAAAAAAAAGAGTAAGAGGAGCAGGAAAAATAAAATAGACAACAAGGCTGACCTAAGTTATACAGAAGTTATACAGAAGAAATTATTTAGAAAGTTGCATACTTTTAGATTTTAATGTGGTATCAAAGACCACAGTAAATTATTTTCCCAAGGCCACCTTGCTAATGAGGAACAGAAGCCATGTGTGATCTCTCCTTAAAGGTACTGGCTCTCAGCTTATCTAGTCTTGCTCAAAGAAGAAATTCTAGTCACTACCGAATTCTCCTTGTTACTCTGTATAGTGTATTTAAACAATATGGTTGGTTTCAAGGCTTTTATTTGAGGAAATTATTGAAAACTTGGGAACAAAGGCCCTGAAAAGAAAGAAATGGTGACAGGCTATAGATGGGAAGGGGGAAGGATTTCTGGAACAGAGATTTTGCTTTAAGGTCTTTGTTTACTTTTGCAAAGTCATCTACTTATATTCCCTTTTAAAAAAATATTTATTTATTTGGTTGTTCTGGGCCTTAGTTGTGGCAGGCAGGCTCCTTAGTTGTGGCTCCAGGGCTCCTAAGTTGTGGCATGCAAACTCTTAGTTGCAGCTTGCATGTGGGATCTAGTTCCCTGACCAGGGATTGAACCCAGGCCCCCTGCATTGGGAGTGCAGTCTTACTCACTGTGCCACCAGGGAAGTCCCCCTTATATTGTTTTCTTGGAGTAAATGAGGAAGCTTAATGAAGAAATGCAATGTTAAGAGATTTGCATTGAGTATCATTTGAATGAGAAATTGAAATATCACATTTTCAAAATCCATATACTGTATAGGTCTCATAGTGCTTTCTTTACTTCTTAGTACATTTAAAAACTAATAATTTTTTCCCCTTCCTTTTAAAATAGTAACATTGAGCAGTTTTGCTGTTATTTCAAAGAGCTGCCTGCTGTGGAGTTAAGGAATGGGAAGACAGCAGGAAGGCGAACGTACCATACCAGGAGCCAGGGGGACAACAACGTGTGAGTCTAAGAATATGTCCTTTCTGGCTTTGAGCTACAGAGTTAATAGGCACGTGCATTAAAAAAAAAAAGCACCAAAACAACTCTCAATTGTGTTTAAGTATCTAGCTATCAATCTTAATAATTGTTAGAATTCTTTTATTTCTATTTACCTAGTAGGCAGGACAAATGTAGCACTCCGCTTGTTGAGTCTGTGGATTTGGGCATTCTAAAATTGACATCTATGAAGAAAACACAGTTCTAGGTATAGACCGGTGTGAATATCATTAGTCTCTGTGAATTGATTTGTCTGATAGGGTTAGGTAAACCTGTCTTGGATAATTACATTAATTTGTAGTTATCAAATTAATTACAGAGCAGTACTGTCAATTTTTAGCTGATATGGAAGGTTGACAAGTGATTATTGAGAACCAAACCAATATATATTCAAATTCAGTGCAGCCACGTTCTCTTTGGGGTTCAGAAAGATTTATCATATTATCATGACCGTAAGGGGTATCTTAACATTACTGAAATAGGGCTACGATTTATCATCTGTATGTATTTTAATGTAATGTTTTCCCTGCCTGCCCATCCCTGCTCCCACACACCCCATCCCCACACATTCTGAAAAGCCGTCTTATAATCCGACAGTGTTCTGCCTAGATGCCTGAGGGAGAATAGGATAGGCCGTGTTAGAATTGTGTGTAGTGTGGAGTACGCAGTGAAGCCAGGCGTTGGAGCAGGGATGGAATGATATCACTAGAAGTGGTGTTTTAAGAGTTTACTTTGGTAGCAGCATGTAGGATGAGCTGGAACGTGCCTGCATTCAAGGAGGCTTTTCACTTTATAGTAATTGGTTAGAGGGAATAGGCATGAAATGAAGAGGAAAAAATACATGTGCACAAAAGTTCAGGGAAGAATTAGTAGTACTTGATGCATTAGTGTCATTTAGGGTTTAGTTACGAATTATAGAAATTGCCGCTGGCCATTTTAGGCAGAAAAGGAATTTACTGAAAGTCTGTTGGTGAGCTTACCATTACTGGATGCAGGGGAAATCAGGTCTGGAGTCTAGGCATCCATAAGGGTGTCCCATCAGGACCGCTGTCCGTGCTGCACCAAAGTTCCCATTGCCAGCACTGCTGGAGTTGGGTGCTGGGTCGATGCTGCTGTTACTGCTCTGCCCCTGCGCTCCTGACTGTGCTCTTTGCCACCAGAAACAGTCTGGCACTGTTCCAGCTTCAAATAGGCATACCCAGGCCGTGTACCTGAGTCCTGGCTTCAAGGGGGAGCGGGCGGGGGCTGAGAGAGCAAGTACCTGGCCTTTTCAGCTTCCACAGTAGGAGGCGGGCTTTGACTCTTAAGGTGGGGTTCCTCAAACATAGGATGAGGGTTCAGGTACTAGGAAGTAAAAAATATGATTTGTATCTGAAGAACCTACTGGATAACGGGTTGAGAAAGAAGATAGTGAGATTCTCTGTGATATCAACCAGGTATCCATGAGTATGGTAGCTGTATTGACACATACAGTCATTGAAGTTGAGGAGGTGTATAAGCTTACCTACATGCATAGAAGACCAAAACTAACGGTGACTTAAACATCCGTGGTTTATCTTCTCACATAAAAGTTGGAGGTTATCCATCTAGGTGTGGTTTATCTTCTCACATAAAAGTTGGAGGTTATCCATCTAGGTTTGTTTCACACAATCATTGGGCTCCTCTGGCTTTCTGTCCCACCAGCCCACATCATCCACAATGGTGCTGGCGCACCACCGTTTCGTCCTCATTCTAGCTGGAAGGCAGAAGGAAGGGGTGAATAAGAAGGACCACTCTTTCTCTTTAAGGGAATTTGTCAGAAGTTGGGCACACTCAAATTTTTATTTATTCCAGGTAGCTCATGTGCCAAGAAAAAAATGGAAGTTGTATTCCTGTGAGAGAAGGGGCGATTGGAGACTGAGGGGCCGTAGGGAGAGTACGGAGAGTAGGTTTAGGACACAGTGAGTTAGAAGAGACAAGAGGGCAGCCAGTAGAAAATTCCTGTTGGAACCTGGAGACAACTGAATAAAAGTGGTCATGAGAAAAATCTGGAGTTTAGATTTGGATTTGAGAGTCATTGGTATAGAGGTGAGTGTTGAAGCTTTGTGGCCAGATGGACTCTGCGGCAGAGAGGAGCAGTCACGCATCGAGGTCTGGGGAGTGCGCTCCTAGAGAGTGGCAGGAAGGAGAAAGGCAAGAGGTGGAGAAAGAGATTCTGTTACTTGTTTTACGGGTTCTTTGGAAACATTTCATTCTTAGGTAATTTGATTTGTAACTTATCCATTGCTTTATTTTACAAGTATGGCAGTACTTTGGCATACTCAGAGTTCACCATATAGTTAAACTAGTTTTGTCTGTAATCACTGCTATTTGTATGGGTTCTGAGATGCTGTACTTAGCTGTCAGGTTGAATTCAGAAGAGACCAAACTCTTTTTATGTTTTCATTTTTTATTTGTGGATTTTAGACAGTTTGGCATTATGTATTGAAATAGCAGCCTCTCACTAATGCTGAGGGTCTCATCATCCCCTGCTCTTTTCTAGGTCTTTGGTGGAAGAGTTTAGAAAGACACTCTGTGCATTATGGCAAGGTAGCCAGACTGCATTTAGCCCAGAGTCCTTATTTTATGTTGTTTGGAAGATTATGCCGAATTTTAGGTAAGTATTATTTAATGAAGGATATTTAAATCATTAATATTAGTCTTTACACTGTTCCTGGAACAATTTCCAACAGAGTGGTGGTATTCTCAATAATGAAACCAGTGTTTTGTTTTTTAAGGAGAAGAGCAGAAGTTGGATATATCCTACTAGACAAATGTGTTTAAATAATAGACCTTAGAAAAATCTTTAACAAAAGGCAGGGCATTTTGTTGTTGTAAAAACAGAGCCCTTATAAATAACTTACGTGCTCTAGGAAAACATACTGGACAAAATTTCCTTGATTTTTTCAAAATCTTATACAGAGTAATTATCATCATACACCGTCCTGTTATTTCAGCTAAAAAAAAAAAATCCAAATGTAATCAGTAGAAAACCATGGTATCGTATTCACTGTTCTGGTCTGGGTTCTGAAGACCTTACAAGACTGTAGTTAAGTCCATTGGGCTTCATTCGCTTTCCAGAAGGTAACACAATTAACACATCATCTCCTAATGTGGTTATAGAGTCACAGCGTTTCCCGTGTTCTTTATCTGGTCTCGCTTGAGCGGGGAAACAGCCCTGCTGTCAGAGACATCTCCCTCTTCTCCTAAGCTAGTCCTCCCCGTAGGTAACAGCAGATCTGAAGCACTACGGGTGCTTGACAGCAGCCTTCACCACCTTCTGCTGATTTTATCTTTCCGAAGCACGTCATGGTTCTTACTAGTCATGATTTTGGCACCTTATGTACAGCCCTCTCTTTCTTTTTTAAAACCAGCACGCTCTGGTAAAACTCAGCAATACATCTTGCTTTACTGTCTCAGAGTGGTTTAGATATATTGGTAGTATGGAAAAATGTCCAAAGGGTAACAGCTTCAAAGGACTATAATTTGTTGCCTTGCCAAAGAGTCTAGCCTTGAGGATCAGACGTAATTGACTATTGTTAACCCTGGTCTTTGTTTTGAAGGAAATTTCTTTTATATTTCATGTTATTTAAATCTCTCCTGAGAAGGAGAGAATCATTTTGTAAGAATTTTAGAATTTCCTGACTCTAAATAGGAAAGGTAGAAATGATTAAGTTACTGCTAATCACGTCTGGACTTGATATAAAATTTCTAACAATCACCTACTTAGACTCTTGATGGGGATTTAATCTTTGTGTTTGGTTATTATATAAAAATTGCTTCCATTTGTTGAATGCCTATTATGTGTCGAGCACTTTAGGTATTTTATATCTGACCTTCATTAAGAAACACAACAAAATTCCCATCAGGGTAAGAAGTGTTAGCCCCATCTGAAAGAAGACGGAACTGAGACAGAGGAGAGTAGTTTGTTCAGTTTTATACATCTAGTATGTGTTGGGACCAGAATTAGAACCCAGGTCTTCGTGGTGTTGGTCAGCGATAGACGTGTTAACAGTAATTTGTCCACGTGCCCCAGTGAGGCCCACCAACCACCTTTATACTCTTCTACTTGGTTCCCATGGTGACTCAGTTCCCTCTTCATCTAATAGAATTCTACTTTTCATCTAAATCTGCCCGTATCTCTGTTCTTTCTGGTTTCTTTAGCCCAGCTGTGAGCATGATTTAGTTTTTAGCTGCTTAATTTTACTCATTCTATTATTCCTACCAATGAAGGGAAAGAACTTTTGGAATAGGTAACCAGGTTGAGAAATTCGGATGGCGTTTCCGGAGTGATTCCTATTACATATGAACTCTTAGATTTCCTTAGAGACTGATCAGAATAGGATGTCTGTGTGTTCTTAGCAGGGCTTTCTCTTCGTTCTGTAGTAATTCAGATTGTTCCTCACTTTCATGTAATCAGAGAATAATTTTCTCTTGGTTAGCTCTAGATCTTGAGATTATATCATGCATAAAGTTTTAGTGCAGGGTCACTGCACAGTGCCCAGGTGTGAGGTAGGGTTTTCTTCTCGTAATTGTTACTCCTATTACGTGTACAGGGTAAAAGTTCTTACAACATGCTGAAGTGGAAATGCAATGGGGTCTTGAATTATGTTTGTATTTATAATCCCAAAGTAAAATTTTTTAAAGTTTAGAAAGCCCATTTTCCTTGATTAACATGTGACAGTATCTAGGGAGTGTGATACCTTGGAATAAAATAAGAGGAGCCTGGGGAGTTCCCCGGTGGCCTAGTGATTAGGATCCCGGGCTTTCACTGCTGTGGCCTGGGTTCAATCCCTGGTCGGGGAACTGAGATCCCGTAAGCTGCGCGGCATGGCCAAAGGGGGAAAAAAGTGAGGAGCCTGAAATACAATCATGCATGTAGAAGTAGGAACAACTTTCCTCTATTAAATAAATAAATAAATGCAGGAAAAAAAGTACCCTAAATGTAATCAACAGCTTTGGACATAGAAATCATCAGAGCTATTCTTTCTCTTTTCCCACCCAAACCAAAAGCCAGTCACTTAGCAGGGAAACTGTTCCTGAGTTTGAACTTCCCAGCAGACATATACCTACTTGCCACACTTCTTATGGCTTCCTAGCATGCCCAGCTTTTCCTGTCCTTTCTTTTTTCTTTTTTGCGGTACGCGGGCCTCTCACTGTTGTGGCCTCTCCTGCCGTGGAGCACAGGCTCTGGACGTGCAGGCTCAGCCTTCCATACCTGTAAAAATGTAGGCAGTAGTCTTTCCTATCGATAATTTTATGAATGTGCTTTAGATATCATTGCTGGATTCATCTACATAAACCTCTGTTACCTTCCAACTATACCAGCTTAATTTTCTGTCAGATTTCATTACTGTTCACTTGTCATTGATCTGTATTAGAAGAATTCCATAGAATTTCCTGACTGAATATAGTGTAAGAAGTAACCTCAGAATATGTTGCTGTATAAAAGTTTTAGGCTAGAGCATAATTATAAGTCAATGCGTTTTAAAGTTTTTATTTATTTAAAAAATCTCTTGAATCAGAGATTAGGATGCACGTATAGAATGCTATACATCTTTAACTCTTTAGATAAAGTTTTTCTTCCTTTCAGCCAGTGTTTAAAAATTAGTATCTTTCAGTCTAAAGATTTAGTTTTAAATTCCTTATTTCTTATAATGGTGGTTTAGACCTAGTTTTCTGGTGCAGGTTAAGATGTGAAATTTTAACATTTGAGCATCTTCTAGAGAGGCCGTGTGGGAAATGGGAAGATTCACAGTCCATCCAGGAGACATGTTACTCTCCTGTTGCAGGACTTCAGGCAGGTCCCACAACCCCTTTTTTGCCCCTCAGTTTTCCTCTTAAGTGAGGTCAGTTGAGATCACTAGAAGTCCAGTTAGCTCTACTACTCTGTGTTTTCAGACTTGTTTTTCAGTAGTGGAATTCTGTCTGGAAGGTGCTTTCACATGTAAAACAAGGAGGAAGTGAGGAGGAAGAATCAGGGCGCCTCCCTGTGCTCTGAGCGCAGGGCTGTGGCCCTTCTCAACACTTTGCCCTCCTGCCTGTTTGGCTGGGCAGGCGGAGCCCCACAGTGACTGTTTCTGCTTGCTTCAAGGGGCTATCAGCAGCAGGACGCTCATGAGTTCATGCGCTACCTGTTAGACCACCTGCACTTGGAACTCCAGGGCGGTTTCAACGGTATTTCCCGCTCATCAATTCTGCAAGAGAATTCTACTCTGTCTGCAAGTAACAAATGTTGCATGTAAGATTTAGTTTCCTTTTGTTTTCTGGGAAGACCTCAGATTGCTACTGGTGTTCTTGTTTATTAGATTTATAATGGAAGGTGGGAAATTTTCTGGACCTTTGCTGAAACTTTTGTGCACTTGAACTTTCTGACCAAGGGGACTAGCTAGCACATGCCTCCTGCTTCCAGATCGAAGGCATCTTGTACTTGCATCCAGGTGTAGTTCTAATCGTTATTTGCTATAGATTATTTTTAAACTTGAAAAAATAGAAAACATTTGTACAATTTAACACTTAAAAATTTTCCTCCAACTGTATTGAATAATGTATGGGAGACAGTTTTCATATACTAAAATAATTGCATTTGTTCACTAATAACAGGCTTAAAATATTTTGAATGTGAATTTTTCTAAAGCCTCATTTGGACTTAAATTTTCCAAAAATATGTCTGTTCTTTAATCAAATAGAGGCATTCGTAACTTTTCAGAATTTTTTTTTTTTGCCTCTCAGTATGAACAAAACAAACCTTTTGGGTTGCTTTCCCAGGTACTGATACCCCAAAATATACATTGAGAGCAGAATGTTTATTTTGCTGAGGGAGAGAAAATTGACTTTGATTTCAGCTTGGATCTTGGTTAGTTGTCTCCTTTTGTTCAGATTTTGGGAAAAGTTTCATATTGACCTATGCAGGAAAGGGATTATAAGACGAACTCCCCAAAGAAAGAAGAAAAGAGTAAGTTATATATAGGGTTTGCTGTAGTATATTGCCTGACAGTCCGTAAATCGGATTTTGTGTAAGATAAGGTCTTTTTAATGACAGAGCGGTCTCACAGCCAATCTGACTGTATCAGAGATGGGCAATCAGTATGAATTGCCATACTTTTTTAAATGTTTGAACCTAGGTCCTAGGAGCTATGGTTCAAATTAGAATCCAGTACAGAAAGGGAAGGACCTGTGATCTGGTAGAAATGTTCTTGCTGCTAGCACCCAATCAAACATAGTATTAAATGAAAAATTCTGTTTTGTATTTTAGGATGATATATTCATACACAAAGGATATTGAGCTGGGCTCTATGAAGGATAGTCTGTGTGAAGTGAGAGGATATATGTCTTTATTATTTTATTTGATGCCCAGGGCACCCTTAGGGAATCACATTGTGTGATATAAGATGTTCTTTTAGTAACTAATGAGTTTTCAGTATTAATCCATACCCTTTCATGATATTTTAAATAATAGTAATTTTAAGTTCCAGTAGTGAGTTAGGAACATAAAAAAATTATTAAGTATTCAAAACTCAGGCTCCTTTATATTCCCTTAAATTCACTGGAGGATGCATTTCAGGATGTAAGGATCATATTTGCTGAAACTACAAAAAAAAAAAAGGTCTCCTGTATTTGTATTTATTCGTATAAACACACTGAACCCTACTGAAGGTGGGGGTGAGGATGGTAGAAATAAATGGCGGATGTGTTCTTTTTAACACACAGAAAATCATGAGTGCCAATATAAAGGAACTTTGCAGCATAATAGCCTGTCCAAGTAGCCAATATTTAAACTCTCTCGTTGTGTAGTTATGAGAAATGGAACAGTGATTTTGAAATAATTCGTGAATCTTGTTTTAAGTCATTGTATAATGACTAAGCTTAATGCCATACACATCAGATAGCCAAGAATTCATTAGTATCTTTTTCTCAGAGGAAGAAATTATAAAGGAAGAAGTACATTGAGTTTAAATGTACTGCTTTTTAATAAAGCAGTTTACATTTTAATTAAAGGCAGCAGTGTGTGTGAACATCAGTATAAAAGGGTCAGTCATAGTCCCTTTATTTTTCAGTAGATTTTTTTGGGGGGTGGTATATCCTTTGTGATACAGATATTAAATCTAAAACCTGAAATGGCCATTATATCCTACAGTTCCCATTGTATCTTCCCTTTGTACTTTACTAAAGCCATGTGTATCCTATGAACAACTTAAAAAAACAAAAAAGCTACAGTATAAAAGGAAGCAAACTTTTAAAATAATAGAATTGCTCAGGTAAGTTTTGTCTGTCTCATCATTGCAGTAGGTCTAATTTGGAGCAATTTGAAGTACGGTTCAGTGTATTAGGAGTACTATTGACTGCAAGTGACAGAAACCACCTCAAATTGCTATTAGCGAAAAAGAGCAATATACTGGCTCAAGTAACTGCATAAGTGCACAAAAGTTATTATCTGTGTTCACTGTAGTACTGTTAATGACAGCACACAAATGAACCTCAGTATCCATTAATGTTTTTGTTTTTATTCTGATTCATCTTTATTTGTTCTGTTGACAATTTTATGTGGGTTCCTGTTGTTGCAGTGAAACCCAAAGCCATTTTGGGGTGTTTTTTTTTTTTTGCGGTACACGGGCCTCTCCCGTTGTGGAGCGCAGGCTCAGCAGCCATGGCTCACGGGCCCAGCCGCTCCGCGGCATGTGGGATCTTCCCGGACCGGGGCATGAACCTGCATCAGCAGGCGGACTCCCAACCACTGCGCCACCAGGGAAGCCCACCATTTTGGTTTTTAAAATAATATTTTTTTATTGAAGTATAGTTGATTTACCCATTAATATTATATATTAGTTAAATTAAGAGAAGGAGCATAGTGTCCACAGCAGGTGCTCAGGTCAGGCCAGCTGTGTGAACTTGGGCCAAGTTATTTAACCTATGAACCTCAACTTCCTGGTCTGCAAAATGGGGATGATCTTATCTACCTCAGAGTTGCTGTGAGGATTAATTGATTTACATGGAAAGTACCTAGAATGGAGCCTGGCATGTAAGTGCCAAATAATATAAGTGCTTGCTAATCATGCTGTCACTGGTGCACTTTCTCAGCTGTTCTTGTGCATTCTCTGTCCATACCGTGGCAGGCTGTGCACCTGTGAGTTACATGTCCAAGATACTTAGGAAAGAAAAGCAGAAGGCAGGTATGATCCTGATTATTGTTATAAAAGATGCTTACAACACTCTAAGGTCTTTTTGGTAAGCACTTGTCTAAAAGCACTGTAGGTATATTCCCATTTCATTGTCACCAGGCCTCTGAGGTAGATAGATGTTATGCCTGTTTCACATTTGATGAAGCTGAGGCACAGAGAGGTTAAGTAGTATTAGGACAGTTGGTTTCTTATTGTTCTTAAAGTGCTGTACATATTTTTTTATCTCCACAAGGGAATTATTATATTGTTTTAAGTGAGCTTTTTAAAAGGCTTGCTGATAGTAAGATCCAGCACTTCAAATGTGAAGTCATATCTCCACCAGTGATTACTAAGTATGTATTAAATTTGTTTACCTCATTTTCCCCAAATATGACCATCTAAAAACACCTGAAACTATCTTTGATCAAGGTTGTTATTCAAAGTAAAGTAATTGAGAGTGCTCCCCATAATATGAGAAGTCTTGCAAAGGGTCCAATCTAAGGCAGTTCCCTCTTTTCTGAGGGGTATAATTGAGGGAAAGGGGTCCTGTTGCCCTGAGTACAGACAGGCACGTACGTGATCTGTTAGTAATGGCAAATGTTCAGTGTTTGTTTGTTAGGAACTTTTGTACAAAGTAGTGGGTTTGGGAGAGGAGCTGGGGGAAGGACAGTGGCTTAAACCTTTTATTTGGTATACATCTATATATAGCTTCAAAATTTTTGTGTTATAATTTAAATTAATAAATGATATATATATATATATATATATATATATATATATATATATACACACACACCCCAGAGCCACCTACATGTATGTATTTTAGTTTTTTACTGAGATGTTTGCCTGTGTGATTTTCTCTAGAAATGGAGCATCCACAGTTGTCACGGCTATATTCGGAGGCATTCTCCAAAATGAGGTTAACTGCCTCATATGTGGGACAGAATCTAGAAAGTTTGATCCATTCCTAGGTAAGACATATTTGGCATATGGAGATATGATATTGTATTAAAATAATAACTGTAATGTTTCCTTTGAAAACTAAGACAGTAGAGAGATAAATCCTTAAAAATACATCAATTTTTGAAATTATTTTTTTGAGTGTGGTTATATGCCTTTAACAGTTGTTTTCCTGTTTCCTTTTAAGACCTTTCATTAGATATTCCAAGTCAGTTCAGAAATAAACGCTCTAAGAATCAAGAAAATGGACCAGTTTGTTCATTACGAGGTAAAGATACTTTGATGTTCCAGATTTTTTCCCCCTTGAAATACCAAATAATTGTTGTAATTAATTTGTGTTATAACTTAACAAAAGTCAAACCTGAATGTCTCTTCTTGTACCAAAAAATTCTGTTTAGCAAGAATGCCTGCCAGAGATACTGACCTGCCAGGTGAAACATATTTCTCACCTTTCTCCTCTTTTTAAAACTAGTTTAAAATTGAAAGTTTGTAACAAAACTTTTTCTGATCTAATGAAATAGAATTTATTCTATGGATATTCCACTAGTAACCAGAGGAAGAAAGAACCTCAGAAAAGTTTTATAAATTATGGTGTCATTCACTCTTTTGTATGACTAATAATTTGAGAGCTCTCTTGATGACATAACTGTTGGCTAAGCCTGAGGCCTTGCTTTTAATTGCAAGATACAAATTCACATTTACCTCCAGAGATTTCTGAACAGATTTTTTCCTTGATGAGTATTAACTACTTTAGTCAAGGCAGAAGACCTGTCCTTGACCAACCACTAAAATGACTAATCGTTCTTTTTAGTCATAGAAAGAAGAAACTAGGATAGAAAAAAGAAAGAGGATTAGTATGTGTTCTGTCATTAAGTACCTCTATAGTGAAGGCAAATAAAGTTTCTACCCTGAATTACATGTTCACTAAAAGTTTTAGGGAGTACTGTCAAAAAGTTTTAGGTAGTATTGTCATAATGATTAATATACATATAATGTAAACTTTTCTTACAAAACAGAAGATTCTGTTGGTCTAAAACTATACTGTCCAATATGCAACCATGAAGTCACATGTGCCTATTAAAATCAATCAAAGTGAAATTTCAAATTCCATTGCTCAGTTATACTAGCCATATTTAGAGTGCTCGGGAGCCACCTGGGGCCAGTGGCTACTGTAGTGGTCAGCACAGGTGCAGAACATTTCCACTGTTGCAGAAAGTTCTACTGGACAGTGCTGCTGTAGAAGCAAATTATCCTGTAAAATGGATATGAAAACACTCTGTAGATGCTTTTAGTTTGTTCTCCACCTATACAACAGTGTTGATTGTCTCTTTTGAACAGGAGTACAAAACAAATTTAAGGAAGCCCCATCCATGCCACTTCCCTCTAAAATATGTGGCTCTAGTATGTTTCTCTAAAACTGTTTTTGGCCTATTTGAGATTAAGAAAATATCACAGTATACTTGATAGCAAGTGTCTGTCAGATCATTTTCCCTTTATATTTATGGCATATGAATACAGGCTAACTTAAGCATAAAACAAATATTATTTGATCATTTATTATTTGATCATTTAGAGGGGAAATCAGTGAAAGTTAAAGGAATTAGCCTCAAATTATATAATCTAAATTAGATTGACTTCATCTTAAAATTTCAATAAGAACACTAATAATATTAATGTAGTAAAACATACTGTTCCTTAATATATATATCTGGGTATCTATTTGAATCATAATTCCTCATGTTAAACAAAACCGTTAGTCCAGATGATTTTTGACTGATTGATTGGAAGACCCAGAGACACTCATTTGTTCAGGTTTCTTTCCTCCTTCCTTCAGTGCTGATTCCCCCCACCCCTCCTGAATTGGTCATACATGGTTCTTATTGCCTCTGTAACATTTCACTTAAACTTAATGCCCTAATACTGAGAGATGTTCCTTTCTTGAGACCATCCAGGAGAGTGTATGACACAGCTTACTTAGGTGGTTGACGGGTACTATAAACGAGAATAGTGGCAAATGGAATTTGCCTCATATCCCAAGTAGTATTTTTCTTGCCTCCTTGAAATCTGATAAAGATCGGTATTAGCATCGGGGGGCCCAGACCATCCTGAGGTGTTGAGGGTTTGGCTAGAAACATGTTTCCTGTATTCTTGAATTCTCAGACTTCATTTTGTTAAAGAGCTTACTGTCAGCTTTAGAATTTCTAAACCATGCAGTATCTGCAAAATGCAACAAAACGAGATTTTCAGACGATGCTGGTGGTTTTCAAGAAGGCATCTAGTAAAGGACCCAGAGGGCTAGAAAAATTTCCAGATGAAAAGGCAGCATATTTCAGAGACTTTCACAAGGTGACTGAACAGTACAACATCAAAAATATAACCAGGCTGCCTCGAGAGACAAAGAAGCACATGCAGTGGCAATTATCTTTCATGATGAAGCGTCAAAGACAGTTGCCTGTGAGGGCTCAACTTCTGCTTAAGAATGAGGGAGAGGCTGGAGACAAGATGGTGGAGTAGAAGGACTTGAGCTCACCTCCTCTCACAAAAACACCGAATCACAACTAACTGCTGAACAACCATCAACAAAAAAGACTCGAACCTACCAAAAAGATATTCTACACCCAAAGACAAAGAAGAAGCCACAATGAGACGGTAGGAGGGGCACTTCTACAATATAATCAAATCCCATATCTGGCAGGTGGGTGACCTACAACCTGGAAAATAATTATATCGCAGAGATTCCCACAGGAGTGAGAGTTCTGAGCCCAATATCAGGCTTCCCAGCCTTGGGGTCTGGAATCAGGAGAAGGAGTCCCCAGAGCATTTGGATTTGAAGGCCAGGGGGGCTTGAGTGCAGGAGCTCCATAGGACTGGAGGAAACAGAGACTCCACTCTTGGAGGGCACACACAAGGTTTCACATGCACTGGGACCCAGGGCAAAGCAGTCATAGGAGCCTGGGTCAGACCTACCTGAGGGTCTTGGAAGGTCTCCTGGGGATGTGGGGTTTGACTGTGGCTCACTGTGGGGACAAGGACACTGGTGGCAGACGCCCCAGGGAATACTCAATTGGTGTGAGCTCTCCTGGAGGTCACCATTTTGGCAAAGAGACCTGACCCCACCCAACAGCCTACAGGCTTCAGTGCTGGCACACTTCAGGCCAACCAACCAGCAGGGTGGGAACACAGCCCCACCCGTCATCAGACAGGCTGCCTAAAGTCATCCAGAGCCAACAGCCACCTATAAATACACCTCCTGAGATGGCCCTGCCCACCAGAGGGACAAGACCCAGCTCCACCCACCAAAGGGCAGACACCAGTCCCTCCCACCAAGAAGCCTGCACAAGCCCCTGGACCAACCTCACCCACCAGGGGGCAGACACCAGAACCAAGAAGAATTACACTCCTGCAGCCTGGGGAATGGAGACCTCAAACACACAAAGTTAGATAAAATGACATCACAAAGAAATATGTTCCAGGTGAAAGAACAAGATAAAACCCCAGAAGAACAACTAAATGACGTGGAGCTAGGCAATCTACTTAAAAAAAATTCAGAGTAATAACAGTAAAGTTGATCCAAGATCTCAGAAACAGAATGGAGGCACAGACCAAGAGGATACAAGGAATGTTTAACAAAGAGCTAGAAGCTTTAAAGAACAAACAAGATGAACAATACAATAACCTAAATGAAAAATACACTAGAAGGAATCAGTAGTAGAATAAATGAGGCAGAAGAACGAACAAGTGGGCTGGAAGACAGACTGGTGGCAATCACTGCTGTGGAACAGAATAAAGAAAGAAGAATGAAAAGAAATGAGGACAGTCTAAGAGACCTCCAGGATAACATTAAACACACCAACATTCGCATGATATGGGTCCCAGAAGGAGAACAGAGAAAGGGCCTGAGAAAATACTTGAAGAGATAATAGCCAAAAACTTCCCTAACATGGGAAAGGAAACACAGTCAAGTCCAGGAAGTGCAGAGAATCCCATACAGGATAAACCCAAGGAGGAACACACCAAGACACATATTAATCAAATTGACAAAAATTAAAGACAAAAAGAAAATATTAAAAACAGCAAGTGAAAAGCAACTAATAACATACAAGGGAATCCCCATAAGGTTAACAGCTGATCTTTCAGCAGAAACTCTGCAGGCCAGAAGGGAGTGGCATGATATACTTAAAGTGATGAAAGGGAAAAACCTACAACCAAGAATACTCAACCCAGCAGTGCTCTCGTTCATATTCAACAGAGAAATCAAAAGCTTTACAGACAAGCAAAAGCTAAGAGAATTCAGCACCACCAGTTTTATGACAAATGCGAAGGGAACTTCTCTAGGTGGAAAAGGCCACAGCTAGAAATTTATGAATGGGAAAGCTCACCAATAAAGGTAAACATATAGTAAGGGTAGGAAATCATCAAACCACAAATATGATATCAAAATCAGCAATTGTGAGGAGAGTACAAATGCATTTGAAATTAAGAGACCAGCAACTTAATCCTGTGTGTGTGTGTGTGTGTGTGTGTGTGTGTATATATATATATATATAGACTGTTATATCAAAACCTCAATGTAGCTGCAAACCAAAAATCTGTAACAGACACACGAAAAAGAAAAAGCAGTCCAAACACAACACTAAAGATAGTCATCAAATCACAAGAGAACAAAAGAGGAAGGGAAGAAAAAAGACCTACAAAAACAAATCCAAAACAATTAACAAAATGGCAATAAGAACATACTGATAATTACCTTAAACATAAACAGATTAAATGCTCAAACCAAAAGACATAGATTGGCTGAATAGATTGGCTGAATAGATACAAAAACAAGACCCATATATAAAAACAAGACCCATATATATGCTGTCCACAAAAGACCCACTTCAAATCTAGGGACACATACAGACTGAAAGTGAGGACATGGAAAAAGCTATTCCATGCAAATGGAAATCAAAAGAAAGCTGGAGTAGCAATAGTCATATCAGACAAAATAGACTTTAAAACACTGTTACAAGAGACAAAGAAGGACATTATAAAATGATCAAGGAATCAATCCAAGAAGATATAACAATTGTAAATATATATATATATATGCACTCAACATAGGAGCACTTCAATATATAAGGCAAATGCTAATAGCCATAAAAGGAGAAATCAACAGTAACACAATAATAGTGGGGGACTTTAACTCCCCACTTACATCAATGGACAGATCATGCAGACAAAAAATAAATAAGGAAACACAGGTCTTAAATGACACATTAGACCAGATGGATTGACATTTATAGAACATTCCATCCGAAAGCAGCAGAATACACCTTCTCAAGTGCACATGGAACATTCTCCAGGATAGATCACATGTTGGGCAACAAAGCAAGCCTTGGTAAATTAAAAAAAACTGAAATCATATCAAGCTTCTTTTCTGACCACAATGCTGTAAGATTATAAATCAACTACAAGGAAAAAAACTAAAAAAACAAACATATGGAGGCTAAACAGTATGCTATCAAATAACCAATGGATCACTGAAGAAATCAAATGAAAATGAAAGCCAAGATGATAAAAAACTTATGGGACACAGCAAAAGCAATTCTAAAAGGGAAGTTTATAGCAAGACAATCTTACCTTAGGAAACAAGAAAAATCTCAAGTAAACAACCTAACCTTACACCCAAAGCAACTAGAGAAAGAAGAACAAACAAAACCCAAAGTTAGTAGAAGAAAAGAAATCATAAAGATCAAGGCAGAAATAAATGAAATAGAGATGAAGAAAATAACAGAAAAGATCAAGGAAACTAAAAGCTGGTTCTTTGAGAAGATAAGCAAAATTGATAAACCTTCAGCCAGACTCATCAAGAAGAAAAGGGAGAGGGCTCAAAAAAATAATAAAACTAGAAATGAAAAAGAAGTTACAGTGGACACCATAGAAATACAAAGGATCATAAGAGACAAGCAACTATGTGCCAATAAAATGGACAACCTAGAAGAAATGGACAAATTCTTAGAAAGGTACAAACTTCCAAGATTGAACCAGGAAGAAACAGAAAATATGAACAGATCTATCATAAGCACCAAAATTGAAACTCTGATTTTAAAACTTCCAACAAACGAAAGTCCAGGACCAGATGGCTTCACAGGCAAAGTCTATCAAACATTTAGAGAAGAGTTAACACCTATCCTTGTAAAACTATTCCAAAATACTGCAGAGGAAGGAACACTCCCAAACTCATTCTGTGAGGCCACCATCACCCTGATAACCAAAACCAGACAAAGGTACCACAAAAAAGAAACTTACAGGCTAATATCACGGACGAACATAGCTGCAAAAATCCTCAACAAAATACTAGCAAGCCAAATCCAACAATACATTAAAAGGGTCATACACCATGGTCAAGTGGGATTTATCCCTGGGATGCAAGGATTTTTCAATATTCTCAAATCAGTCAGTGTGATATATACCACATTAACAAATTGAAGAATAAAAACCATATGATCATCTCAAGAGATGCAGAAATAGCTTTTGACAAAATTCCAACACCCATTTATGATAAAAGCTCTTGAAAGTGGGCCTAGAGGGAACCTACCTCAACATAATAAAAGCCATATATGACAAACCCACAGCTAACATCACACTCAATGGTGAAAAGCTGAAAGCATTTCCTCTAAGATCAGGAACAAGACAAGGATGTCCACTCTCCCCACTTTTATTCAACATAGTTTTGGAAGTCTTAGCCATGGCAATCAGAGAAGAAAAAGAAATAAAAGGAATCCAAATTGGAAAAGAAGAAGTAAAACTGTCACTGTTTGCAGATGACATACTATGCATAGAAAATACTAAAGATGCTACCAGAAAACTACTAAAGCTCTTCAGTGAATTTGGTAAAGTTGCAGGATACAAAATTAATACACAGAAATCTTTTGCATTCCTATACACTAACAACCAAAGATCAGAAACAGAAACTAAGGAAACAATCCCATTTACCATCACATCAAAAAGAACCAAGTACCTAGGAATAAACCTACCTGAGGAGGCAAAAGACCTATACTCGAAAAACTGTAAGACAATGATGAAAGAAACTGAACATGACACAAACAGATGGAAAGATATACCACATTCTGGGATTGGAAGAATCGGTATTATCAAAATGATTATACTACCCAAAGCAATCTACAGATTCAATGCAATCTCTATTAAATTACCAATGGCATTTTTTACAGAACTAGAACAAAAAATTTTACAATTTTAATGGAATCACAAATGACCCCAAATAGCCAAAGCAGTCCTGAGAAAGAAAAACGGAACTGGCCTCAAAACAAATATAGATCAATGGAACAGGATAGAAAGTCCAGAGATAAACTCATGCACCTATGGTCAACTAATCTATGACAGAGGAGGCAAGAAAATACAATGGAAAAAAGATAGTCTCTTCAATAAGTGGTGCTGGAAAAACTGGACAGCTATGTGTAAAAGAATGAAACTAGAATATTCTCTAACACCATACACAAAAATAAAATGGATTAAAGACCTAAATGTAAGACTGGATACTGTAAAACTCTTAGAGGAAAACATAGGCAGGACACTCTTTGACATAAACGGCAACAAAATCCTTTTGGATCCACCTCCTACAGTAATGAAAACAAAAATAAACAAATGGGACCTAATTAAACTTAACACCTTCAGCACAGCAAAGGAAACCATAAAGAAAACAAAAAAAGACAACCCTCAGAATGGGAGAAGATATTTGCAAATGAAGCAACTGACAAGTGATTAATCTTCAAAATATACAAACAGCTCATGCAGCTCAATAACAAAACACCAAACAACCCAATCAAAACATGGGCAGAAGACCTAAATAGACATTTCTCCAAAGAAGACGTACAGATGGCCAAAAAGCACATGAAAAGATGCTTACATCACTAATTATTAGAGAAATGCAAATCAAAACTACAGTGAGGTAGAATGGCCATCATCAAAAAGTCTACAAACAATAAATGCTGGAGAGAGTGTGGAGAAAAGGGAACACTCTTGCACTGTTGGTAGGGATGTAAATTGGTTACAACCATTATGAACAACAGTATGGAGGTTCCTTAAAAAAGTAAACTAGAACTACCATATGACCAGCAATCCCACTCCTGGGCATATATCTGGAGAAAACCATAATTTGAGAAGATATATGCACCCCAATGTTCACTGCAGCACTATTTACCATAGCCAGGACATGGAAGCAACCTAAATGTCCATTGACAGAGGAGTGGATAAAGAAGATGTGGTATATATATACAATGGAATATTACTCAGCCATAAAAAATAATGCCATTTACAGTAACACGGATGGACTTAGAGATTATCATACTAAGTGAAGTAAGCCAACAGAGAAAGACCAATACCATATATTGCTTATATGTGGAATCTAAAAAAAAACCGATACTAATGGATTTATATACCAAACAGAAATAGGCCCACAGACATAGAAAACAAACTTAAGGTTACCAAAGGGGAAAGCAGGGCAGGGGATAAATTATAATAGGGGTTTGGGATTAACATATACACACTACTATATATAAAATAGATAACCAACAAGGTCCTACTGTATAGCACAGGGAACTATACTCAATATTTTGTAATAACCTATAAGGGAAAGGAATCTGAAAAAATCGATATATGCGTATGTATAACTGAATCACTTTGCTGTGCACCTGAAACCCAGACAGTATTGTAAATCAAATACACTTTAGTAAAAAATAAATAAGTAGCTTACATCAGCTTTAAAAACTATATGATGGGGTGTGGTAACGCTTCATTCTCTTTTTGTTTACCACTAATATCAATTAAGGGAAGTCATTTTTCTTGGACAGTCCATAGTGTGATGAATTTTAGTTGAGGAATACACATTTGTTTATTAAATGGGGATGGAGATGTGTGATTACCTGAGAAGTCTTGCTTTTACATGCTTAGACATCTAGTTGGCTAGAATTACTTATGTGCTTTTTGGATCTGTAATTGTTAAGGTTAGTTTTCATTTAAAAAGGAAAGGTGATGGTGAGAAAGACCACTGTCATTTGAAATCATTTAACTGAAAGGGTGTATGGGAGGCTAAAATAACCCCATGTCTAAACCCTAACAAAGATACCATCTGAAAGGAAAAAAAATGTAGCTTTATCTTACTAATACTATAAAGAATCTTAAATAAAATGTTAGCACATAGAATCCAGTAGTGTCCTGAAACAGTAATATACAGAGATCAAGTAGGATTTATTTCAATAGTGCAAGACTGATTTAATATTAGAAAGTATAATTTGTTGGGAGAAGAAAAATCAAAATGCCCAAATAGGTTTTGATAAAATTGCAAATTCATGACTGATTAAAAGAAGAAAAAAAAAAGCCCTATTATTATAGGAATAGACATGTTCTTAACTTGTTGAGGATTATCTATCAAAAGCTGCCAGTGATCATCACAGTTAATAGTGAAGCACTAATGACTTTCCATTACAGTCAGGAATCAGCCAGGAGGACTGCTGCTGTGGGACAAGGCAGTAGACAAGGAAAAGAAATAAGTAGTGAAGAGGAAAGACCAAATTATTACATACCTAGAACATTTCAAGAGAATCAGTTGGAAATTATGAAAGAACGTTTAGCCCTAGCTATCTCTGGAACGCAGGAGACCTGCTTTCCTAGCCCTCAGTTAACAAAAAACAAACACAGATATTGATTTGATAAATAAATGCTTAATGTGGAGCTAAAAAGCTTAGTCAGATGGCCAAATAGAAAATAGGCAAAAACCAACTGCTTTCTTATACATAGCAAAAGATCCTATTCACAGTTGTATTAAAAACTCAAAAGTACTTGAGGATAAATTTATTGAGAAATATGCAAGACCTAGATGAAGAAATTATAAAAGGACAGAAAAAACTAGAATTAACAGAGCCATGTCATATTCTTGGATGGGAAGACCCAGTATGATAGGGATGTCGTTTTCCCCCAAATTACTTCTTACATTTATTCTAATTAGTTCAGAAGTTCTTCTATAAGCAGATACTCTTAAGAGGAGCTAAAAAAGTTTTAAAACAAAAATAATGGAGCAGGACAGAGATGACATAGGTAGTGTCCTGGAAGTACTATGTATATGGGAATTAACTAAATGGCAAAGGAGACACTTCAAATTAGTGGAGAAAATAAGAAATTACTATAGGTTGTATTAGTGTAAATGAAAATTTATGTGGGAATCATTAATTTCATTCCTAACTCATATGTTTTCCCAGATTAATTTGAGACTTCAAGATTTAGTGTGAAAAATAAAACCACAAGGGCATTATAGTAAAACATCTTTTTGATCATGTTGTAGGAGAGAGCTTTGTAAGTATATCATGAAGGCTAGAAATTCATAAATTTAACTGTATAATGGTAAAAGATACCATAAACAAAGTAGAAAAGATGATAAACTTGAAACTAATATTTGTAACATATATGAAAAAAAGTACACGGGCAAAATATATGAATAAGAGAAATGCACATGGTCAATTTAACATCTGGAAAAATACTAAGTCTCATTTATATTCAAGAAAGTGTAAGTAAAGCAAAATTAGTCAAGATGATAAAGACAGATAATATACACTGTTAGTGAAAATTTCGTAAGGTGGGCACTCTCATATATTGCTGTTAGGAGTATAAATTGGTACAGTCATTTTTGGAGGGTAGTGATCACCATTATTAATGGGCTTTTTTTTTAGACATAGTAATTTCATTTGTGAACGTGGACAGTAACATATGTAAAAGATATTCATGGAAACATTGCTATTGCAAAAAATCAGAAATAACTTATGTGTCCACCAGTAGGGCATTGGTTTAATACACTGTGCTATGTAACATTTAAGAAGGATAAAACTGATCAACAGCTAGGCCACAGAAAGAAAGCTACAAAATACTGTAGAGTCAAACACTATCCATGGAAGTATATATATAGAATTATTCCATGAATTCTTCCATTTTATAATATTAAAAAAATTCTTGAGCAGTGTACACCTGTTCACAGTGACTATCTTAGTGGGTAGTGGGATTCAGAAAGAAATGGAATTGGGACTATTTTTCATCTCTTTTATATTGTTTGAGTTTTTTAACTTAATGTATCACCTTTATATATTTGTTTTGGGGGAGTAAAACAAAATGTGGATTATTTATGCATACTTCCCAATTACTGCTTTGTTTAATTTATATAGTGTATAAAGTGATCTAGTAACTTCAACAAATCAGTGTTATTCCCTGCTCTCTACAGAATGCTGTTTAACAGTTGATGTAATGAGTTAGACTGACATTTATGAAATATATGCCCTGAAACCTTTAAGAATCTTAGGAGTTTTAGAAGCCACCTTGGCATGCATACACACACACACACACATACACATATATATATGGCATATATATATACACACACACACAAACACACACACATATATTTTTCCCTCATGAAACGCAGTAAAGTACAAATGAAAACGTTAAGCTGTTTTCTCAGATCCTTAATGAAGGTAAGTAGAGAACAACAAAACTTGGCTGAGTTGTGAGTGATGGGTGCCTAGTAGACTGGTCACCGGCCATGTGACTCAGTTCTACATGTGAGCTCTGACGTGAGATTCATGTTCATGCTGCTGCAGAATATTACACTGTAGTACATTTCGGGGTCATTCAGACTTTTCAAATAGTTAAGATGGCAGTTGTCAGATCTGTGAATGTCAAGGAGATGCTGTATCTAGGCAGTCCTCCTTTTAAAGAAATGTTTGTGTGCATATGTTTCAAACAAAAAAAAGCAAAATTCTTTGTATGTTTATTGTAGAATTTGGGGACAATTCAAAAGAGCACAAAGAGGAAAAGAAACATCCCTTCTAAGCTTATTTCCAGAAATACCATGGTTAAGGATATTTTAACTTAAAAACTCCTTTAAAAGCTGCTTTATATAAAGGCAGCACTTGGAACTTTAGAATTGTTGTGAGTTATTATTTTTTTAACCCATAGAAGCCATTACACATAGGCCTTAACTTTTCAGGAGAACTAAAGAAGCTTTTTTAAACCCATAGGGAGGTGATTGTGGTAGTGGGGGTAGTTCTCTACAAATCCAGCAAGGATTTATAATGTCGTTTCTTCACTGAAACTACTCCCTAGAGGCTGCCCTTGGCACAGCAGTTTCCTGGCCTGTCATTGTCTGGGGACAGCCCCAGGTGTGGGCTTCCTGTGCCTGTGGCAGCGCCAGGGAGAGTTGGGAGAACAGAGAGAGAGAGGGCTCTGAGAGGCAGCTGGGGCCACCGTTTTTAAAACTGAGTGTTGGAAAAACTAGGCTCAGCTTTTATTGCTTGCGTGTGAATCGTCTGATGGGCTTTTCATGGCTTCTGTTCCATTTTGGTTTATCATGTACGGCCTCACATGAAAAGGAGGCAACTCTGCACTATCTTGTACATAAGTCAGTTGTGGGACCACTTACTTGGTGGTCACCCCATAAGTTTAAGCCTCTCAAAAAGTCAGGGAGGAAGAAAAATACAAAGGAAGAAAATGTTGGAAAGCAAAAAGATGCTGGAGGAAGGAAGGTGAAACTGTGTTGGGGAGAAGAAAAGGACTGGACGGTTGCTAGAGGGAGGGGCTTTGTTTTCAGAAAAGGAGCAGGATGATGCAGGGCCAAGGCCAGATGCTGTGGTTCTAGGCCTGTGTGTGGAAAGTGGGTGGGGCCTCCCCACGGAGGGAGACCTGCAGGGCGGCCGCAGAGGCGCCCACCCGTGTCTTAGCAGGGAGAAGAAACCAGAGAGCACTCCAGTACTTCTGGGCATTTTACATTTTGGTCTCAAAAATGCAGCTGAGTCGCTGTGAAATGTTGATATATTCTTTCAATAATCTCAACATTTGTAAGGGTATCATATTCCTGAAATTAGAGGGTCTAAGTAATTATCAACGGAGACTTTCACAATGCCACCTACTAACTCATTAGTAACCCCGTCTGAATGACTGCATGCTTCCATACACAGGAAAGTGGTTCAGTGCAGGTTAAATATAGGAAAAAGATGCTTCCCCACCATCGAGTTGTTTCTGCTTCTCAGTGTTATGTGGCTGGGGAGACTTGGGGAATGGATGTCTTGCTAGCAAATCATACCACCACCTGGTTAATGGGACGGAGAAGCTGAGTGACCGAGTATCTCAGAGTCATCATTCTTGCCTACTCTATTTGTTTATGAAAGAAAGCTTCAGGCAGATATTGATTTTCACTTATTCAAAAAAAAAGTGTGTTTATGCTGGTAAAATATACGTAAAATTTACCATGTTAATAATTTAAGTGTACAATTCAGCAGCATTCAGTAAACTCACAATATTATGCAACCATCGCCACTATTTCTAGAACTTTAGAAATCATCCAAAACAGAAAATGTACCAATTAAACATTAATTCCCCATTCCTCTTTCCCTAGCCCTGGTACCTCTATTCTACATTCAATGAACCATACTATTATCCTTCTGTGGCTGGCATATTTCATTTAGCGTAACGGTTTCAAGGTTCATCCATACTATGGCATGTATCAGAATTGCCTGCCTTTTTAAGACTGAATAATATTCCATTGTACATATATACCACATTTTGTTTATCCATTAATCTGTTGATGTAACTTTGGGTAGCTTTTACCTTTTGGCTATTATGAAGAATGTTGCTGCAAACGTAAATATACTTACGTTTGAGTCTGTTTGAGTCCCTGCTTTCACTTCTTCTGAGTGTATACCTAGGAGTGGAATTGCTAGATCATACGGTAATTCTTTAACTTTTTGAGGTACTGCCAAACTGTTTTCCACAGTGGCTGCACCATTTTACATTCCCACCAGCAATGCATGAGGATTCTAATTTCTCCATATTCTAGCTAATACCTGTTATTTTTCAGTTTTTTTAAAATAATAGCCATCATAATGAGTGTGAAGTGGTATCTCATTGTGGTTTTGAACTGCCTTTTACTAATCATTAATGATGTTGAATGATGTGCTTATTTGGCCATTTGTATATCTTCTCTGGGGAAATGTCTAAGTCCTTTGCCTATTTTTGAATCAAGTGGTTTATTTTTGTTGTTGTTGAGTTGTAGGAGTTTTTTATATATTTTATCTATTAATCCCTTACTGGAGACATGATTTGCAAATATTTTTCTCCCATTCTGTGGTTAGTCTTTTCACTCTGTTGTTAGTGTCCTTTGATACACAAAAGTTTTTAATTTTGGCAAAGTCCAGTTTATCTAATTTTTCTTTTGTTGCCCCTGCATTTGGTATCATATCAAAGAAATCATTGTCAAATCCAAAGTCATGAAGCTTTTCCCTTATATTTTCTTCTAAGAGTTTTGAATTAATTTTTGTATATGGTATTAGGTAAGGGTCTAACTTCATTCTTTTGCATGTGGATATCCAGTTTCCCTAGCACCATTTGTTGAAAAGACCGTCATTTCCCCATTGAATGATCCTGTTGCTCTTGTCAAAATTCTATTGCCCACATATTTGAGGGTTTACTTCTGGACTCTGTATTCTCTTTCACTTTATGTCACTACTACAGCTACGTATGGAACAATTTCCTCTGAAAGGGCCCTGAAAACTAACTTTATGTCAGTACTACACTATGGCTTTGTAGTAAGTTTTGAAATCAGAAAAGTGTGAGTCCTGCAACTTTGTTCTGCTTTTTCAGATTGTTTTGGCTATTTGGGATTCTTTGAGATTCCATATGAATTTTAGAATGGGCTTTTCTATTTCTGCAAAAAATGCCCCTGGGACTTCTACAGAAATTGCACTGAATCTTTGTACTTCTATCGGTGGTATTGTCATGTTAACAATATCAAGTCTTCCAATCCATAAACGTGGGATGTCTTTCCATTTATTTAGGTCTTTATAAAATTTTTTTCAGCAGTGTTTTGTAGTTTTCAGTACAAATCTTTTGTCTTCTTGAGTTAATGTTTTACTAAGTATTTTATTCCTTTTAAAAATGCTATTATAAATGAGACTGTCTTATTTTTGGGTTGTTCATTGTTAGTGTACAAAAACAACTGATTTTTTGTGTTGATTCTGTATCCTGTAACTTTACCAAATTGGTATATTAGCTCTAGCAGTTTGGTTTTTTATTTTTAGAGTTTTCTACATAAAAGATCGTATTATCTGCAAACAGATAATTTTACTTTTTCCTTTCAGTTTTAATGCCTTTTCTTTTTCTTGCCTATTTGCTCTGGCTAAAATTGCCAATACTATGTTGAACAGAAGTGGCAAAGGCATCTTTGTCTTGTTCCTAATCTTAGGGGAAAAGCTTTCAGTCTTTCACCATTCAGTCTGATGTTTGCTTTGAATTTTTCATACATGACCTTTATCATATTAAAAAAGTTGCCTTCTTTTCCTAGTTTGAGTGTTTACATGCTGATTTTTAAATGTGGAAAATTATATTTTTCCTTCCTATGTATAATCCCATTCCCCACCTCCCCCTCCTTCCCTGCAAGGTTACAGCTTTTCACACAATGCAACAAATACTTGCTGATGGAAGTTCTTGTAATTTCAGCTTCAGAGATTACAAGACCATAGTGATCAATCTAAAGGGATTCACAGTACAAGCCAGTCTGTGGTATAGTCAGTGCTCTTGTAGCTAGAGATGTGTGACTTCGGAGGTCCCTAAGGGCAGCATCACTCTAAGTTTAATATTTGTTACTTGCTTCAGGAAATAAAAGGAGGAACCATCCTTGAGATAAAATAGCAAGTTGGCAATGTAGTATTAACGAAATCTATTAGGACAGGGTTAAGAAGGAAGGGTCACTTCCCCTGGAGGTTGGGAAAGGCTCAAAAACAAAAAAAACCAAAACGTGAAAAGTTGAGTTGAGGAGAGGCAGTTGTGGGATGTACATTCCGGGTATTGGGATCAGGGAGCAAAGGTATACTCAAGAACACCTGCAGGGAATTGTACCAATGATCTTTTTAGTTCAGTCTCCCAAGACAATAGAAATAAAAACAAAAATAAACAAATGGGACCTAATCAAACTTACAAGCTTTTGCACAGCAAAATAAACCATAAACAAAACAAAAAGACAATCTACATAATGGAAGAAAATATTTGCAAACAATGCAACCGACAAGGGATTAATTTCCAAAATATACAGACAGTACATACAACTCAACAACAAAAAAACAACCCAATTGAAAAATGGGCAGAAGACCTAAATAGACATTTCTCCACAGAAGAAATACAAATGGCCAACAGGCACATGAAAAGATGCTCAACATCACTAATTATTAGAGAAATGCAAATCAAAACTACAATGAGGTACCACGTCACACCCGTCAGAATGGCCATCATTAAAAACTGTACAAATAACAAATAGTGGAGAGGGTGTGGAGAAAAGGGAAATCTCCCACACTGGTGGGGGGAATGTAAGTTGGTGCAGCCACTATGGAGGACAGTATGAAGGTTCCTCAAAAAACTAAAAATAGAGTTGCCATATGACCTAGCAATCCCGCTCCTGAGCATATATCCATACAAAACTCTAATCCAAAAAGATACATGCACCCCATATGGCAGCACTGCTCACAATAGCCAAGATGTGGAAACAACCTAAATGTCCATCGACAGATGAATGGATAAGAAAGGTGTGGTACATATACACAGTGGAATACTACCCAGCCATAAAAAGGAACAAAATGATGCCATTTGCAGCAACATGGATGCAACTAGAGACTATCATGTTAAATGAAGTAAGTCAGAAAGAGGATGACAAATACCATATGGTATCACTCCTATGTGGAATCTAAAATATGACACAAATGAACCTATCTGCAAAACAGAAACAGACTCACAGACATAGAGAACATACTTGGGGTTGCCAAGGGGGAGAGGGTTGGGGGAGGGATGGATTGGGAGGTTGGGGTCAGCAGATGTAACCTTTTATATATAGAATGGATAAATAATAAGGTCCTACTGTACAGCACAGAGAACTATATTCAATATCCTATGATAAACCATAATGGAAGAGAATGTAAAAAGAATGTATATATACATATAACTGAATCACTTTGCTGTACAGCAGAAATTAACACAACATTGCAAATCGACTATACTTCAATTAAAAAAAGAAGAAGAAGAAAAAAAAGAATGCATGGGGATTCCAGCTCAAGACAGTGACACAGGAAGATTCTGAGCTTAACTCCTTCCATGGACACACCAAATCTACAGCTACGTATGGAACAGTTTGCTCTGAAAAAAACCCTAAAAACTAACAGTGACTCCTGCACATTGGGCAAGTAAGAAGGGAACCACATTGTAGTGGGTAGGAGAGGCTGAAACACAATCTCACCATAAGCCCACACCCAGGGCAGCAACCCACATAGGGAGGGAACTCAAAACCCAGAGCTCCTCCCTTCACCAGGCACCCCACCTTTTAAGACCTGCACTTGAGAAGCGAGGCCTCAAAACAGCTTTGAAAACCAGCAGGGCTTGCATCCACCAGACCCACAAGACTCAGAAATGGCTCTTAAAGGGCTTGTGCACGGACTCACTCGCTTTAGGGGCCCATGCAGAAGCAGACCTTTGAAAAGCACCGAGACTTTATGTGAGGCTTATTTGCTGACCTTAAAGCATCAGCCTGAGGGGCAGGGGCCGGCTGAGAGACCCTCCAGGGATGGAGGCTGGTGGGTGCCATCTTCATGCTCTCCCTTTGCCTTGGTAAAACCTGCCGGAGCCGCGTTTTGTGTGTGTGTGTGTGTGTGTGTGCGCTGCTTTGGGTTGCTGCCATCTTTACACTCCTTTTCTGTTTTGCTCCAGACAGCAGGCACCATCCTCAGGCTCTCTGCCATGCTCCAGAGCACCAACATCTCCTGGAGGGGAACTTTCACATGCATCCGGTGCCCCAGTTTTGGCAGCTCCTGTCAGGGGATGCCCCTTTATCACCTGGCTCTGGAGGCCAGAGGGGCTTACATTCATTCCTGCATCCCATGAGACTATAACAATGGAGACACAGTTCTTGGCAGACTGCCATCCCCACAGCATTGCATAGAAAACAGACAGACATGCCCCGTCTTTCTGAGGCTTTGCTTGTCCAGGAGCTTTGGCCTGAGGGGCAGGCTTCTGGTCTGGCGCAGTTCTAGGGGCCTACAGAGTTGCTCTCAGGGAGTGAAGGCCAGCAGATGCAACCTTTGTGTTCTAGCAAGGCTAAAGCCTTGCTCTAGCTCACCAGTATCTTCCAGAAAGGAGCTTATACCCTTGTCTGGCACTCGGATTTTTGTAGCTGTTGTCAGGGGACACCTTTATGTCACCTGGCTGTGGTGGGCAGCAGGGCTTATGCTCACAGGTCCCAGAGGACTGTAACCAATGGAGAAAGAGCTCTTAAACAGCTGTCACTCTCCAGGCACAGCAAGAAGCAACAGACTTAGGAGCTCAGCCTTTCTCTGAAAGAGGCCTATATGCTTATCATCATAGCTGCAGCCTGAGGGGTAGGCTTCTAATTAGACACACACCTAAGGGCTGACTATAATCCTTTCCAGAGAACCTGGAGGGTGGGTGCTGTCCTCTCCTTCTGCCGTGCTCCACAGTTCCATTATATCCTGAAGGGGAGCTCTTAGACATGTCTGGTGCCCCATTTTTTGTGACTGCAGCCCATGGGATGCCCCTTGACTGCCTGTCTCTGGAGGCCACGGGGGAGGGACTTGTGTTCCTGGGTCCCACAGGACTCTAACCATTGAAGATAGTGCTTGGTAGGCTACCACCTCCAGGGCACTGCACAGACAGCAGACTAAAACCCCAAGTCTTCCTGTAAAAGAGGCCAGTTTACTTTTCCTGGAGCTTTGGCCTGAGAGGCAGGCTTCTGGTTTGGCACACACCTAGGGGCTTATAGAGGTACTCTCAGGCAACACAGGCCAGGGAGGTCATCTTTGCACTCTCCCTCTGCCTTGCCACAGCTCACTGGTATTTCCCAGAAAGGAGTTTATACCCTCGTCTGGACCCCAATTTTTTGACTCTGGTGGGAGGGACACCTCCAGCTTTGAGAGACAACCAAGAGCTAGGGCATGGTTGAGCAATATGGTTCATCTCCTACACAAAGTCCACTCCTTCAAGACTGGGAGAGGTGGCTGTGGTATCTAATGCATAGAGTCGAGCAAAATGAAGAAACAGAGGACTATGTTCCAAATGAAAGAACAAGATAAAACCTCAGAAAAAAACCTTAATTAAACAGAGATAAGTAATTTACCTGATAAGGAGTTCAAAATAATGGTCATAAAGATGCTTACCATCTCAGGAGAAGAATGGATGAACAACAGTGAGAACTTCAACAAAGAGATAGAAAACTCCCATCAGGACACATAATTAAAGTGTCAAAAGTTAAAAACAAGGACAGAATCTTAATCTTTCAGCAGAAACTTTGCAGGCCAGAAGGGAGTAGCACAATATATTCAAAGTGCTGAAAGAACAGAATTTCCAACAGGAATATTCTACCTGGCAAATTTATCATTCAGAATTGAAGAAGAGATAGTTTTCCAGACAGGCAAAAGCCAAAGGAGTTCATCACCACTAAACTGACCTTACAAGAAGTGTTAGACTTCTTTGAGCTGAAAATAAATGGCACTAATTAGTAACAAAAACATAAAGTATAAATTTTACCATTAAAGGTAAATATATATAGTAAAGGTAGTGGATTAATCAGTTAGAAAGCTAGTATGAAGGTTAAAAGACAGAAGTAGTAAAATATACAATAATTAGTTAAGAGATACACAAGATAAAAAGATGTGACATTAATTATACTCTAATAAAGATGTTAAAGATGTGATATCAAAAACATAAATGTGGGCAGGAGGAAATGGAGCTTCAGAATGCGTTTGAACTTGTTATCAACTTAAAATAGACTGTTACAAGTTTTAAGTCTAAAATATATTATGTAAGCCTCATGGTAACCACAAAGTAAAAACCTACGGTAAATACACAAAAGATAATGAGAAAGGAATTTAAGCATACCACTAAAGAAAGTCATCAAACCACAAAGGAAGAGAGCAAGAGAAGAAAGGAACAGAGAGGAACTACAAAACAGCCAGAAAACAATTAACAAAATGGCAGTAGGTACATACCTATCAATAATTACTTTAAATGGACTAAATTCTCCAATCAAGAGACAGAGCAGCTGAATGGGCTAAAAAAATAAGACCCATCTATATGCTGCCTACAAGAGACTCACTACAGATATAAGGACACACAGAGTGAAAGTAGAGGGATGGAAAAATATATTCCATGCAAATGGAAACCAAAACAAACCTAGGATAGGTATGTCAGACCAAATGGATTTTAAAACAAAGACTGTAATAAGACACAAAGATGGGCATTATATAATGATAAAGGGGTCAATACAACAAGAGAATGTAACGTTTGTAAATATTTAGGCACCCAATATAGGAGCACCTAACTATATAAAGCAAATATTAACCAACTTAAAGTGAGAAATAGACAGCAATACAATAAATAGTGGAGACTTTAATGCCCCAGTTACATCAATGCATAGATCATCCAGACAGAAAATCCATAAGGAAACACTGGCCTTAAATGACACATTAGATCAGACAGACTTAACAGATATATACACAACATTCCATACAAAAGCAACAGAATACACATTCTTCTCAAGTGCACATGGAATATTCCCCAGGTAGATCATATGTAAGGCCACAAAATAAGTCTCTTTTTTTTGGTCATACTGTGTGGCTCATGGGATTTTAGTTCCCAGACCAGAGATTGAATCTGGGTCCTTGGCAGTGAAAGCATGGAGTCCTAACCACTGGACCACTAGGGAATTCCCCAAACAAGTCTTAATAAATTTAAGAAAACTGAAATCATATCAAACATCTTTCCCAGCCATGATGGTATGAAAGTAGAAGTCAACTACAAGAAGAAAATTAGAAAAATGACAAACATGTGGAGATGAAAACAACTTGCTACTGAACAACCAGTAGGTCAAAGAAGAAATCAAAAGGGAAATCAAACAGTACCTTCAGACAAATGTAAAGGGAAGTAAAACATACCAAACTTATGTGACACAGCAAAGGCAGTTGTAAGAGGGAAGTTCACAGCAATAAATGCTTACCTCAAGAAACAAGAAAAATCTCGAATAAAGAACCTAACTTTACAGCTCAAGGAACTAGAAAAATAACAAATGATATCCAAAGTTACTAAAAGGAAGGAAATAACAAAGATCAGAGCAGAAATAAATGAATTAGAGACAAAAAAGACAGCAGAAAAGATCAATAAATCTAAGAGCTGATTCTCTGAAAAGATAAACTAAGTTGCCAAACCTTTTGCTATGATTTACCAAGTAAAAAAGAGAGGACTGGGAATTCCCTGGCAGTCCAGTGGTTGGGATTTTGTGCTTCCACTGCAGGGGGCATGGTTCAATCCCTGGTTGGGGAACTAAGATCCCACATGCCACGTGGCATGGCCAAATAAATAAGTAAAATCACGTATTAAAAACTATTTAAAAAAAGGACTCAAATAGATAAAATCAGAAATGAGAGAGGAGACATTACAACTGATAACCACAGATATACAAAGGATCATAAGAGACCACTAGGAACAATTACATGCCAACAAATTGGACAATATAGAAGAAATGGATAAATTCCTAGAAACATACAACCTACCAAGACTGAATCATGAAGAAACAGGAAATGTGAACAGACTGATTACTAGTAAGGAAATTGAACCAGTAATCAAAGCCTCCCAACAAACAGTAGTCCAGGACCAGACAGCTTCACTGGTGAATGCAACCAAACATTCAAAGAAGAATACAATCCTTCTCAAACTCTTCCAATAAACAGAAGAGGAGGGAACACTTCAAACTCATAAGGCCAGCATTACCTGATACCAAAGTCAGACAAGGACACCACAAAAAAAGAAAGTTACAGGCCGGTATCACTGATGAACATAAACACAGAAAACCTCAAAAAAATATTAGCACACCCAATTCAACAATACATTAAAAGGATCATATACCAATGATCAAGTAGGATTTATTTCAGGGATGCAACAATGGTTCAGCATCTGCAAAGTCGATCGATTTGTTTTACCACATTTACAGAAATGAAGGATAAAAATCATATGATCATGTCTATACATGCAGAAAAAGATTTGAGAAAATTCAACATCCATTTATGCTAAAAACTCTCAAAGTGGGTATAGAGGGAATACACCTCAACATAATAAAGGCCATATATGTCAGGTCACACAGCTAACATCATACTCAATGGTGAAAAGCTGAAATCTTCTAATATCAGGAACAAGACAAGAATGCCCACTTATGTCACTTTTATTCCACATAGTATTGGAAGACCTAGCCAGAGCAGTTAGGCAAGAAAGAAATAAGGGCATTCAAATTAGAAAGGAAGATGTGAAACTGTCACTATTTGCAGATGACATATTATATATAGAAAATGCCAAAGACTCCACCAAAAAAAACTGTTAGAATTAAATAAATTCAGTAAAGTTGCAGGATACAAAATCAACATACAAAAACCTGTTGCATTTCTATATGTTAACAATGAGCTATCAGAAAGAGAAATTAAGAAAGTAATACCATTTACAACCACATCAAAAAGAATAAAATACTTAGAAATAAATCCAACCAAGGATGTAAAAGACGTGTACTTGCATATACATCATTGATATTATGTATAAAATAGACATACTGTATAGCACAGGGAACTCTACCTAATGCACTGTGGTAACCTAAATGGGAGAGAAGTCCAAAAGGGAGGAGATATCTGCATGTGTATGGCTGATTCATTTTGTTGTGCAGTGGAGGCTAGCACAACATTGTAAAGCAACCATACTCCAATAAAAATTAATTAAAAGAAAAGACATGTACTTGGAAAACTACAAGACAGTGATAAAAGAAATTGAAGGTGACACGAACAGATGGAAAGATATAGATATACTGTGCTCACAGATTGGAAGAATCAATGGTTAAAATGACCATAATACCCAAGACAATCTACAGATTCAGTACAATTCCTACGAAAATACCAATGTCATTATTCACAGAACTAGAACAAATAATTCTAAAATTTGTATGGAATCACAAATGACCCCGAATAGCCAAAGCAATCTAGAGAAAAAAAGAACAAAGCTGGAGGTATTATGCTTCCTGATTTCAATCTATACTACAAAGTTACAGTCATCAAAACAGTATGGTATTGGCACAAACACAGACACATAGATCAATGGAACAGAATAGAGAACCCAGAAATAAACCATGCATACATGGTCAGTTAATTTATGACAAAGGAGCCAAGAATATGCAATGGGGAAAGGACCGTCTCTTCAATAGATGGTGTTTGGAAAACCAGACAGCCATATGTAAAAGAATGAAACTGGACCACTGTCTTACACACAGATTAACTCAAAATGGGTTAAAGAATTGAATGTAAGACCTGAAACCCTAAAACCCTTAGAAGAAAACATACACAGTAAGTTCCTTGACCTCAGTCTTGGTGATGATTTTCTGGATCTGACTCCAAAAGCAAAGGCAACGAAAACAAAAACAAGTGGGACTACATTAAACTAAAAAGCTTCTGCACAGCAAAGGAAATCATCAACAAAATGAAAAAGCAACCTACTGAATTTGCATCATATATCTGATAAGGGGTTAATATCCAAAATATATAAAACACTTGCACAACTCAATAGCAGAAAAAAACAATCTGATTGCAGTCGACCCTTGAGCAATGAGGGGGTTAGTCCACGTATAATTTATAGTCGGCCCTTCATGTCCACAGTTCTTCTGCATCCATGGATTCAACCAACCACAGGCCATGTAGTACTTACTACTAAGTGTGTATTTACTGTAAAATACATGTATTTATATAGTAGTAAATACATGTAGTATTTACTACTAAAAAATATCTGTATGAGTGGACCTGCATAGTTTAAATCTGTGTTGTTCAGGAGTCAGCTGAAGGGGGCTTCCCTGGTGATGCAGTGGTTAAGAATCCACCTGCCAATGCAGGGGACACGGGTTTGAGCCCTGGTCCGGGAAGATACCACATGCCACAAAGCAGCTAAGCCCGTGCACCACAACTACTGAGCCTGCGCTCTACAGCCCATGAGCCACAACTACTGAGCCCACATGCCACAACTACTGAAGCCCGTGCACCTATAGCCTGTGCTCTGCAACTGCAACAAGAGAAGACACTGCAATGAGAAGCCCGCTCACCACAATGAAGAGTAGACCCTGCTCGCCGCAACTAGAGAAAGCCCGCACACAGCAATGAAGACCCAACACAGCCAAAAATAAATAAATTAAATAATAAATTTTTAAAAAGTCAGCTGAAGGAATGGGCAGAAGATCTGAATAGACATTTTTCCAAAGAAGACATACAGAGGGCCAACAGGTATATGAAAAGATGCTCAACATCATTATCAGGGAAATAAAAATCAAACCCACAATGAAATACCACCTCACACCTGTAAGAATGGCTGTCATCAAGAAGACAACAAATAACAAGTGTTGAGGAGGATGTAGAGAAAAGGGAACCCTCATACACTGTTAGTGGGAATTGTAAATTGGTGCAGCCACTATGGAAAACAGTATGGAGATTCCTCAAAAAATTAAAAATAGAACTGCCATATGATCCATCAATTCCACTTCTGGGTATTTATCCAAAGAAAACAAAAACACTAATTTCAAAAGATATATGCACCCTCATGTTCATTGCAGCATTATTTACAATAGCCGAGATATGGAAACAGCCTAAGTGTCCACTGATGGGTGAATGGGTAAAGAAAATGTGGTACGCACACACACACACGCACACACACACTCACTCACTCACATGCACAATGGAATATAATTCAGCCTTGAGAAAGAATGAAATCTTGGGACTTCCCTGGTGGCGCAGTGGTTATGAATCCGCCTGCCAATGTAGGGGACACGGGTTCGATCCCTGGTCTGGGAAGATTCCCACATGCTGCGAACCAGCTAAGCCCATGTACCACAACTACTGAGCCTGTGCTCTAGAGCCTGAGAGCCACAACTACTGAGCCCACGTGCTGCAACTACTGAAGCCTGCATGCCTAGAGCCCATGCTCCACAAGAGAAGCCGCCACAATGAGAAACCCGCGCACCACAACGAAGAGTAGCCCCCGCTCGCCAAAACTAGAGAAAAGCCCGCGTGCAGCAATGAAGACCAAACGAAGCCAAAAAGAAAAAAAAAAGAAAAAGAATGAAATCTTGCCATTTGGGACAACATGGATGTATCTTGAGGGCATTGTGCTAAGTGAAATAAGTCAGACAGAGAAAGACAAATACCATATGATCTCACTTATGTATGGAATCTAAAAAACAAGCTCATAGATAAAGAGAACAGATTGATGGGTGCCAGAATCGGGGTGGAGGGTGGGTAAAATGGGTCAAAAGGTACAAACTTGCACTCATAAAGTCACAGGGATGTAATGTATAGCATGCTAACTATAGTTTATACTGTATTGCATATTTGGAAGTCACTAAGAGGGTAAATCTTAAAAGTTCTCATCAGAAGAAAAAAATTTGAAACATATATGGTGACTAAAGGTAACCAGATTTATTGTGATCATTTTACAATATATACAAATATTGAATCATTATATTATACAACTGAAGCTAATATAATATGTTATGCTTTATAAAGTATGCTTAAAAAAAGAAAAGAGTACATGGGCCTCTGGCTACATGCTGGCCTGTGTAGAACCCGGCCCACATCTAATCCCTGCTAGACCTTGCCCCACTAACTCCCCTGAACGGGCTCTTTCTCACACTCCCTCTAGTGCCAAGGCTGACTATGACTTGAAGACTCCAAGCACAGCGAGAGTGTTGCCTTTCCTTATACGCTAGGTCTGTGCTTGCAACCCAACTTCTCAAACCAAACAGTATATTGTTTAAAGATGCATAAATGCATATATATGGAACATAAAGACAAGCCAAGAAATGATTAAACGGAGGTCAGGATAATGACTACTTCTGGGGTTGGGAGAGGGTTGACTGGGATGAGGCACTCAGGAAGCTCTTAACAGGGCTGCCACACAGGCCGCCCCCTGAACAACTCTAGGGGATGCCATTCACGTAAACTCTGGTTTCTCAAGTACTAGAGTCCATTTCCTTACTGGAGTGGTGAGTACATAGGCATTCATATTTCTCTAAAAAAATAATATATTTATTCTCACAGAACAATACATACATTTTATTGATACATGGACTTCTGAATATATTACTAATTTTGCCAAGCTTTGGCAAACTGTTTCTATAAAGGGCCAGATGGTAATGTTTTTAGGCTTTACAGCAAATAAGGTCTACGTCACAGCTGCTCCGTTCTGCTGTTGTAGTGTAAAAGCGGCCACAGAGTATATAAATGAGTGGGTGTGGTTATGTTCCAAACTTTATTTACAAAACCAGGTGGCTGGATTTAGCTTGGGGCCAAAGTTTACCGAATCCCAGATTACACAGTTAAATCTTTAAAAGAAAAAAATATAGCTGTGGTTTATCTAGGGGATTCTGAGCAGTGTGTGAAGCAAAGGATTCACTGGAGATATATAATAGGAAGGTCAATAATGCAGCCTTCTGTAATGTATGTTTATTAAGTTATGACTGAAAATGTTTGAGGTAAACTTGACATTTTTATGAACTTGGGGCTTTGTCCTTTGTTATGTAAGATACTGAGAGAAAATTGCTCTTTGAACCTTGATTTCATTAGGGAACCATTTTTATCAGAATTATCCAGATTAATTCTTTTACTAATAATGGTAAACCCAACTACAATAATACCATCTGTCATGACTTGATCATCATCAGATTATTAGACATGATGCCAGGCACATTATACATGTTATTTCTCTTCCTCACAACAGTCCTTCAATGTAGACTTTTTTTTTTTGGTCTCCATTTTGCAACTGAGAAAGGCTGACTCTTCTAAGGTCATATAGCTAATAAAGCTGAGATTTGAACCTGAGTTGTTCAGCTTCGAAGTTCATAGTCTTTTCTTCCTACAGTACACTGCCTCTATAAAAGACATCCTGTTTTAATGCTGCCCAAATCAATTTGATTTTAGATTGTCTTCGCAGTTTTACCGACTTAGAAGAACTTGATGAGACAGAGTTATATATGTGCCACAAGTGCAAGAAGAAACAAAAGTCCACTAAAAAGTTTTGGATTCAGAAACTACCCAAGGTAAGTGTTGAGTTTCAAATTATAATGCAGTTTTGAGGGAAAAAATGCTTATGACTGACTGGAAGACAAATTATTTTTCTAACTTTATACTTATATAATCTGTTCTGCATTGGTCTTTAAGGGTTTCAGTAAAACTAAATACACCCTTTAAGAATTCATAAGTAAATATGTCCTAATCACTATTTACAATGTGTGGAGGTTTTTTTTTCCCCCACCATGCCCCTAACAAGCACTTCTCTGACACCATGGATGTCCTACAATTGAACTCAGTTCTAACACTATCTACCCAGAGTTAGAATCAGATTCCACAGGGTAAGGGCTCAGTCCCACAAGATCACCCTCCCCATCAGACACCAGTCACAAGCCCAGGTTGTTACTTTGTGCATTATGCTTCTCAACTACAAACTACAGACTGAGGGTTCCTGTGACCCTTTCCCTGGACTTCAGACACCAGTCGCAAGTCCACATTGTTACCCCTCCTTGTGACTGACTAGTTATAAATCAGAGGTTCCCATGACCCCCTCCTTGGGTTCTATTAATTTGCTAGAGCAGCTCACAGAACGCAGGAAACCCGTTTGCTCACTAGATTACCAATTTATGACAAAGGATGTTAAAGGATACAAATCAACAACCAGATGAAGAGATACAAAGGGTAAAGTCCTGAACAAAGGAGCTTCTGTCCTCATGGAGTTTGGGGCCCAGCATGGTGGCACGCGGAAGAGCTCTGGTTCCCCAGCCTAGAAGCTCTCCAAACCCTTTGCTTTGGGGCTTCATTACACAGGCTGACTGATTAAATCACTGGCCACTGCTGATCATTCAAACTCCAGTCCCTCTCCCCTCTTGGGGGTCGGGGGGGTGGGACTGAAAGCTTCAACTCTCTCCTCTCTTGATTTTTTGGTTCTTTTGGCAACGAGCGCCCATACCTCATTAACATAAAAAGACACCTTCATGGCTCTCCTCACTTAGAAAATTTCAAGGCTTTTAGAAGCTCTGTGCCAGGAAAGGAGACAAAGACTAAAAACATACTGTTATAAATCACAGTACCACAATAAGGTATTCATGGAAGAAACTAATATCAAGAATCCAAAGAAAAGCTGGTAGGCCACCTAAAATATTATTTCAGAGACATTAGTACCAAGTAGCTAATTTTGATTGAAAGGTAAATTGTTTATAATTTTTGTCTTTATCTCTCATCCAGGTGCTATGCTTACATTTGAAAAGATTTCATTGGACAGCATATTTAAGAAACAAAGTTGATACATATGTAGAATTTCCCCTGAGAGGCCTAGACATGAAATGCTACTTACTAGAGGTAAGGTAATTACCTTTGTTAGCCTGGTGAAAAGATGGCTTTTCGGTAAAATTAAGTCTTCACAAATAGAGGGTAGAGGTCACTGAGGTAGGGAGATGCCGATGTCATTGACCACTGCTCCTAACTCAGTGCTGGGATACCTTCTCCCTTGTTCTGTAGCCTGAGAACAGTGGCCCGGAGAACTGCCTCTATGACCTTGCTGCTGTGGTGGTGCACCATGGTTCCGGGTGAGTATGCCAGCAGGCTTCTCAGGGCTGGGGATACAGAGTGAAGACCCACAATTTTGTACCACTCCCGATGACTCTCCCCAGACCCCCTATACTAGATTCAGATTCATTAAAGTGCATGAAGTAGAACCTTCCTTCTATCTTGGTGGGAAAGAATATTCCTGAGGACGTTGCAAAGCATGAAGAGAAGGCACATGAAACCAAAATGGAGAAGGGTTCATTTGAGCCCAGTATTCGGAACCAGTCTGTTGTTCACAAAATCCTGAGTAGTCTTTACTCCAAAGCTGTTGATTTCCTTGGCCAGTTGATATTTAAATGGGGGGAAATGGGGGATTATCTAGAATAACTTTACTTCATGTCATCTACTCTAAAGGTGCATTTCTTATTTTCTTAAATGACACTCTCGACTACTTTTTCCCCCTGAAGGTCTGCATTAGGGTATATACCTTGTTTCTGGTCCGCTTGAGAATGGCAGTTTTACCTTCAGACTTGGCAAACTGCAACCCATGTTGAAAATCCTTTTCCCTCTGAACTTTGTAGACATTGCTCCACTGACTTCACCGTTCATAGTTATAAGTGACAAGTCCACACGTGTCTGATTCTCATTTGTTTGTTTTTTCCTTTGGACTTGAGAAATTACATCAGATGCATTTCTCTTTGGTAGTTGACAGGGGCACTCTTAAGTCTGATGTCTTCAGCTCATGGAAATGTTGTAAGGGTTTTTTCTAGCAGTTTATGAAGGTCTCTATTCTATCTACAGGCTTTCTCCTACCCAGGAGGACTGACTCTGGGGTTCCATGTGTGAGTGGGTGGGTCATGCTGAGAGAGAAAAGCCTTTGATGGCCAAAGTAGGAGGGAAAGTGCTTCCCTGGAGGCAGATTTCTGTCTTATGCTCAGGTTTCCTCTAAGACTTTCTGGTTCTCAGTTTTCCATGTTTCCATAGGCTTTGACCTCTGCTTGTTAGGTTGAGAGCTCCTTCACTGTTTGGTTTCTCTGTTAATCCAGTACCATGTAAACACTGCTTTGTGTGTCCTAAAAAATCCTCAATTTCTGGTCAGTCCATGGCACTTTTCCCTGTTTTCCAGTGTCAATATATTCCTTGTCATTTCAATGAGTTTTGAGAAGATAAACACATGAGCCCAAGCAACTATCTTAAATTACAAGCCTCTAGGATTTATTCTCTAATTACAGTACTTATTAAAATTTATTGTCTACCTGATAATCACAAAAGAATCTATTGTGATTTCTTTTGTGATTCTGTAGTCTTTTTCTTTGATCATCTGACCTTTCCTTACAGGGTCGGTTCTGGACATTACACAGCATATGCAACTCACGAAGGTCGCTGGTTCCATTTCAATGACAGTACTGTAACACTGACTGATGAAGACACCGTTGTGAAGGCCAAGGCCTACATCCTTTTTTATGTGGAACGCCAGGCCAAAGCTGGGTCGGATAAACTTTAATACCTCCTCCAAATCATTATTCGTCAACTATACCGGACAAACATTTCCAATTTTCCATAAATACTTGATCCAAGATTTAATTTCATTATGCACTTTTCAGTTTCCTATTTTGGGTTTAGTTTTATTTTGTCAATGGTAGTGACTTATTGAACATGGGCACCAACTAATTTTTTTTTTAGTTCTACCAGAAAACCTCAGCAGATATTTTGATTTGCTGCTTTAGTTGTAATAATTCAGTTTTTATATGTAGTTTCAAGAACTTAGTTCTATTTGACTTTTTTATATTAATGTTCAATTCTCACTTTGAGGCACATTTACATCAATGCATTGTTACTCTCACATGCTGAAAGGAAGATACGTTCCTGATTGTGAAGAGCAACGTAACCACCTGCTGCCTTCTCACAGCTGTAACGGAGATCAGGTTGGCTCAAAATCAGGGATCATGTGTGCACGTAATTTGTGGCCCACAAGATTTCAGTGACTGCTCAGTAATCATTCTCTTTGCTTGTAAAAGATAACTGAAAGGGCATCATTAAGTAGACCAGGTAATTGCTGCTCTTCGTATCTCTCAGAGCTGCACTAACTAAATTTGTTGGTTCAGTTGTAACTATGTTGCAAATTCAAGAATTACCTTTTTTTTTTTTTTGATTTTGGGGTATTTTCATGGAGATAGGAGTACTGAAAACTCCCAGGAAGGCCAAATACACAAGTGTTTAAAAAATTCCATGACTCGGCTACATGTTATCCAGGTGTTATTTATCCACTGCCATGAAACATAGCTTCTGTTCGCCTTTTAGAGTCAGCACCTAATTCCCTGTTAGTTGTAGCACCGGGATTAACTGCATGTCCACTGTAGTCTTACTTCTTACTTGGTCACCTGAGGTTGAGATGCTACCCTCCAGAGTTGATTCTGACCATCACCTGAACGTCGGGTAATACTGTGGGGTCTGCTTCCACAGAAGGAAACGAAAGTCTTTACTAGTCTAAGTTTTAACAATTCTCATTGGCCCATCCTCATAGCAGAGCAATTGAAAATATTTTCACTTTGAATAAGTAGAGTTTCTATTGTTGAGGTTAGTAGTCTGTTTTAAAATTTTCAAGAAAAGGGCTTCCCTGGTGGTGCAGTGGTTGAGAGTCCGCCTGCCGATGCAGGGGACATGGGTTCGTGCCCAGGTCCGGGAAGATCCCCCATGCCGTGGAGCGGCTGGGCCCGTGAGCCATGGCCACTGAGCCTGCGCGTCCGGAGCCTGTGCTCCGCAACGGGAGACGCCACAACAGTGAGAGGCCCGCATACCACAAAAAAAAAAAAAAAAAAATCAAAAAAATAGGCACCAGCACTATTTAGATTTAACTCAAACTGAAATCTCGAACCAGAATCCCATCTAATGAAGGTAACTGTGCTTTCTGCAAGCGCTCCAAGCCAGCCTGTGGATCTTGGGGTGCTGGTGGCATGATGTGCAAAGTAATGAGAGAAAAGAAAGGAGCTCCAGCTAGGCCTGTGGGATAGGACCAGGCACATTTTCATGTTCATTTCTTGTCCCAGTCATTATTTTCCTCCCTTCCCGATTCTCTACAAGTTGTTACAAGGGGCAGAATGTATTTCATGTTAAGCCAGCCAACCAGACTTTTTGCTATTCTTGTTTTTCTGTTAAAAGAAAAAAAATAGTCCAGATAATTTCTTAAGTGTATGAATGTAAAAGAAAGCTGGGTGGCTCTCCTCCTAGGTTGGATGTTTGCAGTTGCAGGAGCAGATGTGCTCTATTTCCACTTTAATATTAGCTGGGTAAATCCCACATTTTCTCAGAGCAGAACACATCTGCTATATACTTTAACTAGAAGCAAATTACAATTATGTTTAAACTTATACTGTCCAATACAGCAGTCACTGGCTACATATGGTTAGTTAAATGTTAATTAAAAATAAATTAAGAATTCAGTTCTCCAGTCACACTGGCCACATTTCAAATGCTCAGCAGCCACACGTGGCACAGGACCGCCCAGGTCTGGGACAGTTCCACCGTGTGAACCCTCTCAGACAGCACTGGTCTGCACTTTCACTCCAGAGAGAAAAGCTCTGCCATCGTGTTTAAGTCTTACAACTTAGAGTGCCTAGAATTAAGAGGGAAACATGTATTTAAAACAGTTCACAATGTTAAATCACACAGGTCGAGCCATGTGAAATTCTATTGGACTGTTTTTGATCTACAAAAATGACAGTTTCACATAATTTGATCTACTATATCAGTGCGTTAACACCACATGTCATTGAACTTGAAACGTGCATCTCCTCTGATCTCCCTCCTATGAATCCAGGCTCTTTTGTTTAGAAGGTACACAGCTGTAACTTCTAACATTTGCACTTACATCATTAGTCTCTGGACAGGCAGCAGTTCTAACTCCAGCAAGAAAGCCTCGGGCAGTGTTGATGGAGGAAAGTGGCCTTTATACCGCATGGAACTTAACAACAGACTAGACTACTTTGTTGGGGAAAGTGGTCCTCACACAGGCAACACTGTTGGCTTAGGAAATGAACGCATCTCCTCTCTGAATTCCGTAGTGTTTTTATTTCTTGATTTTACTCCAGCAGACACGTCTGAAGGGTATCATGAAGGTTCTTTGGAAAAGTGACTGGACCCGTGTGAACTGTCCACTTGAACCCCAGCGATGTAAATGTGCCTCTCTGTATTTTGACATTTTTAACTGTGCAGCTGTATCACGCCTATTTCAAAAGCTCTTCGTGCTTTTCGGGGCTCTCCCCTTGTGCCGTGTTGTCTCTAGCGTGTTTGTGGCTTCTCGCTCAGAGAGCAGTGCTGAGGCAGGGCCTCACGCCGAGTCACAGGGCTCCTCGGAACAAGAAAACTTTCTCAGAAGTCCTCCCACACAGGTGGGTGACAGAAACAGTTTGTGGCAACACAAATCTCTCTCCATGGTGGAGAAACTTTTGCTTATCCACTGTATTCTACTCAGTGTCTAGTGATGACAAATGTAATAGAATAAAACCAGTAAAGTATATGGGCCCTGGTTAAGTGTTAAATGTGTGTCTCACCTGTGGAACCTGCTCAGCAGCTTGGTTTCCGGGGTTGGGGGCATATTTATTTCTTACAGCCAAACCTCTTCTTCATTGGTTTAGTGTATGTACATAAGTCTATTTAGATATACTTATCCCACTTCCACCTCCACCGTCCCCTAAACTTTCTCACATCCCCCCTGTTGCTGAAGTGGCCTCTTCACACAGGCCCTGGAGGAGCTCCTGAGCAAAGTCCGTTCCTGCATCCAGGGCATGGGTCCCACGGGATGAGCGTATGGCCGCGGGAAGGTGCCCATAGCACAGGAAGGGGTGGGCGTGGGTGGCGTCATGCTGTGGTCCAAGGTCTGTGCATCGCCTCACTGGGTGCAGTACCTTCCCCCTCAGGTCTGTGAAGGACTCCAGACTGCCCTCTGTGAGTGATGGTTGTGTGTGACGTAATCATTTCCACTAAAACCTAGTCTGTGTGATGCTGAGAGGATTAACTGTGCAAGTGACTGATTTCATTTAAGTTGTAATCACATCCCTTTTCTGCTTCACCAACCTGAACTGTTTTATGGAAAGTATCATTAAAGATCTGATCTCTTTCCTTTTGACTATTATTTCTGAACACCTTTCAGTGGAGCATAGTAAGTGATGATGTACTAGCTCAAGCTACAGGCCGTTAGAGTCAGTCAACAGGTAGTAGTAGGTTTTTACAGACCCCTCGCCATCTGGGGCTGCTGGTGCACATGGGCCCAGACGGAGTGACCTGGAGGGGCAGGGGAGGGGGGTGGTGGGAGAGAGCCTCTAGTGCCTGCGTTCAGGTCCTGAGGGAGAACTCGCCCGCAGTGAGTGACTTCATCCTGTCTTTCCCTGTGACACTGATTTTATAAAAATGAGGTCCACTTGACTCCTTTGGAGCCAGACTCGACTCTGAGGAACTAGGTTTGGGGCTCCGAGCAAAGGATCGCCTTTTAAAGCCAAACAGGCAAACAAGTGCCATTGTTAAAAAATAAATATTCTGCTTTACACCCCTGTCTGCCCCCATGTCCCCTGCAAACAAGCAAAAAAATCAAGACCCACCCTGTGTCCACACCCATCGTTTTTCTGTGTTACTTATTTGCCTGTTTCTATCAGTCTTCTGAAACTGAAGACAAAGGCGCCCGCAGCCCAAATGGTTTTGCCTCCAGTTCCCATGTCACACGTCTCCTTTTGGCAGCTGTGTTGGTCAGAGGCCATAGCGGCTACTGCTGCAGCCCCAGAGCTGAGCTCCACAGGGCGGAAAGGGAGGAGCTGGGAGGAGCTGCTGCCACCACCCCCAGGCCGCAAGCCAGATCCCTCCCTGCAGGCAGGCAGGCACAGGGACCCACCCTGCATTCTGGGGTGCTCCCTACAACCCCGCGGGACGAGCAGCGAAGAGGCCAGGCTCTGAACGTTCACCCTTCCCACCTTTCGCTGTTCGAGCAGAGCTGCGGGAATGCAGCTTGGAAGCCACGAGGAACCACAACGACTCTCCCCTGTGGCCAGCACACTTAACACGGCTCTGCCTTTTAGGAAGGTGAAAGAACCAACTACTTCCAGGAATCAGCCCTCTAAAAAGTACTGGTTTGGAAAGGATTTGGGAGTGAAGTGGAGATAATAAGGCTTTCTAGTAAATCCACCTCTGGTGCAGCAGTACCGTTTCAGTTGGTGAGTGTAGCTAGAGCCCAAAGAGGGACTCTGGCTGTCAGCTTTAATTTGAACAATTAAAACGATTAGCTTGAAATATGAGCAGTTCCTAGTTAACCTTTCCTTGAGAAACACATCTTCCTTTTGGCTGTTTATTGGTTCATGTTTTTTTTTAAGGAAAGTCACCCCTTCCACTTTACCTTGGCAGTGGCCGGGTACCTGAGGCACAGGGGACCACTGAGACCGGCTCCTCAGAGCCAGGGTGCTGGCTAGAATGCCTGCTTTCTCCTCTAGGCTGCATTCTGCTTTTACAGGCAAAGCTGCACCAGGTCTGATTGAGCCTTAGTTCCCGAAGAGGGTCCGCCCTATGTGCCTCATCTGTGTTACTCCACGCAAGTGGAAACAAAGTATTCCCATTCCTTCCCATTCTAATTATGTGGGAAAAGGGACAAAGGTAACCACTGAGGTGGTGTTCCCTGGTCCAGGAGAGGAAAAATGGTTCCTCATCTCACTACTGTAGCCCACAAACCAACCAACCAACCGGTACACAGAGCTAGGCGTTCACAGGAGGGGAAATGAGGTAGGGTCTGGTGAATGATTGGGACTGAAGCAGTATTAGAAAATGGATCCATGGACTGAGAAATCTGTTACTTTAGGAAGGGAGAACTTAATGAACAACCTCCAGGCAACCTGCCTAGCAGCTTAATTCCAGGAGCTAAAAGCATCCCTCACAAGGAGGATGGTGTGTGGCAGGCTTAAAGGGCAAAAGAGTAAAATACTTCAACTTAAAATTGTTTCAAGCAGTTTTGTATTAAGAGCTACCTCATCCATCCTGACATTTGGGGAAATACAGACTAGATACAGCGGGACACATATCTGGAAAAATGTAAAGCCAAGTAAACTTAAGTTTAAAACGTGACACACACAGAAGAACCTTGGAGAGATAAGCTACTTAAGACAAATCTTTTATGGAAAAGCTCAGGGTAAAAATACAGCCAACTGGGAGACCAAAGAAATCCCTGCGCCTGGAGGAGAGCAGCAGGATTTGAAGGTAGCTCAGCCTGGAAACCATCACTACTGAACAAAGTGACAGAGGAAAGCTTCTGCTTACACCTCTGAGCACAAAACCGTCCCCCTTAGCTCTTCATAGACAGCAGTCTTCTTCCTACTAAGAGGAGAGCAAAAGACTCATACTGATGTCCTAGGAAACAAAAACAGATCCTATGTACAATTAGAGTCCCTCCCAGTGAGTAGAGACTGCAAGCCCAGACAGAGGTGGTCCAGCCAGCACCACAGATGAAAATGCCAAAAGAGCTCTCCGCCTAACACCACGGTCAGCTAAGAGGAAAGAAATCCCTTTTAGGGAAGCTATTTAATTTCAATACGCTGCTTTTCTGCCAGGATTTTCAATTCCTCGGAACATAAGCCGAGCCACGGACTGCTGCACGTGTGTCTGGGTCTGGGCTTCCCCGCCTCTTCAGAGCAGCAGCACCAGTTGTTGGCCAAAAATAAACACCATTCCTCAACCATATATGTCCACCGGCCCGGAGCTGGGGAGGAGGAGCAGGAGGTAGGTCAGGACCCCGGGCTCCAGCCACACTCCGTGGCTGCCGTGCACCATGCACATCACCCAGCTCAACCGCGAGTGCCTGCTACACCTCTTCTCCTTTCTGGACAAGGACAGCAGGAAGAACCTTGCCAGGACCTGCCCCCAGCTCCAGGACGTGTTTGAGGACCCCGCGCTGTGGCCCCTGCTGCACTTCCGTTCCCTCACAGAACTCAAGAAGGACAACTTTCTCCTGAGCCCGGCACTCAGGAGCCTCTCCATCTGCTGGCACTCCAGCCGCGTGCAGGTGTGCAGCATCGAGGACTGGCTCAAGAGCGCCCTCCAGAGGAGCATCTGCAGCCGGCACGAGAGCCTAGTCAGTGATTTCCTCCTCCAGGTGTGCGACAGGTAGGCCGCCTCTGAGCAGCGCTGGCATCCAGAGCTCTGGGAGGCTTCCGGGGGTCAGGGAAGAGCCAATTACAAGAGCAAGACGGCTTTGCTTCGGGGAGCCTCAGACTAGGCCCAAGGCTTAGACCCTCCAGGCCTGCCCACTGCGCAGTCCCCAGAAGATGGATAAAATCCTGGGGGAAACGGGCACCAATCCTCCTCTTAGCCTCACGGGTCTTGGAGCTGCTTCGGCAAAGAGGACAAACTTGGCTTCAGCTGTCCCTGTGTTTCAGGCGGCCGTCTTCCCTGGCAGCCGTTAAGTGCTGAGTAGGTCCAGCTGGGCCTTCATTTTCAAGGTCAGGCTCCAGGAAGAGGTTTCTAGATTCAGCAATCAGCTCACCCCTACGATTTGCCCCTAGCAAGCAAACCCCAAGACCTGTGAAATGTGGCTGAGGAAGGAGAGTTAGGGTGCTCAGCCCTGGGTTAGCTGACCAAGCCAGGCTCCAGAAGTAGGGGTGGTGATAATGGTTTCCTTATTAGAAACTCACTAATCCTCACAGTACCTGAAGGAGAGAGTGTTTTAGCCTAAGTTTCAAATGAGCAAACCGGAACTCGTGACAGGTTGTGTGACTTGCCCCGGTCTAGGATTGCCGGATATTAGCAAATAAAAACTCAAAAGGCCCAGAGAAATTTGAATTTCAGATAGATGGAATAATTTTTTTGGTGCCTGTCCCAAATACATCCTGTATTTGACCTGTCAACCCCACAGAGGCTTAGCCATGGGTTAGACTCCCTTCACAGTCACAGCCTCCTGCCTAGAGCAGTCCATGCAAGAACAGACTCTCACCGAGACTTTACCAGTCCTGTCCTAGCCTTTGAGGAAAGACACCCCCTTGTTTACTAACTACGTTCAGTCAGCTTGCTGCCACCCAAGTCTAACAGCTGCTATATCCTCTGGCAGCCCAACAAGGAATGGGAGGAAATAGTGTAGTGGCCTCGCCACCCCCCTTTTTTTTTTAAGGCAAGAGAAGAAAACAGAAGATGGACTTGGGGCTGGTCCCTGATGGGACCATGACATTTTGATGAGTTTAACAAGGCCCAGAAATCAGACTGGAGGGCGATATGTATGGGATGAAAAGCTTGCCCTGGATCTGCTGCATTCTTGTTGTAGGGGAACCAGGTTTAATCCCCCAAACCAGCAAGGTGTGGACTGGACCTCCAAGGCCACTGTCTAGGTATGGCAAGGGTCCCCAGTGTCACCAAAAAAGCAAAGGGCTCGGGGCTGAGTCCCCCAGTTCTGCTACTGTCCAACCATGTGACCCCAGCCCAAATATTTAAACACTTTCAACCTCATTTGTTTATCTGTAAAATGGGATAAACTACCTTCTCTCACATGCTGAAAGGATTAAATGACACAGCAGCACCGGCACATAGTAGGTATCGATAAGTGTGCAAGAAATCTACACCTGGCAGTCAGCTGGGGAGAGGGGTTGTGAGAGGAAAGCTGAGGATGGCTGGGCAGGGAGGGAGCTGGCTTTTTCTTTCTCTGGTTTCTTCCTGCACCAGGATTATTTTAAAGGTTCTTACAGGAAGGGATCATTTAACAGCCCTGGGGCTTAAACCCCTACCTAATCCTTACCACCACCTTGAAAGTAACAGTATCTCTGCCTGACAGATGAGGAGGTGGCCCAGCAAGGTTCGGACATTTGTCCTGGGTCACACAGCAAATATGTCACAGGCAAGTCACTTGAGCTCCCTGAGCCAGTTTCCTCATTCATGAAATTGGGGGTGGAAGGTTGACATGAAGACTTAGGAAGTTGTGTGGACTTGGGAAGACAGGATGCACTCGGCGTGTGGATGTGGCCATGACCAGTCTTTTAGTTCCTCACCTCCTTGCTCAGGAACAAGGGAGCTGAGCTGGCCCAGGCAGGTGCAGTCAAGGGGCAATGGGGGAGGCTGATGGGGAGAGGGAAACCCCCTGTGGCCCGACTCCAGCTCCCTCTGGCTACAGGAAGCCAAGGCCTGCACCGCTGAGACAGGTCCTTCTGGACTGGAAGCGGTCTGGTCCTGCTTGCTCCCAGGAAACATGGGTTATGATGGCCTACGGAAGGTCCTGTACAGGTTCCAGATACCCCAAATCTCGCTTAATCATCACAGTAGCCCCACTGGTAGGCATTATTCCCTCCCTGCCATCCACTCCCAACACACTCCCCCAGGTAAACTAAGGCTCAGCGAGTGACTTAATCAAGGTCATGGCGCAAATAAGCCAACTTTGCTCAAATCTTTTCCCCCAGCAGTTGCTGGTAAGGTTGGGGCAGAGAGCCCCCCCCGCCGCCCCCAAAGCTTTCTGGACAAGCTACCTGTATCCCTGATTGTACCCACCTCAGGCCTGGGTCTAGCTACCTCCAGATCCTGGCCTGTGACAGGCTGGCATCCCACTGGAGATGCAGTAACTGTCTCAGTCAACTGAGCTGAAACCAGGGCTCTAGAACTCAGAGCGAATACTCAAGAGGCGTGCCCCGATGGCCTCACGGGTTGGAATGGGCCTGACTCTAAGCCACCCCACAGGAAACCCTTCCTCTCTGCACCGTCCTGCCAGGAGCATCAGGGCCTCAGCTTGAAGCTAGACTGGAGCGGTCACTCCGCACCGCTTTCCTCACCCCCACCCAAGGCAACAAGTCTGAAAGAGCCAAAGAAACTGTAGCCGACCCTCCTTGGAACCAGCATCGCCTATGTCCACAGCAGGGCCGGGGCTTGGGCTCCTGGGACTAAGAGCCCAGGCAGATTAAAGTAAGGTGGGGTGGAGTGGCAGAAAGAACAGGGGACATGGGACAGAAGCCCCGGTTCAGATCCCGGCGTGTCACCGCGGGCAAGTGCCCGAAACTCTCTGGGCCCGTTCCTCCTCTATAAAAAGCGGGAGGGCCTGCCCGGTCTCCCAGAGCTGGCACGGGGACCAACCAGGGAGCTAAGGGGCGTGACCGGGGGCGGCCGCACGCTAGCACGCTAACCGCACCCTCCTCGGCCCCGGCCCACGGTCACCGCGTTCTCTCCGCAGGTGCCCCAACCTGGCATCCGTCACGCTGTCGGGCTGCGGCCACGTCACCGACGACTGCCTGGCGCGTCTGCTGCGCTCCTGCCCGCGCCTGCGCGCGCTGCGCCTGGAGAACTGCGCGCGCGTCACCAACCGCACGCTGACGGCCGTGGCGGCGCACGGGCGGGCGCTGCAGACGCTGCACGTGGACTTCTGCCGCAACGTGAGCGCGGCCGGCCTGCGCCGCCTGCGCGCCGCGTGCCCGCGCCTGACTCTGCGCGCCGAACACAGCGCGGCCATGATCCCCGACCAGCTCCCGCGCGGCCTGCGTTCGCCCGGCGCTGCCCTCCGCAAGCAGCTTCTGCGCTAGGCCGGGCGGGCCGTGTCTGGGACACCGGCCCTGGGCCTCAGGGCTGGAGGAGTGGCCTGCATTGAACAACAGTCCCTAGACAGCCGCCACATCCTCAGCCAAGACGGGGATACGAGCGCCTCCCGCACATTACGATTTTATACATTGGCTCAGTGCAAGGTTTGATGGCCAGATGCTTGAAAAACACTGGTGTTTCTCACAAAACACCAGCACCCTTCCCTGTCTCCCCTAAGCACCCGGTTCTCCGCCTGGCGCTGCGCGGGAGCCCTTAGCCCATACTCCCCGGCTGAGGTCGCAGTTGGGGGGGGGGGTCTAAATAACAGCCGTGGGGAGGCGTGGCCGCTCGGAGCTACCCGGGGGCGCGTCTCCGTGCCGCACCAGCGGGAGGAGGGGAGGCACCCCGGGCGCCGGGCGCTAGAGAGCCATCGAACTGGTTACCTAGAGGCTTTGCTCCGCGCCGCCCCCCCGCCCCCCCCCCGGAGCCCGGTAGCCTTTCATCTGTCAGATGCATTCCTAGCAGTGACTGCAAACGCGACTCTAGAAAATTCGCTTGTTGCTGTGATTCTTTCATAAACTGGATTGTTATCCTTATTTTATACCGTTCTCCCATCATAAAGGGAAACAATCATTGGAAAAACCCAAAGTAAAGACATAAAAGCAGCAGACCTGGTTAAATCCTTGGTTAACGAAGCCATTAAAAGCAATGCAAAGTTAAATTTTTACCTGCTACATTTGCTGAACGTGGGCGCACGCCTGGAGTTCAACTTCAGGGCTTTAGTCACTGGTGCCCCACCTTTAGCCACCAAAGGAAGGGCTCTCAGCCATCCTGCAGCCTCCCGGTTCTAGGTACACGGGGAAAACTTTGGGTAAGTGGGGAAAGGAGGGAGAATGGTGGAGTAATGGGTGATACTCACACCCTGGCTCCTCCCATCACCAGCTGAGTGAGATCAAGGCCCTTTAACCACCTGAGGCCAGGTGTTTCTTCTTTGTGAAAGGGGCTCCTGATGCCTACTCACTGGGCTGCACGCCACAGGCCCGCAAGGCCTGCACTTGTCCAGCTTTAAGACTGAAGAAAGAGCCCAGAGTCAGCAGCAGACACATCAATGGTTTAATGGATGGAGGAATCTTACATGTCTGAAGCAAGGCCCTGGAGTGACGCCCCACTGTGCGCAACTGATGGTGGGCAGGACGAGGTGGCAGTCCTCGCTTGGTGGGGGGGAGGGGAGATTACCGGTTATAGGGGAATTGATGTCAGGTGAGCTCATTAGTTACGAGGGAAACCAGTGAGGGGAAACGCCCCTCACCACCCCTTTGATAAGAACAGCCTCAGCTGGGGCCTGGGACAAGAACAAAGGAAGATCAGTCATGTGTGTAAGGTTTAGGTGAAACAGGCACTGGTCAGGCAGGGGATGTAAAGAGAGCAAGAGAACAGCCATCTTGAGAGGCCTGACCACACACATGGGTTCCTTAATTCGTTGCTCCAATATTGGGGAAACAGCAAGGAAAAAAAGACATTCTCATGGAGCTTATGTTTTACTGGGGGAAGAGACAGTAAGTAATTGGTGTATAAGGGGATAAGTACTGGGGAAAAGGGAAATACAGGGTGAGAGGATATTTGGGAATTGCTGGAAAGGAAAAAGCAACTTAAAAGAGGTCGACCAATGTAAGCCCCATTGAGAAGGAGGCATTTGAGAAACGAAGTGGGGGAGAGAACGGTGCAGAGTCTGGAGGAAAATATTCTAGACAAGAGGCAACAGCCTCCAGCACAAAGGCCCCAGACAAGGAGCATGGCTGGTGTGTTATGGCTGGAACAGAGTGAGTGAGGAGGAAAGGTAAGCAGGAGAGGTGATGAGAAAAATAAGGGAGAAGAGGGGCCTCACCCAGGCCTCAGAGATTATTATGAGGATGAAACGAGAACTGGAGATCCCCCACTCAGGCCACCTCCAGCAGGTGCCAGGGCCCCAAGAAGACGACGGTGAAGGCCCAGAGGGGCTGAAATTTCTCTAGGCAGAGCCTGTGGGCAGGCAAACAGCACCCTACCTCGCCCAAACCCCTCCAGGGACTGCCGAAGGCCTCAGTTGCTGCCCCTGGGCCCCTGGTTAGACCATCCCTTAGCCCAGAAACCGGTAACCGCACTGACCCTGGACCGGCATAATCCTTCCTCATCCTTGTGTGGGGAAAGCCAGCCCTGCCAGGCCACCAGCTGCAGTGGAACGCGAGGGCCTACCACTAGCCTGTGAGACCCAGGTGTCCTCTGGGTGATTTTCTAGTTTACCCACCCTTGCTCTGAACTCTGGAGAGAGGCTTTGCAGGAAATTAATTTTTCAGCCACTACTGCAAACAATGTTGAAAGAAAGCTCAGGCTTCCAGGGACTTAAATGTTTGTTTAAAACAGAGCCACTTAAACCCCATGGCTTTGCTTTCATCATCTCTGATAAGCCCCAATTCCCAGAGGTCTTGTTTGCCCTAAGTTGGTGGTTTAGTCTGGGGGAAAAACAGGACCTGGTTTCTAGCTCTCCTCTGACCAAGGGCAGGTCAGCCCTCTTCAAACCTCAGCTTTCTTACCTGTATATTGGGATAGCTAGAGAATCTTGTCTGCAAAGTTCTCTTAAGGGTTATGAGACTGTGTTTGTAAAGCAAACAAAGGTTACTGTATATTCAGCTGGAAAGCGGGTAACCTACATTCCCCTGAGGTCCCTTTCCCCCCAGAAGCTCTTTTATAAATGAGGGTTAAGTTCCCCTTGATGCCTAGTAAACCCTCACGTACCAAGACTAGTGATCACAGAACGAAAGCTGTGCTGACAGTTGTGTCCAGCATGGTTTCTAGGGCTCCGGTTAGGCCCTGCCCCCTGCACAGGACCTTTGCGTCCCTGAGCCCAGGTCCATCTGAGGTACTCCTGGAAGGCAGACACTACTCTCCACGCTGCCTTCTAACAGTCCCTGTGCATTCACATCGCCAGGCACTGAGCAAAGGCACTGGACAGAACACAGTGCCCTGGCTTAGTAAAACAGCTTTCAAGGTCTTCTCTCAGATTTGCATAGAACAAGGGGCACTGCATGCTTAATTAATCCACCAATTCATTCATCTCACAAACATTTACTGGGTATTGGGCATGGGCTGGGCCAGGCCCTACCTCAAGGGAGTCACTCTAGTCAGAAGACATGCAGCTGGGGTTGAGGGGGGTTTTGAGCACTCTCCCCGCTCTGCCAGCCATAACTTCTGACAAGTTATGACTTCTCGGAGCCTCCATTTCTCTATTTGTAAAATAGGACCAGTACACTCTCTGTGACACTGTGCTGAGATTCTAATTGTGTACTGCCTGAAGGCAGAGGGTAGGGAAAGGCGTCCTCACGTCCACAGGGGGCTAGAAAAGCCAAGTGCCCAGCAGAACTCACAAGAAGCAACACGTGATGGAGGACACGGCCTTTGAGCCGAGACTGGAAGACTGACCACAGCTCCCATAAGGTTGGTATCAGCAGCAGGCACGGCTCAGGAACAGTCAGGAAGCCCAATGCTTGTCCAGAGAAGGGCGAGCTGGGGGAGATGGGAGCCTGACCCATAGCCACTGGGAAGTGGCTTGGGGATTATCTGTGCCCTCACAGCCTCCATTAGAACACACCACAGACTTTGCCCCGCTCCTGAATGCTCACTCTTTTCACTCTCAGTCGTGGCCAAGGCAGCCAAAGTGAAAGCTAGTGGGAGGCTGCAGAACCTCAGCACTGGGGCAGGACAGTGCCCCCTAGTGGGAGGCTGGCCCCAGTCACCACATCATACTGGCTAGTCGGCTGACCCTCAACGCCAGCAGAGGCTGGGGCCGCGTGCTCTGAGGTCAGGGGCTCCAGATTGCTCCCTAGGAAGCAGAGCCCGCTGGGGGCGGGTACACTGTGCTCTGAGGCTTGTCTTACAGGGACACACTGGCCTGTTTTGGCACAGGCTGAATGTTTGCAGGGGGCTGACTGAGCCCCCTCAACTCCACCACTGGCGTGCTGACAGGAAGCCAGGACTCGCAGCTCTCGTCTGTAAGTACCTGTGATCCAGCACTTTCCCTCTCCTGACCTCGAATTCTTGGTCTGTAAAGGGAGAGATCATCTGATGCCTTAGTTCTACTATTCCTCCAGCTCTGGGATTCAATGCCCAAGACTTGCTATTTGCTAAAAACCGAGCTTACCACATATAGGTTTCATCTCACTGGCAGTGCTGGGCAAAGGCCCAGAAAAAAGCTGCACCTTGAAAGGGCCTTTAAGGAAATCTAAAGGCTAGGGGGCCAAAGTTCTCTTGAGACTTTTTACGGGTGATAAAAACTGCAAGGATTTGTTAACTGAATGAGTCTAGCAAAGAAAAAAAAAAAGGCCTAAGCCTCTATGGGGGTTGAAAGTGAACTATGGGGGAAAAAAATAGGGGCACTAGGCTCATTTCAGCTCCTCACATCAGGGACTCACACCTCCTCCTCTTTCCCAGAGCTTCCAAAGTTCAGAGGACAAAGAAAAATGACAGGTTTCCAGCAAAGAAATGGCATCTGTTATAAAAGCAAGGTGTCTGTGCAGGTCTTCCTCGCAGAGTTAGGCCTCCTGAGGAGCCACCCGTTAGGCCCGACAGGTGGGGCCTGAGCATCAGCCTGCTGCGGGTGCCCTTTCCCCTGAGTCCAGAGGGAACTGCGGCAGCAGAGCCCAGAGCCTCATGAAGGTCAAGGCCTTCTTGTGATTTAAAACAGTCTGAGACTGCAGACGTAGCCTTCAGCTCGGCACACCCTCAGCCCAGCCCACCAAAAGGGAGGAGGTACTTGTCACCGGGAGCCAGCCCAGAAGGCCCGAAGAGACCCTTTTGGCGTTGTCCAGGATCTCAGCAGCACGCAGAGGCCGTTCTTCGCTGAGAGAAGTTCCCTCCTGGCCCAGAGGCCCGGACAGTGCCTTCCCACCCCCCAAGTGAGTGCTTCAAGCACAAAGACCTTCACCGCTGCTTCTGACTGAGCTCTCAGATCAAGTATTAAAGGCTCAGAGCCCCCTGGGGGTCCCCAGAAGCTGTAGTCTCCTTCTGAAACACAATGCCAGTTGAAGCCTCTTTTCCATAAAAATGAAATGTCTTCATTCTAAATATTATCAGATATACTCACTGGGAAATATCCATGCACCACATCATCTTAGCCAACAAAACCACATCTTCCTTCCAATTTCTCTTCACAAACACACACCTTTTACCTTCCTGGTGGAAAAAAAGCGCCTATAAGGCTCTCTGGCACCTCATTTGAGCAGGCTGTCAGCCTTGACCTTGTCCATGAAGTACACTGGAAGTAGCGTGCGGCATGAACTTGTAGTGGATGAAAGAGAGAAGCCACCCAAAGGCTGTGCCCTCTCCCTGTTCCCACTCGCAGAGCCTTCACAGCTGCTCTCCAGATAGCCCTTTCTCCCAGGACCACATGCTCATTCTGACATGCCTGAGCAAATGAACACATCGCCCAGGGCCTTCAAAAGGTCTGGGTTTAAGCACCAAGGGTGTAACCCCTTCCCCAGTCCCCTGCACAATTCCCCACCATCATTCAAGGACATAAAAGCCACGCACTAGTTCTCAAATTCATTCACACGTTCACATGGTCACTCATTCATGTACGCTAAGTGCCCACTTGGCTGCCCTTCCAGGGTAGATGACTCGTTATTGTAAACTGCCCCGCGCTTTAATTCCATCACTGGATCCGCTGGCTCCTCAAAGGGCGGTGACGGTGGGCAGTCACAACTGTATCACTTTAGTTAGTTTCCTCCTGGCCTAGTAGAGCTTCATCCTGTACCAGGCATCCTGGGGCTGTTCAAGAAAGGCTCCTATTAGCGTGTTACACTTTAAGCCAGCTACGGAGAAGGAGGAAGCATAGTGCTAAAGGATGGACACAGGGACCCTGTAGTGAGGGAACACAGTGAGAGACCAAGGATGACAGAACCAATAAACACAGGAGCTTTCACCTCAGGGGGCTGCTATACCCACGTGGCCCTCTGCTCTGTCATTTCCAAGAAAAGCCCAGTGTGAAGGAATGTTTCTGATGAGTCAAAAAGCTGTCGGAGTGAAACTAGTCTGAAAGCTCATTCTCTCTTCATCAAAGCTCCAATAACAAAAGCAGCCCATGCACTGATTCCTGAATTGGCTTTATTTCTCTGCATAAGGAACCCTGCACAGGCAATTCAAATTAAAACAAAATAAATATATGAATATTCATGTAAAACTGTCCTTTCTAATGAACAATTATACACAATGTACAATTTCATGTTCACTGGGTGGGTTTACAAAAATGTACCATTCCCAACTAAAAATGCACCGAAATGGTTCCATGCAAACTTATCAAAAGTGACCACAAATATGGAGGGAAAAACCTGACTTAGAGCACTTTGTCTTTTTTTTGTACAATCACAGAAAAATAAAAACATCTAATTTCTTTGTTACATTTAGAGTAACTAAATGTGGCCACTGTTTATAATGTCGGTTTATGTTCCTAAAACATCTATTAGTTACCATAAAAGTGTATCAGCATTAAGTTGGAAGTGAGCATTATCGAGAAGAAGGAGGGGCGACGGCACCCTGGGTGGTCAGTAGTCAGTGTCGGAGCCCTCAGCGTTGTCCACGTTTCGCGAGAGCATGTAGTTGTCCATGTCGATTGAGCGGCAGTTGTTGATGGCGTAGCGCAGGCGCTCAGCCATGACCAGCTGGCTGGAGTAGGGCGGCAGCCTCAGCTGGAAGAAGCAGGTCTGTGAGGTAGGCAGACTGTCGTAAGGCTGTGGAGAGAGAGACCCAGAGCCATGACTGCAGCACTGGGGTATCATGGGGGGAGCAGGGCTGCTCATCACCACCACCCCCAAAGTCAGGAAAGCACTTCTCCCTGCCTTCAGGTGGGCTCCACGGACATGACTGACTGCACGGCCACCAGTGGTAGGAAGAGTGCAGGCTCTGGTGTCCTGTGGCCATCTAGCTTTTGGCGAAGATGCTTCTTTCCTCTCCTCACTCCTCCAAAGCCCTCATGTGTGAAATGAGAATGAGCCCTGACTGGCAGGGTTACCTGGTAGAACACACTTCGCACAGTGCCTGCCACAGCGTAGGAGTGCAACAGAGTTTGTTCCCTTTCACCAAGAGGGTGCAAACTTGAAGCTGCTACAGGGATTCCCCCAACAGAGCCAGTGAAATGGAAGGAACAACTGTAAGGGAGTCACCACACTCCTCCTCCCCTCACCGTCGTCCTAGTGAGCATTCTGCCATCCTTCACCTGCCATGGCCACCAGCACACCGCTCAGATGAGGAAGGAGCAGTTAATGAAATCCCAGCCCAGCCCTTTAACCGATGGTGATGCAGTCGTTTAAAATGATAATTATGAAGATTAGCAGCAAAACAGAAAAGTGCTGGAGATAGACTGTTAGGTGGAAAAAGCAGAATACAAAATTCTAAATGCGTCATGCAAAAATGCATATGCTTGATGAATTACACAAAGGTGAAAGGTGAAAATGGCTACCAGTAGGAGGGACAGGATTCCTGTCCCTCCCCGCAAACACTGTCCTGCCTTGCAAACACAACTGTTTTCCAAACTATCTGTAATGATAATAATTTACATTGTTTTTATAATTTTTTTAAAAATGAGTTTTTAGAAAAGAACCTGCCCTCTCTTTCTCGTTGAACTCCTTGAAACCAGCCCTCCTCCTCCTCGGAACTCGCCATCAGGTGAGTGCATTTCCGAGAGGTGGGAGATGGAGGGCCCAGAAGCTTAGCTGTGCCAGAGCCAGTGATGAATGCAGAAAATCCTCAACCCACAAAGACATTAAAGGGGAATGTCAACAGGTGGCTCTGATTTGGAAACTAGAGAAATGGTTGAAAAGTCACAAAGCAGAGACCCATAGTGGTCAGTTTGCTGAGGCTAAAACCCCTGAGGCAGGGGATTAATAGTGGATTAACTCCTGGCATGGCAGGGTAGCCCAGGACAGATACGAGGCAATGCTTTTTTCCAGAGCTGAAGAGAAGCAAACCATTTCCTCCTCCCCATCTTTCTCTGAAGCAACAAAACAGATTTACAACTTATAGTTTCTGGCAAGTCCCATCGAAAATTTACAGAAAGGCTCTTTTCATAGCCTTTCCTGTGCATGGCCTCTCCAGCAAGCCCAGGAGTGGAGCCCAGGCAGGCAGCCTCGGGAGGCAGCAGGGGAGGGATGGCTTTGACTACGGCAACTTTGAAGGGGTAGTTACAGGAAAAACACCAGACGGGCAGAGACTGAAACCTGATGAAACTGGTAGGATGGGCCCTTGAGTGAGGAGGTCCTACCTTCCTTACTGTTTCCGGAATAAACACCATGGGCCCTGCTCAGGGGACCGCCCAGCTCACGGCGGGTGGAGGAGGAGAAAGAGGGAACACAGACACGTCTAACTTAATGTTAGGTTCGAGGAGTGTACCAAGTGTCCAGGAGATGGATATAAGAAGATCTAAGTCTGCCTGGAGGAATAGTCAGGAGGCATAGGAAAGCATCCAGGAGGGCTTTCTGGAGGAGATGACATTGGTATTGGGCTTAAACGGTGAGTAATTGCTTGCCAGGCATAGATGGAAAGGGATGGGAGGAGAACTTACTAAAGCAGTGGGAATAGCCTGCACAAAGGCAGAGACATTTAAAAACAGTGTGACCTTGGGAGTTCCCTGGTGTCTTAGTGATTAAGATCCCAGGCTTTCACTGCCGTGGCCTGGGTTCAATCCCTGGTCGGGGAACTCAGATCCTGCAAGCCATGTGGTGCGGCCAAAAAAAATCTCCCCAAACAAACAAACAAACAAAAAACCCCCAAATAAAAAACAGTGTGGTCTGTCAGGAGAAAGGCAAGCAGCCCATGATGGCCAGAACATGATAAGCATCAAGAGGTGATATCAGAAGGCGGGGCAGAGGCCAGACTGTGGAGGTGTTGAAGACTGCTAAGGTGGCTGGCGTTTATCCTGGAGTCAACACAAGGGGCCGCTGAACGGTGTGAAAGGAAAAGAGTGACGTGGTTAGAGAGGTGCTTGAGAAAGATGACTCTGGCAGCAGTGTGCATTTAAGCCTCTAAGCCCTTTTATTCCTAAGCCATCTGTCAAAACAGCAGCTGGGCTGGAGCTCTGCAGCAGGGACCTTTCATCAGGCTGCAGGGAAGCTGCACTGCCTGCTCCGTGATGCACGCCACGCACGTAGCCACAGAGCACGTTACTGCTGCTCCCTGTGTCTTCACGTTCCTTCTGGAGCATGTGCACCAGTTAATGGTTAGTATCTTCATGAAAACAAATAAACAAGACCGTGTCCCAGTGCAGAAGTCACACAACGAAAAGGCATAGGAAATATGAGGCAGAGGCAACATGGTGACACTTCTGCCAAGCTTAGCTTTCATTCAGGAAGTTACTGGAAGATTCAGTGAAGGTTGTTGGTTGTAGTGTGCTTTCTACATCCATTTAGGACTTTTTTTAAAAAAATTAATTTATTTATCTTTAATTTTATTTATTTATTTATGGCTGTGTTGGGTCTTCGTTTCTGTGCAAGGCCTCTCTCTAGTTGTGGCAAGCGGGGGCCACTCTTCATCACGGTGCACGGGCCTCTCACTATCGCGGCCTCTCTTGTTGCGGAGCACAGGCTCCAGACGTGCAGGCTCAGTAATTGTGGCTCACGGGCCTAGTTGCTCTGCGGCATGTGGGATCTTCCCAGACCAGGGCTCGAACCCGTGTCCCCTGCATTGGCGGGCAGATTCTCAAGCACTGCGCCACCAGGGAAGCCCCATTTAGGACTTTTTAAAATTGAAGTTATGTGATGTTTCTAAACAAGTTTTTGTGCTTGATTTTTTTTAGAAAGTCTGGAAATTCCAAGCATTAATCCTGAATTGGCAGGCGTACTTGAAGCCGAACATGCAAGCATCAAGGAAGCAATAAAGGCACACATTACCAAGGAAGAAAAAACATCTTACTTACTCTATCAACCTTCATGATCTGAAATCTCTGAGAAATATCTGCAGTGTTGGCTGGTAGTCGAGATCTTCCAGACACAAACCTCATGAAAAGCACCCGCTCCTCGTTGGAGAACTCCTCCAGCGTGTGCCAGAACCACTGCACCAGCTGATGTTGCTCATCCACCTCCCGGTACCGCACCACCTTCTTCAAGACTTCTACAGAGATCTCGGGCATCCCGCACACCATCTGCTCCAGCTGCTTTGCTGTGAGGAGGGACAGCAGCGGCACAGGGACGATCCAGGACATCCCTTCTCGGACCGCGGCCACCTGCTCCCAGGAGAGGTTGTTCATTCAATGTGTGCGCATAGACTGGGCACCCACGGTGGACCCAATTGGGCCGGGCACCTCGTGCGTGCTCGTCTTCTCCCAGGCCCTCTACTTGTCCCTCAGAACTGGCATGACTGCACACGGCCCAACCTCCTTGCCTCTGACCCTATGTTAGAACTTCTCCCTGCCTGTAGGACTCATACACTCCTTCCTGTCCCAGTTCAAGTCAATCCAGGAGCCCACCTTCCCTGCCCCACAAAATCCCAGCCCACTGGGGCCTTCCCTAATGCCAACCACACTCCTAACCACACACGGCCATGGGCTGTTAAACTGTGCTATGTGGGATACTTTGTCTTCTCATCAGGGTAAGAAGCTCTTGGAGGATGGGTCTAGAGCTTCTACTGTTTTTGTAATTTATATTTTCTTTTGAAAACAGTTATATCCTTTTTGTAAAAATCATTTGTGCTGATTGTAAAAGAAAAAAAAAAGTACAAAGAAGAAAGTAAAACTGAGACATCCTTTTGTAGGAAGGCTGCAAAAAGGACAGAAAAATTGATCAGGAGATGGGTTCTGTATCCCAGCTCCACCACTACTTTAATTTTCTGATCTGAAAAATAAGGTAAATAATTGCTGCTCCCATGATTATGACAGGTATTTCAAATGAGTCTGTGTGACTGGGCAGTTAGCCCCTGTTAGCACAGTGCAGAGAACAGGTCAGTCAGGGAATGCCGAAGGGGTGCTGCCAGAGGCTGCCACACAGTCTGTTTGGCAAAACCCCTCCAAGGCTGTGCAGTAGTGCATACTCTACACACAGACCCATCACTGTTCCAGGTTTCTTTCATAAATAACTTCTCCACTCTTGGCCAATTCAAAACCATCTACCACAAACAAGACCAAGCCAGAGAACCTGAACAGGAGCCACACCTCGAGGAAGGCCCTGGAGTTATGATTGTACCAGGCTGTCATGCCCAGGGCTAAGGAACGGAGTGGCAGTGAGGGCAGTCTCTACTGATAGTAAACGGAACACCCCAGCCAAAGTCTGCCAAAAAACAAGCTGTTTGCCTGGAAGGATAAAAACCAAAAGCTGTCTGGAAAAAAAAAGGCTGAGGTACAGGGACGGCTGCTTGGGTCGGGGACAACTGGGGACAGCTATGGGAAGAATACAGGGTTCTAAGAGACAAGGAGGAAGTGAAAAGAGGAAGATGGCCTTGTTACCCAGAAAGCAACAAAGCCAGGGCAGAGCACAGCTGATGGACAGCAGGTCAATCTGACCTTCATAGGAAAGGCCAGCACAAGAGCCTGGACACCACAGCTAAACCTGGTTTGCGATCCTGGCTTTGCCTTGGGCACATCACTTCACTTCTCTGGACTCCATGCATTCATTTGTGAAATGGTGATAGTAATTTCTCTCTCTCAGAGTAACTATGTGAAAAGCCACACATGCGGGTGCCTGGTACCACATCTGGCATGCAGAAAGTGATCAGGAAATTTTGGGTCAGTTATTCAGTCTGTAAGGAGTAAACATATTCAAGAACTAGAGACAAACCCTAAGCCCTGGCTGTGTAAACAACATTGCTGACAGGATCCACCCTTACTAAGCTAAAGGGTATAGTTTTCTGACTGGACTTGGCCCAAAGTCAGAGTCAAAGAAGGAACCAGGAGTGAAGGGTGTAGAATATATACACTTCAAATTACTACATAGCCTCAGAGCCTGCATCTAGCTCCTGAGAAGAACCCAACATATTGTGCAAATAAGGTATTACTGAAGTGGCTATGAAGGATTGTATAACCAAAACCACCACCTCTGGACACAATATTCATTTCTGTGGTCACTCACCATACTCCCATCATTTATTAAATGCTTACTACATATCAGCATAGAACAAGACTATGTAAGTTATATATACGAAATACATTTTTCATTCAGTGTCTCACACACTAATTGAAGAAAAAAGACCCAAACTCTGCCTAATTCTTAGACCACAACACAGAACTTTGTGATATCTTGAGGAATTTCTAGGTAACAAGAAAGATATGTACAGACCTGGAGGCAAGTCTGTCCAGAGAGGAGATGCATTCTCAGCTGGGGCCTGAAGGACTGCAGCAGGAGGGGGAAAGAAGCACTCACGTGGGATTGCAAGGCCAGTGTTTATGGGTTCATTCACATGGACCCCGACTGATCAAGCTAGAGTGGGACACTGGGTTGGGGGGCAGTAAGAAATGAAGACAAACAGGACAGAGGAAGAGTGAGAGTGAGAAGGCAGGCTCTGAAGGCCTGGGGGAGGGCTTGGCCTCAATCCTACCAGTGACCAATTCAGGGCTCACCTAAGGCCTTGAGTGAGGAGACAGCAGGCCCTGAGATTACGCCTGAAAAGTCTCTGAAAAGGGACTGAAATATATTGGGTTGGCCAAAAAGTCTTCCATAACATCTTATGGAAAAACCCGAACGAACTTTTTGGCCAACCCAATAGACACTGATTGATCAACACAGTGAATTCATATGCCAAAATTCAGTAAAAACCAGACAGCTCCTGCTTGGAGACAAATGCAAACATTCATATGCACCTCCCAAAATGTTTCATCTCACCTGTCGGTCCATTTCATGAAGTCGATATTCAATGGCCCTCTCCACATACTCCTTCCTATTAGAAAACGTGAGTGGGATACTATTTCCACCAGGGATTATAGGAACCATTTTGCCATCAGCGCTCTGGCCAACAAAAGAATCAAGAGGAATCATCTGAGAATAGAAGAAAAAAGAATTTTTACTCCATGGTAGAAATGACCACAAAAAGTATGTTACACACAAATACAGAAAAACATTAACAATATCAAAAATTTTAAGGATGAAAACAAGGCAACTGAGATAACTGATCAGGCTACTTGATCAGCAGAGAGTGCTGACTCATCTGTGGTTGTAATTAAAAATGAGGTTGAATCTCTCTGCCTCCAAATCAGGTTTGATGAACTCTGGTCATCCCAGGTCTCCCTCTCCACCTGGGTTCTCTCTGTCCTTCACTCTAGCAGGCAGAGAATGGATTAAAGGGGAAGGAGCAGAAGCTGGGTGCTGGAGCTGACTCTCTTAGCAGTTATTTAAACTGCTGGGTTGAGCTGCTAAGCACAGCAATGGCATACGGCATGGGTCAGCCAGACAGCAAATGGAAGCCATACCTGAGCTTTACACAGAAAAATTCTAGTCAACACCAACAGAAACACGAACCAGCCAGGACTTATTTACCTCATGGAAACTCTCCTCGGTAATCCCACTGTCTTCAATGTGAAGAATGCTGTTGAGAGTCTGCACGTAGAGCAGATCCACCTCCTCCAGGTCTTCCAGGGTGAGTGGGACGCAGCACAGCTGCTTCCACACCAGAGGGGCTAAGTGGAGGTCCAGAGGCTTCTTTGTGCGAATGGCAACCCCCATTAAAATTCCCAAGAACTTAAACTGCATTAAGTGTTCATCGAGGCAGGCAGAAGGGTTAAAAAGGAACCTGCAGAATTAAAGGAACTATTTCAAACAAGGCTGTCCTCATTTGTATTAGAAATAAGTTATCAAACGGCTATGGCATTAGTCTAGACCTGTGCTGTCCAATATGGCAGTCATTAGCCGCATGTGGTTATTTAAATTAATTCAATAAAATCTAAAATTCAGCTCCTATAACCACATTTCAGGCGCTCAGTAGCCACATATGGCCTATCGCTATTGTTCTGGACAGCACAGGGACCGTATTTTGAATTATTTTTAGAAGAACCATAAGAGGGTAAGTGAATGATCTATCAGTCCTTAAGCTACCTGCTCAAGGGTGCCCTATTTCCTAAAATCATTTCATTTATCATTTACAAGTCCATGAAGCAGGATCCAAAATTCAAACTTCGACAAATAAAGGAATAATACATAATTGCAAATACTAACTGCTGTGATTGGACAGCATATCAAAGGTTTTCAATGAATTTTAATTCGTTGAGGGAAGGCCATGTAGGCCTTCAGAAACACAAAAGAAGTCTGGTTTCAATATCAAGTCTGCACTTCCTCTAACCCTCTATATTATCATTGAGTTGATCTCACAATAAATAACAAGTCATGATGTAAGTGTCTTTCCTATGTGTGAAAAGAGAACAGTAGCAGTTCCTACTCCTTAGATCTATCATGAGGATTCAATGGGATAATCCATGTAAAACACTTAGTACAGTGCCTGGCATAGAGTAAGCACTCAATAAATTTGAGTTATTATTATAGACATTCAATAACACTTGCTGACTGCCCTTACCTGTCTCTATTGTAACCCACTTCTGCGGTAGCATTGGGAGAGGGTATAAGAAGGTCAACAATACCAGTTTCAAGTTCCTGTAGAAGAAAGAAAAATAATTTCTTAGAAATGACAATCAAATGCATCAAGAAAACGAAACAATTAACATTAAAAATCATACTGAAAAGAGAATATTGAGGAATTTACAATGCTATATGACAATGAGCTATCTCTGTAATTATTTTTGTGGTTGTAATTTAAAATGAATTTAGGAGACTCCCCCATGTGCAGAACTAAGATGAAAAAGTCAATCCAGGGCACGAGTTGGGGTATCTGTGAGCAGGGTACAGTGATATTCAAATAAACTTAGTAAATGATAGCTAAGTATTATTTTAGTTACAGGATTTATCAGAAAAATCCTGATACTAGGCAAAGCTGGAAGGGTCAGAGCTGATCTGGAAGCAAAGCTGCCACTGTAGATCTTAAAATATGAACTGGTTCAAACTCTTTTTAATTAATTAATTAATTTTTGGCCGCCATGGGCCTTCGTTGCTGTGCACGGGCTTCTTATTGTGTGGCTTCTCTTGTTGCGGAGCACGGGCTCTAGGCGTGCAGGCTTCAGTAGTTGCAGCACGTGGGCTCAGTAGTTGCGGCACGCAGGCCCTAGAGAACACAGGCTTCAGCAGCTGCGGCACGTGGGCTCAGTAGTTGTGGCTCGCAGGCCCTAGAGTGCAGGCTGAGTAGTTGTGGTGCACGGGCTTAGCTGCTCCGTGGCATGTGGGATCTTCCCAGACCAGGGCTCGAACCCATGTCCCCTGCATTGGCAGGCAGATTCTTAACCAGTGCGCCACCAGGGAAGCCCTGGTTCAAAATCTTAAGCCTTGTTTTTCTAATTTCTGCCAGTAGCCTGGCAGTTCTACTTTGTTCTAAAAGCACCAAAATAAATGGGAGCACATGGGTGGTCCTGGATTTGTCTGTTACATAAGTGTAAATATGTGTCATTGTTTCCTCTGCCAGTGTTACACAGCACAACAGATGGTGAGTCATTGGTAGATGGCGAAGCACTGGCACTTACTCAGTAAGGTATCTTCACAAAGCATTTCACAAACCTTTGCGGTAATTCGCCTATACATCATTAACAGCATAACTTTACGTAAGGATTACAAATGCATCCTTGCTTACATTTATAAAAACATGCCAGAGTAATCACTGGAAACAGTAAAACAGCCACCACCTGAGTGGACAACTCAGCAGGGGACACTGCATGAATATACCTGGCACATCTCTGTGATCGTGTCATCGAACACGCCTCCAGCATCATCAGCCCCTTCTCCAACCAGCTTAACTTTCCAGGCTCGGGATGGCAGACGGAGGTCTGATGCATTCAGTTTAACTACTTGTCTTGCTATTTGAACAAAGATGGGCTTACACTTCCTTCCTCTTTAAAATAAAGGGAAAACATAATGAAATACAATGCTCTCAAATCACCACAAAAGTCACTTGAAGATATTTTCCCACCAGTGAATGAACAGGCCAGCTTAACAACAGCCAAACACTGTGCTGGGCCCACTGTAACCACACTGGGTGCTGATGTAAAATACTATTACTATCCTACTTTACAAATGAGGAAGCTAAGGCTTCCTCACAGAGATCAGTTAGTAGTAAGTCCACCTCACAAAATGCTAGTTAATGAAACATATACACATATACATAATATGCTAACCTGGTTGATATCCTCTTTACAGTAATTTGAGGTCCATAGTTTTTGCCTTGAACCATGGTTTTTCCTATAGAGCGCACCATTGGGAGGGTGTAGACTCTTGGGGCTAACAAAGGTCGGAGCTGTCCCTGCACGATGCCCCATGTTCCAGCATTATAATGAGACGTACTATTCTGTAACAGAAAGTAAGCTTAGCAGAAATGGTACAATCTAAGGCTTAAAAGAAATAACACATCTCACTTTTACAAATGCACTTCAAAAGCATAAATCTGGGTATTAGCCATTATTAGCAACTTTTTCAAAATATTTTTTCTGGTAAAGTATGATTATTATTTTTAAAATACTTAGAAGATACAGAAAAGGACACACACACAAGCACATAAATAAAATCATCCATAATCCTATCATATGGAGACAGCCCCATTAACGCTTTCATCTATTTCCTTCCAGGTTCCTTCCTTTTCACATTTTCGAGATCATACTATTTATTCAATTTTCCACTGCTTTTCTCACCTCACTTTATACCATAAACATTTCTCTCACTAATTACAACAGGTTGCTAACACTCTTATTTAGTGCTGCACAGTATTCTGTTGCCTGGTTGATTATCTATTTCTAACAATGATTTCTCAAACCTCTCATATGCCATGACTGGTTACCCAAAGAATTTTTGACTAACAGTTTGACAAACTAACACACATTTTGGCAGGCATGCCTACACATCAAACAAACAAACAAACATAGCCAGCTTGCTTTATTCCTAAATTATCAGACTGTTCTACAAAGACAATCAAATCAGCCAAATTTACTTTCTCTCCCCCACCTATCCCTCCACAGGGTATGCTCATTTGTAAGCTCATCTGTAAGGAGAGCAAGAAGTCTCCAAAATTTCTCAGACTCACTTACATAAGCACCTCGACTGTGGTGCTAACACCTTTGTGTGCTTAAGTTTTAAAATCATATTCTGGAGTTCGTAGAAAATACATGCTTAGCCTTTAGCCATTCATACTTCCTTGAACTTTGGACACACCGAGACACAGAAGGAAGACCACCGTGTGTTTAACAGCATGATAACCTATATCTGGACTGTCCTTAATCCAGCAATAAAAGGGGAACAGAACTGGTGCCTTTTCTACATCTCTTGGGTGCTGAGAGTAAAAAGCATTAGCTATGCAAGAATTTTCTGAAGGCTGAGAAAGAGGCCCTGGGACCTGGTAAGCACATCACAGGCACTGCTTTCCAAGCCACCGTTTTACCTGATTGTTGGGGCTGAGGTTCAGTAGCCTCCAGGATGAGTACATGAGGTCAGAGAAGTGGTAAAGCAGCCGGAGCCTGGCCCTCGCGGTGTGAATGCTCACCTCCCTCAGCGCCCCATACTGGGGGGGCACTGCATCGGGCAGGCCCAGCTGCAGAGGCACTGACACACCTGCCCAGAACACAAATGCACACTTGTAAAGGGAAATGCATTGTTTTCATCATGTTTAGTGTTTTGAAAAATTTCAAACACACGTGGAAGTTGCAAGTGTATAATGAACACCCATTCCCACCACTTAAATACTAAAATTAATATTTTGCTATATGTGCTTTATCACTTATTTATCAATTCCTCTATTCACCATCCATTCATCTTAATCTTTTGATGCACCAGTGTTGGTTTGTAAAACATCTTTTTAATTTATCATTATGGAAACTTGCTTTTTTTTTTTCTCCTTTAATTTAGTTACCCATTTAACTATGGGACTTAAAACAGTTCCTGCACAAAAAAACTCCAAACAATAAAACCCAAATTCATTCTTTCATATTCAACAATTGTCATCTTCATAATAACACAAGGTGTGGGCCAGGACCAGGTAGGCAGTTCTGGAAAATAGAAATGGGCAACTCAGCAGAGCCACCTCCCACACTTACTAGGGATCTGACAGAAAGTGACCATGACAGAATGAAAGACGGGAGTAGATGATTCAGGAAGGCTTTACACTGCAAGGATAAGAGCTCTGCAGAGCAAAAACTACAAGGACTGTATCCATGGTTATCATCTTATAGAAACACACAAAAGACTAAGAATAAGGTACTCAGCTTATTTGAGTTTCCTGCAAATAAAGATCTGTACAGCTCAATTCTCAGAGGTATTTTCCTACTATTAGTTAAAGCTAACATTTATTGAGTACTTCTATGTGCCTGGCACTGTTCTAAGAGCTTCACATGAATTGATTCATTTACTCCTACAGTTCTTTACAATAGGTGCTATTACTACCCTTGCTTTGCAGACAAGGAAACTGAGCCTCAGGGTCACTCAGCTCCTAAGTGGAGGAGCCAGGATTGAACCTGAGCAATGTGGTTCCTGAGTCTGAACCTTCAGCCACCATGCTGTATGGTCTCTGTCCTGAAGTGGAAGGGAAATCCCACTGGAAGCTAAAGAGGCCCCTGAGTACCTGAAATTGTCAGTGGGCTGGCAGCACTGCTCATTCTGGGCTCTGTTAACCAGAAACCACCTCTTGCTTGTTTGGAATCTACTTGGCAGTCCTACCTTGCTCTCTCAGGGTATGTAAGAGAAAACAATCTCTATAGGGAGTCTTTCCCAAGGACCTGTGGCTAAAAGTAGAGGGCTTCACAAAAAGGGATGAGAATACGGAGCTCTCAGGCACAAGGTCACTTCAGGGAAGTTCTAGTGCCTCAGATACCAGAGGATCGTTTTAGAAAGGACTTGAGGGCCTGGGAAAGAAATAGACCAAATATGAAGAAATGCATAAGGGTAAGTATCATACTTAAGGCAATGGTTACATTTGTGGGGAACAAAAGATGGATCCGATCAGGGAGAGTACACAGTAGGGTGTTAGGTACACAAATACGCATTTTATTTTCTTTGTATCTTTTTGTAGACCTGTGAGGATTTCATAATAAATTAAAGGCAAAACGTACAAAAGGTAGAAACAGCCCATCAGTCCTGCTATATACACTGGAGTAAAATGGCAACAATTTTTTTTTGTTTTTCTGCTGTGCCAATGTATAGACAACATCATGTTTCAAATGGCTGACTAGGGTGAAGAATTTGACAAGTGGTCTCCGGGCTTTTCATCTTTATTCCTTAACAGCATGGCTTAGAAAGCTACAGTTCATCACTACTATATATAAAAAATACTTTATTGCTATTCCAAAATTATAAATTTTGCTTGCCTAAGTGATACACTTTCTTCTTTTGGGGAGCAGAGAGGGACTGCTATGTAATGAAGTCTGCAGGAGAATCGTCTGCTCTGAAAGTATTTGCGGTACTGTAGTACAAAGAGTGCTTTAGTTGTGTGGGGGAAGGTTTGATGGTTTCAGAATGGTGCCTGGATGCAGTATGAAGCTGGCAAGCAAACAGTGCAGCTGGGGACTGCTGAAAGAGAGGCTGCAGGAGCATGGATATTTCATCCCTCACCTGGTGCTCTTGGTGGGACAGGTGGCGCTGTCCATGCAGCACTGTGGCAGCGACCGGCCGAGATCTGCCGAACGTTTTTCCCTTGCAGAACTGTTACCAGGGTTGGTTCTCGAACGTGGTTGGTGTGGCCTAAGCCAAGCTAGAAATAAATTACAAATACACAGAGATTCAATTAGAAAGAGGAAGAGAGGAAGTCAAGATGATAAAATTTGTCTTGGATGGTAGCAGATACAAATAAGTTACTATCTGTACCAAGCAATGGCATCAAAATAATGAAATTAATTCTGATTTTCTCTATCAGAGTGATCCTCATAGCTTATACTGTCTCCTAAAAACTAAGCTGTAACAAGGCATTCCAAATCTAGCAGACGAGTCTTAATGACTGAAAACATCTGTGAACTCCACTTCTAGAGAGGAAATAAATTCTTGGCAAGTTAAAAAAAAAAAAACAACAGAATGATCTATAGAGCTTTTACTTAGAACACACTGATTTCTTGACTTTTAACATGGACTGCCTGTGTAACAGTAAATAAACAATTATAAAAACATACATAGAAGCAGATTCTCAACTCCGGATCTCTGTTCTTGGGGTCTGACTAGGACACCCAGTGTTTCAGTGGCTGAGCACCTCAACATCATCAGGGAGGATCATGTCAAGGCCCTGCCAGGGACCTTCCAAAGGTGTCTCAACATCAACTCTCTTCTCATTAAGATAATGTGCAACCACACTGTTGAGCAGCTTCCCCATCTGTTAATATAGTGATGAGGACACCACAGAGCTACTGTGAATAATCCTGGACCTTGAACTTGAGGGTCGTTGGCTCTAGGGGCAGCTAGACGTAGAGAGGATTTACAGAGGAAGGAGATGTCGTTCGCATGTGGAGCTGAAAGCCACTGTAGTAGCAGGTATCTCAGACCTGCCCCCCCAAAGTGTGTCCCGTCTCCACACACAGGATAGGCTGAACACATCAACCTCTTGAGTCTTTTCTCAACCTCTTACAGGCTCAGTTTACTACTCTACGTAATGGGAGTGACAAGACTTCCTGAACAAACACAAACATACTTTGTATACTGTCATATTATAAAATATAGAAGTATTGTTTCATCCTTTCCACTTTCCAGATCAACTGATGCTCCTAGTACCTAACCTCTTTTATTACTGTAGTGAAAATGATGATTAATCGTGATAGTAGCAAATACTGAATACTTATAAAGTGCTGTTTACTAGTGCTAGGCACTTCTCAGTGTGTGTAGACACATATATGTTCAGCGAATCCCCTTAACCACTTTACTGTACTGCCAGATTTTTTTTAAACATGATATAACACTTACTAGACCATCATCAAGAGACAGAGGCACAACTGGACTCCAGATAATCAGCCCCATAGCAAAGTGACGTGCCTGAGGTCTTGTGTAGATATTCCGAGTTTCTAGCTTATCCCTTTGCCAAATGAAGAATGTTGTCAGATTTCTAGAACATGACAGAGCAGCAAGCGAGATAAATATGTACCTGCCCCTCTGAATTGCTCCCCCAGGCATACACATCTCCAGTTGATGCCAAAGCAAGTGTGTGTTCAGCTCCAACGGCCACATCTTCGATGACCACTCCAGCCAGGACAGGGATTTGCTGTGGTCGATTGTGATTGCGAGCACGCCCTTCTGGCAAGCCTATCAAACGATCTGAAAAAATAGCAAGAGGACATTTATGGACGGCACACCCCAGTCCTTTTACATTTCCTGATGAGTCATTTAATGTCTATGGTGGTATGGCAATGACATACGTAACTCACTGGGGCAAAAGCTGCTTTGCCAGTAAGGTATACCGGATTCTGAGCGAATAAAGTTTAAAACTGTTGCTTTGCAAAATGTCACGATCTCCTTTTTCATAAAAATAAATAAAATTTAATTTAAAATTTGTAGCTTATTTCAAACCAAGAGGCACCTCTAGCATCCTCATACTTGAGAGGACTGGCACGTAATTCACAGAGGCCCTAAAGTTCTTGCATTCTAAGAAAAGACATCATGCAACCTGTCCTGTCCTCAAATTTCCAGCCAACTTCTCCCCTTCTCTTTGCTGCCAAACTTCTACGAAGTGCAGGCCAGTCCCTGGTGCTTCACATGCTGTAGGCCTGTTTGGCTTGGCCACCTTCTGCAGCCTAACTTGCATTCTCACCACTGCACTGAAACTGCACTCTCAAAAGCCATGAATAGCTCCTAACTGCCTACACTGCAGCAGCCTCTTCTCCAGCTCTAGCCCATGGAGCTCCACTTTACCTTCTGATAATGTGGCCACAGCTCCTTCTGCCCCTCAGAGGCTCTGCACTGTCCTGGCTCCCCAACTACCTCTCTCTCCACTCCCTTCAAAGCCAGCTCTCCCATGTTCACCTGCCCTTTACTCACATTCCCTAGAGTTTTACCCTCCACTTTTTTCATGCCATATTCTCTCCCTGGGTTTCTTAGAGCTTATTAATATGGCTTTAACTACACCATTAGGAATTATGCAAACCTACATCTCCATAAACAATCTCCCTGGAGTTCCAGATCCAAATCCCCAGTAACTTGCTAGACTTCTCCATACATGTAGTCTAGAGTATATGGCCCCAGTTCAATATGACTAAAACTAAGCTCCTTATCTCTTTCACCAGAACCAACTTCCCTGGCCTCAGCAGCGTCCACATTCTTCCAAGACTAGAAACTTCAATCACAGCTCACTTCTTCCCCCCTCTTCCTCACACATTCTTCGGTCACTACAACTTGAAAAGAAGTTCCGTTTACAAAGCTGAATATATTGCCAGGGAATCCCACTGTGGATGCTTAGATTTTGAACTTACTCAGGATTTGAATCCCAAATGCCTGTGAATTCCTAAGACCTGGACCCCCAGTCCCTGCAAGGGCTGGGAAGTGAGGCAGGATCCAGGGGAGCTCTGGTGGTCAAGGCAGTGTTTGTGGTAGCATGGCAGAGGCAGCAGAGAGGAGGAAGGGAAGGGCTTTGCCAGGAACTCTTCTGGCAAGAATGAAGGCTCTGGCACGAGGGGCCATCAATGGGGAGGAGAGTTTGTCCTTACAACAAATAGCATGAAAGTGGAGCAGAAAAGTAGCTAGTGAATGCAGGTTGTGTGGCCAATCATCACCCAGAATGAAAAATGACTCAGTTTAAGCACTTTCTATACAGCTGGAAGGCAAATGTTTCTGTAATACATGTGTGCACAAAATAAGCAATATAATTAATGCCTGGAAAATGCCCTACCTTGACCAAAGGTATACACATGACCATCTTTGGTCAATGCAACAGAAAACTGAGTTCCACACGCAACCTTTTTTATTCCAATTCCACAAAGGACATCAACTTTCTGCAAAATAAAAGCGTAAGGCACATAATTTAAAAAGGAAAATAAAAACACTCAAATTTGCCTACTGGCATGTATAAACTCAAAGATTATCTTCCAATAAAAATACTAATAGTCACTTACTTGTTTTCAGCCATATCCACACTCCTAAATGTTATTTTCTCATACTGCTCTGCAAACTACCTGAATTTGGGCGAATATTGTAGGGGGTAGGGGACGTTTAACTAAAATCCCCAGGACCCCATGTGAAGTAGAAACATTCCTCTGGGCAACAGAAACCAAAGAGAATCCTATGGCTGTTTAAAGAACACCATAAGACCATGTAAAGCCATGGGCTGCTCCCAGTTAGATTTTTTCTGCTTTCAGAGGTGACAATAACTGCTTTATATGTTCTCCAGAGAGGATTTCCTTCCTTTTTGTATCCCTAGCTGAATATTCACCAGTCTAGCTATCAAGATGTCACAGACTATATACGATAGTGAATCTGGAGTTGAATATAAATTGAATACTTGTAAATCATGCTGCTTGTTAAACGTGTTAGAAAAATCCACATAAAAAGGATTGCACAGGAGGTCTTCTGAAGAGCTAAGAAACCTTCTATAATGTGAATAAAGCCTCTAAATCATTTGTTTATGGACTTGGATTTCCTATTACTTTTTAAATGCACATACCTGTATAATTCAGTGGTAATAATATGCTGAAATGGTAGTCACAAGCAGAGAGTTACAAAACATTGTTCATGGTTCCCTCCATAAGACACCCTGGAGATATGTTTATACTTATTTCTTCTCTACATGGGAGGTAGTCCTACACTACTCAGCCCATGACAAAGACAGATGCTTGTCCTTGCAGCATTTTTATATCCAGTTTAGTAATTAATGCTTATGAATTACTTATTTTAATTAATTTATTTTAAATTACTTATTTAAAATAAGATCTGGAATGCTGGAAATTTAAGAATAAGCAAAAGAAGCTTCTAAATTTCATTATGAATTACCAAAAATGTTAAAGGTAAATTACTTCCAGCTAAAAAGAGGTACTGACATAGAAGAAAACCATGTTGTCTGAAGCTCTAGATTAAAGCCAATACTGACCTGAGGTGAAGATTTTGCAGTGGAATTTCCTAAGCCTAGTTTTCCATAGTCCCCATCTCCAAAAGCCCACACCATGGAGCCATCTGCTGACACTGCCAAAGTATGGTTTAAGCCACAAGCCACCTGGAGAAATAACAGGGTGGTAAGGCAAATCACAATACCTAAAACACCCATTTCTGGGACACTCTGTCTTGACTTCAGTGAAAAACCTGGCTGTGTTTCCAAAAATTTTTATTGGTTTCAGGGCCTTACATATGTTAACCAAAATGTGTCATGAAGAAAAAAATTCCTAATGTCCACAAACAAAAAACAACCTTTTTCAAAGTAAAATCCTTCAAATATCTGTGGCTAACTCTGAATCAGAGAGCACAAAAGATAGGAAAAAGTACATATGATTAAAAAATACTCATTCACACCAGAGACAGTCTAAGGAATGATAAAAGATAAAAATAGTAAAAGATAAAAATATTTTATCTCATCTTCTTGTTAAGAGAGAGTCTCAAAATGTACAGGTCAGGAACAATTATTACTTAAGAGCAGCAGCTACCAATGATGCTGCAGTTCAGCCATCTACTTCCAGGATACTGAAGAGGAGTTACTATATTGCTTAAAGCTTTCATATCAAGTGGTATTATGAAGAGGATTTTAAAATATTCACATCCTGAATTAAGACTTCCATTTGTTTACCAATTAGGCCAAACAAAATGTACATCAGGTTAAGTACGAGTGGTGATTCTAGTTTTCCTGAAAGGACAATGTCTAAGTGCACATAGGGGAAACAAGAAACTATGATCATATAGAACGTATTATTGATTTATTCCATGCCTGTCCAATCTGATACCCCTCCAGTGCAGTTACTCTCTCTGGAAGTTTTTTGTTCGAAGTGTTTCCAAGACCCAGACGACCGTAGTCACCATTCCCAAAGGTAAACAGTTTGCCATCTGATGTTACCACTGCTGAATGTTTGAAGCCACAAGACATCTACGAATAGAACAAACAAGAACAAAAATTTTAACAAGAGGGCATACTAAGAAAGAAATCAGTCCTTTTTGGTTATTAATACAGTAATAATCTTTAAGTAAACTTCACTGAAAACTCAGGATCTTCAAGACCATTATGTCCTATCCACCCAAGTGGCCCTCCTGCTCCCCCAAGTCTGATCTACCTCAAAAATCCTCAGGAAGACCAAGCTAAACAGCATACCTTGGCAGTGTTGCTACTCTTCAGCGACGCAGGGATGACCTAGACTATATGAGTTAATGAATAGGGAAATTCTTTGTAAACTTTAAGGTGCTATGTAACTTTACAATATTATTTTAGATCACAAATTGATTTTCCAGAAAATGTATATGAACTCAACCTTTGTAACGATAATGATAGGTTGAAAGCAAAGCTTTCCATTTAACACTATATCAAGAACTGTGGGGCAGGAGTTAAACCCCACTCATTCCAAGGACCTGAAGCACCCTGGCCCGGGTCAACCAGCTGGCTCAGGAAAAAGGAGTCCATTCTAACACCAAAGCCCATTCAAACTCCTGAGACACTCAAGAATGACTCTGAACCACCAAAAACACTGGATCTTTTATGATGGGGTAATAAATTTTTACTACTGTTTTTCATTACCTAAACTTGAGAACTCAACACCTAGTATGTTTACATTCAAAGATAAACTTATCCAGGTGCAACTATGTCCCGCGTGCCACAACTAAGACCTGGCACAGCCAAATAAATAAATAAATAAACATTAAAAAAAAAAAAAAGATAAACTTATCCATATTCTGTCCGACCTGCACCACTTCTTCTCCCTGTAAGGCCTCAATCTGCCTGGGCCGCCGCTGCCGGTCGCTGTTCCCATGGCCGAGTTTGCCATAATCACCATCTCCCCAGCTAAAGACCTCACCACTTTCAGTCAGGGCCATTGAGTGTCCATCAGAACCACAGGAAGTCACCAGCTGGGTCACCACAAAGCCTGGAACAGAGCAGAAACCCAACAAGAGTCGCTGAATGTTAAAAGTCCCCTCTTTACTTGAAGCTGCTACAGAGTAATCTCACAGAATCAAAAAATACCACAACAGTACTTCAGAAATATAAACAATGTCTTTAATTTAAAATCAGATTTGCAGCCATAACCTAGAAAATTGGGAGCAGTCACATAAAATGATGATGACAAGGAAGAGGAGAAGGGTGATAGGAGCAGTTATAGTCACTAAAGATTATGTTCTAGCCACTCCTACAAATGCTTTACATGGATCGCTCATTTTCTATTTTCACACAGATCCTATGAGGCAGATATTATCATCACCCCTTTTACAACTGGGGAAACTGAGTCACAAAGAGGTTTAGTAGCTTGTGCAAAGTACCCGAGGCAGGATCTAATAGAACCGAACAGGAACCAAGTCCTCCCATCCCTAGTGTTGTGCACTTCACACACAGATCTGAAGGAAGAGAACTTAGAGCTACTCAAGAATTTGTTCTGAACTCATGTTACTTGTATGCTTTTACTTAAAAAACTCAATTTGCTCTCTTTGTAGGCTTCAGAGTCAGTAAAAGTTAACTTTAGGAACAAGCCAGGGGTCCGTGCAGTGGTTTTTCCAGAGGTTTTCTTTCTCCAAGTCACAGAGCACTCTGATGGGGATGCCCTTTAAAGTCTTTAGTACATACGCACATTTCCGTATAAATTGATTTTTAACGTTAATGAAGTACATGCATGATTACTACTGCTATTAATAGTTGCCTAATTACAGTTTTGCAATTTTAAAGAATTTGTTTACAATCTTCAGTGTGTATTAACACAGCAATTCTAGCATGGCTATGATAAGTAACTTGCAAAATAATACAGCTCAAAATATGGAAAATTAAGGTTGTACATGCCTAAACGAGAATCTAAGTGAAAACCCTACATGACTTTATCTGGCAACGGTTTGAGATGAGTTCTAACATAATAAGCAAACATTCCTACAGATAGGCCATAGTTTCCGATCAGCTTTTAACTGAGGATAATTTTACCTTGTAAGGCTGAAATAACTGTCAGCACATGAAGGTCATCTGAATTTCCTTGTCCTAATCTGCCATAACTTCCTTCCCCACAAGCCAACACTGTGCCATTGGCCTGTATGACAAAGGTACAATTCTGACCACATATAACCTAGTATAAAAACACATAATTAAATATATTATCTTTTATTATATAGCTTTATCATGCAAACATTTAAAATGATTCCATGTATACTTAGGATACCTTTATCGGTTCTTTTATCCTTTCATTAAAGGGGAAGGGTTGACATAACAATGGGGTTCCTATAAGCCCTTGATTATTATAAAACCTCTTACTTAACCAAGAGATGTATGAGGCTCATCTGATGATTTAAGATACTTTAGAAACATGTTATCTACAGGGCTTTCAGCCAACTGTGCAGAGTTTAAATAATAACATTAACAACATAATAGATAAACGAAGTAAAAGGAGAGGCTGATGGGAAAATAGTAAAGACTGGCTGGAGGCCACAAGAAGCAGAAATTGCAGGGGATATACACATGAAAGAACAGTGTATCCTGGGGCTTACCGAGGTAGAGAAGAATGGAAGAGAAAGCACTGGCCTCAAGAAGGGTTTAGAGATATAGTACCATGATTATTAGACGAGGGGAGGAGTGTCAATGAAATCTGGTTAAAGATCCCAGTAAGTTTATGGCCCCCAAAGAGAGAATTAATAATTACCAATATCTTAACTTCTATAAATATATGCTGGGCAGGCATAATGCATCATGATGTTAATTCATGATACGTGAAAACAAGAAAAATTTAGAAACTTATTAACTAAACCTAAGTCTGATAAAAACTCTAAAAAACTTTTATTTAGAAGCTATATACAAGCTATATATCATGACTTTCTTTGGTGATTCCTCACAATAGACTATGCAATGGATAAACTTTATCCTACAGTAAGTTACTGACAGCAAGGGAATCAGAATTGTCAGTTCCCAAGTTTCTTCTACATTTCTTTACCCTGTTAGTTACCTGTTGGGCCTGTGAGAATGAGGGAGCTGCTGCAGGTACCATTACATTTCTTCCAGCTTCTGCCAGCTGTCCATGCCTGCCAGCACCCCACAGGTAGACATCACATTTACCTCCCAGGTGCCAGTCCTAGAAAACCACAATCAAGTCAAAATTTGATTCATTAATTCATTCAAACAAGCATGTACTGGGTACTAAGTGTGTACCAGCCTCTATGGGGGACACCAGGACACGAACACACAAGCATTTGGAACCAGAAGATTTACTAAGAACCACCATACAGTTATCTTTATCTTTACTGACCTCAGGTCTGGAAGTTGCCCAAGACATAATTTGTTCATCCATGCCATTAATCCATTTACTGTTATCCTGAAAGACAGCAAACACCAGGATCAATTTTGCTTAATCAATATTTATGTTTTTTTGGGTTTTTTTTAGGAGGCCTTAAAAATGATCACTTATTTTTAAATAGGAAAGGAGAAGCCCAAGATCACATGGTCAGTTACAAGCAGCGTGAAGACCAGAATGCAGCCCTCCCTTCTCCCAGGCCATGTTTTGAGAAAATCTTTTTGCGAATGATTTATCTGTTCTTAACAACTGAGTCTTAAAGAATTTGGTAATATTATGAGAATTTAAGAGCAGTTTCACAATCATGCCAAACTTGATTTTTAATATTTCCCTTTACTATAAACACTTGCATTATCACCTATCACGAACACACTGGAGATTCAAAGCTAACCACTTCTGAGCACCCATAGGTACAAGGTCATCTGCAGGAGCCACCACCCCCGTGAACTCGTTGTATGGCTGTGGGCAGGTCACCTTTCTAGGCTGCAGCTTCCTCATCTACAAATGACATATTTGAGGCAAATGGGCTCAGAAGGATACTTCCTAATTAAAATATTCTATATTTAGATAATTTCCTTCAATTCATATGTCTCTTTTATACTGTATCTTTATTTATATATTCAAATGTTTGTTTATATAAATCTTAACTAGGTAAAGGGGTTGTTAGATCAAGTGCTGGCCTGCACTATCCACCCCGGCATTTTATCTCCAACACAGTTTCTGTATCTAGACGCTTTCAAATACAATCAGAAAGAAATGACAACTAAAATGTTCTCTTAAACATTATTGAAGTGCCAAATAATTTAGAATCTATAATTGGAATAAATCTAAAAAGATGACCAGGAAAAGATGCTAAAAATATTTATAAATATATATATACTGGGGGACCTTCAAGATGGCAGAGGAGTAAGATGTGGATATCACCTTCCTCCCCACAAATACATCAAAAATACATCAAAAATACATCTACATGTGGAACAACTCCTACAGAACACCTACTGAATGCTGGCAGAAGACCTCAAACTTCCCAAAAGGCAAGAAACTCCCCACATATCTGGGTAGGGCAAAAGAAAAAACAGAGACAGAAAAATAGGGATGGAACCTGCAGCTTGGGGAGCTGTGAAGGAGGAAAAGTTTCCACACACTAGGAAGCCCCTTCACTAGCAGAGACGGGGCAGGGGGGTGGGCAAGGGGGAAACTTCAGAGTCACGGAGGACAGCGCAGCAACAGGGGTGCAGAGGTCAAAGCGGAGAGATTCCCGCACAGAGGATCGGTGCTGACCAGCACTCACCAGCCCGAGAGGCTTCTCTGTTCACCCGCTGGGGCGGGCGGGGACTGGGAGCTGAGGCTCGGGCTTCAGGCTTCAGAGGTCAGAACCCAGGGAGAGGACTGGGGTTGGCTGCGTGAACACAGCTTGAAGGGGGCTAGTGTGCCACAGCTACCCGGGAGGGAGTCGGGGAAAAAGTCTGCAGCTGCTGAAGAGGCAAGAGACCATTGTTTCGGGGTGTGCGAGGAGAGGGGATTCCTTCCCTGTCTGCCCACAGAAGCACCACCTAAATGAGCTCCAGAGATGGGTGCGAGCCGTGGCTATCAGCTCGGACCCCAGAGACGGGCATGAAATGCTAACGCTGCTGCTGCAGCCACCAAGAAACCTGTGTGCAAGCACAGGTCACACCTCCCATGCCGGGAACCTGGGCAGCCCGCCACTGCCAGGGTCCTGTGATCCAGGGACAACTTCTCTGAGAGAACACACGGCATACCTCAGGCTGTTGCAATATTATGCTGGCCTCTGCTGCTGCAGGCTCGCCCCACATTCCAATTATAACTACTGTACCCCTCCCTCCCCCCAGCCTGCATGAGGAAGAGCGGGCTAATCAGCTGCTGCTTTAAGCCCCTCCTGTCTGGGTGGGAACAGATGCCCTCAGGCAACCTACATGCAGAGGCGGGGCCAAAACCAAAACTGAACCCCAGGAGCTGTGCGAACAAAGAGGAGAAAGGGAAATTTCTCCCGGCAGCCTCAGGAGCAGCGGATTAAATCTCCACAATCAACTTGATGTACCCTGCATCTGGAGAATACCTGAATAGACAATGAATCATCCCAAAATTTAGGTGGTGCACTTTGGGAGCAACTGTAGACTTGGGGTTTGCTGTCTGCGACTGACTGGATTCTGATTTTTATGTTTATCTTAGTACAGTTTTCAGTGCTTGTTATCATTGGTGGATTTGTTTATTGGTTTGGTTGCTCTCTCTTTTTTTAATTATTTTTATTTTAATAATTAAAAAAAATTAGTATTACTATTATTTTTTCTTTTTCTCCCTTTGCTTTTGATCCGTGTGGCTGACAGGGTCTTAGTGCTCCAGCCTGGTGTCAGGCCTGAGTCTCTCTGGTGGGAAAGCGGAGTTCAGGACACTGGACCACCAGAGACCTCCTGGCCCTGTGTAATATCAATCAGTGAGAGCTCTCCCAGAGATCTCCAGCTCAACGCTAAGACCCAGCTCCACCTAACAGCCAGGAAGTTCCAGTGCTGGACTCCCCATGCCAAACAACTAGCAAGACAGGAACACAAGCCCACCCATTAGCAGAGACACTGCCTAAAATCATACTGAGTTCACAGACACACCAAAACACACTACTGGACGTGGCCCTGCCCAACAGAAAGACAAGATCCAGACCCACCCACCAGAACACAGGCACCAGGTCCATCCACCAGGAAGCCTACACAAGCCACTGAACCAACCTCACCCACTGGGGGCAGACACCAAAAACAACGGGAAATACGACCCTGCAGTCTGCAAAAAGGAGACTCCAAACACAGTAAGTTACACAAAAAGAGAAGACAGAGAAATATGCAGCAGATGAAGGAGCAAGGTAAAAACCCACCAGACCTAACAAATGAGGAGGAAATAGGCAGTCTACCAGAAAAAGAATTCAGAGTAATGATAGTAAAGATGATCCAAAATCTTGGAAATAGAATAGACAAAATGCAAGAAACATTTAACAAGGAAGCCTAGAAGAACTAAACAGCAAACAAACAATGATGAACAACACAATAAATGAAATTAAAAATTCTATAGAAGGAATCAATAGCAGAATAACTGAGGCAGAAGAACGGATAAGTGACCTGGAAGATAAAAGAGTGGAAATAACTACCGCAGAGCAGAATAAAGAAAAAAGAATGAAAAGAATTGAGGACAGCCTCAGAGACCTCTGGGACCACATTAAACACACCAACATTTGAATTATAGGGGTCCCAAAAGAAGAAGAGAAAAAGAAAGGGTCTGAGAAAATATTTGAACAGATTATAGTTGAAAATTTCCCCAACATGAGAAAGGAAATAGTCAATCAAATCCAGGAAGCGCAGTGAGTCCCATACAGGATAAATCCAAGGAGAAACATGCCGAGACACAAATTAATCAAACCAACAAAAATGAAATTCAAAGAAAAAATAGTAAAAGCCGCAAGGGAAAACCAACAATTAACATACAAGGGAATCCCCATAAGGTTAACAGCTGATCTTTCAGCAGAAACTCTGCAAGCCAGAAAGGAGTGGCAAGACATATTTAAAGTGATGAAAGGGAAAAACCTACAACCAAGATTCCTCTACCCAGCAAGGAGCTCATTCAGATTCAACAGAAAAATTAAAACCGTTACAGACAAGCAAAGGCTAAGAGAATTCAGCACCACCAAATCAGCTCTACAGCAAAGGCTAAAGGAATGTCACTAGGCAGGAAACACAAGAGAAGGAGAAGACTTACAATAACAAACCCAAAACAATTAAGAAAATGGTAATAGGAACATACATATCGATAACTACCTTAAATGTAAATGGATTAAATGCTCCAAACAAAAGACATAGACTGACTGAATGGATACAAAATAAGACCCATATATATGCTGTCTACAAGAGACCCACTTCAGACCTAGGGACACATACAGACTGAAAGGGAGGGGATGGAAAAAGATATTCCATGCAAATGGAAATCAAATGAAAGTTGGAGTAGCAATTCTCATATCAGACAAAATAGACTTCAAAATAAAAACTAGTACAAGAGACAAATAAGGACACTACATAAGGATCAAAGGATCAATCCAAGAAGAAGGTATAACAATTGTAAATATTTATGCACCCAATATAGGAGCAGCTCAATACACAAGGCAAATGGTAACAGCCATAAAAGAGGAAATCGAGTGTAACACAATAATAGCAGGGGACTTTAACATCCCATTTCACCAATGGACATATCATCCAAAATGAATATAAATAAGGAAACACAAGCTTTAAATGACACATTAAACAAGATGGACTTAATTGATACTTATAGGGCATTCCATCCAAAAACAACAGAATACTGTTCTTCTAAAGTGCTCATGGAACATTCTCCAGGGTAGATCATATCTTGGGTCACAAATCAAGCCTTGGTAAATTGAAGGAAAAATGAAATCATATCAAATGTCTTTTCCAACCACAACACTACAAGACTAGATAGCAATTACAGGAAAAAAAACTGTAAAAAAATACAAACACATGGAGGCTAAACAATATGCTGCTAAATAACCAAGAGATAACTGAAGCAATCAAAGAGGAAATCAAAAAATACCTAGAAACAAATGACAATGAAAACACGATGGCCCAACACCTATGGGATGCAGCAAAAGCAGTTCTAAGAGGAAATTTATAGCACTACAATCCTACCTCAAGAAACAAGAAAAATCTCAAATAAACAACCTAACCTATGTACAGCTGATTCACTTTGTTATGAAGCAGAAACTAACACACCATTGTAAAGCAATTATACTCCAATAAAGATGTTAAAAACAAAAAAACCCCAAAAAACCCTAACCTTACACCTAAAGCAATTAGAGAAAGAAGGACAAAAAACCCGCCAAAGTTAGCAGAAGGAAAGAAATCATAAAGATCAGATCAGAAATGAAGGAAACAATAGCAAAGATCAATAAAACTAAAAGCTGGTTCTTTGAGAAGATAAGCAAAATTGAAAAAACATTAGCCAGACTCATCAAGAAAAAAGGGAGAAGACTCAAATCAATAGAATTAGAAATGAAAAAGGAGAAGTAACAACTTCTGCAAAAATACAAAGGACCATGAGAGATTACTAAAAGCAACTATATGCCAATAAAATGGACAACCTGGAAGAAATGGACAAATTCCTGGAAAAGCACAACCTTCCAAGGCTGAACCAGGAAGAAACAGAAAATATAAACAGACCAATCATAAGCACTGAAATTGAAACTGGGATTAAAAATCTTCCAACAAACAAAAGTCCAGGACCAGATGGCTTCACAGGCAAATTCTATCAAACATTTAGAGAAGAGCTAACACCTATCCTTCTCAAACTCTTCCAAAATACAGCAGAGGGAGGAACACTCCCAAACTCATTCTACAAGGTCACCATCACCCTGATATCAAAAAAAGTCAAAGATACCACAAAAAAAATAAAACTACAGGCCAATATCACTGATGAACATACATGCAAAAATCCTCAACAAACTACTAGAAAACAGAATCCAACAGCACATTAATCATACACCATGATCAAGTGGGGTGTATCCAGGAATGCACGGATTCTTCAATATATGCAAATCAATCAATGTGATACACCATATTAACAAACTGAAGGATAAAAACCATATGATAATCTCAACAGATGCTGAAAAAGCTTTCGACAAAATTCAACATCCATTTATGATAAAAACTCTCCAGAAAGTAGGCACAGAGGGAACCTACCTCAACATAATAAAGGCCATATATGACAAATCCACAGCCAACATTGTTCTCAATGGTGAAAAACTGAAACCTTTCCTCTAAGACCAGGAACAAGACAAGGTTGCCCACTCTCACCACTCTTATTCAACATAGTTTTGGAAGTTTTAGCCACAGCAATCGGAGAAGAAAAAGAAATAAAAGGAATTCAAATTGGAAAAGAAGTAAAACTCACTGTTTGAAGATGACATGATACTATACACAGAGGATCCTAAAGATGTGATCAGAAAACTACTAGAGCTAATCAATGAATTTGGTAAGGTAGCAGGATACAGAAGTAATGCAAAGATATCTCTTGCATTCCTATACACTAATGATGAAAAATCTGAAAGAGAAATTAAGGAAACACTCCCATTTTACCACTGCAACAAAAAGAATAAAATACCTAGGAATAAACCTACCTAAGGAGAAAAAAAGACCTGTATGCAGAAAACTATAAGACACTGATGAAAGAAATTAAAGATGATACAAACAGATGGAGAGATATACCATGTTCTTGGATTGGAAGAATCAACATTGTGAAAATGACTCTACTACCCAAAGCAATCTACAGATTCACTGCAATCCCTATCAAACTACCAATGGCATTTTTCACAGAACTACAACAAAAAATTTCACAATTTGTATGGAAACACAAAAGACCCCAAATAGCCATAGCAATCTTGAGAAAGAAAAAGGGAGCTAAAGGAATCAGGCTCCCTGACTTCAGACTATACTACAAAGCTACAGTAATCAAGACAGTATGGTACTGGCACAAAAACAGAAATATAGATCAATGGAACAGGATAGAAAGCCGAGAGACAAACCCAGGCACATGTGGTCACCTTGTCTTTGATAAAGGAGGCATGAATATACAACAGAGAAAAGACAGCCTCTTCAATAACTGGTGCTGGGAAAACTGGATAGCTACAGGTAAAAGAATGAAATTAGAACACTCCCTAACACCATACACAAAAATAAACCCAAAATGGATTAAAGACCTAAATGTAAGGCCAGACACTATAAAACTCTTAAGAGGAAAACACAGGCAGAACACTCCATGACATAAATCACAGCAAGATCCTTTCTGGCCCACCTCCTAGAGAAATGGAAATAAAAATAAACAAATGGGACCTAATGAAACTTAAAAGCTTTTGCACAGCCAAGGACACCATAAACAAGACCAAAAGACAACCTCAGAATGGGAGAAAATATTTGCAAATGAAGCAACTGACAAAGGATTAATCCCCAAAATACACAAGCAGCTCATGCAACTCAATATCAAAAAAATCAATCAACCCTCTCCAAAAATGGGCAGAAGACCTAAATAGACATTTCTCCAAAGAAGATATACAGATTGCCAACAAACACACGAAAGGATGCTCAACATCACTAATCATTAGAGAAATGCAAATCAAAACTACAATAAGGTACCACCTCACACTGGTCAGAATGGCCATCATCAAAAATCTACATACAATAAATGCTGGAGAGGGTGTGGAGAAAAGGGAACACTCTTGTACTGTTGATGGTAATGTAAATTGATACAGCCACTACGGAGAACAGTATGGAAGTTCCTTAAAAAACTGAAAATAGAACTACCATATGACCCAGCAATCCCACTACTGCACATATACCCTGAGAAAACCATAATCCAAAAGGAGTCATGTACCACAATGTTCATTGCAGCTCTATTTACAATAGCCAGGACATGGAAGCAACCTAAGTGTCCACTGACAGATGAATGGATAAAGAAGATGTGGCACATATATACAATGGAATATTACTCAGTCATAAAAAGAAACGAAACTGAGTTATTTGTAGTGAGGTGGATAGACCTAGAGTCTGTCATACAGAGTGAAATAAGTCAGCAAGAGAAAAACAAATACCGTATGCTAACACATATATATGGAATCTAAAAAAAAAAAAAAAGTTCTGACAAACCTAGGGGCAGGATAGGAATAGATGCAGACGTAGAGAATGGACTTCAGGACATGGGGAGCGGGAAGGGTAAGCTGGGACGAAGTAAGAGAGTAGCACTGAGATATATACACTACCAAATGTAAAATAGATAGCTAGTGGGAAGCAGGTGCATTGCACAGGGAAATCAGCTCGGTGCTTTGTGACCACCTTGGGGGATGGGATAATGAGGGTGGGAGGGATATGCAAGAGGGAGTTGATATGGGGATATATGTATACATACAGCTGATTTACTTTGTTATACAGCAGAAACTAACACAACATTGTAAAGCAATTATACTCCAATAAAGATGTTTAAAAAATAAAACAAAACGAAATGAAGGTACCTTTTACAATGTTATTGTAAATAGAAGAAATACAGATAAGCTCTAACAGGGGAAAAATAATAAATACACACACACACACACACACACACATATATGCACACACACTAACAAGGTACCTATGGACAAGAAAATGAGAAAATGTGACTATGTCATTGAAAACCAGCACATTTATAAGAGCTCCACAATTCTCATAATCAATCCCTGTCACCAAAGAAGACTTCCATCAGATTGAAAGTGAGTATCTGAACGCAAAATATTTTAAGTTTATATAAGGGTGTGCTTCTTGCTCTATTCAAGCTAGCAAATACTTATTGAGGGTCTGCTACTTACTAAACATCCATAATACAATCTCAGTTACATATAACAGTAGCTCATACTACACTTACCATTAGGAGTACAAGTTCATCCTCTGGAACAGGCTCTAGATCGGGAACAGTAAAAGATTCTGGAAACTGTGCTCCATTGGTCAGGGCTTCAGCAGCTTTTATGGTGGTTGAGAAACATTCTAACCAGGCCCACTCATTTGGATTCCACGATGCAGGGTCAGGGAGGCAGTTCTGGTGGTGTGGTGGCACTGGAGGATTACACAGCAGCTGATCCAGATGAAGTCCCACAGCAAGGGAAGCCAGACATTGCATATAGGGGCTGTGAACAAGCTGGTCACCACAAACCACATGAGGCTAAGAGAAAATGCAAGGATATTATGCTGAAGAGCCTCTGCCAAATAATATAAATTAGCCTCCTGCATTCTGAAAGCCTGTAGTCATATTTTAACTTTACTGTTTTTTTTAAGCTTTTTACTTTGAAATAATTTTAGATACATAGAGAGTTGCAGAGATAGTACAGAGAATTCCTATAAACCCTTCACACAACCTTCTGTAATGTTCACATCTTATATAACCATGGTGCGATAATCAAAGCTAAGAACGTAACACTGGTTACAATAATAACTAAACCACAGAACTTTATAGGGTTTCCCACTAATGCTCCTTTTCTTTTATTTTCTTTTTAAAAAATATTTATTTATTTATTGGCTGTGTTGGGACTTAGTTGTAGCGCGTGGGCTCTAGAGGGCCCAGCTTAGTTGCCCCTCAGCATGTGGGATCTTAGTTCCCCAAACAGGGATCGAACCCGCGTCCCCTGCACTGGAAGGCGAATTCTTAACCACTGGACCACCAGGGAAGTCCCTAATGCTCCTCTTCTGCTCCAAGATTCAACCCAGGACACCACACTGCATTTAGCATATTTTTCATTACAGTTTTTCTTGAATTAAAAAAAAAAAGGCAGATAACTGAACCATGGAGACCTGCTCCCTCTCACATTTCCTCCTTTACCAAAAGAACCCTGGTAGCCATCAAAGACAACCTTCTTCCCTGGCCCTCCCTAGATATACTAGAGCAACTCTGTGAGAGACTGAGCGATTCAGTAAAGAAAACCTGGGCAAACCTCAGTGAAATTAACTGGGTGTGGTTAACAGCTGATAAGATTAATGTAGCATGGCAAAAAAAAAAAAAGGAAAAAGGAAAAACCCCAGGTGAGCTCTGCCTAGGAGCAGCATACTGTGACTACTGAGGGCTGAAAGACAAGCTATACAGGATCATGGCCTGGGCAACAAGTCCAAATTCCGTAATTTCCCATTCTAGTATTTAATGACCTTACTTAATTCAACCTTACCTCTTCTACTAAACTTTCCACAAGGATTCACCTGATAAAGTGGACAGGATGTTCACTCTGACGCCCATATCCATTCCCCCTCCCAACTGTGGGAGGGCAAAGCCACACAAAAATAGATATATGGTCAGAAAAGGGAAGATGATATACTCTGAGGTACAGGGATTTAAAGAAGTTTTGGAATGAATAAATAATCTGACATGAATAATAGAAACACTATACAAATTTGAGGGTTATTTAAAAATTTTACTCCCACTAAAATAAAGTAAAAGCAGGCTTAGGATTACTAAACAACTGTTTTAGACATGAATTATCTTCATGTGATTCTGCCCAAACAGCCCCACTTATTTTACTCAGACCTCATACTCTTAAGGGATAAATTCAAAGCTATAATTCCAATTCCAAAGCACCAGTCATCTGTAGATCTGCAAGAACGAGTGTAATCAGTTACCTTTTCATAGGCATACTGCTCCTGAAGCATCACGGGGAGCCGCTCCAGAAATGCTCTCATGCAGGGAGCCATGTTTAATCCCAGAACACCCTGTTGTTTCAGTGCTGTCCTACAGGTTGCTAAAACATGATTGGCAGCAGCCCATTCTGCTGTACAATTCACGACCAAAACATCCTGATGAAAAATAAACCATGCCACATGATATTTGTTTAAATAAAAGAGAGACATTCCATCACCATTCATATATGAGAAATTCCTTCTAGTAATACATTAAACACTTTTGCTTTTTGGACATTTTATGCTATACTTTTAATGCCTATGAACTTCAAAACATCTTAAATTTTGTCTAAGGTAAAAACAAGTGAGTAACTGTAAAATGTGTGAACTACCATGGATTAGCTGATTCTTCTTAAAGAGAATTATTTGCTAGCTCATAGGACTTGTAGGACAAGGTATCTAGTATATTTTAAGAGTCTGACATGACCACAAGGATACTAGAGGAAGTAGTACTCTGCTGAGGGACACACATCTACAAGAGAAGCAGCACTGCTCTGTGGCTCTATGGTTTATTCTATGCAGGCTACTACTGCCTATGGTCTGATTCTATATTTTACTTCTAGTAGGACTGTTCATGCAGGTTTTCAGCTCTATTTTAATATTACCACATATTAACCACATAAATGTAAACCAAAGCAGCACATTGACACTATTCATTAAGGGTATGAAAAGCAATACTGTAAGAGATACTGTCATATCATAGAATTATTTCACAGTAGAGGGCTAGTATTTTTTAGTAGAACATTAAATTTGAAAGCCAAGATATATTCTGTATAGTTGAGTTAAAGGTCTTTGAGGTAGTCCTTCTTTTTGGGGAAAATTCTTTAGATAATTTAGTGCTGTCTCAAAAATCATGGCAGAAAGTAATAAATTCTCTTTATAATTTCCAGTGGAAAGTCATTCAATAATTAAGCATTTTTCCCAAAGTATAGGGTACAGGAGCGTACCAGGTTCTAGTTTTCCTTCTGCCACTAAACAGCTGCATTATCTTGGGCAAGTAATAATCCCTCTGGATATCATTTTTTGCCTCGGTAAAGTGGGATGCTTGGACTAGGATTTTTAAGATACCTTACAGGCTAACAACTTACAACTTGATATGATTGTAAAATTACCTTTGATCTATTTGAGCAAGCAGCTACCCCAACATCTGGAATCCATACTGTGGTCTGAATAGCTCCAGAGCCAATCACAACAGTTTGCAAGACAGAGCCATCCTAAAATGAGATGTATTTATCAATATACACTACTTATCTAGTTAGCCATTATTTACATTTTAAATTTATACTTCATGTTCACAAAAACTTATGGTAAAACCTACACTTTAGGTACATTTGGCAATGCCCAACTGCATACTACTATCCAATTTTCTAGAGCCTTTTCTAAATGATTTTAAAAATACATCATTAAGAAAAAATAAGGGCAGGGGAGCCTTCAAGATGTCAGAGGAGTAAGACGTGGAGATCACCTTCCTCCCCACAAATACATCTACATGTGGAACAACTCCTACAGAACACCTACTGAACACTGACAGAAGACCTCAGACTTCCCCAAGGAAGAAACTCCCCACGTACCTGGGTAGGGCAAAAGAAAAAAGGAAAAACAGAGACAAAAGAATACGGACAGGACCTGCACCTCTGGGAGGGAGCTGTGAAGGAGGAAAAGTTTCCACACACCAGGAAGGCCCTTCACTGGCAGAGATGGGGTGGGTGAGGGGGAAGCTTCGGAGCTGCAGAGGAGGGCGCAGCAACAGGGGTGCAGAGGTCAAAGCGGAGAGATTCCGGCACAGAGGATCGGGGCCGACCAGCACTCACTAGCCTGAAAGGCTCATCTGCTCACCTGCCAGAGCAGGTTGGGGGCTGGGAGCTGAGGCTCGGGCTTCGGAGGTCAGACCCCAGGGAGAGGACTGGGGTTGGCTGCATGAACACAGCCTGAAGGGGGCTAGTGCGTCACAGCTACCCGGGAGAGAGTCCAGGGAAAAGTCTGGACCTGTCTAAGAGGCAAGAGGCCATTGTTTCGGGTGCGCAAGGAGAGGGGATTCAGAGCACTGCCTAGACGAGGAGATGGGTATGAGCTGCAGCTATCAGCGTGGACACCAGGCACAGGCGTGAGACGCTAAGGCTGCTGCTGCAGCCACCAAGAAGCCTGTGTGCAAGCACAGGTCACTATCCACACCTCCCCTCCCAGGAGCCTGTGCAGCCTGCCACTGCCAGGGTCCCGTGATACAGGAACAACTTCCCCAGGAGAACACACGTTGTGCCTCAGGCTGTTGCAATGTCACGCTGGCCTCTGCCGCCGCAGGCTCGCCCCACGTCCGTACCCCTCCATCCCCCCGGCCTGAGTGAGCCAGAGCCCCCTAATCAGCTGCTCCTTTAACCCCATCCTGTCTGGGTGGGGAACAGACGCCCTCAGGCAACCTACATGCAGAGGCGTGGCCAAATCCAAAGCTGAACCCCGGGAGCTGTGCGAACAAAGAAGAGAAAAGGAAATCTCTCCCAGCAGCCTCAGGAGCAGTGGATTAAATCTCCATAATCAACCTGATGTACCCTGAATCTGTGGAATACCTGAATAGACAAGAAATCATCCCAAAATTGAGGCAGTGCACTTTGGGAGCAACTGTAGACTTGGGATTTGCTTTCTGCATCTAATTTGTTTCTGGCTTTATGTTTATCTTAGTTTAGTATTTAGAACTTATTATCATTGGTAGATTTGTTTACTGATTTCGTTGCTCTCTTCCTTATATATATATATAATTTTTTTTTCCTTTTTCTTTTTGTGAGTGTGTATGTGTATGCTTCTTAGGGTAATTTTGTCTGTATAGCTTTGCTTTTGCCATTTGTCCTAGGGTTCTGACTGTCCGTTTTTGTTTTTTTTTTTTAGTATAGTTTTTAGCAATTGTTATCATTGGTAGATTTGTTTTTTGGTTTGCTACCTCTCTTCTTTCTATTTTTTATTACTTTTTAATAATTTTTTTCTATTTTAATAATTTTATTTTATTTATTTATTTTTTCTTTCTTTCTTTTTTTCTCCCTTTTCTTCTCAGCCATGTGGCTGACAGGGTCTTGGTGCTCCGGCCTGGTGTCAAGCCTGAGCCTCTCAGGTGGGACAGCCGAGTTCAGGACATTGGACCACCGGAGACTTCCCAGCCCCATGTAATATCAAATGGTGAAACCTCTCCCAGAGATCTCCATCTCAACGCTAAGACCCAGCTCCACTCAACGACCAGCACGCTCCAGTGCTGGACACCCCATGTCAAACAACTAGCAAGACAGGAACACAAGCCCACCCATTAGCAGAGACACTGCCTAAAATCATACTAACTTCACAGACACCTGAAAACACACCACTGGACATGGTCCTGCCAACCAGAAAGACAAGATCCAGCCCCACCCACCAGGCACCAGTCCCCTCCACCAGGAAGCCTACACAACCCACTGAACCAACGTTAGCCACTGGGGGCAGACACCAAAAAACAACGGGAAATACAAACCTGCAGCCTGCGAAAAGGAGACCCCAAACACAGTAAGTTAAGCAAAATGAGAAGACAGCAAATAGACAGCAGATGAAGGAGCAAGGTAAAACCCCATCAGACCAAACAAATGTAGAGAAAATAGGCAGTCTACCTGAAAAAGAATTCAGAGTAATGATAGTAAAGATGATGCAAAATCTTGGAAACAGAATGGAGAAAATACAAGAAATGTTTAACAAGAAACCAGAAGAACTAAAGAGCAAACAAACAATGATGAACAACACAAAAAATGAAATTAAAAATTCTCCAGAAGTAATCAACAGCAGAATAACTGAGGCAGAAGAACGGATAAGTGACCTGGAAGATAAGAGTGGAAATAACTATGGCAGAGCAGAATACAGAAAAAAGAAAGAAAAGAATTGAGGACAGCCTCAGAGACCTCTGGGACAACATTAAACGCACCAACATTCGAATTCTAGGGGTCCCAGAAGAAGAGAAAAAAAAAGGAACTGAAAAAATATTTGAAGAGATTATAGTTGAAAACTTCCCTAATATGGGAAAGGAAACGATCAAGACCAGGAAGTGCAGAGAGTCCCATACAGGAAAAATCCAAGGAGAAACATGCCAAGACACGTATTAATCAAACCAACAAATATTAAATTCAAAGAAAAAATATTAAAAGCAGCAAGGGAAAAGCAACAACGAACATACAAGGGAATCCCCATTAGGTTAACAGCTGATCTTTCAGCAGAAACTCTACAAGCCAGAAGGGAGTGGCAGGACAAATTTAAAGTGAGGAAAGGGAAACACCGACAGCCAAGATTACTCTACCCAGCAAGGATCTCATTCAGATTTGACGGAGAAATCAAAAACTTTACAGACAACAAAAGTTAAGAGAATTCAGCACCACCAAACCAGCTCTACAACAAATGCTAAAGGAACTTCTCTAGGCAGGAAACACAAGAGAAGGAAAACACCTACAATAACAAACCCAAAACAATTAAGAAAATGGTAATAGGAACGTACATATCAATAATGACTTTAAATGTAAATGGATTAAATGCTCCAACCAAAAGACATAGACTGGCTGAATGGATACAAAAACAAGACCGTATATATGCTGTCTACAAGAGACCCACTTCAGACCTAGGGACACATACAGACTGAAAGGGAGGGGATGGAAAAAGATATTCCATGCAAATGGAAATCAAATGAAAGCTGGAGTAGCAATTCTCATATCAGACAAAACAGACTTTATAAGACTATTACAAGAGACAAAGAAGAGACGAGAGACAAGAAACAAGAGACTATATAATGATCAAGGGATCAATCCAACAGACAAGAGACTACATAATGATCAAGGGATCGATCCAAGAAGAAGATACAACAATTGTAAATATTTATGCACCCAACATAGGAGCACCTCAATACATAAGGCAAATGCTAACAGCCATTAAAGGGAAAATCGACAGTAACACAATAATAGTAGGGGACTTTAATACCCCACTTTCACCAATGGAAAGATCAACCAAAATGAAAATAAATGAGGAAACACAAGCTTTAAATGATACATTAAACAAGAAGGACTTAATTGATATTTTAGGACATTCCATCCAAAAACAGCAGTTTACACTTTCTTCTCAATTGCTCATGGAACACTCTCCAGGAGAGATCATATCGTGGGTCACAAATCAAGCCTTGGTAAATTTAAGAAAATTGAAACCGTATCTAGTATCGTTTCCGACCACAATGCTATGAGACTAGATATCAATCACAGGAAAAAATCTGTAAAAAATACAAACACATGGAGGATAAACAATACACTACTAAATAACCAAGAGATCACTCAAGAAATCAAAGAGGAAATCAAAAAATACCTAGAAACAAATGACAATGAAAACATGATGACCCAAAACCTATGGGATGCAGCAAAAGCAGTTCTAAGAGGGAAGTTTATAGCAATACAATTCTACCTCACGAAACAAGAAAAATCTCAAATAAACAACCTAACCTTACACCTAAAGCAATTAGAGATAGAACAAAAATACCCCATAGTTAGTAGAAGGAAAGAAATCATAAAGATCAGATCAGAAATAAGTGAAAAAGAAATGAAGGAAATGATAGCAAAGATCAATAAAACTAAAAGCTGGTTCTTTGAGAAGATAAACAAAATTGACAAAACATTAGCCAGACTCATCAAGAAAAAAAGGGAGAAGACTCAAATCAATAGAATTAGAAATGAAAAAGGAGAAGTAACAACTTCTGCAAAAATACAAAGGACCATGAGAGATTATTACAAGCAACTACATGCCAATAAAATGGGCAATCTGGAAGAAATGGACAAATTCTTGGAAAAGCACAACGTTCCAAGACTGAACCAGCAAGAGAAAATATAAACAGACCAATCACAAGCACTGAAATTGAAACTGTGATTAAAAATCTTCCAACAAACAAAAGTCCAGGACCAGATGGCTTCACAGGCGAATTCTACCCAACACTTAGAGAAGAGCTAACACCTATCCTTCTCAAACTCTTCCAAAATACAGCAGAGGGAGGAATACTCCCAAACTCTTTCTACAAGGCCACCATCACCCTGATACCAAAAAAAGACAAAGATACCACAAAAAAAGAAAACTACAGGCCAATATCACTGATGAACAAACATGCAAAAATCCTCAACAAACTACTAGCAAACAGAATCCAACAGCACATTAAAAGGATCATACACCATGATCAAGTAGGGTTCATCCCAGGAATGCAAGGATTCTTCAATATACACAAATCAATCAATGTGATAAACCATACTAACAAACTGAAGGATGAAAACCATATGATCATCTCAATAGATGCAGAAAAAGCTTTTGACAAAATTTAACACCCATTTATGATAAAAGCTCTCCAGAAAGTAGGCACAGAGGAAACTTACCTCAACATAATAAAGGCTATATGTGACAAACGCACAGCCAACATCATTCTCAGTGGTGAAAACTGAAATTATTTCCACTAAGATCAGGAACAAGAAAAGTTACCCACCCTCACCACTATTATTCAACATAGTTTTGGAAGTTTTAGCCACAGCAATCGGAGAAGAAGAAGAAATAAAAGGAATGCAAATCAGAAAAGAAGAAGTAAAATTGTCACTGTTTGAAGATGGCATGATACTATACATAGAGAATCCTAAAGATGCTACCAGAAAACTACTAAAACTAATCAGTGAATTTGGTAAAGTAGCAGGATACAAAAGTAATGCACAGAAATCTCTTGCATTCCTATAGACTGATGATGAAAAATCTGAAAGAGAAATTAAGGAAACACTCCCATTTTACCACTGCAACAAAAAGAATAAAATACCTAGGAATAAACCTACCTAAGGAGAAAAAAAGACCTGTATGCAGAAAACTACAAGACACTGATGAAAGAAATTAAAGATGATACAAACAGATGGAGAGACATACCATCTTCTTGGATTGGAAGAATCAACATTGTGAAAATGACTCTACTACCCAAAGCAATCTACAGATTCACTGCAATCCCTATCAAACCATCAATGGCATTTCTCACAGAACTAAAACAAAAAATTTCACAATTTGTATGGAAACACAAAAGACCCCAAATAGCCAAAGCAATCTTGAGAAAGAAAAACAGAGCTGGAGGAATTAGGCTCCCTGACTTCAGACTATACTACAAAGCTACAGTAATCAAGACAGTATGGTACTGGCACAAAAACAGAAATATAGATCAATGGAACAGGAGAGCCCAGAGATAAACCCAGGCACATATGGTCACCTTATTTTTCATAAAGGAGGCAAGAATATACAACAGAGAAAAGACAGCCTCTTCAATAAGTGGTGCTGGGAAAACTGGACAGCTACATGTAAAAGAATGAAATTAGAACACTCCCTAACACCATACACAAAAATAAACCCAAAATGGATTAAAGACCTAAATGTAAGGCCAGACACTATAAAACTCTTAAGAGGAAAACACAGGCAGAACACTCCATGACATAAATCACAGCAAGATCCTTTCTGGCCCACCTCCTAGAGAAATGGAAATAAAAACAAAAATAAACAAATGGGACCTAATGAAACTTAAAAGCTTTTATACAGCCAAGGAAACCATAAACAAGACCAAAAGACAACCTCAGAATGGGAGAAAATATTTGCAAATGAAGCAACTGACAAAGGATTAATCTCCAAAATATACAAGTAGTTCATGCAGCTCAATATCAAAAAAATCAATCAACCCTCTCCAAAAATGGGCAGAAGACCTAAATAGACATTTCTCCAAAGAAGATAAACACATTGCCAACAAACACATGAAAGGATGCTCAACATCACTAATCATTAGAGAAATGCAAATCAAAACTACCATGAGGTACCACCTCACACCAGTCAGAATGGTCATCATCAAAAAATCTAGAAACAATAAATGCTGGAGAGAGTGTGGAGAAAAGGGAACACTCTTGCACTGTTGGTGGGAATGTAAATTGATAGAGCCACTATGGAGAACAGTATTGAGGTTCCTTAAAAAACTAAAAATAGAACTACCATCCGACCCAGCAATCTCACTACTGGCATATACCCTGAGAAAACCATAACGCAAAAAGAGTCATGTACCACTATGTTCATTGCAGCACTATTTACAATAGGCAGGATGTGGAAGCAACCTAAGTATCCATCAACAGATGAATGGATAAAGAAGATGTGGCACATATATACAATGGAATATTACTCATTATTAAAAAGAAATGAAATTGAGTTATTTGTAGTGAGTTGGATGGGCCTAGAGACTGTCATAGAAAATGAAATAAGTCAAAAAGAGAAAAACAAATACCATATGCTAACATATATATATGGAACCAAAAAAAAAAAGGTCATGAAGAACCTCGGGGCAAGATGGGAATAAAGACGCAGACCTACTAGAGAATGGACTTCCGGGGTGGGGGAAGGGTAAGCTGGGACAAAGTGAGAGAGTGGTAGTGTATATATGGGCATATATACACCACCAAATGTAAGACAGCTAGCTAGTGGGAATCAGTCGCATAGCACAGGGAGCTCAGCTCGGTGCTTTGTGACCAGCTAGAAGGGTGGGATAGGGAGGGTGGGAGGGAGATGGAAGAGGGAGGAGATACGGGGATACATTTATATGTATAGCTGATTCACTTTGTTATACAGCAGAAACTAACACACCATTGTAAAGCAATTATACTCCAATAAAGATATTAAAAAAAGAAAAAAATTAAAGGGCAGAGAACTCTGAAAGGGGTTTCTTCAATATTCAAGATATTATTACACAAAATATTCCTAGGATTAGTTGGGTTAACTTTTATCACATATAAGTTAATATAAAAACATTTCTTAAGATAAAAATAACATCTATACTCTTACCCTTAAAGACCAAATGTTCATGAGGCCACCTAAACCACCAGACACCAGGGCCAACCCATCAGAACTAAAGGCAACGGTCCGGACAGGGGTGATGTGTCCTCGCAATTGATAAACACACTTGGCTCCGACTGATTTCCTATATCCATCCTGCAATTCATTTTTATTTTTAACAAATATTGAAAAATAAAACAATTTATAGATTCAAGATTTACAATTCATTCTTGGAAATTTTATATTTCAGTATAAAATTGGGGAGGAGGGAAGGACAACTCTCTCATAAGGACTAGCCTGATGGAGAAAATAATAAGATATCAATCTGGTTCTCCTTTGCTGATGCTGTTTCATCTTTTTTGATACACTTCTAAGCTAGTTCTCTACTCTTCAAACGGGAAGAAATGACTACATTTAAGTTCCAATTATCCCTCAGAGATAGGAAAATTCTAACGTCTACCTTTTAATGAGTGTTTTAATTTTTAAATTTCACTTCATGTAATTTTCACTTTTAGCCTCTAACATTTGTGAATTGCACATGCTGGTGCTATACAAACAAGTTCCTCTTTCTGTTGGCTTATGGGTCTGTCTGTCCCATGGTATCTAATCTCATGTTTGCTCTGCAGGTTTTAGGAATGAAATAGGTAGGCCTGTCTAAAGGGCTACTCTTTAGCACAGAGAGCAAATCAGATTTATCTCTAGTGCTCCTACCTCTGCTTCTGTGATATTTTCCTCCCATTAGTGAGCTATCTACTCCTCCCTCCTCACCCCTTTCTCCCTGCCTTTAAGCTCCCTCTTCCTTTTAGTTATGAGACAGCATAATACCAGATATACTCATTTACCCAAAAATGACATAATGTATTTGTATAATGAACAAAAGAGAAAGCAACAGAGGTTGCAAACTGGCAACTCAGGGATACAATTCAACCGGCCAACCAGGGTTTTAAAGAATTTCAAGTCAGATGCCAATGTTTAATATTGGGAGATTTTACTTAAAACACTGAATTTTTGGTTTCCAACAACAAAAAATTTGACAATCTGGTAGCAATAGGCTCTCATTTCTGGAGGGTGGCAATCTCCTCTGTGGCAACTATGCCCTTTATATGAAGCATGTGCACTCCTGTGTGTGTGTGTGTGTTTGTGTGTGTGTGTGTGTTTTACCTTCTCCACAGCTTTGTGAATGAATTTATGTTACTTACCAAATGGCTCTGTGAGCATCTACCATAATTTTTTTTTTGGCCATGCCACGCGTCTTGTGGGATCTTAGTTCCTCGACCAGGGATTGAAGCCAGGGCCACAGCAGTGAAAGCACTGAGTCCTAACCACTGGACTGCCAGGGAATTCCCTGTCTACTGTAAATTTTTAACCTCTGTTTAAGGTAAAGGAATGGTTCTTCATAGGTGGAATTCTGGTATCAGTAGGAGATACTTTGAATAGGAGTGCTCCCGTGGTGTTCCTGCTTCACTGTACCAAAAACTTTAGCTTAGGACTCACCTATTGGTGGTGTTGATTATATACCATAAACGATCACCGCTCCATATTTATTGAACATCTCACCTTAACAAGCAATTATGGTACCTCTGACTTATAAAAAATTAGGCTAATTCAGAGAGCACACAAAGTATGACAATTATTCACGTTTCCCTAATGGCTCTTGACATTTGAGATACCGAGTAGGAGTATTACTTGATAACATATACTATCTGTGGTTTCAAATAAAGTCTTGAAAAACACCAGAATATTTACCTGGCAATTTGATTCCTGGTCCCACCATCCTTCTGAACTAGTCACACTGGTCTGTGTGGTATCTTGTGGAATACGCCAAACACATACTAAGCCACTCTGACAGCCACTTAAAAAATTTGATCACATAAAACCAAAACGTGTCAATATGCAGAAGTAAAAATATTCTCAAAGAGCAATCAATTAAGACATGATAGAACTACTACAGTATATTTTAAAAATTTATTTGTAGTAGTTATGCTATAATCTTTCACAAGAAATACAAGTAGGATCTATATTCTAACAATATCACACACGGTTAAGGAGATGGCATATCTTTGGATTATATATCCCAAGCTTCACATTGGAAAACTTCTTTATTTCCCTAAGGTGATCTTATGGTATTACACATTATAAGAACAGTAACTGGCAGTAAACTGTTTAAGTTTATTGAGAAGCCACACTTAATGCAAGTAACAGTCTATACTAATATAAAAATTAAGACACACACAGACACACAAATTTACAACATACCTGGCCATTAGTAAATGCAACTTGGATCCTTTCCCTGGAAGGCTGCACCAAGCAATGCCATTTACAATAGATGGATGGCAGAGTGAATGTAGACAGCGCCAGCATCCTGCAACAGGCCCCCAGAGTTTCACATTTTCTTCTTTGGCACATGTCATAAGAATATGACCTGTTGGGTCCCACTTCATACTAATAAGAGTATCCTTAAAATGGTAGAGGTAGAAAAAAAATCATAGTAATGCTTCCTTCACAAATACTTTAAACTTAATAATTTATGACCTATACTTCTATCACTCAATTATTTTGAAATCAACATTTTATGCAAATTAGATACTGGCATATTATTTCCAATCACTAGACCAACTCACCCTTTAATATAGTCTGCACTATATATATTTGCTGCAGTCAAAGCTCAATAAACGTTAGCTGGATGAATGAATTATGAAATTCTGATTCAGAAGATATGTGATCTTTCATCACCATTTTTAAAGTTATTTTTATGGACTACTGATCATTAAAATATGAAAAACAAGAGAGTTTTAAAAAAAAGCATCTCTTACACCAAAAACAGCTAATACTATGAGAATCTGGGACATGTCTTGTGTTTATATGGTTGTCATCATTGGGTTCTTCTGACTTCGTTTTTTTTGCCCTCCTTCACACCTTCCAGCTCCTGGCTTCATGCATTTATGTTACTTGCCTAGATGGCCCCATAAGCATCTGAACTGACAACCTCTGTTTAAGGCAAAGGAATCATTCTTCATAGATGGAATTTCTAGCATTAGTGGGAGGTACTCTGACAGGGGGTGTTCCAAGGGTAATCCTATTTCACTGTTTTGGTTTTACCCCTTTCTTAGTTCAATGGCTTTCTTACACAGACTTTTCCATTTACATACATGGTCCAAAGACTTTGTATAACAATAGAATATTAAATCATAAGTGACTGATATAAAAAAGTTCTTTGAGAAACTAGTATCAAGCAATACTACAGTATAAAACAAGAAAAAGCAACCATCAGGTAAACATGCTTTACCTTATGTGCATCAATTAGAACAATGCCTCCTTTCTCAAGCAGTTCCTTTGTTCCCAATAACAATTTTCCATCAAAATATCCCACTGCAAATGGTCTGTCTTCACTGAACCAAGCAATGCAAGTTACAGACACTAACATGATAGAACAAAATAAAAATTTTAAAAAGAAAATAAGAGAGACTTATTTGTCATTGTCTCCCTTAAAAGACAGAGACTTTGCAACAAATATATACCTCTACAACCACTGCAAGTAAGTTTACAAACATCTCTTTAACACATTTAGACAAAATGTAAGCTTACAGCTGGGATTCCATGTAACCCACTTTAAAAGTGTTATTTGTAAATGACGAGGAGTACCTCATTTTTTAACCTTTCATTCTTTTGAAGTGGTTACTGAAAAACAGAGACAGGGCTTCCCTGGTGGTGCAGTGGTTGAGAGTCCGCCTGCCGATGCAGGGGACACGGGTTCGTGCCCCAGTCCAGGAAGATCCCACATGCCACGGAGCGGCTGGGCCTGTGAGCCATGGCCACTGAGCCTGCACGTCCGGAGCCTGTGCTCCGCAACGGGAGAGGCCACAACAGTGAGAGGCCCGCGTACAAAAAAAAAAAAGAAAAACAGAGACAAAAACTGAATTTCCTTGCTGATTTTAAGTCACTGTATAAGGTTCTTTCCTTTTGGACCAGAATCTACCATGAAACTGAGAAGTGAAATAATCCAACTCTTAGAAAAAAAAATTTCCTTTCCCTTCTTTTGCTTAATATTGCCTATTCAGTGTGTTTCAATATTCTAACAAACATGTTATATTCTAACAAGCTATATTCATACTTGTTTCTTTAAGTATATGTAACACTGGAAGGCTACAAAAGAAGTAAAAAACAGTATCTGTGGGAGTAGAATGGGGACATGGGAGCTGAGCAGATGTGAGAAAGACTTTTTACTGTATGCCTTTTTATTTATTTATTTTTTTGCTGCACCATGCAGCGTGTGGGATCTTAATTCCCTGACCAGGGATCAAACCCGTGCCCCCTGCAGTGGAAGCGTGGAGTCCTAACCACTGAACCGCCAGGGAATTCCCTACTGTATACCTTTTTAAACTTAAAATTTTTTGAACCCTATGATGGTATTATCTATTTAAAAAAGAACTGGGTAAGAAAATGGCAGCCACCAGGAGGGCTCAGGTCAGTGTGTACTCCCCAGAACTGCTGCTGCCCGTGTCTTTGTCCCCACAATGAGCCACAGCCACCCCCCGCCTCTGCAGGAGACCCTACAATACTATCAGACCAGGGCTATGGACCTTGAAGAAAGCAAATGAATATTGACTTGTAGTGATGGAGATGACATGTTTCTGGAGGATCCCCAGTATTCGCAGAAGACAGAAACTGAGAGTAATGACATTAGCATTACTCTGTGAATAAAAAGGAGCCGCGGGCTATCAGGGGAGCAAAGGGATTGCTAACTGGGCAGTGCACCCTTCATGCTGAGAGAGAAGAGAAGAGAGGGTGAGCTTTCCTCTCAGACATCTGAGAAGCAAGCGTGCTGTCCTCCAGGCCTCGAAACTGCATGGCTGTGGCTGGGATCTTCGAGATATCCTACTCCCCGAAAACATATAATAAAAACGATCTAGTAAGATGACTAGCCATCCAAAAGGAAGATAGTGAGAAAATAAGTAAAAGTAGGCTTCCTGCTATGACTTCTTAAATCAGGAACTTCCCTCCCCTTCTCCTCTTCCCCCCATTTCCTTAATTTTACCCATTTGTTAACAATTTCATCTCCATCAATGATTATTATCTTTTTTCCTCTTGGACATTCTTAACTTTCTAGAGAGACCTAGAGCCCACTAGAAGTGTTGAGACACTTGCACAAAGGATAAATGACTAACTTAGATCTTATTTTGGCAGTGATGTGTGGTAGGGGGTGACAAAGAAATATCTTTCAACTTAGTAACTAACTAAAATGAAATACCAACTGAACGATTTAGAAAACAAAACCAAAAGTAATATTTACTCAGCATATGCCAAAAAAGTAAATCTATTTGACTGGGGGGAACACTTTCTCAACCAGACACAATTCCAGTCACTTACCATCCTTTCGATAGCAATGCTCCAATTCTCGACGGTGCATGGTGGATACATCAACAACTTCAATCAGTCCTAGAGATCCATCCATCCGTCCCACCAACAATAATTCTGGAGATTCTCCTGACCAGGCTAAGGATGGACCCTCTTCTGGCCAAGCCAGGGCAGATACCCAGTGAGGCTGAATATCTACTAACCCTTTTCCTCCTAAAGAGGGAGAAAATGTTAACTAGTTGTCACTTAATTCTTAAAAACAATAACAAGAACAAAAATACGTACTATTTAATTTAATACACTCAAAGCAGTCCCCAATTTCATAATAGCCTACTAATGAATAAGACTGCAAGGCAAGATCCTTCATTTATATACTACATATTGATTATCAAATTCATAGCTTTTCTGTAACTATTAATATGACAAAAATGATCGCTTTATAGGAGAAAGAATAAAGGAAAATAATCAACATACAAATGTCAAACACTTAAGTCCTTTCCTAATAATTACTGAAAACCAAATTAATATACAAAATTTACCTATAGTTAAGGCTAGCTGTTCCTTCAAATGTACGAAATAGAACAGCTATTACCCAAACATGCAAAAGCAAACAAAAGTGCTGGTAAGCCCAAGATTACAATAATAATTTTTACTTTCCAGAGAGGTTATTAAAAATTAACAAGAGTTTGTCCCTGTGAAACAGATAAAATTAATAGAAATATTTCAGGTGATTCAAAAGAATACATAGCTAAAAATGCAGTGATTGCTACTTCTCCTCAAATCCTACCCTGAATGCTGAGTGGTACATAGAAAGAATTTTTAGTTTACAACTACCAGGTTAATTGAAACTCCTAGAAGGAAAAGTCAGGAAATGAACACTTTCTCTTTAATTTAAACCATACTATGCATAGATTTTCACAGTTGATGAACAGATTGTGAGATTCAAGGTGAAGGGAAGCCAATATTTGGACTTAGAAGGCTAAGAGAAAGGCTTTTTTTAAAAAAAAAGTAGCTTCAGTAGTTTACTAGTATTTATGTGACTCTTACCATTAACTTGCCAGATATTCACCATCTTTTCCAAAGCCCCAGCTAGATATTTGCCACTGATACTCCAGGAAACAGGTGAGAAACTTGGATCACTAGGTGATCCCAGGCTTTCCTCAGCATCACCTTCCCTAGAATATAACAGATATGTATGGAATTCTAATCCCCATCATCACAAAGTAAACTAAATCCTAAACCTTAAAATAAGTGTTTTATATAGACTATAGTACATAAAGGCAGATCAAAAGCTTTTACATTTCAAAAGCCTGGCTAGCAGTATTTGACAATCACATAATTGCTAGTGTTTGTCATAATGTGAAAAATGTAGAATTACAAAAGAGTAATACTTAGACAACTGATCATTTAATGTAGTACATAATTTGTCAACAAAAGTATTCTGATTCCATATGGGTTATACATATGGTTATTACTCAGAGCACACTGACTCTTGTTTGCCTAATAGCTAGGGAAGTTTTATAGCTAGCTATAAAAATATAAAAGATGCTACACAAAAAATATCATTACCCTAATTCCTAAATAATCCTTGAAGAATGATGGAAAATTAGCCTACTGTTTTATAGAATTGAACATTTATAATGCTGGCATAGTAGACCTTGATTTAATTTTGAGTAAGCTGACAGATATTGACAGTTAGTATTTTTATTTTCTAAATTACTATCTTGCAAATTTAAAAAAAAAAAACACCGGAGACTGTTCTAAGAGAAAAAGTTGTAAAAAATTTTAGTGACAATTTGAGTACACTAACACAACCAAGATGAAGCATGTTTAGGATTGTCTTTTTTTTTTTTTTTTTTTTTTTGCGGTACGCGGGGCTCTCACTGCTGTGGCCTCTCCCGTTGCGGAGCACAGGCTCCGGACGCGCAGGCTCAGCGGCCATGGCTCACGGGCCCAGCCGCTCCGCGGCATGTGGGATCTTCCCAGACCGAGGCATGAACCCGTGTCCCCTGCATCGGCAGGCGGACTCTCAACCACTGCGCCACCAGGGAAGCCCAGGATTGTCTTATTTTTAAATGTTACCCAAGAGAGCTAATGTCAGTACTCACAATCTGTTGAACACACAGGTCTGTTGCAGTGAATACTGCTTCTTGGTGACATTCCACACCCGGATGGTGCCATCATTGCCACTTGTAGCCAAGAGTCCTTTTTTATTACACCAAACACAAGTCATTACCTAGAAAAGATTAAAAGTCCAGCAATATTTGAGCAAGTTTTAATTCAAATGATTCTATAATTTGAAAGAGTTCTATCAAATTAAAAAAAAATCTACCATGAAATTGTAAAAGAAAAGTATCCATGTTATAAAACAACATGCACAGTCTTCATTCGTTTCTAACCGGCTTGTAAATATACACCTATTTGAAGTATAGCTTTAAAGTCCTATGCCCAAACTCATCTGAGTTATCTTAGACCTGTTCACAATCTTTACTAGACATGCTTATTTAATTAAAAAACATTTATTTAATTCAATAAAATGGAAATATTCAGCATGTTCTATAAAACTAATTACACAGACTAAGAAATGATTAAATTGGTAAAATAGGGGTCAGTCTTCATTTCCTAAACTGCCCTTGTCACTGCTCAGGAGCCCAGTGGGCTCCTAAAAACTAAACTAAAACAGGGAGACCAATTGCTTCTTTTCCTGCATGTATAAACCCTCATCTTTTGTGAGGCTATACCTTTGGTTTTCTTCTCATCTCCCATCTGATTTTCCCATTTGTATAATATTATATCATATAGTATACAACACACACATGTAGAGAAAGGAGAGTTGGTAACTACCAGACAAATAACTGATAATTTAGCTTGTGTGTGTGTGAGTATGTAAGAGAGAGACAGAAAGAGAGAGACACACACCCATGATCTGAACTTTAAGCTCTTGGAGAAGAGGAGAAACTATTTTATCTTACATAAAGTGATCGACACACTTGGGGGTCAAAATACATACTCTGTTTTGATGAGCCTCCAACTTGATAAAGGAGCATTTTCTGAGATCTCCTCCCATATCAGCGAGTGTCTGTGGAGTAGTTTGGTTGTCGCGGTCATGTGCAGCAAGAGTGCGCACAAGCTGTTGAGCAGCCCATTGCCTATGCTGTGAGGATAGCCTGGAGGAGAGGCAGCAGGCTGCCAAGGCGTTAGCCAGCTCCAGAGGGCCTACAGCAGAAGGATCATAGGAAGGATGGGCATACAATTGGGCAGTTAAACCTGCTTAAACAAAACAATGAAATGATGCCCAGGTGAGAGCTGGTGGTGGTGAACAAACAAAAATGGGTTAAACTATCTTTTAAGAATTAGCACTTTTTCAAGCAATCATTTCACTAAGATATGCATACAAGGTATAAAGCATTTATCTCACATCAAATTCTATATTAAATCTGATTCACTGCAAATGGACATTTATATACACTAATCAATAGTCTTTGCTCTAAGGATACACCGACTGAGAATGCAGCAGAAATCATTTTAAAGCCAGGGCAGAGGAAGCATGCCCTGAAGAATAAGAGTTTGGCTTTTGCTTTTCAAAAGTGATCTTAGGGACTTCCCTGGTGGCGCAGTGGTTAAGAATCTGCCTGCCAATGCAGGGGATATGGGTTCGAGCCCTGGTCCGGGAAGATCCCACATGCCATGGAGCAACTAAGTCCATGCGCCACAACTACTGAGCTTGCGCTCTAGAGCCTGTGAGCCACAACTACTGAGCCCGCGAGCCACAACTACTGAAGGCCGTGCACCTAGAGCCCGTGCTCTGCAACAAGAGAAGCCACCACAATGAGAAGCCCCTGCACCGCAACGAAGACTAGCCCCCGCGTGCAGCAACTAGAGAAAGTCTGCACAGCAACGAAGACCCGGTCCAGCCAAAAATAAATAAATGAAAAATAAATAATTTTTTAAAAAAGTGATCTTAATAGCTAGTCAAGGGAATGCACTGATAGATCCAAAAGCCCATATCTCTTGGCCAAATGGTCCTGATGAAGAGAAGGGTAAGTACTGTGTTTAAGTAGTCCCTTCAAATTGTATCATCTTAAGACAAAGAAAAAAATAGCACTACTTTATATAAATTATATTCAGGAAGCCTACCAGGATTATTATCTATGGTGACCCAAACCATAATCTAATAAAATAATCTAATCAAACCAAGACTTATTTGGTACATTTTCTAATATTTGTTTCCAGGCACAATGAAAAAGTATCCATGCACTTTTCTTATGATCTAACTTAATAAGTATACATGATGTTATGTAATTCATCACATACAACAATGCAAAAACATATTTTTAAAAACATATCAAATTGATTAAAAGACTGTATATTTAAATCGTATGAAACTTACCTTTCTTTTCAACTTCTGATTTATCATAATTAGGTCTCAGTTTGGCCCCTTTGTCTGCTAGTAATGCCACAAGGGCCTGAGTTACAACAAAATTTGGGGAGGTTACAAGCTTATTCTCTTCAGCAATTCCTCGGAGAAAGCTAGGTAGAAACTTTCGCTGAATTGGATCATCGACCGTGGTAAGATTTACCCCTGTTGCAGCAGAAATCAAGTTCTGAAGAGGCAATCAGAACAAACAGGTTTAATCTTTACATATAATTTTGGAACAAAAAGAAGATTTTATCTCAAAAGGTTCTTTAAGAATTGGCTAGAAATAAGCAATGCAATAAGTAAAGCACTGAAAACTATCCTACCTGTGTACACAACTGCACCAGGAGTTTTGCAGCACTAGGAGTGTTTGATGCTAGACATCCCACTGCTGTGCTCAGATAGGCCAGGCAAGAAATGGGCTTGTTGGCCTTGCTGTGCCCACCTCGTGAGCGTTCTGAAGTGCTTGCCATGGCGGAAGGGCTGGTGGAGAGGCCAGCTCTCCCTGCTGCAGCCAAGCACATTAATCGAACCAACGTTCGGATATCTGTAAGTCCCAGAGATTCAAGACCAGCAGCCAGGCTACAACTGGAACCACTGCCAGGAAAGGAAAACACTTTAGATGCATAAAGAAAATAAATTTAAGGGACCATCTGGAGCCCCACATATCATCCACAGCACCAACAACCAAAATAAAAGGCAAGCTGCACTATCACTAGTCATACAAGTCCTTAGACATGTCCAAAAATATTATGTAAGCTGGAAACTGCTCTGAAACTTTTTTATTTTAATAAATACTGACATACTTAAGTATACCTGAATTACCAAAGTATAACTTACAGAAATGTTTACAAATCATGAATTTTTACAAACTGAACAAACCTATGTAACCACCTTCCAGATCAAGAAACAGAACATTACCAATACCCCAGAAGACTGCTTGGGCCCTTCTCAGTCTCTAGGCCTTCAAAAGTAACCACTATTCCAACTTTTTAAGGCCATAAACCAGTTTTGCCTGTTTCTGAACTTCATATAAATAGAATGATAAAGTATGTATTCTCTTCTGTCTGGCTGCTTTTACTCAGCATTATGCTTGTAAGATTCATCCACGTTGTTGCATTACAGCAGCAGTTATTCCTTTTCATTGACACAGAGGCATACTGTGGAGATGTTCGGGTTCAGTTCCAGACCATCACAATAAAATGAATATTGCAATAAAGAAAGTCACACAAGTATTTTTGGTTTCCCAGTGCATATAAAAGTCATGTTTACACTACACTGTAGTCTGTTAAGTGTGCAACAGCATTAAGCCTAAAAGAACAATGTACAGGGACTTCCCTGGTGGTGCAGTGGTTAAGAATCCACCTGCCAATGCAGGGGACACGGATTTGAGCCCTGGTCCGGGAAGATCCCACAAGCCGTGGAGCAACTAAGCTCCTGTGCCACAACTACTGAGCTTGCGCTCTAGAGCCCGCGAGCCACAACTACTGAGCCCGTGTGCCACAACTACTGAAGCTCGCAAGCCTATAGTCCGTGCTCCGCAACGAGAAGCCACCGCAAGGAGAAGCTCGCGCACCGCAACGAAGAGTAGCCCCCGCTCGTTGCAACTAGAGAAAGCCCGCACGCAGGCAACGAAGACCAAACGCAGCCAAAAATAAATAAACTTATTTTTTAAAAAAGAACAATGTACATACCTTAATTTAAAAATAATGTTAACCACCATCTGAGCCGTCAGAAATCTTTTTGTAATAGTAACATCAAAGATCACTGATCACAGATCACCATGACAAATAATAATGGAAAAGCTTGAAATATTGCAAGAATTACTAAAATGTGACATAGAGACGTGAAGTGAGCAAATGTTGTTGGAAAAATGGTGCCAATAGACTTGCTCAACACAGGGTTGCCACAAACCTTCAATTCGTAAAAAAAAAAATGTAATATCTGCGAAGCACAATAAAAAAAGATATGCCCGTATAAATGAAATTAAGCACAATTCATTTATCCATACAGATGAGAGCATGGGGCTATTATGAATAGTACTGCTATAAATGTTCTTGCTTATGTCTTTGGGTGCACATATGTAAGCATTTCTGTTGGATATATACCCAGAAGTGTTTTTCTGGGTCACAGAGTATGCTAATATTCACCTTTAGTTGGTACCATCAAAGAGTCTTCCAAAGTAACTGTCTCAAGTTATTTTCTCACCAACAGTGTATGAGAGTTCTAAGTGTTCCACACCGTCATGATCACTTTTTTCCCCCCAGTCTTTTAAATTTTAGCCATTCTGATGGGTGTGTAGTAGTATCTCATGGGGTTTTCATTTTCATTTCTCTGAAGACTAATGTGACTGAACATCTCATTGTTCATGTTTATTGGCCACTTTGAGAGCCTCTTTTGTCATTATGTCCATTTTTCTTTTGGGTTGTCTGTCTTTCTCTTACTGGTTTATAAGAATTCTTTACATATTTTGTTGGTTATATGCATTGCTAAGATCATCTCCCATTCAGTGTTTTTTTTTTTCCCTTTAACTTTTTTGCCTTTTTACTTCCTAAATGACTTGCTAAACAGAAGTTCTTTTTTAATGTAGTCCAATTTATCAATTGTTTTCCTTAAAGTGAATGTCTTTTGTGACTTGCTTAAGAAATCTCTGGTTGTTCCAGTATCAAGAATAAAATCTTCCTCTGTTATCTTATAGAAACTTTATTGATTTACATTTCACATTTAGACCTAAGAGCCACTTGGAAATATACTTGCTTTATATAGTTTGAGGTTGGGGCCAAGACTCATTTTTTTTCCTTAAGTGAATAAACCATCTGACCTAGCCCAAGTTACGGAAAAGACCATCCTTTCCTCACTGCTCTGTAATGTAAGCACTGTCATAAATCAAATGTTTATCTACACGTGTGAGTCAGTTTCTGAACTTCATTTTCCACAGTCCGAACTGTCTAGTCTTAAGCCAACCCCATACAGTCTCATCTAAGTATTTTTTTAAATATCCATTTTTTTTTAATTTGTTTATTTATTTTTGGCTGTGTTGGGTCTTCGTTGTGGCGCTCAGGCTTTCTCTAGTTGCGGCGAGCGGGGGCTACTCTTCGTTGTGGTGCACGGGCTTCTCATTGCGGTGGTTTCTTGTGTTGCGGAGCATGGGCTCTAGGTGCGCAGGCTTCAGTAGCTGTGGCTTGTGGGCTCTAGAGCGCAGGCTCAGTAGTTGTGGTTCATGGGCTCTAGAGCGCAGGCTCAGTAGTTGCGGTTCACGGGCTCTAGAGCGCAGGCTCAGTAGTTGTGGCGCACGGGCTTAGTTGCTCCGCGGCATGTGGGATCTTCCTGGACCAGGGCTCGAACCCATGTCCCCTGCATTGGCAGGTGGATTCTTAACCACTGTGCCACCAGGGAAGTCCTCATCTAAACTTTGAGTTCTTCTTTCAGGGTCCTTCTTTCTTCATGATTTACTGTTAAATACCCCTACTTAATCATTTCCTAAATGGATGTCTTTTAGGTATTCTTGGCACTCTTCCCTTTTTTAACATTATGCTCCACAGTATGAGCATAGCAAGAGTCTCCATGATGGAATATACAGGCTGACTTAGCTACACAGTTGGTAAACTCTGCAAAAAACTCACTCGACCTTTTAGTTTTACCCTACACCAAATGGATCACCAGCCTTGGTTTCCCATTTCAGATAATAAAATAAAATTTTCCGTTTACTCAGTTACTATAACGGCAATATTTTCTACCTAATAAGAGCTAAGCATTAACTGAATGACTGACTGACTGACTGAATTAATGAATGAATGAATAATAATGATGACTATGTCTAACTTCTTTCATTCAACAGTAGCTATTCAAGTTTCTAAAACTTCTATCCTCCCAAACAATACCAGACTCCTGTCTAATACATACTAGAAACTAAGTTAACATCTTGTGACACAAAATAACACTTACCTGACTGAGAGAAGAGACAGAGCTCTCATGACCATGGTTCTGGCCAGAAGAACCTGAGCAGCAGCAGTCACTCTCCTTAAAGCCACCACCCGGTCATGAGGGTTTGCTAAGGCAGCTGCCTGTTCACCTAATGTTATTCTCCCGGAGGAACTCTTTTCTACAGAGCCATGGCAACCTGAAAAAAATAACATTTTGCTTAGTTTATAAGAAGGTAAGAAAAAAAATAGCCGGACTACTGAAAAAATTTTCCATTCTACCTAGGTTCTAGGCTACCAGGAAATAAAGCAAATCAATGTGTTTTGCTCATCTGGAACTTTGTTATACAGAAAATTGCTTGGGAAAAATGGACATTTCTAAGTCAATAATCTATTATAGGAAAAATATGATTCTTAAATTTTTTTGGTTTTATTTATCTTTGCTCATGTATCACTTCTACTGCTATTAACAAATATAGTAAAGATATAGTTTTTAAAATATGCTTTGAGTACACATAAAGGGCTGAGTCACCAGTACTGCGCCAATTCTTTATTTAGTATTCCATACAGCAAAAAGTTACCATACCCTTGCACCGAAATTAAAAAATACTGCAAAATGGTTTTTATTCATTCCCAGGTTTCTCTTAACACAAAGTTTAAAACAAACAAAAGACCCCCTACATTTTATAAATTTTCTTTTTATCACTTCAATATTTTATAAAAAGAAAATATCAGAAACTTAATATTATACTAGACCTTCAAAACATTAGAATAACTGGCTAAAGATACTTGATGGGATAGGAAATGTTGAACCCTTACTATTATTAACCTTTACCTTATTATTATTATTATTTACTTTTCTAAGAAGCAAATTAATATAGACTCTATAAAATCCATGCCAATCAGCATTTCAAGTTTACCTATTTGCATCAGAGTCTCTTCCATACTGTTGGTCGCTGTTACCATTGCTACTGATGCTCCCAATGGATCACTGTCAGGGAACTGGACTGGTTCTGGTACAATGCGGCGGTCGTTTAAACCAAGTGGTCCAGCGAGTAATTCAAACTCTTCTTCACCCGTTAGCTTTTCCTCTTCATCAACATCCAACATGTCCCAGTCTTCTGGAATTTAAATAAAGAAGTGTATGGTATGTGAATATAAACATGAAATAACTCTGCTGGCAATGGTTATTGTGAGATATGTCTAAAATGCAGATGGACTGAAAGCCGAGCGCCTACAAAGTGAACTACGGCACCATCTCCTGGTGACCCAACCAAACTGCACTCCTGAGTTAGAGTGAGACTAAGGGAAAGGGAGGCAGAGCAGTCAAATCCATTTAAACCAAAAGCACATGTTACAGTTGGTAATGGAGGTTTCAACTAATAAAAAATATTGTTATGGGGCCAACAAAAAGTTCTTGACCCTGTCCATAATCATTAGGAAATGAGTTACTTCAAACAAATGAATGCTCCAGATAAACTGACGCTCACTTCAATTTTTTATCTTTTACTTTCCTCAATTAGGATGGAAGTTCAAAATGTACTACATACTTAACCTACTTTGAAGAAATATGTATGCCACCTGAAATTAACATTCTGTGGCAAAGCTAGTATTAGGACCCAGGTCTTTTTCCTTTGACTTTTAAAATAGGGCTGTTGCTACCAAACTATCTTGAACTTTTGGGGGGAAGTTTAAGTTAACATGTACATAAATACAAACAAACACATGAAGGTAAGTTTTAGTAACAGATGTTAAGCAGAAGGTACATACAAAAATACATGTGAAATAAAGAAGCTCTCACAACAACTACCTTCATACACACTGTCCTGCTTGCCAATTAGATCTGGAGCTTGTCCCTTGTACCTGCACCAAACACGAAGAACATTGTGTTTTTATATGAAACAGTTAGTGCCCCAAAGTGCAAATTATGTCATTAGGACATTTTAAAAAGTCATTAATAAAGCAACACAAAATTTAAAAAGTGTGTTTCATGTTATGGGCTAATGTAATAAAAACTATTGGTATTAAGTGTTTACAAAATCAATGACTATTTTACCAAAATACTGGGGAGGTTTCTAGGTTACCTACATAAGGCTTTTAATCAAAACCTATTCCAGAACGTCTTAAAGACTTTAATAGTTGACAATAAGGGCAAAAACCCTACTCAATAGCAAACAGTTGCTATTCAAGGGTATAAAGAAGTAATATTTTCATGGAAGCTCATTTAATCTAAACAGTCTATATTTTTCATCAAGAAAAAAGACCTTAAGATGTCAAAACTATGGTGAGAAACACCAAAGAAAAAAATTGAACATAAGCCTCCTGAAGGTTAAAGCAAGGGTCCCACTCACAACTTGACAACAAATTAAAGGTTAACACAGTCAAGCTCCGGTGAAGAACCTGAGGCCATACCACTGTTCCCAGACTACAGGCTCCCACCTCTGGCAGGAACTTGAATTCTTCCACCTCCCTCATCCTTGTCCCCAATTCAGCAATCATAGGTCTTTATAAAGGAAAGGTTAAAGGTTACTCCTCACATAAAAAAAGCTACAATTCCCATGTCTTAATGAGAGATACTTTATATACTTCGATCAGAGGGTATGGTTACCTATCCAATTTCAAGGTACCTTTCAGAACTTGTTGCCTTGGATTTGGTCTTCAGGGCTAAGTACTTTTCCCTGCAGCTGCCACATAGCAGGTAGTATGGATTTCCACTCCCACATTCACCACCGAACCAGCCATCCACATAGGAGCCGTTGCTGCGATAGCCCTGGCGGTTTGCACTGCGCCCACAGCCTGGGTGATTTCTCTTCATGTGCTGATTGAAGCTGACAACACTGCACTCACACAGTTCACATACCACCACTTCTTCCCTGTCTTCAGACTCACAAACATGCTGCACAAAATAATTTCATATCAAATTATTAGTCAAGTTAACATAAAATTAAGAAGAGGTAAAAAACATCATTTATTATATTAAATTAACAACTTTGTTTACATATGCTGGAATATTTGCAAGATGTTCATCAAGGCTATATAACGAAGTTCTTTCAAATTAAAATCCAGATCACACAGTCTGAAGGTGTTCTTTGCCCCTTCCTCACACTAGTAAGTGACAATAAAATAACTGACTATCCTACTGAGAAAAAAGTTATTAATAAAAATGACAATCTGCCCCATCTCAAATGATTTAAAATCCCTCCAATGAAAACTACTTTCATCTGACCATAACACGCATATCTATTTTCTGAATTTCTAAGAAGTCATTTGGATTCATTTATCTTATTAACATAATATGGTATATGCTCTTTCCTATAGAACTTATACCTGTGAACTTCTCAGTTTCCCTGCTACAAAAAGTGTAATGCTAAACAATGTAAACATACAAACCCATCATGTACCCTGCCCTTGGATGGAGGCATTTACAAGATCTAGGTGGCACTGGTTCCTAGAATGAGGCATTACAGTGATTAAATAGAACCTATAAAGAAGAAGAGCATGCATTCAGATAGCAAGGTAAGCACAGTAGCCATGTTAAACACCCAGCAGAGCTGACTGGGACCTGATGCCTATTTTGTAATCTATCTTTGATATCAGAAATCAAATTATCACAGCACGGCTCTATTCATCTAGTCTGGGGAGAGAAGCAATAAAATCGCACAGAGAAAGCAACAAGAGAGACTTTTTCTTACTAGTTTATAGGTATCAAAGTAATCTCAATTGTTAAAGCCCCAAACTTTAGGATGAGATGTCAGACTTTTCCGAGTGTTACAACTCTAGGAAATGCTGTTATTAGTAAGCTGTATGAACAGGAGGGCAGGAAAATAAGTCAGAGCAGCCCCCGCTGCAGTCACACACACCCAGGTAGGCCAATCCAGTACCTCTGGGATCCACATTCCCAGAATATCGTTGTCACTGGTCAGGTCTTGTCCAAACATAGCTTCCATCGCTTCATCATCAAGATCAATTTCCAATTCCTCATCTAAATTAAAGTCATACAATGCCCCTGGGTCTTGTTGCAAAGATATTCCTTCTCTCCGACTTTGATTCCTATGGGCCTGCACAGAGCGGTATAACCCCGCTCAGAACAAAACAAGAAAGGCATTTTATTTGCATGTATAAAATAATTCTGAATATTTTGCCAGTTCTTAACTGCCATACAATGCAGGTGAGAGCCTACCTCAGCTGACTTATTGGATTCCAAACCACAGACATAAAACTTTACCTAACATATATATATATATATATATATATATATATATTCCTCTTCTGTGAAATGGGGATAAGAGTATTCATCCCTTGCAGAGCTGCTGACAGGTTTAAATAAGATAATCTATGTAAAATATTTCATAATGTTTGTTACACAGAAGAACACTCAATAAATATGGGCTGTTATTATCCTTTTAGTTTTTTTTTTTGTCAGTCGCTTTCATTAAATATTAAATACACATCCTATACGTTCTAAGACAGTCTCAGTTTTTGTTTCCATAAATTACTGAATCATTATTTACGTTTTAATAGTTCAAAGATTAAACTCTGTTTTGACAAATGACATATTCTAGATTTTAGTTTGGAAAATATATTCCCTATAATTTAAATTTCACATGCCCAGAACATAATCTTAAAAATATTTACTAAGAAAAAAAAATATTTACTAAGGTAATGAAAAAATATATCTTTGCTTATCTGGGCCTTACCTAGTAGTGAAGCCCTAAAATTCACAAAGTACATCAGAAAAGCCAGTGCCTACTTTGGCACAGTGCTCTTTCTAGCTCCTTCTCATCAGTGATGCCTTAAACATGCATCTTCACTTCTTAAATTGTAAGTATTTTGAGGGCAGAGAGAGCATTTATGAAATTTCTCAATATTTACAAGTGACCAGTATAGCCTTCTTCACCCAGAGGGAACTTAAAAATAAATCTATGAATGTATGCTGTGATTTAAATTATGTAAAATTATATAAATGCATAGAAAGTAATATGCAAATAGTTACTCTTTTAATGTGGAGGTACTGAATACTTAGTATCATTAGTTTACATCTTCTTTAATGTTGCTTTTACATTTACTTTAAAATATAAACAAACTATGTAATACTTTCACCAAGAGAAGGATGTGAAACATACACTTACCTGCTCTTGCTAGCAATGTTCGAGCAGCTAAATCAAACTTGTGCCTTCTTGTAACTGCTGAGCGACCCCTAGCGGGTGGTCCACTTCCAGAAGCTGCATTCTCTACATGATCCAGATTATCAGGGCTAAAAGAGCAAGTTTGAAAGCAACACACATTTTTAAAAATCATCATGAACAGAAAGCACAGGTGCAAGCTTGCTTGTAGTACTTTTTCCTCCAAATATTATCGAGAACAAAATATGTTTGTTTGTTTGTCTGTTTTGCGGTATGCGGGCCTCTCACTGCTGCGGCTTCTCCCGTTGCGGAGAACAGGCTCCGGACGCGCAGGCCCAGCGACCATGGCTCACGGGCCCAGCTGCTCCGCGGCATGTGGGATCTTCCCGGACCGGGGCACAATCCCATGTCCCCTGCATCAGAAGGCGGACTCTCAACCACTGCGCCACCAGGGAAGCCCCAAAATATGTTTTGAAACATATCTTTTGTGTCTGGCTTATAAATATGTCATATTGCCCTGAGCAATAATTTTATCTGGTTTTGAAATATACCAACAATGAAATTACGCTTAATGCAAGTTTAAATTCAAATGAGGTCAATGGCCTTAACTAAATCCTAAATGATTAAATACTTAAAAATTGAAACGATTGGGAATCCTTGCCTTGGAAAAACATATTTCAAAATAAGTTATGAAAATTTTCATTAAGCTTGTCAGAAAAAGTCTGCATATTAATATAAGACAAGAGCCCCCCCATATAACTTCATGAGCTAAAATGACACGAAGATTTAAAGTCATAAGAAGTGCTGAAGGGGGAGGATTTTAGAAAGAATTACAGAATATTTTATTACATTTCTTTTTAGGCTAGGCATTATCAGAGAATTCATTTCACAACTTTAAAAAGGGGGGTATTGTACTGGATATTAAAAACTAAAGAAGAAATGAAAATATAAACCCATATTAAGAGACAGAAAAGATTTAAAAGTCCATTTCTATTGAATGCACTACTTTAAGTCAATTTATATTAAAATGAACATTCTAGTTTATATCTCTTATGTAAGAAAAAATTATTTTATCAGCATGTTTACTTTATTTCAGAATAAACTTATTTTAATTTTTAGTTTCTTCTTTTAACCAATTTTATATTAAAATTATTTCCTTATTTTCATAAAAACATCATTCAAGTCAAAACCTGTCATGTCATTCTGTTAAGGGTGCTTCACAGAAACATAAGCTTGTAACTGAAATGTCCACCTTTTCATCTCTCTCTAGTTATCAAACTTATATACCATTAGAAGCATCTATGAAGGGACATAATGGGGTTCTTGGGGTACCATTTATAACACATGGAACAGAAATATGGAAATTGGAATTTCACCTTTCACTAAAGCCTTCCTCCATTTCAGCAGCATCAGCTGATGGTATGTCTCCTGGTGACTGCAAATAGCAGGGATCATTTGACTTCCCACCACTGCCTACAACTGTGGCTCCGTGCCTTGAGTCGGCTGTGCTGCCTGACTGGGGCTCCTCCTCATCCTCATGCCCAGGGTGCTCTATCATCCACATGGCAAGGACAGTGATGTTCTGGGCATCAGCCTCTCCTCGAGCACCTGAACAGGGGGAAAAAAAGGTCTAATACTGACCTTGGGCAAAATAATTAGTTATTCATGCTATCAGTTTAACACTGTCTGCTATGTTGCCACTGTAACTGAATCTTGCGTTAAAAATCTTACAAACCTTTATGGCCTCTTAAAAAACATACTGCCTTTAATAAAGATGGTGCTTCTCATAACTGCATATAATGATACATAAAAAGTTACAGTAAGAAAAATAAAAGGAATACAAATTGGAAAAGAAGAAGTAAAACGGTCACTGTTTGCAGATGACATCATACTATACATAGAAAATCCTAAAGATGCCACCAGAAAACTACTAGAACTAATCAATGAATTTGGTAAGGTTGCAAGATACAAAATTAATGGACAGAAATCTCTTGCATTCCTATACACTAACAATGAAAGATCAAAAAGAGAAATTAAGGAAACACTCCCATTTACCACTGCAACAAAAAGAATAAAATACCTAGGAATAAACCTACCTAAGGAGGCAAAAGACCTGGACTCAGAAAACTATAAAACACTGATGAAAGAAATCAAAGATGACACAAACAGATGGAGAGATATACCATGCTCCTGGATTGGAAGAATCAATATTGTGAAAATGACTATTCTACCCAAAGCAATCTACAGGTTCAATGCAATCCCTATCAAATTACCAAATGGCATTTTTCACAGAACTAGAACAAAAAATTTCACACTTTGTATGGAAATACAAAAGACCCCGAACAGCCAAAGCAATCTTGAGAAAGAAAACTGAGCTGGAGGAATCAGGCTCCCCAACTACAAAGCTACAGTAATCAAGACAGCAAGGTACTTGCACAAAAACAGACATATAGATCAACGGTACAGGATAGAAAGCCCAGAGATAAACCCATGCACCTGTGGTCACCTAATCTATGATAAAGGAGGCAAGAATAAACAATGGAGAAAAGACAGCCTCTTCAGTAAATGGTGCTGGGAAAACTGGACAACTACCTGTGAAAGACTGAAATTAGAACACTCCCTAACATCACATACAAAAATAAATTCAAAATGGATTAAAGACCTAAATGTAGGACTGGACATGATAAAACTCTTAGAGGAAAATATAGGAAAAACACTCTTTGACATAAATCATATCAAGATCTTTTATGACTCACCTCCTAGAGTAATGAAAATGAAAACAAAAATAAGCAAATGGGACCTAATGAACCTTAAAAGCTTTTGCACAGCAAAGGAAACCATAAACAAGACGAAAAGACAACCCACACGTTGGGAGAAAATATTTGCAAATAAAGCAACGGACAAAGGATTCATCTCCAAAGTATACAAACAGCTCATGCAGCTCAGTATCAAAAAAACAAACAACCCAATCAAAAAGTGGGCGGAAGACCTAAGTAGACATTTCACCAAAGAAGACATACAGATGGCCAAGAGGCACATGAAAAGATGCTCAACATCACTAATCATTAGAGAAATGCAAATCAAAACTTCAGTGAGGTATCACCTCACACCAGTCAGAATGGTCATCATCAAAAAGTCTACAAACAATAAATGCTGGAGAGGGTGTGGAGAAAAGGGAACCTCCTGCACTGTTAGTGGGAATGTAAATTGATACAGCCACTATGGAGAACAGTATGGAGGTTCCTTAAAAAACTAAAAATAGAATTACCATATGATCCAGCAATCTCACTACTGGGCATATACCCTGAGAAAACTGTAATTCAAAAAGACACATGTATCCCAATGTTCACTGCAGCACTATTTACAATAGCCAAGACATGGAAGCAACCTAAATGTCCATTGACAGAGGAATGGATAAGAAGATGTGGTACATATATATAAAGAAATATTACTCAGCCATAAAAAGAAATGAAACTGGGTCATTTGTAGAGATGTGGATGGACCTAGAGTCTGTCATACAGAGTGAAGTAAGTCAGAAAGAGAAAAACAAATATCAAATATTAATGCATATATGTGGAATCTAGAAAAATGGTACAGATGAACCTGTTTGCAGGGCAGGAATAGAAACACAGACGTAGAGAACGGACATGTGGACACAGGGGGGAAGAGGAGGGTGAGATGAATTGGGAGATTAGGTTTGACATAAATACACTACCATGTATAAAACAGATAGCTAGTGGGAACCTGCTGTACAGCACAGGGAGCTCAGCTCGGTGCTCCGTGATGACCTAGATGGGTGGGATGGGGAGAGGGGGGAGGTCCAGCAGGGAGGGGACACATGTATACATATAGCTGATTCACTTCACTCTACAGCAGAAACTAACACAACATTGTAAAGCAATTATACTCCAATTAAAAAAACATTAAAAAAATTATACTACCTGTGGCTTCCATGGCTTTTGCAATCTGCCGGAGAGAGAACCCCATTTCCAACAAGGGTACTGCAATTGCTGGAGGAGGAGGAGAAGTTGAAAGTCTACTGCTTGGGTCTGACAAGGCTGAGACAAAAGAAAGAGAAGTCCTAAATATCACTATATGCCATGAATAAAAAGTATTCTTATAGTAACCATAATTCCCAATTTTCTTAATAGTGTCCAAATATAATGAAATGTTACTCTACTAAAAATTCTCTAGTAACTAAATATGATTAAATCTGATATAGCTTTTAAAGGTTTTTCTTAAAGATAAACTAGCTATTATGAAACAAACCTGCTGAAAAAAATGTTTGTTTTCTTTTTTAAAAATAGTTTCCTACTGACAAAAAATTTCAAGCTTTACAAAAATTTGTAAGAATAGTACAAAGAATTCTTGAACCACTGGAGAGTTAAGTAGCAGACATAACGCTCCATCTTCCCTGAATACATTAATATATTACTCTTACAAATAACAACATTCTCCTGTATAACCACAAGGCAACTATATCAAAGTCAGGAAATTAACAATTATCATCTAATCCAGATTCCATTCTAGTTGCAAGGAAAGTCCTGATAATGTTCTTTACAGCAAAGGATCCAATCCAGGATCATCTTTACATTTAATTTTCATGTCTCTTCAGTCTCCTTCACTTTGATACTTTGAAGATTCCGGGCCAGTTATAGGGTAGAAAGTCCCTCAATCTGATGTCTGCTGTTTCCTCATGATTAGACTCAGGTTGTGCATCTTGGCAGGAGAAGCACAAAACTGATGTTGCCCTCTTCTTACTGCATTCTATTAGATGGTTCATGATTTCATGTTGTCCCATTATGATGGGTCTGACAAGGTTAACTTGATGATGTTAACTTTGATCACTTGAGTGAAGCTGGTATCTGCCAGGTTTCTCCACTGTAAAGGTACTCTTTTTTTAATTTTCTTTGTAATTAATAAGTATTTGTGGGAAAACACTATGAGAATAGGTAAATATCTCATTCTTCATCAGTTTAACTTTGCATCCATTTATGCTTACTGGCTGAATTAATTATCATTACAATGGTTGACAAAATGATGGGTTTTTTTAAGTCCACCATTGCTTTCAGATTCATCAGTTGGTATTCCACTCTAAAGCAAAGCTTCTCCTTTCTCCATCAGTATAGGGTTATGGATTCTCATTGCATTCATGAGTTATTATCTGTTACTGTAATTATTATTTATTTTTATGCCCCAAATCTCCCAGATTTGGCCAGTGGATGCCCCTTCACTCTGATTTCTATATCCTTCCAGCCTGTGCCCATCATTCTCTGAGTACTTTGTCACTTTATGGCACAAGCTATTCTAGGCTCATCTCATACTGAGACCTGAAATCAGTCATTTCTCTCTCAGAAGATCAAGGTTCCTTCTAGTAGAGAGTGGTATTTAAAAGATAGGATCTTGGCACTAGGTGTGTGTACTGCTACTGAAGCATCACTGTCCCAAGGCCCTCTCAGTGGACAGCTGCCAGTGGAGGCCCTCTTCACTCTATATAGTTCTGACACCTAGTGCCAGGCCATATGGACACTTCTTTGCCCCACTTGGACTCCAAAACCTTATAACAGGCCACTCCCCACACACATGAGGTGTTTTTGTTCACCCCAATCTGGCTCTGACAACCCATACTGGACTACCATGCCACGCACCTCCCATACTCTGCTGGCATGAGTGCCTCCCTAGCTTGGCCCCACTTAATGGCTTTCAAATTGAATTAGTAAGGAAGAAGGGAAGGAGGGAAAGAGGGAAGGATGGAGGCAGGGAAGACTATAACTCTCATTTTTGCTTAAAAAAATGTCATTACTGCTACAGTGGTGATAGCCCTGATATATCTGATGGACTTCTCCTTGCCACGGTAGAGTAACAGAGACTAGATTTACCCTCACCTTAAACAACTAAAAAAACAGACAAAAATTATCAAGCAACAGTCTGCAGATATTGGACAACAGGTAGTGTAGGACGGTGATCCCTGAGAGAAGAGAATCAAATGAGGCAAGGTGTACAACTGCCTTAGCTTACTGCCTGGAAAGAATTTCCCAAACTGCAAGTCAAGGAGGATAAATTCAAGCCAAACTCAATGGTCTCTCTGAATGGCGGAGACAGAGTAGAGAGTTCAAAAGTGGCTAGAATTCACAGGGCAGAATCCAGAAAGGGGAGATCTGTGGATGGAAAGAGGACAGCTACATAGATAGAGAACTCCAGAAATGTGCAGAGGGTCCTCTGCCCCTCAAGTCCTCAGCTGATGCTAATAGAGCACCTATCCAAAGCTAGGGAAAGAATCACCAAGAAGTAGCAGGCAGAACAATCCTTAGAGCTCACAAAGGGTTGGGAAGTTTGTGTTACAACAAGCCAGAATGAAAAAACTTTGTAATGCATAAGGTATTAGATAGAATACTAAACAAACTAAAGGCTGTCCTGGTCCCACCTAACAAAGCTTAAAAGGAAGCCTTGAAAGAATCAAATTGTTTTCAAGTTACTTAACTGAATTCTAGAACAAAGTTTAAGTATAATACAATTAACGAAATACAAAATATCCAGCACCCAACTAGGTAAAATTCACAATGTCTGGTACCCAATGAAAAATTACCAAACGCGCAAAGAAACAAGAAAACACAATTCAAGATGAGGAGAAAAATTAATAGAAACAGATCTAGAAATAATTGATAAGTTAAGTACCACAGACATTAAAACAGATACTATAAATACACTTGGTTCTCGTTAATTGTGGATTCCCTATCTGCCAATTAATCTATTCCTTTAAGTTAATTTGTAACTCCAAAATCAATACTCATGGCACTTTCACATATTCACATGCACAGGGTGACCAAAAAATTCAGTCTTCTGATGCATTTGTTCCCAGCTGAGGTCAAACAAGGTGATGTTCTGTATTCTTGTTTCAGCTCTCAGACTATAACAAGTGTCCTTTCATGCTATTTAGTGTTACTTCTTTTGCATTTTTTGCGCTTTTTGTTGGTGATTTCATTGTTTAAAATGGCCCCCAAGTATAGTGCTGAAATGCTGTCTAGTGTTCCTAAGTGCAAGAAGGCTAAAACGTGCCTTACGGAGAAAATATAAGTGTTAAGCTTCACGCAGGCATGAGTTAATAGTGTTGCTGGCCATGAGTTCAATGCTAATGAATCAACAACACATATTAAATATGGTGTCTTTAAATTGAAACACACATAAAATAAGGTTATATATTGATCAGTTGACAAAGTGTGACCAGAAGCTCACAGAAACCTAGCCCTGTATTTTCCCTAGGGAACAATGGTTCAGTTTTCACTAATTCTGTGTTCACAGAATATAACTGTTTTAATAATGAGAACTGTTATTCCATGTATTCTGTAAGGTAGAGGAAAGACTGAGTATGTTAAAGAAGACATGGGAGATTTAAAAAAAAAGACATATACAAAACTTCTAGAAAACTACAATATCTGAAGGGAAACATACACTGGATGGGATTAAGAGCAGATTAGACACTGCAGAAGAAAATATTAGGGACCAGAAGGCACAACAGTAAAAATTATCCAAAATCAAACACAGACAGGAAAAAGAATTGAAAACAAAAACAGAGCAGAGCATCAGTGATTGTGATCTGTGGGATAACTGCAAGTGGCTTAACATACATGTAACTGGAGACACTGAAATGGAGGAGTAGTGGAACAGAAAAAAATCTGAAAAAAATAATGAATGCAAAATTTCCAAATTTAATGGACAACTTTAAACCCACATATCCAAAAACCTCAATAAACCCCAAGCACAAGAAACATGAAAAAAACTACACCAGGGCAGATCACAATCAAATTGCTTAAGCCCAGTGATAAAAAGAAAAATCTTAAAAGCAGCCAGAGAAAAAGGCATATTACATCAACATTAGAAAGACAGACTTATCACTGGAAACAATGCAAATCAGAAGACAGTAGAGCAACACCTTCAAGTACTGAAGAAAAAGAAACAACAACTGTCAATATAGAATTCTATTCCCAGTGAAAATATTCTTTCAAAAAATTAAGGTGAAATAGACTCTTTTGGACATATAAGAGCCAAAAGAATTCATCACTAGCAGATCACTACAAGAAATGTTAAAGGAAGTCTTTAAAGCAGAAGGAAATGATACCAGATGCAAATACTGATATACATAAAAGAATAAAGAATCTCAGAACTAGAAAATATGTGAGTAAATAAAAAATACATACTTTAGTTTTTTAAAATATCTTTAAAAGATAATTGGCTATACACAGCAAAAATAATAATGTATTATGGGGCTTTATAAGATTCATAGAAGTTAAATTTATAATAACAAAAGTAAAAAGGCTGCAAAAGGGGAAATGAAAGCATACTATTGTTAGATTCTTTTATTATACATGAAGTGGTATAACATTACTTGAAAGTAGACTGTGATAATTAAGAATGCATACTATAAACCTGAAAGTAATCTCTAAAAACACAACAGCAAGTATAGCTAATAAGCCAACAAAGGAGATAAAATGGAATTTTAAAAATACTCATTTAATTCAAAGGAGATAGAAAAAGAGAAAAAAGGAAACAAAGAACTGATGAGATGAAAAAAAAGATGGTAGATTTAAACCCAGCTAATAACAATAATCACAGTAAAGGTAAATGGTCTAAACATCCCAATTAAAAGGTAGAGAACTTAAGGCTGAATTTTGAAAGCTGGACCCAACTATAGGCTACCTTTAAGAAATCTACTTTAACAAAGACCCAAATAAGTTAAAGGTAAAATGATGGGAGAAGATATATGATTATATATAAATAATAATAATAAATAATAAAAAATTCAGAAGTGGCTACATTTATACCAGATAAAGCAGATTTAAGGGCAAACAGTATTAACACAGATAAAGAGAGTCATTTCATAACAATAAAGAGGTCAATTCATTAAGAAGATATAAGAATCCTAAATGTTTATGGACCTAAAAACAGAGCTTTAAAGTACATGAAACAAAAACTAATAAATGAAAGGGAAATAGACAAATCCACAATTATAGTTAGAGATTTCAACACCACTCCCACAATAATTGATAGAATAGGTAAATGAAAAATAAGTAAGGATAAAGAAGACTTGGACAACACTATCAATCAACTTGACCTAATCAACAATTTCTAGAACATACCACTCAACAGTAGCACATACACATTTTTTCCAAGTGTAAATGGAACAGTTATAAAAACAGACCATAGGGCTTCCCTGGTGGCACAGTGGTTGAGTCCGCCTGCCGATGCAGGGGACACAGGTTCGTGCCCTGGTCCGGGAGGATCCCACATGCCGCGGAGCAGCTAGACCCGTGAGCCATGGCCGCGGAGCCTGCGTGTCCGGAGCCTGTGCTCCGCAACAGGAGAGGCCACAAGAGTGACAGGACCACGTACCGCAAAAAAAAAACAAAAAACAGACCATATTCTGCGCCATAAAATAAGTTTCAGAAATAGAGTCACAGATGTAGAAAACAAACTTATGGTTACCAGGGGGGAAAAGGGGAAAAGGGATAAAGTGAGAGATTGGGATTGACATATAAACACTACTATATGTAAAACAGATAACTAATAAGAAGCTACTCTATAGCACAGGGAACTCTACTCAATACTCTTGAATGACCTATATGGGAAAAGAATCTAACAAAGAGTGGATATATGTATATGTATAACTGGTTCGCTTTGCTGTACATCTGAAACTAACACAACGCGGTAAATCAACTATACTCCAATAAACATTTTTTTAAATGAATAAGCTTAAAATAGTGAATTGAACATAAGCATTTAGTTCTACTGATTCCTGAAAACCCATTAAAATGGCAGTAAAGGAAATATTTTAAATGCAGAAATCCATAAGGACTGAGAGAACAGGAAAACTGCAATAAAATTTTAGAAGTTAGAAAGCCAATGGGCAAACATAAATTGCCTCAGTGGTCCTGAGAAAACTGAATCCTCCAACAGCAATGAGGAAAGTCAAAACAACAGAACTTATTCCTCAGAATCTCAAAATGTTCAGAAATGGGTGGTAGCAGATACTTCTGGAAACAAAAGTGAGGCAAAAAAATAGGACTGACTGAGAGTCTAAGAAGCAATTAGAAAATGGTACAAGCACTATGCGAAACTATAGGCAGTTTCTAATAAAGTTAAATATCTACCACCAAAAAATAAATAAATAAAAATAAAATAAAATAATTCAAATTATACAAGATATGTTCTTTGATGAAAATGAAATTAAATTAGAAATCAACAATAGAAAGATACCTGGAAAATCCCCTAGTATTAGGAAGCGAAATAACATACTTCCAAATAACCCATATGTCAAAGAAGATATCAGGGGCTTCCCTGGTGGCGCAGTGGTTGAGAGTCCGCCTGCCGATGCAGGGGACACGGGTTCGTGCCCCGGTCCGGGAAGATCCCACATGCCGCGGAGTGGCTGGGCCCGTGAGCCATGGCCACTGAGCCTGCGCTCCGCAACGGGAGAGGCCACAACAGTGAGAGGCCCACATACCGCAAAAAAAAAAAAAAAAAAAAGAAGATATCAATGGTAAACTAGAAAGTACTTTAAACTGAATGAAAATGAAAACATAGCAGTTCAAAATGTTTGGATTGCAGCAACATCAGTGCTTAGAGGGAAATTAACAGCATTAAAAATGCCTATATTAGAAAAGAAGAAAGGTCTAATATGACTGATGTACAGTACATTATTTCTCTCTTAAATAGCCATAATTCAATCTACAGCTTCAAAAGAGAGAAGACAGCTCAGTTTGATGGGGCAGATCCCCCTTAATTAAAATCACTGTTCTACCTTCAGTGAAGACAAAACACAATGCCCACATAATAAAGTCTCACACATATGGAATGTCAAGGTCTGGGTGTCATAGCGCATGATAGCACACGCACCTGTGCGGTTAGCTGGCCTTGCTGACTGGGAATCAGGAGAAGTTAAGCTTTGCCTCCTTCCTACTTCATCAGAAGGAGAGGTTGGTAACGATGATATTGGAGGAGTCTGTGCACGACGTGTGGGAAGTACAGTGGTAGTTGGGTAACTAGAGAACATTTGCCTTTAAGAAAACAACAATGGTTAGCACAGAAATCCAATTAGAAAATAATGTATACATCGCAATCTTCTTACAGAAGAATATGAGACCTGGAAAACTATACAAGTTAGCTATAGTTTAATTGGGGAGAGGGAAGAGAGACTCCACAGTTTTAAAAATCATTACCTCATAGGATGCTTTTACTATAAAAGTAATACCTTTTCATGTGTTCAGCAAAATGAAAGCAACATAGCAGGTGGGGGGAATACAGCAATTAACAAAATAGATTTTTAAAAGATCTCTGCCTTCATGCAGCTTTCCTTCTACTATAATACCAAGGTGACAGGGGTATTTTGGTAGGCATATAGTAGTTAGAGAATAAAGAAGACTTTTAAAGACAGATAAATTATAAGTTACTTCAGATACATACATTCGCTATAGCCATGAAATTATTCACATGGATTCAAAGTGGGAGTCTATAGGTAAGTTACGGAAAGAAAAGATAAGTGCCCAGTCACCCAACACAAATGAAAAACAGCATATGAATGATACGTCAGCTGTGTAGAGGGGTAAAGGTACAGGAGAAGCAGCCCCTCTCACGCTGAAAAGGCAGACACTGGCTAAAAAATAAGTCCAGGAAGATCCTCACTGAGTGACTGCTCTTTAGATTTGTCCAACGGAACTAGTAACTTTTTAAGCATCAAAAGAGCACTGTCAACCCAGTCAAGCAACTGTGATATGATGGTATCCACATAGGGGGCAGTTGTTCCCTGATTTTTCTTGTATTAAATGATGTTGAGCCAGGCAGAGACAACTGCAGCTCTACTACAGTCCTAGCCAATAGCAGGGAAATGCAGACTAAGAGGAAAGAAGGAGTCACAGGCCTGGTGAATGTCTCTGGGAGCAAGGGAGCATTATTTTACCATTGAATTCCATGCCTATGGAGTTTGAAAGGCAACAAAGAGTCACAGTGTTACTGATTCTCTGTGGATGCCTTGAATTCTGTAATTGCCAGAAGGATTAAAAACCATATTAGAATATCCTATCACTCTTCTCTTCCTCCTTTCTTGAACAGAAGCACTTCCTGGAACTGTGTTACTTAAGTGAGAGAGCTAAGAGGCAGATGTGTGGGGACCGGCCACTGGTAGCTACTTGGATTAGCGCTCCTTCTGTCTAAGACCAGAGCAATAATTCTTAATGTGTGAGCTGAAACTCACTGCATCAAAATCTCTGGAGAAACTTAATTCAAATGCAAACTAGGTGCCACACCAGACCTACTGAATGCGACTTGCTAGGGAATACAGCCCCAGACATTTAAAAAGCTTCCCAGGTGGCTCTTGTGCACACCAAAATTTTAGACTCATTACAATAATAGCCACTCTCTCTCCTATCCTCTAAGATGTGTTTACACACTGGAAACAATAATAACCTATCAATTAAGGGAAGGGGGGAAAGAAATAAGAAAAAGGGAGACTATTCTGCTTCCCTTCATTTCACTTAAGCCCTTGTTAAGAGAGCTCACAAAAGTCTCTCCCTAAAGATTTTCACTCAGAGGTTTTTATTTTATGTATACATCTGGAAAACTGAAGCAAAAAGAAACTTAAGCATTCTTTGGAATTTATGAGTCTACTAAAATAGGGCTGGAGGAAGAAGATCATAAGACATGCTCTTTCATTTAAAAAGTAGACTTGTTTGACCTTATAGAAAGAATAAAAGTATAGTTAAAGAATTATGCTTAAAAGGAAAACATCAAGAAGAGAAAATCGTTTTTCTGGAGGTAAGCTCTTTCTTGAGGCTCTAATATTCAAAATATAAGTATTTACCTTTGGAGGAAAAAAAATATTCAAAAGCCTAGCCAAAAAAAAAAAAGATCATTATAAGAAGGTAGAGTACTACAGTACCTGATTGTCAGTGGTACTGCTGATTAGATCTGGGACCACCACTAACTGGCTGAGAGACTTTGGGCAAGTTATTAAACTTCTGAGGGACACTTCCAACTTCAGTAAAATGAGTTTGACTATATGATCTCTTGGGTTCCCTCTAGCTCTAGAATGCCTTGACTTAGTTGGACACATTCTTCACAAGAGAACAACTGTGTGTTTAGAACCATAGGCATCAATATGGCAGACATTAAAGTCAACATCCCTACCTGAGAAGACTAAGTGGCATCACTCCTGGGGACTCAGATGCAGGCACCGTTTCTGTGTCAGTGACTGGAGTGGTGGCAGTTGTGGTGTCCTCCAGCGAGCTGCTCATAAAGGATGTTGTACTCGAGGCTGATGGGCTAGTGGTAACTGGCGTCTGTGCCTGTTGGGCTTGGTCACTTTCTTCAGCTTGTTGATCAATCTCTATAAACCAAGATTAAGGTTAAGAAAGTAGTAAGGATTTGTTTTTTCAAAAGTGACGAGGGAATGGGAAACTTTTAATTTGGAAAGCTTCTAAATATATTTCGTAAGTATCAATTTCTGCAAAAGATTTATAGAAAAAAATGTTCTTATATATATACATCCTGTATTCACTATTGTACTCGTTATAGACTCTGCAGACAGTAATGTAACAAGCCCTTGTAATTACTCATTTCTTATTTTAGAGAAGGTGCTCTTAAAAACAAAGAAGTTTCACTTTTGTTTGTTAAGATTTAACCAGAGGTTCTCTAAAGATCATTAAAACTGTGTTTCCTTAGCACTTTGATTTTGATGCCTATCTTTAGTCTTTAAACAAGCAAAGATGAAGATATGTAAATACAAGAATAATAAAAACCTAAACAGAAACTCCATGTTCTAAAAATGACAGTTCTTCACAAAATAAACTACTCCCAAGAGTTTAAAAAAAAAAAAAAGTTAAAATGTCTAAGGGCTTACAAATATTTGTAATTTTTCTTATCTGGTAAGGGAGCCTACAAATAAACATAATCAAGATAGCAGTTGTTACAAATAGAGAGCTAATTCTATTTGGCTTGCTAAATGACGAAGTACTTTTCATAATCATGATCTTAACACTCCTATTTATATGCAGCACACACCTCTCTCTTCCTACTTACTATCTAAGCTAAAAAAGGAAGAAGGGGAGTAAGGGAAAAGGTAAAAGAAGAGGAAGAGGAAGGGAAGGAAGAAAAAAAGAATGGAAGCACCATGAAGGCAGGTGACTTTGTTTTGTTCACTGTTGACTCCCCAAAATCTAGAATAGTACCTGGCACACTGTAAGCACTCAGTAAACATTTACTGAATGAACCTCATTTTTATCTCAGAATTCATATTATCCCCAAAGGTGAGGATAAAAGATAAAACAAGGTTTTTTACACACAATATATAGTCTATGAAAGTAGTACTTTAAAAAGTCCTTTAAAATGTCTCTGAGAAGTTATCAGAATAATATATATATTGAATCAGATCAGTAAATACATGAGTACCTTCTGTGGCATGAGTTAAATTTCAGTTTTATGAAATGTAATAATTATTAAGTTCTAATACTTGCATAGGTTTAAAATAGAAAATTATAGGTACAGGCACACCTCGGAGATATTACGGGTTTGGTTCCAGATCACTGCAATAAAGCGAATACTGCAATAAAGTGACTTTTTGGTTTCCCAGTACATCTAAAAGTTATGTTTACACTATACTGTAGTCTGTGAAGTATGCAACAGCATTATGTCTTAAAAAAAAACCCCAAAACCAATGTACATATCTTAATTAAAAAATACTTCATTGCTAAAGAATGCTAACCATCATCTAAGCCTTCAGCAAGTCACAGTAGCAACATCAAAGATCACTGATCACAGATCACCATAAGAAACATAATAATGATGAAAAAGTTTGAAATATTGTGGAATTACCAAAATGTGACAGAGACACAAAGCAAGCAAATGCTGTTGGAAAAATGGCACTGAAAGATGTGCCTAACCCAGGGTTGCCACAAACCTTCAATTTGTAAAAAATGCAGTCTCTGCGAAGCGCAATAAAATGAGGTATGCCTGTAGACAGATGATTATTAATATAAAGGAACAGAAAGGAACTGTTTTCCTTGCAAAGGAAATGTGAAAATTGCTTTGGCCAAAAAAAAACCAAAACAAAACTTATAAGTCTTTAATAGAATGTATCACTTCTGACAATTATGAATAATTTCAATAGCACGGAGCACAAATTTAAAAAATCAGATAACTTACCTTGCTTAATTTTGCCCCCAAACTGGTCTTCCAAAAGGCCATGGACCACTAACTTATAGATCATGGCTTGAGCTCGTTCCAGATCTGCTAATCCCAGGGCTCTCTTTATGGGTGACCGCATAACTGCTCGTTTCACCATGTGGCGCATCAAGAACTGAAGGGCTGCACGCATCTCCACATCTTCATGAACAACTGGAGAGCTCGCACAGTCTGAGTTGTGGCCATTTTCAGCCAGAACTTTTGGTATCAGCAACAGTTCCGCATATTTACTACAGCCAAGAAGAGCACTAAGTGATTTCATAGCACCGAGGTAGAGATAGGACAGCTGGACTGCTCTGATTTCTGACTGGGCTATGTCATGGTTTTTGGATATGTGTTCGTGATTTTTTCTTTTTCCTTCTGTTATTTGATGTTGGGATTCCACACCTGGCACTGTTGAATCTAAAGAAAATGAAGCTATTTCGTTTTCTGATTTGGAGCTTGTGGTACCCTGACTTTTAACATCATCAGATGTTAAGCCTGTTCGTGTATCTAAAGCAGATTCACTCTCAATTTTCTGCTCAACATCCCCTTTCTCCTCAGACTCATGTCGGTGTTTCTTTTCATGTCGCTTGGTGCTCTGTTTGCCCATGTCTTCGTGAATGCCAGTCAGATATGTGAGGTCCAGCAACACAGAAGCCGTCAGGCCTCGAAATCGTGCCACGTCAAACGGAAGCGGTTCACAGGGTTCCAGATTATACAATGGAGTATCACTAGGCGACCAAAAAGTTGGGAAGCTTTAATAAAGATCAGAATGACACAGGAAGAAGCAAGTGAGGGATAGACAAGAGGAAGGTACAGAAAATAATGTAGACAAAATACGATGTATCATGTACACAGTACAGAGAATAATTTGCACAAACTAGAGAACTCATTACAAACAGAAAAATGAATCTATTATGAGAAAATGGGGAGATGTGATGTTAAACGCAAAAGCAATGAGATGTTCATGTGCTTTCAAACAAGAATATTCATGATTATATAATATAAGCCAGGAACTGGCAAAATTTCTGTAAAGAGGCGAACAGTAAATATTTTAGGACTTGGAAGCCACATAATCTCTGTTGCAACCTTTCAACCCTGCCATCATAGTGTGAGCACAGCCACTGATAAACCTGAATGAATGTGTGTGGCTATGTAACTTTATTTACAAAAAAAGGAGCCGGGCCAGGTGTAGTATGCCGCTCCCTGATGTAAGCTATTTGGAAAGTTTGCATAATAAATCTACTTTATTATATGGGCAACGGCCATTTATAACCTGTTCCAGATAAGACTTTGTTTCATTCAAAAAAATTACTTTGTAGTCTTCAATAAATGCTTCTAATTTAATTTAAGCAAAAACATGATCACGTATTTCCTGATATTCATCAAGAATTTCCATAAGTTTAAACATGTTATAATTAAACAAATTGGAACAGAAAGCTTTAGCAAGTATACAAAGTTTGGTGGCATACATTTGTTCTATTAACCGAAATCTTGGTTCTAGCTTAACTTTTCAAATCTTGTTTTCCCTTTGTGTCATTTTTCTTGTTGGTTTTAATTTAATTACTTTGCTATATCGTATTAGGCATCATAAATCCTTTCCGAAACAAGGCAAAGAATAAAAGAAAAGGCAGATACTTTCACAAGTAAAATTTTCATTGCTTTCTTAGCTTGAAGTCCATTAACTCCTGAAATTGTGTGTAAACTTCATGTATGGTTATTTTTCAGCTGAGAGGGTCCATAGCTATCATTAGATTCTAAGACAGTACCACCTCCAAAAAATACTGAAGAACCACTGTTTTGTTTTTTTGGTGTGTTTTTTTTTGCAGTACGCGGGCCTCTCACTGTTGTGGCCTCTCCGGTTGCGGAGCACAGGCTCCGGACGCGCAGGCTCAGCGGCCATGGCTCACGGGCCTAGCCGCTCTGCAGCATGTGGGATCTTCCCGGACCGGGGCATGAACCCGTGTCCCCTGCATCGGCAGGCGGACTCTCAACCACTGCGCCACCAGGGAAGCCCGAACCACTGTTTTTGATACTGTCCCATGTCATATTAACAATGGAATCACTTTAAGCAGTATAATGAACAGTTACATAGTATCATCAATAAATCCATGTTTTCAAATGATATAATTCTGTACAGTCATTAGATGAGTGAGTCCCCTTATCGACTGAGATACTTGACATACTTCCTTTTAAACATATGAAGTTTCTATTTCACACAAATCCTATCTGATTGCAAACACATCTAAATGCTTTTAAGCACACAGTTTGTGCCAAATAAATGTAATTTTCATACCCATCCAACATGTTGCACACTAAGGGTATAGAAATATATGCTTAAAAAAAGGCAAGAATACTTAAAAATCACAGATAATCCAAAACCTAATTTTAGTCACTCAAATGTTCCCATTGTACATTCAAAGCCCTCCTACATAAAATGTAACTGACAGATCTGCTGACTGGCTTTTTTCTGTCCCAATGTGTAATGGAAATGATTAAAAAGGAGGAAGCCAAATGAAAAATAGAAAGAAGGATCCCAGTTACACCTAAACTAGTGAGCTTACCATTTCTTCACAAAACAAAATAAAAACTATATATTTTACAAGCCACTAGGATTCCAAGGAACACAAGTCTGGGAAATATTCCTTTATGAAATCACAGTACTCATACCCAGATGTATGAAAAAAATTATTTTAAAAAGTTAATTGGCAGCTCACCTAAAATACATAATTACTCACTGTCCATAGGCAATGGCCCATTTCACCAATAAATACTCATTTGCTGAAAGTGTAACTCAACAAATCATACCTGATGGTAATTTCTGCTTCATCCCATTGGACTTTGGCAGACGTGCTGCCCTCCTTGACCACTCCCAGCAGTGTGGCATGGCGCCCAGTTTGCTTGTGAACACACCGACCTCCAACTCTAAGACCAGCATCAACTCCTCCTATCACTGCCAGCACGGGCCACACCTCTATGCAAAGGGTCCTCAGCTGCAGCTCTGACAGGTCAGCAAGGCCATGTCTATTGTGTTTACCTTTCTCTTCCTCTTTGCTCTCCTTCTCCTCTCTCATTTCATTTTCCTCTCGGCTTTGAACCGAGCGGCTTTTCTTTAGCTTCTGACCTGAATCTTTAATACATATCTTAATTTTGTGTAGCCTTTCCATCATTTTTTTGTTAATGCAGTAAGTCCAACGGTCTGTTCGATGAAGGATACGAATAAGCTGAATAGTGGCCTCTGCCAGCACTGCTGCTACTGGACTACAAATGGGGTCTCCTGGAAGTAAGTCTCGTGGTGTGCCACGCATCTGCATATCACAAATTTTCACCTATAAAAGAGGGTAGCAAATGTGTGATTATTAATAGTTCTCCTAAACTATTAATTCTGTAAATTATAATACTATAAATTCTAGCACATGAATCCCATGTGGAACTAGTATTTGGTCTCCTGATACATGTGTATTATACTATTGGCCCCCAATAAGGAGTGAACAAATATTACAGTTCTACTGAAGTTAGTAGCAGTATGGTCCTGTGAAATAAGCTACCCTGTCATTTAAACTGCGTGCAGTCTGTGAGCAGGAGTGCTGTTGTGGCCACCCAAAAGATACATATAGACCAAGGTGTATGTGACTGACTCCATTTAGCACCAACCCCCACCCCCCGGAAAAGTCTTGAGGATCTATCCACTCTAGTCCTCAAGACACCAGAATAATAACAAGTCCTGGGACCATCTCATATTGTTCCAGGGGCACAAAGATAAAATCACAAGGCTAGAAAATTGGTATATTCCCAATCTGGACACGCATTTCAAATAAGACATAGAGGCTGAAAGAAGAGCAAGACTTGGGTTAAAATCTTAATTCTGTGTGTAATTTTTGGAAATCATTTAATTTCACTAACCTCAGCTTTTTCAACTGAAAAAAAAATCGGCACTAATAACAGTATCTATCTCTTACTATATTAAAGATTAAATTAGACTATGCACATAAAGTGCTTATCAGTACAGTGCCAGACACCCAGTAAATGTTCAAAAAATGTCAACTATTATTAGTATTGTTTTTTATCAGATTCTGAAGTCAGAAAAGGCTTCTGGGTAGAATAAAGTGATTGATACAAAGCCTATGGTTAAATTAATTCCTTCAAGGTTCACAAATGTTAGGGAGCAATAGGCCATCATTCTAACCAGAACGTACCAGTACCTATTCTGGGCTGCAAGAATATCATCAGGGAAAGGGATAAAAGCAGGTAGTGGGTTGCCTCTTTATTTCATTTCCAGTTCAGTTTTGTTGACGACCTGGTTCAAGAAGCAGTTCCCCTCTCTCATGAATGGCTAGCTTGAAATTATAGCTCCTTGAAAATTTTAAAAATATATTAAAAGCCCAGAATAAATGGTAACTTTCATGGTTAGAGTTTACCAAATCTAGCACTTCCATTACAGACACATTATATATGAGATGGCTTGAAAACTTTCTACTAAAAATTAACTAGAAATTCCGGAGACCAGACCTAGGCTACTTTTACTTGACGTTATATCCTCAAGTAAAAGGATGGGGTAGAAAACAAATCAACCCACAGGGAGACCACAAAGAAGTTTCTCTCTAACTGGGTTTTACACGAGGAGAAAAAAAAGTTTTTAATGAGAGGGTTATCTCTTTAATATTGTCCTCCTGAAGGTTTAAGGTTCAAATTTACACCATCTACAAGGTCTGAGAACCCTCTCAGCTGAATGAATGAAAGGCAGCTTCCCCATCATAACTGAAACCTCCATTATTCACCTAATGGTATCTGATTACAATGAAGATTATTTTTAGATTTCTCTCTCATATGCACAACTGCCAATAAACCAGATTATCCCTAAACTATTTCCTATAATTCCTATAATTGCACATATGTTTGAAAGTTGACTCACTATATTCAAATTACCAGAATATCAAATAGTGCCTTAATAAAGAGCAAAGGCAACTTCTAAAAGTAATCTAACCTTCATCTGAAAGAGTAAATTATCTGAGCAAGTACTTTCAATGGCAGAAATAGCTTATTATTTCTGTGAACTCTGATGTTAACAAATACTAATAAAAAATAACAAATATCCTTTATGCTTAATTATAAAGGTTTGAGGTTTCATTACCTTTTCCCCTGGGTTGCTACTATAGAACATTACGCATGGGTACAACTCTGCTGCATCCACATCTTCAAAAGCTAATTTGGGTTCCTATAGTGTGGCAGAGGTGATGGGAAAAAAAGGAAACAAAATTTTTTTTTAATTGATAATATCCAATACACATTAAGATTCAAAGCTCTGATGAGACAGAGTAAGTTACTAGAGCCAAATCTCAATTAACCTTGCTAACCTTGCTAAGGAAATTCCACATATAATAAATGACCTTAATTTGTTCCTCTGTTTCAACAATCTTCCTGGGATTTTACTTTCTTTTTTTTTTTTTGGTGCTGATAAATATTATAAGAACAGAAAGGTATTAGAGAAAAAGCAGAGAAGAGAAAATAATCTATAAACTGAATAGTCAGTACCTGAATAACTGAGCTGAGGATAAATAAAAACAGGAAAACATGCAATACTTCTGAATGAGTTTCAGTACCTCTCCATTTTTCCCAAAGGAAATGGTCCTGGCTTCCATGTCTAACACACAGGTAATGAAATCTCCTTGAGTAAAGCTGGACAATGTCAGAGTCTGTTCTCCATTGTGATAGAGGTTACCACTGTAGGCCCGATAGAGCCACATATCCGAGGTAGTACGGTGGTTAAAGTCATGGACTGGCCAGCGAGAAACTCCAACACAGGTGCCTTCATTACCTCTGTTTTCCTTCACAATGTAAAACTAAAATGAAAGTGGTAATGTTCACTAATATTCAAAAAACTTGTTTATATACTATTAACTGTATAAAGCCATACTGGGGAATATGTTTGTAAATAATATTTATGCATTTATGAAAATATAAATAAACATATTTTCAGCTTAAGTGAAAATAACATACAAATGAAATAATTTCATGATTTTGTAAAGATTTTAAGACATTTCATGATTTTGTAAAGATTTTAAGACAGATTTAATCTTTATCTTGTAGAACATTTAGAATAACCTTTGAGTATTTATTTAAAATAAACAATTTTAACTTACATCTCAATTATGAAGCTGAGGAAGTACATCCAGTCCAGAAAATTATTAATGGAAAGCTTCAATTCTTTATACAAATTTTCTAACTACTCTCTTGTGTATACTTCTGTGTGGAAAAGAGTTAATACAGCAGGCCTGAGACTGCTGTCTTTAAAAAGGCATGCTTGTAACACTGGCCCTTGGCTAGTATCTGGGAATTCGACTTGTATACAGTTTCCTACACCGTTAGAAAACTTTCCCAAACTGATTCGGGTGGCTCACCAGGACAAGAATGTTTGAACAAACAATGTGGTTTACACTGAACACGAACTTTCCTTTTGGGAGCTGGGGTTTTGGTACATGCCAGGCAGAGGATACCTTCATGATCAGTCTCCAGTAAAAATCTTGGGAACTAAGTCTCTAAGGGGGTTCCCTAAAACATCACACACATGTTGCTGCATTTTCTTGCTGGGACAAGACTGCAGTCCATGTGACCCTTCATGGGAGGGAGAGAACATAGGGAAGCCTCCACGTGGATTCCTCCAGATGTCACCTGTGTCTTTTCTCCTTATTATCCAGTTATGTATCCTTACTACGTTGTTATAATAAACCCCAGTCATCATGAGTACAATGATAATACTGAGTCCTATGAGTCCTTCTATCAAATCTTTGAACATGGGGGTCACCTTCAGGACCTCTGACAAAATGGTGGCAACGTGAGCTCCACTAGAACAACTCTAAGTCATTAAAATATAATTATATATTTGGGAAAAAGAGAGAGAGATAGAACTGGGGAAAGACAAAACTCTAGTGGCTATGGGGTTACACGTGTTATGAAGCAGCAGGTGAGTGGCTATCTGTTGTGAGAGGTAAAAGTTACCTATGGAATTCAAAACTAATAGATCCAACCCCAGGAGTGTTGGCTCACTGGGTCCCCTGGCTGCTTTTGGCCCTGTAAGCTAAAGTGAGGGGGAAAGAGCAGCCAGAAGAAAATTTGTGCTGTTCTCTCCTCTAGGTGGGAGGAGAAAGAGAGCCCAAGCATTCTCACACATGGGCTTTGGACGGGCCAAAGCATAAACATTAGCTTGCAGCTGCCCTCTTGTCCAGGTGGGAGGGGGAAAAGTTCAAAAATTCCTGAAGATGAGTTTTGGGTAGACCAAAAGTATTAAAAGTATGTGTTGCTCTTTCCTCCAAGTGAGAGGAGAAAAGGTTATTTAAATCAGTTCCCAGGGCTGGAGTAAAACTTTAAATAGATGAAAGAGAGGGGAAAATGGAGAAATGGAGAAAGGGACAGAGAGAAAAGAAGAAAAGAAAAGACAAGACTCCAGCGATTTTCTTTAGCCTAGATGCTGTCACTGCTGTACCAGTGCCCTGGCCCAACCAATTAACCCTAAAAATGCTAAATTTACTGCTAGGGGTCTGAATAAACTTGAGATCTGAGGGAAAAGGGAAAAGTAAATTTTATACAACAGCTTCACTTTGTGGCTACTGCATCTAGATGTATGATAAAAAATGATGTAAAACGTTATATGCTTGTAACTTCATAAATACTAAGAGATCATCCTGATAAGTAAAAGCTGCGAAGGAAAAGTCAGTGGGATACAACGTCCTCGCTTTTTGCCCCAGGTGAGTAGATCGGAACTTAAATTCTTTGAGTACTGGAAACAAAACAAGCCTCCATAACTGATGATTTTTTGTTATGATTTTTGCCTATTAGAACTGCTAGAAAAAAAGGGAGACAAAATAAAGGAGTGGCACTCTCCACATAGAAATATACTTTGAGAGTTTTAAAAAGCAGTTGTTAGTTGCCAATTAGTTCTTATAAAATCAGATGTCTGACCCTTACAGGCTGATGATTTTCTAGCCTGAAATGCATATTTTTGAGTGGGTAAATTTGTACTCTAAGATTGAGAAGGCAAAAAGAGCTTAGGAAAGCCTTGCTCGTCACTTAGACTTAAAATGCAGCTGTCTGATCCTACAGCATTTAGGCTTTATTGCTGCCCCCAAAAGTTGCCAATTTTATAGAATCCTCAATTCACAACTTCCAACTGCCTGGACCTGCCTCTAAGTTAAAACCTCATACTGTCTGCTATGGGCTGTTTCAACCCAACATAAGCTGTGTTCAGCTAAAATCAGGCACCAGCCTAATGAACAAAAACCAGACAGGGGGCTGGTGAAGATTTAGTTGGTGCAGCCATAAACTGAAAACTACATGGATTCTAGCTGTACTGTCCAGGTCTCTTATACACGCCCCTGGGAAAGGGCCTGTTCTTTTGATAGCCATCTAATTTGAGCTGCTGATTGGCTTTTTATTTCTGACATAGAAACTGATTACATTCCTAACTTTGATTCTTACCGAAAGCTGAAAGTTGGAGGAGGGCATACCCAAGGGTGCATGACCTCTATGTCCACTCTTATAACAGACTGGACTCTTGACCTCTTCTTGGGGAGGTCTCACTGCTGCTGACTTATTATGTTCAGCTTTTTGGACTAGTCGTAGTTTGCAACAACAGACTGATAGCTTGATTCAATATCTGATACACACGCCTAGTAAGACAGTTTATTAAATGAAGCTCTCCCCAGAAAAAGACTCATCCTTCCTAGGCTGCTCACTGGATAAATGATTAGGATAAAAGGCGTAGAAGGTTTTGTAAACCTATTCTGGAAAACAATTTTTTTAATTGGGATTTTGTCCTGACCAATTGCTAACCTTTCTGGTTAAGTTGTATCAATATAAAAACATTTTTGTTAAAAAAAAAAAAAAGTTTTCGTGTGGAAATTCTTTTGTCCCTCTTGTACCTAACCCTTCTGGACAAAAGGTCTAGATGGAGATAAAAAATGACTGAGAAGACCTGAAGTTATAATAAGTAAATGGGAAACACTGATTTTAGAATAACGGTGGGGGCGGGGAGGGGAAAAAAAAAAAACAACAACCCAGGCCCTGGGAAAGTGTGGAAGACGACGGAGGGCATAAATGATCATTGTTTTTTCGGAACTGCTCCTCCTCCCGGGGTGGAAAAAAGCCATGCTGTCAAGAAAGCTGTTTTTTGTGTTTTTTTTTTTAATAGATCTTTATTGGAGTATAATTACTTCACAATACTGTGTTAAGTTTCTGTTGCACAACAAAGTGAAATCAGCCACATGCATAGAGCACTTTAAATTCAAACTAACTTTTGAGCCTTATACCTGACAGGCTATAAGAAGTAGGGGGTGACCCCAGGTCATGGAATTTCCACAGAACACCTCCAGATGTCATCCAAACTCTTAAGGCAGATAAAATGTCACAGACAAACAAAACCATTTAACAAACTGTCCTTCAGAGGCAGTCCCTCTGAAACCAAGCACTCAATTAAATTACTTAGACTGCAGTGGGAACAGAAGGTGGGAGGCCCCCTGATGGGAGATCACATTGGGGTCCTGTTAACTTGTTCTGCCTGACTACTGTATATCCTGATTAGGGATATCTTAACAATTATAAACTCATTTCCAGGGATACCACGTATGACCTCTGGAATTGTACTTTTTGTGTATGCACTCTATTCTGATCCCTGGACTGCCCAGAGTTGTGCTGTGCTAAATTTAAAGACAAAGTCACTTGACTTTTTAAGATAGACCTTTACAATTAATGAGATTTGTTTTAACTGGCTAAGTCTAAGACCCCTGAAGTCAGTACTGGAGGTCAGTCTCACCCTGCTGTCTGGGGTCCTACCAGATAATAATATTACTTTTATTGTAAAAACACTGTGGCCAGGAGCCAGCCAAGGAGGTGGACTGTGCAAAAAAGAGCACAGCAGAGATTGCTATCCTTAGAAATGTCTGCTTGCAATGTTGGTCCTTGGCTGGCACCTGGGAACTTGTCTGGTAAATAGTTCCCTACACTGATAAAAAATCTCCCTGATATTGGTGGCTTATTGTGCTTAGACTGTATGACAATATGGTTTAGGCTAAAAACCCGCTTTCTTTCTGGGAATCTAAAAAAGGCCAGGCAGAGAGTATGTGACCAGCGCTCAATAAAAATGTTGGGCACTCAGTCTCTAATACGCTCTCCCAGGAAAAAACATCACACATATGTTACTGCATTTTCATTGCTGGGTGTGCACTGTGTGACTCCTCATGGAAGGGATGATTATGATTTTTCAACCTTACACTTAAAAAAATTTTTGAGGTAATTTTACAATTACAGGAGAGTTACAAAAATAATACAGGGATATCCTTCACTGAGTTTCCATTTATGTTAAAATCTTACATAGTAATAAAACATTTACATAAGATGATTTTTTTAATAGTCTTTCCATACTTTTTTACAATAACCTAGGAGGAAAGTACTAAAAAAATAAAATTCTTTTAAAAACTACTTGGAATTCTACGTACCTTCCACTGATAGCACCCAGAAGTTACTCCAGTTGACGCCAATCCATATCCTTTTCCTCCACTGCCATGAGTTAAGATCTGTCCATTCTCCACTATGCAACACTGAGCTTTCTCTGGGTCAAAGGATACTTCTTGTATAGGAAGATTCTCATCTTCTTCCTCCAACTCTCCCTGCTTCTACCAGAAAGGAAACTGGGTCAGTATTTTAAACTAACTCAGATTCAGTTCCTGAGATCTCCTTGGGTTGATTCCACAAATATTTATTATCTACTATGTACTAGTTACTGTGCAGACAATGGAACACAATCATACATACAGCATGGTCCCTGCCCATGAAGAGCTTACAGCTCAGTCAGGGGACAGAGAGACAAATAAATAACACCGGTATTGTAGTGAGAGAATAAAAGAAGTTACATGACAGGTATAGCAGAAACATATAAGTGTAAGTTTCTAAGCAGGCTTGAGAAGGATAAGGTAAGCATTCAAAAGAGGATGACTTCTGAGCTGAATCCTGAACGGTGAGAAGGCATTAAGCAGCCGATCAAAGTAGAGAAAGAAATTTAAGACAGTATGTACAGCATGTGCCAAGTCATGGAGGTGAAACAGAGTTCACTGATTTAAAGAATTGCAAGCAGTATGGAATATCGGGAGGATGAGACTGAAAGAGAACAAGGAACTAGAAAGAGAAGAAGGAACAAAATCATGGAAGGCCTTCAATGCCATTCTAAGTTTAATCTTTACTCTAGACAATAGGGAGTGCCTACAAAGAATGATTTATATAGAGGAACTACTATCAGATCTATGTTTTATAAACATTGTTTTACCAGGAGCATACAGGATGAAAGCAGAGAGAACAATCAGGAGTTTACTGCAAGAGTTCAGGTAAAAAATACTGAGAACTTAAATTCATTCATTTGCTCAATGGGTATTTAATAAGCATCTACTATGTAACAGGCACTATACCAGGTCCTATACACTCGGCAGTATACTAAACAGATAACGTCTCTGCTCTCATAGAACTTATATTTTACAAGGTGGAGATAGAAAATAAACAAGGAAATAGCGGGTAATAAGTGCTATGCTGAAATCAAAAAAGGTGATGTGATAAAGACTGTGTGGCAACTGACTCTAGAATGAGGATCAGGAAAGTACAATGAAGAAGTGATAATTAAGTTGAGACATGAATAATAAGTTGACTTCTGAGAAACATATCTGAGGGAAGTATTCTAGGCAAAGAGAATAGCTGGCACAAAGCCCAAAGGAAGGAACAAGCTTAGTGTGTTCAAGAAACAGGAAGAAGGCAAGTTGTTCACAGTGTAGTGAGCAAAGAGGAGAGAACAAGGAGTTCTAGAATTTATCCCAAGAATGATTAAAAACCACTGGTGGGTTTTTTAAGCAGAGGACGAACATGCTCTGATTTACAATGTTAAAAGATCACACTGGCTCCTGTGTAGAGAATGGACTATAGGGAGTTAACAACGGAAGCAGAAAGACCAGTTAGGAGAATATTGCATAATCCAGGCCAGAGATGGTAGTGGCTTCGAGTAGGGTGATGGCAGAGGAATGAGGAGGTGTAAAATTCAAGTTAAGTCTTAACAGAGAAGTCAACAGGACTTGGAGATTGTACAAAGAAAATGTGGGTGTGTGTGATAGAAAGAGAGGAATCAAGGATGACTCTTTGGTTTTTTGGTTGAGTCGCTTACTAGGAAAGATGGGAAAGCCTGGGAAAGGAACAAGATGTAACAGAACTAAGGATGCTACTAAGTATGAGAGACCTATTACACTATTATTCAAGTTGTAAGGCAAGTAGAAGACGGGTATATGTCTGGAATTCAGGAAAAATGTCAAAAAAGGAATTAAAAATCAATGGCATACGGATCTGAATAAGGTTTTGCTGGCTATAGGAAATGGAATGGAGGTGACAGTTGAAGGAAAAAAGGGGTCTTGGGACCAAGCCTTGGGATACTCCAGCAGTCAGATTAAATAGAAGAGGAAGTATAAATAGAAGAGGATGAGAAGAGGCCATTGTACTGGGACAGAAGGAAAGCCAGAAAAAGTGTGGAATCATGAAAACTGATAGAAAGATTAAGGTAGCTAGATGGATGGATTCAATAACTATTTAGGAGGTAAAAATCAATGAGTTCTAGGGACCACATGGGTGGGGACATTAGGAGAATTCCCAGGAATTCAGGTTTGAAAAGCTAGTTGAATGTTAGTGCCACCAATAAAAATGGGATAGGAAGAAAAGGAGAAAGGTTTGAAGGAGAGACACGTGGGCTATCATTCAAGTTTGGAAGGCAGTGCATGTAGTGAAAATGGTCGTGGGTATGACTGAGACTGCTGGAAAAGCTAAAGACAGAACTCTGAGGAACAATGGAATTTGGGATGGAGGCAAGGAGAAAGTCACACCAAAGAAGAGATGCCTCCAGAGGGAATCAAGGATTGGCAGAGGGGATCTAGGAGAAAGTAGTGTTTTGAAAACAACAGAAGGCTAGAGTTTCCAGAGGTCAAGTAAGCTGTGGATAAAAAGCCATACACTGTATTACCAATAACACCTACCTCTGTCATTTAATTTCAGTGCTTTGATGGAAGATAAACAATTGGGCTGAAGAGATAATGAGAAGTAAGGAAGTGACTTAAACATACACAAGATTACTCTTCCCAGAAGCTTAGCAATGAAGGATGAGAGAATATAGGGAAGGCTTCATGGATAAAAAAGAAATTTAGAAGGGTGGGAATAAGAGATGTTTATAAACTGAGGGGAAAGAACCAGTGGAGAAAGAGACACAGTACAAAGAAGAGACTGAGTAACTGATAGAACAAAGTCAAAGGAGAAAGGATCCAGAGACAGGTGACAAGATATTCACGTCTGTCTAAAAATACCTTTTTTGGAAGAATCAAGTACCTGTAATTTTATTTCTTCTTCTTTTTCCTTTATCTGAATAGCATGTTTGGCCTGAGCAATGGGTGTCTCCCACATACAATCCGACAGGAGGGAAAACAGATGTTCAACAACCTATTTATTGAAGGAAAAAGAATGATAAAATTTGTAAAGGATCATTTTAACTATTTTTAGAAAAGATAAATCATGTAACTATAATATTAAGTCACATGTGAGATTTAATTATACCAATGTCTGACAGCTACTTTGGGTGGATGCAAGTTAAATATCATTTTTTAGAAAGACCATTACCCACTACAAAGTGGGTTCGACTGTCCTCATGTTGCCCCACTATATGGACCTCTGATGAGGCCATGCAGCCTCATATCTTTCTCTCTCTAGATGCCCACACCTAGGAAGAAATTCCACAAATTTTCCTTTCTTTCTGATCTTGAAAGTATTCACTATACCACTACTCCTCACGTCCCATAACTCACTTAATTTCTCTTTCTCCTTGCTTAGAGATGAAAAAATTAAAAAAGCAATCTCAGAAGTGGAAGTCATGCTATTGAATAAATGACACATTTACAACTGAAGAGACCATGAGTTTAGATTTTCGGTGCATCATGTTGCACATGTAAAGAACATCTTCTAATAACTTTAAAAATAGAAACCTGGGCCATTTGATCATCTTCTACACCAGATTCACAAGCTGGTAGCACAGCCTCAAGGACATGAAGTGCAAGGAGCCTCGTTCTTAAGTTACCAACTAGAGGAATTCCTGGAGGGGGAAAAAGACATTTTCTTATTATAAATGTGACTTAAATTCAAAGTTTAAATAAACCTCTTGAAAAAAATCTCTGAGGCTGCTAAGTATTTAGGATGGAACAGACTTCACTTCAGCATATTATCACAAGAATTCTGGATTCATCCCATATCCATTAATGTATATGAATATCCATGTTTGTGTTTCAGTTTTTATGTATGTAAGGGAACAGCACTATAATAACTACCTGTGACAAGTACTGTGCTATGCATTTCATACACATTAATAACTCTGTTGATCCTCACAAATCCTACATTATATCCCTATTTTACTGATGAGGAAACTGAGGCTCAGAGAAGTTAAGTAACTTGACCAAAGCCACACAGCTCAGTAGAGACAGAAGTAGGATTGTAAATGACAGGTCTGTTAATCTCTAAAGCTCAGGCTTATCATCGCCTTTAATTGCTTCTGACTCCATCTATGCCCTGACGGACTCACAGGATTAATGGGGAGTAAGCAGTTTGTACTTTTCTAAAGTAAGCAAAGGTAGAGACAGGATACTGATGCTCTTTTTTCTATCCATTACTACAACACAACCAGTAGAAATAAATGAATATCTGATTTTTCTTCATGCTCTAAGAACTTAATATTATAGAAGGCTTACCTTATTAAAGGAGAAAAAAAAGCTATTGTAAGTTACACTAGTTAAGAAAAACTATTGGGAAAATGAGTATAAACTTACTATATATAAAGCTAAGATGTGTATTTACAGAAGAACCCTGGTTTGAACAACTGATCTGAAAACAGTAGTTATCTGTAAATGGCAGATCTTTTAAGAAAATAAGAGAAAGGTAAGGGCTCTTTTGAATAAACTGCTGTTTTATTTGCAGCACAGCTGATCAGTTTTGGAAATTCTTTAAATACTTTTAACAACAAATGAATTTCTTGCCAGAATTTGCTACCACAAAATGACTGGGATAATTCTGCTGTAAGAACACTAACATTTAGTATGACTCCATTTTACTGTATTTTTGCAGTTAATAACTGCAGCTGTTATGTTAATAATAAGTTGTCTGTATTCTTTTTTTGTTTATGCCAATCTTAAAACAAAGATACAGGATCTGAATTTTTAAAAAATTGAATACACATTAAAAAAAGTAAAAAGAAACACCAATAAACTATATTGAGAGTGTACACATATAAAACAGCATGTACCATAGAAGACTATATTATGTTTCAGCACATTTAAGAAAGACTAGGGATGATGAGAAAGTTCTGGAAATGGAGAGTAGCGATGGTTGAGCAACACTGTGAATGTACTTACTGTCACTGAATTGTACACTTAAGTGGTTAAAATGGTAAATTTTATTTTATGTATATTTATCACAATAAAAAAAAACAGATTAGGAAAGGACTGATAGTAATCTATGCAAGCAGACCAGACTTTTAGGCTAAGAACCAGGAATTAAGCTTATTATAAAGAACTCTCAGAGATAGCATACAATCAGAAGTTACAAATCAAGGCAACAGAAATCATATCATGATAAGAAAGAATAGACAAACTCCAATCTGCATTTTGATAATCCAAGAAGTAAACTCAAAATCTGTGTCAAATTATCATATTAAACAGGATGTTCTCTGCTTATTTTTATTACTGTAATCTGAACTAGAGCCAAGTTCTCTGCATTAAATCCACGATCTTCTCCAGTGCTACCTTCTATTATTAATTCCTCCCAATTTTTACTCCTGATATTACTTTTATTTCAATCAAATAAGTACTCATAAAACAAGAAAGAAAAGGCTTAAAATCAAGGTCAAGTATCCAATGTTGTTATCTGAATAAAACACACGTGATGTACAAAATACTGTAAAATAAGACAAAGGTCACATACCTGAAGAACATTTCTGAGATGCTATATTTAAAAGCACCTCTGTCCACTTTGGGGAAGCCATTTTTGACTGAATTGCTTTTGAAGATACAACTCTGCGGAGAAAAACTAGAAAATCCCCCAGATGCAGTTCGGCTGCGCGTTGTTTCCTAAGAGCAACTAAAGAGTGAACAGACAAGTTTACATTACAACCAAAAGCCAACAGGAAACAGTCTTATATCAAATAACTTACATTTAGAATGCAGTAAGCACACACCTAATTCAAAACCTAGGTTGTCAGTTAGCCTGGCTAACTGACAGGTTGTCCCTAGCCTGGCTAAGACCCACTCAAAGCCAGTACTCTACCTCCTCTTTACTTCTTTAGTCTTTGCTAATATACAAACATTTATTATATTAGTTTGGAGAATATAAAATTATTAGCCTGCCCTAGGTAACTATATCTCACTCCAACCTTGTTCCTACACATTCCTTCAAAATCCAGTTCAAAGCTACCTCTTCCATGAAACTTTCTCTCTTCGTAGAGATCCCTGGGAAAATCTCTTTTAGGAGGCCTCCATCCTACCCCACTCTCACTCCCAGCAAGTATTTCTGTAACAAGACACTAAATTAATTAAATTAATTAAAGCCTGGAGACCTTAAATATAAAGCTGGTTAATACAACTTGATGATACAGTTTGTGTTTCAGTATCAGTACTATGTTTGAAATGAAGAGTATACCTTACTTTCAGTTAAGTATTTTAAAGAGTATGTGGAATTATTAATACCTGGTCCACCTGCCTCTGAATGCCTGGCCACCGCTTACTAGAATCAGTCTCACTCCCAGCCATCCCCATAAACAGAATGGGTGCAACCTGAGAGGAATGGATGTGGACTCAGTCTGCTGTTACACCTACTGAGATTCATCACAGTTTCTTTTTTTTTACTGGATATGGAAGGATCCAGTTTTCTTGGGGAGCTATAGGCTGAGAAGTAACTCTACTGGGTCTTCCCTGCCATCCATATGTGCAGTACTCAACAGAGTGGTAAGAAACTATTACCTGAACAACCCTGTATCCCCAAACTGGATCTCAGGAAAAAGGGAGGTGGCATTAAAAGCCTGTTTTTATTTTATCATACCCTGTGAGTCGGCCCATGCTCTTTGTATAAGCTACATACTTGCTATATAAAGAAGAAGTAACTTGCCAGAGGTTCAGCCTCTGAAACCAAAAGCTAGACCTAAATCAGACTCATACATCCTCCTAGATTCTGCCCTAAGAGATTTAGCTATTTCTTCTGAGCTTATTGTATTACACTGTAATTATCTGTTTAAACATCTACCTTCCTCATTTCCCTAGAAGGTCCTTGAGGGCAGAGATAATGTTTTGTCATTTTTGTATCCCCAGCATATTCCTTTATCCACCCACCTAGCTATACAGTATTAATATTATTTAAATAGTACTTTATTTATTTAAATATTATTTATTATAATATTCCAATATTAACATTAACATTTACTGAGCTCTTACTATGTGTTAGACACTGCTCTAAGTCCTTTACAGAGCTTATTATGGTAATAAGACACTGAATAACTGACCAGTTTTAGACCTTTCTTCGCTTAATATATAACAGACATGTATAGTAGTTCTTCTGTTCAGGGTTTACGTTCTACTGAAATACAATGTTCACTATAGTTTTGTTTTTTTTTTTTTTGGCTGCGCCATGCAGCTTGCAAGATCTTAGTTTCCCAACCAGGGCTTGAACCCACACCCTCAGCAGCAAAAGCACAGAGTCCTACCCACTGGACCACGAGGGAATTCCCACAATGTTCACTATAGTTTTTAAAAGCTGTATGGAGATGACCATATTACAGCAAGCAAAAATTATTACGGCTAAGTATAATGAAGAATTTTTTAGTGACTAGAGACCAGAACAGCCTAGCAAGAAGTTCAGTTTCCCTAATTCTAACCCAATTCCCATATATTAAAAAACCCTTGGTCCTGGGGGAACACTTAAAACAAGAATGCAACCCAAGAGATGGGCTTTCATGATCAAATCCTATAAGAACATAATCTGGGGAAATCAGTCACCTAGAACCTCTAAGTTCTAGAGCCACAACAGCCAAGGAGAGGCTGAACTTAGACACTGAGTGGTACAGTTGCTTCATCAGGGTTAACCAACTCTAAGGAGAGGAAGTTCAGTCAGAGGTACCTCTAAACCATACATATTTGGAGAAAAAAGGGGTTTCTAAATGAATAAAAATCCTCTCATGCCTCACAACAGAAAGAACTCTACATTCTAATGATATTCACACAATGTGGATTCAATAAATGCTTGTAAATAATGACAGAGAAAAAAGATTTATGATACCTCTGAAGTCTCTCTTCTCAGTTTCTCCACTGGAGTCAATTTTCTTCTCTTCTTCATCCTCTTCTCCTTCTCCAAAAGAGGCCATAAGTAGTACACCAGCCTGGGACAACAAATTCTTCAACTGACTACAGAGTAGATCCAACAAAGACTGAACTACCTTGGGGCTCAGTTTATCAGCATAGGTCCTGGAAAAACATATACGTGAAATAACATGAAATAACAGGAAAAAAATAAATGGTAATTACACAGAAGGGCAAATGTGCTTAAACACATAAAGGAGATTACGGTGAAATGGAAATGTGAAAGACCAGGCCCCACACAGTTCTACCAAGACATCTACAATGCTCACCCTGTAGTGATGGCTAGAATCTGGAGCAATCTTGTACTAGCCACTTTTAAAGCTGTGCTTAGCTGGGAAACACCCGTTTTTGGCAACAACTGAAGAGGCTGTCCTAGCATGGTGTCTGTGCCACATAACTGTGACAATACATTTAGCAGACCAGTGGAAATCGCCAAAGAAACATCTACTGGTTGATAGTGGACACTCAGGGCGAAAACTGTAACCAAAAGGAGACGCTGCTGGGCTTCTAAAAAGAAGAAAGAAAGAAAGGCAGTTGAGAATCTTCTTTGAAGTTAACAAAGCATTTACTAAAATAAATCATATTCTAAAATATAAATAGTAGTATGGAACACTATTACACTTTCAAGTATTTATTCTTTACCTATAAGCTGACCTAATGTTAAACACAGAACATTAGCCACCTAGCATAACCTCAGGCCAAAATGTTACCTGCACCTTATATTTGCATGTGCAGTTACTCACCAATGTGATGCTTGTTGGCTTGCAGGGCTCTCTCCAGAGTAGCAGACAATTGTTGATAAATCTTATGCACAGCCATCTGGATTTCAATCTGAATATTTCTCTTAGCTGCTCTGATCCCATCCTAAATTACACACAAAGATTTACCTTTTCCATTAACAACAACAACACTTCCTACCCAAATGAAAGTAAAAGCATTTTATTCCTAGCCCATGCTAGAGCCCTATGGTGGTTTTTAATTATTTAGTATATTACAGTATATAAAAGTTTTATAACCAATTTATTTTTCAATGCTTGAAAATTCTTGATTCTATATAATCTCTGTCCTTTCCCACAAAGCATTTTTCCTCTCTAAACATGGAAGACATAAAGACAACACTTCAAAAAAAACAGTTCAAGCAATCAGAGAAACTTGGTAAAATGATCAAGTCTAAAATGTAAATTCTTGAAACCCATCCTCCCAAACACTAATCCTTATCCCAACTTAGATCTACCTCTATGCAATTTGGTTAAGGGTTAATAAAACTGAGCCAGCAAAGAATCTAAAAGTACAATAGTACCATGGCTTACCTAATGGCTTATCTAACCCCAGCTATACTCAGGAAACTAAACCAATGAGGTATCTTTAAGTCACTTAGATCTTTATATTTTTAAACCTCAATTCTAAACACCAAAAAGTTTAGCATTATTAAACTGGTGTTGTAAAAATACAGTTAAAATCTGAATATACTAAAAGGTGTCATCCTCCCATGACAGTTCTGTCATCTACCTGATAGTGATGTAATCGGCCACTCTCTCCTTTGGCTCCTGCGTGTCCAACAGTGCCTAAACCGAAACACCCTGCTAGAAACTGCAGCCTCACAGATGTGAGCAGAGTGGATGACTGGAAACCTGAGCTTGATCTGCTTCCTGTCAGAGAGATGTTACCTTTTTCTTCCATTCCAGACAATAGTACAAGGATCTGATGAAGTGCCTCTAAACGAAGCTTGAGAAAAAATAAACATATTTTAGAATTCTTCACTGAACTGAGACACAAATAACTCTGTACGTCACAGACAATATATTTCTTAGCACACAGAAAATTCTGATATTTCTTAGGAATCTATTCTATTAAGATAAACATTTCTTTTACTATTATGACTTTAAAAATTAAAATATCTCTAAGATCTCTATAAGCGTACTTCAGTATAAAAGAGGCTACACAGTACAAGGGGAAAAGTAGTAAATTTGGATGTAGGAGATCTAGTTTCAAGGCCAGAGTATTCCAACGACTATGTAGCCTTGGTAAACTCAATTTCCTGAGTCTCAGTTTCTTCATGTATAAAATGAGGCTAATAGTACTTTCATCTACTCACAGAGCTGTTGGGATGCTCATGAGGAGATATACATGATTTCAAAAGCATCAAGTAGTATGGATAATGCTTCCTTTACTTATAACATTATATGGAATGAATACTCTTTAGTTCAAGAAGTAGAAGTATTTCCAAAAGGTTTCTCTGTGGTTCTCTTGAACTTCTGGCTCTACCTTCCCTAGGAGGACACATATCCACCACAGCAGTCCGTTGGCCTACCCTCCTTTTTCTTAAAACAAATAAACTTTTTATTTCGAAATAATTTTATATCTATAGAAGAATTGTAAAGATGGTACAGATAGTTCCTGTATACCTTTCCCCAAGCTTCTCCTAATGTTAGTATCTTATAAAACTATGGTACATTTATGAAAACAAATTAACATTGGTACAACACTACTGACTAAACCACAGAATTTATTTGGATTTCACCAGAGTTCCCATAATGTCCCTTTTATGTTCCAGGATCCAAATCAGGATATCACGTTGCATTTAGTTGTCTTGTCTCCTTTAGTCTGTGACAGTTTCTGTCTTTGTTTTTCATGACCTTGACATCTATGAAGGGCTGTTTGTGTATTTTATAGAATGTCCCTCAATTTGGGTTTGCCTGATGTTTTCTCATGTTTGGCCTACAGGTATGGATTTAGGGATGAATACTACAAAGTCCCCCTCTCATCACATTATTATCAGAGTACATGATATCACCAGAACTTACTATTGGTGATATTAATCTTGATCACTTGGTTAAGGTGATGTCTGCCGGGTTTCTGCAATGTAAAATTACTGTATTCTTTTCCCCTTTTCATACTCTGTTAGCTCTAAGTCACTAAGTCCAGCTTACTCTCAAGAGGAGGAAAATTAAGCTCCACCTCCTGGAGGGAAGAGTATCAAAGAATTTGAGGACATGTTAAAACCACAATCATTAATAAATATTTTGAGGGGGATATTTGGAGGCAATGCTCACTAATTTTAGCATTTATCATTATTAGCATGGTGTTCTAATCTAGCCCTTTTTAAACAGAGACAAATGGGTCAAAAATAGGGACTCCAGGAGCAGATCTGTATAGTCACCAACCAATCTCACTCTAGTTTCTAGGAGACAAGGAAAGACTTAGTGATTAGAGTATCTTGTGCACTACTGTTCACTTCAAACAAACTATCAGGCTGCTTTGGTTAAGATAGCAACATCAAAAAGCTCAAGTGAAGGAAAAGGGGAGGCAAGGAATAGAAGAAAAGGAAAAGTTTTTCCTACAATTGTACCTTCAGTGGTTCAGTTTAAGTTTCCACAGTCCCTCACAAGGAGTAAATATCAAAGACTTACTTCTGCCCTTAACTGTTGCTGTTCCATTGCAATGATGGAGGCTTGGGGACTTGTAGACATACTTTCCTCTGGCTCTTTAAAACCTGGGGCATTCCCCACATCTCCACTCACAAAGCTTACAACATTTTCAATCAAAGTGTGAACTCCCAAAGACTTGGTAAGATCAAAATCAGACTCAAAGGAGTTAGAGGAGTTGCACAACCAGTCTCTGTTATGTTTCAGGCGCGCCCAAGAGTCGCTCAGGGTTTCCAATTGACTATGCATAGGACCTACATACAAACAGAACAAAAACGCATCAGTGATGACCAAGATGAGCATACATTCTGAAACTAGATGAGGGCTGAGTGTTGCTATCATACCAACTGGTGAGAAATGGATACTAGTGTTTGAATACATGCATGCATTAAGTGAATCTGAGCAAAATGCTTTGGTAAAAAACAACAAACAAACAAAAACTACAGCAATGTAAGAAAACAAAGGGAAAGCCCTGTTTAATGTACCAGTGTCTCTGTAAGCGCTTTAGTAACACGTTGCCACAAGAAAAAGAAAGGCAGAAGCTGCTCTCAAAATGCTTAGCTTAAAATGCTCTGCAGTATTAAACCAGACCATCATTTATGACCAAAATGGAACTCGGCACTTAGGACACTGCTGGTAAGACCTACTAGTAATAGGACTTCATCTGATTTAACATTATCATTGCAAAGATTGAGTCAAGACTGTGCAAAATGTGTACATATCTGCAATGAAATATTACCAAAAAATGAATATAGAAGGGCAAGTAAACTTACACAAAAAAGGAGACATAAATATCACCCTTGGTTTCATTAATATAAGGAACATTTTCACTGTGTGATATGCACATTTATTTCAGGTTGTGAAACTCCTATATAAAGGAAGCAAAGTTTCACAGACAAGAATATATAAGATTTACTATAAAATGATATCTACATAAAATTACCAAGTGGTGTTAACAATAGTGGCTAAATATAATACCATGAGTTTTGCCAGTGGGCATTTTCTAGGCTAAAATCTTTACATTAGACAGCAAAAATGTTAATATGTTTGATCACAAGAACTGTCCAAGGTATGTGCCAATAATGGCTTTAAATAAATATATAAATGTCTAATTCTTACACGTTTTGTATTTTTTGATTTAATTGATCTCAGGTACATGAGTTAGATTAATCATACTCCTTGGCTCATGATATACTCTCATCACTGGTCCATGCATGGCCTGCTTTTGTATTTATATTTACTTATAATAAATGTGAACACAAGAACTAGAGAACTGGCAGAATACTATCTATCTGTTCTTCCCCCCAACGCATCTCTCCCCTGTGTCCTCCAACCTAAGGATTTCATTATCACTCCTTTGCTTTTATTGTTGTTAAATATTGTTTTATCTTATATGTATTCCCAAGACAAATAATGTTTAGTGTTAGTTGTTTGTGACTTTATAAAAAAGTATCATTTTATGTAGTCTTTTTGGACATTACTTTGCATTCAGTATAATATTGCTAATACTCATTCACATGATTCCACGTAACCATGGTTCATTTGTTTGAGTGCTGTATAATATCTCATTCTGTGAATATACCAAATTTTTCTATTAGGAGTGAATCTTGAGGTACCTAATAAAATATGCATTACAAAGATTATATTTGTTACATACTAGATGGAAAAGATTTGGGAAGAGGACTACTTAAACACTAATGCCCAAAGAGAAAATGAACTAATACAATATTGACTGTATAACTTATTTTTGAATTATTACACTGTCAGGAAAACCCCAGGACTTCAAAATGCGACACAGAAATCCACAATAGGCAGTTAATATTATAAAGTAGCTATGAAATAATTTATATGCATTCTACTAAAATAATTTAGAATGGCTAAGAATATATGGTTTATCTGCCTTCTATATTTTAGCAAGAATTCTTAAGATTAAAAAAGGTTGGATTTTCAGTTCTACTGAACATAAAAAATAACCAATCTGAAAATTTCCCCAAACTGTATAGCTGAATATTTTCCCATGTAAAACAGAAAAGGTAAAAATCCAAAGAAAAATGTCATGGATGCATAATGTATTAAATTAAAATGATATTTAAAGAATAAAGGAGGGGCTAATGTGGAAAAAAAGAAAAAAAAAAAAGAAATAATCATTTTCCACTTCCTTAAGCATCCCAAATGCAGACTCTGGATTTAACCTTAACTTACAAATGATATTTTTTGGTCTCTTAGCATTGAGCTTGTTGGTTCAATAATAAAATTTCAGAATAAAAATTTCTTCCATCTTCCAATACTTATAAATTACTTTTCAAAATGAAAATACAATGTGCAGAGAGTTAATGCTAGAACCACAGAAGTAAAAGTGACCTTAAAGATTACCTAGTCCCATTTCCTCACTTGAGGAAACAGAGGCTTAAAGACAATGATCTTTTCTAAATTAATAACACTAATCCCTTAAGTTTATGGGAGGTGGTCTTACATATTCCTGTTCTTAATCAACTCACAAATCACTGATCCATGGGAATTTCAACTGCCTGCCTACGCAAAGGCTCAATATGTGAAGAAACTGCAAGTAGCGAATTGCCTTAATATACTCCAAAATATTCTATGGAATAGGTGGTCAATCCCCAAATTAAATCCTCTCTGCAATTTAAAGCAGGGGTCAGCAAACTTTATCTATAAAGAGCCAGACAGTAAATAATTTCAGGTTTTGTGGGTCATTCACTATTCATTTAACTACTCAACTCTGCTGTTGTAGTGTGAAAGCAGCCATAGGTAATACATGAGTGTGGCTGGGTTCCAACAAAACTTTACTTTCAAACAAAGGTGGTAATCCAGATTTGGCCCTCTAGTCAGTTTGTTGACCCCTAATTTAAAACATGTAATTTATGGGCTTCCCTGGTGGCGCAGTGGTTGAGAGTCCGCCTGCCGATGCAGGGGACGCGGGTTCGTGCCCCGGTCTGGGAAGATCCCACATGCCGCAGAGCGGCTGGGCCCGTGAGCCATGGCCGCTGAGCCTGCGCATCTGGAGCCTGTGCTCTGCAACGGGAGAGGCCACAACAGTGAGAGGCCCGCGTACCACAAAATAAATAAATAAATAAATAAAACATGTAATTTATTAAGTATATAAGCCAAACAAAACTTTGTATGAATAAAATATAAGGAAGAATAAGACACTATCTGAAAGCAATAGGATAAATAAATAAATTAAATAATTATAACCAAAATGTTTAGGTTGATATCAAAAATACTTTGAAACACAAAATCTCACAATATGGAAATGAGAGATGAAAAACCTCTAATTCTTAAAAAAAAAATTATAACAACCTAATAACTGATTTGTTCTGTGTTGTTTTATCTGAATATAGGAAATATTGTGTCTGAAAAGCATATCAAAAGCCTCTACAGAGTAATTGTGACTGAGCCCAATTCTTACTTAATATTAATTCAGAGTCTCCTACTATAAAAAGAAAATATAAAGTCCAACAAGAAATTTGAGATTGTTTACTTGTCCTTACAACTTTGGTTCTTAAATGGAATTTTCAAAATGAACATGGCAGAGCTGCAATACATACTTTATAAACCATAAAATATGTAGGCAAGCTAAAAGGGGAAAAAAATTAAACATGCCATCATGTACTTGCTTGAAGCTCTTCTTTTTTCTGGGGCTCAACTGGCCAAAAAGGAGTAAATACACTACCACAACAAGAATCAGAAGACAAAAGGAGAAATTTGATACAGGAGACAACATTCACATTTGTTCTTCTTTATATAATCTAATTCGAAATGCACAGATAAAACAGCATTTCACCCATACAAGTTATACCATGAAACACACATGTTGATAAATGTTTCCAATATTATTTAGCAATAAAACCCTAACACTATATTTAAAGACCTGGGGCAGGGTAGTGAAATCAAACCATGATGCTCCTTCTTAAAATTTTGCTTTGGTATCCCCACCATTTTTCACTATATCAGTTTCAGCTTAAATACAAAAACTAAAGTTAAGTATCTGCGAAAACATATTGTCTTTCAGTGAAGAACGAGCTCAGTTCTGCACAACTACAGCAAATCTTTTAAGTATTTATCAAAGTACCCAAATACCAACATGTTTAACAGCTTTTGTCAAGAATTTTGACAGGCTATTATGAGAATTAAATAAGTTAATATGTTTGAAGTGATTAGACCAATACCTGGCATATAGTAAGCAGTTTTTAAGTGTTTAATGAATATAAATTTCATATTACTTCTGAGGTGCTAAGCAGAAATATGTACCACCTGTCATCTCTTTTTAAAGTAACTGATGACATTTTTGGATTTACAATTTAGCTCTGATTCTCTAAAGAGCCGAACAAGTTGGCTGAGCTCAATTTATTTGCTCACTTTGCTCTACTCCTTCCTACCATACTCACTTTCTTGGACCAAGAGCTCGGACCAACTGTGACACATTAACTGGAGTGAGGGGAAAAGAAGCAATCATGGTTCAACAGCATAAATTCCAGTATCCCCAATGTCAAATACTGAAATTATAGGCACTAGACCCTCTCAAGGAGTCGTCTTTGGAGGCATATTAAGAGCAGCTGAAATGTGTATACAACCATTAATTGTCACTGATACATCCATTTAGTTTCAGTAAACGAGATGTAATTAAACATTGCTATCTCTAATTTCTCTTACTAAACTTTTAATAACTCAGGACCACTAGACTAATAAATGATAAAGAAAAGTGAGCGGAAAAAAGTTTACATTTCCTCTTCAAAATATTGGAAAGGGGTAAATAAGCACATAGAAGAATTCTCACTTGGCTGGACATCTGCTTGTCCTTCATAGCTCAAGTCAGAATCAGAACACCTGAATGGCTCCAAAAAGTTCTCAGACTTGGTAGGTTCATCTGACCAACTGAAGATAGGCATGTTATGGCTTATGACATCTGGTCCATATTGACAATAAATAGGGAAAAAATAGGGTGGTTTATTTTAATCATCATTTAAGGGCAAAACAAAACAAAAAATTCCACTGTGGTCAGACGGTAGTCTCTAAATATACATGATTTTTAAAAATTTCTTTCAAAATATAATGTTCCAAATGTATTTTCAATGTTAATTTCTTTTAAAGAAAGAAATTCATTATAATTAAATACATGATATTAAGTATACATTTTCATTGTTTAATCCACAAACACTAGGATTCATCAGATTGAAAACTATTTTTGCTGCTCTTCCTAGAACAGTACTACTTTCTAGTCACCTATTCCTAGGAACAAAGCTATCAGCAAAATTTTTGCCTGAGAACATTAAGATATAATGATTACTAGAATAAACTGGTACCACATTAGGTGATACCATGATAATTTGCATAACTAGTTTGCCTCCCTATTATAACTTCCTAAATGGGTAATTTAAACAAACTTTTCCCATGAGGTCCTGTTTGTTTGCCTTTCTGTTTCCAACAAAATAAAGTTAGATTCCAAGAAGTTAATAGGTCTTGGTACTATGACCTTTTGAAGAAGTTGGTTTACCCATAAACAAATTTGGATTAATGGCTTAATTCAGTTGTATCTACTTAGCTCTAAAACTACAGGAAAATGACACGTACTTATAGGGCAATTGTTTAAAATTGTGAACAGATAGCAACTCTAGAATAGTTATTTTAAACTGTCATATTAATTCCTCCTAAGTAATTTACACTTGACTTCTAGGTTATTCTTAATTCAAAGCTAAAAATACCACTTTTTGTTTTATTCCAAAGATTACTTTGTCACATGCTGACACAGTTATCATAGACTGAATCTCAAATTTATATTTCCATAAGCATGATAAAGATCTTAGAGAAAAGAGTAATTTTAGTCAACAGACTATCACTTATAAACATAATTAGTATAGTAGGAAGCTCTTAAAACGACAGGCTGGATCCCTTATGCTACTCTGTAAGTTTGGAGCCATCTTTTTATTAATATAACATAGAAATTATAGCAACAATCTTTGCCTGAGCTAACCAACATTAGGAAGGGAAAAGCGTTCCAAAAATTTAATTCCTAACTCAAGTGGTTAAGGAAAAGGATACTCTGGCTAATTATGGCACATGAATTGCCAATTTTCAAAGAATTAGAAAATGATAAAATACATATTGCATGTTATACTAAACATCGTTTAATTTCTTTGATATCACAAATACCCTATATTTTTTGGAACCTTGATATGTTATAATACTAAAAGACTTTTCAATAAACAAAGCACCAGCTCTAGTCCCTATAATTCCTAATAGTTCCAAAAAAAAATCATTCTTAGTATTCTAAGTACCAACATTTCTTCTAAGTTATAAATACCAACATTTCTTCTAAGTTATAAACACAAAAATGAAAAAACTGTGGGTGCATTTCTTCCTCTCATTCCTCAACCTTCCCTTACTTCTCACTTTTTTTCCTGTAGAGAACCTAACATCCTGCCAAGGAAGTTATCAAGAGAAGGGTTCAATTCTGAAATATAAAAGACAATATAATGGGAAAAAACAGTTTTCCTACAGGCTTTTAGAAAACTTCCACTAGTGGCAACTTTTAACATTTCAAGTTTTCACAACCACAGAAAAAATGGGTTAATAAAAGTGCCAATTTGGGGGCTCCCCTGGTGGTGCAGTGGTTGAGAGTCCACCTGCCGATGCAGGGGACATGGGTTCGTGCCCCGGTCCGGGAGGATCCCACATGCCGCGGAGTGGCTGGGCCCGTGAGCCATGGCCGCTGGGCCTGAGCGTCCAGAGCCTGTGCTCCGCAACGGGAGAGGCCACAACAGTGAGTGACCCGCGTACCGCAAAAAAAAAAAAGTGCCAATTAATCAAGAATAATACTTGGAGAGTTTTTAGTTACCTTGGATTTGTATTATCTAAAACTGCTGTTCTTTCCATCTATTTGTACATATAAACAAGAGTTAACTATATTATTCATTAAGATACAGCTTTTAGCAAATGAGCTTAACTCTTGATGAACTCTAAAATCGCTCCTCATGGGAAAATTTTATTTTTAGAAATCATCTGTTCATCTCTTATATGCTTTGCATCTTGAGAGGCAAAGAGGAAAAAAACTAGAAACTTTCAGTTTGAAAGTGTGTATGTGTGTATGAAAGGTGAATGGGGTAAAGAGTTCTCCTTGTAACACCATTTAAACTATAGCAACTATACCACTGAGCTAAAGCATGGCAAATTATGCCCATAACCCCCCACAATGTAAAGCACTGCTTCCAGAGTTCCATGGGACTTTTAAAAAGTCAAAACATAACAAATGAGAAAGAGAACTGATTATTAACTCCTAGACATTCCCAGATCTTTTTTTAAGGGTGTATATTTTCAAGAAAATGATCTTCCTTTTAACTTTTCTGATAAAATGTTTCTAACTTTTTTGCAATAATGTTTCAATGACAATCAGATCTAAACATATCAGATATAAAAAGAGCTACTTCACCAGATATTTAATATTTAATACTTACCTCTCTTTCTATGAGATGATGCCAAGTCCAAATCAACATTTCGTCTTCCACTCTGTTAAGTTAAAAATAAATAATAAAATTTAATTGTGAAAATTATTTAAGATTAAATAGAGTACTAAATAAAATAAAAAGTAATCTGCATAATTATAGCAATGTGCTACTTATTCACCAGTCAAGTCAGGCTAAGAACAAAAAGTCTCTAAAAACCCACTGAAAACAGTTCAGGCACATGACTCTGAGATACTAAAACACAAAGTCAATATGCACATTAATTAACAGTGTAAAGTAGCAGAACTTTTTCTTTGTTGTCACCTTTTTCTTCTTTGAAATCTTTGTCTTTTATCTTTCTAACACAGTATGATCTCTTATTAATACCCTCTAGATGCCTAAAGCCCCTGTAGCAAAGTTCCATTTTCCAAAATCACTACTTGTTCTATCCTCACTTTCCATTTTTTTCAAAACTATTAGCCTTGGCTAGGTGTATAGAAGAAGAGAATCTGATGAACCCACACTAACAGAATAACACAGTCCTAAGCTTTCTGGTAGTATTTTAAAAGACTTCAAAATGTTTTTAAAACCTCTTAAAATAAAGAAATCTCAAATGGTTAAACTGCAGTCAGCTTAATAAAACAGTGAAGGCTTTCAGGAAGAAAGGAAGTATATTTGTGTGTGTGTGTGTGTGTGTGTGTGTGTGTGTGTGTGTGTGTGTGTGTGTGTGTGTGTGTGTGTGTGTGTGGTGGGGAGGCACTGGTGACAACTATCTACTCTATGTACAGATAGCCATATACAAACCCATGACTTAGATTTATGCACAGATTTGACATTATGGTCTCAGCAATTTCAATTGCACTTTATCACACAATAAAAAAGTTGGTGGCAAAGAAGAAAGGCTGCAGAAGTGACTGTTACAGACCCATTTAGGAAATGTCATTTAGAAAATTTTTTCCTGGTAATACATATAGACATATGTACCCACATTGTGGATAAATACATTTTGTTTTACATATACACACACACCCCAGAAATAAGTATGTTCCCAGGACATTTGATGCTGGAGAAAACACCAAACAGTTGTCACAACAGTTCCTGAAGACAATGCCATCTCATGCAATATAACATTTTTATTACACAGTACCTTTGCCATGAGGGCTCATGGAAGAAATTTATCTCAGGTCTCAGAACCAGAAATATCTGAGTTTTTCTTGAAAACCTGGTTTTTATCTTTTACACGCTGTGAATCATGCAACTCGTGTTTTTCCTATTTGCTGGCCGATCTCTGGCAGAACATCACAGGATATGTGTAGAGGTGTACAAATCTTACTCAGGGCTTTATTTTCCTCTCAGTTCCTTTTAGCCCTAATTCATTCTCTTATACTTTTATAAATAGTATTTATTTTTGTATGCTAAATCAAATCCTTTGTGAAAGAGGGCGGTAGGGAAATGAGGGAGGTAGATTAGGAGAGCGTAGTAAGAAATGCTGGTAAGTATGACATGTGTCAATCAAACAGTTAACTGTGTAACTGTTGACTTAGGTTTCTCTGGTCACTGAGACAGAGTAGATAATATATCACATAATACTCTTTACGAAAGAAGGTTAAAACTCAGATTTAGCATCAAGCTGGTTAACTTCAGTTATTTTAAGAAAGCATTTCATTCACTGACAATTCAGGATAAACAAGTACTACCAGATATCAAAGACATCAATGATAATCCTAAATAACCTCAGACAGAAGGGTAACATATTTCAGCTGGAAAATCCCACACTGCCCCCACTGCTTGCTCCTCTTCGTCTACAGGAGGCTCAGCCTGAAGGCTCAGCCCAAGTCTCCTCACCCACAACAGAATCTGCTCTCTCTAGTTCTTGACTTTTCCACCTTTTATGACACAATCTTTCTAAATATTCCATAAGAAAAGTTGATTAAGAGTCCATCTTTCCCAAAAATGTGTTTCTTAATCTTTTTAAAATTCTGTAGAACCTAGACGTGGCAATTATATCTAGGTTCAACCCACCTCCATTTATCTGTCTTCCCCATTATGTTTTGAAAACATAACTTTCAACATGTTTTAAATTGTATTACTAAACTTGTTGTTCACAACAACCCTGCTGAGGCAAGTATAACAGGTAGTGGTATTCCCCATTTCAAAGATAAAAATGCTGGAGCTCAGAAAGGTTAAGTGTCTTGCCCCAGGTCAAAATCAATAGAGTCTATTGTGACTAAGTCAGATTTCATTGTTTGCTTCCAAAAAGTACGCCACTTTAACTACATTTATCCTCATCTTTTAACTTTCATTTCAGTTGAAATGAATTATCAATCATTTACAATATGCAAAGCATAATGTAGGAGACATGAGGGACATTAAAAAAAACTCTAGACCTTCTAAGAGGTCTACTGGAAAGAAATACTAATAATACATAAGTAAGTCCAACATGAGACAAACCATTAGTGGTTTATTATAGATACTAACAAACTGCCATGTAAATAACAGAGTCACTGTGAGTAACCTTAGGAAAGTTTTCTGGAAGAGATGACATTTTAACCAGGCCTTAAGAGAGAGGCAGGACTTCATCAACAAAACCCAGGAGAAGGACATTTAAGGCAAACGATGCTTGAGCAGAGGCTCAAAAGGTATGTTTGGAGTCTGGCAGATGGACTACTATGCTATGGCAAAAATGCAGATTACCGCAGGGGAAAACTGGCTTCAAAAGCAGGCAAGCAACATTTTCCAGAATCTTTGATTTCTGGGTAGGCAGTGCAGAGTCACTGAGTTTTTTTTTTTAATAGGAAGGTAGCATGACCAGCAGGTGTTCTGTTGTTGTTCTTGTTGTGTTTGTGTGTGTGTGTCTGTGTTGTTTTTTTTTTAAATTTATTTATTTGTTTTTATTTTTGGCTGTGTTGGGTCTTCGTTGCTGCGCGCAGGCTTTCACTAGTTGCAGCGAGCAGGGACTACTCTTCATTGTGGTGCGCAGGCTTCTCACTGCGGTGGCTTCTCTTGTTGCACAGCATGGGCTCTAGGCTCACCGGCTTCAGTAGTTATGACACACAGGCTCAGTAGTTGTGGCTCACGGGCTTAGTTGCTCCGTGGCATGTGGGATCTTCCCGGACCAGGGGTCAAACCCGTGTCCCCTGCATTGGCAGGCGGATTCTTAACCAGTGCACCACCAGGGAAGTCCGTTGTGTACGTTTTTAAGAGCTCTACCTCTGGGAGCAGTATCAAAGGAGAGGAACTAGAAAAAGTAGGGAGATCAGTTTGAAAACTACCAGTTCAGGCAAAAGTAACAAGGGCCTATATTGAAGAGTGGAAAGAACAAATAGGCACAGAAATTTTACCAAAATAGATTAGACAGACATTCATTCATTAAAAAAATATTTAATGACTGCCTACTGTGTGCCAGGCACTATAGGTACTTGGGATACAGCAGTGAATAAAACAGCAAAAACTTCTATCCTCAGGGAGCTTATATTCTAGTGTAGACTAAGAGAAACTGATAAATATAGCAAATAATGTTAGGTGCCAGGGGGTGAGGGGGACAGAGCAAGGCAAAACAGACAGAGAGTGAATATCTGGAAAGGAGAGCAAACTGGAATTTCAAATAGAGTGGTCAGGGTAGGTGTCACTGAAAAAGTAACATCAGAACGAAGACTTGAAGCAAGGGGATTTGCCTACAGACAACAGTATTCCAGTCAGAAGAAACAGCCATGTAAAGGCCCTATGGGGAAGTTGTGTGGTATGTTCATGGAAAAGCCAAGAGGTGTCAGTGTGGCAGAAGGAGAGTCATCAAGAAAGAGAGTAGCAGCAGAGGAGATCAGAGAGGAGTGAGGCCAGGAATGTAGAGTCTTATAGGCCCCTGCAGGGACCTAGGCTTCTACTCTGAGAAACAGTAAAGTCATTGGAGGTTTTGAGGACAGAAGTGACATGATCTGTTATAAAACTGTCACAGGGCTAGGAGACTAGATAATGAGACTGATCAACTTGGAAACATAAATGGACAGAGAGGAATCTCAGTAGACGGCAAGACTGGGAATGTGAACTGGGAGCACAGAAATAATAACGGGAATGAAGAATAAACGTAGGAAGAACAAACAAAAATATACAATGAAACTTGCTTGAAGACACTGTTCAACTTTCCTCAGAGGAGGAATCTTTCACGCTTAGAAGTTTCTTTTAAACAATAGCTTCATGTTTATGTAGCACTCTATACTTCTCAAAAATATTTTCACATCCAGTTTCTCAATTCATAAGAGAAGAATTTCAGAGCTAAAAATGAATCTCAATCCAAAAAACCCAGAGTTTCCGTTTGAGCTATCATGTGACATGACCAAGGTCTCAAAGCTATTCATCAGTAGGATCGGGTTCAGAAGCCAAGTCTAACACATTACCACCTACACAACAGGCACTACAATCCTCATATCATACAATGGGACACTAAGGCCCAGAGAAGTCAAGTAGCACATACAGATTCACATATAAGGCAGAGGATCAGCCAAAATGAAAATCCAGCTATCAACTCTAAGTCCAAAACTATTCAAATAGCAGCTATCTATTAGACAGCTTTCATTCTATAATTTATTTTACCCGTCACACTATAGCACATATTACTTTCTACTCCTTATATAAATCAGCATCGCACTTCTTTGATTTTTACCTTAAATGCCTGCAGTTCAGGTCCTGAGGCTTTTTTGATAGAGAACTGAGAGCTACTGAAAGATTTTAAGTAGAGGAGATATAAACAGATTTGTATTTCAGGTATATTATTCTAGTGAAATGTTGAAGATGGGCATAAGACAAGAGATGGGGCAACCAGTTTGGAGAGTTTTGTACCAGGCCAGGCAAAAGAGAAGGAAAGTTTGAGACAGAGCAGTGGCAAGAGGGATGGGCAGGACATAGTACAAAGATATTAAGAGTAAAATTTTCAAGGTTTGACTAATTGGACTGTGGGGAGTGAGGAGGCTGCAGGGACCAGGAATTAAGAAAAAGTAGAGTCAAGGATGAACCCAGGTTTCCAGCCTGGGTAGTTAATAGTAACACTTACTAAGATAGGGAATGTGAGAGAAGAGGTTCAGGAGAAAAATGAGTTTATTTTTGAATAGGTTAAGATTGTGGTCACCTGAGATGTTCAGGTAGAACGTCCATCAAAGAGTCAAATACGTGAATTTGGAGTTTAGGAACAAGTCAGAGCTAAAGAGAGATATCTGAGTCACTAACATAGAGATGATAAATACCTATGCAATATAGTTATCTCATTTCTCTTAGAAGTTCTTTTAAAAAGGTTTTTGTATGTCTAAAACAAACGTATATTACTTACTCTAACCAAAGTCTTACGTTGCTATACAAAATTCCTTCTTTACTAAATCTAGGTATACCTACCAGTGCGTAACCCTCTTCATCTGATTCAGGCTGAGACAAATCAGATTCACTCCTCGATTTGATCAGTCTATAATTTGGACTTGCGTGGATTAGCCGGCTCTCTGCAGTAAGACTTTCACTCCTGTCTCACATGCACAAAGAAAAGTTTTTCGATTTGGGACTGTTAGTGAACATAAAATTGAATGGAACTAGCAGCACAGAGATAAAACACACACACAGTGAGGAGTAATTATGTCTGTCAATGGAAAACCCTGGCTCTCAGTCAGGTCTAAGCACAAAGTCCTTCTCAATTACATTAGAATAACTTCCATGCCACTAAATTACAGAATTATGCCAATCAACTACTGTTGTTTATATGTGTGAAAAATTGTGCCTCCTCATTTAATCAGAAATTTATACTCCAGGCTGAATTAGTATCACTCTTTACATTAAATTCATCCTTGTCAATTTGTATTTCCTCCTCCATGTCTGTGTTAATTTCAGAATACAATAAGTGAGAATAAACCATTTCAATGCATAAAGAAACAAGGAGAGGAGAGAAATGTTTTAAGTTTCTAGTCAGTCCCACCTGGTCATAAGTCCACCCCCTTCAGAGGCACTTGTGGAAGGCTGCTGCAACTGTCCTTCTTCCCTTCGCTTCTGAAGCTCATCAATCACAGGACTTACTCCTAATATTAACAGGGCACATCGATGGATCACGGAGTTGCAGGCAGCAGTGTACACATCCTGACCCTCAGGAAGGTCTGTGCTGACCCTTCGCTCTTGCTGAGACTGAGGAGGTGGATCATCAGCTCGAGCCCCAGACCCTGCCCCACTGTTCATTCTATCTCGATCTCGGCTACGAGCTACTTCACGGGCTGAGAGGAAACACTGAAAGATTTCTGTAACATGTAACACAAAAACAAGGTCTTAACACATGGGGAGAGAAGAGCAAAGAAAATAACAATAAAAACAGTCAAAAAGTTTGGACCAAAAACTTATTGAAAGAGGGAAAATCATTTTTTAGACATTAAATACTAAGTAACTAAGTTAAATTTTATCAAAAATACACATATAACATTAAACTTTTTATAAAAATTACAATAGGAAATACTTACGCCTTTACAGAATTTAGATTTGGTTGATTCTATTTCTACTCTTATAAGTTTGATCAGTAGTTTGCAAAGTGTGGTTCTAGAAGAGCAGCATCAACATCATCTGGCACTTGTTAGAAATGAAAAATGCTGGGCCCATCCCAGACTTTCTAATCAGAAGCTCTAGGCATGGAGCCAGCAATGTACGTTTTAACAAGCCCTCCAGCTGATTTTGAAGGCCATTAAAGTTTGAGAATCACTGGGTTAGATAAAAATAACTGCCTATTTCTGAAATGTTCACAACCTTGGTTTGAAATTGTCAGGTTACAAAAGAAACAGACAAAAGTTAAGTTGCATTAGTTATAATGAAGAGCCCCCTTTCCCCTTCCGAAGTCCATATAATTCCTAATACCTACACTTTGTTGTATTTTAAACATATTACATAAGCACAACCATTAAAGGTCTTTGCTGAAACAGAATCTGGTTATAATAATACGGCCAAGACGGCCCCCAGAGTCAAATAGTATCACCAGGAATGTCCATCTTATGCCAGCTCTTCCCAATTCACAAGTGTAAAAAGTGGGTTTAACAAGGTTCTGATGCAGTGATAGGTATTTCACAATAGGAAAAGAATGTTTTACTCAAATTTAAGTGAAGATAGTATTTTTAATGGGGAACCCAGGCAAGAAAGTTAGTAAAATACTAGATTTGTCTGTTAATATGGAAGTACAAACTTTAAAAATGCATTTGTATGTTTCAAAGTATTATTATGACAATATATTCATTATGCTGTTGAAAGTCCCTTATTTCTAAGAAAATCAAAGCAACGAACTAACAGTCTAAAGCTAGAAATCAGTTAAAGTAATTAAGAGAATGGTTACTGGAATTTGGGGCAGACCTGGTTCTAATTCCAGCTGCTACGAACAGTGGCCCTAGGCACATAATTTTGCCTCCTTAAACCTCAGTTTGTCCATCTTTAGAACAGGGTAATACTAGAAATCATCTAAGACGGAGAGGATTATGAGTTAATCTATGTGAAGCATTTGACCCAGTACCCAGCATATAACTGATGCTCAAAAATGGCAGCTAGTTTAAAAATTATTACTCCCTGGGTAACTATTACGCTTTCTTTTAATATAATTGAGGGTTATCTTTTGTTACTGTGCTTTCTCCTTTGGTCTTTGCTTTTAGGAATTTCTAAACTAAGTCTTAAGTTCATCTGTAAATGTTCCCTCAGCCTAGGTTTTAAAATATAATTATTCTCTGGGAATTTCCTGGCGGTCCCGTGGTTAGGACTCAGTGCTCTCACTTCCAGAGCCCAGGTTCAATCAATCCCTGGTTGGGGAGCTAAGATCCTGCAAGCCATGCAGCACAGCAAAAAAAAAAAAAAAAATATATATATATATACACACACACACGTTATATATATACATATATTTTAATATATATATATAAAATTATTCTCCACCTTCTCATCTCCAATCCCCTCTTCTCCATCTGAACCTTATATTTCTCCTCTTGTTTTAATGGGTTTTGGCCTTGTTTTGAGTCACCTCAGAATCATTTTTAGAAGTATGCACAACACAGATAAATTGATAATAAAGTAAGTGTCAAATTGACTGAAATATATATACAATCTCAATACCAAATGCATAGATGGCCAAAATGTTTTAGGCTACAAAAGTAAATATACACTTTAACTTGAAACAGCCAGATCACTCAAAAGATAACAAATGTTTCAAAGCTTCCATATTTCTCTTTAAACATCTAAATGATTACATTGTAAAACTATCTGTAGCCTTGTAATAAAAAAGTATGAAAAATGTCATTCACCAGCCAATAATATTCTCATGTATATTCTTGCTCTCTACTGAAATCAGCAGTGAGTCAGTGGGGGAAGTTTATAATTTAAAAAGTTCTACATATGGAAAATAATTGGGCTCTCCTAATAGGCTTAGAAAGGGGCTCTCTTCCTCACCACTCAGAGGCCAGCCAGGTGAATGGACAAGTTGGTACCCTCCAGAGAACATGCTTTGAATGTCCCTATCCAATGACTCATGGGCATCACTTCATAAATGAGACTCAGTGGAACAGGTACTGTTTCCAAAAGCCTGCTTCCAGAGCTTTTCAGCCCAAAACATGCAATCCAACAGCTTCAGAACGGAACTAGCAGTTGTAAGAACTGAAATGTAGCTAATCAGATCATCAGGAGAATATCACACCTCTTTAGAAAAACTGTAAGGAAATGTTTTTGCCTCTCTCTTCTACAGTCAGTTTCCCTACCAAAAAGAATGCCACAGTGTGTATCTGTAAAGCAAGACGGATATACTCACTGCCAGCTGTCATCACTTCGTGTTCCCGTTCTTCCTCCTCATCCCCCGGCTCTGGATGCCCCTCTTCCCTATCTCGCTCAGCCTGTTCTTCCATTTCAGCTTCTTCATCAATGGTCCGGGTAAATGAATGCTCCTGAGGATCAACATCTGCAGAGTCTTGGTTTTCCGAGATCTTAAAGAAATGATCAGAGCTACACTGAATATATATATTTTTTAATTTTGAAAAATATCATTAAAACCTTGACTTTTTTATCATGGAAAATAATGCTAATAGCAGTAATAACACATGAATTTTACCACAAAAACAAAAGATATACTGGATAAATCTGAAAAGATTAGAAAGAATGTATGTACACATAATATACAGAAACATCTAACTATGCTCTCTTCCTCAATATTTTGATTAAAATGTCATGCTGTAAATTGACTCATACATATTGCTGTTCTGCTGTAAACTGCTAAGTTAAAATGAGTTGAGTACGACACCAAGCATAAAAGGTAAAGAACATGAAATGTGATTCCATTCAGTCTCCCTCAAGCTGTGTATGTTATTGTTACTCTGTATAAATGTTTAATAATGCTAATTTAAAACAAAACAGCATTTTTTAACCTTTTTTTGGTGAAAAATTTTAAGTTCTACTCTCTTAGCAAATCTCAATTATACAAACAGTATTGTTTTTAATTATTTTCTTTACTTTGTTTGTCCCTGAGGAAACCAAAAATTAGAAATCTGGTAAGGACAATGTTAATTTTATTTCCCATGGTGGTTATGCTACCTCGCAGTCATCTAAAGAAAAGAGTCCTTTACAGCAGGGGTGAAGAGAGTCACAAACATCCCACATATTTCAGTATAAAGCACAAGTGAAATTTTTTAATGATATCCTCAGATGTACAATAAAAGTTATTTTGTGATTCATGATTGGATGGGAATACTGAGCAGTCAGTCAGACTCACAAAATACATAAGTCATGTATCTCCACAATATTTAAGTTTCAAATTTGAGACTCAACAAAATGGCTAACTAGTATATTTCATGGGCTTTCAAGGTCACTAACAAATAGTTGGATCCACAAATATTAAATCAGTGCATGCCAAAAGAATACTATAATACAAATGTAGAGATAAAGTTTGCTTTTTAAAATCTAAGATCTAAATAATGGAGTGCAAAGCAACTAACATATGTTTCAAAGTAAGCACTTTTGAAGGTGAGGTATCAGGCTATACTCATAATTATAGGATCGTGCTATCAGGATTACCAAGCACTTTAGAAATCATCTCATTTTTGTTGCAAGAACTACTTCTGGAACATCCTTAATGAAAGTTTTCAATCTTTACCTCCAGCGGTGGGCAACTCTAATCATTAGAAGGCTTTTTTCCTTACATTCAGCTAACAATGATTCTCCATTCCGTTGTTACCCTTTGGTCCTACCTGTGCCCTCTGGAACAACAGGGAACACATTTATTTCCTCTCCTACATGGAAGTCCTTTAAATATCTTTAAGGCACCTATCATACGACTCCCCTTTGCTTTCATTCTCTAAGCTAAACATTTCTGACACTTTCCAGTTCTTGTATAAGATGATTTTCAGACCTTTAACCAATCTAAGTTTGCTAATATCCCTCATAAGTTATGGCACCCCAAATCAAATAGGATAATTCAAACGTGATCTGAAGAGCGTAAAACAAAGGAATAATATTTCATATGATTTGGACAATTCAATTTGTTGTTATTACCTATGTGGCCTAAGAATATATAAACTTCCTTAGCAGCCATATCACACTTGATAAGCGGGTGGTTAAATAAACCCCCAATCTTCTACTCATCCAATTATTTTCACTAGAAAAAGAACTACTCAATATTTATTGAACATCTGCAATAATTAAGCCACATTTTTTTTCCCCCTCACATACACAAATATGGAGCTATCTCTCACAGCTTGCAGAAAAACATAGAAATTAACTGATTTCCAACTTTACCCATCTGTCTCTTGATGATGACCTGGTCTGAATAAGTTCAAGGTTCTTGCAAGCAAGTAAACGACTTCGAACTTTGTACACACAACGGTACACTTCTGATAAGCTTTTACCAGGTTGATATCTAAATAAAGAACCAAAAGAGAAAAGTTACTTAACTTCTGACATCATGAGAGCAAATATTTGTCTGAGGATAGTTTTAAGTTACTTGCCGGCTTTCTCCACATGCTTGACTGAGTAAATTTGTGTGTTTCAGAAGAGCTGCAAGAACAAATCTAGACACAGTGTCCAAGAGTGACTCATTACTTAAAGTTGCACTGTCCCAATCTGAAAATAAAAATGATACACTAACATTTCACAGAAAACAGTTCAGAGGTAATTTTAATAGCTTTAGTAATCTAACACCTGAATTTTATCGTTTTCCTAAGCAGTTATTTAAGAAACGTACCTACTAGATCCCGCATACTGTGCTAGGAACACAGCAGTGAACAAAACTAAGTCCCAGATCTCACAGAGCTTATATTCTAGTTGCGGTAGGGGAGGGGTATGAGGTGACAATAAATAAAAACATTAATATGACAGATAAATCCTATGGAGAAAAAAAAGCAGGGTGAGGAGAACAGGGAATACTGTACTGTGTGGGTTTACTATTTTTTATAAGCTAGTTTGGGAAGGTCCCCAGTAAGGCTACAATCAAGCAGAGAGATCTAGATGAGGTAGGAGAAGAAGCCACACAAACAGTGTCCTTTCAAAAAAACTATGTAGAGGCCCTGCCTGAGTTCAAGGAGGACAGAGCAGCTAGAGCAAAATGTGCATGCACGAGAGTGGCAGGAGACATTAGAAAGCTGTCTGGGGTCCAGATCACATAGGGCCTTGCAGGCCATTGCAAGTCCTCTAGGTTTTACACTAAGGGAAATGGGAAGGACCATTAGAAACTGTGAACAGAGGTACGAGATGATGTGATCTGTGTTTTAAAAGGCTCACTCTAACTGCTGAGTGCAGAATTTACTATAGGAACAGCAACAGCAGAATTATTACATAGTAGTAGCAGTGGGGTTAGTAAGAAGTGGTTAGACTCCAGATGTATTCTGAAGGTAGAGCTGAAGAAATTTGTTGATGGATCAGATGTGCACATGAGAGCAGACAAGGATGACTATAATGTATTTAGAATGCAGCTGGCTTTTACTGAGAGAAGATCACAAGGACAGCCCTTTGGGAGGATAGGTATCTGTAATCAGGAGTCTGGTTCTGAATACTATGTATTAGACACCCTAGTGGAGATACTGAGTAAACTAGTCAAGTATGTATATATGTGGTATTTGAAGCCATCAGATACTGTGAATACATGTATATTTAGGTAGGTAAGAAATGAAACAACATTTGGACAGAGATGAGTATGTGCAATTGAAAACCCAAATCACAGCATTAGATGATGAAAACTAGTCAGCTGCTTTCTTTAATTCCATGTTAGCACACTAGTTCTATAGTTTAAAAATGAAATACATTCAGTAGGTGCCAAATGGGGATGGGAGGTTTACTGTCTACTCCCAGAATGTCTGCTAGACTGTTAATTTGACAGATTTACCATGCTACTTAAAAACAAAACCAAGAACGGAGCCCGCGTTTCCGCAGAGCTGGAACTCCCGCAGCTCGGGGTCTCTTCCCTCCGCCATCAAGGAACGGCCCCAGAGCCCGAGGGGAGGGCGGCCTCACTGAGGCTGCCGGCTCTGGAGGGGCCCCGGCGGCCGAAGCCGTGACAGTCGTGGGGACGGCAGGCCGGGAAGATGGCGGAAGAGTAAGCCGCGGAGATCACCTTCCTCCCCACAGATACACCAGAAATACATCTACACGTGGAACAACTCCTACAGAACACCTACTGAACGCTGGCAGAAGACCTCAGACCTCCCAAAAGGCAAGAAACCCCCCCACGTACCTGGGTAGGGCAAAAGAAAAAGAATAAACAGAGACAAAAGGATAGGGACGAGACCTGCACCAGTGGGAGGGAGCTGTGAAGGAGGAAAGGTTTCCACACACTAGGAAGTCCCTTCACGGGCGGAGACTGCGGGTGGCGGAGGGGGAAAGCTTCGGAGCCGTGGAGGAGAGCACAGCAACAGGGGTGTGGGGGGCAAAGCGGAAAGATTCCCGCACAGAGGATCGCTGCCGACCGGCACTCACCAGCCCGAGAGGCTTGTCTGCTCACCCGCCGGGGCGGGCAGCGCTGGGAGCTGAGGCTCGGGCTTCGGTCGGAGCGCAGGTAGAGGACTGGGGTTGGCGGCGTGAACGCAGCCTGCAGGGGGTTAGTGCGGCACGGCTGGCCGGGAGGGAGTCCAGGGAAAAGTCTGGACCTCCCGAAGAGGCAAGAGACTTTTTCTTCCCTCTTTGTTTCCTGGTGCGCGAGGAGAGGGGATTAACAGCGCTGCTTAAAGGAGCTCCAGAGACGGGCACAAGCCGCGGCTAAAAGCGCGGACCGCAGAGACAGGCATGAGACGCTAAGGCTGCTGCTGCTGCCACCAAGAAGCCTGTGTGCGAGCACAGGTCACTATCCACAGCCCCCTTCCGGGGAGCGTGTGCAACCCGCCACTGCCAGGGTCCCGGGATCCAGGGACAACTTCCCCGGGAGAACACACGGTGCGCCTCAGGCTGGTGCAACGTCATGCTGGCGTCTGCCGCCGCAGGCTCGCCCTGCACTCCGTGCCCCTCCCTCCCCCCGGCCTGAGTGAGCCAGAGCCCCCGAATGAGCAGCTCCTTTAACCCCGTCCTGTCTGAGCGAAGAACAGACGCCCTCCAGTGACGTACACGCAGAGGCGGGGCCAAATCCAAAGCTGAGCCCCTCAGAGCTGTGAGAACAAAGAAGAGAAAGGGATATCTCTCCCAGCAGCCTCAGAAGCAGCGGGTTAAAGCTCCACAATCAATTTGATGTACCCTACATCTGTGAAATACATGAATAGACAACGAATCATCCCAAATTAAGGAGGCAGACTTTGAGAGCAAGATTTAGGATTTTTTTCCCCTTTTCCTTTTTTTGTGAGTGTGTATGTGTACGCTTCTGTGTGAGATTTTGTCTGTATAGCTTTGCTTCCACCATTTGTCCAAGGGCTCTATCCGGCCGTTTTTTTTTTCTTAATAATTATTTTTTTATTTTAATAACTTTATTATATTTTATCTTATTTTATTTAACTTTATCTTCTTTCTTTTTTCCTTCCTTCCCTCCTTCCATCCTTCCTTCCTCCCTCCCTCCTTTCTTTTTCTTTCTTTCTACTTCTACTAATTCTTTCTACTTGTTCTCGCTTTTATTCTGAGCCATGTGGATGAAAGGCTCTTGGTGCTGCAGCCAGGAGTCAGTGCTGTGCCTCTGAGGTGGGAGAGCCAATTTCAGGACACTGGTCATCAAGAGACCTCCCAGCTCCACATAATATCAAACGGCAAAAATCTCCCAGAGATCTCCATCTCAACACCAGCACCCAGCTTCACTCAACAACCAGCAAGCTACAGCGCTGAACATCCTATGCCAAACAACTATCAAGACAGGAACACAACCCCACCCATTAGCAGAGAGGCTGCCTAAAATCATAATAAGTCCACAGACACCCCAAAACACACCACCAGACGTGGACCTGCCCACCAGAAAGACAAGATCCAGCCTCATCCACCAGAACACAGGCACTAGTCCCCTCCACCAGGAAGCCTACACAACCCACTGAACCAACCTTAGCCACTGGGGACAGACACCAAAAACAACGGGAACTACAAACCTGCAGCCTGCAAAAAGGAGACCCCAAACACAGTAAGATAAGCAAAATGAGAAGACAGAAAAACATACAGCAGATGAAGGAGCAATATAAAAACCCACCAGACCTAACAAATGAAGAGGAAACAGGCAGTCTACCTGAAAAAGAATTCAGAATAATAACAGTAAAGATGATCCAAAATCTTGGAAATAGAATAGACAAAATGCAAGAAACATTTAACAAGGACCTAGAAGAACTAAAGATGAAACAAACAACAATGAACAACACAATAAATGAAATGAAAAATACTCTAGATGGGATCAATAGCAGAATAACTGAGGCAGAAGAACGGATAAGTGACCTGGAAGATAAAATAGTGGGAATAACTACTGCAGAGCAGAATAAAGAAAAAAGAATGAAAAGAACTGAGGACAGTCTCAGAGACCTCTGCGACATTAAATGCACCAACATTCGAATTATAGGGGTTCCAGAAGAAGAAGAGAAAAAGAAAGGGACTGAGAAAATATTTGAAGAGATTATAGTTGAAAACTTCCCTAATATGGGAAAGGAAATAGTTAATCAAGTCCAGGAAGCACAGAGAGTCCCATTACAGGATAAATCCAAGGAGAAATACACCAAGACACATATGAATCAAACTGTCAAAAATTAAACACAAAGAAAACATATTAAAAGCAGCAAGGGAAAAATAACACACAAAGGAATCCCCATCAGGTTAACAGCTGATCTTTCAGCAGAAACTCTGCAAGCCAGAAGGGACTGGCATGACATATTTAAACTGATGAAGGAGAAAAACCCGCAACCAAGATTACTCTACCCAGCAAGGATCTCATTCAGATTTGATGGAGAAATTAAAACCTTTACAGACAAGCAAAAGCTGAGAGAGTTCAGCACCACCAAACCAGCTCTACAACAACTGCTAAAGGATCTTCTCTAGGCAAGAAACACAAGGGAAGGAAAAGACCTACAATAACGAACCCAAAACAATTAAGAAAATGGGAATAGGAACATACATATCGATAATTACCTTAAATGTAAATGGACTAAATGCTCCCACCAAAAGACACAGATTGGCAGAATGGATGCAAAAACAAGACCCATATATTTGCTGTCTACAAGAGACCCACTTCAGACCTAGAGACACATACAGATGAAAATAAGGGGATGGAAAAAGATATTTCATGCAAATGGAAACCAAAAGAAAGCTGGAGTAGCAATTCACGTATCAGCCAAAATAGACTTTAAAATAAAGACTATTAGAAGAGACAAAGAAGGACACTACATAATGATCAAGGGATCGATCCAAGAAGAAGATATAACAATTATAAATATTTATGCACCCAACATAGGAGCACCTCAATACATAAGGCAAATACTAACAGCCATAAAAGGGGAAATCGACAGTAACACATACATAGTAGGGGACTTTAACACCCCACTTTCACCAATGGACAGATCATCCAAAATGAAAATAAATAAGGAAACACAAGCTTTAAATGATACATTAAACAAGATGGACTTAATTGATATTTATAGGACATTCCATCCAAAAACAACAGAATACACATTTTTCTCTAGTGCTCATGGAACATTCTCCAGGATAGATCATATCTTAGGTCACAAATCAACCCTTGGTAAATTTAAGAAAATTGAAACCATATCAAGTATCTTTTCTGACCACAATGCTATGAGACTAGACATCAATTACAGGAAAAGATCTGTAAAAAATACAAACACATGGAGGCTAAACAATACACTACTTATTAACGAAGTGATCACTGAAGAAATCAAAGAGGAAATAAAAAAATACCTAGAAACAAATGATAATGGAGACACGACGACCCAAAATCTATGGGATACAGCAAAAGCAGTTCTAAGAGGGAAGTTTATAGCAATACAATCCTACCTTAAGAAACAGGAAACATCTCGAATAAACAACCTAACATTGCACCTAAAGCAATTAGAGAAAGAAGAACAAAAACCCCCCAAAGTTAGCAGAAGGAAAGAAATCATAAAAATCAGATCAGAAATAAATGAAAAAGAAATGAAGGAAACGACAGCAAAGATCAATAAAACTAAAAGTTGGTTCTTTGAGAAGATAAGCAAGATTGATAAACCATTAGCCAGACTCATCAAGAAAAAAAGGGAGAAGACTCAAATCAATAGAATTAGAAATGAAAAAGAAGTAACAACTGACACTGCAGAAATACAAAAGATCATGAGAGATTACTACAAGCAACTCTATGCCAATAAAATGGACCACCTGGAAGAAATGGACAAATTCTTATAAATGCACAACCTGCCAAGACTGAATCAGGAAGAAATAGAAGATATGAACAGACCAATCACAAGCACTGAAATTGAAACTGTGATTAAAAATCTTCCAGCAAACAAAAGCCCAGGACCAGATGGCTTCACAGGTGAATTCTATCAAACATTTAGAGAAGAGCTAACAGCTATCCTTCTGAAACTCTTCCAAAATATAGCAGAGGGAGGAACACTCCCAAACTCATTCTATGAGGCCACCATCACCCTGATACCAAAACCAGACAAGGATGTCACAAAGAAAGAAAACTACAGGCCAATATCACTGATGAACATAGATGCAAGGATCTTCAACAAAATACTAGCAAACAGAATCCAACAGCACATTAAATGGATCATACACCATGATCAAGTGGGGTTTATTCCAGGAATGCAAGAATTCTTCAATATACGCAAATCAATCAACGTGATACACCATATTAACAAACTGAAGGAGAAAAATCATATGATCTCAATAGATGCAGAGAAAGCTTTCAAAAAAATTCAACACCCATTTATGATAAAAACCCTGCAGAAAGTAGGCATACAGGGAAAGTTCTTCAATAATAAAGGCTATATATGACAAACCCACAGCCAACATCGTCCTCAATGGTGAAAAACTGAAAGCATTTCCACTAAGATCAGGAACAAGACAAGGTTGCCCACTCTCACCACTCTTATTCAACATAGTTTTGGAAGTTTAAGCCACAGCAATCAGAGAAGAAAAGGAAATAAAAGGAATCGAAATTGGAAAAGAAGAAGTAAAGCAGTCACTGCTTTCAGATGACATGATACTATACATAGAGAATCCTAAAGATGCTACCAGAAAACTACTAGAGCTTATCAACGAATTTGGTAAAGTTGCAGGATACAAAATTAATGCACAGAAATCTCTGGCATTCCTATACACTAATGATGAAAAATCTGAAAGTGAAATCAAGAAAACACTCCCATTTACCACTGCAACAAAAAGAATAAAATATCTAGGAATAAACCTACCTAAGGAGACAAAAGACCTATATGGAGAAAATTATAAGACACTGATGAAAGAAATTAAAGATGATACAAATAGATAGAGAGATACACCATGTTCTTGGATTGGAAGAATCAACATTGTGAAAACTACTATACTACCCAAAGCAATCTACAGATTCAGTGCAATCCCTATCAAACTACCACTGGCATTTTTCACAGAACTAGAACAAAAAAATTCACTATTTGTATGGAAACACAAAAGACCCCAAATAGCCAAAGCAATCTTGAGAACGAAAAACGGAGCTGGAGGAATCAGGCTCCCTGACTTCAGACTATACTACAAAGCTACAGTAATCAAGACAATATGGTACTGGCATAAAAACAGAAAGATAGATCAATGGAACAGGATAGAAAGCCCAGAGATAAACCTACGCACATATGGTCACCTTATCTTTGATAAAGGAGGCAGGAATGTACAGTGGAGAAAGGACAGCCTCTTCAATAAGTGGTGCTGGGAAAACTGTACAAGTACCTGTAAAAGTATGAGATTAGATCACTCCCTAACACTATACACAAAAATAAGCTCAAAATGGATTAAAGACCTAAATGTAAGGCCAGAAACTATCAAACTCTTAGAGGAAAACATAGGCAGGACACTCTATGATATAAATCACAGCAAGATCCTTTTTGACGCACCTCCTAGAGAAATGGAAATAAAAACAAAAATAAACAAATGGGACCTAATGAAACTTCAAAGCTTTTGCACAGCAAAGGAAACCATAAACAAGTCCAAAAGACAACCCTCAGAATGGGAGAAAATTTTTGCAAATGAAGCAACTGACAAAGGATTAATCTCCAGAATTTATAAGCAGCTCATGCATCTTAATAACAAAAAAACAAACAACCCAATCCAAAACTGGGCAGAAGACCTAAATAGACATTTCTCCAAAGAAGATATACAGACTGCCAACAAACACATGAAAGAATGCTCAATATCACTAATCATTAGAGAAATGCAAATCAAAACTACAATGAGATATCACCTCACACCAGTCAAAATGGCCATCATCAAAAAATCTAGAAACAATAAATGCTGGAGAGGGTGTGGAGAAAAGGGAACACTCTTGCACTGTTGATGGGAATGTAAATTGATACAGCCACTGTGGAGAACAGTATGGAGGTTCCTTTAAAAACTACAAATAGAACTACCATATGACCCAGCAATCCCACTACTGGGCATATACCCTAAGAAAACCATAATTCAAAAAGAGTCATGTACCAAAATGTTCATTGCAGCTCTATTTACAATAGCCCGGAGATGGAAACAACCTAAGTGTCCATCATCAGATGAATGGATAAAGATGTGGCACATATATACAATGGAATATTACTCAGCCATAAAAAGAAACGAAATTGAGCTATTTGTAATGAGGTGGATAGACCTAGAGTTTGTCATAGAGAGTGAAGTAAGTCAGAAAGAGAGAGACAAATACCGTATGCTAACACATATATATGGAATTTAAGAAAAAAAATGTCATAAAGAACCTAGGGGTAAGACAGGAATAAAGACACAGACCTACTAGAGAATGGACTTGAGGATATGCGGAGGCGGAAGGGTAAGCTGTGACAAAGCGAGAGAGAGGCATGGACATATATACACTACCAAACGTAAGGTAGATAGCTAGTGGGAAGCAGCCGCACAGCACAGGGAGATCAGCTAGGTGCTTTGTGATCGCCTGGAGTGATGGGATAGGGAGGGTGGGAGGGAGGGAGACGCAAGAGGGAAGAGATATGGGAACATATGTATATATGTAACTGATTCATTTTGTTGTAAAGCAGAAACTAACACACCATTGTAAAGCAATTATACTCCAATAAAGATGTTAAAACAACAACAACAAACCCAAACAAACAAAAAACACTCTTGGAAAATATTAAGCACCAAGTTAACTTTATCTGTTCTTAATTCCTTTTTAAAACTCCTATCTTAAGACAAAAATTTTACAGCTTGGTTTTCCAGTCATTTCTGGATACTTAGGTAAAAATTAAGTTCAGACTTAACTATTTTACAGGTGAAAAAGTGAATATAAGCATGTAAGATTTTAAGAAAATCTTATAGCCAACAGAGAATCTTAAAATGATAGTCTGTATTACACACAAAATTTTCCACACTAGGTTCTTGAGATATCATCTGTTCCAAGGGATTGCTTGCTATTCTGAAAACTGCTATGACTTAAAATCAAACGACCCCATTTCAAGAAGGCTAATATTCAATTTAAAAGCAAACTGAAGTAACATCCTTTGCAGTATGTCAAATTTATCAGGGATTATCCTCCTGTGCAATGTTTATAATAATAGGTTCTTTTAAACCACCTTCGCTAAAGTTATAGTCATTTCATACCAAGCATTACTCAGGTATAAAGTCTAGGCTATAGTGTACAAGCAATTGAACAAATGGAGCCATAAGAGTTTTTATTCACTTTATGTTTATATCCAGTTTTTTCAAGTGCTCACTGAAAAGTAACAAGTGATAATGGTGCCGCAGTGGTTAAGAATCCACCTGCCAGTACAGGGGACACAGGTTCGTGCTCTGGTCCAGGAAGATCCCACATGCCACGGAGCAACTAGGCCCGTGCACCACAACTACTGAGCCTGCACTCTAGAGCCCGCAAGCCACAACTACTGAGCCCACGTGCCACAACTACTGAAGCCCGCGTGCCTAGAGCCCGTGCTCTGCAACCAGAGAAGCCACAGTAATGAGAAGCCTGTGCAATGAAGAGTAGCCCCCACTCACCGCAACTAGAGAAAGCCCACGCGCAGCAACAAAGACGCAAGGCAGCCAAAAATAAATAAAAATAAATTTATAAAAAAAAAAACCTAACCGCACATTCCAAGAAAATGATGCAAATAAGAGGATATCAGAAAATACAACTTAGAAAGTAAGCTTTTTTTCTCCTCCACTATCATACTTTTCTACCACTGGTGAAAGTCAACACGATAGAATGAATAAATGAATGACAAATTGGATGAGATTAAACTTTCAAAGGTATCATCTCACTGGTGTTTTAAAGATCTGAATGATATGTATCTCATTTTTATTATACGAAGTAAAGGTGAAAATGTATTTACTTTTACCATTTTTATCACAGAAGGAAGAAAATCCAAAGACACAGGGGAGCAGGGACTAAAGAAAGAGCAATGTGGAGAAAGACAACTAGGGGTATGTGATTCTGAACAATCCAAGTCATTGTTCAAAGTGGATGAGAGCTAAAAAGAAATCAGGTACAACCTTTGAAAACTTGTACATAAAATTAATTTTATTAATCAAGTAATATTAGAAACTGAAATACCACTACACACTTGCAAAGCACTTTACTGCTGTACTTAATAATATACCTCATTTCAAACTGGTATCTTCACTAGCACTCTAAAATGGGCAAGTGTTTTATACAGGAGGAAAATGACCCAAGCCCAGAGCTCAGACTTCCACATACACATAATTTCAGTTCTTCACCAGGGCTCACAAAGGGAAGAGATTCATTAAACAGACTCTTATACTAGATCCATTTACGCTGCATGGAATCCTTCAGTAAAATGCTGCCTTTGGATTTATTTTTCACACTAATCTCAATTTTCCCACAGTGGATTTTCTTCAAGTAGGATATATGTATATAAAAGAATACACGAGGTTTCATACCAAGCACTTCAAAATGTCCCACTAACAGGAATAAGAAACTGTTTTTAAAATGTTAATTGTAGAGACTTCCCTTGTGGTGCAGTGGTTGAGAATCCACCTGACAATGAAGGCGACATGGGTTCGAACCCTGGTCCGGGAAGATCCCACATGCTCTGGAGCAACTGGGCCCGTGTGACACCACTGCTGAGCCTGTGCTCTAGAGCCTGTGAGCCACAGCTACTGAGCCAGCATGCCACAACTGCTGAAGCCCACGCTCCGTGACAAGAGAAGCCACCGTGGTGAGAGGCCCCCGCTCACCGCACTAGAGAAAGCCCGCACTCAGCAGCAAAGACACAACACAGCCAAAAATAAAAATAATAAAACAAATAAATTTACTTTTAAAAAATGTTAGAGGTGTTTTTTTTTTTTTGCGGTACACGGGCCTCTAACTGCTGTGGCCTCTCCCGTTGCGGAGCACAGGCTCCAGACGCGCAGGCTCAGCGGCCATGGCTCACGGGCCCAGCCGCTCCATGGCATGTGGGATCCTCCCGGACCGGGGCACGAACCTGTGTCCCCTGCATCGGCAGGCGGACTCCCAACCACTGCGCCACCAGGGAAGTCCTAAAAAAATGTTAATTGTAAAATCCCTTTTTCTATAAAAAAGTAATAGGGTAATCCCTGTGATTTTCTATTTACATATATTATACTATACTTATATTAGTCGGTATTATGAGCTATCTACATATTTAGCCCCTTTATCCTCTTCATCTTACCTTTACTAATAGCATAATCCTGCATGCTGATCCAAAGGCTTCGAGCCGGCTCTTTTGAACAACCCAATGCCAAGTCTACGTAGATAGCAATTTCAGGCCGCAATTTGTAATCAAAAGGCTTCTGTTCTTCATTTCCGGAAAGAGCTACTTCTAATAGGCAACTCATACATTTATCTAAAAAAAAAAAAAAATTACACAAGTTATCGATTTCAAGCTTTGTAAATTTTGGTGCTACAAATAGAAGTTTACCATATTTACTTAATGCATACGAAATGATACATTTCAAACCATTTTAAGTAGATGCTACAAAGGTAAAGTCCTTTAATGCTTCTCAATTGGGCATAGTATCACCCCTTTCTTTATGTGACTAAATGTAACATTCCAGGGAGGAGTTCTGGCATTTTGGTAGGCAGGGCCCTACATGTGCAGCACAGTCTTGTGTAACAAAGAACTTTCTTGCTCAAAACGGATTGATATCCTTGTTGAGAAACATGGGACCACTGGGAAAGAGACTAGACAAGATTTTTCTTTTCTTTTTGTAGACTTAAGGGAAAATAATCACTTCAGTATGATTTAAGGGAGATCAAAGATATTGATACTTGAACAATTTCTCAACTGATATTTACATTTGTTCAGGTGGTTCCTAACTTTCCAATGGGACATTTGGCATTAAGAATTCATTTTCCATTTAAAAAACAAAACACTTCTCTAAATGACAGGTTCCCGGGCTAATACCCAAAGTCAATTTAACCCACAATATAACTAAATTATCATTTATTTACAATTTTACAGACAAGAGCCTCTTCCTAATATATGCAAGTATTTTTTTTAGAAGCTACTGCTTATCTTTGTTTTTTATTATTATCATTTATTTTTGGCTGTGTTGGGTCTTCATTGCTGCACACGGGCTTTCTCTAGTTGTGGTGAGCGGGGGCTACTCTTTGTTGCGGTGCACCGGCTTCTCGCTGTGGTGGCTTGTTGCAGAGCATGGGCTCTAGGCGCGTGGGCTTCAGGAGTTGTAGCGTACAGGCTCAGTAGTTGTGGCTCATGGGCTCTAGAACACAGGCTCAGTAGTTGTAGCACACGGGCTTAGTTGCTCCGTGGCATGTGGGATCTTCCTGGACCAGGGCTCAAACCCGTGTCCCCTGCATTGGCAGGCAGATTCTTAACCACTGTGGGAAGTCCAATATATGCAAGTATTTAAACATAAAATGTAACATTTTAATAGTTTCATAATTTTATAATTTAAAAAGTGAAAACTAACATTAAAACTGAAATTGATTATATTCATACCAAAGGCCAGTTGAGTAAAGTACACATAACAGAAATATGAGGAAGGTAGAGATAAAGATACTTTTGTCCTCAAGAGGACATTTGGGACTATCACAGAGCTAAACACTGATAGCACTGGAACTACCTTTATGATGTTAAATACCTCTTGAAAAAAAACATGATTTTACTTTTTTTGATACAAACATTCCTAAGTACCAGTCTAGCATTCATCAGCCATGGCTGGAATCACTTTCTGGTTCATAAATGAAACAATGAATATACACTCCTATTTGGAAAAGGAAGAAAATCTTCAACATCTCTCACTCCCACCCTCCAACCCTCCAACCCCAAAGCAGAAATCTCCATGATTTTTGTCATGGTTTCTACTTTCGTTTCTCCTCTGGAGATTCTCTTAGATCGAGATTTCTCTTAGATTTTGCTTCTTGGACACTCTCTGAGTCTCTTTCTCTTATCAGAGAAATAATAAATTTAAAATCTAGGGACTTCCCTGGTGGTCCAGTGGGTAAGACTCTGAGCTCCCAATGCCAGGGGCCCGGGTTTGATCCCTGGTCAGGGAACTAGATCCCACATGCCGCAACTAAGAAGTCCGCAGGCTACAACGAAGATCCCATGTGCTGCAACTAAGACCTGGCACAGCCAAAATAAATAAATATTTCTTAAAAATAAATAAATAAAATCTAATAAGACCATATGGGCTATCTAATCTAACTCATTATTTTAAGGATTGAAATTAGAGGTTCAGAGAGATTAAAGGACCAATCCTAGATAAAACAACTACATCATCTATTCAGGAACTGGAGAAATCCTCATGTTCAGACAGTCTGAGAGCTAGCCTACCATCAAAGTAGACAAATGGAAGATGAGGCAGGAAAGGAAACCCCAAAGGTACCATAAATGGGGAGGAAAAAAATAAGGAATCACACAAGGTAACATCAGCTTGAAAGGAGGACAGGCTGGGAGGAGAAGGGATTGGCCCTCACAACTGAGAGGTGTTTATGACCTGAGCCCTCATAAGTCATGGTCAGTAACCTTCTATGAAGCAGTTTCATAACCTCCAAGCCCCAGAACACAAGTAATTAAGCATTTTCCCATTTTTATAAGTTAGATGACTTGCTCAAAATGAGTGATAAATAAAAACAGAGTAGAACCAGACGTACATTTCCCTAGTTCAGGGGCTCTTTTCACTATACGATGCTGCAGGACTTAACTGTTTTTCTGAGGGCTCCAAGTTACAGTCTTGGATCCCCTACCCTGCAAATGTTGCATTAGTTTTCTATCAGTTCTCTATTCAGCAAACCCAGAATAAGAGAAATCTCCAAAGGAGGTACAAACAGAAGCACGTATTCTAAATGCTGCAGAGAAGCACATTACCTAACTGAGGGGTATCCATTTCTACACCATCACTAAAAAGTGGTGTTTTCATCCAATATGCAGTGTCCTGTTCCTCTGGAGACACAGGCGAACCCTGAAGCATGCCACCAAGACACTGCCCAATAAGAAGAGCAATTGTTCTTTCCAGATCAACAAGCCACACCCAGGACTGGGCTGGCTGAGGTAATGGCACACCAGCAGGATCAATCAGTTCTGGCCCTCCTGAAAACAAAATCATTAGTAATTTATCTGGTGTTTAAGATTCTCAAGCTTTTTCATTTATATTGCACTGCAACAAGACACTGAAGCAAAATAATTTTATAATGAAAACATAGATTATAACACTTTCTGTATATATTCTCTTTAGTAGGCTAATTTAAAATACATTCAGGTAAGTTTGCCATCAAATAAAAATCTGCTTTGTAAAGTTACTGATTTTGAGATAAACAGTGAAACAGTACGTGGCAGAATTATCTCCCATTGATTCTATTCCTACTTTTCACTATCCAGATCAAATTTCAACCTTAAGAGTGAGTGACTGAGGTAGCTCATCCCTCCAAAATCAAAACAAGAGTCTAGTAAAATGACACTTAGTATTGTTCAATGCTTTTAAGGCCTGAATTCAGATCTGTCCTATACTAAGATCCAGATCCATGCTTTCTTATTGTACATTTGTTTTTAAAAGTTCTTCACTTAAAAAAAAAAAAAAAAAACTACAGCTAGCCATAAAGATAAGAAGAGATATCAATGAAATCATAAAAGAAAAACAGAAGAAATCATCCAATTCAAAAACTGGGTATTTGAAAACACTAATAAAATAGACAAACCTGTAATAAAATTAATCCAGAAAATAAAGATGGCATAAATTTTAAAATTAAAAATACAAAAAGAGGATATAACCACAGATACACTAGAGATTTTTAAAAACTATGTGTGAATATTATGATCTTTGTGTCAATAAATTTGAAAACCAACAAAATGACATTTTCTGAAAAAATATCAATTTCTGAAATGGATTTGAGAAGAAACAAAAAGCTGTAAGAGAACAATAACCACTAAAAAAAGAAAATTAATAGCCAAAAACCTATCTATAAAAAAAACACTAGGGCCAGATAGTTTTTTTTTTTTTTTTTGCGGTACGCAGGCCTCTCACTGTTGTGGCCTTTCCCATTGCGGAGCACAGGCTCCGGACGCGCAGGCTCAGCGGCCATGGCTCACGGGCCCAGCCGCTCCGCGGCATGTGGGATCTTCCCAGACCGAGGCATGAACCCGTGTCCCCTGCATCGGCAGGCGGACTCTCAACCACTGCGCCACCAGGGAAGCCCAGGCCAGATAGTTTTTATAAACTCTTATAAACCTTCAAGAAGAGATAACTCCTAAATTACACACATTATTTCAGAGAAAAGGGAAAAAAAGGAAGATTCCAAACTGATGTTATGAGGTTAGTATAATTGTGGTCGTAAAAATGACACAAGAATAGCATGATAAAGGAAAATCATGGGAAAAAATCAGTTATGAACACAGATGCAAAAATCCAAAATAAAATGACACCTTCCTCGCCTAATAGAAATAGAGTAAGTCTTAGCAAATTCTGAGATGCTTTAGAAAAACAAGAGTAAACCTGGAATGGCTCCATATAAAGCCTAATCAATATCCTGATACAGCTGTAACCTTAACACTTGACTTCATCTAAATCCAGTTGTCACAGAACAATGGGATATAAGACGGGCCCTCAAAGTATTCTGTCCAATCCCAATCTCTCCAGGAGAAGGAACCAAGCCTTCAAATAAGTGACTTGCCCAAGATCATAGAGCCAATACAGCCAATACTAAAATCTAAATCTTTTTATGCCTTAGACCAGGATTCTTTCCATAAAACATGTGACCTCATTTAAACTTGAAAGGTTTTTAAGATTTCAGTAATGAAACTCCTTTGATAGCCTTAGGATAGACAGACTTCAATGGAAAAATACATTGATGCTTTCTAGACATGATATTTTAAGATATATTCAATGGAATAAAATCATCAACATTTTATAAATTAAGAGTGAATTCACATATTACATCTAAAATCAAAATGCTATTTCCTATAAAGTACCTAAAAAGAAAAACACAGAAAGATAGGTTTCCAATTTCCATCTTTTACATTCAGTTATCTACTACATATCCAACCAAAATACAAAATATTTTACTGTTGAATAGAGATTTAAAACTAAAAACGTTTGCATTTGAGAAATAAAACAAATCAATTCATTGATTGTAAAACGTGTCGTTATGCTGTTGACTGATTTATGAAACAATGCCTCCTATCATCCACTGTAAGATGTATCCAAATTAAGCCATGTCAAAATTTGAAGAAAAGCATGTCTTGGAATCAATGAAATATATTTCAAGCCTGATGATCGGATAAAGACTTTATTCGTGACACTTATATATAAGCAACTTTCTTAAATTTTCCCATCTCAGTTGCCCACTTCACACTATAAGCTCTTAGACAGTAACAACTTTATCTTCTGAGTACATTAAACAACCAAGTGTCAGATATGATTTACCTGATGCATGCAAGAGAAACAACTTTTCTCAAGAGCATTATTTGCTCCTTTATTATCTTTACTTACCATGAAGAGGCCACTGTAACTCTTGGTCTTCTAAAAGAGTGGCCGCTGGCAGGAGTCTATTAAGGCAATCAAGAGGTGGCAACAAGTCGAGGAGGTAACTCAATAAAGGCCGAGCCACCGACACTGGGAGTAACAGTAGGGAGTTAACAATCTGGCAGAGCATACTGCCTGCAGCTGAGACGTATATCACATCTATGAAGGGTAAGAAATTTAACAGGCATCAATTGTTTCAAACAAACTTAAAAAAAAAACCTAATAAATACTATTTTTCCCTAGAACTCTTCGTTGAATTATTATATAACTCTCTGGTAGCTAGGGTTGGGTTAGTATTTACTCACTTTCAGAAAGTGTCACCAACAGACACTTTATGGGAAAGCACAAATATCCTTGTGCCAACAAATTCAAAGGATTATAGCTGCTTCCCTTAAAATGCATTACGAATTTCTCATTCACAAATTTATTCTCATTTTCAGATTTACTCAAGAAATATTTATTGAACACATACAACATATCAGGCACTATTATAGGTGAAAGGTGTACAGCTGTGAACAAAGAACTAAAAATTCCTGCCCTCATGGTGCTTACATTCTACTGTAGGAAGTCTTTTATGTTTTTTAAACCAAATTTACTTTTTTTAAATTAAAATCACCTCAAAACATCTGGTTTTTTTAATTATCTGTATTGGTTTTTAATCAATTCTGTGTCAATATTTTATTGTATTTGGGGGCAAGAAGACTATTCAGAGATGAGCTCAATTTGAACAAATTAAATTTTAGACGCCTGTGGAACAACAAAATGCAAGTGTCTAGTAAGCAATGGTTTTAGTTTCTCAGTTTATTTATTTCTTTGTTCAGTGAGGAAACTTCAAAAATAAGTTGCTTTTGGACAGACTTACCAAATTTTACCTATCTTTGGAATAATCAAGAAAAGGCACCTAGTAGGTAACTAGAGAAAAGCTCTTGTGTAAAAAAGGAGTTCTCAGCTAGATGCATATATGGCAGTCAACATACACATGGCGGTTAAAGACAACAGGACCAGATAAGATCATTCTCAGAGAAAAGAGGGTTGAGGGCAAAATTCAGAAGATCCTAAACATTAAAGGGCATGCCCCAAAAAGAGGAGCTTACAGGAACAGACTGAAAAAGAGTGGGCAAAGAGAGATGTGTAAATACAGGATTGTGGCTACACAGAAGACCAGAGAAAAGAAAGCATTTCAAGACAGAGATGGTAAATGCTAAAGAAAAGTAAAGAAATAGATGAAAATCTCACTTTATGCCATTTAATATTAATCTTTTTGAGTATATATCATCTAATTCCTTTAAATTAGACCTCTGTCACACCAATTAGCGTCTTTTAAGATTAATTAGATCAATCACTGTTGCCATCACCCCAAAACCAAGATCAAAGGGATCTTCGATAACAAAGGAGATTCAACGTCATTCCTATTCCACTCAGAGGTTTCCGGCCCTCTTAAAGCTTTGGAAAGGCCAAGAACTCTTGCTTTACAACCACTGATTAAATATGAAACCCAGTACCAAACACACCTCTTAATTTTTCTCCAACGCTGCCATTCCAAGGACTTTCTTTGAGCAAATTTGCAGAACGTGAATAAATATCTGTGGCATGAGGCAACAAGAGCTGAAGATGTTTATGAAGCAATGCCACACTGCTTGAGTTCTGAGGAAAAAAGTTCCTAAATTACTACTTTGGAAGATTCAAGGTAGAAAAACATCATGGCTTACCCAAATATCTGAGTTTCAAGGTCCCTGAGAAAAGACCATAAAAGGCAAAGAATCACATACCTCACTAATGTTATTGATATGGCAAAATGCCAGCAGCTGTTTCTGCAGTGAACATAGTAGTTCATGAAGATGAGCAGGCTGACTGTTCTCTGAAGACGATGTTCCAAGTAGAAATTTATCACTATTCTTTTCTAGCTCCCCAAATGCTTGATCCTAAAATGATACATAAATTAAGATTATATTTGAAGTGTTTGAAAGTGAAATTAATGTCCTACCATAAATGATTCTGATTTAAGAAGGCACTGTCTCCTTTCTCCCATTATTAATCTTTAAATCTTTGCTATGCTGTCATTAGCTATAAGGTGGTAAGACTTATCAAGCAATCTCAATTTGTTTTTCCATTAAAAAGTTTCACCACAAAAACTTTTGTGGTTTCACCACAAAAACTTTGAAAATGCGGAAAACAAGAAAAAGGAAAACAATACCCAAAGACAACACATTTCAACATTTTAATACTATTGCTTTCCTGACCTCCTATGTAAAGGTTTTGTTTTCACATATTTGAATTTCTAAGAACACAATTCTTAGAAATTAAATTTATTTCTGATTATAAAAGAAGTAAGTGACCTAAAGAAACATGACAACTAAATACAATGTATGATCCTGGATTTGGGGGGCAGGGGGAGGGTGCCATAAAGGACATTACTGGGATAACTGTAGAAATTTGAGTATGGACTCTATATTATACAATGGTTCTGTGTCAACGTTAAATTTCCTGAATTCAATAATTGTTCTGTTGTTATGTAAGAGAATGTCCTAATTCTTAAGAATATAAGTGCTTAGGAATAGCCAGTATGACATCTGCAGTTTACTCTCAAATGATGGATGGAAGAAAGGAAACAAGGAAAGGCAAATTTGGCTGAAGCGTACAGGAGAGTTCTTTGAAAGTTTCCTGTAATTCTTGTGGGAGTTTTAAGTTATTTCAAGTTAAAAATATTTTTTTAAAACAGAAATAGTGTAACAAATTTAGAAAATACCAAAACTGTATTTTAAAAAACTTTAGGGCTTCCCTGGTGGCGCAGTGGTTGAGAGACCACCTGCCAATGCAGGGGACACGGGTTCCTGCCCCGGTCCGGGAGGATCCCACATGCCACAGAGCGGCTGAGCCCGTGGGCCATGGCCGCTGGGCCTGCGCGTCCAAAGCCTGTGCTCCGCGGCAGGAGAGGCCACAACAGTGAGAGGCCCGCGTACCGTTAAAAAAAAACAAACAAACAAACTTTAAATCACCATTTAGTCAACCACCGTATCTAATATTTTTTGTGTATTTCTTTCCTGATTTTTTTTTGTGACTTTTCCTTTTTTTCATAATACTGCATATTCTATTTTTAGTCTTCTCTTTTCTAACAGATCCACAGATATTTTACATGTTTTCATAAGCCATGTGTACATAAAATTTGAGACATAATATTCCACTGAGTATATATATCATAATGTACTTAAACCATTCCCCAACTTTTAGATATTTCAGTTGTTTCCAACTTTTCTTTCTTATAATAATGATGTGATGAACATCTTTATGCATAAAATATGGTCTTTGTTTATAAATATGCAAGACAGAGTCACAGAACATTTTAAGGCCCTTCCTATATAAGCACCTTTATAATCAGCCAAATTAGCACTGCTAGAGACTGAATGAATGTTTGTGTCCCTTCAAAATTCTTATGTTGAACCCAATGTGGTGGTATTTGAAGGTGGGGCCTCTGGGAGGTGATTAAGTCATGAGGGCAGAACTCTCGTGAATGGGATTAGTGACCTTACAAAAGAGACAACAGAGAGTTCCCTTGTGTGAGGACACAGCAAGAAGACGGCTGTCTATGAATCAAGAAGCAGGCACCACCAAATCTGCTGCCTCCTTGATCTTGGACTTCCCGTCTGCATAACTGTGAGAAATAAATCTGTGTTGTAGATAAGCTGGCCCACTCTGTGGTATTCTATTACAGCAACCCAAACAGACTAAGACCAGCACCATTATTTTAAAATCTTAGAACATGACAAATTTGGTTAAATTACATCAGAAAGAAACAAAAATTTATGATTGTCAGCCTAAAAGCAGTTAGTATTTTATTTCCATTTCCATATAATATACACATCTACCTCAGCCCTACTGGCATAAAAAAGGCACTACTTTAATACAACTTTGGGAAAAAATTTCAGTTAATACCAAATGGATACACTGTAACATTGTTCCCATTCCATTTGCAGCCAAACATCAGCTCAAATTTACATCCTTAAATCTGAAAGAAAATAATTCTATAGGAACAACTGTCACTGACTTAGTCAACAACCTTTTAAGTTGGGCAGAACAGAACACTAAGACTTGTACAGAAGAAAAAGAATATACAGACCTGACCCTGAAGAGCAGGAGACAATATGAAATGATACACAAACTATTCAAAGTTAAGTCACATAGTACACTTTGACTCTAAAAACTGATGAGAGGTATGCAGTTATAATTACATGGTTAGAAAAGGTTATTTGAGCAAGGCTTCCAAGAACAGTCAAGTGTTAAAGAAGTGATAGATTGGTAGACAAGAAGAGAGAGGAGGAAATAGGTGTGCCACGCATGAGTTCAGATGAGTGTGGTGTGTAAGCCAAATGATGAAGGGTCTGAAAAAGTTCTGATTTAATAAAATGAGGTTATTTAATACAACAAGGTTATTCTAGCAGTAGGATGCTGAGAGGAGACCAGCAACAGTGGCAACAGCTATAACACTGCTATTACCATTAGGTCGTGATGGCATGGATTAGAACCCATAAAAATGGAAAGAAAAAAAGTGACGGATCTAAGAAACACCAGGGAGGAAGAACTAAGGGCATCCTAATACAGAGAAGGCTATACTGTCCATTGTCTTCTCTCCTATTGACCAGCTATTTTTAATAATTTAATAAAATAATAATTTTAATTAACTGACCAGCCTATTTTTAAACAATTTAAACCACATTGTTTAATTATAAGATTACATCTGGTAAGGTTAATCCTTTCCTCATTCTTCTTCTCTTGCAAAATGTTGTTGAATATTTTTACCTGTTATTCTTGTACATTAATATCAGAAAAAAATTGGTAAAATTCCAAAACAAATCTCTTTGGAACTCTCAACTACAAGTCATTTGGCACCCACAATATTTCAGAAGATCTGACATATCTCTCCCCTTTCAGAGAGTGGAGTTTAGTTTTACTTATTTCATAAGCGTTTAAATGTCAAAATACCTTGACCTAAAGTGATCCCTACCCCCTCCAAAAACAAAACAAAACAAAACAAAACCAACCCAAGTTTTATTTATTTATTCTTTTTAACGACAAAAAAAGAGCAACTTACCGTATAAAATCCTAAATTTCTTAAGAGAGTCTTCATCAAAATTTCAGCCAGATGGGTGTCTGGATGGCAGCTCTGAGTGCCATAAGGTTGATCCGACAGGTTTCCATAGCCAGTACATACAGAAGAGAGGTCAGCAGCATCGGAGGGTGAGCTATAGCCAAGTAAGGAGGCTACATGGGTATGATCTTGCAAACTTGTTAGAATAATATCCAGTTGCATTCTCTAAAGAAAAATATTTCCATCGATGAAATAGGAACAAATAATAATTAGCTTAAAATGCACTAGAAAAGTAAAAAAAGGATCCCGCGGTGGGGGGGGAATATATACTAATGATGCTAACTAATTCACTTAATATCCTAATGAACAATAATCTTTTAGGAAGTCTATAATTTTTTAAAAAGCTATCCCACTAATACCTTTTGAGAAATTGCAACTTATAGTGTTTTATTACATCCTTTACTACCTGAAACTCTTAAGCTAAAATGGCACACTCTACATAATGATTTTAGCACTATAAGTAAGAGGAGTAGGCAATGTCAACAGATAAATTACACTACACATTCTTCTACAGAACTACCCATGAAACTATTTATTCTAATGTTTAAAATAAATCACTTGAAATCTAAACTAATACCAAATACTCATTGGAAAGCATCTGTGGCTATTATACTGCCAGATTTTTCCCTCAAATCTATAACTCGACACTTGATTGTTCTACTTGGTTGAACAAAATGTACTTATTTTAACGTACATAAGATAATAAAAATGGAAAGAAGCAGCATACTCATATCATCAAGTACTTTTTCACAACAGTCATCTTTTACTTTTTATGTAAGCTATTTCAAAGTTCTGGGCATGGAACCAACAGCAGCACATGCCCTTGATTTCAACTCAGAATACTACAAATAAACTAAAAGATCTCTGGTTTGACAGTGTGAGCAACACTGGAAAAATTAGACATAATTTTAATAATTAGCCCCAAATCATTTAATGAGTTATCACTTGCTTCACTTTCATTAAAAATCTGGGAACTCTTCCAGCAAAAAACATTAAATACTAGGATTTACCAGACTCATCAAGTTAAGTATTATTCCCTGAACACATGGCAATCGATTAGCTTTATTTCCCTCTCAGTCTATCTTTTTTTTTTTTTTTTTTTTTTGTAATATAGTACTGGTTTACTTAGATACCATGCAAAGGCTCACCTGTCCTTTAGACAAGCTTTCCCATCTATCAGGTCCTTGGGGTAAAAGAGAATGAAGTAATTCCATACGTTCTCGTAATGGAGGTAACAGCATGGTTGCTCCCACTGACAGAGTTTCAATTACCACCTAATATAAAAAAGAAAAGCAGATTTATTTGGCCTGGTTCTTATCTTTTTAATAGAAAAACGTAAAAATAAATCCACTGACTATTAAGAGCAAAGAAGTCTAAAGAAGGTGGATCATGGAAGTCTAAAGAAGGAGGTATATGAATAAAAGAAAGCTTGCCAAGTCCTTCTTTAGATGTCTTTAAGAAGACTTAGAAGGACTTCCCTGGTGATCCGGTTGTAAAGAATCTGCCTTACAATGCAGGGGACGTGGTTCGATCCCTGGTCAGGGAACTAAGATCCCCCATGCTGCAGGGCAACTAAGCCCACGTGCCACAACTACTGAGCTCATGTGCCTCAACTAGAGAGCCTGTGTGCTGCAAACTACAGAGCCTACATGTTCTGGAACCTGCACGCCACAACTACAGAGCCCATGTGCCCTGAAGCCTGCACACCACAACTAGAGAGTAGCCTGTGTGCTGCAACGAGGAGCCCATGTGCCGCAATGAAAGATCCCGCATACCTCAACGAAGATTCTGTGTGCTGCAACTAAGACCCGAGACAGACAAAAATAAAATAAATAAATAATAAATCCTTTTAAAAAATTCATGCATAAAATTTTTTTTAAAAAAAGAAGACTTAGAATGTATATCTTGGGGATTTCCCTGGCAGTCCAGTGGTTAAGACTTTGCCTTCCAATGCAGGGGGTGCAGGTTTGATCCCTGGTTGGGGAGCTAAGATCCCACATGCCTCACGGCCAAAAAACCAAAACATAAAACAGAAGCAATACTGTAACAAATTCAATAAAGACTTAAAAAAAAAAAAGAATACATATTTTGGATTTGCCACTAAGTAACTAGTCATTATGCAATAAATATTTAGTGTTGAGTCTATAGTGCTGAGCCTGGTAAAGCTGTTTACAAAGTGCTGGGGATGTAGAAATGAACAAGACAGATAAAAGCCCTGCTTTCATAAGCATACAGTCTAGTAGGAAAAAGAGATTCTGAGTAAGTAATTCTACGTGTGAAAGGAGTCACATGGACAAAGTAAAAAGAAATGCAAACTTGAGTGAGCAGCCATACATAAAGGCAATTAACATGGTCTATGGGTTCATCATGGAGGTCTCCCTGAGGATTGGGCCTTTAGGTTAAAAACTGAAAAATGAGCAGGCCTTGGCCAAACAAAGGTCCAGGTATCAGAAACAGCGTAAAAAATAGCTGTATTATCTTAGGCCCCGTAACTTCTCTGGGTCATAGCTTCCTTATCACTAAAATAAGGATGCTGAATTAGAAAAAAAGAAACACTCAATGATTAAGAAAAGAGCTCTTATAAGTTAAAATATGACATAAAAACCTCAACAGGGGGGTAAGAATATAAAAATTAAATTTCTCATAAGGTAGAGGGGAGAAAAGATGGAAAACAGGAAAGAAAACATAAGAAAATTAAGAGGACTGGGGACTTTCGTGATGGCGCAGTGCTTAAGAATCCGCCTGCCAATGCAGGCGACATGGGTTCAAGCCCTCGTCCGGGAAGATCCCACATGCCGCGGAGCAACTAAGCCCATGCGCCACAACTACTGAAGCCCACACTCTAGAGCCTGAGAGCCACAGCTACTGAAGCCTGCGTGCCTAGAGCCCAGTGCTTCGCAACAAGAGAACCCACCGTAATGTGAAGCCCACGCACCGCAACGAAGAGCAGCCCCCACTCACCGCAACTAGAGAAAGCCCACACGCAGCAACGAAGACCCAACGCAGCCAAAAATAAATAAATTAATTTTAAAAAAATTAGACATTAAAAAAAATCAGACACAGAGGACTGGTCCAGGAGATCTATTATCCCGATAATGAGTTCCAGAGACAGAGAGAAAACACAGAAAATAAGGAGAAAATAACAATACACTTCAAGCTAATTTCTTAACACTGAAGGCTATGAGTTTCCAAATTAAGAGTCTACCCCAGTATACACGAAAATGGATAAAATCAGACCCACGTCAGTTCATATCGTTTTAAAATATGAAAACAGAGAGGACAAGTAGAACTTGCTACAGAATCCAGAGAGAAAAAGATTTCCATAAAAGGATCAAAAATTTGAATAGTGTTGATTTTCTGAGTAACAACCTGAAAGCTAGAAGATGACTTCACAATTCTTATGAGAAAATATTTACAATTTAGAATACTATGCCTCAACTATTCATGAAGATATTCAATTCTCAAACTATTTAAGTGTGAGTATATTCTCAAAGAGTATTATTTTCTACCTACCCTCTCAGAAGTTACTGATGTATGCAGAAATCCAGCAGACACCACCTTAACCAAGTGATCAAGGTCAAAATCTCCAGTAATAAGACACATCAGTATCATGAACCACATGATATGATGTACTGAGGGTACATCATTTCTGTGGTATTCTTGCCAAAAGCAATCATGAAAAATAACAGAGATATTCAATAAAATAACTGACCAGTATCCATAAAGTGTCCAATTAAATGTAATATGGGATCCTGAATAGGATCCTGCAAAAGAACAAGGACATAAGCAAAAAACTGATAAAATTTCTAATAAGGTGTTTAGTTTAATTAATAGTATTAAACCAATGTTGATTCCTTGGTTTTGATAATTGTACTGTAATTATACAAGATATCAGCATTAGGGGAAGCTGGTTGAGACATATGTGAAAACTCTATTACTTATGCAACTTTTCCTTAAGTCTACAACTGCTTCAAAATAAAGTGTCAAAAAAGGAAGAAACACAAAAAAAACAGCAGCAGCACTGATTGCTGCAAACAGATAAATTACCAGAAGTTTCAGGGATAAAGAAAGAGGAACAGAAAGAGCCCTGTACACATCCTGGGAGAATCCACCTCCAAAGGATTCTCCTAAGGAGTGGCTACAAAGAACACTCAAGGAATGAATAAACAATTATAAAAACAGTTTTTTTTAAAGTTTACTTCCGTTATTTTAGTCCAATACTTTTCAACCTTTCAAAAATATTATACTACCGGGGCTTCCCTTGTGGCGCAGTGGTTGAGAGTCTGCCTGCCAATGCAGGGGATCTGGGAGGATCTCACATGCCGTGGAGCGGCTGGGCCCGTGAGCCGTGGCCGCTGAGCCTGCGTGTCCGGAGCCTGTGCTCCGCAACGGGAGAGGCCACAACAGTGAGAGGCCCGCGTACCACAAAAAAAAAAAAAAAAAAAATATTGTACTACCTTGTTCCTGGTAAAATGTAATCCTCAAAGTTCCCATTCACCACCAGGTTAATATTCCTTCTACCTACATCCCAGGGATATGTCCCTCTAGTTGGAAAATCACTATCTTTTTTGCTTTTTTTTTTTTAATTGACACATCATAAAATTTACCTTTTGAAAGCAGAAAATTCAGTGGGTTTTAGTATATTCACAGAGTTGTGCAACCATCACCACTAATTTTAGGACATTTTCATCACCCCAAAGAGAAACCTGTGCCTATTAGCAGTCATTTCCCAACTCTCCCTCCCCCAAAACCCCTGACAGCCAATTAATCTACTTTGTGTCTCTATGGATTTACCTACTCTGCACATTTCATATATATGGAATCATACAGTATGTGACCTTTTGTGTCTGGCTTCTTTCACTTAGCATAATGTTTACAAGGTTCACTCATGTTGTAGCTTGTACAGCAGTACTTCATTCCCTCTTATGGCTGAATAATATTACATTGTATGGACATACCGCATTTTGTTCATCCCTTCACCAGTTGACAGACATTTGTTTGTTTCCACTTTTTGGCTACAATGAATAATACTGTTATGAACATTCATGTATAAGTTTTTGTGTGGACATATGTTTTATATTCTCTTGGATATAGACCTAGGTGTGGAACTGCTGCAGTATGTGGTAACTCTATGTTTAACTATGTACAGAACTACCTGTTTTCCAAAGTGGCTGTACCATTTTACATTCCCATTAGCAATGCATGAGGGTTCCAATTTCTCTACATCTTCACCAATGCTTGCTATTACCAGTCTTTTTGATTATAGCCATTTAGTGGGCGTGAAGCAGTATCTCACTGTGATTTTAATTTGCATTTCCTTTATGCCCAATGATGAACATTTTTTCATGTGCTTAGTGGCCTTATGTCTATCTTCTTTGGAGATATGTCTACTCAGATTCTTGACTCATTTTCTGATTGGGTTATTTGTCTTTTTTATTGTTGAACTGTAAGGATCCTTTATACATTCCGTAAACTAGAATCTTATGAGACATATGATTTACAAATATTTCTCCCATTCTGTGAGTTGTATTTTCATTTTCTTGATAATGTCCTTTGAAGCAAAAATGTTTTTAATTTTTTTTTTTTAAACAAAGACTACATTGGGAAGTGCTCTTTCAAAGCTGCTAAGTAGGCACAAACTTCTTGTTTCGGATCAATGTCGTGTCTTCAACTTAAGTGTACTCTTCTTTGGTCTTGTTGGTTGTTTCAAGGTTTGTTCCTTGCCTGATCTGAACTTGAGCAGCAGTTTCAAGTGCAAATACAGTCTGTTCTGTTACTCTTCACACCCAACAGCTCAGCGCCCCCTCTCCAGCACCACATAAAAATGTTTTTAATTTTGATGGAGTCTAATTTATCTTTTTTCTTTGGTTGCTTGTGCTTTGGGTATCATATCTAAGAAACCACTGCTTAATCCAAGGTCATAAAAATGACAGATGAGCAAAAATTTAATATATACAAATAACAAAAGATTATTCAGCCTTAAAAAGGAAGGAAATTCTGACATATGCTACTTACCATGGATAAACGTTGACAACATTATGCTAAGTGAAATAAGCCAGTGACAAAAAGACAGTGTATGATTCCACTTGTACGACATACTTAGAGTATCAAAATCATAGAGAAAGAAAGAATGGTTGTTGCTAGGGGCTGAAGGGAGGGGAGAATAGGGAATTATTATTTAATGGGTACAGAATTTCAATTTTGTATGATGAAAAGAGTTATGGAGATAAATGGTGGTAATGGTTGTACAATAGTATAAATGTATTTAATACCACTGAACTACACATTTAAAAATGGTTAAGATGGCAACTTTTATGTTATGTGAATTTTACCACAATAAAAATAAAATAAAATAGGGTCTTTGTGCTCAGAAATTCATTTTCTGGTAGAAAACACAGACACAGTTGAAAGTAGACAATTACAAAACAATGTGATGTGATGAGAACATATATGAGAGAAACCAAACCTGGCAGGAGAGCAGGGAATGAAAGGTTTCTCAGAGGCGACATCTGACCTTTGTCTTAAAGGACAAGTTCACCAAAAAATTTACTCCCACCAAGAAAACAGGAGTAACGGAAAGAACATCCAATTGGAGTTTTCCAATACATAGCTGAATTTGTGAGCTACAACCTCAGGGAGAGATGTGGCTGAGCGACAGATTTACAAGTCCTATACGCTTACCTCTTGGATTTCATCTGGGACAGTTGAGTCCATCAGTCTGAAGAGTAAATTTCGAAGCGGACCTCCCTGTCTCCCAAGAATGCTGGTAGCTACCCCTCCCGCAAGCGCAAGAGCAAGGTGATTTGAAAGCAGCTTCAGGCACAGCTTGAGGAAATTGTGGTGTTCCCTGAAACCAAATAAACTGCTATGAACTTCTGGAATATAAAAGAGCACATGCTATCTAGTTTGGATAACATTTTTTTCTCTTTAAAATTTTTCTCAAATTATGACTAACAGTAAGTTTAAAAACACGATTCATGACATTATGGATAAATTTTTCTAAAGGTTATTATCAGTAAGTACCTAAGTTTAGCTCTCTTTTTAGATTATAAAGAAGTTTCATATAATTGAGGGATAAAGTGAATAACTCAAAATTCAAAATGAGTAATTAATAGATGTGTGTGCACATGTGCGCACACACACAAATACACATATATATAACATACCTTGATGAAGGGAAAGGGAGCGGGGGAATCTCACTGTTTATTTTATCACAGTATCTCTCAAGAAATGAACGAAGGTGCGAGAAGGTACTCTCTTCAAGATCTACACAATAAGGTCGGTGCCAGGCAACAACTTGTCTAGAAGGAAGCACATGAAAATCATGAAAAATCCTTAACATGAAATTTTCACACATGATCAAAAGCAAAAATTAAACCATTATTAAAGTTGAAAGATGTTAACAAGATATACAGAAGACCTTTCTGATTATAAAGGTGATAAAACCCTTCATTTAAAAAATGCAACTGAGGAAAACCAAGAATTTGCTATCTCTAGAATTCTTCAAGAAGAAAATACATAACCACTACTTATTTTGCAAGGTCTGGCTATTCATTCACCTGAAGTCAGAGGGCTGAGCCACATGATCTACTATAGACCCTTCTGGTTCTTAGGGCCTATAAGATGTATAGTTCATATTAAGAAAAATAGCCTGACTCTGTAAAGTGATATACTGAAATCTACTAAAAGAAAACCTCTTGAAAACTCTTGTGAAAAGTTTCAAGATCTTGGGAACCAATTTTCTACATATAAGGTGAGAAGTTGCAGATTTAATACTAACAGCAAATTATTTATATTCAATTTATTATATTTTCGGTTTTGTTTTGGAGGGTAATTACCTATAAATGTTTTAAATTGGTTAGAATGATATAATAAACCCCATCTGAATCAAAGGTCTAGAATACAAATATAATACATTCTAAGTTATTAATTAGCCCATATACATCTGAAAATAGCTGAAATAACCTCAAATTTCTTAAAATTCCATCTTCAAATATTGGCTAAAAATTACCTACCTGATTATCTAAATAAGATATGGTTATCACATTAGGAAAAAGCTAACTTTCTGCAAAAAGTAACTTCCTTTATTTAAAAGTATGGCCACTGCTTCTTTTCAAAAAAACAACCAGATAAAGGGCATGGAAGCTAATTAACTGTTAAAAAGCAATAAAGCCTAGTTCTGATTTTGATTATTTTAATTTAACTTCCTCTTGATACGTGGCCACAATATTTAAGATCAGTATCTGGAGACAGAGTAGGAATTCAAAATGTTTAAAAGACACTTAAATTAAGACAGTGTCTTAATATACGGTATAACTTCTTGCTTATGAAACATATCTAACCTCAACATTCAAACTGAAAGAAATCTAGATGGCATGTCTATGACAGTAAAAAAATCAATACTAGAAATAGAGGGTATTTTATGAACAAAGTACAATTATTTCTGCTTTTATTAGTGTTTCTGCTGTTAATAAAACACAAGAAAATTTTTTTTAAATAAATTTATTTATTTTAGTTTTGGCTGCTTTGGGGCTTCGTTGCTGCATGCAGGCTTTCTCTAGTTGCAGCGCACGGGCTTCTCATTGCAGTGGCTTCTCTTGTTGTGGAGCACGGGCTCTAGGCACGCGGGCTTCAGTAGCTGTGGCACGTGGGCTCTAGAGCTCAGGCTCAGTAGTTGTGGCGCACGGGCTTAGTTGCTCCGCGGCATGTGGGATCTTCCCAGACCAGGGCTCGAACCCGTGTCCCCTGCATTGGCAGGCGGATTCTTAACCACTGCGCCACCAGGGAAGCCCTAAAACACAAGAAATTTTAAACATGAGCACATTTACCTGTCCCTAGGAAGAGCAGTCCATGCCAGACTATGTGATGTTCCAGCGGAGATCTGTTGAATAGCTATGCCATCTAAGCCACTCACTTTCTTTGGTTTAGTAATAGGACCTGTGGAATTTCCTTGCCCACACTGCCCCATTGAGTTATTGCCCCAGGCATAAACTTCATTATCTAAAAACAAAACATAAAGAACAAAAGAAAAGCCAAATTTCAATGTAAAATATTTATGGAAGGTAATATTTAATACTATTTCTTTATTTTTTTTTGTAGGTGATACCTGTTTCATTTATTTAAAACCTACAATATGCATTTCAAACACACCATGTTTTTAGATCCATTAATTTAAAACAGAATTATCAAATTGTCACAATGTGCCAGGCCTTTAGTTAGAGTCAGAGATATGAAGTGGAACAGGGCATGGTCCATATTCTCCAGGAGCTCACAGCTTAGTGTGGAGACAACCAAGTGCACTAATAATCAGAGTACAGTATGTCCCAGGCTGTTCCAATCAGGCTGGATCCAGGAAAGCTTTCTGTAGGCCATGAGCCCTGAACTGAACTAGTTTTCTTATTCATTCATTTATTCATCCATCCATCTGCTCATCCATCCAACCAATCATTCATTCACTTATTTTTAACTGCAGTAAAATACGCATAACATAAAACACATTTTAATCATTTTTAAGTGCACAATTCAGAGACATTAAATCCATTCACAGTGCTGTGCAAGCATCACTACTATCCATCTCCAGAAACTTCTCATCATCCCAAGCAGAAACCCTGTACCCATTAAGCAGTTATCTCCCCATCCCCGCTTCCTCCCAGTGCCTGTTAACCTCTACTCTGCTCTGTCTCTATGAACTTGCCTACTCTAGATACCTCATATAAGTGGAATCACATGATATTTGTTCTTTCATTTCACTCAGCGCAATGTCTTCAAGATTCATGCACGTTGTAGCACAGATCAGTATTTCATTCCTTTATAAGGCTGAATAATATTCCACTCTATGGATATACCCCCATTTTATTTATTTTTCGTCTTTTGGTGGAAACTTGAGTTGTTTCCACCCTCTGGTGAATAACACTGCTACGAACATTGGTGTACAATTATCTGTTTGAGCCTCTGTTTTCGGTTCTTTTTGGTATATACCCAGAGTGGAATTGCCAGTTCATATGGTAATTCTATTTGAACTGAACTTGGAAGGCTGAGAATGACTGAGCAGGAGGAAGCAAACAAACTCTGTGGATGAATGACAAGGGAGGTCATGCTTCTGTGAGATGACCCACCCATCACATAATCTCTCACTCCCCCTCCTCTCAAGGACCGTGCTGTGTGTCCTACCATGACGACAACCACCAAATTTGATTCCTGGTTTACCCAGAAGAGCAACACTATGGTATCCTTTATGATATGCACTTCTTTCCCATCACCTTCCCCAGTTCCACCCAGCCCAGAACAACCTAGGTCTTTCCATGGGTTGGTAAGTACTCCTCTGCCTACCTCACTGTGTTGTTTTGAAAGAACTTGAAAAGGAATAGATACATGTATATGTATAACTGAATCACTTTGCTGTATACCTGAAACTAACACAACATTGCAAATCAACCACAGTCCAATATAAATTAAAAATTAAAAAAATCATAGCCAACTTGGTATGTTAAAAATAGGGAGAGGGCTTCCCTGGTGGCGCAGTGGTTGAGAGTCCGCCTGCCGATGCAGGGGACGTGGGTTTGTGCCCCAGCCCGGGAAGATCCCACATGCCATGGAGCAGCTAGGCCCGTGAGCCATGGCCGCTGAGTCTGCGCGTCCAGAGCCTGTGCTCCGCAATGGGAGAGGCCACAACAGTGAGAGGCCCGCATAAGGCAAAAAAAAGCAAAGAAAAATGGGGAGGAAAAAAAGGATGGTATGAACTTGAAAGTGCCTTTAAAACCTAATACTATTTCTTTAAAAACAAATGATCTTACCATGAGAAAGAGCCAAACAATGACTGTCTCCAATAGAAATATCAACTACTCTTGTGGCAGCCAGTTCTTCAATAAGCTTGGGTCTCAGTGCAGTAGCTTCTGAAGAACCACAACCTAGACAAGCACCACAGCCCCAAGCATAGACCTGAAACAAAGAGAAATACACTATACATAATATTCTGAGATGGTAGGTTAACAACTTACGTTGTTTAGAAATAAATATAATCTATTAAATAAGAGTGTGGTTTGATACTAAATAATAACTTTTTGTTGTTACAGAAACTTTCAGTTCAAAGTTGAAATCTTTGAATCTGTCTTATACAATCATTCAAAGTTGAATCTATCTTATATAATCATTCAAAGCAGAAGTTACTACCCCTCTCATAAAAAAGAAGCATGTGATTTTCAAGGAAGGTTTGTGATTTGCCAGTGGCTATACATCAAATAAGTGAGCATCTTTTGGCTTCAATTCATGGATTCCTACCACAAAACTCACAGTGAGAAAGATGTAAAAGGGAAGTTTTAAATTTTAAGACAGCAACCAGCATTGTAACAAATGACTAACGTAATTAAATACAAAATGATAAATAGTTTTGCGTTAGATCTTTTACGTCAAGGCATTCCGGTCTTTCAAAAATAATTAAATAATATGGTAATTTCAGCTTTGCTACTCATCTGCCATGTGAATGTCAGAAACATTTTTATACCACTGCCTGGCACATAATAGATTCCTACATGTGAAACAGTGAGTGATCAGCTCACTTTTTCACTGTCATCGCTGATGGATTTAAGGAGCAAAATTATAGTCTATCACCATACCTGCACCCTCTCCATCACCAACAAACAAACAGAGGGAAGCCAAAATATGCATGTAGAAAATCACAAGTTTATAAAGGGATTACACAATTCTAAGTATCCTAAGACTGAGTAACCCTCTTTCAGAAACACCTAACTACCTAACCCTCTCAGATTATTTTCCATCTGGAAATGTTCACCTTGCCCTCTCTTTTGATCACCTTCTTAGTTCATATCACTGGTTCCAGCAAGATCTATTCTCACTTTCCCCCACTATTCATGATTTTTAAAGGTTTAAACAATGTTTAGTGCTAAAAGTTTTTTTAAAACCATCTTAATACAAAGAACATGGGGTTAACAGTAAGTTTATCTGGCTCACACACAGTCAGAAAATCTGGCTCCTTCTCAGATACTCAACTTCTTCAAACAGGAGAAAATATTTCATTTCAGTAGATTAACTTTAAAATGTATTTTTTAACTTCAAAATTTAAATACAATTATCACTTTTGAGTCATCTGGTCCTCTGAAATACTCTAAACCTTTTATGCTCATCCCTTAGTCCTACCTGCCCTGTTGATGTCAAAGCAAGTGAAGACTGACTTCCAGCACAAACTTTCCGAATGAACATTCCTTGTAAAGCTTCAATAACTTTAGGTTTATACACTCTGTTGGTATCACCATGGCCAAGTTTGCCTATAAAAACAAACATATTCAAGTTAAACAATATACTTGTTTCAAAGAAATGCTATTCTTTTCTTAGTATTAATGTTGATAAATATCATTAATATTTCCATCACTAACCTGACAGATTGTCCACATTTTAGAAAGCTCTAAGTTTCTAATAGCAGAGGATGTTAACAAATGAATCGTTTTATTACAAGAAAGAAACCAATAAACAATAGTTTTCTGAATTTTTATATCAAGCAATTAAAACCACTTTAAGAGAGATATGGAAAATTAATTTGCTGTCTTTCTCCCCTTTAATGGTCATACTTCTAACTTCAAATTTGCTGATATAATAAACAGGTCCTTATACAAGAATGTGTATGCATAAAATGATTTTAAATTTTTTTTAAAAGACTCAATAATTCACCAAATAGAGAACTTGGCAAATCACCAAAGAAGAAAAACAAATGGCCAACAACCTCACTAAGGACGAAATACAGATTAAATACCATTTTCACTAGTGAAACTATTTTTTAAATTATCTTAATTTTAATAGCCAGTATTGTTGAGGGATATGGGGAAATGAGCATTCTCGCATCACTGGTAGGAGTGACTGAAGTAGAAAAAGATTTAGTCATTCACTGTATTGTTTTTAATACTGAAAAAAATTGGAAACCATCTAGATATTCAACAATAATAAATTTCTTTGTAAGTTTTGCTACAATCATATGAAAGAATACTTTGTGCCACTGAAAAGAAAAATGTAGAGCCATGTTTCTTGACATAGAAAGATATTCATAAGATACTGTTAGATAAAAATAAACAAGTTATAAGACAGTAACTATGGTATATATAGGTCTGCTTTGGTTTTTTAAAACATCTATGTAGAAATATATGTACATATTTATATAAATGCATATATATTTACCTCCCAAAATTTTAACAATGCTTAGAGCAAATTTTTCTTAAATTTTTTAAGAAAAATTTATTTAAATTTTTAAAATTTCTGCTCACCTATATACATTTGAGTTTTTCTACAATAGCCTTGTATAACTGAAAAATAAATTTTTTTAAAAGTCAAGGAAAAAAGGCCAAAGCTATCAATAAATAATTTTTTACATACCATTGTCTCCTCCTCCGAAAGACCATACAGTTCTCCCATCCTTAGATAAAGCAATAGTATGTGAACTGCCACAAGAAACCTCTCCTACATTGCTAATGTCTTTTACTAACGTTGGAATGTTACGGCTATTACTGTCACCGTGACCTTGGATAAAACACACAAAACAACAAAGAAATAATGTTAGCTCTTTTTCTTTAGGCCATTACTTCACAGGTAGAATAAACATTACAAGTTATTAACAGAATTGAGGAATTTTTTAAGTGCAATTAAATATGAAAAACAGAATCATTTCTAATATCTTCTCATCTAATCTTCTAGGCTGCTCCCAACATGAGATACCCAGTCCCTTCACGGAATCAGTAGAACATTCTATTATGCTCCTCTCACAGCACTTATCTAATGCTGTCTAGTATCGTTAACGCTGACTTGTTTTCACTACCTCCTAGATAACACACTTCAGGATCACTTTAGGATGATATCTTTCTTATCCCTGAAATCCTATAGTGCCTGCTCAAAGTAGTAAATACTTGCTAGATTTAATTACACCTTAAATTTCAGCACCAGAATCTAGGTACTCTCTATATAAAATTATCTTCCTCTGAGCTTAAAACTAACAAAAATAAATGACAGTCTTTGGCCTATTAAATTTAATCACACCACTTCTCAGTAACCATCATCATTTCTATTTTTCTGTGATACTAACTTCAATTTTTAAAAAATCTTACCTAATCTTCCAAAGTCTCCTTCACCCCATGTGTATAATTCACCATCCTCTGTGACAGCAGCACTATGTCTGTATCCAGCTGAGACACAAACAACTACCTGTATTGCACACAAAGTGAATTTGATGAACACAAGATACTAAACACAGAGTTCACATTTGATCCTATACAGAGAGACTTCAGAGATACTGATATTCACAACTCATCCAGAAGTGCCATATACAGTTGTGGAGGTTTTGCCCAGGACAAGGCTGCCTGCATAAAGGATCAAGAAAGTGCTGAAATACAGCCTAACCTCTGTTGGCCAAGCCACAAACTCTGACTTCTACCCAGAGAGGACAACTTTTCTTAATTCACACGGAGACTGTAAAGGCTAGCAGCACTCTCTCGCCCACTCCTCCCTGCCCCAAATACATCAATCTGATCACCTGCAACAATACTATATCACCAATCAACTCTTTACTCAAAGAGCTGGATGGGGCTGAACACTCATGGGACAATGAAAAAATTTTAAATATAACATTAACACAAAACCTCCAGTCCTGGCTAATCAAGAAAACTTCATTACATGACAGGGTTAACTCTCAAAAACATACTATTACCAATGAAGAAAGATCTAAGATATAAGCTTATATCAATTAAACTCCTAATAGTATCTCTTTACCCTCAAATAGCTACACAGTTTATGGGCAGAATCAGGGAAATAAGGGTATATGGCAGCATAATTTGGGGATCACTTATACCTTTTAACACTGATCAAAATCACTAACTGCTGAAAAAAAGATAACAGAAAAAATATCCATACTAATAACTCCACATTTTTTAATCTCCAAAAATTAGAACTCACTTTAGAAAATTCAAACTTTAGATTCAATTAAAAATACTGAGTAGGGCTTCCCTGGGGGCGCAGTGGTTGAGAGTCCGCCTGCCAATGCAGGGGACACAGGTTCGTGCCCCAGTCTGGGAAGATCCCACATGCCGCGGAGCGGCTGGGCCCGAGAGCCATGGCCGCTGAGCCTGCACGTCCGGAGCCTGTGCTCCGCAACGGGAGAGGCCACAACAGTGAGAGGCCCACGTACAGAAAAATAAATAAATAAATAAAATAAAAAATACTGAGCACCTACTACATTTTAAATAATATGCTAAGAACCTCTGAAATTTTTATCTGTAAATTATTAATTTACTTTTTGGGAATTTTTCCTTCATGATATTCATACTAAGTTATTTTTAACTGGCAATGTTTCCATTATAAAATGAAACACTAAAAGAATATAAATAAGGAATTCCCTGGAGGTTCAGTGGTTAGGACTCAGCGCTTTCATAGCAGTGGCTCGAGTTCACCGGGCCACCGCTATGGTCGTGCAAGCTGTGCGGTGCGGCCAAACAAAAAAATATATACACACACACACACACACACATATGTATGTGTGTGTGTGTGTGTGTATATATATATATATATATATATATGTAAAGAAAATTTTAAACAATGGGAATTAAGAAAAAAGGTGCTAGAAAAACTAAAAAAATACAACTTTAAAGAGTATTTATCTGAAGTTCCTTACAGTCCCATATTCAACATCTTATCAAGGACCCCCTGATGTTAAGTGGAATGTTCCAAGGCTCACTGATGTCTAAGTTAAACATTGAAAGTTATAATAAAGTAAAATTCATTTGAGAGCCAACTTTGTCAGACAAACTCCCATGAAAGAAGTGTCCCACTTTTAATTCTGGTATAAAATAAAATTTTAAGTTTAAAGACTTTTATATAAGAAAACATTCATAGAAAGAAAGGAATCTTAAAATGGAGGAACCCACAAAACTGCATATAATTTTAAGTTAGGAAAATGGCTTCATTTCTTTAAGAAAAGGTAAAATAGAAATAAAAAGAGGAGATCTAGCTTCAGTTTCTAATGGTACCATTTATTTGTGTGTGACCTTGGCCAAGTTACTTAACCACTTTAAATGTCTTATTTAAGTTTTTGTTAAAATGCCACCTACTCCAAGAGAACCCTCTGACCTCATTATCTAATATCACACCCAGCCATAGTTAGTATCTATTACATTACTCAATTTTTTTACTATTATTTGAAATTATTTTATGTGTTTGCTTACTTATCATCTCTAGCCCACAGATTAAAGCTCCATGAGAGTAAGAATCTTGTCTGTTTTGTTCACTGCCCTATGTCTAATGCCTAAAACACTGCCTGGCATTTGGAAGGTACTAAATAAATATTTGTTAAATGGATGATTCTCAGTTTCCTATCTGTGAAATGAAAATAATAACTACTTTAACAAGGCTGTTATAATAATTAAAATTAAATAATGTATGTGAAAGTGTGTTGTAAACCATCAAGCAGATATACAAAAGATAAGCCAAAAGGGTTGGGAGGGTGGGCTACTTCAGAAAGAATAAATCAAAATCTGAAAGATACTGTCAATTATAGCAATCATAGTACCAGTGCATCTAATTATTTTTAAATCCGAAAAGAAGGCACATACCTTTCCCTGCAGAGGGCCCTGAATAAGCTTGGGATATTTCTGTGTTGAACTATTTCCATGTCCCAGTTTCCCATAATCACCATCTCCCCAGCTGAAGACTTCTCCTTCTGTAGTGAAAGCTAAAGTATGACCATCAGATCCTTTAGAAGATGAGACCTTTTTAATGGACCTGTGAGGCTCAAATGTTAACTTTTTTAAAGTAGACTGATTATTAGAATCTCCAAGGCCCAGTCTCCCATAGCTGCCTTTACCACAAGCTCTGACAGAGCCATCCATAGAAATGACAAAAGTGCAGTATTGTCCAGCTTCAATCTAGAAGCAAACAAACAGAATCACAGATATAAAATGCTTCTGTGAAAATCAAAGTATAATATTTAAGTTGATTTTACCAAAGAGGCTCAAAGGATATCTTTTAAAGCAGAATATGAATATCCATAGAGATTAAGAAGTAAACAGAAAATTAAGAAAACTGTTCATGGCCTATTCATGTTGACGTTACTGTTGAACTCAAATTAATGTATATTTTATCTTTTCAGGTTATCTAACAGTCATGGTTCAATGAAATAACAAAGAAAAATGTTTAGCCTACTCTTATATAATTGGTGAAGGGCAGGAAGGAAAATTTTCCTGTAATTCCTTAGGGTCCATTATAACAAGAGCCATGTAATATATATTCTAAATTCATTTGAGAAAAACATATGTTTTAATGAAAATAATAAAACAGAAAGTTCCATTTTGCCTAAAAGTTAGCTACAAATGTAAAAAAAGTGATCATAATAAGAAAATGAAATGCCAATATGGCAAAGGGAAAATTTTAATTTTTACTTAGTCTTATTTACCATTTGTGTTGAATATAAGGGTAAGTCTGCTGCCACTCATAATTCTTTTTAAAACTCCAGATGCAAATTTAACTTTTTAAAACTTGGAAACACTATTAGGGAAATGAGGGACTTAAAATATTTTTTTCTATGAAAATGAAAAAACTGATGCAGTATAGTATAGAAACAATATAGGTAAGAAACAAGCAAGAACATTCACTCATTAAAACAAAAAACAAAAAAAAACCACTCTTAACATTATTTAAAGCAAACCCTGTCATGTACCAATTTGTAAGGTATGCAGAGAACTCACAGTCTGCGCATCAGAGAAACTAGGAGCCAGTTTGGGTTGTAATATTTTCTCCTGTGTGCCTTCTACCAACTGATGGCTGCTATTGCTCCCCCAAACATAAACCTCACAGGTTTCTGAAACAATAGGAGCATCACCAGTCTGAATGCTATCTGGGCTAGCACATGTTCTTGAGTAATCAGAAGCCATTCTGCAAACCTATTAAAATAAGAAACAGGCAATAAATAGTCAAGACATTCTTAGTACAGATATTTTTATAAATATTCTCTGAAATTATTGTTGACTTTCCTTCTTTGAAAACTATCTCAACTGCTCAAATAAACTAAGAGCAACACATCCAATCTTAAACACAGATGGCTAGACTATTTACTCCTGCAGAATAAATCACTAAAAGATACCAACAAAGGTGGCAAAAATGGGGAGGGGGAGACACACAATCAAGCCTTTATTAACTAAATATTTTATTAACGCATATAATAGCATTATAGAAGAACAAAGTAGGAAAAAACCTACCTTTGATAATCCCATCGCCTTAATACAATAGATGCTATCTTTTTTTATATTTGTCCTTCCAGAGTTTTGCATATACACGCTCTTTAACATAGTTATCACAGTGGATACATAAGTGACGATACAGAAGGGCCATGAAGAATTTTCTCTATGTCTACTTAATCTTCGTAATTGAACCAATAATATTCCATCTAATGTAAAAATCACAATTTGCTTAAGCATTTTCCTTTAAGAGGACACTGAGATTCTTTCTACTTATTTGTTATATGAGCCATTTTTAAGAATACAGTTGTGGCTACTTCATTGTTTTGTTTTGTTTTTTTTTGAAGGAAAATAATCAATGCTATTTGGCTGCAATGAAGTGTGTTCCCGGCTGGCTTCGTCGGGGGGGTTCCATTGATTCGCCCTGGGCACTGGCTCACTCCCTGCCACCTAGGCGGCCTCCTCCTCCTCCTCCTCCTCCTCCTGTTGCTAGATTTTTAATTACTTCACTTGGTAGAGAACCTCGGACATGGGACTACTATATGCAAAAAGTGACAACAATCTTCTGATTCCTGAAACATACTATACCAAATTGCTTTCAAAACTGGTGTTACAATATTATTTCATCACCAGCAATGTATAAAATGAGGGCGGTCTTAAAAACGATAAAGGTCCAAAGCAATTCAACACTCACACACATCTATACGTATCTGTATATGTATATAGATATAGATATATAAAAAATCATGGCTTATTTACCATTTGTGTTGAATATGATGGTAAAGTCTACTGCCATTCATAATGCTTTATAAAAATCCAGGCTTCTCCTCTCCTCCTCCCCTCTCCTCAAAACCCTGCCAAAAGCACAGGACCCAGGGTGGTCATCACAGTTGCCCTAACCAATGAATAGGGCTATGTGAGAGTACCAGTCTCACTGCACCCATACCAATAAGTATTATGCTCTAAATTTTTTTTGAAAAGTAAAGTGGGAAAAAAGAGGATGTATTCTTTTAACTTCACACTTCCTTATATTCAACAGAACTGAAGTTTTTCCATCTATTTGCTTGTAACTAACTTCTGCTCATTTATTTATTAGGGTTTAATGGATTTTTTACTGACTTTGTATGAATCCCATACAATAAAGATATTATCTCTGACTACAGCTGTTGTCAATTTGTTGTCTGCCTTTTAGGGGTTGGTTTTGTTTTTGTTTTTCTCTGAATCAAGTAAAACAATAAAAGAAGAATCTTCAAAAGTCAATATATTATATTGCCAGACCATGAAATGGGAAGGGATAGAGTAATTTCAGTTAGAATCTTTAAATAGTACCCAAAACCATAGAATATATGTGTCAGACGAATAATTTTCAGTGAACATGATGAGAGTTTTGAGGACATACAAAATATGCATAAGTAAAGGCTGCCAGTCCCTAATAAGAGATCTGAAATTCTGCTGCTGACAAAAGGAGGATGATGGGCCCAAGTAGGTTAGAATTTTTTATCTAAAGATCTATTACAGTAGTCCCCCTTTATTCGTGGTTTCACTTTCTGTGGTTTCAGTTACTGGCAGTGAATCATCATCTGAAAATATTAAATGGAAAATTCCAGAAATAAACAATTCATAAGTTTTAAACTGCATACTGTTCTGAGTATCATCCCTTTGTCCAGCATAGCCACACTATATAAGCTAGCCACCAGCAGTCACTTAGTAGTCATCTGGTTATCAGCTCATCTGCCACAGTATCTCAGTGCTTGTGTTCAAGTAACCCTTATGTTACTTAAAAACGGCCCCTAAGTGCAAGAGTTGTGATGCTGGCAATCTGGATATTCTCCTACTGTACATAATTTATAAATTAAGCTTTATCATAGGTATGTATGTATAGAAATAACACGGTTTATATAGGGTTTGGTACTATTCATGGTTTCAGGCATCTACTGGGGGTCTTGGAATATATTCCCCATATTTAAGAAGGGACTACTGCTCTATAATAAGACTTAAAAAAATAATAGCCCTCCTTCCCTGACCCCCACGAAAAAGAGAGAAGAGAGGAGAAGGGAAGGGGAAGGGAAGGGAAGGGGAGAAGAGGGGAGGAGAGGAGAGGGGGAAGCAAAGGTGGGGGAGGAGAGGGGGTAAAAAAAAATCTGTTCACAAGACTTAGAAATGTGTTTTTTTAAAAACAACTGGAGGAGGGGCTTCCCTGATGGCGCAGTGGTTAAGAATCCGCCTGCCAATGCAGGAGACACGGGTTCAAGCCCTGGTCCAGGAAGATCCCACATGCTGCGGAGCAACTAAGCCCACATGCCACAACTACTGAGCCTGTGCTCTAGAGCCCGCATGCCACAACTACTGAAGGCCGCGCACCTATAGCCTGTGCTCCGCAACAAGAGAAGCCATCATAATGAGAAGCACGCGCACCACAACGAAGAGTAGCCCATGCTTGCCACAACTAAAGAAAACCCATGCGCAGCAACAGAGACCCAATGCGGCCAAAAAAACCAAACAAACAAAAAAAACAACTGGGGGGGGGGCACGTAGAATTCTGGAAAAGATGACAATAGCAGCAGCAATGTAGTTTTCTAAACATGGAATCATTACACAAAACAAATAGAAGGCTAAACTCCAAATTTGTACTTAATATTCACAACAAAACTAGACAGACATAGCTCCGGTAACTCCAAAATATAAGCAGGTGCAGACAAACCACTACCAAATACAGAATCTGCATGGGAATAATAGCTGTGCAGGAGGAAGCCAAAGAGTGTCTGACAGACCTCAGAATAAGAAAACCCCAAAACAACCAATCAGGTACTCACCAGAAAGAACAGTGAGCCAATCTAAGAAAAGCAGCTGCAACTGGGAAGAGTTTGCCCTCTCTGATAGCACGTAAGTACAAAGGTCCCATGATGAGAAGTTTGAAAAAAGCTAGAGCAGTCTAGCTCTTGTGAATTCTTGAAACTGAAAAGCCAGTACTCCCTTCCAGGACAGAGCCCCTCATACTGAGCAGAAACTACTGGGAGTGGAATAAAAGTTGAGCAGAATGAGGACAACAGAAAGGAAAGAGAAAAAGTTAAGATAAAAGGTGGGGAGGGGAATACGCTTGAAACCACCATGTTTTGTCTAACGTTACACAAAAACAATAGAGAAAGGGAGTCTATGGATTTAGAAAAGCCATCCTGAATGCCATCCCGTTCTAAAAATTCAGGAAAACAAATTTTTCATAAAAATAAGCAACAGAAAAGTATGAAGGTCAAATTCCATATGAAGTTGTTATAAGGGGAAAAAAAGGAAAAGAGGCAGAATAACATCCGTACAATAAAAAAATGACAGATGAGAAATGCCCACAAAACAGATCAAACTGTAACCTATTTCAAAGCAAGGTAAAGGGATTAAGAAAATGAAACACGACTTGAAAGAAAAACACAAAACTGAAAGAGAAGCATTCAAAAATGAGGTGACAGACTCAAAAAAAGAATTAGAAATAAGAGAAAAAATCATTTCAGAAATGAGGGGTAAACTATAAGAAATCCAAGAGTAAATAAATACAGAAGATAATACCTTATGAGCAACAAAAGGGAAAAAGCTGTTCAGAAATAAAAAAGAAATGAAAATTATATAAAAAGTATTCAAAAAAAAAGAAGTATTCAAAAAAAAGTGACAATTACTAAGTTAATTGTTAAAAATCCAACATACATCCGAGAGTGAACCAGGAAGAAACAGAAAATATAGACACAAATCACAAGCACTGAAATTGAGACTGTGATTAAAAATCTTCCAACAAATAAAAGCCGAGGACCAGATGGCTTCACAGGTGAATGCTATCAAACATTTAGAGAAGAGCTAATACTTATCCTTCCCAAACTCTTCCAAAATACAGCAGAGGGAGGAACACTCCCAAACTCATTCTATGAGGCCACCATCACCCTGATACCAAAATCAGACAAAGATGTCACAAAGAAAGAAAACTACAGGCCAATATCACTGATGAACATAGATGCAAAAATCCTCAACAAAATACTACCAAACAGAATCCAACAGCACATTAAAAGGATCATACACCATGATCAAGTGGGGTTTATTCCAGGAATGCAAGGATTCTTCAATATACGCAAATCAATCAACGTGATAAACCATATTAACAAATTGAAGGAGAAAAACCATATGATCATCTCAATAGAGCCAGAGAAAGCTTTTGACAAAATATAACAGCCATTTATGATAAAAACCCTGCAGAAAGTAGGCATAGAGGGAACTTTCCTCAACATAATAAAGGCCATATATGACAAACCCACAGCCAACATCATCCTCAATGGTGAAAAACTGAAAGCATTTCCACTAAGATCAGGAACAAGACAAGGTTGCCCACTCTCACCACTCTTATTCAACATAGTTTTGGAAGTTTTAGCCACAGCAATCAGAGAAGAAAAGGAAATAGAAGGAATCCAAATCGGAAAAGAAGAAGTAAAGCTGTCACTGTTTGCAGATGACATGAAACTATACATAGAGAATCCTAAAGATGCTACCTGAAAAATATTAGAGGTAATCAATGAATTTGGTAAAGTAGCAGGATACAAAAGTAATGCAGAGAAATCTCTTGCATTCCTATACACTAATGATGAAAACTCTGAAAGTGAAATTAAGGAAACACTCCCATTTACCACTGCAACAAAAAGAATAAAATACCTAGGAATAAACCTACCTAAGGAGACAAAAAACCTGTATGCAGACAGAAGACCTATAAGACACTGATGAAAGAAATTAAAGATGATACAAACAGATGGAGAGATATACCATGTTCTTGGATTGGAAGAATCAACATTGTGAAAATGACTATACTACCCAAAGCAATCTACAGATTCAATGCAATGCCTATTAAGCTACCAATGACATTTTTCACAGAACTACAACAAAAAATTTCACAATTTGTATGGAAACACAAAAGACCCCAAATAGCCAAAGCAATCTTGAGAAAAAAAAACGGAGCTGGAGGAATCAGGCTCCCGGACTTCAGACTATACTACAAAGCTACAGTAATCAAGACAGTATGGTACTGGCACAAAAACAGAAAGATAGATCAATGGAACAGGATAGAAAGCCCAGAGATAAATCCATGCACATATGGGCACCTTATCTTTGATAAGGAAGGCAAGAATATACAATGGAGAAAAGACAGCCTCTTCAGTAAGTGGTGCTGGGAAAACTGGACAGCTACATGTAAAAGAATGAAATTAGAAAATAAAAATAAACTCAAAATGGATTAAAGACCTAAATGTAAGGTCAGACACTACAAAACTCTTAGAGGAAAACATAGGCAAACACTCTATGACATATATCACAGCAAGATCTTTTTTGACCCACCTCCTAGAGAAATGGAAATAAAAACAAAACTAAAAAAATGGGACGTAATGAAACTTAATAGCTTTTGCACAGCAAAGGAAACCATAAACAAGATGAAAAGACAACCCTCAGAATGGGAGAAAATATTTGCAAATGAAGCAACTGACAAAGGATTAATCTCCAAAATTTATAAGCAGCTCATGCAGCTCAATATCAAAAAAACAAACAACCCAATCCAAAAATGGGCAGAAGACCTAAATAGACATTTCTCCGACAAAGATATACAGATTGCCAACAAACACGTGAAAGGATGCTCAACATCACTAATCATTAGAGAAATGCAAATCAAAACTACAGTGAGGTATCACCTCGCACCACTCAGAATGGCCATCATGAAAAAGTCTACAAACAATAAATGCTGGAGAGGGTGTGGAGAAAAGGGAACCCTCTTGCACTGTTGGTGGGAATGTAAATTGATACAGCCACTATGGAGAACAGTATGGAGGTTCCTTAAAAAACTAAAAATAGGGCTTCCCTGGTGGCGCAGTGGTTGAGAGTCCGCCTGCCGATGCAGGGGACATGGGTTCGTGCCCCGGTCTGGCAAGATTCCACATGCCGCGGAGCAGCTGGACCCGTGAGCCATGGCCGCTGAGCCTGTGCGTCCGGAGTCTGTGCTCCACAACGGGAGAGGCCACAACAGTGAGAGGCCCGTGTACAGCCAAAAAAAAAAAAACTAAAAACAGAACTACCATACGACCCAGCAATCCCACTACTGGGCATATACCATGAGAAAACCATAATTCAAAAAGAGTCATGTACCAAAATGTTCATTGCAGCACTCTTCACAATAGCCGGGACATGGAAGCAACCTAAGTGTCCACTGACAGATGAATGAATAAAGAAGATGTGGCACATATATACAATGGAATATTACTCAGCCATAAAAAGAAATGAAATTGAGTTATCTGTAGTGGGGTGGATGGACCTAGAGTCTGTCATACAGAGTGAAGTAAGTCAGAAAGAGAAAAATAAATCCCATATGATTACATATATGGAATCTAAAAATAAAAAATGGTTCTGAAGAACAGAGGGGTAGGACAGGAATAAAGACGCAGACGTAGAGAATGGACTTGAGGACACAGGGAGGGGGAAGGGTAAGCTGGGACGAAGTGAGAGAGTAGCATGGACTTATATATACTAGCAAATGTAAAATAGATAGCTAATGGGAAGCAGCTGCATAGCACAGGGAGATCAGCTCAGTGCTTTGTGACCACCTAGAGAGGTGGGATAGGGAAGGTGGGAGGGAGATGAAAGAGGGAGGAGATATGGGGATATGTGTATACGTATAGCTGATTCACTTTGTTATAAAGCAGAAAGTAACACCATTGTAAAGCAATTATACTCCATAAAGATGTTAAAAAAATAATCCAACATTAAAACAATAGTGGTCCTAGATGAGAACCAAATAAAAAGAGTAAAAATGATACTAAAAACAATAATTTAGGGAAACTTCCCTGAAATAAAAAAGATTTGAAACTACATATTAAAATCCTCACATCTCTGAGAACATCGACCCAGAATACATAACATCAAGATGTATTCTAGTAAAATTACTGCCAGAAGAAAATGAATGAATATACTTAAGAAGTAAAGAAAATGTGAGCCAAAGATTTTATCTTCTCAAAACTGACTTTCAAGTATAAAGTGCACAGCAATTAAAATGTAAGAACTAAGAGAATCTTTTTCGTGAGTATTTATTGAAGATTCTACTAGAGAATAAGCTTCAGACAAACAAAAAGAATAGAGAGCCACTGACAGAAACTGGCAGTGAGCATGAAATATGTAGTTACTTGTACAACTCATACTTAACGAGGGTTAAAAGGCTTAAAAGGGTTAAAAGTAAATATGTTCTGAGTATGCAGATATAATACAACTACAAAAAATGGGGAAAGCATATGTAAAAAGTTAATATTTTTAGTAATCATACAGTCGTAGTGTTTGTCTTATTTTAGGATTGCTGTGTGTGTGTGTGTGTGTGTGTGTGTGTGTGTGTGTGTGTGTACTGTGTGATTAAAATAAATAATTACAGGATATTCTAATTCTATATCCCTGTATCCTTCAGAATCAGCATTCTTAGTTGGAAGAAAGGATATATAAATGTAATATAGAAAAGCAGAAATTCTATAGCCCTGATTTTTAAAGTATCGGTATCAACTCATGAGGTATATTAGCTTTAAATACGCATGCATGTGTGAACACACACACATTTCCTAGCTCTGGCTACTGTAAGACCCCAGAAAAATAATACCTACTTAGTAGTGATGAGCACCCTGATTGTGGTCCTGAAATAATATTTTCCACTTTAAAAAAAACAGTGTTTATGGAGAAAGAGCTAGCTGGTTGCAGATCCAGATCAAGAAATGTATGAGTCCAGAAACAATTTGATGGGTCAAATAGCAAGGAAGCAATCAAAGATTATTAGGCCTATGTCAAAAGAGCTTGGGAACCACACTGAAAGAGACTACTACCCTGAAAGACTGTTGGCCAAAGATAAAACAATATGAGCTTCACTACAGATAATAATTCAACAAAGTAAAATTTGAATCGGTTTAAATCTACAAGTTCATAACAATACTTTTCAAGTGAAACCAATTGGTCAAGTTTGGAGCATGACAGGAGATCAGTCCATTAAACTGGAAACTAGTAAATAAAAATCGGTGTAAAAATTTTTTTAAAAATCAAGTGGAGAGAATCAAGCACTTATTCTGCTTTTCCTGTCTGAACTGTGGCAGGGTAACCAAACTGTCAATAAGGGAATCATCTCTTTATGAAAACATTCCAATTAATAAATGAAAGAGGAATGATATAATTAGAATATCACCATTTTGCAACCAAGCACCAATGAATTAATAGATCTGATCATTAAGAATCAAGGGCTGCTAATACTACAAAAAGACAGACAACCAGATGGAAGATCACAACACCATGTTTAGCTTTGCCAAAGGGATCAAACCTGAAACTGATCAAGTTTCTAGATTCACCTGTCAGTATGCAGGAAATACATAGGAACTGCATTATGAGTAATCAATCAGCAAACTCCAGATGGTAGGAAATTATACAGCCTTAAAAGTCCAAGTTCCTGAACAAATACACTAAAGGAAAATAAAAACAATGGAGGGGGAACCTATAGATTAAGAGATTTAAAAGATATATATAGGACTTCCCTGGTGGCGCAGTGGTTAAGAATCTGCCAGTCAATGCAGGGGACGTGGGTTCAAGGCCTGGTCCGGGCAGATCCCACATACCGCAGAGCAACTAAGCCCGTGATCCGCAACTACTGAGCCTGCGCTCTAGAGCCCGCAAGCCACAACTACTGAGCCCATGTGCCACAACTACTGAAGCCCGTGTGCCTAGAGCCTGTGCTCCACAACAAGAGAAGCCACCACAATGAGAGCCCGTGCACCACAACGAAGAGTAGCCCCCGCTCGCCGCAACTAGAGAAAGCCTGTGCGCCACAACGAAGACCCAACGCAGCCAAAAAAAAAAAAACTTTTAATTAAAAAAAGATATATACTAAAAAGATATATATAGATATATAGATTGTTTTAATAGGGAAGACTGAACTATAGTGTCTAGGGATGCACACAACTATAAAGAAATGCAACAAAGTGACTACACTTGAAGTCAGGATAGTGGCTACTTACGGAAGGAGGAAAGGGATAATGACCAGGACATGAAAGGGTTTCTCGGGTTGCTAGTAAAGTTTTATTTCTTTCCTGGGCACAGATTAAAAGGACATTTGTTTTAAAATAATTCATTAAGGCACACATTTGTATGTCTTTCTGTATCTGTTTTAATAATACATTTTTAAATTAAAAAATGCACATATGGGAGGGGGAAGGGTAAGCGGGGACGAAGTCAGAGAGTGGCGTGGACATATACACACTACCAAATGTAAAATAGATAGCTAGTGGGAAGCAGCCACATAGCACACGGAGATCAGCTCGGTGCTTTGTGACCACCTAGAGGGGTGGGATAGGGAGGGTGGGGTAGAAGGGAGACGCAAAAGGGAGGGGATATGGGGATATATGTACACGTATAGCTGATTCACTTTGTTTTACAGCAGAAACTAACACAACAATGTAAAGCAATTATACTCCAATAATGATGTTTAAAAAAAATAATGCACATGATACAAAGTCCAAAATGAATAAAAGGGTATGCATTGAAAACTATGCCTCCTTCCCACACCTGATGCGAGACACCCCGGCTCCACTTTCTAGAGGCAACCAATCACGGATGCCACTTTCTTTTGCATCCTTTCCAGAGACTGAATGGATTTTTTTTTTTGCGGTACGCGGGCCTCTCAATGCTGCGGCCTCTCCCGTTGCGGAGCACAGGCTCCGGACGCGCAGGCTCAGCGGCCATGGCCCACGGACCCAGCCGCTCCGCGGCATGTGGGATCTTCCCGGACCGGGGCACGAACCCACGTCCCCTGCATCGGCAGGCAGACTCTCAACCACTGTGCCACCAGGGAAGCCCTGAATGGATTATTTTTAAGGGATAAATACATGCTGTAGCATTTTAAGACAAAGTAATTTTTATTTATTGATTGATTTTTATTGGAATATATTTGATTTACAATGTTGTGTTACTTTCAGGTGTACAGCAAAGTGAATCTGTTATACATATACATATATCCACTCATTTTGAGATTCTTTTCCCATATAGGCTATTACAGAGTACTGAGTAGAGTTCCTTGTGCTATACAGTACGTCCTTATTAGTTATCTATTTTATATCTAGTAGTATGTATATGTCAATCACAATCTTCCAGTTTATCCCTTGACAAAGTAATTTTTCACATAAAAGCCATGATTATTACGTACCTCTTCAAAAAGACATAAAGCTGCCTCATAGAGTGAGCACAAGCCATCGGATGTTCTGGGTGGTTCCCTCCACTGACTCCGATCAGCAGATGAACCCTATAATTAAGACATTGTGGGATACAGTTAGGGAAGGAGAGAGACATGTATTAAAATCACTTAAATAGTCTACAAAAACATCTGAGGAACTGTTCACATAATTATGTGCATTAAAATCAAATCCTAACATTAGGTCATGAAACCAATTTTATGTGTAAGTGTTATAAAAGACATGGTTATAGAGTGAAGCAGTAAATTAAGTACCAATCCCTCACTTATTACATTAGTGATTTGTTCTAAGTGTCACAAGGTTTGACCTAAAAACACTCAAGGAGGCAGAATTTTGCCAACTACACACTCTTTGGGTGGCCAATATCCAATAAATGGGGTCCCAGCAAATATTCTACTCCCCTGGGGCTGTCTTGTCCACTTACTCCAAGAATACAGTAGAATGCAGCCAGCTTAAGTGATGATCCTTACCAGAGCAGCAGTAAGTCTGTTCCTCCCTTCTTAGTTTCAGCACAACAAAGGTCCCACAAGTCAGTTCATGTAGCTACCTGACTATATTAGCAACAAAATATCTTTTTCCTAGCACAGCTGAGGAATCATAGCTCCTCTCTGTGACTAACTGCCTACTCTCCACAATAGGGCCCAATGGCTATGACCAGAAATCATTCTTTCATTGAAAACTGATAAATCAGAGAGTGAACTTGACCTCCACTGTTCCCTCAAATTCCCATATCCTTAAATCTTTACATCACAAATGTCAAGTTCTTTCTCTGATTTATCCATCCTCTAGTTGTAAAATTTTCATCTGTGGCTTTATTTCAAAGACGATTATATTGTAAAAATATTTAGATTCTAGATGATCACCGGGCAAACATACCACAGAAAAGTTATCCTCTACCGTGGAACAGAGGTTGGCCTAGATGCTCTGTACGATCCCATCCAACTCTAACATTATATGATTTTATCAATTCAGACTATTTTAATTAACGTGGTTCCTAAGTAATGAACGAAATGAATATGTTGGCTATTTAATTTATTGCTGGGTCATCAGGTGCTAAGCTACTGCTACCAAATCAATTTTTCTTTTTTATTGCTTAGGTGGTGCTTCTCGAATTTTAATGTGGACGTAAGTTATCTGGAAATTTTGTTAAAATGCAGATTCTAATTCAGTAAATATAGGTGGGGGCCTGAGATTCTGTATTTCTAACAAGTTCTCAGGTGATGCCAATGCTGCTGTCTGAGGCTCACACTTCAAGTAGTAAGGCTTTCCAGAGCCACTTGCAGGTCTTGGAGTCATATGAGAAGCTGAGTGTTCAAAATTATCTAGTTCCTAGGCACACAAGGTGTGGCTATACCAGCAAATACTTTGAGGCACAGCCTCTCCAAATTCCGTAATTAGCTGCGTAGCACTTCTGGGAGAAACACAATTGTAATCTGTGGCTCCGTTATTTAAAGGCCACCTCTACTGATCACCAAACCAAAAGCAGATAAGAAACAACAGCAGCTTGCCATACCTTTCTAGGAGCTGGCACCAGGCCGGTAATAATTCCTTTTTATGCCTTTCTACAGTATGAAGGAAAATGCTGAAAATAACATAAGGTTTTCAGTGAGAGATCTGAGTTTAAATCCATGTTCCATCACTTACTGGCAACGTGACTTAAGGGTAAGTTTGCTTATCCTTAGACAGGAATAATTCCTCTATTATTTAGGGCTGTTGGGAAGAATAACTGAAATTATGCATAAAACATGCTTAGCATAGTTCTTAATACATAGTACGAACTCAAAACTGGCATCAGTAATTATTATTTTGTATGATGTACATGGAGAAAGTAGAGAAAACACAGGGAGTCTTTAATAAACTCTTGCTAACTTTAAAAATACCAAACCAATTTTTCAAAAAATCCTTCAAACACTGTCTGCAGTGACTGTCACTGACTTCTGTTCTCCCCAAAAAGTCAATAGTTAAGGGTAAGACTAATCCAGCCCCAGTAAATTAGGATTAAAGATATCTTAAAAACCCACTCTGTATAGAATTCTTAATGTGTTTTGTAAATATACTGCACAATAGAAAAAGAGGCCTATACCTAGGCATTTTTAAAGAAATTACATTTTGGAAATGTGTAACTTCATACACTGCTAATATACCACAGGAAGTTCAAAGGTCCAAAGATAAATGGGAAATTAAAATAACATAAATGTGTGGTTTCACAGGTCTTCATTGAATTACCTTTCTCTTATTTACCTACCATCAAAAATAATGTAATACCTTTTCGTTTTTTTCACATCTGTCTTTTTAAGAAAATCAGACAAGAACATTAAGACTTGATGGAATACATTTCCTTACATTCTTGCTATCTGATTCTACTCTGCTTAAAATTGCTTCAGTGACTCCCCACTGCCTACAGACTCAAGCTCAAAACCCCATAGCATGGGATACCTGGCCCTGCCCACGTTGGCCACCTCAGCTCATCCCATTCCAGCCCCAGAACCCAGGAGCCTACTCTCCCACACCTCAGTCACTTTGAGAATACTAATCCTCTCACCTGAAAACTTCTTCAGCTCCCTCACTCACACACCTCATGTCTGCAAGCAAACTCTTCTTACTTTTCAACTAAGCTTAGGCATCCTTCATTTTCTGCCCCTTCCCTTCTAGCCCTCCTCCTCCTGTATCTCATCACCACCTCCCTGTGCAGACCTCTACTACAGCCCAGCATCATTAATATGAAATGTCTGTGCATCTCTCTCTCCTTACACTGTGAGCTGGCTAACGGCATGGACGCTACAAAGCATCCTAACAGTATCTGGCACACAGTAAACACCTAGTGGCATCAAAGGCCAAAGGTGTTTTTCTTGGTGTTTATTTTTTTAGAATTCAGGAATGTACAGTGACATTATTTCCCTACTCTTTATTTAAATGTAAGTTAATGAGTATCTTGTATGCTTGCACTCAAACAGAATTACTATGCGCATGGGTAGAGGAGGTTAAGAATCACACATGTAAATACAATTTAAGGATTGAACTCATTTTGTTAGGCCTTCTACCAGGTACTCAATTGATGGTTATGTGTCTCTCCCTCTAACTTCTAGCTTGGGGATACATTCTGTCCCAGCTGTTCTTGAGCAGAGAATCTTAAGACAGGGAAGATAAGGTCAGGACGGGGTTCTTCCCCAGAATATATCCAGAATTCTGAGGAAAGCTATCCGGGGTACCCTCATCCCAAGAGAAAGCTACAATGTAGGGTATAGCCTAGGAGGGTAAAGAGGGAGGCGGAGGCCCCTTCTGCCTAGGTGTATTTGACATTTTGTCCAGAAATGAAAGAGGCCAAGTGGAGAGAAAATTGGAAATCCAGCAATAAAATAAGGTTATTATATTTTATATCTACTTTAAGGTAGGCCGTCATGGGAAAAAAAAATAAGTCAATTTAACATAAACAGGGTAAAAGCTGCATACAGCTGTCAGAAAAAATGCGGGCTTTGCAGACAGACTATGGGTTGTAAGAATTAGTTAACACAGTGCCTGGCCCATCAGTGCTTAATCAGGAGTATACATAATACTTTCAGTTCTTTTGCCAAATAGATGTGTAAATTTAGGATAATTGCCACAGTTTCTTCATCCTTAAGATAAGGATAAATAATATCTACCTTACAGATTAACATGAAAATTGAATAAGACACTGCTTATAAAAAGCACCTGAGGGGCTTCCCTGGTGGCGCAGTGGTTGAGAGTCTGCCTGCCGATGCAGGGGACACGGGTTCGTGCCCCGGTCCAGGAAGATCCCACATGCCACAGGGCGGCTGGGCCCGTAAGCCATGGCCGCTGAGCCTGCGCGTCCGGAGCCTGTGCTCCGCAACGGGAGAGGCCACAACAGTGAGAGGCCCGCGTACCGCAAAAAAAATAAAAATAAAAAGCACCTGGTAGGTAGTAGGCACTCAACGAAGGTTAGAGCTCTTCCTCCCTTATTCCAGGTACTGGGAAGCAGTAAGTAGAATCCAAAAAATGAATGGGATGGTTTACTATAGGTTAATTAAGTGAATATTAAAACACATTATATAGGTAGTAAATATATTTACTGTAAAGATTTCTTAAGGTTATAGAGCCAATTTAAACTTACAGCCAAATATGCATACAAACCAATTTACAACATGCTAAAAGACAATGGGCTAAACAGATACTGAGAAAAGCAATTTAGTTTCTTGGGGCACCCTCTTCCCACTAAGGAGCAATATTGCAGGATAAGGCCTTTGAGGGTAAGGTGGGGAAGAGGCTTCTGACTCAGGGTATTTAGCATTTTGATTAAAAAGGAAACATACCATGGGCAAGCGTACGATCATATAAGTAGACTGCACAATAATTAACATGTTTTGTTTGTAACAAAGGCAATGCAAAATAAACAGACTGTAAAATGAAGAATTAAGTAACTCCTCACAGAAATATTAACATGTGACCATGAATAGATACATTATTTTAGGTCATCAAATGGCATCACATATTTGAAAACGGTATAAATTTAGAGAATGTTACCAGAAAGTATTAAGAATTGGAAAATAAAATGAGAAAAACAGATATGCAAGTGAATAAGTTTCAATATTGAATAAGAAACCACAAGAGGCCTAACTGCCTTTCATAGCTGTTACTTCAAACCTTTCTTACTTAGATCATTGCTTAGATCTCTGGCTCTAGATTCCTACTTCAGGTAAAGATCATACGGCCCTTGTCAACATTCCAGATTCTGAACAAAGCACCACATGCTTTTCTAGTCTAAATTTTATTTAACATTAAAGAATTCAAATTTTCATAGATCTCATGATCTAAAATCTCCAAGTACTTGCTTACAATAAAATTATTTGTAATAAAATGACCCAATATTTACCATTCAGTTCACAAGTACAAAATGTAAGCCAGGTGAAAATTTAAATGCCCTGGTTTGAAAATAAATTCAACATAATTGTTTTTTATGAAACATTCCTGTCAATTCAACAGCTTTCCACATTTTTGGGTGGGAGGGGGAGTCGTGAAACACACATACATAATTTACAAGTGGCATTTTTAATTATTTAAACTAAATAAATTTGTTAATTGATATTTGGTATAAAGAATATCAAAAACGCTGATCAATGTAACTCAATTGAAATTAAATCAACTTACAAGTGTTTCAATCTTTATATTCCAAATTTGTATTCTTTTTTTAAATTTAATTTAAATTTTTTTTTTAAACAGTAGGTTCTTATAAGTTATCCATTTTATACATATGTCAATCCCAATCTCCCAGTACATTGCACCACCACCACCCCTCTACTTTCCCCGCTTGGTGTCCATACGTTTGTTCTCTACATCTGTGTCTCTATTTCTGCCCTGCAAACCGGTTCATCTGTTATTTCAAACTTTTATTCTTGGTTTTCACAAAAGCATTAAATTTCAATCTCAGAAATTCTTGAAATTGATCATACTGCACTATATTTTACTGTTTATTCTTTAATATGGTATCTAAAGTTAGTTCCTTTATGATAGTCAAGCAATTAAGTTCCTTCATGAACAAGACATTTATTACAGATCTAGTATATCAGTTCACTACTCTCTTCCATTCAGGTCTCTGCTCAAATGTCCCAATTCAGAGACTCCCCTGATCACATTAACTAAAATACCACACCTTTCCCCTCCCCAATCTCTGCTTGAACCCATCATTTTGTATTCCTTTCCCTCCTTTATTTTAATTCTTAGAACTTAACACTACCTAAAATTTATATTTATTGTCTGATTCCCCTACTAGGCTGTTAGCTCCAAGAAACTCTGTTTTTCTCTGCTGTATCCTTAGGGCCTAGAATAATACTTAGTACATAGTAAATGTTTAATAAAAATGAAGAAGGACGAAATTAGAGATTTTTTTCAAAAGGTCTCCCACTTACTAGCCAAGGCCCCTCATTTTACTTTTGAGTTTACTAAAACACAGAGAAGTTAGATGAATTTCCCAAGTTCACACAGGAAGCCATAAGACTTAAACTACAATCCTAACTCCTGATCCAGTGGTCTTAACACTATACAACTAGCCTGTCCTTGAATTACATATTCACATCAACACATATAAAAGTTTCTTTACTCAAAGTATATAAATTATTTAACTAACCTAACAATCACCAGTAGAATTCTCAAATCATTTGCTATTACCATCAATTCATTAAAAGTTGGCTTGACATTTCCCAAAATTGTTAGATAAGAATTTTAAAGTTCAGATTTATCATACGTACCAAAGAACGTCTCATCTGCATTAATATAGTCATAAAGCAGTCAAAGCTGATCATCCCTTCCTGGCTTGATAGTAGTTTGCTTTTCTCCATGGAATTTACAACTGCTGAAGCCCCTAAGGCCATTTCTATCCATTCAAGGAGATACCGCAAAGAACCTCGCTGAGCAGCTAAACCAAGCAGCAACTCGGAAGCTAATCTACGACCTAAAGTGTCTGCTCCAGAATTGGGAATAGTTACTCCTTTAAGAAATGTTGTTACTTGTGATAAGCAATCCAAGCCCATAGGTGGAATCTTGCTTTCATTTGCTAAAGATAATGGTGGCAAAGAGCTCACAACTTCAATTGCAGTATGAATAACGTCATTGCAAAGACTGAGACCAGGTCCCGACACAGGCATCATCCAACTTTGTCTCAGAAGTGCAAATAATAAACTTAGACCAGTTCGAACACCCATTTCTATAAGTGCATCAGTGCTTGACCGGGGACGTTCACTAACAGAATGGACATCTGCCGAACCAGAGCTGCTCTCCGGAGAATGCTGCTGCTGTTTCACTTTGCCTTTATCATGGTATTTATTAGAAAGTGCATAGAAGACACGCTGGAGTACAAGCAATCGTTTTCGAAGTGCCCCAGCAAATGGGGAATCTGAACATACCATCTTCGCTAGTGCTAGCTGACTGCTAAGAAGGGCATCCAAATAGTGGTCCTGTTCATCACTTGAAAGAGACTCACGTTCAAAGTCTGGCAACTGTGGTCCTTTGAGGCACAAAACTTGTTGGGGCAAAGGTACTACTTCCTTATTGCTGACCAGTTTAGAATATAGAACAGCAACCCCCTCTCTTGTAGCAATAGATTCACTGTCCTCTGTAATCCAGGAGCTGTTGAGGTGTTCAAGCCATTTCAGTTTCACTGGTGGAACCATAGTTGCCATTTTGATTTACTCTTCAGCCATTAGTTCTATAAAGGGAGAAGAAAAAGGAGTCAAGTTTCTGAACTTCCATCATATATTACCATTAGTGGTTTCAAACTGGTGAAACACAAAGTCTGGACTTCAGTTAACAGTAACATACCGATGTTAGTATTTTAGCTTCAATAAATGCACCATGGTTATTTAAGACATTAATATTAGGGAGCAATGGGTTGCAGGGCATACGGGAACTCTGTACTATCTTTGCAACTTTTACATAAGTCTAAAATTATCTCAAAATAAAAAGTTTATTTTAAAAATTAGTGATTTATGTAACTTTTCTCTTCAGGTTCTGGTCCCACTGTCAGTATTAATAGTGCGTTCTACATGATGATGGACCCCAAATTTGTATCTCTAGGCTTCTCCTCTGAATTCCAAACTCATATATGTAATTGTCCACTTGACCTCTCCACACCTCATAGGCATCTCAAACTTTATATTCAAAACTGAATTCCTAATAAAACATTTCCACCACACCCACCCAAACCTGTTCCTCCTGCAGAACTCCTCACTTCAATAAATGGCAACTGTATCCTTCTATGTCCTTTGGCTAAAAACCTTGGGAGTCATCATTGACTCCTCCCTCCCTTACACTCCAAATTCAATTAGTCAACTCTACTCTCAAAATATAGCCAGAATCCAAACAGTTCTCACACCCCTCCATTGCTGAAACCCTGGTCTAAGCCATCATCTCTTGGATCACTAAAGAAGCTTTCTTACTGGTCTCCCTGACTGTACTGAGGAGCTGCAGTGACTCCAAAAAGGCAGGAATGTTTCTGTATATTTTGTTTACTGCTGTATTCTGGCACACAGTAAGTGCTCAGTAAGTATTTGCTGACAAAAAGTACTTAAAAATTAAGTTTGCTGGGATAAAATATTCACAAGACATATCTCGTGCAAAGGACTATCATCCAAGATACATTAAGAACTCCTACAACTCAATAATAAAAAGACAACCTAATTTTTTAAATGGTCGGAAAAGTTGTGAACAAAACTTCACCAAAGATATGGCATAAAGCAGAAACTAACACACCATTGTAAAGCAATTGTACCCCAATAAAGATGTTAAAAAAAAAAAAAAGATATGGCAATGGCTAATAAGCACAAAAAAAAGTACTCAACATCATTATTCATCAGAAAAATGCCAATTAAAAACACAAAGAGATACTAATACACACCCAGAAGGATTAAAATTAGTAAGGCTGACAATACCAAATGTTAAGCAAGGATGCAGGGCAACCAGAACTCTCACAAACCATTTGTGGAAATGTAAAATTGAACAGCCACCTTAGAAAGACATCTGGTAGCTTCTTATAAAACTAAATATAGGGCTTCCCTGGTGGCGCAGTGGTTGGGAGTCCACCTGCCGATGCAGGGGACGCGGGTTCGTGCCCCGGTCTGGGAAGATCCCACATGCCGCGGAGGGGCTGGGCCCGTGAGCCGTGGCCGCTGGGCCTGCGCGTCCGGAGCCTGTGCTCCGCAATGGGAGGGGCCGCAGCGGTGAGAGGCCCAGGTACCGGAAAAAAAAAAAAACTAAATATATACCTACCCAATGACTCAACAATTCCTCTCCTACAGATTCGCCCAGAAGAAAACATATCTCCACAGAAAGACTTAACGCTAAATAGTAGTTGCCCCTAGACGGTGAGGGCATGAATAGACTGGGCAGGGCATGAGGGAACTTCCTGAAGTGATGGTAATGCTGGATTACCAAGCCTTATACATTTGTCAAAACTCAGTGAATATACATTTAAGATGTCACTGCATGTAAATTTTACCTAAATAAATACTGAATTCCAGTTGATACATATATTGAAGTATATTTAGGGGGAAGTATACTGATATGTGTAATTTACTTTGAAATGCATCAAATAATAAGATGCACTGATGTGTGTGTGTGTGTATAAAGATATGTATATACATACACACATACATATGGATTGATATGTAATAAAACAAGTATAATAAAATATTAATGGCAGAATCTCAGTGGTGAAGTATATATGCCTGTTCATTTTTAAATCTTTCAACTTTGCTGTATGTTTGAAATTTTTCATCATAAAATATTGCTGGGGAGTTGGGACTAACTCCTGCTTTTCAAGCAAGTCCCCAGAATGGTAGTCATAACAGTTGGTGGTAGAGAAAGATCCTCACACAATGAAGGGCATTTTATTTTCATGATATAGGTAGCTCTTGAAAAAAGAGCTCCAATGATAGAGACTGCAGGCTAATTAAAAGGAGTTTCCTACTTCCAAACATGCCCTGTTAAATTCCAAATATAAAATCTAATGGTACTTCTTCCTTTTTCAAGCTTATGAATACTATGCTTAATTTAACTTCAATGGATACTTGGAAAGTATGTACTTGGGAGAGGGAAAATAAAACCATAAGCCTCCTCCCACTTCATTCGGCTAAGTATTTACTAAACATTGTGCAGAGGATATAAAAGTACCTTACTTACCTCCATCCCTGCAAGCCAGAGGTAATTCTGCTCTTTTTATTTTTGCTAGTTTGACTGCTATAAAGGAATATGTTGTTATTCTAATTTCAATCTCCCTGATTACTAACACCTGAACAGCACATGGATATTGGTCATTTGGACACACTCTTCTGGGAAATGCTTATTCATGTCCTTCTAGTCACATATTTTTCTACTGGGTTATTTTTCTTGTCAATTTGTAAAAAGTTTTTGTATTTTATCATTGTCCTCAGCACTGCAAATATTTCTTCTAAATCTATCTTTCGCATACATACACATCCTTTCTTTATGGCTCCTGCTTTCCATTCTTGGTTAAAAGAGCACCCCAACATCCCCATGCCCTTACACATGAACTCTAGATTATACAGGTATTCACCTAGATTTTCTTGAAGTATTTTTGATTTTTTTACACATGAGTCTTTAAATGAATTTTATATTCATCTGAAATTTTAATTAAGTTCTGCATGGTATAAAATTGGATTCCAATTTTATTGTTTCCAGGTGGATGGCTAATTATGCCACCACCATTTAAGTCATCCAAGACTTCCAAGACAGCTGAGGACAATGGCAGCTGCATAATTATCTCCCCAAATTTCTTCCCAAACAATAAGGAAAAATAAATTCTACATAAAACCACACCCACAGCATAATTTGAAGATATAGAATGACAAAACTGCAAATTAACTGTAAAAAAAGAAATATCATCAATCCCAGTGCACATACTCTCAGCTCCAAGAGCCACAAGGTTTTGTGCAAGCAGAAGCAGACTAAGAAAATCTGTAGAAAAGAGAGAAGAGGAAGGATAGTGAAGGAGCCTAAAGGTGATTTGGAATGACTGCCAGAAAGATTAAATCCACACTAAATCTGAAAATACTGAACAAATGTCCAGGCAGATCAGAGCACAGACTACAAGGAAGAGATTTCAAAGTACATTTAATTTAAAGAGTCAGGCATGATTTAAAGAAGCAGGTACAATTTAAAAAGACAGGTATGATTTATATGAGCATTCCTTGAAATGCAGAGAGGAGAAAAAAGACAAAAAAGAAAAGAGAAGCATTCTTTGGCAACTGGGTGGTAAAGGGTAAAAGAAAAAAAGGAGGGGGGGAATGTTTAGGGTTCTGCAAGACAAAAGAGAACTATAAAATTGGAGATATAACAAAGCTTCTCTCAAGCAAAAGAAACAAAGCACCAAAAAAAAAAAAAAAATCCTTTGAAGTACTTGAACTTTGCTATATAGACAGAAGAGGGTGTCATTAAATTAGGAATATTATTTAAAAAAACCCAATACCATAAAAATGAACAAGAAAAAAGTCCACAGAGAACTACTGCAGAAAATCAGTAAAGTTCACATACATCAACTGATGGAAATCTTCCTGATAACAAGAAAGCATAAGAAAATAAAAGTTAACAATCCAAGCAAAATTAAACACACAAACATTTGAGGATATAAAAAAAACCTTGAATCAGAAATTCAAAAACTAAAAGCAGAAAAAGACCACATAAATAATTAAAGTTTTTAAAGTTTTTGAAAAGGGAAGGAACAGGGAAGGAAGAAAGGGGAAAAAAAGGAAAAGAGCTGACTGAACTCAAGAAAGAAACGGAAGAAAAAGACAAAATTCTCAGAAATGAAGAATGAATTATAAACTGTCCAAGGAAGGGTAGACTCTAATAAAAAGTTAGCAAAGGGCAATTAAAGGCTGGAGCAGGGAAACAACTATGAGAATTAAAATCACACACACATACACACACACACACACACACACACACGAATCAGTGAAAGTAGTGGAAAGAGAAGACAAGCAAAGAAGGGCAAGTATTTGTACTACTGGATTACCTGAAAAAGTAAAACAAAAATGCAACAAAGAGCTGATTTTAAAGCTACTAGCCAAGAAAACTTGCCAGAAATAGAAAAAAAATTTTTTGAATCAATACAATAAGGGTTCACAAGGTACCTGGGAAATTGAGCAAGAACAACCAACTCTAAGACATTGGCCTTGTAAATTCAAGGATTTAGATAAAACCCTCAAGACCTCCAGGCAAAAAGATCAAATAACTTAAAAAGGTAAAAGAATTAGATTGGCATTGACATTTTAAAACCAGTCAAATAAACAGCACAGCAACGGCTTTTATAAAGCAAAAACTACAGGGGGTGCAAGGAAACATAGAAACACACAAATAATGGGAGACTTTAATATACCATCCCCAGTACAAGACAGATCAAGTGGACAAAAATATGTAAGGAAACAGAAGACCTAAACAACAGAATAATTTACTCTTTTTCCATTACCAGGATCTATTTCTGAATTCTCTATTTTGGTCCACTTGTCCATTCTTATTCCAACAGTGACTTGATTACAGTGGCTTTTATAAATATTCTGATGGCTGGTAAGGCAAGTCCCTAACCTTTAAGATTATTTCATTCAATTACATGCTACCTCTCCCAAGGTAGCATGTTCTAATTTGAACTTCATTAAATATATGTATTAATTTTCAGAAAATAGATACTTTTATGATAATTTGTCCACCTAAGAATATAGTATGTCTTTCTATTTTGATCCGATCTTATTTTAGATTTTCTTCATATAAGTCCTATGCCTTTCTTGATAAACTGTTTCTTGAGTATTTTTGATTTTGTGGCTACTATGAATGGAATTCCCCAATTTCTTTTCCTGGATAATTATTGCTATCCAGCCATCTGGGTACATTCGTACACTTTTCCAAATTATGCAAGGATAGAGATGAATCAAAGAACATAAACCATATAACAGGGTCAGAAAATGAAGAAAGCAAAGAAGTATTAAAGATAAAACAGAAAAAAAGGTCAGCAATAAGACTAAGCATATCTACTCATCACTATCAGCAAAACTCATCTATTAAAACCAAAGACAGGGCTTCCCTCATGGCACAGTGGTTGGAAATCCACCTGCCAATGCAGGGGACACAAGTTCGAGTCCTGGTCCGGGAAGATCCCATGTGCCACGGAGCAACTAAGCCCATGCGCCGCAACTACTCAGCCTGCACTCTAGAGCCCACGAGCCACAACTACTGAAACCCACGCACCTAGAGCCTGTGCTCCACAACAAAAGAAGCCACTGCAGTGAGAAGCCCGCGCACCACAACAAAGAGTAGCCCCCACTCACTGCAACTAGAGAAAGCCCGCATGCAGCAATGAAGACCCAACACAGCCAAAAATAAATAAATAAAATTTTTTTAAAAATCTGCTACAAAGCTACAATAATCAAAACAGCGTGGTACTGGCATATAGAACAATGGAATAGAATAGAGAGCCCAGAAATAAACCCTCACATATATGGTCAAATGATTTTTGAAAAGGGCTCCAAGACATTCAATGGGAAAAGAAGTCTTTTCAACAAATAGTGCTCAGAAAACTGAATATCCACATGCAAAAGAATAAAACTGAACCCTTTCCTCACACCACGTATAAAAATTAACTCAAAATGGATCAAAGACCTAATGTAAGACTGAACACTCTTAGAAGAAAACAGAGGGCAAAGCTTCAGGACATTGGATTTAGCACTGATTTCTTAGATATGACACCAGAGGCACAGGCAACAACAACAAAAAAATAGACAAAGTTGACTTCATGAAAATTTTTAAATTTTGTGCATCAAAAGACAGTAGTCATGGAGTAAAAAGGCAACCCACAGAATGGAAGAAAATATCTGCAAATCATATATCTGATAAGGGATTAACAGCCAAGATATAGAGAACTTCTTAAAAGCAAAAAACAAAACAAAACAAAAAACCAACCCAATTCAAAATGGGCAAAGGACTTGAATAGACATTCCTCCAAAGAAGATATACAAACGGACAATAAGCAAATGAAAAGAAGGTCAACATCACTAATCATTAGAGAAAGGCAAATCAAAACTACAATGAGATACCACCTCACATCCATTAGGATAGCTTACCAGAAAAAAAATGTTGGCAAAGATGTGGAGAAACTGGCACCCTTGTGCACTGTTGGCAGGAGTGTAAAATGGTACAGGGGCTGTGGAAAACAGCATGGCATTCCTCAAAAAATTACAAACAAAATTACCATATGATTCAGCAATTCCATTTCTGGGTTTATACCCAAAAGAATTGAAAGCAGGGTCTTAAGAGATACTTGTAAACACATGTTCATAGCATCATTATTCACAAAAGCTAAAGGACAAAAGCAACCCAAGTATCCATCAACAGATGAATGGACAAATAAAACATGGTATTAACCATACAATGTGATATTATTCAGCCTTAAAAAGGAAGGAAATTCTGACACATACTACAACATGAATGAACCTTGAGCATGTTATGCTAAGTGAAATAATCCAGTCACAAAATGACAAATACTACATGATTCCACTCATACGATGTACTTAAGAGTATATAGTCAAAACCATAGAGACAGAAAATAGAATGGTGGTTGCCAGGGGCTTGGAGGAAGGAGGATAAGTAGTTATTGCTTAATGGGAATAGTTTCAGTTTTTACAAGATAAAAATAGTTACGGAGATGGACAACAATGGTAGTTGTACATCATGAATGTATTTAATACCACTGAACTGTACACTTAAAAATGGTTAAGGGCTTCCCTGGTAGCGCAGTGGTTGAGAGTCCACCTGCCGATGCAGGGGACACGGGTTCGTGCCCTGGTCCGGGAAGATCCCACATGTCGCGGAGCGGCTAGGCCCGTGAACTATGGGCCGCTGAGCCTGCGTGTCCGGAGCCTGTGCTCCGCAACGGGAGAGGCCACAACAGTGAGGGGCCCGTGTACCGCAAAACAAAACAAAACAAAAACAAAAACAACAAAAAAATGGTTAAGATGGTAAATATGATATTATATGTATCTTACCAAATACATTTTTTTTTTTTTGAAAAAAGTAAAAGGCACATTGCATGGGGGGGGGGGGGAAGGATGCTGTGAAACCAAGGCCCAGACCAACAGCTCAGAAAGGCAAAAAGTCTGCTTCACCGTTATTAACAGAACAAAGAAATTGGTCATCCTTGGTCTGGGAGTAGACCTTCAGAGTAAAGCTATGCAAGTAATACAAAGAAGCAGGAGGTTCCAGGAGGAATTGGCCATCCATAGTTTAGGAAACCAGAATGTATCAAGGATAACTAGTAATGCAGTACTACAGTCAATAAAGTGTGTGTTGGGTTGTACAAAACTCATCAAAGAAAAACATTAAGAATGCCCTACCTTTTCCCACAACACCAGCTAATTCATGCTACTTCGTGGTTGGTTTGTTTCTCCTATTGTAGGCAAGATTTACCCTTTTTTATCTTGGAATTTTCACATATCCTAGCATGCATACTTTTGCACTTGTGTATCACCCCCTAAAAAGCTCTCAAATCTATCCAGATATCTCCATTTTCACTGCCACAACCCTCACCTAAGTTACAATCATCTCTCATCTGGACCACCAAAATAATCTCTTAATCCTCCTTTGCCTCCCTAGCCAGAGTAGTGCTTTAAAAAACAAACCTGATTGTGTCCCTCCCCTGCTTTAAAATCCTTTGGAATATGTCATCTGAGATTTGCTTCAAAATAATACAAGAGGCAAGGAAAGTGGATCGAAGCATGTGGTATGATAGGAGACACATATTTGACCTTTGTCCAGTTCAGGCACATAGCTCCTAAAACCCTTGGAATCACTGGAGTGATAAGTATCTTTTGCATGCTTACTAGATGACTGGTGACTGGAGGCCCCTAGATAGTTTCAGGATCGGGGAAGGTCCTCAGAAATTGAAGCCATCATTAGAGTTGGAACTTGCAGCCCCCAAACCCCACCTCCCAGGAGGGGAGAGGGGGTGGAGATTGAGTTAAATCACCAATGGGCCAATGCTTTAATCAATGATGCTGAATTAATGAAACCTCCATAAAAACCCTTGAATGACAGAGTTTGGAGAGCTTCCAACATGCTCAAGGAAGGCATGGAAGCTCTTCACACAACCCTCCAGCCACCTCCACCCCCTGCCCCCTATAAATACCTTGCCCTAATCATCTCTTCCATTTGCTTGCTCCTGAGTTGTATCCTTTATAAGTCAGTAAACGCAAGTAAAGTGTTTTCTTGAGTTTTGTGAGCCATTCTAGCAAATTATCAAACCTGGCGAGAAGGTATTGGGAACACCCAATTTATAGCGAGTTGATCATAAGTATAGCTGGCAACCTGGGACTTGCAACAGGCATCTGAAGTGGGGACAGATCTATGGGACTGAGCCCTTAATCTATGGAGTCTTTGCTAATTCCAGATAGTATCAGAATTGAGTTAAATTGGAGGACATACAGTGTCTAGAGAGTTAGAGGATTGGTTAGTGTGAGGAAAAAATCCACACATCTGGTGTCAGAAGTGTTAATGAGTGAAAACAGTCAGAGGGTCGAAATGAAATAAAATGGCCACGAACTGATAACTGTTGAAATGCATGTTGGGAAATATTCTCTCTGTTTATGTATATGTTTAATATTTTTCTATAATAAAAAGTTAATAAAGTCTTCTTTTTTATTTTTTTTAAATTTTTTGGCCACGCCGTGTGGCATGTGGGAATTTAGTTCCACGACTAGGGATTGTACTCACGCCCCCTTGAGTGGAAGTGTGGAGTCTTAACCACTGGACCACCCGGGAAGTCCCAATAAAGTCTATTTTTAAAGTTAAAATTTTTTCAGAAGCAATCTGAATTGACCTCTCACCCTTGCTCTCCCTTCTCTAGCCACACCATATGTACTCAATAATTGCTAATTGAATTAAATGTCACTTCCAAGGGAAACTATCCCTGAACGTACCCATATGAGATCAGGTCCCTCTTTTAAAATGCTCACACAACACCCAGTACTTTACCTTCACAGCATTCTGCACAGTTTGCAATTATGTACTATTTATGTGATAATTTGCTTAGTGTCCTCTCATATTAGTCTATAAGGTCCATGAGGGCAAAGACAGTGTTGATTTTGCTTATATTCCTAATGTTTAGCACATAAAGGTAACGCACATAAAGGGACCTCAAGAAATATTTGCCGAATTGAGCTAAGCAATCTGGGTCTGTGGTTCATTATTTACAAAGAATCTAACTTAAACCCAGATATTATCTTACTCTGAACTGATATAATGGAAGCACTTTGAAAGAAATGATTCCAAGTGGGGTGGTACCACAGGGGACAGACACCATGCATTCTGTCTTCCATCCATTTCTGTCTCCTCCTCTCGCTGTACATACATTTCTGGAGTAGTTCCAGCTACTCCCAAGGCTTTCACCTACCTCTCATATACTAATGATTCAGTCCAAATGTCTCCCTCCTGAACTCCAGACCTGAACATCCACTGCTAAAATGATATAACCATTCCGATCTTAAATCTTAAATTGAAAGGAATTTCAAAGGAAGGAATCTTAAACTCAGTATGTTTAAAACTGAACTTGTCAGGAATTCCCTGGTGGTCCACTGTTTAGGACTCCACACTTTCACTGCTGAGGGCCTGGGTTCTATCCCTGGTCCAGGAACTAAGATCCCACAAGCCACGTGGCACAGCCTAAATAAATAAATAAATAAATAAATAAATAAATAAAACTGAACTTGTTGTTCCCCACCACCCCTCTGCCACACGCACAGCTAAAAATAAATTTATGAAGCTCTAAATTTATGAATTTAGAGATTCATGTAAGAAAGACATCACTAAAGATACTTATCAAGAGCATTTCTGGAAGTGCAGGAAGGACAGCCCATTTGCAAAGTTCTGCAACTGAAAATGAAGTGCACACACTGTGATCCAGCTCTCCCCACCCCTGCCCCAAGTACTTCCTTTCTCCAGGGCTTCATTATGCTGACACTGATTTTGGCACTCTAACTCATTAAAGCACACAAATTATCAATGTTTAGCTGCACAAAAGTAAACAGCTGATTAAAAAGGAAAAAGCTTTTTTTGTTATTATCCCTATTTAGAAAGTACACTTAGAAAACGAAAGGACTTGCTGAGTTTGCTGACAAATTGTTTTGCTACATCAATAATCAGAACTAGTCAAATAAACCAGGAAGCAGACATGCTTATTAAGCAAGTAAAGAACTATAGACAAAATTGAATAAAACGAATGGGTTTTTACTTGTATTCAAGAACAACCAATTCACAATCCTGATGAACCAGCTAAACACTGGCACGGAAGAAAAACGAAAACTGCTGTCGTCTTGTTTTGTTTTGTTTTAATTTACAGTGATGATTTATACCACTAAAAGCCAATTGTTAATCACAACTAACTGCTGAACAGTCATCAAAAGGAAGACACCGGAACTCACCAAAAAAGATACCCCACATTCAAAGACAAAGGAGAAGCTGCAATGGATGGTAGGAGGGGCGCAATCACGATAAAATCAAGTCCCATAACAGCTGGGTGGGTGACTCACAAGTGGAGAACAATTATACCACAGAAGTCCACCCACTGGAATGAAGGTTCTGAGCCCCACTTCAGGCTTCCCAACATGGGGGTCCAGCAACAGGAGGAGGAATCCCCAGGGAACCAGACTTTGAAGGCCAGCGGGATTTGATTGCAGGACTTCAACAGGACTGGAGGAACCAGAGACTGCACCCTTGGAGGGCACACACAAAGTAGTGTGCACACCAGGACCCAGGAGGAAGCAGCAGTGACCCCATAGGAGAGTGAACCTGACCTACCTGCTAGTGTTGGAGGGTCTCCTGCAGAGGCGGGGGGGCGGCTGTGGCTCACTGCAGGCACAATGAGACTGGCAGCAGAAGTTCTGAGAAGTAATCATTGGCATGAGCCCTCCCAGAGACCGCCATTAGCCCCACCAAAGAGCCCGCAGACTCCAGTGCTGGGTTGCCTCAGGCCAAACAACTAACAGGCAGGGAACTCACCCCACCCCTCAGCAGACAAGCAGATTAAAGTTTTACTGAGCTCTGCCAACCAGAGCAACACCCAGCTCTACCCAACACCACTCCCTCCCATCAGGAACCTTGCACAAGCCTCTTACATAGCCTCATCCACCAGAGGGAAGACAGCAGAAGCAAGAACTACAATCTTGCAGCCTGCAGAATGAAAACCACAATCACAGAAAGATAGACAAAATGAAAAGGCTATGTCGCAGATGAAGGAACAAGATGAAACCCCAGAAAAACAACTAAATGAAGTAGAGACAGGCAACCATCCAGAAAAATAATTCAGAATAATGATAGTGAAGACGATCCAGGACCTCAGAAAAAGAATGAAGGCAAAGATGGAGAAGATGCAAGAAATGTTTATCAAAGACCTAGAAGAATTAAAGAACAAACCAACAGAGATGAACAATACAATCACTGAAATGAAAAATACACTAGAAGGAATCAGTAGCAGAATAACTGAGGCAGAAGAACGGATAAGTGACCTGGAAGATAGAATGGTGGAAATCACTGCCATGGAACAGAATAAAAAGAAAAGAATGAAAAGAAATGAAGACAGCCTAAGAGACCTCTGGGACACCATTAAACACACCAACATTTGCATTATAGGGTTCCTAGAAGGAGAAAAGACAGAGAAAGGACCCAAGAAAATATCTGAAGAGGTTATAGTCGAAAACTTCCCTAACATGGGAAAGGAGATAGCCACCCAAGTCCAGGAAGCACAGAGAGTCCCATGCAGGATAAACCCAAGGAGAAACACGCCAAGACACACAGTAATCAAATTGACAAAAATTAAAGACAAAGAAAAATTATTAAAAGCAACAAGAGAAAAAGGACAGCATACAAGGGAACTCCCACAAGGTTAACAGCTGATTTCTCAACAGAAACTCTGCAAGCCATAAGGGAGTGGCACAATATATTTAAACTGATGAAAGGGAAGAACCTACAACCAAGAATACTCTTCCCAGCAAGGATCTCATTCGGATATGATGGAGAAATCAAAGACTTTACAAACAAGCAAAAGCTAAGAGAATTCAGCACCACCAAACCAGCTTTACAACAAATGCTGAAGGAACTTCTCTAAGTGGGAAACACAAGAGAAGAAAAGGACCTACAAAAACAAACCCAAAACAATTAAGAAAATAGCAATAGGAACATACATATCAGTAATTACCTTAAATGTGAATGGATTAAACACTCCAACCAAAAGACACAGGCTTGCTGAATGGATACAAAAACAAGACCCATATATATGCTGTCTACAAGAGACCCACTTCAGAACTAGGGACACATACAGACTGAAAGTGAGGGGATAGAAAAAGATATTCCATGCAAAGGGAAATCAAAAGAAAGCTGGAGTAGCTATACTCATATCAGATAAAATAGACTTTAAAATAAAGAATGTTACAAGAGACAAGGAAGGACACTACATAATGATCAAGGGATCAATCCAAGAAGACATAACAATTATAAATATATATGCACCCAACAAAGGAGCACCACAATACATAAGGCAACTGCTAACAGCTATAAAAGAGGAAATCGACAGTAACACAGTAAGAGTGGGGGACTTTAACACCTCACTTACACCAATGGACAGATCATCCAAACAGAAAATTAGTAAGGAAACACAAGCTTTAAATGACACAATAGACCAGATAGATTTAATTGATATTTATAGGACATTCCATTAGAAAACAACAGACTACACTTTCTTCTGAAGTGCACATGGAACATTCTCCAGGATAGATCACATCTTGGGTCACAAATCAAGCCTCAGTAAATAAAAGAAAATTGAAATCGTATCAAGCAGCTTTTCCGACCACAACGTTATGAGATTAGAAATAAATTACAGGAAAAAAAAACGTATAAAACACAAACACATGGAGGCTAAACAATACGCTATTAAATAACCAAGAGATCACTGAAGAAATCAAAAAGGAAATCAAAAAATACCTAGAAAAAAATGACAACAAAAACATGACAATCCAAAACCTACGGGATGTAGCAAAAGTAGTTCTAAGAGGGAAGTTTATAGCAATACAATCCTACCTCAATAAACAGGAAAAACCTCAAATAAACAATCTAACGTTACACCTAAAGGAACCAGAGAAAGAAGAACAAACAAAACCCAAAGTTAGTAGAAGGAAAGAGATCATAAAGATCAGAGCAGAAATAAATGAAATAGAACCAAAGAAAACAACAGCGAAGATCAATAAAACTAAACTCTGGTTCTTTGAGAAGATAAACAAAACTGACAAACCTTTAGCCAGACTCATCAAGAAAAAAGGAGGAAGAGGACTCAAATCAATATAATCAGAAATGAAAAAGGAGAATTTACAATGGACACCACAGAAATACAAAGCATCATAAGAGACTACTATAAGCAACTATATGCCAATAAAATGGACAATCTGGGGCTTCCCTGGTGGCGCAGTGGTTGAGAGTCCACCTGCCGATGCAGGGGCCACGGGTTCGTGCCCCGGTCTGGGAAGATTGGAGTGGCTGGGCCCGTGAGCCATGGCCGCTGAGCCTGTGTGTCCGGAGCCTGTGCTCCGCAACGGGAGAGGCCACAACAGTGAGAGGCCCACGTACCGCAAAAAAAAAAAAAAAAAAAAAAAAGGACAACCTGGTAGAATGGACAAATTCTTAGAAAGGTATAAAATTCCAAGACTGAACCAGGAAGAAATAGAAAATATGAACAGACCAATCACAAATAATGAAATTGAAACTGTGATTTAAAATCTTCCAACAAACAAAAGTCTAGGACCAGATGGCTTCACAGGTGAATTCTATCAAACATTTACAGAAGAGTTAACACCCATCCTTCTCAAACTCTTCCAAAAATTGCGGAGGAAGGAACACTCCCAAATTCATTCTACAAGGCCAACATCACAAAATTGGGTTATTCGTAGAGTCGCGGATGGACCTAGAGACTGTCATACAGAGTGAAGTAAGTCAGAAAGAGAAAAACAAATATTGTATATTAACACATATATGTGGAATCCAGAAAAATGGTACAGATGAACTGGTTTGCAAGGCAGAAATAGAGACACAGATGTAGAGAACAAACGTAGGTACACCAAGGGGGGAAAGCGGGGGTAGCGGGTGTGGGATGAATTGGGAGAGTGGGATTGACATATATACACTAATATGTATAAAATAGATAATAAAAAAATTTTTTAAATAAAACAACACTTTGTTCAAAAGAAAAAAAGGCCAATTGTTCTTTTTTCCACTCATGGTCCAATGAACAAATCCAAATTTAATTATATACACAAACTACTGAAGTCACCAATGAAAAGTGGGGTTCGAAAAACTACCAAAGGACTGAAAAGAAACCGAATAGCACTACCTATCTTCCTAAAACATAAATGAGGGAAGCTGACGGTTTTGAGCACAGAGGTAGACTTAATGGTGCCTACAAGTGAATTTATCAAATTTTGAAGCTTTCTAACATTCTCTAGGTGAACAGAACAATAATAGCCCCTAACATTCATTGAGCATGTTCTATGTGGCAGGCACTGTGCTAAACCCTTTCGATGTATTATCTTATATAATCTCAGAACAACTCTAAGAAATAGGTACTATTATTATTCCCATTTGCAAGGAAAGGAAATGGAGGCACAGTGAGGCTAAGTAGTTACCCAAAGGTCACACTGCCAGTAATTGATAGAGTAAGGATTCAAACCAGAGCAGTCTGACATTCAACCTCAACCACTAAATCGTGCTGCTTATCACTATCATGATGGTTTCACATGTTCTGTGTCACTAAATTTCTAAAAATAAAAATCTCAGAAGGTTTCAATGTGTCAACTGCCAATTCAGTTATTTCTTTATTGCTAAGATAAAATCTGTTTCTCCTAGCCACTCTGTCCAGATCCTTAAATGATCCCAAACAGGTTACAACAACAACAAAATACTTTTCATAGTCCTCATCATAAATGTGCAGGACAGAAATGCAAAGGACTGAGAAGAGCATCTTCTTTTTTTAAGAAGATGTTGGGGGTAGGAATTTATTAACTTATCTATTTTTGCTGTGTTGGGTCTTCGTTTCTGTGTGAGGGCTTTCTCTAGTTGTGGCAAGCGGGAGTCACTCTTCATCGCGGTGCGGGGGCCACTCTTCATCGCAGTGCGCGGGCCTCTCACTATCACGGCCTCTCTTGTTGCGGAGCACAGGCTCCAAGACACACAGGCTCGGTAGTTGTGACTCACGGGCCTAGTTGCTCCGCGGCATGTGGGATCCTTCCAAGCCAGGGCTCGAACCCGTGCCCCCTGCATTAGCAGGCAGATTCTCAACCACTGCGCCACCAGGGAAGCCCAAGAGCAAAATAATTTTGATAGAGAACAAAGTCATAAAATTTCCATTATCTGACTTTTAGGCTTATTATAAGGCTACAGTAATCAAGACATCTACTATCATAAAGATAAACAGAACAGAACTGAAAGTCCAGAAATAGGCCCACAGATACATGGGCAGTTGATTTTTAACTAAGGTGCCAAGATAGTTTAATGGGGAAAGGATAATCTTCAACAAAGGGTGCTGGATCAACTGGATATGCACATGGTAAAAAATGAACCTCAACCCTAATTTCATACCATGTACAAAAATCAACTCAAATTGGCTCACAGACCTAAATATAAGAGCTAAAACTACAAAAATCTCTAGAAGAAAACATAGGAAAAAATCTTAGCAACCCTGGATTAAGCAAAGACTTCTTAAATAGGACTCAAAAAATTGACACATTAGACTTCATCAAAATTAAAAACGTCTGCTGTTCAAAAAGCACTGCTAAGAAAATGAAAAGGCAAGCCTCAAATTTAAACTATTTGCAAAATACATATCCAACAAAGGACTAGTATCAAAAATATGTAAGAAGAGCCCTTTCAACTCAGGAGTAAGAAAACACAATTTTTTTAAATGGACAAACTATTTGAACAGACATTTCACCAAAGATATATAAATGGCCAAACAAGCATATAAAAAGATGCCCAACAACATTAGTCATTAGAGAAATGCAAATTAAAACTACAAATGAAATACTATTACAAACCCACTAAAATGGCTAAATTCAAAGAAACAGTACAAGGTATTTGTGAGGATGTGAAGCAACTAAAACTCTAATAAACTGGTAGTGGGAATGTAAAGTGGAAAATGGCAGTTTATTATAAAACTAAACATATACTGTATTTACTATATATGCAGCAATTCCACTCCTTAGGTATTTCTCCAGAAAAAGGAAAACACATGACCACATAAAAACCTGTACGTGAATGTTCATAGCAGCTTTATTCATAATAGCTTAAAACTGGAATTTCAAATGTCCATCAACTGATGAATGGATTGACAAATTATAGTATATTAATACAATGGCATACCACTCAGTAATAAAAAGGAATGAACTACTGGTACAAGCAACAACGCAAATGAATCTCAAAAGAATTACACTAAATTAAAGAAGCCAGTCACAAAAAAGTATATAACTATGCTTCCGTATCTATACACTTCTAGAAGAAGCAACACTATAACGATAGAAAGCAGATCAGTGGTTGGCAGTGGCTAGGGAATAGGGAGAGTGGATTAACTGCTCCAAAGAGGTATAGCAGAACTTTCTGGGGATGATGAAAATGAAAATGAAAAATATCATGATTGTGGTGGCAGCTTCATGATCACACATTGGTCAAAATTTGTCGAAATTGTTCATTTGAAATGGTAAATTTTGTTGTATATTAATTATACTCATTAAAGCTGAACAAAAACAAATAAAAAAACCAATAACTTGGAGACCTCTTGTCTCCTCTTGTCCACTTAATGCCCAAAGGTTCTGGGACCTCCTCTTCTTCTTCTCAATATTTTCCTTTCTTTTTACATCAACTGTATATCTTCATTGCTAAAGCTGAACCCATCACTACATTGATACCTCCCAAATCCACATCTCTGGACAGCACCCCTGCAGAATGCTGGTCTTGTTTCCAAAAGCCTCATGGATATCACCATGTCAGTGCTGCCTACTCTCAATTCACCATGTCCAGAATTAACTTCAATCTCTTCCAGCTTCCCTACCTCTTAATGTTCTCCTCCCCTCCCCTCCTACATTCTTACAAAACCAGCTCCTTCTCATACATCACTCAAGTACCCTTAATCAAAACCATAGAACGGTCTTTGACTCAGGCCTTTCCTTTACACCCCAGCCTCTTCTAACATTTTTCCACCGGCTCCACCCTGTTTCAACCATTATAACCTACCCTGGGAAACTGCAACGGGCTCCCAAAGAGTCTCCCCATTCCCCTGCATTCTACCTACTTCTGGATTAATCTTAAAGCTCAGTTCTAACCAATTATTTCATTACCCATTTATAAAGAAGTCAATGGCTCTCCACTTCCTATGAAACAGAAAACAAGACATTGTTGTGGGTTTAAATCCATTCAGAGGGAGCCAAGTTTGCCTTCCGATTTCATCTTCCACAATCCCCCTAAATACATCCTAATTTTAACAAACCAAACACTCTGACCTCGGTGCCTTTGTTCATGCTAGTCCCTATAACTGATGGCCCTCACCTATTTAATCTTTACCTGTCAAAATCCATATTTCTCCTTCAAAGGCCTATCTCAAAGGTCACTTCCTCCATGAAGCCTTTCAGGTTTTAATCACTCTACACTCACCAATACAGATTTGATCACTTCCTCCTCTAAACTCTGAGAACACTTTTATTTACACATATTGTAACATCTGTCATACTCTGCCTGATTTATTATTTGTGTACTTGTCTTCATCACCACTGCCCCATGTACTCTACAACCAGGCAAGCTTTTCAAGGCTGGTGCTCTGTACTGCTCCCTCTTTTGCCCCTTTAAGTCACTGGCATCCTACCTTTTTTGCTGCAGGGGCTCAGGAACTCTCTGCAGTAGATGAATTAATTCTGGTCTTAAGAAGTTGACAAGAGAAATTTAAAAAATTATATTATCCATGGGGTCTATAAGGATAAATCAGATAATAGATTGCATTCTGCCTTTTTTGTTACAAGTTGGAACTCTGCCTGAAGAGAGATTCTTCTTAAAACGACCCTCAAAATCCACTAAACCAAATCTTCCTACAAGCGAATTTTCAGTATAATATTCCTCTGCTTACAACTTTACAATCATTTAAAATGGGTCCTGGGCTAGGCATTCTCTATTTGACCCCAGTCTCCCAAACAAACTTAATCTCTATCTCTCTATGCTCTGTTTTGTGCCCTTTAAGGCTGACCTTGAGGACTATACTGTCCATACTCCCCTAGTTTCCATTTGGGTCACGCCAATGAGAGGCACTAGCAGGAAATTAGAGGATGAGAAGAAAAAGAAATCAGTGTTCTTATTCCCTTGGCTCTTTCCCCACCTGGAACCCTTTCCCCTATGGCCACAGGTCCTTGGCTTCCACTGCTCCCACTCTCATCAGGCTTCAGTAATCCTCTTCTTGTCCCCTCTGGCTTAAAAGTACCAATGGCTTCCAGACACTGCTAGGCCTTGGGAACTTCACAACCCCTTGTTGCTTTCCTTAACCCTACGCAAATCTCTATAACTAGTTCACTTATTTCCTGCCAGGACCCTCAGTAATACAGCTCCCTAGGCTTAGAATTCCTCACTCTGCTTCCCAAGGCTCACAACCACCTGTTCCCTCTAACCCATCAAATCTTAGCCACTCCATGCTCCTCAGCAGCCCTCTGCTGTGGTCAGGCAGGCATCCCTACCAATCCTTAGTATCACTCAGTTGTGATGTGTTCACTCCTACTCTGCACCTTTACTCACGCTGCTGCCCCCCCCAGGATGCCCACCCCTTCCTCTACGTAACAAACCCTATACTTCCTTCAGTACAAATTCAGATCCTACGTCCTCCCCGCCCACCCCCCACTCCATTAAACCTGTTCTAATAACCTTAACCCACAATTACCTTTCTTATCTTGGAACTTCCATTTCTCTTACACAGAAGTACTTTGAAAACTATGAAAACTAAATGTTAGGTATTGCATTGTATGGTCTCTAATTGTTCACCACATATCTCCTAAAGGGAAGTAATTTGAACTATTTTAAATTCCTTCTTTTATATTCTGTTAAGAATATACACTAACATTAGAAATACAGTCATTCTTGTTGACAAAGAGTGATAAATAAAGATACATCAAGGGCTTCCCTGGTGGCGCAGTGGTTGAGAATCCGCCTGCCGATGCAGGGGACACGGGTTCGTGCCCCAGTCCAGGAAGATCCCACATGCTGCGGAGCAGCTGGGCCCGTGAGCCATGGCCCCTGAGCCTGCGCGTCTGGAGCCTGTGCTCTGCAAGGGGAGAGGCCACAACAGTGAGAGGCCCGCGTACCGCAAAAAAAAAAAAATCAATACAATGTTCTAGTACAAAAAGTTTATGATAACTAGCTATGAGCAAGTTTACTACACTTTTAATTACTGTTTTCAGTGTAATAGTTATAACAATGGCTGCTATCAACCTTGGGGTTTTTAGAACATAGACGCACTTTTTAATGAAACGACCCTTGGGAACAAAAGAGTAAAACAAATTATCAATTTGTCGAGTTCACCAACCTGTTATGCAAATAGATGCAATTATTCCAGAAATGCAAACAGTAATGTCAGCACATGCAGGATACCTTAATTTGTAGCTGACTAGTGGCCATGAACCAGACAATAGACTTCAATAAAAGTAGATTTTCTAGAGGCATAAAGAGGCCAGTGGTCCTCATCATATATTGTTTGTAGAGAAAATCTCCTCCCCCTTCTTTAGAACCACCTATTTACTAGCCTCTAAAGCCTAAGTCATGGCAATCAACATTTTTGGTAAAATTATCCTCACTGAACTGCCAATGATACATCCAATTTACACTTCCAAGAACTCATTCTTATGAGGCTCCCTAAAATAAAGAACGGAGAAATAGCAAAAATGTAGGAAGCAGGTACTATGGCTAGCTCCTCACACAATCTCAGAATATCAGTATGTGAATATGATTTTGAGGAGAAAAAAATAAAACTTAAGCAACTATTAGAAAGATCTAATGGTGTCAAATGAAACAGGGGGCAAGCAGGGAGAGACATAACGGTACCAAATACTAACTGGCTTCAAAGTAACCTTTTTATCTTTTCATTTAAAAAACAAAACAAAAACCCCAAAACACAAACAAAACTAAAAAACAAAGGGCTGTACCCCTAGCACATTTACTAATGAACTAAGGTCAGTCCTATCTGTACATTTAAAAAAATTTTTCGGGCTTCCCTGGTGGCGCAGTGGTTGAGAATCTGCCTGCTAATGCAGGGGACACTGGTTCGCGCCCTGGTCTGGGAGGATCCCACATGCCGCGGATCAACTAGGCCCGTGAGCCACAACTACTTGAGCCTGCGCGTCTGGAGCCTGTGCTCCGCAACAAGAGAGGCCGCGGTGGCCCGCGCACCGCGATGAAGGGGGGCCCCTGCTTGCCACAACTAGAGAAAGCCCTCGCACAGAAACTTAGACCCAACACAGCAAAAATTAATTAATTAATTAATTAACTCCTACCCCCAACATCTTAAAAAAAAAATTAAACAAGGCATTTTAATGGTAAAAAAAAAAAGTTTTTTCTTCTGTAACTATATGTTAATTTTAACAAAGGTATTCTAATTTATTACTACTAGAAACTTGACAAGAATGTGCAAAATGTATCCATAGTAGGAAATTCTCTCTCACACAAAGCACAGTGTGCCTAAAGGACTCAGAACCCAGACGAGGAGAAGGATATGTAAGCAACTGCAATACAGTATGATAACACTGCATAACAAAGTTACCCAGCAGGAGCCATGGATAATACTAAGGGAATGAAGAGAAGAAAAGAATGCCCAGGACACAAGAAATATCCCAAAAGTTAAGATATGAGGGCTTAAAATAAAAGAGCTATAATGTACTGGGTTTGTGAGGAGATGAATTTTAAGGATATTTAGAAGGTATGCTCAGTGAGACTAGGCTCAATCAACATTTTCACATTGCAATTTTAATCAAGAATAAGGTACTGCTTAAACTAAGAAATATCTTATTCATCGCAGCCTTTTTTAGAATAGCAAAAAGGAAAAAACAAAAAGGGGAAACAATCTGAAATTCACCAACAAGAAACTGGTTAAATAAATAATACACACACACTGAGATTCAAGGCAATCATTAAAATGAACAAGTAAGATCTGTAACTATCTGGAATGTGTTGAACTGAAATGATAACCAAGACTTATTAAGTTAATAATACATTAAGATATAGACCAAATAATTCTACTCCTGGTTATATATCCAAAGGAACTGAAAGCAGGGACTCGAGCAGATACTTGTACATCGATGTTCATAGCATCATTATTCTCAATAGCCCAAAGGCAGAAACAACTCGTGTCTATCAAGAGATGAATAGGTAAACAAAATGTGGTACATACATACAGTCGAATATTACTAAGCCATAAAAAGGAATGAAATTTTGATATATGTTCCAACTTGGATGGACCTTGAAAGTATTAAATTTAGCAAAATAAGCGAGACAAGGAAGGACAAATATTGTACAATTCCCCTTACATGAGGAACCAAAAATAGGCAAATTCATAGAGAAAGTAGACTAGAGATTACCAGGAGCTGGGGGAAGAGGGGAAGAGGGAATTATTGTTTAATGGGTACAGAGTTTTTGTTGGGGATGCTGGAAAAGCTTTGGATATAGACAGTAATGATGGTTATACGACATTGTGAATGCATTCAATGTCACTGAATTGTACACTTTACAAATGATTTAAATGTTAAAAATGCTATCTGTATTTTACCACAATAAAAAAAATAAGATGTAGAGAAGTCTGCAGTATGCTAACATTTGTATAAAAGGAAAGAGAAAGAGAATATACATAAATGCATGATTAGAGAGGTTTAGAATCTTGGAAAGAATACACAAGAAACTGTTAACTCTGGAAAAAAATAGGAAAGTGGAGAGAACAGAATGAAAGGGAGATACACATTTTGCTGTAACCCCTTTTATACCATGTGGGTTTCTATCCATGTGCATATATTGCTTAAGAATATTTTTTTATTAAAGAAAGGAAAAGAATTATCCCGGCAAGGATAATCTTCCCATGGATGCTACAACCATTGTGAAAAGGTTGTAGGAGAGAGTATTTTCACACAATCTCAAAATACCACACTCCTAGATTAATTACTAGTTACAAAGGGGAAAAAATGTGCATTTATAAAGTGATCTGGTAACAGCCACCACTTTAAATCAGTGATCAAACTTAGCATTACCTATAATGGAAAAAAATGGCATTAGGTGCCTCATGAGGTGATGCAAAAAGCACACACCACCTAAACAGTGTTCATCCAATTCATGTTTAACTTGAATATGTAATCTTAAAGAAACAATCAGCAAATTCAGATTATAGTACATTATGTAAGACAAACAGCCTAGATTCTTCAGTAAAATTAGTATCATTGAAAAAGAGGGGAGGTAGGCAGGGGATTGTTCTAGATTAAGAGACTAAAGTGACTTAAAAACCAAAAGCAATATGTGAATATGACTGGATTGTGGATCAGAAAAAAACAAAAAAGTTATAAAAGATATGTGGGAGACAAAGAGAACAATTTAAATACAGACACCGCATACTAAATAATGAATTCAAGTTATCTTCCTTAGCTCTGATACAGGTATTATGGTTACAATGGAGAATGTCATTTATAGGAGATGCGCACCTGAAATATTTTTTTTTTGAGGGGTGAGGGAGTACCTTGGTGACTACAATTTACTCTCACTTAAAACAAAACGTGTATGTGTGTGTGTTTAGAGAAAAGAAAAAAAAGCAACTGCAGCAAAATGTTACAATCTGTGAAACTAAGTGAAAAGGACATGGGTGCTTATTGTACTGTTGTTCTTCAACTTTTCTATAGATTTGAGAAACTTTCAAAATAAAAGTTTGGAGCAGTGTGCAGAAACAGCTGAATCAGGCACAGCTGAGCTCCAGTGGTAAAAATGAGGAAAGAAAAAAAGATTATCTTTTACAATAAAAATATACAGAGGAGTTAAATAAGTATGGTTTTTCTATTATTAACCATGTCCTTCCTGATGGAGCATACATAATAGGGTCATTTATTCCTAGGAGTATCTGTGATAATCAAATATCACTTTTAATTTCCCTGCAACATAATTAAGTAATTATAGTGATATCATCTCTATAAACTCAGAGTTAGAATTATGAATCTTACTCAAAAAGGACCAGGGCAGGGGATGGATTATTGCTCCCGTAAACAGAGACCCTAAGTTGCCTACCCTTCTTAGAAGGAAGATAAAACCCAGACAGCAAGATGATAAGTTTACTTAAGCTTGTGCTCTGTACAAACTACACAGAAGGAAGCTAATGGGCAGGGAATAGCTGAGTTCAACAAAAATGAGAAGGCAGACCTCTTCATCTCTTAAATCTTCAACCCACATTCTTCATTGTTTCAAAATAGTTATGAATTCTTGTATCAGAAAATATCTAAGCTAATCTCTATTATAACATGACTGGAGGTAAATTATAGCAGAAAAAACCTAAATGGCAAAACTGATTTGGAAATGAGCTTAACTATCTTTGACTATGTTCTTTGAGAATTCACCTTTAAACAAAATAGTGAAGTCACACTATGAAGACCTAACAAAGGAGGAAATGGAAAGCTTTTCTTATTCCCTCATCTTGAATCCTACCTCCCTCTGAATACCTCTTAACAGAAAATAGCAGAATCTGAAAATAATTTCATCTCTGTGAAACTAATCAAGCTATACATTTACTGTATGTACACTTCTATGAAGATATATGATACTTTGTTTAAAAGGTTTTTAAACATTTTTAAAAATAAAATACATAGATGCAAGACTAACAAAACATGTACAGGATCTATACGCTAAAAATTGCAAATCACAGATGAAAGAAATCAAAGGAGCTCTAAATAAGGATATGCCATGTTCCTAGATTGGAGGACTAAATATAAAATTGTCATTTCTCCCCCCAAATGATCTACAGGTTTAATACAATAACTATCAAAATCACAGCAAGATTTTTTGCAGCTACAAATGAACTTACTTTAAAATTTATATGGAAAAGCAAACAAACTAGCATAGCTAAAATCATAAGCCTTACCATCAATTTAAAACCAACAGAGACATAAATAAAATATAATCCAATCCTCAAAAAGAAAAACATTTTGAAATAAGATCACGCCAAAAATCTGCTTGGGCAAAGAGAATGATTAACAAAGCAAATTACTAGATGTAGTCAAGAAAAGAGAAAGCAAGATTAGCTAAAGAACCAACTTCAAGTACAAAAAGCCCTTCCACAACCCAACACAACAGGCTCCTTTCCCCTCCCACCACTGCAACAGTATTGATAATCAGAGATGGTTACATACAGACGCACACACACACATAAACTCACTAAAAAAGCCCATATAAGAATGTTCAAAAGAACCATACTTTATTCTTTTATTTTTTTTTTAATTTATTTTATTTATTTATTTTTGGCTGTGTGGCTGCACGCAGGCTTCTCTAGTTGCAGCGACTGGAGGCTATTCTTCCTTGCGGTGCACGGGCTTCTCATCGCAGTGGCTTCTCTTGTTGTGAAGCACGGGCTCTAGGCGCGCGGGCTTCAGTGGCTGTGGCACACGGGCTCAGTAGTTGTGCCTTGCGGGCTCTAGAGCGCAGGCTCAGTAGTTATGGCGCATGGGCTTAGTTGCTCCGCGGCATATGGGATCCTTCCGGACCAGGGCTCCAACTCGCGTCCCCTGCACTGGCAGGCGGATTCTTAACCACTGTGCCACCAGGGAAGTCCCATACTTTATTCTTTTTAATGTTTACTTAAAGAGATCTGAGTTACTTGTCTTTTAATCCAGTATAGTGTGAAAAGAGTTTTTTCCCCTATCAAACTACAAAACAATCAATAATCCCAAATTCCACAGAAAAAAAACAATAAAATAAAGCTTTACACTACAGTAGTCCCCCCTTATCCACAGGGAATATGTTCCAAGACCCCCAGTGGATACCTGAAACTGAGGATAGTACCAAATACAAATATATTATGTTTTTCCTATACATACATACCTATTATAAAGTTTAATGTATAAATTAGGCATAGTAAAAGATTAACAATAATAATAAGATAGAACAATGTAACAATATACTGTAATAAAACAGTATACATAACAATATACTATAATAAAAATTATGTGAATATGGTCCTTCGCTCTCTCAAAATATCTTACAGTACAAGTTTAATGCCTTTCCCATCTTAACTAAGCACTTCTGCACTATGGCCATAACTTTTGCAGTCTGAAGTGCATCAGCAAAACTAGTACAAAATCCTATTTCCTTCTTCACAATTTCACAGATAGAAGATTCATTCTTATCACAGAGTTTAGGAACCTCAGCATAGATTTTTGTCTTTCCTTATGAAGTTGAGAACTTTAACTTTTTCACTTAAAGGAAGCACTTAACTGCTTCTTTGGCATATCCAAATTGCCAGCATCACTACTCTTGCACTTTGGGGCCATTATTGAGTAAAACAAGGGTTACTTGAACACAAGCACCGTACAAAGGGATGATTCACATCCCAGACGGGATGGAGCAGGACCACAGGAAATTTAGTCAGGTTATTCAGAATGGCGAGCAATTTAAAAATTATGAATTGTTTATTGCTGGAATTTTCCATTTAATATTTTCGGACCATGGTTGACAGTGGGTAGATTTGGATGGACCTAGAGACTGTCATACAGAGTGAAGCAAGTCAGAAAGAGAAAAATAAATATTGTATTTTAATGCATATACGTGGAATCTAGGAAAATGGTACAGATGAACCTGTTTGAAAGGCAGAAATAGAGACACAGACGTAGAGAACAAACATATGGACACCAAGGGGGAAAGGGGAGTGGGATGAATTGGGAGATTGGGATCTCCCAATCTCCCAATATGTACATTTTATACATTTAATATGTATAAAATAGATAACTAATGAGAACCTGCTGTATAGCACAGGAAACTCTACTTAGTGCTCTGTGGTGACCTAAATGGGAAGGAAATCCAAAAAAGAGGGGATATATGTATACATATGGCTGATTCACTTCGCTGTACGGTAGAAACTAACACAACATTGTAAAACAACTATACCCCATTTAAAAAAAAAAAAAGCGAAACCATGGATAAGAGGCGACTGCTGTACTCACTGCCTCCTTAAATTAACCTAACCCCAAACAGGTTTATCTATTCACCCTGTTACTAACAGGTCAGCTATTAAAGTGTGTGTACTGGGGAGGGGACTATACATCTCAGTTGGCCCAGGATGTTACCATTTTATGCCTGCTGTCCCCACACGTACCTTTTTACTACAGTAGAGGCAAAAGACCAAATGCCTATGAATATTCTAAGAATACAGTATTTTAGGTTATAAAACAATACATATATAATTTTGAAACAATTCTCTGAATATATAAAAGATCTAGGGGCTTCCCTGGTGGCGCAGTGGTTGAGAGTCCGCCTGCCGATGCAGGGGACACGGGTTCGTGCCCCGGTCCGGGAAGATCCCACATGCCGCGGAGCGGCTGGGCCCGTGAGCCACGGCCGCTGAGCCTGCGCGTCCGGAGCCTGTGCTCCGCAACGGGAGAGGCCACAACAGTGAGTGGCCCATGTACCGAAAAAAAACAAAAAACAAAAGATCTAGAAAAAATGTGGAGAACTACACATGAGAATTAACGGCAGTTACTCTGTGTGGTGTGAGTTTTCACTTTTTTCTTTGTATTTCCCTATACCATCTAAATATTACTTTTTACAACAGCATATATTACTTTTTTTTTTTTTTTAAAGAAGATGTTGGGGGTAGGAGTTTATTTATTTATTTTTGGCTGTGTTGGGTCTTCGTTTCTGTGCGAGGGCTTTCTCTAATTGTGGTGAGCGGGGGCCACTCTTCATCGCGGTACGCGGGCCTCTCACCGTGGCGGCCTCTCTTGTTGCGGAGCACAAGCTCCAGACGCGCAGGCTCAGCAGTTGTGGCTCACAGGCCTAGCTGCTCCGCGGCATGTGGGATCCTCCCAGACCAGGGCTCGAACCCATGTCCCCTGCATTAGCAGGCAGATTCTCAACCACTGCGCCACCAGGGAAGCCCCAGCATATATTACTTTTTACACTTAGGAGGGAGTCATTTCCATTTGTTAAAATGCAGCTTTTCTTTCTGACCCAAGTCCTCATCTCATTTCAAAAGCATGCAGTAGTCTTCTTTAATATATGTTATTCATTAAGAACTGAGGCAATGTGAAATAGTATAGGAAATTTTAGCCTTTAGGATGCAGAATATCTAAATTCAAGAACCAGCTTTGTTGTGGAAAATACAGAACCTACCTACCTTCCAGGATTGTTTAGAGGATCAAACAAGAATCTACATGAAAGCGTTTTAATGAAATATACTCATGTGAGCTATGATTACTACTACAAGCACATGAACAAACTATGTAAACTCAGATCTCATATATAAAATGAGGGGGTCTTATAAAGTAAGCTCCAATTCCCTTCTACATCTGAAATTCTGGTATTAACAGTGTCCTCTTAACTCAGCCTTCTACTCACAACTAATTTATGTCTTCAAGAGGTGTACCTTTTTTACTGATAACACTTCCCAGGTCTCCATGTTTTCTATCTTCACTGGGATACAGTCAGCTCTCCACATTCTTCTCGTAGGCCCTGACTGCCTGAAAGTTAAAGAAAATATGTATGGTGCTTCCAAACAGACTTTATATCCCCTCTTAATCTAATTTATATTTCATGATCTCCATCTGCCACATCTTGCAGTGTAGAGTACCTATGCACAGGACTCTGGAGCCAGGTGCCTAGGTCCAGATTCTGGCTCTGCTGTATCACCAACACTGCAGTGTAACCTTGAACTATTTACTTAATCTCTCTGTGCCTCAATTTCCTTATCTGCAAAATTGGGATAACAACAGTGCACCTACTGGATAAGTTTGTTGTAAAGATTAAACAAATTACAAATTATATATAAAGGACTGAAAACAGTGCCTGGCATATAGTTAATGTTATATGTGACTGAAGTCTTTTTCTAACATTGCTTCTCTAAAAGTATAATGCTTACAGGCTAAGATAAAACAAACAACCAACATTTGCCTCTTACTTTTTTTCTCATTGAAAAAAAATGTCTTCTTCTTATTTGCTTATCAAAAATTTCTCCACATCATTGTAGTGAAGTCATACACACTCATCATCATTGGACATTTTTCTTTATTCTCTGTTCAAACCCTCTAATCCAACATTTCCCAAAATGTGTTTCCCTAGAAAATTTGTTCCACTAGTTCTTCTAGATGTTATGGGGGAAGAGGGCGAAGGTTCAGTGATCAAATAAATCTGGAAAATGCTGAGTTAATGTTAAACAGGTTCCTTTACTGTAGGTCTTTTACATGCTAGTATGTACTATATTACGTTCCAAGAGAGGAAAAAGTGCACATTGTTTACCAAGTTTATTTGACCCTAAAACGCTTTTGTCAAGGTGCTACATTGGGAAATGCTGCTGCTCTAGTTCTTTGACAACTTTTAATACAAAATATGCTATGTTACATAAACTTAATATTTCTTAAATCTGATTCACACACAAAGCCTGTTCTCAAATTCACGCTGAGAAATCCAACTCAAAAAACTAACAACTGCTGCCTTGTACAAATTACTTTTTGAAATTTCTAAATATGAACACTGACCGTAAAAGAACAAACACCAATGACCAGCTACATATGGTAGGTGACAAGCTATTATCTCATGATGAGACGTTCAGCTATTTATTGGCCAAATGTCCTTTAAACAACTCTAGTTATTCAATACTCCCAAGTTTTTTCTGAATTTTCAATAATAAAAACTTGTGCTCTTCCTTTTTTAAAGGAATTCACTACAGAACACTGTCAAATCATCCCAGAACCAGTTCTGATATAAATACAAGGCCCTAAATATACAATTTACACTGTTGAAGAACTATCCTAAAAAACACCATCTAATACATGAACAATAGGATTTCACTATTTTGCAATCCCTGATGAATTAGTAAATCAAAGCAATGATCATCAATAGATGCAAACGTCACAAAGAGAGATGACGAGACCTTACATACTTCCTGATGGAAACACAAATTCCTCCTATGAAGTACTCTTACCAAAAGAAAAAAAAAAAATCTGATGAATTCTATCAATTTACTACAGGAAATTCAGGAGACAGAACATGTTAAATGACATTACAGTACAGAGATGCAATCATCAAAATGAAACTATTGGAAACTTCTCAAAAACCTGTTTTCTTTTAGCAAAAAATTTTAAGAAAAAAGAAAGATGGAAGGAGAGTCTCAAGATTAAAAGTGATTTAATATACAAGACAAACAATTGTAAAGTATGGACCTTATATGGATCCCACTTCAAGCAAACTGTGTGTGTATAAAACAATCAGAAAAATATGAAACCTGATTACATATTTGATATTAAGAACTTGCTATAAATTTTTTTGGTAAGATAATGGTATTATGCTTATTTTATAAAAAAGAGAGAGTGACTATCTTTAAAAGATCCATACTGAAATACCTGAAATTTACAAATTAAATATCTGAAATTTACAAATTAAATATGTCTGGGATATGGTTCAAAAAAGTCCAGAGTTGGGAGTGGGGTAGTGGTGGATAGAAATATAGAGAAAATAATACTGTCTATAATAATTCTGGAGGCTCAATGATGGGTTCATAGGAGCTGTTTAAACTATCCTTTCTACTTTTATATTAATATATGTTTAAAATACTTTGTAATAAAAAAGATTTTAAAAAAAAACACTGTCTGGGAATTGAATTACCTACCTAGGACTGCAAATAGCCTCTACATATTCCCATAATAGATTAATGCACAGTCAAGCATAAGTGAGTTTAAGTTTACTATGAACAAATCATGTTTATAAAGTACTAAAAGAAATCATGTGACAAGAATTTCACTAACACTCAACATGCTAAACTCTCCTATGTAATTAACTCTTATTTACAAGTCTGTTAACAATATCTAGCTAATTTATGGCTTTCCATGAAAAAAATATAGTTTAATTATGATTTTTTTTAATTTCTATTTAAGTTGCAGACAATATTGCAGAGTCATCGCTATCTTTCTACTCCTGTGGGCTTATGGTACTTCTGGAGTTTATCGTCAGCAGACATATTGCATAAGTGCTCCAGCTCACTGAGCTCCAAACAGGACTAGTTTTATCTTGTGTACAAGAACTCTTTCCTGCCTACCTACTACTCTGAAATAAAGAGCCAAACCAACAGAAGGCAGACCAAGAGGGAGGGGTTGGTTATAAAGAGGCAGTTACAAGAGAGCACCATGGAAAGGGAGAATACCACTGAGAACTGAAAGCTACAACTTAAAAATACAAAACATTCAGCAATTCTTTAGATTTTTGCAAAACAATGTCACATTTTGTCAATCATGAATTACTTTAAAGTGAAATGATTCTGTGAATTTGCATCTGACTTTATTCCCTTATACAGCATATCTTTAAAGAGTTTTGAAAAATTCCTTTTCATTATCTCAGACTAATTTAAATTAACCAAAGCAATTCAGAATAGTTTCAAAATGAACAGGGGAAACAGGTGACATACTAAACTTTATCAGCATTTCCCTACTGCCACACATTACATGATTCTTTTCAGAAGCTACCAAACTCTTTCTGACTTTAAAAAAGCAAAGTGCCCCACTCCTATGCTAATCTACAGTGCAATCAAAACAGCATCAATATTACTACAGCCTAACTGTAAAAGGTCTTAGTGAAAAATACTGGTTTAAAAAAGATCAAAACAGTATTGTAATTATATTTTTAATTTATATTTTAATCTTAAATTTTATATTTTTAATCTAAATTATATTTCTCAAAAATGCCTAGGCTTTAAGAATAACACTAAGAACATGCCAATTACAACAGGCCATCTTTGCCCTTTCATCATGCCAAGTGTCTTCTGCCTCCAGATTAAGCAACTTTCCAATCACTAATTTAAGAGATCAAGCCCATAACACCATACAATGCAGAAGTCCACCACTTACACTCTGGCAGTTTTGCAAAGGAACAGCAACTTCTTTTATGAATAGAACCTTCATAAAAGAGGGTCTAGCAACTAGAGGTTATTCAAGGGCTTGTTTATTAGGCAGCTACCTCTCTCCTCTGTGGAAGCTTATCAAATGGCAGAATATCTACCCTGCCTATCCCACAGAGGTATTATGAAGATAAATTGGGAAAATGTTTACCAAACTACTTTGAAAACTGAAAGGCTATATACAAATATAAGGCATTATTATTTCATTACTTGTTTGCACTCTAGACAGTTTGCAGACTAAACTTGCTACTTAATATCATTGTTTCAAGGTCTACCAAGAAAAACTTACTTCAGGGTATAAAGATTCACTAATATTCACCTTTCTATAGCAACGTTCAATCCTTATTCCAATTGTTGTTCTCTTCTAACATCTATTACCCTTCTTTGGCAGAAGAAAACTAGAAACATTCTTTAAGAAGTCAAAGCAGCATGCGACACCTAAAAGTCTGTCTCACTGTCAACATGAGTTTCTGAACACCTATGTAGAATGGTCCTGCCCAAACGACATTATTTGGATGGGATTTTAGATCAGACAAAACCATCACACTGAGGCTGGCCGTTTCCATGCTCTGCCTCCCACAGTTTCCACGGACACCTGCCTTTCTTTCTGAATTCTAATCCAGGCTCCACCACTTACCAGCTATGTGATCCTGGGCAAGTTACTTAACCTTTCTGTGCTTCAATTTCCTATCTACAAAATAAACGTGGCTTAAATAATAAACAATTCAACCAGATTTAATATTATTTATACAATAAAGTTCTTAGAATAGTGCCTGGTGCACAATAAATGCTCAGTAAGTGTTACCGAATATAATTACTTTATTTGTGCATCTGGCCACTCCACCACACCACCTTCACTAAATTACATAAATCTCTCCATCATTCGTCGTCATTCCTTCTTTTCAAAAGAATGAGCAATTTTAAGAAGTCAAACTATGACCATATTACTGATAAAATTTCAATGTATCAATATATCACTGGATGTTTAGTTGTATAAGAAAGTTCAATGATACTTTATATAAAAGATACTGGGCCCCACGTGCTTTTAAATTATATTAACACATAGATAATATAATATTCCTAGGTTATCCTAGCTTTCTACTACTATCAGTTAGCAAAGCTGTTTATTTGAATTGTATCACATAAAACTTCCCATGAACAGTTTTGTATAGTGACTAACAGGAAAGGTCTTCTCAAATGGCAAAATTTAAAAGGGCTTCTATAAATCCTACTTATATTAAGTTAAAAAAAAAAAAAAGCTTGGATAATAACATATTCCCCCCCAAAAAAAATCAAGATCAACAGAGACTTTTTTTTTTTTTTTTTTTTTTTTTTCAACGGAGACTTTAAATCAAGACTTTAGAGTGAGGAAAAATAGCTTGCCAGAGCAAGAGGAAATATTATTATTACATTAACATATAATTAGAGGACAACCAAAGTATGTTAAACACTGCAACAAACACAAGAGCTACACTCCAAGCTTATTTTTTAAATATTACTTAGCACATATTTGAACAATTATATGCTCCTGATAATGTTATAAATTCTGAATCTTAACACTTCACATATGAGTGTCTAATGCAAAAAATTCACAGCATTGCTTAACTGATTTAATAGTTCTTCTGTGGCTTAAAATCTTAAAAAGGCAGAATCACTTAATCTAATTTAGAGATAACTTCACTCCACAGACAACTACCTAGAGCTGCATCTCTGGCTTACTATGTGTCAGGGACTTTTCTAGGCACTGGAATGAACAGGTTATGGAGTTCCTGCTCTCACAGAGTTTACATTCCAGTGAGGAAGACAAGTAATAAACAAGTAGACAAATAAATCATTAAATTTCAGAAAGTGTACTATAAAAAAATAAAGCAAGAGAGACAAGGAGAAATTAGGGGCAAGGTGATCACTAGTTTGTATAGTGTGCTCATTGGAGATCTCTAAAGAGGTAGACTCTCTGCACCCCTTTTTAAGCAGACACTTGAATGACGTGAGGGAGCAAGCAGTACAAAGACCTGAGGGAAGAACAGAGCAAGAACAAGTATTAAGCCCTGGGAATGCACCTGGCATGATCAAAGAACATAGCAAAGTTCAGTGTAGCAGAAGTGGAGTGAACAGAGAGAAGGAGACAGGGACTACATCATGGAGGACTTTACAGGCCATGGCCAGGAATCTGCCTGTTATTTTAATTATAAAAGGAAGTCATTATAAAGTATTAAATAGAGGAGTGGCTTATCTGATGAACAGTTAAAAAGATCATTCTAGCTGTGAAACGGCAGAATAGACTGTAGGAGGTCAAGTGAGAAAACAGGGAAAACAGTTAAGAGACTCTTGTAATTATCTAACCAGGACATGATGGTGGTTTAGACCAGAGTAATAAGGTAGAGATGATGATATCTGATCACATTAGAAATATATTCAAAAGACAGAACCAAGAGGATTTGCTGATGGGCTGATTATAGGGTATAAAGAAAAGAAAAGAATCACATGTGACACCTAGGCTTTTGGCCTGAGTGACTAGGTAAATGGTCCTGCCATTTACTAAGGGCACATTGGGAGGAAATGGTGAGGACAGGAATCACAACTTCTGTGTTGTGCAAATTTAGTTTGAGAAGCCTTTTAGACAGCCAAATGAGATATGGAATAAGCAGATGAACTATGACACTGTACCTCAGGAAAGGGGTCAGGGCTGAAGATATAAATGTGGAAGTCAATCAACATTTAGATAGTTCTTAAAGCCACAGAAATGGATAAATGTAGATGGGAAAAACTTTTTTGTTTAATCTTCACATGAGCCCTATGAGGTAGCAACTATCATCATTCCCATTTTATAGATCAGAAAATAGGCTAAGAGATAAAAACTTATCCAACATCACTCTACTAATAAGTGGTAATAAGTTAGAAAAACAAACAAACAAAATATCTAATTAACTATAATGACTATGACCTTTCTCAACCGGGTTCATCATCTGAACCATAGAACTTGAAATGAATATTGGAATGAATCTTTTTCAACTCTCCCAAGGACAGTAGATAACTAGTGCCATTCTAGGTGCACTGGAGAGAAGTTTATTCTTCACATACAATTAATGCTCAAATGTCCTAGAACATTAGGGTTTAGTTCTCTCATGGAACCCCAGATGAGAAAAAAACTATACTATATATACTATTATTCTATTGTTATTATTATTATTCTAATACTACTACTACTACTACTACTAGTGGTAGGAATCACTTAAAATGAGAGAAAAAAAGATTGGTGAACAACATAAGTTACCATCTTGTGGAAACCTTTTCATGGCTTTGCTTTGTAACCAGTAAAATAAAGTGTTATTTGAGGGTTTTATACCACTAAAGGTGATTGTAAGAATACACCAGACCTCTGCTGATTCTACTCACAATCAGCACTCATCATCTGTTTTCCTGAGAACATCAATTCATCAGAAAAACACTAGAATATAAGCTCCTCCAGTGCAAGAATATTTGTTTTTTCATTAATGTGTTCCAAGCACCTGGAACAATGTCCTTTTTGGTGAAAGAACCTAAATTTCCAGCCTCCCTGAGCAGAAGAACCTGTTACCTTGTAAGATGGAGATGTTTTTCATGTTGTCTTAGTTTCTTGGCACCACTAAAATCTGATAGGATTATCCTAATCCAGAACTTTAAACTCTCGATTTCTTCTTCCTTAAGACTGGCCTTCTTTCTTATGGAAATAAAACAGATTCCAGATAAAGCCATTACTGTTCAAATAATTACCATACCATAGTGTCAATATGTACTGTATGTCCTGTTCAAAATAACTAACATACAATGTGAACCAATAATTACTATCTCATACATACTCTAGAGGAAAAAATATTCTCCTTACAATTTCAGTTATCCTTTGTTAAACTCCACAAGAGCACAGGTATTATGAATCAATGCAGCAACTCCATTAAATGCAAAAAGTTTCAAATGAGCAATCCTGGCTAGATCGGAAATTGCCTTCTAGTCAATTTCCCCTGCACAAAATAACCTACAGGTCATCAGTACAGTATTAGTGGACAATATATTTCATTTTTAAGCTGTAAGAACCTGCCAACGGGACTTCCCTGTTGGCGCAGTGGTTAAGAATCCGCCTGCCAATGCGGAGGACACAGGTTCGAGCCCTGGTCCAGGAAGATCCCACATGTCACGAAGCAACTAAGCCCGCTTGCCACAACTACTGAGCCTGCGCTCTAGAGCCCTAGAGCCACAACTACTGAAGCCCACACACCTAGAGCCCGTGCTCCACAATGAAGAGTAGCCCCCGCTCGCCACAACTAGAGAAAGCTCGCACGCAGCAATGGAGACCCAACGCGACCAAAAAAAAAAAAAAAACCTGCCAACAGCAGGCATTAAGTGCCCTTCCACGATGGGTTCCGGTCACTGAAATGACTGCAGGGCATTTTTTAAAATCACTCATCTCTGGCAAAAACAAAAATATTAAAAAGCACAACAACACATTCTGTTGGTAAGGCTGTGGTGAAAACAGGTGCTCTCATACATTACTGGTGGGAACACAAATTATTACAACACTCCTGGAGGAAAATTTGGCAATACCTAACAAAACTACATATGCACAGAACTTTTGACCCAGCAATCCCACTTACAGGAATCTACCCTGAAGATACATCTCTTACACTACAAAAATATATATTCACAGGTCACTTACTGCAAATTTGTTTATAACTGCAAAATATAGGAAACAACCTAAGTGCTCACATATAAAAGAATGACTGAATAACTTAGGATACATCTACACAGTAGAGTACTATACAGCTGTAAAAAAGAATGGAGAATATCTGGGAATTCCCTGGTGATCCACTGGTTAGGACTCAGCGCTCTAACTACTGGGACCCTGCATTAGATCCCTGGCCAGGGAACTAAAATCCCATAAGCCACATGGTGCTGCCAAAAAATAAATAAATCAAAAATTTTTAATTTTTTTAAAAAAAGAATGGAGAATATCAAAAGACTATCTCTTCAAAAGAATGAACTGTTGGGGTGATTTCCAGGACATACTAGTAAGTTGAAAAAAAGGTGCAAAAAGTATCTATAACATGCCACTCTTCATATAAGAAAGAAGGGAATGGGAAAAAGAGTTTGGCAGTTCCTCAAAAAGTTATCATACAACCCGGTAATTCCACTCCTAGGTATATACCCAAGGGAAATGAAAACATACGTCCACATAAAAACTTGTACCTGAATGTTCCTAATAGCCAAAAAAGAAAAAAGAAAAGAAAAGAAAACCCAGATGTCCAGCAACTGATGCATGGATGAACAAAGTGTGGTATATTCATACAATGGAATATTATTCAGCCATAAAAAGAATGAAGTACTGACACATGCTATAACATAGATGAACATAGAAAAGATTATGTTAAGTGAAAGAAGCCAGGCACAAAAGTCCACATATCATATGATTCCATTTACATGAAATGTCCAGAATAGACAAATTCATACAAACAGAAAGTATGGTTACTAGTGGCTGGAGAAGGGGGAATAGGAAGTGACTACTAATGAATACAGGGTTTCATTTCCGGATAATGAAAATGTTCTAAAATTAGGTAGTGGTGATGGTTGCACAACCTTATGAATAGACTAAAAAACAATGATTTGTACACTTCAAAAGGGTGAGCTTTGTGTTTTGTGAATTGTATCTCAATTTAAAAAACTGCATGCAAGGAAAAAAGGAATACCAAAAAAACACAATCTGTTCATCTGTGTAAAAGATAATGGAAGGATAAACGAGAAACTAAAGAAGCTGGTTGCCCAAGGGCATGGAAAACAGGTGGGGAAAAGGGGGAGGGGACGGAATGGGAATAGGGTAGTAGGAATAAGGAGTGACAATTATGAGTATATGTTTTTTAATGTAATGTTTAGTAGCAGTAATGTTTCATATACCAAAAGAAATAAAATCAATCAGAATTGGAGGAACCCAAAATAGGATACAAAGAATGAGAACTGCATTACAGATGAATAATATAACCACACTAAAGGAAGTGAGGAACAAAAGAATTAACCTAAGTAACTTTGAAAAACAGTATGTTGACTACATACTGCAAGGCTAAAGACAAGAAAAAAAACATGTACACAAATACTGCACTCATTGGTAAATATGTTTCTCATAAGGGTTAGCAATCGGTCACTACTTGATGCGCATTCTAAAATTGAACAAATAAATTAGTATACAGTATTATAGATAATGAGAGGCAGGGTTTCTCACTGTCAGGAAAAAAGTTACAAATAAGAAACGGTTGGTACAGCAGAAACTAACACAACATTGTAAAGCAGCCATACGCCAATAAAAATTAATTAAATAAATAAAAAGAAAAGGTTGGAATGAACCTTGTGGTGTTGGACTGGAATACAAGATATTAATATGAACTCAAATATGGTTTTTAAAATATAGAGAAAGACAAATACAGAAATAAGTGTATGTGTGTGTGTGTGTCTGCTAGCATGTGTGAGCAGGTTAGTATATATACATATATCTCCTAGCTCTGTCCTCTGAGGGCCTAGGAGCAATGACACCCCAGTGAGCATACCTAGCATTCAGATCTTGATTTAAATTCTGTTCTCCAATAAAAGGAACCAGATCTCCTTAGAGAAGTAGTTGATTTCAGGACAGGTACAAGGAAAAATACAAGATCAGCATGGAATATAGCCTGTGGTGCCAGAATATAAGGAAGTGCTCAAAAAAGGGTGGAGGACAACCCGAAAGAGCTCCTAATGGCCAAAACTGGAAGAATCTGAGCAATAAGATAATGATACTATTGAAGTAGAATCTGTAGAACAAAATAAATATCCATGAAGTCATACTTATAAAAATAAATAATTTAACAAATAAATGAGGAAGGGACATCTCTTTCTTACAGAAGAATTCCAATAATAAATGTAAAAGGAACGAGGGAAATAACAAAATCACCAGTAGGCAAATACCACAGTAATAACTGTTGCAGACAACATCCACAAATGGTTGCTAAAATCAGGGGGAGAAAGTTTAAGGAGAAACTATCTGCATAGTCTCAAAGTATCTCCCTTAAGATATGTATCAATTACAAAAAGAAAAATAGTAACTTTATAGTGGAGAATACAGCAGAGTTCACCTTAATAAAGCAATCAAGGTTAAAATATCACTAGCAATAAGACATATCAGCACCATGTACCCTCTAGTATGATGCAGTGAGGACACATCCCTTTTGTAGTTTCCTTGCAAACATACAGAACCTCAATCTAATCATGAGAAAAACATCAGACAAACCCAAAATGAGAAATATTATACAAAATAACCGACTAGTACTCATCAAAAGTGTCAAGGTCATGAAAGACAAGGAAAAACAGAGGAACTGTCACAGATTGTAGACAAGACGAGGAAGATATTAACAACTAAATGCAATGTGGGATCCTGGATTAGATCCCGGAAGAGAAAAAATATATATATATTGGGGAAAAACTGGTGACATTCATATAAAGTCTGTAGTTTAGTTAATAATATTTCACCAATGCGAATTTCCTGGGTTTGATCATTGTTATGTAAGTCTTCAACAATAGAGGATGCTATGTGAATGGTATATAGGAACTCTCTGTACTATCTTTGCAACGTTTCTGTAAGTCTAACATTATTTCAAAATAAAGCTAAAAATAAATAAAATCCATCAATCGATCATCTTATGCGAATGTCTTATTCCCTTGCTCAGGGATCTCATCTGGAATTTAATATTCCCATTAATTTAGAGGGTCTAGTAAGTGACAGCAGAACAAACTAAAATCATAAAAACCAGATCGGGCATCTAAAAAGTAAATTACCTACGTTATGTTTTTTATACCTTCTGCCTTTTTAGTCAAAAAAAATTTGCTGCTGTTGCAACTTTGCTGGCTTTGCAAACTTCTTTTAAAACAACCAATTTTTTTTTATGTTTTCAATATCGTGATAATCTGTAGTATGTGCCCAAAATAACATATTTCATTTGTCTGTTAAGCCAAAGTTTTATTTACATAAAAAACTGTCAATAGATTACAGTAAGTTTGTTACTTATTATCACATAGTCGTCCAACCATAAAATTCAAGGTTTTTCTCAAGTCAATTTGCTTTTATCCTAATACAAACTTCTCTCCACACCCTAAACTACAAAGTCATCATCATTGTTATTTTAAGTTCTGAAAATCTGAATTTTAAAAAATCAGCTGTTCAATGTATGCAGTCTTTTTTTTTTAAATTTCAAATATTGAGTAATTTCATCTTTTTTGGGAAAAAATACTTGGGACATTAGAATTGTACTGTATTTATTATTTGCATCCTCTACTAACCAACCCAGCCTAATCAACAAGTCTTCTGAAATTCCTTTTATCAAATAAGATTTTCAGATGTTTATATTAATAAACAGATTAAGTGACATGTTTACATTTGCTTTCTCCTCCACGCACCACCACGATGCCTGCATTGGGAGTGGAATACATGACGAGCAAATGAATGGGTAAGTGTCACGAGCAAACAGCATGACTAGAAATTTAAGAAGCAAAGTGATAAGAACCTTAGGGAAAGCAAAATTCATAAAAGTTTAGAATTACAAGAGGCCTTAATAGGCCATTCCAATGACAACCCCAGATAGATGACAATCTATCCTATTTTTAAAAGCCTCCAGATTTTCAACCTCCCTAGATGTCTCATTCTGCCATATAAAACTGTCATGTGATTTGGGGGAAATATTGCAAGACTATTCTTTGCCCAACCTAATGCTTTCTTTCTTCAAATAATATAACAATACATTTTAACTCACTTCCAAGATTTATGAATGCGTACAGGTGCTTAATACACATGTGTGTACATATATATGCACATATATGCACACAGGTACCAAGGACACTCAATTTTGCTTGTATAAACACACACTATAGAAATCTACATAATCAATGTCCATCCCACCCCATCCCATCCCATCCCAATCACAAAAGCACTATGAAACAAACAATGCCACACAATGATTCGGATCTAAAAATAACCAATGGGAGCCAATTTTATAAAGCCTTGAAGTAAACAGGTTTCTTCCCACCATAATAATCAAAGTTTATTTGCTTTCCACAAATACTACTCCTTTACAGCACCCACCACAGGCAGAACTGTAAAGACACATATGTCCTAGATCCAAGTAAATAATAATTTTTAATGTTTTATTTTTTTAAAAGCATTTACCTAATAATCATTTTGGAAGAGGGCCCAATGAAAGAGATAGTGATGACAGAGTACAGCCCGTGCTAATGAACAAGTAACCAGTTTTAATCAAGCAGGTCAAAGAAGTGACTCAAATAAAACAAATCATTTTTCCAACATGTATAGAATGGGGAAGTCCCAGTCAAGGATGAGCCAAAAACTGTTAAGTGTCTGTTAGGAAATACACCAAAATGTTAACCATGAAATGCTACCTCTGGAAATGGAATTACGAGGATGGGTCAGTGTGTTCAGATTTGGTATTCCTATTATTCTGAGTATCCATATTTTCTACTGCATTATAGAAACCATTGTTAAATTAATGCAAAATTCTGTCCCTGTGTTTCACAGCTCTCTAGGATGCACAGCATGTCTTTTACATAACCTCCTGGGAGAGATCGTACCAGCTCCGGTCCTCCTGTGTCTCCCAAGAACCTGCCACCCATCACAGAAAAGGTTTCACTATGTTCCCTGAGACAGCTCCACTCTTCATCCTCCTCATCTCACCCCAGAGACTTAACAATGTATCTCGTCTCCCCTCCCAGTAGCAAAAGCTTTATAAATTGTTATTTTATAAAGGCAGATTTGAAAAAAGGTTTATCAGATGATAAGCTGCCCCCACCCAAAAAGCAGAGCAAAAGGGAAAGACACGTCGTCCCAACCTCCACCCCTCCAAAGGTGGAGGGTGACGGGGGGCACCCGGGTCGCGGCTCTCCTCGGATCCCGAAATAGAGTCGGGCCGCCACCCCACCCCGCGGTCCGAGCCCCGGTGGGGGGCGGGACTCTCCTTAGCAGATAAAGGAGTGGGGGAGGTCAGAGACGCGACCCCCGAGGCCCGTGGACTGATACAGCAAGCCGCCAGAGGGGCGGGTTCCTCCGCCCTCTCGGGCCAGCCGCTCGGCTTCTAACGCGGCTCTGTAGCCGCCCGGGCAGCGAGAGGCCTCAGGGGCCGAGGAGCCGCACCGCGCCGGGAGGGCTTCCTCAGGCCTCTGCCTGCCTCCCACCCAGGACCCCAGTGGCCCCCTTCGGCGGCGGCCCCCGAACGGCTCCGGCTGGCCTTGCCGGGCCAGCTGGGCGCACGCACAGGCGGCCTGCAGGACAGAAGAGAAGGCGTTACCATACGCGGCTCCAGAGCTGGCGGGGGTGGGGCGCGGCTCCGGCGACCCGAGCCAGGCTCGGCAGCGGCTGCGGTGGCCGCGTCCTTTATTTTTGCTGCAGCAGCGGCGACTTGTCAAAGGGAAAGACGTAGGAGGCGGCGGCGGCAGCAGCGGCAGCAGCAACAGCAGCAGCGGCGGCGGCCGGGGAGTCTCGCGGGACTTGGGCGGAACTCTCGCGCAGCCTGGAGCCCGCGCCCCGCCCCCCAGGCCTAGCGCGGGAGGCAAGAGTAGGTGGGGGAGGAGTGCTCGGTGGAGGAGTGTTCGGGCCAGGGTGCAGGAGAACGGGAAAAGAGACTGGGATTTAATAATGGATGGGGGTGGGAAGCCCAGATTCTAAGAACACCCAGTTACCGCGCAGCCCTCACCTTTCAGCGCAGAGGCCAGGAAGCTCGGTGCGTCCGCGAGGATCGGACTCCGCATGAGGCACATTTGGGGGGCGTTTCATAAACGGCGGTGAGCAGTACGGGGGCCAGCCAACGCGCCCCCTTTTCCTCGTGGTGGGCCTGGAAGACCCTACTGCCCCGCGTCCTGTTGCTGCCAGAAGGAGCGACGCGTGGAAAAACTGGCTGCAGAGGCTAGGCGGCCACACCCCTTTATCTCGGACTCGCGCCACGCGCTCTGCGCTCTTTATCTCCCACACCAGCCAGCCCAAGACTTCTGGCCGGTCAAGTTCAATCACATGAAAGCGGTTCACTTGAGTTACTTCTAGCTTTTTATTCATGAATTTGTGCTGCAGGACTGCCAAAACCCTGCAGATGCTGGGGCCTGCGACCCCTCTTTTTTCCACTGAGGAACACAGAGGTAAATTATGACTTTGATCTTGACCTTGACCTCGACCTCTACAGTGAAGTCTCATGAGTGGAGGGACCCTGACTGGCCTAGTCATCACTGTGTCTCCAGCACCTAACACCGGCCCAGGTGCTCATTAAGTTGTGGAATGAATACACCGGTCCCCGTCTTCCTTCTGTACCTGTTCTTACTCCAAGACTCCGCATTTATAGCCACCATCCTGGTATCCTTCGTTGAAAATTTTCTAACGAGCAGCAGTTATGTCTAACTGCCTGAGGTCATGGAGCCGATCGCTGCCCTCCAGAAGTTCACAATCTAACTGGGGACATATGAGGAATATGCAGCATACAGGCCATGTATGTGTCACTAATGTAAAAAATTGTGATATAGGCAGAAGAGGGAGTGCTTGCCCCATGGATATATGTGGAGATAAGTTGGATATATGCGACGCAGTTTAGCCTAAGTTTTTTGACTCACTGTCAAATAATTTGTTTCACTGTCACATAGGTGAGAATTCTGGAATTCCACTTACCAGGTGTGTGACTCTGGAGAAGTTGCTTGACCTCTCCGAACCTCAGGTCCTTATATGTCAACTCACAATGTTAGTTCTTATTATCACAGGGCTCCTGTGAGGAGTAAAATATATGTAAAGGGGCTTCCCTGGTGGTGCAGTGGTTGAGAGTCCGCCTGCCGATGCAGAGGACACGGGTTCGTGCCCTGGTCCGGGAAGATCCCACATGCCGCGGAGCGGCTGGGCCCGTGAGCCATGGCCGCTGAGCCTGTGCGTCCAGAGCCTGTGCTCTGCAACGGGAGAGGCCACAACAGTGAGAGGCCCGTGTACAGCAAAAAAAAAAAAATATATATATATATATATATATATATATATATGTAAAGCTCCTGGCACATATTAATTACTTATTAAATGCTAGGCCTTATTATGTGTGTAACTTTTTTTTTTTTACAGCCTTTCTAACCTGTAAATACGGCTAATAATGGGTATCTTGCCTGCCTCGGAGTATCATGGGAGTCAAATAACATAGGAAAGTACTTGCAAGCCTAAAACTCTCTATAAATGTGACACATTATTTTCATTCATCCATTCATTTAACAGATCTTTGTTGAATGCCTATCATAAACCAGGCACTTGTGCAAGACACTGAATATACTAAGTTAAGCAAGCTTTAATACCTGTCTTCAAGGAGCTTATGGTGTAATGGGAGGAGGAAGGGAAGAAAATAGGTAAGTATAATGCCATGTGAGGAGACTGCAAGTGATAAGTGTATGGGGGAAGGATTGAGTGAGAGGAAGCACAGCTGAAACACTTCTTGGAGAAGGTTTAGAAAGATAGCACACATAATGAGGATCCAGTCCATTTCCTAAAGAGTGATCCGTAAATCAACTCTAAAATAACTTCAACAAATTGCTCTGTTGTGGGTTGTGAGTTCTGCTTTGTTCTAATAAAACGCACATCTCCTAAACCATTAGAAAAGAGTCTTTGATGTGAAGTCATTGTATATACCCATTAGCTTTGAAGAAAGATGGAATTAATGGAGGGAAAGATCAGTGGTATCTTAATTAGAAACATTTTGTTCTTACAGCTTCTTTTTAAACACCAGAAAAAGAGAATGCATTCCCCCTCACATACTTGGTCTCCAGGAGTTCCCTTCAGCCAGTCCTTCTGATCCAGGTAATACTGCCTATCAGAGGCCAAGAAGCTTTTCCAAAATGTGAAAACAATACCTTATTATTAATTAATTTATTTATTTATTTTTTTTCGGTACGCGGGCCTCTCACTGTTGTGGCCTCTCCCCTTGCAGAGCACAGGCTCCGGACGCGCAGGCCCAGCGGCCATGGCTCACGGGCCCAGCCGCTCAGCGGCATGTGGGATCTTGCCGGACTGGGGCACGAACCCGTGTCCCCTGCATCGGCAGGCGGACTCTCAACCACTGTGCCACCAGGGAAGCCCCCTTATTTTTATGTGTTTCTTTATACTCCACTTTTTTACGAAAAGACTTTGAGATAGCTATTAGCACTTTATTCTTAATCATGTTCCCCACAAAGAAACTCCAAGAGAGTGTATATATTATTCAATTATTTCTCACATTTATTTGTGCCTACTCTGTGTAAGACATCATGCTGGAACTGTAGGCTGTACAAAGTAGGTCCGTGCCCTCTCGGGTCCTAAAGACTGAAGGTGGAGATAAATCTCCATGAAAAGATAGCTAAATAACCAACAATGTGGATTCCATTGCCCTGTATTTTTTTGTTGGTTGAATGAGCAAAATTGTAAAGTTAGGCACCCAACTTCTGAAACGTGTTTACCCTACTGCTCCACCAGAGAAGGAGGATACAAAGGAAGGGCAAGATGTTTATTGTAACTTGATATTTATAGATGTATGATAGGTATTTTAGTAGGTCCTCTGGAATATATCATCCTTTGAACAGAGTGTAACTATTGCAGTTTTCTCTGAGTACCTGTAAAATTTGAAACTTACCAAACCCAAGGACCAATTAAAATTATTCTGGAAGACAAAGACTTGCACAAAACAAACAAAACCAGCCATCAATAAAAAGCAGTATGATATGAGCTAAAAGATGGTGCAGAAAATAAATATTCTCAGAACTCAGAAAAGAGAAAAGATTTCTAGACAGAGAGAACTTCACCCAGGTGGTAGAATTTGAAAAGGGAGCTGACAGCTAAATAGAAAAAATTACATATTCTGATAATGATGTAGTCTCAATACACCAACCTCCAGGCCACAAAAGTTGCCTAGAATTTTTAAGGGTGTCTACATATGAGAACACACTTGGTACCCCTTTTCTCCCTAAAAAATAATTGATCTGCCAAAGAGGTTTGAAAGGAAGCAGGGATACTAAAAATAGGACCACAAGATTGACAGGTAGTTCTTTTGGAAATGCAGTCCGTTCTTGCTGAATGCAAACCTTATAGAGTTCCCACTTGAAATCCATATTCTAAATGAAATATCACACATACCAGGACAGCCCACTATCTCACCAGTATTCATTTCCCTCGTAGCTCCTTAAGGCTGCAATGCAGTTACCATTTTTAGGTAAATTAGCTTATTTTTACAACAGTTTGTGAGTGTTGTTTCATCAAAACACAACTGCCTGAGGCACACACAGATGAACATTTTCTCACTCAGCAGCAAGGAATGGAACATTGATGCTGAGGAAAGAAAATGAAACTGTAGGGGAAAAAGTGTGCCTCCAGTGAGGAGGAGGGAAGAAGAAGGAAACTAACATGTATGTAGTGCTATCCGTGCCAGATACTGTGGTAGCACAGTGGGAACAAGACGAACAAGGCAAATCTTTGTTCTGGAAAGAAACTAGTAGAGGAGGTGTATATACAAGAAACTAGTAGAGGAGGTGTATATACAAATAATTGTAATGCAAGTTAGAAAGTTCTAAGTTCCATAAAAGAACTTTTTTTTTAAAAGGAATGTTAGAATTTATTTAATTGGCTCTGGGCCTAAAGGACGTAGACACATTATAATTCTCTTGAGACAGATTTGAAAAATATGGAACGCTTCACAAATATGCATGTCATCCTTCCACAGGGGCCATGCTAATCTTCCCTGTATCGAAAAGAACTTTTTTCCCCTTTTTAAAGGACTGGGGCGCTTAAAAGAGGGATAGTTGAATTGCAACATGTTGGACCAGGGAAAGTTCGTGAGAAATGGGGCCTTGAAGACTGAGTGGTTAGTTTTGGACATGTGGGAATGGGGAACATTCTAGGCACAAAGAACAACATAAGCACAAGTGTGCTCAGAATGAGCAGGCAGTCCAGTTTAGCTGTGGCCATGTGGCATTTATGTTATCCAGAACTCCTGGTTGCAAGTGACAGAAACTTACCACCTGAATTTGCCTGGCAAAGTAAAGGAGAAGAATTAGCTTAAGGAATCCAAAAAATTGTTGACCAGTCAACATAAAGTGGTGGGGGCAGTAAGCAGAGGCTTCAGGAACTTCAGCACCATCAGAATTCTCTTGCTTCGTCTTTGCTTCCCTTGTTGCATTGGCTTCAGTTTCTTTCAAGACTGGCTTTCTTTATATATTAGGAAATACAGCACCCCCAAGTTTTACATCTTACTATTGCCACCATTAGAAAGGGACTACCACTCTTAATTCAAGCTTGAAATTAAGGGGAAAAGAAGTGCTAATTGGCCAGGCTGGGATCAGTGCTCATCCCTAGAACAATCCCAGGGGCCCAAGAGGAAGGGCAGGGCACACCATAAATGTACACCATTGTATTCTCTGATGGTTTGAGAAGAAGTGGGAGATGGGTCTGGAAAAGCAGTTGAGTCTCGTAAGGCTGTGCTCTGGGAGTTGGAAGGACTGAAGTTGGCATGTGTACAAGGGGCAGATCGGGTGATCAGGAAGGGGAGGAGATGTTTTGGCCCAAAATTATGGTGAACATTCACTGGATTATCAGGTTAAATCAGGGTTGAAACTTTTGTCATTGTTCGAAGTGATTAGTGTTCTGTCATTTCAATCAAGATGTAAAACATAGAGGGTCTCTTACACTGACATTGCACAGCAAGACCTGGAATCCTTCTTCAGCCTTCTAGCTGGGTGACTTTAGGTGGATATCTTAACCCAACTGAGCCTGAATTTCTTCACTGAAAAATAATAGTATAATGACAGCTAACATCTATTGAATCTAGATGTTCTAAGCACATTTCAAACCTATTTCATTTAATCCTCAAGTCAACCCTACAGGGCTCTATAAATCTGCGATAGTAATCCCCACTCACAGGATTATTGTAAAGATTAAAGAAACTGGTAAGATGCAGAGCCCATTTGCCTGGCGCACAGCCAGCACTCAATACACCGTTATTTTTAATTATCTGTTTCCCAGAAAGGGAAACTCCCCTCATTTCCTGATTGCCTTGGGCACCAAAAGCTAATACTTTGAGAAAACAAAAACAAATGGAAGGGAAGAACTCTAAGACCCCTTGTCTCTGACATAGAGCCAGTTAGTTAGGCTTGACTTAATAGGGGCTAAAATAGGCCAGGAATAGAAATACTACAAAATACTAGAAAGTAGGATATTGAGAAATGTGGTTGCGGAATGCCAACTGAATGAGATTGGGGTAAGTTTCCCTTTCTTTCTTTTTAAAAGGATAAAACTACCCCCAAAAGTTTCATCTGTATAGCTGATCTAAAGAGCCATTTGAAGTTGCTCTTCTCTTTGACCTGAATGCTATCAAACGACTGGGATTATTCAACCAAGGGAAGGAAATAACATTCACTGAGAAAAACCAATGTGCTTGGGCCCTCTGCTGAGCTCTTTAGATAACATCTTTTACTTCCACTGCCACCCAGTAAGGTGAATATCTTCTCTGCATTATACAGATAAGAAAACTGAGGCTGAGAGTTTCGAAGTGACCTGGTACAGGTCACCAGCTAGTAAGTAGCAAGGCTGGAATTCAAACACAGTTCTGTCTGACTTCAGAGTCAAGAATACAAAATAGTAAGTCCCACTTCCTTACCAGGGAGAGATACTCAAGGCATGGGTACTACCGAAACCTGAGAAAACTGGTGAACTAATAGGCAGTTCTCAACTTCTCTTTCCTCTACCCTTTCTCCCATGGCCATCCCTCTCGCTTACCTTTGACAGCACCTGGGCTCCAGACTGCAGGCTGCAAGCTCTTCCCAAAGACTCTCTTCTCAAAATGTATTGTGTCTGTCTTCTCCTACTCTTTACCATATCGATATTGTGTCCTCAAGCGTGCTCATCCCTCTAGTTAACACATTTGCATTCTAAACTGGACTTCCTGGGAGTATCGCACCAATATCAAGATATAAATCGAATGACAGAAATTTCAGAACCATGAAGAGGGGGATGGGTCAGAGCAGAGACAAGTAGGCCTCTGAGAGCTCCCCAGGTTGTACCACATAGCCCTTCATCCCACTCCACACCCCAGCTGTGAGTTCCCTGAAAGCTGAGCCTGGGCCTGTCATGTGCAGTGCCTGGAAATCAATAAATACATAATGAATGAATAAATGAAAGGTCCCTGAAACACATGACTGCCCCTTACTTCGGACCACCCCATCAAATGTGCCAGCTGTTCCAGGTGACAGGATCTTTCTGTTTGTTTGTTTTGTTTTGTTTTGTTTTGTTTTTGCGGTACGCGGGCCTCTCACTGTTGTGGCCTCTCCCGTTGCGGAGCACAGGCTCCGGACGCGCAGGCTCAGCGGCCATAGCTCACGGGCCCAGCCGCTCCGCGGCATGTGGGATCTTCCCGGTCCGGGGCACAAACCCGTGTCCCCTGCATCGGCAGGCGGACTCTCAACTACTGCGCCACCAGGGAAGCCCCCCAGGTGACGGGATCTTTATCCTCCCTTGGCAGAACATTCCTTCCCATACCCTCCCTCAGTGAGCTCTGCCAACCCTCAAACAAGGTCACAATGGACCGTGTCTTAGTGGATGACGATGGACCGCACCATTATGAAATATGGAATAAAGCTTTCTAGAGCACGGAGAGAATGAAGAACAGGTTTTGCCTGTGTGTGGCAGTGAATGTGAGTTACTGCAGACAGTCGAAGCAATCACCAAAAATCCAACAAAACCATCATTTTTTTTGAGAAATATTCAACAAAGAGTAGTCAAGATCCTTTTGAGGATCTACACATATGTGGATGGACTCCTGGTTACAAACCAAAGTAGTAGAAATAAAAAGGTACTTTATTGGTTCATATAACTGAAAATTTCATGGATATACCAATCTTCAGAAATGGCTAGATTCAGGTAGTCAAACAAGATCATCTTGGACTTTATGTCTCACATTCTGTCTCTAGACCCTGCATTCTTCTGGGATGGCTTCATTCCCAAAGTAGCTCTCTGTGCATAGAAAGAATCATGGCACCTAGCAGGCCAGACTTACATGTTGTCCTTAGAACTGTTTAAAACAAAACAAACAAAAACTGCAAAATAAAACACCAAATTAAAAAACAAATGAAACCCAAAAATGCATAGCACAAACTAAGGTGAACATTCATGTCACCACCATCAGATCAAGAAATAGAATCTTGCCATCTACTCCAGAAGCCCCATCCATGGGCCCCTTCCCAATCACAACCCTCCCCAGATCCTGATTTTTATAATAATCACCCTAATGTACATCCCTAACCTGGACTTTAGTCTTGCCCATTCTCCAAGTTAATACATTCCCAATCTCTTTCAACCCATATCTCTCCCTCTATCCCTTTACTGTACCCAATCTGTTGAAGAATGCTTTTGACTTGTACAACTTCCCAGTCTAGATTTTACTGATTGCATATTCTTGGTGCAGTTCGACATGTTTCTCTGTCCCTTAAATTTCCTGCAAATATGTAGCTGCATCCAGAGACTGGATTAGACTCAAGTTTGGTCCCTTTGGCAAGACCACAGGAAGCACACAATGCCTTTTTAAGATCTTAACATCTACTGATTCCTAATGTCCATATCTACTAATTCACTGAGGGCAGCTAAATGATGATGTTCTAATCCAAGAATTACCAAACTATGGCCTATAGGCCAAACCTGTCAAACTTCCCATGTTTTTATAAATAAAGTTTTATTGTCAGGAAGTGACAGGCCTGGAAAGCCAAATTCCATCTCTTTGTATGCAGCAGGCTTCCGGTCCCCTCTGAGGTCCTGGAATCTCCCTGGGACCAGATTAGGGTACAGGTTGCCAAAAGTCACAGAATATACAGAATTTCATCCTTCTCCTTGAGATATCAAGGACTCTCCCTTCACTCTCTCTGCTTCCAGCTATCCCACACTAGAATAATTAGCCTCTCTCCCTTCTTCTAGAATCCCCTCCAAGGAACTCAAACTTTTGGAAACCGAACCTAGGACAGGGACTTCCCTGGCGGTGCAGTGGATAAGACTCTGTGCTCCCAATGCAGGGGGCCCGGGTTCAATCCCTGGTCAGGGAACTAGATCCCACATGCATGCTGCAACTAAGAGTTCGCAAGCCACAACTAAGGAGCCTGCAAGCCACAACTAAGGAGCCCACCTGCTGCAACTAAGACCCAGCGCAACCAAATAAGTAAATAAATAAATACTCAAAACAAAACAAAACAAAAAATAGATGTCTTCAAACCTAGGACAGCAGGCTGCCTTAGGTAACTTCTTGCAGCCCCATAGCTCAAACTTCCTCTGAGGCAGGAAACCCAAAGCCTGTCTACCTGCTTAGAAGAGGGGGGGAAAGTCCCAAGAATAAACAAACAAATGGCTTTTATTCTTTCTAATTTTTCCACAACAGCCAAAGCAAAATACAACAACTCAATAAATTTTCCTGCCATAACTTCTTTGCTACTATATACAAAAGAAAGGGTTATCTGTTTATTCCATATTTTTATGAATCCCCTTTTCTTGCAAATAATGGAAAAATCATTCAAATTTTCTGAAGGAAAATGGGGACTCTATTAAAAGGACCCAAGGGCAGAAGTAGCATGGCCCCGCTCATGAGGAATGAGAGCCACGACCGGGACAGCTGCTCTGAGCACCTGTCAGACCTCACAGTATCCCCACCCTGCCTCTTGTTTTGCATTTGCTCCATTCTCCATTCTTTGCAAACCACCTCTTCTTGTTTATTGTCCCCATGGCAGAAAGCAGCATCCTGTGGCTCCCAATTCTATCTCTTCTCAGTTCAAGAGGCCAGCAGATATTCATTTGTATCTCTCAAAGGCCAAAATTTCTAGATGAACAAATCCGCTGGCTTCACCTCTGGAGTTTGCAGACTTTCCTTCCACTTATCTCTTATTGGCCAAAACTTATTCACATGACCACACCTAGCTGTAAGGGAGACTGGGTTATGTGGTCTCTAACTGAGTGGTCATAGGCTCTGTGGGATCTATTACTAAAAGGAAGAAAGGGAAAATAGCTACTAGAGATAGTTAGCTGCCTCTGCCACATAGTCCATATCAAATGCTTAGTTGTTTAAGTCAAAGATGGGTGTGGCACCTCCTGGAGATAAGACCAAAGAAAATGATAGATCTAGCTCATGCAGGGAGCTATAACCTGTAAAGAAAGAGAAACTGATGCCAACAGGAAACAGACCTGATACCTTCTTTTTGTAGAACAGATTCACAAAAATGGGATTCTCACATCAATTTTTTAAACAGATTTATTGAGATATAATTGACATATAACATTGTGGAAGTTTAAGGTGTACAATGTATTGATTTGATACACTCATATACTACAATATTATTCAGCCATAAGAAGGAAATCCTGCCATTTGCAACACATGGATGGACCTTGAGGATGTTATACTAAGTGAAATTAATCAGACAAAGAGAGACAAATACCGTGTGATCTCATATGTGGAACTGTGGACAAAGAATGTCACCTGCTGTTTCAGTAAACAAAGGATGTTGCAACCATAAAGCCATCAGCCACTGCATTCGCCCCTGTTGGTGCACTCTGAGGGGAATTCAGGATGGAGAAAAACAGGATACTGGCTCTAGATAGTTAAGGTGCATATCAAAGGAATAATTTCAATAAGTCCAGACTCTTTCATCTTCCCATACAAAGAAAAGCACTAAAATCTTAACTTGAGATGTCAGTTTTTGTTACTAGCAGTAATCTTTTAATGTTCAACTACATGTTTTATTTTTGGGTTTTTTTTGACTTTTTTGTTTTTTCCAGTGAAAACTCCTATATATCCTGGCTTCTCCCTTACCTCTTTAGAACAGTTCCTCAGAGCTATCTGAGAGGCTGTTTCCTGGGCTATAGTCCTCAGTAAAGCCCCAAATAAAACATAATTCTCAACTATTAGGATGTGCTTTTTTTTCACATTGGATTTTAGATTAGAAAGAATCTAAAAAAGCCTAACTTACAGAAACATAGCATAGAATGTTGTCTACCAGGGAATGGGGGTGGAAGGGTGAGAGGAAAGTGGTGATGTCTGTCAAAGGGTACAAACTTCCAGTTAGAAGATGAATAAATTCTGGGGATGCAGAATTGCCAAAGTAATCCTGAGGAAAAAGAACAAAGCAGAGGCATAACGCTTCCAGGCTTCAGGAAATACTGCAAAGCTACAGTAATTAAAACAGCATGGTATTTTAATGGATCAATGGAACAGAATAGACAGCTCAGAAATAAACCCACACACCTACTGTCAATTAATCTTCAACAAAGGAGGCAAGAATGTAAAATGGAGAAAAGACAGCCTCTTCAGCAAGTGGTGTTGGGAAAGCTGTACGGCCACATGTAAATCAATGAAGTTAGAACACACCCTCACAGCATACACAAAAATAAACTCAAAATGGCTTAAAGACTTAAATATAAGACATGATACCATAAAACTCCTAGAAGAAAACATAGGCAAAATATTCTCTGACATAAATTGTACCAGTGTTTTCTTATGTCAGTCTCCCAAGGCAATAGAAATTTAAAAAAAAATAAACAAATGGGACCTAATCAAACTTAAGCTTTTGTACAGCAAAGGAAACCATAAACAAAACTAAAAGATTAGAAGATATTTGCAAATGATGTGACCAACAAGGGCTTAATTTCTAAAATATACAAACAGCTCATATACCTGATAACAACAACAACAACAAAAATCAAAAAATGGGCAGAAGACCTAAATAGACATTTCTCCAAAGAAGACATACAGATGGCCAACAGGCAGATGAAAACATGCTCAACATCGCTAATTATTAGAGAAATGTAAATCAAAACTACAATAAAGTACCACCTCACATTGGTCAGAAGGGCCATCATTAAAAAGCCTGCAAATAACAAATGCAGGAGAGAATGTGGAGAAAAAGGAACCTTTCTACACTGTTGGTGGGAATGTAAATTGGTGGAGCCACTATGGAGAAGAGTATGAAGGTTCCTTAGAAAAGTAAAACTAGAGTTACCATATGATCCAGCAATCCCACTCCTGGGCATATATCCAGACAAAACTATAATTCAAAAAGATACATGCACCCCTATATTCACAGCTGCACTATTCACAATAGCCAAGATACCGAAACAACCTAAATGTTCATTGACAGATGAACGGATAAAGAAGATGTGGTACATATATACAATGGAATAGTACTCAGCCATAAAAAAGAATGAAATAATGCCATTTGCAGCAACATGGATGGACCTAGAGATTATCCTACTAAGTGAAGTAAGTCAGAAAGAGAAAGACAAATACCACATGATATCACTTCTATATGGAATCTAAAACATGACACAAATGAACTTATTTATGAAACAGAAACAGACTTACAGACAGAAGACAAACTTACAGTTACCAAAGGGAAAATTGTGTAGGGGAGTGATAAATTAGGAGTTTGGGATTAGCAGATACAAACTACTTTTTATAAAACAGATAAACAACAAGGTCCTACTGTATAGCACAGGGAACTATATTCAATATCCTGTGATAAACCATATGAAAAAGAATATTGGGGCTTCTCTGGTGGTGCAGTAGTTAAGAATCTGCCTGCCAATGCAGGGGACATGGATTCAAGCCCTGGTCCAGGAAGATCCCACATGCCACGGAGCAACTAAGCCCGTGCGCCACAACTACTGAGCCTGTGCTCTAGAGCCCGCGAGCCACAACTACTGAGCCCAAGTGCCATAACTACTGAAGCCCATGCACCTAGAGCCCGTGCTCCACAATAAGAGAAGCCACAGCAATGAGAAGCCCACACACCGCAACGAAGAGTAGCCCCCACTCGCTGCAACTAGAGAAAAGCCCAAGCACAGCAACAAAGACCCAGCGCAGCCAAAAAAAAAAAAAAAAAAAGAATATATATGTATATATATACATGTATACATAATATACATATATAACTGAATCACTTTGCTGCACACTAGAAACGAACACATTGTAAATCAACTATATTTCAATTTTTAAAAACGTTCCCCCCACAAAAGAAATGGTAATTATATGATGCAATGAAGGTGTTCTCAGATCAATTTTAATCCATATTGCTAGATTATTTTCCCAAAATGTCATAATAATTCCCATTCCTATCAGCTGATTATGAGGGTGCCTCTTTCCCCAATCTAAGAAGCACTGCATGTGATCAGTGCTTTCAAGTTTTACCAATCAAATGGATGAAAGACGGTGTCTCACTGTTCTGATACACATCTCCCTAACTAGAAGTAAGTTTGCATTTCATCTCAGTTTGAAGCAGGGTAAGTATATTTCCTGTTTGTTGCTTTGGCCATGACCTCAATGCACAGTGGTTTGTGGAGTCCTTTTAACCCACCTCCGTTTGCAAGGCCTGAGACTGAGCACAATTTTACCTCTCAGGCTCAGCAGCTGCACTGCTCCCTGTACATTTGTGCAGCCCTCCTGGAAAACAATTTGCCAAAATGAGTTGTTTTCACCTTTAACCCAGCAACCCCTCTTCTGGGAATCTGTCTTATAGAAATAAACTAACCTATAGAGAAAACTATTTGCACAAAAAAATGTTCATTTCAGCATTATTTATAATGAGGAATTGTAATAGCAATCTAAGTAGCCAACAGTATTTGACAAGGGTTAGGCAAACCATAGTATGCTGAGATCCTAAATCTATTAAAATGATCATTATGAAGACTATGAAATGATGTACCAATTACTCATGATATAAAATATAGATAGAGGATGGCTCCTGATTTTGCATGCCCAACACCTCATGTTTGTTAAAGGAACTGCCCCTCCCCCTGGTTGTATAGCAATCACACTGTTTCTTCCAATCCCTTCCGGTAGGAGTGGGCAAGTGACACCAGCCCAGACAATCATGATACCCTTTTCCCCTACCCACAACGGTTTGTCCAGGGGAAATGCATGTGGCGCATGGAAGGCCAATGAGAGTCTCAGCATGACATTTGGTACATGGATACTTTGACTTCCTCTCCGATCAAGAGCTGTTAAGGACCACAGAAGCGTCACCATGCTGTTGGCCATTCTTCCCACATGAAGAGAACTCCCTGGATACTGAAGCCACACAGAAGAAAGCAGAGCCAGGGCATGGAGATACACAGGACCCTAACAACATCACTTGAACACATGAATCTAGCTATTCCAATAGCCAGTACCCTTCCCAGTTACTGAACCAACAAATTTCCTTTTTTTTTTAACCTAAGCTATTTTGAGTTGGGTTTTGGTTACTTCCAACCAAGAATCTTGACTAACAAAATGGGTATATGAAAAAAAGACTGGAAGGGAATGCACAAAAGAATTATTGTGTTAGGGTGAAGGAATTACGGGAGTTTTCCTCTACACTTTCTATACTGTTTGTAATGTTACATTATTTTTAAAATTTCAAAAAAATTATTTAAGAAAAAAAAAAGCAGTCTACTTCTTGGGGCCCACTGCAGCTGAAAATGATCATATTCATGGTCCACATATATGTAGATTAGGAGATCAGAGAAGTTTTTTACAAACTTGCCCAAGGGCACACAGCTGAGGGGCCGAGATGCAAACTCAGATCTGCCTCCTCCAAAGCCAATGCTAAAAATCAAACCTCTTCCTTATTCAAAGGGGAAATGTCATGGGCATAAGTGTAAAGAAAATATATAATTATTCCACTGTATTTGGTAACACTCTTGTAATAGTTGACACTTTAGAAAATTAATTTTTATTATATAGTATTCATTTCAGTTTTATCATATATATTATATTCATTTCCTATTGCTGCTATAACAAATTACCACAAATTCAGTGGCTTGAAACAACTTACATTTTTTTTCACATCTTTATTAGAGTATAAATGCTTTACAAGGTTGTGCTAGTTTCTGTTGTACAACAAAGTGAATCAGCTATATGTATACATATATACCCGTATGCCCTCCCTCTTGCGCCTCCCTCCCACCCACCCTATCCCATCCCTCTAGGACATCACAAAGCATCGAGCTGGTCTCCTTGTGCTATGCAGTAGCTTCCCACTAGCCATCCATTTTACATTTGGTAGTGTATATATGTCAATGTTGCTCTCTCACTTCAGCCCAGCTTCCCCTTCCCGCCCCGTGCCCTCAAGTCCGTTCTCCACATCTGCGTCTTTACTCCTGTCCTGCCACTAGATTCATCAGTACCGCTTTTTTATATTTATTTTTTATTATTGTTTATGTAATTCCATATATATGAGTTAGCATATGGTATTTGTTTTTCTCTTTCTGACTTACTTCACTCTGTATAACAGACTTCAGGTCCATCCAACTCACTACAAATAACTCAATTTTGTTCCTTTAAATGGCTGAGTAATATCCTATTGTATATATGTGCCACATCTTCTTTATCCATTCATCTGTCGATGGACACTTAGGTTGCTTCCATGTCCTGGCTATTGTAAATATGCTGCAATGAACACTGTGGAGCATGTATCTTTTTGAATTATGGTTTTCTCAGGGTATATGCCCAGTAGTGGGATTGCTGGGTCATATGGTAGTTCATTTTTAGATTTTTAAGTAACCTCGGTACTGTTCTCCATAGAGGCTGTATCAATTTACATTCCCACCAAAAGTGCAGGAGAGTTCCCTTTTCTCCACACCATCTCCAGCATTTATTGTTTCTAGATTTTTTTTAACAGCTTTATTGGAGTATAAATGCTTTACAATGGTGTGTAAGTTTCTGCTTTATAACAAAGTGGATCAGCTATACATACACATATATCTCCATATATCCTCCCTCTTGCGTCTCCCTCCCACCCTCCCTAGCCCACCCCTTTATGTGGTCACAAAGCACCGAGCTAATCTCCCTGTGCTATGTGGCTGCTTCCCACCAGCTATCTATTTTACATTTGGCAGTGTATGTATGTCCATGCCACTCTCTCACTTCGTCCCAGCTTACCATTCCCCCTCCTCGTGTCCTCAAGTCCATTCTCTACATCTGCATCTTTATTCCTGTCCTGCCCCTAGGTTCTTCAGAACCTTACTATTTTTTTTTGAGATTCCATATATATGGGTAGTACAGTCATTTTCACAATATTGATTCTTCCCATCCAGGAGCATGGTATATCTCTCCATCTGTTTATGTTATCTTTGATTTCTTTCATTAGTGTTTTATAGTTTTCTGAGTAGAGGTCTTTTGCCTCCTTAGGTAGGTTTGTTCCTAGGTATTTTATTCTTTTTGTTGTGATGGTAAATGGGATTGTTTACTTAATTTCTCTTTCTGATCTTTCATTGTTAGTGTATAGGAAAGCAAGGGATTTCTGTGCATTAATCTTGTATCCTGCAAACTTACCAAATTCATTGATTACTTCTAGTAGTTTTCTGGTGGCATCTTTAGGATTTTCTCTGTACAGTATCATGTCATCGGCAAACAGTGACAGCTTTACTTCTTCTTTTCCAGTTTGTATTCCTTTTATTTCTTTTTCTTCTCTGATTGCTATGGCTAGGACTGACAATACTATGTTGAATAATAGTGGCAAGAGTGGACATCCTTTTCTTGTTCCTGATCTTAGAGGAAATGCTTTCAGTTTTTCACCATTGAGAATGATGTTTCCTGTGGGTTTGTCATATATGGCTTTTACTATGTTGAGGTTTATTCTCTCTAAGCCCACTTTCTGGAGACTTTTTATCATAAATAGGTGTTGAATTTTGTCAAAAGCTTATTCTGCATCTATTAAGATGATCATATGGTTTTTCTTCTTCAATTTGTTAACATGGTGTATCACATTGATTGATTGGTGTATATTGAAGAATCATTGCATCCCTGGGATAAATCCCACTTGATCATGTTGTATGATCCTTTTAACGTGTTGTTGGATTCTGTTTGGTAGAGTTTTGTTGAGGATTTTTGCATCTATATTCATCAGTGATATTGGTCTGTAATTTTCTTTTTTTGTAGTATCTTTGTCTGTTTTTGGTATCAGGGTGATGGTGGCCTCGTAGAACAAGTTTGAGAATATTCCTCCCTCTGCAATTTTTTGGAAGAGTTTGAGAAGGATAGGTGTTAACTCTTCTCTAAATGTTTGATAGAATTCGCCTGTGAAGTCATCTGGTCCTGGACGTTTGTTTGTTGGAAGATTTTTAATTACAGTTTCAATTTCATTACCTGTGATTGGTCTGTTTATATTTTCTAATTCTTCCTGGTTCAATCTTGTACTTTTCCAAGAATTTGTCCATTTCTTCCAGGTTGTCCATTTATTGGCATACCATTGCTTGTAGTAGTCTCCTATGATTTTTTTGTATTTCTGTGGTGTCCACTGTAACTTCTTGTTTTTCATTTCTAATTTTATTGATTTGAGTCCTCTCTCTTTTTTTCTTGATGAGTCTGGCTAAAGGATTTTCAATTTTGTTTATCTTCTCAAAGAACCAACATTTAGTTTTATTGATCTTTGCTATTGTTTTCTTCATTTCTATTTCATTTATCTCTGCCCTCATCTTTATGATTTCTTTCCTTCTGTTAACTTTAGGTTTTCTTTTGTTCTTCTTTTTCTAGTTGCTTTAGGTGTAAGTTTGGATTGCTTATTTGAGATTTTTCTTGTTTCTTGAGGTGAGCTTGAATTGCTATGAACTTCCTTCTTAGAACTGCCTTTGCTGCATCCCATAGGTTTTGGATCATTGTGTTTTCGTTGTCATTTGTTTCTAGTAAATTTTTCATTTCTTCTTTGATTTCTTTAGTAATCTCTTGGTTATTTAGCAGTGCACTAGTTAGCATCCAAGTGTTTGTATTTTTTACAGTCTTTTTCCTGTAACTGATATCTAGTCTCATAGCATTGTGGTTGGAAAAGATGCCTGATACAATTTCAATTTTCTTAAATTTACCAAGGCTTGATTTTTGACCCAAGATGTGATCTATTCTGGAGAATGTTCTGTGTTCACTTGAGAAGAAAGTGTATTCTTCCACTTTTGGGTGGAATGTCCTAAAAATATCAATTAAATCTATCTGGTCTATTGTGTCACTTAAAGCTTGTGTTTCCTTATTTATTTTCTGTCTGGATGATCTGTCTATTGGTATAAGTGGGGTGTTAAAGTCCCCCACTATTATTGTGTTACTGTCGATTTCTCCTTTTATGGCTGTTCGCATTTCATGTATTGAGGTGCTCCTATGTTGGGTGCATAAATATTTACAATTGTTATATCTTCTTCTTGGATTGATCCCTTGATCATTATGTAGTGTCCTTCCTTATCTCTTGTAACAGTCTTTATTTTAAAGTCTATTTTATCTGATATGAGTATTGCTACTCCAGCTTTCTTGTGATTTCTATTTGCATGGAATATCTTTTTCCATCCCCTCACTTTTAGTCTGTATGTGTCCCTAGGCCTGAAGTGGGTCTCTTGTAGACAGTGTATATAAGGGTCTTGTTTCTGTATCCATTCAGCCAGTCTGTGTCTTTTGGTTGTAGCGTTTAATCCATTTACATTCAAGGTGATTATCGATATGTATGTTCTTATTGCCATTTTCTTAATTGATTTGGGTTTGTTTTTGTAGGTGTTTTTCTTCTCTTGTGTTTCCTGCTTAGAGAAGTTCCTTTAGCATTTGTTGTAAAGCTGGTTTGGTGGTGCTGAATTCTCTTAGCTTTTGGTTGTCTGTAAACCTTTTGATTTCTCCTTCAAATCTGAATGACATCCTTGCTGGGTAGAGTAATCTTGGTTGTAGGTTTTCCCCTTTCCTCACTTTAAATATGTCCTGCCACTCCCTTCTGGCTTGCAGAGTTTCTGCTGAAAGTTCAGCTTTTAACCTTATGGGGATTCCCTTGTATGTTATTTGTTGCTTTTCCCTTGCTGCTTTTAATATTTTTCCTTTTTATTTAATTTTTGATAGTTTGATTAATATGTGTCTCGGTGTGTTTCTCTTTGGGTTTACCCTGTATGGGACTCTCTGCGCTTCCTGGACTTGATTGACTATTTCCCTTCCCAAGTCAGGGAAATTTTCGACTATAATCTCTTCAAATATTTTCCCAGACCCTTTCTTTTTCTCTTCTTCATCTGGGACCCCTATAATTTGAATGTTGGTGCATTTAATGTTGTCCCAGCGGTCTCTGAGACTGTCCTCAATTCTTCTCTTTTTTTTTTTTTTTTTTTGCAGTACACGGGCCTCTCACTGTTGTGGCCTCTTCCGTTGCAGAGCACAGGCTCCAGACGTACAGGCTCAGCGGCCATGGCTCACGGGCCCAACCGCTCCGCGGCATGTGGGATCCTCCCGGACCGGGACACAAACCCGTGTCCCCTGCATCAGCAGGCGGACTCTCAACCACTGCACCACCAGGGAAGCCCCCATTCTTTTTTTTCTTTATTCTGCTCCCTGGCAGTTATTTCCACCATTTTATCTTCCAGCTCACTTATCCGTTCTTCTGCCTCAGTTATTCTGCTATTGATTCCTTCTAGAGTATTTTTAATTTCAGTTATTGTGTGTTCATCACTGTTTGTTTGCTCTTTCATTCTTCTAGATCCTTGTTAAACATTTCTTATATTTTCTCCATTCTGCTTCCAAGATTTTCGATCAACTTTACTATCATTACTCTGAATTCTTTTTCAGGTATGTTGCCTATTTCGTCTTCATTTATTTGGTCTTGTAGGTTTTTACCTTGCTCCTTCAACTGTAACATCTTTTTTTGTCTTTTCTTTTTTTTTTTGGATGGGTGGAGCTGTATTCCTGTCTTACTGGTTGTTTGGCCTGAGGAGTCCAGCACTGGAGTTTGCAGGCAGTTAGGTAGAGCCAGGTCTTGGTGCTGAGATGAGGACCGCCGGGAGGCCTCACTCCGATTAATATTCCCTGGAGTCTGAGGTTCTCTGTTAGTCCAGCGGTTTGGACTTGGCACTCCCACCACAGGAGCTCGGGTCTGACCTCCGGCCTGGGAACCTGCCAGATCCCACAAGCCAAATGGCATGACAAAAAAAAACAAAAAGAAAAGGAAAAAAGGAGCAGTATTGGTCGCTGGGGCTTCCTCCCATCCCTTTAGGTGTCCGTGGTCCCCCACCAGTGAATGGTAGGTGCCCTAGTTCTGCAGAGACATGAATTCCACACCCTCCTAGTCTGCCACCTTAAAACAACACACTTATTGACAGAGAAAGACAAATCCTGTATGTTATCACTTATATGTGGAATCTAAAAAATAAAAGACTAGTGAATAGAACAAAAAAGAAACAGACTCACAGACATAGAAAACAAACTAGTGGTTACCAGTGGGGAGAGGAAAGAGGGGAGGGGCAAGATTGAGGTAGGGGATTAAGAGTTACAAACTACTATATATAAAATAAATAAGCTACAAGGATGTATTATACAGCACAGGGAATATAGCCAATATTTTATAATAACTATAAATGGAGTATGATCTTTAAAAATTGTGAATCACTATATTGTACCCCTAAAACCTATATAACATTATAAATCAACTATACCTCAATAAAAAAAATAAACAAAAAACCCCCACACTTATTATTTCATAATTCTGGAGGTCAGAAGTCTGAAATGGGCCTCTCTGGGCTAAAATCAAGGTGTTGGCAGGGCTGTGCTCCTTCTGGAGGCTCTGGGAAACAATCTGTTCCTTTGCCCTTTCCAGTTTCCAGAGGTCACATGAATTTCTTAGCTCATGGCGCCTTCCTCCCTCTTCAAAGCCAGCAGTGTAGCATGTTCTAATATTTCTCTGACCCTGATATTCCTGCCTCCCTTTTTTAGGGACCTCTGTGGTTACATTGGGCCCATCTGGATAATTCAGGATACCCTCTCCATTTCAAAATCCTTCATTTTACATTCACATTTGCAAAGTCCCTTTTGCCGTGTAAGATAACATATGCCCAGGTCCCAGGGGTTAGGACGTGGAGATCTTTGAAGGGGTCGTTATTCTGCCCACCACAAATTTATGTAACTACAAAATTAAAAACTTGGACCACGTACCAAAAAAGTTACCCAGAATTCCTCCATTATCCTGACACAATCCCTAATAATATATTTATGTAACTCTTTCCAATATATTATTCTATCTGGTCTTTCACAGAGTTATAATTATACCATGTTGTGTTTGACTTTTTCACTTGATATATACCACAAGCCTTTTCCTGGGCTGCTGTGTGGTCTTTGTGACACCCATTAACAATGGCTACATAACATTCTACCAAATGGACATGCTGCTGTTTACTTAACCAACCCCCTATTGTTAGACCCTTTGTTTGACATTTAGAATGTTTCCGTCTTTTCACTCTTATACACAATGAGGCAATGAAGAAACATATGCATACAGCTCTTTCTAAATATGTGAATTATTTCTTTAGGATAGATTCTCAAAGACGGAATTACCAAGCTTAAGGAAATACACACTTTTACGCCAACAGCCAAATTGAAACCAAGTCTCTGTAAAACTGAGTTCCTCTCCTGAGTTTATGATTAATATGTCTATCCAAAACTTTATTTCCTTTCTTGTGCTGAACCTGTTCCTCTCAAGATTGAGGAGTATCAGAGAAAAGGGGGGACTGAAACTGAGTAAGACCCTGCACAGCCCTCCTGGGTACAAAAGCCCGTCCGTGTCCCCTGATTTTTGTTTGTAGGAAAAAAAAGAAAAAGAAAAGGCTTTAATCTCCTAGGCCTTCCCCAAATTCCAAAGAGCAGGTTCAAGCAGCTAATAGGACAGTAGAGTCACAGGCCTCCTAGCTCCTCTTGAAAGGATATAGATAACAATCTGACACATATCCCTTACTTCTTTTACAGAAACTAAGATCTCCACCTAGGTGGAGGATGGTGACTACAACCTGATCAGAAGCACGCAGACCCCAGACTGGTTGGAACCAGAAGGTTGAGATTCCCAAGATATCACCTCATCCCCAACCAATCAGAAAAAAGTCACACTCTGCAGCCCTCACCCCAAATTTTGCATTTAAAAACTCTTACCCCAGGGGACTTCCCTGGTGGTCCAGTGGTTAAGACTTTGCCTTCCAATGCAGGGAGTGCGTGTCCAACCTCTGATCAGGGAGCTAAGATCCCATATGCCTCGCAGCAAATGAACCAAAACATAAAACAGAAGCAGTATTGTAGCAAATTCAATAAAATTTTTTAAAATGGTCCAGATCGGGCTTCCCTGGTGGCGCAGTGGTTGAGAGTCCGCCTGCCGATGCAGGGGACACGGGTTTGTGCCCTGGTCCGGGAGGATCCCACATGCCGCGGAGCAGCTGGGCCCGTGAGCCATGGCTGCTGAGCCTGCGCGTCCGGAGCCTGTGCTCCGCAACAGGAGAGGCCACAACAGTGAGAGGCCCGCGTACAGCAAAAAAAAAAAATGGTCCACATAAAAAAAATCAAAACAAACAAAAAAACTCTTTCCCCAAAACCATCGAGGAGTTTGGGTCTTTTGAGCATGAGCTGCCTGTTCTCCTTGCTTGATGCCCTGCAATAAACCTTTCTGTGTTCCAAACTCCAACATTATGGATTGTTTGGCCTCACTGTGCATCAGGTACATGAACCTGGGTTTGACAACAAAATTACATTCCCAAAGGTTATAGTGATTTCACTGCCACCAGCAGTGAAGGTGAATGCTTGTTCCACAGCATCCCATCAATTGCTATTGCTCCAGGGGCCTGAATTCCAAGCCGCTGACACATGTCATTTGACTCGATCCTTTATATCCTTTTGCCCTCTGGGGAAATTTGCTCCAAGTCACCAGGTTTGAGATAAACCTGAAGTGTCATGATTTCTCAGGTATGTTTTCATCAGTTATAACCAAATCAGCCTGTCAACTAATTCACCCCTTGTGTCTGAAGACACATGAAGTTAGAAACCAGCTTCTCAGTAACGAATTTTTTTAAAAGTTTTGATAGGAGAGACAGCATCAATCCCTAACACAACAGCTGTGGAGCACATCTGGAACACGTCAACATCTCTTCCTTGTCTCTTATAGCTGTGCCTGGCTGAACCCACCCGGGAGAGCCTCAGGCTGCCTACCCTCCTGAACCCTGCAGGACAAAGGGGCCTGACCTCCCAGACCCTGCCAAGCATGCAGTCTCAGGCGGCTGCGACAATACAGAGAGGGAAAGCCAAGTTGGCACCTGGGCTTGTGGCTGCCTCTGGTCCCAAGTTAAAGCTTTTTCTGAAAATGATATTAACATGGCAATGATACTAACAACAGTAATCAGTATCTCCTCAGTAATTGCTAAAGTCCAGGCAGTGTGCTGAGTACAGTGTATGGATCATCTCATTTCTCCTTACAAGAACCCTAAAAGGTTTCTGCTATTACAGCCATTTTATTTTATTTGGTCAAGCCGCGCAGCTTGCAGGATCTTAGTTCCCTGACCAGGGATCGAACATGCTCCCTCGGCAGTGAAAGCTCGGACTCCTAACCGCTGGACCACCAGGGAATTCCCTACAACCTCAATTGAGGCTCAGAGAAGTTAAGGAGCTTGTCCCAGGCCACACAGCTAAAAAGTGACAAAGCGAGGGTGTGAGGCCAGATTTTATCAGACTCCAGAGGAAGATTCTTAACCACCCTATTAGGTGGTGTTACGTCCTAAAAATATCCACAATACATTGTCTTAATGTGTTACTCATCAAAACCCAGAGTCTTAGGGAAAAGCCATCTGGTGCCTTTCTGTAATCAAAGAAAAGAAGCAGGGAGAGCCCCTGAACAATAGCAGGGCCTTGGGAGACAATCACAGAGATAATGAGGAGGTATTTGTACCTTGCTCACACATTCGTTTGCTGTCTGACTTTTCTCAACTGGAAAATAACAAGAAGAAATGGATGTGTACTTGGGTTCGGGGTCCTGGTTTGTCTCCCAGAGCAGAGGACCAGTGCCTGAAATTCCGGAATCTGTCATGTTTTGGCATTCCTCCAGCATTTCCCTAGCTCAAGGTCTGGGCTGGGGGCACTGTGCCAGACAGAAGCTCAGAGGGAAGGCCTTGCCTGATGATTCTGAGTCCAGGTCTCTGAGCCCAGGCACAGATAATCCAGCACAGTTCTGGGATGGGCAGAGGCAGATGTTAACCTCTTCCGCCTCCAGAGCCCTCAGGCCAGGCTTCAGATTCCGAAGTCAATCTCAAACAGCCATGTGAAGTTGTGACTTCCACTCTCTGACCCTTTCTAATCCCATCCTCCCTCCTTGCAGCTGCTGTCTCTATTCATTCTTCTGCAGCACCTGCTCTGCCCTTCAGCCATACAGAATGCTCTTGTTGTTGTTGGCAGTATTAGTAGCAGTGGCAGCAGTAGCAGTAACGGCAGTGGTAGTAGTAATAGAAGTGATGGTGGATAGAATAAGAATAACTACTGCTACTATTTATTGAGCCCTTGCTATGTTCCAGGCATTCTGCTGAGCTCCCACATTATTTTATTTCATCTTCACAATCACCTTGGGCAAGGTGGGTATTAATACTCCCATTTTATGGGTAAGGAAATGAGCCTCTGAGATATTGTGAAATGTAGCAGAGCTGGACTTTGAATCCAGGTCTGTTTGTCTCCAAGGTCCATGCTCTTAACTGCCTCGTTCACTCCCTCCTTATGGGATATGTTTTTTCTCCTGACTACCAGGCTGTGTGCTAGTTGTCTTTGGACTTGGTCCTAAGTCCTCAGTCCTTAGGACTTGGTCCTAAGTCCAAAGTAGTTTCCTACTTTGATAACTAATTACGACAAGTTGGTGGCTTAAAACAGCAATTTATTATCTTAAAGTTCTATAGGTCAGGAGCCTGAAACGGGTCTTATGGAGCTAAAATTAAGGGTGCCAGCAGGGCTGCATTCTTTCCGGAGGCTTTGGGGAGAATCCATTTCCTTGCCTTTCCAGCTTCTATAGGCCCCTAGAAGCTGCATTCTTGTTTTTTTTGTTTGTTTGTTTGTTTGCGGTACGCGGGCCTCTCACTGTTGTGGCCTCTCCCGTTGCAGAGCACAGGCTCCGGACGCACAGGCTCAGCGGCCATGGCTCTCGGGCCCAGCCGCTCCGCGGCATGTGGGATCTTCTTGGACCGGGTCACGAACCCGTGTCCCCTGCATCAGCAGGCGAACTCTCAACCACTGCGCCACCAGGAAAGCCCGAGAAGCTGCATCCTTCGGCTCATGGCACCCTCCTCCATGTTCAAAGCACATCACTCTAATCTCTGCTTTTGCTGTCACATCTCCTTTTTCTCTGACCCTTGATTACTTTGTGCTCACCTGGATAATCCAGGATTATTTTCCCATTTCAGGATCCTTAACTTTATATCTATAAGGTGCCTCTTGCCATGTAAGGTAACAAATTCACAGGTTTAGAGATTAGGACATGAACGTCTTTAGGGCACCATTATTCTGTCTACCACACCCACCAAGAGCCAACTTCCTCAACTCAAACCCAGGCAGGAAGAGAACAGCCCATTGAGTGGGTGGCACATGCCTAACCTCCCCTCAGATGCTCCCTTGCCAGCGTCAGGGAACTTGGCTGTGGGCTTGGTCTGCAAAAGGATGTATCCAGAACAGAGGTCAGAATAAAGACGCTAGTCGGTCACCCTCAGAATAATACAGAGTTGGGCAGAGTTAGAGGCAATAGAGAAGGCATTCAGCCCATTTTGCCATTGCAGGCTTCCGCTCCGCAACACTTACGACGGACTCTTGCTAGAATACCTCCTGGAACAGAAACCTCACACCTTTACAAGACAGCCAGTTCCACTGCTGGCAGCTCTAGTTATTAAAACGTCTTCCTTAACTTAAGCTTTCCTCCTCAGAAATGTCCCCATTGGTCCTGGCTCTACTGAGGCTGAACAAGCCCTCTCCCTCTTCTAGAGGTGAGGACTTCAAGTGCAATGAAGACTTTGAAAGGTGCTTCTGCTAAATCAAAGGCACCAGTTGCACCTGTGGCGTCTTTACAATCTCAGTGGCTACTCCAGGTGCCGTCAGAGCCCCATGTGCCCACGGATAATACCAGTCTGGTGCCTGCCACATAATAAAGGGCTCTAAAGGCAGTGCCCTTTACTGGTGTCAAACAGCAGAGCTGGTTCCACCTTGAAAGAGAAGAGCAGAAGCAGCTTTGGAAGCCCAGCCAGGAGCCCTAGGCTCCTCTCTTTAAAGTAGCTGCCGGAATTGAGAGACTGGAAACAAGCGGTAACAATCATATAGGGGGCGGGAGGCTCATCCTCCAGCTTTAGCCCAAACTGAAAGTACAATTTGGGTCTGATTTTTTCTTCCTGCTCAGATTCATGGGCTCCACTGCTGCCTCTGCCTCTCCCCTCGGTCTCTCCTCATCTTCTATCTGTGGAAGCCACTGAGGGCTTCAGTGCCTGTCCTGGCCCTGTGCTGTTTGCCCTCCATACCATTCCTTCTTTTTCCCCTGCTCTGGTCTGTATTATAGGAGGTGACCCCTGGAGGCTGCTTTTCCCAGGCTCCTGCATCAGCTGGCTTCCGGCATATTCAGGCAATGGGAGGCACTGGAGGGAGATGGAAAAAATCAGGCCGCTTCTCCCCAACATGCACACAAACACGTCTGACTGCGTCTCTACTTCTCTCTATGGTTCCAGCTTCTGTGTCCCTGTGTCCTGTGCCCTGGCAAGCTCCTCCCACTGACCTTCTGACCTAGAGGTAGAAATGGCTTCTGCTGTTGCTAATTTCTGAGTTGCATCACATTCCCCAGTGGTTTCTTGGTTCTTCCTTTACTTTTGTAGCCAGTTCTCCTTTTGTTTGTTTCTGTTTTAACTACTCAAAAGTATTTGTTTCCAGACCAGACATAGACAATTAAAGTCCTGTTACCCTTTCAGCTGTCATGTTTCAAGCATCCTATACTGTTCTAGAAGTCCTAAACTCTCTCCCTCATACTACTGATATTCCCATCTAAAAGCCTTGAAAACTGATTTAGAAAATTCCTTTTTGTTTCCTAAAATCTCTGAAAAGGAAGATATAGGTCCGTGAGGCCCACAGTGGGCAAGGGTGGGATCCAGTGTCACTCAATTCAACAAATTTTTCCTCGGTTCCCAACATTCATTCATTCATTCACCAAATAGTCATTAAGCACCCATTATTTTCCAGGAACTGTTGTAGGACCTGGGGATGTTGCAGTGAACAAGACAAAGTCTTTGCCCTTGTGGAATCTGCATTCTAGTGGTGGGGAAACAATGAACAAATAAGCAAATAAATCTATAGTATGCAGATGGTGAGAAGAGCTACAGAGAAAATACAAACCCGGGTAAAGTAGTGGGGGGTGCCTAGGAGGACATTGCCCTTTTATATAGGGGAATAGGAGGGTCCCTGCGGTGGGGTAACATTTGAGCAGAGATCTGGCTGCATTGAGGGGGTGAGGCTGGTGGATATCTGACAGAGGAATATCGCAGGTAGAGGAAAGAGCAAATACAAAAGTAGATCCCAAGATGGAGTGGCCATAACATGTTCAAATAACAGCAAGGAGACAAGGATGGTTGGAGTGGAGTGAACACGGGAGAGAGTGACAGGAAGTGAAGAAAGAGGGAAAGGAGTAGAGAGAAAGAATCACCTGGAGCATTAGAAGTCAAGGTAAGAACTTTGCTTTTATGCCGGTGGGTTTTGAACAAATGAGTGCCCTGATCTGACTTACATTTTTTGAAAAACCACTCTGGCTGCAGCATTGTGACTAGACTAGGGGTGGGCAAGAACTGAAGCAAGGTGACTATTTAGTTAACCAAGAGCCTAGAACAATAACCAAGGGAGAGTTGATGATGGCTTGGCCCAGGGTGGAAGTGGTGGACATGGCCATATAAAGTTAGATTCTGTATATATCTTACAGGTAGAGTCAACAGGACTTGCTGATATACAGTGTAAAAGAAGGGATCACAGATGACTATTTTTTGACATAGGAAACAGAGAATGCAGTTGTCATTTGTTAAGATAGGGAAGAAAGTGGGAGGAAGGAGTTTGGGAGGGAAGATCAGAAGTCTGGTTTTGGACATGAGATACCTGTCAGCCAACCAGGTAGATGTGTCAAGTAGGCGATTGGATATGAGTGAGTCTGGAATTGATGGGAAAAGTCTGAGTTGAAGATGTGAAGTTGAGAGTTGTCAGAGAACAGATGGTATTTAATGTCATCAGACTGGATAGGATCACCTAGCAAGTCAATGCAAACAAGAGGAGGAGAGATCTGAGGACTGAGCCCTATGCAGTCCCTAGTTTAGAGGTCAGGAAAGTGTGGAAGAGCCAGGAGAGGGGGCTGAGAAGGCTGTGTGTGTGTGTGTGTGTGTGTGTGAGAGAGAGAGAGAGAGAGAGAGAGACAGAGACAGAGACAGAGAGACAGAGAGACAGAGACAGAGAGAGAGAAAGAATGAGAGAGAGAGAATAACCGTGACCTTGTGGGCAACTGCAGTCTGTGCCCATGCCTGTCTGAAGATCCTATAACTGTGGGTTTGTGTGGCAGAGGGAAGCCACATGGACTTGGAATCTGCAGGCAGAATTCCAGGCTTGCAGCGTGAGTTCAGTGAACTCCACAAGAAGCAAGAACTCCTCCAAGAAGGCCCCATAACTTGAGTTCAAGAACGTCCTCTTAGACCTGAGTCTAGTAGACTCCCCTGGACATCCTCACGGTCAGAATCAGTACATCTCCTAAGAAGTCCCCGGCCTGAATTTGTGAGTCCCTGAGGAGCCTTTGCAGCCTGAATTTAGTGCATTTTTCCAAAAGTCTCACAGCCTCAGTTCAGTTACTTCACTAGGATGTCCTCAGAGCCTGGGTTCTGAGCATTTCTCAAGGGTTCCTGCAGCCTGAGTTCAAAGCATTCCAGAAGAAGTCCCTTGCAGCCTGGATCCCTCTGTGTCCTACTCCCAGGATGTGGTCGCACATCAGTGGAAGAGGGCTTGGGACTGACCTCAGAGGAAAGCCAGCATTTAAGGGAAGGGCAGAGTGAGGGAGGTAGAGGAGTGGTCAGAGTTGGGAGAACCACAAGAGTGGGATGCCATGGGAGTCACAGTGGAAGCCAGCACAGACACAAGAGAGGGAGCCATTGGATTTGGTCACAGAGACCACTTAGTGGTCTCTTCCCCCGATGGGGGAAGGGGTAGTATCGGAGGAGTGACAGGGCTGCCTCTCTGAGGAAGCAGAGAGAGAATTGTGGGTCCTTTCACAAAGCTTGGCTAGGACAGTGGCCTATTTGTCCTCAAAAGAAAGCAATGACAGGGCACCCAGGAGAGCACAAGCAACCAACCATGTTCCAAAGTCGAGTAGGGAGGACAAGCGAGGAGCCACAAGGGGTCGTTTCTGTAGCTTCCCCTGTCTTGGTTAGATACAGACAAGCCCACCCTACAGCTGCTCTGGGCTGTTTATACCTTCAAGGAACCTCTCTGCCTAAGTAGAAGGCGACACAACAAGCTGGGAAACCCTCAGCTTTTAGAGGTGGCAGCTTTAGGTTTGAAGCTCTACCTGGCCACTTCCTCACTGAGCAACTGGGTAAACGTTAACCTTGCTCAGCCTCAGTTTTCTCACCTATAAAATGGTGTCCTTGCAGGGATTAAATGAAATAATACTGTGAATGTAATTAATACACTGAACTGTACATTTAAAAATGGTTAAAGTCGGGACTATCCTGGTGGTCCAGTGGTAAAGAATCCGCCTTCCGATGCAGGGGACGTGGGTTCGATCCCTGGTCGGGGAACTAAGATCCCACATGCCGTGGGGCAACTAAGCCCGCGTGCCACAACTACTGAGCCCATGCACCCTGGAGCCTGCATGCCACAACTAGAGAAGAGAAAACCCGCACGCCACGACTAGAGAGAAGTGCATGCCACAACCAAGAGCCCACACCACAATGAAAGATCCCGCATGCCTCAACCAAGGTACCACATGCCACAACTAAGATCTGATGCAGCAAAAAAATAAAAACGGTTAAATTGGCAAATTGTGTGTTATATACATTTTACCACAATCTTTAAAGATTAATAATGGAATATACCAAAAACCATGAAATCGTACTTTATTTATTTATTTATTTAACATCTTTATTGGAGTATAATTGTTTTACATTGTTGTGTTAGTTGCTGCTGTATAACAAAGTGAATCAGCTATATGTATACATATATCCTCATATCCCCTCCCGCTTGTGTCTCCCTCCTACCCTCCCTATCCCACCCCTCTAGGTGGTCACAGAGCACAAGCTGATCTCTCTGTGCTATGCAGCTTCTTCCCACTAGCTATCTATTTTACATTTGGTAGTGTATATATGTCCATGCCACTCTCTCACTTCGTCCCAGCTTACCCTTCCCCCTTCCCATGTCCTCAAGTCCATTCTTTACATCTGCATCTTTATTCCTGTCCTGCCCCTAGGTTCTTCATAACCTTTTTGGGTTTTTTTAGATTCCATATATATGTGTTAGCATACGGTATTCATTTTTCTCTTTCTGACTTACTTCACTCTGTATGACAGACTCTAGGTCCATCTACCTCACTACAAATAACTCAGTTTCATTTCTTTTTATGGCTGAGTAATATTCCATTGTATATATCTGCCACATCTTCTTTATCCGTTCATCTGTCGATGGACACTTAGGTTGCTTCCATGTCCCGGCTATTGTAAATAGTGCTGCAATGAACATTGTGGTACATGACTCTTTTTGAATTATGGTTTTCTCACAGTATATGCCCAGTAGTGGGATTGCTGGGTCATATGGAAGTTCTATTTTTAGTTTTTTCAGGAAACTCCATTGTGGTTGTATCAATTTACATTCCCATCAACAGTGCAAGACGGTTCCCTTTTCTCCACACCCTCTCCAGCATTTGTTGTTTGTAGATTTTTTGATGATGGCCATTCTGACCGGTGTGAGGTGATACCTCATTGTAGTTTTGATTTGCATTTCTCTAATGATTAGTGATGTTGAGCATCCTTTCCTGTGTTTGTTGGCAATCTGTATAGCTTCATTGGAGAAATGTCTACTTAGGTCTTCTGCCCACTTTTGGATTGGGTTGTTTGTTTTTTTGATATTGAGCTGCATGAGCTGCTTGTACATTTGTGAGATTAATCCTTTGTCTGTTGCTTTGTTGGCAAATATTTTCTCCCATTCTGAGGGTTGTCTTTTCGTCTTGTTTGTGGTTTCCTTTGCTGGGCAAAAGCTTTTAAGTTTCATTAGGTCCCATTTGTTTATTTTGTTTTAATTTCCATTTCTCTAGGAGGTGGGTCAAAACGGATCTTGCTGTGATTTATATCACAGAGTGTTCTGCCTATGTTTTCCTCTAAGAGTTTTATAGTGTCTGGCCTTACATTTAGGTCTTTAATCCATTTTGACTTTATGTTTATATATGGTGTTAGGGAGTGTTCTAACTTCATTCTCTTACATGTCCAGTTTTCCCAGCACCACTTATTGAAGAGGTTGTCTTTTCTCCAGTGTATATTCTTGCCTCCTTTATCAAAGGTGACCATATGTGCACGGATTTATCTCTGGGTTTTCTATCCTGTTCCACTGATCTATATTTCTGTTTTTGTGCCAGTACCATACTGTCTTGATTACTATAGCTTTGTAGTATAGTCTGAAGTCACGGAGCGTGATTCCTCCAGCTCGTTTTTCTTTCTCAAGAGTGCTTTGGCTGTTCGGGGTCTTTTGTGGTCGCATACAAATTGTGAAAGTTTTTGTTCTAGTTTTGCGAAAAACGCCATTGGTAGTTTGATAGGGATTGCATTCAATCTGTAGATTGCTTTGGGTAATATAGTCATTTTCACAATGTTGATTCTCCAATCCAAAAACATGGTGTATCCCTCCATCTGTTTGTATCATCTTTAATTTCTTTCATCAGTATCTTATAGTTTTCTGCATACAGGTTTTTGTCTCCTTAGGTAGGTCTATTCCTAGATATTTTATTCTTTTTGTTGCAATGGTAAATGGGAGTGTTTCCTTAATTTCTCTTTCAGATTTTTCATCATTAGTGTATAGCAATGCCAGAGATTTCTGTGCATTAATTATGTATCCTGTTACTTTACCAAATTCATTGATTAGCTCTAGTAGTTTTCTGGTAGTATCTTTAGGATTCTCTATGTATAGTATCATGTCATCTGCAAACAGTCACAGTTTTACTTCTTTTCCGATTTGGATTCCTTTTATTTCTTTTTTGTCTCTGATTGCTGCGGCTAAAACTTCTAAAACTACGTTGAATAATAGTGGTGAGAGTGGGCCACCTTGTCTTGTTCCTGATCTTAGTGGAAATGGTTTCAGTTTTTCACCATTGAGAATGATGTTGGCTATGGATTTGTCATATATGGCCTTTATTATGTTGAGGTAACTTCCCTCTATGCCTACTTTCTGGAGAGATTTTATTATAAATGGGTGCTAAATTTTGTCAGAAACTTTTTCTGCATCTATTGAGATTATCATATGGTTTTTATCCTTCAATTTGTTAATATGGTGTAACACATTGATTGATTTGCATATATTAAAGAATTCTTGCATTTTTAGGAGAAACCCCACTTGGTCATGGTGTATGATCCTTTTAATGTGCTATTGGATTCTGTCTGCTAGCATTCTGTTGAGGATTTTTGCATCTATGTTCATCAGTGATATTGGACTGTAGTTTTCTTTTTCTGTAACATCTTTGTCTGGTTTTGTTATCAAGGTGATAGTGGCCTAACAGCAGAGTTTGAGAGTGTTCCTCCCTCTGCTATATTTTGGAAGAGTTTGAGAAGGATAGGTGTTAGCTCCTCTCTAAATGTTTGATAGATTTCACCTGTGAAGCCATTTGGTCCTGGGCTTTTGTTTGTTGGAAGATTTTCAATCACAGTTTCAATTTCAGTGCTTGTGATTGGTCTGTTTATATTTTCTATTTCTTCCTGGTTCAGTCTCAGAAGGTTGTGCTTTTCTCAGAAATTGTCCATTTCTTCCAGGTTGTCCATTTTATTGGCATAGAGTTGCTTGTAGTAATCTCTCACGATCCTTTGTATTTCTGCAGTGTCAGTTGTTACGTCTCCTTTTTCATTTCTAATTCTGTTGATTTGAGTCTTCTTTTTTTCTTGATGAGTCTGGCTAATGGTTTATCAATTTTGTTTATCTTCTCAAAGAACCAGCTTTTAGTTTTATTGATCTTTGCTATCGTTTCCTTCATTTCCTTTTCATTTATTTCTGATCTGATCTTTATGATTTCTTTTCTTCTGCTAACTTTGGGTTTTTTCTGTTCTTCTTTCTCTAATTGCTTTAGGTGTAAGGTTAAGTTGTTTATTTGAGATTTTTCTTGTTTCTTGAGGTAGGATTCTATTGCTATAAACTTACCTCTTAGAACTGCTTTTGCTGCATCCCATAGGTTTTGGGTCATCGTGTTTTCATTGTCATTTGTTTCTAGGTATTTTTTAATTTCCTCTTTGATTTCTTCAGTGATCTCTTGGTTATTTAGTAGTGTATTATTTAGCCTCCATGTGTTTGTATTTTTTACAGTTTTTTTCCTGTAATTGATATCTAGTCTCATATTGTGGTCGGAAAAGACACTTGGTACAGTTTCAATTTTCTTAAATTTACCAAGGCTTGATTTGTGACCCAAGATCTGATCTATCCTGGAGAATGTTCCATGAGCACTTGAGAAGAAAGTGTATTCTATTTTTTTTGGATGGAATGTCCTATAAATATCAATTAAGTCCATCTTGTTTAATGTATCATTTAAAGCTGTGTTTCCTTATTTATTTTCATTTTGATCTGTCCATTGTTAAAATTGGGGTGTTAAAGTCCCCTACTATTATTGTGTTATCATCGATTTCTCCTTTTATGGCTGTTAGCGTATGCCTTATGTATTGAGGTGCTCCTAAGTTGGGTGCATAAATATTTACAATTGTTATATCTTCTTCTTGGATTGATCCCTTGATCATTATGTAGTGTCCTTCTTTATCTCTTGTAATAGCCTTTATTTTAGAATCTGTTTTGTCTGATATGAGGATTCTTACTCCAGCCTTCTTTTGATTTCCATTTGCATGGAATATCTTTTTCCATCCCCTCACTTTTAGTCTGTATGTGTCCCTAGGCCTGAAGTGGGTCTCTTGTAGACAGCATATATACGGGTCTTGTTTTTGTATCCATGCAGCCAGTCTATGTCTTTTGGTTGGAGCATTTAATCCATTTACATTTAAGATAATTATTGATATGTATGTTCCTATTACCATTTTCTTAATTGTTTGGGGTTTGTTATTGTAGGTCTTTTCCTTCTCTTGTGTTTCCTGCCTAGAGAAGTTCTTTTAGCATTTGTTGTAAAGCTGGTTTGGTGGTGCTGAATTCTCTTAGCTTTTGCTTGTCTATAATGGTTTTAATTTCTCCATCAAATCTGAATGAGATCCTTGCTGGGAAGAGTAATCTTGGTTGTAGGTTTTCCCCTTTCCTCACTTTAAATATGTCCTGCCACTCCCTTCTGGCTTGCAGAGTTTCTGCTGAAAGTTCAGCTGTTAACCTTATGGGGATTCCCTTGTATGTTATTTGTTGCTTTTCCCTTGCTGCTTTTAATATTTTTCCTTTTTATTTAATTTTGATAGTTTGATTAATATGTGTCTCGGCGTGTTTCTCCTTGGATTTATCCTGTATGGAACTCTCTGAGCTTCCTGGACTTGAATGACTATTTCCTTTCCCATATTAGGGAAGTTTTCAACTATAATCTCTTCAAATTTTTTCTCAGACCCTTTCTTTTTCTCTTCTTCTTCTGGGACCCCTATAATTTGAATGTTGGTGCGTTTAATGTTGTCCCAGAGGTCTCTGAGACCGTCCTCAATTCTTTCCATTCTTTTTTCTTTATTCTGCTCTGCAGTAGTTATTTCCACTATTTTATCTTCCAGGTCACTTATCCCTTCTGCCTCAGTTGTTCTGCTATTGATTCCTTCCAGAGAATTTTTAATTTCATTTATTGGGTTGTTCACAATTGTTTGCTGTTTAATTCTTCTAGGTCCTTGTTAAACACTTCTTGTATTTTCTCCATTCTATTTCCAAGATTTTGGATCATCTTTACTACCATTACTCTGAATTCTTTTTCAGGTAGACTGCCTATTTCCTCTGCGTTTGTTTGGGCTGCTGAGTTTTTACCTTACTCCTTCATCTGCTGTGTGTTTCTCTGTCTTCTCATTTTGCTTAACTTACTGTGTTTGGGGTCTCCTTTTCACAGGCTGCAAGTTCGTAGTTCCCGTAGTTTTTGGTGTCTGCCCCCAGTGGGTAAGGTTGGTTCAGTGGATTTCTATGCTTCCTGATGGAGGGGACTGGTGCCTGTGTTCTGGTGGATGAGGCTGGATCTTGTCTTTCTGGTGGGCAGAACCACCTCTGGTGGTGTGTTTTGGGGTGTCTGTGAACTTAATATGATTTTAGGCAGCCTCTCTGCTAATGGGTGGGGTTGTGTTCCTATCTTGCTAGTTGTTTGGTATGAGGTGTCCAGCACTGGAGCTGCTGGTCGTTGAGTGAGCTGGGTCTTAGCACTGAGACGGAGATCTTTGGGAGAGCTCTTGCTGATTGATATTACGTGGGGCCAGGAGGTCTCTGGTGGTCCAGTGTCCTGAACTCAGCTCTCCCATCTCAGAGGCTCAGGCCCGACACCTGGCCGGAGCACCAAGACCCTGCCAGCTACACAGCAAGTGCCCAGGGAGCTGGCTTAGACTGCAGTGCACTCTTGGGATGCTGACAAGGATGTAGTCACATACTTGCCACTCAGAGATCCTTTCCTTGCTGTCTTCCTTTGGATAGTAAACAGACCTGTATGGCAATTTCAAAGGTGGATGATGAGACTTTGCAGCTGGGGCAGTCGTAGTTCTGACTGGTGGGAAGATGGTCCTCTGCCAAGGGTTGTTGCTGGGGCAGGAGCTTACTTATTTATTTTAATTTATTTATTAATTTATTTATTATTGGCTGTGTTGGGTCTTTGTTGCTGCACGCGGGCTTTCTCTAGTTGCAGCGAGCAGGGGCTACTCTTCGTTGTGGTGCACGGGCTTCTCATTGTGGTGGCTTCTCTTGTTGCAGAGCACAGGCTCTAGGCATGCAGGCTTCAGTAGTTGTGGCATGCAGGCTCAGTAGTTGTGGCGCACAGGCTCAGCAGCTCTGTGGCATGTGGGATCTGGACCAGGGCTCAAACCCATGTCCCCTGCATTGGCAGGCAGATTCTTAACCACTGTGCCACCAGGGAAGTCCCTGTACACTTTAAATGGCTGTATTGTGTCATATGTGAATTACATCTCAATAAGGTTGTTTAAAAAATTAATGGCATATTGAGTTATTGCCTGTGAAATGTGGTTTAGAAATTGTGCCAACTTGGTGCTAAAGTGAAATTTTACTTGCTGGTGTATATGAACCTCTGTGCACACAGTTTATCATTTAATTTTCACACTAAGCGTTGTAATGAAAGGGGCCGATACCTCCGGGCTGCTTTAGGAAGAGCTTCAAAGAACACCTCTTTGGGACCCTTGGATCCTGGGTCTGGTCCTAGTTTTAGAGGTTGTCAAACTCCGTCTGCAAAGCTCACTTGTGGGAACCAAGCTCTAGAGAATCCAGGCCCTGGCTCCAGACTCTTGAGAGACTGATTAATAAACAGGAAGGCCAATTGATTCGTTGACCAATGGGGACCCACCAAGAATTCTGGGGCAGGGCCCTCCCTCACTGGGGGCCTGGCCAGCAGAGAGGAAGATCACAGGGGGCTCAGTGTTCTGCAGCTCCCTCCTCCTGACAATAACACCCGCCTCCTTCCTTGGCCTGGTTCATTTTATTATGGAGTGAGAGTCAATGGCTCAGCACAGACAGTAAATGAGGAACATTAAAATAATGAATTGGAAACCCTTGATAGTTTTTCTTTTCTCTAATTTGACCTCTGATAAGGCCAAAGTTATGTTTATTTTTGTGAAACATGTATATGCGCATCATTTAAAGAGTTCCATTGTTCTACAAAGTGTGTCAGGAAATACAGCAGTCCCCACCTTTCCTGTTTTTCACTTGCCAGAGGTACCACTTTCAACTCTTTTAGTGGATGCCATTTCTTCTTTGTATCTCCCTCTTCCTGATAGTTTACAGTTTAGAAAACAGATGGAGAAGTCCTAGGTGGAGGACCCAGTTTTGATGCTCGCTCTAACCCAAATGAAAATACTGCACCCTAACCACCTCAGCACAGCGAACTGGTTCATATCGCTTACAGACTGCATAGCACTTTCCTCGACATTATACTGTCTCTTTCTTTAGAAAAAAATTAAAAAGTCCTTTTTTAAAATTGTGGTAAAGTATATATAACATAAAATTTATCACCTTAGCCACTTCTGAGTGTACAGTTAAGTGGCATTAAGGACATTCATGTGTTGTACAACCATCATCGCCATCCTTCTCCAAAACTTTTTCCTCATCCTATACTGAAATTCTGTACCCATTAAACAATAATTCCCAATTCCCCTCCCCCCAGCCTCTGGTAACCACTAGTCTACTTGTTTTCTTTATGAATTTGACTCTTCTAGGTACCTCATATAAGTGGAATCATACAATATTTGTCCTTTTCTGTCTGGCTTATTTCACTTAGCATACTGTTTTCAAGGCTCATCAATGTTATAGCATGTACCAGAATTCCATTCATTTTTTAGGCTGAATAATATTCCATTGTATGTACAAAATTTGCTTAACCATTCATCTGTCGATGGACATTTGAGTTGTTTCTACCTTTGGGATATTGTGAATAATAATGCTATGAACATGGGTGTACAAATGTCTGTTCAAGTCCCTGCTTTCAGTTCTTTGGGGTATATACCTAGAAGTAGAATCGCTGGATCATATGGTAATTCTCTGTTTAATATTCTGAAGAGCCTACCTCTTTGTTCTGATAACAATTCTATGAAAAGAGCAGGTACTGAGACAACTGTCCCCATAAACAAGACAGGACACTTGGTGACTTGCCCAGGTCTCAAAGCTTGTTGGAGGGTAGAACTGGGATTTGAACCTGGGTCCTCTTGCTCTAAGTCTAGGCTTCTCTCCACCATACTGTCTCCCATATGGTATTGGCCTTCCTCAGCCTAAAACACCCAACCAGGAGTCTCATATAAATGCTTGTTTTCCTCCAGAACATGTAGAAGACCCTTCATTTATGCAGGCTGACACTCTCTTTTTGCAATCATCATTAGCATTTGACATTGGTACATGAACGGTCTATTACCGTTCTCAAATTAGAGCTCACCTCACTTCCATTTACACCAACTTTATGATGGGATGTGGACTTCTCATCAGCACATTAGAAAAAAGAGTGTGTCTTTGCAAAGATTCATGTCTATGCTATATTAACCCTCAAGTCCCAGGGGGCCCTCTTTTGATCCAAATTTTGGGCCCCCTCTACTCCGGACCAACTGCTGCAACATAACTCATGGAATTGAAATAACAATTTTCAAGCAGCTGCCATATGCCAGGAACTGCCCTGAGGGCTTTGCACATACTATCTCATGTCCTCTACTTATAGTATCTTGAGAGATGGGAAACATTTCCCTTTTCCAGATAAGGAAACAAAGGCCAGAAGACATCAAGCTATTTGCCTGAGAGAATGCCCAGGATTTGATGGGGGCCAACACTAGTGCCTCTGTTTCCCCACCCACCCACCTCCTTCCCAAGGATGTAGTTTTATACCCTATCTTGCCATTAGATAAAACATCTTAATCTAAAGTTCATGAGATTAGTGGAAACAGAGGGTCTTTTAAATTAATGACTTTTTTTTCTCTTTTCCTGCTTCAAGTTCAAACTTGATTTCTAACTGGTAGAATTTTCTCCTTCTCATTCCCTTAGGCCCTCTTCTACAGGACCAGCCACCCCTGTCTGAATCCTGGTTATTTGTGCCCATTTTTATTCCCCCTGCTTATTCAGGGTAGGAGTGGGGTGCTATTGAACCCCTGCTATTGAACATGTCCTGGCATGTAATAGGTGACCAAGAACTTTAGGATTCTGGGCTAAGATCAAGTGTCCCTTTTTAACTAGTTCTCACTGATCTGTGTTGAAAGAATGAATAGATGCATGGAAAATAATGTTGACACTGGACAATATCCTTCTGTGTCTCCTCTACCAAACCATAATTCTCCTCATTGTTCTCTACTTCAAAAGAGTGGGGGCAGGGAATGGGGACTCTTGGCAGGGAAGGAGCTAAGGAATAAGAGGAGGCCAATAAGATATAATTAGAAGTTCAAGGTCTAAGTTGAAATCCTCGTTCAATCACTTACTCTGTGGCCTTGGGCAAATCACTTAACTTCTCTGAGTTGCACTTTCCTCATTTGTGGAAAAAGAATAGCAATCCCTGCCTCATGGAGTGATCGTGAGGATTAAATGAACCCATGGGTGTGAAAGAGAGAGCACCAGCCAGCATGCAGGAGACACTAGATGAACATTTGAAAAACAAATGGATGAAAGTCCTGGGGGAAAGTATATACCATAGAATCTGTTTAAAGGACTGCAGTTTTTAAAAGTTTCATGCAATGCCTTTTATCTTTTGGGTCTATAAGTGACATTAAGCAATAAATGAGGTATGTCAGTGAACAATTATGACTCACAGTGGAAATGGCAAACCTTTAAAACCTAACAGCCAATTATTGGATCTAGCATCAAAGACACACCAAAGGACTTAAAAAAAATTCCCATCATTTAGGATATGCCAGAGTTGCTGTGTGTGGTATAGAGCTCTTGACTGCTAATTAGATTCTGAACAATCAGAGTGGAAAAATGTTCTTTTCCATAGCAGCAAATGAGATTCTTATATGTTATATCTGGATTAGAGCCAATCAAGACATGACACCCTGATTTTGGTGATCTTGGGCCTTAAAGATTGTAGGCAAATCCCCCAAATCTTCAGTCTCTTAGTTCCTGCACCAAGGGGCTAGAGTCTGTGCAGACCCCTCCGGCCTGTCCTCTAAGGCCTTGGAGCTCCTCCCTTCTGCTGGTGTCTACCCTCCCCTCTTGGAAGGGGCCTCCCGTTCTCCCACACCGCACCCCTTGGGCCAGGGCCTGAGGTCCGCCAGGGCCTTCATCTTCCCAGCCTGAGGTGCTGTCCAGATGCTGAGAGTTGGGAGCCTCTGCTGCCTCCCAAAATACCATGGGAGCTGTCCAGCCTGCGAGCCGGACAGCATCTCAGAGCTCAGGCAACACCTGAAGAGCACAGGAGATTCTGAGCCAAGCTAGGGTAGCCAGGAGGGCACCCTTGGAGGCCACACCCAGGTACAAAGGAGGAAATTGAGGCTCAGAGGGGACAAGGGTTGGCTCAGGGACATGTAGCCCAGCGGCAAAGACAGAAGCAGGTCTTTTGCCCCTGAGTCCAGTGCTCCCTCCACGTTGCTGCACTGTGGGCTCTCACCCCACCCCCACTCTCCCATATTATAGGTTCACACACCAGTGTCTGTTGGACACGCACCTACCGTTAGCAATGAGGCTCATTGATACAGCCCTTTATAAGGTGTGTTTATCATTACCTCATTTAATTTTTACTGCCACACTGTAATTCGCTATAGTGTTGCCATCATCACCCCCATTTTCCAGATACAGAAACCGAGGCACAGAGACATGCCAAACAGACTGGAGTCGGTAGCGAGAGGAGTGGGTCAGGAAAGGCTGCCCAAGAGAGGAGACAGCTGAGCTGAACTGGGAGAAGGCTTTCGCTAGGAGGGTGAGGCAAGGGGAAGGACCCCGTAGGTAGAGGGACCAGCAGGCACAAAGGCCTAGCCTTTTTCATGGCGGGGTGTTGGGGAGGCAGACAGAGACAGAAACAGAGACTAACACGGCAGGATCATGAGGTTGACGTCGCAGCTGTGGGCAAGGCGGGGGCCAGGGACTGCCTTACAGCCATCCCCAAAGCCTCCCTCTGAGGGAAGATACCCAGTAGTCCCGGGGCAGCAGATGGTGTGGACCTCAGCGCAGCGTTCTTGGTAGCAGAGCTTGCCTGGGAGTCTCCCCTGAGGACGTTCCTGAGGCGTTGTGGCTCATGGCTCCAACTCTGATGTGAGTTCCCCTAAGTAAGAATGCCATCTGTACTTCGGGGTCTCCCTCCTCCCCACCCCAGGGCCTAATCAGGGCTGTAGCCCCATGTCAGCTATGATAAAGGCTCAAGGGCCTGGCTGCTCAAACACAAGCCCTCAGGCCCCGGCCTTGGGGCACACACACCTGTCTTCTTGTGTGTATGGCTGGGGGGAGGTGGAGGAAGCATGGTTGATGCAGGGAGAGAGGTCTTGTTGCTGTGCTGAACTTGCCTCTGGGTGGGGTAAGACAAGGGAATGGAGGGAGTTGATCTCCATTGAACATTTACTGGGCACCTGATTCCATCCCAAACACTTATTTTATTTTATTTTTTATTAAGTTTTTTTATTTTGGGGGGCGCTGCGTTGGGTCTCCGTTGCTGCGCGGGCTTTCTCTAGTTGCGGTGAGCGGGGGCTACTCTTCATTGCGGTGCGCGGGCTTCTCACTGCAGTGGCTTCTATCGTTGCGGAGCACAGGCTCTAGGCGCGCGGGCTTCACTAGTTGTGACATGCGTGCTCAGTTGTTGTGGCTCGCAGGCTCTAGAGTGCAGGCTCAGTAGTTGTGGCGCGTGGGCTTAGTTGCTCCACGGCATGTGGGATCTTCCCGGACCAGGGCTTGAACCTGTGTCCCCTGCATTGGCAGGCGGATTCTTAACTACTGCGCCACCAGGGAAGTCCCCCAAACACTTTAAATATGCTGCTTTATTTAAATCTCTCAGCAATGTTTCTTTTGCAGTTGAGGAATCCGAGGCTCTGAGAGGTAAGGCAACTGCTCAAGGTGTTTGCTCTGAGGCCATGCTTCCCACAAGCCACTCCCTGTGGGGATACCAAGGCAGACCTGGAAATCAGGGGACTCCTCTGAAGGGGGGCTTTGACTCGAGGACCCCCATCAGCCTTGCTGACCTTCTTTAGACCTGCACTGCAGTCTCAACTCTCCCACCAGGCCTGCCTTCCTTCCCTCAGGGGTCAGATCCGCCTTGAGGTCTGATGGATCCCCCAGCCTCCCTAGCTGCTCCCCATTTTGCACACAGCCTTTTGCTTAATAAACCTCTACACATATAAACAAGCCTCAAAGGATCTGGGATGACATAGCCACACAGCCCCACAGCTGGTGAGCTGGTGAGTGGCTGGATGGATTTAGGTCAACTCATACTCATTCCTCTGCCACCTGCTATGACACACTTAAGTGTCCGGGATGAATCTGGAGCCAGCTGCCTGGTGTTCTTTAAATATATATGTGACAGGGCTCCTTAGCCCTGCTCCCTTTGCAGCTCACTTCCTTCCAGAGTGGATGCCTCTGCGATTGCAGGGAACTCTGAGAGCCTGCCTGCTGCTTCTCAGTTTTCCCAGGGACTCCAGTGGGGAAGAAAGCCTGTGTGAGTTTATTTCCTCCTCAGAATGAATCTTCCAGCCTGTTTTACACCTGCCTCTCAGTTTCAGTTTTTATTTTGCCCAAGGTCTAAACATTTCCCTCTACAATTACAATGTTCAAAGGCTCTTTACTTTCCACAGTCATTGTAACCTGCAAATAAATGAAATATAAAGTAATTCTACAGATGGAGTAATCACCACTACGTACGAAAAAGAGCAAGTCTCCTGAGAAGCTGTATAAACGGACTCTATAAATTGAGCTAAGTCTTATATTCAAGGGGTGGAGGGGCTCCTTATCCACAGGGATCCTGAACCTGTGGCTTATTCTCCCTTTTTACCCAGTCCCAGTCTATTCGGAGTGGGTGCCAAGAAAATATTTTTAGTGTGAAAAAAATGATTATCCTTAATGGAGTCGTTTTATAACTTCAGATTTTCTCCTGATTGGTTTCTGGAAAGTAGACTATATTATTAGCCATTAGAGTAATAAAAAGATAGTAGGTCATTCTTCCTGCTTCCAGAAATCTGGTAAAAGGCCGTTGAGCCCATTCCTCAAATCTAATCAATTCTAGATAGCCCTGGCTGCTGTCTCAAGGCTCCAGGTCGAGGAGAGAAACATGATCATTTTTAAAGATGTCTGTGTTAGGAGGTGGGAGGACGTCTGGACTAGACATAGACTGTACTTGGACATCCTGAGCCCAAACTTTATGCGCTTATGCTCCTTTTTTTGTTTGTTTGTTGTTTGTTTTGTTTGGTTGTGGTAGCAGGCCTCTCACTGCTGCGGCCTCTCCCGTTGCGGAGCACAGGCTCCAGACGCGCAGGCTCAGGGGCCACGGCTCATGGGCCCAGCCGCTCCGCGGCATGTGGAATCCTCCCGGACCAGGGCTTGAACCTGCATCTCCTGCATTTGCAGGCAGACTCCCAACCACTGTGCCACCAGGGAAGCCCGGGCTTATGCTCTTATCTACTGAAAATATCACAGACACTTTTTTGCAGGGCTGCCTATTCTGACATTAGCCAGATGACATCAGCCTTTGATCACCCAGACAAATTATTATAGATGCCAAGGAGTCCAGCTGTGGCCCAGAAGAAACAGAGGTCATGGGGGAGTTGGCTTTATGAGAATGCTGACAAACCGGAAAGGACAGGGCACCAGGCCCACATAACAAATGCCCAGAATCATATCCCAGGGTTCCCAAGCACGTACTCCCTAGGACCAGCCATGCTTCCCCCGTCCCTGTCTTTCTTTTCTATCTCAGTCCTATCTGTTCTTTAAAGCCCACCTCCTCCATGAAGCCTTCGGTGACTAACCCATTCCATGATGATCTCTAGGCTCACCTCTAGAATCTCAAAGTACTTAGAGCATGTTCTGTGCAACATAGTACTTATTCTATTAAGCCCTGCCTGTTATAGCTACATTCGTGTAACATTTGCCTCTACAACTCAATTGCAAGTTCTTAGAAATAGCTAGAACTTTTGTGTTCTCCTCAGTTCCAGGCACACAGTAAATAAATACTTGTTGGCTTGGGTATGCAATAAGCACTCAGTAAATGACTGTCGATTTGGCATACAACAGGTGCTCCATAAATGCCTATTAGTTTGGTTTACAGAAGATGCCAATAAATGCATTACTAGTTTGGTATACAATAGGAGTTTAACAGTGGTTGGCTTGCTCTAATAGGATTTTGTGGGTCTCCTCTTTGTTGAGGACTAGTTAAGCTGACTGGGGCACCAGCCAGGCAGTGGGAAGCTGGGTTGAGTTTTGAAATTCAGCTATGACAAGAGAACTCCTCAAGGTAGGCCAAAGCAAGGAAGAAGCCAAGCCAGGTGAGACTTAGAGTCAAAGACTGAAGAGCCCAGATAAAAAGGTCAGGTCCCAAGAGGCACCTTCCAATAATTCCCAACAACACCTCCTCAAGGAAGCCTTCCGTGACCTCACCATCCAAAACAGCCATCCCCTGCCCTATCCATCTCTGGTGCACTATCCTATTTTATTTACTTCTTAGCATTCGCACCACTTGGCATTATCAATGTCACTAGCATCTCCCTCCACACCTGGTACCCATCCCACCTCCCCACTAGAAAGTAAACCCTAGAGAGATTTCCTTGTTTATCGAAAGGAAACAATGTTGCCTTGTTCACCAACATAACCCCATGGCTAGAAGAATACCAACACCTAGTAGGTGCTTAATAAATATATTCTGAATGAATGGCTAAATGAACTGAGAGAAGCCAAAAGAAAGGAAGTCAATAGGAAGTGGATTCAGACAGATCTGGGTGGGAACTCTCAAAGGAAGATCTGGCCTTTGGCTATAATTGCCCATGAATTTGTGTTGGTACTTGCCACCTTCCTGTGGGGCACTGTAGGAGCCAGAAATGGTAGTGGCCGCTTATCTTAAAAGAACAGAGAGGATAAACATAGAGAAAGTCAGCCTTTTCCTCTAACATTTCTTCTATCCTCTAACAATAAGATTATAAAATGGCTCCCTTGTCTTATTCCTGAAGAGCCCCTTAGGATTTCCTCTAGTGGATAATGTGAATACACCTCACAAAGCACATCATTCTTGTTTTATTATATAAGTAGTAAGTAACACATCTGGGTTATTATTCAGCATATATTCACTCCCCTACCACTTCTACTGTGGTGGTGTATACTTTCCTGCTCCACTGATGTTGGGCTTGGCCACATGACTTGCTTTAGCCAATATGTTGTTGAAATTATGTAAGCAGAGGCTTTATATATGTTTATGTGGTTTGGCTTGTGTCTTAGGCTCTGGTGATCCGGACGGAGACGCAAGTCCTGGATAACTGCTGTCCCCTGAGCCAGAGTCCCAAAGTAAGGACAGGTGGAGCAGCCCTGAGCCCAGCCTGCAGTGAGAAGCAGGCCCAGGTGACCTGCAGCCTGAGACAGATCAGCCCTGCCAAGCCCAACCTCCATCAATCAACTTGCAGTTGACCCGCAGACCTGTGAGCACGAGAATGAATCCTTGTGATATAAGCCACTGAGTTTGGGGGCTGGTCTGTTATGCAGCATTATTGTGGCAATAGCTGATAAATATATAACACATGCCCGCTCTAGAAAAAGACTTAGAAAATATACATAAGGGAAAAACATAAGACGTCCATGATCCCATCACTCAGAACAAACACTAATAGCATTGCGGTATATGGCTCTTAGCTATTTTTCTGTATTTCACAGTAATGGGGGCCTATTGTACACATCTTTTTGTAACCTGCTTTTTCATACCGATAGGTCATGAGCATCTTTATAAGGCCATAAGTGCTGCAGTGTTGCCCCATCACTCCTTCCAAACAACCCTCTAAGGCAAGCTCAGAGAGGCAACCTGATTTGCCCAAAGTCACACCTCTGGGAATCAGCAGAGCCCTGTGTGACTCCAAGTTCAGTGCTCTTTCCACCAGGCAGGTTCTCTCTTGGGGCCTCGTTAGCATTTTTGGCACCTGGCAGGGTCGGCTCCTTCCCCAACAAGAACAAAAGGAAACCTTTATCTTATCTGGAAGGAGAACATGAGTGTTCGGTTCCCCTGATTCACATGATCCTAAGGGCTGCCACAGAGCCCTGCTGCCAACCTCCCATTGCACTAATCCTGGGGGGTTGTCGTTTCCGCTTTGGGGTGAAGGGAGACCAGGGCAGGTGGTCGGGAAGTAATTTCTGATGGAGCCCTCAGCAGGCCATCAGGTTTCCAATTTCTCCTGGGGGAGAAACAAAGCTCTCGGATGTTCTTGTCAGCAGGAATGGAGCAAAGGGTAGCTCAATTCCTGTAGAAGAGCCAGCCTGGAAGCTGCTGGCACAAACCTAGGAAACTCAGGGAGACAGGCTGCGTTCCAGACTCGGGGCAGCTTCAGCAAGAAAACTCCATAGAGGGCAGAGAAAGGAACGCAGAATGACCAGATCAGAAGCCACAGTCACTCAACGAAGGAAGAGCCAGGATTTGGAGATGGAAGGCCTACCTCCTACTCCTTGTATGGCCTCAATTTTCTCATCTGTCAAATGGCCCTGGAACTATATGCCTACTGACCTCTTTCTCCTGCCCCCAACGAAGCAGGGCTGTGAGTGAAGTAACAAATGGGAAAGGGCTGTGGAACTGCAGATGGGAGTTAGTGCCCAGAATCCTAAGGGGCAGTGTCCTCCAGCCAAGCAGAGGTGACAGGGCACGCAGGTCTTCACACTGCAAAGGGTGGCAGGGAGAGAAGGAGCCTGGATTTTTGGAGCTTCAGGTAGAGAAAGGTAGACCCTACAGAGTCCCTGAAAGTTTGCAGAAAGTAGGCCCCAGTCACAGCTTCTCCTGACTATTGGTATTTTCCTTCTTCAGTTGATTTTCTGGCCCCAGCTGGCCAAAGAGAAAGAAAGAAGGAAAGGAAACGAAAAGAAAAAGGAATAAAAACAGCCCTCACTGGGTGGACTGGGGCCACTGCAGGGGGGTGGGGTGGGAGGGGGTGTCTGAGGTCACCTGATGGCGCTGGACACAACCCCCAGGGATCAGAAGCCTTGGTGCAAACCCAACCATGGTGGGGAACCCTCGGGCCCAGTGGCTCTGAGGGCAATGACAGTAAGCCCTAGGTGGGGGGCACAGATAGGTTTGTTTAGTGAAGGGCTTCCTTCCTGCCCCTTCCTTTCATCAAGTCCAGCCTCTTTATAGGATGAGGAAGAGATGGGGGTGTCCAGAGACAGAGGCAGGGCAGGGAAAAGAGCAGCAGCTTTGGAGCCAAAGAGAACTGGATCGAAATTCCAGCTGTGTGACTCTGTGCAATTTATGGAACCTCTCCGGGCCTCAGTTTTCTCACCAGTAAAAGAAAGAAAATACTTTTTTTTTTTAATGTGTAAAATATCTCACACCGTGTCTGGCATGTACTAGGTAACAAGTAGTACCAGGCTTGCCCAGAGAATCAGTGGCAGAGTCAGGACTAGAGCCCAGGTCTCTGAACCCACTCCACGCCTTGGCCTTGCTTCTCTGATCTTCTCGGCAGTAGCCGGGAGCAGCTGGTGCCCTCGGCCCTGGCAGTGAGGACAGCAGCAGCTTGAGTCCACAGGGGAACTGCCAGGCACACTCTCCCCCCCTCGGGAGTCAGCTCACCAAGCCTGTCTCTCTCTGAGGCCTGAAGACAGTGGCTTCACTCTTCCGCTGGGCCAGTAGCCACTCTCTACAGGCAGGGGAGGGCTCCCGGGGGCAGCACTCTCACTAGGCCCCAGGAAAGCTGCGGGCAATATGCCAACAGAAGCCTGGCCTAGTGGCTGCGCCTCACAGCACCCGCCCCAGGGACCCGGCTCTCCACAGCTCTGCCCTCAGAATCAGCAGGGAAGAGGGGCCCTTTTCCGAGCGCTCTGCAGCACACCTGGGGACCCCAAGCCTCAGCAAAGTTTGAGAGGACACTGGGGGGCCCAAGTTACCGCTGGGGTCACCCACTGCCCAGCTGGGAAGCTTCCTTCTACCTCTCCCTCCTGTATTTAATTCTTTCATCTCTAAATGCCAGCCACTGAAATGCATTTATTTCCTTCCTTCATTTGCCCAACCTCGAGGATGGAGATCACCTGTCTTCAGCATAATCCCCCAGCTCCTGGCACAGAGCTGGGGCGCATGGAGTTCAGAAAATGGGTATTGAGTTGAGGGGAGAGATACTGAGTTGGATTCTTTGGAGGTTCTCAAAGGCGCCCAAATGTGTAAGGACCAAAATGAGTAAGGAGAGTTTGGGAGACATTTGAGCTGTTCAATCTGTACTTTGATCCACCTGCCAATATAGATCTCAGTACTTCAAAGAAAAAGCAACCTCGATACAATTATTCAAGGGAAAATGTATTGTTCAACAGGATTTTGTTTCTCATTATAAATATAATACATGTTCGATGGAAAATATATTAGTGTATAATAAGGAAATGAAGTTCTACATATATACAGCATGTATATAACGTACGTAGACAACTTTTATTTAGGCATAATATGCATACAATGCCACTGTTACTATTTCAGCATGTAGACGTGCAGTCATTTGCTAAGTAGAGAGTTTGGTGGGGTTTTTTTTCCAAATCTATACATTTAGACTTTTTCCCCAATCTGAAGCCAGTTCTCTGTCAGCCACCGGAATCTCTTAGCGATGTGCCTCCTGAGGCAAAAACAGGAGGGAGGTTTCTGCAGTTAGGAGACCAGCCTCCTTTGGGATGTGAACCTCAGACTTACAGCGGCTCCATGGGTTTGTGGCTGGGGGCAGAGAAAGATGGGGGACATCCAGGCACTTATAGGTAAGGGAGCGGCCAGTGGGGAAGGTGACCTCCCAGAAAGGGGGAAAGGGACTTCCTAGTTATTTATTTAACACCGATCTCACCCCCAGCCATGGCCACCCCTCTCATCTCACCTTGTGCAGACGCGGCTGGTTGGTCCCAGCACTCTTTCTAACTGACGTTCTCAACACGGCGCTCTGATCAGACACTGCCAGCTATTGAAGTTGCTAGACTTTTTCAATGTATTGCCTCTTTCAGTGCTCACAACAGCCCATTATTAAAGTGGTGTTCCAGGGATTTCCCCGGTGGCGCAGTGATTAAGATTCTGCCTGCCAATGCAGGGGACACGGGTTCGAGCCCTGGTCCGGGAAGACCCCATATGCCGCGGAGAAACTAAGCCCGTGCGCCACAGCTACTGAGCCTGCGCTCTAGAGCCCCCGAGCCACAACTACTGAGCCCGTGCGCCACAACTACTGAAGCCCACACGCCTAGAGCCCACGCTCTGCAACAAGAAAAGCCACTGCAATGAGAAGCCCGCTCGCTGCAACTAGAGAAAGCCGGCGCGCAGCAACGAAGACCCAACGCAGCCAAAAATAAATAAATAAATAAATTTATTCTAAAAATAAATAAAGTGGTGTTCCCATTTTACCATGAGGAAATCAAGGCTCAGAGTGATTAAGTCACTTCCCCCGAAGCACTCAATGGTAAAAGTGCAGAGCCAAGATTCAAATCCAGTCTGTCAGAATCCAAGCTGGAATCCCCGCCATGTCTCCTTGAGCCTGGAGACCTCCAGAGGCACAATTTCCATTGCAGCGGCCCCTGGGATCTCCATGGTGCTTTGGCAAGAGCCCCTTCTTTCCATTCCTATGTCCCTCAATTAACACCAGGCCTCACCCTGGGGAGTCAGGCACCTTTAAGTCATGCTCCTCACAGCGAGGCTGCCAAGGAGTCTCCCCAACGCCCACCCCCACTGTCCACCCTTCCCCTACCCTGAAGGATCAGGGAGCTGTGCAGGGACCACAGACAAGCTGGGGATGGGAGGGGCAGACCTAGCCCCAGAGCTGCCATATCTTTATCTTGTACTCTTGCCTGGCCTGGGGCCAGTTAGGCAGAGAGGGTAGGGAAGGAGGCTCTTGGGAACTTTCCAGTGATACCTAGAAGGAAATGCCTCAGCGTTAGGGGGAATTTCCCAAAGAAAGAGTTCAACTAACCCCAACCTTCTTTGGCCCAGGCCATCCCAGGCCATGACCAGCTATGTGTGAGACAAAGAGTGATCAGACTTAGACCCAGATCTTGGAGCCCACTGGGAAAGAGGATATTGCTAACCTGTATTAGTCCTTTACACTCTGGTATAAATGAGTCCCCCCTAGTCATTTTCCCAGAAGCTAAGGAGAGAGCTTAAGCCTTAAGGTCTTAGGGTGAGTTGGTACCAATTTGGGAGACTGAAACAGAATGTAGGTTTAAATCCGGGTTCTTCAACTTGCTAAGCTGAATAAATTGGGGATAATAACCCACCTCTCAGAGTCTCAGTTTCCTCATCCCAAAACTGGGGGTGGGGTAGGGTTAATAAGTCCAAGGTTGTTGAGACCATGGGTAGAGACACCTGAGTGGAGATGCCTGGCATGCGGTAGATGCTCAGTCACTGTGTTTACCTGCCTGCTTGCCTTGCTCATAGGGCCTCAGGCAGGGGAAGGCTGCCCATAACATAGCTGCTCCAGGGCAAAGCCACTGCACTGAGAGCCTCAGGCAAAGTTCTGAGTGTCCTGGCTAATACTAAAGGCAGGGCCTGGAGCTGGGCTCCAAGTGGGTTATCTGGGACTGGCCTTGACCACACTTGCTGCAGAGTGACCTCTGGGTGGACATGCTCTGAATACCTGGGGCTGACTTGAACACTGACATCATCAGCAGAATTATCTTCACCCAGTGGGGTTTGAACTTGAGGTTGGTGAACCTGAGGTGGGGTTGGGAAAGAGTTCTTCACCTGGCTATGCACCAGGGTTGGACAGTCAGACTATACTCTGGGCCCTGCCCAGTAGCTCTGGGAACACCCCCTACTCAGGGGAGGCAGAGAGATCTCAATTGGTACTGGGAAAAAATACGAGAGGTTCATATTATACAAATGCAAACTTGTCAGGCACAGACGCAAAGTGGGCAGGGCTACCCCTCCACCTTACAGATCAACACATCTGACTACTCAAACCTCAAGCTATTCATACTGGGGAAAAAATGCACCATAACCAAACTAAAAGGCAAATGAGATATTAGGGAAAGGTATTTGCAGTACATGTAACAGATGAGGAAGTAATATCCTTTTTAATGAGAAAGTTTTTTCAAACCAATTAGAAGGTAAATATCCAAGTAGATAAGAGACAAAGTTTGAATAGGCAATTCACACAAGAAGTCACAAATTACCAATAAACATATGCACATACACTCAATCTCACTAACAATCAAAACAGTTCAAACTAAGGTGAGATACTCTTTTGAAAATTCTCACATTGGGGCTTCCCTGGTGGCGCAGTGGTTGAGAGTCCACCTGCCGATGCAGGGGACACGGGTTCGTGCCCCGGTCCAGGAAGATCCCACGTGCTGCGGAGCGGCTGGGCCCGTGAGCCATGGCAGCTGAGCCTGCGCGTCCGGAGCCTGTGCTCCGGAACAGGAGAGGCCACAACAGTGAGAAGCCCGCATACCGAAAAAAAAAAAAAAAAATATATATATATATATATATATATATATGTGATTTATAATCATCATCATTTCAAAATTCTGGCAGTTATTATGCTAGACTTTGTTATTGAAAATGTGAATAAGGAAACACATTGATTATATTACACACTCATTAAAAAATATTTTTATAACCAAATCTTGGTATAATTGATTTCCTTTATAATCCTCTGTTTTATCTATTTAAAAACATCATTCTGAGAAGGGACCATAATCTTCACTAGACTCCCAAAGGGGCCATGCCACAAAAAATCATGAAGAAGCCCTGCTGTAAGCCCAGGGCTTTGAGACAGAGGGAAGGGAGACTTTTTTAGATAGACTGATTCTTCCTGCTCCCCTGACTGTCTCACAAGGGCAGCCGGACTTCTAATTGTTCCAAAAGAACACTGTGATCTGCTACTGATTCTCCTTGAACCCCTAATAAAATACTTTCCCAAATAGCCCAGACTGAAGGTGAGTATCCCTGCTTCCCAGATGACTGCATTCTCAACAGCGAGTAAAGTCAGCAATAAGGATGTAATTCAAGAGGCTACAAATGCAGGTCAGGTTCCAGGTTTCAGAGTCAGAGTTTTTTGTTTTTGTGTTTTTTAAACATATAATAAACCTTTACCACTACACCTATTGTGCTGGATACAGTTTCAAAAGCACACTTTACACACGTTTTCATTTAAGCCTCATCCCGGTAAGGATCAGTCCCATTTTACAGATGAAAAAAGTGAGGTCCAGAGAGGTAAACTGACCTGCCCAATCCTCATTTAGTAAGTAACAGAGCTAGGATTTGAACCTAAACTTCCTGACTCCACATTCAGCACCCCTCTAGTTGCTTTGCTCTCTCCCTACTCCACCCATGCCTTGGGATACACGACTATAGCAAATGTAAGCTGTGGCTTTCCCTTGGCCTTGCCAATGTTTAAGTCCTGCCTCTGCTTTAAATTCAAAGAACATTCTACAGTTGGTCTTCATCTGTGTCAGAAATTCCATCTATAGAGTGTTATGCCTGCTGTTTTTCCCAGCCAGCCTCTCTTCTCTCTGCTTTCCTTTGGGGAACTGCTTATTCCCCATTCCATGCGCCCAGGAGAAACTGTCTATCTCAGTGCCCCACGGCCAAGGATGGGTATCTGACCCAAGCCTGGCCAATCATATGCTCTCTCCTGGGAATCTTGTGCAGAGGGACCAACTAATGGGGAGCCGATGACCATTTCAATGGCAGCACCCCAAACCACTGAGCTTCAGACTCATCCCTGGGCTCTCTGGTTCCTATCCTTCTTGAGGCTGATTTCATCATTTTCTTTTCTTTTTTTAAAAATTTATTTATTTATTTCTTGGCTGCATTGGGTCTTCGTTGCTGTGTGCGGGCTTTCTCTAGTTGCAGCGAGTGGGGGCCACTCTTCGTTGCGGTGCATGGGCTTCTCGTTGTGGTGGCTTCTCTTGTTGTGGAGCACGGGCTCTAGGCACGTGGGCTTCTGTAGTTGTGGCTTGCAGGCTCTAGAACACAAGCTCAGTAGTAGTGGCACAAGGGCTTAGTTGCTCCGCGGCATGTGGGATCTTCCCAGACCAGGGCTCAAACCCATGTCCCCTGCATGGGCAGGTGGATTCTTAACCACTGCACCACCAGGGAAGTCCCTGATTTCATCATTTCTTTTTACTTTAGTTAATAACCCAATAAACTCCCAATGCATTTTCCCCTTTAAGTTATCCCCAGTCAGCTTCTGTTGCTTTCAGCCAGAGAACCATCTGGTTTACCATCCAAACAGACTGGGGAACAGGGAAGAGGGAAGGAAGAATGGAAGCCTGCTTTTAGTGCAGCCCTACTATGTGCAGGCACTGGGCTCTGATACGTTCTTTCATTTTACTCTGATAACAGCCTTTGGAGGTGGGTGTTATCAGGCCCATTCTAACAGAGGGGGAAACTGAGGCTTAGAGGAAGTCACTTGCCCAGAGTCACATATCGAGTTGGTGACAGAACCAGGGTCAGACACAAGTCTGTCTCATCACAAAGTCCATGCTGAGGCATCTTCCTGTGGCACGCTGTTCACTCTTTCAATTGACAAAGGAGAAGCATTGAAGTGTAAGCTATCTTTCTCTCTCAAAGTCTGAAGAGCACACTCTGTGAGGCAGAAGGGGCCTGGGAAGCCCTTCCTGTGCCTTTTGTTCCCTCCAAGCCCCCTGCCCACCTGCTCTAGGCACTTCCCAGTACAGGCCCTTCTTCCCTTCCCCCACCCAGAAGCTTGCTCTTGGGAAAGGGCCTTCCTGAATTCATTCCCATCTTAGCCCCTGTGACTGAGAAAACAAAGTTTTTCTGTACAGGGAAGTATCAAAGAGAAGAATTTCTAAGTCTGGATGGTGGCTGTCCATAAGCAGGCCAGGGGCTGGTTAGAGTACAGAGGTACCCCTGAAATCACCCTGCACAGACTTCCTCACAGCACTCAACCCTGAGGGGTCAAGACAACAGTCTTGACCATGGAGTGAATCCTGAGGTGTGAGGCCTGACCCTGTGAGGCCTGTACTCTGGCCAAGGCGAGGAGAAGGCAGGGCAGGGTGGGATGAAGGGACAGCCAGGGATCTAGGGATCTGGGGATTTCGCTCCAGCTTTGCTCCCTTTGGATAAGTTACTCCCCTCTGGGGCTACTACATACCCTTCTGAGGTCCCTGGGAATGAGAAAAGGACAGTAGTGACCAGAGCCGCCAGGCCTCCAGAAGGCAACCTGGCCTTCAGGGAATTTCCCACCAGGACCAGGAGGGTTGGTAGGGCTGTCACAATAACTCCTACCCTCTACTGAACCCTGTTGTGTGCCAGCCTTGTTCACCACTTCCCACTTCCCAGCACGTTCTGTGGGTTCCCAGAGGCTGATGCACCTCCGGTTTCAGAGTCATCAGGACCAGAACTGTGGGAGAAAATGTCAGGGTGGAAATCCCCAGCACCCAGAGCGGCCCCAGAGCCTGAGGGCAGAGAGAATAGGGTTTGTTGTCAGAGAGAGGTGGGGGTTGGGTTTTGTTTCCCTCCATTTGTTATTAAAGAAAACATCACAGAATAATCTGACTTTGAACAAACAAATGCAGTGTGCCAGCTGTAGGCCAGACTGACCAAATGAGAAATCAAAAATAAACCCTTGAGGTTCTCATTCTAAAGATGGAGAAACTGAGGCCCGCAGAGGTGATAGGACTGACTCAACTTGCTGGACCAGGGCTTAACCACAGGTGTCTCCGCACGCCATGCACTGTAGTTTCCACTCCAGGAAGGAAGGGGCTGTTATCCCAGATTTAGGCGACGGGGTCTAGACTTTCTCCTCCTCACAGCCGTGTGCCACCTCCTTTACGACAAGTCACCCCAGCATTGACACCAAATGTATCTATTGCCTCTGGGTGTTAAGATGGCCAGTTTTCTCTATTTTCAAAAGACTCTTTACTTTTAGGATCAAAACAAAAATCTTCATTTACAAGAAAGTACTCACTTCTGCTGTGAAGCACCCACACGGCCTTGTTTGTAACTCGTGGTCGATTGCATGTGGTTTGGATAATGGTTTACATACTTGGATCCCTCTGGCTCACTAGAGAATCAGAAATGAGTCTTGTTTGGCATTGCGTTTTCCCAGTGCTTGCTCACAGCAGGTGCAATAAACAGCAGTAAATGTCTGTTGAATTAAAATGGAAACTGGGAATGAAGGGTTACTGTACCGCTGTTTTGCTCTTGATGTGATAGGGAGCAGTGCCAAGGTCCCCAGTGCATTGCTCAGAACTTTGGTCCCACAAAATGCTACAGGAGAAAAGTATTTTAGAGGCAAATAAAATTGCTCAGCTCCCAGTTGACCGACCAAAGGAAAGTGATTGGATGCACTAATTCACACTAGGATGTTAATGACGTGTTCAGGACCGTTTGCTACGAGCTTAAAGTGACAGAACTGGTTGGGAGAGCAATGTAGCAATGTCTAGGAAGTTGAAGATGTTCACATCCTTGGGCCTACAAATTCCACGTCTGAGAATACACACTAGAGACATATTCATACATGGGCAAAGGGAAATATGGCCCAGAACGTACAGTGTGGCAGTGTTTATAATAATAAAAAACATCCATCGACAGGAGAAGGGCTGCATTGTGGTTAAGTTCAGGTAATGGAACACTATATAGCAATTAATATCAATGAACTAGAGCCACATGTATCCAAAAGAATTAACCCCAAATATAAGATTGAATTTAAAAAAAATTGCAAAAGGAAATGTACAATATGACAGGGACCGAAAAGTTTAGAAATCTGCAAAACAATATTATATAACCTTTATGGATACATAAATATATTGGCAAAAGCATACAACTATGTATGGGGTGATATACACTATATTCATGACAGTGGTTCCTAGTGGGAAGGTGGGAGGGTGAGGAGGGGGTTGTGGTAGGGTCCACAGGAGGCCTTACTGTATCTGTAATTATTCATTCATTCATTCATTCATTCATTCATTCATTTTTTTGGCCGTGCCGCATGGCTTGTGGGATCTTAGTTCCCCAACCAGGGATCGAACCTGGGCCCTTGGCACTGAAAGCATATAATCCGAATCACTGGACTGCCAGGGAATTCCCTGTAATTTTTTTTTTAATGGAGGAGGAAAGCATTTGGAGCAAATGTGATAATATTAAGATGTGATTGTAGGAAAAGATCTGTAAAAAATACAAACACATGGAGGCTAAACAATACACTACTTAATAACGAAGTGATCACTAAAGAAATCAAAGAGGAAATAAAAAATACCTAGAAACAAATGACAATGGAGACACGACGACCCAAAACCTATGGGATGCAGCAAAAGCAGGTCTAAGAGGGAAGTTTATAGCAATACAATCCTACCTTAAGAAACAGGAAACATCTCGAATAAACAACCTAACCATGCACCTAAAGCAATTAGAGAAAGAAGAACAAAAACCCCCCAAAGTTAGCAGAAGGAAAGAAATCATAAAAATCAGATCAGAAATAAATGAAAAAGAAATGAAGGAAACAATAGCAAAGATCAATAAAACTAAAAGCTGGCTCTTTGAGAAGATAAACAAAATTGATAAACCATTAGCCAGACACATCAAGAAAAAAAGGGAGAAGACTCAAATCAATAGAATTAGAAATGAAAAAGGAGAAGTAACAACTGACACTGCAGAAATACAAAAGACCATGAGAGATTACTACAAGCAACTCTATGCCAATAAAATGGACAACCTGGAAGAAATGGACATATTCTTAGAAATGCACAACCTGCCAAGACTGAATCAGGAAGAAATAGAAAATAAGAACAGACCAATCACAAGCACTGAAATTGAAACTGTGATTTAAAATCTTCCAACAAACAAAATCCCAGGACCAGATGGCTTCACAGGTGAATTCTATCAAACATTTAGAGAAGAGCTAACACCTATCCTTCTCAAACTCTTCCAAAATATAGCAGAGGGAGGAACACTCCCAAACGTATTCTATGAGGCCGCCATCACCCTGATACCAAAACCAGACAAGGATGTCACAAAGAAAGAAAACTACAGGCCACTATCATTGATGAACATAGATGCAAAAATCCTCAACAGAATACTAGCAAACAGAATCCAACAGCACATTAAAAGGATCATACACCATGATCAAGTGGGGTTTCTTCCAGGAATGCAAGGATTCTTCAATATATGCAAATCAATCAAAGTGATACACCATATTAACAAATTGAAGGAGAAAAACCATATGATCATCTCAATAGATGCAGATAAAGCTTTCGACAAAATTCAACACCCATTTATGATAAAAACCCTGCAGAAAGTAGGCATAGAGGGAACTTTCCTCAACATAATAAAGGCCATATATGACAAACCCACAGCCAACATCGTCCTCAATGGTGAAAAACTGAAAGCATTTCCACTAAAATCAGGAACAAGACAAGGTTGCCCACTCTCACCACTCTTATTCAACATAGTTTTGGAAGTTTTAGCCACAGCAATCAGAGAAGAAAAGGAAATAAAAGGAATCCAAATCGGAAAAGAAGAAGTAAAGATGTCACTGTTTGCAGATGACATGAAACTATACATAGAGAATCCTAAAGATGCTACCAGAAAACTACTAGAGCTAATCAATGAATTTGGTAAAGTAGCAGGATACAAAATTAATGCACAGAAATCTCTGGCACTCCTATACACTAATGATGAAAACTCTGAAAGTGAAATCAAGAAAACACTCCCATTTACCATTGTAACAAAAACAATAAAATATCTAGGAATAAACCAACCTAAGGAGACAAAAGACCTGTATGCAGAAAATTATAAGACACTGATGAAAGAAATTAAAGATGATACAAACAGATGGAGAGATATACCATGTTCTTGGATTGGAAGAATCAACATTGTGAAAATGACTATACTACTCAAAGCAATCTACAGACTCAATGCAATCCCTATCAAACTACCAATGGCATTTTTCACAGAACTAGAACAAAAAATTTCACAATTTGTATGGAAACACAGAAGACCCCGAATAGCCAAAGCAATCTTGAGAACGAAAAACGGAGCTGGAAGAATCAGGCTCCCTGACTTCAGACTATACTACAAAGCTACAGTAATCAAGACAGTATGGTACTGGCACAAAAACAGAAAGATAGATCAATGGAACAGGATAGAAAGCCCAGAGATAAACCCATGCACATATGGTCACCTTATCTTTGATAAAGGAGGCAGGAATGTACAGTGGAGAAAGGACAACCTCTTCAATAAGTGGTGCTTGGAAAACTGGACAGGTGCATGTAAAAATATGAGATTAGATCACTCCCTAACACCATACACAAAAATAAGCTCAAAATGGATTAAAGACCTAAATGTAAGGCCAGACACTATCAAACTCTTAGAAGAAAACATAGGCAGAACACTCTATGACATAAATCATAGCAAGATCCTTTTTGACCCACCTCCTAGAGAAATGGAAATAAAAATAAACAAATGGAACCTAATGAAACTTCAAAGCTTTTGCACAGCAAAGGAAACCATAAACAAGATGAAAAGGCAACCCTCAGAATGGGAGAAAATATTTGCAAGTGAAGCAACTGACAAAGGATTAATCTCCAAAATTTATAAGCAGCTCATGCAGCTTAATAACAGAAAAATAAACAACCCAATCCAAAAATGGGCAGAAGACCTAAATAGACATTTCTCCAAAGAAGATATACAGACTGCCAACAAACACATGAAAGAATGCTCAACATCATTAATAATTAGAGAAATGCAAATCAAAACTACAATGAGATATCATCTCACACCAGTCAGAATGGCCATCATCAAAAAATCTAGAAACAATAAATGCTGGAGAGGGTGTGGAGAAAGGGAACACTCTTGCACTGCTGGTGGGAACGTGAATTGGTACAGCCACTATGGAGAAGAGTACAGAGTTTCCTTAAAAAACTACAAATAGAACTACCATATGACCCAGCAATCCCACTACTGGGCATATACCCTGAGAAAACCATAATTCAAAAAGAGTCATGTAGCAAAATGTTCATTGCAGCTCTATTTACAATAGCCAGGAGATGGAAACAACCTAAGTGTCCATCATCGGATGAATGGATAAAGAAGATGTGGCACATATATACAATGGAATATTACTCTGCCATAAAAAGAAACGAAATTGAGCTATTTGTAGTGAGGTAGATGGACCTAGAGTCTGTCATACAGAGTGAAGGTCAGAAAGAGAAAGACAAATACCATATGGTAATACATATATATGGAATTTAAGAAAAAAAAATGTCATGAAGAACCTCGGGGTAAGATAGGAATAAAGACACAGACCTACTAGAGAATGGACTTGAGGATATGGGGAGGGGGAAGGGTGAGCTGTGACAAAGCGAGAGAGAGGCATGGACATATATACACTACCAAACGTAAGGTAGGTAGCTAGTGGGAAGCAGCCGCATAGCACAGGGAGATCAGCTCAGTGCTCTGTGACCACCTAGAGGGGTGGGATAGGGAGGATGGGACGGAGGGAGACGCTAGAGGAAAGAGATATGGGAACATATGTATATGTATAACTGATTCACTTTGTTATAAAGTAGAAACTAACACACCATTGTAAAGCAATTATACTCCAATAAAGATGTAAAAAATAAATAAATAAATAAAAATGAAAGGTTGGCGAATGCTAGTGTAGCGTCTGCACAGAAAAAAAAAAAAGATGTGATTGGATTGTGTGCTGAGTATATAACTCTGTTCTATTTCCCTTCCTTATGTGACTGTTAAGCATATTTAATAATAAAAAAATTAATTTAATTTATAAAAGGGAAGAAACTGAGTCCTCATTGAGAGATGCAGAATTAACCCACCATGAACTGTGCCGCACAGCTTGTGGCATCTTAGTTCCCCGACCAGAGACTGAACCTCCGCCCTCGGCAGTGAAAGTGCCGAGTCCTAACCCCTGGACCGCCAGGGAATTCCGTGCCCCACTTTAACTTAACTTCTTAAGACAGATAACAAGTCCTCTTATTGTCTCAGATCTTTTGAATTAAATCTTCTCTTACTTGCTGCCCAAAGCAAGGCCTAAAGGATACAGACATCTAAACTCACCGAGCCTCAGTCTGATCATTTGTAAAGTGGAAATAATAATGAAGCCTACTCTCTAGGTTTGTTGGGGATTAAATGAAATAACATAATGCAAAATGTGCAGCACACAGTAGGGATAGATAAACATTTGCTATTATTCCTCTGATCCTACGCAGGCACAGACTAGGATATATCATCCTAATCTCTTTGAGGTCTTAGCTCATTATCTTTTTAAAACTGTGATAAAATATACATAACATTTACCATCTTAACCATTTTTGAGTGTACAGTTCAGTGGCATTAAGTACATTCATATTGTTGTGCAACCGTCACCATTATCCATCTCCACGACTTTTCCTCACTGAAATGGAAAATGGAAATGAAGGGCTACTAGGCTGCTGTTTTGTCCCCCGTGGTCGCGGGAGGCGGGTGGAATGGTCAAGCAGCGCCAAGGTCCCCTGTCTGAAACTCTGTACCCGTTAAACAGTACTCCCATTCCCCCTGGTAACCACTATTTCACTTTGTCTCTATGAATTTGACTATTCTAGGAACCTCAAATAGGTGGACGCATATATTTGTCTTTTGGTGTCTGGCTTAGTTCACTTAGCATAACATCTTCAAGGTTCATTCATGCATCAGAATTCCATTCCATTTTTAGGCTGAATCCTATTCCATTGTATGTATATATCACATTTTGTTTATCCATTCATTCGTTGATGGACATTTGGGCTGTTCCACATTTCGGCTACTGTGAATAAGGCTGTGTAGTCATTAGTTTTATAACCAATGTGTGCATAACACTTTCCAATTTACAAAGCATATTTACTTACATGAGATAATTTGATGAAGGCAGAGTAGATTTCCTTATCACATTTTATTGAAGGTCAGACAGGTCACATGACTGGCTCAAGGTCAGCTGGTAGAACTTGAATTTAATTCTCGTATAAAAATAGAGGCTGGGGACTTCCCTGGTGGTGCAGTGGTTAAGAATCTGCCTGCCAATGCAGGGCACACGGGTTAGAGCCCTGGTCCAGGAAGATCCCACATGCCACGGAGCAGCTAAGCCCGTGCACCACAGCTACTGAGCCTGCGCTCTAGAGACCACAAGCCACAACTACAGAAGTCCACGTGCCTAGAGCCTGTGCTCCGCAACAGGAAGAAGCCACCGCGATGAGAAGTCCGCACACCACAACGAAGAGTAGCCCCCACTCACCGCAACTAGAGAAAGCCCGCGTGCAGCAACGAAGACCCAACGCAGCCAAAAATAAATAAATAAAATAAATAAATTTATATATATATAAAAAAGTAGAGATTGTACTCAACATGTAAGATTCTACGATTCTATCAGCAGCCTTGACCTCTCCAAAAGAAGTGCTTTGCGGTAAATTTCAGGCCTCGCGACATTGAAGTTCCTTGTGACTATGGCCTGTGTCTTCCTGTATCTCGTGTCTGACAGGCAGAGGATGGTGGCAAACTCCCAATACCTGCAGAAGTATTACATGTGAACACTGGATGAGAGTCTGTTGTCAACCACTTGGGCTCATGAGGACGTGCCTATGAGCCACCAGCTAGAGAGCTGCCAATCACATCCAGATTCCCTCCCTTGCCAGAGTCATCCTCTGACATGGGCTCCTGGACTCTTCTCTAAGATCTGAATGTATGGCTCTTCTGGCAGTGTACCCATTGCTTGGGGGGAGCAGGGGAAAGGAGGAGGCTTCTGCTTCCTCTTGGGAAGGCATTGGACATCCTGCCCATCCTCTAGACCCAATTCAAGTCCCCTTCCTTTCTTCAGCCTTCCCTGCCCCTGCTAGACTTTCCTACCTCTCCCCCATCCCCCCAGTAGGCCTTGGACCAGCTGCTCCTAATGACCCTTACTCCCCACAGAAATCTCCCTTTCTGTAACAGCTTTATGAAATGCAATTACATACCCCACAATTCATTCAACGTGCGCAATTCAATGGGTTTATTTTGTTTTTTAAAAAAATTAATTTATTTATTATTTATTTTTTGGCTGCATTGGGTCTTCGTTGCTGCACGCGGCTTGCTCTAGTTGCGGCGAGCGGGGACCACTCCCCGCCGCAGTGCGCAGGTTTCTCACTGTGGTGGCCTCTTTCGTTGCAGGGCTCAGGCTCCAGTCGCGCGGGCCTCAGCAGCTGTGGCCCGCGGGCTGTGGAGCACAGGCTCAGTAGTTGTGGTGCACGGGCTCAGCCGCTCCGCGGCCTGTGGGATCTTCCTGGACCAGGGTTCAAACCCGTGTCCCCTGCATCGGCAGGCAGACTCCCAACCACTGTGCCACCAGGGAAGCCCTCAATGGGTTTTAGTATATTTAGTGATATATGTAAGCATCACCACAGTCAATTTTACAACATTTTTGCCACCACAAAGAGAAACACTGCACACTTCAGCTATCACTCCCCACAGACCCTAAGCAATCACTTTTCTGTCTCTATAAATTTATATATTCTGGACATTTCATGTAAATGGAATCACAGTATGTGGTCTTTTGTGTCTGGCTTTTTTCACTTAGCATCTTGTTTCCAAGTTCACCCCTGTTCTGAGAATCTCTTTCATGCATGTGAACGTGTCTTCTTTCTCCGGCTGCGCTATAAGCACCTTGAGGTCAGGACCACCTTTTGTGTTGCTTTTCTCCCACCCCCAACCTGGTGCCCAGGACAGTGCTAAGCACTCAAACCCGCATTGTTTCTCCTCCGGGATTTTGGGGGAATTGCTATATAGATTTGCTTTTGTTGTCCTCTGTGGGCCATGACAGCGAATGGCCAGGGGGACAGTTCAAACCCACACAGGATTTGCCAGGAATAGGGTCTTCAATGTCCAAGATGCTAGTCACCTCCTGCCCCGCGACCTTTAATGGCTCATTGTTGACTGCAGGATTGACCTCCAATTCTTGGCCTGGCTTTAAAACTTTCCGGGAGGGAGGGAGTCCTCAGGCAGTCCTAGCTTTCTATCAGGGCTAACACCACCTTTCAGTCACGGGAGCTTTTCCCCTTTGCTCAAGGAGCCTTTGCTTAGACTGCTCCTCGGCCTAAAGTGCCCTTCCCTCTCTCTCCCTGTGGCTTATTGGAGACCTACCAGACAGGGAGGAAGCTTGGCCCAGCAGAAAGTGTGAAGGCCTAGGTTTGATTCCTGACTCGGTCGTTTAGTGCCTGAAACCTCAGACAAGTTTTCAAGTTTTCTCTGCATCTCAGCATCCTCATCTGTTAAGTGGAGCTACCAGTAGCTTCTTCACAGGGGTTGCACAAAGCATTGGAGCTGACATATGCAAAGTGCTCAAACTGGTAGGTATTCAGCGGTTTCAATTCTTCCCCTGTCAAATGTGAGCTTCTCTGAGCAAACATCTAAGCTGCCCTTATTTAAAAAAAAAAAAAACCCTTTTATTGAAATTTACATGCATTAAGGTACCCAAATCATAAGTACATGGTTTGATTTCATTTTCAAAACCAGAACACACCTGTGTAACCAGCCCCAGATCAAGCCCCCAAAGTCCCCTCGTGTCCTTTCCAGTCACCACCACCTCCTCCCTTTCCTCTGTCCTGACACCACAGATGAAGTCTGTCTGCTTTACATAAATGCACTCTTACACCACGTTACCCTCACTTTTCAGGAGCCTCCCCCATCTCCAGCTCCCAGGACACGTTTCTAAGCCTGTTTGATGTGTGACACAGTCTGTCCTGTGGGCTCCTCTGGGAGGGGGGGGAACCTTAATTCCCTTGTGACTCTCAGTGCCACTCCTAAGATTAAGTGGACAGAGAAGGCAGGAGGTCCAAGATTGCCTGTGATTTTCTTCTGGGCCCCAACCCCATGCTGAGAAAAACAAGTCTTTATTCAATGGTATGGCAGCCCCCTATCCCACCTCCCCCAGCCACTGTGGTTTCCCAAAGGATGCATTCCCCCTTTGCTCGCCCTTTTTGACCCCTGCTCCACTGCCTGCCTTTGGAGGACTTCCTCCCCTTCCGGCCAGGTCTTGCTGAACCTCTGTGAGCACCTCCTCTGAGGGCCAGGCCCTGGGCAGGGGGCCTGGGAAAGCTGCCCCCAGCTGTTTTCTATGACTCTGGGGCCAGCCTGTGCATTGTGCTTTGAGGTTGGTTTGAGCACAGGGTTGAGGGGATAAGGCCTCCGGGCAGATGCAGTGTCAGGTCCTGTTCTAGGCTCAGCTCTTGTCATCCAGAAATGAATCCGAATCTGGGGCAGGTCTCCGCAGGCCTTGCTCTGACACTTCCCTGGTCCACAAGAGGCCCCAGGAGATAGAGCCCTCCCCCAGCACACATACACGACTAATGCCAACAGCAGAGACCTTCTAAGCCTGCTTAAAACTCTGGAATGTTATGTTGTATTTATAGAATCATCCGAATTTGTTATCATATTTGTTTTAGATTTTCACTTTGAAAGTTCGGTAAGCCACTGCTGTTTTCCTTCTCTTTCTCTCTGTCTCCCTTTTCCTCCCTCCCCCACTCCTGCTTCCTCCCTCTCTTTCTCTCTCTCCTCCCCTACTTCCATAGTGCATCCCCACGCTCACTCCTACTCTCCTCCACCATCCCCACCACACACATAAGTCTGGAGCTAGCAAGGACCTTAAAAAATCCAGCCATTTTATAGACAGGAAGACTAAGGTGGAGAGAAGAGAGACCTGCTCGGGGTTCCTCGGTATAGTGGCCAAGCCAAAGCAGAGCTCAGGTGTCCTTGTGGTCCAGGCAGCTGTGAGTGGTAGAGAAACAATACCTCATTCTCCTCGCCAGCTGAGTGACCTTGGGCGGGTCACGTGACCTCTCTGAGCCTAGAGTCTTCATCTCTGAAATGATAATACCCGTTTCGGTGGGTTTGTTTTTTTGTTTTTTGTTTTTTTTGAGGAGTCGTGGTATGAGAACTTCCTTCGAAAGCTATAAAGATGGTGAGGAGTGGTGGCCAGTTGGAACTCTGGCCTTTTTCTCTCCTTTGACATTTCCTCTGCAAGTTATATTGGGAATACACGTTGCAAATATTTTTTACCTCTTATATCTTTTAACTTTTTTATGATCTTGTTTATTACATAGAAGTTTGTAATTTGAATGTAGTTAAATATGTCCATCTTTTCCTCTAAGGTTTTGTGATCTGGGGTCTTGTCTAAGGTTATAAGCGAGAAACATTTCATAAATGACAGATTCCCCAGACAAATCACAGAAAAGGAAATATGAATAGACCTTAAAATAGGAAAAAAATCCCACAAATTCTCTCAGAATAAAAGAAATGCTGAGATGCCATTTTTTACATTATCAGATTAGCAAAAATCCTAAAGCTAGATAATACATTGCTTTAGGGAATCTGATGAGGAACAAGTACTCTCATACTTTCCTGGGAGAAGTATAACTTGGTACAATCCTTATCGAGGGCAATTTTGCAGTATTTGTGAAAATTTTAAATGTGCATACCATTTGATCTCACGATTCTACTTCTAGACTTTTATTCTCAGATAGTACACGTGTATGAAGTGACATAGGCACAAGATTATTCGTTATAGCCTTGTTTGCAACAGCAAAGGAACAACCTAAATATCCATCATTAGGGAACTGATAAAAATATGTTTCATTGGGCTTCCCTGGTGGCGCAGTGGTTGGGAGTCCGCCTGCCGATGCAGGGGACACGGGTTCGTGCCCCGGTCCGGGAAGATCCCACATGCCGCGGAGCGGCTGGGCCCGTGAGCCATGGCTGCTGAGCCTGCGCGTCTGGAGCCTGTGCTCCGCAACGGGAGAGGCCACAGCAGTGAGAGGCCCATGTACCGCAAAAAAAAAATATATATATATGTTTCATTCATACAGTAGACCCCTATACACCCGTAACAAAGAATACGAAAGCTTTTTATGAACTGATACGGGAAAACATCTCTATACTGTTATGTGAGAAAAGCAAGGTGCAGGACAGCATATATAATAAGCAACACTCTCACCCCAAGAGGCAACCAAACCTCCACGTGACGAAAGCATATCCCACAGGTTGCTGTGGCTGGGCGCCTGGGCACGGGCCACCCCACCCCAAGGGTACTTGAAAATGTACAGCCAGTGGTTGGCATCATCATACGGCGGGAGGTTAAGGACCCAACTCCCAACACGGAGATTATGAGGCTCCCCAAAGCCAAGAGGCTGAGCAACAACTGGAAAGAATCCAACACAGCCGTCAGAAGCATCATGTTATTTTAGCTTCCGTTAAGTCAAATGAGCAAAATCACTTGAAAGTTGATTGAGACTGGCCATAATGACCCAAAGTTTTTCAACAGACTTGTGCAAACAAGAACTAAGGATGCCATGCATCCTTCATTAACACTAAAGAAAGACAAAATAAGTAACGCTCACAGACCTGCTGACCCAGACTACGAAACAGTCATGAAAACACAATTGGAGATTGGCGATCAAAAATCAAGTGAATTTTTACAATAAGGTTCATGGTTGAAATACTCATATTCCGATCAAATCAACAGCTATTGCTTGTTAATATTGTTACTATGTGATTACTGTGTTTTGCTAGACAGCAAAAGAATATATGGTTTAGTTTGTTACTGTAATTAAAATCTATTCATTCTGCTTCTTTTGTTGAATGTATATATGGCATCTGTATACATTATCTGTAGGTGATCAAATAAAACATGGCTCAGTCATTTTATTGCTTTAAATGGCAACTAGTCTTATTTAAAGAAGACCACAATATCTTTTTTTCTTCCAAAATTTATAATTACACACATAATTCTGAAGTTGAATATGACAAAATAAAAATCATTTAGTAAAAAGATATGCAACCTTTGTGTAAAAAGGGGAAAGAATGTATATCCTTATTTCTTATGATCTGTGTGTGCTCTCACATATAATCTTATATATAGATGATTACATACATAATATTATATACAAATGTATACTCTCTAGATGGATTCACAAGTAACTAATAATAGTGAACACTTGCTGGGGAGTAGAGGATTTTTCTCTGTACATCTTTTTATACTTTACAATTTTTGAACCATGAGAATTCAAATTTACCAATTCAGAAAATCAAAAAAACACAATTTTAAAGTAATGGCAGATTCCAGAAACCCAATCCAGAATATCAAACCATACTCTCAGGGATTGGGCCTGTATTTTTAGAGTTCCCTAGGAACCTTTTAGGGGAACCCTGGTCTGTTACAGAAGATCCCCAAGAACCGACTGAGCTTTACATCCAGGAGTCAAGGTCCCATGGCCTACACTGCGCCACCTAGTGGTCTTAGTCAGACATGATTCCAAGCATCCCTCGGAAAAATTTGTGGGGATAGCAGAGGCCCTGTGCCCACAGGCTGGGTGGGGGTGGCTCCAGTGGGCACACGGTCTGCCTCCAGGGATGCTTGTCTGGGTCCTGACTGGAACGAGGCACAGCTTCCAGAGCTCCACAGCCTCCGGTTCCCAGGGAGCCACCCAGAGGCAGCCTGCAGGAGCACAGAGCACATGGACTTTAAAGTTAGACCTGGGTTCAAACGCTGGCTCCACCATCTACTAGCCTTGTTATCTCTCTCTCTCTCTTTTTTTTTTTTAGTCACGTAGTGTGGTATGCAGGATCTCAGTTTCCTGAACAGGAATGGAAGCCATGCCCCCTGCAGTGGAAGCACAGAGTCATAACCACTGGACCGCCAGGGAGTTCCACTAGCCTTGTTATCTCATATGGCTTAACCTCTCAGGTCCTCAGTGTTCTCATCTACCAAATGGGTACAGGCAGAAGTCAGATAAAGTCTGCACACAAATCTAGAACAATGCCTGTGCATAGCAGGAACTTGATAAATGTTAATTCTCTTCCCTTCAGTTACTTTTTAAAAAAATAAATTTATTTATTATTTATTTTTGGCTGTGTTGGGTCTTTGTTGCTGCATGCGGGCTTTCTCTAGTTGCAGCTAGCGGGGTTATCCTTCCTTGCCGTGCGTAGTCTTCTCATTGTGGTGGCTTCTCTTGTTGCGGACCACAGGCTCTAGGCGCACAGGCTTCAGTAGTTGTGGCACGTGGGCTCAGTAGTTGTGGCTCGTGGGCTCTAGAGCGCAGGCTCAGTAGTTGTGGCTCACGGGCTTAGTTGCTCTGGCATGTGGGATCTTCCTGGATCAGGGCTCGAACCCATGTCTCCTGCATTGGCAGGCGGGTTCTTAACCACTGTGCCACCAGGGAAGTCCCCCTTCAGTTACTTCTTGATAACTTTACTCCCCTGCCCAAAAGAGAGTAGCCTGGCTCCTGGGAACTTCCTGTGGCCACAAGGCTGGGAGGGCGCAGCACTGGAATGACTGAAAAATCTGTGTGCTTCTAGTATTTCTAAACATTCTTCCTCCCTCCTTTGACCTTCTTGCTTCTTCTTTAGCTACTAAGGAATAAATTGCAGGCGGGGCTGAGGTGGGGAGGGAGCTCAGGAAGTGGATACTGTTTCCGCAGGCAGGGTCAGATCCAGGTCCAGTCACCCCCGGGGGTGTGTTGACCTGGGTGCTCCATCAAGCACTTCCTCTAGCCAGGGAGCAAGGCCCAGCCCCTGCCCTCAGGGAGTGCATAGGCTAGGAGGAGAGCTAAATACAACAAAAGCCACAGTGAATGTGCAGGGGGTTGAGGGGACTCAGGCAGGTACTGATGAAGTTACTAAGTTGGCCACTTGCTCTTTTGGGTTATGACACTTTCCAGAAGCTCCTGGTAAAAGGCAACTGAAGAGCCCATTAACCCCTCACCCAGTAATTCAGATACGCATCTTAGCTTCCCTGCTCGTCTTCTCAAAGATGGCAGAACCCAGCGGAGAGGAGACACTAGACTGAAAATGTCCTGTTTAAGGCTGTGGGCAGCAATGTCCAGAGAACAGGGCAAAGCAGTCTGGAGGGGTTGTGCTCTGTACATGGCAGCAGAGGGCCTCCAAGGAGTCAGATGCCAGGAGAACAGAATCCTGACCTTAGGAATCACCTGATTCACAGGTGAGGAAACTGTGGACCAGCAAGGGGGGGGGGGGGGTTGGCCCCATCCCACGGGAGTTAATGACCTGGAGCTTGAGCCGTCTTCTCCCCCCCGCCCCCCCCCCCACCGCGGTGTGGTGGAAAGCCCTCAGACTTTGGAGCCAGATAGAACTTGATTTGAACCTAAACTCTCCCTTTAGTTTATGGCTAGCTATGTGGTCTTAGAAAAGTCATTTGCCTCTCTGAGCCTCGGTTTTCCTCAGCTGTGAAATGGAGACAATAGCTCTTTTTCAGGATTGTTGTGAAAACCGAAGATAATATATGCAAATCACCTGGCACATAGCAGGCATATGACAATCAGGACCACTACTGTCATTACTTCTCCCACCCAAACTGCCCCTGGCACGGACAGGTAGGTAGAGAGCCGGCTGCGGCAGAAGATTTCTCTGTGCTTGGTGATGGCTATATGAGGGTGTTAAGTTCCCATTGGTGGGGCCAGATGCATGGAAAGTAGAATGTGCCCCATGGAGGGGCAGAGAGGTTTTTTCTAACTAACCCTGGCTTGCAGAGGGTGCAGGCCCTGGGGGCCACCCCTAGCTCACAGCCTGGAGAGAGGCCCAGGAGGCGTGGCCTCTTAGTAATAAGAGGTGTGGCCCCTCATTCACATTAAGGCACCTGCCAGCCGCGTGCTTTGCAGTCACCAGAGCAGGCACCTTGGACAGATATACTACAAAGAGTCTCTCTCTTTCTCTCCCTTTTGCTCCAGTTTCCTCATTTATGTATTTGTTTTTATTCTTTTACTATATGACGTCAACAACTCTTTCTGAGCGTGATGTACTGTGCTCTATCCTATTAGCTTAAATGCATAGTTCATTCAATTTTATCCTCACAACAGCGCTGCATGGAACGTGACGTCATCCCCATTTTACAAGAGGCAAAACTGAGGCTCAATTTCTTGCTGGAAGTCACTTGGCCAAGAAGGTGCCAGAACAGGGATTCAAACCCAGAGAGCCTCGCCTGACTTCAAATCCAGTATCTCCGCACCTGAGACTAGTACCTCCTGCCTGGGCTTGAAGTTCTTTCCAGGGAAGAGGGGTAGATATGAGTAGGGTCTGCAGATTTTGGAGGCTGCAGCAGGCCTGGCTCCTGGGCAGGTGTGGGTGCATGTTGGGAGTGGAAGCCCCATTCAAACCCCAGAGAGTTCGCTCATGAGGCAACCCTGAATTCACGGAGGGCATCCCGGCAGCAGAACTAGGTGAAGAGCACCACCCAGCAGCAAACGGGAAGAGAATGAGGGAGACGTTTGGTCCCTCCCAATATCTGTTTTCCTTCTCTTGGCAATGGCCTCAGTTCCCCCAACCAGTTTTGAAGGAAGCTGTCTCTGCCCCAAGCTCTGAGGCCCTGGCTCTCAGGCCTAAAGAAATCCTCTAATCCCTGCCAGTCCCCATTATTGGTCCATGGATGAGCACATGGACCAGCAAGACATTTGGAGAAATTCCTTGGGATCTTCAGAAAGAAGCTGCCCCACTTTTCTGAGCAAGCTTCCATGGGTAACCTTTCTATCTGGTGTTTCCACCTCAGGTCCCTGTTTTTAAAAACTCAACTGTAGGGATTTAATGCAATCCCTTATCAAATTACCCATCACATTTTTCAGAGAAATAGAGCAAATAATGCTAAAATTTATATGGAGCCATAAAAGACCTGGAATTGCTAAAGCAATCCTGAGGAAAAAGAACAAAGCAGGAGGCATAACCCTCCTAGACTTCAGACAATACAACAAAGCTATAGTAATCAAAACAGCATGGTATTGGCACAAAAACAAACATATGGATCAATGGAACAGAATAGAGAGCCCAGAAATAAATCCACACACCTACTATCAATTAACCTTTGACAAAGGAGGCAAGAAAATACAATGGGAAAAAGTCTCTTCAGCAAGTTGGGAAAGCTGGACAGCCGCATGTAAATCAGTGAAGTTGGAACACACCCTCATACCATACACAAAAATAAACTCAAAATGGCTTAAAGACTTAAAAATAAGATGTGACACCATAAAACTCCTAGAAGAGAACATAGGTAAAACATTCTCTGACATACAAAGTTTTTCTTAGGTCAATCTCCCAAGGCACTAGAAATAAAAGCAAAAATAAACAAATGGAACCTAATTAAATTTACAAGCTTTTGCATAGCAAAGGAAACCATAAACGAAATGAAAAGACAACCTATGGGCTGGGAGAAAATATTTGCAAATGATGCCACTGACAAGGGCTTAATTTTCAAAAAGTGCAAACAGCTCATACAACTCAACAACAAAAAAACAAACAACCCAATTGAAAAATGGGCAGAAGACCCAAATAGACATTTCTTCAAAGAAAGGCATACAGATGGCCAAGAGACACATGAAAAGATGCTCAACATCACTAATTATTAGGGAAATGCAAATCAAAACTACAATGAGGTACCGCCTCACACTGTTCAGAATTGCCATCATTAAAAAGTCTACAAATAACAAATGCTGGAGAGGGTGTGGAGAAAAGGGAACTCTCGCACTGTTGGTGGGAATGTAAATTGGTGAAGCCACTATGGGAAACAGTATGGAGTATCCTCAGAGAACTAAAAATAGAACTATCATATGATCCAGCAATCCCACTCCTGAGCACATATCTGGAGAAAACCATAATTCGAAAAGATGCATGCACCCCAATGTTCATTGCAGCACTATTTACAATAGCCAAGACATAGAAGCAACTTCAATGTCCATCGACAGAGGAATGGATAACGAATGTGGTACATATATACAATGGACTATTACTCAGCCATAAAAAAGAATGAAATAATGCCATTTGCAGCAACATGGATGGCCTTAGAGATTATTAAACTAAGTGCAGTAAGTCAGAAAGAGAAAAATACCATATGATATTGCTTGTATGTGGAATCTAAAATATGACACAAGCAAACCTATCTATAAAACAGAAACAGACTCACAGACATAGAGAACAGACTTGTGGTTGCCAAGGGGAAGGGGGGATGGGGGAGGGAAGGATTGGGAGTTTGGGATTAGCAGATGAAAGCTATTATATAGAGAATGGATAAACAACAGGTCCTACTGTATAGCACAGGGAACTATATTCAATATCCTATGATAAGCCATAATGGAAAAGAATATTAAAAAAAGAACGTATATATGTATAACTGAATCACTTTGCTGTACAAGGGAAATTAACACAACATTGTAAATCAACTATTCTTCAATTAAAAAAAATAAACCCAACTGTAGGAAAGTTAGAAGGCCACAGGGCTTGCAAGTCCCCACCCCTACCCAGAGGGCCCTGGCCGAAGCGGTGAGAACACAGTTGAGGCCAGACTAGTGGAGTAACAGACACCACAGTCGCTCCCCTGACTCCTGACCCAGAAGAGTCAGCCAGGCGCCCAGGCCAGGACACTGGGTATTTTCAGCCTCCAGCAGTATCAGCAGGGGCTGGGAGGCCTCAGCCATATTGTATTTCATGTGACCCCGGCACCAGGCCAGCAATACGGCCATGGGGTGCCGGCCTCGTGCCCTTGCCTGGCCTGGGCCCCGTCTCCCTTTCTGCTGGTCTTCAGAGCCAGAGAGGAGCAGAGGCCTGGGGGACAGGCTCCTGCCAAACGGGCACCAGAAACAGCAGCAAGAGGGATTGGCAACTTTAGCTGTCACCAAAAGTGCTCAAGAATGGGCTTTGGGCCCCTCAGCAACCCTGCTCTCGGCATTCACTCTGTAGACATCCTGAGCAGTGCTTCTTTCTGCGTACCATTCGGGGGCTTGAGTGACCAGCCATCCCCGTTTGTCCTGGTCGCTCCCGTTTTAGCACTGAAAATCCTGAGTCCCACGAAACCCCTCAGTCCTGGGCAAGCTGAAATGGTCGTTGACCATCTCCTACCTTCTCCAGCTGTGACTCCTCTCTGAAGATGCAGAAACTGAGGCCCAGGAAAGGGAAGTCCCTTGCCCACGTTCACGAAGCTAGAAGGTGAGGGGCTGGCACTGCAACCCAAATCTGTCTAACTCTTCCTGCCCCCTCCCCGGGGCAGGCGGCTTCCTGCCTCCCCCAGGTGATACTAATAGCCCCAAATTGCTCTCCCTCCTCCAGACTCCGCCCACCTTACCTGTCTCTCCCTAGGCTGTCAGGGTTGTTTTTCTAAAGCAGTGCATCAGAATCACCTGGAGGCCTTGTTTGAGCAGTTAGTTAGGCCCCTCCCCCAGAGCTTCTGCTTCAGCAGGTCTGGGGTGGGGCTTGAGAATCGGCATTTCTGACAGGTCCGAGGTGATGCTGACACTGCTGGACGGGGAACACGCTTTGTGTGATGTAAACCGCAGCTCTGATAAAAGTCTCCCAAAACCTCTGAGCCTTCCTGTGGCCCACTGAATAAAGGCCCAGGCCTGGGTTCAAGCCCCTCTGTGATGCAGCCCCCATCTCCCCCACGGCCCCCCCCTCCACACCAGGTCACCACCCTGCCAAGCAACTCCGCATCCTCAGGAACTGCTCTGCTCTCTCCTGCCCCTGTGTCTTCGCTCAAGCTTTTCCTGGCCTGGACTCCGCAGCTCCTCCGCACACACCAATCCCCTTATCCTTTAAGCCTGTTTCAAATGCCACCTCCTCTGGATGCCTCCTGGGGCCCCCATCAGTCAGGATGAAGAACCCCTCCCTCAGCTCGCAGCTGAGCCCCTATTTCATCCTGCCCTGTGTAACAGCTGTCCTTGTCACTAGTCTGTGGATTCCTTGAGGACACAGATTGTCTTTTTCATCTCTGTCTACATATTTGTTAAATGGATGTGACAGAACCGGGACAACAGCCGGATCTTCAGGGAGGCAGATTTGAACTCAACCTGAGAAAAACTTGCAACAACGTGAACAGTTTGACACCAACTCTTGAGGGTCCTGCCAGGAGATCATGAACTCCCTGTCACCTCTGGGCAACTCCAGTGGGGTTGGGTGGGCATCTACAAAGTCGCTGAAGCCCCTGGTTAGGCAGGCACTGAGCACCCAACCTCCTTCTCAGGCCCCTGTCTCCCCAGCAGAACCTGATCTCCACCAAACCTATTGCCCTGCTGTCCAGACCCACAGAGCCCCAAGGGCTGGCTGGACCTTGCCAAAGGCGAGTGATGGTAGACTGGCATGAATTTTTGTCAGTGGCCTTCACTGCCTGAATACAGGAAGTGACCGGTGGTGAGGCCCCTGCTCCGGGCCAGCCCCCTCCCTCCTTTGAATACTGCCTTCTCAGAAGGACCAACCCCTCCTGGATGCACCCCTTGCCTCACCTCATCCACACCTGTGCCCCCAGCCTCATGGGCTACAGGAAGTAGCTCATCTCTGGGTAAGCTGAGTATCTGCGGGTTTGCCCCCAGCCTGGGCTCCTTGGGAACAGTGCCCATTTCCACTCCAGGCACGTGTAAATTCTCGGAAGGGCCGTTTACTTCCCATGCCCTGCCAGGTACACACCACAAATGCCCTCTTGCCCTTCTTTATCTGCCCTTGGAAAAGAACCTATGAAATCCATTCCAATCAAGGAGCCCATGACTGAGGCTTCCTGCCCCTGCTCACCCTGGGGAAATTTTTACTGTTTATTTCAGACAAACTTGAGAGACTCACTTGATTGCATTGTGGCTAGGCACACTATTGCGGTGGTTTTTGTTTATTTGTTGGTTGAATTGGGGAGGGAAGAGAAGGATTTTCCAGAGTCCAGACTCATGGCCTGGTAGGGCCTCTTAGGGTCAGCACTAAGAGTTTGGTGAGGTCTGCACTTTATATCACTCAAGACCATCTGCCCTGGCTCCCTCCTCCACCAGGAAGCGTCCATCAATCAGTTTCAAAGCCGGCAGCTTGGTTATTGGAACGGCCTGAGAAAGCTATGACCCAGGGTACCCAGCTGGGGAACACCCAGGTCTCACCTTGCCCCCTGCCAACTTCCAGGTCTCCTGAGCATCCTCGTTTCTGCTCCTTCCTGGGGCTGGCAGAGGTCATAACCTTCTGAAAGAATGCAGGGTCAGCCAGTCCGTCTGAAATTTCCCCTCCGGGTGTGTGAAAGGAGATATGTCCAACTGTGAACACACAGAGCCCACATCCTTATGACTCAGCAGATGTGGCTGTCCTCAACTCTGTCCCCTGGAATGTCAAAGAGACTGGCCTCAGAGGTCTGACAGCGTTAGAACAGATGCTACAAAGCCTGGGGTAGAGGCACTTTCCCCATGAGTCCTTTTGGACAACACCCAGACACCCAGATTCACCCACCCACACAGAGACAGACGCACACACCCAGAACCCCCAGACACACAGTCAGATGCACATACACAGAAACAAAGAGAAAACTCAGATACATCCAGGGCTGCACACACACACATACACACACACACATACACACACACATCCAAATATACCCACAGAGACAGATGCGCACATGCAGGTACCTTGAAGTGCGCGCGCGCACACACACACACACACACACACACACACACTCCCCCAAAGGACTCAGCCAGAGCCTGCCCTGTCATCTATGCCTGACCTTGAACACCTCTTCCAAGCCCAACAGGTGGCCTCTGGCTCTCTGGAAGGGCCCTCTGGGTCTCTGACCTGGAATCAGGGTCACAATGGCTAGGGGTGGGGAAAAATGGTACAGTCCTAATTCATCACACTACTACTTCAACACCCAGAGGAGACGTTTTACTCTTTCATTTGGTGACTTGCCGAAGTTCAGCCACAGGAAGGTGTAAGGACAAGCAAACAGAACACTAACCCATACTTTCTTTCCCCTTCTCTTACCAGAAGCTTACTCATTCATCCTTTAAGGCCAGAAGAAAGTCTGACCCACGGTAGGCCTATTCAGTACCAGTGTGTATTAAACTGAGTACGCCCTGCAGGACAGGAATGCTGGGAGAGGGTGGCTGCCGGGCGCCCGATTCTGAAGGCTCTGTTTTGGCTTCTTGCCAGCATGAGGTCTGCAGCTTTCCTTGCCGTTTTGGATCCACAGGGAAAAATACGCCATTCATTAATTCAGTCCATAAATACTTACTGAACCCCCACAGACACTGTACACAAAACAGCAAACAGGCCCAGTCCCGCCCTCACAGAGCTTATGGCCCACAAGAGGAAGCAGACATGAAAAACTCATAATTCTTAAAGGAAATATTTGTTATGGGCTGAATTGCATCTTCTACCTCCCCCACAAACTCATATGTTGAAGTCCTAACCCTCAGTACCTCAGAATGGGACTATTTGGAGATATGGCCTTTAAAGAGGTGATTAAGTTAACAGGAGGCCAGGAGGGTGGGCCCTAATCCAGTATGACTGGTGTCCTTATAAGAGAGGAAATGCAGACACACAAAGAGACACTAGGGATCCTTGTGACCAGAGGAACAACCATGTGAAGAGGCAGCAAGAGGACGTCTGTCTGCAAGCCGAGGAGGGAGGTCCCAGAGGAAACCAACCCTACTGACACCTTGATCTTGGACTTCCAGCCTCCAGAGCTGTGAGAAAATTAATTTCTGTTGTTTAAGCCACCCAGTCTGTGGTATTTTGTTATGGCCATCCTAACAAACTAAATCAGCATCAAAAACAACAAAACAAGGAAACAAGGTAGGGGCCAAATAGTCTGAGTCCTGCATTTACTTCTTCTTCTTCTTTTTTAATATTTATTTGACTGCACTGGGCTTTAGTTGCGGCATGCAAGATCTTTTTAGTTGCGGCATGTGGGCTCTAGTTCCCCAAGCAGGGATCGAACTTGGGTCCCCTGCATTGGGAGTGCAGAGTCTTAGCCACTGGACCACCGGGGAGGTCCCTGCATCTACTTGTTTAGAGAGTTGTTACGCCTCTTGAAGTGAGCTACACAAGTTCTGAACGAAAAGGCAAAGCAGCAGTGTCTCCCTCTCAGCACCCTGCCCCCAGCAGGGCTCTGTTCCGGCCTCCCCCGCAAGCACCCTCTGGAGGGGTGGGAAGAAGACGGCCAACTGAGAGCCTCTGGCACCCATGTGGGAAGAAGGCCCTTCCTGCTTTCTCTTCTGTTTAATAAACCATTGCTGAGGCTCTGTGCAGAATCAGGCATCACAGAGGTGTGTTGGGGCAGAAAAGGTGAGTAGGAGGGGTGCCCGGGCCCCAGGAACCCTCTAACCAGAGTTCAGGGCACCAGCGCTGAGTGCCACTGTCGCCATGGTCGTTCTCCTTTTACATTTCTCAGAGTTGCTCTTTATGCCTGTGGTCTCAGAGTACAACTAAGGTATGTAAATAACAGATCCCTTATGTTTGCCAAGTTCTTCAAAGTTGACAAACCTCCCTTACAAAATGGGTCTCAACGAGGCACTCATGATATGTAACATTGATGTTACTATCACCATTGCACAGATGAGAAAATCGAGGCCCAGAAAGGATGAATGACAAGGCCAAGATTCAACAGCTGAAAAGTACCAGGAAGCAGTGAAATATACGAAGGACTGCTAAGAACTAGAAAAGGGAATTGAGGGAATTCAATTCACAGGACCGCCTCCTCTCCATTCAAAATGAGCAGGGGAATGGCCCAGATGGCTTTTTTTGTTTTGTTTTTGGCCGCACCATGCGGCATGTGGAACTTCCCCGACCAGGAATTGAACCCATGCCCCCTGCGGTGAAGCCGGAACCTTAACCACTGGACCACCAAGGAAGTCCCCAAATGACTTTTCAAACCCTGTCCAGCCTCTGGGATTAAACTCAGAGAGACAGGAAGGCACCAGAGAGTGAGTTGGCAAACTCAGCGTAGTTGGGCTTGGAAGATGTCCTCAGACAAGCATCCTTAGGCAAATTCCAAGGGGAGGTGGTGACTGGGGATGTGAGCTGCAAAGCAGGGGGGATTTTCTACCCCTTCTCTTTAAAATGGGAATAATAATACAACAGAGGCATTCTCACTGAGCAGCATGATGACCTCTGATTAAGGTAAAAAAACACAGAGCAAAGCCAGCATTAAGTCATGAGGGGAAAGGCACACTTGGGGATCGTCACCACAGCCTCCAAGTCCTGTCCACTGTGGCATCTCATGACCATTAGGGTTGATTTTTTTCACCTCACTTTCTCCCTGTATTATTTTAATATTTGATAGATGACAACCATAGATAACTCATATGGAAGTGAGAAAGCATAATAATAAAATGAACTCCCGTGAGCCCCTCAGGAACTTAGTGTTGTCCAGAACGCTGCCAACAGCCTGGTGCCCACGCTTGTCCTCTTCCCCATCTCAGCCGCCAGAGGTAAGTGTCACCCTGAATTTTGAGCATAATTATTGCCTTGCTTTGAAAACACTCTTTTATCACATTGACATGTATTTCCAAACAAAGGACAGTATAGTTTTTGAGCTTTATAAAAACAGTATCATGCTCTAGTTCTCTGGGATGCTTTGTTCACGCAACATTGTCTCTCCAGGAAAAGTAGAGAAGAATGTGGATTTCGGGGTGGGCAAAACTGGGCTGGAATCCAGATTCTAAATGCTCCAGCTGTGTGATTGCATGCAAAATTTTTTAAATTAATTAATTTTATTTTTGGCTGCGTTGGGTCTTTGTTGCTGTGTGTGGGCTTTCTCTAGTTGCGGCGAGTGGGGGCTACTCTTCGTTGCAGTGCACGGGCTTCTCATTGCGGTGGCTTCTCTTGTTGCGGAGCACGGGCTCTAGGCACGTGGGCTTCAGTAGTTGTGGTTCGCGGGCTCAGTATTTGCGGCTCACGGGCTCTAGAGTGCAGGCTCAGTAGCTATGGTGCACGGGCTTAGTTGCTCTGCGGAATGTGGGATCTTCCCGGACCAGGGCTCGAACCCGTGTCCCCTGCATTGGCAGGTGGATTCTTAACCACTGCGCCACCAGAGAAGTCCCTGCATGCAAATTTCTTAACTCCATTGAGTCTCAGCTTCTTCATCTATGGAAATGGGGCTCTCCTTTCCCCTACAAGTTCACAAAGAGGATTAAATAAAGCGTATATAAATGTTGCTATTACAGAACAGGTTTTTAAAAATTATTGAGAGCTTATTTTTTTTTCTTTCATTTTTTTCTAGCTCGAGGGGGTAGGATCACTGATCCACAGGGGGGGAAATACTTACAAAATTATTCCTCCCTAGATAATATAACCAACTATTTTTTCGATTACGAACTGGGAACACAAGTTTTATTCAATGAGTAAAGACATTACTAAAATATATACTTCAGCTATATATTATGACTTGCTAATGGATAGAGGGGGAGAGAAAAAGGGAACTAGTGGGAGAAAGGGAAAAATAGAAACTATTAATGAGAGGTCAGCAACTGTGTTTCTGCTTTTTGAAATGTGAATTAACCATTGTTTACAGCTCTTCGATGGCTCCAATCCCTAAGCCTATTAAGGTCTGCTTAGAGTGGGATTCTCTCAGCAGCCCACCAAGGAACAATTATTCTTTGGGGTGCAGCAACGGTGAACAGAACAATGTCAGGATGACATCAAGTTGTGAACCAGCTGGAAAGTTCGATAAGTCTGTGCCAGATGAAATTCCTTGTGATATCCCAGTCCTCAATTAAGCTCTTTTCACACGTACCTACTTTCCGTTCATAGAGATTTTGTGGTTCACCTCTTATGGTATGGCCTTCTTCGCCTGCTTCCGAAATAAGGTTTTCGGCAAATAAATAGGCTAGTGGAAAAGGCAAATGAAATCCAAGATCTGGAGTCAGGAAAACCAGTGAGATTGACATTAAAATGCAGAGCACTGAAATATTTATATGTGCCTTTGTGAAATATTAATGCAGCATCCTGCAAACATACAGGCAAACACTCGGGGGCAGGGCACCTTCAGACTCTTTGAAGACTGCCTTTTAACTGAGCTCATCACTGGAAATGTTCCATTCGCCTCAGGGCACACTGTGGTCTCCTGAAGTGTCAGCTAGTCAACACAGCCTTCTTCAGAACTAACCCAGAACACCTAGTTCCCCTGGGCCAGCTGTTTCACCCTTCCTCACACCTGGAGGGCACCAGTCCTCTGCCAGCCGAGAGGCCACAGAGACTGGGGCCCTGTATGGGATTGGCACAGATGCTTGGCTTCGGGCTGCTAGGTGTCAAAGTCATCCTCAAACGATGCACATCTTCAAAGGCTCCTCTCTGCCCACTGCCTGGCCCTGTGCTTCCTGAGGGATTTGGGAACCCCAGCGGGTGCCTTCAAACCCCAGAGAGCTGCGCTGAGGGGGACCCAGCCAACAGGGCTTTATGTAATCTGGATGAGAAGGAGCGGGGAGGAGCAGCCTGTAAGTAGGATGGAGTCCTGGATTCCCAGGACTTTACAGAATGTAGACCCCCGTAGGGGAAGTTATCAAGTCTGTCCTGTTCATTGTTCTAACCCTGGCATCTGGAACAGTCCTAGGCATACAGTGGGAGCCCAACATATATCGGTTCACTGACCGACTTGCAGCCCACGGAGGTTGGCTGCCGAGCTATCCCCACTCAGGGGCAGTGCCCTTCGCAAAGATGGAAAGAAGCAAGTGTGACCATTTCTCCCGTTTCCAGAAATGAATGACAGGGCAGGCAACAGTAAAGGACAGATGAGAGCATGTTTAAAATGACGCAAAGCAAAGTGTCCATCCACTTCCTGAAAGGTCTCTCACAGTTATCAAGCTGAAGAAATGAACACAGTACTAGGAGTCAGGAAGTCTGGGCTTTCGTCAGACATGTTCACGAATCTGCTGTGTGAAGCACAACTAGTCACTTCCTCTCTCTTGGCTTCAGTTTCCTCTTCAGTACAGTGCAGTGGTTGGGCCAGACAAGTTCCAAAAGGCTTACCCTTTGGTCATGATTGCAAACTCAAGACTGGGTTTGTCAAAGCCATTCACTGCCCTCTTTCCTAGCAGGAGGGCAGCCGCCTACTCACTACCACGTTTTACTTCCTAGGAGGGCCCAGGAGCCCTTGTTCTAGAACATTCCCTGCTGATCTATGTGACCAGCCACAGCCATGACCCAGGGGCCCTGAACACAGTTAGCAGTTCTCAGCCTCGGCTATCCTCCAGAGGCTGGAGGGAGGCACAGAGCTGGATCCTCCTGAGAACTGGGACGTCCAAGGCAACGGCAGAGCTTTCTTCAACAAGCTTGCAGGCCGCTCCATTTCTGGCTGGAAGCTTTTCTGAAACTGGACTGCCTTTCCATTTCTGTGGGGCCATTTTGCCCTAGATCATTCACTGGATGAGGGCCGCTGGGCCCACTCTCTCACACAACGTGCTTAAAACTTGCTGCTGACAAAGGGAAAGGATGCCTCCCCTTCTCCCCGTGCCCTTTCCTTTCCACCCTCTTCCCCTCTTTCCTTCCTGGCACACTTTCCCTCACTCACCTTCCAAAACTTCTCTCCCTTTTTCCCACCTCTTCCCATGTACTTTCTCAGCCTTGGTGCCTCACCCTGACCCTCTTTACTTCTGGCTTCCAAGGGTCTTCTCTTGGGTTTCTGCTCAGCACCACCATTCCTTTGGCCTGGAAAGCAGGGCTCAGATTTCTATGTTGTCAAAGTTCTCTTGCCATCTTCACTCAAGGGTCCAGGTAATCCATCTTTTTCTTCCTCTCCTTTCTCCCTGTAGGTCCCTCTTTGACCTTCTCCAACCACATCTTCATAAAGCCCCCTGCCCCTATCTTGGCCGTCATTGGCAGGTGTATTAGTTCTCTGGAGCGGCCTCAACACAGAAGCACAGTCTGGGTGGCTTAAACAACAGAAATTTATTTTCTCATGGTTCTGGAGGCCAGAGGTCTGAGATTGAGTCTTGGCAGGGTTGGCTTCTTCTGAGGCCTCTCTCTTTAGCTTGTAGATGGTCGCTTTCTCACTGTCTCTTCATATGGTCCTGTGCGTCCTGATCTCTCTTCTTATAAGGACACCAGTCATATTGGAATAGGGTCTACCTCAGTGACCTCATTTTACCTTAATGACCTCTTTGAAGACCTGTCTCCAAATACTCAGTGGTACCAGAGGTTGGGGGACACCACTCAGTCCACACCAGCAGGGGTGACTGTCGTCGTAGCGGAGGGAGCACAGGCATTATATGCTGGTACCTGGGCTGGTTTTCTTGGGCTGCACTCCTTTAGGGAAGGATGTAGAAGGTAGGCACCCTGCAGTCCAGAGCGGGTGGCTCAGTATGACCCTCGGAGGTGCTATCCACTCAGCACCCCAGGTGCTCCCCGACAGTCATAGGCACCTGAGCTAAAGAAAATCAGATCAGGAGAGTCCTAAAAGAAGCCGTGCATCAGGTAAACCAGAAGTTTAATAAAAGTGAAAAAAATTACAACACAGTGGGCTGAAAATGGGCTGCTTTAGAAGGTTTGATATGTCGGCCAGCATGACACGTGGACTCCATGTGGGTTCTGGGAGGTCACAGGATTGGTCCCTCACACCCCAAGATTCATTTCACTTCTTATCTTGTTCCCATGGGGGAGGCCTCTGTCTTCCTGGTGTCAGTTTTGACCAGGCTGGTTCTGAACTCCCTCATCCTGTGAGGAAAGCTGCCTGAATCTGACCTTCACCCATGATGATGATGGTCATTTGCATAATTTTCTTAGGTCCACATCCCCATCCCAGGTTCTGAGGTTGGCAGCAGGTGAAAGCCCATTTTGTGGAGAATTAAGAGCTTTGGGAATGCTGGAGTCTCCTGCATTCCCAGGAGGTGACAGCCACAGCTCCCAGGGTCTCCTGGCTCCCCTGCAAATGCTTCTGAATCCTGCATGCCCATCTCTCTTGCAAAGTGCTCAGGGATGCAGAATGCCTGGGTGCTGGCGACAAGCGGGGTCCAAGAGTCTGCATAGAAAGGAGCCCTGCGGGGCCCAGGCCTCCCTGGTGGCCACCTTGAGCCTGGCCAGTTAGGAGGTACTGCTCCTCCTCCGGGGGTGGAGGGCTTTCCTTTTGGCGATGTCCTCCTCTGTGTCACTCTCACAATTCCTCTGGAAGACAGAAAAAAAGAGAGACCCAGGGCAAGAGGGTCAGAAGGTGCCAGGAATGGGGTTGTGCTGGGTAACCTGAGCTGATACACCTGGGTCACGGGCCTGTAAACCAGGGAGATGGACATTGAGGGGAAGCCTGTTGCTCTGTCCAGACACCAGGGGTGGGTGGGATGGGGGTGGGGAGGGACCTGAAATGGGGCCAGACCAACTGCCTTGAGGCCGCCTTCCCAGGAGGAAGGAATACAAGCAGAGCAGAGCATCTAGGGAAAATCAGGTACCAGAAGAGGCCAAATTATAATAATAATGAAAATTATATCCGGTGTCCTTTGTGGCTGCCACATAATCAAGACCACTCGGAGAGTCGGTCTGTGGGCTGGTGGGTCTCCTGAACTCAGCCTAGAGAGAACGGGGGAGGGATAGCCACAGGGATCTCCCCAGACTCCGAAGGCCACCTCCCCCCGCTCTTCTTTGACTGGCTTAAGCTGCGCCTTTAGCCAGCCCTGCCATGTAGTCTTTCCAGGGAAATGGCTTCCGTGCTCCATTTTTATGAACGAGAAAAAGAGTAAAGTGCAGTCCGTCAGCTCCTACATGGCTAAGCCGGCGTGGAGCAGCCAACCTGGTGGTCACCGTGCCTTTTTCATTCACGACACATGCATCTAATTAAATTATTAAAACTATTAAACAAAGTCCTAATTCAGAAAGACAATGCAAGTCATAAAAAAAAAAATCTATTGTCAGATGTTCAATTTTAATGCTTCCTAAACAGAAGGACGTAGCTTTTCTTTTCTTTTTTAAGGAAAATGCCTTTTGGAAAACTGAATAATAGATGTCTGGAACCCATTCCTTTTTCTTTTTTTTAATTCTTTGGCCACACCATGCAGCACGCAGGGATCTTAATTCCCTGACCAGGGATCGAACCCCGGCCCCCTGCAGCGGAAGCCCAGAGTCTTAACCACGGGACCACCAGGGAAGTCCCCTGGGACTCATTCCTTTTCCACATGTAGGGTGAGCCATCGAGCTGATATCAGGTGCTGACTGTTTGAGTAAAAAAGAGTGTTATTTTAAATGTCTGCACAAGGACAAAAATTAGGAAAGAGTTTTATACGCTTTTCAGTTACTCTCTGTTCCTCTTTCCCAATGGCCAGCACTGTACCAGGGCAACTCGGCCTGAAAGGCATACCCGCTGTCAGCCATGTGCCTACCCAGGGCCCTCTCTCCTTCCCCTGGCCTGAGCCAGCTGGCAATCCAAGGTCAAGATCAACTTTAGCCAAATACATCCTGGACCAAGCCCGGCTATAACAATAAAAATAACTCGAGCTCTGCTGAATAGAAACTTTTGAGCATGAGTCAGGGCCATACAATACAAAAGACAGCTGGAGAACAGTTTGCCTGTGATTAACAGGGATTTTCAGAGGGAGCAAGTCCAGTCCCCTTTTACAGCAGATGAGGAAGGCAGCCAGAGAAGGGACATGGCTTGGCCAAAGCCACACGGTTGTTTTGGGTCTCTGGAGCCATAAATCCTCAAGTTCCGGACAAGAGTGAGAATCAAGAAGGGCTCAGGCTGGTGGCAGGGAGCACAGGGGCTGTGCCAGGTCCTGCAATGCAGCCTAAGTGCTGTGCGCCCTGAGGCTGCCCAGGGCTGACGGCCCATTCACCTCAGGCTGCCGCCTTCCAGCCTCTCCCTGAGCAGGCAGTCACCTTCTGTCCCGACCTGTGTCATCCTAGACCCTCCTGGGGCCCTCACCACACTCGGTGAGCAGTGGGGAGGGTCTGTCAGGGAACCTCGACCAGCTGCAATACTAACACTGCATTTCGTAGCACCAGCACTGCATCTTACAGTCTACCAGAGGATTTTAAACAACAATAATAGCTGCTAATAAGTATTGAGCACTTAAAATGCCAGGCTCTGAGAATATGTCATCATTTAATCCTCATGACTACCCTGTGAGGTAGGACCTATTGTTAACCCCATTTTACAAATGATGACATTTTGGCACAGAGAGGTTAAGTAATTTCCTCAAGGTCTCACAGTAAGTGGAAGATTTGAATCCTAGCAGTCTGGCTCCAGAGGCCATGCTCTTGACTACTATATTATTTTGTAAGTCTCTCATTTTAGATGTACGTAAAACTGCAACAAGCTAATCAAATATAAGATATCATCTAAATATTGTTTTTATTATTATTGACAAACTAAAGCAAAACAGAAATGGGAAAAATCGGCAAATGAATGTAAAGCTTTCATTCTAAAGCAGATCCTTGGATCGTCAGGAATTGATTTTGGATTGCCCCCGGCAGTCTCATTGTCCACTGTTCCCACGGTCCCTGGCAGGCTACAGGTCCTCAGGGGAAGGCTGGGGCTGTGGAGTGGCAACAGCAGTCCCTTCGAAAGCCCACCAGGAAAGGATTCGAGGTCCTCCAGAGGCTCATGCTGCCCCCTTGGAGCGCCCCCTCCCAGCACTACCCCAGTGGTCCCCCCCGAACACAGATCACTGTGCAGAGCCTGCCAGAAACAGTTCAGCCCCACCTCCTCTCCCCGCCCCCTTCCCCCCAGCTCCAGGCCACACCCAGAGTTCCACCCAATCAGAGGACATTGCATTTACCCACCAGGTCCTCATTCTGCCTGAGCTGCACCTTCTTCATCAGGGAGCGGGTGAGGTGGTTACACAAGGAGACGATGCTGAAGGAGAGCTGAGGGAGGGGGAGGAGAGGAACCGCCAGGTGAGGATGTGCACCGAGACCCCGGAGGGAACCAGGGGCCCACCTGGCCCCCGCCCCCACCCCTAAGCCCTGACCCACCTTCCACCGCCTGCGGACATACTGCTTCTTGAAGTTCTCCAGGTTGACCAGGGACTCCCTGCGCACCAGGGCTTGCTGGTTGTCCACAGGCTGGGAGACAAAGCAGAGCATGGCGGATGACGCTGGGCTTCGGACGGCAGCAGGGCCCCTGACCTCATGCCACCCTTAGCCTGACCCCGGGACCTCCCTGCTGGGCAGGGCACGCAGAGGAACCTCACGCTGAGGGCAACGGCTCCAGAAGTCCCAGCTGTTCCGGAGATGCCCTCGGCACCCCTGCACTATTATTACCACAGCCAGATGTGCACACTGGCTGGGCTGGAGGCTCAGCCCCTACCTCCCCGAAGGGGAAGCGCAGGAGGCAGGTCCTTCAACCATGGGTCACTCTGGGGAAGGGTCATCGTACAGCAGCCCACGATGCCCACTGTGCACTGGGCCAGTTCTGGGCCTAGCAAAATGGATGCCTCGTTAGCAGACGGGCATTAGTACTCCACTCAAAAATAAATGCAAGGAAATAGGGGCTTTGATGGGGGTCGAGAGGAGATGGGATGTGTAGTTGCCTTTCACTGCTTGGCAGTCAAGGCTTAGCTTAAACCCTGACTTCTCCAAGAAACCTGGCATGGCTTCTCTGAACCTCAGTTTTCTCATCTGTAATATGGGGATAATAAATAACATTGTGTCACAGGGTTGTTTAGGATTAAGTAAATGGGGATGTAAAGTGCTTAGCTTAGAGTTGCTCAATAAATAGTAATATATTATTGATAGCCTTCCTGTCTTCTCCATTCCTTCTTTTTATAAATTATTTTATTTTTATAATAGCTTTATTGCGATGTAATTGATATACAAAAAAAACTGGACATATTTAATGGACTCCAATGTGAGGAGTCCATTCCCTCATGAATTCCTGCCTCTTCGTAAAACAAGGTTTTCCTAGATTGAGAAATCAAGAGATGGGTTTTAGGGGTTCTGTGAACCTCCTGAAATGCTCTGCAAACTTTAGTGCATAAACTTGTACATAAATGTTCATAGCAGCATTATTCATAATAGACAAAAAGTGGAGAGGACCTAAATGTGCATCAGCTGATGAATGGACAAACAAAATGTGGTATATCCATACCATGGAAGAACCGAATGGAAAATCCATTCATGCAAAGAATGAAGTACCAACACATAGTACAACATGGATAAACCTGGAAAACAGCATCATAAGTGAAAGATGCCAGACACAAGAGGCCACGTAGTGTATGATTCTAATTACATGAAATGTCCAGAATAGGCAAATCCACAGAGACAGGAAGTAGATTAGCAGTTGCCAGGGCTGGAAAGAGGGGAGAATGCGGAATGACTACCTATGAAAGGGTGTGAAGTTTCTCTCTGGGGTGATGAAAATGTCCTGGAATTAGATAGTAATGATGGTTGTATAACCTTGTGAATATACTAAAAAGCACTGCATTGTACAGTTTCAAACGGTGAATTTTATAGTATGTGAATTATAGCTCAATTAAAAAAAAAACCTTAGTGTATAGGTACAGACATACATTTCCTCTGAGAAGAGTCAATAGCTTCCAATGATTCTTAAAGGACTCCGTGACTCAAGGAAACGAACTGCCCGGGGCGATCCACAAGGTCCCATCCAGCTCTATTCTTCTCTCTGCTCTGACAGCCTCCTCACAGCAGTGCCTCCTCTGGCACCTCAGTGACCGCTGAGTGAGGTCACTCACTGATTCCCGATGCCGGTCTTGTCTCCTAACCACACCGCAAGCACACCTCCATGCCTGTTTATTTTTCATCATGGCGCCAGGTGCCAGTGGAAGCCAGTGCATATGGCCGGCCCACACTGCTCTGGACCTGACATCTTCTGGCAGGAGGCCCCTTCCCTGTTTACCCAATCTCCCTCCTCCAGGACGGCCTCTGTGTGTTTCAAAGCCCAATTCAGACATGACCTCTTCCAAGATAACTTCCAAGAAACACTCTCTCTCTCCCAACATGACCAAAACATGCGTGCTCCTTGATTATACTTAACCCCTCTCTCGGTCAGCTCTGCAGTGGAGTCATCCCACTAGTGGACAACAACAGGAAGAACTTTCTTCATGTTTTTGTCAATGTTTCCTCACTACCCACTCCTGATGCAGAGCATAAGACAGTGGGTGCTGAAGAGCTGTACGGATAAACTGTTTCCCTGAGCTGCTGCAGAATCAAACCAGAACGAAGTCCCAGGACCTGCTCATCCCCACCGGCGAGAGGCCCAGGCACCTGCATCAGCCCAGCCGTGAGACCACGGGAGGGTGTCATGACACCATGACTCCCCACAGCTCTGCCTGGGAATCAGCGAGGTGAGAGGCAGAGTCCTGGGGAGGTCAGGGAGCAGGGAGGAGAGTGCACGCAACCTTGACATGGAGGGGAGACGAGAGAGCCAGGGGCTATTCACTCCCCCAAAATGGGACACGGTGGTTTGGGCCAAAGAGTGCAGGAGGGGAGAGAGGAGGAAAAGGAGGAAGGTAGAGAGGAGAGAGAAGAGAAAAGGATGGGGGCTCTGAGGGGCCCATCAGGCCATGTCTTGCTCTCCCAGCCCTTTCCTTAACCGCCTCTCACCTCCTCCGCAAGCCCAGCCCTGGCTTTAGGTCCCACCTGGAAGAGAGATGCAAAAGAGGACACAGGGCAACTGATCTGTGCTGAGCCTGCCTTTTCCTGGCATCAAAACCTTCCAGCAGGGCTTCCCTGGTGGCGCGGTGGTTGCGAGTCCGCCTGCCGATGCAGGGGACATGGGTTCGTGCCCCGGTCTGGGAGGATCCCGCATGCCGCGGAGTGGCTGGGCCCGTGAGCCATGGCCGCTGGGCCTGCGCGTCCGGAGCCTGTGCTCCGCAACGGGAGAGGCCGAGGCAGTGAGAGGCCTGCGTACCGCAAAAAAAAAAAAAAAAAAAAAAAAAAAACCTTCCAGCAGCTTCTGGACACTCTCAATAGAACCCAACAGGCTCACCAAGAACCCCAAGCCCTGTATCATCTGGGTCCCTCTGTAACCTGACTTTCTCCCCACCTCCTTCCTGTCCCTGTGGCTTTCATGGCATGCGTCTGCTTGCTGGTCCAGGAACCCAAGGTCTCCGGGTCTTACTGTATTTACTTTGTCATCTTGTTCTGGTCTTTGTTCAAATGTCACCTCCTCAGGAGGCCTTCCTTGACCACCCTGTATAAAATAGCACCCAGCTGCCCCATGCAACTCACAGTGCCTCTGCCCCAGTTCTTCATAGCACCTGTCACTACCTGACATTTTATTCCATATTTATTCATTTGTTGTTAATTCCACCTCCCCATACCTCTCAGCAACTAGTCTCTCCTTCCCAAGGTGACTGGCATCCTGCCTTCCCAGCCCACAGAACATATCTACCTCTAACTTCACAAATGTCTGCAATTCACCTTCAAGTCGAACCCTTGCAAGGGACACTCTTGCACTTCACTTGGACAGTTTGATGAGCTGGAATTAGTAGACTCTGGGAGTGAAGGGACCTCTTTTTGTCTACTTACTGATTGACACCCTTGTGAGGCTAGAGATGGCTAAACCCCACGTATGGAAGGCTGACAGGCAGGCTCGGGGAATCCTGTTAGTGAGAATCCCACCTTCCAACTGGTCCAGCAGTGCCAGCCACTGAGCAGAGATGCCCAACTAAAATATCACATCGGACCATTCCCAGAGGCCATTCATGGGAGGTGATGCAGTCACTTCTAGGGCCCTGTCTATATGCTACACAAAACAGCATGAACTCTGAGGAAGAGGCTATAAACCTGTCAGGCTGGCCTTTCCCAATCAATGGGCCTTGCTGGTTGCTAAGAGGCTCACCAAGCGCTGACACTGTGGTCATCTAGGCATGAAGGCAGAGAGACATAAATTCTGCAGTGAGATCAGTTCCCAGAAGGAAATGTGGCACCAACACTTTGGATTAAATTCAGGGTGTGAGAGGCAACAGAGCTTGTTCCGCCTTCTCCTGACCCTCCCCTTTCTGCAGACAAACAGTGCCCACCTTCCAGCCTTGTGGTCCTTCAGCGATACCAGAGAGTGTGGGCGATTTTGACCAGGCTCCTAGGAGCATGTTTGGTGTCTCAGAAAAATGTTGGGAAGGGAGAAAAGAAGACAGAACGCTGTGGCTCAAGTCAGGTTTTGTTCATGCAGATGCAAGTGTCTCTGAAAAAGTCCATTGGGGAGAGCTAGGCAGCACCGACATCCACAGGGCAGGGAGATGAAGCAGCAGCCCTCCTCCCAGGCATAAAGACAGACCCTGGCTTTCCAGAAGAGGCACTCCAAAGACTTTCTCTAAATACCAGGCCTCCATAAAAAGAAACGAAAGTGAGTTATTCGTAGTGAGGTGGATGGACCTAGAGTCTGTCATACAGAGTGAAGTAAGTCAGAAAGAGAAAAACAAATACCGTATGCTAATTCATATATATGGAATCTAAAAAAAAAATGGTACTGATGAACCTAGTTGCAGGGCAGGAATAAAGAGGTAGACATAGAAAATGGACTTGAGGACATGGGGTGGGAGGGCGAAGCTGGGGCGAAGTGAGAGTAGCATCGACATATAGACGCTACCGAATGTAAAATAGTTGGCTGCTGGGAAGCAGCGGCACAGCACAGGGAGATGGGCTCGGTGCTATGCGATGACCCAGAGGGGTGGGATAGGGAGGGTGGGAGGGAGACGCAAGAGGGAGGGGGTATGGGGACACGTGTATGCATATGGCTGATTCACTTTGTTGTGCAACAGAAACTAACACAGTATTGTGAAGCAACTATACTCCAATAAAGATCTATTAAAAAAATAAAATAACATCAGGCCTCCTCTACAAACTGCCAACAGTTTGCAACTTTTCGAACCTCCATCTGAGTCACTACTCCAGCCCCATCCTCCACTGAAAGCCATGGACACATGAGCACCCACTTTCCTCTCGTGCCCAGGACTGTCTCTCTGAGCCTCGCTCCTTCATCTCCCTTAGTGGCATCTCTCTGTACGTGGCATCTCCGCCTCTTCCTTTTGCTGGCTGGAGCCTGGGCCCTGCTGGCCTTACCTCCCTGTTTAACCAGGAAAGGAGCACGTGAGGCTTATAGGGGCCTGAGTCTCTACCTCCTTATGCCTGGGTGGGGAGAGCTGCAGAGAGGCTGTGTTCCTGCAGGTTGTCCCTACACTGAACAAGCCAATGCAAAGAGGTAAGAATGTCCCTTTCCTTGCCTAACCCAGCCTTACTTTTCTGAGTTAGGTCTCAGCATAGAGACATTCTCACTTTTAATCTTCTCCCCGGGACGTTCAGTTTTCTGAGCAAGTTCTCATCCCCAGGAAAAGCTTCAAAAGCTCTCCCTCCTGTACTGAAGAGACTTGAGAGACATAACATCCAACTGTCATGTGCGGTCTGCGTTTGGATCCTGAGTTGAACAAACCGCGTATAACAGGACACCCTTAAGAAAAGCAGGGGTGGCTTCCCTGGTGGTGCAGTGGTTGAGAGTCCGCCTGCTGATACAGGAAAAAAAAAAAGAAAAGAAAAGAAAAGCAGGGGCATGTGACTGCAGAATGTGTATCCAGATGATAATAAGTAATGATTCTTGATTTTGTCAAGTGTGATAATGGCGCAGGGGCATAGGAAAAAGAAACTCCCTATCAGAGATTCCTGCTGAAGAATTTATGAGGTAAGTCAGTCTGAAGTTTGCTTTAAATTACTTCAAAGCTGGGTAACGGGTACGTGGAATTCACTCTGCCATTCTCAATACTTTGGTGCAAGTTTTGAAAATCCCCCATAACAAAAAGTTAAAAACAGAAAGTCTCCCTCTTTTAAATCTCTGTAACCTCCTTCCCTTTAATCTCCATTTCACAGCTCCAGCTTCCTGACACCAAGCTGGGCTCATCCCCATATCCCTCCAAATTCTGCCTGGTACCTTCTCCACAAGGCTACAGCTTGGAGGGGAGTGTTGGGGGCAAGACCCCACCCCCCCGAGAATGTTTCTGCCCTCTGCCACCCCTCTTACCCTTCCTCAGTCAGAGTTTGTCTCCCTCCTGTTTTCTGGAATATTAGGTACCCCTGTTTTCTCACTCACCATGGCCTTCCTCACCTCCCAGTTGGTTGGGGCCCCATCTGTCCCAGACAGTGAGTCTTCTATTCAGGGGTTGTCTTGTCCTTATCTGTAACCTCCCTCCAGAGCCAGAGCACAGTCAGTGTTTGTCCAATGAACTGGCCTCTTCTGCTCCTCAAATATGCCCACTGCTGGGTCTCCTCTCCAGGGGCAAAGAATCTTCTCCACAGGCCAAGAGTTTCACAGACAAAGCAGAAAAGGCCATTCAGTTCCATAGACATGTACAGAGGCTGCCAGTGGGGGTGGGAGCTGAGCACCCAGCCACCTCCCACAAGGGCCCACAGTCCTGCCGGATGGAGTGAGGTGGGAAGTCGCCGCCTTCAAGATCACCTGGAGAGGTGGGTGGCTGGTACGGGGAAGTGGTTCGCAGAGGAGACTCTGGCTTCTCCTACCATTGTTACTCTGTTCCATCCCTTCACTGCCAGCACCCTGCATCTGCAGAATCACCGGTTACCACGTTATCACGCCATCTCCACCCTTCCCCACGCAAAAGGGTAATCGTGTGCGGCAAGCCTCTGCCTCAGAGCAGGGACAGACTGCTGCCTTCCCCAGGCACCGACTCTCCAGCCTCCTTGGGAATCGCTATTCAGGAAGATGTCACACGCTCACCCTGCGCTCCCCAGGATGGCATTTGCCCAGAGCACAGAGGCTGACCTTTCATTCACAGCCTGGTGAATGAAAGGATCCTCTGTGACGGTAGATGGGCCGGCCCACAGAGCGGCGTCCCCCAGGTCTTCGTCCGTCTAGGTACCAACGAAACATCCCATCCCGCCACCATCGGCCCTGCCCTGCCCTGTCCTTCATGTCTCTGTTAAAATGCCAGCTGTGGGCGTGTCGGGAGGAATCTAGCAGGTCCTCTGGCTGGGCATTCCACAGGCTTCCTTGGGCTCCCCTTGGCATCAGGTTCTGCTGCCAAAGGGTGATGGGAGTTGGACCAGCCAGGTGACAGAGGAACGTCACAATCTCCTCTGATTTCCCTGAAAGACTTGGGGGGCATTTTTCACTTCACTTCCTTTTGTCTTTGGAAACTCTTAGTACATAAAAGAGTCTGTTCATAAAACATCTAAATGACAAGTTGTTACCCACGACTGGACATGAACACAGAGAAGACGATTCCACTACTGCGAGGAAAACCACTTAGGGTTCTGACCCCAGCTCTGGGGCTGACTAGCTGGGGGACTCTAGACAAATCCTGTCCTGTAAAATCCTGTAAAAAGAGGGTGTCGGGTGGCTCACGTCTGAGGACCCACCAGTATGGACAGTGTGAAGCTGATGCCAGGATTCTAAAATAACCACTTCTCTCTCCCTTTTCCCAGTCTCCCTAATTCAAATCATCACCCACATCTTACTACTTTATTGCATTTTATTTCGACCTTCACAAGAAAGTTTGCCCAGAGTTGCTCAGTCAGGGGCTTCCTTTCCTTAGGAAACCTGTTGACTTGGCCAAAGGGACCTTTCATCTTTGCAGTGCCTTATGCCAAATGGGTATATCATGTCCTGTAACAGGGCAGGAAAATTCTTGGAGAGCTCATAGATGGGTCTTTTGTATCAGTTCTTCCAGACAGGGTTTAGGGAACAGGCCTTTGCCATCTTCCATTGATTCCAAGATGCACATTTTTGGATCTCTGAAATCAGGACTTAACTCCCAAACAGTGGCATCATATCCTTACTGTCGGTCTGAAGTGAAGGCAGGTGTTCCGGAAGATGACCACACTGATTCTGCCAGCCATTGGGGCCATCCAGCCTCAAACTGTTTGATGTTAGATTCTCTGCTCGAGGTTCTTTTGTTTTTGTTTTGTTGTTGTTGTTTTGTTTATTCACTTGTTTTGAGGTTCTTTTGGATTCCACTGATTGTGCAAATACAGAAAGCAAACCTGCACGAGTACCATGGACCTGGGACTCCCATTCTCAGTGGAGGATTTTTCCATCCCTCTACCCAGTGTCAAGGTTGAGACACACATGTTCCCTTGCCTCCCCTTCCTGCCTGGTGGCTTTATTTCCCATTTACCCTTTCAGTGAGGGTGTCCCAGCTTTGTATGTGGAATCTCCTATTGGACTTCCCATCCTGGGCTTTTTTTTCTTTATTTTGGCGTCATAAAGATGCATTTACATTTGATGAAAATATGCTTTCTTACAGTGGATGAAAAAAGTTTCTGTTACAAATGTTATATATGATATTTGAAGCGATCCAGCATGCGAATAGAATTAGAGGTAGGATTTTAAAGAAATGGTTTCATGGGATCACAATCTCATGCCTCATCCTAAACCACTCCCCATCTGTGCTGCTCACTGGGCATCCCTGCCCCCACCAGCACGTCAGGCTGTTGACTGCCTGGCACCCATCATGGCTCCCCATGACTCTTGGGGTGAAGGCAGAGCTCTTTAATACGGCAAAGCCCTGCTGGTCCTGTCTTCTCTCCAGCCCCATCCACGCCATACTCTATTCTCTCCCCTCCAGCTTTCTTTCCGTCTGAGCAATTTCAGCTCCCAGGCCCCCTCCCAGCACAGAGACCTGGCATGACAGCTCTGTGGGGAGCACTACCTTCTCCCTGGTTTGCTTAGCTGATCTCAGCTCCAGCGTCACCACCTCAGGGATGCCTTCCCTGACTAGATCATCCCCCACTGCAGGCTCCTGCAGTGCTGCATCCTTCTCTCTCATTGCATAGGTCCCAGCTGCAGTTCTACCTTTGCAGAATGTTCTTGATGAATGTTGGAATCCGTTACTGGACTGCAAACTTCGTGAGGGCAGGAAACATGCCTGTTTTCACTCAACATTGTATCCCTGGGGCCAGGCTGAATGCCTGGCAATAGACAGGTGCTTAGAAATTCTTTGTGAATGTGTAGATGGATGTGTCTTGGTGTAACCTGCCCCACAGCAGAGAGTAAACTCTTGGAGACTGGGGCAGTTAGGGGAAGCAGAAGGAGCAACGGACATCATCAGAAAGTCTCCACTTTTGCCACTATTGTGACCTTGGGCAAATCACATCCTCTCTGTTTCCTCAGCTCCAAATTGGGAATAACACCTACCCCACCTATCTGACGGGGGGTTTGTGAGTCTGTGAAGGCACTTTGAAATGATACGATCTGTTCCCTCACCCCCAAGCTTCTAGCACAGCACTGGGCCCACGCTCCACACTCTTTCTCTGTGAGCTAGTTGGCTGGCCCCTCCTCCGGGAAAAGGGAGACAAGATGATCCAGTCCTCAGGGAGGGGTGCGCACAGCTTGAGGTCAGGAAGGGAGCACTGAGTCTTGGGCTCCCCAATCTTAATGTCCACCCTCTTCAGACCTTCGGGACATGAGAAAAGGAACCTGCTTGTTGAGTCCTTTCTGGCCTTCATTCCCAACACGAGATTGGAGCCCTTAGCCAGAGGCGGGAAGTGGAGAAGGGCGAGATGCTGCCCCTTCCCTCCTATTCTGCAGGTGATCTTCACACAGGGACACAGCTGGATGGGAACGATAAACTGCGTGCCTTCTAGGACACACTTCTTAGGACAATTGCCTGAAGGTATAAGGCTTCCACCTGACTTGGCAAAATACATGAAAATGCTTACTTTACCTCTGGGATCTGAACTTTAATATTAACGTGGATTTTTACAGTAAAGCCTATGTCTTCCCATATACTTCATCTTAGAGTCGGGCATCCTGGGTTTCTGTTGCATGCGTATCAACTAGCTATGAATGAACCTCAGTCATTTTCCCTCTGGAGGTCAATTTCCTCTTCAGTTACACGGAAATGACAGTAACAACAATCATAATACCACCTACCTTCCTGTCTCACAGGTTCCTTTAAGGATCAAAGCCATAAATGCTTGGTCAGTGAAAAGTCAATAATAAATGAAAAGTAATCTTTTCTCTGTGCATTCAGAATCCCTCCTTCAGCAGCAGGAAAGCACCAAGCCAACTGACTGTTATCCCTAGTTAACTAGAATATTACCCAAGACCTGCAATCTACGAGGCGGGAAGCGAGATGTGAACAAACCCATTATTACAAATCAGTTATCAGGTATCTCTCCAGGGCCAGCCGTCCTCCCTCTGTAGGAGGGTACACTGACGGGTGTTCATCCTCAATCGTTTTAACAGCTTAGCTGCCCTGCCAGCCACCCTCCCAGAAAACCAGGCTGGTGAGAGGAGGTACAGAATGGGTAACTAGCTAGCCCCTCCGTGATTCTGCATTCTGGGAAGAGGGTGGAAGGCTATGCTACAGACACACACCCCTGCAGGAGAATTCTAGTCGATGCCCTGGCAGGGCAGTTGGGAACGGGCTTCAGCAAACCATCCAGGATGCACTCCTGACTCGATTCTGGTGCTCAGAGCTTCAAGCTGGCCTAGACTTCCTCACTGCATGATCTGTTGAGCAGCTCCCCTAGGCACTCACTAGAGTCCTGGCAACACACGGAGCTGGGGCTGTCCATGCTCCCACTCTCCAGCTGGAAGCCGCCCACCAGTTCCTGGAGCCACTGTAAGTCTGCCAAGAGCTCCTGCCCTAGGGCTTCAAACTGCGCCTGCAGATGGTCCAGTTTCCTGGCTGTGCTCCCGAGGCGGGACCCCGTGGCCCGGATGTCCTCTCGCAGGAGCTTCTTCGAGGACTCCACTTTGCGGAACTCGTACCTGAGCTGGGACAGGTCGTGCCGGGCTCTCTCACTCTCCTCCCGGTACCAAGCCTCCTTCTCATTGTAGATGGAGACCAAGGTCTCCACATCGTCCTGGATGGTGTCACGGGCTCCCGCCAGGGCCCGGCATCCCTGGTCCACCCGAGCCACGTCCTCGACCACACAGGCAAAACGCTCGAAGTTGACATAGGTGTTGTCGGGGGGCATGCTTGAGTGGCATTTGAGGGTGTACTCTCTCAGGCGCTCGGTCTTCAGCTGGGCGGGCTCTGCCTTGCGCTGTTCAGGGGTTCTGATCTCTCCTTTGGACTAGGGGGTGTTTAGACAGAAGGGCCAGAGTTACTTTGACGTCCGCTCCAAGGGCAGTCCAAGGTGCAGGCAGACGGCACACGAGCAGCCTCTTTGCATTCACTGCATGCGCCAGGCCACGGGAGGACCGGAGCGGAAGGATCACCCACACAGACCGTAAGAAAGGTCAGGTCGAGGAGGATGGGTGCTGCCTGCACGCTCATCTCAGGGCAGGGTGGTCCATGGCCATTAGAGAGGGTCTCCACACGCACAGCATTTAAGGGTGCTCGCACAGACAAGCAGGCTAGAGTCAGGACTCTGCAGGCATCCACTCAAGGGCGGAAGCATACAAGGCCATGGCTGAGGGGGGGAAGCTGGGGGCTCCCTGGGCCTTGGCAACACTCGGCAAGCTGAGCTAGGAGGCAGCCCACCAGACTCCCTAGCTCTGTGGTCTGGGCCCAAACCTGGAGGGCCCCTGGCCTTCCCCATCCTTCAACAAGCAGATGAACCTGGCCTTCTCCAGAGCACTCCAGCCCTCCCTGCTCTCCATCTCCCGTGGGCCTCTGCCCCTTCTCATCTGCACCCTCAGATCATCCTCCCCAGCTCTCCCATCTAACAATTTCAGTGAATGGGAAGTCTGGTGACATCCCTGGGAGCATACATCTCATCAGTCAGCAGAACGAGGGCCAGAATCCCACCCTCCTGATCCCTATCCCGCCAAAGTGCTTTTCACTGGCACTTTACTGTGCCTAGACTGCAAGGCCCTCTGAAAACCCAGCCGCTGGAAGCCCAGTTACAAGGTGGGTTAGGCAGGGAGTCACCTTTGTGTCCCCACCCTCCCCAGAGAGAATGGAACTGCCCTAAGGAGTGGCTGCCTCTCTCTCCCAGCAGGCCTCCACCTCAGAGCCCCATTCCCTGAAGTCTCCAGGGGCCTGAGGAAGCCAGTGACCGGTTTGAGTGTCATCCTTTACTCAGAACTTCGAAAGTCAGAAACAAGGAGCCCCGGTTACAAAGTTGAGGTTTTTAACTGTCACTGATCTCTCTCTACAACTGAGGAGTCCTGATTTCTGCTTTGAGAATGACAGTGACGTGTCCTCTGACAAAGAACCCTTTGTAAGATGGGCCCAAAGAACATGGAGTTCAACTGACATTTGTGAAGGTTTCATTTCATGAGTCACCTGAACACGTGAAATAGAAACTTAAACTTGTAGACCTATTTGAAGAAGTCCAGACCCTTGGAAGCCCCCAACTAGCTTTCGTCTGTGCTTGAGGGTCAGTGTTTCAAGCAAAGGCCTTTCCATAGGTCCCCTGCATCCGGCCGCCCCAGGCAGCCCTGGCGACAGAGCAGGGAACTGCTCGCTGGAACTCATCACTGTGCCCTTACCGTGATCCAGGGGTGTCTGAGAGCCTCTTGGATTGTGAGCCGTTTCCTGCAACGAGGATCAGAAAACAGTGACGGTCCATGAGAAGCTGAGAGCAACAGTCTCCATTCTCACTCTTCTTAGACCTCCTTTTTGGCATTCTTCAACCACTGCCATCAAACTAGAATAATAAGGGACGGAGAGGTGGATGGGGAACTGGCTGCATTCTCTGCATTCCAGAGAAAGTGGTCCAGGAAGACACCTCCATAAAATGACATCACATAAACCCTCATCTTTGGTCCCAGAGTTGAAGGGGCCGACACCACACTATGGAAGAGTCATAAATGCTCTCCACCGCAAAACCTTTGGTCTCTGTTTTTCTGTTTGCCTCCCAGATCCACTCTCTGCCCTTCCCTGCTCTGTACCCATGTAGGGTGATCCCATCCCACCTTGCACTGATCTTCAATAGGGAAATTGGGCCCCTGCACTTTAGAGGACCCCGCTCTGCCCCTCTCTAAAATCTGTGGGACCAAGAGGATATGGTCTTCTGAAGTCTGTGGACCTTACCCCTGCCTCATCTAGGCCGTGCTCTGGGTACCCAGCACCCTATAAGCCCCTGCCCATCTCCTTCTTTGATCGCACAGCCACGGGGCTCACCCTGGGCCCTGCAGAAGGTGTGGGATTAGCAGGTCTCCTATTCTCCCACTGTTCTGACCCCTCTGCGCCCACTTCCGCCCACTCCCATCCTGAACTGACTTGAAAACCCTGCCACTTTCCTTTTTGAATCCTAGTTCCAGGTGCCTTTGGGACAGACCGCAAAAGATAATGAGCCCTAGAGAAACCCAGGTTGACTTCTACACACACACACACACACACACACACACACACACACACACACAGAATTATTTGCATTTCAGCAGGAAAAGAAACCAGAACGACTTGAGGAAACAAGATGAATGCCAAGTCTTGACCAGTCCACACTCCTCAGCACCTGCCCAGATTAGACCACAATGTTCGATGATAGCCCATGGCAAAGCAGGGACAGATGGACACGGCTTTGGGAGAGGTGGCAGGAGAGGGTCAGTACCTGAGAAGCCAGTGCCCTCCTCTGTTCTCTTACCGGGTCTCTTTAACCAGAAGCTTCCGAATGAAGTCCTTGGCCAGCTCGCTGGTCTGGCTGAAGAACTCCTCATCAAAGTTGTAACTCACTGCTGTGATATTTGCCAGTGTTTCCTGCTTTGTGTCTCCCAGAAAAGGGGATGCTCCACTGAGGCTGGGCACACAGAGAGGACACACATGACTGTGGGAAAGTAGATGCAAGTGGGGGTGACAGACTCCAGGAACCCTGACTCGTACTGCTGCGTGGGCATGGGAAGCTCCCCGCAACCCTGCTGCCCCCTCTGGGGGGCGGGGGGACCAGTCAGCAACTCTTCAAATGAGTCCAATTGAATACACTTTATGGAGCTCCTGTGACAGAGAGAAGTACCTGTGATAGAGAGAAACCGTGTCTTCAAGGGACTCGAAAGGGGAGGGGAGACAAATACAGAGACCTGGTTCTTCATAATCTCCAGCAGAGCACAGAATAAAACAGAAGGCCAGAAAAAGGGCTGTGGGAGCACAGGACAGAGGGGAGGCCCAGAGCAGGCTTCATGGGAGAGCTGACATTTGCATCAGTTGTGTCCTGAAGAATGAAGAGGTTGTCAGCAGTCACAGAAGGAGCTGGAGGGTCTTCTAGGCTAAGGGAGCAGCTTGAGCAAAGCCTGAGAGGTGTGGCAATAGATGGGCCGTTAGGGACTGGAAGGGTGAGTGATGTTCCCCAGCAGGGTCTGTGGGGAATGCGTTGTTCCAGTAGTGACTCCTGAATCTACTGTCTCCTGACTCATGATCCAGATGTGCCATTGTCCCAGAGGTCCCTGTGCCCTACCCTAACCCTCCACGTGCTCCCTGCCTCGATTAATGACGTCACTTCCTGAACGTACCCAAGCTAGAAACACAGCATCTTTGACTCTTCCTCACCATAGAGGAATAGAATGGTTCCCTCACCATTTCTATTGGTTCCATTTCCTAAATATCTCTTAAAGGTCATCCCTATCTCCACTGACACTTTCTTGGGATAGTGAAAGCAAGGTACCCTGGAAAAAAAATCTGATATTTCAATCCTGGATATGAATCCCAGCTCTGCCACTCATGTATGAACCTAGGAGAGTTACTCACCCTCCCTGAGCTGCAGTTTCCTCAACTGTAACCTGAAGAAAAGAGAAGTCTCCACCTCACATGACTGTTGTGAATAAGTATATATAAAATGTTGAAGAATGACTATATAGAGACTGTTCCGTGCAGTCCTGGCCCATACTAAGAACTCTGGGATCGACGGTCATTATTATTGTCATTGTTAGCACACAAAGAACCCTCTATGACTCCCTGTTTTCTATAGAATCACATCTGAACTCCTGAGCAAGGCATCGGAAGTTGGTCCACACGCTCCATATATTTCACCACACTTGCCAAGCTCACCGCTCCCTTCCTCGGCTGGGACAGCCCTTCCTTCCCTTTCCACCAGGAGAATTCATCTCATTCCTTCCAGCCCAGTTCAAATCAATCTCTTGCTCTTCTCTGTCTCCCCCTCCCCCTCTCCCATTAAACCTTCTGCAGTCCCAGCAAACCAGTGGCTCTCCCATCTGTGTCTCACAAAGCCATGTTCATACCTAAAGGATAACCTTGGTCCCACTGGGTAAGAGTGCGCTGTCCGGTGTCTCCCACACACACAGGGAGCTCCAGGCAAGCAGGACAGATTCTCCTTCAGGTAGTATCCTGAGTGCCTGGCACAGTGCCCACCATGGAGCAGGCAGCCAATAACCTGTACGGAATTCAATGAGCTACAAGAAGATTGTGGGCCCTGGAGACACTGGAATTCCATACTCTTTTAATATGGAAACCAGAGTTCTGAAGATATCAAGGTGTCAAGAGTCAACATCTGAATATTCTGGCTCTAGTCTGGAACTATACAGCAATGCAGCAAATTCTCTCTCTCTGCAAATTCCTCCTTCAGATTCCTCCAGGGCTTTTAAAAAATACTGATGCCTAGACCCCGCTCCTAGCGATTCTGATTTCATAGATCTGGAGTGTGGCCTGGGCCACAGTAGATATTGAAAGGTCTGACGTGCAGCCAGGGTTGAGACCCGCTGCTGCAGCTCGGGGGACAGGATAGGCGGGGTGGGGGGTGGCGGGAGGTGTCTACCACATCGCACAGAGCTCCCAGTCCAAGGGGAGCCAGAGGGATGCTTTACAGGGATGCTGAGAGAGTTGAGTGCTGGTGCCCCATCCTTCATCCCCTCTGGCTGTGGGCTGCCTCTTACCCAGAGTGCCATAAAAATACCATTTTCCAGGAGTGCTGTGAGAGGAAACAGTTGGGAAGTACTGATGAACGCCAAGTAATCAGCCGAGTCTGTGTCTGAGCAGTGCCGGGAAGTTTGCACGTCGGCTTATTTAACCCTCACAACACACCCACGGCAGGAAGTTTATGATTCCTACTTTTCTGATGAGAAAAACAGGCCCAGAGATTCAGTCTCTGCCCCAGGCCACAGAGATGGAAAGTGACAGGTCCACTACCGGATGCGGGAAATCTCTGCTTAAGCACTTAATACTTCAGTGGCAGGAAAGAGAGACTCTGGGGAAAAGGGAAGAGAGAGAATGTGAGAGGAAAAGGGATCTTGAGAAAGGCAGGGGAAAGGCAGAGAAAGAAGAGGCAGGGTCAGGAAGGGCATGGCAGCTTGAGGGCCGTCCCAAGGCTTCGGAGTGAAAACTGACATTTTCACAGGAAACCTGGGTCCGGGTGAGGCTGAGCGGTGGACCCCCGACCACAGGAGGGATGCAGACACAGTCTGTGCAGGATGGAGGGCTGCAGGCTGCTCTCCTGGGTTCCTGCCCAACCCCAAGCCCAGGGTCAAATGTATGAAATGGAGCTGAGAGCACTCAGCCTCAGGTTTGCTGTGTGGCTCTAACACATCTGGTCGCGGTGGGCACACGGGAAATGTCAGTCTGTCTGTCTGCCTGCCCCCTCTCATCCCTCCAGCTCCCCCCTGGACCTGAGCTGGGTCAGAGCCCCGGGATCGGGGATACTCACAGGATGTAGGTGATGACGCCGATGCTCCTGTAAAACAAAGAACCGTCGCGTCAGGGCTGCGTGGCTGTCATCCCAGACCAGCAAGGGACTCCCCACGCGGTCCTGAGGGCCCTTTCACGGCAGCCCCTGGATGCCATCTCAAGTCCCACGCCCCTCCCCACCCCACTCTTCAGCAGCAGCCTGGGACTTCTTTGGAGTCATCAAGCCCTGGACGTTGAGTCCAAGGACCCAGGTTCAAGATCAGGTACTCCTGCACACGCAGGCTGCGATGATCACCTCTGAGCCTCTTTCTCCTCTTAAAATGAGGATCATGAGAACTACCTCACAGGACCACTGGGAGGATTTTAGAAAACCACGTGATCAAGCTGCTTAGCCAACTGTAGAGCGTGGCTCCCGTGAAATGAGCCCCATCTGTGCAGAGAAGCCATCATCGCGGTATCCCCCGGCCCAGCACAGCACCTAGAACATGAGGTTCCCGGTAATCACCTGGCTGACTGGCGGAATGAGCTACCGTCACTATCATCTTTATCGTGGCTGCAGCAGGCCTCAGGTGAGCCTGCACCTCCAGCCTCACCTCTCCCCTCGTTCTCTGCCTCGGCCGTGTGCTAACTGGCTGCACGTCCAGCACACCCAGAAGAGCCAGGGGCTCTGAAAGGTCAGTGTGAAGGAAGAGGTTTTCACGGTCAAGGGGGATGTCAGCCAGAGCCGGGGTCTGGGCCACCTGGGCGGCCTGTACAACTTACCACATGTCAGCCTCCAGGCCCAGGGGCTCATAGTTCACAATTTCTGGAGCTGAAAGAAGCCATGTTGAAGAGTCAGCAGGGGTATGAAAATGAGAAGAGAGGATTGTAAGGAATTTGAGGGAATCTGGTGCCAAATGTTTCCATCCTGAACCCTCACTAAGGAGAATCAGAGAGGCCGATGGGGTTAATCTGGCTCTAAGGATTCTGAGGAAGGGAGCTGCCTTTTATCCTGAAGGTGAGGAAGATGGGACAAAGGGACTCCTGGAAAAGGAAGAGGAGGGTGGGGAGAGGAAGATGCGGGAGGGGACCATGGGGCCTAGAACAAAGCCTGCTTGAGGACTCTCCGCTGGAAACCAGTCAGGTCAGCGCTGGAAGGCGATGGAGGAGAAGAGGAGGCAGAGAGGGAATCCACGCTCCTCTGAGTCTGTCTGAAAGAGGGCAAGTCCCACCTGAGGAGCAGGAGGACGTTCTGGTGGCCACTGAGGTGATGAGCCTGTGGTGCCCGAGGGGCATCCAGAGGAAGGTGTCCAGGAACGGGCTGGGTATTGGAGGTGGGGGTGGGGTGGACCAGAGCCATCACACAGGTGGAAACAGGAGCCGTGCGAATGCTGCCACGACCAGGAGAAAGTGCAGAGCCTGGTGATCAAGCCCATAAGCCCTGGGAAGCAAGTGTTGAATTTCACACTCACTGCAGTGCCCAGAGAGTTCTGAGTGTGGGCAGTGGAGATAAGGGTGCAGATGACTCTTTAAAAAAGCTTAGTGATGAGGGGCTGCCCTGGTGGCACAGTGGTTGAGAGTCCGCCTGCCGATGCAGGGCACATGGGTTCGTGGCCCGGTCCGGGAAGATCCCACATGCCGCGGAGCGGCTGGGCCCGTGAGCCATGGCCGCTGAGCCTGCGCGTCCGGAGCCTGTGCTCCGCGGCGGGAGAGGCCACAACAGTGAGAGGCCTGCGTACCGCAAAAAAAAAAAAAAAAAAAGCCTTGGTGATGAAATAGAGAAGAGAGGATGATAACTAGAGAAGGGAGAAGGATTGAGACTTTTTAACCACGAATGGAAAAAGGTGGGGAGTGGGAAAGGCTAAGTCTGTTCCCCTAGAATAATATCAAAACCTCTGCATCTATTGGATGTGCCCCCATCCCACCCTCCCAGATGCAGGGAACCACTCTCCTGGCTTATTTTTCAGCTTCCTAAAAATGATGCCATACTGCATGTGATCTCCTGTCACTTGACTTTTTTTCCCCACTCAACATGATGCTTCTAGCGTTCATTGAATGTTCATCCATGGTTTTTCATCTTCACTGCTATATAATAGTCCATTGTGTGAATATAGATCATCTTCTAGTCATTCTCTTGGTGATCATTTGGATGGTTTCCACTTCTTTTATTATTTTATTATATTATTATCTTTTATTGGAAAAATATTGCTAGGAACTTTTTTGTACCTGTCTCCTGAGACACACATGAAAGACTTTCTCTAGGACAGTGATATTCAAAGTGCAGTCTGCAGGCAAACAGTCTGCAGACTGTCACTGGTCCTGACAAGATATGTACAGAAATTGACAGTAAGCATTTAGAGACTTGCATAGCAATTTGACATTGCTGTGACACTCAAACTGTGATCACTTTTCTAGGAATTTATTTTTATTGTATCTTACTGAACGAGCAGTCCAGGATAGACTTTTTTTTTTTTTTCCAGTGGTTCACCATAGAGAGTTTGAGGAGCACAGCTCACTTTCTAGTGCTCATCTGCTCGATATCCATACACACTCATTTCTGTCCTTCAGGTGCTTTTGTTTGTCCATTTTCATCTGTGCTTTTCATCTTCTTTCTTGTCTTTTTTTTTTAATTGCTTTTTGTTAGTTTTCTTATTCTTTTTTTCCCCAGCTTCTGCTTTTGTAATGGCTACCCCTGAGACTTTACTATGAATATCAAACAAATTCTAACATAAATCAGTATTTTGACCCTCCTCTAACAATACAAGAAACTTAGAACACTAATTTCGAGTACTCTGTCCTAGCTAACGTTATTTTCTTCAGTTTCTGGTTCTTCTTTTCAGTCCTACAATTAAAGCTTCATCATTAGCATCATCGTTATCATCCTCTAGGAAAGAAAATAATTATATTTGCCTAATGTTTTACTGATTTCTTTGCTCCTATTACTTCTTGCATTGAGAACTCCCTTCAGAGTCATTTTCCTTAATTCAGAAGTACATCTTTTGGAAGTTCCACTAATGAAGGTCTGCTGGAGGTTAACTGTTTTGTCTTTTTTGTTGTTGTTCTTTTTTGTTTTTGCTTTTTTTCTGAATCTCTTACCTTCATTCTTGAAATATAATTTCTCCACAATTATGGGGTTTTTATTTTTCCTCAGCTCTTTGGAGATTATATTCTATTGGACATTGGTTTCCATTGTTGTTTTGAGAAGTATGCTGTCAGTCCAGTTATTGGTTTTTGTTTGTTAATTTTTGTCTTTTGTAGGTAACCTGTCTTTTCTCTCTGGCTGATTTTTAAGATCGTCTCTTTGTATCTGGTGCCCTATACTTTAACTATAATGTGTCTAGGTATAGATTTTTTTTTTCTGATTGATATACATTGTCCTTTCTGTATCTGGGGATGCATGATTTTACATTAGATCTGAAAATTCTCAGCCGTTCTATTCAGATATTGCTCCTGTATTGTCTTTATTCCCTCATCCGGGAATCCAAATAGACCTATGTTAGGCTTCTTATTTTAAACTTATTCCACTTATCGTCTCTTTAATATTTCTATATCTTTGTCACTCTGTGGTATTCTAGCTGATTTTTTCCAGCTCAGTCTTCCAATTCTTTAATTCTCTCCTCAGCTGTGTATAATCTGCTGTTTGCCCCATCCACTGAGTTTTAAATTTCAACGAGTATATATTGAATTTCTTAAAGTTCTATCTGGTTCTTTTAAAAATCTGCCCGGTCATTTTTGAATCTCTTGTTGCCTGCTCATTCTTGTGAGTCTACCTGTTATTTCTATATACATTCCACTTATTTTATAGTCAACATCTGATAATTTTAATATCCTACATCATTGAACATCTAAATCTCGCTAGTCTCTGATAAATGCTGATATGTATACTTGCCTTTAGGAGAGGTCCTCCTATTGAGTATTCTTGTTGCTCACAGCTCCAGCTCTACGTTCATTTCGCTCGATTTTCAAGGTAGGACAGGTGATGCTGAAGGAGTTACTTCACTTAAAGATTTATGTTACTTCCTATGAGTCCAGAATTGCATGAAAAATAATATTTTTCTCAAGAATCCAGTTTTGTAGTGAGAGGACCTTTTGGAAGACCTGGTCCACCACACTCCCAGAAGCTGACACTTTTTAACCCTGGTCTCAGGTTAAAATTTCAAAAGAATGGTGGGAATAGGGAAGAGTGGTTATAACCTGTGTTCAGGGATCTTGGGAAAAGTAAGTCATCATAATTTGGTCGGGGGCTTAGAGAAACCACCCTATATATCTGTAAGGTGCAAATAAGACCTGGGCTGGAGCTGTGTCACACTGGCTCACAAGAGTCAACTGTGTGCATCTTTGCCCAGCTCTGAATTCAGTGACAACATGTTGGTAGGTTGAAATTGGCAGATGCTATCCAACCTAATTAGAGTTGTATTCTGTTTTGTTTTGAGACCTGGTTGTTAGACATTTACCAGTATACCACTGGGAAAAACCCTCCACGGTCTGGCTCCGCCCATCAATATCCCACTGACACTGCCAGCCCGTGTGAACCCTTTGATCCATCTAGAGTGGACAGTGAATGGTCCCTGATAAATGCATTCATTCTGGCCCTTCACCCCTGCTGCGGTACCTCTGAACCCAGGACGTGAACCTCCTCTGCTCTGGTTCCTTCCCGACGCCCCTTAGATCCTCCCACATGCACAGAGACAGCACTTTATCCATCACTGACTCAAGGTCAGGGCTGATCCCACTGACCTTGTGGGAGTGGATATCTTGTCTGAACAGTCTTTCAGAGCTGTCTATATCACTCCCCTTACACTTAACCACATCCTGTCTCGTGTCACCTCTTCCATGACTGCCCTGAATTTCCAGTTGAACCATTTATTATCATTCAACACTTGGTATGAACTTAAATAAACATGCATTTTTACCACATATGTGAATGGCCGGCAGCAACTGCTATCCTGGACAAAGTTTGAGACTAGACACCTGCACCCCAGGTTCAAGTTGGCCCTGCCACCAGCTCACTGTGTGACCCTGGGTGTGCCAGTCTGAGTGTGGCTTCTTACCATCACTGTGTCCCCAGTACCTAATATCTGTCGTATAGTAGGTGGAGAATAACCATTGGTTGACCTTAAGTAAAATCCCCTAGCTCTCCAAGTCCACATTTAAACTAGATCAGGTGACCTGAAAACATCCTTTCAGCGCTCTTATTTGATGGTTTGATGTCTTGTTTCCAAAACTAAATTGAACACTCCTTGAGGGCAAGGTCTTCTTATAGAGGACAACGTGGTCTAATGGAAAAAGCACAGGCTTTGATGTTGGATGTATCTGTTTTTGAATCTCTGCTCTACCACCTACCGGTTGTTTTGCCTTAAACAAGGCACTTGATGGAGAAGATATTTTAAATCTGCTTCATTAGATCCTATAGGATTAATTTGGACAATGCCTGTAGAGCACCAGGCATAGTGCTTCGCACACAGCAAGGTTTCCCTGCCCGGGGGTCTGTGGGGCCTCTGCAGTTTCATTCCACAGTGGCTGCAGAGCTGCTATGTGTGGCCTGAAAATCTATCAGGGTGGATGTTCTGACGCATCCCGTCTTCCTTTTTGATTAGACTGTGATCAGAAGTTTGAGCCCCCAGGCTTTGAGGAGACCATTCCCTCCCTCCATCTCTAAGACCACTCCAACTCCCAAAGCAGAGAGGTGTTGGTTCTGAACTTTCATTCCTTTCCCCTCTGCAAAACTGTTTCTTTATGACCATCCCCCCTCCCCCCCGACCTGTGGTGCAAGTCCCACCAGGCCTGGGCCAAGGCTGAGAGACACAGAGGGAAGACAGAGCCGCCAGGGCTCTGCCGGGGCTGGGCCTCCTGTGCGTGAATGAAGGCCAGGCACACAGGAGAGGCGAGCAGCTGAATCTGGCATCTGGCAGAAGATTTCCCTTCTCTTTTTCAGGAAATCAAAAGCTACTCCAGAAAAGGTTGAGTTTATGGGAATGCAAGAGGGCGAGGTAATTTTAAATGTTCATAATCTCTTCTAAGAGCAGGCAGTGGAGCCAGCTCTGGGAGGATTTAACTCTGCAAAGGCCTCTAGCCCCACCTGGCCTCTCACTGCCCCACTGGGCGCTCAAAGCCAGCACCTGGACCCTCATCCAGAGGCCAGTGAGACACTTCCTTCCCTACCCATTAGATTTCTAGGGAGTTTCCAAGGCATCATCTCTCAGCCCATAGGCCACAGCTCCAGACGCAGGGTTTACTACTGGGATTTCTCTACCTCCTGATCCCAGATTCTCAGTTGGGAGAGAAACAGGCCTAAAACTCACCAACAAATTCTGGCGTCCCAAAAATGTTCTTAAATTCAACTCCATCTTCTATTTCATGAGCCAGGCCAAAGTCAATCAGCTTGATGTGTGGAATGGGAATATTCTTGTCCAACAACATAATGTTTTCTGGCTGGAGAACAAAAAAAGAGAAGAAAAGGGATAAAAGAAAAGATGGTAATTAAAGCCCTATTTTATGTTTTTGCTTTGGTCTTGGGGTGGGGTTTGGTGTTCTTTTTTGGGACACCAAAACAGCATAAACACTTTCTTGTTTTTGTGTCCTCAGTCTTCTCCTGTGAACTCAAAACCAGCCACAACGCCAAGGGCAAGGCTTGGGTTTTACCAAACCTGCTGCTGACAGCAGAACCAGACTCTGGCTTTAATCCTGTTTCTGTCTCTGAACGGCAGATCCCTTTAATGCAGTGCCTCTGTTTCCCCATCTGTCAAATGGGGCCAGGGAGATACTTGCAGCATTTCCTGTAAACAAAACCATTGCCTTTCTGGGTGTATGTGGGTGGGGAGGGGCACTGCAACGTAGCCTCACTTTACACATGGCTTATTGACCTCCATCTTCCTGACCACCTCTTTCCCCTGGCCGGTCAGCTTCCTGTGGACAACACTCCCCTCCTGTAGACTAACGGTGTGGCTCACACTTCTCTATGTGTTTAACTAACATTGGCCCTCGGTGGGACACAGGAAAAAAACACCTAATTTCCAGGGAAAATACCAGCTGCCCAGACTATTCCCAGCCCAGTAAAACAGCTGCCAGATCTTGGGCTTCCCTGGTGGCGCAGTGGTTGAGAGTCCGCCTGCCGATGCAGGGGACACGGGTTCGTGCCCCGGTCCGGGAAGATCCCATATGCCACGGAGCGGCTGGGCCCGTGAGCCATGGCCGCTGAGCCTGCGCGTCCGGAGCCTGTGCTCCGCAACGGGAGAAGCCACAACAGTGAGATGCCCGCGTACCGCAAAAAAAACCCCCCAAAAAAACAGCTGCCAGATCTAACACAACAGTGGGGGGTGGTGTGTGTACGTAGGGGGACAGCCCTGCCCTGGCCTCACTCAGCCCAGGCTCCCAGTGAGGCTAGAACAGGATCCTGAGCCTAGCCTTCTCACTCCCACCCAACCACGCGGAGCACTCAGAGGGTGAGCAGTCCCTCTGATTCATCTTCTTCCCTGCTTCACCTCGCCAGGACCGTCCTAGATCCCATTCGAAATGGAATGCCTTGAAAACACGCATCTACACAAAAACTGGTACACAAATGTTCACAGCAGCATATTCATAATAGTCCCAAAGTGGAAGCAACACAAATGTCCATCAACTGATGAGTAGGTAAACAAAATGTGGTATATCCAGACAGCAGAATACTATTCAGCCATAAAAAGGAATGAAGGCGGAGAAAAAAATAAAAAGGAATGACGTACTGATACATGCCACACCATGGATGAACCTTGAAAACATGGTGCTAAGTGAAAGGTCAGTCGCCCAAAACCGCAGATTATACGACTGCATTTATATAAGATATCCAGAATAAGCAAATCCACAGAAACAGAGTAGAGGAGGAGTTGCCTAGGACTAGGGGATTGCGGAGTGACTGCTAATAGGTACGGGGTTTCTTTCGGGGGTGATGAAAATGTTTTAAAATTGATTGCAGTGTTAGTTGTGCAACTTTGTAAATTGTAGACTTCAAATGGGTGAATTACATGCTAGGTGACATATAAATCTCAATAGAGCGGTTTTAAATCAATAGATAAGTAAATAAATAAGTGTTTAAGAAAACTGAATGTCCCTGTTTCTCGAAGTACTGGAGAATTTCCCACCTTGCACTTTTGCTCTCATCATCTGCTCTACCTGGAAAGCCTCTGCTCAATCTCGGCCCACTGAAATCCTAGCCAGGCTTCAAAGTCTAACTCAGTCCACCTCTTCCTTGAAACCTTTCCTCAGCAGCACTGAGCCTTCTCCCCCCATCCACAGACGTGAACCCTCCCTCCCCCGGGGCCCCTTCATGCTCATTGGAACCTTTCTGCTATGACAGCTGTCACACTCTCTCTTGTCCGACAGTCCTCGATGTCTGTCCTCCATGCTCTACTGTACCCTCGGCTGGAGGGAGGATTCAGGTCTTTGCATCTCCGCCCCCCGCAGCGCAGAGCTCAGAGGGGGGCAGGTGGAGGGTGGCCCTAAAAGTTGGCTGAACTGATTCCAAATCTGCTTTGAAGACAGCCCAGGTGTCCCCATCCCGAACTTCTCGGCTCCCTGGTCTCTGTGACCTCACTTCACAGTGGCTGGAAACTTTCACTCAAGTGAGTTGGATGAGGAATCCCTCCTTTTTTTTTCCTTTTTTTTTAAAAAAAAATATAATATGTTTCATTTTGCATTTTAAAAGTGTGTTTATTCTTTTCCCCCTCTGGAGATTTCTCTCAACTTATTTTGAAACTGTGTCAAAGTCCTTTCCCAAGGCAGGGCAGTTCCTTACACTCTGCAGAAAGGAGAGTGAGGGCAGGGGGAGGTCAGGACACAGGATGCAGGCTTGGGGCCCCCTCCAGTGCCCTGACCCGGCCCTCCGGTGGCTGCCCAGGGACCCCAAGCATCCTGGCACCCCATGTGGTGAGCTGAACCCTCCCTGCTGCCCACCATCTCCTGAGCAGGGGGCTTCTCCTCCCTCCATTCCACCACGTTCCTCAGCCACCTTTTGGGAACTTCTCTCTTCCTGGAAATGGCCCTGAGGCTTCTCCCTGGGGCTGAGGGGCCCGGTCCGGGTCCTCCTGACCACCACCCAAAACCCGCTGAACAGGGCTGGAAGCCGCAGTGGACAGAGGCAGACACACTAGCCCTGGTGGTCCCCAGGACTGGGGGGCAGTAGGGATGGGGGGCAGGGACCCCACAGGAAGGAAGGAGGAACAATTGGAGAAAGGATTCTCCCAGACATTCCTGGAGAATCCCTGGGAGAATCCCAGGAGATTCTCCCTAAGAAGTGAGAAGTAAGTCAGAAAGAGAACGACAAATATCGTATGCTAACACATATATATGGAATTTAAGAAAAAAAAATGTCATCAAGAACCTAGGGGTAAGACAGGAATAAAGACACAGACCTACTAGAGAATGGACTTGAGGATATGGGGAGGGGGAAGGGTAAGCTGTGACAAAGCGAGAGAGAGGCATGGACATATATACACTAGCAAACATAAGGTAGATAGCTAGTGGGAAGCAGCCGCATAGCACAGGGAAATCAACTCGGTGCTTTGTGACCACCTAGAGGGGTGGGATAGGGAGGGTGGGAGGGAGGGAGACGCAAGAAGGAAGAGATATGAAAACATATGTATATGTATAACTGATTCACTTTGTTATAAAGCAGAAACTAACACACCATTGTAAAGCAATTATACTCCAATAAAGATGTAAAAAAAAAAAAAGAAGTGAGAAGCGTCCTTGCCTCGCATCCTCTCACCTCGGTGGCCCACAGTCCAGGGGAAACAGCCTCTCCACTGGCTTGTGAGAACCTCCGTACAAGGCCATGTTTTCTCACCTGAGTCCCATCTGTCCCCTGCCCCACCCCAAGAACCTATCACACAGCAGGTGACTGCTCCCCTGCGTGGGACACTCTCCCTGCACTGTCCCTACCCCCAACCTGGCTAATTCACATTCACATTTCAGCAAAAATAGTACCTCCTCCAGAGAGCCTCCCCCTGCTGCCCACACCCGCCACTTCCCCAGTTCCCATCAAACCCTGCACCTCCCTTATTTCAGTGCTTTTCCCACTGCCTCGAGTTTGTCAGTTTACTGACCTGTCTGCCCCACTGGGCTAAGAGCTTCCCGAGGGTTTAACTCCTATCAACTACCCAAAGGTTAGCATAGAGCCTGACATCCACCAGGTGCTCGGTAAATGTTCCCCGAGTGAAGACAGGCGCCATTTAGTAAATCCCTACAATGTGCAGGTCCAGTGCTAACCAGGCACATGACATACTTTATACCTCATTGACCCTCTCACTACCTTATACGGTGGGTGTTTATCATTCCTCTTTCTTAGGAAAAGAAACCAAAACTGAAAAAATACTGATTCATGGACCAGGGAGTTTAACCTCTTTCTGTCCGACTCCAAAGCCTGTGCTCCTAACCACTAGACTAAATGTTCCCCTTCCCTGCTTCTCAAGGGTCCTGGGAATCTATCCCAGGAAGAAGTGGGAATGCAGCTTGGGCCTAGCAGCCTGGGGCAAGCTCACACCCTGGCTCAGGCACAGCTATTTTCCTGCCCCGACACCTGTTTCCCATCCCAGGATGCTTTTCTTCCTGTGATGCTTTCACCCTGGTGAGCAGCCCCACGCCCCGCCCTTGGCCTGGCCCTCGTGCTGTGTCCAGAGACTCAGAAAGGAGCGTCAGGACCTCCTGGGCTGAACCCCCTCATTTCAGTGAGAAAACAGAGGTCCTGTCAAAGAGAGTCCCAAGATAGGTCTGCATAAAGCGATGGGGGTCTAGGGGTTTCAGGCTGGGAGGTGGGGCCCCCCAAGAATGCTCTGCTAGGTGGTGGAGACCTGCGTCCTTGTCCCCACCTCACTCACTTCTCACAAATTGGATCATTTGGACCAGATGCACCTTCACCTCAGACCAGTCCTGACTGGGAGTACACAGAGGTCACAGGCTCCCCGCCACCAATGCTTCCTACTTCCTGCCCAGGCTACCAAGGAGATTCTAGGCTGGCCAGGGGACCTGGACCCCATATCTGCAGCTTCTCCGACTTTCAGTAAGGCTTCCTTCTTGCTGTCCCAATCTCCAGTAATAATCTGATGAGGCGAGGAAGCAAGGTAGGGACTGACACTTACTGCACCTCTACCAAGGCAGGCATTGCACTAGTGCTCTATGTCATCCTTGCAGCCACCCTGAGTGGTAGGTACTATTATCAACCCCATCCCACAGATGAGGAAACAGAGGCTTAGAATGATAAAACATGCACCCAAGGTCCAACAGCTCATAATGGCAGAGTCAGGATGAGCTTCCCGGGAAGTCCTGCTCCTGCTCTCTCCACCACAGCACCCTATTTGGTTAAATATCTTCAGTGGTCCTACTGACCACCAGACAAACTCCAAATGCCCTGCCTGATATTTGAGGCATCTGAGGCTCTGCACTTTCCAGCCTCACTGCCCATCACCTGTCCCATATCCCCTCAGGATGAGCATTACCAGGCCCAGGACGACATCTCTATTCCATCCTTTACTCTGGCTCTTCCTCTTGCCTAGAATGCCCTTCCTACTCTTCCTCACACTTTCAGAGCCTATCCCCTATCTCTGCCCCCTTTTATTCCCTTGCTTTTCAATGAAGCAGCCCTTGACCTTGTGCTCTAACCCCCTCAGAACCGAACATGCTTACGAGTGAGTGGCCCTAGTTGCAGGCTGTCTCTCGTATCATGATGCAGCTTTCCTGGGTGGTAGCCTCCTTGGGAAAAATTTCAATCAGTTTTAAGGTTCCTGGCATCCCCTATGGTGTCCTGCATCCTGCACGTTTCATAACAATTCGCTGATGTGAACTGAAGGAATTGGGGGCTAGTGGCTCTTCCCTTTCTGCGCCATGGAGGCCCTCGACCACTAGGGGCGCCCGAGAGCACACCTCCCCACAGCGCTGGTATAGGGCTGGATCAAGAGGGAAAAGGGACTCAGGGAGGGTCTGAAGGGTGGTCTGAGACCAAGAGTTTGGTCTAAGCTTCTTCGCTTCCCCGCTCCCCAAACAGGGTAGGGTGGTGGAAAAGAGCCCAGGCCTGGGTATTGGAAAATTCCAATTTCAACTCCACCACCCAAGGCTGTGTGAGCTTAAGCAGGCTACTTCCTCTCTCTGGGCCTCTGTCTCCCAACTTCAAAATAGACCCTGGATGATAGCCAAAGCCTCTTCAAGCTCTAGGCCCTGTAGCTGCCAGGTGGTACATCCTCCAAGCTGGCTGGGCCAATTCCCACCCCTCTGGGCCCCAAGGCAGGACCACAAAGCCTCAGGTCTCCTGGTTCCAGGGCAGGAAAGAAGAGCAGACTGCCAAGCCAGGCTGCCCTTGGGATAGTGCGAGCCCATCCACACTCCCTCACTCCTGTCATTCTCCTCCAGCTTTATTTACTTCAACCAAATACTTCACCCACACACCTGACGTCACCTCCAAAGCACAGCTGGAGGAAGGGATCACATTTCCATAGATGCTGCCACTGCCGAGCCCTGGGCCCATGGCATAGCCACCAGGAGGTGAAATTTTCCCCACCTGTTAAAATAAAGCCACCAACTCAGCCCATCAGGCAGACAGCTGTGGGCCAATGTGCCCTTCAGCAGCCCAGTGGATCTGGCCTGAGGCACCTACTATGGTCATCTGGAAGCTGACCCTCCAGGGGGGAGCCTTGTGGGGTGATCCCTACTGGCCTGGTACAGCATGTCTAAGAGCCCCTGCAGGGTGAAGGCAGCCTCAGGGGATCTATGAAATGAGGTGCCAAAGACCAGTGCTTAGAGTCAGGCCTGGGTTCAGATTCCACCTCTACCTCTCACAGTGAAACCTGGGCAAAGTCATTGGACCTCCTGGAGCCTTGGTTTCCCCATCTGCAAAATGGGAACACCTACCAAGGCATACAGTGTCCTGAGGATTCAGGGAGATTGTCCATGTAAGGAGCGGTGCCCAAGGAGATTTCAGAGCAGGGTGGCTATGTTTGCTCTCTCCTTTCAGGGATGCAGCAGTGACAACAGTCATCCCCGGGAACTTTACTGAAACCCTGCTGAATCTGAAGAACCTGCCCTTCGCAGACCTGCCTCCTCCCCCACTCATCTTCTGCTTGCCTTCCCCCATCCCGTTTCCCCCCCCCCCAGACTCACAATGTTGGGGCTGCAAGGGACCTCAGAGACCGTTTAGTTCCTTCATGCTGCAGAGCTGCCCAGAGAGGTCAAGAAACTGCCAAGGATACCAAGCAAAGAGCAGAGCCCAAGTCTGCTGAACCTCGGCCCAGTGCCCTCTCCAGGTGCCTGCACGGCCTGCCCATCACCAGGTGAGGCTGCCCAGCTCAGCAGAGCTGGAGCCCAGCCAGGCCTGTGCTGTGGGGACAAGGAAGCTGTCTAGGAACCTTCCCTGGAAATGTCAAGCACAGTCCCAGGTTATTCAGCAAGTGCTGGGCAACCTGAGAAAGCAGGGCCGCATGCTGCCAGGGCTCTGTGGGCAGGTTTCCATGGTGCTGAAGCAAATTCTCCCCACCCCACCCCCAGCACACTGTAGATGAGACCACAGGCAGCCCTTCCCCACCAGGCTCCAGTGTACCCCGGGCCCAACGTTCACCTTCATCAACATTCAAGGCCCTCCCACCTCTGGACAGCACACCCTCTGCTGCATGCCAGTGGACCTTCATCACCCCCACCCCAACCTGCAGTTCACTCTGCTGGAATGCCTTCCTGACAGGCTTCCTCCCCTCTCACCACCCAGCTCCAGCACTTCCCCACTGGAACATCTTCTGTGACCCCCTCCCCGTCAATACACACAGCTAGTTGTTTCTACCCAAGGGCCGGCAAGGTACATGGACATAACCTCTGGCAGAGAACCAACTGCACTACAACTACTCCCTTCCATGTCCTCTCCCCACTAACCTGAGGCCCCACAGGGGAGGACAGGGGCTTTGCCTCTCTTTTCCATCCCTCGCACCCAAGAGGGGCTGCAATGTAGCAGATGCTCAGGAATGGTTTACCAGGTAAAGGAATGAAAGAATCGGCGCAGTCATGTGTGTCTCTTGCACAACCTGCTTTTAGGGAGTCAACATAGACAATGACTAAGAGCCTTAGAACCTGGGTTCGAATACCAGTTTTGCCATTTACCAGCAGTCTGACACCAGGCAAGTTACTTAACCTCTCTCGGCCTCAGGCTTCTCACTTGTAAATTAGGGGTAACAATAAAACCTACCTCAAGAGGGTTACTAAGAGGATAAAACAAGGCATATAAAGTGGCCTGTAGCCGTTGTCATCATCTCTGTGCTTATTTTCCTGATCTTGCCGCTCCTCTCCAGAGGTCTTTATCATCTGCCTATTGAGCTCTTACCCATCTTTCCAGGCCCAGTCAAAATGCTATCTTCTCCAGGAAGCATCATCTGAATACCCAGCCCAGCCCTCCTTCTTTCTCCCAGCTCCACACTCGTGCAGCAATCTTGACCTGCAGCACCAAGCACTGCCAAGATCTTTATGTGTTAGTCTTGCCTCCCCCACTAGACTGCACACTTGCTGAGGGCAGGGCCTGCTCTTCCTGTGTTTCCAAAGGCACCCAATCTGAAGTTTCACGCATAACAAAACCTACAGCACTTAGTTTACGAAGCGTTTACACACCTCTTATTTGATTCTCACTCTCTGAGGTAGGTACCGTCATCACCCCATTTTACAGATGAAGAAGTCAAGGCTCAGAGAGGTTAAACGCTTGCCCAAGATGCCTGTGTGCTCTCTCCTCTCCCATGTTGCCTCGCTTCCTCTAGCTGATGTAAGGGTGCCCACTTAGATCACCCCAGCAGGCTGGCAAAGTTGGCATTTCCATCTCAGCTCTGGTAACTCACCAGCTTGCTGGTCCAGCTCCATGTTTTTCTTTCTTTCTTTTTTTTAACTGATACGTTCCTCTTTTTTTTTTTTTTTTTTGGGCTGCATCAGGTCTTAGTTGTGGCACATGGGATCTTTGTTGCAGTGCGCAAGCTCCAGAATGCTTGGGCTCTTCGTTGTGGCGTGGGTTTCTCTCTAGTTTCAGCGCTCTGTAGTTGTGGCGCGCCAGCTCCAGAGCACGTGGGCTCTGTAGTTTGCGGCATGCAGGCTCTCTAGTTGAGGCGCGCAGGCTTAGTTGCCCCGCGGCATGTGGATTCTTAGTTCCCTGGCCAGGGATCGAACCCTTGTAACCTGCATTGGAAGGTGGATTCTTAACCACTGGACCAGCAGGGAAGTCCCTCCAGCTCCATGTTTTTCCTAGAAAACGCACATCTTAGGGAAGGGCCCCAACCCAGTTGCACTGGATTTGTTAAACCACAGCTTCCGGACATTCACTCACGGCCTGCTTCTCTATGGGAGGCTGCTGCATGGTTCTAGAAGCCCTGCCTGGTAAAGTCAGAGAAAAACCACTACCTACTGTCTCTGTGCTCTTATTGGGTAGAGGGAGGGAAATAAAAATTCACTTTCAAGGTCATTCTAGGACCACTGGCTTTCAGCCTTGGGCCAATCAGCAATGCTGGCTCTCTGGTCTGTGCCACACGACAACCAGCATTTGCCTTGGGCTCTCCCCACACATCACCTTATTCCTCACAGCCGCCAAGCTGTGGATGGTCGGAGCCTCCATTTAACCAATGAGGAACCTGGGCCTGAATCCAGGCACTCTGAGCCCCAAGCTGTGCTTTGGGGCCCATCTGAGCTAGTTACCCATTGGAATCCCCTGGGGACTGTGTTAAAAATACCAAAGCAATTAAATCAACCCACCAGGAGTGAGGCTCCAGAATTGGTTTTCTAAAGCAGGTTCTGCAAGAAAGTCAAAATCATCTAGTGCCCAGTGTTTGGGGAACCAGCACTAAAGAGGGCCCTCTCATTGGACAGACTTGGTTTTTTTAAATAAATAAACTTATTTATTTATTTGTTTATTTATTTTTGGCTGAGTTGGGTCTTTGTTGCTACGCACGGGTTTTCTCCAGTTGCAGTGAGTGGGGGCTACTCTTCATTGCGGTGCGTGGGCTTCTCATTGTGGTGGCTTCTCTTGTTGCGGAGCACGGGCTCTAGGCATGCGGGCTTCAGTAGTTGTGGCACGTGGGCTCAGTAGTTGTGGCACATGGGCTCAGTAGTTGTGGCGCACGGGCTTAGCTGCTCCGCAGCACGTGGGATCTTCCCGGACCAGGGCTCGAACCTGTGTCCCCTGCATCGGCAGGTGGATCCTTAACCACTGTGCCACCAGGGAAGTCCCCAGACTTGGGTTGAACCTTGCTTCTGCCCCAGGCTAGCTGTGTGACCTCGGCAAGTCATTCACCTCTCTGATCCTTGGCCCCTCATCTGCGAAACGGGAATGTTAATATGGTAAGGGGTTCTGAGGAGGCACAAGAAAACCTAGGAGCCCCTGAGCAACCTCCCCTTTCTATAAAATGGCCACGACCATGGAACCTCCCTCCCTCATAGGGTCGTCATGTGGATAAAAGGAGTAAACGCATGCAGAGCACTCAGAGAAGAGCCTGCACATTTACTACAGCCTCAGTAAATGCTGGCTGCCATTCTTATCGTTACACCACTGCTGCCACCACCACAGCTGGCCTGCAGGTAGCACTGTCCTGTTTACAAAATGCTTTCACCAACAGAGTCTCAGAGAGCTGGGGGTGGGCTAAAGCTGGTGCCTACCGGCTCATGAGAGCCTGCTGTTAAATTTGCAGGAATGTTGTAAGCCAGTTGTTAAACTGAGCTATGTACGAATATTATTTTAATATTAAAAATTAAATTATAGAAACATATTTAATTAAATTATATTTAAAATACTTAAAACTTATTACTTCCAGGACTTCCTTGGTGGCGCAGTGGATAAGACTCCACGCTCCCAATGCAGGGGGCCGGGGTTCGATCCCTGGTCAGGGAACTAGATCCCACATGCACGCCACAACTAAGGAGCCCACCTGCCGCAACTAAGACCCCACGCAACCAAATAAATAAATACATTTTTAAAAACGTATTACTTCCTAATTTCTATTAGGAAGTATAAATTTCTATTTCTATTATATTTTATTTCTTTATTTCTATTATATTTTATTATTTTCTATGTTCTTGAGGTTATTTAATGCCTTTTATCTCTGAATGGGGGAAATACTTCATCATGGTATGTTACTGCACCCCTCTTCCTAGCTCTAGTCAGTGTCATCAAGTTGGTGCCTTGAAATTGGCCCCAGTGGGTGTATTTACACCACAGAAATCCACAGACACTACAAATCAGGACTTGATTTCTTGATCCTAGACTTAGGAAGTGCTGCAGAAAATCACTTAATAACAGAGATTAAACTTATAAGGGTGTCGTGTCTATAGCCATTATTTTGTGCTAGCAGAGAAAATTGAAGAAATATTTTTCAATATTCAGAAACCATTATCCAATTCAGCAAAGAAGTCACTCATGTCATTGGCAAACAAGTAAAGCTCCAACACACGTCTTCATTGCTTCATTTTCACCTTACTTATTAACATAAACAAAAATATCAACGAACAGTCCTGTTGGAACTACACTCATTTGTCTATTGCATCCATAGGTTGGTATTGATACAAGACGTCAGCAAAAACCAAGGAAAGTGCTCTACAAGAATCAATTTATTTTTGTGAAATTTACAAAATAAAAGTCTTATATATTTTATTACTTGTAAATTACATTATAAACCTTTATATCAGTAGACTTTATAATAATTTAGTGTGTGTGTACATATGTTTATTGGAGATCCAGCTACTACCAGAACACCACTGCACAGAATCTGAGTAGACTAAGTTACTGTCTGTGCTTCCCAGATGAGGAAACTGAGGGTCAGAGAAGTTAATTAACTTATTCAAGGCCACATGACTAAGAAGTAGTGCAGCTAGGTTTTCACCCAGGTTTTTTCATGCCAAGATACCTTTCCACCACCCTTTACCACTTCCAGAATCAGGTTCTTTCACTCCTACTGAGATCAGCTGCATGGGGAGGGCTAATGGTAGAGATGTGAATGGAACCTAAAAGGTACTATTTGAACACATGATACTTCGGTGGAGGCCAGGCCTGGGCAGGGGCCCAGAGTGGATGGCCGTGGGCAGCTGGAAGTAGCAAAGAGACTCTGAGCACCTAATGGTGATGGCAAAGGTAGTAAGGACAAAAGAGGAGGAGGGCACGGCTTTTTTGTCTTTGTTTCCTCATCTGTAAAATAGGGATCATGATATTCACTCCAAGCCATATCAACCTCACACAGTGTCCTGCCACGTTGGGAATCTGCCCAGCCTGGTGGTAGGAAAGCACCACCTTATTCATTACCCCTTTGGGTGCTTCCATGCCCACCTCCCTTTCTGAATCCCTTTGGAGGAAAGAGAGGAATAGGGAGAAATGTGGCCTCATAGGGAGGCTAGTTAAAATTCACAGCCAGCACTTGGAAGGAGTCTTAGAGTTTACAGGGACCTTTCAGAAACACTGATCTCCCCCTGGCCCCTCACTCCATTCCTGGGTGAGGAAGTGAGGGGCAATATTATCTCCATTTTCAAGGCCAGGAAAGGTCAGAGCCATGACCTCCCCAACCCTACCTAGTAGAGGTGAGACTTAAATGCAGGCTTGACCCACAATCTTCTCCTCTTTCCACTTCCCATGTGGCCTCCTGCTGTATCTCATAAAAAGCAGCTTGTTGGTTTAATGCTCCCAATTCACACATTTACTGCTATATTTCAACTCTTTCAATTATGGCTCTCCATAGTTTAATTTTTGCCACATTTTGTTCCTTCCCTCAACCATTTAGGAGCTCTGTGTCCTCATTTCACTTCTCCTCGGGTCACCCTAGGGTGGCCCTGCAGTAGTTGATGAAGCAGCCAGGATGCATCTCTAGGGCTCTGGGCTCCCATGCTGATGCATGGAGCTGAGATGAAGAGCCCATGGGGCACATACTGAGGCTGGGGCATAAGCTAAGCTTTGGGTATGAGGAACCGGAAACAGGGTCCACCCTCAGAACTTGCCAAGAGGGTAAGGAAATCAGAAAGACTTGTATAAAAGCCTCAACAGCAAAGTAAATCACTACAGAGCCCATGTGGCCTGCTTGGGTTAGAATGTAGAGTGAAAAAAGCAGGAGAGGAAATTGTAGAAGTAGTATAGTTATAACACCTTAACACACACACACACACATGCACGCACGCACATGCACGCGCACACACACACACACACACACACCCCCTGTTCAGAAAAAGCTGGAGAAAATGTAACAAATGTTAATAATGATTATTTTGGAGTAGAGAGTCTGCAGGTAACTTCTTTGTATGTTTCTGTATTTTGTTACTTTTTATAATAGCATAAATGACCATTGACTTCATTTTTTAAGAAAAGTTTATGGGGTACCTTCGGTTCATCTCTTTCCCACAGTCTTATCATTACCTCCAACTGGCCTACTCTCTCCCATCCATTCTCTCTCCACTGCCAGGAGAATTTTCTTTCTAAATAAGAAATAGAATAATGTTTTTTTTACCAATTAAAGGTCTTCCACAAATTATTGTTAATTTTCTTAAGTGTGATAATGGTACTGTGGGTTGGTAGGAGACTGAACTTAATCTTGAGAGATGCTTATTGAAGTGTTTAGAGTGAAGTGTCAAGATAGCTACAATTTTCTTTCCAATTATACCATAATTTTAATAAATTACATACATTTTAATACTTTTAAATTTTTATTAGATATTATTATTATTTTTTTTTAGATATTATTTTTAATTTTAAAAATCACACATATGCACGTGTGTGTGTGTGTATATATATAAAATGCTTTTTATATAAATGTAATTTTTTTTTCTTTTTTAAAGAGAGAAAGAGGTAAAGCAAATGTGGCCAAATGTTGAATGCAGGAGGAGGGCATAATGGTGTTCATTGTATGGTTCTTCTAATTTCTTCAGACATTTTGAAATGTTTTCATAATAAAAAATGTTGAGGGGTAAAAGTCTTCTATGGCTTTGACTGCCTATACAAACTTCTGCCCTAAACTTTTTTTTTTTTTTTTTTTTTTTTTTGCTGTACGCGGGCCTCTCACTATTGTGGCCTCTCCCATTGCGGAGCACAGGCTCCGGACGCGCAGGCTCAGCGGCCATGGCTCACGGGCCCAGCCGCTCCGCGGCATGTGGGATCTTCCCGGACCGGGGCACGAACCCGCGTCCCCTGCATTGGCAGGCGGACTCTCAACCACTGCGCCAACAGGGAAGCCCTGCCCTAAACTTTTACAATCTCACCCGAACCTATCTTGACAGTCAAAACTGCCAAGTCTCACCTCTATTTCATGTTCCAAGGTTTTAGTATGGAAATCATCTCATTCTTGTAAGATCTACTTTCAAATGCATGCACATTTTATAGCAATTAATAGAATACAAATTAATTTTTTAACTATGAGGAATAACGTATTAGAAAGAAAAACTCAGTAACCAGATGAGAAATTAACTGTGCAAAGGATAAATTTATGGCACAGTATAAACCTTCGGATTAACTATGTGTAAAAGGCATGACGCAAGCAAGTAAGAAATCCATACTGTTAGAACCTGGTGAAATAAAAGCTGGTGATACTCAGCTGTGCTTAGTGTCTCCTCACTGGCTAAGTTCAAGTACCAGCCCTATCACTTAGTACCTGTGTGGTCTTGGACAAGTAACTTAACCTCTCTGAATCTCAATTGCTTTATGTGTAAAAAAGTGACAATACCTTGTACCTCAGTGGTAAACACATCATCTACCTGCACCCCCTCTACCTACCCACACCAGCGGGCCTGTCTGTGGTGAATTTACACCACACACTGGGATGGTATTCATGCTGCTGAGGCAGAGAGGTTACCCCTCGGAAGTGAGTGTTTCTTAGTGAGTGTCATGGGTAGATTTTATTTTAGATGGCCTCGGCACCAGTCTCACTGCAGCCATCTCCCCGTAGGTGGTGGACCCTTGGAAGGCAGATACCATATCTTATTGATGCTTGTCACTCTACCCCTTGGTGTACAATAGTCCCTCAATAAATGACACATCACTGAATTGAAATCTGCCTGCCACCTCTTTTGCATTTTCCAGATGATATCCATGCATGCATTTGTCTTCCTAAACCATTCTTTCCTTCATTCACTCATTCATTCAACGATGAGTAACTCATATGTCAGGCACTGCGCTAGAGACAAGAGAAGAAAGTGATGCCCAGAGAGAACTGAGAATTCGGTGATAAATGCTGTCAATGGAAGTCTATACAAGGGGCAAGATAAGCAGGGAAGCAGGTTGGTTCTCAGTTATGCTTTCGCAGGCGTGGGAAAGGCTTGCTTACCCGAGGAAATAGCATTTCTGCTGGGCCTGGAGGATGAGCAGGAAGTCCATAGGCAGAGAAAAGGAAGACGAGCAGCTTCCTGGATTTGAACAGCATGAACAGAGAAGAGGGGCCAGGACATGTATCTGTCATCCTGGTGCCTGGGGCTAGTGTTTTCAAGTGGGGAAAGGTAGATGAGGCCAGAATCAGGGCTCAGGCAGTTTAAGAAAGACCTTAATGTTTAAGAAACATTTTTAAAATGTTTAAACATTTTAACATTTAAAACAGTTTAAGAAACCCCATGCTGAGAAGGGGTTCTTTTATCCTATGGGTGACAAGGGTCTGCCACAGATTTCTGGGCAACAGCATGCCATGATCTGTTTTAACCAAGGCTGTTTATTGTACATTAATTTTTCCATTCACTTGCTCTCTGCCACAAGGTTGGGAGTGTGTCATAAGCAGGGATAGAGCCTTACCATTCCAGCACAATGGCTGACACAGGAGGAGAGGTCATTCCTGTTCCAAAGGCAGGCCAGAGAGCTGATCCTCCGCCATCACCTGCTCCTTCCGGCTGGAAGGTGAGCGTGGAGAACAGGTCATGAGCAGGGGCGTGGAGATAACAATGGTGGCTCTGCTCATGGGGCAGCCAAGCGAGCCTGACTCACTTGGCAAGGAGTAACAGAATACAAGAGGAGGGGAAAGCAGAGGTCCCTCGTGGAGAAGGAGAATCAGGAAGAGAAATGTATTCATATAAAATGAATTTCATATGGTGGGAAACAACATGGAACCAAGAAGTCCCCTCTAAGCTACCAGCTGGACCTTCTGCATGATCCCTCCAGCTGGCAGGAAGTTCCAGCCAAGGGGAACACAGACCCACATGCTGGCTCCAGGAAGTGTCTAGTCAATCACGAGGTGATCCCACTGAGTTCCAGCTATTCATCACTTCTGAAGTTGCCCAGCTGGGCCTGGGCCAAGGGACCCACGGGTAGGGGAGTCAGCAGGCTTCTTGTCCATACCCCTCTAAGGATACAAGGCAGGGTAGGGGTCAGCAGTATCCTCAACCTACCTGCATCCAGGGGAAACCCAGACTGTCTCCAGGTTGCGGAAAACGTCCAGATTGAGCCCAGGAGCCAGACAAGATCGCCCACCAGTAGCCCCACCTAGCAACCAATCTCAGCTCTCTGCTGGGCCATTTAGAATTGCACTAGCAGGCTTCGTTTTCCTAGTCTATGTAACAGGAGGTGTGTTTTCTTTTCCTCTGTTCTGGGAAGCTGCTGTTACAGAGGACCTATCTGGTACCCAGAACTTGATGCTGCTTCTCTCTCAGTTTTACAACTCTGACAGGTAAGCATTATCATTTGTGTTAAAGCTGAAAAACCGAGGTTCAGTTGTTTCCTGGTACACGGTAGAGTGAGGGTGAAGCCCTGACCGGGCTACAACTCCCCCCACTTCAGCAAGCTGCCACAGAAGCCAACCGTACAGTATGGACATGCTCTAGTCATCGGGGCCTGTGGACTCCACACGCCTGCCTCTACCAGCCCCATGAGAGAAAAGACAAAGGAGGCCATTCGGAGGCCAGCCTCCTGGAGCCAGCGAAGACAGAGAAAATAAGTCAACTACCCATAGCATTATCAGGAAGGAGACACACGTGCGATCCAGGTAGCCCGTTTCCTGCTTGGTGTGTGAATACCCGGAGGTCCAAAGCCCTGCCCAGGCCACACACTCCTCAGTGACCCTGACTTTTACCCCGTGACACCTGTGCGAGACTCTGCAAGATGTCTTCTATAGGAGGAATTCAAAATACTGCGACAATCTGGCCTAAGGAGGGGAGACTCACAGCAGGTCACCCCACGGGGCACAGTAAGAGCTGGGGTGGGATCCCTGTACGGGACGTGAGCCCACACCCTGATGTAGCCTCTGAGACCACAAGACACCATACCGTCTCTGGGCCAGCCCTGCCAGCCAGAGCTTGGGTGTCATCCTGGACTCTGCCTTCCCCCTCATGTCCCACATCTAGTTAGGTACCTAATCAATCCTCAGAGCAACCTCTATAAAAGGTCTTGACTCTATCCCCTCCTCAAATTAGTTTGGCACTTGCCACATCCCACCCAGATTACTGTCCCCATTCTATCCGTGCTCCCAGCTGGAGGGCCCTTTCTGAAACACACATCTGCTCGCCTCACCTCCCTGCTCATCTGGCCCATGTCTCTCAGTGTAAAGTTCAACCACCCTGGCTTAGCTCCCATGGCCTGTGTCTGCCTCCTGCTCTCCTCCTGGCTTCTCCATTCAGCACATTCACCCTTTGCCTGTACTATCCTGAATGCATTGTGTTATTTCAGGACCATGTACCTGCTGGCCTCACTTCCTTAGAAGGCCCGTCCCCTCTGATAACTCCTGGCAGTCCTTCAAAACTCAATTCAAATACCACCTCTTCCAGGAAGCCCCTCTCGGATACTCCAGTCTGACTTAGATGGCTTCTCATTTAGACCCCCAGCCCCCCAGTACTTCCCTCTATCACAGCACTTAGAGTTGTTGGTCTCTCTTTTATGATTCCTGCACAAGTTCCTGGAAAAGAGGAACTAAGTTCAAACTCAGTTGATTTTGTACCTGTAGCAACACCCAGGCACCCAGCACAATGCTTGAAACACAAAAGTAATTTCTGGATAGAAAAATCAGTGGGTCGGACTTCCCTGGTGGTGCAGTGGTTAGGAATCCACCTGCCAATGCAGGGAACACGGGTTTGATCCCTGTTCTAGGAAGATCCCACATGCTGCAGAGCAACTAAGCCCATGCACCACAACTACTGAGCCTGCACGCCACAACTACTGAAGCCTGTGTGCCTACAGCTCGTGCTCCGCCACAAGAAAAGACACTGCAATGAGAAGCCCGTGCACCACAACGAAGAGTAGCCCCCGCTCACCGCAACGAAGAGTAGCCCCCGCTCACCGCAACTAGAGAAAGCCCGCAAGCAGCAACAAAGACCCAATGCAGCCAAAAAAAGAGAAAAAAAAAAAATCAGTGGGTCTCCTCCCCAATAAATGGGTCCCTCTGATTACAGGTTGGGGGATCTTTATGCTTCCGGTGACTGTAAAGGCTCATCAGCCTATGCAACTGAGCTCAGCTACTGTGGGAACTGATCCTTCTACTCTGACTACACTCTTGCTTTGTGAAGTCCTGTGTGGTCACAGTGAACTTTCTCGACCCTGAATACCAGTTACCACAAATGATCAGTGGCCCCTGGAATCAGTTTTATGGCCACAGTAAGGGGCAGAGTGGGGGAGTACAGCCAGTGGTCACTGGGCTCTAAGATTTATAACCTCTGGTCAAAGGATGCTGGACACTGTGCTGGGTCCAGAGAGCCAGGCAACCTCAGCAGTATTCATCTGAATGCGTCTAGCTCTGCCCGCTCAGGAGTTAGCTCTTGGTTACTGAAAAGTTCAGTCTTGTGAAATGGGTTTGGTTTCAAGTTTCCTGTCATTGGCTTACTTATTTAAAAACTACACCCTATGTATTTCCTGAAAGAGATAAGGTGCCAGTGGTCTGATTCAGAAGCTTCTTGCCATCAGCCCCTATGTGAAAAAAACCTTATCTGAGAAATGAAACTCAGGAGGGGGACACTCCTGTGGCATCATTTCTTTCCCAGGAGCTCAGAGTTTTCAACTGTAAGATGAGGGAGGAAGGCCTAGTGGGCGCTGACCCCTCCTGGCAATGACATTGGGAGAGACTGGGCCCATTCTTCCTAACCTGATTCTTTTCCCTTTCCCCCCCACCCCACTGACCTTGAGATCAAAGTGAGCAATTTTCTTGGCATGAAGGTAGTTCACCCCTTCCAGGATCTGCTTAATGAAGCTGGTGGCCTCCTCCTCACTCAGGGACTCCTTCTGGGCCAGGAAGTCGAAGAGCTCTCCTCCGGACACTCTGCAAGACACCAGTAAGGAGGGCCCAGGCCCAGTCAGTCCTGTGTGTCCTGAGCCCAAGCCCATGGGTGTAACCCCTGACCCTGTCTCCAGGCACCGTGCTTAGCAGAATCCCCTCACTCATCTCTGGGGCTCTATCCAGCCAGCCCAGGGACTGACTTTCCTTCTATTTCTACTTGCTATGTTCCTCCCTTTGGATCACAAGGGCAGGAACCACCCTTAGGGTGTCACCAGAAGGGTCTCTGCTCACACTCTAGGCCCAGGTCCCTTGTTATCCTAGGTGCTACCCCTCCCCACCATATGACTCAAGTGACAGAGGACAGAAACAAGTGCTGTGGGATGACAAAGAGGAATATATGCTGGGACAGAAACTGGAGGCTTAGGTTCCAGTCCAGTCCTGCTACTGGATTTGGACAACTCACTCCCCTGCCCCCTCCAGTCAGGCCTCAGTTTTCTCACCTGCAAAATGAGCAGACTGATCAAGATGGTTCCCAAAGCCCCTTTCTTTCATCTTGTAAAAGATGACCTCTTCAAAGACATGTCCCTAATTTAAACATCAAGACCCATTAATTACATTCATCTCTAAAAACTCTAAAATACTGCTTTTGTCCTCACATTCCATGCTCCTGCACCCTATGTTTGATGTGGCAGGAATAGAGAGACCCATGGAGCAAAAAGACTAGTTTACAGTTTTATCTGAATTGGGGATTTATGGTTGCCAGATAAAATAGGAGATTTTGATTTGCTAAATCTGGCAGTCCTACTGGGTTTGTTTGGCCTCTGACAGATGCTGGAGTGTCCAGCCAACACGTGCTTCTCTGGAGCTGCAACATAGCCAAGGGTCACCCCAGGAAAAGATCTCAGGAAGGGATCTGGGCCAGAGAGTCCAGGAACTCAGGATCACCTGGAAAACCTGTTTAAAATGCAGATTTCCGGGTCCCACCACTGACCCTACCAAATTAGATTCTCTAGCAGCAAGGCCTCAGAACCTGTATTTTTATAATAACAGCAACATAGTAATGGTAATTAATATTCACTGAATACTTACTCTGTGCATAATGTATACTTTTTGTACATTATCTCATTTAATCATCACAATACCCTATGAGCTAAAGTACAATACTATTAGTTTCCTATTTCACAGTTGAAGAGACAGAGGCTCAGAGAGGTTAAGTCACTTGCCCAAGGTCAAACAGCCTGTAAGTGGTAGAATCAGGATTCAAACCCAGGCAGAATGACGCCCAACCACTATATCACAGAGCGTCCTCAAATGATTTTCATATGGCCAGAATGGCTTCTGTCCCAGTTTTGGGACTCATTTACTCCCTGCCACCTAGTCCATCCTAAATAAAGAGCCTCAAAATCTTTTTTCCTTTCTTTAAAAGTGTCCAGAAGCATACATAGACCCACTCATCAATCTTAGCATCATGAAAAACAGAACAACTGAACACAATGTCATACAATAGGAAGTATACAGCAACACCTACAAAGTACTGCAACTTAAAAAACGGAACCTAAACCTGCTTAAGCCTCTTGTTCAGTGCTATTGACAGAACTCTGCAGTGATGGAAATATTCTCTCTATATGCTGTCCAGTATAGCAGCCACTAGTCACATATGGCTAGTGAGGATTTGAAATATGGCCAATGCAACTGAGGAACTGACTTTTAAATTTTAATTCATTTTACTTCAAAAACTGAAGTGGTGTAAAATATTTTCCTTTAAATACAACTTTATTTTTTTGGCAGGATTGCACTCTAACCATTGCATTGCAAATGAACTGAAATGTGCTGTAAGTGTAAGATACACACTGGGTTTTGAAGACATAGGATGAGAAAAAGAATGTAAACTATCTCATTAATAAGTTTTACAGTGATTACATGTTCAAAGGATAATATTTTGTATATACTGAGTTAAATAAAAAATATTATTAAAACTAATTTCCGGGGCTTCCCTGGTGGCGCAGTGGTTGAGAGTCCGCCTGCCGATGCAGAGGACATGGGTTCGTGCCCCGGTCTGGGAAGATCCCACATGCCGCAAAGCGGCTGGGCCATGGTCGCTGAGCCATGGTCAGAGTGAGCCTGTGCGTCCAGAGCCTGTGCTCCGCAACGGGAGAGGCCACAACAGTGAGAGGCCCGCGTAACGCAAAAACAACAACAATAACAACAACACAAAACCCTAATTTATCTAGGCCTTTTTACTCCTTATTCAATATGGCTGCTGGAAAATCTGGCATTTCCACTGCATATGTGGTTTGCACTATATTTCTACTGAACATCACCAATAGGAAGGGTATCTTGTTTAGGTCTAACTATAGGTTTCAGGAAATACAGGACATAGAGGAACAAGTTAAACAACACCATGAGGAAGGGATAAGACGAAACCAGATTGTGAGACAATCAACAGGACAAATGACCTAATTCTCCCAACAAATCAATAGCATCAAAAAAGGGAGGGAGGGCTTCCCTGGTGGCACAGTGGTTAAGAATCTGCCTGCCAATGCAGGGGACATGGGTTCGATCCCTGGTCTGGGAAGATCTCACATGCCACGGAGCAACTAAGCCCGTGCACCACAACTACTGAGCCTGCACTCTAGAGCCCGCAAGCTACACTACTGAAAACCGCAAGCCTAGAGCCCGTGTTCCGCAATAAGAAGCCTGTGCACTGCAACGAAGAGTAGCTCCCGCTCACCACAACTAGTGAAAGCCCGCGCGCAGCAACAAAGACACAATGCAGCCAAAAATAAATAAATAGATAAATAAATAAATAATTTTAAAAGGGAGGGGAGGAGAACTGCCATAGAATAAGAGACATGGGAAACAAAAGAACCAGACACAGCATGTGGACTTCCCTCATTTGGATGCTAATTCAAATAAAACAACCGTAAAAAGGTATCTTTGGGTCCATCAGGAATATCACTACGGACTGGAGTGCAGACAGCCTCAGTGGTCTGGGGCGTGGCTGGCTGGATCATTCTGTCAGGTGTGATAAATCCATGGTGGCTGCATTTTAAAAACTGCAGTCAATGAGAGATGCATACTAAAGTGTTTGTATGTAAAATGACATGATGTCTGAGGCTTGCTTTAAAGTACTGCAGCAAACAAACAGTTGGAGTCGGGGGAAGTAGGATTTGATGTAAAACAAGACTGGCAAAATGGTGATAATGTGAGGCTGGGGGATGTGCCTAGGAGGGTTCTTACATCCTTCTCTCTACTTCTGTATATGTTTGAAATCCTCCATAATAAGAGGCTAACAGTAAACTTCTAGGGAAGCAAACTCCTCGCTCTCCCTCAGTGACCCCTGCACAGAAACCATCATCACTTGGAAGTTCTTCCGTAACAGATGAGGAAACCAAGCCCACAGGAGGGGAAGTGGTCATGCAAGGTCTCCTGGCAAGAGAGCGCATGGTCAAGACCATGTCCAAGTCCCAGACCCCAGTCCAGTACCATGCACCATATCATTGTTGGGGGTGGTAGTGCTGGAAGAGGGCTTGGTTTTGAGTTTATTTAGAGTTCGCCACCTGTGTGATGTTACTTCCCCAAGCATTCTCTCACTTGAGACTCACATCTGCCCTGAGGGGTAAATGGAACTTCTGTCCTGGTTTCCCAAACAAGGAAACTGGGGCCCCAAGAGAGCAGTGACTTGCCCAAGGTGACAGAGCTAGTAAGTGGCAGAACCAGGATTTAGATCCAGATCTTCTCAATCCCGGTGCACCACGTGTTCCTCTCACCACACTCTACCCATATGATAAGGCTCGAGTTGCTGATGCAAAAAAGAAAACCCAAAGCCACCCCAAACCCTAGGCTGTCATCTGCCATCCCTGTCCAACTGCATCCGTGCCCTAACACACTGGGCTGCCACTGTCTGGCTGGCTCTCTCCCCAGCTAGATTACCTTTGCTTCCACAGCACCTTGTGCAAGACATTCAAGAGAAGGTGGGCGAATAAAAAAAAAAAAAGGAAAGAAGTAAGACATTTAAAGTATCAACAAGGCACAGAATATTCTGTATCATACAGAAGTGAAGTCTTGGCATTTTCAAGAGACCTGTCGAGAGTCTTCTGTAAATTTTCAAATCCACAGTGTCCCTCAGGAACACAAGGACCTAGCCCAGTCCTTGTTTTTATACTTCCAGCCTTGCTGGGTGGTGCTAGGCTGTGACCTCGGGCATATCCTGCCCTTCCTACCTTAAACAGAACACTGAGTAAATGTAAAAGAACTTCATGATAATGTGGATGTGTTCTGTCACCCAAAATTACTGATGTAAAGGCCCAGGTAGGGTGAGGACTTTGGGGGACAGTAATCAGCTGTTCTGTTTGAAGGTGTGATCTGGGCAGCAGACAGAGTGAGACATGATCTCCTTTGGACGAAGAGGGGAACAGCCATGGTGACCCTTAGAATTGTCCCCAGAGACTTGGAAAGGTGGGATGAGCCTGCCGGGTATCTGTCCCAGCCCTGGACACCCAGGCCAGGGACACTCACATCAATCCTCAGGCACCTGTTCTCAAGGCCATCAAGGAGCCTGGGTTTTGTTTCTACCCCCAAACCTAGTTTCTCCCAAGGGCTTCTCAGCCCCAAGATCTCTGCCATGGAGTCATCCCCACTCTACCCAAGCTTCTCTCCTCTCACACCCCTAAACAATTTGACTTAAAGAGGAAAAGCAAAACCTAAGAGCCAGCCTCTGCTCTCCTCCAGTGTCCCCAGGACCAGTCGCCTTCCTGCTAATCTGACCCTTGCCTCCTTCCTCCCTGCAGTTTCATCCGGCTGCTAGAAATGCTTTTCAGAACTCTTTCAAAAGCAACCAACCATTTAGAGGGAGTGCTCAAATGACCTGTGTAGGCAGTGATTTGGGAAGGATGCTGCCAGAGCTGTTGGGGCCCAGAAAGCTGGACTCAATTCAAGGCCTGGGAAGCATTGCCACCACCTTGGAGCGCTCTGTCGGGCCCTGCCCTGGTATGCTCCCGCCGCTGTATTGCTTTCCACAGCTTGGAGTCAGGGAGGCCCCAGAGAGGTCAGGGGCCTGGGATGGAAGGGCTGCCCAACCCTCCCAGGGCAGACCTACATTTTTCAGAGCCAGCTCCACATGTGGCATGAGTTAATCTACTGAGAGTTTGAAAATATTCTTTACACCCTACAGAAGTCAACTTACATGGACAACTCAATCCTTCCCAACCCTGCCATCACCAGTCCTGCTGCACAGGCGATCATGGACAGGGTAAAAACAGCTGAAGGGGACTTAAATCAGGGTTGGGAATGTCCTCTGAGCACTGGCCACTTCAGCTGAAGCCCTGCACTAAACAGCGCTGAGAGGTAGATCCATCCACAAACCCTGCAAATATCAACTGAGCAGGTGGGCTCTGACACCCGTGTTTACGTACCAGGCAAACCCACTAGCCTAGCAGGGCACAGTGAGGACCAGGAGGCCAAAGGCTCCTAAGCAGCCCAACAGAGGTCACCACGTCCAAACATAAAAGCCCATGAGGGCTTCCCTGGTGGCGCAGTGGTTGAGAGTCTGCCTGCCGATGCAGGGGACACGGGTTCGTGCCCCGGTCCGGGAAGATCCCGCGTGCCGCGGAGCGGCTGGGCCCGTGAGCCATGGCCGCTGAGCCTGTGCATCCGGAGCCTGTGCTCCGCAACGGGAGAGGCCACAACGGCGAGAGGCCCGCGTACGGCAAAAAAAAAAAAAAGTGAAAATGACAAAAAAGTATCATAACTGTAAAAGACAATAATGAACCCTGCCTTAAAACAAATGACCCAGGGCTGGCAAGGCTGCAGGCAGAAAGAAACGCTCCCATGTTACACGTGATGCTGGTTAACCTGTCCTATGAAAGTGAGGATACCAAGAGCCCTAAAAATGTCAGCCCGACTGCCCCATTCCTGAGGATCTGTCTAAAAAAATTAATCCAAAAGAAAAGGGGGAAAACACAGGAAGAAAGTTGTTTTATGGCAGTAAAATGCGTAATGGTTAAAAGCTGGAAATTAAAACACCAAATGTCCAACAACAGGGAGATACGGGTATGTAATGTAATGAAACATGATATAGTCAGTTAAAAGGGAAAAAGCTATTCATGGCATTACGTTAACTGGGGGAAAAGTAGAGCAGGAAATTGTACAAGTACAATGCTCGCACGCAAATAGATAAAGACTGAGAGGAACCACAGGGAAACAAATAGCTGTGTTTGGGTGGTAGGCATATGAATGTAATCCTTTTTAGTTGCTGTAAAGTTTTGACAACAGACTTTTAAAGAATTGGCCTGGCTTTCCCAGCAAAGGTGGGCTTGTCACTCTCTGCTGGGAACCAGTGCTAACCCTTAGTCTTGGGGCTTGCCACACCTCGGGCCATCCAATTGGCTGGCTACATCTGTGGGAACCCACCAGCCTTGTCTGAGTGAGGCAGGTGTATACACTGACTGGTCCAATTGGCTAAGAGGTCCCTGGGAGAAACACAGAGGACATTGGGAGTTAGACAAAGGGAGAGCATGGGTAATTCTATGCACTTAAATATTGAGATGGATAATTTAAGAATCCAATGCAAAAGTATGCAAATGCCCATCTGCTACATAAATCTATAGGCTGACAACACCAGAGCATAGTTCTCAAATTAGAATGGTCTCAAATGTCAGGTGGTCCACCCAACCCACAGGTAGGTTAAGGATGGCTGCCTGCTTTATAGATGAGAGCTGAAGCTCAGAGGGGTGAGGTGACTTGCCCCAGGTCACAAAGTCAGGGATTGCTGAGACAAATGCTGCCACTTCTCTGCTAACTGGCAGACGCCTCACGCCTCTGAGGCTCAGAACATTCTTGACACCCGGTCTTGCTGCTTGACTAGACACAGCCATTTCAACCTGTGCCACAGCCCAACTCAAACTCTACTAACCGCCGGAGGCCCACCTCCACCTCCCCAATCCATGGGGGGCACCTCCAGGAGGGACACCAGTTGGCCAACCAACCCCTGGAGTCGTGGTGTCACCCATCCAAATTCCACCAGACCGTGAAGGATTCCCCTACAGGGCTAGCCCAAGGCCATCCCACCTCAAGCGCATAGCTATCTGCACAAGCAGCGTTGGACCCAGTCCTGGCCCCGCCACTTCCTGGTTGTAGGATCTTGTAAATGACCCAGCCTCTCAGTGTTCTCGTCTGTAACATGCAGGTAATAAGAGTCTCCATGGGATAGGACTGTTATGAGGATTAAATGAGGTAACAGACATTCTCAGCAAAGTGAATACAAAGTCCTCTTGGCGTAAGTGGGACACTACCCTGAACACAGCTTCTGTGAAGACTGAACAAGACAACACGAAGGACCTAGCAAACGCCTGGCTTACAGCAGGGCCCTCTAAGTAATAGTTACTATGATAACAATAAAGGCATCAAACACAGCACAAAGGCGGGGCGGTTCTTCCCAGGAAAGGGCTGAGAAGGGCTTTGCAGAGCCTGGAGGATGTTTGTTCTTCCCTTCCTCATAGAACAGACTCTCCCTGACAGCCCCCTGCTCCGCCTTCCACCCTCTGCCCCCCTCATGCTCCCACGTGCTCACCAGCCAGGAAAGGACCCCAGCACTCCCCACTTCTTCCCTCTGATCCCCAGGGTCCAGTGAAAGTCAGACCTAGACACTCGCCCTCAGTCCCTGCTGCACAGCAAGCCCGGGTTCAGGAGGAGGATGGGGTGAATGAAGGAAACCACTTCCCACTGACTTCATCTCCTCCAGGTCGGGCTTCTGTCAGGTTGTTGCTCCCTCTGGGGCCTGTGGCTGGAGCTCCCCCGCGCCCTGCTGCCCCGCCCGCCCCCAGTCCCAGGCACCCACTCACAGCTCGAGGATGAGCACCACGTCAGTGCGGTTCTCGAAGACGTCGTGCAGCGTGATGACGTTGGGATGCAGCACCTGCCGCAGGATGCTCACCTCCCGCTCGATCTCCTCCCGGCACACACCCCGCCGGCTGGCCTGTCTCTGCCGCTTCTTGATGAACTTGGCTGCGTACTCCAGCCCCGTGCTCTTCTCTCGGCACTTCTTCACGATGGCGAACTGGCCGCTGTGGGGACACAGACCCACACAAGGAGGGCATCACTGTGGTTACTGGGGAAGTGACCTGGTTGTCACCCCTAGGTCACAGTAACTCAGAGTCATTCTTCCAGGGCAGGACAAATCATGCCACCAGACAGCATCCCCACCTGGCCATCAACCAGTGACTGAGACAGAGTAAGTACTGGGCTTCCCTTCTGTTCATATGAATCCTTTACCTTTTACTAGGAAGGAATGTTGGTATTGTCACTCCCAGTGTACAGATGGGAACACTGAGGCCCTGAAAGGCTACTGGTTTGATCTGGATGACACAGTTTCATCGTTCCAAAGCCTCAGCTAGAACCCCTGTCTTGTGTCTACCAGATGAAATCACAATGTCCAGAGGTTTATACTACTTAATGAAAAGATATTTAAGGAAAAGCAGGACTTTCCTGGTGGTCCAGTGGTTAAGACTCCATGCTCCCACTGCAGGGGGCACAGGTTTGGCTGGGGAACTAAGATCCCACGTGCTGTGAGGTGCGGCATAAATAAATAAAAAAATAAATAGAATAAAAAGCAAAAAATGGTCAGCATGGGCAAAATACTAACAGTAACAATCCTTTGTTTGGGTCTCCCTTATCTGGAGGCAAGTACAAATTCATCTATTTGGAATTGTGAGGGGACAAAGCAGCTCTATAGTCTCATGTTTGTACCTTTGTTTCCAACCCCTCCCAACAAATAAAAATCTCAATTACCTGACATGAGCCAAGTAGTCAGACTACAGGGGACAGAGCTAATATGAGGATGACGCACTTAAGGACGAGGCCAGAGGCTATGCCAGCTGGGTTCGGGGGGATCCTGGTGGAGGTGAGGGTGGGGTGGAGGCAGCCTAACATTGTTAGTAAGCACAGTGGGTGTTCATCACGGTGAGAAGACTGATAGGACCACAGAATCGTAAAATGTTAGGAAACTGAGGCACAGGAGACATCAAGTGACTCACTTGAGGTCATCACAGAGTTAATGGCAATGCCAGGCCCCAGGGCCGAGTGCCCAGCCCACTGTTCACAAAGCCACTAAGATAGTTAAAGGAGTCAAGATGATGCTCAGTGCCCTTCAGGGCTGGGCCTGAAAATCGTTCACTCCAGGGACCCAGACAGCCATCATGAAATGGTGTCCTTGCCAGAGTGGCAGGTGGCCCTAGGCCAGCCTCCCTGAGTGCTTCAGGGGCAGCCCCCCCACCACACACACACACACACACACACACACACACACACACACACACACACACAGAAAAGGGCAGCAGCCTCCTGTTTCACCATCTCAGTCCAGGCAGTCGGTGGGGACCACTCGAAGTCCCTGGTGACTGCCCAGTGGCCACCCTCCTGTGGGTCTTCCCACTTCCCTTCCATCACTGCCCCATGTTTTCTTGCCAACCACAATACCCACTGCTTGAGACAGAACTCAGAAAATGTTAAGGTTCAGCTTAATGGCTAAACAAGGGGCCATGAGACTCCACACTTTAGAAGTACTCTCTTAGTGGCTCTGGAGTAAAAGTTACACACAAGTGCTCTGGATATATGCCTCAACCTCAGAAAACAGCATCACATCTGAACCGCTCCATTACTAGAATAATCCTTAGTGAGACAGCCTTCAAAATAAACCAAAGTGATAAAAAAAAAAAAAAGTCAAGTAGAGCGAGTAAGGAATAGCTATGCCAACACTTAAATAGCATTCTGTGGCAACCACCTTAGAGATGCCAAACACATGTTCATGCATGTCTCCATCCCCTCATCCCCCAATCACCCAGTGCTACCTGAGCATCTACTCTGTGCCAGGCTCTGAGCTGCACAGTAAGGGGCAGGGACCAAAGGCACACACATCAGATACAGATGGAGCTCTGGGGAGGGAGAGAGCCCTGGCTGCTTGGCTGGGCTGGGAAGCCTTTGTGCAGCCAAATGTATATCACACTGTCTGCTAACTCTAAACTATTAGAGTTAACTCAGCTATGTATGCCCCAAATATTGGCTCTGGGCTGTCTACACACTAGGGGTTGACCCAGGTGGAGTGAAGCCAAGCCTCCCAAAGTCAGAGGGAACACATTCAGTGAGATCTCTGGTCACCGGAAGCTGCTTTGGGCCTTGGGACATCAGGTTGCTAGTGGGTACCACCAAACCCTGGACAAAGCCTCCAGTCCCAGGCAGCTGGAAGTCTCTGTGTCGAGATGGCCACGCTCCTTTCCTCTCTCTCTGACACCTCAAGGGGCCTGGCACTGGCAGCCCTGAGGGATGGGAAAACCAAAGCTTAAGGATTTTAAGCGATTTGTTTAAGTTTACAGAGCACAGAGGTGGAGGCACAGGGATTTTATAAGGCAGAGCTAAATATTTCAGGTTGCCTTGACAGAGCTTTCCCTTTGCCTGTGAGGGAAACGGGGGCATTTTTCTGTATCACATGCCTGAAAAATTCCTCCAACTCTCAAAAAGCAAATGAGTGTTTGCTCTTCCTGGTTGAGTGTTCTCTCTGGGAGAGCAGCTGCGGCAATGAGAGGTGACTGGGGGTCAGGCCTAACACGAGCAAGCGTCTTCCTCCAGCCAAAAGGAGGTATTCTGAGAGTGCGTGACTAACACAGACCCAAATACCAAGGAACGTCACTCATCTTCCCTCTCTTCACGGGACAGCGGTCCTCTACTCAACCTGCCCTGGAGAGCCTCAAGGAGAGCCAAGGCCACTTGCTGGCTTTCCCCTCTCTCCTTGAGCTGGTACTGGGAAGTGTGCAGAACACGCTCCACGAGGCCAGCCCTGGGGCAGGGAGGCCTTGGGCAGGGAGAGCAGCCTTCCGGGTCAGACAGGCCTGGCCTCAGGAAACTTACGCCGCCTGGCTACCTGCTCTGAGCAGCAGTTTCCTCATCTGTAAAATGGGAACTGTGATTCCCTACCAGGGAATTGTGAAGACCGGAAATACGTCATGCCGGCCCACAGGCAGCTCCAGTAAACGGTGACTATTACGTCTTATTGGTTAGTGGCTCACGTGAAGGCAGACGTCACTGATCTACATGGTCTGCGATGTGTGGCCAGGGCGTCAGTGCGATTTTAACACATCCCCACCCCACCCCCTGACGAGTCCAGTGCACAACCAGATATGGGGATATCTTTGTTGTAAGCAATTAACCAACTCTTTTCATCCTTAGAGCAGTGGTTCTCAACCCTGGCTGTACACTGGAATCACCAGGGGAATTTTTTTTTTTTTTGGCCACACTGCACGGCATGCGGGATCTCAGTTCCCCAACCAGAGATCGAGAGATCGAACCCGTGCCCCCTGCAGCGGAAGCGCAGAGTCTTAACCACTGGGCCACCAGGGAAGTCCCAGGGAATTTTAAAATTACTGCTGCCTGGGTCCTACCTCCAGAGATTCTGATCTCCAGGGTCTGGGCTGCAGCCTGGGAATCAAGATATCTAAAAGCTTTCCGGGTGACCGTGACGTGCAGTCCAAGCTGAGAAACACCAACTTACAACAGTCTTCTGATTATCTCCATTTTCTAGGTGAAAAAAGTACACCACTGTTACTCGTATTATTCCTTGCCCTTTTCAGTATTGATATATTACCCTCTCCCTTAGTTCTTTGATCTGATCATTAGAAGGAGGATGGGAGGGGAGAAGGGTAAGGGGGGGAGGAGTATCATCTCTTCCACCAGGACAGTTTTTCCTTGATTTGCAAATCAAGGCAGAAGACCACCCCGGGCTCTGGGAAATAACAGGAATGGAAGTTTGCAGTTGGGCACCCCCTGGTCACTGTACCCACAGCAGATGCACGAAAGCCAAACCTGAGGTGGCTTCGTCACGCCCCCCAGAAGACCCAAGGGCAGGTGGAAGCAGTGATGGTGATGAGCCCTTGTCTGCCCATCAGGAAGGCTCTGAAGCCAGAAATTCAGGCCCTGGGATGCAGAAGTCGCTCAGCTAGGCTACGGGGCAAGGGGTGGACAGAGAGAGCCCCTCTAGGTTAGGACAGAGCCACCCAGGGTATATCCCGGGAGGGAGCAGAGAGGAGCCATCCGACCATAAGGGAAGTGACTGCCAACACTAATTCAAAAATTATGGGAATGCTGAAACACTGATGTACATAGGCAGAGCAGGCATATTCCTATTCCCGCCTCCCTAGCAAGAGTCAGTTCCTAACCTGAATGCAGCAAACGGATGGTAGTCCGGAGGTCCAAGTTCTGGTCCCCGTGACCTGCCACCAAAGCTTCGTGGGCTTGGACAAGGAGCTGCCTTCTCAGTTGTTCTCCTCCACCTGCCACCTGAGGTTTCACCTCAGAAAGCTTCCTGTCAGAAAGCTCCTAAGAGCCCATGACAACTCTGAACAGAAATGAAGCCTTCCCTTCACTCTCCAAATTCTATCTCTGGGCTGATGTCTGGAGACTTGGGTTCTGGTCAGGGCCCGTCCACTAACTGGTCATAACCCTGGGCAGCCTGTTCAACTCCCTGGGCCTCAGGGTCCTCCCTGGTCAAATGTGGATGAGAAAACCCCGCCTGTCCACCTCACAGGGCTGTTGGGGAAATCATGAGATAACGCCTGACAAAGGACTTAACTATCCAGCACAGTAGAAAAGCAGGAGGTGGGGGTGGGTGGAAAGCTGAGCCGGAGGCTGGCTTGCAAAAGTCACGTAGGAGGGTTTCCGCGAAGGACAGTAAATCCACAAGACACAGAAACTACCTTCCCTGCTCCTGCCAGCTGCTCTCCTGCAAGTATGTCAGGAACACGCCGCTCTTCCCAGGCCGAGGGCCCAGCCCCTCACTCACTCAGTGCCCTGGGAGAACAGAGCAGGCTGCGTGAAGATCAGCGTCACAGTCACAGACAGAACTCGGCAGGGCCCAGGGTGGCACCCCATGAGGGTCTCCTGTTGTTTGCCCAGGAATCAGATGAGGAGTAAACCTAGACCGGCTTCTCAGAACTCAAAAATAGTGTTGCTGTCTCCAACACCAGCTCCTAAGCTTCATGGAAGAGCCTGGCTCAATTACCACCGAATTCTTCACCGCCAAAGAATAATCTGGGCGTGACCCAAATCTCACACCCTGAGATAGATTTTGTATAGCAATGTGGACATCCCAGCATTTACATCCAGCTTTTCTCTCTGCAAGCTAACTGTAATTTTATTCTCTCTTTTAATATTTGCAGGTACCATTCTTAGCTCCATTTTACAGATCAGAAAATGGAGGCTTAGGGAGGTTAAGTGACTTGGTAGTTGGGCCAGGTAGCAGGCCCTGATAGCAGGGTTAGAACATAGAGTCAGGTCAACTGACTCCAGCTTCAGTGAGACTCTCAAGGTAACTAGCCAGCAGTGATGTACCAAACAGTGAGGAGGGGGCCCACCCCAGAATGGAGGAGCATTTTATCGCTGACAGCATTGAGAATTGCCAGTGCATGATGATAATAAAAAGTAGACTAATTTTTATTCAATTTTATCATTGGTTTTGAATTCTCCAAAGACAATGCACCCCTCATGGCCAGCATTGAGGCAAGACCACTCCCACTACCCACCCACTCCCACCAGGTTGGCTATGGCCAACTAGACTTGTTCTGGCAACTGCCAGGGGCTGACTGCCAAAGGTGTTTTGTCAGGGTTACAGATAGGGTGGGTCTAACTCATTCTCATTCTCAGTCAACTCTGAAGTGTCCAGGAACTTAGTAACTTGCCCCAAAGTCCCCAGTTGGTCAAGGCTGAGATGAGGCAGAGCTGTACAGAACACAGACCCTCCCCAGGGAGGAGATGCCATGGGAGGTAAAAGGTAACAAATGGGAAGTGCTCCAAGTCAGAGGGATGTGGAGACCAGGTTCCTCCTCCCGCTTCCCCCAAGCAATCACTGCAGTTCCTCTTCCCACACTCCAGAACAATGAGCCACGATTCCTCTGGAATTAGCCTGCAAGTTTGCAGGACCACCGGGTGGGGATGATGCTTAGAAGCTTCCAGTCATGGCCACCCCAGGTGCAGCCCAGCAGGCGGGGGCATGGGACATTCAACCAACATGTGTCAAATGTGTGGACAAGAGGAGCTCAAATCAAGTGTCCGCAGGAACCACATCAGCCTGATCCCAGAGGACCCACACCCCAATCCCAGGGCAATAGCCTGTCTGAGGATGGTGTCCCCACTCCTCTGCCTGGTCAGGCTTGACTGACCCTGCCTCTTAACCCCCTCCGCCTTCCAACACATCTCATATCTAGTCAGCCACTCCTGATTCCCACGAACAAGATCTTTCTCCCATTGCCTTAGTAACCAACTTGCTTCTGGTCTGCTATACCCAAGTCCAGGATTTAGAGTCAAAAGACCCAGGTTCTATCTCCAGCTCTGCTACTGTGACTCTGAGCCTGTTTCCTTGTGTGTAACACAGACATAAGACTATCTCAATCTTACCAGGTTATAATGAGAGAGTGAGATAAGTATGTAAAAGCACTAAGTAAACTAGAATTCTCTGTGAACGCGAATTATTCTTTCTTTCCATCCACTGGATCGCCATATCTGGATCCTGGTCTCCATTTTCCAGTCCCAGCCTTGAATCTGATTCAGCCCCTGTGAACCCCATCCACAGATCCCAGCTTTAAAATAGTGCTGGAGAGAACTGGGGCCGTTGAAAGGTAGGGTCCCCAGGTGGTGCCAGGATCCAGGAAGACAGAAAACACTTCGGGACACAGTCACCCAAGGTCAGGGCAAACAAGGGACCAGACACCCAGGAAGCCAAAAAAGGGTGAAGAAATACAAGGGTGTCAGAAGTGGGAAGCAGCAAGTCAAGATTCCAGGCCAGAGAGATGAGGGTAAGGAGCAAAAATTTACCAAAAGCCAGGTGGGCAGTACGTCAGGAGCCAGGTGGGCAGTATGTCAGGAGCCAGGCAGGCAGTACGTCAGGAGCTAGGTGGGCAAGCGAGGAGTGAGAGGCACGCGGGGGCAGCGGCCAAGCCAGCAGCCGGCACATGGAGATTGGAGCAGACAGAAACATCAGCACAAGACCTGCAAACACAAGAGCGCCCAGAGCCGTTCAAATGGCCTCTCCTCCCAGCTAGTGAGCCAAACCCACTGTCTAACGAACCCATTTCTCCTCTCTGACCGTGTTGCCCATACCTTTCTAGTCTCCTGATGATGACTTTAAAATTTATTTGAGGTATGGAACCCTCTCTCCAATAAATCTTGCACAGAAGCCCAATATGCAAAACAGATAAAAAGCAGTACTTCTGGGACTTCCCTGGTGGTACAGCGGTTAAGAATCCACCTGCCAATGCAGGAGACATGGGTTCGAGCCCTGGTCCGGGAAGATCCCACATGCCGTGGAGCAACTAAGGCCATACGCCACAACTACTGAGCCTGCGCTCTAGAGCCCGCGAGCCACAACTACTGAGCCTGTGTGCCACAGCTACTGAAGCCCATGTGACTAGAGCCCGTGCTCCGCAACAAGAGAAGCCACTGCAATGAGAAGCCTGTGCACCGCAATGAAAGGTAGCCCCTGCTCACTGCAACTAGAGTAAAGCCAGCGCACAGCAACAAAGACCCAATGCAGCCAAAAATAGGTATAAAAAAAATTATTGTTTTTAAAAAAAGGAGTACTTCTTTTTTGGGGAGAGGCACTCAGAGGTCACCTACTCAGAGCCCACCGACATGATGCCTAAAGGGGCTTTATGGAACCCCAAGGGCTTCAGGGAACACAATTTGAGAAGTACACTCTACAGCATGGAAGCATGCTCGTTGATGATCCCAAAGCAATTTCAAACTGTAAGAAAAAAGAAAAAGAAAAAAGGAGAAATAGAAAACACTGATGAAGTAATTCTCAACATTATTACCTAGTCTTTTAAGAAGTTACTCTGAGCAAGCCAAACTCAGGGTCACCAGTAAGGAATACATGTAGGATAAGCATCAGGAACCAGAAGTTTCCAGGGAGCTGAACTCTGACCTACAAATGGCCCCTGTCCAAGAAGTCACAGGTGTCTGCCTGTGCTGGCCAGTGGCAGCTGCTTTCACATCTTAGCTCATTCAGTTCCCTGTCCCTCAGACTAGCTTCCTTCCTCTGACACTTTTTTTTTGTGGGGGTGGGCAGAAAAAATTCTAAAGCACCAAAAGGGAGGACCTGTTGAGCAGAGCCAAGTCAAGCTGAGCTCTGATTACCTTTCGGAATCTATTTTTAAGTCTAAGCACATTTTGATGCTGTTGTCAAATGAACGTGAGCCCACAAGTCCAAGGCCTGAAATAGATTAGGCTCAGTTTAAGTTGGACTTGGCTATTCAGAGAAAGGTTTTCACTGAAAATGCAGCTCAGTGTCCTCTGGTATTTCCCTTAGTTTAGAGTCTAGATTCTAGACACTGACGTGAGGTAGGTTACTATGGTTTGAAGTGTTAGCCTTGGAGGGTACCACCCACGACTCACCATCCACCCACCTGTCATCTAGTCCCCTAACTATCCACCCACCCATCCACCTAACTGTCGATTCACCAATCCATCCATTCACTAATGTACGCCTCCATCCCTCATGTATGGATCAGTGTCCTAAGTGCTACAAACAAGACGCGCCCCACAACTTGAAGGGCTCACAGTCAACTGGGGAGATCAAACACTCGTGGAAAAAGAAATACGGAATGGATGTATAGAAAGAGCTGTCTCAGAGTCACCTGCACGGGAAGCAGTAAGTGCTGCAGCAGTTCAACAGAGGGAGAAAGTATCCGCCAAGGGGAGTCAGGGGAAGCCTTAAGGAGCAGGTGGGATTTGAACCAGGTGCAACAGTGTACTATTAGGCCATTCAAGACGGCTGTTCTCTTGTCCTCTGGACATCCCCTGCTCGACCAGTCCCTGCCTCACCTACACCCCACTCACCTGACTGACCTTCCCTCTTAATCATAGAGCCTACTCAGTCAATGCCTACATACTTGCCCCCAGCCCCAGCTAGTGATTGTTCTAATCTCTAGATCAGAACACCTCGACCAAGATAGCTCATCAAAGGGGCCATGAGGGGCCTGCTCCTCTGCTGGTTTCCCTGGTAACCAATGAGCCAACCTGACATCAATTCCCTCTATAACTGGTAACCTCACTCTCCCACCCAGGAGTGAAGACTTGCTGCCCTGTCCTGCCCGTCATCTGCTGCACATGGTGAAGTGTCACTCCAGGACCTTGCTTCAGACATGTAAGATCCCCCCAACCATTAAACCACTGATGTCTCTGTCGCTAACTCCGGGCTCTTTCCTTCGGTCTTGAGGCTGGGCAAGTACAGGGCTTGCAGGCCTGTGGGGTACAGCCCAACAGGCAGAAAAAGCTGGATGCAGACAGGCAAAGGGGAGTCAGCTCGCCACAGCTGGAGAAGCAGGGAGTGATACACAAATGCTTTATTCTGGGCAGGCCCCAACTCACCACCTCTCTACCTCACTTCCTCCCCGTCAAGTGGCCACTTTCTCGAGGAAGTACATCAAGAAGCTGAACTTGCCCTTTCCTCTCCTCTTTGTGTGGGTGGAGGGAAAGGAAGACAAGTGGCTGGCAGCCAATGATGTTCGCTTGTAGGGCTCCCTTCTCACCACCCGAGTTCCTGACAATCAGATGTACCTTTGATTAATGAAAGAACTTCAGTAGAACAGGTCAACTTGCTTGATCCCAGAAATGCTAGCCAATTGGCCTTCACAGCCTAGGTGGAGCCCAGGAGGCTGGACCATAACAGATGTGACCTTTTGCATGAGCTCATGCTACAGAGCAAAAAAGGGACTACAACAGGAAGACAGAAAAATCCAGGCTGGTCGAGGTTCTGTTATTACTGTGTGGGGACAGGGTCCTCCCTCATAAAATGGTGAAGTGAACAGTTTATCATCTATAAAACCTCCCTCCCAACTTGCCAGACCACTCTAGTGCCAAGAGTTCTGTACCCAGCCTCTCTCCTGTGAACTCTGGGCCTCCCCATGGTCCACATCCCCTGGGGATCCTTTCCATAATTTACCCATAATTCACACTGAGTGATAATGGGAGGCAAAGGGTTAACCTGCCCTCAGTGCAAAGTAACACATTGACATTTTAGCAGCATCCTTGACCAAGAGGGGCTTTAACAGTGGCAAGTTTAGGCACACGTTGGGCAAGTGAAGGAACTAACTGGAGATAAAAAGGTCTTTCCTGGGCTTCTCTGGTGGTGCAGTGGTTAAGAATCCACCTGCCAATGCAGGGGACACGGGTTCGAGCCCTGGTCCAGAAAGATCCCACATGCCGCAGAGCAACTGAGCCTGTGTGCCCCAACTACGGAGCCTGTGTGCTCTACAGCCCGCAAGCCACAACTACTGAGCCTGCGTGCCGCAACTACTGAAGCCTGCGTGCCGCAACTACTGAAGTCCGTGTGCCACAACTACTGAAGCCCGCACGCCTAGAGCCCATGCTCTGCAACAAGAGAAGCCACCACAATGAGAAGCCTCCGTACCGCAACAAAGAGTAGCCCCTGCTCATCGCAACTAGAGAAAGCCCACACACAGCAACGAAGATCCAACACAGCCAAAAAGAAATCAACAAAATCAATAAATTTATTTAAAAAAAAAAAAAGGTCTTTCCTAAAATTCATGCCGAAAAGGTGGCCCTGAAGAGGACTGACTACATACATGTATCTGCATACGTGAATGTGGGTGTGCAAAAATCACAACCAATCATTTCTTGTCAATTCTCTTCCGTTCACCTGGATCTTAATGTTCAAGGGATTCTTGCTGCAACACCTTCACTAATATACACAACTCTTAGCCGTCTAGGGTGGATGCTCTCTGTTCCTCGGGATTTCTGTGAGTTTTTGACCCCAGGTTTGCTTCCTCACCAGTACTTAACAATACCTCAGATCACCTCTCCCAAACTCAGGGCTGGGGATGGGGAAGACCACCATGTTGTGGGCAGAGCACGGGATTTGGAGTCCCGGCTCTACCGCCAATTTCCAAGTCCCCTTCTCTCTCATGGCCTCAGTTTACTCATCAGAAAAATGTTGAGTTGGACCAAGATGTCTCTCTCACCCCCATCCCAGCTCACCCTCTTAGGATTCCCTGAGGCAGGTCAGGGTGTCACATGCATCTATCAGTCTGAGACACACAGGGTGATTTCTGGGTTTCCCACTGCACAGGGTCCAGCCACAGGTTCAAGCTACTGAGATGTGTCAGTCCCATTTTAACCAACTAAATTTCCAAAGAGAGAGTGGGATCAGGGCTTTGGGCAAGAAGAACAGATCTCAGGCACTCTCGGAAAGATGCCCCTGTACCATCTTCACATCCAGCAAAATGTTGAACGCACCAAATAGCAGAGATACCTCCATGACAAATGACTGAGGCATTCACCTTAACCAGCAACCAGCCCAAAAGAGCCTGGGGAGAAAGAACTGTCCTACTCATCTCACAGGGCCCGCTGAACACTGAGAACAAAGCAGGTATTCCATCAGTGTAGAAAGGAAGAGCTAAACTGAGGCAGCAGGGGGACTTCCCTGGTGGTCCAGTGGTAAAGAATCTGCCTTCCAATGCAGGGGATGCGATTTCGATCCCTGGTCAGGAACTAAGATCCCACATGCCGCGGGGCAACTAAGCCCACATGCCACAACTACTGAGCTCATGCACCTCCGTGAGAAAGCCCACGTGCCGCAAACTACAGAGCCCACGTGCCCTGGTGCCTGAGCACTACAACTAGAGAGAAGCTCACGCGCCACAACGAAGAGCCTGCACCGCAACGAAAGATCCCACGTGCTGCAACTAAGAGACCCGATGCAGCCAAAAATAATAATAATAAAAATAAATAAATTAAATAAACTGAGGCAGCAGGAAGTGAGGTGCAGGACCTGTCACTCACAGCCAGCTCTCCGTGCAGCTGAAGCACATCACTGGCAGACTCTCTGGGAAAAGAACACGTTCTTGATATTTGTTTATTACAAACAGAGCATGTTCATTATTTTTAAAAAGCACAAAGAGGAAGCTTCCTGAGATAACCATTGTTATCATTTTGGTGGCTGCTCTCTTGGACATTTTTTCAGCACATATTACGGTCTTTTTTTAAAAAAGACTGTTCATTTTTTTTAATGGAACTGGGATGATACCACATGTACCATTTTGGAAACTGCTTTAAAATTTTTTTGTACTTAATAATAGATCATGAACATTTACTCATGTCATTAAAAATTATTTTACTACCTGATTTTAAATAATATGCCACCATACAAATAAAGCATGGTTTTTAGAGCAAACTCTTAATTTTGGACATTTATATTACTTCTAATTGTTAATATAATTAATAAGACTGTTTTAGATACCCTTATATATAAATCTTTGTGTACATCCCTGATTATCTTTTCTGAAGGTAAATTCCAGGGAGTAGAATGCTTAGTCAAAAGTTATGTACATTTTTAAGGTTTTTGATACTTGACAAATTATCTTCCAGAAAGAATGTCCCAGTAATACTCCCTACAGCCCTAAATGTCAAAATCCCCTGCTCCTCACTCCACACACATTTCACCAAATACTGGCTCACTGTGTTTTTCAGCTTTACCATTTTCCTACTTGAAAGATGATATCTCATTGTTTTCACTTGAATTAAATTTATTAACTTGTAGTCGATTACAAGTAAGAATGAACATCTTTTCCTGTGTTTGTTGGTAATCTGAACTGCCTTATACATGCCTGGCTTATTTTTCCACTGGAATGTTTGCCTTTTTCTTATTGTTTGTAAAAGCTCTTTACATATTTGTGACATGAACCCTTTGCCGTGTATGTTGCAAATATTTGCCTTAATTGTTTGTCCACAAAGGAGCTTTAGGTCTTCTGTAGCATCCGATGGTGTTAACCAGTTTTCTTCTTACCTCTCTCTCCTTCTGCCTGTCACTAAGCTGACTTCGGGGCACACTGAAGGGAAGTGCCTTATGCCTTGTGACCTTGTTGGTCACCTAGACACTCAGTCCAAGAGATACCTTCAAACTCACCGCACAGGCAACCTCTCATCCCCCACGCCTGGCTCTTTCCTCAGAGTTAGCCCACTCTTCCTCCTGGCGATGCCCCTCCTACTGGTTGATTGCAGAAAAGGATGGCATCAGAGGGTGAGCAGGTCCTGCTACAGAGTGGGCCTGGTGTCCCCAAGGTGGGCCACAGCTGCTGGGGTGACCAGCACAACAGACCCCCTTTAGGGATGCAGAGCATCTCCCCTGCCCCCAAATTATCCATGATGTTGTTTAGTGTCCTTTGAAACAGGCTGCAGCAGGAAATGGCTTTCTTTCAGAAATTAGTACCATGAAGATGTCTGTCTACCCTGAAAAACTGATACCCTTGTTCATTTCAGATAATGAAAATGACGTAATCTATCTTATTTCCCTTCTGTCGTCTTGGTGGTCAGTGACAATAGCGATAGTGGCCCAGATCTTGGGTGTATTTCCTTCCTCCTTGCTTCGCACCAGTGGCTCTCAAATTTGAGAGTGTAACAGAATCAGCAGGGGAGCTTGGTAAAAATGCAGGTACTCAGGCCTTACCACAGAATTGATAAATCATAATCTTTTGAAAGTCAAGTGTCTTTTGATCTTCCACCTTTATTTTCAAATTCTGTGTGCCTCATGCTGTACGTTGCCTCAAGTTCTTACCATACACGGACAGGAGGAAATAACTGTAAGTTGTTCTGTGTTGCCATCACTGTGGCATGGAGAAAGACAGGGAGCTGCCGAGCATGCCTGCAAAGGCAGAACTTGGTCCATTCCACAGATGGCTAATGGAGGCCCCAAACAGTTAAAGGGCCAAGGCAGGACCACCCACATAGCCATTTACAGTCCATCCCAATGGACAAGTTGATCGACTGCAGAGCAGAAGGCAGTTCCCATAGGAATAAAATGGTGCCGCTCCCATCCCCCTCGGGCCCCATGCTCTCAGGAGGCCCATTCCCTCATCCCCACCCTCAAAGGGATCTGACTTTTAGATCCACATCCATCCATCCTCCCTATGCCCACAACCCTAGAGGGTGGGGCAAGGTAGAGAGAACAGGTCCAAGTCCTCTTAGAAGCAGATTTCTGTTCAAAATCTCCTCCCACCCAGCCCTGTCTCCCCAGCAGAAGCCAGAGCCTCTGTTGGGCAAGCGGCTCCAAGTCGCAGCCGTGCCATCTCCGCTGTCATCACCAGCCCCAATTAACAGCTACCAGGAGCCCTCGGGGCTGCCACTCTTTCCAGGCTCCTCTAACTCTGCTCTAAGTCATTACAGGATTTGATGCTGCCTGACATGTTTCTTTCAAGCCTAACTGTCAGGACGCCGGGAAGGTATGCGTCACATCCAACATGATCTGTTTTTCCTCTGTCTACCCAAACTGCTGTCTAGAATAGAGCCCGGCCTCTAACATGGCCTCTTCCCTCTAGAAGCCCACCTGCCAGGCCTCCCTCACCAGCTGCCTCAGGGTGACCTTGACCTCGCCCACATGGCCCATGCTGGAGTCACAGAGGGGCAGAGGTTAACCAGCAGAGCTCCGAAGGTGCAGGGGGCTCGAATCTGGGAAAGATGCCAGGATAACACCAACCCAGTTCTGTTACTAGCAGGCTCTGGAAACTTGGGTGAGTTTCTTAACTTTTCTGTGCCTCTGTGCCTTCATCAGCACACGGGGATGACAACAACCTCATAGGTTGTGATACACATTAACTGCATTGATAAATATGATTTTAGTTTTAGCTCCCCGGGCTTCAGTTTCCTCACCTGTAAAATGAAAATAATACACTTAACTTGCAGGACTGTTGAGAAATTTTAATTAGAGAAATGTGAGAACACAGCACAAAGCCCAGGATATCCTTGGTGCTCAGTGAATGGTTTTTGAAAGGTGGAGGAGGAATAAATCAGACGGTGAATATCACGGATCAAAGCAGATATTGTCACCCTGGCCGCAGGCTGCCCCTTCTTGCCCTTCAATATCCCAGAAATCACCTCCTCCCTCAACAAAACAGGGGCCACCCGGGGCCCAGACTGGCCAGACAGGCACATTCCTGCCTCATCTCGAGAGCTGGCAGGTCCCGGCATTCCCTCCAGAGCAGAGTGTCTCAACACATCAGGGCCCAGGACAGCCAGGGGATGGACTGTGTCCCTCGGCCCTCCCGTCACCCCACTGTTCCCTCCAGGGCAGGGACACTGCAGGGTCTCCGGCCAGAGGCTGCCTCTGGATGGCAAGGCTCATATACACACAGAGAAGGGTCCCCACATACACTGAGCTCTCTGCCTGGGTCCCTGGGTCTCTTCTGGGTGGCTGGAGTGGACCCGGTGGAAGTGTGAGGAAGCCCAGCCACGAGCAGCTTTGACCATAACAGGTGTCCTCTGTGTGCACGACTCAGCGTCCATCACAGCTCTTACTGCCCGGGGTATTCTGTCTACTCGCCTGAATGCCATGCTCCACCCTCTCCACCCTTAGCGCCCCAGGGCTGTAAACACCCGAAAGGCAGGGATGGCTCCGTCTTGCCCACTGCTGTGCTTTTGGCACCTAGAAGCGCTCAGTAAGTATGAGCTGAATACAGGAGTCTTGCGTGTAGGCACTGGGAACACAAAGACGAAGAAGATGCAGTCCCTCATTCACATAAGAACCAGCAAGTATTTGCAGAAGGCACCCCCAGAAACCTCTTTTCTAAACTAAACATTCGGTGTATCTTCTCTCCCGTGCTCTTTGAAGGCAGAGCTGCTTTGTGGGACCTCTCTTGACCCGTAGGACACCCAAGCTCTCACAGAGTACACAGTAGGCACTTTGACACAGACGAAACTCAGCTCGGGCGCGCTGCCGATCCACTCTGCTGGAAACCTGTCCAGTCACGCTCTGTCCTGTAAGGAATTTTCCCTTGGATCCCAGAGATGAGTAAGACACAGAGTAATTTGGTCACAGTTCCCCTTCCCCTCGAGCCCAGAAATTATCTGACCAAGCTGGGGCTGGGAGTTAGGACGATCCACGGGCTGGGTGTCAGTCCTAAGCTTTTCTAGGACACAGCGGGAACTGGGAGGGACAGTCCTGCCCCACAGCTGCCACCAGCTGCTTCTCACAGAACGGTAGGGTCAAACGGCAGGGGAGAGGAAGGACCCTTTTCACCGTTGAGAAAACACACAGAGCTTGCCCGGGGGTCACAGAGCAGCTTACGGCACAGCAGCCAGAGACCCCAGGTCTCTCAACAACTATTCTGTGTCTTTCTACTACGGCAAGGAGTTCCAAACTTTTTCTAGCAGTAAAACTTTTTCTTTTCATTATTTGTATAAATAAATAAATTTTATTTTTGGCTGCGTTGGGTCCTCGTTGCTGCGTGCGGGCTTTCTCTAGTTGCGGCGAGCGGGGGCTACTCTCCGTTGTGGTGCGCGGGCTTCTCATTGCAGTGGCTTCTCCTGTTGCGGAGCACAGGCTCTAGGCACACGGGCTTCAGTAGTTGTGGCACACAGGCTGTAGAGCGCAGGCTCAGTACTTGTGGCCCACAGGCTTAGCTGCTCCGCGGCATGTGGGATCTCCCCGGACCAGGGCTTGAACCCATGTCCCCTGCACTGGCAGGTGGATTCTTAACCACCGCGCCACCAGCGAAGCCCTCATTATTTATTTTTTAAAATCTTCAGCAAAGGACTGCACACAAACATGGATAAATAAAAATGAAATTGCACAGAAGGCCATAGAGTGGAATCAAGAGCCCCCTGCCCCGTTCCTCGCCTGCCCCAGCTCTGCTCACCCGAGGCAATCGCTTTTAAGCCTTCTCATGTTAAGATCACACTGTTTTTCAAATAAATCTTACACAGAAGTTTAAAGTACAAAACAGATCAAAGGGGAACAACGCAAAGCACTGCTTGATTACTATATACACACACAGACATGCGTGACAGCCCCTAAGTCTGCACCACAGGACTCGATGTGAAAACCACACCACTACAAACTTCCCCTTATGTCACAGCCTCCTGCTTTTACTGGCAGCCTGCTGTGGAGGCAGAGGGAAGCTTTCCCCCTGAACGGACACACCTATACCAGGTACACCTAGATTTTATCCCCATAGCTCTTCCCACACCCAGATTCCTGAGGTATCACCACCTACAGCAAAAGAGACCTCTACAAAGCCTCAGGTCTCCCTAGGGCTTAGGCTCTGTCTGCCTGGAGAGGGAGAAGTGGGGAGAAATCCACGTGTGTCACAGCTCACAAAAACTCAAAAAACTTATAGATAGTTGGATTAGCAGTCATATATACCTTAATAGGAATTAGTCGGATTAGATTGCTTTCCTACCAAATGGCAGAATTCAACTATGCCGGGGGGGTGGGGGATTTCCCTGGTGGCCCAGTGGTTAAGAATCCGTGTTCCAGTGCCGGGGAGGTGGGTTCGATCCCTTATTGGGGAACTAAGATCCCACATGCCACAGGGCAACTAAGTCTGTGCGCCACAACTAGACAGCCCACACGTTGCAACTAAAGCCTGCACACCGCAATGAAGACCCAGCATAGCCAAAACAAACCAACAAAAAAAACTATGCTGGGGGGAAAAAGAAAATTTTGATGTAATAGAAGAAGAGATAATGTTGGGGTGAGGAGAACTGAGGTACTTAGATGAAGAACAAGACGGGCCCTGCAGGGGAGGTCTTTGGGGTGCTAGAGGGCAGCAGGAGAGCACCCAGCATTGGCAAGCTGGCAAAAAAGGGGGTGGGAGAACCCTCTGACTGCTTACTCCTCAGTCCTTCCCTTCTTCGAAACACTTAAGTCAACACTCTTCAACCACCTCCACTACTGGCAAAAAAAAAAAGTTCTGGTCTGCACTGGATTCTGCTGTGCTGTCCCATCAGATGCTGGAGGTGGGAACTGGCTCATTCTGCCGTCTCTAGATCACAGGGAAATGCAGCTTGCCACCGAGAAGGGACAGTTACTATACATGATGGGGCAATCTCCTTCCTTCCTCTTCCTCCCTGCAAGCACTCACAATGCACGTTTCCTCCCTCCAAAATTCAGAGTAAATGCACAGCCCAGGAAAATGATAGCCTCTTCCAGGTGGGGATGGGAAGGAAGTGGGGGCACTGACTTGCAAGCACAGCTCCCAACATAGCCTTCCTGGAAATCTCCCTCCTGGGGCCCGGGGCTGCACCTCCTCTCTTCTCTTCATCACTGGACCTTGTACCCCCGAGAACATTGCCCCTCCCCTCCAAGTGTGGGCCTGGACCAGCAGCATTGATTTCATCTGGGAGTTTGGCAGAGAAGCAGAAACTCAGATCCCACCCCAGCACTACTGATTCAGAATCTACCTGTGAACATGACTCCCTGGTGATTCCTGTACATATTAGTTTGAGAAGTGCTATTTAAGAAAATATTACAGCAAACCACTACTTAATGGAATCCTGGGTACCCCAAAATTCCCTCCAAATACTCTTTGGTCCTGGTCCTTCTTGCTGGAAGTCTGGACCTATGGGACTGTTTTCATACCTTGGAAAAGGCAGTATAATGAGCAGACACAAATGAATAAAAATATGTTGAACGACTCCTTCCGTGAATAAGAAGTTACTCTTGAAGTAGCATTATGACTTACAAAGTGGTTTTATGTGAGTTCTCTTATTTCATACTCACCAAATCCCCAGGAGGCCCTTGGGGACAGATATTACTGACCTCCTGTTACAGGGGAGAAGCCAAGCTCAGGGGCCTCGGAGAGAGTGGCACAAACAGCCTCCAACGTGGCACTTAGGGTCCACATCTGGGGGACATGTTGCAGCTCGACATGGATTAACCACGGTGTTTGGAGAAAAGGATAATCTGATTTTTTAAGTGTTTAATAACAGAGTTCATCAGAAGTTCCTTTTTGATTTGGGCCTTCTTGTCGGAAACATGAATCAGATTTACCTCCCCTAAAAGTGAACAATATCCTGTATGTGTGCTTTGATCAAATATGTTTTTGAAGATTAACGATCTTTAAAGGCCTTAAAGTTCTCTTATTTATCACTGTGTCTTCCAGAGCATCTACCACAGTAATTTGCACATAATTGTCAACAAATGTCTTTGAATGAATGAACTGAGAGATGACCAACTGGCAGATTTATCAGTACACATCTTCTTCTCTCTCACTGGAGAGGCCTGGAAACTGGGGGTATGAGAAATCGGGGTTCTACATCTAAAATACAAACTAGATTCCTGATGTCATCTTGTTTTCGTTTAATCTGCCTACTGAAAAGGTCACGCATACACACATACACAATTCCATTCAACAGAGGATTAGAGTTAACCAAAGTTTCATAGAGTGAGACCGTAATCTGTCTGATTGTCTCACATGCTTCGCAGTCTGGCACAGAAGGCAATTCCCAGGAAGGAGTTTCAGAGCTCTTTCCAGAACTGACAGGATCCTTGGAAGATTCTCCAAGTTATTTAAAAAGAACAACAACAAATCACTTGTTATTTTGTAGTCTAATCTTGGTCTACTTACAAAGACTTTTCATTATTTTTTTAATCAAAGTATAATTAATTTACAATGCTGTGTTAGTTTCAAGTGTACAGCAAAGTGATTCCGTTATACATATATACACATATATACTCTTTTTCAGATTCTTTTCCATTATAGGCTTTTATAAGATATTGAGTATAGTTCCCTGTGCTATACAGTAGGTCCTTGTTGTTTACCTATTTTATTTTTTATTTCTTTATAAATTATGTTTTTTGGGTTTTTTAAAAATTTATTATATTATTTATTTATTTACTTTATTTATTTTTGGCTGCGTCGGGTCTTAGCTGCAGCACGTAGGATCTTCGTTGAGGCATGCGGGATCTTTTGTTGCGGTGTGTGGGCTCTTTGTTGTGGTGTGCAGGCTTCTCACTAGTTGTGGCATGTGGGTTTTCTCTTCTCTAGTTGTGGCACGCAGGCTCCAGGGTGCGTGGGCTCTGTAGGTTTGCGGCACGCAGGCTCTAGTTGAGGCACGTGAGCTCAGTAGTTGTGGCGCACAGGCTTAGTTGCCCTGCGGCATGTGGGATCTTAGTTCCCTGACCAGGGATCAAACCCACATCCCCTGCATTGTAAGGCAGATTCTTTACCACTGGACCACCAGGGAATTTTCTACCTATTTTATATATAGTAGTGTGTATATATATGAATCCCAAACTCTTAATTTATAACCCGCCCTTCCACTACCCCCTTTGGTAACCATAAGTTTGTTTTCTATGTCTGTGAATCTATTTCTGTTTTGTAAATAAGTTCATTTGTATCATTTTTTTAGACTCCACATAGAAGTGATATTATATGGTATTCGTCTTTCTCTGTCTGGCTTACTTCACTTAGTATGATAATCTCTAGGTCCATCCATGTTGCTACAAATGGCATTATTTCATTCTTTTTGATGGCTGAGTAATATTCCACTGTATATACATCTACCACATCTTCTTTATCCATTCATCTGTCGATGGACATTTAGGTTGCCTCCATGTCTTGGCTGTTGTCAATAGCGCTGCTATGAACTCTTGGGTGCATGTATCTTTTCAAATTAGAGTTTTCTCCAGATATATGCCCAGGAGTGGGATTGCAGGATCATATGGTAACTCTATTCTTAGTTTTTTAAGACTTTTCACTATTTTAAAAAATAATAATAATTTCTTTCTATATTCTAGGCACAATTCTAAGATGCATTAATGTGCTCAGTACTCTTACCAACCCTATAAGGGAGGTATTATTACTGCCCCCTGTTTACAGAGGAGGCTACTGGAACACAGAGAGGAGAAGCAATTTTCCAATCACACAGCCAGAAAGGGGTAAAGCTGAAATTTGAACCCAAGGGGACTGGCTCCAGAGCTTTACTCTTAACCTTGACCGCCTAATCAAGAGTGGAGTGAAACTGGTGGGAAACTGATTCAGGGGCCTGGGGAGAGATGATGAGATAGAAAGTCGGGATCTTGTTTACTTATAAAGTCAAGCAGGGTCAAGTTTGACCCATCCTTGAACATCACCAGAGTTTGGCCATGAGAGAGAAATCAACCCAAGTTTCTACTTACTATTTGTTCCATCCAAAGAAAGGTCATCAGCTGACCCCTGGATGCTCCTTTCTCCCTCAGTCACAGGTGGTTGTTGACTTTTAAGATAGGCCTGCACAGGCAGGGGCCCCATTCTGGGCCCCTGGAGTCACTCATCTACTGCTAGGATGTGTGATCTCAGGAGTCAGATGACCTGGGATCAGTACCAGCTCCCTCAAAATAGCTGTCATGTTTGGATAAGTCATAAACTCTCCCAGCCTCAGCTTCCTCTCTGTTAAATGAGGGTAATCCCTGCCTGTGTGAGGCTACTGTGAGGCCCAAAGGTGATGATGAAAGTGAACACACTTTGTAAACTGCAAAAGGCCACACAAACACAGGGACTATGTATGAGCTCCATCGGTCTCACACATATACATAGGAGGCAGCTACTTAGTAAGAGCTGAGGGGACCTTTGCCCCTTCCCATGTCATATCTCTAAAGTATCATTCCTGGGACTTCCCTGCTGGCGCAGTGGTTAAAAATCCACCTGCCAATGCAGGGCACATGGGTTCAATCCCTGCTCCAGGAAGATCCCACGTGCCATGGAGCAACTAAGCCCATGAACCACAACTACCAAGCCTGCGCTCTAGAGCCCACGACCCACAACTACTGAGCCCACGTGCCACAACTACTGAAGCCCGTGCACCTAGAGTCCGTGCTCCGCAACAAGAGAAGCCACCGCAATGAGAAGCCCACGCACCACAACTAGAGAAAGCCCGTGTGCAGCAACGAAGATCCAACGCAGTCAAAAATAAATTTAAAAAAAATTAAAGGGCTTCCCTGGTGGCGCAGTGGTTAGGAATCCACCTGCCAACGCAGGGGACACGGTTCGAGCCCTGGTCCAGGAAGATCCCACGTGCCATGGAGCAACTAAGCCCGTGCGCCACAACTACTGAGCGAGCCTGTGCTCTGGAGCCCACAAGGCACAACTACTGAAGCCCGTGCACCTAGAGTCCATGCTCCGCAACAAGAGAAGGCACCGCAATGAGAAGCCCACGCACCACAACGAAGAGTAGCTCCCGCTCTCCACAACTAGAGAAAGCCCACGTGCAGCAACAAAGACCCAATGCAGCCAAAAATAAATTTAAAAAAATAAATTAAGTTGAATTTAAAAATATAAAAGACAAGGACTCTTTAAAAAAACTATAGCCATAGTATTTATTGTGTTTTAAAAAAATAAAAATAATCCCTTAATATCATCATCTAGTTGGTGCTAATATTTCCCCTACTGTGTCATAAAGGTTGGTTTACAGTTTGTTTCATCAAATCAAAATCCAAATAAGGCCCATACATTGCAATTGATTGCTAATGTTTCTTAAGTCTGTTTTAATCTATAGGTTCCTCTCCTTCTCTCCCTCTCTCTCTCTTTTTCTCACAATTCATTTGTTGAAAATAATCGATCTTTTGACCTAGAGTTTCCCGCAGAGTGGAGTTTGCTGACTGCGCCCCCATGGTGTTGTTTAACATGTTCTGTTGTGCCCTGTATATCCTGTAAATCTGTAGCTGGATGGAGAGGTTTAATCAGATTCAAGTTTGAGTTTCTGGCAAAACTCCGCAGGTGGTGCTTCCATCAGGAGGTACACGCACTCTGGCTGCCTCTCTCTTGGTGATATTAGCAGCTCCTAATGATCAATGCCTGGATTCATTAATTCAATAGGGGGTTCTTTTTGTTTTTTTAATTATCATCATCAAACATGGCTTGCCTCATGCTGATACCTTTGCCTGGATGGGACAGTTTTGTTTAGACCAGTAGAGTGTTGAGGGTTTTGATCTCCTTAGTGGGAAACAAGACTTTCCAAGCTGTTACTGCTGTATGTGCATGGGGTGGGGGGGGTCTCTGCTGCCTGGTTTGGCAGTGGGCTTTCTCACAGGCCCTGGGACCCACACGCAAGTGCACTGAGCACGTGCAGAACCGCCTGCTGAGTCAGCCAGGAACCTGAGCCAAGGATCCCGTGACTCTGAGAGCCGCACCCTCCCTCCCACCCTCCCAGCAGCCACAGGTTGTTATTCGGCCTCACATTCCTGGCTTCAGGGCCCAAATCAGTGACGACTTCTCTTTCCTTCCTCATTTGAAACAATTAATTCCATCTCCTCCCATAGCTCCTTTTAGATGAGCTCTTCAAAACACTTTTAGCGAATCCTCTAGCACTTAGGTGAGTAAGGAGAGAGACTAGCAGAGCCCCGCCCTCCAGGCTGGGAAACTGAGCCCAGAGAGCTCAGCTGGTCTACCTGCTGTTCTGCTCTGGCCCAAAGCCTGCACTTAAGGTTGCAAGATCTTGCCTTTCATGGGACAGACACATCTTCTAAGTCCAATACCCACCCCTGAGGGATCTTCCTACCTGTGGTGCTAGAGAAGCCAGGAGGCTCTGAACAAGGCAGGTATCCAGCCAGTTCATAGCAAATCATCCTGCCTAGATTTTAGTAGCGATTGCAAACATTTTGTTCTGTTCTCAGGCTACAGTGTATGAGGCCATATGTTTCGATCATGGGGTTATTAAATATAGTCACCACAGATATTGGAAACAAGAACAGAAACATTACCCTCCCTTGACCTAAACCCCAGCTGCCGGCCCAGGAATACAAGTGCAGCGCAGGGAAGACGTGCAGGTGCTGGAGAAGATGGAGACAACCCAGAAGGTGGGGGGACAGCCGTGTGCCCTCCCAAGATGGGAACCGGCGTGGACCAATGTGCCCAGAGTCTCTCATGCTCGAGGCCAACAGAAAACAGTGGGAGACAGATGGCCAAGTTGGGGGAGGGAGGCGAATAAAATAAGAAACCATCTAATCCACAAAAGAGGGAAATGAACACAAGCACTGGGTGCAGGAGTAGAACAAGACCCAACACACGTAAATCTCAGCCACACGGGCAGAACCAGCCTGCCCAGCATTTCTCTGCTCGTGCCGTCTCCTGGCACCCCATCACGCCCATGAGGGCTTCATTACCAACCTGCACCGAGTGGTCCCACCCCAGCACACCGGTCCCCCAGCTTCCCCAGGCCAGCCCTGACGCCTCTGCTGCCACAGTGGCACCTGCCACCAAGGTCTGTCCCCACTTGTCTGACACACGTAGCTTTTGCCTGTTTACCAAAAAATAGGCCAGAGTCAGAGAATCAGCCCTTGCCGTCAGAGGACACAGCCCTCCAGGCTGACGGGTCAGGCAGCAGGAGACACCAAAATAATCTCTCCTCCTACTATATCCTGGACTTTACAATATCTGTCAGCCCCTGTCTCCCCACCCCCAACTAAAGATGCACAGTTCCAGCACCTGTATCAGGACCCCCAAGAGAAGCCACAAGCCCCCCATAGCAGGACAGAACCAACCACAGAAAGTTGTCTGAGATCCCCAGCACACAATAAAAGTCAGCAAAGCTCATGGAACTGTGGAAATAAAGGGAACTTCTCACCATCACCCTCACTTTACAGATGGGAAAGGCGAGGTCCAGACAAGGGGATGGACCTGCCTGAGCCCTCTACTCTCCCGGGCAGTGACAGAGCCAGGGCCAGACAGGTTTCCTGACAGGCATCCCTGTGCTCTCTCCCCTCCCCTCCACCCCACCTCATGTTTCAAACAGCTCAGCCTTGGCGCCTACATGGCAGCTGGGAGAGGAGAGAGCCAAGTCCAGGTTACATCAACCTCGCAGGGAGCCAAGAAGGAAGTGGCGACTCTTCTTCCCTCCTGCCCACAGGTAGCCCAGCTCCAGAAAGCCACTGAATATGCAGGGAGGCTTGAACCTCACTCAGAAAAACCTCCACCAGCTACAAAGAGGGGGGAAAGCTACGAGACAGTAGCGGGCCCAACCTCACTTCACCATGCTCGTCACCACACAACCCTTTCTGTATAAGATCCCCTCAGCCTGTAATCGGGCACCCTCAGTTCCCAGGGCCCCTAAATCTTCCCTCCACTCTCCTATCACGGCAATCTGTCCCCTGCTCACACCTGCCCAAGATGTCCATCTACTCCTACTTCAGCCAGGCTTTCTATCCTTGAAGGCCCCTCCTCCAGGAAGGGCCTCCTGAGTGGGCTGCCTCCTCTGATCTCCCAGCCCTGGAGAAAGTTAGCATCAGGAAGGAAGGCAAAGGTACCTTCCTAAAGGGTGTGGGCTTACTCAGCACGGGGTTCCTTCATAACTCAGGGGGGCAGCTCTCCGACAGTTCTCCCAGCAGTTATGTAATTTCTGTGGTTTGACAGTTATGATGAAAAAGGGACCAAGAGTCCTATATATTGGCACATCAAACAACTTGGGGCATGCAACAGTGTTTGATAGATGTCAGTTAGCACTGCATATCAAGAACCACACAACGTAAGGGATTTCCCTGATGGCGCAGTGGTTAAGAATCCACCTGCCAATGCAGGGGACACGGGTTCGATCCCTGCTCTGGGAAGATCCCACATGCCACAGAGCAACTAAGCCCGTGTGCCACAACTACTGAGCCTGCACTCTACAGTCCGCAAGCCACAACTACTGAGCCCGTGCGCCACAACTACTGAGCCTGTGCTCTAGAGCCGGTGCACCACAACTACTGAGCCTGTGAGCCACGACTACTGAGCCCGCGTGCCACAACTACTGAAGCCCACACACCTAGAGCCCATGCTCCGCAACAAGAGAAGGCACCGCAATGAGAAGCCCGCGCACCGCAACGAAGAGTATCCCCCGCTCGCCGCAACTAGAGAAAGCCCGCGCCCAGCAACGAAGACCCAACGCAGCCAAAAAAAATAAATGAGTTAATTAATTAATTTTTAAAATGTTTAAAGAACCACACAACCTAAATGTCCATCAACTGATACATGGATAAATAAAAGGTGCTATATCCATACAATGGAATATTATTTGGTGACTCAAAGGAATGAAGCAGATACATGTTACAACACAGAGTCTTGAAAACATTATGCTCAATGAAAGAAGCCGGTCGTAAAACACCACATAAATATAATTCCATTTATATAAAGTGACCAGAATAGGCAAACCCACAGAGACAAAATTCGCAGACTAGTGGTTACCTAGGGTTGGGGGGTGGGGGGGTTGGAGGAAACGGGGAATGACTGTTAGTGCGCACAGGGTTTCTTCTTGGCGGTAATGAAATGTTCTTAAGTTGATGGTGGTGGTGATGCACAACTCTGGGACTAGAGTAAAAGCCACTGAATTGTACACTATAAATGGATGAATTGCGTGGTCAGTGAATTATCCCTCTACGTAGAGAGATAAAAAGAGAACCATAAAAATACTCACTCACGTGCTTCTACTGAGTCATATCAACTGTGCCTAAATGTGCAGGCCCTTCATGAAAGGTCCCTTATGGGCCCTGAGTCATATCTCAACACCCTGCACAGTCAGTATTATCACAGAGCAGAAAGTTGAGCCTCAGAGACTTGAAGCCACACAGCTAACCAGCCACAGATCTGGAACTTAAAATCACATTATTCTGGTCCGAGTGCAGGGTTCTTTGGGAATGTAGCCAATGGAGAGACTTCAAAAGAGAGAGCACAGCTCCATAGACAAGGAAAATCTGGAAACAAGCTAAAAATCTTCCACTAAGGAACTGGGTGGTAATTAGCTGTTCCGGTTGCAGTGGAAGATGACACAAACATTAAGATGATAAACAGGAGAATCAGCTGGGACATGTTTATAAAATAATGATACGGGAACATGCGCAGATGGTATACGTACAGTTTGATTACAGTTTTCATTTTGTTTAAACACACTTGTGTGGCCAAAAAATAGTAGAGAACACAGAGGCAAAAATGTGCTAGGATGATGAATAGTTAAGTGAAAACCTCCCTTTCAAAACTTCCTGTGTTGTTTAACAGTAGAAAAGAGAGAGAGAAAAGAAACAATCGAATGGACACCCCCAACCAGCACAGCAGAACACTGTGTGAAATAAAATTCATATTTTATGGAAAGACAAGAAAAATTTAAGCATAAAAAATTTTCTCTGCCCTTTGGCCCCTCTCCCCCCTCTAGTGTGCAGTGTGTATCTGCATTATGCATTGACCAAACCTCCCCCATCAACAGGAATACCTGCTCAACCATAAAGAGGAACATTCTCCCAGCAACAAGACAACTCCTTAAAAGATAACATTCCTTCTTGATCTTATAAGGGGCCACACTGACACTTAGATCTGGATTGTGTGAACTGTCAATAATACGTCATTGATGTATAGCTCTCTGTCTCAAAAAACTCATATAACTGTGTTTTGATTTCTAATGGGTGCAAGAGTTCTTAGAGCTTTCTGAGATGCTCTTCCCAGGTTATAATCCTCAATCTGGCTCAAATAAAATTTTCCATTTCTTTCTTAGATCCACGGATTACTTTTTCATCAACAACTGTAATTACTCCATCAGGGGTGAACTGGGAGCGGGGGCGGTCAGCAGTTTCTACCACACATCACTGGGCTACAGGGTCACCAAGAACATGACAGTCAATGGCGAGGAAAGGGCCGGAACCTCTTCTTAGTCTACAAACGTAAGACCTCCTCTTTGTCAAAATGAGCATGGGAAAGTCGGCCAGAATTTATTATCACTCCTGATCTTTCCTTAGAAATGTTCTTCAAACGTATGGACACCAAGGGGGGAAAGCAGTGAGGGGTGGTGGTGGTGGGATGAATTGGGAGATTGGGATTGACATATATACACTAATATGTATAAAATAGATAACTAATGAGAACCTGCTGGGGCTTCCCTGGTGGCACAGTGGTTAAGAATCCGCCTGCCAATGCAGGGGACACGGGTTCGAGCCCTGGTCCGGGAAGATCCCACATGCCGTGGAGCAAGTAAGCCCATGAGCCACAACTACTGAGCCTGTGCTCTAGAGCCCGCGAGCCACAACTACTGAGCCCAAGTGCCACAACTACGGAAGCCTGCACACCTAGAGCCCAAGCTCCACAACAAGAGAAGCCACCACAATGAGAAGTCTGTGCACCGCAACAAAGAGCAGCCCCTGCTCACCGCAACTAGAAGAAAGCCCACATGCAGCAACGAAAACCCAACGCAGCCAAAAATAAATAAAATAACATGAAACATTAAGAAAAATTTGAAGAAAAGAATCTGCTGGGCTTCCCTGGTGGCACAGTGGTTGAGAGTCTGCCTGCCGATGCAGGGGACACGGGTTCGTGCCCCGGTCCGGGAAGATCCCACAGGCCGCGGAGCGGCTGGGCCCGTGAGCCATGGCCGCTGAGCCTGCGCTCCGCAACGGGAGAGGCCACAACAGTGAGAGGCCCACGTACCGCAAAAAAAAAAAAAAGAATCTGCTGTATAAAAATAAATAAAAGAAAATTCAAAAAAAGAAATGTTCTTTGTGTCCTGGACATGAGGCTTTCCTCTGTCTCCACCTCTGGTGCACACCTCCATCATAGCATTCAGCACATTTTACTGAAATTCTCTCTTTGTATATTCCTCTTCCTCACTAAACTGTGAGATCCTCCAGCAGAGCCTGTAATCACCCATCCTTGTACCCCCAGGTACCTAATACAATGCTGGACCCCCTGTAGGGCCGCAGTACATAGTTTCTGAATGAAATTGACTAGACTCTCTTCATACCCACCCCCCTCTAGAGCTAGACTTTTACAGATGAATACACTTAGCACAACCTCCTGCTCAGCATTCGTGCCCACAGTCCTCCATCTACATTCCCAGTCCACCCCACACATCCCCAAGTCCATCTTCCTGAAACACTTATGTCATCACATTCTCTTCTACTCAAGACCTGTCTTCCCCTCCCGTCAAGGCTATGCACCTTGGCCAGGTCCCAGGGCCCTTGTACTCTGGCTTCCCAGCAGGGACAACCCAACACACACATTCCCACCTCGGGGCTTCTCCTGTTTGCCCGTTTGCCTATCCTGAGATACCTTCTGCCTAGTCAAATCCTACCTCTGCTTAAGTTCAAGTTCTAACTCCTCCTGGAAGCTGCCCTGACCATGCCAACCCCCAGGGATCCTCGCCCCTGAATGCGTCAGCTTACAAAGATGAGTACACAAAAAGACAATTATCCCTTTGTACCCTTTTCTTTCCTGTGTTTGTGTTTTTCCCACCCCCAAACTAGATTAATCTTCTTAAGGGCAGGGCAATATCTTACACTTCATCAGTGTGACCCACCACACCCACTGTAAAACCGGCACATTGTAGAAGCTCAAGACCTACTGGTGGTTAGGTCTGAAAAACTGACGCACAGACATGGTTAGTAATGACAACTGTTTTCCGAGTGGTACAGAGGCTGGTTCTAGGTGGGGCACAGTTGGGGCATAGGTAGGAGGGTCTGTAAAAGAGGGTTAGAAATGTAAATCTGTGCCACTGAAACTTAAGCTGAGTTCTCTTTAGCACCTAAAGGTATAAACCAATGCTTTTCAAAGTATACCCCCCAAACCAGCAGCATAAGCATCATCCGGGAACTTGTTAGAAATGCAAATTCTCAGGCCCTACCCCAGATTTCCTGAATCAAAACTCTGGGGATGGGTTCCAACATCTATGGTTTAACAAGCCCTCTAGGGGAATTCCCATATCCACTAACATTTGAGAATCACTAGCATAAACACACAAGAGAATTATCTTGGTATACCAGAAAGTTCCTTCCACCTTTAAGGACTGCCTATGGACATAATTTTTTTTTTTCTTTTTTTTGCAGTATGCAGGCCTCTCACTGTTGTGGCATCTCCCGTTGCGGAGCACAGGCTCCGGACGTGCAGGCTCAGAGGCCACGGCTCACGGGCCCAGCCGCTCCGCGGCATGTGGGATCTTCCCGGACCGGGGCACGAACCCGTGTCCTCTGCATCGGCAGGCGGACTCTCAACCACTGCGCCACCAGGGAAGCCCCTATGGACATAATTTTTAACTCCTGTCTTCCTGTTTACTACTACTACCACCACCACTACCACCACCACCACCACCACCACCACCACCACCACCAAAATTAAAAACTGTAGTTAGGAAAATTGGCAGGGTACTTGACAACTGTTGTTATTAGTATTACCAGTATTACTACTAGTACTAACAGCAGTTATCAACTGCTTAGTACTCTCTGCTCATCTTCCTAACTACAGTTTTCAGGAGCCAGAGGTTGAGTGGAGGATAAAATCTATGAGGCATGGGGTACAGGCATTCTTGACCTTTTCAGGATGATGATGTTCCCCACTTGGCTCTCAGTCTTAAACCAGTGGTTTTGCATCACTCCTAACCACAGAGGCCACCTTCAGGCAGAGGCTCCGCCTGCCTGCCTTCTCAATCATCTTTATTTTCAGTTTGTACTTTAATCATTCTAATCTCCTACAGGAGGTCTCTAATATGTATAAAATAGATAAGTAATGAAAACCTGCTGTCTAGCACTCCATTTTGCTGTACAGTAGAAACTAACACAACACTGTAAAACAACTATGAAACATAGGAGGAGGTCTGGCTCTGCACCCTCAGCTATGCCACCATGGGCAGCTAGTCACCTCCCATCTGTACACCCCCTTTTCCCTACCTGTAAAGTTAGAGAGTGAAGATGATCTCAAAAATTCCACCTACGAACATGAGTTTAGGAGAAAAATAACATTACAGCCTCATGGACACTTGAAGTCAGGGCTGTGGATGATGGAAATATCCAGTAGAGCACTGTCCAATGCAGTAGCCACTAGCCACATGTGAATCCTGAGCACTTGAAATGTGGCTACCATGACTGAGCAACCTATTGTAACTTTATTTAATTTTAATTACTTTAAACTTAAGTAGTCCCACGTGGCCGCTGGCTACTGCAGTGCACAGAGCAGCTCTAAGTGAATTCATGAAATGCAAGCCCTTTAGAACGAAGTGAAAAGAAAAAAACTAACTTCATCTTTCAGTTTTAAAACTCTTACATTTTTTTAAATTTTATTTTTTTAATACAGCAGGCTCTTATTATTTATCTATTTTATACATAGTGCATATATGTCAATCCCAATCTCCCAATTCATCCCACCACCCCCCGGCTTTACCCCCTTGGTGTCCATACGTTTATTCTCTACATCTGTGTCTCAATTTCTGCCTTGCAAACAGGTTCATCTGTACCATTTTTCTAGATTCCACATATATGCGTTAATATACGATATTTGTTTTTCTCTTTCTGACTTACTTCACGTTGTATGACAATCTCTAGGTCCATCCACGTCTCTACAAATGACCCAATTTCATTCCTTTTTATGGCTGAGTAATATTCCATTGTATATATGTACCAAATCTTCTTTATCCATTCGTCTGTCAATGGACACTTAGGTTGCTTCCATGTCCTGGCTATTGTAAACAGTGCTGCAATGAACATTGGGGTGCATGTGTCTCTTTGAATTATGGTTTTCTCTGGGTATATGCCCAGGAGTGGGATTGCTGGGTCACATGGTAATTCTATCTTTAGTTTTTTAAAGCATCTCAATATTGTTCTCCATAGTGGCTGTACCAATTCACATCCCCACCAACAGTGCAAGAGGGTTCCCTTTTCTCCACACCCTCTCCAGCATTTGTTGTTTGTAGATTTTTTGATGATGGCCATTCTGACTGGTGTGAGGTGATACCTCATTGTAGTCTTGATTTGCATTTCTCTAATAATTAGTGATGTTGAGCATCTTTTCATGTGCCTCTTGGTCATCTGTATGTCTTCCTTGGAGAAATGTCTATTTAGGTCTTCTGCCCATTTTTGGATTGGGTTGTTTGTAAAATGCTTTCATTTAAATGGCAGGAACTCTGAGCACTCCTTGAAGTAGTCCCAGGAAGCAGAGTCCCTCTTCCTGAGTCCTCATCCCAGCCTTGCTACCAGCCAGCTTTGTGGGGAGCTAGGACTCCCTTCATCAACCTTAGCTCAATCTTACCTCTCTGTGCCCCAGTTCCTTCTGTAAAGTGCAAACCAGCCACTCTGACTTCCTCACGCAATTGTGAGGACACATGGCAAAGCCGTACCTCAAGGAACTTAAAAGTGCCAGCCTTTTTCACAGCAAAGGAAACCATCAACAAAACAAAAAGACAGCCTACGGAATGGGAGAAAATACTTGCAAATGATTTGACTGATAAGGTGTTAATATCCAAAATACATAAAAAGCTCATACAACTCTCTCTCTCTCTCTCTCTCTATATATATATATATATATACACACCTATTAAAAATGGCCAAAACACCTGAATAGACATTTTTCAGTTGGCCAACAGGTACATGAAAAGATGCTCAACACTGCTAATCATCAAAGAGATGCAAATCATCAAAGAAATGCAAATCAAAGCCACAGTGAGATATCACCTCACACCTGTCAGAATGACTAGCATCAAAAAGTCTATAAATAACAAATGTTGGTGAGGATGTGGGGAAAAGGGAATGCTCATATACTGTTGGTGGGAATGTAAACTGGTGCGGCCACCATGGAGAACAGTATAGAGGGGTCTCAAAAAACTAAAAACAGAACTACAGATCCAGCAATTCTACTCCTAGGTATATATACAATGAAAACAGAAACACTAATTCGAAAAGTTACATGCACCCCAAAGTTCATAGCAGCGTTATTTATAATAGCCAATACATAGAAGCAACCTATGTGTCCGTCGACAGATGAACAGATAAAGAAGATGTGGTATATATATATATATATATATATATATATATATATATACAATGGAATATTACTCAGCCACAAAACAGAATAAAATAATACCATTTGCAGCAACATGGATGGACCTAGAGATTATCATATTAATTGAAGTCAGACAGAGAAATACAAATATCATATGACATCACTTACATGTGGAATCTAAAAAACTGATACAAAGGAACTTATTTACAAAACAGAAACAGACTTACAGACATAGGAAACAAATTTATGTTACCAAAGGGGAAGGTGGGAAGGGATAAATTAGGAGTTTGGAATTAACATATATACAAGCTACTACATATAAAATAGATAAACAAGAAGGTTCTACTGTATAGCACAAGGAACTATATTCAATATCCTGTAATAAACTATAATGGAAAAGAATTTGAAAAAGAATATATATATACACACACACATATATATATAACTGAATCATTTTGCTGTACACCAGAAACTAACACAACATTGTAAATCAACTACACTTTGATAAAATAAAATACAAAAAAAATGAAATTTTGCCATTTGCAAAAACATGGATGGACTTGGAGGGTATTATGCTTAGTGAAATAAGTCAGATAGAGAAAGACAAATACTGTATGCTATCACTTATATATGGAATCTAAAAAATAAAACAAACAAGTGAATATAACAAAACAGAAAGAGACTCACAGACATAGGGAACAAACTAGTGGTCACCACTGAGGAGAGGGAAGGGAGAAGGGATAAAATAAGAATAGGGGATTAAGAGGTACAAACTACTATGTATAAAAGAAATAAGCTACAAGAATATATTGTACAGCACAGGGAATATAGCCAATATTTTATAATAACTTTAAATTGAGTATAATCTAAAAAATATTGAACCACTATGTTATACACCTGAAACTAATATAGTACTATAAATCAACTATACGTCAGTTAAGAAAAAAAAAAAGAAAGAAAATTGTCAGCAAACACATGCTACTGTCATCACCCAGCACTGCTGTAGTGACCTTCCTGAAGCCTCAGTAAATGGCCCTTTAACCAGTGGGAGGCTGAGGAGAGGGTACGGATACCGTGGTCAGGGGCAAGTGTAAGGGAGAAGGTTTCAGGCAGCCAAAAATTCAAACATTCATCAAGCATGCGACAAAATATTCTACATGGCTTACATGCATTCAATAAATGTGATAAATCAATCAGCCAACGATTCCACTTTCCAGAATTTATCTAACAATTATACTGGTATGAGTGTGGCACTGGAGTCTGTCTTTTTTACTGCAGAATCTTCAGTGTCTAGAACCATACTTGGCAGATAGGAGGTGAGTAAATGAGGTATGCAGATGTATATACAAGGATGCGCATTGTAGTAACAACCTCAATGTCACCGGTTAAATTCATTATGGTCCATCCATAGTTGGTCTATGCAGCTGGTAAAAAGAACATCACACACACACACACACACACACACACACACACACACACACACACATGGATCTGGGAAAATGCACAAGATTAAAAAATCAAATTGCAGAACAACATTCTGATCCCATCTACATGCACAGGCTGATCCAATCTATATTTAAAAAAATACAGAATGTGCATATGTATGACTGTGTATGCACAGACAGTTTCTGGAAGGATATATGGAAACTTAATAATGGTCCCTTCTGAGGCCTGGGGCTAGAAAGATTCAGGAGGATGGAGGAGGAAACTTTTCAGTGCACTATTTGATTTTTTTTTTATCCACTATTTTTCTTTTTCAACTATTAAAGTTAACCTGATCATGTCACCTGGCCGATAAATATATTCCCCGAGAAAATGAGAGGGCAATGTTTACAATGTAATGTAATTGGGGAAAACAGGATACAAATTATATCTCCGATGTCATCATAATGGCAAACAGACAAAAAGAAAGCACGGAAGCAAAACCATTTTTAGACCCTCTAAGGCCTGAGGCCCTTGCCACCCCTACCCCCAGACAATCCACAAGGTGGCAACCAGATCACTGAGGAGACAAATCACTTCCACAGCCAGAGTGCAGGAAGCAGTCACAGTGACACTGCAAACGTCCTGAGGAGTGAGACAGGTCCTACCCTTCATTCTGAGGGAATACAGTGCGGAGTGAGCCCGCCTTAACTCTGCCTCAGGGCTGAGACCTTGTCCTTCCTTACCGAGATTTTAGACATTGAGTCTGTGTGATCTTGAAAGGCAGAAAACTGGCAGCTTAAAGGACACTAGGTGCCTTTAAGACTTAGTAATTGGGCAGAAAGGTGAAACCAGGCATAGGGCTTCCCAGCAGCTGAGATGTCTCTGATTTACTTGCAGCAGCTCTATGGAAGCATATCCCTTAAGAAAACAGAAGTGTCCGCTGGGAAAAGGGGCAAGAAAAAGTAAAGAACCTGAGGGCTGGAAGGCCTTGAGATAGCAGCTAGCCCAGCGCTTGCACTGCTAGGAAGGGAACTGAGGCCCAGATAAGAATGCATTCCTTCCAAAACAACTGCAGACCCGGGAAGGGGGGCGCTGTCGAGTGACCAGAGTTATAAGTTTCCTGGCGGCAACTGGGAAAGCAAGCTAGGTTTGAGAAATTATCCATTCTGGAAAAATACAGTTGTCTGCACATGACATGGAAGCCACAGGAAACAAAGGTCCAGCCCCTGTAAATGTTCCAACCTGACGTGAATAAATCATGATACCATCGTGAGTGGGTAGAGATCTCCCGCCTCAGGACTAATTAGTCATTGCACGTAACAAATCCCAACCTTCTTTGGGTGTGACTGGAAGCTTTGCCAGAAAGAAACACCTTCAAGCCAGGGTTCTGAGCCAGAGGCTTGGCTGCCTGAGTCCTCCCTGGAGGTGCAGTGACTCCGGTCAAGTGTTCATTTACTTCATTTTCCTCTAACCAAGGGCTCCAAGATGGCCTTCCTGCCTCCCAGAGCACCTGACCCTTGGGAAGTGGGGTTATCTCCAAGACTGCTTACAGAGGAAAGTGTGATCCATCCTGCAGTCTGGTGTTCTAGTACTACCTGAGGAGACAGCGGTGCTGCGGGCAGACGTGGAGGAGTGAGTATCTCTGACCCTCCCTCAGGCATGGGGAAAAACTTCCTGCCGCATCATACACCATCCTTCAGAGACCTGAGGGCTGTTGGGACAATCATCCAACATTCAATCTAAAAGGGAGCTTTGAGAGTATCTAACAGTCCAACACTCTGGTTTCCAGAGGAAGAAATGAGAACACAGCAAGTGAGTGACTTGTTCAAAGCCACCAGATAATTTAGGAACAAATCACTCCCTCCTGGGTTTTCATTTCTTCTTCTGGAAAACCAGTGTTGGATTATTAAATACTCTCGAAGGTCCCTTTCAGGTTGAACACTGTGTGATTGTCCCAACAGCTCTCAGGTCTCTGAAGGAGACTTCAGGTCCTGGGCGAGGCCAGGAGCCCAAAACACTTTCCTACACCAGGTGAGCAGCCAATGGTATTTACCAATATATAATGAATATTTACCAAAGACCACAGGCAAGGTACCACGGGGGAGCTGACGTCTAACTGAAAAAACAGATCTGATCCCTCAGAAAAGTCAAGACCATTAAATAAAAACAAGATGTGCCACATTTGAGGAAGGAGAGAGAAATTACCAGACAAGCAAGGGGCATGGAGAAAGGAAGCGTCCTAACAGGAGGTGGGCAGGAAAGGATGAGGTGATGTGGGCAGAAGAGCAGAGCAGGTCCCTGCAGGGTGGTGAGGCGGCAGGAGAGGGCACCACATGGTCAGGGACCTGTGCCAGCTGCGGTCTTGCAGGAGACCACAGCCTGGCTGACCCACGGGGCCCTGCCCTGCCAAGGACACACTCCCTCCTGCCTATGCTATGCAGGACAAGGACAGTATGTCCCAGGTGGGAATTACCACTCCGAAGTTCAAAAGCAGCTAACTCCAGGGCTCTATGAGCTCTTTTTTTTTTTTCCCCAAGTTAAATGCATTTTATTTTGAAAAAGTCCATTCACAAAATTGAATGATTAATTCGAGCTGCATAGCAGCTAATGACTACTGCATGGCAGTGAAAATGAAGTGCACAGTGGCTCAGATAGAGGTCCTCATAAGGATGCTCCCTTTAGCCATGAGCTTGAACTGGAATTTTGTTTTTTAAGAGTTGATAAGCCTGTAGTAGCACACTCCTCCCTGGCAGTAATCAAAACCTTCTGCCACTGCCGTAGCTACTGCTGCTGCTGGAACCACCACAGCCACCTTGATTTCGGGGTTTGGCAAAGTATGGGCCTCCACCACCATAGGGGCCAAAACTTCTGCCTCCAAGTTTCCTCCTTTCATGGGTCCAAAATTTGGAGTTTGATTGTTGTAACTGCCAGAATCATTGTAGCTTCCACCACCTCCAAAATTGCTTCCATCATTACCAAATCCATTGTAGCCATCCCCACTGCCACCATATCCCCCAGCACCACGGCTGCCACCAAAGCCACTTCGACCACTGAAGTTTCCTCCATGACCACCACCAAAGTTTCCAGAACCACTTTGACTTCTTTGGCTGGATGAGGCACCAGCCATCTCTTGCTGAGACAGGGCTTTCCTTACTTCACAGCTGTGGCCATTCACAGTGTGGTATTTCTGCATGACAATCTTGTCTACAGAGTCATGGTCATCAAAGGTTCCAAAAGCAAAGCCTCTCTTTTTGCGACTGCCTCAGTCAGTCATGATTTCAATCACTTCAATTTTCCCATACTGTTCAAAACAATCTCTTAGGTGATGTTCTTCAGTGTCTTCTTTAATGCCACCAACAGAAATCTTTTTCACAGTGAAGTGGGCACCAGGTCTTTGAGAATCTTCTCTTGAGACGGCCCTCTTTGGTTCCACCACTCTTCCATCCACCTCGTGGGGCCTTGCATTCATGGCCACATCCACCTCCTCCACAGTGGCATATGTGACAAACCCAAAGCCTCTGGAGCCCCTGGTGTTTGGATCCCTCGTTACCACACAGTCTGTGAGCGTTCTCCACTGCTCACAATGGCTCCTCAGACTGTCATCACTTGTTTCAAAGCTCAAACCTCCGATGAAGAGCTTCCGCAGCTGTTCGGGCTCTTTGGGAGACTGACTTAGACATGACGGCAGTGGAGGGGGCGGGGAGAGGTCAACGACGCTTACTAGGCAGCATCCACGGGCAGAAAGGCTCTATGAGCTCTTAATACGGGGTCCTCCCACTGCTGGTCTACAGGGGGCCAAGACCCACTTACCATAAGGCTCAGAAAGAGCCTTTGAAGGTTGCACCTTGAAGGTCGTCTCATCTTCTACAGAGGCTGGCCTGCTGGGCCCAAGGTTGCACCTTGAAGGTTGTCTCATCTTCTACAGAGGCTGGCTCTGCTGGGCCCGGGACAGTCTCGGGTTGCTTGCATCTCCCTGTGCCCAGGGAGCCTGCATTCCAACACAATGGCAGGTCCACATCATAAACTGGATGCAAACCTCCCTGCCCTTCCTGGTCTGGAGTCAGAAAACCTTGGTTCAACTTCTGATGCTGCCTCTTCCTAGCTGTGTGACCAGGTCACTTAACGTCTCTGAGCCCTCATTTTCTCTTCTGTAAAATAGGGTTAATTGTCCCTGCCTATCTAGACATGTAGCCACAAGAATTGAATGAGATAATGTATGTGAATGTTCTTCATGAACTGTAAAGTTCTGTACAAATGTAGGTGATTATTACGATTATCATTATTATGTCAAAAAACAGATACTCACATTGGTGTGAGCCTCAGAGAAACCCAGACTCCTGGGCCAGAAGGAGAATACAGATGCCACGACTCCTTTCAATTTTGGTAACTTTGAAGCCTTCTCCATCAAATTTCAAAATCCTATATGGTTTTGTCAGGAAGCCAAATACGTTCTAGCCACAACTCTGGAGAACCACAAGATAAGCCATTTCCATAACGGGTGCTGCTGGGCTGCAATCAGCTCAGCTGCTTGGGCCCAAAACATAGTTTTTTAAAAACACCACATACCACAATTCAGCCCCTCCCCCAAAACTCACATCCTTTCTCCTAAGAAAACAAAATAAGTGGAGACCAACTTTCACTGATGAACTTCAACTCTGAGGCATTCATTCTCAGAAGGCAAGCCTTCCCGGGTGAAGGGGGCAGACGAAGCATTCTCCAGGTAGGTTACAGTAGAGAGATTTCCGGAGAAGCTGGGCGAGGAAGTGAGGCTCCTGGCCAGTCCCAAGGGCTGTGAGGACAGGATCTTTGGGCCCAAAGAGGCGATTGGTCAGACTCAGAAATTAGCTCTAGCGAGCCAGCTACAAAGCTAAACCACCATGAGACTCTTTTACTGGTTGTTTTAATTAACCAGGTACAAAGTCGGCCTACAGACCAATTTCTCCTCCTCCACAGGCCCTGACTGTGCAGCCCCAAACTTCAACTGCCCCCCAACAAATGACCTCCCCCATCGCACAAGGGATGATGAGGATGAAGGGCCGTTTGGACTGGCCAGAAGGAACCTCAAAGAAGGCTCACCTGTCCCATGGTTCTTGTGGCCCCAATGGCCCCACTGGGTGGCCCCAGGGCCGAGGAGGGCAGATGGACCCAGTCCTGGGGTCAGGGCTGGCACACAAGGATGCTACCTGTAGCTACTCGCAGATGATTTACGCTTGGGGCTGCGTCTTCCTCCAAAGACCCTCAGTCCTGGATGGAGACTGCATGCGTCTTGCTAGCTCAGGCTCCCTTTGCAGGTGTCTGTGCTCTCCTGTAAAACCCTAAATTGCTTGAGAGGCAGCCTGGCAGGGTGGGAAAAGCAAATGCTTTGCAGTCAGGCAGATGTGGGTTTGAATCCAGAGCCTGCTGCTGATGGGCCCTGAAGTTTTGGGAGGTGACTCTCCTAGCCCTGCTTTCCTCATCCCTAAAAGGTAGCTAATGCCTATCACACAAAGTTTTGTAAGGATCAGTAATATGTGGAAGGTTCCTGGCATATGGTTGGTGTTTAATCAGTGATAATTATTATTATTAATATAATGGCACTCCCACCCCTGCCTTCCAAATTCTAAGGCCTAGTCCCTCCTCCATACCTGGCTCCTGCTACCTTACCAGAACCACTGGAACCGCTTAGCAGAGTGACCTGTGCTCAGACCTGCCCAGTTCTGGGCCAAGCCGGGCCTGGTCACTGTAGAATACAGGGCTGGCAAACAGAAAGCACTCAAAGCAGTGTTTGTTTACATAGAAAAAAAAAAATCCTGCTATCTCAAGTGACTGGAATTTTATCCCACCACGTTCTGCTTTCACGGGTACAAATCAATACATAAACACGCTTAGATCAGGGTTTATTCTGAAGAGTACCTTCTCTCATATGGAGTTTTCTTGTTTTTTGAGAGCGACGTTACCATACAATGTCCAGTAGGCAAAACACAAAGATCTGAAGTACTTAGAAGATTCTGAAAGTTCCTTCAGACTCTTCAAAAAAGGGTATTTTATTTCTAATACATTACCTTTTTCTGATTATAAGTAATGTGATTGTTGTAGACTGTGAAAAATAGTTTTTAATTACTGGCAATTTCACCATCTCTAGAGAATGTCACAGTGAATGTTTTGGTGTATTTCCTTAGAGTCTTTTTTCTCTATCCTTCAAGAATGTAAGTATCCATTCATTTAAAAATGAACGATGAACCGGCAGGCCAGCCTATGCCAACGGGACAGCAGCCGTGGATCAGCCGTGAAGGCTCCCTTGTCCTATTTTCAGCTCTCCCCAGCCCTAAACAACGTATTTGTCAATGATACGCCCACAGATTGCGTAACTACATCTTGTCTTATCAGGACTTGGTGAACTTCTGCCCTCTGAGAGAGTTAACACAGTCATCTCTGCTTTCCATTTTCGTGCCACAGAGTCAATATTTACTAGCCGTGTTGCTAAAACAGGCCCTGGGCACAGCCTCGATGCCAAGCATCCCTGTCTAATCTCAGCGACAGCAGTCTCAGTGGCACCGGAGGCTTTACTGTGCCATGGCCCTTGGTGACTCCTGCCCTGGTGAGTAGGTGGCCTCTGACCCAGCAAGGATGCTTCACATGATCATACAGTCACAGGAGGCTAGTGCTGGAAGGCACTTAAACATTAGAGATGGGAAACCGAGATCCCCTGGGGAGGGAAAGGATTTGCCTAAGCACATGCAGCGGCAGAACCAAAGCCAGGACGCCTTTACTCGCACACCAGCTCCCGCTGCACGGTCTTGCTGAATGTATCGACATGGAGAGAGAGCTGGGGTGGCAGTGGGGGACAGAACCCATTTCATCAGGACTGGAAATTGGGCAAGTGCTGCCCTAAGATGGTCAGTTTCACAGAGGGGTCTTCCCAAGACTGCCCTGGTCTCTTACAGTGATGATTCAGGTGATCCCATGGCATCATCAATTCCCTTGCCTCTTGCTAGAATTCATTCATTCATTCACTCATTCATCTGTTCGTATGACAAATCTTTATGGAGCCCAGTCATGGGACGGCATTACTTGCTTCAACAAAGCAGTGTCACTTGGCCCACCTTTTCTGGAAGGATCTCTTTGCAGCTGTCAAAAGAGACAGACACTAAATAACAAGGTCAGGTCCTACTGTATAGCATAGGGAGCTATATTCAATATCCTGTAATAAACCATAATGGAAAAGGATAAGAAAAAAGAATATGTTATATATACGTATAACTGAATCAGTTTCCTGTACACCAGAAACTAACAGAACATTATAAATCAACTATACTTTTTTTTTTTTTTTCGGTTCGCGGGCCTCTCACTGTTGTGGCCTCTCCTGTTGCGAGCACAGGCTCCGGACGCGCAGGCTCAGCAGCCATGGTTCACGGGCCCAGACACTCCGCGGCATGCGGGATCTTCCCGGACCGCGGCACGAACCCGTGTCCTCTGCATCGGCAGGCGGACTCTCAACCACTGCACCACCAAGGGAGCCCATATACTTTAATTTTAAAAAAGAGAGACAAACAGACCCATCACGTAGCCCCAAGATGTCTGAAGCTGAAAGGAATGAAATGTAGGAGAATCACGTTTTGGGGGTAGATCTCTGACAGCAGGCCTCTGAAGAAAGTCCCTACTCTCAAGAGCACCTCAGGTACTAACAGGAACAAGTCAAAAGTGAAAGGGTAGGTGACTTGGTGTGATATCAAATACCTGTAGTGTTTCTGTGGAATAGGAGAAAGAGGAAGCACCAGGAGCAAGGAGACCTGCAATCAGGTTCCACTTGCACCACCAAAGTGCTGCATGACCCAGAAAGGGAAGGTGTCTCGCCCAAAGTCACAAAGCATATTGACAGCTAAAGTGGGACTTGAATCAAGGTCTTTAAGTCCATGGCTGATGGCTCAGATGCCACAGATGAATCTTTGCATTTCTCTTATCCTCAGAAAGCCCCAAGAAAGCCACCACCGTGACCTGGAACTTCCACGGCACCTCCTCAGTTGAGATTGGTTGCTGCCCACAAGGGGAAGCTCTGGCATCTTCTCTATCTGGGACTAGATACCCCGTTGGGGTTCGCAGAACCAGGCTCAGCCACTTCCTGGAGAAGCAGGAGCAGGACAGAGGCCACAAGGCTAACACCAGTGCAGGAAGAAGCTGGGATGTACGGCAATTCTGGCACATGAAAGGGGAGAACAAGTGAGCATTCTGTACAGCTGCTGGGATGTCAAACAGCTCTGCACACTTGGCCTGTTCCCCTGCTCCACCCCCTCCAGGCAAGAAAACAAAGAAGGTCGTGTGAACAGGACTGTGATGAAAATAATGCCACTGCATTTCTACCTTCTCCTGGGCTTGGAAACACAAACTCAAGCCCTCAGGGGCGCAGTGCTGGCTGAGTACAATTTATGGTTAACACCAGCCCCTGTATTTACTGAGCACCTACTACGGATCCAGCTCTATGCTAATGGTGGTGGGAACACTAAGAATGATAAACCTTGGCCTCTGCCTACAAGGGGCTCACGGTTTGGCTCAGAATACAGAATGAACCTCCAGGAAACCTTCTGCTTCAGAACAATTATGTATGAGGCAGAGATTGTAAGGGCTATGGATGCTGGAAGCTGGATAGATGGCTGAAGCTGGGGGAAATACCCATGGGAAGGCTTCAGAAGGACAGGAGACTTTTCACCGGACTTGAGGGCTGAGTACAACTAGTAGAAGAAAGGAAGGAAGATGAGAGAGAAGGTGCGCAGAAGGAGGAAAAGAACATGTCATTAAAAGGCTTGGATGTGGAATCTAAAAAATGACACAAATGAACTTATTTACAAAACAGAAACAGACTCACAGACTTAGAAAACAAACTTATGGTTACCAAAGGGGAAAGGTGGAGGTTGGGATTAACATAAACACACTACTAAACGTAAAAGAGATAACTAATAAGGACCTGTTGTATAGCACAGGGAACTCTACTCAATACTCTGTAATGACCTATATGGGAAAAGAATCTAAAAAGGAGTGGATATATGTATATGTATAACTGATTCACTTTTCTGTACACCTGAAACTAACACAACATTGTAAATCAACTATACTCCAATAAAAATTTTTTTAAAAAAGGCTTGGACAATCTTGGCAATGCTATAGGCTTCTGGACAATCTCGCAGAGAGAAAAGAAATGTACAACACTGTTATTGTTAAATGAGCACCTGCAGTTATTAACATTTGAATAGTTTTAAGTTTTGAGAAGCCTACACACCGAAGAGTAGCCCCCGCTCGCTGCAACTAGAGAAAGCAATGAAGACCCAACGCAGCCAAAAATAAATAAATTAATTAATAATAAATTAATAAATTAAATCTAAAAAAAAGAAAAGGGTCATGGGAGGTGGCCCAGTGAGGACAATGACAAATGACTCTTTCCAAACTTCCCAGGGTATCTGCCAGAATTTTTCTGGCAAAAGAGATGGGAGACTCACTGCAGGAACCAGTGTGAATCCTCACCATCACTTTATCTTCTCTCTTAGGGGCTGCCACCCTGATTTGCTAATCTTTCTACAAGGGTTTACTGAGTCCTTTCTTTCTGTGTGAAGGATACAAGTCAGTGAAGCCTCCATCCTTCCCTTGAGAAGCTTCCAGGTCCTCATCCCCTCACATTCTTTTTTTTTTTTTTTTTTTTTTTGCGGTACGCGGGTCTCTCACTGTTGTGGCCTCTCCCGTTGTGGCTCCGGACGCGCAGGCCCAGTGGCCATGGCTCACTGGCCCAGCCGCTCCGCGGCATGTGGGATCTTCCTGGACCGGGGCACAAACCCTTGTCCCCTGCATTGGCAGGCGGACTCCCAACCACTACGCCACCAGGGAAGCCCCCCTCACATTCTTTACAGCGATTCACTCCTCACTGGGCCACCTCCCATGACCCTTTCCTTTTTTCTTTTTTTAATTAATTAACTTATTTATTTTTGGCTGCACTGGGTCTTCGCTGCTGCGCGAGGGCTTTCTCTAGTTGCGGCGAGCAGGGGCTACTCTTCGTTGCGGTGCGCAGGCTTCTCATTGCAGTGGCTTCTCTTGTTGCGGAGCACGGGCTCTACGCATGCGGGCTTCAGTAGTTGTGGCGCACGGGCTTAGTTGCTCCACGGCATGTGGGATCTTCCCGGACCAGGGATCGAACCCGTGTCCCCTGCATCGGCAGGTGGATTCTTAACCACTGCGCCAACAGGGAAGTCCCCCATGACCCTTTTCCCCATTCAGTCCCATTAACCTTTCTTCCAGCTTAAAACCAGTATGAAGTCCAAACTCCTGAGCATGAAATACTTAAAAAGCAATTTGTCCTAGATGACATAAGAAATACATGTTTAAAGTTTTTTTAAGAAAATACAGAGAGTATAAGTAAAAGACAATTAAATCAACCATAGTCCTAACTTCCCCTCATTCTTCCCACCTCCCCTCACTGTGATCAATACCAACACTAGTAAACCTTTAATGGCAGCTTAGACTTTTGTCCATCCCCTCCTTGCTACTCCAGGCTCATGCATTGCTTCCCTATCAGAACACGTCATCCAGTTTCCGGGGGACCCACTCTCTCACACACACCTTGCGTTTTCCTGCCTATTTGGGAGGCTCAGGTCCACCTATTCCTAGAATGCCCACACTCACTGCTCGGCCTATTCAAATCCCACCCATCCTTCAGTGCCTCACTTAGCTCTCACCTCCCAAAACCTGTTCTGACTGTGCCAGTCCATGGAGGTAGCCATGTTCTGAACTAGTATCACATAGATGGTCTGGAACGTTCTTTTGGCTGCACTATGTTCTGACAGCTCTTGAATTGCTGCTGAGGTTATTTGTTTGTTTGTTTATGTGTCCCTGCAACCTCTCTTTAAGCTCCTAGAAGGTATAAACTACATCTCTGCGCTCACTCCCCTCTCCACCCCTCCCTATGCCCATCAAAGCATCTCCTACCCAACAGATGTTTGAAGGGTATTTCATAGCCTCATGACATTTTAGAGCTGAGGGGGGAAATGGAACTGAGAACCGGAGAGGAAGAGAAACTTCCTTAAGGTCACAGTGCAAAGCCAGAATAGAGACCCCGGGAGCCAACTGAAACCAGAACTCATTCGAACATTTATTGTGTACCTACTATGTGCCTGTCACTGGGTAAGGCACTGGGAGATAAAAGAGAATGACCTCCAGATCCTATGATTGGAAAGCTCACTGGACTGCAAGCTGCTTTAGGGTAGCTTTTTGTTAAGGGGCGATGCCAGAGACGGCGGGAACAGACTCAAAGGCAAATAATGACAACTAGGGAATCCACAACATGCTGCAGGTACGTAGAACAGGTGTACCCAACCCTGCCTGCAGTCAACATGCCTGCAGTAGTCAGGACAGGCCTCTGTAAGGAAGCAGAACTTGGGCATGGTAGAACTGGAGCAGGGCTCCGGGCATGGGTGAGACACAGATAACACAGGGAACGCATGCAACCTAGGCTCTTTGAGGAAAAGGCGGTCACTGGAAGGATACACACAGGAAGAGAAAGTGAACCTAGAAGCCACAAAGGAATTAGCTCGTGGAATCACTGCATCTTCTGTGGCAGCCCCATGCCCTCCTCACTGTGCATCAAGTCTCACAGAGAGGCCATCTAATTGGCTTTTGGCTAATATATCACTGGTCCTAGTGGGCAGAGCTTTTTCAGCCCAGCCATCTCATAGGACACCAAATAGCCAATGAATGGGTCACTCTTGGGTCAAGTGAACATCCCTGCTCCAGTCAGGGGGCCACCCCTGCACAAGAGCCAGCCCAGCTCCACTCTATGGGGCAGGGGGCTGTGAGGGGCTCAGGACGGAAAAGGAAAGAGGGTAGTTTTAGCAAGAAAGGAATATCAGGCATGGCAGACACCATGCACAAGTTGGGGGTGGGTGGGAATCCCAGCAGGGGTCTTTGTGACCGAACACAGAGGTAAAATTAACATGGCCCACTGCGATAGAGGGTAATAGACTTGCTCAATCAGGGAAGCAAGGAGTAAACCAACAGCTCTGGGAGCTTACTTTGTGTCTCAAGTACCATTTTGAAGAAGTGATCTTGGATCCAGGTGTACAGTCTACACAAATTGGGACACTTTAAAAAATATGGATGCCAGAGCGCCACCCCAGACCTTCTAAATCTGAATCCGTGGCATGTATACATATGTGTTTGTTTTAAACCTCCTCTGATTCATATATACTACCCAAGATGACAATCGCTGTGCTACATGTTTCGCTCATAATCTCATTCAATCCTCTAGAGTCAGGAGAGATGGAGGTTCAAATCCTGGCCTGATAAGGTAGGTGGTATGTTCTCAATTCCACAGATGAGAAAACCAAGGCTCAGAGAGGTGAAGTAACTTACCCAAGGTAACACAGGCAGTGAGTAGTAAAACTGGGATTCGTACCTAGGTTTAATACCTGAGCCTGAGAGACAAATTCTTGACTGTGTATTGGAGAGGGGTGGATCAGCTGCCCCTGAGATGGTCCAGCCACAGAACTTCCTGGATGGTAACAACACTGGGAACCAGGGGAATTGGGGTGGCAGTTGGTGGAGCCAAACCGGCTTAGCCAGGGCCTGGCAGTGCTTCCTGACCAGCAGAAAGCTGAAATCTCAGAGGCATGTGTGGACCCCAGGAAGGCTCTTACATCAGGGCTCAGCTGAAACATCAGAAAAAATTTCACAATTCCAAACTCTGGAAACACCGCTGATTTAGCTGGGTCCAAAGGTGTCTTATACAATCTCTTTCTCTAAGAAATCTTTTCAAGATTGCTACTTGGACCTGTGTTTACAAACCCCTGTGGACACCAGCCTTATCTCCACTCCACCTGGCCACCCTGCTCTCAAGGGTAGGGCTGGGTCTTTGTGCCTCCGTTTCCATATCTGTAAAATGGGGACGGTGACTTCCTCCCTGCCCACCTATTCCAATGTGGAGGCTCATGATCAAATGAGGTAACAGAGGAGAAGCAGCCCAACCCAGCTCCTCCCTATGAGCTCTTCAAACAACTGACCGCTGGGCTTTTAGCATCACCTTGTCCGTATCTGCAACCGTTTGCTGGGTACTTCCCACATGCCAGGCTATGCCCCTTACATCTGTGCTAGGAATGGGAAAAGAATCACTTTGAAAGCTGCTCAGAACTGTTACTGGTAATAAGGAAGGCAAAAGACTCCAAAATGGGGCGGAGGTGGGGTGGGGGGATGGTCAGGGATGGCTTTTTGCATGGGAAAAACTTTAAAGAATCTTTGGTTCTGGAAAAGAGAGGCTCAGGGTCCTTTCAGGGAGAGGCTGTAACATCTATATGTGAAAGAATAGGGGGTCTCTTTGGGGAGGTAAGTATAAGGATGGTAGCAGATCTCGGGCCTGGGGAGGGGTCCTGGAAGGCCTCAGCATCATGGCAGATGGCAGGAGTCAGGGGAGCGGAGGTATCTATTACCCCACTTGAAGTTGTTTCCTTCTCTGTGCAGAAATTCCTTTCACTACCCGAAACTCAGTTTATCCTGCAAGCAGCCTCAGTGGCAAGGGAGGCACTCAGAAACGGGCCTGAGTCCATGCCTGAGACAGGGTCACAGAGGGAGCGCTGCCTTGTCTCGAAGGAGAAAGAGGTCCTGAGTCCAAGGACCTAAGGCAACAAGGAGGATGTGAGCCCTCCCTGGGGAGACCCAGAAATGCTCAGTCAGGAACAGGACTTCCTGTTGTCCTGGAATGGAATGCTCATTATTCTTATTTGGACACTAAAGGAGGGGACCCCAGAAGGCTGGAAAACAACCCTGTGAGAAATGGGACCATCTTAGCACAAAGAAACGGAGCCTATGAGTGTGAAGCTGCCCCAGGTCCAGCGGCTCACAGTAGCAGAGCCAGGATCACACCTGGGCCCGGTGGCTGCAGCACCCGGAGTAGTCACCACCAGGCTAGGGCTCATCAGCCTGCTGCCCCGAGCCCGTCCTCCTGCTGGGGCCCTCAGCTGCCTTTCCCCCTCTGCCCCGTCTCCCTGTCTCCTCCATGACACCAGTAGGAGCGTTTGCCTCCCAGGACCGTACTGCAGCCCCTGAGCAGCCCAGTTCTCCTCTTTAGCTGGTGGGCCCTGGGCCCAGGGTGCCAAATAAACCTCACCCCCAGGAGGGAAGGATAATTCATCACCCTCCAGGCCCTGTGGCCAGGCCACCAAGGACCAGCAGCTCAGGATTCAAGATTAGGGCACTGAGGTCTCAGGCTTAGATGCAGGCAGCCGGGGGTGGGCGTGGGCAGGGGAGCAGTGTCAGCCGTGGAAATGGATTAAACAAGGACAACTGGGCTCTCAGCAGATTCCCCAATAAACCACTAAACAACTGTATCCACCTCCTCCCCTGTTCTCTGGAGGGGAGCCCAGGGTCACAGGCAGAAAGAAAAATCTTGGGCAGCTTGGTACCCACCCCACCCCCCAAAGAGCACTGGACCGGGAGTCAGAAGTCATGGGTTTAAATCCCAGCTGTGACATTTCCCTCGGCAAGTTAGTTAAGTTCTCCAAGCTTCAGCTTCCTTATCTGAAAAGTGGGAGAAACGCCGGCCACCCCGTAGGGCTGCAAGAGGGTTAAACTAGGTAACAGCCCATGACCAGTGCAGGGCCAGGTTTAGAGAGGATGCACAATCCCTAATACCCAGACCTCCCTTCCCGTCTTCCACCCCAGCACTCCCTGCAGGACAGGACAGACTGACATGGACAGTGGTTTTGAAACTGGGCTTCTCGGAGGTTCCTCACGGGCTGTGTGAGACGGAGGGCAGGGAAGGGGCGCAGGTGGACCGCTGCTCACCTCTTCTTCCTCCTTTTACATAACTGCACCTCACTTTGATCTGTTTCTATCCTGTCCCCCACCCCAGAATAAGTCACTTTTTTAAAGTTTTGCTGCTTAACTAGTAAACCATACTGGAAGTAGATCAGGAGTAGACACGTTTTTTCCACAAAGAGTCAGATGGTAAATACTTTAGGCATTGAGAGCCATACAGTAAAATCCAGGATATTATTATTTATTATTATTATTATTAGTAGTAGTATTTTTGGCCCTGCACCATGTGGGATCCCAATTCCCCGACCCAGGATCAAATCTGCACCTCCTGCACTGGAAGCACAGAGTAGGTACTCACATAACAAAGGAGAAAACTAAATTTCCACAAAATTTTAACTGATGAAACTCAAAATATAATAAGAATTGCATTTGTCTTATTCTGTTTTGTTTGTTTTTGGTAATACAGGTCTGCCATGAGAAGAATGGAATTGCAGGGGCGGATAACAGTTTGCTTAATTGGGGTCCAAAGTTAGTGTTCCAACCATCAAATCTATTGCAACTGGTCATCTATAAAACCCATTCTTTCGGTGTCTGTGACCACCTAGAGGGGTGGGAAAAGGTGGGTGGGAGGGACGCTCAAGAGGGAGGGGATATAGGGATATATGTATACGTATAGCTGATTAACTTTGTTACACAGCAGAAACTAACACAACATTGTAAAGCAATTATACTCCAATAAAGTTAAAAAACACACACACACACACACTTTGTAAAAAAAAAAAAAATTCTTAGCTCCAGGGCCATTGAAAGTAGGTGGTATTGACTGTAGGGCTATAGTTTCCCATCCCCTGGACTAGACAATGTCAGAGCCCTTGCAGGTTAAAGTTCTTGGGCTTTAAAGCCTGTTGAAGGCTGCTCTGGGGGCTAGAGCAATCTCCAGAAGAGAGACTCTGAAGGCTGCAGCATCTCCTCTGTGGGAGGCTCTGGAGGGCTTCACATGGCCTCCCACCTGCACTGCCAGAGCCCTGGTGCTTAACTGCAGCTGAGGTGATGGGTACCTAAGGCCCTAACTCCCACCACTGGCCGCGGCTCTTACCCATCACCTTGGTCTCCCCAGCAAGGGAGAATACAGGGAAACCAAGCTCTCGCCTTTGCCCTCAAAACACACTTCTCCCCAAGCACCCCCTCTCCCAATAGCACCTCACAGAAAAACCTTCTTATAGAACCATTCCAGGGAATTCCCTGGTGGTCCAGTGGTTAGGACTCTGGGCTGTCACTGCTGAGGGCCCAGTTTCAATCCCTGGTCTGGGAACTAAAAATCCCACAAGCCACGTGGCCAAAAAACCCCCACAACATTCCAGCCAGCTTCTAAAAGTAGAGACAAAGAAGTGGAACCCTTTGCCAGAGTTGTGGGGTCCCCCAAAGACCTTGAATCCCCTCTACCTCTCGGGGGAGGAAGGCAACACCATCCGTCTACAGGAAGACCTCTGCCTCTAGTCCTGACGGGGCCTCATTTTCATCACTTATAAAATGGGAATGATTATACTTGCCTTACCTGCCTTGTGTTGCTATCAGAACTTCAAAATATCTATGAAAATGCAATAGAAACACCATGAAAAAAGGTAAAGTAGCACAGAGAACAAGATTTGGAATTAAGGGAGAAGCACAGAAGACTTCAACCACTTTAAATTTCTCCACAGTGAAAACATTAAGGTGTCTTTACAAAACTCTTAAACTACACAAAAATAATGAAAGGGTATTGGCAAAGCCATAAGGAAATAAGCACATGCTGGTGACCTGGTAAACTGGTTCAGTATTTCTAGTTTCAATCATTACACAAATCAGCCATAACCTCTGACCTTGTATTCCACCTCTGAGAATACACTGGCAGAAATAATGCAGAGAGGAAATTAACAAATATGTTCACAGAAACACTTATTTTTAGTAGTGAGAAACAATAGGGAAAGTTTAGTAAATTGGGGATGTTTATATAGCAGATTATTATGAAGTTAATGAAAACATACGGACTGTATCTATGTTTTAAAAGGCCAGTATTCTTCAAAAATATCTTGTCATGAAAGTCAAAGAAAGGCTGAGGAACTGTTTCAGATTAAAGGAGACTAAAGATATACGACAAGGAGATGCAATATATGATCTTCACTGGATCCTGTTTAGCAGGGAGAAAAACTGCTAGTTGGGGGACTTCCCTGGTGGTACAGTGGTTAAGACTCCAAGCTTCCAATACAGGGGGCCCAGGTTCAATCCCTGGTCGGGGAACTAGATCCTACATGCATGCCAAAACTAAGAGTTCGCATGCTGCAATTAAGGAGCCCGCCTGCTGCAACTAAGACCTGGCACAACCAAATAAATAAATAAAATATTTTAAATAAATATATAAATAAAAAACACTAGCTGGGGAGTGTGAGGTACAAACAGTTGGGTGTAAGATAGGCTACAACGATGTATTATACAACACGGGGAACATATCCAATATTTTGTAATAACTGTAAATGGAGTTTAACCTTTTAAAATTGTATAAAATTTAAAAAAAATTTTTTTAAAGAACACTAATGGGAAAATTGACAAAATTGGAACAAGAATGATAGCTTAGATAAAAATATTGTATCAGAGTGAAATGTCCTGAATTTGAAAGTTGTACTGTGGTTATGAAAGAGAACGCCCGTGTCCTTAGGAGATGCATAACGAAGCATTGAGGATACAGAGGCATAGTGTCCGCAACCAACTCCCAAACGGCTCGGAAACAATAATAGGTAAGTAGGTAGGTAGATAGGTAGATAGACAGACAAAAAGAAAGAAGGAAAGGAAAGAAGAAACTGAAGGAAAGAAAAAGAGGGAAGAAAGGCCGGAGGAGAAGGAGAAAGTGGGGAAGGAGGGAGACAGCAAGGGAGGAGGTGACAAAATGTTAAAACCTGGTCTGTCTATTTGGGAGGATCAAGTCCACCTATTCCTAGAATAGGATATACAGGAGTTCTGTTATTCTGAAAATGTTGCTATTAAATTTGAAATTATTTTGAAACAAAAATATTTTTCGGTTATACGGACTCTGGATACATGGAAAGGTATACATAAAACAATGTTGAGTCAAAAAACAACACAATGCAAAATGTACAGGCTGGCGATACATAAGTAGAAAGGAAAGTGTGTCCCGTAGATACAGGTATATAACGGTTTCAATTATCCTCACATAGGACCTCCCTCTCGCTCTTACAATTTTCATAATGCAAACTGAGCTCAATGAGACCGCTACCTCGGGGCAAGCGGTTTGCACCATGTGCCAGCTTCTGACTGAAGCATGTGCAATGCAGCCACTTTGTTTGAGTGGCTTTGTGCTTTGTTTGCCTGACAATGGGTGATAAAGGCGCCTCCCTCCTTCCTCCAGGGCCTCTGTCATCCAGGGCCCCTGCAGTCGCCTGTCCTCCTGGCAGCCCCCTCCCTTCAATCCTCTCCACGCACCCTCTTGCCCAAGCCCGGGCCTGCTGCTTCTCAGTCTTTGGCAGAGCCCTGACCTTGAGGTGGTTACGTGCCATCTCCAGGATTACACCGTGAGGAGCTGCCCCACACAGGGTGACAGCTTCCTCCGCTGAACAACTGGCACATATTTGGGGGTCCCCCTATTAGCTTGTGGCCTGTTCCAACGTCTCATTTCATTAGCTTTGGAGGAGAGTACCCCTGTGCCACAACTGAGCCCTAATCTCTTCTAGGGTAAGGCCTGAGCCCTATGTCTCCTCTATCCATCACGGTGCCCAGCACACAGTGGGTGCCTGGGAAGAGTCTCTGGACTGTGACAATGAGTACAGACGTGCACTTACACATCCACACACGCTCACTCACGTTTTGGAAACCACTGGCTTGTCTGGGGCGCAGCTGTGGCCCAAAAGACCTCCTTGCCACTAACACCAAGCTGAGGGCTTCCTGGGCCTGGCACAGACAAGCTCGGTGTTAGCAGTCAGAAAGCTTTTTTGGCATGAGTGACCAGCCGCCACTGTAAAACTTCTCTGAGCCTCAGTTTTCACAACTGTGAAGTGGGAATGGGATCCAGCTCATATTGTTCCAGAAGATGGGAAGTACTCAGCACAGATACTGACATGAGGGCAGAAGATTCTTAACTTACGTCGGTCACTTTCACTTTCCGGCAGCAGGAAATATAAACGTGTGTGATCAGACAAGCATGAGAATCCCAGCCCAGAGAGGCAAACAGGGCTCTGGCTAGAGAAGTTTCTGGCTTTTATTTCTGACTTTCTCTGAGATTTGCTGTGTTGCACGAAGTGGACTTTCCCACTTGCCTTCTCCTTGATAAGGTAGGTGGTCTGTATTTCTTGTTACCTAACATTTTGGAGATTGAATTTCTTCATGCGTAAAACGGGAATAGCAGCTGCTTCACAAGGTGCTACCAGGATTAAATACAATAATGTGTGTCCACTACTATATATAAAATAAACAACAAGGACCTACTGTATAGCACAGGGAACTATATTCAATATCTTATAATAACCTATAATGGAAAAGAATCTGAAAAAGAATATATATATATATAGCTAAAATCACTTTCCTGTATACCTGAAACTAACACAACATTGTAAATCAACTATACTTCAATTAAAAAAAAAAAAAAAAAAAAAGAGTAATGGGGACTTCCCTGGCAGTCCAGTGGTTAAGACTTCGCACTTCCACTGCAGGGAGCCTGGGTTCGATCCCTGGTCGGGGAACTAAGATCCTGCATGCTGCGCGCGGCAGCCAAAAAAAAAAAAAGAGTAAGAAGAAAAAAACAATATGTGTCCAGGAAATGGAGTGTGTTTTGTTTCTCACTTTGTGTTTGGGGAATCCTGGACGTTCGTGCATTCCAAGGCCTATGGGAGCTGGGGGCTCGGCTGAGTTTTTGGAACCAAGGCAGGTTCCAAACAGCTCTGCAGTTAACTGTGGTGTCTGTGGGAGTTGAGCGCTTATCAAGCGTAAAAGGCCTGGGCTGGACGCTATTGGGGTTGTGGCAGGGTGGAGGGTGTGGTGGGGAGGTGGATAGGGGCAGAAAATGAAAGAATAAAAGATAAAGTACGCAGGAGCCCAGCATGGAGGATGCTGGGTTCAGCAGGGAAGATGACCAGGTGAACCTTCTGTGTAACATGAGGTACGATGACATTAGCACTTAATAGAGGTGTGGGTCCAGAATAAGAGGTAATACAGTCCATAGAGGGGGTGAGGTAGAGGGGGTAGGTGTAGAGGGAGTGGGTCATGGCAGGCTTTGCCAGGAGAGATGGCATTTGATCCTGACCTTGAGGGAAAAGTTTAATTTTTCCAAGAGTCAGGGAAGAGTGAGAGCAAAGAGAAGTCACAGAAGATTTGGGGACCTCTGGCCTCTCTCCCAGTGCTGCCGTGATGCTCAAAATAGGAGAGCAGTTGCGGACCTGCCTTCAAAGAGTTGACAGGCCAGCACAAACAAATGTGAGATAGGCCTAATCTCATCACCGGTCATCCCAGGGCCTGAGAATCTCTCCTGCTCCCCTTGGTCTAGGCAACCTGCCCCCAGGAGCTTAGCGCTTGGGGGAATGTTAACTCTGAGCACATGCAGGCCTCAAGCAGACACAAAAGAGGAGAGGCTGTGTGGGCCTGAGAAATAGCCATAGATAGATTAGAAGGTAAGACTCAGAAACAAAAACAGTTGCTAGGTTAAGGCTGCTAATCTTTTGTTGGCTTAAACTGTCTTCTTAAATGTTTTATTTAAAAAAAAAAACTTTCCTCCAAAGTAAGTCTCATAGATCTATATACTGTAAAAAGATATTCAATGTATTTCATTAAGTGAGAAAAGCAAGTTGTAGATTGTCCTGGTCGTATGATCCCATCTGGGTCTACATTCACACTTGCTTTACTTAGACTAAGTTCTGAAGGGCAACAGAAGACAATTATCATCAAAGTCTACCTGTGGATGTGAGACTTAGAGGGAGGACAGAGGGAGTTCTACTCTAACTGTTCATAAGTTTATGACATATGCCATGCATTACTTCTACAATAAAAAAATTTTTTTTAATTTAAAAAGAAATAATAAAACCCCCTTCGCCTCCGAGTTCATCTTGGAAACGCTTTTTCCCAAGGACAGAGACAGGTAAATCCAAACACCTATTATTATTGTTTTCCATAGAGCTTTGTGGCTAGACTGGGCTATAGAGCCCAGCCTGGGTACACCTGAGCTCTATACATTTCCTGGAGGTTTTTTGTTTCTCTCCCAAAAGAAGTTGCTCTGGCTAAGCTGCAGGTGCGGTGGGTGATCTTAACCGCAGAGGACCCCATTGGGAGACTCAGGTCTGGCAGGCAGCTGTCCCAAGGAATTCCTCAGCCTGTTTAGGAAGGGTGAGGCTTGAGAGCAGTGGCTCCTTCCACGGCCCAAGGCTCCTATCCCTATAAAAGGGGATTCTGCAGGTTAAGTGCCTAGCAGTGTGCCTTGCACATGTGAGCCTCCTATCCGTAGCAGGGCTTCTGGCCGCTATCTTCACCAGGGGAGCTGGGGAGGTTATGATGGGATGTGTGGGGTAATGAATGGTGAGATAGGCTCCCTGAGAGAGGTGAGGGCTGTGGATAAAAGTTGAATTTACATATAGAGAGGTTTTCCTCTGTTTACACCAGCACAGTGTAGTTGAAAAGCTTCTTTGAGTTTCAGCTCCTGTACTGCTGGCTCTGTGACTTTGGACAAATCACCTCCCTTCTCTGGGCCTCACTTTTCTTGTCTATAAAACGGAGATCTGGACTAAATGCTTGTTGAGATCCAGTTCAACAGTAATATTTTATGATTTTATGTTCATCTAATAATTTAAAAATCTAAGTGAAGTAATGTAGGTATAGGAAAAAAGAAACCACTGATCATTATATGCTGCTTACATTAAATTACCTTGTACCCTTAGACACACAGTAGTCATCATTGGGCCTATCCACCAGCACCCTTCCCCAGGGAACATCAATCCTTCCCAAATGCTTACCTTTCTGACTCTGACCCTCCTACCCTACCCTCAAGGTCAAAGAAAAAAGACTACCCTACCATATATTCTCCCCCACTCCCCAAAAGTAGTAAAATTAAAGAGAAAAATAAGTTTGTGCTTTGTGGGTCCTTATGGTGTGGTAGCCAGAGCCCTAGAGTAGGAGTCAGACCACCAGTGCCCACCCTGATCTATCACCTGTTCACCGTGTGACCTTGGACAAGTCACTTCCCCTGTCTGGTCTTAGCTTCATCTATAAAATGAGGGGTTAGATGGGTTTCTCTTTATGAGCCTTGCTCTGCCCTACAGTGGCTACCCAGGCTGGGAGAGGCCAGAAGCTGCAGGCCAGCATTTCTCCAACTGTTCCCAGAAACAGCTGACAACCTCCAGCATCCCCAGCAGGCTGGGGCCAAAATGTGAGCCAGAAAATCAGGTGAGATGCGCAGGGCCAGGTGGGCCCCAGCCGTGCCCAAGACTCTCAGGTCAGGGCATGATGTCCACATCCAAAGCTGGATTCTGCAGCTTTTCTCACAGATGTTCTCTTATTTGTAGGATAAGGACATACAAGGCCTCCAAGGGCATCAGAAACATGCCCTTTGGGGACCAGACCAGGGCAGGGAGTGGACTTAAAGATTCCTTGTTTGTTAATGTATAGTTTTAGTTCAGATACAATATACCTGCAAGAAAATGTACATATACAAGTATGGCTTAACATACTTTCAGGAAATTAACACATCAGTGAAACAGGTACCCAGATCAAGAAATAGAACAATACCTGTCCCCCAGAAATCCCTCTCATGCCCCCTTTCAGTCACTAGTCCCTCAAGAATAATCACTGTTCTGATTTCTAGCACCAGGGATTCATTTTGCCTGTCTTGAATTTGACACAGATGGAATTATTCCGTATGGGCTCTTTTGAATCTGGTTTCCTTCGTTCAGCATGATGTTTGTGTGAGCTCCATCTGTCATTACAGGTAAAAAAAGGAAAAGTGACTCTCGTTCATTTTCATTTTTGCATAGTAAGGACTTAAGGAGGAGCTAAAGTCAATGAGACAGCCCTGAGTCTAGGGGAGGGTGCTCACGGACAGCCCAGGAAGCAGGTTTACGTAAAGCTCCTCCCAAACATAAGAACAACCCCTCCTGCTGTTCCTCCTGCAGAGACCCACACTGTCCTGCTGGGAGGCTCTAGAAGTGGGAGACGGGGCCTTGACACCCAAACTTACTTCAAAGGACAGAAGCTCTTGTTCACTGAACACCTCCCCTGTGCCCAGCTCTGTGAGGGACACCGCAGACTCAGCATCCCATTTAATCCCCGCAACCACGAGGTCGCTACTGTTATTATTCCTATCTCACAGGTAAAAAGTACTCAGGCTCAGAGAGGTCAAGTAAGTTGTCCTAAGGTTGCACAGCTAGGAAAGGGACCCAGACCTCAAACTGTGTGTCCCCAAAGGCCAAATCTCTCCACCAGTCTGTGCTAGCAGAGAGTTCGCAGGCTGGGCCTGGCCTCCTGCTATATATCCGACCTCATCTAGCACTGCTTGCCCCCAGCTCGCGTTCCACGGCCACACTGGCCTCCTGACAGCAGCTCAGGTCCCAGGCTCTCCCCACCTCGGGGCCTGCATCCACACTGCTTCCCCTGCCTGCGTATTTACCCTCAGCCACTTCCTCAGAGCAGCCTCCCCAGCCACCCAGGGCAAACTACATCCCCTCTTCTCTCTCAGAGCATCCCTCTCTCTCCTTTCATAACCCATCACACGCTCTATAGTGACTTGTCCTTTTGTGATCCCTCAATCACTTGTTCCCAATGGAACACAAGCTGCAAGAGGACAGGAACGTCGATTTTGTTCGTCGCTGCCTCGGACAACGCCTGGCACGAGGTACACCCGCAACAGTGTGTTACGTGAAGAAAAGAGAGGAGGAGAGACAGATAGCACTGCCCCTTCTGAAGTCCAGCAGTCATCTGAAGGCAGCTCTAGTTCCAGCCTGTTTATGGCCCTCGGCAAGACTCTTCCCCTCTCTGAGGCTCAGTTTCCTCAACTGTCCGACGAGGGTCTTGGAAGAAAGACCTCTAAAGGCCTTCCAGCTCATCGGACCTCTAGACCAGCGGTCCCCAACCTTTCTGGCACCAGGGACCGTTTTCGTGGAAGACGATTTTTCCACGGACGGGGAGGGGGGATGGCTCAGGCGGTAATGAGAGCGATGGGGAGCCGCAGACGAAGCTTTGCTCACTTGCCTGCCACTCACCTCCTGCTGTGCGGCCCGGTTCCTAACAGGCTGTGGACCCCTGCTCTAGACCACAAATCCTAGGACGACAAGCCATTCCAAAGGCCTCAGACCTTTGCTGCCTCTTACTCACCCTATGTCCAGCCAGCACCTTACAAAAGTTGCAGGTACCAGGGGGCGGAGGGGAGGTTCCTCCAAGGCTCCCCAGGCTGTGAGGTACCTGGGGCCTTCACACCCTGTTGTAGATGGAGGACCCCAGAGCATGAGGTCTCTTCCAGTTCTAATAGCTCTGAGGTATGGAATGGGGGAGAGACAGGACTAAGAAGGAATAACAGATGAATTCCATGGGAAACGTCTACTTCCTTCTTCAGAGCCCAAGCCCCCCCCCCAATTCCTGACTTCTCAGCTCACAGCCCACCCGACATAATCCCATCCAACGCTGCCCTTGTTATGTACACAGCTGCCCCTACAACCAGGCTGGAGCTCCAGGAGGGCAAAGACTCCCCGTGTCATGCTCATCTCTGTACCCAGGGCACTTAGCACAGACCCTTACACAGAGGACATGGCCAACATGGGGCCATCGAATCAAAAGCCACTGGTAGGGCCTGCAGGGTCTGTGGCTAAGGGTGCCACTTTGCCCCCGGCATCACCAAGTTCAGGAGAAGCGCCCGAGGCGAAGAGACCCTCGCTTCTCACTCAGAGGCAGAGTCCAGCTGACCACCCTCCAGCCTCTTCCCAGCCCTTCACAGGCCCCGGATTGCCAGTGGCAATGGCCCAGACAGAAGGCTGAGGAATCTCTCCCTCTGGGACACTCTGGGACTCTGCAGACACTTGCTTCTTGACCCATCCAGTCAAGCAGGACAAGCACTCCCTAAACTTGAAGAAACCGCACTTTCTTTTTTCTGGCCTCACCACGCGGCTTGCAGGATCTTAGTTCTTAGTTCCCTGACCAGGGATTGAACCCGGCCCGGCAGTGAAAGCACCGACTCCTAACCACTGGATCACCAGGGAATTCCCATAACTGCACTTTCCATTCTTCTCTGAGTAAGGCTCCTCTGGCTTTGAAGTTCTTTCTAGTTTTTTTTTTTAAATAAAAGTACCCAGTGACCCAACTTCTAGCTATCTATCTTAAGGAAACAGTCAAAAACAGGATCAGAAATGTCTGTTAAGGGATGTTCACTATAGCTTTAGCAATGAAAATTTTAAAAAAATAAATGGAAACTGCATATTTTTAACAGTAGGGGAAATGGCTGAATAATTGGGGCATGCATATACAAGGGAATATAAAATTGCATTTAAAATATTTAATAACATGAGCAAACCTGTATGATACATTAAGATGTAATATGTAAAACTGTATTAAAACACTAACCTATAAATCCAGTGTGCTTAAAATAAAAGGAAATAAATATATACATATATTTGCAAAAAATAAACAAAAGAGAAGAAAAGAAAGTAAGAGAATTAGTCCTGACACAGGAGCTCTTTAAAGGGAAAGGCTCCCATTGTGCATCATGGATACAGTGAAGGTCCTGAACCCCCAGATTTTTACTCTGCTGGGTGTGTGGAGGGGTTGGGCCGGGTGTACTGCAAGTATGTGTGAGTGTGCAAGAACCACGTGCACTGGAGAGAGCATGACAGGTGTGCAGGCACAGACTGGACTGGCCAGACGTTGGCCATGTCACTTGCTGGCTGAGCAACTTGGGGCAACTTGCTTAAGCTCATTGGACCACAGTTTCCTCAAGAAAAATAAGAGTAAAAATAATTCCCATTTCATGAATTGTTGTGAGACACAAACTCCAAGATTGGTGTTCTGTAATCATTAAAATACCACCCGAATACTAGCAGTTGTTACACATGAGAGGCAAGAAGAGAGCTTCAGAAAATCATTTCTCTCCAGACAGTAACTACTTTCAGATCTGAGTTTACTCCTGTCTGTGTTGTGGGTTTAGCAAACCTAAAAATGCACCCAATAACTCAGATCTGAAGAACCTTCACAACTAGGCTCATGTGGCTTGTCAATCGATCTAAAGCCATTTTCAGGAGGATGGTTTCACCTCCCATTCAGGCTCTGAGCTTACAGAACAAAATCCTGAGAGCTGTGGAGGGACTTCCTTGGTGGTCCAGTAGTTAAGAGTTCATGCTCCCAATGCAGGGGGCCCGGGTTCAATCCCTGGTCAGGGAACTAGATCCCACATGCTGCAACTAAGAGCCCACGTGCCGCAACTAAGACCCAGCACAGCTAAATAAATAAATAAACATTAAAAAAAAAAAAAAAAACACCTGGGAGCCACGGAGAATCCCAAGTGGGATTCGGAGAAGAAAACCAACAGGTCATATCTCAGTCCGGAGCCTGGGGAGGATTTTGGGAGCAAAGTAACAGATACAACAAGAATCATTTAGATTTGCCGTTAACTGTCAGCCAGGTTATACTGAAAACACAGAACTCAGCAATTCTAGTCCTTTCTGCTGGCAAGTCTCCATTTCCAGAGAGATGATTACTTGCAGAGGCACCCATGAAGATGAATAAACCTCAGGACTGTTTTTAAAGCTTCCCACGAGTCCTGTGACAAGCCCATGACCTACAAGATCTACTGACCAGTACACCTCTCACAGCCACTTACCTCCCCAGCTCCTCCCCGATGTCATAAAAGTCCTCCACCTTCTCCTGCTTGAACGTCTCCATGTTTGGGCTCCTCATTGAGGCCTGGAGCGTACAGCCCTGAAGCATGAAAAAACCTGAGGTTAGGACAGACGTGTCAACTGGTACCAGCCTGAATCTAGGCCCAAAAGTAATTGGCTGCCTGGGAGCTAATAATTTAAAGATAACCCACAGCCCTCATTCCTCAAGAACAGCCTTGATCAAGCCTTTCCTCACCTGTGACCAATGATGTACCATTCTTATTTGATTATATTAATCACATTTGTTAAGGAGACAAAAATAGCCCTCCTCACTTCTTCAGATCTGCTGAACAAGTTCAGAGAAACAGGACCATGGGCAACTTCGGCAATTTGTTCTCATGAAATTCAGGTCTACTGAGAAAAGAGGCAGCTGTGATGCAGGAAAAACAGAACTCGTTTTTGAGTCAGAAGTTCCAGGTTCAAGTCCCACAGTTGCCTACATCATTTAAACTGCAGAGTCTTAACTTCCTCATCTGTAAAAGGGATTAGTACTGTAAACACCACTGCAAATCAGGATATTAATTTATAAACCACAAAATGCAGTAGAAAGGTAAGGGATGTGCATGACCTCAGCTCCTACAGGCGCTGTGCCACCCAACTTGGAGTCTGAACTGATTTCAAACTCTCTCACTCATCACCCTAAGGGAAAGATGCCTGCGAGTGGTGTGACAAATTACAGTGGGCACCAGGAGTTAGGAGCCTGAGGTTCTAGGTGCAATTTTGTCCACAACTAGCTCTATGGCCTCATCTCTTGTCAGCGGGAGGAGGCTGTTTCCTCATCTGTAAAATGGAGCTAACTCTGCCTACCCAGGGCACCTTAATGAGAACCACAGGACTACTCTGAACCACGCAGAGCACCCACCACTCCACCAGAAGAGACGGTCTGCATCCTCCCTTGGGATCCTCCTGCCCTAAGGAGCTCACCCATTCCTGGGACAGCCACATGCCACCCTGGACAGCACCCCAAGGACAGGGCCCAGGACACAGCCTGCACATCACAAAGATAAAACCAGCTACCTGTGGATGCATCCTTCAAGAGTCATTAGCAAAGGCCTCTCGGAGCTCCTTTTGGCTAGTGCTGGCAGCTTTTCTTCTGCCTGGCAATCAGAGACCAACCACGGCCGGGCCCCATGAACCCCCAAAAGACTGTTTTCACCAGGCTGTGTGGAGGCACCATTACCTAAGGGCACGTCTCATCAGTGCCAAGTGGCTGAAGCTGTTCTAACTCTCAGGTGATGTATACATTTCACCCTCTTTCCTCCACCTCTGCCCCCTACAAACCAGAGCTCTGGTACCAACATGCCACCTGCCTCCCTCCCTTCCATCGAGTCACACACATCCCTGAAGACCTCCAGGCAGAGCTGGCCTGGCTCCCAGGCCTTACTCTCAGGGCCACCTGCCAACCTCCTGCTTGTGCATCACACATCCTCCTCCCTGCTTGGTCTTCACTCCATGCTCATCCAGGGCCTGGCAAGCATGGAATCCTGAGAAAAGCAGGCTCCAGGATCCCCGGTTCTAGGCTAATCTGGGTGTATATTAGCCATGTGACCCATAGCACGTTGGCACCCTCTCTGGGATTCAATCCCCCTCCTCTGTAAACTGGGGTGATCACGTCTGTATCACATACTTCACACATCCATGTGAGGATCCATTGTGATAAGGACATAAACTGCTGGGCAAATAAGAACGATGATTATTATTGTATTCTGACTCATTCCAGGCCATTGTTTGTGTTTCTGCTTCCCATAGCCATTGAGGCACCAATTCTGTTCCCTTCTGAGGAAAAGGTACTGGGATTCTCCTGGCAAGTTTGGCTTGATCAGAGTCAGAAGTTTGGCCCCCTTTGCCCCCAACCCCCATTCCTGGCAAACCTCCTGAGGCTAGCACTGAGTGGGGGGCGGGGGGCAGGACTGCTATCTATCGTCTTCTTTTTGCTGAAAAAATACTTCCAAATAAACCATCTGGGTCAGATCCTGGGGGTGGAGGTGACAGTAGCTACTAATTTCCCACAGCTAGATGGAAGCAGAAAACTCCAAAAAAATTCTGTTGGCAGATACCCTGAGAATGGTCCCAGGAACAGCTAGGATCCTCCATTTGGCAAGAGGCCAGCTGCATTCGCTATCGGGAGCTGAGCTGGATTTGAAGAAGCCCCACCTCCCCAGAAAACAATGAGCCCCTGCCTTGTGCTCCACATCCTGAGTGACCAGAATTTGGGGGCCAGGGGAGTCCCCTAAGCTCAAACCAGGCCCACCAGTTTGGCCTCAACTCACCATTTCAGCATAGCCCCCTCCCCCATAAATCCTATATTACAGGCAAAAGTAGACCTTTCCCATTCCCCCAAAACTTTCACCCCTGCCACACCCAAGCTCAAGCTGGGCCCTTTTCAGGGGGTTGGGGGGGGCACCTGGAAAGCCCTCCTAGCAAAACTGTTCCCTTCCCACAAAGCCAGGCTCAAATGCTACCATCTCTATGAGCCTCCATGACCCTTTTTCTTGCCAAAACAGATTAAAACTCTCTTCCTCTTTAAATTCCCAAAGAGTGCTCTTTACACATGTTTAGGGTTAGAGCTTATCACGTCCTGGCTTATTTCATAATCTATGTCAATGTGTAACCCAGAGGGAGAGAGTACAGGTTCCACAGGCACAGAGGCCTGGGTTCATATCCCGGCTCTGCCACTTACTAGCAAACAGCACAAGACAACTTTTCTGGGCTTCAAATTACTTACCTAGGAAATAAGTCTAGACAATGCCTAGTGTTAGTGAATATCTGGAGAACTCTCAAAACTGCTAGGGAGAGTAGACACTGGGACTGCTTTGGAAAACTATTAGTCAGTTTCTACGGACGTACCTAAGAGAAACACATGCGGATGTTTTCCAAAATGGTCCACGTAAGAACGTTCACAGCAGCACTGTCAGTAATCACTAAAAATTGGAAACAACCAAATGGCCATCGACAAGAATGGATAAATAAACTGAGTTATACCCATACAATGAAATTATTATACAACAATGAGAAAAAGTGAACTACTGCTCCCTGCAACAATGTGGACGAGACTCACAAACATAATGTTGAATGAGAAAAGCCAGACACAAAAGACGACAGACTGTGTGATTCCCTCTAGGTAAAACAAATCCGTGGCGCCAGAAGTCGTAATAGTTGTCACGCCTCGGTCAGGGGTTGTGCCTGGAAGGGGACACAGGGAGGTGTCTGGGTGCTGACAGTGCTGCTTCTTGATGGTATGTACAGTTATTTTGTATGCAATCAAAATTTTACATAATTAAGACACGAGTCTGATATCTACTGGACAAATGAGATAACATATGTAAAGTGTTTTTCACAGTCCTTGGACGGTTCCAACAAACGTGAGTTCCCTCCCTCCTGCCTGTTGTCTTGGAGCCTCACAAGGGCAGGAGTTGTGACATTCTCACCTCTGTCCCCTTGCGGTAGCTGGTACACAGCAGGCACTCCATGAATGTTGGCTGATGTAAATGTAGTGCCCCAGCTGTCTTTCTCGAGGCTGCTGCTCAGAAAGCTCATCCGGTAGAAGCAGCTGATAACAACTCAAAGCCCCTTTATAACGTCCCTCCCCAAGATGAATTCGCATTTTACCAGTTTAGAGACATGAAACCAAAGGGGAGACAGCCTGAGGTGGAATTACAGTCACCAGCTAGGACCCGGAGAAGGACACAGAGATACAGGCATCTTTCTGGCCCCGAAAAGATGAAACCACATGGCAGAGGGCACAGCTACAACTTTTGGCCAGGGGCACAGGCCATCCATCGGCTCCAGTCATTCCAAGGTTGAGGCCCATCTTAATGCCTACATTTCTCTTAATGGAATCTCTAGAATTCACATTCCTGCCCCCCAACCCTAATACTAGGCAACACTTCTGAAAGGTTAACACAGATTTCCTAAAACCTCACAGAAAGAGATCTGTAAGAACATCTAGGGGATTTTTAGACCCTGCTCAGGAGCCACCAGCATGAGGAAGGGGAGCCAGAGAAGTTTCACTTTATCTACACTATATGTTGGGGTTCCGAGTGAGAATTCATGGGTGGGAGGAGTTTGAAAACCACTGCTGTCTGGTCAAACCCACTTGTTTTACAAGAGGAGGAAACTGAGATCCAGATGGGGGGAAGGACTTGCTGAAAGTCACACAGCTAGCCCACTCCAGCTGCTCTTCCCCCAGCTTCTGTTGACAGTACCCTCAACCCTCCAATGGTGGCACGAGGGTTACGAAGTCGGTGGCCTCCTGAGGGACAACCTGGGAGGAGGCCTCCAGGGCTGGAGGATCATTCCATAAGGAAGTTTCAACCCTACTAAGCCCCTCCCCCATGGGCCCCAGCTCACCCTGCTGAACTCTCAGAGATCCTCACCCAGTGCAAGTCTGCGAAATGGGACCATGATTGCCCCCTCACACCCCCCCCATCACATTCAGGAGGAGGCTGCCAACAGAAGGGAGGGGCATCCAGCATTACAGTGGCCCTCCATGCATTGGAGGCTTTGACCCACCCTGATCTCTGATGAGGAAGCTGGGGCTCTGAGATCAGCCACCTGCCTAAGCTGACATGAGAAAACTATCTTCCTGGTAAAGGTCCAGCTCCGCTGGGCAGCCTGCTTGGTCACCCCCCACATCTAACAACCAGGGAGGCCTTAGGGAGAGGGTCAGGGTCAGTTCAGGTCTTCTTCCTGCCAGTGGGAAGCTCACCCCAAACCAGCACACACCCACTCAAATCCACACACCCCTGCACCCCCTGCCCAAGCCTCTCCCAAAGCTGCCGAATGGGGCCACTTCAGGTGCTAAAAACACATCTTGGGAGATGGGTGGTTTGGGGAAGAACAGGACTCCGGAGGAAATCGTGAAGAGGCCAACGCACCAGCACCCCTCAGTCACCAGGGCTCTCCCAGGAATACCTTACACAGAGGCAGCTGAGAAATACAATGTCAGAAACCACAGCAGAGGTCCCCAGCTGCCCCCCACCGGATTCTTGAGTACAAGGTGTCGGGGGCCACCCGCCCCCAGCGACCTTCCCACCTGCCAGTGAGGCAGCAGCTATGCATCCTCTCTTCCAGTGTGCACTCCTAACCTACCACCTGCCTGGCCTCAACGCTGACGGCCCTGGGCCTCCTCTCCCTCCCAAAGTGAGAAGCCTAATTTCCACCTTGCAGAGTTACAGTGAGGATCAGGCAGACCCACACATGCCATGAGACATCCACACTGCCTGAACCATAGTCGCGTAAACCGTTGACAACACCCTCCTATGCTGGGGTCGAAACCCCAGCCTGCCGCAGACCAACTGGCTGCCCCCCTGCCCACCCTAACTCTGCCCCAGCCCAGGCTCCCGACTGGGACCACAGCTTCATTCTGCCACAGGGAAAGCTGACTGGGTACGGAGCACCCTCCTCGCATCACCTGTTCGCAAGAGGGCGAGAAGGAGGTATGCGAAGCAGATGATGCTGAAAATATCTGGGCCCTCTCCTCCCGTAAATCTGGGGCCCTCCCCCGCGTCAAGGGGTCCTAACTTGATGGACGTCTGTCTCCCGTTCTCCCTAGGCGCCAGGTCTGCCAGCCGCTCCCAGCCGGTTCCTCGGGTCAAAGTGCCAGACTTCGGAGCGAGCCCTAGGGGCCCAGCGGGCAGTCCCTGAGGTCCAGGGCCGGCCAGAGCACCCAAGGCCAAGGCCGGCCATACCCGGGGGGCGGCGTCAGGGACCGGGCCGCTGACTTGCCCCGGAGCAATTTGCCCCCGCTAGCCCCAGCCCCGAGCCGCGCGCTCTGTCCCGCCCGTCGAGCCCGCAGTCGGGCGCTACTCACGGCGGGAGGCTGTGCGGCGCCGGGCGAGGAGGCGCGGTAGGCACGGGGAGCGCGGCCGGGCGCGCTGCTCTCTGCTCTGCTCCGCTCCGCTCCCTGCGCGGTGGGCGCCCGGCTGCCCGCAGAGCCGCGGAGGAGCCGAGAGGGCGGGGCGGCCGGTCCCGTCCCAGGCGCCGGCTGGAGGCGCACCCGGAGGCCCGAGACGGCGCTCGGAGCGCCCCCTACCGGGAGTTCCCTCAGGACAGCTCCCGGGTGAGGGCCGAGAGCCTCCCTACCAGGTCGGAGCGTGCACCTCCTGGCCCCTGAGGTTGCCAGGAGAGGGGGCGAGAGCCAGTGGCAAGACCTGGAGTCTTCACGGGCTCTGCTGCTTACATGATGTGTGGCTGGACAGGTCGGCTAACCTCTCCAAGCCTAATCTGGAAACTAATTTAAATGAGCTGATACACTGGATATAGCCTGCCATGATCACTCAGAAAGTGGTATCTCCTTGTCCCCCGCTTCCACCATGAAAGAGGAATTCCCACCAGGGAATATGCCCCTTCCTCCCTCCCAGTCAGAGTGCTCCGACAACGGACAGATTCTTCTGGAAACCTCACTATCCACGGTTCACAGTGGGGTGGGGGCCGAGAGGGGGAGGGACACTTCCCTCCTCACCACCCCACCCCATCCCCTCATCCCCACCCCCACTTGGGAGCAGCCTGGCTTCCGTGCCCCCAGCCCTGCCTGGCACGTTGGTGAAGCCCCACACCACCCCACATCATCACATCAAGGCTTCCCTAATGAAAGACTTGGGAGTGGAGTGCTCCTCTCTTCCTTCTGCCAAAAATCCCGGGAGGAAAAAGGAATGAGAGTGGAGGGGGTGGTGGAAGGACGTGGAAACAGAATGTAAGTCAAGTTCAGTGGTCTTATTTCAAGACAAGAGGCTGTTTAGGGAGAATAAATGAAGGCCCCTTCCCAGAGCCTCCATCCCTAATTCATCCAGGGCACTCCTCAAGACAGTCCAAGAGGAAAGGGTGATAGGTTCAGAGTCCTACATTTGGTTCAAAGCTCTGCTCTGCCGTTCCCGGTGTGGGTATAGTCTTGGGCATGGTGCCTGACCTTATTCTTCATCAGTAAAGTAGGTAAACACTCCTTACAGCGTCTAATGGAGCTATTGTGGGACTAAAATGAGACAGAATGTGTAAGATGCACCTAGAGGACCTCTACCTGCGTGAGCAAGCCCCCTGTCCCCTCTTTAGCCTTTCCCGACACTGGGGTACTGAGATGTACAGACCAGCCTCTCCCACTCCCCAGCTGACTGGTACTTCAGAGTCTGTGACAGCCTCTAGAAAGACCCCGGTGCTTCCTTGTTCATAAACTTGACAACATTCCAGGACAGTGCAGGCTTTGAGCCACCTCTCCCAAGAGCACCAGGCTACCTTGAGAAAGTAATATCCAAGACCAGAGGTGGCTCTCCAAGTCAGTGGCCACAGGAGGACAACCACTGGTGAGGTTTCACCAGCATAAGGAGGCCCTTCATCCTCAGACCATCCTCATACCTCCTCCCCCATTTCCAGTTATCTATTGCTGCGTAACAAACCACCCCAGCCTGTGGCATGAAACAATTCTGTTAGGCTCATGCCTTGAGGGTCAGAAACACAGAGAGTGCACGGCACGTATGGCTTATCTCTGCTGCACGATGTCTGGGGCTTCAAATGGGGAGACTTCAGTGGGTGGGAGTGACTTGAATGGCTGGGGGCTGGAATCATCTGAAGGCTTCTTCCTTCACATGGCCGGTGCCTGTGCTATGATGAATCCAAGGCTGGGCTCAGGCGAGACTGCGGAGCACCTACATGTAGCCTCTCCGTCCCTTCCCCCTCTGAGTCTCATGCTTAGTACCTAATTTGCAGCAGCAATGTCCCCTTGCCCAAGGCAAAAAGGACATTCTTGAATTTGACACATGGCAAACTAGTCAGAGAATGTCGCAGCTGGAAGTGTCGCTGTCAATCATCCCATCCAGCCAGGTTATTTTTCAGAGGAGGAAACTGAGGCTCAAGGAAGAGAAGTGACTTGCTCAAGGTCACACATCTGGTGAGGGGCAGAGCTAAGATTAGAGCCAGGTCCCCTCCCCATTTGCAGTTTGGTGCTCTTTCCATTCTACTTGCCAAATGCAGTGCCTAGGGAGATACCATCTGGAAATGCATTTTATGCTTGGGGTGGAGTGAGTTCATCAGAACCTCACCTGAGGCTACTGAGCACTGAACATGGGACTGAGGTGGCAGACGGCAGGGAAGGGAAAACCCTGAGGGTGGTGGCAGTGAGGACACCTACTCCAGAATAAAGTCAGGAGGAGGTCCAGGGATTAAGTGCTAAGAATTACCTCAGCCTCAGTCCCTGCGTGGTTCCAAATGTCTCACCTGGCATTTTAAGGCTCCGACCTGCATTTCCCCACTGTGTACGCACATCCTCTTCCCTCTTGTGTGTGCACATCCAGCTTTCTTGCCAGCTTGGATTATTGGCTGTTCCTGCCTCCATACTTTTGTTTAAGCCATTCCATCACCACCCCCTCATCTCATCCTACAAAATCCAAACCATCCCTCAAGGGCCCTCTCAGGTGACATACCTTCCATGGAAATTTCCTCGAGCTGCCCTCCGGATGCCTTTCTCCCCTGAACCCTACCACTCTTGGTTTGTACCTAATTGGCATTCCCCTTCCTCTATTTTAGTTGTAATTAGTGTCCAGTTCATCTTTGTGCCCATACAATGCCTGACATCCCCAACCCAGTAAAGCCTGTTAAATTGAGTTACTAGAATATAAATGTCACAAGGTAAGGGACCATAACTGTCTTGTTTTCTATTGTCCCCCAAGGGCACCCAAGTCCCTGGCACTTAATCATATGTCGGATGGAGAGATGTATAATTAAAGTTAATAACTGCCACATATTACACTCCAGGAGTTCTCAGCCCTGAATGCACATCAGAATCACACTGGGAGTGTTTTAAAATCCTAATGCTCAGACTGCACCCCACACCGATTACATCAGAACCTCTGGGAGTGGGAGCTGGGCTTCAGTAGTGGTTAAAACTCCCCAGGTGGTTCCAATGTATAGGCTGAGAACCACTTTGTTCATGTCCCAGAGACCTGGGGAAACGAAAGCCTCCTCCATCAACCCACCAAACCACAGACACATCTGAGCACCTGCTTTGTGCAAGACACTCCCCCAGCCTATGAGACTGGTGAGTCACAGGAACCGGAAGCTTCCACAGGATGAGAAGACAAGCCCACGGGGAAGATGGAACCATGGGGGACACTAAAGGGCAATGAAAGTGGGGATAACCTAAGGTACACTTTGGCGCCTGGCAAGTTTACAGAGCCTACCAACCTGCTGACGAGGAGATAAGAGCCAGGACTGAGATGCCGCATGTGTGGGCTGGGGCAGCCGGCACTGGGGTTGGCATAGAGGATGCACGGTGCGAGGGTTAAATGCAGGGACTCCGATGCCGGATGCCTACTGTGGATCCCAATGAGCAACCTACTGTGTGATCCCGGGCAACCTTCTCCTGTTTTTGTTGTTTTGTTTTGGTTTTTGGTTTTTGGGTTTTTTGGCAGCGCCACGCGGCATGTGGGATCTTAGTTCCCTGACCAGGGATTGAACCCGCACCCCCTGCAGTGGAAGTGTGGAGTCTTAACCACTGGACTGCGGGGAAGTCCCCCAGGGAACCGTCTTGTTCTCTCTGTGCCTCATTATCCCCGTGGGTTGTTGTGACCATTCCATTAGTTACGGATATGTGTGCACTTGGATCAGTGTCCGGCCCATAAGTGCTCAATGAGTATTGCTACGTTTATTGTTCCTTGAATGTTTGGTGTGAGCTCCCCTAGACAAGGAAATGGATCTTATTCATCTTTACACCCCACCCATCCCCAGCCTGGCCCTGAGCAGGTCCAGAACGAGTCAAATGAAGACTGGACTGCCGGCTGCTTGACAGTGGGTCCAGCGCTGACAGCTTTCTTATGCTATCAGGACAGGCCAGGAGAGGACACAGCTGGCTCCTCCCCAGCTGGCTAGCCCCCTGGGTAGAAGGCAGGCAGGAAGCCTCCTCCTCTCAGTGGTGGCCAGTGGCCTGGTTCCTCAGTCCTTCCCAGCCCTCTGTACCCTGCCCTGTGCCCTCTACTCTCCCACGCCCAGCCAGGCAGGGTCAGGGTGTGGGGCAGACTTGGCCGCCCTTCCTGCTTCCTCCCTCAGGAGGCCCGCTGGCTCTTGCAAACAGAGGTGGATGCTTCCACCTCTAGCCTGGCTGGACTCAGCAAGGCCTTGACCCCACCGTAAGGATAAGGGAGGGGAGGGGAGGAGAGATTGAAAGGGGCTGGGGCATGGGAGGCCTTGCCTTTCCCTGGAAGCCCTGGACAATGGGGATTTCCTGGGCACAAGGGCGCACCCATTGGTTCTGCAAACATTCAAGGGCACCCCCTGGGGCTAGGTGCTGGTGGAGGAAGAATAGACTTAATGCCTTGTCAAGTGTCAGGTCTACTCCAGCAGGCATTCACGAGGTGCCTTAAGGTAAGGAGAGCCTTGACTCAAACGTGAAAGAAGAGAACCAGGAGAGTAGGGGGTGGGGTGAGTGAAGGACGGCACATTAGGTGGGAGTAGCTGTGTGTACAAAGGGCTGAAGGTATGAAACCACCAGCCATTTACTGCCTCAACTCCCACCTGAGCCAGCACAGGGGTCACGTGGTGGGATCATGATCCAGGCACATGCTATCTCCTTCTGATTAGGCAGAGGTTGGTGACACGGGCACTGGGTGCTTGGCCAGGGACCCCAAACAATGCCCACTTTTAGGGCTATGAATTCCACCATCTCCTTCTCTAGGCTCAGGAATAAGACAGGCCTATTTATATTCCTGTTCAGCCACTTTCTGGGCAAGTCACTTCCCCTTCTGAGCCTCAGTTGCCTCATCTGTAAAATGGGAATAATTACACCTTTCTCTCAGGACCAGACAAAATACTTGAGAAAGCACTGCCACAAATGGCAGCTTCCTTCCCAAAACAGATGGTTGCCAGGACTTCCCTGGCGGTCCAGTGGTTAAGACTCCGCGCTTCCACTGCAGGGGGCGCATGTTCTATCCTGGTCAGGAAACTAAGATCCCACATGCTGCGCAGTATGGCCAAAACAAAAAAAAACAGATGGTTCCCTCTCTCAAGACAGTCTGTCACCTGTGCCCTATCTCTCCAGCCACGTTGTTCCTCCTTCTGTCTCTGAAATACTTTCTTCCTTTCCCCTCCATTTATCCAAGGCTCAGCTCAATTCCAGCCTCATTCATTTTTCAAACATTTCCTGGTGCACATCCTGGGCCAGGCTCTGAGAGAAATGAGGCACAGGCCCTGCCCTCCAGGGGCCTCAAAGCCAAGCAGAGGAGATATCCTGGGAATAGATGCCAGAATCCCATGTTCTGGGGCAAGCCAGACAGAGCCCCAAGGGTGCCCAGAGGTGCCTGAATGCCTGGGGGGCAGGGTAGAGAGGCATCTCTAAGGAGAGAACTCTTCCTAGGTGGCACAGTCACATCTGCTGAGCTGAAGTTAGGATTTCACTTCCCTGTGTTTGTTAACAACCCCTGCCCTCCTTCTCCACATCCTTCTCCTGTCATCCTTCTTTTTGCTGGTAATGTGGTCGGACCCATCAGAGGCCTGTGGTAGATCCATGAGGGAAGAATGGGAGGAGAGCATTTCTTCCCCACCTTCCTCTGAAGAGGAACTTCAGGGCCAGACCTGGTCAGTCCGCGGGTGTCTCCTTCCACACGTCTGGAGGATCCCTGACCTCCGTGTAGCTGGCCTTCCTATTCCGTGGCACGTCATTGGATATTAAAACCATTGAGTGGGACTTCCCTGGTGGCGAGGTGGTTAAGACTCTGTGCTTCCATTGCAGGGGGCACAGGTTTGACCCCTGGTCAGGGAACTAAAATCCCACAAGCCACATGGCACAGCGAGAAAAACAAACAAACAAAACCCCCCCAAAAAAGAAAAACAAAAAACACTGATTGAGGGCTTCCCTGGTGGCGCAGTGGTTGAGAGTCCGCCTGCCGATGCAGGGGACATGGGTTCATGCCCCGGTCTGGGAGGATCCCACATGCCGCGGAGCGGCTGGGCCCGTGAGCCATGGCCGCTGAGCCTGCGCGTCCGGAGCCTGTGCTCCGCAACGGGAGGGGCCACAACAGGGAGAGGCCCGCGTACCGCAAACAAACAAACAAACAAACAAAAAAACCTGATCGAAACATTGTTGGAGAACAAGATGCTCACAGGGTCTCTTAAGTATCTCCTCACAGACTTACTCATTAATGACAAAGAGGAAACGGTACTTTGACAACAGAGGAATCTGGCAGATAGCACCTTAATAAAAAGTCCACATTTAACATCAGTAAAAATGGAACAAGAAAGATATAACATCATCTATGTGGTACTCCTTCCAAAAATGTAGAGGCTGAAACTAATCATGAGGAAACAATCAGACAAATCCAGACTGAGAGACATTCTGCAAAACAACTCACCTGGACTCTTTAAAAATATTAGCGCCGTGAAAGAAAAACAGGACTGTTCTACATTAAAGGGGGCTGAAGAGACATAGCAACTCAGGGCAACGTGTGATGAGTGATTGGATCCTGGATTTTAAAAACGTTAAAAGGGACACGATTGGACAATTGTGGAAATCTGAATATGGATGTTTTATTACATAATCGTGTCAGCGCTACATTTTCTGAGTGGGAGGATTATATTGTGGTTATGGAAGAGAATGTCCTTCCTTTTGGGTCATGCATGTTGAGGTGTTTTGGGGAGAAGTAGCATTATGTTTGTAACTGTTCTTCAAATGGTTCAGCAAAAAGAATATCTATATGTGTAGAGTGAGGGAAAGCTGAACAGTTGATAAATCTAGGTGAATTCTTGCAACTTCTCTGTAAGTTTGAAATTTTTCAAAATCAAAAGTTGGGGAAAGTAAAACATAATATTTATTATGGTAATTAGCAGAAAAACTAAAAATTGTTCAGAGTGGTAGTCATTGGGGAGTAACACTGGAGTGGGTGGAAAGGGAGACTTCTAGCTTTCATTTTATATTTTTTGGACTTTTTTTGGTTTTGCTGTTTCTATATTTCTTCTATGATCAAAGAAAACTAGGTTAATCAATAAAATATGTACAACAGAGGTTGCTCTGAGAATAGCATGCTTGTGTCAGTGGAGGTCTCTTCATTGCAGAAAAGAATTAATAAATATTGTGTTTAGTACCCATTAATGCTCATTAAGCCTTTAGACCTGCTAATGAGTGCTGAAGTTCTTAGAACTCAGTCAGTCTTCCTCAGCCTCATTTCTACTCAGCAATAGCACTTATTAAAGGGCATTGTATTCTTTTTTTTATTTTTTTATTTTTTTTTTGCAGTACGCGGGCCTCTCACTGTTGTGGCCTCTCCCATTGCGGAGCACAGGCTACAGACGCGCAGGCTCAGCAGCCATGGCTCACGGGCTCAGCTGCTCCACGGCATGTGGGATCTTCCCAGACCGGGGCACGAACCCTTGTCCCCTGCATTGGCAGGCGGACTCTCAACCACTGCGCCACCAGGGAAGCCCAGGGCATTGTATTCTTTTCTTAAATCTTGCTAAAAGAAAAAAATATCGAAAGACAACCCACAGAATGGGAGAAAATATTTGCAAACGAAGCGACCAACAAGGGATTAATCTCCAAAATATACAAACAACTTATCCAGCTGTATATCAAAAAAACAAACAACCCAATCAAAAAATGGGCAGGCAACTTCCCTGGTGGACCAGTGGGTAAGAGTCCACGCTTCCAATGCAGGGGGCCTGGGTTCGATCCCTGGTCAAGGAACTAGATTCCAAATGCATGCTGTAACTAAGACCTGGTGCAACCAAAATAAATAAATAAATAATTTTTTAAAAAATGGGCAGAAGATCTAAATAGACATTTCTCCAAAGAAGACACACAGATGGCTAAAAAGCACATGACAAGATGCTCAACATAGTTAATCATTAAGAAAATGCAAATCAAAACTACAATGAGGTACCACCTCACAGCAGTCAGAATGGCCATTGTTAAAAAGTCTACAAATAACAAATGCTGCAGAGGGTGTGGAGAAAAGGGAACCCTCTTACGCTGTTGGTGGGAATGTAAGTTGGTGCAGCCACTATGGAAGACCGTATGGAATATCCTCAGAAAACTAAAATAGAACTACCGTATGATCCAGCAATCCCACTCCTGGGCATATATCCAGAGAAAACCATAATTCAAAAAGCTGCATGCACCCCAATGTTCATTGCAGCACTATTTACAATAGCCAAGACATGGAAGCAACCTAAATGCCCATCAACAGAGGAATGGATAAAGAAGATGTGGTACACATATACAATGGAATATTACTCAGCCATAAAAGAGAATGAAATAATACCATTTGCAGCAACATTGATGGACCTAGAGATTATCATACTAAGTGAAGTAAGTCAGACAAAGACAACTATCATATGATATCACTTATATGTGGGCTCTAAAAAAAACGATACAAATGAACTTATTTACAAAACAGAAACAGACTTCGAAAACAAACTTATGGTTACCAAAGGGGAAATGTTAGGGGGAGGGATAAATGAGGAGTTTAGGATTAACATATACACACTACTATATATAAAATATGTGATCAACAAGGACCAACTGTATAGCACAGGGAACTCTACTCAATATTCCGTAATAACCCATATGAGAAAAGAATCTGAAAAAGAATGGATATATGTGTATGTATAACTGAATCACTTTGCCGTACACCTGAAACTAACACAACATTGTAAATCAACTATACTCCAATATAAAATAAAATAATTAAATTTTACAAAAGAAAAAATTTTGCTAAGAGTAATCATCACTAAGGTGGAGACATATGAAGACGTAAATATCCTTCAGAAGAGGATGAAAATGACAAAATGAATAGAATCATATCTTGATTTTTATGTCCTATTTTTTTTTTACCAGTTCCTTGTCAATCTACCCAGCCCCTATTTTAGTCTACAAAATATTTAAGGAAGCTAGAAAGTTTCACATTCTATTCTATCTTTCAATTCATTTTAATCAGTGCAGAGAAATGACTTGCCTGAATCAAACGCTGACTATTGGTCAACCTTAATTGGAAACCAGGCCACTTTCCATATATCCTAACCACATAGCCTTGACTCTGATTCTCCCATGCTATGTGAGTGTGAACAGGTCACTCAACATCTCCTGGCCTCCATTTCCTTACCTAGAAAATCAGATAGTAGGATTAGGTTAACACGGAGTTGGCCCCCATGATCCCTGATAGTAGCCATGTATTCCACTTGGAGAAATGAAGGTTCAGCAAAGCTCTGCAACTTGGTAAGATTCACCCTTTGAGGCAACCTTGAGCTTGGCACACGTATTCATTTCATATTCTGACTCATCTGAACAGACCTTACCTTAATGTAGCCAAGGAACACAATGTGACAGCTTCGGGAATCCAGCAACAAGGAAACTCAGCTGATGTGAGGCAGTTTAGTTCAATTAGCTTAATCAGAACAACAGCAACGACAAAGACCTAAGAACCATAACATCCCTTAAAAAAAAGAGAACAACTAATAAGCTTTCCTAAAGGGTCATAATCATTTTTAATTCTGCAAGAATCAACGGATTAGTGACCTCGGACCAAGCTCAACATTAATCACTCCTGTGGTTGTTAATGATGTAAATGAAACCTTGGAAGCTCCAGAAAGCCAGCATCCACTGTGGTAGGTAGAAAGTTAAAACCAGAAGGTGCCTTAGAGATTATCTAACACCTTATTTAATAGAAGGAAGAAGGAGGCCAAAAGAGGGGAAGTGACTTTTACCCAAGTTTACACGTGTTCAGGGAGGGGCCAGGATTAAAGTTCAGGCTTCCTGACCCCTAGGCCGGTGGGCATTCCTCGTAGGAAATGCCAAAGACCGAGGTCCTTGGTAAAGCTGAATCTCCTCATTATGACCAAGGTGAGCCTGAAATAATTCAACAAGAAAACACTGTGGGAGACAAAGGGAGCATCTAAAGAAGATAGGAAATATTAGAAAACACATTCATGACAACCAAGAATATGAACAGTGTGCTACAGAACTAGCCCCCAGGAGTTTGGATAAAATCAAAGGAAACTTCCCCAAAGGGGAAAGTACATTTTATTTTATTTATCTCCCACCTTAATATATATATATATTTTCAGACTTCCCTGGTGCGCAGTGGTTAAGAATCCACCTGCCAATGCAGGAGACACGGGTTTGAGCCCTGGTCCGGAAGATCCCACGTGCCGCAGAGCAAGTAAGCAGAAATTGAAACAAGATGTAGAGAACAAACGTATGGACACCAAGCGGGGAAAGTGGCGGGGGTGGTGGTGGTGTGATGAATTGGGAGATTGGGATTGACATGTATACACTGATGTGTATAAAATGGATGACTAATAAGAAAACAAAAATGCAAACCATATATGGTTTTTATACAATTTAAATAAAAACTCTGATTTGTAAAGGAAGATTATACAGCTTTTGAGGACATGGGTTGGAATACTTTTTAAATGTAATTAATCTAAAATAAGCCAGGCAGAGGGAGACAAATACTGCATAGAATCACTTATATGTGAAATCTTAAAAAAAAAAAAAAAAAAGTCGAAGGCTAGAAACAGAGCAGAAAAGTGGTTGCCAGGGCAGGGTGGGGGGGCGGAAATAAGGAGAGGTTGGTAACAGGGTACAAAGTTTCAGTTATAAGATGAATAAGGTCTGAGGATCTAACGAAAAACATGGCGACTGTAGTGATAACACTGTATTGTATAATTGAAATTCGCTGAAAGAGTAGAACTTAAATGTTCTAACCTCCCCCCCAAAAAGGATAAATATGTGAGGTGATGGATGTGTTAATTAATGAGATGGGTGGGATCCTTTCACAATGTACACATACATCAAATCACCACAATGTACATTTTAAACGTCTTGTAATTTTATGTCAATTATACCTCAATAAAGCTGAAATAATAGGTCAAAAAATAATAATAATACCCAATATTAATTAGTGCAGGACAGGGACACAAACCCCCATTCTTGGTAAGATATTAATTGGTACAATTTCTTCAGAAGGCGATTCAGCAACCAATATGTGTCAGAAGTGTCAAAATTACCATAACCTTTGGCATCGTTAATTCCACATCCGAGAAAGGCTTCTGTGATAATCACCCGTCAGAACAAAGGCGCAGACTGCAATGCTCCCAGTGTGATGCAGCCCAGTCAGAGTGGTGGTGAGTGTGCCCTGAGGGCGCCCTTAGGCAGATTCCTGGCGGGGGCAGAGAACACCCAGGACAGCTGACATCAGGGCTCTTCAAGAAGTCTTTCTCTTCAACGACCAACTGGAAACCTGGAAGCCCGCGCTTTGCTGCCATCTAGTGGTTCCGAAGTAACAGCACCCAGCCAGGGAGGAAAGTTGCTGCCTCCAAGCACCAAGGGGCTTTCTCTTCTTTTTTTGTGGCCTGCGGGATCTTAATTCCCCAACCAGGAATTGAACCCGGGCCACGGTAGTGAAAGTGTCGAGTCCTAACCACTGGAAAACCAGGGAATTCTCTCTCTCCTCTATTTTTATTTAACAGACACTAATAAAGCATTTACTATGTTTCAGGCATTGTGCTCAGCACTTATAAGCATTCCTTCTTAATCCTCATACCAGTCCTATGAAATATCATCCTCATTTTACAGATGAGGGAACTAAGGTACAGAGAGGTTAGGTAACTTGGCCAAGGTCATACAGTGGCTAAGTTCTCGATTAGAATGAGGTGGCATGTTGGCAGCAGGGCCTGTCCTCTGAACCACCTCCATTGTGAGGCTCAAAGGTCTGTGTGATACTAATAGCCCTTAGAGAGAACTTTATAGCCCACACAGCAACTGCTATCCTCCCCCTTCCCCTAGCTCATCTCTCCCAAACAAGTTCACACAGGGACTGAGTTCACCTCTGCCCTATAGGCAGCCTAACCTGAGTCAAAGACAACCACTGGCCCAGGCGAGATCCAGCGGTTTTTTTAACATTTTAATTATAAAATATTTTATATACTAAAAAGATGTAAAAAATAACAGATACTCAGCACCCACCTGCAGCTTAAAAAATAGAGTTGTTTCTAGTAGTGCTGTGTCAGTGATAAGGTTCATCCCTCATGGTTCACTGGCTTGTTTTCTGCCGTTGTATTAACACGAGGGACACCAACCGGGCTATGAATGCAAGGCCTCTATTACAGCAATCCTTCCCCTTCCTAAAAGAGAGTCCTCCCCTAATTACAGTTAACTGTATCCTGCTCCTGCTGGAGACATCAGCAGTTTGGGTCACATAGCAGTTGCTCCACAGTGGAGCTGAGAAAGCTTCTGATTACTTAACTAGATAGTGACTCCCAACCAAGGCTGTGAACCCCTGGGCTCTGAGGAGTTCTTAAAGGAATGGGAGCCCAAGGGCTCAGCTAGCATGATTTAGAGACCAGGATTATTTACTCCTTAGCAAATCCATGAAAGTGCTGGAATCACTTGCAAAGTTTCATGTGAGTGTCTCTTTTCTCTAGGGAAAGGGTCCATTCCATATCTTTTATAAGATTTTTAAAGAGGTCTGAGACCTTCCAAAAAGGTTAAGAATCATCCCTACAGATCAGGAGCTGGCAAATGACCCACAGGCCAAGTCCAGCCCAATGCTTGCTTTTGTACAACCCACAAGCTAAGGATGGTTTTTATGTTTTTAAGTGGTTGAAAAAAATCAAAAGAAGAATATTTCACTACATAAAAATTTTAAGAAATTCAAATCTGTGTCCATAAATAAATGTTTGTTGGAACACAGCTATGCTAATTTACATATTGTCATGGCTGCTTTTTGTGCTACAAAAGCAGGGTTGAATAGTTGCAACAGAGATGCAATGCTTGAAATTTTACTATCTGGCCCTTCTCTGAAAAAATTTGCTGACCCTGCCAGCAAACACATTTTGTGAATTTACGGACCTCTATTTTTCACTTGTATGTAGATGCTGTTACGGTTGATAAAGTACAAACTCATTTAAATATAATATTAATGTAGTGGACATTAGTCATCAGACTACCTTAACCCTCTTGATGTATTTGAGCAATTCCTACCATGTAAGTCTTGCTGGGAGATAGACGGACTCCTCATACAGGCCAGATACTCCTTTCCCCTCCCTCCCTGGCAGCCAGGACATGGACATGGGACTTGGGATCAGTCCATTAGAGACCCCATCTAGGACTTTGCAGCTGGAGCGAGTCACACAAAATAGCAGGGATAGAAGAGATATCATTCTGACAGTAGCAGCGAGTACAGCAGTTACAGCTAACTTCGAAGAGCAGCAGGGCCAGCAGGATGGGGGTGCCTGCAGCAGTGACACATTTCTGGTTGTACCATCACTGGTTTCCTCACCAGACAGTCCCTTAAGGGATGATTTTGTCTTTGGTTCTGGTTGACTAGCCTCCATGTCTGCCTGGCTAGGACAAGCTCAGACACTAGACGGGACAGCCTGCATCACTCACTGCCTGCAGGGAAGAGGGGGCTGAATGCAGAGGTTGGTAAGCATGAACTGAAGGAAGACAGACAATGGCTGATCTATCTTTGTATCCTTAGCACCTAAGACAGTGCCTGATACTTAAAAAGTGCTAAGTATCTGTTGGTGAGAGCACCAGTGAGTAAGTGCTTGAGTTGGTAAGAGCATACACTAGGGATCTCTGACTTCAGTCGACTCCAGCCACCTGAAACTGGCAATGAGACTTTCATGTATCAGGGTTTCATTAGAAGATATAAAGACAGCCCTACTCTTTAAGCCCTAGATAAGGCTCCAGGGATGAGAAACGGTCAGTACTTGGGGGTCAATGTGTATTTGACCCTGGTCTATGAGCCTCAGAGCCCACTCAGATGATGTTTGTCGTATCTTGTAGAGGCAGACAGCTGGTCAAAAAGCATTTGCGTGTGCACGTGTGCAGTGGGTGGGAGAATTCGGGACAGGGTGTTTACCAGGTACTATTAGCTCTTGCCCTGGATGGCAGACTTCCATGAAGCGGGAAACTTAGTGCTGGTCCTAAGGACCTTTCCAGTGGATTTGTAATTTAGAAAGAAGTGATTACCATGATGACTAAAAATCAGCAATATTTTATTACTTCTGGATCTATTTATGTATGCTGGATAACCAATTTTTAAAGATCTGGGAAGAAAGAGAGGAGCCAATGAGAGCTTTCAAAGCAAAAGATTAAGAATCGACAGTGACATTGCCACAAAGCTGGTGCTCTGATGCCACAATGTTAGTGGTTTTTCTCAAGAGAGGAAGATCACGGGGATGAAGCTCTGCTGGGGTATTCCCACAGTGCAGAGCCTCAGCAGAAGCCAAGAAGGTTTGGGGTTTTTTTTTAATTAATTTATTTTTAATTTATTTATTTTTGGCTGTGTTGGGTCTTCGTTGCTGCGCGCGGGCTTTCTCTAGTTGGGGCAAGCGGGGGCTTCTCTTCGTTGTGGTGCGTGGGCTTCTCATTGTGGTGGCTTCTCTTGTTGTGGAGCACGGACTCTGGGTGTGTGGGCTTCAGTAGTTGTGGCACGTCGGCTCAGCAGTTGTGGCACGCGGGCTCTAGAGTGCAGGCTCAGTAGTTGTGGCGTACGGGCTCAGTTGCTCCGCGGCATGTGGGATCTTCCCGGACCAGGGCTCGAACCCATGTCCCCTGCATTGGCAGGAGGATTCTTAACCACTGCGCCACCAAGGAAGTCCCCAAGATGGTTTTAATAGGACTTCTATAACCAGTATGTTGTGTAAGAATTGATTTTATTTTTGTCCCCCACTAATCCTTCGAAACTTTGTTGAGAAGGCATGATCCTCCTCTGCCCATGGGTGAAGACTTGGGCAGACACATGATTTCTGTCAGATTAAGTCGTCTTGTCACTTTTAACCATACAATCTCATTACACTGAATTATCTAGTCACATCTAATAGTTAGAACTACAAACTTGGCATCAACTCTTTCCTAACTTGAGCTTGCTTCAGGCTTGAAACCTCCAGCGGAGCCATGGGATGGGGTCCTCTGCTCTCTCCTCTTTCCCCCTCTTCAACTTCGCCACTGCGGGAGCTGAGGGAGGGAGGAGCACCAGAGATGGGACAGTTCTTACGTAGCTGCTTGGCTTCGTGCTCTCTCTGCCTGATGATTAGAGCTGGCTCTTTCTCTTAGGTTGGCACTTTCGTACGCTTACCAGGCGTTCCCGCTGTGCCCCCTGACCCTGGCAGAAGCATCTCCATCCTGGCTGCTCACTTGCCGTCTTCTCTCCTCAGTCCCTGGGCACCAGCCAGTACACCTCCAGACCCTTTCTCTGAGGTCTCCTTGGCCCTGCTGATGGCTTGTTGAGCAATGTCAAATATGACCCCATAGCATGGTCCACGAGAAACACTTGTGCATCCCAGGGCTCTGTCATCAAGGTAGTTAGCCTTGCCTTTCTCTCACCCTCTAGATTTCCTGGGCAGGAGTCAGGCCCCAGCCTTCAAGCCCACTTCTGCTTGCTTTCTCAGGCCTGAGTCAGGCACCACTTTTCTGGGTCTCTCAACTGCAGAGGACACATTTCCAAACTCTCTGAGTTGTCCCCTTGAAATTCCCCTCAGCGGATAGTGGTAGAAGGTGTCATTTCCTCACCCTTCCACCAAGATGGGGGTTGGAACTCAGCATAGCAACAGCTTTAACCAAGGAAATCTCTTCATCAATCTTCCTACCAAATCCTCTCTGTTCTCTCAAAACTCATATTCTTGAAGTGGATAAAGGGGTTCAAGAGCCATGGAACAAGTTCTCATGTTTTCCCCTTAGAATCCTCAATTAAATTTGAGGCAGAAGAGTTCTATGCTAATACCTGTGTATTAGTTACTTATTGCTGCATGGCAAATTACACCAAAACTTAGTGCTGTAAACAATAAACATTTATTATCACTCACAGCTTCTCTGCATCAGGAATTAGGGAGCGGCTTCTGGCTCAGGGTCTAGTGAGGTTCCAGTCAAGATGTCAGCCTGACTGAGGCTCCACAATGGCTTCCAACGTGGTTCCCTCACATGGTATGCAAGTTGGTGCTCGTTGTTGGTGGAAGGCCTCAATTCCTCTCCATGTGGAATTGTCCACAGGGCTGTCTGAGTGTTCTTAGGACATGGCAGCTGGATTCCTGCAGAACGAGCAACTCAAGTGATCACAAGGTGAAAGCAGTAACATCTCTTATGATCTAGCCTCAGAAATCACACACTGTCACCTCTGATTCTTTTTTAGTCATGGCAACCAGTTCTGGTTCAATATGGAAGGAAACTACACGGGCACGAATATCAGGAATCAAGGATCATTGGTTGGGGGGGGCACCTCGGAAGCTTCCTAACATACCCTGTTACACTTCAAATGACCACTGTCCCCTAAAACAAACTGAACAAGGTACAAATAAAGAAGAACCCATTGACTTAGATTGTTTAATCAAAATTTCTTTGGGGACTTCTTGATCTTCAAAATTATATATGTCACCTGGCCCTCTTCACATTTGTTCCTTATCTATAAATGGGTCCAGGACTCTTCTTGAAGGAAGTCAGGGCCCAGGCCTGATATTAAGGGTTCTTTTTGGTTCTCCTATCTCTGATTCTACATAATAATCAGAAAATAAAGCTTTGGAAATATCTTTTAGTGCTAACCTTTACACTAAAATATACAATTAAATAAAAACATTCTGAGGTGTATACAAGAATCATCTCTGTTTTATTTATTTACAGAGTAATGATTTAAACTGAATACATTTGGGCACAGTAGATATTTGACATGAAAAGCAGTTGTATCAGAATGGGCATCAGAAAAATAGCAACTCATCTGACACATAATTACTAGAAAATATTTTTCTGTCGATCATTTAAGTGTTACAAATCCTGAGAATGTTAAACACTGAACAAACTAGGTACTACCTTATAATTAAATCTTGCTTGGAAATCATCCTTTAAAAAAATGCACTGAGGTACAAATCACCTACATATTAAACATGAGTCTTTTACATTTTACAAAGAGTTTAAACAAATATATCAAATGATTCCAGTTCAGTGGCTCTTAAAACAGCTATTAGTCAGGTTCAAGGACACACTGTTCCACGATTTCCCGTAAGTTGGGATTCTCCATCGCAGCTGCCACTCGTTCTTTGTCATTTATCTGCTTGTTGACTACAAAACACACAGGCAAAAGTTAGCAGGACTATGTCAATACACAGCAGCAGACAGTAATTTTATTAGCTTGTTAAAACAGAATTTAACACCTTGAGAACTTAACACAGGTTTTGGCTAGTTATTCATTAGTTTCGAAGGGGAGACTTAAAGAGAAAAAAATCCCCTGTAATCCCACTTTTGCTTTTCCTAAATCCCACCTCTGTTATTTTTAAGCGGCTGCCACTTTATTTCTCTCCGTAGGCTAGAGATCCTTTATACAAAAACGCTTCTCTACTCCCATTTTAATACATTAACCCAGGAAGGCAACACCTACCCCAAGATTCCCTAAAGCTTTACTTGCTGGACCTTTGATTTCAATTTCAAGTACACAGCTCTCTATCCTGCCACCAAAGAGAAGAATCAAGCTCTCTTTAGAGCTTATAATTCAAAGTTCCTAGAGCTGGATATTCCTCACAGATGTGTGGCCACTGGCCTAAACCAGTCAATATCCACAGGGCTTAACTCTAGTTACACTTCAAATGACCACTGTCCCCTAAAACAAGCTGAACAAAGTACAAGTAAAGAAGAACCCATTAATTTAGATTGTTTAATCAAAATTTATTTGATTAAGGAAAAACTTAGGAAAAGCTAAGAGCTGATTTTGTTCTTTTTTGCAAATGACCCAATAGATACTTGGCTGGCAGAATAACGTAATATCCAAGATAAAGTACTATATGAAGCTGTTTTCTAATAATGGTTCAAAATTCACTTACTATCTTCCTCCGTTGAGTGGGTTCCTTCAGAAATGTAGATTTCCAACTAGGAAAAAAATACATTAAAAGCAAAACATTTAGAGCATTCTAAGATAGGTGAGGTGGAATGTACAATGGACTCAAGAGTCTAGGGATGAAAGCCCAAATCCTGTTTCCATCATCAAAGACTTGGGACAAATCTTCACATCCTTCTCTAAAATGAGGGCTGAAGTTAGTAGGATTTTTTATTTTGGTCATATGGGGAAGGCCCGCGGCGGGTATTCCCATTCATTATTTTTTAATGAATACAAACCTACAATTTTATACAAGTGAGATCTCATACATGTTTTACTCAACAATATATATCCCCTGCACTCTACCTCTTCCTCCCAAATCAGTATCTAAACTTTCTCCCTGCCCCACCCCACAAGAAAGCCACATTAATAATCTAGTGTTGGGGCTTCCCTGGTGGCACAGTGGTTGAGAGCCTGCCGATGCAGGGGACGCGGGTTCGTGCTCCGGTCCGGGAAGATCCCACATGCCACGGAGCGGCTGGGCCCGACAGCCATGGCTGCTGAGCCTATGCGTCCGGAGCCTGTGCTCCGCAACGGGAGAGGCCACAACAGTGAGAAGCCCGCATACCGCAAAAAAAAAAAAAAATAATAATAATCTAGTGTACTTTCTTCCATATTTTTCTCTATACCCACATAATTTAAGATTTCACACACACACACATTACATACATACACACACACACACACACACCCCAAGGCTAGAAGTTTCTTTTTATTGTGTACTTTACAAAAATGGGATCACAATATATAGTTTTCAGTATCCTCCTTTTCTCATCTACTATTATCTTGATAAATTTATTCTCAAGTACAATACTGGTTAAGCTGTCTCTCCTGGTCCTGCTGCACTCACTCCCTTAAACTAGCAAACCTCCAAGAACCAGAGCTTTTGAGACAAACCCACAAAATTATTGCAAATCTTGTGGTAAATAAATCATGCTATATGATAAAGATATGTCTATTTTTCAGGGAACATTGGAGCATGTGATCTAATTCGCATATACTTATTTACTACTGAGATAAATGTTTTTCATGAGGGGGAAAAATCATAGCCTATTATGGCTCTAAGAGACCCTAGAGACCATTTAGTCCAGTCTTCTTTAAAAGACAAAACACCTTATACATTCCCCCAGTGGCATAACACTAACTCTTATTCTAAACAACAAAGGAAGTGGTATAAAATCACTCTATACTCATTTACTTTGGCTTAAAATTATGCACGACTCATTATTCTGAAAAATGGTAAATAAAGGGGAAGAGTCAAGCATTTACCTTGCTATTCCTATGCAAACTATACCTCAGGGTAACCAAACAGTTGGTTTGGTCCACAGAAGATTCTAAATTTGAGAGGTTTCTTGTGGCCCTTTTTAAGTGGTTCTTAATTGGTTTTAAATTTTTGGATGAATATTGTCACCCGTCAGGGAAATGCAAATCAAAACCACAGTTAGATATCACTTCACACATTCTAGTGATGGCTATAATGAAAAAAAGAGATAATCATGATAAGTATTGGCAAGGATGTGCCGAAATCAGAACCCTCATAGGCTGCTGGTGGGAATGTAAAAGGGTGAAGTGGCTATGGAAAACAGTCTGGAAGTTCCTCAAAAGGTTAAACGTCGAGTTACCATAGAATCCAGGAAGAAAAGAAATGGAAAACATATGCCCTCGGTGGAAAAGAAATGAAAACACATGTCCACACAAACACTTGCACACAAAGGTTCATAGCAACATTATTCATAAAAGACAAAAAGTGGAAACAACCCAAATGTCTACCAAATTATAAAACAAATAAATACAATGTGATATCTACACAAAAGAACAGTACAGGGCAAAGAGTGAAATACTGATACATGTTATGACATGAATGAATTCTGAAAATATTATTCTAAGTGAAAGATGCCAGTCTTAAAAGACCACAAATTATATGATTCCATTTAAATGAAACACCCAGAATAGGCAAATCTATAGAGACAAAAGTGGTTACCTAGGGATGGGAGAGGGTTTAGGAGAAATGGGGAATGACTGCTAATTGGTATGGGTTTTTTTACTGGGATGATGAAAATGTTCCAAAATTGATAGTAGCGATGGCTGCATAATTTTGTGAATATACCAAAAAACATTAAATTCTATACTTTAAATAGGTGGTTGTATGATATGTGAATCAAATCTCAACAAAGTTATTATGAAACAACAACAAAAAACACATTCCTTACCTTATGTTTAAACGGTAAACACCGCTGAAGTTTAACTCTTAAGCACAGCCCTGCGGAGGAAAAAAAAAGCCCCAATTATCTCTTCTTATTGGTTCTTGAAAAAGCATACAGCTGTGTCTAGGTGTCTCTATACAAAACAGTAGCTGAAAAGAGCTTAGGCTCAATCCAATGTACGCCTCCGTTGAGTCTGGCACCTTTACCTAGCAACTTTAATATTGATACATCTTACTAATTCCTCATGATAATCCAGTGAGCTAGGTATTGTCAATCCCATTCTACAAATTATGAAACCAAGGTCACAGTGTAACTTCCCCAAGATCAAAGAGCTAGTAAAATGACAGAGTTGGGACTGGAACCCGAAACCACTGCAAAACGCAGGTCATTTCTGCTGTATCAATTTGCCTTCCATCAAAGGCCAATTCACTCATTAAACTTTATTGAATGCCTGCAACAGGTCAGGCCACACAAAAACTTAAAACCGGGGCGTCCCTGGTGGCGCAATGGATGTGAATCCACCTGCCGATGTAGGGGACACGGGTTTGTGTCCCAGTCCAGGAAGTTCCCACATGTCGCGTAGCGGCTGAGCCCGTGAGCCATGGCCGCTGAGCCTGCGCATCAGGAGCCTGCGCTCCGCAATGGGAGAGGCCACAACAGTGCGAGGCCCGCGTACTGCAAAAATACAAAAAAACAAAAAAACTTAAAACCAAGTAAGAGCCACTTAAAAAGCACCACAAGCGGTCTTCCCTGGTGGCGCAGTGGTTGAGAATCTGCCTGCCGATGCAAGGGACACGAGTTCGAGCCCTGGTCTAGGAAGATCCCACATGCCGCGGAGCAACTGGGGCCGTGAGCCACAGCTACTGAGCCTGCGCGTCTGGAGCCTGTGCTCCGCAACAAGAGAGGCCGCAACAGTGAGAGGCCCGCGCACCGCGATGAAGAGTGGCCCCCGCTCGCCGCAACTAGAGAAAGCCCTCGCACAGAAACGAAGACCCAACACAGCCTAAATAAATAAATTTATTTAAAAAAAAAGGACCACAAGCAATCTCTCAGATTTGGACTCCTCTGTGCCTGCAGGGTACAAATAGAGTTGTTTCCCTAAAACAAGCTCCTCTGAAGTTCAGTTTATCACCCCAATACCAAGTCACAGTTCAATATTTTTTTTTCCATTTGAGACTTCCAAGAGAAATTAAAAGTCAGCTTGGAACAGAGCCTCAGTGCCAATGTTTCACTTCTCCCCCACCATAAAATATAGCATACAATTTTAACTAAGTCTACACCTCTAGACAGAGAAGATAAACCAAGCTGCTCTTATTATGAGGAAAAAGTGTCTCTAGTTCCCTGGCTTTGCAGGTTTTTATTTAGAGCAATTTATTTCCTCTCCCAACTAATATCAATACATAAGGGCTTGTTACGTTATAAGGAACATTTTCTTAGTATTTTGGTTTGATTAAAAATAAACAACAATAACAAAACCCCAAACATAACACAGCAAAACATAATTGTTAGACTACCTCTCTTTTGGGGAGGTATGAAATTAATTTGCTTGTGGTTTTCTAAAGTACCACTAGGTTTTCTAACAGAATCATCTGAAAAATTCCAGAGAAGGAAAAAGAATTAAATGAGCTACAATGAGATTGGGCCTACCTTAGAGTCTACAACACAGTAATTCCATAATAAATATTAGGGAATTCTAAAGAAAATATATAATTTCCTTAAGAAGGGTCCCCCTTAAAAAAAAAAAAAGAAGGGTCTCCCTTTAGAGTATCTATCTGCCTTAAAGCTTATCTGGAGGGTTTTCCTTCCTCTGCTCCCCCATTGTCTCCTTAATTTGTTTCTTGAGCATCCTCATGTGTTCTAGTCACTGTTGGTAGGTATTTTACCCATAAATAATAACTGTTTTACAATTCACAAAGCACTTTCTTGAATATCAGTATCCTCAAGATAGGCAGTATAGCATAACTGAGACAGGTAATTTGGGTTCAAAAGTGGCTCCACTACACACTAGCTGTGTGATGCCAGGCAAGTTACTTAACCTCTCTGAACTTCAGTTTCCTTATCTGTTATACAAGTATTATAATAGTACCACTATATATAAGGTTGTTACGCACGAGGAGTAAATATAGTCATGCTTAAAACAGTAGTTGATGCATAATAAGTATCCAGTAAATGTTAGCTATTACTATTTTATCATTTTCATTTTACAGCCAGGAACCAAGATGAGCGATTTGTTCCACATCACATAGCTAATATGTGGCAGAGCTGGAAGCTAAATCTAGACTCCAAATCCTATGCCCTTCGTATCCTGCCTTCAGCCATTCTTGTTTAAGTCAACAGAAAAGATTATCAAGTGGTTTTTCTGCTCTACCCACTCACCCGCTTTGAGTCTTCCTTGTCTTTGGAATGATATACCAGGGTAACTGAGTAGGTGACAACCTAAGCAGTCAGGGTGGAACTCTGACTCAGATGCCTTTCTCTGCTTAGTACTACCTGCTCATAGGAAATGCCTCCTAATGCATCAGCCAGAAAGAGGACTCCCTTCATCGAGTTTTCCAGTCATGTTGCTTGAACACGATTACTATGATACACTACCATACAACCTTCTCAAAAGCCAATGGTCTTAAATGAAATCCATATCAAAAGGGCCAAAAAAGTGACAAAACTCTGTCAAAAGGTGTAGAGATCTGAAATTCAACCATAATCTAATCTTGACACCTTTACAGTTATTTTTATTTCATGTGCTCTCTCAATCTTTGTCCACGTAAACACAGTTTTTTAAAATAACTGCAATCATAACACAAATTCAATTTATCATTCAAGCTTTTTCATCCACTCTCACACAGATACTTTGATTCCTTGATTATATTCATCATTTTCAATAGAAATAAGAAATGCCATTATTTTTATATCATTTCAGTATTAATCGATACTATAGTTTCTTCCAGGATTTATTATCATAAATTTACTATATATGTTTTGAACATGCTACTATTTTCTCCTAGGGAATTATTTCCTTAATTCCTCGGTCAAAGAGTATGAACTTTTTTTTTGGCTATACCACGCGGCTTGCGGGATCTTAGTTCCCTGACCGGGGATTGAACCCGTGCCCTTGGCAGTGAAAGTGCAGAGTCCTAATCACTGGACCACCAGGGAATTCCCTGTGACTTGCTAATATTTACCCAGAGACTTAAAAATATTTCTACCATATGGCCCAATAATTCCACTTACAGAAATTTATCCTGAAGTAATAACTAGAGATAAATAAAAATATTTATGTGTAAAGCTGTTCATCATAGTATTATTTATAATTGTAGGAGGCTAGAAGTAGTCTAAGTGGTTACAAAAATGATGACCATATAATTACATGACCATATAGTTGACCATATAATTAAACAATAATATTTAAGGAGAACTAAAAAACATTTCTCATCTACTTCATGCTTTCTATTACTTAACCCTTACAACTCAGTAGTTACCCTTACTATCAGTATTTTACAGATAAGGAAATAGGCTCGGAAAGGTTAAGTAACTTGCCCAAGACCAAAGAGTGACAGAGCTGACAGAGCTGGAATTTTAGCCTAGAGCACACATTCTAATGACAACTTTTAAAAATTTTCTTCTTTATACTTTTGTGGAATTTCAAAATTATTGCCAACAAATATGTTACTTTTATAATTTAAGAAACACAATATAAATATTACTTTTTGAAATCTGTTTTCGATATCTGTTGATTCAGAAACTGTCCAATGATGAAAAATATGTATTCAAGAATGCTTTTTCTAGTATTGGAATTTTATAACCACAATAGTATCTATGGATTCACAGACCATCTAGTCCCTCAAGATGTGCCCCATATGCTGGAAACCACTACTTGAGGGATCCCAGGTCCAACAAGTGAGAAAAGAAAGACAACTCACAACAATAGTAGAAACAATAATAAAATATTTACCTTTCCAATCTTTTTTATAAATTTGTCTATTTTTAAATAGGTAGTATAGTCTCAATGTTCAAAAGCTTAAAAATATAAAAAGTTATAAAGTCTCCCTGCCACCCTATCCTCCATCTGACCAGTTCCCACCATCACTAATGCCCACACCCATCTTAGCTATTCATTTCTTATGTTTTCTTTATGGATATGCAATCAAATATAAATGTATATTTTTGCTCTTCTTTACACAAATGTAGCAATATTATACTTGCTTTTATTTCCAAACAGTATGTCATAGAGATCTTTCCATATTAGTATATGGAGAGCTTCTTCATTCTTTTTTATAGCTGCATAGTATTCCATTGTTAATAAACACCATCACTGATTATTTAATTGGTTCCCTACTGATCAAGATCTGGTTTGAAAGAAACTTTCTTTACCTTCTTTTTAACAAAGTATACATTCAAAGATATCTATTGTATATCTCACAGCTAACTAATCCAAAATATTGGGAATGCAACCTCTCAAAAAGAAAACTACCTGAAAAAATACCCTCCCACCAGGACTTCTGCCCATGCTACATAGAAGCCAAGAGAGCAGCTAAAAGGAGGAGATGGTAAGGACAGCAGTGCTAGTCTGACAACACCCATTCCGATCTCCAGAACTGAGGAGAGGAGCTGGCCCACACTCAGGCTCCATTATCTGTAGAGAAGCAGCATGATATAGCTAAAGGAAAAACACACTTAAAGTCAGGAGACCTGGAATTGAGCCTCAGCTTCATCATTTCCTGCCTACATGATGCTGAGCAAGTCCCTTAAACTCTCTGAGCCTCAGGTTCCTCATCTGTAAAATGAAGATAATATTGACCCTCTCATACGCTAATTGTTGAGAACTACAGAAAATATTCTGTAAACCATAAAGTATGATACATGATGCTAATTGTTACTGCGGGTCAGTATCAGCTAGAATAATTCAGAATTAATATATAAATATCTTTATCTAAAACCTTACCAATAAGAGTCGCCAAAGAGCAATGAGGTACTGTTGGCGTGAACCTGATAATAACCAAATAGTCTTCTTCATTTATCTCCTGAACCTCCACACAACTTTCCGTTACCACTTCCAGTTCTTCTAAAGTATTGGGCTTCTCTGGGTCCCGGATAGTTCGAATCAAATCTAAAGAAACATCAGAGAAAAGGTTTTATGTTAAAACATGAATATTCTAAATACAAACAATTTTGCCAGTCCTAATCCAAACACTTACTTCTTTTTGTTTGAGCAAATACTACAGCCACTCCCCAGGTTTCTGACAGAAATTTCCACTACTAGTGTCCTTTTGAGAAAACCATTTTCTTGGATTATTACTACCTCATGTCCAGTTTCTTGGATCCAACCTTGCAGAGAGAATACATGAATGGGGAAAGTGTCATAGAAGTTCAAGGGAAAAAATAACTTAGTTTGGGAGAATGCAGTATCGGGATTTATGGAAATGGAATCTGAATCAAGCCTTTAAAAATGGGTAACATTTTGGGGAATTCCCTGGCGGTCCAGTGGTTAGGACTCCACGCTTCCACTGCAGGGGCCCAGGTTTGATCCTTGATCAGGGAACTAAGATCCTGCAGGACACACTGCGCAGCCAAAAAAAAAACCCACAAAAAACAAAAACAAAAAAATGGGTAACATTTCAATATTTGCCATTTAAGGTGAAGGAACGTAAAGAACAAGTTTAGTTTGCACAGAACTCAGCATAAGGGAAGAAGTTATTAAGAGTTTAGGCCAGCCCATTAAGGCTCTTTTAGAGTCAGCAACAGGCAATAGGATGTCCTCAAGAGGTTCTGAACAAGGGAGTGACATGGACAGCATTACACTGTCAGCTGGTAGACTCAGAACTAAAGAGCAGAGCCCGGGATACCAGCTGAAAAAGCTGGGCCTAAAACAGGGACATGACCATAGCAATAGAGAGGAGGGGAAAGACGAAGAAGTAATTTCAGAGGCAGAATCAACAGAATCTGACAACTATTTGGATGTAGAAGACAAGGAAAGGGAGAAAAGGAAGATGACTAAGATTGTAAATCTAAGCGCCTGTGAGAACAAAGATAGAATTAAAAAAAAAAGAGAGAACAAAGGAAGAAATTTGGGTGGGGGCTGAGATAAACAGGTTAAATCTTATATATAATCATTCTGAGGTGCTTAAGGGGCAAACCAATGGAACATTCCAGCAAACACTGAATTATGGCATAAGGTTTAAGAGAACCAAGGCTGGAGTGGCTGTTGAACTCATGGGATTCACAAAGAACAATGAGTAGAACCATAGTTTTCAACCTTGGCTGAACAATGGAATCACTAGGAATGTTTCAAAACAAAAACAAAAACTGGTGTCTGAGTCCTACCAGGGATTCTGATTTAATTGATTCACAGTATGACCTGGGCATTGAGACTTAAAAAAATTCTTCAGGCTGTTCTTATGTGCAGTCCAGTTGGAGAATCACAAATGTAAAGGGAAAGAGAACCAAGTATGGATCTGTAGGAAGCACCAAATTTGGGGATCAATAGGAGGAAGAAAAGCAAAACGCAGCATAAAAGGAAAGAGGGGATGGTTAACAACATCAAATGCTGCAGAAAAGGGCCTTCCCTGGTGGCACAGTGGTTAAGAATCCACCTGCCGATGCAGGGGACACAGGTTCGATCCCTAGTCTGGGAAGATGCCACATGCTGTGGAGCAACTAAGCCCGTGCGCCACAACTACTGAGCCTGCGCTCTAGAGCCCGCGAGCCGCAACTACTCAGCCCATGTGCCACAACTACTGAAGCCCGTGCACCTAGAGCCTATGCTCTGCAACAAGAGAAGCCACCGCAATGAGAAGCCCGCGCACCACAACGAAGAGTTGCCCCCGCTCGCCACAACTAGAGAATGCCCACGTGCAGCAACGAAGACCCAACACAGCCAAAAATAAATTTAAAAAAAAAATGCTGCAGAAAAATGCAGGTTAACGAAAGCTAAAGCCGGTCTCAGAAGGTCACCTGTAAGAAAGCACTTTCGGTAGAGAGGTAAAGGCAGAGGCCAGCTTGCAAAAGGGGAAGTGAGAAGGAACTGCAAATGTAATCCTAGGGCTTTGACAGGGAAGGAGGGAAGAGCAAAAAAAGGACAGTGTGTTTAGAAAAAGCTAGAACAATGACAAGGATAAGGGAAACTTGAGTATGTTTTATAGCCCAAGGGGAAGGATCAAACAGAGGAAGGAAAAAAAAATAGAGGAAGAGCCACTGAAATTTCAAGGAGGGGAGTGGAGGAGGCTGGTAAACTAAGCAGAAAGGAATGAGACCAAAGATGTGGGAGCCTGGGTTCGAGGTGGAGAGGAAAAGATTTCCTTCTTACCCTGAGGTTGTAGAAAAAGATGGAAAAGGAGAATGATAAGAGAAATAGTGAGGTAGAAAAAAGCAGAGGGAGTTCACATGCGACAGGCTTGATGTTCTCAAGCCTGAGGTTTTGTTCTATTACTCACAGCACCCCTGTAATCAGAAATCCAGCTGGGAAAAACAAATCAATCAAACTCTATCTTCTCCCCAGCAACTCCTGAGCTTATCACTTGATTAGAAACAGAATTTGAAAAGGGAAGCAGGAAAAAGAGGCTTCACAAGGCTGTGAAACACGGGGCTCAGGGAAACAGGTTTTTTTGAAAAGGAATTTTTTCCCTTTCCTCCTAGGCCTTTTCCCTGTAAGGCTCATATATACAAGCTGCATTATATTGTTCATATGTTAAATAACTCTGAAAGTAAACCTCACGCGTTATTTAACTTCTCTCCTTTTCTAGTGATTTGCGTTTATTTTTTTAGAAAGAAAGCAATGTTGCTCTCCTCACATTGCTCTCTTGACTTAAAATCTTCTACTGGCTCTGCACTGATATTAAATTCTTCATTTATATTTAAACCTTCAGGATCCAGTTCCAACCTGCTATGTAAAACAATTTTTGACCACACCTCCCTCCACCTTTAACCACAAACCCTACCTGTACAATGAAGATGGTTCCAGGGGTTGAATAGAGAATATAAGTGTGTGTGCGTATATGTATATTATATATTATACATATATAACTCACTGTGTATTTTTTTTTGCACTCCAGTCTTGGGTGTGTTAAAGAACTATAAGTTCAAGGCCGGGCTCTTGGGGACCTCTGCTTTACTGCTTTGTGGAGATCATTCCACTCACACTTGTCACCTGACTGGGTTTAAGTCCTGCCCCTAGCAAGAGGTAAACCAGATTAACTCCGAAGGTCTTTAACATCCCTGGCTTCTTTCTACGGGTCTATAATCCTTACCTGCATTATCTGTATTCTTGTGCTTATACTTTTACCCTAAGTCAGCAGGAATCTTTGAACGCTCGTTAGATCCAGTCGTTTTAGTTTTCAAAAACAATACTAATAAGTCCAAAAAAGGCAAGTCATAAAGCAATTATGAAGTGATGAAAAGCGCACTAAGTTTGGAATCAGAAGACAAGAGCTTTGGTTTTTGCTGTTTCTTTACTGGCAGAGTGGCCTCCAGGTAGTTGTTTAACCACTCTACACCTTTATTTCCTCATCTGTACGATGAAGATGGTTCCAGGGGTTGAATAGAGAATATGTGTGTGTGCATATATATACGTTATACATATATATAACTCAATGTGTGTGTATTCCTTTTTGCACACCAGGCTTGGGTGCGTTAAAGAACGATAAGTTCAAGGCCGGGCTCTTGGGGACCTCTGCCTACGGCCTCTGCAGCAGAAGAGGGTGGCTGTGACCTTGGGCCAGTCCCCAACTCGGCAGTCAGCCAGCAGTACCCTCGGCGGCGGAAGGAGAAGTGTGTGTCCAGGGGCTAGGAAGGAAGGAGGTTCAAGTAGGGCAATCAGGCCAGCTTTGCTTCCTAACCAAACACCCTAGACGCTTGCTCTGCCCATAAGTCTTGAGATAGCCACTAGAACGTGGAGGAAGACAAGGGAAATGAAGCGTTTGAGACCTCCAGGCTCGGCCTGCCCCGGGTTTAGCAAGAGCCTGGGTCCTAGAAAGACCCACATGCCCGTGTGACTTAGGACTCCGGAGAAAAAGCTTCCTACGCTCCCGGACGAGATCTGGCAAAAACTCGAGTCTCCACTCTTAACCCTCAGGTGAGGCCCTCGTTACCCCCGCCTCCACGTATACCACCAAATGCTGCCCTGGGTAAAATTAATTACCATAAACTTCTAGCGCTTTCTCTTCCATGATCCGGGGCTGCCGGGCAGCTCCCCGCTCAAAGAGGCCCGACAGCCACAGGACTCTGCTCAGCGTCCAGGAGAGCAGTCCGGACACTCGCTCCATCCTTACGCTCCGCCATCCCTGGCGACTGTCCCACCCGAGCCACCGTCTCTCAGCAGCGAGCCTCGCGACTTATCAACTTCCTGGTCTTCAAACGGGCCAAGAGAAGCCTAAAGGTCCGGGGCAGAGAATAGGCGGGACCGGACGGAGTATCGCGAAGGACCTAGGTAAGGGAGCCACGAGAACTACAAGCCCCAGCATGCTTTGCTCGGTTTCGGCGGAACAAGGGAAAAACAATTCCTAGAGGCCCATGAGGCGCGTTGCGTGCTGGGTCGTATGGGCGTTTTCTTTGGAAGACGGTGAGCTGCAATATGGGATCTGTAGTCTCCAACGGTGGGCGGGGTCAGGTAACGGTCTGTTAACCGCCGTTAATTGCCTCACTCAGCGTCTGGATAAGCTAAAGATGAAACCCTGAAGAGGTAGGGGAAAGGAGATCTTGATTTCTAGTGCTGGAAGAGCGTCTGCACGGTGACGCCCTACTATTATTTCTCCGAGGGGGCCGCTTCCTGTCAAAGTTTTCTTACGTCCTAGTCAGGCCGGAAGTGAGTTTCCGTCGCGGTTAAACGGGATGTCTTTGGAGCCTAGTAAGGATGGTTAGGCGTGGCGGGAGGAGGGGTTCCTTTTTGTTTTCTCGTCTCATAGAGACTCAGGCTAGCACAGCTCCCCACTACGAGCTGAGTATTTCTGCCAATCGCCTTCAAGATAACTTAGAACGAGAGAGCTTTCCGACTGTCCAGTGTGTCCAATAGTGACATTGGAGATCGCCATCCTAAAAAGAACGTCTTAAGCCCTCCGGTTTGGTGGCAGTGATGGATGCCAGTAACAAGGTTGATGATGCTAATTTTACTTTTATCCATCCATCCCTACAGTCAAATCTCAAACCTTTATTCGATACTTAATTTGCCAGACTTGGTCTATAGACGCCAAGGATACGAAGATAGGACACGGCCCTTACCCTCAAGCAGCTCACAGACCTGTGAGGGAGCCAACCCCTGATGTTGAGGAATTTGCAGTTTCGAACAAATGAAACCTTTTGTCAAAGGTGATGACAAGTTTCGTACCATCTCTATTTTATATTTTATAAATTTATTAATTTTATTTGTTTTTGGCTGCATTGGGTCTTCGTTGCTGCGCAGGCTTTCTCTAGTTGCGGTGAGCGGGGGCTACTCTTTGTTGCAGTACACAGGCTTCTCATCGTGGTGGCTTCTCTTCCTGCGGAGCACGGGCTCTAGGCACGCGGGCTTCAGTAGTTGTAGCATGCGGGCTGAGTAGTTGTGGCTCGCGGGCTCTAGAGCACAGGCTCAGTAGTTGTGGCGCACACGCTTATTTGCTCTGCGGCATGTGGGATCTTCCCGGACCAGGGCTCGAACCTGTGTCCCCTGCATTGGCAGGCGGATTCGTAACCACTGCGCCACCAGGGAAGCCCTCATACCATGTCTATTGAGAGGAAAGTAAGGATTATCTTGCTGAATTATCCCATGATAACATATCCCATTTATCTTTTTTTAATAGATATTTATTGGAGTATAATTGCTTCACAATACCGTGTGAGTTTCTGTTGCACAACAAAGCGAATCAGCCATATGCATACACATGTCCCCATATCCCCTCCCTCTTGAGCCTCCCTCCCATCCTCCCTATCCCACCCCTCTAGGTCATCGCAAAGCACCGAGCCGATCTCCCGGTGCTATGCTGCTGCTTCCCAGCAACCAACTGTTTAACATTCGGTAGTGTATATGTCAATGCTACTCTCACTTTGCCCCAGCTTCGCCCTCCCACCCCATGTCATCAAGTCCATTCTCGATGTCTACCTCTTTATCCCTGCCCTGCAACTAGGTTCATCAGTACCATTTTCTTTTTTTTTTTTTAGATTCCATATATATGTGTTAGCATACGGTATTTGTTTTTCTCTTTCTGACTTACTTCACTCTGAATGACAGTCTCTAGGTCCATCCACCTCACTACAAATAACTCAGTTTCGTTCCTTTTTATGGCTGAGTAATATTCCTCCCATTTATCTTTAAACTCTTGTCTAGCTGATTAGATTTTAGGCCCACCAGACAACCAGTGAATAATTTAGGTCCCAGGAAAATTTCGTTCAGAGTTTAATAATTCCCCTGCCATCTGTTCCACTCCACTTACTCCACAGCAATTGAGAGGATAATTCTAACTTCCTTGTAATCAAATTTAGGACACTGAAGTCTCACCTCCTCTTTGAGGCCTCCCGACTTCTCCAAACAGAATTGATGATCTCTTTTACTATGCTCCCACAGCACATTATAGCACGGTTCACTTACATGCCCATCTCCCTCAAGTGCCTAGGGGGCCAGAAGCGTCTTTATTTCTATATCTCAAATGCATAGCAGGGTGCCAGGCACACAGTAGATGCTCAATATATATTTCTTGAATGAATTAACTAAATGTTGTTGAAAGAATGAATAGCAAAGCTTTACTGTATCTGTTCAGAGACCTCAATCAAAAATATTTATTGAGGACTTCCCTGGTGGCGCAGTGGTTAAGAATCCGCCTGCCAATGCAGGGGACATGGGTTTGAGCCCTGGCCCATGAAGATCCCACATGCTGCGGAGGAACTAAGCCTGTGCACCACAACTACTGAGCCTGCGCTCTAGAGCCCACGAGCCACAACTACTGAGACCGCGTGCCACAACTACTGAAGCCCATGCACCTAGATCCCGTGCTCCTCAAGAGAAGCCACCTCAATGAGAAGCCCACGCACCACAACAAAGGGTAGCACCCCGTTCGCGGCAACTAGAGAAAGCCTGCGCAGAGCGACGAAGACCCAATGAAAGCAACAATTAAAAATATAAATAATTTTAAAAAATATTTATTGAAGCTCTATGTAGCCACTGTGCTTGGCATGGGTTGGTGGCACGAAGAGGTTTTCAGACTCGCTTCTTCATCTCCTTAAGAAGCCCGGTAGATAGAGCTATCTAGAGCACAAAGAGCCCTTAAGCACGTCCCCGAGCGCCTCCTTTTCTGTCCCTTTGCCCCGTAGGTTAAGAGCTCAGCCCTGAGACCAAGGGTTTGGATTGGCTGGGCAGGAGCCCCGGGTCGTCCCGCCCCGCCCCCAGCGCGTAGGCCCCGCCCCGCGCGCCCCGCGGGACTGGTAGCGGCCTTACCTCTTCGAGCCGCTGGAACGCTTTGCTCGCGGCACTATCTCTTTATAAAGTTGTTGTTGCGGCTTCCGCCGTGGGTGGAGGAAGATGGCGTCGGGGGGTGGTGGCTGTAGCGCTTCGGGAAGACTCCCTCCGCCCTTCCCCGTCCTGGAGCCGGAGTCCGAGGGAGCAGTCGGGGGGTCAGAACCAGAGGCCGGGGACAGCGACACCGAGGGGGAGGATATTTTCACCGGCGCCGCGGATGCCGTGAGTTCGCACCCTTCGGGGCAGGCGGGCGGGCGCCCCCAAAGGAAAGCGACGCTAAGCGAGGGTTGGGGAGGCTGGGCAGAGTGGGCCCGGCGAGACCTTACGTTGGTGACAGTTGTCGTGGCTTGGGTTCTAGATGAGCACCGAGACGTAGGGCCCGGCTTCCCCGCCCCTGGGCGGACGGTGAGGAGTGAGGGATGTGGTGGCTTCTCAGCTGAGGTCCGTGACAGCGAAGAGCCTCCGAGGCGGTCATTTGGCCCTGCCTTGCGGCCCCACGGACCCACGGGGCTGGTTTGCTGGTGGTTTCCTGCCAGGCTGATTTAATAGATCAAGATAAGGGGGTGGGGTGCAGACTTTCCTTTACCTCGCCTTACTGTTCCAAGGATGAATAATGTTATCTGGAGTTGCCCAAGATAGTGACCTGCCCACAAATCCTTTCGTTAGCTCCATCCTTACCGGTGATTACTAAAGGTCCTTTTGGATCTTAGTCTAGGAGAATTAACTTGACTCCTTTGATCTCTAGGAAAATCCTGCCAGATGTCGGTTGAAAAAAAGGTCCTGCCAGATAAACCACTACGTAGATCGAAAGCTTTGTCCCTGTTTTTTGTGCCTAAGTACCTCAGTGGGAGCAAATCTGTAAATGAGACGAGGAAATGGTGTTTCCCATAGTAATATCCGGGTTTCTTTTAAGAGTTAGGTATTAAAAAAACTCATCTTTATATGTGGAATGTGGAAATCAATAATCAGTTCTGGAACCAATGGAGATGTTTTTGGGCTGTTTTATAAGAATACTGACTCATACCATTTGGTACAGTTAGTTCCAGGTTGAAAACTTCTTCAGTGCTAGGAGTGAATTTATGTTTCTTTCTATCTTGGTTAATGCTTAGCTTCATAGTAGCTACTCAGTATATGAGTGACTAAATAAAACAGCTTTAAATTCTTTATGCAAGCATGTGTCTGAAAAAGTTTGAGGCTTCTCTCATTTTAAGTCAGAAAAAGGTTAAGTTTCTTGGCAATGCCTTCTGTGATAATCATTAGATTTTTCCGTGTACTGTATTTAGGAATTAAGTCCATAATCCCAGCTCCAAAAGTGTTTGCTGATGCTTATATAACAGCTCAGACTGTCAAATGAAGTCTCTGTTATTCTGAGAAATAACTCTTGTTGCTAATTTAGTTCTGTATCCCATTTAAAACAAATCTTTTGTCTATTCCTTTAGTAATTCCCTCATAAGCCATGCAGAACAGCGACTGTTGATAACTGCTGAGATGGTAGTCAGACTGAACATCTGAAAACAGAGACTCTGGCTCTGAAAGCAATTGGTCACATTGGTAAATGATGATTTATTTTTCAAAAAGGACCCTAGAAGGATGAGTTGTTATTTTCTAAAGTTCTCTAAGTAAGTTCAAGAGGTTGTGATTTGATTGGTCTCACCAGATTACTTCCCAGAGGCATCCATACTTGTCTCCTAAGATAGTGAAAATACTTTGCCTAATTTCCATCTAAGGGGAGGAGGAGGGGGTCAGAATGAACTTGTTCTACCACAGAAAGCCAAATTATTTTTATTTAGATTTTGATCCAGGAAAATTGAGTTGCTGAGGGAACTAAAATGCCACCTGTAAGCCATTTTTTAGCAGCTTGTCTTGATGTTAATCTTCAGAAAGCCATTTCTGATTCCTCACTAGTTAGGCTGTGACTTTTTTATTAAATAGTCAATACAAATTATATTACAATAAATGCTTTAGTTGTGAGCCAGTGTGAGAAGATGGATTGCAGTGCTTCTGTATCTTAAGGAACAAGATTGAAGAATAAAGTAATTAAGAAAGTGGGCTTTGAAGCCTGGTTTAAATCCAGGCTCTGTTACTTGCTGGCTTAACCTTGGGAAGGGTACTTATTTACTCTGTACAGTTTCCTCACCTGTAAAATGTGAATAGTAATAGTATTTACCTCCACCATTATTGTGAGGATTAAATTAGAATACCTGTAAAACACTTAGAACAGTTGAGCATTTTGTAAACTAGAATTACTCAAAGAATCAAAAAACCCACAAAATCTAATAATGAATTAGAAAAGTTAAATTAATTAATCCTAAAAATGGTTAATGTAATTTATCAAAATCAAACTGGTAATAAGATTGATTTGATTAAAATCCATCAAAGTAGGCACTTAATGACTTCAGTAGCATCCTACTGATTTAAGTTTATCTTCATACTAGGTTTTGTTGCATGTTGGAGGCAAAGAGAGGAATATTAAAGAATTGAGAAGCTGAGGCATATAAAGTTTAAAACTCATTTTTGGTATGCATGTAATTTCCTGGACATTGATGTAACAGCTGCTGCTGTTAATCATCCCATCTGCTCTCTTTTAGAGCCCAAGAGGCTTTCTTAATATGGTAATAAAAATATGATTTGATTTTTAATGGAAAGAGCAGCCCCTGATATGCATTTTAGGATCTACAAACCAGTTATTTGAATGGGATAGACTGGAGTTAAAAGGATTATTAAAACAAATCTGAAATCATTGCTTTAAGCCTGAAAACCAGTTTGTGGAAAGTCTGGTTCTTAAGAATACTCAAGACCTTATCTTCTTTATGCCTCTTACTTTGTGGACCTGTGAATAAAAAGGTCTAAAATTTTAAATATATTATCTGAATCTTTGATTGGACCTGAATCCAGATATGTATCTATTTAGTTAAAACTTTCTTAGTTCTAGGATAGGATTAATTTTTCCCTTAGTAAAAAGAGAGACTAAATTAGAGCCCCTTTTCGGTTCTTCTAATTCTTAAAATTGTTATGTTAAAAACACTAAATAGCATACATGTTTTTACATCTCATTTGACCTCACTGGTCTTATTTGCATACTTCTAAACCGGAAAGGTAAAATTGAAGCAAGTTCTTTATCTGCCTTCCCAGAAGCTCGTATATGCTCATCTCTTTAGCAGTATGCCAGGACCACCATTAGATTTGCCCTCTGAATAAAAGAGGAGAACTGTGGTGTCCTTTCTCATGCTGAGAAAAAGGAGGGAAACATAGATTAATGATATCCTTGGTTCAGGTTTTGGCCAAATCTGGTAACTTCTTCATTTGATGATATATTATACCAATTAGATTTTTTTTTTCTCACCACTCTTATTCTTGAATTGAAACCCTTGTAATTAGAGAAATGGCTAGAAAAAAAGAATAGGATAAAGACAAAATAGCAGGGGACTTGAAAATGAAAAGTCACATATTGAAAAAATTGTCTTTGGTTAATCAAGACTTATTTACATATTTCCACTGGTGTTTAAAGAACAATGTCACTAGCCTTTATTGGTAGTCAAAAGTCAAGGATAGCAATTGGCTTCTGATTGACAATGTTTTATGGACTATAGGGAATTATATAAACATAAGTTACATATTAACATTTAGACAGAAAAGGGCATGGTATTTTTAGAATCCAGTCCTACATCTATGATCAATATAACATGTATCCTGAGGGGAAAACAAATCAGCTTTTTTTAAATTGTGGTATAAAACACACAACAAAATTTATCATCATAACCATTTTAAATTGTACAGTTCAGTAGTGCTAAGTATACTCACATTTGTGTGAAACAGATCTCCTGCGTTAAATAACAACTCTCCTTATCCCCCTCCCCTGGGCCCCTGGTAGCCACCATTCTACTTTCTGTTTCTATGAATTTGACTGCTTTAGATAACCTCATAAAGTGGACTCATACAGTATTTGTCTTTTTTGTGACTGGTTTATTTCACTTAGCACAGTATCCTCAAGATTCATCCATGTTGTAGCATGTATCATAATTTCCTTCCTTTTTAAGGCTGAATAATATTCCATCAAATGTATATACCACATTTCGTTTATCCATACGTCCTTCAGTGGACATGTAGGTTACTTCTGCCTTTTGGCTCTATGAGTAGTGCTGCTATGGGTATGCAAATATCTCTTTGAGACCCTGCTTTCAGTTCTTTTGCATATATACTCGGAAGTGGGATTGCTGGATCATAAGGTAGTTCTATTTTTAAGTTTTTGAGGAACCTCCATACTGTTTTCCATAGCAGTTGCACCATTTTACAATGTTATCTCAGCTCTTTTTTAAGACCAGTTTATTTCCTTTTGAGTGCTTATAGGATAACTTTTTTAGATCTGGATATAAGTTGGTAATTTCATTAAAAGCTCTAAGGAAATTGATAGTTTAACTGGCTAAGATTTTAATTCTCTGTTCTGCAAAATGCGTGGTGGCTATTCCCAAAGGTATAACATGTCTTCAGTAAGTTTCTTGATACTGTCCTTTCTCTGTTCCTAATCAGACTTCTTTTTTTTAAAAAAAAATAAATTTATTTATTTATGGCTGTGTTGAATCTTTTGTTACTGCGCACGGGCTTTCTCTAGTTGTGGTGAGCAAGGGCTACTCTTTGTTGCGGTGCGCAGGCTTCTCATTGCTGTGGCTTCTCTTGTTGTGGAGCACGGGCTCTAAGCGTGCGGGCTTCAGTAGTTGTGGCTCGCAGGCTCAGTAGTTGTGGCACACGGGCTTAGCTGCTCCACGGCATGTAGGAGCTTCCTGGGCCAGGGCTTGAACCCGTGTCCCCTGCATTGGCAGGCAGATTCTTCATCACTGCACCACCAAGGAAGTTCCCTAATCAGACTTCTTAAAGTTAATCTATGCAACAGTATTTTTAAACAGATTTAATACTTAGTTTCTTTAGTTAATGGTATAGTCATTTACAACTAATATTAGTAAATAGTCATGGGTAACTGTCCGTCTAGTTTGTAGTATTTTCTATACGCATATTGTCCCAAACACTTGTTTTTGGAGCTAACATCACATCAGGTGGTCAGATCTAATCAAAAGATCAGAAGTTGAAATTACACATTCTTCACACAGGTCTGATACAGATGTTCTTGGAAAAGTCAGTAACTGGTGTTTTGTCTAAAGATTCATTTTAATGCTCAGCTCAAATTGTAAACTTCTAATAAGTTTAGATTTTCCTGAAGTACATAGACTCATTGATTTCTTGATCATAGACTTGTACTAGCAGTTAACCTAGCTTTCAAGGTTATGGAGGAGAAGCTAACAAAAGTAGTTACAAAACACTTTTGGAGAAAGGGGCATGAGAGAAGACTTAAAGATGACTAATAAGAACCCAACTTAAAATGTATTTAAAATAAGAGTTGTGGGGGCTTCCCTGTGGCACAGTGGTTAAGAATCTGCCTGCCAATGCAGGGGACATGGGTTCGAGCCCTGGTCTGGGAAGATCCCACGTGCTGCGGAGCAACTAAGCCCTTGCACCACAACTACTGAGCCTGTGCTCTAGAGCCCTCGAGCCACAACTATTGAGCCCACGTGCCACAACTACTGAAACCTGCGCGCCTAGAGCCCATGCACCGCAACGAAGAGTAGCCCCCACTCACCGCAACTAGAGAAAACCTGCACGCAGCAATGAAGACCCAACGCAGCCAAAATAAATAAAATAATAAATAAATTAAAATGAAATAAAATTAGAGTTTGGGGCTTATGAGAGAAGCAACTAACATTGTGATCCGACTTCTAGGTTTTGTAGGGAGTTGCTGCCCCTTTACTTACTCAGATGTCAGGGTAACTCTAATGACTTGGCCACTTGTGATTCATTTGGCTGGGAGAAGGGAGAGGAAAAAGAACACTCTAATTTCTCTCCCTTGGTCCTCAAAGCTTCTCAGCACTCTTCAGTAACTGCTGTCATAAATAAATCATGAGTAGTTGATAGTTACTAGAGCAAGTAGCCATAAGTATCTCATCTCCAGGAAAAGTCTGTTGCTCAACTTTGGCGTATTCTTTTGCTTAGTCAGATGGACAGCTGGGGCTTTGTTTTGCTTTCAGAGCAGATTTGAACTGGGTTTGTTCTGCTTTTTCAATTTAGAAGCTAATGCACCATTAGTACTCTGATCCTTCTTCAGTTCCAGGCCCTTCCAAGTTATATTAGTGTGAGACCCCAAAAATTTGGTATGGAAGTTACACCAGAGGATTCAGTAGAATGTCTGTAGCTAAATTTTGGTAGATCATGGATGGCCTTTCACTTTGAGGTCTCTACTGCACTTGCTCATGGTTTTCCTTTACTAACTCAGTGGTCAGTTTCAGGCTTATTTTCCCCACCCTTCTAGCTCCCCCTTTTCCATTTTCATTAGTCCTAGAGGAACTAGCTCAGAGGTTCTCTACCTTTTTTGTGTCATGGACCCATTAGCAGTCCAGGGAAGTCTGTGGACCCATTCTCAGAATAATGTTCTTAAATGTATAAAATACATAATATTACAAAGGAAACCAGTTATACTGAAATGCAATTATCAAAACGTTAGAATAATTTTATGTTATATGCTTTTTAAAAAAATGCTTTAAATAGTATCTAGGGATAGGTTTAATACCGTGATTTTTAAATTGAGATGAGCATAAATGATATTTTAAGATCTGTAATAACTGTAATATCAAATAAAAATATCTAATTTTTATTAGCTATGTCTCAGGTACTGCTACTACTCATGGTTTGTTGCCTGTCTTTATAATTGAAGAAAATGCTGAATTTCAGTTAGAGGTTAGTGAAAAGTAAATTGTAATTTTATTCCCATTTAAATTCATAGGCCCGATTCTCAATTCTGTGGCTCATGGACCCCACATTAGAATCCCTACTTTAACTCCTTAAGTTATGAGAGGGGGTAATATTGTGAAATCATTTGGGTTAGTTAGATATCCACCCAGTTTGTAGAGTAAGATGTACCAAATCCAGTGGACACTTAAGGTCCATTCTCCTAAGCACAGAAACTTTTAGTGCATCTGTGCCATTTTTGAAACATGGTGTGGGAGAGGAGTCACTGCCTGCGGTAGGCGGAATGACTTCCCCCTCCAGCATGTCCACTCCTATTCCTGGAACCTGTGAAGGTCTTAGGTTACAAAGTGAAGGGTAAATTTGAAGTTGGGATTAAGGTTGCTAATCAGCTGACCTTAAAGTAGGGAAATTATCCTGGATGATCTGAGTAGGCCCAGTGTAACCACAAGGATTCTTTAAAAATGGAAGAGACAGAGAGTCACTACCTTCAGAAGAAAGGCACAGAGAGATGTAACATTGTTGGCTTTGAAGATGGAGGAAGTGGGCCATGAGCCAAGGAATGTAGGCAGCTTCTAGAAGCTAGAAAGAGCAAGGAAACAGATTCTCCCCTAGAACCTCCAGGACGGAATGCAGCCGTGATGATACCTTGATTTTAGCTCAGTGAGACCTGTATTGACTTCTGCAGAACTATAAATTAATAAATTTCCATTGTTTAATCTGTTAAATTTGTGATAATTTGTCACAGCCATGATAGAAAACTAATACACTGACCCACTTAGCTCATTTCTCCCCAGAAGTAAAGGTGGCAAAAGGAGTAGTATTTCATGCCAAGATCTTCCAGTGTAAGTTTTTTTCTTGGCTGCGTTGGGTCTTTGTTGCTGTGCGTGGGCTTTCTCTAGTTGCGGCAAGCGGAGGCTACTCCGTTGTGGTGCGCGGGCTTCTCATTGCGGTGGCTTTTCTTGTTGAGGAGCACGGGCTCTAGGCGCGTGGGTTTCTGTAGTTGTGGCACGCGGGCTTAGTTGCTCCGCGGCATGTGGGATCTTCCCGGACCAGGGCTCAAACTCGTGTCCCCTGCATTGGCAGGCAGATTCTTAACCACTGCGCCAACAGGAAAGCCCTACCAGGGTAATTTTTAAAGACTTTGTGACTGCCGTTTTATCATCTGGGTATAACTTCTGGGGTTGACTTATTCCTAATTGTCCTTTCCTTGTCACACAATTCCGTAGCTCCATATTGCCTTAACTAAATTATCCAAATTTTTCATCGGAAAATGAGTATGTACCCAGTTTTCCAGAAGCACTGTTACTTGAGCTTTTTATTTGGATTCATCCTCTAAATGCAGTTGAGAATTTCAATTGTACTACCCTTCTGAGGTCCCTTGAACATAATGCAAAGATTCTGCCTGGAGCAAAGAGCAATTGAGCAACATGAGGAAGAATCAAAACTGGTTAACATAAACGGAAGATACCTGGAATCACAGCAGTACTTTTCAGTACTGAATGGCTGTCAGCTCTGGGGGACAGGAAGCCCACATCTGTCCTTCCCTGAGCTAAGAAAATTTCATTAGTAGCCTGAGCCTCATGGTTTGAAGCCAGTAATTGGCAAGGAATACCTGTTTGCTCTTAACACAAGTGCTGTCTTGCTAGCATATCTTTCTAGTGACTCTCTGAGAATTAGGATTAGGCTGTCTGAGTGCTCTTGTAAGTACAAACAGAAGCACAAGAACCCAGAGAATACTGTTCCTCTGAGCCCTTCCTTAGACAGCCAAAATGATTGAAGACACATAGACATATGGACCGGTGGTGAGCACTGAAGATGCAGTTGCCTATAGAATTCAGACTTAAGGAGGAATAAGGAGAGAGCATCATATGTCATGGTCATACGCTCTGACACTACAGATACAAAAGAACTATATTTTTTATTTTTTTTTGCAGTACACGGGCCTCTCACTGTTGTGGCCTCTCCTGATGCGGAGCACAGGCTCCAGATGCGCAGGCTCAGTGGCCATGGCTCGCAGGCTCAGTGGCCATGGCTCACGGGCTCAGCTGCTCCGCGTCATGTGGGATCTTCCCGGACCGGGGCACGAACCCATGTCCCCTGCATCAGCAGGCGGACTCTCAACCACTGCGTCACCAGGGAAGCCCACAACTATATTTTTTAAAAAGGAAAGGGAATGGGGATAACATTTGCAAAAAAATGTTTGACTGTTTTCAGTAATCATAGTAGTTGGTGATAGTATCAGCATTGTTATCCTGAGACTGTAATGTGGGATAAATCAAGTGAATACTTACGAGACAGTCTAATCCTATCATCCACTGTGTTCTCGAGAATCAGAATTCTTATATGAAAGAAAGGAGACTTGAAATTTGTAGTCTTGATATTTGAATGGAAAATGTCAGTATGAACACATGAAACATTTTAAAAACAAATGTGTGTATCTATATCTTTCTACTGAAAAGCTCTAGATACACTGATGAACCCAGGTACCTCTGAATACCCCTAGTGCTCAGACCGTGGTCTTGAAATAGTATTTCAAGAAACCAGGGCTTCTGGTTCTCGTAGAACAGGCTGATTTCAGGTGTGAGGTAGGAAACGTACAAAAAGAGCCTGGACAATCTTGTCATTACAGATAACAAGGAAGCTTTCAAGAACTACAGGGTCACGTCAAAAATACTCAGAGCCAACTTGCAGAGGTTCCCACTGGCCAATGATGGAATGATTTGAGCTTAAGTAATGATAATAACGACCATGAATTGCAACACATAAAATATATATGAATTGTAAAACAGTATGGAAGTTTCTTAAAAAACTAAAAATGGAACTACTGTATGACCCAGCAATTCTACCTGGGTGTATATCCATAAAACACTAATTTGAAAAGATAAGGCACCCCACTGTTCGTAGCAGCACTATTTACCATTGCCAAGATATGCAAGCAACCTAAGTGTCCATCAACAGATGAAGGGCTTAAGATGTGGTGAAAAAAAAAATACACACACACACACACACACTCGGGAATGCTACTCAGTCATAAAAAAAATGAAATTTGGGGCTTCCCTGGTCGCGCAGTGGTTGAGAGTCCGCCTGCCGATGCAGGGGACACGGGTTCGTGCCCCGGTCCGGGAAGATCCCACATGCCGCAGAGCGGCTGGGCCCGTGAGCCATGGCTGCTGAGCCTGCGCGTCCGGAGCCTGTGCTCCGCAAAGGGAGAGGCCACAACAGTGAGAGGCCCGTGTACCGCAAGAAAATTAATAATAATAAATATAAAATAAATACAGTGAAATTTTGTCATTTGCAACAATAGGAATGGACTTGGAGGGTATTATACTAAGTGAAATATGTCAGAGAAAGATGAAAGACAAATACTGTATGATATCACTTATATGTGGAATCTGAAAAATACAGCAAACTAGTGAATATAACAAAAAAGAAGCAGACTCACAGATGTAGAGAACAAACTAGTGGTTACCAGTAGGGAGAGGGAAGGGAGAGGGGTAATATAGGGATAGGGAATTAAGAGGTACAAAGTACTATGTATAAAATAAATTACAAGGATATATTGTATAACACAGGGAATATAGCCAATATTTTATAATAACTATAAATGGAGTATAACCTTTAAAAATTGTTAATCACTGTTCTGTACACCTGTAACTTATACAATATTGTACATTATACTTCAATAAAAAATAAATTTAAAAAATTTCATCACAGAAAATAGTTTTATCTATTGCCTAGAAATTTAGCCCCCTTCAAAGTTTTGTGACTTACTTTTAAGAGATTTTTAAAATATGGATTATAAAGCAAGCCTTATTTTTAGTTTTGATTTTGTCACTCTGTAATCAGTGTGCCTCCACCCCCAAAAATGAGTCCTTCCTAAAATTTAAACTGTTGCTTCAAAATTAGCTTTTTAATATAAATCATTCCTTAATACTGATGAAAATTAGCCTTTTAACCTTGGGCATATGAAATATGTTTTAATACCAGGTGGCTATTTATTTTGATGAGAAGTAAGCTATTTTATAAACTCTAGTCTCATGGAAGACTTGTTTTCTATTAACAGTCCTGTATAAATGTTGGGTACCATGAACGGGGTTCATTTCTTCTTATCCTTAAAAATAGTCCTGCTCAGCTTCTCTTGTATTTGATTTTAAGTAAAACTTGAGAATATGCCTCAAAGGACAACTGTGTGCTGGGTACTCTTCAGCCTAAAGAAATAGGCCAGTGCCAATACAAATCAGTCAATTGAGAATAAATTTGCTAAGATCAAAAATAAAACAAAGAGAAAAGAGATAAAATTGGGGGCGTGGGTACTATACAATATGCCGGAGAGAGAGTTAACATACTTATGTAAGAGAAGTGTACATCTAAGTAACGCTAACTCAGCATAGAAAAATGGGCAAAGGACACCAAAACACATCACAGGGATTCAGATGGCCAGTAAACATGTGGGAACAAGACAACTTATAACTCGTTAACATACAAAGATTTTTTAGAGAGAGAGAGAATGCTTAATGTTGCTGTGGTGGTGTGGGGTGGGGGCCTGGGGGTGGATGCAAATTGTGACCTTTCTGGAAGGGAGCTTAGTAGAGCCTTTGAAAATTTCGTTTAATAATTCTGCTTAAGAATCTATCCCAAGGAAATAATCAGATGTAGACTTATATATAGGGATAGACATCACCATATTTTTTGTGATGATAAAAATAAAAACCTGGAAACTGTCTAAATGCCCATCATTAGGGAAATGACTATGTTGTAGTATACCCATATGATAGAGAGTCAAGTCACTAAAAATGGGATTTTTGTACAACCTTAAAGACATGAAAAAACTACTCAGATGGCAAAGGGGGCAAAAACAGAATACAAAGTTTTGTGTACATAGATTAATTTTATAAAAGAACTACTGAGGAAAAATTAGAATAGTAAATACAATAATCAGTCTAACTATGTTCAGCTTTCCTAGAACTCAGCCTTTAGTGGTTTTTGGAATGGAGTCCCAGAGTATATTTGAGGAGCAGTTTTCTATTCTCAAAGGTAGTTGTTACCTAGCTTACTAAGAGTGCACAAGCTTTTGTTTTCATCACAGTTCTAGTCAAGCAAAGTATGGTTTGGGCTTGAAGAGGATCTGGTAGAGGAAGAATGACAAGTAGTTGTGCTCTAGTTGTCACCACAGTATCCCATCCATCTGGATCTGTCTTTTCTGATTAGTATAGGGAAAGACAGACTGCTATTCCTTTGTTTTTTTGATTGAAGTATAGTTGATTTACAATGTGTGTTCGTTTCTGGTGTATAGCAACTTGATTCAGTTATACGTGTGTGTGTGTGTGTGTGTGTGTGTGTGTGTTTGGTTATATATGTGTATATATTCTTTTTCATGTTCTTTTCCATTATGGTTTATGACAAGATATTGAATATAGTTCCCTGTGCTATATAGTAGGACCTTGTTGCTTATCTATTTTATACATAGTAGTTTTTATCTGCTAATCCCAAACTCCTAATTTATCCCTTCCGCATCCCCTTTCCCCTTTGGTAACCTTAAGTTTGTTTTCTATGTCTGTGAATCTGTTTCTGCTTTGTAAATAAGTTCATTTGTATCATATTTTAGATTCCACGTGTAAGTGATATCATATTTGTCTTTTTCTGTCTAACTTCACTTAGTATGATAATCTCTAGATCCATGCAGTATGGCTGAGTAGTATTCATTGTATATATATACCGCATCTGCTTTATCCATTCATCTATCAGTGGACATTTAGGTTGCTTCCATGTCTTGGCTATTGTAAATAGTGCTGCTGTGAACATTGGGGTGTATGTATCTTTTCGAATTAGAGTTTTCTCTGGGTATATGCCCAGGAGTGGGATTGCTGGATCATATGGCAACTCTACTTTCAGTTTTTTAATGAACCTCTATACTGTTTTCCATAGTGGCTGCACCAATTTACATTCCCACCAACAGTGTAAGAGAGTTCCCTTTTCTCCACACCCTCTACAGCATTTGTTATTTGTAGACTTTTTAATGACGGCCCTTCTGACCCGTGTGAGGCAATACCTCATTGTGGTTTTGACTTGCATTTCTTTAATAATTAGCGATGTTGAGCGTCTTTTCATGTGTCTGTTGGTCATCTGTATGTCTTCTTTGGAGAAATGTTTTTTTAGGTCTTCTGCCCACTCTTTGATTGGGTTGTTTGGTTTTTTGTTATTGAGTTTATGAGCTATTTGTATATTTTGGAAATAAAGCCCTTGTCGGTCTCATCGTTTGCAAATATTTTCTCCCAGACAGACTGCTATTCTAGCATTGCTCCAGAAAATTTTCTTAATCTTTAAACTTCCAAGTTTAGATGATAAAACAGAAATAGAAAGGTGCCTTTATTCATCTTCGTATCACAAGAATGGGTTCTTCTCGGTGTTGTTAAAAATGGGTAAATTCTAACCTGTTCTTTTCCTGTTTCTTTAGTCTCTCTGGTGAGCTACTAGTAAACTACATTTATATATGTATATTCTTAATGTATCTGAGTTTTAATCTCTCTTAGATCTCCATCTAGAGGCAACTGGTATTAGTGGGAACTGAATTAAAAGACATCAGATGGCTTTTTATGAGATTCCCTATACTGTACAAGAGCACAAGAGCATGTATAGGATGGACGTGTGTATGTAAGAAAGTAGTTGGCAATTTAAGAGGCAAAAGGGAAGTGTAGGGTTTGGTTTTGCCCTATTATTTGTTGTCTGTGTCTCGGCAGTGGTTTTTTTTTTTTTTTTTTGGTTGTTTTTTAAGATTGTGGAAGCAGCTAGAAGACAGGATCACTGTCTCTAACAGAACTGGTAACATTTAAGCACATACAACTAAAAGCTCATTAAATTTTATTAGGGTAGAAAATTCCGTTGTTTGCTAGTATAAATCTACATATTGGTAACAGTTTCTTTCCCTGAGGGTGGCCCCAGTACTGGGATGGAGCTATTTGCATGACAGATTCAAAGTACCCAATAAATCTGTCATTTCACTTTGTTCTGTTGGGTCAGAAAGGGCCTGTTTCCAAGGAACAAACACCCTCAGATTTGTTAAGGAAATGTTTCATAAAAGATTCCTTAAGTCAGGTCTTTTAACTGATTTGGCCTTGGGGTCTGACTTCAAAACCCTCTAATATGACACCATGGCTTTTGAAGTTAGATTCTCAGCTTTCTGTTAGTTTTCTACACAATCCAGCTTTGTTCACTCTGGTACCGGTCTGGGGCCTCACCCCACACTTGCTTGCGGCGGATCACAAGGCCATGGACTGACTGTATTTTCACCATGTGCCTGTAGGCTAAGCATGGCTGGTTTTTCTTCTGCTAGCCTGACACGAGTCTGGTTGAAAATTGTGTCTCTATAAGTTAAGGATGAAAAGATAAGTTATAGTTACAAACAACATTAAAGTGTCATACCTTCCTTTGCTTGTCGGGAGGGTCGGTAATATCCACATAACTGGGCTTCAGTGAATGGTTCAGCCAAGGCCACAAAATAAGGCAGGATCAGAGCTTGATTTATGGTCTCTAGTGTGGTGTCCTGGACACTAGAATGTGCCCTGTCAGCATTTGAAAGAATAAAGGTCATCAACTGAGGAGAAATGCATTTGGACAGGTTCTTTTGAAAATTATCTTTGTATACACATATCCATGTTGGCATCATGTGCTTTGGGGTAGGGCATTTCAGCAGGGTTATAGTGTTAGAAGTTAACCCTAAAATGTGTGAGTTTATTTTAGCTCTGTGATCACTCAGGCCACACTTACATAACTAATAATGATTTGCTGCTTATTAAACTGGCTGACTAGTGATCCTGTCTTCCCCTAAACACCTGGGGAAGCAACTGAGGGGTGCATCAGAAGTCACTTTCTAGGTTGGTTTGTTTTTTGGTGGTTTTTTTGGCCGTGTGAAGCAGCATGGGGGATCTTAGTTCCCTAACCAGGGATTGAACCTGTGTCCCCTGCAGTGGAAGCGCAGGGTCTTAACCACTGGACCTCCAGGGAAGTCCTCTAGGTTTGTTTTTAATGGTACAATTTTATTCATAGTATTCAGAGTATTTCTTTGTTTTCAGAGTAAGCCCCAGTCTCCAAAGAGAATTGCTTCCCTTCTTCCCATCAACAGTGGCTCCAAAGAAAATGGGATCCGTGAGGAACAAGACCAAGAGCCACAGGATCTCTTTGCAGGCAAGTATGGACTCAAAACTTAAGCTAGGAATCTTCTAAGTTGCTGAGTTAAAGTAAAAAGCTATATATATATGAGAAACACAACTCTATGTTAAGATACTATTGTGGAGGATTCCAAAACATAATAAAAGGCAGTACCTGCCATCACGATTCTTACAGGTTTAGGGAGTAAGACATAAATATACAGTTATTTAAGAATGTGATTTAGACAAATTGTTAAACAATAATATAAATGTGGCCAGAGGACTGATAGAAATATTAGGTCACAGGAGCTCAGAGGGGTCTGAGGTGAGACTAAAGCAGTGGTTTTAGACTTTTATGACCAAGACTCATAGTAAGAAATAACATTTTGTGTCATAATCCAAAATATTTATGCACTTGTATAAAACTAAAAGTTTTATTAAATGACTTGCCTTTACTACCCTCCATACAATCTGAAATTTTCTGTTGTTTCTCTTTTTTTAAAATGCTGTTTGTAACCCACTGAATCACTGTCACAATTCCCCAGTGAACAACAGACTGCAGTTTGAAAAATACTAGTATAGAACAGAGTTTCTCAATCTTGGCACTGTTAACATTTTGGGCCCAATAATTTTTTGTTGAGAGGGACTGCCCGGTTCTCAACAAAAGGTGGTCCTTCCCCTGCACCACCCCCAAAGACATTCAAAGACATTTGGCAATGGTTGGAGACATTTTTGTTTGTCACACCTGGCAGTGCTGCCGGTATCTGCTGAGTAGAGGCCATGGATGCTGCTAAACACCCCACAGTACACAGACAGCCCCTCACCAAAAAGAATTATCCAGTCCAAAATATCAGTAGTGCCCTCATTGATAAGCTCTGCTCTAGAGTGATCTTGTTAGACTTCTTGGAAGAAGCAGGATTTATGTAGGAAAAAGAGAAAGGGTGCAAATGGTTAGGCAGGAAGTATATGGTGTGTTTGAGGGACAGTCAGTAAACTCAGTGGGCCAAAACAGGGGCTTCTTAGAGATACCATGGAAGGTAAGTCTGGAAATGTTGTTTAGGAGGATTTTAGATAACAGTAATAATTAGAATTTGAATTTTCATCCTAGTGCCAATTAAGAGCCATTGGTAGTTTTGAGTAAGGAAAGTGATATGGGCAAAGTGAGGAAAGACTGACCTGGTAGAATTATTATATAAAACGGATTGCAATGGACAAAGACTGGAGATGTCAGAAGGCAATCACAAATTAGTTCAAGAATAAAATGGTAAAGACCAAAAATAAGGTAATGGAAATAGGAAAAGAAAGGTGAAAACTTTTCAGAAACTGAAATCAACAGAATCTGGTGTTGGTGATTGGATATAACGGGTGTCCAAAAATAAGGATTGAAGACAGTCAAAAGTTTCAAGCCCAAGGATTAGGAAGAAAATGGTACCATTTTGAGAACTACATTCTACAGAAGAAACTAGCTTTGAGTTGGAAGGTGGGGAGAGTGAGTTTGGGTTTTAGATATTTTAAATTTTAAATGTGGGGATCAACTTCCTAGAGGTGGTAATTGAAACTGCCATGTGAATGAGACCCTCAAAGGAGAGAATGATAAGGAAGGGAAGAGATGAGAGGGTGGACTTGGGAAGGGAAGATCTTGGGAGGACTCTCACATTTGAACTCGGTGCGAAATTAAGACATGACAAGGGAAGAAGAGGTTAGAAGAAGGAATATAAAGATTTCAAATATTTTCCAATTCCTTTCCTCTATGAAACTTAAGTGCCCACTGTTCATTCTGCTAATGTTTACATTTGGGATAAAATTTCTGGAGGAGAAATGCAAATAATGAATCATCTAGTTATATGGCAGACTGCAAAGAAAGTTTTTCTATCTTTGGGAACTTAACATTTATATGATTTGCCCTTTAAGAAGACCTGAAATCTTGGTGTGACTGAGTTACCCCATGGTTGGGTTTTATATATGAACATGTAGAAGATCTTTATTAGGGACATATTTATTGCTGATGAAGGTTCTGATTTACTTCATTCCCCAGCTGTTTTCATAAGCAGCCAATGACTGCCTCATTACTAAGAAAGGAACATAAGATATCTGTAGAAAGGAATGCCTACAGTGATACATTTAGTTTAGGACTTGAGTAGTTTCTCGGATATTTCAGTTATTGACTGTGGAAATTTAAATGTTCTAATACTTTCTACATGATTAGTTTAGTGATCGTCAGAATCTCTGTGATGGAGTCCAGTGGCTCTTCCATTACTCTTATCAAGAGTACAAAGAAAAAAGCATTTTTGATGTAAGTTTTGTCACATTTGTCACAGGACTCTCAATAAAAAATGCACAGCTCTTCAAAAGGCTTTTAGTAGCACTCTAATAAGCCAAAGGTTTTAAATGTTTAAATTCCTGTTTCGTTTTCAGTCACATTTATTGGATTGGATAACTTAATTATTTATGTGGTGCCTGCATGATATGAATTTCTTAAACATACTTTAGCTGGTTGCTTGCTTCAAAGAATCCTATCACCCTAGCATGTTCATTATGCATATTTTTGTGTGGTTTGTACTCCTACAGTAGGGCCAGATTATATTACCACCTCTCTTTTTCTGATGAGGAAAAGAATCCTGATAGGATTCCGACAGTCTGGCAAACTTGTTTATAGACATGATTAACTTTTTTTTTTTTTTTTTGCGGTATGCGGGCCTCTCACTGTTGTGGCCTCTCCCGTTGCGGAGCACAGGCTGTGGACGCGCAGGCTCAGCGGCCATGGCTCCACAGGCCCAGCCGCCCCGCGGCATGTGGGATCTTCCCAGACCGGGGCACGAACCCGTGTCCCCTGCATCGGCAGGCGGACTTTCAACCACTGCGCCACCAGGGAAGCCCTTTTAATGATAATAACATTGATCTAGGACCTGGTTATGCCTTATAGACCCCTCTGTCTGGTTTCATTTTAGCTCTAAATGAAAGTCTAGAAAAGAAAAAGAAACAGTTCTCTTTGAATTCCCTAAGGCTAGAATTGAATACTTACTGATCAGGCCAAACCCTAATGGATATTTATATTTTTCTTTATTAAAAAGAAAAAAAAATCTCAGTTATTTAGGCTTTGAACTTCTAGCTCCATTGCTCCTAGTTGAGAGTGCGTTCTTATTATTTGCCTAAGAAATTGTAATGCCTAAAAATGGTACATAATGCTCTTTTAAAAGTCCCCTCCCTAGAACACTTAGGGAATGAGTTGTTCTGTTCAGCTGAGATTTTCCTAGACAAAGACAGCTCTTTAGCACTTTTTTTTTTAAACTATTTTGATTAGAAAGATTTTCAGATATTGCAATATATTTTTATCCCCCTTGGACAGCATATATTAAACATAACTTAATCTTTGCAAGATGATCTAAAACTGTAATTGTGAACATTCTTAAACTGTGGTAAAACAACAGTGTCATCTTCAGTTGTGGCAAACAGTACTTTTCCCCCAGTGTTACTGCATTTGTATCTTAGGTCCATTTTTTCTAGCTTACAGTTTTTCTGACTCTTCTTTCATTATAAAATATCAACTATTTTTAGATGCCACAGTGGAGCTATCCCTGGACAGCACACAAAATAATCAGAAGAAGGTGCCAGCCAAAACACTCATTTCTCTTCCTCCACAGGAGGCCACAAATTCTTCTAAGCCCCAGCCAAGCTATGAGGAGGTGAGAATTTGTGCTGTTGGTCTTCTTCTGGATGTTTAGGATTGTGCTACCAGTCTGAAGTTCAGTTGAGTTTGAACCTTGATGTAACATGTATGACTCTTGAAGAAGACTCTTATGGTTAATTGACAGCCAAAATCCAATAAAGGACTCTTTCCTGGGCAGAGTATCTGTTACCCAGAAGATGGCACAGAGGCTTTCAATGGTCATTAATGATATTTAGTGTCCGAAGCTCCCATATTCAAGAGTATAGTGTCTCCTCATTCCCTCCTTAGCCTGACAGCGGCAAGTCTTCCAAAACCTAGTAATTATTCGTTATGATCAAAATAATGTTTTAAGAGAATAGATGTAACAAAGACCTTCGTGCAAGCTCCAGCTTAAAGTAGTGGAAGTTGCTTCATCAAGATTGTTGGGAATGGACAGAGCTGAACACTGATGTGTAGAAGGATATATCTATATCTAATATATGTTATATTGATGTAATGTTAATGCAGAGTAAAATTAATATAGCCTTTTTTGGGGTATCTCATGATTTGTCTTCTCTTTAAAAGCTAGAGGAAGAAGAACAGGAAGACCAATTTGACTTGACAGTTGGTATAACTGATCCTGAGAAGATAGGTAAGTGTACTTGGGACTCCCTGTGATGTTAGGATATGGCTGTGAAAAGCACAGTTAGCTAATTTCTTAATGGTTACCTCCAGAGCTGAACTAGCTAGTGTGAAATACTTCATCATTATCTTTCCTATGAAACTATGCCCCTTGCTATGCTTCCAAGGCCAGAAACAGCAGTTACCAGTACTTATTTAGGCCTTTTCTGGCTTAAGAAAGAAAAATCAGAAAATCAAATATTATTCGAATCCCTTTTTAAAAACCCAAAATTGGCTTCTCCCACAGAGTTGTTGACACCATTTTATTTCCTCTTGAGATCATAAATTCCATTTAAGCACCCTAAAAACACGTTTTAAAATCTTGGGATGCTGGATTTATTTTTCCCTCAAGAAATTTGGATTTCTTGTTACATGTCTTTTTACTATGTACTCTTGATATTCTAATAAAGTGGGGAAATCTGCATCTCTCTTTCATACGTAAAGATTAAAGAACCCAGGTTGAATTTTGATCAAATTTAAATTAGATTTTCAAAAAGCACAATACTTAACTTTGACCAGAATGTGGATTTTTAGGATAGCCTTCCTGTGTCTCAAGCTTGTGAGACCTTTTAGTGAGCAGCGGGCAAACAGGCCTCGACTTTCCTTGTTCCAGGTATAGTCTCTAAGAGAAGAGGCTGCACAGAGCTTTTTCCTCCTATTAAGTAGGGGTGATATTTGTATGGTTAAGAGGAAGAATGTGATTTCCAACCCTTTGTCTGTTCTGAACTAGGAACAAGAATTTTTAAAATCTAATTAGACTTTATGCCAAAATGGTTTGTTGTTAAACTGTAGAGTTTTACTTTTCCTAGACTGGTGCACTGGTAGGATGTTTATGAGCATCTTATACAATTCCCTCATCCACCAGTAGAGGAAATTGAGAACCAATAAATGAAATGTAGCCTTCCTGTCAGGTCACAATATATGGCCCGTGGTAGAACCTGGACCAGAATTTTGGATTACATGTTTAGGATTCTCTCTTGCCTCTCTAATATTTATGAATATTCTATATGCACGTTGATTTTAGGCTAGTTATTAGCTGCTTTAAATCCTTGGTAGAGGGCTTCCCTGGTGGCGCAGTGGTTGAGAGTCCGCCTGCCGATGCAGGGGACACGGGTTCGTGCCCCGGTCCGGGAAGATCCCACATGCCGTGGAGCGGCTGGGCCCGTGAGCCATGGCCACTGAGCCTGCGTGTCCGGAGCCTGTGCTCTGCAACGGGAGAGGCCACAACAGTGAGAGACCCACGTACCGCAAAAAAAGGAAAAAAAACCCCAGAAATTTATTCTCTCAGAGTTCTGAAGGCCAGAAGCCTTGTCATGGTGTTGGTGAGGCCATGCTTCCTCTGAAGGCACTAGAGAAGGACTGTTCCGTGCCTCTCCTCTAGCTTTTGGAGCCTCAGGCATTCCTTGGCTTACAGATGAATCACTCCAGTCTCTGCCTTCATTGTCACATGGCATTCTCCCTGGTGCCTTCACATCATCTTCCCTTTATGTGTGTCTGTCTCTGTCCAAAGGTCCCTTTTTATGTAGACACCAGTCATATTGAATTAAGGCCCACCCTACTGACCCCATTTTCACTTGATTTCTTCTATAAAGACCCTGTTTTCAAATCAGGTCACATTCTGAGGTACCACGGGTTAGGATTTTCAACATATCTTTCTTAGGGGGACACAGTTCAATGCGTAACAGTAATTTAAACATCCCGTGGATCAGATTTATTTAAACACAAATCACTTTTGGTGATAAACCTTCATTCCCTTGCATCATAGTAGATTCTTAGTCATGTCGATGCCAAGAAACCAGCTACTTCAAGATTCATATTGATCTTTATAACAGCACCTTCTGTTTGCGTGGGCTGTTTACTCAACATGAGCTTCTTATTCCCACACGCATCTAAATAAGAGTCTCACTACCAGGATATTGCTTTTTAGAGCCTTGGTAATTTGCATATGTCATTTTCAACTTCCTGAAATTATTTAGGAAATTAACAAATTTAAAACTGCTGCATTTCTAGGACATTTCCATATCTTATAAGCTCTGGACATGAAAGTATGTCTCTTTTTTTACACATTGCCTCAATAAAAACAGCTGATAAGCAGGCAAAGTGTCTGAAGATTCTACTTCACTACTGTGTTTTTATGTATGTTTGCACTTAGTCATTCCTTAATTGCAGGCACTAAATCATGGAATTGACCTTTTGGACATTTGACCATGCCTATGCAACTGTGAATGAAAATTTGAAAGTTTATAAAGTAAATTTAGATTTTTTTCCTTTTATCAGTGGTAAGCATCCTTAGTAGTATTAGGCGATATAGTTTAAGTGGTTTAGAAGAGAACTAACAGTGGTAATAAATATAAAGTAATTTCTAAAGCTTTACTTAAATAGTTTCTGGGTTTTGTTTGTTTGTTTTTTAACATCTTTATTGGAGTATAATTGCTTTACAATGGTGTGTTAGTTTCTGCTTTATAACAAAGTGAATCAATTATATATATACATATGTTCCCATATCTCTTCCCTCTTGCGTCTCCCTCCCACCCACCTTCCCTATCCCACCCCTCCAGGCGGTCACAAAGCACTGAGCTGCTCTCCCTGTGCTATGTGGCTGCTTCCCACTAGCTAGCTGTTTTACGTTTCGTAATGTATATATGTCCATGCCACTCTCTCACTTTGTCACAGCTTACCCTTCCCCCTTCCCGTGTCCTCAAGTCCATTCTCTAGTAGGTCTGCATCACATTGCTCTTTTGGTAGGGCTTGGAGAGATGAAGAAAGCAAGCCCTCTCTTCCTGTACAGTCTCCAACTTCTCTGTGTAATTTATAAAAGCAGTTATTCCCAGCCATCTCGGTGAACCCAAGTTGTAATACGTGACCCTGCAGGTCTAGAACTGCACGTTCCTCCCCTGGGCCCTTACCCCAGGGCCAGTTCAGAGGCTTTGGCAGCTAGTAATTGTTGACCTACGTTTTCCTGGTTGGTGTGGGGAAGAATCGGGGTGGGGAGGAAGGGAATGAAACCAGCCTAATGTGCCAGAGCCCAGCACTGGAGTTATGTCTGTCTCGAGTCCAATGTGTGTCTTTTCACTGCTCAGGGAGTCAATGGTGCCTTTATGTCCCTAAGTGGTTGAGGTCAGGACACTACCACAGAGAAAAACAATTGCTTGAATCCCAAATTATTGAACAGTCAAAGCCTTTTTCAGAAAAATAATTCCTCCAGGAAAGAGAGATTTGTGTGACATCAGGCAGCCGAAGTGTCTTCCTGCCAGGCCCTTTGCTCTGGGTGAACATGCTAGATGAGAGGGGTCAGTGTCCCCCAGCACCAGTGGAGGGACCGGCGCAGTACTTCTGAAAGAGCAAATGGAGCCCAGAGCTAGCTTAGGGTAGAACTTCTTGTTTCCTTTTACATCATTTGCTTCCTTCTCCTCCTCCTGCTTTATACAGCAAGAGAATTGTTTGGATTTAGACAGATGTGTGTAACTAGCCCAAATACTGGCATGGTAACAAGCGATGGATTGTCAGTATCCAGTGCTGCTTTGTGGAGGGTATAAATAGAGCCTGGCTTTGGAACAGGAGGCTGACTCTCTTGTCTGACTTAAACTGGGGCCCAGCCAGCATCCATGGGGCCATGATATGCGCCACAGAGGTCCTGAGACAAAGTAGGAACTGGATTATAGGATAGTATATAAAGCTTAGAGATGAAACAGATATCCCTTCTTGTACACAGCTCCTGTGGCTGGCTTATGATTCCTGGTTAAATGTTAGCAAGATTAGTTCTGCTTTGGTTTACAGAATAATCCTCTCCTGCTTTCTTGTTCTCCCCACAGGGGATGGTATGAATGCCTATGTGGCCTACAAAGTTACAACACAGGTGAGTCCAAGTGACCCTGCTGATGACCACCTTAATAGACTTGGGTGCTCATACCAAGAAGGTCATCATTCAGATTATTTCTGGGTATTTCTTTAGTTTCTTTGTCAACATCTTCCTTCAAGTTTACTCAAGATGGAGCAAGTCTGCATCCCCTTGGTAATCTCATCTGAGCCTTTCCACTTTTCTTCCAGAGAGCTAACACTTCAGTGTGAAACTTTGTAAGTTTTATTAAGACATGTGGTGTATCTGATATAGTACCATCCCTCTTAAGAGCTATGTGGCTTACAGCTAGTTTGGCGGATCACCCCAAACTATACCACCTGTTTAAAAATCATCAGTTCTTCTGAGGTTTCCTATGTGGAACTTCTTTTAATGCTCTCCCTAACCTTTTGCCCCTCGGGTCTGGTCTTCCTTTTTTATATAATATTAATGCATACAAAACTTACACGTTGTTGTATGCAGGTTATGAAGCATAAAAAATGAAGCCCCGAACCTACCACCAGTCTTAAGATGAGTACCATTGAATCTACCTGCGTGTTTCTCCCTCCTATCCCCTGCCTCACACCTTAGAGGTGACCACTCTCCTGAGTTGTCTCTCATTTCCTTTATTAAAAAGTCTTCCCATATGTATCTCTAAACAATGTACTGTTTTGCTTTTTTTTTTTTTGAGTTTCATTAAAATGGTATCATGCTGAATATAGTGCTTTCTTTACTACCATTGTTCCTCAGACCCATCCATGTTGTGTGTAGCTGTAGTTAATTAGTCCATTTTGTGATTATAGCATAATACATTCATGTTCCTGTTGTGAATATTTGGCATGTTTCCAGTTTTTGTAATTATGCGCTGTGAACATACTTGCACATGTCTTCTGGTGTACACATAAGAAGAGTTTCTTTTGGGTATATACTCAGGAAGTTTCCCTGGGTCATAGGTAGTGCAAATGTTGAAGAAAAGGAATACAAACTGCTTTTTAAAGTCCTTGTACCAGTTTATACTTCCATCAGCAGTATGTAAAAGTTCCCATTGACACACTTCTCTGCCAGCAGTTGGCAAGGCCCCACCTCCTTAAATTTTGCCTGTCTGGTGAGTATTAAATGATCTCTCAATATGACGTAGGCCTAGTCTTTTTTACTAGAAGTTTTCTTTATATTATCTCTCTACTACTTGTTGACCTGCCCCTGTGTTCTAGATCCTGTGACACTTTAAAGGTTAAAGTGTCTACAGTGTAGACATTTCGTCTGATCCTCCCCCTTAGGGGCATTGTTTACTCTGTCTTTTCTTCCGTTTGGCTGCTTTAATTCCAGCAGCTAATACCCTTAATAAGTCAATGCAGGATGAATGGGTTAATAGATGACCATAGAATTCTAGCTTTAAACTAGATTGCAACATCTCTTTCCTTAGAGCAAGAGCCCTTAACCTGCAAATAAAACCACATTTGAATTTAATTAGTTGCCTTTGTAATCTAATGTATATTATTTTATGCACTTAAAATCATTATTCTGAGAAGGGCTCCATAGATTCCCAGACAGCCAGAGGGGATTATAGCTCAGAAAACAAACAAACAAACAAACAAGAGTAAGAATCTCAGAGAAATTTATTTACCAAGTGGCTAAATGACAGGGATCTGGGAAAAAGATTCCCTTGATGTCAGCTGGATGACTTTTAAGATACTCATTCATCCCCTATTTAAAATGAGATCGCCTTGTATTTTTTCTTTCCCCAAGACGAGCTTACCAATGTTCAGAAGTAAACAGTTTGCAGTGAAAAGAAGATTTAGTGACTTTCTGGGTCTTTATGAGAAGCTTTCAGAGAAACACTCCCAGAATGGCTTTATCGTCCCTCCTCCCCCGGAGAAGAGCCTAATAGGTAAGCCTGTGGTCTTTAATTCTGCTTAGATTCTTTCCTTTGCATTCTTTCTGCCATATACTTTCTACTTAGTATATGAGACTACTTTTAATAGCAGTGTAGACTCTTGCAGTTAGAAAAGAAGTATTTCCGGGACTTCCCTGGTGGCACAGTGGTTAAAAATTCGCCTGCTAATGCAGGGGACACTGGTTCGATCCCTGGTCTGGGAAGATCCCACATGCCGCAGAGCAGCTAAGCCTGTGTGCCACAACTACTGAGCCTGTGCTCTAGAGCCCGCGAGCCACAATACTAAAGCCCTAGAGCCCGTGCTTGGCAACAAGAGAAACCACCGCAATGAGAAACCCATGCACTGCAACGAAGAGTAGCCCCCGCTCGCCACAACTAGAGAAAGCCTGCGTGCAGCAACAAAGACCCAACGCAGCCAAAAATTAATTAATTAATTTAAAAAATTATTTCCAGCATTTTCCTATAAATTACACGTGGTCTAGAGAAATAGTATGTTTTGACATGGTCTCTTTCTTTGAGTGCAATAGGAGGCTCTGGTTTTAGCTTCTACAGTTGTGTGTGTATGTGTTTGTATTGGTATCCTGGAGTCTTCAATGATTGCTGTTCCTTCCAGATTGAAATGTACTAACTGAATGAGGAGAAGGAGATGGGGCAAGGAATCTTCCCATTACAATCAACTGATGTCTGTTAATCTTTACTCAGAGCCCCATGGCCCCCTTTTAGAAAACATGTGCTCTGGAAATCCCAGAGCGTAGAACCTTCAGCACTTTAAGACTAGTTTAAAAATTGACTGTCATGAAAAGAACCTTTTGTTCATGCCTGCTCGTGACATAGACGTGGACTTTGGTTGTATTTTGTAGAGCTGTCCTCATTGCCTTCCTCCTGTGGGCTTTTTTTTTTATAGCCTTATGCTTTTCATGATGATACATGGGTTTTTTGTTTTTTGTTTTTTTTTTTGCTTTTTAAATTCTTTTCCAGGAATGACAAAAGTAAAAGTTGGGAAGGAAGACTCTTCTTCTGCAGAATTTCTTGAAAAACGGAGGGCTGCTCTAGAAAGGTAAGTACCGTAAAACTATTTTCTTGAATACCATGAGAACAAATGAGAAGCAGAAACTGAGACTTAATTACGATGAGATATTTGCTGGAGTTACTAGTGGTGAAACTTGAGTGAATTAAAGATTCCCACCTCCATATTATCTCTAACCTTTCCTAAGTCTCTTTCCTTCCCACCTCAGGAACAGAACATCTTCTTTCCCCACCTTGAGTGAGCAATCAAATTCTCCTTCTTCAACAGTCAAACATGAATGGCTCTGAGGTCACTTTCTGAGCAGTTATTTTTCTTCCCTTTTTGGAAATGTGAAGAATATGAACTTGAATGTGCTTGTACTTAAGTGCCTTATCTGAGGACATTTTAAAGTAATGAGAGACATTGTACCCCTGCCAGCAACTGTATGATACTCCAAACCTTGTGAGGCCAGGTCAGCTAACCAGATAACTCCTTACCCTGTAGGTACCTTCAGAGGATTGTGAATCATCCTACCATGTTACAGGACCCTGATGTCAGGGAGTTCTTGGAAAAAGAAGAGGTTAGTATTGTACAAACTGAATTTCACAATTCATATCTGCCCCTGTGAAATGAAACCAGTTCATTCAACAAATATTTGAGCACCCGTGTATAGCCTAGTCTCAGACTACATCCTAGTTCGTAAGCACCCAAAAGTGACAAGTATTCTTCAGCCTCTGAAATAAAAGAAGCTCTGCCTGCAGTCAAAAGTAACTGGTTGTAGGGCTTCCCTGGTGGCGCAGTGGTTGAGAGTCCGCCTGCAGATGCAGGGGACACGGGTTCGTGCCCCGATCCGGGAAGATCTCACGTGCCGCGGAGCGGCTGGGCCCGTGAGCCGTGGCCGCTGAGCCTGCGTGTCTGGAGCCTGTGCTCCGCAACGGGAGAGGCCACAACAGTGAGAGGCCTGCGTACCGCAAATAAATAAATAAATAAATAAATAAAAGTAACTGGTTGTGGAGGTCAAACTGCAACCTAGTTTTGTCTTTGTCTTATTAGATCAACACAGTGATCTGTTGGGCAAGTCCTTGGAATGTCTTTCATAGGTTACTACTTGGCTCAAATTGAATGCTTATTTTGTGCCAGGAGCTGAGGGGTTTTTAGTTCAAAACCAGTTACCACAGAGCACAGAACTGCCAGCATATAGCAAAAGTGTTGATTCAAGTGGACAGTCTTTTTTAACAGGCTATGCACAGGCTATTCATGATTGTGAAAAACTAGAGACAGCTCAGTTGCTAATAATTGGAGAATTAGGTGAAATATATCGATACAACAAATACTTAATTCTCATCATAAACAGAATATACAGAAATTCATTGGAAGCATACATTTAAAGAATTATGAGGGAGAGGGATAAATTACGTGTATGAGATTAACAGATATGCACTACTATATATAAAATATATAAACAACAAGGATTTACTGTATAACACAGGGAACTATATTCAGTATCTTGTAATAACCTATCATGGAAAAGAATCTGAAAAAAAATATAACTGAATCACTTTGCTGTACACCTGAAACTAACACAATACTGTAAATCAACTATACTTCAGTTTAAAAAAAGAATTATAAAAAGTGAAACATGAAACAATATATAAATACAGCTGAAGAAATATGTTATGTTAGTCATTAAGGATCAAAAGAAACACTGGAATAAAACAATGTTATATCTCATAGGAAAGAAAAGTAGAAGAAAATAAGTGACAGGGTAGGATTATTGTATTTATTTTTTTCATTTTGTTTTTATTTTTACATTTTTCTTTAATTTGCATATCCTATGTATTACTCTGATTAAGAAAATGGTACTAAGTATATGGGTTATTTTCCCCCCCAAAATGGACTCTTTTTTTTTTTTTGCGGTACGCGGGCCTCTCGCCGCTGTGGTCTCTCCCCCTGCGGAGCACAGGCTCCGGATGCGCAGGCTCAGTGGCCACGGCTCGTGGGCCCAGCCGATCCACGGCACGTGGGACCCTCCCGGGCCGGGGCATGAACCCACGCCCCCTGCATCGGCAGGCGGACTCTCAACCACTGCACCAGCAGGGAAGCCCCCAAAATGAACTTTTTAAATTAAAAATTCTCTGTCTAATGCTCTAAATCTTTTTTCTCCTCTGGGATCCCTAAATCCACTTTTCATTTTCACGCCCTGCTTGGTACCCCTAGAGCAGGGTTTCTCTCCAGTGGCACTGCTGACATTTGGACTGGATCATCCTTTGTTGTGGAGGCTGTCCTGTGCTTTGTAGGGTTAGCAGCATCCCTGGCCTCATCCACTAGATGCCAGTACCCTCCCCCACCTCCCTGTCCCCAGTTTTATTATTATTTTTTTATAAATTTATTTATTTATTTATTTTTGGCTGCGTTGGGTCTTCATTGTTGCATGCTGGCTTTTTCCAGTTGCAGCGAGCGGGGACTACTCTTCGTTGTGGTGCCTGGACTTCTCATTGCGGTGGCTTCTCTTGTTGCAGAGCACAGGCTCTAGGCACGCGGGCTCAGTAGTTGTGGTGCGCGGGCTCTAGAGCGCAGGCTCAGTAGTTGTGGTGCACAGGCCCAGTTGCTCCACGGCATCTGGGATCTTCCCGGACCAGGAATCGAACCTGTGTCCCCTGCATTGGCAGGTGGATTCTTAACCACTGCGCTGCCAGGGAAGTCCCCCCTGCCTCCAGTTTTAATAAGCAAAATTATCCCCAGACATGGCCAAATGTCCCCTAGCGGGCAAAATGGCCCTGAGTTGAGAACCAGTGCCTCAAGAGTCCTGGGCACTAAAATCTAATTGTTCAGCGTGGTATACTATATACACTATGGATTCTTCAGCATCCCTTTCATGCCTTCGGAAAGGAGTGGGAAGACTGAACCAGTCAAATTGTTTCTAAGTATTCGGAATGCTTGACTTAACTAGATTGTCCCTAAAAGTAGCCTCAATCTGAATAAATTATGTTCTTGTCCTTGGACCTTTGTTCACTGAGGAAAATCCAAATGGAATTGCAGCACGACTTCAAAGTGTCTCAAGATTTTAAGTCTAGCTGTGTGCAGAGTATGCATCCAAAAGAACTTCTGACTTTTAACAAAAGCGTGTTTGGTGTTTAAGAAGTTCATGCCTAGGTGGGCAGACTATCTCAACGTGAGGTCACCTGGCCACGTAACACACTCTGCTTTCTTTCTGCACACAATATCAGAAGCTGAAAATTTTGCTGATTCTATTTAATGTGGTCCTTTGATTTTTTTTTTTCTCTTTACATGCTAGTTATGGATTTGTCTAACTGCCTTTGAAAATAACAAGCTACAGTTCAAATAATTTGTTTGGCAAGTTTTGGGCATGCCATCTGATGGATACTAATTCTTCTGAACCTAAAATAGGGGCAGCAGATAACTTGCCACCCTGCCTTCTTGGTCTTGTAGCTGCCACGCGCCGTGGGTACCCAGACATTCAGTGGTGCTGGTCTCCTCAAGATGTTCAACAAAGCCACAGATGCAGTCAGCAAAATGACCATCAAGATGAATGAATCAGACATTGTGAGTAGCCCTGTGCCTCTCAGCTTTCCCTACCCCCTCAGGCTTATGGGTCAGAAGCCTTGAGGAGTCCTGAAATTTCTGAGATTAGAAACTTTCTTTTTATGATAATTCAGTCCCTTTAAAAAACAAACAAACAAAAAAACTGCTAAGGAAAGACTGCTCTACACCTGTATGAGTAGCCTCCTTTAAAGCTCTGGGCCTGTGTGTTTCAGTGGTTTGAGGAGAAGCTCCAGGAGGTAGAGTGTGAGGAACAGCGCTTACGGAAACTGCATGCCGTTGTAGAAACTCTAGTCAACCACAGGAAAGGTAACAAACCTCCAAAATGCACTTGGAACTGGGGGAAACTGATGTCTCCAGTGAGCTGGAGATGGGAGGGTATGCTGTTCCCAAGCCTCTCAGCCATTCAAGTTGAAATTCTCAGCCCACCTGGTCCTTGATGTTCTTATCGAAAAGGTATGCCCTGCATCTCCTGGCAAGAAACATGACTCCACCACTGAGGACATTGTACTCTTTACCTGGGAGAGGTACAGGGAAGCCATCCCAGTTACAGCTTGACCTGGGATGTAGGCTTCTGTTGGTGGCATTTGAGTTGGTGGCTTATATCCAAAATGATGTTACATGCCTTAGCTACATGGTCCAATGAGCAATATGTAAATGCGGGAAACCATATATGTCTCTTAACCCTTCTTCACCTTTCTTTGGTGAGATTTACTTAAGAGCTAGTGAAATTTGCCAAGTTTGAATGCTTTCCTTTTCTGCCTTAAACATGCTGATAATCAGAACTCTAAACAGGCAGAAAACCATTAGAATGAGGGCAATGTAAGGGTTGGCAAAATATGACCCAGCCCATGGGCTGTATCTGGCCATGGGCCTATTGCTCTGGGTTGGGAATGGTTTTTACGTTTTTAAAGAGATGGGGAGGGGGGGTGGGGAGAGTGAACCAAAGCTTAAAATACAACAAAGTTGTCCTGCTCTGCCGCATGCAAAACTATGCAGTGTGCATACACTCACTCTTGCAGAAGGCTGCTTACCACAAGCTCTAACGTAAAAATCAGAATCATGCCATTGGCCTGTTTTTATTAACTGGCCCCTGGTTCTCCAGGAATATTGGAGCTGCTTCTTCCAAGTAAGCCTAACCTAGGGAAACTAAGATCAGCAGTTACCTCTCCCTGCTCAAGTGACCGAGCTGCATTGCCCTCACTTTCTGAATACAGTTAGCTGTGGTGTAAGTAACTAGGTTACAGAGCCCACAGTTGCCAGACATGCGGGGGCCAGCATTGCTAAGGCACCCATTGCAATGCCAGCCGACTTGTCCCTTTTCCTTGGGAGATCAGAGGCCTCTGCTATCTTCCTCCTTCCAGAGCTAGCGCTGAACACATCCCAGTTTGCAAAGAGTCTCGCCATGCTCGGGAGCTCTGAGGACAACACAGCATTGTCACGGGCACTCTCCCAGCTGGCTGAGGTGGAAGAAAAGATCGAGCAGCTCCACCAGGAACAGGCCAACAATGACTTCTTCCTCCTTGCTGAGCTCCTGAGTGACTATATTCGCCTCCTGGCCATAGTCCGTGTAAGCGTCTCATTCCTTTCCTCTTTCTCCTCCACTTGATTTAATTTGTCTTTTCCTTTGCTCTTCCCGTTCCCAAGATGGTTTCATCCATTATAGCTCGAAATAATTTTTTCTGCTCTCAAAAGAGAAGGTGTCTCGTAAACCAAAAGTCCATTAAACTTTTAGTTATCACTGAGTCACATTGAGGCCCACAGCCAGTTTTTTAAATGAATTTGGAGAAAAGACCACTCTTGAATTTCCAAGTAGGGCCCTCCTTATTGTTGAAGCTGGACAGTATCCTCTATGCTCCTTTCTTCAAACAAGGTTTATTACAGACCTGCGGTCTTGTCCCCCTGGAGCAGTGACTTCCTCAGTCCTTTGGTGTTTGCCTCCTTAACAGTAAGCGGCGGCTTTGCCCTGGCAAGAGCTCTTGCTGGCTTCCACTTGTCCCTCCAATGTGGGCAGTCAGGTAACTAAACAGAACTGGCTTGGCACTGGCTGCATGGAGGAGTGTGGCCAGGGGGCCAAGAGAGCTTGTCACCAGAGCCCTCTGTGAGCTTTGCTGACCGCACCGGTAGAAACACTGCAGCCTGCCCCTCAGGTCGAGCACCTCACCTTCTCTTCTGGTGACCAGGGCACTCTGGTTTCCCCTGACCTTTCAGAGTGGCCAAGGAAGCTTCACCGGGCAGTGATATTAGCTCTCACATGGCCTCCCTGAGACAGAGGAAAGAGCCAAGAGGGAGCCTGGCGCCTGCCCTAAAAGGGCCTGAGTCTGCCCGACCCAGGTTGGGACCAGAATGTATGAGCCTCTGAGTTGGAGCAGAGCCACCTCCACTCCCCGTCCCCAACCTCGCCCTTGCCAGAGAGCTCCTGTATTGTCAAGAGCCAAGCTGCACCCAGGACTCTCATTTCCTCCGTGGTAGAGGTGCTTAATATAGCCTGTGAGGTTGCTCATTGTCCTCTCCCCTTGCTGTTTGCTTTGCTGCTAACTCCAGAGTGATAAGAGGCTGAAAAAATAACCTGCTTGGGAGTTTTTGGAACTGGTCAGACTACTTAGACTGGAGAGCCGTCCCAGGGAAGGGTTCTCTCTGGGGAAGCTTTCAGAGAGCAGTATTGTTTGGGGTCTCTGGAGAACTCGGCACTTGGATATGACCTTCAAGCCAGGTGAGCCAGTATGGACAGGGGTGAGGGAGGCCTAGCTGGGGCAGCTCGCCTTAGAGCACAGAACTGCAAGCTGGTCTTTTTCCAGAGATCCCTCACCTGCCCTCCTCGTAATCGTGAGCTAGCTGTGGGGTTGGAGAGATGAACAGATGTTTCTTTTCTGCTGAACCTGCAGCTGTACCACAGTTAGCCCGGGGGGTTAGGTTGGATTTGAGGTCACCCTTTACCTAATCCTTTGACATTCAGCTGTTTAGAAATTGAGGTGAGCAGCAGTGACAATGCGGGTGAAGGTAACTTTGGTGTCATTTCACTCCCTAAGGCTCAAGTCTCGGCAAAGGCCTGCACTAAGGAGGCCTAGAAAACATCCAGGGAGCTCTTGTAGGGAAGGGGAGCAGGAGGAGCAGGGCTGGGAGGCTGCCCCAGACGCAGGTCTTTCATCCAGGCCTCTTGAAGCCTACAAAGCCAGTGGTGGTGCAGGATGGTTTTGTTAGGCCAAACAGCTATCCTCTGGAAACGCTGATTGTGGTCAAGGAGCTAGAAACATGGAAAACCAGCAGGTGGACTTTGGAGAGCTTCTTGGGGGCCTTGATAGCCTAGAACAGTTGAATGTATGGATGAGATGAAAGCAGTGTGTCCCTGTGGTAGGTTTAAGTGTTTATTTAAAGATCTGTTAAGCTCACCCTGTATATTGTTCGGGTATCAGTTTAAAGTTTGCTTCCTTAGGTTGGCCTTCCCTGATGTATCTCCCAGGCTAAGCTAGATCCCCAGTTTTATTACAGTACTGTGCTTGTTTTCTCTGTACTCTGCATACTTATAATTACTTATTGGCAATTAGTAGTACAGTGTCAGCCTTTCCTGTTAGATTACAAGCTCCATGAAAGCAGGCCCATGTGTTTCATTCCCCATTGTATTCTTAGCTCCTGGCACATGGCAGACACTCAGGGAAAGTGTGTAGACTCATGAACTGACTGATCTGAGAGAGGCAGTTCCAAAGCCATAGGACTGGGCACCAGCATCAGGCCACCTACTGTGCTCCCAGCCCTCCAGCCTTGGGAGTAGCATGAAGCAGCATGGCGCTGGCCCACTGGATCCTTGGAGAGGAGTCTTACCCAAGCTTGTGCTTTTGGATGTTAAACTTCCAGCTGGGCACTAACACGTGGCTGCAGAACCCGCTCTTGCTCGGTCCTTCCCTAGCACAGCTGCTGGGAGAGCCCCCCAAGGCAGAGCCAGCAGAGCTCCTGAAGGGCTGGTTGTGCTCTTCCCCAACCTCCACCTTCACAGGCCGCCTTTGACCAGCGCATGAAGATGTGGCAGCGCTGGCAGGATGCTCAGGCCACACTGCAGAAGAAGCGGGAGGCTGAGGCTCGGCTGCTGTGGGCCAACAAGCCTGACAAGCTGCAACAGGCCAAGGATGAGATTGTAGAGGTGAGGCCCCCGAGGCAGCCCAGCAGGGGTGTTCTGCTGGCTCCTGAATGAGCCTGGGTCCCCTCCCACCCAGATGCTTAGAACCCCACAGCAGGCAAGAGAACTGATTGAGTCTAAAGGACAGCTGCTGGGGAAGCCTCTGAGAATGATCCAGGCTTGCCATGAGACCTGGCCCTCCTTCTCCTTTCCTGTTCCACTCAAACTTGCCAAATTAGAATCTCTGCAGGAGCAGTCCTGGCTGGGTCTTTGAAAAGCTCCAAGATGATTCAGATGTGCCCCCCCGGTGAGAACTAAATTCATTTCTGTGGGGCTCCCAGCTTTGCTGGCGAATACCTAAACCAGAGCCTCTGGGGTACCAGAGCTTTCTTAGGAACCAGGCTTGGCCTGAGGCACGCGGCATCTCTTTCCCAGCCAGCCTGAAAGATGGCCTTCTACTGGACTCTGGCTGAATCTCCATATCTAGTCTTACCCAGAGGGACAGACAAATGCCAATTGAGGTCTCAGATACAGAATTTCTATTCAAAGGTAAAGACTTAATACCATAATATATTAAGTGATCCTTTCTTTCCTTTTCTTCCCAGTGGGAGTCTCGGGTGACTCAGTATGAAAGGGACTTTGAAAGGATTTCAACTGTGGTCCGAAAAGAAGTGATACGGTTTGAGGTGAGATAGAAGATCCTACTTCTCACAAGTGTGCAGTGCCTGGTTTAGTAACATTGTTGGTTTTGTCCAAGTCTCTATTGAGTAGGGAGACAGATGGTGGTGCCAGTGACTTGGCAGCTGTTGTGAACAGGCGTGGCCGCCTGTGTGTGTGTGTGTGTGTGTGTGTTCATGTTCGTGTGTTTGTTCCTGAGGCAAAGTGGCTGTCCTACACTTGTTGCTGGACCAGAGCACAAAACAAAGCTTGCAGCTGTCATAAACCTTCTACTCCCCTTCCCCACCCTGCCACCATTCAAGAAAACCTTGCAAGAGGCTATTTGGCTGGAAATTATAGCCAATCCAGCTGCTGCCTCTACTTTATGAGGCTGTGCTCAGCCTTGGTCAGCAAAAAACATCAGCACCCTATCAAGAGGGGAAGGAGCAACTGTCTGGATGGTCAGTGTAGAATCCTGTCTCCTTTAGAAAGAGAAATCCAAGGACTTCAAAAACCACGTGATCAAGTACCTTGAGACACTCCTGTATTCACAGCAGCAGGTATGTAACTTATGCATGGCTTTCATCCTCTCTTGCTTGCTCTGAAGGCCAGCTGCCTACTTATGGCTTTGGTGACAGGATGATCTGGCCCTGCTTCAGAGGGGCTGGGCCCTGCTTAATCAATACTTGAAAGTAGGTCCTGGTTCTCTAACGTGGCGCATCCAGTAGGGTCTCTTCCTAAGCAGGATTGCCCTAATCCTATAATGAGTTAGTTCTTAAGAACAAACCCCAGCTCTCCTCTCCCTATAACCCCGTGATACCACCTAACCCTCTTGAGGCTGAGGCCCCAATCAGTATGTGAAACAGTGGCTGCCTGTGAGGAGCTGACTGAGCTGAGCCAAGCTGTGGCCCCCATGGGGGTACTTCCTCCAGGGTAGAACCAGGACTGTCTTCAGATATTGCCCTTGCACTTGATGCTTCCCTCAGTCTAGAGAGGTAAGGGCAGTGTGGCTGGCTGGCCAATCTGTCCCAAGGTCCACTGTCAGCGAAGCCATTTCCTCAGCTTGGCCTTAGCCCAGGCCTCCCTGTGGGTGGCTGAGGCACTTGGGAGAGGGCCCTGGCACTGTGCCTGTTCCCCTTCCAGGCTCAGGCTCTGCCACTAAATGGGGACACTTGCTTACTGACCCCACTTCTTTGCAGCTGGCAAAGTACTGGGAAGCCTTCCTTCCTGAGGCAAAGGCCATCTCCTAATGGACCAAGGACACCAGAGTCCACCTGCCTGACGCTGCCTTTTTATACACTGTCCTCCTCCACCTCTGCTGGACCCCAGTGATGCATCCTGCCTAGCCTGGACTTCACCCCTTCCTCCCTGCCCCCATGGCCAAGCTGTCCCCAGTCACTCTAACCAGTCCTACATTTAGCTTCCATATATATTTTCTTACCTGAGAGAATAGTTTCTTGCTTTAAGCAAAAAACCTATACTAGATGGTGGAATTATGGGATAGGGGTGGAGTATTGATATAAATATATAAATACAAATGTATATTTTTCAGGATGTGGTTAGGAACTGGGAATAACATTTTCTGTTACTCCTGATGGTGCCATGAAAAGATTATGTAATAAAATACTTTAAAATCGGGTCACATGACTCAGAATGGTGGTGCTTTTTGCTTTAGGCTGGGGAGCAGTTGGGAAGCAGGTCTGGAATACTCCTAACCAAGAAATGCCCAGGTATAGCCAGGTATAGTTACTTCCTCTCCACAGGAGTTCACAAGCTTCTGCTCCTGCTTCCCTATGGATCTGGAATTTCCTTTTCTCTGTCTACCTCAGCTACCTGTTCTGAGGGTCTCTTAATCTATTTAACTCTTACTCCTACTTCTTTAGGGAAGGAGTTTTAAACACATCTCTTATAATAAGAGGGACAAAAGCAATTCTCCTGCAGAGGAGGCCAGCTTTCACTTTTATTCCTGCCCTGTTTCCCTCAGCTGCCCAGGGTTCTCTGAGAGTCTTGCTTTCTGATCGCAAAGCCTTGCGTTCTGAATATCTTTTTGCTGCCCATCAAAGCATGTCCTCAGTAGACTGGTCCATGTTAAAAACGTAAAGGACTGATAAGGACTTAGCACTTTGTCCCACTGACAACAGAACCAGGCACTCTGGCTCTAAATAAAGTCATCCCAGGATTCCTAAACCTTCTGAGTTCCAAGAAGCTTCACTATCTGTGCCCAGGGGGGAGCATGCCGGCAAGAGGCCCGAGTGTGGTCAGCACAAGCTGAGGGCGTTCAAAGGGGTCTCTGTGCTGGCCTGGCCAGGGAGGCCCAGTCTTGGATGCACCCGTGCCGGGCTTCCCCTCAGCTGTCCGCAGCCGCTAAGCTTGCTGGTCAGAGCAGACTGTGAAGCTGCTCTGTGGGACAGGCTGGCAGGCTGCCTGCACGCAGGAACCTCCCCACTTCCAGCCCTACCAGCTGCAGAGATGCCCGGCTCTGTCAGTTCTTGTGGGGGCAATGTCAACCTTTGGGGAGGGCAGCGTGAGGCAGGAACCGGCAGTAAACAGCAAGCAGCGCTGATCTCCAGTCCACCAGCCTGACGGGGAGTGCCAGTGCCGGCAAGTACTTTTTCAATATGTGGATTTTTTTTTTTTTTTTTTTTTTTTTTAGAAAAAGTCACTCAATCTCTCCCTCCCCGCTAATATCCTTTTTTTTTTTTTTTAACATCTTTATTGGAGTATAATTGCTTTACAATGGTGTGTTAGTTTCTGCTGTATAACAGTGAATCAGCTTCCCCTAATATCCTTATTACCACCTTTGATTTTATCCTTCCAGTCTTATATGCTTGCTCCGCTTAGTTATAATAATATACACATAAAATATTTTGTATCCTGCTTTTATCATTCAACACTGTATAAGTTATAAGCATTTTTTCTATTTTGTTATCTATCTTCACAGACTTTATTTGTAAGGCTGTGTAATTTTAAGGCTTCCATAGAGTGACTGTACCATAATTCTGACTCATCCCTTGCTGTTGGATTCCTGGTTTGTTTGGTAACTTTTAAAATTTTAATATGATTTTAAACTTACAGAAAAGTTACAGGAATATCACAAAGAACTCCCATATATCCTTTACCCACATTTACCAAGTGTTTACATTTTTATCCCATTTGCTTTATGACTTATGATTTGCTTTATCTGTATTTACATGTTGTATTTTCTGAATCATTTGAGAGTAAGTTGCAGGCATTGTACCCCTTTACCCCAAAACTTCAGTATGCCTTTCCTTAAGAATAAGGACATCCTCTCATAATTTATAACCATAACCACTTATCAAAAACAGGAAGTATAACACTGATAAAATACTGTTAATCTGGGCTTCCCTGGTGGCGCAGTGGTTGAGAGTCCGCCTGCCGATGCAGGGGACACGGGTTCGTGCCCTGGTCTGGGAAGATCCCACATGCCGCAGAGCGGCTGGGCCCATGAGCCATGGCCGCTGAGCCTGTGTGTCCGGAGCCTGTGCTCCGCAATGGGAGAGGCCACAACAGTGAGAGGCCCACACACCGGAAAAAAAAAAAAAAATAATACTGTTAATCTAACACGTGCTCTCTATTTAAATTGTGTCAGCTGTCCCAGTAATGTCCTTCATAGTGATTCCTGGTGCAGGATCATGTGTTACATTTAGTTGTGACACATGATTACATGTGTCTCTTTTAATCCAGACTTCTTGAGCCTTTCCTTGCCTTTTATTACCTTGGCATTTTTGAAGAATACAGTCAGGTATTTTGTAGAATGTTCCTCAACTTGGATTGGTCTCATGGTTCCACATGACTAGATTAGGTTTTTGTATGTTGGGCAAGAACACCACAGAAGTGACATGTCCTCAGTGCATCTTAAGTTGGCATGTGATGGTAGTTGGTCCCATTAATGCTGACATTAACTCTGATCTCTTGGTTAAGCTGATGTCTGCCAGGTTTCCCTTTCTAAATTTACTCTTTTCCCTTTTGTAATTAACAAGTTATTTGTGGGGAGATACTTTGATATCATGTAAATATTTTATTCCTCATCCAGTGTGATTTTCTCACTCCATAGTTTCTTCTACATTTATTGTTTGGCATTCTACTTCTAAAGAACAGCATTTTTCCTTCCTATTTATTAATCTACTTGTTTATAAGTACGGATCAATGGATTCCTATTTACTCAAAGTTGCAAGCCATTGCTTTAATTTGTTTTGATTCTCAAACTGTCCCAGATTTCTGGCCGGCTCTTGTGTCTTTTTAATATATCCCCTTCATTTTTTTTTTTTTTAACACTTTCTTACTTTCTGGCTTAACAAGATGTTTCAGGCTTATCTTGTATCTTCCCTGCCCCAGCCGTGGAATCAGCCATTTCTCCAGGGAATCTGGATTCCTTTTAAAGGAGAATGATATTTAGAAACCTAGAGCTGGGTGCTGAGTGTGCCCATTGCTACTGGGATGTCATTGCTTCTAGGCTCTTGGCAGACAGAGCAAGGAAATAGCTACAGATAAAAATATATGGAAATATTGAGAGAGATGGAGATAGATGATATAAAGAATTAGATATTAAAAATCATGAATCCACACTGATATTTTCAGTCTAGCTCCATAAAGTTTATTCTTATCTTCTCCCTTTCCATATTTGTAACTCTTTTCTCCAGACTAAATTTTAAAACTTTCTCCTTGCTTTGTTATGTTCCATCCAGTGATCATCCTGATGTAAGTCTGTTTTTATTATTTCCTTGGGATGGGCTCCCTTCTGGTTTCAGAACTTCCTCCTCGGCCTCCTATCTCGAGGCTGATAGGGCCAGCTGTCTTTGGGGCCTGTGCATTTCTGTGCAGAGCTTGCGGACATGGAAATTAAGGTCAATAGCAGGTTAAGTGTACTGGGCTGTATGGGGGGGATAGTGCCACGAAGATGGAGTCATTCCACCTGGGGACTCAGGATAAAGAAACTGGAGAAGGGGATGTTTGAGCTGTCTTAAAGGTGAAGAGGTGTTTGCTTCTTCTGCTGGGACCATTCTGCCTCCCTGTGTCGTGTAGTGGGAGGTGGGCACATGTAGGGAAATGCAAGCGGCTCGATGTGGGCAGAGTTAAGTTAGTGGATGGCCCACGGAGAGTGACGAGCAAGAGCCGGATCACACAGTGCCTGTGACCTGTGGGGCACTTTGAACATTATCCTGCAAATGTGGGGAGCTCCTGGAGGGACCTAAGCAGGAGATAACATGGTCACATTTGTGATGTAGACATATCAGAAGGTATGAGACTGGAGGCAAGGAGAGCCTGCCAGAGTGCCGAGGAGGGCCATAGTGATGGTGCTGGAGCTCAGAGAGAGGTGGAGGACCTGGCGAAGAGCCACTGTGGTCTGGCCACCGATCTGATGAGAGGCCCAAGGGAGAGCATGGTGGCTGGCATGAGCCGCCAGCTTCTGGCTTGGATTTCAGGGTAGACGGTGAAGCCTTTCATGACATAGGTAATACAGGAGGCCAAATGGGTTTGGAGCAGATGGGCAGGAAAGCAGAGGGCACAGCAAGTGCTGACCGTGTCAGAGGCTCCTCTAAATGGGAAGGGAGGACTGTGCTGAGAGATGCGGGAGATCCAGAGTGAAAGCTGGCTTTGATTTATTTAAAGGTGGGTCAGACCTAGCATGTTAATAAAATTCAGAGGAGATAAAGGGAATAGCCATCAGCCCTGTCTGGGAGTAAATGCAAAAATGCACAGAGCAGGGAGCCTCGCTGCTGGGTGTGGCTGGGGAAGAATTAAAATGTTCTCAGATAGGAATATCTAGTTTACCTATTTTGAGTCAAGTGGTTTAGAGAAGAGGTATGGAGATGAGTCTTACTTCTCCTGCTTCCCCTTGGGTTATTTCCCCCATGAATCTCTGGGCTCTGGAGTCCTGAAGGTGAGGGTTTAGAGCTGGAGGGACCCCAGCGAGGATGAGTAGTCAGTGACAGAACAAACGCAAGAAGTAGAAATGATCGGAAGTGTCACACGTAGAGATATTTGTAACATTAAGCTCTTTCCAGATGCTTTTCATTGTGAATGCATCTGTAGCTGAGAACGCTAAAGAAAATAAAGAATGCCTGTGCGGCTCAAATTTTTAAAAGCATGAGAAGATAATGGAAATCTAAAGATGGGGTCAGGAACTGGTTGAGGAGGGAACATGGTGATGGAAGGAGTGTCCTTTGCTGAACGTGCTTAGGGCCCACATGGGATTGAAGACCATGGATTCTGAGGGACAGCAGGCCCTAAGGCGGTGGGATTTTCCCCACCAGTTCAAGCAGCCTGGGGGTTGAGAGGAGGGGAAGGGGAAGAGAATGGTGATCCCTCCTGCAGCAAGGAAGGACACACCTTTGCTGCAGTTGCCACATGACTGAACCGGACACCCGGTCTTCAGAGTCACTGGCTAAGATTCTCAGCTCCACATTGGGGAAGAGGCAGGCCTGAGCTCAGAGTTAGAAATGCACTAGAACAGCTTATCCCTGTCTTCTGGCCCCGGGGTTGGTGTGACATCTGCCAATGTCTTGTGATACCACTTGTGTGGTTTAATGTTGGCTCTCTCTGCCAAACAATAAAAATTCTGTAATATTTGATTTGGGCCTTAGAGTATCAATAGGAGCTCAACTGCTACAAGGGATAGGTTGAGAGGAGGCAGGTGACTGAAGCACAAAAAGCAATTTAAGGCATAAAAAAAATTAGACAATAAACTCTCCAAAGTGGAACATGTTTATCACCCCATGGCCCCTGAAAAGATCTGGGCTTAAAATAGGTGCCAGATATCAGTAGGTAACTGTTGAGTGATCTCCAGCTGTGGGCTCTGCCACCTGGCCTTCACAGCCTTCTGTGAGAGGACCCCAGCTCGCCTTTTCCTGTTTATCTCCTAGTCCTTCACAGCGGTGCGCATACCTCATGGAAACGGATTCCACATATGCCCCTTCCTTCCTCACTCTGTGTGGCCTAAGAAGTCTTTATTAATACTGGGCTTTGTTCCTGAAGCACCCTATCTCAGTTCCCATCCCTCCCTTCAATCTCAGCATTACACCTGTCTGAAACAGCCAGCCTTCAGTATTGTGGATAAGAGTGTGAATAAATAGAGATGAGGGCATTGGTTAATGTGTCAGAACATTCACTGGGGATTCCCATAGACACCTCTAGAAACCAAGTCCATGAAGAAGACTGTGCAAAGAGGCCCATCATAGCATTGTTTACAGTTGTAAAATTTGAAATCAATCTAAATGTACAGCAGGAAGGGATTAAATGAATTATGGTACGTAATTAGATATTATACAGCCATTGAAGATGATATATAGCTATATTTATTGACAAGAAAAACTCATTTTTGAACGAAAGTAGGTTATAGAATTACATGTATGATATGGTCTGCATTTATATAAAATTATATATATATGGGAAGGATGTTGATCGAATTGTTAACTATGGTTGCCTCTAGGGATGGAATTTCGCAGTATTTAAAATTTTTATACTATTTGATATTGCTTGGAATTTCTGTGTATTACTTTTATAATCGTAAACATTAAATAAAGCTATTTTCATTATGGGAAAACAATCCACTGCATCCTTTTGAGGCCTACTTTATATGTACATCTCTGGGAAGCTTTCTTTGATCTACTCTTCACCCGCCCCCGACCCACACTGGAGTGGGAGTCCTGCCTCCTTTATAGCTCTTGGCATGGCACTTTGTCATCCTCTTAAACCTCTGGTCTTTCTCGCTTGTGTTTGTTATGTTATCTCATTAGCCTCCATGGCTCTGAACTCCTTAAGGTCATGGATCATGTTCCTACTCATCTAGGTGCCGGCCTCCACTTCCAAAGGCAGCCTCAGGGGGAAGTGACTGCCCTTCAGCTGTGGAGATTACTGTTTTACGAGCCTATGGGCCCAGATCTTGGGGTTTTTCACGAGATCCAGAAATCAGGCCTGATTTGGGGTTCAGTAGGCTTTGCTCTGGTTGGCAGGATTGGTGCTCAGTGTTCCAGGTGGGGCCTGCAAGCGGGGAGGTGATAGCCACTTGCTCCACTGCTTGCCCCAGAAAGGCCTCCCCCCTTTGCCTTTGTCTGTTGTGGAAATGCCCCTCTGGCTCTGATGACCAGACCTCTGGGGCAGAAATCCCCACAGCCCCACCACCGAGGCTGCTCAGAGGAAGCCAGCTGCTCAGCCTCTGGGTCCAGAAAAAACCCCAAAGAAAAACCCTGTCCAAACTGAGATAGGACCTTTCCCTAAAGGGATGTGACGATTGTTTCCAAATGACTGCCCCCTCCTAGCTTCAGAGCTCTCAGCTTCCTCTTCCATTATGAGTGACAGTGATGATGACCATAGGGGCCCAGTAGCAGGTGTCCCCTTGGGAATATTAGCAGCCTCACCAGAAAAAGATGATGAGGCATGTGGCAGCCAGGAACACATGCAGGGCAGCTTCCAGACTGCCCCGATAGTCCCTTCCCACCCCGGGACCTAATAACCAAGAGCTGCCATGCGTTTAACACCTACCCTGTGCCAGCAGGCTCAGGGCTTTGAAACTCATCCAGCACCACTGCTCTGCCAGGTGGGCGTCGTTATCTCCATTAAAAGACTGAAGCTTAGAGACCTTAAGCAGCTTGCCCAAGGTCGCACCAATCTGCTTGACTCGGCTTGTCTGCACCCCCATATGCCATACGATACAGTCGGGGATGGACAAGGAGGACCTAGACACTAACCCACTAAGTTGTTTTCTTAAAGACCTGAACAAATCCATGGAGCAGGCCTGTCAAGGAGAAGCTACCCACCTGACCTTGTAGGCATTTGAGCTTCTCTCACCCTGTGAGATACTCTCCCCAGATGTGCTCAGTGTGTGGCAGGGGCAGAAGCTGGAAGACAGAGAACAGCTTGGGTGAGTAGCTGGGGACCATTAATGGCAGAGAGTAAAAACTCGACTTGCTGCGAAACCCCAGACAGTATCCAGGGCTAGAGCCGGTGGAGGTGCATCTCCATTCCAGACCTGGAGGCCTCTCAGCTTCCCTGTTGTCCTTAGTTCTTAGTCCCACGGCTTCCTCCATGCTTAAGTCCTGTGACTTGAGGGTACCTGAGCATGTCTTTATTCCTTGAGCCCTGGTGCGGGCGCACCAGAAGGGCAATCGGTTGGTCCCCTGACATACCACCCTAAAGGATGTTAGGAGTTGTAGCGCCAGAAAAATCTCCCCGGGAAGCTGTTGCCTCGAAACCGGGTGGCTGGAGTGGTCTCTGCAGCTCCCCCTGCTCTGGCCTTGCATCCTGTTGTCTGAAGCAGCTGAGCTGCCTCTGTCTTCTGGGCAAGAGGCGGGGGGGCTCCTAGGATTGACACTGCTGGCTGGAGCCTACCTGTCCCTTGGGAAGCCGGGCACCAGTCTAACGGGGGGTCAGACTTTGCTCTCAGGGCTCAGGCAGGACATGCTTGTCAGAGGTGCCTTCCTAACACAGCCCTTTCCACAGCCCACTTCTCCCTTCCTCACACCTCAGTTTCCTCATCTATAAAATGATGAATTTAGACTAGCTCAGTAATTTAAAATGTTGTGGCAGCAGAACTAATTTTTTAGACATCTGTACCAAAGTCCAATATTCACAACATAAAAATTTTTATTTTGATTATTATTATTTCAAATTTATAAGATGTACTTATTAAGCAGTTAGTAAGTGCTCTGAGGCTGTTAGGATGAACAGGATGGTTGCTGATTTACACCAACCTGTGCTTCTAATTCATTCTCTTACCTGTTTTTGGTTGCACAATGAGAAAATCAGGAAAAGCCTGATCACAGAGTTAGTAGTTGGAGTAACTAATGTTTGTTTGTTTGTTTGTTTTTAAGCTAACCTTGCAACCTCAGGATACTGAAAAAGGAATAGAAGAATTTGCTTTTGTTGTTTCAGAGATGAATCATTAACAATATATTGGACGGACCATATGTAATTGGCAAAACCCCACAGTTTTGGCCTGCAAAAACAGCGAATTCGTATAATTCAGTCGAATAAGAATAGCTAATGTTTATTTCCTGTGTGCCAGGCCCCATGCCAAACACTTTGGAAGCATGATGTCACTTAGTCTACACACAACTCCCCGTGGTACAGGTAAGGACGCTGAGGCACGGGCATTGTCAAAGGTTGCCCTGGCGACCAGAACCTCCAACTCCAGCCCCCATCCCAGCAGTCCAGGCCCAGCCTTGCCCGGGGTTAATGGGGTTCCAGGTCAGTCCGCCTCCGCCCACCCGCGGGGAGGGGAAAGCATCCAGTCTCTGTGCCCAGCGGCGCCCCTCTGCCCGCCCGAGGCCCAGGAGCTGTTTGTTTTCTTAACGGGGTTAACCAAACCTCCGGAACAGCGCCGGCCGCCCAGTAGAAGCCGAGCCCGTGAAAGGGGCTTTGTGTGAGGGCAGTGGAAGGTGAGGGCCGAGCCAGGGCGGAGACGCGGTCCAACCCACCCGCGCGCCCGCGACCAGGCGGCCCCAGGAGAGGAGGCGTGTCGGGGGTGGACACCTCTGCCCCCAGCCCTTCCTGCCCTCTGCTTGGCCCTTGATCCTCATCTCCAGGCTTCACGTCTGTACAGTGGGGCGAGAATGGCCCCCCTCCCTGGCAGGGCTGGTGTGGGCGTCAAGAGACAGGTGTTTACAATGTGGCCCCCAACCAGGAGCATAAGCATCACCAGCGACCTTGTGGAAAACGCACTGGGTCAGACTCCACGCCAGGCCTATGCATTCGGAAAACCCCGGTTAGGGCCGTGTAATCTGAGACTGGAACTTAGATCACTGTTCACATACTGAGAGGGCCAATGTTTAAAGTATACAGAAAACAAACTTTTCCTTTGACTGTAATAACTGCTTTGGAGCGTACATCATGTCACGTGTTCCTCTTTACAGGAAAATATTCTCCATAAGTTGTTTTATCTCCCCAAAGACATAAATGTCTCCAGGTCAAGGATCTTGTTTTTCTTCATTTGGATCTTCACTCAGGTCTGAATGAAATGCTGTGGAATAAGGAGCTGCAGGTTTACTACCAAATGTTTTACGAGTCAGGTGCATCAAATCTCCCTCTATAAATGGGGATGAAAATCCACTGATTTGAGACTTCTCAGGAACAGCTGAAAATCAAGTAAGTGAATGAGGTGGATGATGGTCTTCAGAGAGAGAGAGAGAGAGAGAGAGATAAGAGTCTAACTCTGAAGGTAGGAAGAGGATTTCTGTTGTTATCCCTCTGCAGGCCTTCCTGTAACCCTTCAGCAACCCTGCTCCCTTCCGGCCTCTTTCCCAGGCCTTCCCTCCTCTCCCTAGCCTTTTCCCAACATCCCCCTCCCCCACTGATTCATACAGTCTTTCAATCAACAATGCTTCTTGTGAGCATCTACTACATGCTTGGCACCATGGTGGCAAAACCCTGACAAGAGACCATGCCCCTGGCTCACTGGTACTGAGTCTGGGGGCCGAGTTGGGGACACCAGGGAGAAACAATAAACAAACAGTAACAGTAATATTGGAATGAGTGCAGAGACAAGGTGCTATGATAGGATGGTCAGGAAGGAAGGTGTCTATGAGAAGGTGAGTTTTAGGCTAAGAATTAGAAGTTTTAGGCAAAGCCCACCACGTGAAGAGTAAGGAAAAAGTGTTGCAGGGAGGGATTCCCTGGTGGCACAGTGGTTAAGAATCCACCTGCCAATGTAGGGGACACGGGTTTGATCCCTGGTCTGGGAAGATCCCACATGCCGCAGAGCAACTAAGCCCGTGCACCACAACTACTGAGCCTGTGCTCTGGGGCCCACGAGCCACAACTACTGAGCCCGTGCACCACAACTACTGAAGCCCACGTGCCTGGAGCGCGTGCTCCACAACAAGAGAAGCCATCGCAGTGAGAAGCCCGCGCACCGCAACGGAAAGTAGCCCCCACTCGCCGCAACTAGAGAAAGCCCGCATGCAGCAATGAAGACCTAAGGCAGCCAAAAATAAAAATTTTAAAATTAAAAAAACCCCCACAAACCTTCTAAAAAAAAAAAAGTGTTTCAGAGAGATGAAACAGTGAGTATAAATGTCCTGAGGCAGAAAGAGTTCGTTAGGTTTGAAGAACTGGAAGAATGTCGCTGTGGCTGGAGCCCCATGCATGAGAGGGTAGGAGAGAAAATGAGAGATGGGCTGGGTCATTTAGAGCTGTGTAGACTATGGTGGGGAGGGCGGGTTTTGTTTTAAGCACAACGTGAAGCCTTTGGACGGTTTAAGCAGATGCCTTGACGGTCTGTGCTACTAGGTAGAGAGTAGACCTTGTATGAGGGAGAGAGGCAAGGAAAAACAAGAGAGGTCCATTAGAAGATGTGGCAGTGTTCTGGGTGGTAGGAATAGAGACAGAGGCAGACCTTCATTAGGATGGGCGACCAAGAAGTTTAGAGGTTTGAGGGTCCTAGAAGAGGACTCCCTGAACAGCAGACAAGGAGAGCAGGGTCCCTGACTGATGGGGCCCTAGAGAACAAGGGAGGTAATGAAACACCAGCACTTCTCCTCATGGTGGATCGTTTCCCTTCCAGGAGGTTTCAGCTTCCTGATTCTGAGGCCCCTGTGAGATGGAATTTGGCGGGGGGAAAGTGTGGAACATAGTATTGGTGAGACCTGCTTGCCCCCTTATGGGGTCATCCTCTCAGCCTCTCTCTGGGGGCAGAGCTGGGAATGGGGAGTTTCTGCTCCAGCTCAGAAACACCTCTGCACTAGCAAGGGAGGGAGGGAGTCAGTGGTCCCCCAACCCCAGTTCCTAAGACAGGTTCTCTGCTCCTTCCCACCATCAAGCTTTCTGCTGGGGTGAGCTCTGGGAGGCAGGGGCCTCGCCTTCCTCCACTGCCCCCCAAGACTATCTGGGGAGGAGTCAGTGGAGTGGAGGCTTGTGCTGAATGGGAAAGCTCCCTTAGGCGGGTGGGGGAAGAGTGCTGAGAGGTGGGAGCAGAAGCCTCTCCTAGCACAGGAGGTGAGAGAGTTCTGGATTAAATCCCGTCACACACCCAGAAAGACTCTGCCAGAAGAGTGGGCAAGGGCAGCCTCGTGCCACTTCCCACAGTCCCTCTTCCCCATCCATTGCCCTGCATACCAACATCACCCACCTGTGTTTCCAGGATGAGCCCACAAACTACCATTTTCCTAATACCTACTCTGCTGAGGGCTTAGCAGGCATTATCTCACTCAGTTTTCGTACACTCTCCTGAAGGAGGCATATTATCTCAATTTTGCAGATGAGCACAGATCTACACAGTTGGGGAAACCCAAGCTGTCTGACCGCTAAAGCAGAGCCTCTGTCCCTACACTGCCTCTCCTCCGCCTGATGAAGGTTTGGGCTGAAAGATGATTGAAATGGAGGAATGGATTTTTAAAATGAATGAATGGGGACTTCCCTGGTGGTCCAAAGGCTAAGAATCCGCCTTCCAGTGCAGGGGAGGTGGGTTTGATCCCTGGTCTGGGAACTAAGATCCCACGGGCCGCGGGGCAACTAAGCCCGCACTCCACAACTAGAGAGACCGTGTGCTGCAACTAATGAGCCCGTGCGCTCTGGAGCCCACGCGCTGCAACAAAGAGCCTGCCTGCCGCAAAGAAGACCAGATGCAGTCAAATAAGTAAATATTTTTTTAAAAAATGAATGAATGGGGCCTACGAATGCTGGGGGAAGGGGGACATCAAAGCCAGAGTGCGTCCAAGCTTTACCCCAGGCCGCGCTCCCAGGGTCCACGTTGAAGGTGGAGGGAAGGAGATGGGGGTGCAGCCTGGTCCTGGGTAAGGGTGTGAGGAACGCAAGGAACGCCCCTGGTTGATCTGGGCCCAGCCTCCCTCCTTGCCAATGCCCACAGGGGCTTACAGTCCTTAGCAGGCGCTCGAATAAGAGCAGGTGAAATTTGGCTCTCCCGCATTCCTGTCAATCACTGGGGACTCGGTGAATGTGGACATGTTGACAAACAGATGGCTCTCTGCCGAAGGGTCTCCATGTACTGCGACCCCACTAGGCTCAGTGGGCGGTGCCCGCCTCGCGCCATCGGGCTCCAGCCTAATCAGCCCCTTGCAGGACCCGGCGGCGCTGGGGAACGCCCTGGGCGGGGCCAACGTGGGGGCGGGTCCCGCAGGCACGAGGAGGCGGGGTCGGCGACGCCGCGGTCTCTGGTCGGAGCGCGGAGAGTTCGGCTGCAAGCGGCGCGTGCATGCTGGAAGTTCGCATCCCGTCGGTGGGGCCCGAGGCCGAGGGGACCCGGCAGAGCCCCGAGAAAGGCCACATGGTGAGCGGGGGCAGTGGATGGGAAGGGGCGCGGGGACCCGCCGGATTTCCCTGCGTCAAATGCAATGCGGACCCCGCACCTCGGGTTCGGGGTCCGAGCGCGGCGGCCCAGGACGTCTGGGGACACGCTGCCGAGGGTCTCTGGGCCGCTTGGACTTGCCAGCCCCGCCGACGGCGGTCCCGGCTCCTGAGGGACTGACTGCACGGAGCAGAGCCCCCCACTGTGTGGGGACTTGGGAGGGTCCCTGGAGAGCAGCGACGCTCCCAGGCCGCTTTGCGCCTCTGAGGGCGGAGGGTGGGTGCGTCGCCGGGAGCTGGTCCTGCTGCACCAACCCGCCAGGCCTCACGCGCACCCGGCTGCCCTCCTGCGCCCGCCAGGTGTTCCGAGTGGAGGTGCTGTACCACGGGCGCAGACACACCGTGCAGAGGCGCTACAGCGAGTTCCACGCGCTGCACAAACGGGTGAGGCTGCGCCCACCACCGACAGACCGACCCCGGCCCGGCTCCTTCCCAAGCCCTGAGAGGCAGGCAGACGAGCTGGCGGGCCCCAGCCTCTGCCACCCCCATTACCGGGCCCTAGAGAGCTCAGGTCGTGGGCACAGACCTCCCTGCGGGCTGCGGAACGTGCGCAAAGGGTTAGGTCCCACGTGCTGCCCGTGCCCCTGCGCGGCTGGTCTGGCGTCGGGCGTCTTGGGGGTGGACGGGGGTGTTGGGGGCGCCTCTCGCCCTTGTCCCAACCACTGCTCACCACGCGGGCGTGTCTCAGGGTACAGCCTGAAGTTTGGGGGTGTGGGTGGCAGGGAGGACTGGGGAGGGCTCTTGGCTAGGATGAAGTGAGCTTGAGGGCTCAATCGGGATGCTGTGATCGCACTGCGGTAACCTCCTGGCAGATCAAGAAACTGTCCAAAGTGCCCGACTTCCCCTCGAAACGCCTGCCCAACTGGAGGACCAGAGGACTGGAGCAGCGGCGGCAGAGCTTGGAGGCCTATATCCAGGTGTGTGTGGGTCTCACTCTGTTGCCTCTCAGCCTGCTGGACCAGAGGTGTGACACCAGCAGAGAGGTGCGGGGGACTGGGGTGAAGGGGACCTACATTTTGGCCATGTTCTAGTACTTCATCCCTCTCTGAATTGGTAGGATTGAGTGAGGTAACCAGGAGGCAGATAGTCCCAGTTAAATGAAGGCTAGCTCTCTTTCTCCAGGGTGAGATCCTGTGCTGCCCTCCTGATAAGGGTGGAGATCCTTCCCCCCCTCTCCCACACGGTTATGCCCAATTGCAGGCCAGGCAGGCTTCGTGGGCCAATCTGTATAGTCACCCAGGGCCAGTGCTCAGAAGGGCCCTAGCTTGGTTTAATGCTCTGCTCTGGCTGTCTTGAAATTCTTTATCATTTTGGAAGGGCCCACGTGTTTTCAATTTGCACCAGGCTCTGCGTATTACACAGCTGAATCCGATTACAGGTTGCCTCTGTTCTCTTCTCCAGGGCATCCTATACTTGAACCAGGATGTGCCCAAGGAACTACTGGAATTCCTGAGTCTTCGCCACTTGCCCATAGTCCCCAAGGCCAGCAGCTGGGGGTGAGCATCTCTAGAGGCGCTTGGCATGAGAGGGGCCCCAGTGTTGTGGGGACAGGGGCTCTCTGCAGCCAGCAGGTGAGGAAAGGTTTTAGAGGTCAAGCCCCTTTCCTTCTTGTATCTGCCAGGCCCTAGCCTGGTTCTTCCTCTTTAAGACACACCTCCCCAGTAGGCTTTCTTGACCCCTGTGGAGGGGCTGTTTTCTGAAGAGCCGTGGCTACCCCGGGTGCCTCCCGAGCTGAGTTTGTTACAAATAGAAGCAGCAGTCCCCTGGGAGGTGAAATTCTGGGCTTCCGCATCTCCACCCCTGCCACACGCACCCCCCCCCCCCCCCCCCCCCCCCGCCAACCCCGGGCATCCCCAGGCAGCTCACAGCCTCTCTCTTCTTTTCAGCGCCCTGGGGGAGTTCCCGCCCGGCAACAGCAGGCAAGTCCAAGTCCCTGTCTGCACTGGGTTCCTGCTGCCCCCTCGTGGCCATACGCCAGGGCCTGAAGCCTCTGGCCTGTCCCCGTGCTCCAGGTTTTCATGTTGTTGCCTCCTGAGCCCACTTCCCACTTTTCCTCTGTGGGTCCTTGGTGATCTCAGTCCTTAGTCTCCACCCAACCTGACACTTTTCTCTGTTTCCCCCTCCACTGTTCATGACCCCTTTTCTTCCCAGCTCACAGCTGTACCACCGGCCTGTTATCAGCTTCTGCATGGATCCTTATATTTGCATCCCATCCCCAGGTGAGGAGGTGCCTCTGACCCATAATCCACACTTAGGGCCCAGGTACCAGGGTGGGAGTGAGGGTGAAGTTGGTATTTCTCAGCTCGCAGGACCCCTAGGCAGCATCTCCCTCCTACTGCCCCCCTTTGGGGCCACACCTCCCCGCTGTTCCTGTGCCCCTGTAGCCTGCTTTGTATTTTCCTCCAGGAAGTAGATATGGTGAAATGAGCTTGGCTCCCCTGGTCTCCATTCTTTAGCAGCCTGGCTTTACCAAGATGTGAACAGAATGTGAACTGGGAATGCCAAGGCCTCATTTGAGGTGGCCAGCTGCTACCTGCTGCCTTGGCAGGGACCCCTGTTCTCGGGGAACAGGGGGTGCTGAGCCTATGAGCAGGAGCTCAGGGAGCTGCAGGCCTGCAGCCAGGCCCACCCCACTTCCTCTTGCCCTGAAGCCCCTACCCCTTACTCCTGTTTTCCTTCTGTCCTAGAGCCTCTGCCCAACGTGGTGGTGAACGGTGTGCTCCAGGGCCTCTATAGCTTCAGCGCCAGCACAGCTAAAGCCCAGCCTGAGGCTGCCTGTCACCCTGCTCCAGTGCCACCGATGCCCTGACCAGTCCAGAGGGCTTTAGGCCACCTGCCAGGACAGTCATGGACCTCAGTCCTCTGAAAGGGACATGGGCTGGGTCAGCCTTGGCCTGGACCCCGGACTCACCACCCTCCACCCCTCCAGGCTCAGAACTCAGCTGCACTGGTGTCTGAGGTGGTAGGATCCTGCAGTCCTAGAGCCCAGGGGCCAGGGTGGGGACAACAGAGGATAGGGAATAAAGGGAGAATTCCTTTAGAATGTTCATAGCCCACCAGTTTGGAGGTGGGCTATGAAAAGGTACAGGTGTATTCCTTTACCTGTCAGGAGAAAGGCGTGGCGGGGACATGCAAAGGTTGAGGCACAGTGGCTAGCCAAGTTCAGAAGCAAGGGGCAAAAACTCCTGCTTGACATTTTGTGCGTAGCACATTTTTCTGTGAATGTCCAGATCTGTTTCCCCCTGCCCTCCCAGACTTGTGTGGCCAGTTGGAAATGTCTGGTTTGTGTTCATCTCTCCCTCATTTCTGGAGCATTTCTGGAGGGAAAGGGTTCAGGCCGGAACCCAAGGAGGGGACAGGCACCACTGCCACAGGAGCCCCAGACGGGCTGGCACTGGACTTAGGGTCGGGTGGGGATGCCGGAGGCCCCAGAACCTAGCCCATACGCAGATTATAAAAAAACACCTTTTTTTTAATCGGTCAGTGTTTGTTGGTAGGAGTTTGTTACAAAACTGGGCCCGCGGGCCCGCAGAATGTGGGGGGAGGGGTCCGCTCCGTCAGACGCCAGCACTACGGCCAGTGCAGCATGGAGCCCTGTGGCGGGCTGTCTTCACCCCCAGGAGGGCAACAGGGCCACACAGACAGTCGCTCAAAGGGAAGAGGTCCCTGGGGCCCTACTCCTTGGCGATGGCAAAGGGCTTCTCCACTTCGATCTTGCCACAGTCTGCGATCGTCACGTCCTTCAGAGGCCTGTCCCGACCGTCTGTCTTGGTGCTCTCCACCTTACGCACTACATCCTGGGGAGGAAGGCAGAGTGTCAGGCGGTCTGCTGGTCGAGGGAGACGGGCCCCAGCGTGTGGCCGCGAGGGCTGAAACCTGCACGTGATGAACAGCGTAGAAACCACGAGGCACCAAAATCCTAAGGGCATCGTGGCCGGGCGCCAGCCCAGGGCAAGTAGAACCCAGATTTGACAACAGGAGGATGCAGTAGTTTCGATCCTCTGAAGTATGACCCAGGCTGGGCTAGGGGTGAGGAGGGGGGCGGCTGGGGAGAGGGTGCCAAGAGACTTCTCCGGGACAGCGTGTTCGGCTGGGCCCTGTACAACCGACGGTGGTGCCAGGACATGCCTGAGGCTGCAATTGTGCAGCCTCACCGAGACCTCCTGGCCGGCCTCTGCCTGGGGCCTGGAGGGCTTTAGAACTTGGAGGCAGGACTTCCCTGGCGGCCGAGCAGTTAAGACTCTGGGCTTCCATAGCAGGAGGCACGGGTTCGATCCCTGGTCGGGGAACTAAGATCCCGCACGCTAGACGGCATGACCAAAAAAAAAAAAGAACTCGGGGGCATAGAGAGAGAGGCTGTTTAGTCTCAATTCCCCCCAGGTTTGTAGAAATAAACACTGGTCAGAATCTGTACATTCCCTTCTGGGAAAGGGATAAAATATATGGATCCCCTGCCCTGGGGTCTGTGTCAGATCCCTGGTCAGGGTTGCCCAGGGTTATTCCCTCCCCCCCACCAAACTCACCATGCCCTCTAGAACTTTGCCGAACACTACATGCTTGCCATCTAACCAGGCTGTCTTGACCGTCGTGATGAAGAACTGGGAGCCATTGGTGTCTTTGCCTGCGTTGGCCATGCTTACCCAGCCAGGGCCATAGTGTTTCAGCTTGAAGTTCTCATCAGGGAAGCGTTCACCGTAGATGCTCTTCCCTGGGAAGAAAGAGTAGGTCAGGGGAGCTGGGGGAGCCCCAACGAAGCAGATCTTAAGGGCGAGGATTCCAGAGGCTGAACCTGTCCCCCGTGCCAGGCCAGGCTCCAGTGGAGTACAAGGACGTACAAGCTGTTCCCTTCCTACCCTCTGGCCCTGGAGCCAAACCATACTGACAGCCCAAGTGGGACATGAGGCCAGGGTGATTTAGTGAATAGCTCACACAATGATTACTTTGAGAATATAGTTTTATGACTTTCAAATAAGGCACATAAAAACTACCTTGGCTGTGGCCTGCGAGGCCTTCCATAGGGACTTGCTTTAGTGGAGGGAGGTGCTGTGCAGGATGCAGGGGAGGTAAGAACCCTCCAGAAAAGGAGGACTAGGGCTTCCCTGGTGGCGCAGTGGTTGAGAGTCCGCCTGCCGATGCAGGGGACACGGGTTCGTGCCCCGGTCCGGGAAGATCCCACATGCCGTGGAGTGGCTGGGCCCGTGAGCTATGGCCGCTGAGCCTGCGTGTCCGGAGCCTGTGCTCCGCAACGTTAGAGGCCACAACAGTGAGAGGCCCGCGTATCGCAAAAAAAAAAAAAAAAAAAAAAAAGGACTGCTGTGGCTGACCAGCTTTTCTTCCTAAGAGCACAAATGATATTGAGGACAATCCAAAGCAGGAAGAGAGATGAGTGGGGAGGGGCAGGGAGAAGCAAAAGAGAGGGGCTGCCATTTGAGTTCTGGAAAGTCAAGAGCCTCTTATCAACGCATGAACCAAAATAAAAGGTGGCTCTGAGTGTGTGTACTGTGTCTGTCTGTGGAGGGTCTGTGGCCAGCATACAAGATAGTGGAGCCGAGAGGATCTCTACCCCATTCCAGAGATCCTAACCTAAGTTCCCAAGGCTGGTTCCCGGAGAAATACTGCAAAATACTGCACCCTTCTTTGTCCCGGTCCTCTCCTAGAGATTCACACTGTGCACTAGAGGCCCCAAGAAACCCAGCAACAAAGAAGTAATTCTCATTTTGTTTTACCCAACACCTTTCAAACTTATTTGTGTACAAAACCTTTTTCCTCTTCAATACACGTATTTCCATCCTGTGGTTCCCACAGAGTGGAACCAGGTTGGGAAGCTGTCCTAGACTGATGCTGAGGAGGTATTTCTGATTGTACAGTAAGTGGGAAGTTTGAAAATCACCTGGCCAGGAAGGACTCAACCAGACAGATAAGGAGATTGGGGAGCCTCTTTACATCAGTTTTATATTACTTGTTCTACTTCACCAGGAGATCACGGCGCTGTGACGTTTTCTAACAGCATGACAAGGAAGACTTGTTCCCCCTTCCTATCAAAGAGAGAATAGTTTTGGAGGGGAGTAGTGGGACCAAATAAAGCAATTTTAATTTGTAATGTGAAATGCGAAAATAAAACTGTCAACTCTTTTAGTTTTTTTTTAAGAAAAGAGGATTCCCATGTGAGAATCCTCTTTGTGCATCTCAGTGAACTGCAGGAATTCAACTACTGCTGCTATCCAGAAAATTCCCAAGTCTATATCCTTAGCTCCAATCACTTTACCAAGATATAAGGAGTCCCAAACTTAAACGGATAGTGAAGGTTTTAAACTCAACATACTTTGTCATCTTTCTCTCCAGACTTCAGTTATTCTTTTGACATTTGTTTCCTCCGCACGTTGTCAGTGTTGTCCTCACCCCCATCACGGATCATCCTTTTCTCCCATTCCTGCTACCCCCGCTGCAATCACGGCTAGTGCTCAGAGTGGGAACAGTGTGCCAGAGGGCTGGTGCAAGCATGAGAAACATAAAAAACCCACCCTGTAAGGCAGAAGCTAAGAGCCCCATTTCAAAGATGAAGAAACCGAGGTACAGAGGTTAAAGGCACCCCAGCTGTGAAGTAGCAGAACGGGAATTCAAACCAAGGTGGTCTGGCTCTCGAATCTCTGCTCTTACCCACTAGGTATCCTCCCTGGGTTCAGGCCCACATCGCCCGACGCAGGGGCAGCTGCACCAACACCCCTGCCAGTCTGCTTCTCCTGTGTCCATGTCCTGAATCTGCCACATTATTATCCCTCAAACTCCTTTGCGATCAGGCCTTGCTCCCATTCAAGTCTTCAGCGGATCCTCACTCCGTGGAGGACAAAGCCCTGGGTCCCTGGCCTGGCCACGGCCCGCCACTCTGGGTTCCCGGTGGGAGCTTCACTTCCATCCTCCTGACCCCACCTTTGGCCAAGTTCCTGCCGCAGACCAGACCTGAGCTCACGCCTTAACCCTGCCTCTTCCCTGCCCATGCAAATTCTCCCCAGCCAGATCTGTCCCCGCTCAAATCTGTCCTCACGTTTACGAGGCCATTTCCTGATCACCTTGGCGCAAAGTGAGTCCTTTACTTGTCAGCACTTTGACGGCGGCTGACTTTACTTACCACTCGCTGGGCACTACGCGCTCAACATCTCACCTCACCCTCCCAGCACCCACAACTCTTGCCACTTACTCTACAGAAGAGGAAACTGAGGTTCAGAGGACTCACTTGCCTGAGGTCACAAAGTAAGAAGGTGGCAGACACCCAACTGTGTGTGACTCCACGATTACAGTGCTTTTGTATCACGTCTGCTTTGTCTTTGTCGTCCAGCTAGCTATGACTTACATCTTGTATTATGTCACTTTCATAGTGTTTTCTCCTCGTTCTTCCCACCTCGACGATAAACCACTTGAGGACAGAGCCTGAGCCCTAAAAGGCTGTGTTACAGCCCATTTGTGACTTTTCAGGTACTGGAAGTGAAAGGGAGTTGCCGTCCCACTGGTTTTTGCATCCTCAGCACCCACCACAGAGCCTGGCCCAGTAAATATTGATCGGTGGGGTGAGCTGCAGCTGTGTCTAAAGGAACCGCAGGCTGTGCACCCAAGTGTGGTGAGACCTGTTGGTTAGTCCAGGCTGTCTGTCTGTCCTACGGTACAAGTAGCGCAGGTGAGACTGCCAGCGCTTGTCAAGTGGTCTCTGGGGGGAGACTGCCAAGGAGAGCAATTTCTCCCACCCTTGCTGGGGCTTTCAGGGCCGCCCACACAAGCTTTGCATGCCTGACCTAGAATCACCTACAGGTGTTTCACTTTGCTCCCTGCCCCGCCCCGCAGGGCGTACTGCGAGGCAAGTCACCGAGGCTGTAGGCCTGGATCAGTTGGTCTGCCAGCTGCGCGAGATTCTCTTATGTCCACCTGAAACCCATTCCTCCCTCTCCTTTGTACTGGGTTCCCTGGCCCTCCCACCTTGGGGGCTGCACTGACAGACCCCTCTGCCCAGAGGATTTGAGGTTACCTCCAGTGCCATCTCCCCGGGTGAAGTCTCCACCCTGGATCATGAAGTCCTTGATCACACGATGGAATTTGCTGTCTTTGTAGCCAAATCCTTTCTAGAAAAAGGGATGAGAAGGTGAGAAGGTGGCATGAGGCACCAGGCAGACATTAAATAGGCCCTGCAGGAACCCAGCCCACAACAACAACTGCTCACAGAAGAGAAACCCCTGCTGGCAGATTCATCCTTCAACGTGCCACTGGGTGACCAGTAATCAAAGGCCAGGCCTGGAGCACACAGATCCAGGAAAGGCTGTAAGACCGCCCATTTCCTCTGCCTTTATACAAGTCTACTTCATACATAATGCCTCCACCTTTCCCCTCTCGTTTTTTCCTAATCTAATCATAGGGAGAGAAGCAAGAAAACTGACCAAAAAAAAAAAAAAGTTACCTGCTGACCCAATGGGAAGTTGGAATACAGACTTTCTTTTTTTTTTTCTGTATGCGGGCCTCTCACTGTTGCGGCCTCTCCCATTGCGGAGCACAGGCTCCGGACACGCAGGCTCAGCGGCCATGGCTCACGGGCCCAGCCGCTCCGTGGCATGTGGGATCTTCCCGGACCGGGGCACGAACCCGTGTCCCCTGCATTAGCAGGCGGACTCAACCACTGCACCACCAGGGAAGCCCCAGACTTTCTTAAATGGGGCATTCATTTCCTTAAAACCTGGAAAGCTCTGGGCCCCTCACTCTGGTGCAGAGACCACAAACTAGTTTCCCTGGATGTTTTCTTTGGTTACTGCAACGTCTCAAAGATGAAAAATTTTCTCAAAAAAAAAATTCTAATTCTGGATTTAGTTAAAAAAAACGGAGAAGATATGATAATCCTGGGTTCCCAGTGCCAGAGAGCATAGCTGGTACTCCGTGACGGCCACTGCTATGGGTGGGCCACGCTCTGCAGTTCAGTTTGCCGCCAACCCTACTTGCCAACTCCGCTGCCTGTGAGCTTGGCTACCTCAGCTCTAGCCACTTACCTCTCCTGTAGCCAAGGCCACAAAATTATCCACTGTTTTTGGAACAGTTTTTCCAAAGAGACCGATGACCACCCGGCCTATATCTTCATCTCCAATTCGCAAGTCAAAGTACACCTGAGGAAAAAGACAATTTCAAACTTAACCTCTTAAAAGGGTCTTTCCTAGGGAACCGAGGGCCCAAGAAGCTACCCGGAGGATGCGAGAAAACAGACCCATATTTTAAGAGCAGTTTCTGAATCTGATTTTGGTGGTGACAAAAACCCCATGAGAATCTAATGAAAGCTCCATTTGTTTACACTCTCCTTAGACTACAGGGTAACAACCTTTGCTCTAAATAAATAATGGGCCCAGATTCTAAAACTTAACATCAAAACACCATAAAGATGGGAGCCTAAGCACACCACTCAGGTGTAAACTATTACATTGCTGTGCTTTGTAAATGAAGTGGCTAAAATCTGGCCTACGTAGAGAAAAGACCGGCAATCTGGCAGGCGTGATGTTTCACCATTTCCTCAGCACTGTTGGGTATCTGCAAATAGGCAGCTCTGAGTCTGCAACGCCGGCCCCAGCTAGGCATCCTGGGCGCCAACGCCTGGGTCAGGGCTGGGCTCTCGGGGAGGGTCCGGGTCATTCTCCAATCTGAATGGGGGAGGACGACCCAGGCGCCAAGAGGCCACGACAGGGAAACTAGGGAGGGGTAGGGCCAAGGCCGAGGACGCCCAGGCCCGAGCTCTGGGACCCGAAATGCCTCGGACATGTGTGACCAGAGGCGCCAAGGCCGGAACCCAGGCGGCGGAGGGCAGGCCTCGCTAGGCAGGTCTGGAGACGGGAGGCTGGACCTTAACAGTGACTTTGGGTCCCTTCTTCTTCTCATCTGCAGCAGAAGGTCCAGGCAACAGCAGGAAGAGGACGGAGCCCACGATGAGGGCGGCGACGAAGAGCACCTTCATGTTCCGCTCCGAGAGCCGCAGCATCCACCGGGAGAAGCTAGCGCGGGCCTTGCTGCCGAGGCTGGAGGAGGGTAGGGGCGCGGCGACGTGGGCCCGGCTCCTCCACCGAGCGCAGCCGGGGGGAACCGGGGCTCCTGCAGGCCTCCTAGCGGGAGGCAGGCCCCATTTCCCCCTCTGGTTGGGAGCCAGATGGTAGGTCCCCCTGGGGGGCGGAGCCCGGCTCGCTGACTGGGCGGGCGGAGACGCGGGCTCGTGGGTGGCTGCCACGTTACTGTGGCCTCATTGGCTTCACAGCTCGTCGACGCCCACCAACAGGAAGGGGATGAGCGGAAGGCGACGCCCTCTCCAAGAGCCCCGGATTGGGCTTCTGAAGAGGCTACCAGCCCAAGCGGAGAGACCCCATGGCCCGCCGCGCTTTTGTGGGCGTGGAAGTCGTTTGGCAGGTGGTGACCGAGGCTTTAGGTTAGGAAGTCTGTGGATGGGGCTGAAGACACTTGTCGTTGTCCGTATTGGGCCAGTCAAGGGTTAGTCACACCGAATTGGGTTTAAATGTGATAGCCTCCAAAAACTCAGGACACGTTTATGCCTACCCAGAGTATATAACCTTATACAGCTCCGTCTGTCTTGCAAAACTTGCTTCAAAACCCACTTCCTTTTGACTTAATCCCCGTCACTGTCCTTTTTTCTCTCCCTTCTCTAATCTTACTGTGCTTACTGCTGTATAGTCAACGCACACTATTGTATACTCTGGTTCTTAACTTCCTTTTTTTACCTGTTTTCCTAAGCAACTACATTTTAAATTTTTTATTTATTTATTTTGGTGAGAAACGGACTGTTGCTCTTACTTTGTATACAGCTCCCCCAACTGCTGCAGGGCTAAGTGCTCAACAAATGCTGGATGGAACAGCCGTCACGTTGGCACTGAGGTGGGAAATAATATCTGCAAGGGTCTGAGGTTGAGTCCTTCTTTTCTAGAAACCTCCCGGAAGGTCAGGAGTAGTCGTCAGATGCGCCGCAGCAGTATTTCAGGGCTCCGAAGACGCTTGTTCCCAACAGTCCGCAACATATATACTTCAGTACTGCAAGTCTAAAACACACACACACACCCAAAATTGCCACTGACATCTTTCTAAAGCTCGGAACCATGACATTATTAAATGTCTTTAATTTTCAAAGATTAACTTTACAGAAATTCCTGGTCTTCACAGCCCCGATTGTAGGTAGACATGGCTCCATTTCTATAGTCGAACTTGGCAATTTGGTCTCTATATAAGGTGCCGACCTGAGTTTGAGGTTATGCATGGCCACTGACATTACCTCGTCCTTCCTTACACTGAGGTCACTGCCGGCGGACTGCAGAGCTTCAACAGACAGTTCTCTCAAATAAATGCAAATAACATTTGCTGTTTCTAATTCTCACACCTCAATCCAGACCACCTCTCAGTGAGGTGGAGGTTCTTCTATGTAAAACTGTTGCACTGAGAAAGCTGATCTTTCAACCCCCTCTTCCTCTCCTCCTTCGTTTTTTGGGTCTCTTAAGCCTCTTTCCCCACTCACTGGTCTCACACTGCCCACACTGAGAAAATTGTTTACCAAGCTATGTTTTCAAAGTAGCCTTCTCCACATGAGGAACTAATTAATGCTAAAACTAATTAATGCTAAAACAGCATTAATGAAAAAAAATAAGCTTGACGGATACAGTGTTCTCAATATGAAGTTTTTCCATCATGATGATTTTTTAAAAAAATATTTGGCTGCACCGGGTATTAGTTGCAGCATGCAGGATCTTCAGTTGTGGCATGCAGACTCTTAGTTTGCAGTGTGTGGGATCTAGTTCCCTGACCAGGGATTGAACCCAAGCCCCCTGCATTGGGAGCACAAAGTCTTAGCCACTGGATCACCAGGGAAGTCCCTCTCATGCTGATCTTAAACGTGTTTTTTACTAGTGAAAGAAGAAATCGTTAAGTAGCAATTGAGTAGTAACAGAAAGAATTGGAACCAATGATGGCCAGACTGCCAGTTGTTTTGTGCCATATGTGCACATCATAGTCATACCTTCTGTCTGTATAGATGTTCTTCATCAGTAGAGCAGAATTACAAAGCTGCCATTTCATAGTTGTTCCAGAGCAGATCCTAACTTCCTGGTGTTCTAGCACCTAAGAACCACAGGGATACAGGAATTAGTATGTGTGATGAATGTCCAAATTCTACCAGAAATATTTATTGTTTTTTATTTTATTAATTTTATTTTTGGCTGTGTTGGGTCTTTGTTGCTGCATGCAGGCTTTCTCTAATTGCGGCGAGCAGGGGCTACTCTTTGTTGCAGTGCGGGGACTTCTTGTTGTGGTGGCTTTTCTTGTTGCGGAGCACGGGCTCTAGATGCACGGGCTTCAGTAGTTGTGGCTTGCAGGCTCTAGAGCGCAGGCTCAGTAGTTGTGGCGCACAGGCTCAGCTGCTCCGTGGCATGTGAGATCTTCCCAGACCAGTGCTTGAACCCCTGTCCCCTGCCCTGGCAGGCAGATTCTTAACCACTGCGCCACCAGGGAAGCCCCAGAAATATTTTTAAAGTGAGCTGCTTATAAATTTTGGAGGTTAATCCTTTGTCAGTTGCTTCATTTGCAAATATTTTCTCCCATTCTGAGGGTCCCACAGGAGAGGTCAATGTTCAACCCAAAAGAATGACGCAAGAATGCCAAAGTATCAGGCATTATTTTCATTCCTGGAGCCTTGTTACTAAGAGTCCTAGACGGATTCTCCGTTACAAATGAACCAGGAGAGCTTAAAAGCAGAGAAACCAACCAACCAAACAAGCAAAATTAGCCAAGAAAGGTAAGACATTTTATTGTACATACAAAAAGGGTGCAAACTGAGTCCTTTCCTCCCCAGATTGGAGAAGAGGTATACTTAAAGATCACATTTGTGTTTTCCATGGTGCCCTAGGAAATGGGCTACTCTGAGATAATATCAAGACCCATTTCCATTTACTCCAAAGAAGGCTTCTTCCTCTGCAGAGGAGTTTCTACTTAATGGTGTACAAATCTCTCTCCTGGAGGAACCGTTTCAAATACACTTGAAATTGACATTCATGTTTAAAAATACTACAAGTTTCATTTTCACAGCTGAGCTTTGCAGACCAGTGCCAGGGTTTATGAAACAAAATTATGTATCTAAAATAAAAGGTTAAAAAAAAGGCATTTAACAATAATCAGACACATCCACGCATCAATTAAAACTGATTTCCACAGCTGATTTATACATTATCTAGTCTTAAAAAATTGCAGTCAACATCCCAACATCTTTTAAAAAGTACAATGGGCAAAGATTAAAGAAACAGACAAAATAATAATATAATAAATTAGAGCATGTAATACATCCAATGGGAATTGATGAATGAACATTATTTTCCATTGGGGGGGCTTATAATATTTTTGGTTTCATCTTTTTTTCTGCTGTTTACTCTTCTCCTTGATAAATGGGGCTCATTCCCAGAGCCAGCTTGCTGCCACACCAATTTGAGAAACTCATTTGTTTCTTGTTTACTTCTGAGAATATTCAGGAACACATGGTCCCAGCAACCTGGGCTGTGAGTTTTTTTTTCTTCAGGTGGGCTGTGAGTCTTTATGGAAGTGAAATGCATACAGATGAGTGCTGGCACGCACAGACACACACACACACGCATACAAATGCAACCACACACACCCATCTGTAGATACAGTCCCCCGTAACCCCCCGCCAAAGAAATGGCTCATCTTCCTGAGACATTCCTAACAGATTGATAAGCCTCTTAAAAAAGCTTTTGGTGTAAGGGCTGGCCTGGGATTTGGTCTGGAGCTCAAAAAGAGGAACACTGAAAATGTCTCACCTGCTCTGAAAGAGGGGATTTGCGGGGAAGGGGCAATCAGGATAGCTGTCCTCTTGTGTGTGTTACTGGGACAACTGCACTGCATCCCCATTTCTTACCATGGATAACCCTCTGCTTTGAAGGTGGTGATGGCACTGGAAAGATGATTGTGAGAAGTAAAAAAAGAAAAGTAACAAAATAAATTCTGTCCACAGAACTGAGGTTTCTTTATAACACTGAGTTTGGTAATCGAACTAGAAATATATGGAGTACACATTCACTTTTTCCTTTGTAATACAAGCTGAGCTACAAACAAACTCTGGAGTGGACTTCCTGGTCGCTTTTTGAGGAAATATGTCAACTACTACTGTCTATATCCAGGGAACCTACTTACTATTCTGAATACAATGGAGAAACTATTCTTTTGCACTCAGTCACCTGCAAAAGGAATTAGGAAAAACATTTTTAAGACTGCTTAATTGATCAAAGACTTCCAAGATTCCTTATTTGTGGCTAAAACACTGCCTAAACCCTCAGAAGAGCCATGGTTTCCTCTTTTTCTTATTCAGAAACAAAATCACTCCCCTCCCCCATCAAAAACAAACAAACACCCAAGAAAACCAAACCACAGGCATCCCATTTTGATTCCTACCAACCCATCATGGGGAAGACTCTGGCCATCAACCTCTAGAGGGACCTTCCTGGAGCCCTGAAATTGGCAAAAGCAAGAACCCCAGAGACAAGTACCTGCTGCTCAGGCCAATCCAGATGGGGTGCCAAGTTATCCTGGCTCCCTAAGGTTTCTGGAACTCACCTGCCCACCTTGGGGCAATGGTGGATTGGTGGCAGTGGCCTGACAAAGGCAGTGTTGGCTGTATGACAGTGCAAGCTCCCGATCTGAGAAATTCTAGCCCTAACATGGCTCTGACGCTGGAGACAGTGTTGTCAGGGCAACTCACTGGGAATGAAAACTAGATTAAATATGAAAATGGAAGAGGTGACTGCGACACACGAGGCATGCAGACTTGGGAGAGATGCATCAGAAGAAAGATCAAGTTCCTTAGAGGAGATCCTTTCTAGGCTGCCGTGGAAGTACTTATTTTTGAAAAATGCAGGCCATGCTGCTCACTGGAGGGGGAGCAAGCTGTCTCTTTTGCATAAAAAAAAGTTAAGGCTATGATCTTTAGTAACCACTCTGACATAACCTTACCCTCACTCATTTCTGACAACAGAAGTGGTTACTAACACTGAGAACCAACACTGAATATGTACTCCCAAGGTACATTTCCAGTGAACCAGGTTGGAAGGTACTTTAGAGGCGATGGACACCTCTTCTGGCTAATGGCAGGGGCTGTCTCTACGAACTTGGAGTTCACTGAGAATGAAGAGGCAATCAACACTTCTACTGGAAAACTCAGGATCCTGCTGTCTTCCGTCGCCCTATATCCCAAAATAAAATGGGGCTTTAATTGGAGGCCAACCTCATCACCTGACTTTGTACCTTCTTAGACCGTTTCCTCCTAGACAAAGCCAAAATGGCAGGAGTATGTTAATTAAGGCAGACATGAAAGCATGCTGCTGCTGGCACGCTCTGCACATCCTTGCAGAGCAGTCTGGAGTGAAATCACTGGGAAACGCCAAGGGCTGCACAGCAAGTAATCAACCCTTACTGCACAGACACAGCCATGCTCTAGTCACAAGGGAAGGATCCCTTACGTCTTGGTGGATTCCTGGCCTGCTTGCTTCAATCTGCTCAGGATGCAATGCCTGAAGGACTGCAGGGCTTGGGAGAACCCCTAATGTTGTTAGTGCTTAATGCTAACCCAGCAACTGCATCAATCCTGAAGAAAAAGATCCCTAGGTATCATGGTTATGGAGTGAAGGAAGCTCAAAGACTACAGAGCAAGTGGATTTGGGTGGGCGGTAGGTGGAGGGAGTGCCCAACCCCGAGGCCCTGGCTGAGGAATACAGCTACTCGACAACAGCAACGGGGCTGAGGAGGGAGGCCTGATGGGGATGAAACTGATGGCCAAATTACTCCTTAGGTATCCTTCTCAAAAAGAAAAAAAAAAAAATTTTTTTTTTTCTTTTTTAAAGGAAGATCACAGTAGACTCGGGGGTCTGGAACCACCCTGGAGTACCAATGGCCCTGGGAAGGTCACCATTACTGTGCATGCCAGAAGGACTTGGGCTCTTCACCTTTGTTATGAAAAATCAAATATCTAGTAAGAGATCTGAGCGGGGGCAGAGAGTGAGAAGAGTGCATTAGGAAGAACCCCACAACTGCTCACGTTAAATCCCGCAATAGCGAGCCTTTAAAACAAAGTTAAGACCCTGAAAAAGTCACAAACCCAGCTGCAAGAGGGCTTGCCCTGCAGCCAAGCTGGTAACTGCCTTTGCTTTTTTGTGGAAGTGGGGAGGCACTTAGTGGAGTAAGGGGTGCCAGGGATGCTCTGGACTTTGCCACCATTTCCTCTTGCCCTCCCATGAGAAGCAAGGCTTTTTCTACACAGGGATGTGGAGGTTAAAGATTCTATACGGGAAATTAGAGTTACCCAAATTGAGAAGAGTTACCCAAATGCCAACTGAGAAACTATGTAAGTTTCAGTGACAGTGCCTTAGCTAATGTCAAGGAAGCAAACCCCAATATTCAAAATTCTTGTGGGGAAGCGGTGTGACCCTGCATCTCCCAGCCATTCTGTTAATAGGAAATTTTCTTTTAAAGAAATGAATGATTACAATCTTTATATAAGCTAGGCAAATTTGAAGCCAGTGAAGTGAAATTTCCTAGCCAAGGACCAGTGGAACACAGGTGAAGCCCAGTAACTCTGATCCACGCTACCGCTGCTCTCTCTGCTCCATGTAAGACACATCAAGGGACTCGTCAGAAAATACCAACTACCAGAAAGTATGTCTGCATCCTCCAGTCCAAAAGACAGCCCTACATCTCAAGCCAGAGGCAATGATTTCCGTGTTCCCAAACCCCCCAGACTAAGTCACCAGCCACTGCCCTCCATGGTTAGCTCTCTCTACCCCCAGATACAAGACCTCGTTCTCTGATGTAATTAATCCTTTCTCCTCGATCACATCTGGAATGCGAAGTCACTGTTTGGATAAGTCACTCATCTCCAATGAAAATCAAGCACGAGAAGTTCTATTAACTCCATACGTTGGCGACTTTTCAAGCAGTGAATGAGGAACCAAGACCCTTCATGGCAGCATGTCTGGACGTGGAGAGTGTACCGGGGAGAACAGGCTCTAGATGCGTGGCCATCTCATCTAGAAGGAGTCTAAGTCCAAGTGAGAGGATAATTTCACACCTTTCATTTCAGTCTCCTTTCCCCAGGAATTTTCCAGCACTAACCAGTCTTACCCCCCTGTTCACTATAGCCCCATACACTGAGGCCTAAGCCTGCAGCTATGGACCTGCTGGAAGAAGATTTGCAGGTACTTGGTTTCTGATAAGGCAGGCCAGCCCAAATGCTGTAACTCAGCTATTGGGGCAAACAGTACAGACCAAGTTTATTTCCTGGCCCTATGATGAGCCAAATCCTGAGGTTCCTCTGGCAGTTGGAAGGCAGGATCACTTTCCTCCTTCTTGTCCACTAGTGGCAATACAGTGGTGGCTGTTTCATCACTAATTTTGTCCCCCAAGTCACTAAGGAAGTCACATGGCTATCTAGTTGGAAGTCCCTGGCAGTGGAGGAAACAGATATTTCAGATTTTTGTTGTTAAGTATCTCCTTCTCTGGGATGAACTGTCTCCTGTCACAGTCTGGCTTGGCTGGCTCATCCCATGTGCTGGAGAGCTAGGTTGTCCAAACTGCAGGCTGATGAGGTCAAGAGGCTCTGGTAGGGACATTCTTCAGCAGCTGAGAAGACGAATGAAAATTCAAGTATGTTTCCTTGCCAACCTGAGAGTTCACTCAGAATGACACAGAGTTTGGCTTCTTCTCTTCTGGGTGCTGCAGACCCAACTCTTTCCATTGAGAATGTCCTCTGGACCCATGTTCTCTCTGAATGGCTTGGCTGGCCCCATCCCCCTCAAAACAGAAAAAAAAAGTAAAACTCCCAATATAACCAGACACAATATGCATCTGCCATGTTTTTTGTTTAAAAAAAAAAACAAACTAAAAGTGCAATAAAGTCAGTTTTTTTTTGTCCTTTGCTCAGAACAATTTGCAATGTTCTACTACTGTCTGGAGAACAGAGTTCGCTTGTCAAGAAAGCTAAGAACGCCAACACACAGGGACAGTAGACTGCAGATTTCTCACAGCTTGTGTCCTACAGTGTAACTTCACAATAGGGAAGGAGGGAGTAACCTGCACCCCGTGGCCAGCTCGGGATGGAGGCTGCACAGGCACAGAGGAAGAGGGAGCCATACTGCCAGACACACCTGGTGGGCGGAGAAGGTTCTTCTCCAGCCTTGGCCTGCATCTCCCTCCTACCTTCTTGGCCGCACCCCCAGCCTCTCAAGCTCCTTCAGCAGACAAAGCCTTCAGCTCATTAGCTTTTATGCTGGAGAGGGTTGAGGGTGGGGCAAGAACCAGGAGCAAGTAAACTAAGGGGAGGGGAGAGAATAGTAGTCCTTGAGTTTTTGTGAATGACACCTTCACTGTAAACAATAGGAAGGAGAGTCAACCAGGCAGCCCCAAGGGTAAGCAGTGGAGGACCAGTGGCTCTGGGACCTGCTCAGAGCCTCAGGCAGGTAGGGGCGGCCACTGACCCACTGGGCCCTGGCTGCCTGCACTAGCTCCTTCTGGGGGCATCTGTTTTTCTTCTTTTTGGTTTGGATCTCCACCCTCCCCCACAGAGGAGTCCCTTCCAATGAGAAATGGCAGGAGCTGCGGGTGCAATCGAGTCAGAGTCCCCAGGGCCTGAGGACTCCTGGGAGGCACGGGTCACTTGTGGCGCTGAGCAGTCTTCTTCCTTTTCCTCTTAAAGAAGCAGCAGCACCTGGAGCACAAGGAAGACCACAAGTCAGTGCGGGAGGCCCGCAGCTGCCAACAGATTTCTGCCTGCCTCTGCTTATTGCAGGGGTGGAACTCCCCCCGGCACCCACCCACAGGGTCGCCCGCCATCTACAGTGCACATACTGGAGGCAGTGGGCAGTGTCTGCCAGGAAAGCCAAAGGAGAGGGCTGCTTTATTCCAAACCTAATCGTCAAAGTGCTGCAGGCTAGGCAGCAGGGCGGAAGCAGGCATTTTTGGAAGAAGGATGAAGAAGGCTTATTTCTCAGTCTAACACCCCAACCTGAAAGTCTCATCCTCCTTTATACTGAAGCAAGGCTGGGGTCCTCAGGGCTGCATGAGAAGAGCCTGCACTGTTTGCCCCTTCATACAGAGGGCAAAATTATTTAATGCAACTTCGGAGGTCAGTGAGTATGGAGGCTAAACTAAGGCAAACAAATGCCAAGAAAAGCATGATGTTTGGAACTCTAGGAGGCTCTCACATGCTACCAATGAAAGGATTAAGGATTCTCTCTAATCTCATCCCCGCCCCCAGCCAGCTAGCTACCTGGCGTAGGCAGGAGAAGCCCCGACCCTAATTGTGTGAGCCAGGATCTTTTAACTGAAATCAGCATAGCCTACTCTTCATCTGGAGAGGATCAACGCCACAGTTGATCACCAGGAAGCATCGGGTTGCAGGGTCCTCCTCAACTTAAGCTTCCCGAGGCTGCTGCTGTGCCAGGCTGGGTTCAAGGACTGACCCTGCTTAGGGTGGGGCTGAGGCCTGATGCCTTCAACAGCCACAGCTCTGCCACAGCCTTTAGCTCGGGTACCTGCTCTGTACTGCTGTCTCTGGAACAGGAAGCCCCTCTTGCTCAGGCAGCGACTATTCCAGAAGGGGGTGATGAGGGCTGTGGCACGGCTGGTGCAAAAGATATGTCCTTTCCAGGAAGCTGACACATGGGAAATGAGAATGTGAGGGGCAGAAAGTGGTGGATGAGTCAAAGATGCCATGTGATGGAGGGGAGTAAACTGGAAGTGTCACTCAGACTTGCTGGATCCTTGAAACGAAAGCTTTTCTCAGAAACTATCTCTGGGTCTTTTGCCTAATCCTTCTGGGTTTAATGTCAGAAATATTCATACAGAAATAAAGAGCTGTTGCTTACTTCCGCATACCCCTAAGTCCTCCACTGTAGCTAAGATTCCCCCCTTTTTTAGTCAGACCCTTTTGTATTCCCACACCCCATGGACTAGTTATCAAAAATTTGGAGAAAGTGTCTTCTTAGAATGCAGAAATAGATGTTTACACAGACAAAATGATGGGCTTTAACCATAACTGAATGAATTAAACATGGAGATGTTGGAAATAGGAGCTTCTTAAGAGAGTCTTAAAAAAGATTTTCTAAGAGTATAATGACATATGTGATGTACTATTAAATGGGTGTCAATATAGTCACTAAACAAAGTGTCCTTTGTATTTACAGGCTGAATAAATTCTTTTAAGTAAAAATGACCAACACTTTTGATTGTTTTCAGTCCTTAAGGGAATCCCTGGGGAAGGATTTTTAAAAAAGGTCATTTTTTGTACATATGCTTTAGAAAACAGACATTCTTTCAAGCTGAATGTCCAGAAATTATTAAATAAGGTGAATTAAATCTCATGGGAGTACCAGTACTTCAATAGAGCTAGCTACCTGTTCCCTGTTAACCATGATTTTCAGAGGGATCACTAACATTTAAGTCAGTTTTTATTCTTATGCTTTTTGAAGGATGCTAAGATGACGATTTTGTGTTTTTAAGTTAAGAACAATCATTAAAAAGTTTGAAATACTGTTTTGGTCCGTTGCAAATGATACAATTTCTCTTCTACCTCCTCCAAGGCAAGTCATAAGAATTAATATCTACTTATAAGCATATCATAACCTGATGTGCAAAGCTGAATTCACCTGACTGGAGGAGAGTGTGAGGTGTGGTTTAGAGCCTTAATTTTTGCTAGTTACTGTAGTTAAAACTTCAGCAGTAGCAGAAGCTTTTAATAATTCTACCCATGAGGAAACGGGCTCCACAATCAACTCTTTGGTTTCTGTGGTGACTACCGGCAATAGGACCTGTGAAACTTGGTCAGACCCCAGACCAAGCCCATTGACTGACTCCATACGGATGTCTTACTCTCAGAAGAGACTGAAGGCAAGTGATGAACTCTTCTTGTGTCTTAGGTTTCCTTCCAGCTGATTCTTTGATTGGCTCTCCCTTCAGCTATTCCTTTACTGTGTTTCTCTGCTGTACTTATACATTCTTCCCTTGCTCTAATGCCTTGTTTAAGCCCCACAGTATCCATCAGGTCTTCCTTAACCATCCCTGTCAACACTGACCTCTCAAGGGACAATACCATAAAAGTGTCCTTTCAAGCATGCATGTCTTATCTCTCCAGGTAGATTGCATCTCAGCTCTTTGGGGAAGGCCTTGAGACCCCCTAGAGTTCCAAGCACAGAGTGGATGAGCACAAAGTAGGCCCTGTATTTGCAATCAGGATCATGTGACTGACATCTCACAGGAAAAAACAGACCACGATGATGTCAGATTACACAGACACATGTTTGCTAAATAAATAGGCCAAATGTACTCCTTGATACTGTAATACTATAAATTCTATCTCCATAAAACCCAATTGCTATCTTCAATACATCTCTGTCCCTTGGGAAACTCTGTAGACAACTTGGCTTAGAGAGTTAGGGTACAGAAACCGGTGCCCAACTCAGTTACTGAAGACCAATAGAAACAAGGTAGTCACAGAGGCCAGCAGACTGCTATCACCACACGGAATATCATCCCACACGTGCAGTGTAGGAGGTTCTGGCTCCAGACCACAGCAGACCAATCAGCTCACGAGCACCTGGAGCTCACAGGCAATGCCCAGGAAGCAAGGCAGGGAGGGCACTGCCTTACAGTGAGAACATGCCCCACCCAACGTGGAGCCGCCAGGGCTTCCCCTTCAAGACCCGCATGCTGCCCCAAAAGTGCATTCAAGGGACCTTCTCCAGGAGTGGGAGAGAGACTCCAATGTCTCACTAGCCAAGTCGGCCCTTGGCCCGCTATATGCTCGTATAAGAAGAGAAAAGAAAAGAAAAGAAAAGGAAAAAAAAAAAAAGACAATAAATGAAAAACAAACAAAAAACTCAAAACAACAACAACAACAGCAAAATGTCCATCTCTCCCCCAAGAAGCAGCTCTCTTATTTGGAGATACTCATACTCTACAGATGGAAGAACCAGCTGAACCAAAAAGAAAAGTCACAGATTTTTCCAAAGCTGCTAATTTTAAGGTTAGAGACCAAGCCACAGAATGTGACATTATCTGGCAACAACTGTCCTTGGAGTTGTGAGGAATAATTAGATTCTGATTGTACAACTGGTACAGTAATCTGGTCTTCTTACCTCTGTCCCTCTCTGCCTGATAATATCTAGCCGTATTAATTTGAGAAAAAATTCACTCAGCTAAAAATGAAGAGACAATTTTGGATACTGTGGGATATTGTTCTGACAGGAGGAGGCTGCAATGTGGTGGGTTTGGAAAGAAAAAAGGAACAGATTAACTGCTGGGTACAGGCCTGCCCATCCCCACCTTGTGGATCTAGTTCCCCAGTCTGGGTGGGTATGGCACAAGGTGGCATACGGGAGCCATTGAGTGTTTCTAAGGCATTTTGTTTGGCTTTGCCAATCCCAACCTAGCCTGGTCCGCTCCCCTAGCATGTGGACTGGAGAGAGGGACTCACCACAGGTTGAGCATTTTCAGGCAGCTACAGAGTGTGTAAAGAGAAAAACACAGAAAGGAAGAGAGAGAAAGAGAGATATTAGTCCACAGAGGTGAGATGGAAGCGACTCCCTGTGAGCCATGCAAACATGCAGTATGTGTCTGTGTTTAGTTTCTTCCTCTGTCAAGGCAGGGTGAGTAGGCCCAGGCCACTTGGTCCCCACACTAAAGTGGAGGGGGCAGGTGCCTGATAGAAGCGTCGAGGTGGGAGCTGGATCTCAGTGAGGGCTAAGGCAAAACAGAAAGAGTTGGTGGGAGCCCCAAGAGTGGGCTTTCCTGGGCAACTTCCAGGAAGGTAGCAGGAGAAAGAGCATATGATCCTGCCTGTAAGAATTCAATCAGGAACCAAGGCCAAACCATTTTGGTTCCCACATGAAGTCTTACCGTGCAATTTGTTAAGCTAACCTCCCAAATATTCTGAGGGAAAGAGAAGTCCCTAGCCTTTCTATAAGACCAACATGCCTGACCAATGCAGCCAGCAGTTAGCTCTTTCTCTAGAGGGGAAAACAAGCTTAAGAGACACTTTATCTTATTAGGAGGTGACTATCGAGGAGGGTCACTGCTTGGATTAAGGTATAACTGCCAGAAAAAGGCCTAAATCCCATTCTTGTTAATTCTCAGAGAAAATGAGGTCCACACTTGCTAAGTTGTAGCTAAAGTCAGTGGATAACCAAAAATTCCTGTGTTCTTACCATAACAAAAGTCAGCCAAAAAGCTTTGCCTTGCCTCACTACCCTTCCAATCACCCTTAAACAAGTACATGTGTCCTATATCTAGAGAAAAGGGTAAGTTAGATGTTTATTTTGTTTACAGAACAAAAAACGGGACCCTGTTATTTCTCTCCTCCTTTACACGAAACAAGCTGGCTGAGGAACCCAAAATCAAAAGCTGGGAAGTGAAGGTTTCCACACTGTTTCCCCAGTACTCTAGCTCAATCTTAATGTAGGCAACAGCCCCCTTTTTCCCACAAGCAGGCTGCATGGACAAATGGCATCACAGCTGTGTGCAATGAGGAGCTGTGTGGGATGCCCTGTGCTTCTCTTAGCTGTGACTTCTTCCCATGAAAGTGATCAAGCGGATGGACACATGGCTCCCCCGCCCCCAACCAATACATAGAAGGGCCAAGAAGAAAAACACATGGCTGTGCCCTGACAGTTCCCTGGACAAGATGGAGTGGTAGCTCATGAAACCACTGGGGGAAATGCCACGCAAAATGTCCTAAGCCATGAGCTTTTGATGACAACTGGTCAAATACGACTGCTCCCCTCTGGTTTCCACGTCTTTCAGAAGGCTCACACCTGGCACAGTGGTCTTTGCTAAATGGGGAGACTTTAAATTCTCTTTACATCTAGAATTTAGATTATACCAGAACAGAACACACCAGATTGAAATCTGTGTGTGTGACTGGTCCCCTATCTTATACACAGAACACAAACACCACACTTACATACACAATTAGTGTACACATTTACCAAAATGAAATGAGATAAATGGGTTCAAAGATAATTCTGTATAGGGCATATTATAAGACTAAAGCCCAATTCAATCCTGGTACTCAAAGTATAGTATGAAATCCAGAGCTCAACTTTTGGCCTTCAAAGTAATAGCCGCAACGGTGAATTGGGAGTGAGGTGGGGATGGGAACGGGCGCAGCCATCTTTCAAGCCCAGACAATGTTTGGATCAGACCACAAACATTGCCATCAGACCCAGTACAGCGGTTCCCAACCTCAGCGACATATGTGAATCACCGGAACTTTAAAAACTCCTGATGCTCAGGCCACATCCGTGATAACTTAAACCAGAATCTCTGGAGCCAGGATTCAGGCATTTGTATTTTCTAACATGCCCCAGGAGACTCCAAAGTGCAGCCAAGGTTGAGAACTCAGAGGGTAGGAGTACCACACTGTTTATTTGGGAGAATGAAGTTTTGTCATGGGAACTGAAAAACTGTGAGAACCATTAAAACTTCCAAAGCCCCTGAGAATAGGGAGCATGTTTCCTTTTACTAAAAATGGTCTCCTCCTGGCATTGACCCCCCACTCCCTTGTCCTCCTTACGTATTAGGGCCTTACATTAACCAGGAGAGGAGCATCTGAAGCTGCCTACAGTCAGTAGGGACTCAACAAGAGAGAGTCCAAGTCACCCTCGGTTGCTTTTTATCTACTGGGTAGGAATCCTCAAGTCCTGGCTTTTAAAGGAAACGACCTCTCGAAAGGAAAGTGAGCTCATCTAATAGATGGGCAGCAGAGCAGAGGAGTGGGCAGGGGGACAACCATGAAAAGTTGTATCTGGAAGAACGCAGATCTTGACTAGCCTCTACCTTTTACTGAGGCATAAGCATGTTCTGGTTTGTACTTAGGCTAGTTGGGGGCTCAAGAGATCACTTAAGGCACAATATCACTATAAATATGTTGCCTGCTTCTGAAAACAAGATACTGGGATAGCCTGGATGTTCTCAAAGGGTTTATAAGAAAAGTCATCCGTGTCAGGTGTGGCAGCAGTTACTGATTGGTGAAGGACTTCTCTCTCCCTACCTCATGTTGCCTTGGAGATTAAATCTGGACCTGAATTTGGGGTGGGGCAAAAAGGGAAAGAAGTGATAGAAATGCTGCTTTTGCCGCAGAATCAGCCATTATTTCACCTTCTACCCCATTTTCTAAGAGTTTAAACACAGACCATGCAGAGAGCACCAAGGGGCTGGTGGTAGGGGCAGGGCAAGACATTAACATGCAAGAGAAGCAGAAAAGGGAGTGGGGTAACCTCTTCACCCTCTTGGGATTAGTGTAATTTCCTCTCCATTCCAAGACTCTTTCATTCAACAGGTGCAGAGACTATTTTTCTTGATTGACTTATCTGAGTCTCTCTGAATTCAGAATCATTTAAGTGAGAACAAAAGGGTTCTGAGACCCTTGTCTAGGACTATAGATGCAAAGTGGTTAGCCAAGAACCAGAAATCAGATGCTGTTCAGCATGGCCCATGGCTTAGACAAGTAGATTTCTCTCTGTGTCCCTTAGGGAGCAAGAGGCTCCAGGGCCCCAAGAGGCTCAGGACTGCTATCTGCTATAGCTCTCATACCAGGATTCTTTTAGTTCACTATGTCTTTTCATCCACGTGGACTAAAAATGTGACTGTCTTCTCAGAAATCACAGCTAAAGAAGGGCAGCAGCAGCCTTAAGGTACCATGCAAAAAATAAAATGGTCAAAGGAAGAAAGCTGTGGGCACAAGCATGAGGTATCCAGTCTGAAATGAGCAGCACACAAGAGGAAGAGACAGAGAAAAGGCTTTTCAACCTATAACTCAAGAGCCCCCTTGAAAGATGAACGTACTTAGCTTCCTCCACTACCTCCACCTCGGCGTGAGCTGTGATTGGTGCATTGGAGTGGGCTCCCGTAGGGTCATCGACATTCAGCTCTCCATTGGTTGAGCTAACCACCTGAAACAGAAAGACAGAGTGTGACTGACACCGCGGTAATCGGAGCCTCCTGCCAGTGCCACAGAGGGTCACTAAGGGAGATCTGGTCTCTAGCTTAGGTGACAGCCAGGCAGTGTTTGGAATGTTTGTTTTCCTGGGTTGGGGGGCTAAATGTCCTAACTTAGGGAATGTTCCCAGACCCGTATCATGTGAGAACACAAAACTCAATGATTTAATTATATAATGATGATAACTTTCATACTGAATGCCTACTCTGTGTTAGGAACTCTGCTACATTGTGTTGTGTGTGTGTGTATGTCAATTTAATCCTCACAAAAATCGTAAAAAAATTTTGGTCATATTACTGTCTTTAATTCTATTCCTCTCATTTTATTATGCTATAATTATATACAGACTCAGTGATGATGTTAAAAAAAATTCTAAAAAGGAAATCAATAGTGAGCATCAAAAACTATAAGCAATCACACTTTCCTTCAGAAATTTCTTCATGGCTTTGGACCATCGGTTTGAAGTTACTCAATTAAGACTGCCATATCCTCTCTGGTGAGACGGCAGACAGTAAGGAAACACTTTCCCTTGGAAGACCAGTCTTATTTCAACAACCTTTACTTCAGGTTCACTGTCATCCCATTTCTCACTGACGGTCCCCGAATTGTAACTGAAGGCTCTCACTCCTGTCATCTGGTTAGGTGGAACCGATCAGGCTTCTCCTGCTTGTGCAGCTGCTTCTGTCACCTGCTTTCATTTCCAGCACATGATTCCTGTTTATGTGGGTGCTGGGAAGTGGGAAAAGGGACCTCGCTGGACAAACTACTCTGCTGTTAAAAGGCTGAAACATGGGAGAGAACAACAAAATAGGATAAATGGTTCAGATACCATACGCCCTCGGGTAAGTAACTTTTCATCTATATGAGACTGCTGCTTACAGACTGATGTGAGAATTATACAAGAAAATGCATGAGACAGTGTGTGGTACAACAGCTGGTACACAGTAATGGAGGCAGCACAGTGCAGCAGATGAGAAATGGGCTCTGGATTTACTCAGCCCTGGCTCTGAGCCCTAGCTCCACCACTTACTTGCTGTGGGTCCTTGGGCAAGATCTCACTCTTTCTGTGCCTGAGCTTCCTAATCTGTAAAACGGGCAAACAATGCTGCTTACCTAACTGGGTTACTGTGCAGACCATCCACAGAAAGTGCTTAGCCCAGTGCCATGGTCCACGGTAATGGCTCAATAAACGTTCATAGTACTGTTATTCTCCCTCCATAAATGTTTACTCTAATCTCCCTCTAGATCTGGGGTCCTCATTAGCAGTTAATTTGCAAAAATTTCCTGCACACTTACAAAGAGGAAGGTGGAAGGAAATGTTTAGTATAAGGAGTCTTTGAGGAAAGGGTAGACAAGGTGAATACTACTTACCAGAAGTCTATACCCACCATTATTTCTAAACCAGAACTATTTATTACTCTTATTAATTATACAAGCTTTAAAAAAATTAAAACAATGCTGTACAGTTAGTCAAGGAAACATACAATATTAAACTTGGACTTAACCCATGGGAGACCCAAGTTTCTGCTAGTGATCAAATTTAGCATCTCTGATCAATGGAACAACCTAACTTTATTTGTCTCCTGACATGATATGATGAATACTACATAACATTATCTATATAGTATTCTTGCCAAAAAAAAAAAGTTTTATCTGAATCTTAAGTATGATGGAAAAAAAACAGACAAATCCAAAATGCAGGACATTCTATATGACAGCAAGCCTGGATTCTTCAAAAAAGACATGCCTCAAAAATCTTTTTTTTTTTTTAAACACAGAGGTGGCTGTTACAGATTTTAAAAGATTAAGAGACTAAGAGATTGAAGAAGACAACAGGCCTAACAACCGAATACAATGCAAGAACCCTGATTAGATCCTGAACACTATAAAATTAATTTTGGAGACAACTGGGGGAAATGTGATATGACTGTCCATTAGCTATTATGGAATTATTAATGTTCTTAGATATGACAATGGTGTTGTTGGTTACATGAGAGAATGGCTTCATTCTTAGGAGATGCAGGCTGAAGTATTTTGGGATAAAATGTACTTACAAATAGTTTAGAAAACATACCCCTCCCGAGTTAAGGCAAATATGGCAAAAATCAATCATTTGTTAATCTAGGTTAAGGATACACACAGGCTCACTGCACACACCCCCCACCGCCCCAGCCCTTTGCTGTAGATTTAAAAATTTCAAAATGAAAAATTGAGGAGAGAATGTTTACAGACTGGAGAAACCACAGCCTGTCATGCTAATGTTGTCCTGTTAATTTCCTCAGCCTATATATGCTTCTTGTGGGCACATTCTGGCTGCACACCAGTGATAATGCTGGTAAATTCATTCTGTGAGCACAAGGGCTAAAGGAGAAATCACAGTAAGTTTTTTAGTAGACAATTCAGACACTAGACAAGATGTTAAATAAAATGTCTTGGCCTCTACTGATGTGAACAAAGCAATAGTAAGCATCACCACTGTGAATTACTTGGTGACTTTGGGTCACGGCACTTGCTTATAGTGTTTTGCATGTCTCATACTCTCTAATTTCTCCTTACTATGTTGCTGCTTGACCCACAAGCCATGTCCTTGAGCAATCTAAGGAAGAAGAGGTTATCCCCATTTTACAGACTAGACATCTTGTCTGTATCCATGAGTATCTGGTCTCAAACAAATCAGGCACAAATGGTAACCTTACCACCAGCTGTCTAACCTAGAATATACTTGGGAATCAATGGCAACTAATCTGGGTCTCTAGAGCATCCACTTAATTATTTCAGGTTGAAGGTACAGTTCGTCAAACCACTGAACAGTTGCCTAGATGAACAGTGGAACAAAAACCTAACGTAGGTGACCCAAGAGCTGGATTCCAGGCCTAGCTCTACCATCAACATTCTCTTTGAGCCCTGGTTTTTAATTCTGTAAGATTAGGCCGATAACCACCTTCGTCCTATTTACCTTGTAATTACTATGGTAGTTAAATAGAATGATGTTTAGGAAAAAAAGCAATTTGAAAAACTGTAAAGAACCTAACGAATGTAACAAATTATTAGTATTTGAAACTATCATTTTTATACTTTTCCATTTATTATTTTAGAATAAGTTAATTAAAAAGTAAGCGTTATTTGTATATCTGGAATACTGACAATTTATTTTGCTGCAATCACTATTAATTTCTTTTTTTCTTTTTTTTTTTTTTTGCGGTACGCGGGCCTCTCACTGTTGCGGCCTCTCCTGTTGCGGAGCACAGGCTCCGGACGCGCAGGCGCAGCGGCCATGGCTCACGGGCCCAGCCGCTCCGCAGCATGTGGGATCTTCCCGGACCGGGGCACGAACCCGTGTCCCCTGCATCGGCAGGCGGACTCTCAACCACTGCGCCACCAGGGAAGCCTGTTTTCTCCATTCTTATATGGATTTATACCTTAAAAAAAAAAAATCTCCTTATTTTTTTAGTGCTGTTTCAGAAGTGGGTGTGTTCAATCCATCATTTTTACCTGTGAGATGTTCCTATGAGATCATTTTTGGTGTAGAGGACAAAACTGTCTCCTAACTTCCTGTGAATAACACAATCTTCAGTGAGTCACTCCATGTAAAGGCATATCCTAAACAATCAGCCTATCAAGATGTGTTTCTATGTGAAAAAGGCTTGCGTATCCCTTTATAAGAATTTACATTTGGTAGCTCTGGGTTCACCTGTGTGCCCCAACTGGTGGTGTCACTTACCACTATGAGAAAAATATTCAGGTAAAGATTATTAAAATAGTGACATATATGAAAAATTAAGAGATGCAAGGTGTTCTTAAGTACAAGAGAGAATAGAGATTCAAAACAGTCCAAATGAAATCAGAAATAATTCTCTAAGACCACACTTATTCTAGGGAGAAAAAAAGAAATAGCCCAACTTCTTGGGTTCCCACTCATAAACGGTTGAGTTGGACCAATGAACAATCTCACCTTACGTACCAGGGCATATATCATCATGGAATGAGCTACATATGCAGTCCTCTATCGCCAAAATACTTATTTTAAATATTTCTTTGCAGTTCCCAGACTTGACACTAACAGACTTCTACCTTGACGTTATTTTATGGTCTATCATGAGTGGATCAAGGTTGTAGGATTAGTTTAACCAGGAATCAGTATCAGAAGTCATATAGATATTTCTTAGTCAATGACAACTACCCAGAATCATCTCAACAAGTGAGTCTTACAAGTCCACCTAGGTAGAAAATCAGCACAGAGATATTCAGTTCACTATAAAAGCAGCTCAACCTCGCTGTAAGTTTCCATTCTAAAGGAACTTGGGTTTCAGAAGCAAGCCAACATTCTACCAGCTAAGCTGGGAGGGCCATGAAAAGGCAATAAAGGCCGTAAGTACCTGCACTGATCCCCCATGGCGGTCTGCAGCCAAGTGAGACGTCAGGTACGAGGTATTGGTCTGCCGGCTGGGCTGGATTTCCCACTCTCCTCGGCGCTCTGACGATGCAGTCTGCTCAGGCATTAGGAAGCATGAGAGCAAGATACGGAAGGAAAGGTGAAGCAACAGCGAGCAATATCAAAATCAAGTACATTAGTGTCCCTAAGGGTTTTGTTTTTGTTTTGGATTTTGAACAACTGCTGCAAAGCACTGAGAAAAAGATAGCTTGGCTACATTCATTCAGCCTAATGAGCCAACACGTAATTGTCTCTAGCATACCATCCTTGCCTAGACACAGAAAAACAATGATCACCAAAAGAGGAGGTTAAAAAAAATAAAAACTATCAAAAGCTGGAATCACCTTTCAGCTTCCATATTAGTAAAATTTCAGTAGCCACTAAGCAGACCCAATTCAGAAAGTTAGGATTGTTGGACAAAGGAATAATCATACTTACAAGTCATTTCACTAATTAACTATCTATCTAAATAGACAGTAGTCAATATAGAAAATTCCCAGCATTAGGAATCAAGGTAATATGCCTTTTCCTTGAATAGGGAGCCCACTACCCTCAACATAAACTTCCAGAAGACTTTCAACTACGATAAAATGAGCAGTAGCTGGAATATGCTTTCTTATCTAAAAGGATGAACAAAGTATCTCTTCAAAAGCAGGTTCACAGGTCAAGAATATGAAAAGATGGGGGGAAATAAGGCTACAATGTTTTTCAGATTCCTCTGGCTAACAGCCTCTAGTCTGGAATTAGAAAAAGTTTAGATAAGACTACTATGAACTATTTTCTTCTATAAAGCAAAAGGCAGATCTTTTCCCAGCAAAAGGAGGGCTTGCAATTCAAAACCTCGTTGGGTTCTGCTTTCACCTTTGCTGTCATTCAGGCTCTCTTCATTCCTTCTTTACCTGTTTTTTAGATCTCACACTATTCTGATCTTGCTCCTATGTGATATTTGTTCTGAAGAATCTGTTTAGGTGCCTCTTCCCCTGTGCCAGATGGCTGAGGAGGTGTTAACATCATGATGCTCAGCTGTAACAGTCCTAAGGCTCTACAAAAATGAAAAATGAGGTGTTGGAGAGGCAGCAATGAGGGATTAGTAAGTCAAATTTTAACTGCTGCTGATATAAACAGCAGCAGGGGTTGGGACGTGATATTGCTGCTCTGCATGAAAACCAGTAAGGATGCTATAAATATTAGAAATGTTCACAGCTATAAATGTTGTATTCTATAAAAAAGAAAAGGAAGACCGAAGTAGTAGTAATTTGAGGCTCCATTTCACTCACCCCCTTCTGTAACTCATTGACAAGAGTTGTTTAAAGCTCATCTATAAATCATCAGAAAGGCTTTTCCCATTCAAAAAAAGCATCGTACACCAGCTACAACTTACTCATCTTCTTTAAGTAATGGAATATGAGGTGACATGGGTAACAGCACTATAAAAGATCCTGGCCATGTTTTCTGATATTCCTCAGGGAATGAGCATATTCTGTAAGAAGGCAACTGTATTAACTTGCTTGCTATATACTCTTACAAAAGAGGAGTTTAGTTTTATACTGTCACATTTGAGAGATTCAAAGCTACTCAAAATATCTCCCCACCCCAATTAATTCTGCCGAGAAGTTCAGAAGTTCAGTTTAGAAGTTCAAAAAATTTCATTTTTCCAAAATAAGACTGTGGTTTATAACATAATCATAACTATTTTATAAACCAACATCCATATCTCAGAGCACTTAATCTCATTTATTCTCACTACTGGAGATTTGAGAATATATCTGTTCTTCTAATATTATGAGTAATATCTATAACTAATATCTATTAGTGATAGCCTCTTCAGTTCTCTCTAGGACTTCAGGAGTTTTTTGTAATATTTAAGTAGACTGTTTAAGCTCCTAAACTACTACATAGAATTGTCTGTTCTCAAAAAATTTAAATGCTTAAAAAATATCCAGACATTTATAAGTCATTTGCTGCCGTTTTGAGTTCCATGATACATGTTCAGTGCAATTACTTCTCTCATGAACGCTCTCTGTTTTGCATTTGTTTTTAGGGCAGATGAAACGTATGTAAAACACTCATATGCTCTTAAGCTTAACAAAACCCTGGACAGCTGGATCAGCTATTATTTCTATTTTTACTGAAATACATGTCAGAAGTCTGATTTGATGCTACTGTCTGATTCCCTGGGCTGTGTATTTGTTTATATTAATTCTAGCTAAATAGGTAATTTGTTGGAATAATTAACATTTTTGTCTAAATGAAAATAGCAAGACATTTTTTCAAAGGCCCAGAAGTTACACTCCATCTCCATCCTCAATGCAATGTTCTATTTATCTTTTGAGGAAAGAAAAACAATGCTAGCATTCCAGATTGCTTCATAAATGCTTGCACTGTGACAAGTGAAGAACACATGGCACCATTCTACTGCTCTCCAACGCCTTTTGTATCCACTGAAAGCAACAAAACCAAGGGACAGACCTGAACCTGGGGTTGTTGGTTTATTACTTTGGGAACTACTTTCACCATAATACTAAACTCTATGGCTATTCTTTTCTGGAATTTAAGGGCCTGGACTGGTATCTAGAGGTTGATGTAGTAGAAGTGTTCATCTGCCAGTTTTAGAAAGCAACTGAGTGCCTAGAAACTAAATGAAACCAAGGAGTGTTCACAACTACAGAATTCTGCTAGTCTACCTGTTCCTGAAAGGTACTCTAGGCAATGCTGTATACACAGAGGTTATGATTAGGCATAATCAGCACAGGAGCCAGTTATACCAAGCAAACCAGCAGAGGAGATCGGCATGTAAACCCTTCATTCTTAAAAATCATTCATGCAACATGTCTATCTAAAAAGCAATCAGGAGCGTCCATGGGTAGAAGAGTCATTCAACAAAACCAATCTCTCTGCATTACTTGAAAGGCAAAGGTCCAAATGGAGTGTGTAAATCCCCAAAGGCAGGAGCAGGAATCTCAAGTAGTGGGAATTCCTTGGGATAATGCTTTAAAATCTTCAGCTGTGATTGCATCACCTGCGTGGAAATGCTTAGTTTACTATCTAGTAGGTGAATGTGGAAATCAAAAAAGCAGCAACCTAGCAGAACATAAATCAAAGGCAAAGCTACAAAAAATAGTTAAGGGAAAACATAGAAGCCTAGTGTAAAAAGTCAAAACCACCACATGTGCCTAGGGCAGAGGAAGCAAGTCTCTCCCAGCAATCATTTGGCAGCGATTCACAGTCAGACAGAGAACGACACTAACAGGAGGGCAAGAAAATACAGTCTGAAAACACCTCAGATAACCAGTTCCATCTATGGCTTGAAAATTCTCTCAAATTTTTATTGGAGATAAAGCTACTTTTCTGAAGCAGAAGGCAGGCAAATATCTTCCTCCTGTTGTAACAAACAGATCACCAAATCCTACTCTTTATGTAAAGTTATTTTGAAAAATTAATGTTGATTGCATCTATAAAATGGATTTTATCCATTTTACTTCATGGCTCTTAAAATATTTTAAAAGTTGCCATCTATACAGAACATTTTGGCCTCTCATGTCAGTCTTCTAGGCCTCCTTATATAATTACAGTCTTCAACTGTAATTAACAAGAATAGAGACTGAATAGTACCAAAAGGTTAGTAATAAATACACTTGACTACATTCTGTCTTACCACACTTCCAAGATTAAACAAAATTTTAATATAGTATATTAAGTACACTATATTATGTGTTAGACCTCAGGTATGAAATGAAAAAAAGTTGGTAAAGTTATTAAAGTGTATACTTTAACAAAATCAAAAACTCCTCCATTAAGCTCATGAAATAGAACCAATTTTCCTCTGCCAGACAGGGACTGTTACGTGCAATCTGTCAGGTGTACCAATAGTGAGTTCCTGTTTTCTACAAACTTGATCAAATATCAGCGATATTTGAAAATCACTGATAAGAACCTGGAAGGATTATTTCCAAGCCCAATACTATATAGGCCCACAGAGACAGCAGCATCAATTCTGCGAAGCTCTGAAAAAAAAATCGCAGGAACCATCCTAGAGGTTTGAAATTCTCTACTCAAATCTTGCCCTATTCTTACTCAAAATGGCATAAGACACCTCCCCTATGGAATGATGATTTATCTAGGTAAGATTACTTTGGAATCACCTCCTACAAGGAGGTGCCTCAGAATACAGGGTATATGCTGATATACAAAATACTGAACAATGCATACAGACAGAGGAAGAAAACTTTTAATATGGAATAGAGAATTAGGAGCAGAGGTGAGCAGCAAAGACTAGGTCACAGAGTGGGAGAAGCTAAGAAAAGGACTGCACTTCCGTTTTGCACTTGCTTGTTGCAATATCCCCTTGGAATTAAGGTCCCAGAAATGAGGAGGGACAGCTCATTCTGCACTGAGCTCTGTGCTGGAGCGGGGCAGGGTGAGTGTGCAATCTCCACACCTGAGCTCCTGCTAGACAGCAGGCAGCAAGTCAGGAAATCACACACGGGTCAGAAGTAGGCAAGTGATCGCTGAGCAAACTCATCTGCTCCTTAAACTAGCAAACTCTGAACCTCGCTGAAAACAAAGAAGTACTCTGTAAAAGGAAGGGAATGGAAAATTCATCAGCTTTTTTTTTTTTTTTTTTTTTTAAGGCTACTGGACTTAAATCTAATCCCTTGGAGCCTAGACACAAACAGAATAAATCTGAACTACTCTTTTATTGGGACATATCTTCTTCAGAACTCAATATGACATTCTTTCCCTTAAACATATGCTGGTCCTATAAAAATGAATAAGTAATATTTGAGGATTCAATATTATCAGGGGTAGGATACCATGTCTGGTAGAATTTAATAATTCTCGATGGCCAATATGACTCTTTCCAACCTCAAAACAGATCTGTTCTCCCTAACCTTTTAGGTCAAGTACCCCTTCTTCAAATGCCCACAGAAAATCTACCAAATAAAAGGGGTCTATGGGAGAAAAGAGAAACTATCAAAACTGCTGAACCACAGTAGTATATATTTGTGTAGCATCTACCTGAGTAAGGATTGTCACAAGCTAGAGGTTCTGAAAGGAAGTGTATTGCTGCATGCACGTGCTAATCAATGCAATATGCTATATATATATATAAATTTATATATATTTTGTTGTGTGTCGAACAAACACACTGCATAAGACCTTCGACAGTACTGCACTTTAATATGAGCTATCTGGATAGTGGCAGGACTTACTTCCTGATCGAATTTGATCAGCGAATGCAAGGGAAGCTTTGCCGGGTAGAAATAGGAAGAACTAGTAGAGTTTTCATCGTCTTCCTGATGAATGGTAATGCAGAATTCTTTAAGAGGAACCTGAGTCATGGCAAGATTGACCATCTTTGGAACTGGGAAAGGACAAATACCAAGGGTAAAATGACAGAAAAGACTAACCCGTTGGGATCCTTTTGAGTGGATCTAGCTTTTAGGAACATTTATTCTACCCAAACTCATGACTGAATTACAGTTCTCTAGCTGGGTAAATTAATGTTCAAAGAAATTGATCTTAAGCACCTGGTATTAAAATACCAGACAGATTCAATATAGGTGAGTTTAAATGCAGTTCTCTGGCCACCATGTTTGGGCTCTAGTACTGTATCTAGGAACCAAATGATACTCAATTCAATTCAGTATGCTGGTCAGTCGACCAGCAAAGCAAACTTTCCCTGAAAAATCCCATCATGATGGAGGAGAACTAATACAATCTCCTGAACTTGCTTTGCAGCAAGATCCTGCTGTGTTTTTTCAAACCCTTCCCTTTGAGCAGACAATCCAGCCCTACTCTGGCTGCCAAACAAGGCAGGATGGCTCTTTGTGGAAATAGAAAAAACAAGTAGGAAGAAAAGTTTAAAATTTACTTTTCTTGGAAGGTTAAATAAAAATCTATCTATATTTTTTAAAGGGGAGGTGGATAGAGGGAAACATCTTGAAATTACAGTATTAGTTTATTCCTTATTAATTAATTAATTAATTTTTTTGGCTGTGTTGGGTCTTCGTTTCTGTGCGAGGGCTTTCTCTAGTTGTGGCAAGCGGGGGCCAGTCTTCATCGCGGTGCATGGGCCTCTCACTAGCACAGGCTCCAGACGTGCAGGCTCAGTAGTTGTGGCTCATGGGCCTAGTTGCTCTGCGGCATGTGGGATCGTCCCAGACCAGGGCTCGAACCTGTGTCCCCTGCATTGGCAGGCAGATTCTCAACCATTGCGCCACCAGGGAAGCCCAAAAATCTATATTTTAAACAAATATCTGATTTCATCTAAACTCCTCATTTGACAGATTCATTCATTCATCATTCAAACAATTATTTACTGAGTGCCTACTATTCCAGACATTCTTTCAGGGGTTAGGGATACAGCAGTGAACAAAACAACAAAAATCTCTGCCCTTACAAGCTTACATTTGTGGAAGCTGAGGCCCCCAAAAGCTTAAGTGTCCTGCAGCCTAAGGCTTGGGATAAGCTAAAACCAAGTTCTGAGCTCCTCATCCTTCTCCTCTATCACACAATTGATGGGCAGATTTATTCAGAATAAGTAGGCTCTTCAAGCATTATCATCAATGTCATCTCCAAAGAGCTCTCAGGTTTTGAGAGTCGTCCTCTGCCTGCCAGCCATCTTCAGCTGAAGCGCACAGCAACAGCTTTGACCCATCCTTCTCCCTCAACCCTGCCATACATGTGAGCTCCCAATTCTGATAGATTATATCCCTGTATCATTTTTCAATTTTATTTCATTCTCACCACTACAGTCCATATGCACCCCCTTTACCTCTCAAGGGAACTCACTGTCTTATTGGTCTCCATGCTGGCTGCCAGGTTACTACCACCTTCTATGCTGAAAGATTTCTAAAGCAAAGTTTTGATCTTATCACCCCTCTGTTCAAATACCTTTAGTACCTATTCCCTACTGAAATTAAGCACTAACTCTCCAGTAGCCCAGCATTTCAGGAGCTTTATCGAATGGCTCCAACCTATTTTCCTAGCCTTGTCTCCTTTATTCACAGAATATATTTTAGCGAAATGCAACTAGATAACTTGCTGTTGCTCATATTTCCTTTTTGCTTGGAATGCCTCTTTCATTTCCACCCAATTCTTCCAAGAGCATTTCAAATGCAGCTTCTTTCATGAAATTCTTTGTCATGCTCAGATTAGATGAAAAGTCTCCTTCCAGTCCCTAAAGATTGTGATTTGGGATGCTTATCTGTTCTGCCTTGTGTTATAAGTTATCTGGCCACCTGGCTTATCTGCTTGTCAGTTCTTTGAGGACAAGGACTCCCTACTTATCTTGGTATCTCCAGGACATACTTTCACATAGCAAGTCCTTAGCTAGATTTACCGAGTCAAAATTGCTGAAGAAAGGTTAGCTGTCCCTAAAGTTAATACCTTTCAATCTCTCTCAAGGAGAGATTTTAGTGTCTTCTTTGGCTGATTTCAAAACTTGCAAAGAATTAATCTTAAAAAAAAAAAAAAGCATAAGGAAAAAACCCTGAAGGTGGAACCAAAGCAATGAGACCACAGACTAAGACACAGTGTAAAGGCTGAAAAGACACTAGAAATCCATTTACCCACAGTGCACAGTACAGAAAGAATTCTACCCAGTTAGAATTCAGAATCCTGCTGGAAAGGAGGTATAAAATTTGCACTGATGTGGGGAATTTCAATCCCTTAGCAGCCATGGGATACTAAAAACCCTAAAAGAAAAAAAAAAAAAAATCAAACACGCTTTCAAGACTCAAGTCTTCACAAAGAAGCTTACTGCCTTGTAGATGAGATTTCCTAATTACATACCCGGGTTTAATGACTTTTCACTTGAAAGTACACTGAAATTCACTGTACTTTTACTCAGATACTAGGTATGACCTCATTTTCCACCCTGGAAATCTAGGTTTTCAACCATCTCTTTTCCCCATACCTTTAAAATTCACTCAAAACAGCAACATTGATTATGAATTCACTGAAGCAGAAAAGACAAGGGAAACTAAAGGAAACACATATTTTAGTTTTCAAATATTCTAAAACTATTTGAATATTTATTCAAATAAATATTGAATTATTTGAATAAGTATTCAATATTTATGATGGGCAGGTATGTTATGATTTCACTGACTACTTATTTTTTTATTTCTTTCATACCTTTACTATTTAAATGTATATTTCATTATAAGGTAACATAACTCCATTATAGAATAGTTTGTAGGGGCTCCCCTGGTGGTGCAGTGGTTGACAGTCCGCCTGCCGATGCAGGGGACACGGGTTCGTGCCCCGGGCTGGGAAGATCCCACATGCCGCGGTGCGGCTGGGCCCGTGAGCCATGGCCGCTGAGCCTGCGCGTCCTGAGCCTGTGCTCTGCAACGGGAGAGGCCACAACAGTGAGAGGCCTGCGTACCGCGGGGAAAAAAAAAAAAAAAAAAAGAATAGTTTGGAAAAATATTACCCACAATACTACAACTTCCAACACTACTTCTGTTAATATTTTGGCATTATCTCCTCCCATTGACTTTCTCATTTTCCCTTCCCCTTCAGAAAAATTATGAGGTGTTTCTAATTTTGTATTGTGATTTCTTTACTAGACAACCATAAACATTTTCAGGTTGCTACAAGTTTTCCTAAATATTATTTTAAGTGGCTAGATAATATTCCACTGAATAAATGCATTACAATTCATTTTATTATAACCCAGTTTGATAAAAAATTTGAGCGGATCCATAACCATTCCCTTATAATTGGATAGGTGGATCATTTCTAAAACTTTGCTAGAAATAGCACCGTGACAGTTTAATGCACATAAGTAAATCTGTATCTTGGATTGTTTTATTGTGATTGTTTTATTATGATTCCAAGAAGTAAAATTATTCTATCAGAGAGGATTGTAACTTTATCAAATTACTTTCTAGAGAATGTGTAACAATTTGCAAAGACAAGAGCAATGCATGAGAATGTCATTTGAACTGTGCACTCTACACTTTTTAAAAGGGGGGTAGGGGAGAACGACTGCAGAAGTCAACAGTACTCTGCTGTCAAATCACAAGTCAGTCAAAATAGAATCATTAGCCAAGTACTCTGATTAAAGTATGTAACTCTGGATCCAATTAGGGGTCATAGTTTGCTAAACGCCATCTTTTTGCCTACCTACTCTCTCTTTTATCTACTCTCTAATATATAGATTTCCTTCCTTCACATATTTTTTTCTTCCCCAACATGCCACACATACATGCCAAAAGTATGTACTCACTGGTGAGTCTATCTATATTTGTGTACATACTTTACTGTATGTATGTGTGTGTGTGTATACCTAAATATACTACTTTTTTGTTTGTTTTTGTTTTAGAGGGGGCAACTGGATTCTATATTCTATTTTTAACCTATGTACTTTCACATGTACATCTGTGAGATAAGTGTTTTTTGCATTTTATTGTAAAAATGTCTGTGAGGTCAGGGATGAGCGGGGAACAAGCTAATTTGATATGATTATGTGTGTGTGTGTTATCTGTTTATTATTCTTTGCTTCTTTATCTATTGAGGTACTCATTTTCCTCTTAGCAATATATAGGGTAATGAGGATTAAAACTGTCATATTTACTTCCCAATCAGTTACCCCTTTCTTTAAACGTTGTCAAATTTGTTGATTTTTTTTTTTTTGGCAGGGGAGGGGGTGGTGTTTGCCTCCTCTGTCTTTAGGCAGAGAGAAGCCTCTCATCCAAACCACTAGCTTCCCAAACCATGATCACTGAAGGATGGATGACACGGCCTTCTCTGGAATGGCCTAAAGCAAAGCTGAATCTTCACTACAGGTCCAGATCCTGGCCAGCTATAAAGTTAACCTGGATATAGGGACAGAGGTGGGGTGGAGATGCCAGTCCATGCCTATGTCAGCTGGAAGTCCAAATTACCCACCTTTCTTAATCAGCAAGGGAAAACCGGCATGGGTGAGAGCTCTACTCTGGACTGCAGATGAGACCCAAAGTGGGCTACCCTGTCCATCCAGTGTGTTTTTGGGCCTGTGGCAGACTGTCCCTTTCAGCCAACAGATTTTGACAGGCCCAGCTTCTCTAGAGTAGATGCTTCATGTAAGACACCTGGCCACATCTCAGTGCTATTACACAACCCTGAGGGATGCTGGAATGCCACACCACAACAGTGGGTAACGCTAAGCCCTTTGTCTTTAATTTCAGTCTATACGCTTAAGTGGAGAAGCTGAAGAATTTGGATTTTAATATTAGCCACGAAGAAGGGGGATTTCTGAAACAATGAAGGTCCAACACATACCTGATTTCGTATAGGCTGTTGTGATGGCCGATCCCTGTGTGTGTGGCTTTCTCGAGTTATTGCAGATGCACCAGAATCTACATGAACTGACCCTACTGGAGTAGGCTGAAAAAATACATAACAAAAAGTCAAATGGGGAAAACAGGTCCAACTTAATGCCTCCGCAAAGGACAGCATCATTCTAATTCTAACAGAACAGTAGTAATTATTATTACTGTTATTATTACACCAAGGCCAGTTTCAAGTCTTCTTGCCTTTTCAGTTTGCTTATCTGCAAAAGGGAGATAGTTTGGTCCTCAATAGTTCATTGGAGAGTAGCTTGCCTTCGAAAAGAAAAATAACATCCTACAGTGATGACTGTTAGTATGCTCTAAGGCCCTGTGAACCCAAGGCCAGAAGAAAAAATTCAGAAGTTTCCTCTGGTGCTGGGCTCCACCCGACGGAAATCAAGTACCTTAATAGCTTATGTAGCACCAGCTCCTGGATCATTCAAAGAAAACTTCTTAAAAACTGACTTAAATTCTGATATCTTAGGACACAGTGGTCATAATCTTAAAAACACAGTTAGTAACTCCTTTATTACTCTAGTGAGAGTGACCCCTGGCATCACCCTGAAAAGACTGGCAAATGGAACGTCTACAGTCAAAGGAATGTTGTTTTTTTTTCCCCCATAGATTTAAGCAGAAAGTCTGGCAAGGGTAGTGAGACAGTGCTGGTCTGAGGTGAGAACGTTAAAAAGAAGATACTTACAATAGGCCTCCCGACCCAATCATAGGCGTAGTCAAAGGTGTAGCCTTTCCTTTCAAAGAGGTCTGTGAAGAGCGTCCGTAAATACTCATAGTCAGGTTTTTCAAAGAAGTCTAATCGCCTGACATATCGCAGGTAGGTTGCCATCTCCTCTGTTAGGAAAGAGGTTAAAGGCCACGCTCATTAGCTGAATGCTTCTCATGGGGAGAAGCTTTGGGCCAGGCAAGGAATATCTGTACAGACTATTCGACACTGATGTTTTCTTTATGGACCAAATCAAAGTGATAAAACCTATCTTGATTTAAATAACAATAAAAGGAAACATAAATTTTCTGGAGAGTATCTAGAAATACTAAGATATGGTCTCCACCTCCTTCAAAGCTTCAGTCACACTGGCTGGAGTGTCCTTTCAGCATCCTACCTGGAAAGTTTTCACAGAGAGCTTCAATGGGAGTATTCCTTTTGGTGTCACCAATTTTTTGATATCTTTCTTTTAATGTATCAGCCTGTAGAGAAGAAAGAGAGAAAGTTAGTTGGAAAGAGGTGTTAAGTATGGGAGGTCCAATATGTTTCGGGACATAATGACTGTTTCACTCAAACTGGCAGGATTTGTTAGATAGTCTCAATTTTTTTCTAATACTAACAAACAAGAAATGTAGTAGAGATGATATATTTAGATATGTACAAAACATCTGTTCTGGAAAGTTTTACTTGCAAATACATTTAGTAGTCTCAGATAAACACCACCAAATGTAATGAGATGAGAGGCTAAGATAAGAAAATAAATTCAAAATTATAACAGCTTAGTAATGACCCATGGCCACTAGGGTTCAAAAGTTATTCAACCTTCTCATCCTTAGATCAGCTCTAGATAAGATTAAAAACACTGCTAATCCAAATGGGGGCAAACAGACAGATGGCTCCACAACATATTTATTGTGAAGTTGAATAGAAAAAGAACAAGATGTAAGAAAACTGCCTTTCTAAGAACCTGCTGTATAAAAAATAAATAAATTAAATTAAATTAAAACAAAAACAAAAGCAAAAAACAACTGCCTTTCCACAATGTGCTTCCAGAGGGAAAAATGTTAACTATGATACAGGCATGGCTAACAGACAGGTTTGCTATATGTCAGTGGCTCAAAGTAGCCAAGTCTGGTTTGCTCAAGACTGTAGACAGAGGGCTCCTGGAGCATGGACCAATAATGTGGTCTCAAGGATTCTCATGAGGCTCTGCCTAGCCTGCTGCACCAGGCTTTAAGCAATTATGTTTTGAAGTATACTGGAGGAGTTTTAAATCTACAACTACCACTAAAATGATTCATGGATCATGAGAAAGTTTCAAGCAATTAATAATATACAAATGCATTATTTGGCTGTATAATGAGCAAACAGGATGTGAAACTCTATTTGACAGCTGTCAATATCAATGAGAAGGTATATGTGACTAGGAGAAGACCATGGAGGAGATGTTAGGAGAGGAATTTAACGGGAAAGAAATAAAATCTTCCCAAAGGGAAGGGATAAAAGCCTCACTTTTCAGGACAATGTCCAAGAAAGCACAGCAAAACGAATCATTCTGCCCTTCGGGAGGGAAGGGGTATAGTAGTACCCAAAGCTACCAATTAAGTTTCCTTCCATACTAACATGTTGAAATAAATCACAACTCAAAAATGTCTTGCATTTAACTATCTAATGGGACGGAGAATGGGTTAGAAGCTCACCATTTCCTAGTCTAACCGCCAGAGGCACAGAGTAATCATTACAATGGTTGTAACTATAATTAATAGTTAACTTCGACACAAATGCACTGTATTGACACCTACCTAAGGAAGGCTATTTAAACTACACATTTTACAAGGAAGAGCTATTTTATGCAAAGGCATTTATTCAATTAAACACTTGAACAGCAATGTTAAACCTGGATTTTCGTTTTAGTTCAGGTGGGTCCTTAGCCTATATAGGAAGAACAAGTATTTCCCAGTTCCCCTTAGGAGCACACCTAGTCCTGCTGGCCTTGCTGGTAAAATGTGTAGCAGCTGCTATCATCCATTTGTTCCAGAAATTCCCCAACACCCTGGGAACAATATGCCTGCTACATAATGTTAGTGAAGGAGGCATACTGACACAGAGAGAAAAGCAGCACTGCCAAGGCTGGGAGGGAATGAGGGAAGAGACTATGGAAAACTCGAAAATAAGGAAGAAGGATCAGAAGGGGAAGAAGACAAACGTGGGCAAAACAGAGCTTCCAAGGCCCAGGTGAGCATTTACATTATAGACTAATGTCGTTCCTGCCTGTCATCCCTGTAGCCAATCTTCCCCTTTGTGCTTCCTACAGACATCAAGTAAGCAACCCCTTCATTATCAACTGAGTATTTAAACAAAGCCCTCCACTGAGCACTTCCAAGGATACCTTGAGTCCTTGCCAGGGTAGGCTGCCTCGAAGGAAATACATGAACATATGGCCTAAGGCTTCCAAATCATCCCGCCGGCTTTGCTCTAAAAAGGAAGACAGATGACACATTATGTTTGCAGTTATTAAAGCAGAAAGGGGTTCAAAACCAAGTAATCCCTTCAGAAACCCGTCTGCTCTGGAAAGGCTCTGCTTACTAATTCTTTGTATATCTAAATCAGGGATAGTATTTTAGATCAAAACCAGAAACAACGTGTACTTCCTTTGCCTAGATCTGCTACTGGCAAGTAAATATCAAGTGAAAAGAGCAAATCCTAAACTAAAACCAAGTCCAAATCACCAAATGGTGAGTAACCACCCCTCACTCTATGCCGTCACCTTCCTGAAAGTAAGATAATTTAAACAAAATGTTATTTCTAGTACATGGGCTACAATTACTCTTTGGTTACCATCACGAAAAGTGAGCAGCAGATTGAGTAGCTGAGGCTGTTAAGAGAGTCCATTCTGGCTAGGCCCGCAAAGACACAAGCTGCAGAATGCCTAGCATACATGCCTAGTGCTTGTTATTCATCATAAAAATTAACACTTAAAATTTAGTTTAATGTAAGCCAACATCAGGGCACAATCCTCAGCTCCATCCCATTTGTACCATGTCCCATAGCCACCTAAAGAAAAATGTAAAGTTTATTACTAAGGTGCCCTTTGTGGGCACATAAAACAGTATCCCTGCATTCAGAGAGCTTATCATGTAAAACAAGTTGCTGGATTTTTCTTTCTTTTCTTTAAATCGGGAAGATAAGGATGGTAAAGAACTGCAGAATAGTTAATAAAAAATTGTAACTACATCTCAGAAAACATCGTATACATTCTTTGGCTGTCAGACAATAGAAGTAGTACATTCTTCCATTTTTAATTGCCAATGACAATTTATCTCAGACATTTCATGTGTTTATTTTTCAGAATCGAGTTCTGGGCTTTATCAAAAGAAATGACAGATGCAAGAATAAGGGGCTATCTTAAACTTGATTTTGTCTTCTTTGTGCAGAAAGTAAAACCTAACAGAGTCAGGAAGGCAGGGAAAGCTACTCAGGTAACCCAAAATACAAAAGCACAACACATTTAACTGCCGCCTCCAATTACAGGAAATTTGCATGAAAAAGAGTGCATAGTACTCTACAGGGCAGATGAAGAAAGAAAAGGCAACTTTCTAAATTGTACTTTGAAGGAGGTTTTTGGAAATGAGGTCACTAATGGGAAGGGGCGGCACCCTGACAAGAGACATAAATAACATAAAGTTGAGCTGATACAGAGCAACTGAAATAACCTTAAAAAGAATGAAGCAAAACAGCAAGGCCATCAGAAGCTTTTGACTACAAGGCTTGCCTGAAGTTTGCAATAAATTTCATATGTAATTGAAAACAAAAAGAAATTTTGTTAACAGAACTTAAAGAAACAGATTTTGTCAACAGACAAAAACAGATTTTGTTAACAGAACCTAAAGATACACCAATAAAGAAAGAACAAGCAGGGTGAGTTGAGGCCTCCCACAAAACAGGGCAGATAGAGAAACCACACTCTGCAGGTTCTCACACTATATCACACCTACTCATCGCCTCTCCATTTTTATATCCACTTCCTGTAAGGGGGCCCCTTGGTAATAAATAATTCAGGGTACAAATGGTTGTACTTTAGACAGTTGAGCACTAGAGGGCGAAACTCTCCACATTTTCAATGACTGATCGGCCCTACAGAAATAAGCCCAGCTTCTCTTCACAGCAAAGCCATTATAAAATGAGATTTAAAAAAAAATCAAAAACCAAAAAATATAATAAACACATTTAAACTCACTGGAATAAGTAATAAAGTAACTTTTCAAATACTTAAAACCACGAAGAAAAGCTGTGGAATATGGGATAACAGGAAAAATAATGGTTCCTGAGTCAGGTTATCTAGGTCTTGGCCTGTCCTTTGTATTAATTTATTAATCCACACAAAATTAAGCATGGCCAAGTCACCCTTTGGGCTTCGATGTCCTCATCTGAAAAACAAGTGGTTGATTTAGATACTCTGAAAAGTCATTTTCCATTTCTAAAATTCTAAAATAATCTACAATAATTTAAATCATAAAGGCCTTTCAAAAAAAATGAGAGTGAAAATCAGAGCCATGCTTTATTTCCACATTTCTTTGAACACTCCACATTCATTCAATTCAGTATTTCCCTTGTTTTTTTCATGCAGGATATTTCATATTCAAAGAAAAAAGGTTTCAATACCAGTGAGACCAGCAGGACACAAAATTCTTCCATACCATAAAGGCTTGCTTTTCAACCAATCAGAAAGATGTGCTTGGTTTACTTGCATCACATCCCTGATTTTAGGTCAAATATATTTTGTTGAAGGAAAGGGGCCAGGTGACCCAGTGTCCTCACCCTAACTTCAAACATTAAGGAATACAAAATGGGCAGACTTAATCAGTGGGAAGGTGGCTAATCTAATGTAGTAAATATCAGGTTTACGGGGCTGCTTCCCTTGTTTTCTGCCCTCACAAAATTAATAGGCAATTCTTTCCAGGTCATTTGAAGATACACTTCCCTTTTTCTTCATTACAACATAAAGGATGCAACACATTTGAAGACCAATAGGATTAGGGTTCCTACAGAAACCTCTCTGGGTTTGAGACCATGGCCAGAGTTTAAAGGGCATGTGACAACCACCTATATGTATTCTCTGTAATAGGGACATTATAGACAAATACGGTGACAGGTTGGATCTGACCTGAAAAAAACTCTGGAACTCAGGAAGTCCACGCGTGGAGATACACTCAAAAGTTCCAGCAGAAATGGCTACATCAAGAGGTAAAGGAACCTGAGTCTGATGACAGTAGATGCTTAAAACATATTTTGTTGAATAAATGATAACTAACATTATAGAGTCTTTACTATCATCAAGCACTAAACAGTTTATATGCATTATCTCACAGAACCCTACGGTATAAGGTACTATTACCATACATCTTTCAGGGTGGGTGAGATAACTGATGCTGATGAAGGAAGGTTACTGGACCACATAGGTTTAAGGGGAAAAGCCAGAATTTACATCCCTTTTTCTTAACTGTTACACTGTACCTTATACAAACAACATGGATATGCATCTTTTGTCTGTTCTTGCCTTTCCTGACAAGAATAACAAAATCAGAACACAAATGCTGAGCCCAGGAGGCAGGAATTAGAACAACTTCTAGACTCTGTCAGTTAACCCAAACAATCATGACTTTACTATGTACCACACACTCTATCTCCTTGTAAAAAGGAAGGAAGAAGCGAATTCTGAGCCCTATGCAAGAGACCCATGTTACATATATTATCACCCATTCGACCTGCAAAACATCCTTGTGAAATGTTACTCTATTTTTACAGGTAAGTTTCAGGGAGATTAAGTAACTTGTCCAAAGTGACACCAGTAATAAGTGCCAGAGAACCTTCCAGCCTAATTTTAAGCTATTATGTTAAGTGAGAATATCCATGTGGTTACCGAAAAAATCCTGACAGCATTCATTTCAACTCGGGTTGTATCATACCACTTTATAATGTCATTTTTACTCTTCACTAATACTAGAATCCTCATCTGAATATCTGAGCAGTTTACTTGATGAGGCAACTTGATAGCAATTTACATTAGCTTTAATGTACTACTGTGTAAAATACTTATTGTGTAAACTGTTTGTTAGTATTTAAATACCTTACATAATTAGCTACGTCTAGGAGTCTAATATTCTGTTTATATGTCTACTCTCTAGGGTGGTGATTTTCGAACATATCTTTTCAATCACCTTAGAAGCTTTTCTTCAAATATAATCTTCCAATATATAAAACAGATTAAAAGGGAAGCTTTCCTGGAGAAGCTGGCAAGGGCCCAGGGCCCTACCGACTGGGCCTTCTCACTGTTCCTTACGCTTCCCTCGCAAATACTCTCCCCTGGACTAGTCCCTCTAACAAGTGAGACTACAGCTTTTAGCAATATTTATGCAAATTGTCTATCCTGCGTAAAATTCAAGACTCATGGAAAGGCAAATATATTTTCACTGAATAAGACATAGGCTTCTCCCTGAAAAATGAGTCACGAAACTATGCACAGAGAACAGAAGGCTAGTCCATGTTTTAGTGAAGCACTCTTCCTCAAAGCAGATATCAGCCTGATGTCCTTTTCAGGTTATATGGGGCCATTTGTATGTAAATATCAAACTCATCACTAAACTTACTAAAATGTTATCACCTTAATTCAATAATTCAAGTACCACACTCTGAGAAACTAAGCATTTGGAAACAAAGAATGAAAAATCCTTAAGTTGTCAACAGGATACTTAGGAAAGTCACTAACTTACCATCTTAATTTCTCAAGTACAAAAATCACTTACCCTGTGAAGCAATAAGAATCACAAGTTGTAATGCACAATGGGTACAAAAGTGTTTTGGGAATAAAAAGGTGTTTTAACAACCTGCCGCTTTCATGGAGCTGAAAAGAAACACACCTTTGCCAAGATGCGTGTTGATAGACATGTATCTTGCAGTTCCAGTTAAACTTTTGTGCTCCCTATAAGGTATATGCTTTTTGGTTTCAGGGTCAATGTATTCCTTGGCCAGTCCAAAGTCTATAATGTGTATAACATGCTCTTTCTTATTGCCTTGTCGGCCAATCAGGAAGTTCTCTGGCTTGACATCTCGGTAAATGAGATTCTTTGAGTGCACGTATTCCATTCGGGAAAGCTGAAAGAGAGAAAAACAATGATAGAAATACTACTCTAAAGAAGTTGACTGTAAAAATACATCAGAACGTTTTCTTTTATCAGCCCAAAGCTTTGAAATTAAAATAAAACTCATTTCTTCACCACCCAGAGCCACTTTACTCTTGTAAACCAGAATATATTTCCTGATACAAATACATATATGACAAATATCAAGATAAAAGAGAGAAGGATAGGAACTTCCCTGGTGGCGCAGTGGTTAAGACTCCATGCTCCCAATGCAGGGGGCCTGGGTTCAATCCCTGGTCAGGGAACTAGATCCCACATGCATGCCTCAACTAAGAGTTCGCATGCCACAACTAAGGAGCCCGCCTGCCACAACTAAGATATTGTGTAGTCAAATAAATAAAAATTTAAAAAAAGAGAGAAGGACAGTACAGTTCATCTAAAATGATAATACACAGTTTTACTTCGTTATGCAATGATTTGCAAATGATGAATAGAGTTAGTGTTTTTATGTTACTTCAGAAAGTAAGCATTTGAGAGGCAAGAATTACTCCCAGGCAGGAAATCAGAATACGTTGGTGGCCTTTGAAGACAGGTGCCACTGCCACATTCACGTCCTGCCCACACCTTCCTATACTCTGTCTCTTTGTTGCAGAAATAAGGGAAGTGAGGCCCAGAGAAGTTAATACTGGACTGATATCACAGAGCTAACTAACAGCAGAGGTAGGAGTATAGGTTTTATGAGAAAGTAAACATAGCCCAAAATAATAATCATAAAATTATTCAAACTTCATTAAGTTCACTTCTATCTTCAAAGCTTTTCTACTTAGTATAGAAAGGGAAGCATGAGCATTTGAATTTTTGACTCAAAAGTCAAGATCAATTTTCTAACATTTCCAAGTCTTTAAACTGGGTGGAGACCATCACCATTTCAGACCAATAAAGACATCCTTCTGCTTAGGGGATGACAAAGTTCTCAAAGGAACTGTCTTAACTGTTCCTTAAAGTGGTACTAGTGTGTAATTTGGTGGGAGCTGAGAAAGCTGCCTCTTCAGCTGTCTCAGTCTCTGTGAGAACTAGAGGCAAGAGAACTAAGGCAGGTTCTTGGTCACACAACTTCAGAATCTGATTTTAGGGCAGTGGGTTACATCTCCAATCTTTTCTTGGATGCGATGGTAAGGAGAGAGGGAGGACATGACAAAATTTTACAGTCATGTGTTTAAAACGTATAAATAAAACAACAAAGAAGTTACTTGCATCTGTACAATTTTTCCTAATCATCCTCTCTCTCCCTAAATAAATTTCCACTTCAGTCAAAGTCAGAGTATTGCTCCAAGGTGCAAATTCTTAAAATAGAGCAAACAGCAAATGCAGTGCGACTTCTCTGGATTAACCCTTTTTGCCCCAGCCAGCTTACTAGAATGCCACCAAGCCAGTAAGTGTGCATTCACTAGGTGTCACTACAGCTAGTAAATCACCAACAGGGACACAAGGATATGGCTGGGAGACCCGCCCCGCCTATCCTTCTGCAGAATGGCAACGCCAACTTACCAACTGAATGGCTATCATTAACACAGTCTTCAAAGTAAAAGTTCGGTCACAGAGATCAAACAAGTCCTCCAAGCTAGGGCCCAGAAGCTCCAGCACCATGGCATTGTATTTCCCACATGGTCCAAAGTAATACACCTGTGGGAGACCTTCACCTGAAAGCAGAGGGAAAATAGGGTGCAGAGTGAGGGACACAAAAACCAAAATATGAGATAGCTGCAACAGCACTAAGTAGATAAAAAGGAAATATAACTTGTGAGATTTTTGTTTTCTTTCATAGTCCCTACTGGAGAACTCAAACTGAGCACAACAGCTTCAAAGGGAACTAGTAATGTGTGGGAAAGGCTAAGCCATTGCACAATATGTTCAAATAAGCAGTTATTTAATACCAGAGTGCCAAAGGCATTTCCACTGCTATGTAGGACAGAGAATGGTCCCTGATCCACTGCTGGATCAGAGCGTAAACTATTCTCCCCCAAGGATGCCCAAAAGCGCACTAGCATAAAAGGTTCAAAAGATGGCTCATGAGCTCAAAGGCCAGGCTAACACACCTTGTTGCATTAGCTGGTTTCATTTGCACTCCCTATGCTTACTACCAAAGCCACAAGGAGATGGAACTGTTTCCAACTGTTGCTCTGAGGAGAGCTCAGACCGAAGGGCTGAGGTCACAGAGGATGCAGCCTGGTCCTTTTCTCATAGGGAGTCTCTGGAGTTTCCTGTTTTCTATCAGTTGGAGAAAAGTCAACAGACTGGGTTTGGTTACTGATAAGTAATTATGAAAGGAAAAGGAATAAAAATACAGGCTGGGTTTTCCCCAGATTTGAAATTCATAGTTATAAGAAGCCAAAATCTAGACTTTCTCACCTACGTGGCAACTTGTGAATGAATTTCCTCCTTAAAGTGTATTGTAAATATGAGGCACTCAATAAATATGTGCTAAATGGCACCATGTGAACTGTAGGTATGAATGAGGCTACAGAACTTCTAAAAATCTGGTCTTACAGTGAGAACACTTCCATCTTAATACACTTATGTACACCACAGTCTACAGTTGTACACGCTGCAGATTACTGCTTGCTCCTGTCTGTAAGTTTTTTGGACAACAAAATTCTTTCCATCTTCGCATTTTATTTGTACAGATATGGTACAGGCAGAGGTAATTATATCTACTGTAATCTGAATGTTTGTGTCCCTCCAAAATTCGCATGTTGAAAACCTAATGCCCAGTGTGATGGTTTGAAGAGGTGTGGGCCTTTGGGAGGTGAGATCATGAGGGCAGGGCCTTCATGAATGGGATTAATGCCCTTAAAAAAGAGACCCCACAGAGCTCCCTAGCCCCTTCAGCCATGTGAGGACACAGTAGGAAGTCAGCAGTCTGCAACCCAGACGAGGGCCTTCACGAGAACCTGACCATGCTGGTATCATGATCTTGGACTTCCAGCCTCTGGAACTGTGAGAAATAAATTTCTGTGTTTATAAGCCACTCAGTCTGTAGTATTTTGTTACAGCAGCCCAACTGGATTAAGACAATGTCTAATACTTGGAACTTTAACCCAATGTGCCCATCCTTCTCTCCAGCACAGGTCTTGTATATCTGGAATCTGTATGATTCATTGCTATGATATGTGTTTATTTCATGTGCTGCAATAGTCTATCCTATTCCATCTAAATACTAAACAACTTCTTTCTTAGTGTTTAATAGGCTCATTCCTGTCTCCTACCACTTCATATAGTATACTCTGAATTGTCCTTGTGGTTGTTTTGATTCTCCCTATCTCCAAAAGGAAACAGAGTTGAATTTATCTTTTTTTCTCCTGTTGTTTTGAAGAACTCCTTCTTCAGTTCATTTAAAGTATATAAAACCTAACAGCTGTTCCCAATGAGTTCTACTGAGAAGTCCAAAGCAGAACAGTACCATAGAGATTTATTGCTTTTATTAATCAGATACATGGTAGATTGTAGTTTGGAGATCTTTAAAATTTTATATCCTATATAATAGTTTTTGATGTGACTAAAATTTGATTTTCCTAATATAAAAATTATACTCTTCAAAACAGGTGTGGCAGATCTGTTGGTTACCTGCTCAATATCCATTCCCTCCTTCTTTCTTAACAACAAAATTTCTAATTATTGTGAATAGCAACTCGCCCAGTTATAACTTTCCAGTCTCCCTCGATAATAGGAATGACCAGTGAGATGGAAGCAGAAATTGTTGCATAGGGTGGTTCTAGGGAAGTTCTTTCAAGGGAGCTGACTCAAAAAAAAAAAAGGGAGCTGACTCAAGTTGGAGGTATGCCCCTTTGAGATGACCGAAGCTCCAGAAGCCATCTAGAACCATCAGATACCTTGAAGATGTAACATAGTACCAAGATGGATGGAGCAAAATTAGAAGAACACATCCCTGACAGCTATGAAGCAACCACACTAATGTTGGGCTTCCCTTCCCTCTGGACTATTTTAATCCAAAAGAAAAATCAATCTGGGACTTCCTTGGTGGTCCAGTGGGTAAGACTCCGGGCTCCCAATGCAGGGGGCCCGGGTTCGATCCCTGGTCGGGGAACTAGATCCTGCATGCATGCCACAATTAAAGATCCCATGTGCCACAACTAAGACCCAGTGCAGCCAAAATAAATAATAAATAAATTTGAAAAATATATATATATCTCATGTAGCTTTAAAAAAAAAAAGAAAAATCAATCTCTACCTGACTGAACTACTGTTATTTGGATTTTTCTTTTTAACAACCAAATCTAAGCCTAATTAATAAACATACTATTCCTTTACTTGGTTAAATTGCAAATCTAGGCACAATATCCGTCTGAAGTACAAGGTAAAAGTCAGACCTGTGTAGAAATATAATATTGGCATAATTTTCTAACCTGCTGCCAATACTTAAGGATCAGTTTAAAAATAAGACAGATGATCATCTTGTTCTTGACAATCTTCGGTACCAAATCTAGGCATCTCTTGCCAGAAATTTCCATGTTTACAAAAAAGTCACAAAAGCTTTCTGGGTGATGTCTATAATTTTTAACTGTGAGTAATGTCACTCGTAACTCCTGCCTAGTAACTTCAAAGATGCGAGGAGTTCCTGCTGGCTGCATTATTGCTCCTTTTATTAAATAGTCTGAATCTCACAATACTCTGTTGGGCTTTGGGATGCTCAGGACAATTTCTAGATTACTGAGTGGCCTTGAGGCTTTTCTCAAAGATGGACTAGGTCCAAGATGCTAGTGTAGAAAGAGCTCAAGTCAGAGTCATGGATTTGGTTCTGCTACCAACTCTGAAAATTCTTTCACCTCTTTGCTCTTTTTCATCTGTAAAGAGGAGGGGTTTAGACTGGTTCTCTTTTATTTTTTATGTTTTGGCCACGCCACGTGGCATGTGGGACCTTAGTTCCCTGACAAGGGATCGAAACCTCACCCCCTACAGTGGAAGCGTAGAGTCTTAACCACTGGATTGCCAGGGAAGTCCCTAGACTGGTTCTCTTTTAAATCCAAAATTCTGATTATAGCTAGGATTTCCTTCTAGCTACCTTCTAGGTTCCTCTTTGTAAAGCCATAGCACCAGTATGAATGAAACTTGTCTTCATGTTATATAAAATATGCATAGTACAAATTCAAATGTAGCTTGTAGTGGTAACTGGTAGTGGTACTCAACTGAAAGTGTGTATATTAGAAATATCTCCAAAACTTTAGAAAACAGATACAGTGACTTTACTTCAAACCTACCAAACCAGAATTTCTAGTAGTGGATGTAAGCATAGCTCCACAGGTGATTCAGAAGTGCAACCTAGAGGGTAGAAATAAAGGGCATTGCTTTGCTTTATGGCTAATATATTATGAAGACTCAGAAAACACTGACAGACTAATCTGTTTCAGAAGTTCTCTCATATCAGAACAACTGGACTCAACACCTACTGAAAGGAATCATTTTAAGGCTATTTGAAAGACCTGTTTAGAGTTTCTTAGGTATTACAGAAAATGTGCTGCTGACTATAGAAGTCTCTTTGGGACATGTGGCCTTAATTTATTAGAACTGTCTGTACAGATAAAGATGCCCACACAAGTTCCAGTCTGTGTCTGGTTTCACACATGAATGCCCCAAAACTGGCCAGTGCTGGTGGTGAACAACACAGACACAGGCCCACTAAGAAAGTCTGCCTCTTTGGTCAGAGATTACTGTACAGTAATGATTTATCACCTGGGCTGTATTTAAATGAGAAATCCTGTATATTATGTTTCACACTACTTTTGCAGAGCTATCGCTAATCCATTGTTTAGGAAATTTTAAATTAATCAACATTATGGTGGAACTCCTTTAATAAGACTGGGGATGAGGGCTAAGCCTTAAATGCAATAAACATGCTGAAAACAAGGTACTTCCTGCAAATAATTTTGAGGTAAAGGCAATGAAGTGGGGGAAGTAAGCAATGTAGATATGCACTGAATTCTTTGATCCATGGTATTTCAGAAACTAAGGTACTGTTATAATCTCTCATCTGCTCTGAAAATAAAAGCACTTAGTTAAGGTCTCCCTCCTAAATTGGTCAACTGCATAAAAGCTTGAAAATTAAAGAAGTAGATTCCAAATTCTCCTCTTCTGAAGGATTTCCAACAGATTTCATTATATTACCTTTAGCCACAGGTTAAATCTCTCATAAACCAAAACTGCAAGGTTCTATACACACTGTACAAGTTACAGTGTATATTTTCACAGGGAACTATGAAACAGCTTTTCCATCCATCAATAACATATTCTTATAACTCCTGCTGGACATATGGCCCACACATATATCAAATTGCACAGAACAGGAAGCGAGATGTATAACACTACAGCTAATTTTCAGTCTGTCATAAATTTAACTTGGGTTAAACACACCAAATCAAGGGTAACGGCTTCTTTATCATCCAAGCTGTTACCTAAAAAGATTCCATAATGTATTATGAACAGTAACTACTCTAAGTAGAGATATTTTTAAATACACATCAGGCTGAGAACTGAAATAGAACCACCTTGAAGCTTTTGGTAATTTGATCACATTATTGCCTAATAATTAGCCTTTCATTATTTTTGAAAAACTAAATTACCTAGATGTGAAGCAAACTCAAATAAGTCCCATACCTACATTAATACCTGGATGTAAAAAAATAACATCATATAAATATTTCTATGAAAAAATAAGTATATGCTGATGATGACTGTCTTCTAAAGTCAGGGCTTTAGGAAAAAACCTTTAAGGACATAATGACCTTGGCAATTCCCTTCTTTTATTTATACAGTTTGCTTTTTAATTTTTAAAGAAAAGAGGAGAGTTTTTCTCCAAAGTTAAGCTGTCCTTGGTCCCATCAATGGTAGTGGCTTTTAGCACAGCTACTGGATGTTCCTTAGTGTTTATGAGAGGTCAGGGAATTACTGACACACAGGGAATTATCACCAGGGGTAATAATAATAATATTAAGTAAGTCCACTTAACAAGAAAGCAGAAAGAATAGGCAGACAAACATGATAATATTCCATAGGAAGAAGTGAAAGGGGAAAATGAAAGCATAGGCTTTAAAACTCAGAAAATAACTCTATAAAAACAATGCATTATTACAAAAATATGGGACAATACATGTGTTTGTTTCTCTTTTAAAAAAAGAACAGAATCCCTCTCATTTCTCTGACTCTGAAAAAAATGGTTTTTTACAATAAGAACCAGTTCAACATATGAATCTACTTCAACTAAACTGCTGATTTAATAACAGAAACAGCTAGACCCAAAATTAAAGAATCAGGATTACTTTGCCTTACCTATAATGAAAAATGTTTTACTACTGTCTTGTTCTCTGGCCTCTTGGGAACTGGAATATCACCAGACATATGCTCCTAACATGAGCTCAAATTTGTATGGTGGGAGAAGAGAAGGTGAGGAAAGGCAGAGCAGAGGAATAATCTCACATTTCCGAGCCAGAGAAATTGAGCTTTTACAGTTTCTCTATTACATACACACATAATTACAAAGGCCTTAAGCCTCAAAGCAGGTTCAAAGTTTTGTTTATCCAAAGGAGTCAGGAAAGAAAGTCCAAGATAGGACATATTTCTTCTGCAGCAGATAGCATCAAAGATAAAAAATGTTTTAAAAGTGTGTTGTGTACTGGGGGTGGGATTGAAGGGTAGGGGATCCTTTCTCTTCTCCAAAAGACTAACAACTCAGCTCAGAACTGGTAAATTTATAGGATAAAAAAAAAAACCCAATCTCTGAAATTTTACCACTTTGTCCCTGTGATTAAGTTATACAGACAGGGTCTCCCTGGTGGTACAGTGGTTAAGAATCCGCCTGCCAATGCAGGGGACATGGGTTCAAGCCCTGGCCCGGGGAAGATCCCACATGCTGTGGAGCAACTAAGCCCATGCGCCACAACTACTGAGCCTGAGCTCTACAGCCCGCGAGCCACAACTACTGAGCCCACGTGCCACAGCTACTGAAGCCTGCGCGCCTAGAGCCCGTGCTCCACAACAAGAGAAGCCACGACAATGAGAAGCCTACACACCAGAACGAAGAGTAGCCTCCGCTCACCACAACTAGAAAAAGCCTGCACACAGCAAGACCCAACACAGCCAAGGGAAAAAAAAAAAAAAAGTTATATAGACAGACTATCTACTGAGCTTCAAAAGCTGAGAGATGATCAATTCTTCTTAACACACACCTGAACAATAACAACTAAAAAGAAAGCTATAGCAGGCATTTAGAAAGAATAAGAAGAAAAAAAATGAGATTATTCAAAGTACAGTGAACCTCTTCCTGACAATCCTGCCCCACTCCCATTACACTTTCTTTGTCCATGTATCTGCCTTCCCTATGAACTAAGAGAAGGCTGTTTGAAGGCAGTGACTACTATGTGTTAATTATGTCTGTATATCGGTGCCTAGCACCAGTCCAAGCACATGGTAGATAAGGGCAGAATAAGTACTAAGTAAATAAATAAATACAATTCAGTGAAATTGACTTGAGTTTTCTATTTGGAACACACAATATTTAAACCTCAAAATGCTAAAATACACAGAGCAAAACAAATTAATCAGATTTTAAATGTGTGGGAATGCTAACATAATTGATATTTCTGAGTAGTTCTTATTTGGATTTCATGGGAATGATATTTAAGAAGTTCTGTTGGGTAAGCCACCAATATGAAGATTCCAAGTAATTCAGAGTTGTAGTATTTCTACATGGACTTTCTTCTGTGTATTTTCTTCCATGATGGTTGTATATGGTATGTGCAGTTATGTCTTTGCTGTTCCCACGTGCAGGTGAACTATTTATAATTATTCATTTTAGTGAACAGTACTGAAAAACATACACACAAACAAATGTAAACGTCTTCCTATCTCTCAATAAAGCACCTGCCCATCCAAATAGATTAAATGACCAACGAAATTAGCCATCTAAGTTGTCTAATGTGCAAAGGAAGTCTGATGACATCTTCCTATCTTTTTCTTCTCCCACTCCATTTTTAGACACATTCTTTATTTTGGTCCTGTCTAACTTGGAATTATATGATCTTTTCTTTACATACATAGCCCTTTTCCATCTCACTTCAATTTCACAGTCATCCTATGAACAAAACAGGGAAAATACTAATGACTCCATTTTACATATGAGATAGAGACCCTGAGAGACATCGTGTGACCTTTCCTAGCTGACGGGGTGCCCAAGTAACACAACCAGACCTCTCAACTCCAGAATCACTGCTCATGTCGCTATACTAAGCTGCCAACATTCTCCGCCTTCGTTCTTCTTCCCTTTCATTCATGTGGTTGCCAAAGTTATTCTCTGTGCTCCTTACCCCACTTCTTCCAAACCACATGCCTTTTTGGTTACCATTATCCTTCCAGGATATAAATCTGCTACCCTACTACACAGGCAGATGAATCTGGTTAATCTGTCCTACCCACCTCCTTGGTTCCCAATATTTATTTTTGGCTGCGATGGGTCTTCGTTGCTGCCCACGGGCTTTCTCTAGCTGCAGCGAGGAGGGGCTACTCTTCATTGCAGTGCGTGGGCTTATTATAGCGGTGGCTTCTCTTGTTGCAGAGCACGGGCTCTAGGCCTGAGAGCTTCAGTAGTTGTGGCTCGCGGGCTCTAGAGAGCAGGCTCAGTAGCTGTGGCATTCGGGCTTAACTGCTCCGCGGCATGTGGGATCTTCCCGGATCAGAGCTCGAACCTGTGTCCCCTGCATTGGCAGGTAGATTCTTAACCACTGCATCACCAGGAAAGTCCCGATATTTTTATATCAGTTACCTGAATACTATTTTACAGTTTTTACATCATCTGTCCATCTCTCTATAGTTTTTTTAAATTAATTAATTTATTATTTATTTATTTTATTTTATTTTTGGCTGCATTGGGTCTTCATTGCTGTGCGCGGGTTTTCTCTAGTTGCAGCGAGTGGGGGCTACTCTTCGTTGCGGTGTGCAGGCTTCTCATGGCGGTAGTTTCTCTTGTTGTGGAGCACGGGCTCTAGGTGCCGCAGCCTTCAGTAGTTGTGGTGCATGGGCTCAGCAGTTGTGGCTCACGGGCTCTAGAGCACAGGCTCAGTAGTTGTGGTGCGCAGGCTTTGCTGCTCTGCGGCATGTGGGATCTTCCCAGACCAGGGCTCGAACCCATGTCCCCTGCATTGGCAGGCGGATTCTTAACCACTGTGCCACCAGGGAAGTCCATCTCTATAGTTCTTGATTTGTCAATTCCAGTTCCTTATCTGGAATGGGGGCCACCTGGGACATTAGTTTTTTAAATTATAAATGTGATATATACTAATTTTAAATAAATACAATAGCAAACCAAAAGCAGTACAGAAACATATGAATAAAAAGTATTCATATCCATAATAGATGATACACATAATTAAAAATACTTTTCTGCAACTTCATTTGTAATTTAATATTATATAATGGACATTTTTCCTTGTCAACACATGTATGCACATCATTCACTTTAAAAGTTACATCATATCTCCCCCTATGATGTATCACATTTAAGTTTTCCTGTACTGATGGACATTTAGGTTGTAACCGTATATTTGTTATTAGAAATAGACATTATAGTGAACAGCTATTGCTTTCGCCTGACACGCATCCTTTCTTCCTTCTTCTGATAACATCTTACTCTTCCAGCAGGAAAGCACCATTCCTTCATTGTTACTACATGTGGTTAAAGTGGGGTCAAGCCATTTCCCACTGCCACCCCAAGGATATGACTCAAGCCAGATTAATTAGAGGATTCTATCCTCCTGCCCTGGGGAACTGGGTCAAGGATAGGAGCTTGAACTATGTCGGTACAATAAGAGTCAACTCTGGGCCTTTTTGAAACTATAGAGAAGGAGGAGCGATTTTCGTCCCCCTCGATCACTAAACTGGAAGGAGCTTAGCCTGAAGCTACCAGAGACAACCACATGAGAACAGGTAGACTACTTATCTGAGAATGAAACCAACACAGAGAAAGCAGAGCTGAGAGAAGCAGACAGACAAGTATACCACAAACCTGAGGACCAAGGACAATGCGGGTCCTGGATCTGGCTGGCCTGAGGTGAGAATCCTGGACTTCTCAGTCCTGTGAGCCAAGAAATTCTCTCCCCAACCCCCCACTCCCTCAATTAAGTGAGCTTGCACGCTATCATTTGAAAATGCAATGTGTCTAGACAGATATGCATACAACACTGCAAAAAAAATCCTTGTGCCTACATTTTGGGGCATGAATACAAATGCATCTTGAGGGTAGATTCCTTGAAGAGGAAATGCTGAGTCAAGGGTCATGCACATTTAACATTTTAGTATATGTTGCCACATTGCCAGTTCTAAATCCTCTCTGGTCCCTGGTCTGTTTCCAGTGCTCTTTTCACATTTAGTACTACCGTCCTATTACTTAAGTATCCAGGCCCATAGAGTATTTAAAAATGTTTTCAGAAGCTGCCTTGACTCATTCTTCTCAAAGCCCCAGCACTAGGTTACCTCCTCTCTTACACGTAGCCAGCAGCAGCATGTTTGGAGGAGTCTCCTAGGTTTTTGTCAAAATTATCATTGATATTTCAAAGTCAGGAGAATCCTTCCTCCCCCATTATTTGTTCAACACTACAATAAGAAATTTCCACTCAAAGCATACTTGCATCACAAAAGTCTATTGGCCATAAACTGCTTTACAGTTTATGAAGTGTTTTTACATAGGCCTTCCCATTTAATCCTAACAAGTACATATAGGAATTACTATTCTCATTTTATGGGTAAGGAAATTCATTTGAAGTGACTTGCTTAGGTCATACACTGAGTGGTAATAGCCAAGACCTAAAACCCCACTTCCGCCTCCAAGTTTCAGGCTCTTTTCTTTTTGCCCGTGCTGTGCAGCATATGGGATCTTAGTTCCCCCACTAGGGATTGAACCCTGCGTCCCCTGCGTTGGAAGCACAGAGTCTTAACCATTGGACCGCCAGGGAAGTCCCCCAGCCTCTTTTACTATACCACATATACCTATCTGCACCCTGAAGTCCACGGACATCTAGAGTGGCAGCGAGGACTACTGGGTCACATTACTTTCATAGGAGATTAACCAATTTAATAAAGAGTCAGTAAACCGTAGTCTGTGTGTGAACCTAAGGGACAATCACAAGATACTGATGATGTTGATAGGTTATGAACTCAAGTAATAAAGAAAGAGTAATTTTTTACTTACAAAAAGCACAGGTAAGATTCTATCAGGAGTGCATTAGTAGTATTTTTCTAATACAAATACCAATCTTTAAATTAAACCTAATAAATTAAACATATCATTAGGAATTCAGAGGGCAACGTGGCATATGTTTAGATTAATATAGAAAGTATAAAAAGCAGATAAGCATATGTTTTCATTAACTTTGGACCCATTTAACAAATTCTTCCCAGAAGTCTCCTGATTGAAAAAACAAACCCACTAAAGCATACAGTCTAATCATAGCACAGAAGCAGAGTGTCCCCTATTATTGAACTCTCTTAATACTTAATACCCTTCCTTAAGCGTCAAAATAGTCATGGAAGAGTAAAGTACCAAGTGTCACCCTCATTTTCTGAATGGGAAAGTAGAGGTTAACTGGATTGCCACAGAACTGGTCAATGGAACAGATGCTATAGGCTGCCATTCTTTCCTCATCTGAGCCTTCACCCAAACACCTCTCCAGTCAGAACAGATGTGACTTGGTGGAAAATTTGAGATGACCTTATAATTCTGGTCACTGAGGAGGCATGAAGACTTCCAAGGAGGCATGAAGACTTCCAAGGAGGCAAAGTGAACTTACTTATCTTGCTGATTTTCACTTAATCTAAGGAATAAGTGCTGCAATGTCCCTGCTTCCAGTTTCAAATTCATTTAAGTTTAAAATGTCTGGTGGTCAGTTTGTCCATTCATCAAACATCACAAGTGAGAATAGAGTGCCAAGGGAAAAATAAAGAGAAGCATATAACCTTGACTGAAGGGATTGGGGACGGCTCCACAGAGAGCGGGGGTTATAGGCTGAGTCTTGAAGGATGGTTAAGACCCGATTAGGCTGGAGTGTGGGGAGAGGGAATAATCTTGCAGGCTGACGGACCAGCAAGCATACAGGTAGCTCAAAGCACAGCGGCAAAAGCAGGGTAACAGCTCTCCGAAATTAGAAAAACTAAGACTATTTTACTCTCACCTGGAGTTTCTTTAAATTCTGAACCACCTACTAGTTAAGCAAATGTCTCTAAAAATTATGGCAAAGGCCATTAACAAAGTTGAAAAGGCAGAGATAGATATCTGAGTAAATAAAAAGATCAAAAGAATGAAGAAAAGGAAAAATAAGGATTTTATCTGAGTATTATACACCCATATTGCCTTAGTACATCTTTAATAACAGAACTAAGTATACACTAGGACCTTAGCATTGCCTTATAACAGCACTAATAGAAATATAATGCAAGCCATGAATGACAACCATGGATTTAATCTAAAATTTTCTAGAAGTCACATTTTAAAAGTAAAAAGAAACAGGTAAAATTAAGTTTAATAAGATTTTATTAAACTCATATCTAAAATATCATCACCTCAACATGTAATCAATTTAAAAATTATTGAGATTGCAAAACAGAAATAGAGTCACAGATGTAGGAAACAAACTTATGGTTACCAACGAGGAAAGGGGGGATGAATTGGGAGATTGGGACTGACATATATACACTACTATATATATAAAAGATAACTAATGAAAAACTACTGTATAGCACAGGGAACTCTACTCAATGCTCTGTGGTGACCTAAATGGGAAGGAAATCTAAAAAAGAGTGGGTATGTGTATATGTATAACTGATTCACTTTGCTGTACAGCAGAAATTAACAAAACATTGTAAAGCAACTAAACTTCAATAAGAATTTAAAAGAAATTATTGAGATATTTTACAACCCTTTTTGGCATACTAAATCTTTGCAATTCAGTGTGTATTTTAAATTTACTTTTATTTTATTTATTTTTGGCTGCATTGGGTCTTTGTTGCGGCACGCGGGCTTTCTCTAGGTGCAGCAAGCGAGGGCTACTCTTTGTTGCAGTGCGCGGGCTTCTCATTGTGGTGGCTTCACAGGCTCTGTGCACGCGGGCTTCAGTAGTTGTGGCTCGCGGGCTCTAGAGCACAAGCTCAGTAGTTGTGGCACACGGGATTAGTTGCTCTGCAGCATGTGGGATCTTCCTGGACCAGGGCTTGAACCTGTGCCCCTGCGTTGGCAGGCAGATTCTTAACCACTGTGCCACAAGGGAAGCCCCCAGTGTGTATTTTATACTTAGAGCACATTCGGATTAGCCACATTTCACGTGCTCAGTAGTCACATGTGGCTAGTGGTTCAGCTCTGTGAGAAGTTATGAAAGATATAAGTGAGGCTGACTTACATACAACAATGGAGCAGACAAGAGGTTCTGTACTTAGCAATCTGTATGATCCTGACCAAGAAGCTTTCTCCAGCCCATAACCCTCTCCTTCCTCTGAAACTCTCTAGAACTGCTGATTCTGCTTACCTGGAGCCAATCACAGGTTGTCTCCCTCTTAGAATGTAAGTTAGTGGGGGCTTCCCTGGTGGCACAGTGTTTAAGAATCCACCTGCCCATGCAGGGGACATGGGTTTGAGCCCTGGTCCGGGAAGATCCCACATGCTACAGAGCAACTGAGCCCGTGAGCCACAACTACTGAGCCTGAGCTCTAGAGCCTGTGAACCACAACTACTGAGACTGTGTGCCACAACTACTGAAGCCCGCGTGCCTAGAGCCTGTGTTCCGCAACAAGAGAAGCCACTGCAATGAGAAGCCCGCACACCGCAACAAAGAGTAGCCCCTACTCACCGCGACTAGAGAAAGCCTGTGTGCAGCAACGAAGACCCAACACAGTCGAAAATAAAAAGTAAATAAATAAATTTAGAATGTAAGTTAGGGGCAATGCCTACTCTTATTCACCACTGTATCCCCAGGGCTTTAGCTTAGACCAGTACTTAACCCACGTGGGATGCTCAGTGAATACCTCTTTAATAAATGTATGAACAGACACATACCTGCCTCTGGGCCTTAGCTTATTTTATTCTTGGAAAGCTTTCTTTACCCTTCTATTTGAACATGTTCGAGTAAATCATACCTCTTTTTGAAAGTTCAGCCCCATAGCCACCACCCTCTTTAAAAAGCCTTCCCTGTTTCCCATAATTAGAAACCATTTTTCCCTTCAGAACTTCCATACAATTTTATATGTAACTTAAAAAAATAACATTCCACACATTCTGTGTGTGTTATAGTTACTTACATACCTTAGTGAGCTCCTTGAGAGTAGTACAACAATGTCTTACAAAAAACATTATGAAAGCTCAATAAACATTACATTTTCCTTCCAATGGGCAGTGACCATGTTATTTATAACTCTGTGGCCCTCAAATTACTCACCGTAGTGCTATGGACACAGCTGATGCTGAGTTCTTGCTAGTGAAAACTTCATCTCCTTGCACCATGACTAAAGTAATTATTAGTAAGAGACTCTGTAGGTTGGTAAGAAAAGGTGAATTAAAGCAATATGAAGCATAAAGAAAGAGGAAAATGGAGAGAAAAGTTAAAAGTGTGTCAGACTGTCGAAAGCACAAAAGAGTGCAGAAGTGTACAGAGCTGACAAACTCTTCTTTTAAGGGGGTGGAATATAAAGCACTTACTTAGAAGTCATTGAAAGATGAAAATATTGGTCACAAAGGTTAAAACTTGATCTTTGGGCTTCCCTGGTGGCGCAGTGGTTGGGAGTCCACCTGCCGATGCAGGGGACTAGGGTTCTTGCCCCGGTCCGGGAGGATCCCGCGTGCTGCGGAGTAGCTGGGCCCGTGGCTGCTGGGCCTGCACGTCCGGAGCCTGTGCTCCGCAGCGGGAGGGGCTACAACAGTGAGAGGCCCGGGTACCGCAAAAAAAAAAAAAAAAAAAAAAAAAACCACTTGATTTTTTTGTCGGTTTTTGTCTTAAGTATGCATATAGATACATTATATTCTACAAATACAAAAGGGCTTAGCTAGCAACTGGATTATCATTTTGATAACAGATGTGAGGCGTTATCTATCGTCATGTAGTCTGTTACTGGAACTTAAGGAAAATATTCTCTCTCACAATGACACTGAGAGATACTGGAAAGGAATTCACTGAGTTTTAATACAAGACAGTAGATACAGGCTTTCACCTTCTCATAACCCATAGGAATAATTCACTTCAACGACTCATCTCTTTCATTCCATAGTACTCCATAGCTTTGGGGATGCTAAATGCTACCTTCTCTCTTAATGATTAACCTTGACAAACTATGAGTTAAGGAGGGGGAGTGACTGAGGGCTGTGGTCAGTCCTATGATGGTCACTGAGACTTCTGCCTCTGCCCTCCTTCAAAAAGCATTCTCTAAGGGCAGCCACTAAGCTATTCTTCATGTCTGAAGAATGGCTTTGAAGACATAGAAGGAAGAGAAACATGCAGGTACATAGTAAGAGAGATGTGAGTAAAGACAGAAAAGTAAAGTATGATCAAGAATTAAAGGGAGAAAATGACATCAGAAGCTTTAGGGTCTGTGCAAACTTATAAGCAAGCTTCCTCTGACAGGCTTCGGTGCTTGACCTTTTCTAAACCTTTGCCTGCATAAGCACTATAATGGTTTTCTGGAACTAATCACCACACTCCAGCCCAGGCCACGTACATATAAGTTACTTGGGTCTATTTTTGGAACTCTGCCTTCTATTTTTCATGAAGATCCTTAAAAGAAGTCAAAATTCAAATAACAAATTCTGCCTTCACACTGAGCAAATATCTCTAGCAGTTCTGTACTCTGCAAAACAATGCACCGAAAAGGTGTCAGTACTTTGTGTAACTGTGAGGTGCATGCAGGCCACACAATTTCTATAATAAACTCACAACTCCCTATTTGCAATTAAACGAATTACTGGCCCAACAAGTCTTCACCAGCTAAGTATCTAAAATAGAAGTGGTGCTTTTTTCTTTTTGCAGGAGAGAGGAATAAATTTTATGTACATAATTAAAGATAATTACTCTCTATGCCTCATGTAACTTAGAGCTATTTGAGAGTTTTAAGGAGCAGAGAAGGGCCACAAGGGTTTGGCTCTAACAGATAAACAAGTCTCTCACAGCATTACATATGAACTTTTATGTTTATATTTCACGATACTATAGAGTACATTGTTAGCCGTAACATGAGAAATGTCCCAATGCTCGAAACTATGGAAAATAACACAAAGGACACACAACCAAAGAATTTATCCTAGTCCAGAAGTGTGCTGAGTGTTGAGTTTCAGAAATATCTGTTCCTATTTATGGCTAACTACTGTAGCTAGCTAATAAAGGTTAAAAGTCATGATGTTTTGTCCTTGGAAGAACGAAAAGGAATTCATAGTGCTATCATGACTAAATTAGCTCCATCAAAGACCAGCAACCTAGTACGGAGTATGACAATTATGCCTTTCCAAGCCCAGCAAATGAAACAATCCTTTCTATTTTTGCTTCACAAAATTTTTGCTACAGATTGGATTTACGCTGTAAAATCAATAGCAGCATTTAAATGTCCTTTTAAAATGTTTTCTGGACAAGGTAGGTAGATTTGGAAATGTACACACATGCACACACACTCTTTAAGAGGAAAAGATGAAAAGCACAACACACTTTCCCTTGTCTGAAGTTTGCTCCATATACTGTAAGACAGAGTTTTGTTTTTGTTTTTAATTTATTTGGCTACATTGGGTCTTCGTTGCTGTGAGCGAGCTTTCTCTAGTTGTGGCGAGCGGGGTCTACTCTTTGTTGCAGTGCACGGGCTTCTCATTGCGGTGGCTTCTCTTGTTGCGGAGCACGGGCTCTAGGCGCATGGGCTTCAGTAGCTGTGGCGCACGGGCTTGGCTGCTCCGCGGCATGTGGGATCTTCCCGGACCAGGGCTTGAACCCGTGTCCCTTGCATTGGCAGGCAGATTCTTAACCACTGCGCCACCAGAGAAGTCCCCCAGAGCTTTTTTTTAAGATTGAAGTATAGCTGATTTACAATGTTGTGTTAATTTGGGCTGTACAGCAAAGTGATTCAGTTATACATATACATACATTCTTTTTATATTCTTTTCTGTTATGGTTTATCATAGGATATTGAATATAGTTCCCTGTGCTATACAGTACGACCTAGTGTTTATCCATCCTATATAAACTAGTTTGCATCTTCTAATCCCAAACTCCCAATCCATCCTTCCCCCACACCCTCTCCCCTTTGGCAGCCACAAGTCTGTTCTCTATGTCTGTGAGTCTGTTTCAAGACAGAGATGGTTTTCATATACCCATAATGGGCTCTTGCTACTGACTCACCAACCCAAGCACACTTTCATATTTAGGTTCTTCTCCCTGAGAGGAACAACAGTGACACTGGTGCTGTTCCTTCTGCAAAGTATATCCAAATATACTCCTCGTCCTTTACCCAGTGGATAGGACTTTAACTTTTTTGGTTTTTTTGTTTGTTTGTTTGTTTTTGCGGTACGCGGGCCTCTCACTGTTGTGGCCTCTTCCGTTGCGGAGCACAGGCTCTGGACGCGCAGGCTCAGCGGCCATGGCTCACGGGCCCAGCCGCTCCGCGGCATGTGGGATCTTCCCGGACCGGGGCACGAACCCGTGTCCCCTGCATCGGCAGGCGGACTCTCAACCACTGCGCCACCAGGGAAACCCTTTTTGTTTGTTTTTAATATGAGGCTTCTGCTGTTGCCCTAATGTTTATTTATTTCAAATATGCCACTCATGCTGAAAGGAGCAGGTCCTTCAAAGGGTGAAAGTTTGGCAGAAATGGCTTTAAATTCATCATTCCAGACCCTTCTAAGTATGAGAAGCTCTGTCTCTCTTAACACAGGCCCAAAGCAGATTTTTCTCTTAAGATTATTCTTTCCCAACAAGCGTATGATAAGTACAATAAACACAGGCACAATCAGCAGTGAAAGAGGGAGTTCTTTTTCTGGGAGTACTCACTGCCCTTTGCCAGGACATCACACGGTTGTTGTTTTCAGGCTCTACTCCCCACTTTGAGAATCTCAAGATGCTGAACTGCCTTAAGGCAAAATGTTTTGCTTTCTAGCAACGGTTACATGAAGAGAAAGAAAAGTATGGTCTGTGAGTCCACCATTTTCTTGTCACACTGTCAACTGTCTTCTCCCAGTTCTTAAGCCACATTCTTAGAGAACGTGCTCTATGCTGAGCGATGGAGTCCATGTGATCCTGCGCACCCTTATCACAGCATTGGGACCAGAACTGGAAGGCTGTTCCAAGCTAAGTCAGCCGGTCTCTTTCCTAGGAACTTGCATGTTTTTTGGCCATGCCGTGTGGCATGCGGGATCTTAGTTCCCCGACCTGGGATCAAATCTGTGCCCTCTGCATTGGAAGCGTGGAGTCTTAACCACTGGACGACCAGGGAAGTGCCAGAGCTCACAACTGAGATACAGGACTCCAGTCAATCTCTGCTGGTGCTTAAATGGAGAAGGGCTGCATAAAAGACTTTTTTCCACCAAATGTAAGGAGATGCAGAGAAGGCTGGTAACACATAGCAGATGAAGAGGGCTAACAGAAGCCAAGGCATAAGATTTTATGACACTAAGCGGAAGGAGGGTCAAATATAGTGTCAGAGTCCAGAAGAGTCAGACAGAAAGCCAGGGACAAAGAGCAGTTGTTTTGGTTCCTAGAGGCTTTCTAAGTGCTTTGTTCCAATCCCTAGTGAGACCTGTATATTTCCTTCCTTGGTTCCATGATATGTCCCTATGATTTTTCAGTAAATTCTCCTTTAGAATCATAGCTAATTGGACTAGATTCTGTTCTTTGTAATCAAATGGTGTTTACCAATACACACACATAACTGTTCCTCTTGCTCTTCTATAACCATCACTTCCTAAACACTATGTGCAAGACACTACACTAGATGCTTTAGGGAGAGAAGAAAAAACAAAGATAAGTAAGACACAGACTCTCTCCTTAGGGAGCTTACAGATAGAAAACAGAGAGGCAAACAGCTAACATAGTACTAGGTCAAGTCTTCCATAAAAATTAGCAAAAAGAGTGAGACATGGAATGGGGTAAGCATCAAATCCACTTACTTAAATTTCATGATAATGCTTGGCCAAAACAAAGTTTAAGAAATAAAAAAAACTACCATATTTTGAAGATGCATACCTTATTACATAAATTCTGCAGCACTGTATATACTGAACATCCATACCATGCATATTTACTGAGTATGATCATATACACAAATCCAGTTAGACTACACTCTATAAGCCATGGGCAATTTGAGAGATTTTTCAAGGCTGACTCTGATTATGTGTGATTTTCACCTGTGTGCCAACTTTAGCTCCTAAACTCAAATAAGACTACACTGTATTTAACAGTTGGTTTCCTTAGAAAATCTGCCACCCTTGAAATCCTAGCATTTTATTTATTTATATATTTTTTGGCTGCGTTGGATCTTCCTTGCTGCATGCGGGCTTTCTCTAGTTGCAGCGAGCGGGGGCTACTCTTCATTGCGGCACGGGGCCTTCTCATTGCAGTGGCTTCTCTTTTGCGAAGCACAGGCTCTAGGCTCGTGGTATTCAGCAGTTGTGGTTCGTGGGCTCTAGAGTGCAGGCTCAGTAGATGTGGAGCACGGGCTTAGTTGCTCCACGGCATGTGCGATCTTCCTGGACCAGGGACTGAACCTGTGTCCCCTGCATTGGCAGGTGGATTCTTAACCACTGCGCCCCAGGGAAGTCCCGAAATCCTAGAATTTTAAATAAGATACCTATAAACTAGTATATAGATGTGAGGTATGATCTGTGACAGCTGGTGGTGGTCTAGTTATTGACTGATTATTAGGTTATCCCAGCAGCTAACTGAACTGAAATATGGTGTTCTGAGAATTATCTTAGGATTTTGAACAAAGCCTTTATACTCAAATTAGGCTACGAAGCTCCTATAGTTGATGGTGCCTCAATACAGGAGACATGACAAACATAGATGGGCCCCAGCAACTTATTCTCTAACATTTTTTATTATCTGCCTAGAACTGTTTTCAATATCTTCAATATTTCAACTGTTTTCCAATCATAATATTCAAATTGACATTTAACTCATTCTATCCCTTTAGTATCTCATCTCTGAAATCCATATTGGATGATAAAGCTAAAAGAACCTCAGCACTGTTTGAAACTTACACCTTCCCATTTGATAAACAGACCCCCATCTTATATTTAAATCAGAAAAATTTTTAATGAAAATATATACATAAAAAGATTAAGGGGGGGGCTTCCCTGGTGGTGCAGTGGTTAAGAATTCGCCTACCAATGAAGGGGACACGGGTTCAAGCCTTGGTCCAGGAAGATCCCATATGCCGCGGAGCAACTAAGCCCGTGCGCCACAACTACTGAGCCTGTGCTCTAGAGCCCACAAGCCACAACTACTGAACCCACGTGCCACAGCTACTGAAGCCTGTGCGCCTAGAGTCTGTGCTCCGCAACAAGAGAAGCCACTGCAATGAGAAGTCTGTGCACCTCAACGAAGAGTAGCCCCCGCTCACCACAACTAGAGAAAGGCCGCGCACAGCAACGAAGACCCAACGCAGCCAAAAATAAATAAATTAAATAAATAAATATTAAAAAAAAAAAGACTAAGGGGGACTTCCCTGGTGGTGCAGTGGTTAAGAATCTGCCTGCTAATGCAGGGGACATAGGTTCGAGCCCTGGTCCCAGAAGATCCCATATGCCGCGGAGCAACTAAGCGCGTGCGCCACAACTACTGAGCCTGCGCTCTTGAGCCCGCGAGCCCCAACTACTAAGCCTACGTGCCATGACTACTGAAGCCTGCATGCCTAGAGCCCGCGCTCTGCAACAAGAGAAGCCACCACAATGAGAAGCCCCTGCACCACAACAAAGAGTAGCCCCCACTCGCCACAACTAGAGAAAGCCCACGCACGGCAATGAAGACCCAACGCAGACAAAAATAAATTAAAAAAAAAAAAAGACTAAGGAAGTACACATGAGAATAGTAGTTGTGAGTAGAGAGATTAAATCTTTCTTTTATGTATTTTTCTAAACCTTCAATGATATTAGTTTTCTCCATAACTTAACAAAATAATTTTTTAAGTGAAAAAAAATTTTTCCTTTGGGCAAGCTGCACACAGATAGTTGTCAATTCCTTCTTTAAAGTTACTCTCTTTTGGGACTTCCCTGGTGGTCCAGTGGTTAAGACTCCGTGCTCCCAATGCAGGGGGCCTGGGTTCGATCCTGGTCAGGGAACTAGATGCCACATGCATGCTGCAATGAAGATTCCACATGCCACAACCAAGACCTGGCACAGCCAAATAAATATTAAAAAAAAATGTTACTCTCTTTTTTAGGTAGCATAGTAAGAGATCTAGAGTCCTATCTTTTCTGAACTATAACTGTTGAGAGTGGAGCCAAGCAATAAGTTGACAAATTATGACAACTGTTTCAATGTGACTGTGCCCAAATAATTTTCTACCCGCTGATGGGCCATTTATGTATGAAGATGTGCACTACTACAGCCATTATATTTATGAGAACCACACATAATTCCTACCTTCAAAAGGCTTAAATTCCAGAACTTTTGCCAGGCAGTTCTTGGATGCTCTAAGTTTATAGGTAATAGTGACTATACATGTCTCTGACTACACCAAATCCCTGTAGAAAAAATTTGGAGGACTTCATTCTAATATCTTGAATTATTCATTCATATCTCCATTCTTCTTCCTTAATACAGTTAATCAAGAATTGCTAGCATAAGCAAATAAAGAAGAGGCTGAGATCTTGAAGAGGAGAGTGTACACATAAAAGAAAGAAGCTGCCACTTAACTTGGTGATCTCACTGCCAGTGAAATCCTGCTGGAAGAGTTTATATACTGAGATTTCATCAATTTGACATCTGTTGAGTCTCTTCTTTGGATTAAGTGATATGCAAATAATACTATAATGAATAAAAGATGCTTCTCACCCTTAAAAAGCTCACAACCCAGGGAACCCTCCTTACATTGTTGGTGGGGATGTAAACTGGTGCAGCCACTATGGAAGACAGTATGGAGGTTCCTCAAAAAAACTAAAAATAGAGTTGCCAAATGATATAGCAATCCCACTCCTGGCCATATATCTGTAGAAATCTATAATTCGAAAAGATATATGCATCCTAATGTTCACTGCAGCACTATTTACAATAGCCAAGACACGGAAACAACCTAAATGTCCATCAACAGATGAATGGATAAAGAAGATGTGGTGCATATATACAATGGAATGCTACTCTGCCATAAAAAAGGATGAAATAATGCCATTTGTGGCAACATGAATGGACCTAGAGATTATCATACTATGTGAAGTAAGTCAGAAAGAGAAAGACAAACACCATATGATATCAATTATGTGTGGAAGCTAAAATATGACACAAAATAATTTATCTATGAACAGAAATAGACTCACAGACATAGAGAACATACTTGTGGTTGCCTGGGGAAGGAGGGTAAGGGAGGGATGGATTGGGAGTTTGGGATTAGCAGATGTAAACTATAATATTAGAATAAACAACAAGGTCCTACTGTATAGCACAAGGAACTATATTCAATATCTTGTAATAAGCCATAATAGAAAAGAATATGAAAAAGAATGTATAACTGAATCACTTTGCTGTACAGCAGAAATTAACACACATTGTAAATCAACTACACTTCAATAAAATAAATGGAAAAATAAGTTCACAATCCAGCAGCATATTACACTGTGAAAAGTCCACAGAATGAGGGATATGGCTCTCTCTCTGTAAGTTCTCTCATTACAGTGCCTCAGGGGTAGAATGTGGACTTCCCTGGTGGCTCAGTGGTTAAGAATCCGCCTGCCAATGCAGGGGCATGGGTTTGAGCCCTGGTCCGGGAACTTAGTTGCAGAGCAACGAAGCCCATGCACCACAACTACTGAGCCTGCGCTCTAGAGCTCACAAGCCACAACTACTGAGCCTGCGCGCCTAGAGCCCGTGCTCCTAACAAGAGAAGCCCCCACACCGCAACGAGAGTAGCCCCTGCTCGCCGCAACGAGAAAGCCCGTGTGCAGCAACAAAGACCCAACGTAGCCATAAATAAATAAATTTTTTTAGAAAAGGGTGGACTATATATAAGGAATAAGGAAGTATTCCTTGCAGTAATTCCTTTTTTTTTTTTTTTTTTTGGCTGCACCACTCGGCATGCAGGATAGTTCCCCCATCAGGGATTGAACCCGTGTCCCTTGCATTGGAAGCATGGAGTCTTAACCCCTGGACCACCAGGGAAGTCTCGAGGTAATTCTTATGTTATGCAAACTGAACTAAGCGATAAAAAAGAATAAGGAGTTTTGGTAGCTGCCATGCTAGAGCTGAGATCAGCAAACTATAGCCTTTAGGTCAAATCTGGCCCAACTACTTTTGCATGATTAGAGAACTAAGAATAGTTTCTACATTTTTAAATATTTGAAAAAAATTTAAAGAAGAATATTTCAGCAGTGAAAATTACATAAATTTCAAATTTCAGTGTCCATGAATAAATCTTTATTGGAATATAGCTCATTTATTTACAAACTGTTTAAGGCTATGTTTGTGCTACAAGGACAAGAGCTGAATATAGATAACACGAGTTGAATAGTTACAACAGAGACAAGTGGCCCACCAAGCCTAAAGTATTTACTATCTGTCCCTTTACACTGTCTGGCTTCCTAAGAAATCTCACCTTCTACACTGGAGGCAGGAGGCAGCTCAACCATTTGTATCTTTCATTTTGGGGGGCAATGACATTCACTAACATTCCCACAGACTACTGTAATAAACCTTACTTGTGATGTTTCAGTAGTTCATCACTAGTAAGACCACTTCCTTTGAGAACTCAGAGATGAATCCAGTTATGGTAAGGACCAAATATTAATGAATCCTTTGGCCTGGTCCTTGCATAGTGGTTTCAATTCCATTTTACAAAACAAAAATAGGTATGGCAATTGGATTTTTTTTTTCTGGGGTTCTTTTCCAGGTAGATGGAAAAGATGGCTGTGGCCAAGTGTCCCCTCCAAACTGGCACGAAAGGCTGTGGAGTTGTAGAAGCAAAAGTGGTCATTCTCACCAAGCAGGCTCATAACTGTATTTCAACACGACCACATTGAGCTCCTCTGAAAGAAACAAACTTCTCAAGATCACAGATGTGATGGGTTCACCACAGCAGAATTCTGCTCTATTAAGTCAGAGAAAGGACTGGGAAATATTAAGTCACTATTGTTTGAGAATCCATCAAAAATTCTTCAAAAATGAAACTGTTATCTCTTCATTCTGATATTTTTCAAAGCTATAAGAAATGTAAATAGGATATTTCCATTTCTACGGAAAGTTAGATCTTTGGTTTCAATGTAAAACAATGCTGCCTTGTGTTTATATAGCATTTTTTCCTTAAGGATTCAAGGCCTTTACAGACATTACCTCATTCATCCCTGGAAGCTCTGCAAACTCAATAAGAAAGAGGAGGTTTCCTGTTACATGAATAAGGAAACTGAGGCATAGCAGGGGCACAAGGTTAATAGTAACTCACAGAAAAACAGTGGGAAAACTTGGGCTAAACTTTTCTCCTTGCTCCCATTCTTGGCTGTCTCCACTTACGCACACTGCCTATAATTAGAGATGGCAAGTGTCTAAATCTCCAGTTCTCAAAATGTAATTTCAAGACTGCCCATTTATACTAATTAAGATTGGTTTTCCCTGAATTTAGTGGTATATGTCTCCTCTCTCTGTAATACCTCTGGCAGAGAGACTTCTGAAAAACTTATATATGGCAAGAAAGAATCCAGATTTCACTTTCTTTTACCAAGGTCACTATTTCATCCTTTCTTCTCTTGTTATGAAAACTTTCTGCCCAACTGGAGACGAAAACGTTTCTTCTCAATTCCTTAAAGCACTCCTAACTATTGAACATCTACGCTGACCCATGTTATTTGTTCGTAACTACTCTTGTTGTAGGATTCACTTCTATTTTCAGTAAAATCCCCATCTTTCCAACATCTCTTCAGATGTTCTTATTTTTTATTTTCCTGTGTCCTTCTTCCTGTGTTTGCCCAGCCTATTTATAATTTACTCCTAAGGAAGTCCACAACACTACAGGACGGTTTTGCCAATCTCACACTTTCTCATGATTTTCTTCAGATTTATGCTTTATTTCTCTCTTGAAGTAGAACCATGTTCCTGTTAACTTAACAGGTGCCTAGATTCAAAGCTCTTTTTCTGGTACCAACCTATACCTCCTACCTTTTCTGATGACATATAAAACCACTCCTTCCCAGAAACTTCAAAATTGCAGAGTATGAATACTTCTTTTAAAAATTTTATTGGTGTATAGTTGATTTACAATGTGTTAGTTTCAGGTGTACAGCAGAGTGATTCAGTTATACATATACATATATTCTTTCTTTTTCAGATTCTTTTCCCATATAGGTATTATGGAATATGAATACTTTATTCATAGCATAAAGGTTTCAGTGGGTGAAAATGGCTTGGGTGGGGTAGCTCTGAGCTCCTCAGTTGCACATATGGCACAAGTATTCAACCCAAATGATTAATTTACTTTGGAAAGAAATGTTTCAAAACCTAGATCACCCAAGGCCATAAAAGATTTTGGAGGTAACAAAGGCATGAAATTTGGGGGCACCGTATGAAACAGGAAATCCTACTGTTTCGCTGGGGGAAAGTTCTGGGGCTTTGCATCAATTAACACTTTAACAACTATGTCCCACTATTCTATTACAATTAGGCAAGGGGTAATGGGTAGAAGGTGCCCGGCATCTGGCCTCTGCTCGGTATCCACACAAGACAGAAATCTGTAGGAAAACATGGGACAAACACATTCCTAGCTCAGGTTTTCCTACTGTATGACCCTGGGTAAAGTAAGTTACTAAACTTCCCTGTGCTCAAAATGGGAAAAATGAAATAACCATATAAAGTACCTAGTGGGCACTTAAGTTCACTTGCTTTCTCTTTCCAATGAGATTTTTGCCTGGGCTTTGTTACACTGTGAAATTTCAGTAAGTATCTTATTGTCTTTTTAATTTTAAAGATTTTATTTATTTATTTATTGGCCTTGCCACGAGGCTTGCGGGAGTTCCCTGACCAGGGATAGAACCCGTACCCCCTGTAGTGGAAGTGTGGAGTCCTAACCTCTGGACCGCCAGGGAATTCCCTTTTGCTGTCTTTAATTTGAGGATTACCATCTCCTTTACAAGAAAGGCAAAGCAGAATAGTCATTAGCAGATTAGAATAGCTACTGGAAAGCCAGGACATGGCAGCTCAGGCTTAGATTGTCTATGATATGATATTTATTCCCAGAGCCCCTGAGAATTTTTCCCAGGCAGGTTGCTGGGTAGAAGTGGAAATAAATGTTTAACCAGAGCACGGTGACTACTTCTACTACCTTTAGGATCTCTCAATACAATTAAGAAGCCTCCAGAAGCAAAGAGATCATTGTATTATCTGTTTATATTATAAATTAGGCCTTTCCAAATGCCAAGTGAAGTGATGGGAATTTACCATAACCTACCTTACTACTTTTACTAAAAATATCCAAGCTATTGTTCAAAACCACTGTTCCTAAGAAACAGCTAACTCTGAGAACAGTAACAGAAGGCAACTTTATTGCTCCTTCTGGCTACTTCAGAGGTCTCCACCAGATTTTATCACTTGCACTCTCATTTCTGTCTCTAGAATCCTATTTTCTTGCCATTTGCCTATTCACCCCTCCCCCATCTTCCTTCATTTGCTCCTGCTCTTGCTGACTCATTCCCTCTCCCTTCCTCCCTCTCTCTCCTGCCACTTCAGCTGCATGCTTGGTTCTGGTTTATTCACCTTTTAGTTAATTACCAAACATATACTGACCTGTATTATGTGACCAGTCCCTATCTAGCTATGAACCTTCGTGCTCATACTGTCCCTCTCTTATGTTTAGGGCTCCTCTCTGTTGAGGCCACTGGTTTTGCCTATCTCTGCCCCAAACCTGTCATCCACATGTCCTGTTCCTGTGTGTTAGGACATAAGCAAAAGTGGGAGGTGTGCTGGATAAAAGATTTGTTGGCTGGGAAATTTATAAACTGACAATGTATATACTCTCCTAAGTAAAAGGACACTCAGAGCACAGGGAAACCTAAAAACATTCCCATAACAGGAAAATAAGTTTGAGATTTACCCATGGTGACTATATTACAATTAACCCAACAATGATCACTGAAGAAAATGATAAGAAAATAAGAAAGATGGTTAAAACTCACTGGGTGCTTTCATCTGCTGAATGCAAGGCTTACAGTCTTTAATTACCATGATTAAATACTGTTCTTTCTTGTGAAGCTGGCCCATTGTACCAAACAAATACTGAAGCTACCAGGAGGGCAAGCCAGCCCCAGGGAACCCAGAGTCAATCTTTAAGTCCCTTATTTCTAATCTTGTGTACTCAGAACAACCTATACAAAGTTACATCTGAAAAGAAAAGTATAACTGTGCTCAGTGCCAAAGCCCTTTGTACTGTGAAAAATCAAAACAATGATATAAGAAAAAATGAAGCAAAAATAAGACAAAACTGAAGAATGTATTTGGTTTAGTCACTGGAGAAAACCTAAAACTTTGATGTTCCAACAGTGAGGAAAAGAATAATATAATAATTTTCCGTAGTCATTACATATAGTTGCAGAGTTCACATTTTAAAAATACTGTTTTGCTTTGAAATAAATTTGTAAATTCTCCAGCAATATCAGGCTCAATAACTGAACCATAATTTGCAAATAAAAATCTACCCCACCCGCACCCATCCAAATATGTGAAAATAGTAGATAATGTTCCCATTTGGATTCACGGACTACTGGGTGTCCACTTTGCCAGGGTTATATTTATGATGTAATTAACTTAGAAAAATAAGTTTATATCTTCTGAAACTGAGTAAGACCCCAAGTATAAATATCTGCACCAGGATGTTTTTTGCATGGTAACATGGTCTTTAAAGTTTTTAATACAATCTCAGTGTTCAAATAGGTCTTAAAAAGTCACGTAATCTAACTTTCTACCCAGTGCACAAATCTCCCTTATAACATCCAGAATGTATAACTGTTTAACTTCTGCCTGAAAACTGCCCTCCTGCTAAGAGACAGGAAATCCTATTGCATAAGACAGCTTATTCCAGTTCACAATTTGGTTCTTTTCTTCCTACAAGAAGGTGTTTGGAAAGAAAGGAAACACAGTATTGCCCCACTTTATCATCATTTGTTGACCTTATGCCTGAAACTGTTAACACATGGCTCCAGATAAATGGGGACAGAAACAGGTTGCTTGGTGATGGAAGAGGTAAGAGAGAGACCATAAATCCACTGCTGCAGTCTTTTAAAAAATTAGCTATTATAATAACAATACAATAATAATACATGATCAGGGCAAAAAATACAACCAACGTGAAAGGATTAAAGTGTAAACCTAAAGACTGCTTCCCATTTCTAATCATTCTCTTCAAAGATAATCATTAACTTTTTTTTTTTTTTTTCCCCCCCGGTACGCGGGCGTCTCACTGTTGTGGCCTCTCCCGTTGCGGAGCACAGGCTCCGGACGCGCAGGCTCAGCGGCCATGGCTCACGGGCCCAGCCGCTCCGCGGCACGTGGGATCTTCCTGGACCGGGGCACAAACCCGTGTCCCCTGCATTGGCAGGCGGACTCTCAACCACTGCGCCACCAGGGAAAGCCCTCTGCTTTTTTTTTAATAGCTAATTCCGTGGTATAAATATATCACCATTTATTTACCCAGACCCATATTGATGACACTTAGATTACTTTCACACTGTTTTAGCTGTGATACAAAGTCAAACTTATCTTACTGAAATTTCTTTCTATAATTTTTATTCTGGAATCCTTTGGAATAAACTTAATCTATCATTTAATAGATCTTTAAACATTTGAAAATCACCATTGTATCATATGCGGAGTAAATGGCAGAACATAAGAAGGAAAAGTTTTGAGTTATATACTCAGGTATATCAATAGGAGAAATGCTTTCTTCAAATAAAAACAAGCTACAAGTCTGACAGCGCTAAATGCATGCCTAAATTATGGTCTACAAAGCTGACAGGATATTATACAATGATTAGAAACGTGTATCTAATGCAGCATCAAGACAAATGTTACAATGTTCAGTGAATGAAGACATGCAATTGCATGTGAACTGAGATTAACTATGAAATATGTCTGCATATGAAAAAGAGAAATATTCAAATAAAATGTGGCTGAGTTAGGGTGATAAGGACATGGACCACCATCTCCTTTCAAAATATCCTTTAATATTTCATAATTTGGTTTCTACAATAAATGAAAAAAGGAAAAAATGACAGCTTTTAGGAAGACCAAAATCCTCATTCTCAGTTTCAAGACTCTCAAGGCCCTCTTTCTTCCCTGATTATCTTAGAGATAACCTTCACAGTAAATAATCAGGTCTTGAAATTCTTGATGGCAAAGTTACAATCAGCAAAGAAAGCTTGAAGTGTGACTGTCCACTAGAGAACATGACGGTATAGAAGGGAAGAAGTTAGAGATCAAACAAGGAAAAGAAGGGACAATCAGGAAGAGCTCCACCTTAAACCATGTTCACAATCATCCAGTACTACCATTTTTGTTCTATCTACCCATGAGTAGAGAACTGGTATGAATTTCCAGATCATACAGTCAGGGCAATGTAGGGGTCAAAAAGCAAGGTAATGAATAAGACTTTTGTACTTAAGGAAAAAATGGTCAAATTATTCTCAAGCCAACACAGAAGTTCTTATTCTAGGAATTTAAAGTCTCAAGCTATACCAGTGTCCTTTAAATTCATAATCACTCATTTCTCCCCCCAAATTTCATCCATTTATTTCTTAAGTACTGATTAATTCCTTGAACAAATCTAAGTCACAATGGGCTTTTTCTTTCTTTTTAAATATTCCTTGTCATGATATCCAAATATCGTGCAAATCTTCGGCCTGTGCTGAATAATGACAGACGAAGCATCAATGAGTAAAAACAACGATTGCATAATTTTGGTTTGTGTGCTTTCAGCGTGAAAGGCTGTTTATTTACAGTGCCACAGCATCACCTTGGTTCTGAAGAGAAGGGCATATGTGCTCTAGCTGCTCATACATTAACTACTGAGGAGTAACATTGGCAGCTGGGAACTTCACTCTAGAAAAATAGGAAGAGAAATGCTTGTGCCTGTAACTTAGGAAGAAGCTCTAGTGTTCATGCTCACATTTATAGGGAGACATGGTGAAATCTTGTCTACTTTGTCAACTGATCTACTTTCAAAATAAATTTCCTGGCCTCTCGCCTTCTGAGATGGCCCACGCTCTGTGGAGTGTGTTTCTCCCAGGGCCGTTCTCACCTTTTGAGACGGACCACATTCTGTCTACGGAATGTGCATCTCTCTAAATAAATCCACTTTTTACCTATCATAAATAAATAATTTCCCCTTTTCAGCCATCCTCAGGGGAATATCTTTCTTAATAACTTGGCAAAAATCTAAAACACATGCTTATCAAATCTTCCTAAGTTCCTTCTGTCACCAGAATTCTTCCCAGCTTCCTCTTATGTGAAAGAACTATGTAGGGCCCTGAGATACATTTGAGACACCAGGGTGAAGAAGGCACAAGCCTGTTCTTAAGGAGCTTATAGTAGTCTTAGGGAAGGGGCAGGGTGGATATGCAGTTATAATTAAAAAACAGTCAATGTGTAATCATCAGTAACAGAATTAGGATTGAAAAGCATCCGAATACTTAGTGATAATGGGATAAAATAAGATGACACTTAGGAGGTTCTGGTGATCAAAATCAATTATATAACCAGAAAAATTCAGAAAGCCTTGGTTGATGGCAGCTTATGTAAAAAAGACATAAAGGTTTCAACTGAGTAGAACTCCACAAATGCACAAAAGTCAACTATGTAAAATGGCTGTTAAAATAGCTAACCTAGGGGCTTCCCTGGTGGCGCAGTGGTTGAGGGTCTGCCTGCTGATGCAGGGGACACGGGTTCATGCCCCGGTCCGGGAGGATCCCACATGCCGCGGAGCGGCTGGGCCCATGAGCCATGGCCGCTGAGTCTGCGCGTCCGGAGCCTGTGCTCCACAACGGGAGAGGCCACAACAGTGAGAGGCCCGCGTACTGCAAAAAAAAAAAAAAATAGCTAACCTAAATTAATAGAACTATTGTGTCCAGATCAAGGAAGATAATAATCCCACTGCCTCCAAATCCAGAGTTACTGGTGCTGTTTTATGAGGCTCATTTAAGAGGGACATCACAAAACCAGGAGTGTGTGTGTGTGTACATTCATGCTTCCTAGTGGAGCAATGACAGTGAAGTACCTGTTAATCACATAACGCAAAAAACTGAAGGAACTGAAGACACGCAGCTTAAAAGAAGACTTGCAGGTGAGCAGTGGAGGGGCAGCATATAACAGCTGAGATGAATGCATTTGAGCTGTCTGCAAGAACTCATGTTAGGTTCAATGAAAGACAAACGCTCATCCTGGCCTCCCTAGGTTATGACTATGGCTGATTATTGCCATGGTCAGGGTATAAGATGACTTGAATAACACCCAGTGGCTCTTATATAATTGTATATATTTTAGGAAGTGAAACTCAAATTCCTTCAACAGTACCTTCAATAATGGTACTTGAAATAGAAACTATGTTTCAGTCATTCACAAAAAACTGTCACATTGAAGAAGCATAAAGCAGAGGAATGTCTATTAATGTCAAACAATTAAACTAGCACTGGAGGATTTCATCTTCTGCAATAGGAATCCTATGGGTTCAACCTCCTTAGAGTTGGTAACATTTGTTCAGTCAATATATTTTTCTGCAAGCCAGTAAAATATTTCAGAAATTTGACCTTTTTGGTAAAAAAACAGGAATGTTTTTAAAAATTATAAACTTAATTTTTTAAAAATCCTCAGAGGTCATAGGTTATTACAATCATATAGATAGGTCTTCTAAATTAATGAGAACAATAGATAAAGTGACAGTGTTAAGGTATTTCAGAAGATATATTTTAGTAGTATGTCTTTAAAATGGATATATAGTCTCAATGTGGTAAAAACAGCTTGAAAATTACCAACACCTCCTCCTTTCTTTCTGTATACACAAAGGAATGAAAAGAGAATGAATAAACTACCAAAAAGCAAAAACCATTCCATGTGTATTTCAGGTGAATGAAAGCATTCACAGGTTGGTCTGTGGGCAGGCATGGTAGCACAGACCCCCAATCAACTCAACTGCCCTTCTAGATGCCAGAGAGTAAGTAGCTTTTTAGTTGACTATGTGTATTTACCTATCCAGCAAGTAGGGGAGATACATGGTCTGGCAAAAAAGGTAGACAAGAAAATTTACATATGTTAGGGCTTCCAGCTAAGCTATATGCTGAATAAATGGAGGAATCATTGACTTACCTGCACTGCCGAGCTGTTTATAAAACCTGTACTCTAAATGAAGCTGTGGAGCACGTGATTTTATTGGTTCCTGAAACCCAAGAAGAGAAATTGTGATCAGATTTAGACAGTTTTTTCATTCCTAGGTTTTCAGAGTAAACCAGGGCTAAGACCACTTAATATTTTAGAGATGATATTCATATATAATAGCATTTTCTTACCACAATTTCTCTTTGAAAGCACATCTAGGGGGAGATGAAGCTGAATTATATACAATCCCTGCCATGGATGTTTAAATAAAAATACTCTGTATGAGACATCACTCAAGGATAGCTCTCTCACCATGAAGTATTCTTCTGAAATATATTCTCCTAGGAAACCAGGTGCCAAATCTTTTAATTAAATACCAGCAAGTAGGGCTTCCCTGGTGGCGCAGTGGTTGAGAGTCCGCCTGCCGATGCAGGGGACACGGGTTCGTGCCCCGGTCCGGGAAGATCCCACATGGCGTGGAGCGGCTGGGCCCGTGAGCCATGGCCGCTGGGCCTGCGCGTCTGGAGCCTGTTGCTCCACGACAGGAGAGGCCACAGCAGTGAGAGGCCTGCGTACGGCAAAAAAAAAAAAAAAAAACCAGCAAGTATTTCCTTCTTGTTTTATTATGAATTTTGGGTAGTAAATGGTTTTATTATTTATAGAAAAATGATATATGCTCAGGAAAAAAATTTCATATACACAAAAATTAGAAAGAAAGTAAAAATAACCTGAGATTCTATCATTTAAAAGAAAAGCACTATTAACATTTTGGTGAATGTTCTTCCAAATATTGATTTATACATATATTTATATATAATATAGACTCAAAAATGTATTTTAAATAAATGAGAGCATACTATATTTGGTGTTCTATGTCTTTAAATTCAACATGTGATGATGACATCATTCCATAACAGTAAGTAAAACTATACATTAGTGTGTGTGTGTGTGTGTGTGTGTGTGTGTGTGTGTGCATGTGTGTACATACACACAAACCTTAACTTTTGGACATTTGAACTGTTTTCAGTTTTCAGTATTATGAATAAAGCTGTAGGAACAGTGTTATGTATATTTATTTTTACACTTTAGAGAATTAAAGACTATAAATGCAACTAAGATATGTAACTTGTAACTTTAATTAATACAGTGTTCAAGTTTTTAAAAATAGAGTTTTCTAAAGAGCCCAAAGATAAAGCAGCCATACTACCACACTTTGCTCTATACCAAACTTCAAGAATTGGCTGGCTAATCATTCTGAATTGACAGTATATCAGGCAACTAGTTAACAAGAAAATCAAACATTACCCTGAAAGATACATCTGTATATCCATTAGGATGGCTAATATGAAAAACACAGAAAATAGCAAGTGTTGGTAAGGATGTGGAGAAATTGGAACCCTTGTGCACTGCTGGTGGGAATGTAAAATGGTGCAGCTACTGTGGAAAACAGTACAGCAATTTCTCAAAAAATTAAATATAGAAGTACCACATGATCCAGCAATTCCACTTCTGGATATACACCTAAAAGAACTGAAAACTCAGACTCAAAATGATATTTGTAGACCCATGTCTGTTGCAATATAATTCGCAATAGTCAAAAGGTGGAAGCGACCCAAGTATCTATAAACAAATGGATGGATAAATAAAATGTGGTTACATTTTGTTCCATATGTGTGATGGCATATTATTTAGCCATAAAAAGGAAGGACACTCTGACACATGCTACAAAATGTATGAACCTCGGGGATGGTATGTTGAGTGAAATAAGCCAGACACAAAAGGACAAACACTACATGATTCTACTTGTATTAGGTACCTAGAATAGTGAAATTCATAGACAGAAAGCTGAATGGTGGTTGCCAGGAGCTGGAGGGAGAGGGGAATGCTGCTGGTGTTTAATGAGTACAGCATTTTAGTTGAGGAAGGTGAAAAAAAAGTTCTAGAGATGGATGATAGTGATGGGGGCACACCAATGTGAATGTACTTAATGCCACTGAACTGTACAACTAAAAATGGTTAAAATGGTAAATTCGAGAATCAATTCCTTATCAGATATATGATTTTCAAATATTTTCTCCCATTCCATGGGTTATCTTTTCACTCTGTTCAGAGTCCTCTGATGCACAAAAGTTTTTGATAAAGTCCAACCTATCTATCTTTTCTTACTTGTGCTTTTTTGTGTTATATCCAAGAAATCACTGCCAAATCTAACCTTATGAAGCTTTCCCCCTAAGTTTTCTTCTAAGATATTTATAGTTTGGCTCTTATGTTTAGGCCTTTGACCCATTTTGAGTTAATTTTTGTGTATGATGTAAAGGGTCTCACTTCACTGCATGTGGATCTCCAGTTTTCCCAACAACATTTGTTGAAAAAAACTGTCCTCTCCCCATTGAATGGTTATTTGTCCTATTTTTAATGTAGGCTCAAAGGAAGGAGAGTTCCACAGCTTCCCTTATTAATTCATGCTGGTGTTTAACAAGTTTCATGGTTTAGAAGGTCTTTATATGTAACTGCAATCTCCACTTACTGAAAGTTTAGCCTATTTCTCTTATATCCTCAATAACAAAGACAAAACAGCTCCCGAATAACCTGTGAATACTATAACAGCTATCTTCAAATAACAAAGCTATTCAGTCATTTCTTAAACTTCCTTTATTCAGGCAAAGTAATTTAAATTTTTTTAACCTTTCCTCACTGGTCCTACTTTTTAGTTATTTGATCACCCCTGAAAGCTCTTCCTGAACCCACTTGAAGTTTTCTGCATTTTTCTTAAAATATAGAATCCATAAATCACAGAATTCAGAACTTTCCTTGAAGTTATCTAGTCTACACCTTTGCTTCTAGGAAGGTTTTATCTAAATCAATTCAGGTAGGCTAGAATACTTCAAAGCCCTAAGGAGCTCTATGAAAGAACTCATACCCTTCTCTGATTGCAAAATCAGCAAGCATCAGAGTTGGCCTTCAAGTTTCTCAAGATTCTTGTATTCCAAAAAAATGTATTTAAGACTATACTGTAGAGTCACTTCCTTATTCATTTATCTCTTCAGCTATAGAGTCTCCATTCAGGTTTTAGATCTTCTAATATATCACCATCAAAGCAGCCAATTTCAGAATTTGTCTTTTAGCAAAATCATTAATAATTCACAAGAAACCAAAAGAGACAGTGATGACAAATTGATATGAAACCAGAGGTTGATCTAAACACTAGAAAGAGGAGTGTTCTTTCTGGAGAAACAGTCTTGAATTCGAACAAACCACAAGAGTCAATGAATTTTTAAAAACACAGATCCTTCTTCAAACCTAATACCTTCAAACTTCATACTGGAAACATTAATAGGAAATAGTCAATATGATCTTGGGTAAATAAGTTAACAGATTAAAAAAAGCAATATCTCGGGGCTTCCCTGGTGGCACAGTGGTTGGGGGTCCGCCTGCCGATGCAGGGGACACGGGTTCGTGCCCCCGTCTGGGAGGATCCCGCATGCCGCGGAGCGGCTGGGCCCGTGAGCCATGGCTGCTGAGCCTGCGCGTCCAGAGCCTGTGCTCCGCAATGGGAGAGGCCACAGCAGTGAGAGGCCCGCGTACCGCAAAAAAAAAAAAAAAAAAAAAAAAAAAAGCAATATCTCTTTAGAGTTATAGGGCTAAAAGTGGGTGTACACATCACATATATTCAGACATGAGGGGCTTTTTATCACAGACGGAAGGACTTACATCCTTCAGCCAACCCCTTCAGCACGTAGTCGTAGCCTGCTCAACCAACTGGAGCTTCAAGTGCTCTTCTGAAAGCACTATGAATAAAGGACACTGCAAACAATCTATAAGATTGTAAAAGGCAGTGGGATTAGCAGCATGGAGAGAAAACTTTTTAAACAACTGTTAGAAAACCTCTGTTAAAAAGAACCCCAGAAACCTCAGTGATAGGGGTAAAGGAGGGGTTCATCACACTAGTTTGTTTACACTGTATCTGATTTTTAAAAAAAAGTTCCTAGAAATCCAAGAAACAAGAGCCCACAATGAAGATCCAAACAAAGTAGAACTGAAACACTACCAGCCCCGGCTTCCTTGTATTTCTGTGCCAGATGCTGATTACATTTCCATAGAGGGCTGGCTATTTGCCAGAATCATGGTTATTCTGGAACACACACGCCTGCCTGAAATCCTAAACTGACAGCAGACGGCTACCTTGTAGGACTGTAATGCTTAAGGCAAATTTTGCTGTTACAGTGAAAAGAGCTCAATTACTGCCATCATATCTCCCACAGAGAATACAGCCCCACAGCAAGAGAGGAGGCCCATAGACAAGATTGTCATCCTCTAAAAAGCCTTTATTTAAGGTTTATTTGAAAGAGAAATGAGGTACTGAGGCACACCATACTAGATGACATGAAGTCTATCTACCTTTAACTGTTGCCCATACAAAGAATAAAACTTTAATAAAATGTAAGTGAAATGCAATAGTCAGTCATGTCAATAATGTTATGCAACCTTATCTAAACAGGTCAACTAGTATGAACCTGGAAAGAGGAATCTAGATAGAATGAGTTGCCCCTAACAGAAAGCCTCAGAAGAAGTCTTGATAAATAAGGGGACAACAACAAATATACAGTATTGAGGCAACATTTTAAAGTGTTTTAGGGGCTGCTTCTCCCTATTACTAGTCCCAAAGAATCAAAATTATTCCAACTTGGGGCTTCCCTGGTGGCGCAGTGGTTGGGAGTCTGCCTGCCGATGCGGGGGACTCGGGTTCGTGCCCCGGTCCGGGAGGATCCTGCGTGCCGCGGAGCGGCTGGGCCCGTGAGCCATGGCCGCTGGGCCTGTGCGTCTGGAGCCTGTGCTCCGCAGTGGGAGAGGCTGCAGCGGTGGGAGGCCCACGTACCGCAAAAAAAAAAAAAAAAAAAAATTATTCCAACTTAACAAAACAATAAAACAGAAAAAGTAAAAAAGAGATGAACTAGATAACACTTTCACAGAATAATCAAATTCCCATAAATACAAATATACAGTTAATTCCTTGACATTCAAGCTGAGAAAAATATTTGGTCTGCATTGTTACATGCATTGTCTCTCTTCCTGCTCCAATTTCTCCAACAAAAGTTCCAAGTCAACAAACAAAACACTTGGTTCCCAAGGAGCTACCTGCTCTAAGACCTGCTCCCTGTCCACCTCTTTGTAGAGAAACTAATCTGATGCCTGTCAGTTCTTCACAGGACAACTCTAACTCCTCCACAGACAAGCTTAATGAGAGGAAAGGACCGACCACAGAGCAGGTGTGGATGTGGTAGGGGCAATTCATTAGAAAAGAACAGCAATTACCACAAGATACTTCCTTCAACTATTAACGCCTCTGCCTTCCAACTAATAAAGCCCAAAACTACCTTCAGATCCTGGGAAATGTACTAGGATTTATTAGGAGGACAATATTTACACAGTTTCATAGAAACTAGTTATATAAAGCATTTCATATGGCTAGAAATGGTTTTTCATCAACCTTACATATAAGATAAAGAACTGTTTCTTCTAAAACTATTAATCCTTAAAAATAACAGAATTATTCTTTTTTAACAGGATGTTATTTTCAATGACTAAGTTAGTTATTCATAAGATTAGCAATGACAAAACCAATTGAACTCTTTGCTTCAAATCTGCCCACGTAATGTGTTTTTCACGTTTGACAGCTTTTTAAGGCAATGATTAGATGATCACATTCAGAAGTATATTAATAAATACCTTACATTTTTAAAATGGATAAGTCATATTCAAGAATAAGAAAATTATAAAAAAAAATAGCACTGTGAAAGGTACAAAGTTTACAGCAGTTACTAGGGGTTTTTTTTTCCTTCCAGCTATGTTTTATAAACTTTTTTTGATTTATCATTGCTAACACTATAGTTAGCATCCTCTAACTATATAGTGTTTTACAGTATACAGTGATTCATCACTGTAACACTATATATATCTGAAGGAAATGACTATGTGGGATCATATGCAAGGAAAAATAACATTAGTATTTTTGTGAATGGTTACAATTATTTCCTGTAAAAAGATATGTGAAGGGTGAGAGCACTAAAACATAATTACCACAAATACAGATTCTACTCACCAGTTTGATAGCTACATATTCATTGGTGTAGAGATTTTTACCTAGGGGAAAAGCAGAATGTATATGTTTTAGTGACATTTATTCTGGGAAATGCAAAGCAAAATCTTAGCTTACAGGGTCATGAGAAAGGTCACATTCCCAACGCTGTTCACATATATGAAACATGATTTGTAAGTGAAAAGCCAAACAGAGATAATGAGGCCCAGCAAGACAAGAACAAAAACAGCTTGAGAATTTGAAAATTTAAGCTAGACATGAGAATCTTTTATTTTAAAGAAAACAAATCTCAGGGACTTCCCTGGTGGTCCAGTAGTTAAGACTCCACGCTCCCAATGCAGGGAGCCAAGGTTCCATCCCTGGTCAGAGAACTTGATCCTGCATGCATACCTCAGCTAAGAAGTCTGCATGCCACAATTAAGAGTCCACATGTGGCAACAAAGATCCCGCATGCCACAACTAAGACCTGGCGCAGCCAAATAAATAAATAAATATTTTTTTAAAAAATGAAAGAAAAGAAAACAAATCTCTTTGTCTGTCACACACACATTTTGTTATTTAATATTTCCCAACTATTGAGCTATGAGGCAACCCAAGAAGAAGAAATGCCAGAATTACAAAGATAGAGAGATTTTAACTCTTGGCACAAAAAACACAAACCCTCATTTTTCTAACTCACTGACAAGTAAGGTTTTCTTATTTTTTGTCATGGTATTTAGTACCAACTTTAGTTGGCATAAAGGACAGTGTGAAATAAAACCAATTATTGGCCTACTCCTTTTGGAAAACGCATCTACTGTCTCTAAGTAGATGATTCTCAAAGCTGTTTTGACTCTTCACCAGAACTCAAGCTCTACACCTTCACCTATATGCAGAAACAGCTCTCCACCCAGACAACACTTAACTCAAAGTTCTTCCTGCAGTTGCAACCTTTTTCCTCTCAACTTCTCTACTTACAGAAATGGAATCAATATTCTTCTGTACTAGACATCTAGAGTCAGAACTTGGGGTGAGTATAAGAGCAACAACCATCAGTTAGTGAGCCCACAGTACATGCTGGGTCCTTAGCTACCTTTACCTCTTCAACTCCATTAGTCCTTGAAGGCTAATTTTAATTCCTTGTGAGTGCTTAGTATAGACCATATAGCTCAGCCACTGCACTGGACTTCACATTGCTTCTTATATATTTGTCCTATCTTATTCAGCTGGACTATAAATATCTTGAGAGTAGCGATTTTATTTAATGGATCTATCAATGCCCTATGGTGCTTAAGACCATGTTCTGCACATCTCAGACACTCAAAACCTTGACTGATTAAAAGTTATAAGTACGTATAGTATGACTACTTTTTAAATAATACATGTAGGTAAAGGTTATATATACACATAAACGTACATATATGTATGTACATAGCTGAATATATATGCATGGAAAAGGATACATAAAGATGTATTAAGGTATTAAGATGACTGTTTCTGGGCTTCCCTGGTGGTGCAGTGGTTGAGAGTCTGCCTGCCGATGCAGGGGACACGGGTTCGTGTCCCAGTCCGGGAAGATCCCACATGCCGCGGAGCGGCTGGGCCCGTGAGCCACGGCCGCTGGGCCTGCGCGTCCGGAGCCTGTGCTCCGCAACGGGAGACGCCACAACAGTTGAGAGGCCCGTGTTCCGCCAAAAAAAAAGAAAGATGACTGTTTCTAATTTTCATATAATATAGGTTGTTTCGATAATGAACAAAAAACAAACCCTGCATTTTGGGAACAAAAGGCTGCTTGTAATATTGATTATTTTTAACAAGCTCTAGACAATAAATGGCCATTATACTTTTAATACAGTTAAAATTACACCATTATACTTTTAATACTGTTATCAGTTTTCCCAGTACTTTTATGTGGAGAAGAGTACACTAACTTAGGAATAACTTTTGTCTGCAAACAGCATTAATAGAGAGGATTCACAGGTTGCCAGACAAACATCTAAGACATTATAAGATGAATAACTTCTTTTTTAAAGGAGCAAAAGTAGAAAATAGCCATTTTTTCCCTCTCTGTATTAATTGCATTAAGTTCTAAAAGTTAATTTGTGTTTCTGATTAATGTTCCCACCAAAATCATTTTAAAAAATATATTTGATGAAATTGTGAAAAGGATACCAACAACCGGGAGAGGACGAGATGAGGTAGTAACAGCCAGCTCCCAGGCAGATTAAAACTCCAGCTTGGCCACAGACTTCTTCCATGCGAGATAGGATGCTGCATAAAGAGTTTTCAGGAAAGCCCTTCCCGGCACTGTATAAGCACAGTTATTGTGATCTAAAACTTATTTTAGCAAAGGGCTGACCCTAAAAACTCATTACTGCTTAGAGGAAAATGGTCAAGTTTAAAACTGTAAATGTGTTTGGGGAGGGGGATGTCTTTCCGAATTGGACACTCCCTCCCAGTTTTTGCAGTAAGAATTACTGGGGGGTAGGGAAGTAGGGGCACCGAAATTCACCCCTTACTCATTTAGAGTACAATATGACTTCACTGTTAAAGAATTAAATTAATTTTTGAAGTATATGCTTAAAGTAACAGATCTTTAATTCAAATAGATTACAACTTTTAAAGTGAATTGAGATGGTGGTATCAGTGTAAGCCTAGTAATCAATCTGGATTCTGATCTGTGAGCAAGAAAAGAGAGAAGGCAATCACAGGAGTCTCAGAAAGGATGTACTTTCCTTTCTTTCTCCCACCACCTCCCCACAAGGTGTGAAAAAATGAGTAGAATTTTAACAGTTGAAGAAGGGAGAAAAACACATCTCAGGGAGAAGAAACTGTATGAGCAAAACAATAAAAATGAGAAAACAGACGGTTTAGGAAGAGAATGGGCGATGGTCTTGGGGTAGATGGACCATAAGTTGCACCATGAAGATCAGGAAGGAGTAGGGATGGGCAAGGAGTGGTTAGGGCAGCAAAAGAAACTAGAAAAGTAAGGGTGAGTCCACATTAGGAAAGTCCTCAATGCCATCTTAAAACTTAAAATGAAAGGTTTCTGAGTAGGGTAGTGACACGATCAGATCTCTGATTTAGAATAACTATACCTCCTTTGTAAAGAGGTATAAAAGATTAACCAGAAAAACAAGACACCAGAGGTAAGGGAAAGTATTTGAGTATTTAATACCCCTCATATGCAAATATCAGACACCTAAGATGAGCAACACTCACTTCTCACCCTTCAGAGACTGTATTCTAGATCCTCACACAAGACCCTGCACATGGTGCCTCAGAGTTTGATAAATAAATCATATAAAGTGATAAGTGTTAAAAAAAAAAAAGAAATATGAACAAGACAGTAGATGACTTAGATGAGGGAGGGTAAAGCATTTGGGCACAAATGGCACTTGAGGTGAGCCTCTGAGGACGAACAGGAGAGGATAAAGAGCATTTCTTATAAAAATACTAATTTGAACATTGAGGTGGAGAAATGATAGAAAATGCAGAGAATGTGATAAAGTATGAGTGCACCAATATGAAAGGAGCACAAAGCATCTGGGGGAGAATGGTGAGAAATGAAGCCAGAAAAATCCATACGAACAGAGTATGAATAACCTTGAAAGCCAGCTTCTTGCTCTGAAGTAAATACTTTTCCTAAATCCTCACTTTTTTTGAAGATTTGGGGGAATCTTTTTTTTTTAAAAATAGTAAAACAAACTTGTTATATTATAGAAATCGTGCAGGGACTTCCCTGGTGGCTTGGTGGTTAAGAATGCACCTGCCAATGCAGGGGGCACGGGTTCGAGCCCTGGTCTGGGAGGATTCCACGTGCCACGGAGCAAATGGGCCTGTGAGCCACGACTACTGAGCCCACGTGCCACAACTGCTGAAGCCCATGCGCCTAGAGCCTGTGCTCTGAAACGGGAGAGGCCACTGCAATGAGAGGCCCATGCACCACAGCGAAGGCCCACATGCAGCAACGAGGACCCAACGCAGCCAAAAAGAAAAAAGAAAAAAAGAAAGAAAGAAATCCTGCATAGTTTTCTTTTGGAGGAAAAACAAACAACCAAACAAGAGTTCAAAGAAATCCCAGGCACTTATGGATCTGCTTATTCCAGAGTCTAGAAGGCCTCACGAATCAGAGGGGAACCTTTTCCTCATTTTCCCTGTGTTCAGCTGGGCGGCCCAGTTTTCACAGATCAGTTTACCTTCAACAGTGTGACCTTTACATCTCCTGTGAAGGTGGGAAAGAGTAGCTGCCGGGCGATGCCAGGGAAGGAGGGGATTTAGTGATGCAACTGCTCCATATATATATATATATATATATATATATATATATATATATATATATGTATATACTTGCAACTACTCTTCCTGTTTTTAGCACCTTCTGCATCCCAACTTTTTGAAATTCCTACTGTCTCCAATTCTTGAACTTATTGATATCTGGTGTATTCTATGTTACAAACTGGCCTACCCATTAAATCATTCAGCTTTCTCTGGACTGCTAAATTAGTTATCACTTAACTGCTTTCCAGCTTCCAGAATTTTGTTAAAATTTCTCACCTGTTTTTATCTTCTCTCTCTCTCTCTCTCTCTCTCTTTTTGGTTCCTGGTGAGTTTTATGCCTTAAAAAAAAATTCCTTTTCTAAACATACATTATAAAACTGAGGCAGTGAATTCCCCTGGTGGTGCAGTGGTTAAGAATCCACCTGCCAATGCAGGGGACACAGGTTTGAGCCCTGGGCCAGGAAGATCCCACATGCCACAGAGCAACTTAGCCCATGTGCCACAACTACTGAGCCCACGTGTCACAACTACTGAGAAGCCCGCGCACCACAACGAAGAGGTGCCCCCACTCACTGCAACTAGAGAAAGCTCACGCGCAGCAACAAAGACCCAATACAGTCAAAAATAATAAATAAATTAATTTTAAAAAATAAAATAAAACTGAGGCAGCACTCAGTTTCATCAACTTACACATATATTATAATTAGTTATTCATGCATCTTTTTACCTCCACTAGGCAGTAAATTTCCTAAGGACAAGAATGTTCCACTCATCTGTTTATCCCTATCGACCAACATGGTATCTGATATATAGTAGGTAACAGATGCTTGCGGAAGTGAACCAAATTGACTTGATATACAGAGAAGGTTCTTCTGAGAAAGTTTTAGGGCAATTAAAAAAAAATTTAGTTTAGAATCAGATATGGATAATTCTAAGTGTGAATATAGGAGTTTTGACTTCATTATTCAACTTGTGAAATCACCAAAGATATTTGTGCTAAGAGGAAACGTATAGTCGTGAAAGTTGTATTTTAAAAATATTAATCTGGTCCCAATGTATACAATAAAAGAGACAAGAATACCTACGAAGAAAATGAATAGGAAGTTTTTATAGTAGAACATTTAAAGAATAACATCTACCACACAGTGTGGTTATGATGATTACACGAGTTAGAATATGTGAAAGTACTTTGTAAACTGCAATGTCCTAGATAAATCTAATTTTTATGGCTTCTATTATCACGGCAGGTACGATGCAATAATTCCTTGAAGATAACTTTAAAAAATAGGATTTATAATCAAGGCATTTAGAAGAAAAAACTAACAACCTTTGGATTACATATAAACATGAGGGAAAAGGAAAATAGAAGGGTTAAAGTTGATGCTTTTAATTAGAGGAGAACAGAAAGAAAACCAGGAGAGTAGGCAACGATCGTTTCACTCTACCATGATGCCTTCCTCCAAGTTCTCACTGAACCTAAAAGCAGCAGAGAAATTATGAAATGCCTCTCAGCTTCAATTTTTGTACCTGTATAAAAGAATATAGACACAGAAGCACAATGACACAGCTTATGTAACACCAAACATGATAGCTAATACATTACAAAATGCTAGCTTGCTTTTGTTTGCTTACTTTCTCTGCTTATTTCAAAACAAGCTGAATACCTCACCCTCTTAAAAAGCAATTATCCTTATTCCTAAGAGGCCCTGGAGGTGACTAGATAATTCTCCTGAGCTATGCATCATTCAAATGAATTCCTTTGCCAGGGGGCATCATTAAGACTGAAGAGGTCAGGGGAATTCCCTGGCAGTCCAGTGGTTAGGACTCCATGCTTTCACTGTCCTGGCCTGGGTTGGATCCCTGGTCAGGGAACTAAGATCCCACAAGCCACGCGGTGTGGCCAAAAAAAAAAAAAAGACTAAGAGGTCAATACAAAACAGCCAAGTGGAAGGCTAGACAAACACTAAGCCACTATTCTCAGTGATACACAAAAATTTTGCTCTGGAAGAATTTAATTACAAAGATAGAGGGTTACAATCCTGCCCATTTAAAATAAATGACTGCTTCATCATACAAAAAATTATATATACATATGAATGATATATCAATAAATGTGAGAAAGGCAGTTTACTGAACAGAAAAATACCATTGATGAGGTGGCATAATCCCAAGCACTCAAAGCTTTTAGTTGCTGCACAAAATCCACAATGCTTCCCAAGGTCACTTCCTGGCCATGGGTTCTTTTATCGTTAATATAAAAGAAACTGCATTACATAGTAGTTTTGCGAGCTTTACATCCAAACTCAGCCCTTTTGAAGCAGCAGTCTTAGATGTGAAGCTACCCATAAAATCCACTGCATGAAGACTTCCTGTTTCAGTAAATCGCCTACAGAGACAACATTTATGGTAAGCTTCATCAGACAAAGCACTATTTCAAAGAACCAGCAGGTGTCAGTTCTCAGAGTCACGCTGATAAAGGAACATACAAGCCTCGGTTCCCAGTTTAGTTAGATCTCCAGCTGTCAGATTTCTTGCCGTAAAATGAAAGTAGTACATTTATAAATTACTACCTAGAACTTGTCAGAAAAAAAAAAAATCCAGCCAAATGAATGTGAGGCAATTAGTAGTTAAAACAAGAAATCCATCTATGGTTCAAGATGGCGGAGCAGAAGGATGTGCTCTCACTCCCTCTTGTGAGATCACTGGAATCATAACTAACTGCTAAATAATCATTGACAGGAAGACACTGGAACTCACCAAAAAAGATATCCCACATCCAAAGACAAAGCCACAGTGAGACGGTAGGAGGGGCGTAATCACAATAAAATCAAATCCCATAACTGCTGGGTGGGTGACTCACAAACTGGAGAACACTTATACCACAGAAGTTCACCCACTGGAGTGAAGGTTCTGAGCCCCACGACAGGCTTCACGACCTGGGGGTCTGACAGCGGGAGGAGGAATTCCTAGAGAATCACACATTGAAGGCTAGCAGGATTTGATTACAGGACTTCAACAGGACTGGGGGAAACAGAGGCTCCACTCCTGGAGGGCACACACAAAGTAGTGTGAGCATTGGGACCCAGGGGAAGGAGCAGTGACCCCATAGGAGACTGACCCAGACCTACCTGCTAGTGTTGGAGGGTCTCCTGCAGAGGCGGGGGGGCAGCTGTGCCTCACCACAAGGACAAGGACATTGGCAGCAGAAGTTCTAGGAAGTACTCCTTGGCGTGAGCCCTCCCAGAGCCCACCATTAGCCCCACCAAAGAGCCCAGGGAGGCTCCAGTGTTGGGTCGCCTCAGGCCAAACAACCAACAGGGAGGGAACCCAGCCCCATCCATTAGCAGACAAGCGGATTAAAGTTTTACTGAGCTCTGCCCAAAAGAGCAACAGCAGGCTCTACACACCACCACTCCCTCCCATCAGGAAACTTGCACAAGCCTCACAGATAGCCTCATCCACCAGAGGGCAGACAGCAGAAGCAAGAAGAACTACAATCCTGCAGCCTGTGGAAGGAAAACCCCATTCACAGAAAGTTACACAAGATGAAAAGGCAGAGGACTTTGTATCAGACGAAGGAACAAGATAAAACCCCCCAAAAAAACTAAATGAAATGGACATAGGCAACTTTCTAGAAACAGAATTCAGAATAATGATAATGAAGATGATCCAGGGCCTTGGAAAAAGAATGGAGGCAAAGATCGAGAAGATGCAAGAAATGTTTAACAAAGACCTAGAAGAATTAACAAACAGAGATGAACAATACAATAACTGAAATGAAAAATACACTAGAAGGAATCAATAGCACAATAACTGAGGGAGAAGAACGGATAAGTGACCTGAAGACAGAATGGTGGAATTCACTGCTGCAGGACAGAAAAAAGAAAAAAGAATGAAAAGAAATGAAGATAGCCTAAGAGACCTCTGGGACAACATTAAACACAACAACATTCACATTATACGAGTCCCAGAAGGAGAAGAGAGAGAGAAAGGACCTGAGAAAATACCTGAAGAGATTATAGTCGAAAACTTCCCTAACATGGGAAAGGAAATAGCCATCCAAGTCCAGGAAGCACAGAGAGTCTCATACAGGATAAACCCAAGGAGAAACATGCCAAGACACATAGTAATCAAATTGGCAAAAGTTAAAGACAAAGAAAAATTATTGAAAGCAACAAGGGAAAAATGACAAATAACATACAAGAGAACTTCCATAAGGTTACCAGCTGATTTCTCAGCAGAAACTCTACAAGCCAGAAGAGAGTGGCATGACATATTTAAAGTGATGAAAGGGAAGAACCTACAACCAAGATTACTCTACCCGGCAAGGATCTCATTCAGATTTGATGGAGAAATCAAAAGCTTTACAGACAAGCAAAAGCTAAGAGATTTCAGCACCACCAAACCAGCTCTACAACAAATGCTAAAGGAACTTCTCTAAGTGGGAAACACAAGAGAAGAAAAGGACCTACAAAAACAAACCCAAAACAATTAAGAAAATGATACTAGGAACATACATGTCAATAATTACCCAAAACATGAATGGATTAAATGCTCCAACCAAAAGACACAGGCTTGCTGAATCGATACAAAAACAAGACCCATATATATGCTGTCTACAAGAGACCCACTTCAGACCTAGGGACACATACAGACTGAAAGTGAGGGCATGGAAAAAGATATTCCATGCAAATGGAAATCAAAAGAAAGCTGGAGTAGCAATACTCATATCAGATAAAATACTATAAAAGAATGTTACAAAAGACAAGGAAGGACACTACATAATGATCAAGGGATCAGTTCAACAAAAAGATATAACAATTATAAATATATATGCACCCAAAATAGGAGCACCTCTATACATAAGGCAACTGCTAACAGCTATAAAAGAGGAAATCGATAGTAACACAATAATAGTGGGGGACTTTAACACCTCACACCAATGGACAGATCATCCAAACAGAATATTAATAAGGAAACACAAGCTTTAAATAACATGACAGACCAGATAGATTTAATTGATATTTATAGGACACTCCATCCAAAAAGAGCAGATTACACTTTCTTCTCAAGTGCGCACAGAACATTCTCCAGGATAGATCACATCTTGGGTCACAAATCAAGCCTCAGTCAAATTAAGAAAATTGAAATCATATCAAGCATCTTTTCTGACCACAACGCTATGAGATTAGAAATCAATTACAGGGAAAAAAACATAAAAAACACAAACACATGAAGGCTAAAAACTACATTACTAAATAACCAAGAGATCACTGAAGAAATCAAAGATGAACTCAAAAAATACCTAGAGACACATGACAACGAAAACACGATCCAAAACCTATAGGATGCAGCAAAATCAGTTCTAAGAGGGAAGTTTATAGCAATACAAGCCTACCTCAAGAAACAAGAAAAATCTCAAATAAACAATCTAAACTTAGGAAACTTACACCTAAAGGAACTAGAGAAAGAAGAACAAACAAAACCCAAAGTTAGTAAAAGGAAAGAAATCATAAAGCTCAGAGCAGAAATAAATGAAATAGAAACAAAGAAAACAATAGCAAAGATCAATAAAACTAAAAGCTGGTTCTTTCAGAAGATAAACAAAATTGATAAACCTTTAGCCAGACTCATCAAGAAAAAGAGGAAGAGGACTCAAATCAACAAAATTAGAAATGAAAAAGGAGAAGTTACAACAGACACCGCAGAAATACAAAGCATCCTAAGAGACTACTACAAGCAACTCTATGCCAATAAAATGGACAAGCTGGAAGAAATGGACAAACTCATAGACAGGTATAACCTTCCAATACTAAACCAGGAAGAAATGGAAAATATGAACAGACCAATCACAAGCAATGAAATCGATACTGTGATTAATAATCTTCCAAAAAGCAAAAGTCCAGGACCAAATGGCTTCACAGGTGAATTCTATCAAACATTTAGACAAGAGCTAACACCCATCCTTCTCAAACTCTTCCAAAATATTGCAGAGAAAGGAACACTCCCAAACTCATTCTATGAGGCCACCATCACCCTGAAACCAAAACCAGACAAAGATACTACAAAAAAAGAAAATTACAGACGAATATCACTGATGAATATAGATGCTAAAATCCTCAACAAAATACTAGCAAACAGAATCCAACAACACATTAAAAGGATCATACACCATGATCAAGTGGGATTTATCCCAGGGCTGCAAGGATTCTTCAATATATGCAAATCAATCAATGTGATACAAAATATTAACAAATTGAAGGATAAAAACCATATGATAATCTCTATAGATGCAGAAAAAGCTTTTGACAAATTCAACACCCATTTATGATAAAAACTCTCCAGAAAGTGGGCATACAGGGAACCTACCTCAAAATAATAAAGGCCATATACGACAAACCCACAGCAAACATCATTCTCAATGGTAAAAAACTGAAAGCATTTCCTCTAAGATCAGGAACAAGGCAGGGATGTCCACTCTCACCACTATTATTCAACATAGTTTTGAAAGTCCTAGCCACAGCAATCAGAGAAGAAAATAGAAATAAAAAGGAATGCAAATTGGAAAAGAAGAAGTAAAACTGTCACTGTTTGCAGATAACATGATACTATATATACAGAATCGTAAAGATGCCACCAGAAAACTACTAGAACTAATCAGTGAATTTGGTAGAGTTGCCTGATATAACATTAATGCACAGAAATCTCTGGCATTCCTATACACTAATGATGAAAAATCTGAAAGAGAAATTAAGGAAACACTCCCATTTACCACTGCAACAAAAAGAATAAAATACATAGGAATAAACCTACCTAGGGAGACAAAAGAACTGTATACAGAAAACTGTAAGACACTGATGAAAGAAATTAAAGATGATACCAACAGATGGAGAGATATACCATGTTCTTGGATTGGAAGAATCAATATTGTGAAAATGACTATACTACCCAAAGCAATCTACAGCTTCAATGCAATCCCTATCAAATTACCAACAGCATTTTTTACAGAACTAGAACAAAAAATCTTAAAATTTGTATGGAGAAACAAAAGACCCCGAATAGCCAAAGCAGTCTTGAGGGAAAAAAACGGAGCTGGAGGAATCAGACTCCCTGACTTCAGACTATACTACAAACCTACAGTAATCAAGACAATATGGTACTGGCACAAAAACAGAAATACAGATCAGTGGAACAGGATAGAAAGCCCAGAGATAAACCCACACACCTATGGTCAGTTAATCTATGACAAAGGAGGCAAGGATATACAATGGAGAAAAGACAGTCTCTTCAGTAAGTGGTGCTGGGAAAACTGGACAGCTACATGTAAAAAATGAAATTAAAATACCCCCTAATACTATACATAAAAATAAACTCAAAATGGATTAGAGACCTAAATGTAACACTGGACATTATAAAACTCTTAGAGGAAAACATAGGCAGAACACTCTTTGACACAAATCACAGCAAGATCTTTTTTCATCCACCTCCTAGAGTAATGGAAATAAAAACAAAAATAAACAAATGGGACCTACTGAAACTTAAAAGCTTTTTGCACAGCAAAGGAAACATAAACAAGACGAGCGGCAACCCTCAGAATGGGAGAAAATATCTGCAAATGAATCAACGGACAAAGGATTAATCTCCAAAATATATAAACAGCTCATGCAGCTCAATATTAAAAAAACCAAACAACCCAATCCAAAAATGGGTAGAAGACCTAAACAGACATTTCTCCAAGGAAGACATACAGATGGCCAAGAAGCACATGAAAAGCTGCTCAACATCACTAATTATTAGAGAAATGCAAATCAAAAGTACAATGAGGTATCACCTCATACCAGTTAGAATGGGCATCATCAGAAAATCTACAAACAACAAATATTGGAGAGGGTGTGGAGAAAAGGGAACCCTCTTGCACTGTTGGTGGGAATGTAAATTGATACAGCCACTATGGAGAACAGTATGGAGGTTCCTTAAAAAACTAAAAATAGAATTACCATATGACCCAGCAATCCCACTACTGGGCATATACCCAGAGAAAAACATAATTCAAAAAGACACATGCACTCCAATGTTCACTGTAGCACTATTTACAATAGCCAGGTCATGGAAGCAACCTAAATGCCCATCGACAGACGAATGGATAGAGAAGATGTGGTACATATATACAATGGAATATTACTCAGCCATAAAAAGGAATGAAATTGGGTAATTTGTAGAGATGTGGATGAATCTAGAGACTGTCATACAGAGTGAAGTAAGTCAGAAAGAGAAAAACAAATATCGTATATTAACGTGTATATGTGGAACTAGAAAAATGGTACAGATGAACCAGTTTGTAGGGCAGAAATTGAGACACAGATGAAGAGAACAAACATATGGACACCAAGGGGGGAAAGCGGAGGTAGGGGTGGTGGTGGTGGTGGGATGAAGTGGGAGATTGGGATTGACATGTATACACTAATATGTATAAAATGGATAACTAATAAGAACCTGCTGTATAAAAAAATAAAGAAAATAAAATTCAAAAAAAAATCAAACAAAAACCAAGAAACCACTTCTATGTAACTCAGATTGTTTACCATGTCTATTTAAGGCAAAGAGGCTGGCCTACTGCCTTTACCACCCAGATAGCATCTCTTTAAGTAGGCAGCATGATCAAGGGTAAGAAGATAATAAACACTACAACTTTAAAGAAAGAAGCCAGAGGGTTTTTTAATTTTTACTAACTTAATTCTACTAGTTTATTAGTACACTATGCAGAAAGATTTCCCAAATGGTTAGTAGTTAACAGCAATGATAATTGTTTCTTGTGCGAAGTTTTTTGAAGGGATTACTTATCAATACCAGTAAGTAGTTTATTATAAAAAATCTTATTAAATCTTCCTTAACATCACTGGTAATGGTATAGAGCATGTTTACTATTAATATGTAAGACATATCTGTTTTAGACAATGTTAAAATGTTTTCTAAACTGCAGAACGTGATCGATTAGTGGAGTGTGAAATAAATACAGTGGGTCCTGACCAATACATTCTTTAAAGAAAAGTAGTATAAAATTTAAAAGAGTACATCACACTTAGTAAGGTGTATTATTTCATAACACTTTTGCTTCAGACATACACAATATTAAATTCCGTATATAATGGATCACAATATAGTACGTATTTTTTTAGTGTGAGTCATGGTGAAAAAAATAAAAGCCATTAATAAAAACCTTCTGAAAAGCAATTTCAATTATTTCATTTTGAGATGAAAAGCTTAGGTCAGACAACTAGTTACTATGACTTTCCTAAACTGTTAAACATAATAGTCTATTCTGAATAATCTGTTAGAAAAATCCTCATTTTCAGCTGAAAGTCTGGAGTGAGACTGATCAGAGTGAGGTAGAAGAGGGTGGATGATGTCATTGATAAATGAGGCCAAAGAAGGACCTGTACTCCATTTCAAGAGGGTGACCTATGAAGTACTTACAGAGGCAATGCTTTAAGCAAGTGTGTAAAACTTTCTACATTATAGTGGTGAGGGGAAAAAAAAAAAAACAAAGCTGGAATGAATCACTCCAGAAAGCATGATACTCTACAGCAGAAAAATAACAAAGTACTTTAGTTTTTAAAAATTTTATTATGCAAAATCTCACTTATACAATGATTCCCCGATATAACCTCACCCAATTTCAATAACGAAATGATTTTGAAACAAATCCCAGATGTTATGTTATTTCATCAGTAAATATTTCATAACAGATCTTTAATAGATTTGAAGTATTCTTTAGAGCAGATGGATTACTTGCTATTTGAAGACCTGCCACATAAATGTGAAAGATTAAAAGACCAAATGGAGATCTGCGGATACTGAAAAAGTTATAGTACCTAGTCGACATTTCAGCCATTCAGGAAGAAAAGTCCAAATGGTCCTTTGAAAAAGCAAAAGGGTTGAAAGTGAAAAAAGCACAATTTTGAACACAGTTAAAGGTAAAACAATTGATTCTAGAAGAACTAAAACTATGGATTGTCAATGACTTGAACCTGATCATCAGGCCAAAATGGTCCAATATTTCATTAATATTTTCCTGCCAAGAAGAGTATGACCTCCATTCTAAATGATAATGCAAGTTTTAAGAGGAAAGAAATATATTAATGAAGTTGCAGGAGTAGAAAAGTATGCACGTTTAAAATTAGGCATTCAACTAATGTACAAATTAGAGAAGCCACAGTACCTGAAAACTTCACAAATCCCAGTGATGCACTTATGTCCATTTCTTTCTCATTGTAATGAAGGTACTTACATTAAAAGCAATGCTAACTTACTGTTAATTATTTGGACAATTTCCTGGAGTCTGGCATATAATTTTTCAGCTTTGTTTAGAGCCAGTGATTGTGAAGTAGCTCCTCCTGAGGAACAGTGGAAAGCTGTGTGAGGGCCACTAACACATACTGTTAACATCTAAAACCAAATTTTAATCCTCTTGCGCAAATGATATCCCCTAAATTTTTTTTACATTTATTCTTCTTTTTAATTGAGGCATAATTAACATGAAGTAAAGTGCACACATGTAAAATGTATAATTCAGTGAACTTTTACATATCCATACATATACCTATGTAACCATCCAGGGAGAGAACATTTTCAGCTCTCCAATAGACTTTCTTGTGCCTCTTCCAAATCAGTAATCCTCATTTACCACTACCTGAAGTTACCTGTTCTGTTTAATTGCAAGAAATTAGTTTTGCCTATTTTGAACATCTGTTAATGGAAATATACAGTAACCACTCTTTTGTGTCTGGCTTCTTTTGCCCAACATTATGTCTGAGGTTCATCCATTTTGTTGCATGTATTAATAGCTCATTCTTTTCCTTTTTTAAAAAAAAAAATTAGGGGGGTAGTTCATGTTTATTAGTTTGCGTAATGACTTAGATGTTCGGTTTGAACATTCTCGAACACAATTTTTTGGTGCACATAGATATGCATTTTCCTGGGCACATACCCTGGGTCATAGAGTATTCACATGTAGAAATAACTAAAATGTCCATCATCTGATAAATAGATAAAACAAAATGTGGTATATCCATACAATGCACGAAGAAGTGACCTGACTCCAATGAAGTGATCCACAATAAGAAAGCACAAGGCTTCCTACGTCCGAGGACCATGTTGTTAGTAATAAAAATATAAATAAAGGTCTCAGTGTGTCCAAGTCTTTTCTTTTTGAGGAAGGACAACAAAATTGTCAAATCCACTTTGCATTCCATCTAGTAGCATATTGGGCCATAAAAGACAGTCCTCCTCAGAAAGAAGTCTTTGGGAAGTGTAAGTTGAGCTGATATCATAAACTACTCTCACTGGCCACCAAGGACAACCAGGGCAAAAAGGTAGTCACCCTATTCAGGATTACCTTTCCTCATTTTTTAGTCTTGTTTTGGAACTGCTGTTTCTTCCTCCACAACAAAACTTTAATATCTTAAGCTAAACATTAAGAAGCTACCAACTTAATTTCACTCACAATAGCCAAGAGGTGGAAGCAACCCAAATGTTCATCAATGGATGAATGGAGAATGGATGGATAAAAAAAGTGTGGTATATACATACAACAGAATATTATTCAGCCTTAAAAAGAAATTCTGTCATGTGCTACAATGTTGGTGAACCCTGAAGACATTACGCTAAAGAAATAAGCCAGTCACCAAAAGGCAAATACTATATAATTCCACTTCAATGAGGCATCTAAAGTAGTCAAATTCATAGAACAGAAAGTAGAATGGTGGTTACCAGGGGCTGTAGGGAGAGGGAAAAGGGGATTTTGTTTAATGGGTATAGAGTTTCAGTTGGGGAAGATTGAAAAAAAGTTCTGGAGATCTGTTTCACAACAATATGAATATACTAAACCCACTAAACTGTACACTTAAAAATGGTCAAGATGGTAAATGTTGTGTTGTTAAAAAAATGAATTTGGGCATCCCTTTCAGACCCACAAATGCCATTTCTAGGAAAATAAGAAATTGCAAGACCTACCTGGTCAGTCATAATAACTACTGTCATTTTGAGCAGGGTCACTCGCAATTTGTAATGGGAGAACATGGTCTTTGGAGAGACCACATCAAGATATAACAATAAATGGGTTTGTACTTGAGAAGAAGAAGAAGAAACTAACTTAATTCCAAATAAAGTATAAGTAACTGAAAGCTTAATTCAATGGACTTGCTAAACTCTAATTTGTAGAATTTAGGCAATGTAGTATTTTTTAGTAAAACTTTTGTTGCTTTAGGGGCTGGAACTGAAAAGTTCTTAACCTACAACAATCAGATTCTCATTTAAAGTCAAAAAATCTTTCCATGTGGGTAATAAGAATAAACATCAAAGCAGCACTATCTGTATTGAAAACTGCATTTCTTTAGATTACCTTAAAAACCTTGCAGGAAAAAAAAATCTCTCTTGGTTATTAAAGTGATTACGAAGCAGTGAAACAGATATGTATAATAATACAAAATCATGATTTACAAAGTATAACTTAAGACTGACCACAAATGAAATAACAGTTTTATCTCTAATCAATAATTTATTAAAAAATTTTAAAATGTTCAAAATGTGATGAGATTTGAAACTTTCCCTAGTTTAATTCTAAATATAGTTTCACAAGAGGGAAAAATCATTTCAACCTATACTAAGTGATTACACTACTTAATTCTAACATGAAGTTACATAATCATATTTGTAAGTCTGCATATTAATTTTGACTAAGCCTATGTACATTTTTTGGTAACGGCTTTTGAGATGTAATTCACATAGCATACAATTTACCCATTTAAAGTGTACAATTCACTGGGTTTTAGTATGTTCTCAGAATCATGCAACTGTCACATCAATTTTAGAATATTTCTATCACCTCAAACCCCCCCCAAAATAAAATAAACCCCATACTCTTTAGCTATTACCCACCCATCAGTCGTCCTGTCCCTCTCTCACCTCTAAACACCAGTCCTTAAGCAACCATGAATCTACTTTCTGTCTCAATAGTTTCTGTGAGTCAATAGATTCATCTATTACGGATGTTTCATACAAATGGAATTACATAATATGTGGTCTTTTTTAACTGGCTTCTCTCATTTAGCATAATGTTCATCAATAGCATGTATTTTTATTCCTGGATTCATTTGTTCATTCATGGCCAAATAATACCACATTTTGTTTATCTATTAATCAAGTGGTGGACATTTGGTTTATTTCCACCTTTTAGCTATGAAAAATACCACTATGAACATTCACGTATAGGTTTTTGTGTGAATAATGTTTTCATTTCTCTTGGGTATGTGCCTAAGAGCGGAATTGCAGGAAGAAATGGTAACTCTTATGTTTAACTTTCTGAGGAGCTGCAAAATTGTTTTCCAAAGTGGCTGTACCATTTTACATACCCTTCAGCAGCATGTGAGGTCTGTAACTTCTGCACATCCTCACCAGTCAACACTTATTATCTGTTTGATTCCAGCCACCCTAGTAGGTATAATGTGGGATCTCACTGTGATTTTGATTTGCATTTCCCCAATGACTACTGATGTTGAGCATCATTTCATGTGCTTAATGGCCATTCCTATGTCATCTCTGGAGAAAGGTCTATTCAAATCCTTTGCCCATTTAAAAATCGGGTTATTTGGGGATTTCCTTGGCGGTTCAGTGGTTAAGAATCCTTGCTTCCACTGCAGGGGGCACAGGGTCAATCCCTGGTTGGGGAGCTAAGATCCCGCATACCACGCGGTGCGGCCAAAAAAAAAAAAAAAAGAATAAAAGTAAAATCGGGTTATTTGTCATTTTATTGTTAAGGTCTAAGAGTTCTTCATATACTTGAAATACTAGTCCCTTATTAGATATGATTTGTAAATATTTTCTCCCATTATATGGATTGTTGTTTTACTTTTTTTCAGGATGTCCTTTGCAGCACAAAAAATTTCATTTTGATGAAATCCAATTTATCTATTTTTTCTTTTGCTATTTGTGCTTTTGGTGTCATATCTAAGAGTCCACTGCCAAATCTGAGGACCCGAAGATTTACCCTTATCTTTTCTTCTAAGAGTTTTACAGTTTGGGCTATTATTACATTTAGTTCTTCGACACATTTTGGGTTAACTTTTGTATAGTATGAGGTAAAGGTTCAAATTCAATCTTTTGCACGTGAACATCCAGTTCTCCTAGCACCATTTGTTGAAAAAATTATCCTCTCCCCACTGAATAGTCTTGACACACTAGTAGAAAAGCAATGGACCATAGATTCATATCTGGATTCTCAATTCTATTCCATTGACCTATATGTCTATTCTAATGCCAGTACCACAGTGTCTTGATTACTGTTGCTTTGTAGTAAGCTTTAAAATCAAAAAGTGAGAGTCATCCAACTTTGTTCTTCTTTTTCAATATTGTTTTGGTTCTTCTGGGTCCCTTGCAACTCCACATGAATTTTAGGATCAGCTTGTCAATTTATGCAAAAAAGCCAGCTGGGATTCTAACAGGGGTTGTGTTGAATCTGTAAATCAATTTGGGGAGTACTACATCTTAACAATATTAAGTCTGATCCCTGAATGTGAATGTTTTTCCAGGTATTTAGGTCTTCTTCTTCCTTTTTTTTTTTTTTTAATTTACAATGCTGTGTTTCATTTCTGCTGTATAGCAAAGTTACTCAGTTTTATATATATATATATATATATATATATATATATACACACACACATATATATATATTCTTTCTTTATATTCTTTTCCATTATGGTTTATCACAGGATATTGAATATAGTTCCCTGTGCTATACAGTAGGACCTTGTTATTTATCTAGGTCTTCTTTAATTCCTTTCCAAAATGTTTTGTGGTTTTCAGAGTATAAATTTTACAGTCATTTTGTTAAATTTATTCTCTTTTGATACTATTGTAAATGAAACTGCTTCCTTAATTTCATTTTTGGATTAAACATAGATACTTTTGTATAATAATGATTCAGACCTCTTCTTTCATTATCCATTCTCAGAAGCATACTGCCTTTTCTTTTTTTTTTTTTTTTTTTTGGCCAAGCCATGCAGTTGCAGGATCTTAGTTCCCTGATTAGGGATCGAACCTTGGCCCCTGGGAGTGGAAGTGTGGACTCCTAACCACTGGACCGCCAGGGAATTCCCCATACTGTCTTTTTTTTTCATACTGTCTTTTAATTAGAAAAATATTAGTATCTCTTAAACCTCAAGTAGGGAACTCTTTTATATAAATAAATTTTTCAGAAAAGTGAAGTGACACTCTTTCAATTAAAGTTAAAAAGTAAAATCATTTACAATGGAAATGTTTCTAAAGCTTCATGTTTCATAAAGAGAATATCAGGTGTTCACTCTAGCAGCATACTATTTACTAAAATTGATAGAGATTAGCGTGCCCCCCACCCCCGTGCAAGGATGACATGCAAATTCATGAAGCATTACATTTTTTTACAAACTTAAAGTTATGAAATAAATAAGTCACAGGGGATGCTATGTACAGCATGATGACTAAAGTTAATAATACTGTACTGTATTAATAATAATGTTTATAATATCTGAAAGTTACTAAGAGAGGAAATCTTACAAGTTCTCATCACAAGAAAAATAAATTTTGTAAATATGTGTGGTGATGGATGTTAACTGGACTTACTGTGGTGATCATTTTGAAATATATACAAATAATGAATCATTATGTGTACACCTGAAACTAATATAATGTTATATGTCAATTGCACCTCAATAAAAACGTTTCCATGAATATCTGATTTTTTTTCCTTGATGAATCTACCCAAGATGAGTAATAATTATATTACCCCACTTGAGCAAACACCCTTAGGGGTTAATCCAGTATATAAGGCTATTCTGCCCAGACTGTTCTGCTCTGTGACTTTGTTACCTCCCTTGCTATCAGTCTATCAGTGATCACTTCTTGATATATGTAATTCCCTCTTCCTTCTGTGTTTGTACTCTATGGAAGATTAAGAAAACTAATAAGCTTGTTAGAAATGCATATAGAATAAGAACACAAAGGCTTTAAGAAGAAGACTGAAGGTCTGAAGCACAGGAACTTCTGGGTACACAGATCCTAAGATATCTATTTTGACTGCTAAGAAATTTTTTATTTTTATTGTTGTTTTGGTTTGCTAGTCCTCAGCTTTGATGGAGAGAGCTGGAGCTTATTAAGAAAAATGATACCATGTACAGTTTTACTATAACATGGATAAAAATTTCAACAAATGTAATTTATAATTCTAATTTACATTAATGTTAATTTATATTCTACATAAATTTTTGTGAAAAAATGCTACATTTAGCCTTGTCTATTCTGAAATGAGTATTTTAGAGTAAAATAAAACTGTAGAAAAATAATTACACTTTCATCACTGATGTGTAAATTTTCTGCTCTATATAAAACTAATTTATCTAGCAAGCTAGAGAGAATAATGTGTTATAGTTCTAATAATAACCTATCTTCATGAACATGTTTATTGTGTTATTTACTTATAATAATAATAAAAGCTAGAAGAAAACGAAGCCCAATTATATAGTAACGGTTGTGGTAATCCACTTGAAGAAACAGAATAGCCATTAAACTTATAATTACGAAAGTCACATATAGGAATTTAGTAAATAAAAAAGGCAGAATCTCAAAGCACAGCCAACTTCGTTTATACCAAAGTACATATATATGTATATGCATGTATATATAGACATATATACATTTACACACAACTAAACAAAGAGCTGCTCTAATTTTCTGTAATGTTACAATTCTGTCTACAAAAACAAAACCCAAACAAACAGAAACAAAACAAGCTTCATGAATTGGAATTACCATTAACTTCTCTATAGGCTAGGTGCTCAAAACCAAACAATCTAATTATTATTTAGATTACTCTATCTCTGAAGTAGTTTATAACATGAAGTAGAAAAAGGAACATGACAATCTCAAAAAAAAAAAGCTAACTTTTAGTTTCACAGTACAGACATTAGCCTAAACTACCTACAAGAGCCCTTTAATCAAAGAAACACTTAGAATTACTTAAATCACAAGGCATTTACTGTTTCAGCTTTCTATCATCCAGACAAACTGGAGAACTCCCCTATTATCCTTTAATATCAGCACCACTAGATAAAACAAGACTGCTCTGTGTTTTTTAACAATACAGAAAAATGATACTTTTTGTGGGAAGGGGCAGTGAGATCAGAAGTTCTAATTAATTTATGATCTCTGCGGAGGGGCGGGGTACAGGGGTGGAAAACATGACATGCAATTCCTTCCAAGTTTGTTTTGTGTTTTTTTTTTTTAACTGCCTACAAGACAAAGTCCAAATCTGTATCATGGCCCACAGCTAGTCAAGAACAGACTGCTCACATCTCTACCCTCATTTCCCACTTACCTTAGTCAAATAAAAAGCTAAGGGTAGAATAAAGAACAGTGTTTATAATCTCCTCCACTTTGATTTTACTCTAAATTTAAAATCTATACTTTGCAAAATTAAAAATAATAAAAAATTAATTATTAATCAATTAGCCAATGTTTTCCCTCCTTACCTCCCAGAAAATCCCTGAAGATTAAAGTTGGTTCAACATAGAAACTAGATAGTGATACTTAGAGAAAAGATTATTGGCTATCATTTTATACTTTATATTTCTTTTCTTGGTAATAGGTATAATTATACTGAATGTAAATGATTATAACCTTTGGAATTTAAAATTACTTCTTATGTCCTTTTAAACCTTTTTTTTCCCCCAGCATGTAGTATTTCAACTGCACACTTAACCAATAAGTAGGGAAACTACATGGTATATAATAGAAATATCTGTCTGGGATGTCCCAGACCTGGGCTCTAGTTCCAACTCTGTGGCAAGCTAGTTTATTTTACCTTGACTAAGTTGTTTAATTTCTAATTTCTTTCATTTTTAAAATGATGAAGTTTGGACTAGACAATGCCGAAGTTCCTTAGAGGTCCAAAACTTAAGAAAGATCTTATCTATTAAATCATTCTAAGTTACCATGAGCTTTTTGGGGGTAAATCCCACTCCTGTCTCATAGTAAACTCAGAGCCAACTTTTTCATATAAGTGTCGCCAATCTAGTTGTCAGACTTGAAACTGTAGAGTAGGATTCTTGAATCATGGTCAAGTCTTTTGTTCAAGTCACTGCTTTTTCAAAAAATTTAATGTTGAATCTTGATTCTGTTAACCAGTCACTATATTAGCTGCCCCACCTCAAGCACTGTATTATGTGAGGATTTCATTACTATGTCCTTCAAAGATCTCCATCCAATTCACGGTTGAACTGAATGGAATCAAAATACAGAGCTCTACTGTTCAGCATCAGTGATGACAATGATCCGATTCTCTTTGGTGAGGTGGTTAAAACAACTACAAATCTCAACTATCTTCCCAGCCAACTCATATTTCTAAATGTGTTACTAGACTATCACAAAAGTCTGTCAAACAAATGCCTTGCTGAATAAAAATATGAGATACATAGAGACATCTGGTTTAACACGGCAGAGAAAATGTAGGCATTTCACTCTATTCCTTTCCAAAAGCCCAATGAAACGACAAAAGGAAGAAGACAGAACAAGTAAAATAGGTGGGAAAAAAGCAGACTATAGATGTCAACATTTTGGAAGATGGGCTCCATTTCCTTTGGTAAGAGCTTTGCCATTTTCTGGAAAAGTATGGCCATAAGTTCAGACAGTTTTCTCCTTAGGATGCATGATCATCACATAAATATTGAGTCTGAACTCTCTTCATAATTAAATCCTTAATCGTCCTAGTTTTGTACTCCTGCTGAACAATTCCAAACTGGTTTAGCAATCCTGAAAATTTTACTGTTAAGTTCTCCTGATTAACTAGCCAAGATGTCAATGCATAATCCTGCAAGTTATCATATCTGTGATAATTCTAAAGTTACCATATTAACATGACACAGTCTGTGCATCAGCGAATGTGGTTAAAACTATTTGCTCCTACCATTTTTTGGTGGATTATGCTACTGACAAAAAGAATTCTTCCTCAACATCTGTTAAAGCTGTTTAACCTCAGCAAACTGTGCTTGAGTTAGAACCAACAGGATGCAATTCCAAAAGAAATTTAAACTACAATACTATTAGGAACAATAACTTTACATTCATTTGTAGTTTTCCAAGAAAGTTAAAATACATTATTTCTGGGATCATAATTTAAATTGAATCCCTCCACAACATACTGCAGAAAACAAATGATATAATTCGTTACATATCTATGAAGCAGGAACCTAAGTATCCCCTTCTGAGGGGGAGAAAAATATGTTTTATCAGTCTTACAACTTACTACAACACATAAACAAATGTACACACATACATATCTCCAAAGAGGTAAAGTACATGGGACAAAATATTAACAACTGGTAAATCTAGGTGTTATTATGGATCCTCACCATCCTATCCATTTTAGTTTTTTGTAAAATTTTGAAATTTTTCTTCATACAAGTTGGAAAAAAATAAAACAAAAATTTAAACAATGTTTTGTATTATGTATACAAACCAAGTGCTCACTATCTGTCAATCACTGTCTTAGGTGATTATATGCATTATCTAAATTTTATCTCTACAACAAATCTGTAAGATAGATATTATTATTACCCTCCTCTTACGGAGGAAAAAAAATGAAACTTGGAGAGGAAATCTGACTCAGGGCTCTTACTTTTAACTACTTGAGGCAGAAAGTAATGACACGACTTCTAAAACTTGTTTTTAGTTTGTTCCATCTACAGACCCCCCCAACATTTGCAAATTTATAGGGAAACTTTAACAATGTTATAAAAGCACAATACAGTAGCCCCTTACTCTCTGTGGAGGACTGGTTCCAGGACCCCCATGGATACCAAAGTCTGTGGCTGCGTACGCTCAAGGTCCCTTTACAAAATGGCGTATTATTTGCATATAACCTAGGAATATCCTCTGTATACTAGATCTAGATCTCTAGATTACTTATAACACCTAGTACAGTGTAAATGCTAGGTAAATAATTATAAATACAATGTAAATCCTATGTGAGGAGTCACCTGTAATAGGGCAAATTTAAGTTTTGCTTTTTGGAACTTTATGGGACTATTTTTCCCCAGAGTGTTTTCCACCCCTGGTTGCTTGAACCCAGAGGTGAAGAACCTGTGGATATGGAGGGCCAACTTTGTATCAGTTTTTTTGTTTCGCTGACTGGCTTGATTTTTGGCTGATACAGATTGAGTTTCATTTGTTCAAAATGCTAAGATTTCCTATGAAACTATTAATAAAAAAGTAAACATTTGATTTTACAATGCTTTCACTTTCTACTAGAGAAGAAACACTTTTAAATCTTATTTTATCTTAAGCCTATATTCTTTCAGATGAATGCTTTTCAAAAAATTTTAACACAACAGACCCATACCTTTTAAACAAAATCTTGCTGAAAACTCAATATAAAGGTAAGAGAGAGTCCTGCCTGCTCACTTTTCCTTTCCCATTCTCTTGAAGTAGGAAATCAAGGGCTCCAAGACTTTGTGGGATGTAATATGAAACCAATTGCTTTATATAATATGCAACTGTAAACTGTTAATTATCACAACTGCCAGAAACAGAACTGGCTGGTAAGAGCTGAAGTTGTAAGTCCCAATTTAAGTTCATTAGTGATACTTAAGTAATTCAGATATGGAAAGAACAATATGCAGAGAAGTTGTCATGTACACTCTACTTTAGTCATAGAAATAAGTGTCTTATTTTAGAAGCAAGGGAGGAATGTGTCACAGGACAAGCTGATACCCTTACACAATTTACCTTTGTCAGAAACATCCTTCTGTTCTAATGTACTTTTACATATTTCACCAGATACCAAAGATGGAATAGAACAAAAAGGTCAATTCTTTGTGCCTCCATTTTCTTATGTGTAAGTAAAAACATTCTCTAACAAGATACTATTTCACAAAGACAGTATACAAATTATTAAAATTTATATGCAAGATTGTTTAGTCTAAATGGTCTCCCATAAACATAGGCACATACTTGTTAGGATATGAAATCACCTATCTACTTATTCTTGCAACTAAAAAGGAAAAAAAGCTGTTATTTGTAGACTAGGGATACATATTTTCTAAATTCTGGAGGAATAGAATCATTTTTATCTTAATGTTTACATGATTCTTTCCAGGCCTGATTCAGGAGACTCAAAACTTTAATTAAAAAAAAAAAAAAAGGAAAAACAAAGGGCTTCCCTGGTGGCACAGTGGTTGAGAGTTCGCCTGCTGATGCAGGGGACACGGGTTCGTGCCCCGGTCCGGGAAGATCCCACATGCCGCGGAGTGGCTGCACCCGTGAGCCATGGCTGCTGAGCCTGAGCGTCCGGAGCCTGCTGCTCTGCAGCGGGAGAGGCCACAGCGGTGAGAAAGAAAAAACAACCTGCAGATCTGTTTCCACTCCATTGTGTCCTCCTACCTTTTATCCACGATCATCCTTCATCAATCTTCCTTTCTCAAATCTTCAAAATTCCCCTTTCTATTGAGGCAATATACATAGGTAAGATGCCACAGAAATAATCTTTCCATTGAAAAATATGCAAAGGCCACAAACAAGCAACTCTTAAAAGAAGAAATATAAATAAATGTGTAAAGATGTTTAACTTCACCCATGAACACATACACATTTAACGAGATACCATTTTCCCCTATCAGACTAGCATAGATGAAAAGATTCTCGATAATGTTCAAGGTTTTTGAAGGAGAAACACAAACACACACACACACACACACACACACACACACACACACACACACACACAGGCTCACACAGAAAGTAAAGGAAAACCATCTTTCTGGAGGGCAAATTGACAATGTGTAAGAAAATCACAAATATGTATGTATCTTTGACACAGAAAGTACACTTCCAGGATTTATCCTAAGAAAATAATCAACCAAGCTTAGACTACTACAAGGATGTATTTATTACAAGTATCTACAAGGATGTTCAGATAGTATTACTTATAATTAAAAAACAGAAATAATTTATATGTGTATTAAGACTAGCTAATAAATTTCTACATACAGACATTAAAAATGATCTATATTTAAGCTGAAACAATAGAAATTCATGCTGTATTAAGTGATAAAAGCAAGTTTACAGCACAGTTTGATTGCATTTCTAAAATATGTCCTGATCCATATTTGTTATTCTGGAAAATTAAATTAATTAAACAAAATTAGTAATTATCTTTGGAGATACTTTTAAGAAAAAATTTTAAAAAACTTTGGGCAACAGCATGTTTTCTTTTTAAAAGCATTCCTTTAAAGGATATGTTTATTGCTATTTTTCCCCTGGTTACAAAATACAGGTATTCATTAAAATAAACGAAGAACAAAAAGGAAGGAAAAAAGGAATCATCTCAGAAATATATAAACAGAAGTAAAAGACCAAAGGCTATAATAATCAGCTTCCTGTTTAGCCTTAGGGCACAGGCTGTGCTTAACACCCCACCCCTCTAGAAACTCTTGTCTTGACTTTTCGACTTCTCTACTCTTGAGGCTCTTCCTCTTCCAGCATCCTTTAAATGCACCCTCTTTCTCTCCTCACTCACACAAGGTCCACAAGCATCATATCATCACTGATGATTGCATGCTCATTAACATCTACATGGTAATGATTTCTTAATCCCAGCTGAAGTCTAATTTTTCTAAGTCTCAGAGTCACATTTCTGCATATGTGCTACATAATCCTCAAAGTCAATATATTCTCAAAGTCTAACTTACTTGCCTTCCCCATCGCCTACTCTAATCCCATGTTTCTTAGCTCTATTAAAGGTTTCCTCATTCACTTGGTCTTCCCACGCTGGCAAAATAACTGGTAACCAAATCCTGCCTAAGGTTTCCTTCTGAAATTTCTCCCTAATTCATCCCTTCCTCTACATCTCACTGCCATTTTCAGAGCTAAGGCAGGCCTGGCCACTTCTGACCTGGACTACTTAGGGTACCCATTATATGCCATACACAGTAAAAGGAACTAAGAATACGAATAAATATGAGAATATTAATAAAGCAAATTACTACCATCAAGCATATCTTGAGGTAGAGAGATGGAGGAACATGACACAATGTGACAAGTACAATTAGAACAAAAATCCACACGATGTCAACCTCTTTACTATCTGATCTAATCTTATACTGGGAATTATCTTTCTAGAATACAAACCAGATAATGTCACTCTTCTGTTGTAAAACCCTTGAGGATTCTACTCCACTGCCTACAGGATAAAGTCCAAATGCTTTAATACCAAGCAAACACTTCACAATCTGCTCCCAACGTATCTAATAGCCTCATCTATTACTCTTCTTTCACTTCACACCCCATAACCCAGCCGTGTATAACTAGTTGCTGCTCTGACAATATGCTAAACAATTTTACAACACATAGTGTTTGTGCATCCTGCTGTTGGACAGTCCTTCTTCCTTGTGCTCGCCAGTGAAGTCCCGTACTACTCTCAATCAAACCACGCTCCTCTGTGAAACCTTCATTAACCTTCTCTGTCAGTGTAGTTTTTATACACTCTATTACAATACTTATCACTTTATGTTGTAATTTGTTTTTCTTTTTCTGTCATTAGACTGTGAGATTCTTTTTTTAAAAATTTTAGTTGATTTATAATATTGTGTTTGTTTCAGGTATATAGCGAACTGATTCAGTTATACATACACATATATATTTTTCAGATTCTTTTCCTTTATAGGTTACTACAAGATATTGACTACAGTTCCCTGTACTATACAGTAGGTCCTTGTTGGTTATCTATTTTATACATAGTGGTGTGTACCTGTCAACCCCATACTCCTTATTTATCTCCCCACCACCTGATACTGTGAGATTCTTAAGTACATCTTGTAATTCTTTGTATCCTTCCCAAGTCTAGCAAGACAGTAAATATTCAAGAAGTGTTTGTTAAATGGATGATGAGGTGGAAACAGATTTACATAGAGCCAAAATACACTAATCATCCCTTTTCTTTTTTGGCTCTCTGTCTGGAATTCAGGAGTCTATTGAAGCAGTAATGCCACTACCTACCACGACCCCCACATACCAGGAACCCAAAGGAGCCCATGTATTTTTTTTCTCCCCTCTTCCTACTCATCTGGCTATCTATCCATCCAGCCCACAAATAACATCAGCAAATAATACAGATAGAATCCCTGCCCTCCAAGGGGCTTATATTGGAGTAAGGAGAGACAATTAACAGGTAAACAAATACATAAAATAATGTCAGACAGTGATCAATGTGATGAATAAAACAAAGTAGTTTGATGAGACAGAATGTGGCTAGGGGAGTAATGTGCTATTTTAAATGGAGGTGGGAAAGAAGTCACAGAAGGTTTCTCTGAGACAGCAACATGAAAGTTGAGGCCCAAGGGATGAAAAGCAACCAGCGAAGCAAAAGTTTGAAGAAAGAATCCTTCAAGCAGAAGGAATTGTAGGTGTAAAAGCTCTGAGGCACAAATGCACTTGGCTATTTGAGGGACAGAAGAGACAGGTAGCTAGAGAAAGAAATGAGTTTGGAGAAGAAAGCACAGCGTTGTAATGGCAGCCTGGGTGGAGGCCTATCTGCTCCTGCCTTGAGTTTGGAATTTTCCAGTTTTCACCTCCTGTTGTCTGCACAATCTTCTACTTCCTAATACCATAGCAAGAGGACAATGGAATGGGGTATACAGCACACCCTGTTGTCAGGAGACATCAAATGATTCTGAAAGTTACTTTTCTGGTTTCTGTTGATAAAAAGTACTCCTAGATACAATGCCCTAACAATAACGGTCCCAGGGCTAATGAAAACCTCATCAGCACACAAGAATAAAACCACTTGAAAAGAGAGACAAGTTCTTTCTACTGACTACAATGCAAGTCAAAATGGGATCCATCATATTCACCCTAGATTCGTTAGAGGAAATAAAACACAACACTTTACCACTCTGAAAATATACATGAGCTATCCTTCTACCTGAATAGATTTTTCCATTCCTGTGTAAACGTCAAGATCATATAATACAAATCTAGACTGAAGTAATTAAATACATTTGCAGTTTTCATTGACCAGGATTTTTCTTCATCTTTATAGAAATTAAACAATTTTATGATGTTTTGAGAAAGCATGAATTTATATGCATTATAAACTGCCTCAGTAATTTTGTGGATGTTTGTCATAATCTATTTAATTCAAGTACTACTGTGATGTTAGAGCAAAGTCAATCCACTATATAAATGTATAGTCACAAAACTAGCTACTAAAGCAACTCAGTAGTTGGTAGGAACTCAAGCAGTGTGAAATTACACATCTTACTCCTATTTTCAGTAGCATCTGCTGGCTTTACTAACCAGAACATGAACACATCACTAAATATAAAAGCCTTTCATTATCCTAGTCAGGTCTTAAAATTCCAGGCTCCCAGCCTTCTAGTGGTAAAAATAAATTCATTCTCAGCATCCCTAGATTCAATTCTACACCCAGTGATCTCTGGCTAGTACAGTGATGTTTCCCTGAATCTCTCTATGGGGGGATGAGAGGTAAGATTTTTTCGATCTCCTTTGGAAAAATCATGAGAAGTAGCAGAGGTAATCAAAAATAATCATCTTATACTCCCACGCTCCCACTTCCTCAAAGGGCAAAGCCTCTTACGATGGGTCTTCATAATACTACATAGTCTCAACAGCTATGAAAAATAAGAAAACACTTTAGCTTAAAAAAGGACCTTGTCACAATCTGCACCAATACAGATTGGTGACCAACTTCACATATTCACAAGATCCTTCATTTTCTCTTCCCCATTCACCTAGGGAGGGCCATAAAAAGTTTCTAAATACCCAATGTACCTTCTTCCCAATTTCACGTCTTCAAACTGGTTCATTTTATCATTATTCATCATCTCACTCATAAACCAATACCTGAAATAAAAAATCCTTTCCTTGGTTGGGTAATAAAAGTTGCAAAGTTTCTCCCTGGAGTTCTAGCTCAATCCTGATGTTGGGACTTCTGGGAAGGAATGCAAACATGGTATCAGTTGGAAAACCTCTCTAAATACTGATGTATCTCCTTGCAGACTAAGTATGGATATTACAGAGTAAGTACTGACTCTTCCCTTACTAAGGGTAGATTCTGAATTAAAACAAGGCCTTAATCCCTTCTCCAAGTGTGGTTCAAGGACCAACAGCATCTTAATCAACTGGGAGTTTGTTAAAAAGACAGTATACAGGGCTCTACTCTCCAACCAACTAAATCAGAATCTTCGTTTTACTGATATCTGTATGTAGATCTCCCTACATCACAAAATCTCAGAACTGGTGGAAAATCTAAAATCCTATCACACACAATGAGGGATGAACCCTGGATAACAATTATACCTGATAATGACTATAGTCTCCTTCACAAATTCTTCAGTTCTTTTAACAATAGGTCCTCATTATAAGAACTTCTCGTAAGATTATAAACTGCTGGTCTTGAAATGCACCAAAGCTTATTATAGCTGCTGCTGTTCTTGTTAGGCTAAGCCAATAATATAACCAAGTTCTTACCTAATCTGAGCTCTCCAAAGTTCCCACACCCTATCTTCTTGCCAACCCTGAAGTTGGGTCCCACCATAAGAACCCCAGAGGATGTTGAGGAGCCAGATGGTCGGGAACAGTGTCCACTCCTTTGTGCCATGGGTTTAGTTGTCCGTTGTCTTTCATCCTTTTCCCTACTAGGATGGTCCATGATCCTACACGACAGAGTCTCTGCACAGGTATCCTTAATTTGTATACCTCTCTTCAATACAAAAGTACGTCCGAATAAACTGGAGTTAGAGTAAGGTAAGGAGTTCTTTTGGCACCATGTTTATGTTTCTAATTTATCTCCAGGAGATGAAAAACCATTGATTAGTTCTGGTAGGACACGTAGTCTGTAGGTCTCAAGCATCGGAGGATATTGTGTAACCTAGGTAAAAAATCAAGAAAGCATACAGTTAAAAATTATATTTTAAAACAAATTAAGAGTTACCACTAATCAGAATGGACTCTATCCAAAACTGAGCAAAGTGGACAGCTTCCTGAAATGGATTTTGGTTTTACATCCTCCAACAGTTTAGCCATCTGGACTAGTAATTCATCTGGTAACATAGGCTCAGTAGGCTACAGACCAGGGCAGCTAATGGAACACAGAACCCTTTAACATAAAATGCTTTCTTCTAGTGTTGTACATATGACTTAAAAGAAAGCTATTTGTTGGCTTTTTCATCACTGGCTAACAAAGATATGGTGGGGTTCAGCCAAGTTAAATAAACTGAGGCCAATTAAAAGCTCTTCCCCTCAATTTGGACAGAACCTATCAGAAACAAGCTACTCACTACTCACTGTCCCCCTCCTCCATCCCCACCATTTATCAAGCACTGACAGCAATCACGAAATCCAAAACAAGTTACGGATTGACACAGACTACTTCTATGAAGGCCTTTCCAAAACCCTAGTGGTACAAAGTAGTACTAGACTAAAGGTTGGGAAAGCTCAACTTTTGGTCTAGTTTTCACTGTGGGCTGAGTACACAATGACAGAGTGCCTGAAGCAGGTCCTTTGCACAACCCCAAAGTGAGAATAAATCTGAAGAACAAAAAATCTTAAACAAAACCCATCCCTACCAGAATTCTCCAGTTTCTCAATTTAGGACTAAGCCCAAGACAAAGTTTACAATGAGATAATTTTGATGCTATTTTTGATAATCTAGGTGAGTATCCTTAACAAAAAAATATTCTGTTACCACCAATCACAGACTAAACCATACTTCTGTTTCACTTTCACTGAAGATTTCCCTTAAAATTTTAAGGAAGAAGAGAATTAGAACTGCTTGGTTACTATTGCGTGTATACAAGAAAGCAAATATGTCCAGACTGTAAGCTTCTTACGGACACGTTTAATTCCCTAGTACAGGAACAGGCACATACGTGTGAGCTGAACGTACAAATGGGCACATAATCCAAGAACATACTCTGTTTACTTCATTATAGTAGTTAACTGTTTATTTTCATCTTTTCTGTCTGCTTTCTTTGCATTATTAAAACTGCATAATGACTTTAGGCTTCCGTAAAGCTAATCATCATTAAAATACATTTCCCTGTGGGCTTCCCTGGTGGCGCAGTGGTTAAGAATCTGCCTGCCAATGCAGGGGACACGGGTTCGAGCCCTGGTCTGGGAAGATCCCACATGCCGCGGAGCAACTAAGCCCGTGAGCCACAACTACTGAGCCTGCGCGTCTGGAGCCTGTGCTCCATAACAGGAGAGGCCGTGACAGTGAGAGGCCCGCGCACCATGATGAAGAGTGGCCTCCGCTCGCCACAACTGGAGAAAGCCCTCGCACAGAAACAAAGACCCAACGCAGACAAAAATAAATACATTTATTTAAAAATAAAAAAATTTAAAAAAATAAAATACATTTCCCTGAATTCAGGAAATTATACATCTACATTCAAAATGTATATTCTGTTAAAGTAAAAACTCAGGGTGGTAAGAATAGGTCAGTAATTACTGGATTTCCTACATGAACAACATTATGAATTTATATTTCTCCTCACTCTTTCTCTTATTATAATTTCATCTAATATCCTTCAATTATCTTTGTTGTCTACCCAAAGTCCCTCAAACAATGTGAGTAAAGAAAGAGAAGTAGGGAATTCTCTGGCTGTCCAGTGGTTGGGACTCCACGCTTTCACTGCCAAGGGTGCGGGTTCAATCCCTGGTCAGGGAACTAAGATCCCACAATACACGCAGTGCACACCCCCCCTTCAAAAAAAAAAAAGAAAGAAATGAAATTTAAGATGTTTTATTTAGATAGTCCATCTTAACAGGTGGTCGTGTGTCTATAGATGATAAACTGTCAGGCTATACTTTCTTCCTTTATATCATATATTTTTTTGAGAACAGGTAAAGGGTGTCTTAGCCTATCCAGACAATTTTGAGCATTGAACTAACTCCTAAAGTTTCATCAGTTATCATTAGTATAATAGTCTTATTTATAAGATTTGAAAATCTGTACTACCTTGTCTATTGCTCTTCATATTTTTCATTGTGTTCACTTCTTTCCTAACAAAAGGAAATTATTTTTATAATGTTTGTCATTAGCTTTCTCCATTGCACTTAGACTCATGTAACATCAGGTTCAGTAATCACTCACAGCCCTCATATCCAAGTATACTTGCATGTATGTATTCAAAAAACATACAGTAGTACTTGCCAGGTTAGAAAACTGCCAAAAGCCAACAACCGTATTCAGCTGGGAAAAGGATGTTTCTTTTTTTTAAACATCTGCTTGTAGATTAGAACAATCATTTTACCTCCCACAAACATGGTAAACACACTTATCAATGTTGTAATCTATTCATGAGACATTAGCACAATTTAATTTGTAACTATGAAAGATGAAATATATTCAATACTACTTTATGTGGCACCTCTCATTAGAGAAATCAAATTGAATGATTAAATTTTTTAAAATCCTATTTCTTTTTCACCACTCGCTGCTCAAAACTATTTCCTACTTCCCAATTACAAACTCTTTAGCTTGTCACTTGAGTCCCTTCAATATCAACTCCCTAAATAAATTCATGTATTAAAGCTACTACATAAAGCAAAGGAACATCCACCCTTAGCTCTTACACCTAAAATGGTCTCTTAAGTCTTGTCTTATTTAAGGCCTGACTCATATCTTACATCCTTTGTGAAACCTTTTATAATCAATTCATCATTAATGCTTGGAGCACCACTATCTATACCACCATTTGCTACTTACCATATATCAGATTATATTGATATGTATTCTAATATTCAATTGGATTATAAGCCCTTGAAGTTAGGGATCTTGTCACATCTCTTTTAGTTTCTTGCATATAATTGGTACTTAATAAGTACTGAGTAATAATTATGATCTTGAATAATAGAAGACAGATTCCTAGCAACATAACCTAATATTTATACAAAATAATATGTAAAAGTAAGGAGAACCCTAAATAACCCTAAGAACTCCTAGAATTCATCTAGCAAGAAGCTGGTATTATTTCATTTAAATTCATTAGTGTTAAGACATAGGCTACTTAGAATTTCCATTTCACAAGGATATTAAATGGTTTATTTACAGTTACTAGCAAATAACATATGAAAAAGTTAGCTCAAGAACCAGGTGAAATGGAACACCCAAGGTAACAATTATGTTATACTTTAACCTTATTTTAAAAAAATGGCTTCTAAGGACAGCAGTAAAAGATAAACTATATGTTTATATTATATAAAATTATATAAATGCAGTAAGCAGATGTTTGTTTTTCTGGGGAATAAACTATTCAGCAATCACTTAGATCTCATTAAACATGTTAATGTTACAATGCATATGTATTTGAATTTTTAGAGTCATACCAGCAAGTTTCTTAAAAAGCCTAATTCTAGTAGTTTCTACCACTCTAGGCATGCCTGAATTAAAGAAAAGGTATTTTTAAAATATGACAGGGGCTTCCCTGGTGGCGCAGTGGTTGAGAGTCCGCCTGCTGATGCAGGGGACACAGGTTCGTGCCCTGGTCCGGGAAGATCCCACATGCTGCGGAGTGGCTGGGCCCATAAGCCATGGCCGCTAAGCCTGCACGACCAGAGCCTGTGCTCCACAACGGGAGAGGCCACAACAGTGAGAGGCCCATGTACCGCTAAAAAAGAAAAAACATAGAAAAAAATGACAATGAAGACACGACAACCCAAAACCTACGGGATGCAGCAAAAGCAGTTCTAAGAGGGAAGTTTATAGCAATTCAATCTCACCTCGAGAAAAAAGAAAAATCTCACATAAACAATCTAACCATACACTTAAAACAATTAGAGAGAAAAGAACAAAGAAAACCCAAAGTCAGTAGAAGGAAAGAAATCATAAAGATCAGAGCAGAAATAAATGAAATAGAAACAAAGAAAATGATAGCAAAGATCAATAAAACTAAAACCTGGTTCTTTGAGAAGATAAACCAAATTGATAAATGCTTAGCCAGACTCAACAAGAAAAAAAGGGAGAGGACGCAAATAAATAAAATTAGAAATGAAAAAGGAGAAATCACAACTGACATTGAAGAAATACAAAGGATTATGAGACTACTATAAACAACTATATGCCAATAAAATGGACAACCATGAAGAATTGGACAAAATTTTGGAAAGGTATAACCTTCCAAGACTGAACCAGGAAGAAAAAAATATATAAACAGACCTATCACAAGTAATGAAATTGAAACCATAATTAAAAATCTTCCAACAAGGGCTTCCCTGGTGGCACAGTGATTGAGAGTCAGTCTGCCAATGCAGGGGACACAGGTTCGTGCCCCGGTCCAGGAAGATCCCACATGCCACGGAGCGGCTAGGCCCGTGAGCCATGGCTGCTGAGCCTGTGCGTCTGGAGCCTGTGCTCCGCAATGGGAGAGGCCACAACAGTGAGAGGCCCGCGTACCACCAAAAAAAAAAAAAAAAAAAAAAAAATTATCTTCCAACAAAAGTCCAGGACAAGATGGCTTCACAGGCGAATTCTACCAAACATTTAGAGAAGAGCTAACACCCATCCTTCTCAAACTCTTCCAAAAAACTGCAGAGGGAGAAACACTCCCAAATTCATTCTATGAACCAACCATCACCCTGATACCAAAACCAGACAAAGGTATCACAAAAAAAGAAAATTACAGACCAATATCAATGATGAACATAGATGCAAAAATCCTGAACAAAATACTAGCAAACAGAATGCAACCGCACATTAAAAGGATACACCACAATCAAGCGGGATTTATCAAGGGGATGCAAGGATTCTTCAGTATACGCAAATCTATCAATGTGATACACCACATTAACAAATTAAGGATTAAAAACCATATGATCATCTCAGTAGATGCAGAAAAGGCTTTTGACAAAATTCAACATCCATTTATGATTAAAAACTCTCCAGAAAATGAGCATAGAGGGAAGCTACCTCAACATAATTTAAAGGCCATATATGACAAACCCACAGCAAGCATCATCCTCAATGGTGAAAAACTGAAAGCATTTCCACTAAGATCAGGAAGAAGACAAGGATGTCCACTCTCACCACTATTATTCAACATAGTTTTGGAAGTCCTAGCCACGGCAATCAGAGAAGAAAAAGAAATAAAAGGAATACAAATTGGAAAAGAAAAAGTAAAACTGTCACTGTTTGCAGATGACATGATATTATACATAGAAAATCCTAAAGATGCCACCAGAAAACTACTAGAACTAATTAATGAATTTGGTAAGGTTGCAGGATACAAAATTAATGCACAGAAATCTTTGACATTCCTATACACCAACAACGAAAAATCAGAAAGAGAAGTTAAGGAAGCACTCCCATTTACCACTGAAACAAAAAGAATAAAATACGTAGAAATAAACCTGCCTAAGTAGGTGAAAGACTTGTACTCAGAAAACTTTAAAGCACTGCTGAAAGAATCAAAGATGACATAAACAGATGGAGAAATATACCATGTTCTTGAACTGGAAGAAACAATACTGTGAAAATGACTGCACTACCCAAAGAAATCTACAGATTCAATGCAATTCCTATCAAAGTACCAATGGCATTCTTCACAGAATTAGAACAAAAAATTTTACAATTCATATGGAAACACAAAAGACCCCGAACAGCCAAAGCAACCTTGAGAAAGAAAAACAGAGTTGGAGGAATCAGGCTCCCTGACTTCAAACTATACCACAGTAATCAAGACAGTATGGTAGTGGCACAAAAACAGAAATATAGATCAATGGTACAGGATAGAATGCCCAGAGAAAAACCCACACACATATGGGCACCTAATTTATGACAAAGGAGGCAAGACATACAGTGGAGAACAAACAGCTTCTTCAATAAGTGGTGCTGGGAAAAGTGGACAGCTACATGTAAAAGAATGAAATTAGAACACTACATAACACCATACACAAAAATAAACTCTAAATGGATTAAAGACCTAAATGTAAGACCAGACACTATAAAACTCTTAGAGGAAAACATAGGAAAACTACTCTTTGACATAAACCACAGCAAGATCTTTTTGACCCACCTCCTACAGTAATGGAAATAAAAACAAAAATAAACAACTGAGACTTAATTAAACTTAAAAGCTTTTGCACAGCAAAAGAACTCATAAACGAGACAAAAAGACAACCCTCAAAATGGGAGAAAATACTTGCAAATGAAACAACAAAGGATTAATCTCCAAAATATACAAACAGCTCATGGAAGTCAATATCAACAAAACAAACAATCCAGTTAAAAAATGGGCAGAAGACCTAAACAGACATTTCACCAAGGAAGACATACAGATGGCCAAGAGGCACATCATGTAAAGATGTTCAACATCACTAATTATTAGAGAAAAGCAACTCAAAACTACAATGAGGTATCACCTCATGCCAATCAGGATGGCCACTATCAAAAAATCTAGAAACAATAAATGCTGGAAAGGGTGTGGTGAAAAGTGAACCCTCCTGCACTGTTGGTGGGAATGTAAATTAACACAACCACTATGGAAAACAGTATGGCAGTTCCTTAAAAAACTAAAAATAGAACTATCATATGACCCAGCAATCCCACTACTGGGCATGTACCCTGAGAAAACCATAATTCAAAATGAGTCATGTACCACAATGTTCATTGCAGCACTATTTACAGTAGCCAGGACATGGAACCAACCTAAATGTCCATCAACAGATGAATGGGTAAAGAAGATGTGGCACATATATACAATGGAATATTACTCAGCCATAAAAAATGAAATTGAGTTATTTGTAGTGAGGTGGATGAACCTAGAGTCTGTCATACAGAGTGAAGTAAGTCAGAAAGAGAAAAACAAATACCATATGTGAATGCACATAAATGGAATCTTAAAAAAAAATGGTACTGATGAACCTAGCTGCAGGGCAGGAATAAAGATGTAGACATAGAGAATGGACTAGAGGACATGGGGTGGGAGGGGGAAGTTGGAGTGAAGTGAGAGTAGCATTGACATATATACACTACTGAATGTAAAATAGTTAGCTAGTGGGAAGCAGCAGCACAGCACAGGGAGATCAGCTTGGTGCTTTGTGATGACCTAGAGAGGTGGGACAGGAAGGATGGGAGGGAGGCTCCAGAGGGAGGGCATATGGGGATATATGTATTCATACGGCTGATTCACTTTGGTGTACGACAGAAACTAACACAGTATTGTGAAGCAATTATACTCCAGTAAAGATCTATCAAAAAAACAAAAGAACATATACATATGTATAACTGAATCACTTTGCTGTACAGCAGAAATTAACAAAACATTGTAAACCAACTGTACTTCAATAAAAAATTAAAGCAAAAGAAGAAATTAAACTGAACTTCTGGAGCTAAATAATATAGTAACTGAAATTAAAAATTAACTATAGGGCTTCCCTGGTGGCGCGGTGGTTGAGAGTCCGCCTGCCAATGCAGGGGACACTGGTTCGTGCCGCAGTCCAGGAAGATCCCACATGCCGCGGAGCGGCTGGGCCCGTGACCCATGGCCGCTGAGCCTGCGCATCCGGAGCCTGAGCTCTGCAACGGGAGAGGCCACAACAGTGAGAGGCCCGTGTACCACAAAAAATAAAAAATAAAAAAAATAACTATAGAGCCCATGCTCCGCAACAAGAGAAGCCACCACAATGAGAAGCCCCTGCACCACAATGAAGAGTAACCCCTGCTCTCTGCAACTAGAGAAAGCCCACGCACAGCAATGAAGACCCAACGCAGCCAAAAATAGATTAAAAAAAAAAAAGGGGCTTCCCTGGTGGCGCAGTGGTTGGGAGTCCACCTGCCGGTGCGGGGGACACGGGTTTGTGCCTCGGTCTGGGGGGATCCCACATGCCGCGGAGCGGCTGAGCCCGTGGGCCATGGCCACTGGGTCTGCGACTCCAGGGCCTGTGCTCCGCGGCGGGAGAGGCCACGGCAGTGAGAGGCCCGCATGCAGCGAAAAAAAAAAGTTAACTAAATGGGTTCAACAGCAGATTTGAGCACGAAAAAACAAGGAATCAAGAAACCTGAAGGTAAGTGAATTCAAATTATTCAGTCTGAGGGACAGGAAATGAGTGAAGAAAAATGAACAGAGCCTAAGGAATCTGCAGAACACCATCCAGCATACCACCATAATGGATAATGGGAGTCTCAGAGGGAGAGGAGAGAAAGAGAAATTATATTTGAAGAAATAATGGCTACAAACTTCCCAAAGTTTATGAACATGAATCTTCACGTCCAAGCAGCTCAACTAACTCCAAACAGCACGAACTAAAAGAGATCAACACCAGGACACATTATAGTCAATCTAATGAGACACAAAGAACCCTGAAAGCAGCAAGACAGAAGGGACTTATCACCTACAAGTGATCCTACATAAGATTAACAGCCAATTTCTCAACCAAGAATTCTACATCCAGCAAAATTTTTCTTCAAAAATGAAAGAAAAACTAAGACATTCCCAGATAAACAAAACCTGAGGGTGTTTGTGACTAGTACACCTGCTCTATAAGGACTCTGAAAGAGAGTTCTTTAGATTGAAATTAGAGGACACTGGATAGTAATTCAAAGTCATACAAAGAAATAAAGAACAAGAGTAAAGATAGCTGGGACTTCCCTGGTGGCGTGGTGGTTAAGAATCCGCCTGCCAATGCAGGGGACATGGGTTCAATCCCTGATCCAGGAAGATGTCACATGCCACGGAGCAACTAAGCCCGTGCACCACAACTACTCAGCCTGCACTCTGGAGCCCGTGACCCACAACTACTGAAGCCTGCGCGCCTAGAGCCCATGCTCTGCAAGAAGAGAAGGCACCACAATGAGAAGCCTGTGTACTGCAACGAAGAGTAGCTCCCACTCACTGCAACTAGAGAAAGTTTGCATGTGACAACGAAGACCCAATGCATCCAAAAATAAATAAAATAATTAAAAAATAAAAGAGTAAAGATAGCTACATAAGTACATATACAAGCCAGTATTATTGCATTAATAACTTGTACCTCCTCTTTTTCTGGCTTACATGATTTCAAATAAGAAAGCATAATAACTATATGTTTAAAACTACGGTTTCCCTGGTGGCGCAGTGGTTGAGAGTCAGCCTGCTGATGCAGGGGACACGGGTTCGTGCCCCGGTCCGGGAAGATCCCAAATGCTGCAGAGCTGCTGGGCCCGTGAGCCATGGCCACTGAGCCTACGCGTCCGGAGCCTGTGCTCCACAATGGGAGAGGCCACAACGGTGAGAGGCCCGCATACCGCAAAAAAAAAAAAAAAAAAAAACGAAACATCTATGTAAATAGGAACACAAGGTATAAAGATACACTAACAATAACAAAATAGGGTGCAGGGAGAACAGAGCTGTATAGGAGCAAAGTTTTTGTATACTACTAAAACTAGGCTGCTATTAGTTAAAACTTGATTGGCATCACGTTAAGATGTTAATTGTAATCCCCAGAGTAACACGAAGAAAATAACTTCAAAATATACAGAAAAAGAAACAAAAAGAGAAAACAACAGTACACTAGACAAAATCAACTACAGTTGACCCTTAAACACAGGTTTGAACTGCACAGGTCCATTTATACATGGATTTTTTTCACCACATACACACAGTACTATACAATCCATGGCTGGTTGAATCTGCAGATGCAGAACTGCGGATATGGAGGTCTGACTGAAGGACTTGAGCATCTGCTGATTTTGATAAATCAAAGGCAGGTCCTAGAACCAATCACCTGCAGACACTGAGGGATGACTGTAATCACAAAAGAAGGCAGTGATGAAGGAACTGAGAAACAAAAAAGATATAAGACAAATAGAAAACAAATAGGTAAATAGCAGAACCAAGTCCCAACTTATAAGTTACTTTAAATGTAAATGAATTAAATTCTCCAATTAAATAGCAGAGACTGGTATAATAGATTAAAACCAATCCAACTAAATGCTATCTACACACTTAATTTATATCAAAAAGATACAATAGCTTAAAAGTAAAAGGATGAAAAAAGGCAGTCCATGCAAATAGTACCCAAAAGAGGAATAGGGTGGCTATACTAACATCACACAAAATAAGAGTTTAAGACAAAGTGTTACAAAAGACAAATTGTTACAATGACAAAAGGGTCAATCCATCAAGATGACATAGCAATTACAAACATAAACACACCTAATAACAAAGTCACAAAATAATATGAAGCAAAACCTGATAGAACTGGAGAGAGAAATTGACACTTTTACAATAACAGAGTTCAAAACTTCACTTTCAATAATGAAAAAACAAGCAGACAACAGATCAATAAGGAAACAGAGTATTTGCACAGCAGTATAAACCAACTAGTCCTAACAGACATATACAGAACATCCCACTGAACAAACAGCGGAATACGTATTTTTCTCAAGTGTACATGGAACATTCTCCAGGAGAGATGTTAGGCCACAAGTCTCCATAAATTTTATTTTATTTATTTTATTTAAATTTAATTTTATTTTATTTAAAGAGTTATTTATTATTTGCTTATTTATTTTTGGCTGCGTTAGGTCTCAGTTGCAGCATGCGGGATCTTCATTGAGGTACGTGGGATCTTTCATTGTGGTGTGTGGGCTCTTGGTCACGGCATGCGGGCTTTCTCTTCTCTAGTTGTGGCGCGCAGGCTCCAGAGGGCGTGGGCTTGTAGTTTGTGGCATGCAGGCTCTCTAGTTGAGACATGTGAGCTCAGTAGTTGTGGTGCATGAGCTTAGTTGTGCCACAGCATGTGGGATCTTAGTTCCCTGACCAAGGATCGAACCCATGTCCCCTGCATGGTAAGGCGAATTCTTTACCACTGGACCACCAGGGAAGTCCCCATAAATTTTAAAAGACTGAAATCATACGAAGTATTTTTTATGATAACAGAATGAAAGTAGATATTAACAGAAGAAAAACTAGAAAATTCACAAATATGTAAAAAGTGAACAACATACTCTTTCTTTTTTTAAAATTTAATTTTCTTATTGAAGTACATTTGATTTACAATGTTGTGTTAGTTTCCGATGTATAGCGAAGTGATTCAGTTATATATCTGTATATATATATATACTTTTTCAGATTCTTTTCCCTCATAAGTTATTACAAAATACTGAGTATAGTTCTCTGTGCTATACAGTAGGTCCTTGTTGGTTATCTATATTATATATAGTAGTGCTTATATGTTAACCCCAAACTCCTAATTTATCCCTCTCCCCCTTACCCTTTTGGTAACCATAAGTTTGTTTTCTATGTCTGTGGGTATTTCTGTTATGTATATAAGTCCATTTGTATTTTTTTTTAAGAGTCCACATATAAGTGATTATCATAGGATATTTGTCTTTCTCTGTCTGGCTTATGCACTTAGTATGATAATCTCTAGGTCCATCCATGTTGCTGCAAATGGAATTATTTCATTCTTACAAATGGCTGACTAATATTCCATTGCATGAGTGTATATATATATATTATATATATATAATAAATGTTTTTTATATATATACACCAAATCTTCTTTATCCATTCATATGTTGATGGACATTTAGGTGGCTTCCATGTTTTGGCTACAGTAAATAATGCTGCAGTGAACATTAGGGTGCATGCATCTTTTCAAATTATGGTTTTCTACAGATATATGCCCAGGAGTGGGATTGCAGCATCATATGGTAGCTCTATTTTTAGTTTTATAAGGAATCTCCGTACTTAAACAACATACTCTTAAACAACCAATGGTTCAAAGAAAAAAATCACAATGGAAATTAGAAAATGCCTTGAGACAAATTAAAATGAAAACACAACATACCGAAACTTACGTGATATAGAGAAAGCAGTGCTAAGAAGTAAATTTATAGGTATAAATGCGTACATTAAACAAGAAAGACCCCAAATCGGTATCCTAAGTGTACACCTTAAAGAAGCAGAAAAAGAAGAGCAAGCTAAATCCAAAGCAAACAGATGCAATGAAATAATAAAGACTAAACTGGAGATAAAAGAGAATTAAAAAAAAAAGATAGAATCAACAAAACCAGAAGCTGATTCTTTGAAAATATGAACAAAATTTAAAAACCTTTAGCTAAACTAAGAAAAAAAAAGAAAGAAAAGACTCAAACTACTAAAAAAATCCAGAGATGAAACTGGGGACAATTCTATGGACCTTAAAAATGAAAAGGATTATAAGTGAATACTATAAACAACTATACACCAAAAAGTAAGATAACCTAGATGAAGTGTACATGGTCCTATAAATAGACAAGGTACCAAAACTGACTCCTGAAGAAAAGGAAAATCTGCAGCAAGAAACTGAATCAACAATCAACTTCCACCAGGGAATTTCCTGGAGGTCCAGTGATTAAGACTCTGTGCTTTCACTGCTGAGGGCCCGGGTTCAGCCCCTGGTCTGGGAACTAAGATCCCACAAGCTGCGTGGCACGGCACGTAAGAAAAAAAACAAACAAAACACTTCCCCCAGAAGAAAAGCCCAGGACCACATGGCTTCACTGGTAAATTCTACCAAACATTTAAAGAATAATCATCAATCCTTCCCAAACTCTCCCAAAATCCAGAATAGGACAGAACCCTCCCTAACTCACTGTGTGATGTCAGCATTACCTCAATACCAAAACCAGGTAAAAACATTCAAGAAAATTATAAACCAATATCCCTTACAAATACAGATGCAAAAATCCTCAACAAAATACTAGCAAATCTAATCCAACAGCATATTAAGAGGATTACACATTATGAAAAACTGAGATTTACCCCAGGTGGGTCAATAATGAAGACCTATCAATATAATATACCACATTAATAGAATGAAGGAGAAAAACCATATGATCATCTCTATTGATGCAAAAAAAGCATTTGACAAAATCCAACACTCTACCATGATAAAAAATATTCAAACTAGGAATAGAAAAGAAATCCTTGGGACTTCCCTGGTGGTCCAGCGGCTAAGAATCCGCCTCCAATGTAGGGGACGCGGGTTCGATCCCTGGTCAGGGAACTGAGATCCCACATGCCGCAGAGCAACTAAGCTCAACTAAGCCCGCACATTGCAGTTACTGAGCCTGCGTGCTCTGGAACCCGCGTGCCACAGCTGGAGAGAAGCCCGAGCGCCACAACCAAGATCCTGCGCATGCAATGAAGATCCCGCGCGCCACAACTAAGACCCAAAGCAACCAAAAAAAAAGAAGAGAAATCCTTCATCGTGATAAAATGACTTTTATTGAGAACCCACAGTTAACAAACTCAATGGTGAAAGACTGAAAGCTTTCCCCCCTTGAGAACAGGAACAAGACGAAGATGCTGTTGTTTGACACTTCCATTCAACATTGTACTGGAAGTTCTAGCCAAAGCAGTTAGGCAAAAAAAAAAAAAAAGCCATCCAAATTGGAAAGAATAAAATTATCTCTATTCACAGATAATATTATCCTATATATGGAAAACCAAAAGAATAGACACACACAAATTATTAGAGTTAATAAATTCAGCACAAAAATCAGTTGTATTCTTACACACAATGAACAATCTAAAAGTGAAATTAAGAAAACAATTCCATTTATAATAACATCAAAAAATATACTTAGGAATAAATTTATCTACGGAGGTATAAGAATTGTACACTGAAAACTGGAAAAAATTGCTGAAAGAAATTAAAGAAGACCAAAACAAATAAAAAGATATCCCACTGCTCAAGGGTTAGGAGACTTAATATTGTTAAGATAGGATTACAACTCAAAGCAACCTACAGATTCAATACAATCCATGTCAAAATTCCATTGGCCATGGGGAGGGTGAGGGGGAGTCTCAAGAGGGAGGGGATATATGTATACATATAGCTGATTCACTTCCTTGTACAGTAAAACTAACACAACGTTGTAAAACAATTATAATCCAATAAAGATGTTAAAAAAAATTCCAGTGGCCATTTTTGCAGAAAAGGAAAACCTGTTCCTAAAATTCATAAAGAGATTACCATTTTCTGCTCTGACATGTAAAGAGCAAGGAAGTCACTGTTCCTGTCCTCACAAGAAAACCAAACAACAAAAACTCTTCTTAGCTCCATCAGAGAATTGAGATCACAGGGTAGATCACTGCCCTGAAAACTGGAGAGAGAGGAGGACAGGGAAAATCCCAACTTACTGGAAGCAAAAGCCCAGGAGTATAAGCCCGTTGTCGGAGACATTATTTCTTTTTCATAAATTCTATAAGCAAGGAGAGGATGAAATATTTAAAGTATTAAAAAAAAAACCCTAGAATTCTGGATCCAATAAAATTATCTTTCAGTAGAGGAGAAGTAAAGAATTTGTCAGACAAACAAAAACAGGGAATTTATCGTCAGCACATGTGCCTTGCAAGAAATGTCTAAAGAAGTTCTTCAGAGAGAAGAAAGATGACACAGGTCAAAAACTACATAAAGAGCACTAGAGAGGAATAAATGAAGGTAAAACAAAAATTCTTTTTCTTAATTGATCTAATAGATAAGTATAGGTTCAAAATAATAATAGTAACAATGTATTAAGTGATTACACTTTATGGATAAGTGAATGAATCACAGAAATGTTTTAAGGGAAAGGAGGGAGGAACTGAATATCCTGTTACAAGGTACCTGCATAAACCACGAAACAGTACAGTGTTATTTGGAAGTAGGCTTAGATTAGTTATAGCAAACCACAGAGTAACCACTAAAATTTTTTAATTAATATGCAATTGCAAGGGACAACAAATAGCCAAAATCCAATCTTGGAAAGCCTTGAAAAACAAAACAAGATACCACTTATACCCACTAGGATGGCTATAATTACACACACACAGACACACTATAACAAATTTTGGTGAAGATGTAGAGAAATTAGAATGCTTGAAAGTTGCTGGTGAGAATGTAATTGTCACACTTCCTAATATAAGACCTAAATACAAGAGCTAAAACTATATAACTCTTAGAAGATATACAAATGGCTAATAAGCACACGAAAAGATGTTTAACATCACTGGTCATTGGGAAAATGCAAATCAAAAACCACAAGACACCTCATCACACCTACCAGCATGGCTATAATCAAACACTGGAAAATAAGTGTTGGTGAGGGTGTGGAGAAACTGGAATCCTGCTTATGCACTGCTTATAGGAATGTATTTAAAACAACTCAGGGAATTCCCTGGTGGTCCAGTGGTTAGTACTCTGCACTTTCACTGCCTAGGGCATGGGTTCGATCCCTGGTCAGGGAACTAAGATCCTGCAAGCGGCATGGCACAGCCAAAAAAAAAGAAAAACCTCAGCAGTTGTAGAAAACAGTAGGTAGAGTCCTCAAAAGAACTAAACATAGGGACTTCCTTGGTGGTCCAGTGGTTAAGAATCCACCTTCCGATGCAGGGGACTTGTGTTCAATCCCTGGTCAAGGAACTAAGACCTCACATGCCAACTGAGCCCAGTGCCCTAGAGCCCACACACCACAACTAGAGAGCCCTCGTGCCCCAACCACTGAGCCTACGAGCTCTGGAGCCCACGGGCCACAACTAGAGAGAAGCCCGCGCACTACAACTAGAGAAGCCTGCATACCACAATGAAAGATCCTGCATGCCACAACGAAGATCCCGCATGCCACAACTAAGACCCAATGCAGCCAAATAAATTTAAAAAAAGAAAAAGAGCTAAACATAGAATTACCATTGGATCCAGCAATTCCACTTCTGGATACGTACCCAAAAGAAGTAAAAGCAAGGACCTGAATGGATGTTTCAAACGTGTTCAACATCGTTTCAGTTAAGGAAAATAAAAAAGTTTGGAGATAGTGGTGATGGTTGCACAACATTGTAAATGTACTTAATGTCATAGAACTGTACACTTAAGAATGGTTAAAATGGGGAAATTCATGTTACACATATTTTACTACAATTTTTCTTTAAAGCAAGGAAAGGCAGAGAAGGAACTATTATGTGAATCTGTGCACTAATCACTTAGGAAATATGACAGATTGAGGAGGAGAGTTCCATTTAATGAATAATTATTTAATGAATAATTTAAGTAATGAATAATTACTTAAAACGTAAAATCTGACCAATCATAAACAAATAAAATGGAAACTCTCTACAAAAAAAAAAATTGGCAAAGGACTTGTATAGACATTTCACCAATAAAGATACACAAATGTCCAATAGGCACTAGAAAATACACTCAACATCATTAGCCATTAAGGAAATGCAAATCAAAATCATAATGAGAGGGCTTCCCTGGTGGCGCAGTAGTTAAGCATCCATCTGCCAATGCAGGGGACATGGGTTCTAGCCCTAGTCTGGGAAGATCCCACATGCCACAGAGCAATTAAGCCCCTGCGCCTCAACTACCGAGCCTGCGCTCTAGAGCCCACGAGCCACAACTACTGAGCCCAAGTGCCACAACTACTGAAGCGTGCACGCCTACAGCCTGTGATCTGTAACAGGAGAAGCCACCCAGTGAGAAGCCCGCGCACCACAACAAAGAGTAGCCCCCGCTCGCTGCAACTAGAGAAAGCCCATGTGCAGCAACGAAGACCCAACGCAGCCAAAAATAAAAATAAATAAATTTATTTAAAAAAAAACATAATGAGATATCACTTATACCCATTAGGATGGCTATAATTAAAAAATAAATAGGGGGGACTTCCCTGGTGGTCCAGTGGTTAAAACTCCATGCTTCCACCGTAGGGGGCATGGGTTCGATCCCTGTGAGGGAACTAAGATCCCCGAATGCTGCAGCACAGCCAAAAAATGAAAATTAAAAAATAATAAATAAATAAATAGGGAATTCCCTGGCAGTTCAACGTGGCCCCAGGTTCAATCCCTAGTCGGGGAGCTAAGATCCTGCAAGCTGAGCAGCAAGGCCTAAATAAACTAGTAAATAAATAAATAACAAATTTCGGAGGATACAGAGAAATTAGAACCCTTGGACATTGTTGGTGAGAATGTAAAATGGTGCAGTCACTGTAAAACAGGTGGTGGTTCCTCCAAAAATAAAAAGTAGGATTACCATATGATCCAGCAATTCCATTCCTAGGTACATATCCCAAAGGACTGAAAGCAGGTATTCATACAAAAACTTGTATCTCAACATTCATAGGAGCACTATTCACAATAACCAAAAGGTAGAAACCACCAAAAATGTCCATCAACTGATGAATGAATAAACAAATGTGGTATATCCATACAATGGAATATCATCCAGCCATAAAAAGAAATGAAGTTCTGATACATGCTACAACATGGATGGGCCTAGAAAATGTTATGCTAAGTGAAAGAAGCAGACACAAAAGGTCACATATTATATGATTCCATTTGTATGAAATACCCAAAATAGGTAAATCCATAGAGATAGAAAGCAGATTAGTGTTTACCAGGAGCTGTGGAGAGAGAGGAACGGGGAGTAACTGCTTAACAGGTTTGGGATTTTTCATTTGGGGATGATGAAATGTTTTGAAACTAGATAAAGGTTATGGCTGCACAATACTGTCAATGTAGCAAATGCCACCAAATTGTGCGCTTTAAAGTGGCTGATTTTATATTATGTCAATTTTATCTCAATGAATAAGAGGGTGATAGAACAGAACTGATAACATCTTATGAAAACAATTACCCAAACATGTTATTTTACTATTTACTGCTTCCCAACTAAAACAAAATAGCACTTAAATAGTTCTTAAACTGTCTTAAGATGTTCCTGACCTTTTTCTAAATCACAATATCTCTCTAGAGAGGGAAGAGTGGTATTACAGAAAGCTTCTCAGGCATAATTGACTTAAAGACTTATCTACTCTAAAATCTAAAGGATATTTTTAAAAAGATGGATGAGGTTTTAAACTCACTCACCATGAGCAAAAAGGCCAAACAAAACTCAGAAACTCAGCTATCCCAAGTTACTTTAAACTTTTTACCTAAAGAGCACAATACAAAAATTTCCATTGATTACTTCTCACAGTCACTTTTACAATATAGTTTCAAATGGGCTAAATGACTTGCCCTGGTACCCACTGTAAGCACTACTTCCCTTCTGACAGTCACTTTCCCCTTGCTATCTGTCACCTAGGGCTGAAACTTTTGAGTCTTCCTTATCTCTTGGTTTCTAGTTACTATGAGCTGTTTCTTCAAGAGACTTCTGAGGTAGAAGTACTTAGCTTGACATCTGTGTCTCCCACTTATCAACAGTGTGAAAGCTGGAGGTAACCTTTCTTTGCCTCACTTCCTGTCCGTATAATGGGAATAACAGCCACACCTCAGTGGCTTGCTGTGAGAATGAGATAATGTATACAAAGCATTTAGCAAACTCCCATGATATAAACACTAAACAAACTGCCATCACTATTATTACTGTTCTGTGTTTTCAATGATATTTCCCGAGAACAGACCCTCCCTGCTGCTAGATTATATCCACTAGATTATGTCTGCACCTCCTCAACTGGCTTCCTTCATTCCTCTTTCAGTAGTCCAAAGGATTCTGCACATCATAAACAGATTTACCTTGTACATACAAATACATCCTGTTACTCCCCAGCTTAAAAAACCTTCAATGGGTCTGTACTTATTACGACATCAAATCTAACATTCTCTGCCTTTCATTATCCTCTGTTAACAGCTGTTCTCAAACTTTAGCGTACATCAGAATCATCTGGATTGCTTGTTAAAAACACATGGTTAGAACCCACCCCCAGAGTTTCCAGTTCAGTAAGTCTGGAGCAGAGCCTCAGAATTTGCTTTGTAATAAACTTCCAGGTGATTCTGATGCTGTTGGTTGAGGAACCACACTTTGAGAAGTGAGAAGTACTGCTTAAAATATGACCCCCTTCTGCCTCCTTAATCTTAGTTCTTCCTACTCCCTAACCAGTACATACGACTTTCATTAGTTTCACAGGCTGTGCCCAATTCTCTCTCCCTGAGTTAACTTTGCTGCCCCAAAAGACTTTCTTGCTTGCCCAAATCATAACCATCCTGTAAGCCTGCACATTACAATCATCTTGGGAAAGCTTTTAAAAACGATGGATGGGGGAATTCCCTGGCAGTCCAGTGGTCAGGACAAGGGCGCAGGTTCAGTCTCTGGCCAGGGAACTAAGATCCCACAAACTGTGGCACGCCACCCCTTCCCACCGCCCCCCAAACAAAACAAAACAAATAAAATTGTGGATGTCCCACACCTGAGATTCTGATTCAACTGATCCTGGGGACAAGTTGCCCCAAGTGATTCTAATAAGCAGGCAAAGTTGAGATCCACTACTTGACCTTCAATCTCCTTCTGACCAGAATTATGAACGCTCACTAAATTTTCTTCCCCCTAAATTCCTACAGTGTTACCAGATTATATCATGAAGTTTGCACTTAGTTACATATCAAACTGTTACTCTCTTTCATTTTAAATTCATTCTCACACTTGATCAATTATCACATCTTTAATTTCTATATTACTACAATACTAGTATGGTGATAATACACAGTAGGAACTCAGTGTTTACTTCCTCACTGACTGTGGATTCAAATTGGAATTCAAAGCTTTGAGTATTTCTACTCTATACAATTCAGGAAACTATACTCCTTCTTTTATACTCTGCAACAAACTCATTTTGTTACTGAGTCATTTAACTCCTTCCTTCCCCAATAAATAAATTGGAAAAAAATACTAATGCATCAAAATGCTGTGGAGAATAATAAAATGATTAATAGAATCATAATGGCTTCAGAGTTGCTTCCTTAGAGCAAATAGCCTTTTCTAAATCCATTAAAGACTGTTTCAAAACAGTTAAAGAGAATCAAAGCACACATATTTAAAGATGCTGAAGCTCTGAATAGTTCTATGATTTGTTTTCTCAACAGATGTGCATCCTTCAAGCCCTGAATTCACCACATGCATATTAAATTAATCTGTACTTTCAGTTCTATATAACACTCCACTCTAGTTTTATAAATATACCACCACATGAAGCAGAATTCCATAGTTCCTTTATGACATTAAATATTAACAGATTACCTCCACTGTGCAAAGAAAAAATACATTAAGATTCATTTTAGGGACTTCCCTGGTGGCGTAGTGGTTAAGAATCCACCTGCCAATGCAGGGAACGTGTGTTCAAGCCCTGGTCCGGGAAGATCCCACATGCCACGGAGCAACTAAGCCCGTGCGCCACAACTACTGAGCCCACGTGCCACAATTACTGAAGCCCATGCTCCTAGAGCCTGTGCTCTGCAACAAGAGAAGCCACCGCAATGAGAAGCACATGCACCGCAACAAAGAGTAGCCCCCACGCGCAGCTACGAAGAAGACCCAACGTAACCAAATACAAATAAATAAAATATAAATATATTTATTTTTAAAAATTAACAGATTATCTCCACTGTGCAAAGAAAAAATACATTAAGATTCATTTTAGGGACTTCTCTGGTGGCACAGTGGTTAAGAATCTACCTGCCGGGCTTCCCTGGTGGCGCAGTGGTTGAGAGTCCACCTGCCAATGCAGGGGACACGGGTTCGTGCCCGGGTCCGGGAAGATCCCACATGCCGCGGAGTGGCTAGGCCCGTGAGCCATGGTCGCTGAGCCTGCGCATCCGGAGCCTGTGCTCCGCAACGGGAGAGGCCACAACAGTGAGAGGCCCGCGTACCACAAAAAAAAAAAAAAAGAATCTACTTGCCAATGCAGGGGACACGGGTTTGATCCCTGGTGTGGGAAAATCCCACGTGCCACGGAGCAACTAAGCCTGTGTACCACAACTACTGAACCCGTGTGCCACAACTACTGAAGCCCACATGCCTAGAGCCTGTGTTCCACGCCAAGAGAAGCCACCACAATGAGAAGCCCATGCACGGCAAGGAAGAGTAGCCCCCGCAACTACAGAAAGCCCATGTGCAGCAATGACGACCCAACGCAGCCAAAAATAAATAAATTTTTTTAAAAAGATTCATTTTAATACAGCCAAATATGTGCTTGCTAAATATAGGCTATAATATCTTCATTATTTTTGAATTGGCTGATTTCTATCTAGAATGTGAAAAATAACAAATTTGCTCTTAACTAAAGATCCAGTGACACCTGGTATTTAAAGAAATACTAACTCAACACTTCAGAAATTAACCAGGATTTCAACTAAATACCTGAATTCTAATACTGTAGAAGTTTAATTGTCTACTTAAATTTCCCGGAAATTTTATGTCTTATACAATCATTATTTCTTCATTAACTAAAGAGAACGAATTAGTGTATTATATATGTCAGGAGACCTGGGTTCCAGTGTGACTCATTAGCTATACAATCTAGATCAAGTCTCTTAGTCTCTCTGCACTTAAGTAGTCTCAGCTGTAAAATGAAAAAGTCTAACTAGACCATTTCCATGTTTTCTTTTACTTTATGATTCCATAATCTATGAAACTCAAGAAACATAAGCATTAACCAAATGGATCCCATTAAAGACAAAGCGAGCTTACGTATTGATTTGACTTGGAGAGCAGCTATCTTTGGAAAACCTAAGTGCTTTCACACAAACACATCATTCCTCATGTCTGTTTTTATTTAACTAGGTGAAAAAGCAAACAAAATCCATCAAACATGGAGTTATTAAACAATTTTTGCATCATACTAAAGATGACTGGAATATTTGGATGTCACAATACCAATTAAGTTAACATGTTTAGAAAACAGAAGGTGTCCTAGAAATCCAGACAGGACAATTTTAAAGCCAACTGAAAGAGGATTCTAACAATTACTACTCAGGCTATGTGATAAACAGTGCCTCAGGACAGCATTTTATTGCTTTTAAAATAGATACTTCCACTCTGAATCCAAATTGGAAATATCAGGCAACTACAGCAGTACCCATGATATCTCTTCCTACTCAAACGTTGCCAGCTCAAGTTTCTGGATGGCCTTCAACAAATGTAACAGGAAGAAGCAAATACTGGAGATGGCAGCCAAGAAATCTGTATAGCTGAAACCTGCACAACTATAAAATGTAAGTGGCAAAGGATCTTAACTTTAGTAACAGTTCAGAAATCCTGAATTTAGATCTCCTATCAAGCCCCTTTACCACCTGCAACTGTCATGTGAACAGTACCACATTTAGCTCACACTTCCTAATGCCCAATTACATATCTCAAAGAATTAAAGCACCTGCCAATTAACACCTAATGACGTAGTATCAGTCTTTTTGAAAGGGAAACTTGAGACTCTGAATAATGCTTCCAATTACATCTCATAGTTAGAAAAATCTCTTTTCAAAACTACCCCCAGGAATTATTTCATACATTAATTTTCTAAAAAAGAAAAAAATACTCAAGGGTTGGGGTGTGAGGGAGGGATAAATTGGCAGAGCACAGAGGACTTTTAGGGCATTGAAAATACTCTGTAACGGGCCAATATCACCGATGAACATAGATGCAAAAATCCTCAACAAAATACTAGCAAACAGAATCCAACAGCACATTAAGAGGATCATACACCATGATCAGGTGGGGTTTATTCCAGGAATGCAAGGATTCTTCAATATACGCAAATCAATCAACATGATACACCATATTAACAAATTGAAGGAGAAAAACCATATGGTCATCTCAATAGATGCAGAGAAAGCTTTTGACAAAATTCAACACCCATTTATGATAAAAACCCTGCAGAAAGTAGGCATAGAGGCAACTTTCCTCAACATAATAAAGGCCATATATGAAAAACCCACAGCCAACATCATCCTCAATGGTGAAAAACTGAAAGCATTTCCACTAAGATCAGGAACAAGACAAGGTTGCCCACTCTCACCACTCTTATTCAACATAGTTTTGGAAGTTTTAGCCACAGCAATCAGAGAAGAAAAGGAAATAAAAGGAATCCAAATCGGAAAAGAAGAAGTAAAGTTGTCACTGTTTGCAGATGACATGATACTATACATAGAGAATCCTAAAGATGCTACCAGAAAACTACTAGAGCTAATCAATGAATTTGGTAAAGTAGCAGGATACAAAATTAATGCACAGAAATCTCTGGCATTCCTATACACTAAGGATGAAAAATCTGAAAGTGAAATCAAGAAAACACTCCCATTTACCATTGCAACAAAAAGAATAAAATATCTAGGAATAAACCTACCTAAGGAGACAAAAGACCTGTATGCAGAAAATTATAAGACACTGATGAAAGAAATTAAAGATGACACAAATAGATGGAGAGATATACCGTGTTCTTGGATTGGAAGAATCAACACTGTGAAAATGACTCTACTACCCAAAGCAATCTACAGATTCAATGCAATCCCTATCAAACTACCACTGGCATTTTTCACAGAACTAGAACAAAAAGTTTCACAATTTGTATGGAAACACAAAAGACTCCGAATAGCCAAAGCAATCTTGAGAACAAACAATGGAGCTGGAAGAATCAGGCTTCCTGACTTCAGGCTATACTACAAAGCTATAGTAATCAAGACAGTATGGTACTGGCACAAAAACAAAAATATAGATCAATGGAACAGGATAGAAAGCCCACCTTCATGAAGAACCTAGGGGTAAGACAGGAATAAAGACACAGACCTACTAGAGAATGGACTTGAGGATATGGGGAGGGGGAAGGGTAAGCTGTGACAAAGTGAGAGAGTGGCATGGACATATATACACTACCAAACGTAAAATAGATAGCTAGTGGGAAGCAGCCGCATAGCACAGGGAGATCAACTCGGTGCTTTGTGACCACCTAGAGGGGTGGAATAGGGAGGGTGGGAGGGAGGGAGACCCAAGAGGGAAGAGATATGGGAACATATGTATATGTATAACTGATTCACTTTGTTATAAAGCAGAAACTAACACACCATTGTAAAGCAATTATACTCCAATAAAGATGCAAAAAAAAAAAAAAAGAAAATACTCTGTATATTAAAAGGATGAATAATTGTTACTGTACATTTTTCCAAACCCATAGTAAGTACAGAACAAAGAATGAACCCTAAATTAAACTACAGACTTTGGGAAATTATGATTTGTCCATGTAGGTTCATCAATTATAACAAATGTACCACTTGGGTAGGGGATATTGATAATGGGGGAGGCTATGCATGTGTGGGAACACATATGGGAAATCTCTGTACCTTACTCTTAGTTTTACTGTGAATCTAAAACTGCTCTAAAAAGTAAAGTCGTTTAAAAAATACCATATTAACATTTTTAGAATAGAAAACATCTTAATAACTGGACAGGGACTTCCCTGGTGGTGCAGTGGTTAAGAATCCCCTTTGGCAGGGGACACGGGTTTGATCCCTGGTCTGGGAAGATCCCACATACCGTGGAGTAACTAAGCCCATGCACCACAACTACTGAGCCTGTGCTCAAGAGCTCGCGAGCTGCAACTAGTGACCCCACAGGCCTAGAGCCCATGCTCAGCAACAGGAGAAGCCACCGCAATGAGAAGCCCACGCACTGCAACAATGAGTAGCCCCCCCTCACCACAATGAGAAAGCCCATGCACAGCAACGAAGACACAATGCAGCCAAAAATTAATAATAAATAAATAAAATTAAAAGAAAAACAGAACAACTGGACATCCTTGTGCAATAATATGAATATAGACACAGTCCTTAAACCTTCTACAAAAACTCAAATGGATCTTACAACTCAGTGTAAAATGCAAAACTATATAAACTCTCAAAGATAGCATAGGAGAAAATCTATGTGCCCTTGGGTTTGGCAATGAGTTTATAGATACAACACCAAAAGCATGCTCAATGAAAGAAAAACTTGTAAAGCTGGACTTTATTAAAACTAAAAACTTTCATACTATTAAAGACACTGCTAAGAGAATAAAAAGACAAGCCACAGATTGGAAAAAAATATTTGCCAAAAATATAACTGATAAAGGATTCCTATCCAAAATATACAATGAACACTTAAAACCCAACAATAAGAAACAATTTAACAATGGGCAAAAAGATCTGAAAAGGCATCTCACCAAAGAATATACATAGATGGCAAACAAGCATATAAAAAGGCAGTTCAGGGGCTTCCCTGGTGGCGCAGTGGTTGAGAATCCTTCTGCTGATGCAGGGGACACGGGTTCGTGCCCTGGTCCTGGAGGATCCCACATGCTGCGGAGCGGCTAGGCCTGTGAGCCATGGCCGCTGAGCCTGCGCGTCCGGAGCCTGTGCTCCGCGATGGGAGAGGCCACAACAGTGAGAGGCCCGCATACCGCGAAAAAAAAGGCAGTTCAACACTGTATGTCATTAGGAAATTACAAATTAAAACACCTATTAGAAAGGCTCAAGTACAAAAAACTGACGATATCAAATTCTAGCAAGTACTCAGAGCAACAGGAACACTCATTCATTGGTGATGGGAATGCGTATTGGCATAACAACTCTGAAAGACAGTTTCACAGTTTCCTACAAAATTAAACATAGTCTTATCATACAACCCAGCAATCACACTTGTTCTTTACCCAAAGGAGCTGAAAGCTTACGTACACACAAAACCCTGCACATGCCACCCCCCCAAAAAAATGGAAGCAACTAAGATGTCCTTCTATATTTGAAGGGATAAACAAACTGTTACATCCATATAATACAAAATTATTCAGCAATAAACGGACAGAAGCTAGGAGACTGGTTCAAGATGGCGGAGGAGAAGGACATGCACTCACTCCCTCTTGAGAGAACACCGGAGTCACAACTAACTGCTGAACAATCATCGACAGGAAGACACTGGAACTCACCAAAAAATGATACTCCACATCCAAAGACAAAGGAGAAGCCGTAATGAGATGGTAGGAGGGGCACAATCACAATAAAATCAAATTCCATAACTACTGGGTGGGAGACTCACAAACTGGAGAACACTTATACCACAGAAGTCCACAGAAGTCCACTGGAGTGAAGGTTTTGAGCCCCACGTCTGGCTTCCCAACCTGGGGTTCCAGCAACGGGAGGAGGAATTCCTAGAGAATCAGACTTTGAAGGCTAGTGGGATTTGACTGCAGGATTTTGACAGGACTGGGGAAAACATAGGTTCCACTCTTGTAGGGCACACACAAAGAAGTGTGTGCAGCGGGACCGAGGGGAAGGAGCAGTGACCCCACAGAAGACTGAACCAGACCTACCTGCTAGTATTGGAGGCAGAGGCAGGCGGTGGCTGTGGCTCACCATGGGGACAAGGACACTGGCAGCAGAAGTTCTGGGAAGTACTCCTTGGTGTGAGCCCTCCTAGAGTCCACTATTAGCCACACCAAAGAGCCAGGTAAGCTCCAGTGTTGGGTCGCCTCAGGCCAAACAACCAACAGGGAGGGAACCCAGCCTCACCCATCAGCAGACAAGCAGATAAAAGTTTTACTGAGCTCTGCCCTCCAGAGCAACACCCAGTTCTACCCACCAGTCCCTCCCAACAGGAAGCTTGCACAAGCCTCACAGATAGCCTCATCCACCAGAGGGTAGACAGCAGAAGCAAAAGGAACTACAATTCTGCAGCCTGTGGAAGGAAAATCCCATTCACAGAAAGATACACAAGATGAAAAGGCAGAGGACTTTGTATCAGATGAAGGAACAAGATAAAACCCAAGAAAAACAACTAAATGAAGTGCAGATAGGCAACCTTCCAGAAAAAGAATTCAGAATAACTATAGTGAAGATGATGCAGGACCTCCGGAAAACGAATGGAGGCAAAGATCGAGAAGATGCAAGAAACGTTTAACAAACACCTAGAAGAATTAAAGAATAAACACCTAGAAGAATTAAAGAACAAAGAGAGATGAACAATGCAATCACTGAAAAGAAAAATACACTAGAAGGAATCAACAGCAGAATAACTGAGGCAGAAGAACGGATAAGTGACCTGGAAGATAGAATGGTGGAATTCACTGCTGCTGGAACAGAATAAAGAAAAAAGAATGAAAAGAAATGAAGACAGCCTAAGAGACCTCTGGGACAACATTAAACGCAACAACACTCGCATTATAAGTGTCCCAGAAGGAGAAGAGAGAGAGAAAGGACCTGAGAAATACCTGAAGAGATTATAGTTGAAAACTTCCCTAACATGGGAAAGGAAATAGCCACCCAAGTCCAGGAAGCACAGAGAGTCCCAGGCAGGAGAAACCCAAGGAGAAACACACTGAGACACATAGTGATCAAACTAACAAAAATTAAAGACAAAGAAAAATTACTGAAAGCAACAAAGGAAAAATGACAAATAACATAAGGGAACTCCCATAAGGTTAACAGCTGATTTCTCAGCAAAAACTCTACAAGCCAGAAGGGAGTGGCACGATATATTTAAAGTGATGAATGGGAAGAGCCTACAACCAACATTACTCTACCCAGCAAGGATCTCATTCAGATTTGAGGGAGAAATCAGAAGCTTTACAGACAAGCAAAAGCTAAGAGAATTCAGCACCACCAAACCAGCTCTACAACAAATGCTAAAGGAACTTCTCTAAGTGGGAAAGACAAGCGAAGGAAAAGACCTACAATAACAAACCCATAACAATTAAGAAAATGGTACTAGGAACATACATATCGATAATTACCTTAAACGTGAATGGATTAAATGCTCCAACCAAAAGACACAGGCTCGCTGAATGGATACAAAAACAAGACCCATATATATGCTGTCTACAAGAGACCCACTTCAGACCTAGGGACACATACAGACTGAAAGTGAGGGGATGGAAACAGATATTCCATGCAAAAGGAAATCAAAAGAAAGCTGGAGTAGCAATACTCATATCAGATAAAATAGACTTTAAAATAAAGACTGCTACAAGAGATGAGGAGGGAGACTACATAATGATCAAGTCATCAATCCAAGAAGAAGATATAACAATTATAAATATATATGCACCCAACACAGGAGCACCTCAACATATAAGGCAACTGCTAACAGCTATAAAAGAGAAAATCAACAGTCACACAATAATAGTGGGGGACCTTAACACCTCACTTATACCAATGGACAAATCATCCAAACAGAAAATAAGGAAACACAAGCTTTAAATGACACGATAGACCAGACAGATTTAACTGGTATTTATTGGACATTCCATCCAAAAACAGCAGATTACACTTTCTTCTCAAGTGCACATGGAACATTCTGCAGGATAGATCACATCTTGGATCACAAACCAGGCCTTGGTAAATTTAAGAAAATTGGAATCATATTAAGCATCTTTTCTGACCACAGCGCTATGAGATCAGAAATCAATTACAGGGAAAAAAACATAAAAAACACAAACACATGGAGACTAAACAATATGTTACTAAATAACCAAGACATCACTGAATAAATCAAAGAGCAAATCAGAAAATACCTAGAGACAAATTACAATGAAAACACAATGATCCAAAACCTATGGGATGCAGCAAAAGCAGTTCTAAGAGGTAAGTTTATAGCAATACAAGCCTACCTCAAGAAACAAGAAAAATCTCAAATCCTAAAGGAACTAGAGAAAGAAGAAACAAAACCCAAAATTAGTAGAAGGAAAGAAATCATAAAAATCAGAGCAAAATAAATGAAATAGAAACAAAGAAAACAATAGCAAAGATAAATAAAACTAAAATCTGGTTCTTTGAGAAGATAAAAAAAAAATTGATAAAACTTTAGCCAGAGTCATCAAGATAAAGAGGGAGAGGACTCAAATCAATAAAATTAGAAATGAAAAAGAAGTCACAACGGACACCACAGAAATACAAAGCATCCTAAGAGACTACTACAAGCAACTCTATGCCAATAAAATGGACAACCTGGAAGAAATGGACAAATTCATAGAAAGGTATAAACTTCCAAGCCTGAACGAGGAAGAAATAGAAAATATGAACAGACCAATCACAAGTAATGAAATTGAAACTGTGATTAAAAATCTTCCAACAAACCAAAGTCCAGGACCAGATGTCTTCACAGATGAATTCTATCAAACAGTTAGAGAAGAGCTAACACCCATCCTTCTCAAAGTCTTCCAAAAAATTGTAGAGGAAGGAACACTCCTAAACTCATTCTATGAGACCATCACCCTGGTACCAAAACCAGACAAAGATACTACAAAAAAAGAAAATTACAGACCAATATCACTGATGAATATAGATGCAAAAATCCTCAACAAAATACTAGCAAGGGCTTCCCTGGTGGCGCAGTGGTTGAGAGTCCGCCTGACGATGCAGGGGACATGGGATCATGCACCGGTCCGGAAAGATCCCACATGCCACAGAGTGGCTGGGCCCATGAGCCATGGCCGCTAAGCCTGCGCGTCTGGAGCCTGTGCTCCGCGACGGGAGAGGCCACAACAGTGAGAGGCCTGCGCACCGCAAAAAAAAAAAAAAGAAAAAAAATACTAGCAAACAGAATCCAACAACACATTAAAAGGATCATACAGCATGATCAAGTGGATTTATCCCAGGGATGCAAGGATTCTTCAGTATACGCAAATCAATCAATGTGATACACCATATTAACAAATTGAAGGAGAAAAACCATATGATCATATCAGTAGATGCAGAAAAGGCTTTTGACAAAATTCAACACCCATTTATGATAAAAACTCTCCAGAAAGTGGGCATAGAGGGAACCTACCTCAAAATAATAAAGGCCATACATGACAAGTCCACAGCAAACATCATTCTCAATGGTGAAAAACTGAAAGCATTTCCTCTAAGACCAGGACCAAGACAAGAATGTCAACTCTCGCCACTATTATTCAACAGTTTTGGAAGTCCTAGCCACGACAATCAGAGATGAAAAAGAAATAAAAGGAATACAAATTGGAAAAGAAAAAGTAAAACTGTCACTGTTTGCAGATGACATGATACTATACATAGAGAATCCTAAAGATGCCACCAGAAAATTACTAGAGCTAATCAATGAATTTGGTAAAGTTGCAGGAAACAAAATTAATGCACAGAAATCTCTGGCATTCCTATATACTAACAACGAAGGATCAGAAAGAGAAAGTAAGCAAACAATCCTATTCACCACTGCAACAAAAAGAATAAAATACATAGGAATAAACCTACCTAAGGAGGTAAAAGACCTGTACTCAGAAAACTATAAGACACTGATGAAAGAAATCAAAGATGACACAAACAGATGGAGAAATATACCATGTTTTTGGATTGGAAGAATCAATATTGTGAAAATGACTATACTACCCAAAGCAATCTACAGATTCAATGCAACCCCTATCGAACTACCAGTGGCATTTTTGCAGAACTAGAATAAAAAATCTTAAAATCTGTATGGAGAAACAAAAGACTCCGAATAGCCAAAGCAGTCTTGAGGGAAAAAATTGGAGCTGGAGGAATCAGACTCCCTGACTTCAGACTATACTACAAAGCTATAGTAAACAAGACAATATGGTACTGGCACAAAAACAGAAATATAGATCAATGGAACAGGATAGAAAGCCCAGAGATAAACCCATGCACCTATGGTCAACTAATCTATGACAAAGGAGGCAAGGATATACAATGGAGAAAAGACAGTCTCTTCAATAAGCAGTGCTGGGAAAAATGGACAGCTATATGTAAAAGAATGAAATTAGAACACACCCTAACACCATACACAAAAATAAACTCAAAATGGATTAGAGACCTAAATGTAAGACTGGACACTATAAAACTCTTAGAGTAAAACATAGGAAGAACACTCTTTGACACAAATCACAGCAAGATCTTTTTTGACCCACCTCCTAGAGTAATGGAAGTAAAAACAAAAATAAACAAATGGGACCTAATGAAACTTAAAAGCTTTTGCAAAGCAAAGGAAACTACAAACAAGATGAAAAGACAACCTTCAGAATGGGAGAAAATATTTGCAAACAAATCAACAGACACAGGTTTAATCTCCAAAATATATAAACAGCTCATGCAGCTCAATATTAAAAAAACAAACAACCCAATCCAAAAATGGGCAGAAGACCTAAACAGACATTTTTCCAAAGAAGACATACAGATGGAGAGGAAGCACATGAAAAGCTGCTCAATATTAGAGAAATGCAAATCAAAACTACAATGAGGGGCTTCCCTGGTGGCGCAGTGGTGGGCTTCCCTGGTGGCGCAGTGGTTGAGAGTCTGCCTGCCGATGCAGGGGACGTGGGTTCGTGCCCCGGTCCGGGAAGATCCCACATGCCGCGGAGCGGCTGGGCCCGTGAGCCATGGCCGATGAGCCTGTGCGTCCGGAGCCTGTGCTCCACAACGGGAGAGGCCACAACAGTGAGAGGCCAGCGTACGGCAAAAAAAAAAAAAAAAACTACAATGAGGTATCACCTCACAGCAGTTAGAATGGGCATCATCAGAAAATCTACAAACAACAAATGCTGGAGAGGGTGTGGAGAAAAGGTAACCCTCTTGCACTGTTGGTGGGACTGTAAATTGATACAGCACTATGGAGAACAGTATGGAGGTTCCTTAAAAAACTAAAAATAGAATTACCATATGACCCAGCAATCCCACTACTGGGCATATACCCAGAGAAAAACATAATTCAAAGAGACACATGCACTCCAATGTTTACTGTAGCACTATTTACAATAGCCAGGTCATGGAAGCAACCTAAATGCCCATCGACAGACGAATGGATAAAGAAGATGTGGTACATATATACAATGGAATATTACTCAGCCATAAAAAGGAATGAAATTGGGTCATTTGTAGAGACGTGGATGAATCTAGAGACTGTCATAGAGTGAAGTAAGTCAGAAAGATAAAAACAAATATCGTTTATTAATGTGTATATGTGGAACCTAGAAAAATGGTACAGATGAACTGGTTTGAAGGACAGAAATAGAAACACAGATGTAGAGAACAAACGTATGGACACCAACGGGGGAAAGTGGCGGGGGGAGGGGGAGGTGGTGGTATGAATTGGGAGACTGGGATTGACATAGATACACTAATATGTATAAAGTAAATAACTAATAAGAACCTGCTGTATAAAAAATAAACAAAATTCAAAAATTCAAAAAAAAGGACAGGAGCTATCAAGCCACAATAAGACATGGAGGAACCTTAAATGCATATTACTAAGTAAAAGAAACCAATCTTTAACAAAGCTACAGGGACTTCCCTGGTGGCGCAGTGGTTAGGAATCCGCCTGCCAACGCAAGGGACACGGGTTCGATCCCTGGTCCAGAAAGATCCCACATGCCACAGAGCAACTAAGCCCACGTGCCGCAACCACTGAAGCCCGAGCGCTGCAACAAGAGAAGCCAGTGCAATAAGAAGCCCGCGCGTCGCAACAAAGACCCAACGCAGCCAAAAACAAACAAACAAAAAACCTACATACAGACTTCCCTGGTGGCACAGTGGTTAAGAATCTGCCTGTCAACGCAGGGGACATGGGTTCGAGGCCTGGTCCATGAAGATCCCACATGCCGCAGAGCAACTAACTAAGCCCGTGTGCCACAACTACTGAGCCTGTGCTCTAGAGCCTGCGAGCCACAGCTGCTAAACCCACGTGCCACAACTACTGAAGCCTGTGCCTGGAGCCCATGCTCTGCCACAAGAGAAGCCACTGCAATGAGAAGCCCACACACCACAACGAAGAGTAGTCCCCGCTCTCCGCAACTAGAGAAATGTGCAGCAATGAAAATCCAACACAGCCAAAAATTAATTAATTAATTATTTTTTAAAAAGCTACATACTATATGATTCCAATTGTATGAAATTTTGGAAAAGGCAAACTATAGAGACAGTAAAAAGGTCAGTGTTTGTCAGGAATTCTGGAGGAAAAAGAGGAGGGATGAATAGGTAAAATGGGATTTTTTTTCCGGTGGTAAAACTATTCTGTATGAAACTGTAATGGTGGGTACATGTTATTATACATTTGTTATAACCCACAGAACCGACCAACACAAAGCGTGAACCTAATGAAAACTATGGATAATAATAATGTATCAATATTGGTTCATTAATCGTAACTAACATAGCACACTAATGCAAGATGTTAATAATGGGGGAGGGACCTCCCTGGTGGCGCAGTGGTTAAGAATCCGCCTGCCAATGCAGGAGACACGGGTTCGAGCCCTGGTCCACAAGATCCCACATGCTGCAGAGCAACTAACCCACGTGCCACGACTACTGAGCCTGCGCTCTAGAGGCCGCGAGCCACAACTACTGAGCCCATATGCCACAGCTACTAAAGCCCACGCACTCTAGGGCCTGTGCTCCACAAGAAGAGAAGCCACTGCAGGGAGAAGCCTGCGCACCACAACGAAGAGTAGCCCCCACTGGCCACAACTACAGAAAGCCCACACACAGCAATGAAGACCCAACCCAGCCAAAAACAAATAAATAAATGTTTTTTAAAAATGGGAGAAAATGGGGGGGGAACTGGTTGGGAATTAAGTGGGTATGAAGAGAGATAAAACTCTCTACCTGCTCAATTTTTTTGTAAATCTAAAACTGTTCAAAAAAATAGTCTTAATTTTTTTAAAAAAGTTGGGCACCCACAATCTCAAAGAGTACCTATTGCTACTTTAAACTACAGAAATCCTAGCAAAGTTGAAAAAAAAAAACTAATAAAATCAAATTTGAATAAGCATTTAAATAAATTTAAATGAAAAGAAATTAACTTTTTCTTTTTTTTTTGGCCACGCGGTGCGGTTTGCAGGATATTCCCCAACCAGAGATCAAACCCGGGCCGCCACAGTGAAAGCATGAAAGTGCCAAGTCCTAACCACTGGATTGCCAGGGAATTCCTGAAAAGAAATTAACTTTAATCTCCTTGCCTTTTTATTGGCTTGGTCATATCTCTGCTCACTAGCACATACATCAGAGAGTGACCTCTAGGAAAGAGAGAAGAAATCCAGCTGGGAAACTGCTTCACCACAGTTATGGTTAGCAATTTAGCCTGAAAAACTGAAATTTGGTAATCATCATGGACACTCAAGCGCGCGCGCACACACACGCACACACACACACACACAACTTAAAACATTTTCACATCATTCACTGATGCCAACAGACAATTTAAAGTGTATTTATAAATCTATCAAGATGGATGTAATGTGTGATACTCTCATTCAGAAGCCCAAAAGTCCCCAATGCCTCTTCTTCTAGTTTAAAGAATTAGAAAGTGAAAACTACAGAAACCAATGTGGTCCAATGCTGTTGTTTCTTAGAAAATTTATGTGACATTTTGATGGAGACACCAAACTGTAGCATTTTGATAGGCTTACCCAGCACCCAGAGGTGTTACACCAAGTTCTCTTTGACAGCCAGGGCAATGGCTACCTGTTCACTCAGCTTCTCTGGCCAAGACAAAATCCAAGAGAATTCCCCTTTCCCCAATATGTCTATGCCTCCATAATGATGGGTGAGCAATTAATGAAGAACAATTCCCATCCCTGACACCCCAGCCCCTGCCATAACTACACTGCCTACTTGGAGCTTCTGGGTGAGGAACAGACTACAAGGGCAGTTTATCTGTTTTCCCACATCACCAGAACATTCCTATTGCAGACACAGCATGGCTCTCTTCTATCCAAAAGACTCTCTCTTCAGATAACTTCTGGGATATCATACCACTTTTACTTTATAGTTTTTCAAAGATGCCTGGGTCTTTCTGGTCCATGCTAAGTGCCCGACTACTGTAACTTGAACTAGACACATTCTTTTCCAGCTCAGTAAATCCAAAAGCTTGTGCTCAGGAGTATTAAAGATTCAAACTGAAAAGTGACAAGTATGTACCCTATGAACTGTATGGTATCACTTAGGTGAAAACTATAGCAATTGGCATAAGGTAAGGCAAAACTCACTACTCAAAGAATAAGTTTAAGTGGATTCATCAGTAAATAAAAAAAAACAACAACAGAAACTTCTCTTCTGGTTGTAATATCAGAGGAAAAAAAGGATTTATTCTATATCTCCATAATCCATTTTTTTAGCAACTTCTACCAATAAGTGGACTGTGGTAAGCACTAATGACAAGAATGGTTTATTAAGCAAATGACGACAAAGATGTATGAAGCTATCTCATGTTCAGATAGTCTGAAATAACAATTACTTTTAACCAATGTCTGTGATCCTTCTGTGTAATTCAATATAAAATGCAAGTTCTTTTAGTAACAGGTTCACCGGTATAGCTGAAATTATATAAGCTAAATCTACTGAGGGTTTTTATGTAAAAAAAAAAAAAAATCTGATAAATTCAAAGCCACAAACATGAAGGGGTGAGGGAACAGGAATCTGAAGCAGATGGCATCTCTCTAATTTTTTTTCCCCGAGTCCATCTTGAACACAGTCCCAATAATGTCAAAATCCAATTTAGCTCTCTAAATAAGTAACCTACAAAACATAAAACGCTAATTCTGAAGTAAATTCATTCTCTTTTCTTTTTCTTCCCAGCTTCTCAAAGTTTCTATATTAGGCAGAAATGAGCAGAGACAAGTTAGATGTTCAATAGAGAAAAACTATCGTTCCACAAATTCTTAAGTTCTTTCATGAAAATCTACTTCCACTTATTTGAAGCCATTGAAGCAGTTTCTATCAAGATTGGTGGTAATAAAATCTGTCTGTGATATCAGCATTTTTTTCTGGATACAATGATTATTTATCTTTATTAGAGAGCAAATCATAGTCCAAAAAGAAATAAGCTCTAAAATAGAAACAAGCTCTGGAAGAATACTCATTTGGTTTGAGGAAAGCACTGCCTGGTATTTTTTAAACATTTCCATAGTAACTCACTCCTGATTTGGCAGCACCAATAAAGTTAACTGTACTTTGTTCATTATATATTCTAGTATGGTATACAAACCTTCCCAATCTTTCCTAAAGTTTTCTGAGACCATCCAAGACACAGACATTAAAGGAAGGTTTAGTCATTTTTAGATTTCCTGACCAGCAAATTCCATAACTGACAATTGCAAAGATCTGTGGAATGGCCACATACTTTGTTTAAGTGGAAAAGGTCACTGAGAAAAGCATTATCTGTAACAGTCTCTATTATTGCCCACATTTTAAATATACCTTTTTCCAGCTAGTATCCTAACTCTTATACCAAAATGAATTATTTATTAAAGTGTTATGAGAAGATAGGGAAAAAAATGGGAACTTCTCATGGCTTTACCAAAGCAAGATAATATCATCTCAACTTTAAGATTCAAAAGATACTGAAAAATAATGATCCAGGAAAACGCAGTTAAATGCTTACATATACACTAAAGACTTTACAGTGTACAGAAAAGCCACTTAGAACGTTGAATAACCTTACAAAACATGTAGTAAAAACATAATTAGATACCTTATTAATAATCTTAAACATATTCATCCATTCAATTTGACCAATATTTATTTGGTGCCTATTATGTAGCTGCAGTGGTGGATAAAATTTAAAATAGTATTTCTACCTCAAGAAGCATGAAACATAGCTGGACAGTTTTATTTTATTTTTTATTTTTTTGCGGTACGCGGGCCTCTCACTGTTGTGGCCTCTCCCGTTGCGGAGCACAGGCTCCGGACGCGCAGGCTCAGCGGCCATGGCTCATGGGCCCAGCCACTCCGCGGCATGTGGGATCTTCCCGGACCGGGGCACGAACCCGTGTCCCCTGCATCGGCAGGCAGACTCCCAACCACTGCGCCACCAGGGAAGCCCTAAAGGAAGTTATTTGATTTTTATCTTTTGAGTATAAAGTACATTAAAAAATTAATAATTAAAAATTACTGGGAATTTCCTGGCTGTCCAGTAGTTAAGACTTGGCACTTTCACTGCGGAGGCCTGGGTTCGATCCCTGGTCAGGGAACTAAGATCCCTAAAGCCATGCAGTGTGGCCCCCCGCAAAAAAAAGAAAAAAAAATTACTAACTTCAAGTTACATCAAAAAGCAAACTACATTAGCTGAAAATCTGGCATATAATAGATTACAAATAACTATATTGTTTTAAATCTACAAAACAAATGAATATAAAGACTTCAATGATGTGGGCTTCCCCCGTGGCGCAGTGGTTAGGAATCTGCCTGCCAATGCGGGGGACACGGGTTCGATCACTGTTCCGGGAAGATCCCACATGCTGTGGATCAACTAAGCCCGTGCACCACAACTAGTGAGCCCACGTGCCGCAACTACTGAAGCCCGCATGCCTGGAGCCCGTGCTCCACAAGAGAAGCCACCTCAATGAGAAGCCCACGCACGGCAACCTAGAGTAGCTCCCACTCGCTGCAACTAGAGAAAGCCTGCGCACAGCAACGAAGAGCCAATGCAGCCATAAATTAATTAATTAATTAATTAAATTTATTTTTTTAAAAAGTGGGGCTTCCCTGGTGGCGCAGTGGTTGAGAGTCCGCCTGCCGATGCAGGGGACGCGGGTTCGTGCCCTGGTGCGGGAGGATCCCACATGCCGCGGAGCGGCTGGGCCCGTGGGCCATGGCCGCTGGGCCTGCGTGTCCGGAGCCTGTGCTCCGCGGCGGGAGAGGCCACAGCAGTGAGAGGCCCACGTACCACAAAAAAAAAAAAAAAAAGTGATTAGCCTGGTACCTGACCAAAAAAAAAAAAAGACTTTATATTTCTGAGATATATTTCCACATTATCATCACAAATGATTTAAAGGCAGAAATTCATTCCATTTGCATTTATTTTATAGAATATTGTACATATAAAAATTCTGTAAGTTTTGCTAATAGTTTAAATCTAATTAAGATGAGTCATGCTACTTGTGATTTTATTCTTAAAATTATAACTACTTTCTTCTATTTTATGCCCCAATTTTAATTCTCTCCAGACATGTGATGTTAATTAAGATTTATATACATTCCTTTTTTTTTTTTTTTTTTTTTTTTTTTTTTTTGCGGTACGCGGGCATCTCACTGTTGTGGCCTCTCCCGTTGCGCAGCACAGGCTCCGGACGCGCAGACTCAGCGGCCGTGGCTCACGGGCCCAGCCGCTCCATGGCATGTGGGATCTTCCCGGACCGGGGCACGAACCCGCATCCCCTGCATCGGCAGGTGGACTCTCAACCACTGCGCCACCAGGGAAGCCCTACATTACTTTTTAAATTTTTTTCTTACCAATCCATACTACACACATCACAAATCTGAGAAAAACCTTTGAAACATTATTGGTCATTTCAGTTAATGCATATATTCTGCTTTATTTTTAAGAGTTTTAAGAAACTACTGATAACTGAATTTCATGCTAGTTATGATCAATTTCTAGAGGCTACTGAAAGTCCTGTTGTATATATATGTTTTGGAATATTATCCAGTTCTGTTCCTATCTCAAACCTCATTCCACAAAACTGGGCTACCCTGACTGCATAAGATTAAAATTATTAATAATTCATCTTTCAACTGGAAGGTGCTTCCATTTAAAGTGGACTGCTATTTAGATATATTACCCCCCTCTTACAATACTGATTAGAATTTTAACTCGTGTTACTTATGAAAAAACTGAATCTCTGGTAGGTTCCATGACTTGCCCAAGGCCAACAACTAGCCAGTGGCAGTCCGAGTTCAATCCCAGATTTACCTAACCTCAAAACCAATACTTCCACTTGACCACAATTATCTCCTTAAAAGATTATGAGGCAGGCTCAAAAGCAGGGAATCTTGTCTCTCTGAAGGTTCACGCAACTATTCTGAGACATTGATAACCACACAGTACCTACAATTCAGTCACTGATTGAAATATAAATGAAGAGGATCTGTGTGCTTCATTTAAACTAGGTCAAGCTCACTGGCAGGTAAGAAAGATGTTGGAAAAGGCTTGCCTCAACACGTCTTGCCTAGACCTCTGTATCTTTACGGTTCCCCCAGTCTATTTTCTAAAAACACGCGTATCTACCAAATAAGGCTATGCCAGACCAGCTTACAGTTTGCTGGTTTCCAGAACTGCACTTTTCTAAAATAATTTAGACCAAACTTAATATTGAGCTGGGAGACTTGGTTGAATATGTCAATCTGGCACTTTCCGAACATTCGAAGTATCATTTGGGGCCACAAGCCCAGTTCCACCCTCTTTCTTTTACGCTGTGATGCCTACCCACTTGGGGAGGGGGCTACCGCCCCTGTGGGACACTGGGGCAAGAGAGCAGTTAAGGAAGAAGTGGGGGAAACGCACGGAAGTTGGGAGGAGGGAGGTCTCCTTACCCACTCTTCTGCCCTAGCTCTGCCAAGGGCGGCTCCCCACGGTGCCCAGCCGACTCACAATCCCCGAAGCCGGGCTCTGTCCCAGAGGGGTGGGCAGAAAAAGCAGGCAATGGAAGTATGGGATTGCCCCATCCACCCCGCCGGGGTCCATGCTCTCCTTCTGGACCTAGAGGATGCTCCCTCTTTCAGAGCTAAACCTCCAGGTGGCAAACTCCCCGTCCACACCGCCCGAAGTCTTCTGCATCTGAGGGGGCGCCTCCTCCGCAACCTCGACACGGCCACCCGAAACTCTCCGCCAGCCGTCATCCCCAGCCCTTTCCTTCCACCCCCGCAACCCGCCAGGGGCACACACGCCGGCCTGCGCCCCACCCAGGATCTCCGCGCTCCCCTCCCCGAGCCGGAGAAGGGGCCCCCACCACCCCCCAGATACACACACACATCCTCAAGCTCCAGCCTCCCGGACCCCGTCGAAGCCGGAGAGAGTACCTGGCAGTGCTTCGGGGTACAGACGGGGCGGGCGCAGCCCCCTCCCGGAGGCGCCGAGCGCTTCTCTACCCACCCGCAGCTTTGGCTTCTCCCGTTCCCAGGAACGGGAGGGAGGAGAGGCGCGGGAGGGGAGGGGGAAGACGAGGAGCCGAGGGGTCGCAGAAGCCGAACCGGAACCTCTAGCGCTGGCCCCACCCTCGGCCCGGCGCAGAGCACCCTGGCGCTCCCTATAGGACAAACTTAAAGCAGGCAGTGAGAAATAGACACCAGCACTTCCGGGTCATCCCCGCTACCGTCCCTCCTTAGCAACCGCGTGGGGTTGCTAAGCGGAAGTGCCTTCAAAGACAACCACCCCCATTACTTATGGGACTAACAGGAGGTAGCTGGGAGCGTGTACTCCTCTTTGGCAACACACTCTTAGCTTCTGCTCCTGGTCTTGGGCTGAGCACGGGCTTCGCTGCCAAAGTCACGAAGCCAATCCTGCTTTCCCCTTCACTTGTACTCCCCCCAGCCACTATTTACTCCTGTTCCCTCCCGCCTTGAATCCTGGGCGGACCTATTGGCTCCTGTTAAGGCTCTCTCAGGTCCCTCGTGGGAGTTACTTTCTGGCGGTTTAGCAAGCATCTCCCTCTTGTGGATTTTCAGTTGTGTTTCTACTGAGCTTTTAAAGTCTCCTCCAATGTTATGAAACCTTTTTCGTGCACTTCGTTCTCCTGTGATAGCCCCTGAAACCGAATGGTGAGAAAGTTTTGTCTTCACCCATCTCTTTTGTAAGGATTGCACATGCTTGTGTATGATGTGGAAATAATTAATCCTTAAAAAACAATGAGAAAAGGCCAAAGGAAGCCGGTGATCAAGCTTGGGAAGGAGGAAGACATTTAATCCTCCACTCAGAATAAACTTTCAATCCTATACTGTGGACAAGAAAAGTTAATAAGAGACCTAATTTATTCTTGTGTTGGGGTGATCTGAGCTTGAAAAATACTGGGAAAACCACTGCTCGGAGCAAAAGCCAGCAACATAATTAATCCTCTTTCTAGAAAAATGACCTATATTATTATGGCAGTTAAATATTCAGAGAAATGTAGTTAGGCATTCAGAGGAAAATGAGTAAAAATCTTGGCTTAACTTTCCTATCTTGAATAGGTCTGCTTAAAAGCAATAAAGCTTAATAGTAGCTCCTGAATTTGTTCTCTAGTCCATGGCAGTGAATGTCTTTGCAACTGCTGGCTATTGGTCATAATAATTTGGTCATGATAATTTTACTGGTCATGATAACCTCTTAGTCACCGATATTGGACTGTTGTCCACCTAGCTGGGGCAGAGGAAATGACTTTTGGTAACGTCAAAGAAATAGCAGGTCTGTTGGTTTCCTGTACATGTGACACAGCATTAAATTGATTCACCAAGAGAGTCAGTTCAGCAAAACCTTTAGGAAATCACTTCAGGTTCAAATGTCACTAGTAGATTGTTAAAGAAGTCTAAAACATTTCCACCCTTGCCATGGAAATGCATACTTGTGGGAGTATACACACACAAAATTCAAATGGAATCTGAGCACATCCAGTCATTAATTGTTCTTTAAAAAAAACCTGGCTGTACTTGACAAGTGATAAATCTGTGACCATGACAAAACAGAGCTTGGTATTTCAATTGGCAACAAGTTTAAATATTTAAAAATTTTGAATTAGAAAAGTAAATAAAATTATGAGCCCAATGAGCAACAACTTATCTAAAACTTTGCTGGGGCTTGCCTGGAGGCCAGTGGTTAAGAATCCACCTGCCAAGGAAGGGACACAGGTTCAAGCCCTGGTCCAGGAAGGTCCCACATGCCACAGAGCAACAAAGCCCATGCACCACAACTACTGAGCCTGTGCTCTAGAGCCTGCAAGCCACAACTACTGAGCCCGCATGCCACAACTACTGAAGCCCACGTGCCTAGAGCCCGTGCTCCACAACAAGAGAAGCCACTGCAGTGAGAAGCCCATGCACCGCAACGAGTAACCCCTGCTCGCAGCTACTAAAGAAAGCCCACGGGCAGCAACGAAGACCCAACACAGCCAAAAATAAATAAATAAATAAATTTATAAAAAATAAATAAAACTATGGTGGACTTAGATGTCTTTAAAAAATTAAAAACATGAATACAGTAAATCTTTTCTATAGAAAGAAATGTTTTATTGGGTACAAATAGTTAAGATCAAATGTGGTAGTTTAAGCCAATACAAAAATGCAAATTCCTATGCATCATTCATTTTTCCTGTTGTCTGAAGAAATATGACTTATAATAGCACATAACAGCATTTATTTAGATCCTCTCTTCCTACAGTTTTTAAAAAATTATTACTGAGTCACTTTTGTATAGGTGTATGAATACCTGGCTTAACTCCTAAATGATCACGACATGTATAATTCCATCACTTTTAACATACTCATTACTTGGAGACCTCTAAAGATGTATAGCACAGGTATATACATTTTATTGTACACTGAAAACATATACATTTTATTGTAAGTAAATCAACCTAAAATGTTGATAAATGTTTAAAAATTCAAATAAATAAATATAGCACAATCCACACCTAAAACTAGCTATGTGCGTTTAACTACGCTTTTAGGATTTTGTGAGCAGTATCACAGGAATCCATATTCTTTTTTTAAAATTATTACCCAAATCAACCTTTTATTTTATTTTTTTAATTTTATCTATTTATTTATTTTGGCCACACCACTCGACATGTGGGATCTTAGTTCCCCGACCAGGGATCAAACCAGCGCCCCCTGCCTTGGAAGTGTGAAGTCTTAACCACTGGACCGCTAGGGAAGTCCCCAGGAATCCATATTCTTTTTTTGTTTGTTTGTTCGTTTTTTGATTTTTTTAATTTATTTTTATTTTTGGCTGCATTGGGTCTTTGTTGCTGTGCACGGGCTTCCTCTAGTTGCAGCGAGAGGGGGCTGCTCTTCGTTGCGGTGTGTGGGCTTCTCATTGCGGTGGCTTCTCTTTGTTGCGAAGCACGGGCTCTCGGCACGCGGGCTTCAGTATTTGTGGCACTCGGGCTCCGTAGTTGCGGCTTGCGGGCTCTAGAGCATAGGCTCAGTAGTTGTGGCGCACGGGCTTAGTTGCTCCGCGGCATGTAGGATCCTCCCCGACCAGGGCTCAAACCCGAGTCCCCTGCATTGGCAGGCGGATTCTTTACCACTGGCCACCAGGGAAGTCCCCAATCAATATTCTTAATATGAACCATAATTAAGACAGTGCTCTCAAATCTACGGTAGATCTCAAATAGCCTTCAAGGTCAATATAGTACCTTCATCCTTCAAATCAATATAGGACCTCTAGCCTTTTTTCTCAATCTCTTGAAAGCTTTTTGTCATTTTTAAATTGTCCCTTGTAATCATTTAAGAAAGAATTAGGTTGTATAACGTTTATTTTTGGGAAACCCAATACTCTGTTAATAATTATTACTTAAAAATTCAAATATTCTTAGAGTTCCATTGGCATCTCCAAATACAAAAGACAAAACAGACAAACATAAAAGATACCAAAATCAATGAATACTTGGGATCAGTTAGAAGAAATATAGCCAGATTTACTTTTTATCTGCCTAAGCAATATACCACACACAAGGCATGGCCTCTTGTACAAGGGACTTAGAGAAACTCACTTAGGATACATGTGACATAAACAACATAATGTTTAGCCTTAGGAAGAGAAGGCTAAAGATGTAACAGCTATCTTTAAATAATTGAAGGTTGTTATGTGGAAGGAGTAACTTGTTCTATGTTATTTCAAGGACAGAACCAAGAAGAGGAGGAGGGGAGTTAAGAAAAAAATCAAATTTTTAACTTGGAGCACTTTCGATTGTCGTTGCCAGCTAATAAAATACTCCATCTAATGAAAAGCTATAGCTGGCTTGGGTTGAACAACTTCTAACAGTCCTCCCAGTTTTGATTCAGTGACAATCTTTCCCACCTCCATAGGCTATCCTCAAAGGTAAAAGGAACCATTTTAACAATGTTGGTTGGACCAAGGTCCAGCTGAATCTTCAGTTTTTCCAAAAGTGAGTTAGCGTGAAGAATTCTAAGTACAGTGAGATTTATAAGCAGTGTATATATACATATGGGAAAAGTTCAGTTAGTTTAGGCTTTATTTTCTGCTTTTTAGAAAAATGACAAGTATTTGTCATCTCATAAATAACTCTGAGCACACTTTATAATTTTCACTATAGTATTATCTTCCTTTGTGAAACTATGTAAACACAAAATTCATATGATCCTCACAAATTCCATTAGCATTCAAAAATTCCATAAAAGTAGCTTTAATCATTGTTTGCTCCGGAATTGAACAGTAACATTAATTATTTGAATAATCCATTCAAAAAGGAAAATCAGATTAACTTTGTGAAGGGTAGAAAATTAAAGCTTACTTTATATTTTTAATGTATAATTTATTTTTTGATTCAATTTCAATGTAAACGGGGAGTCTGTCCTTCTCTTATGTTTAAAAGAGGCTAAATTGAAAATCTACATTTTAAAAAACTTTTGACAACGAAACAGATTACATGGGACCTCTGCCTAATAAAGTTAGGCATCACCAAGTATTATATATTTTGAAAGGATTGTATTTGAAAAGACTGTAGGTTCTTTAGGTCAAATTTTTGGGAAACAAGTACGTACCAAAGTTAGACTTCATTGGACACACCACCATAAAGTTTCTCTCTCCATCAATGAAAAATAGCAAATCAGGTTTCATACCCATCAAAAGCCTAATTGTCAAGGAAGCACTTAGGATGAAAACTCTGGTCTCAATTCAGTATCATTACGTTTAATATCCACCTCTAAAAGACAAAGCAAAAAATACAATCTACAGTCATAAGGACTTATTTTGGAAGTTGATAAAATCAGGTCAGTACAGTGATTTGCATTTGGAAGGAATAAAATAGAAATACCTAGTAGGATATAATCTTAGAAAGCACACATATGGATAGTATTGTGACAATGAATATTCATTTATTAAAAACAAACTTCAGGAAAGCATTCCTGTTAAACATGGTTAGTTTTGATAACAGGTTGTCAGTGAGCAAAAAGCCTGATGAGGAAGCAAGAATATCAGTTATAAATACTATTATACCCACCTCTTCAATTATACCCCTGACTATCTTGAAAAATATAATAGTAGCTCTAAGGACTTTAGACATAGTTCTGGTCTTATGGCATGATTTGCCTTTCATATTTTATTGATTTCCAACTTGAAAAGTATAGGCCCAAAGAGTAAGATTTTATGACACTAAGCCAATTGCATATTCTAGGAAGATTCCTCTCTTTTAATGTAGTCTATGGAATTTTCCTGCCCAATTCTATGCGAGTATTTTATCTTTTTGTTGTTGTTTTTAGAAGCTTCATCAACCCTTTAAATCCTTAAGACAAAACTGCCCTTAAATTTTTCTAAGAAGAAGGTAGACGGCCATCCAAATTTTTTCAACATTCCATTTTTGGCCCCCTTTCTTAAAAAGGTTATGGGTTCAGTTTAATTAATACTGAATTTTTTAATGTGCAAAAATCTACCTCTGCTTTTTAAAGCAAATAAAAGGAACAAAAATATGGCATCACTCCAATAATCAAATGCCAATAAAAATGGCAACAGTACAAAAGTCTAAGCAAATCTCAAAAACAGCAGATTCATAAGTAGAACACCATGCAATAATTTTAGCAAGAAAAAGCTTAACAGGTAAAAGAAACCGAATACTGCATTATACTGAATACTAAGTTAAGTAACCATAATTAATCTTATAAACTTTCCAATATCATAACTACTTGCTTTTGAATAACTAAATGTAAGCCTCATTTTTTAAATTAAATGCTTATTCAACAAAGCTAATTGGAACAAATATATTTATGCAAATTTACATCCTAGAATACCAGAGTAAACAGGAGACATCAGTCAAGGGTGAATAAGTAATTTCTATTCTTTTTCATCATCTGTATGATCAGGTGGCAAAGGACATGACCTGTGGAAAGAAGAGAGAACTTCGATAGTCACCTGAGTCAAATGTTTAAAAAACAGAACGTAAGTACTTTTTAAAAACTTATGTAAATCAGGAACATTAACAGTGCAGTGTGTCTTGTCAACTGACCAGAAATGGGAGAAAATTAAACTCCATTAATTGACAAACTCCTACATGTTCCAAATACTAGCGTGACAAAATTTTTAATAATCTATTTTGCCTGTTAATTTGCCAAATCACTTTCCCCTTTAGGATATGTTGCCATGTTTATTAAAGACGGAATCTCTATTTCTATAGCATCTTCTTTCAATATGTTAAGTGGATTGATGAAGAGTACAATCCTTCAGCAAGAACTCTGAGATTATGAAAAGCAAAAGAATTTAACCAATCCACTTGAGCAGAGAAAACAGCAAGTTGACATATTTGACTGTATACCCTTTGGAACTATATGAATGTATTATCTAATTAGAAAAACCCCAAAATTGTCTTAAGTTGGCATATGGTAATCACAGCTTTTGAAAAATAATTTATATTATCCCAAAGCCATTTTGTACTCATTATACTTTTTTAAAAAATACATTTATTTATTTATTTTTGGCTGGGTTGGGTCTTCCTTGCGGCACGTGGGTGTCTCATTAAGGTGGCCTTTCTTTGTTGCAAAGCACAGGCTTTAGGTGCGCCAGCTTCAGTAGTTGAAGCACATGGGCTCAGTAGTTGTGGCTCGAGGGCTCTAGAGCACAGGCTCAGTAGTTGTGGTGCACGGGCTTAGTTGCTCCGTGGCATGTGGGATCTTCCCAGACCAGGGCTCGAACCCATGTCCCCTGCATTGGCAGGCGGATTCTTAAACACTGCACCACCAGGGAAGTCCCTCATTATACTTTTTATAGAGAAAATGTCAATTAAAAACTTAATCATAATTTTTTAGAACTGATAAAGATTTGTGAGATCTATTTTAAAATGGTTTTCAAATTAGATCCAGTGAGCCTGAATGGTCATAGGGCAAGTGAGTGAAGGAAGCTAAAACAAGGATATTCTGACTTGGAATAAGATTACCATTGACTCACCTACTCTTATATTACGAAGAAGTCTTCATTGTACTTTCCTGGAAATTAAATCAAGTTAACAAATGAACACTATCATAACCCAAAATTCTATTTTTTCAAGGACCTGATTTAATTTACTTTAGGTATCATAGTTCTGTTCAAGGTTTTAAGAAGACAGTTTTTCTTGATTCTGATTCTCCCCCATGCATCTGCCTCTGTGAGAATAAAGCCATAGGAGTAGCCATATTCCAGATTAAGAATTAGGGAGACAGAAGTCCTTCTGATATACTGGTAGTTTTCGACCAGTATTTACGACCAATAGTAAATCTATTGAAAGAGCTCCTATCAAAAGGAAAAAAAATTTTCTATTTCTTTAACGTGTCAGTATGAGATAGATGTTCACTAACCTATCGTGGTAATCATTTCATGATGTACGTAAGTCAAATCATTACACCTTGAACTCATATAGTACTGTATGTCAATTATGTCTCAATAAAACTGTGAGGAAAAAAAAGTCAATCTATTGATTTATTATAAATAAAGGGATAACTACAACTTTCTTAAACAAAAACAAATCTAAGACAGAGGCCTAAAGTAATAATATAAACCTCTATTACCTAGTTTTATGTCACAGATTTTATTATACTATGGATCAAAGTGCTTTATGAGACTATATGTGTAATCTTTTCCATATGATAGGAAGCCTGTAATATAGGTTTTATTGCTGTCATGATCAATGGTATAGCCATATTTGGCTATATTACCAAATATTTTCTTTCATCAATGGAAGTCATAAATAATTCAAGAGGATTGTCATATATTCTAGAGCTAATATTGACTATTAGCTTGTTCACATTAGAATGAGAAAGAACAAGGAAGAATGGTGCCAGTAAGTGAGAAGGAACTAAAGGAGACTTACAGGATCATGAAAACAAGTCTATTAAAAAACTCTACCCAAAAATGTATCCCCTTCCTTGTTGATTTTATTGAAACAGAAATGATAATAGTGATGTAGCAACAAAGTATAAAATTTAGTTACTGCTCCAGAATTTGACACTCCTTTTAAATATCTCATAACAATTTACTAAATGACCTTGAACAGTATTAAGTCTTAAAATTTTATATGCATAAACATCATTTTATACGTCAAATACTTTGTTTTAACTGCTCATTAACCATTTATTTTTATTTAGTTGTGTTCAATGCAAATCAATTCCAAACAATGTACAATCCAAAACAGGTGTACAGTGTTCAGATATGAAGCAAGAGGTGTTCATTCACACGCACAGATCTCACATAACCTGAGATCAGTTGGATCTAGTTGTTCCTGTGTAGACTTCTAAAGATGGCAAATACTGGCTTAAACCTTATTAAGAGTACTATGGCCATATTGGATACTTAACATCTAAGCATCATTGTGTGAACCTGTGAACCAAAGATTTCACAGAGTTTCTATTTCTAAAAAGGTTTCTGTACATCAAGGCAGTTGTAAAGTTTTATTTTCCAGGATCAAGTCCACTTAGGCTTAGAATCATCTAAAAATAATGACTGATGTAGAAAGTGCTCCACGTGTAGCTATTCCTATTCATTAAGTTTTATATTTATATATATATGTTTACGGAAAGGGCACAAAAGAGTTATGAATTCAATGCAGGAAAGTTTCCAGTCTTCACTTCCCAAATACCTAATATACATTATTTTTGCTGCCTTTATATATTTGCCTCTTAATTTCAAGATTTGTCAAATATGCCTTCCAAACAGATCAATTTTTTAAGTTGTAAAAGTTATTCAATATATGCAGAAATAAAGAGCAATATTTTAAGACTGGTTGAAGTCAATGCACTTCTAATCTTTGGAATCAAGTTAAACGATCCAACTTAGCTAAATAAATCTGGATGGGAATGTGTGATAGGAAATACCTGTTATTTGACTTTTAAGTGCATTTGCTGGGATTACTTATGCTTGGATTTGTAGTAGATTCCAATCCATCATTGCCCTGGAACGTGTCAGTTACTGCAGAAAGTCAAATGCAATGTCAAATCCAAAGTCCCAGAGAAAAGAGTTAAGTTCCCAAGAGAACAGTGAAAACAGTGTAAAACCTGATGGAGAGTATATCAGCATTAAACCAGAACTGCTGAAACAATACACAGAGGATTTGCGGTAATACCTGGTGGTTCCTTCCAGTGTACATCATAAATAGAATCACTGAAGCTTTTTATATTATCTAATCATTTTACCGCCTTCTAGATTTCGTGAAAAAAATGGAAACTGAATCTCCATTCCATAGCTCATCCTTTTTCTCTAGATGAAGATGAAATTATTCTTATTTGCAAGGTACAGTTTGAAGTATCCATATTTCTTAAGTTATACTTAATCACATCATTAATTCTCGATGTTGTCTCTTTCCAGTCTTGTACATGAAACTCCAGCAGATTTAATATTGGCTTTCATTATCTGGTCAAATCCTTCAGATGCTCTTTAAACTAGTCCAATTTGGGAGTCTCAACATTCTCTGTGTTAATAAAACAAGGGATGGAATTAGTAGACTTGATGAAGACCTGTTTATTTTCCTTGCCACACTGGACTTCTAGATGGCGTACTGATTGGGCTTTAGAACATAGGTTGGTAAACTGTAGATGCTTCTTGGCCAAGTCTCTTAACGGTAGAGATGTAGAAGGGCAAGCAAGACCACAAGGAGACTAGCTGTTGACTGCAAAGCACAGCTGACCGTTGTGGTTTCGAACGGAGGACCTTCCGTGTCGGTTAAAGGAACGAATGAATAAATCTGCTTGAGTAGGAGCGGCACCAGAAGCAGCAGCCCCAATCTGAGCCTGGCCACCATCCCCTTGCCCATGGTGATCACTCCGCCTTGGGCAAGGCTCGCTGCTTGGTGCCGTGGAGGAGGATCACAGGCTACTGGCTGGTGCAGGGGAGGTATCTAGCAGGGTCTTAAATCTAGCCAGAGGCTTCATAATGGCGGTGACGTGGCACCACCAGCGCTCACCACTCCCAATCTCCAGTCAAATAATTTGTTTTTGAAACAAAAATTTCAAAATTCTTTAAAGAGTCTGGACACTATTACTTATAAATCTATTTAAAAAGCAGGTTTCCATTGCTTTTTTCCCCCCAGTGGTATTATTTTTTTTCCTGATTCTTAAAATATTTGTTGTTGAAACTTGGTAGCACCGAGTATAAGAGGTTTTTACCCAGATATATCACTATTGATATTTGGTATATTTTGTACAGAGATTTGGTATATTTAGATACATATCTTTTACACAATAATTGTACTTTTGTACCAGAATTTTTGCTTAACACTTATCATGAGCATTTTCCTGGCATTAAAAGCTTGAAAGCATGATCTAATTATCTTCTTAAAAAGTTTACACAATGAACTCTGCATGTTCGCAGCTTTATCCCCACCTTGTTTTGTTTTGAAGTTTTCTTATGTATTTACAGAGAAGTTGTAAAGAAAATACACCACGGTGTTAGTTTTGGTTGTTTCTAAGTGATGGGGATTTCTATATTTTCCAACTTTTCTACATTGGGTATATATTTCCTGTGGAGGCTGAACTAATAGTTTTAGAAAGGTGAGGTTAATGGAATTCAAGCTAGATAAACCAACATAGAAATTGCTTTTTGAAAAAAGACTATAGAAAACAGACAGAAAAAATTAAAGAATAAAGACCAGAAGTTCATGATTAATAATGTAACACTTATCATCTGAATGGGAACTGATCCTCTTTGAGTGACTGAAATGAGTAAAAATAATACCTTTCTTTGATGTTTGAAATTTGGGAGTGACTTATAATAAAAGGTTAGCACAGTTTAAAAAACCTCTGGTTTGTATTTTCTTATCTGCTCAAACAGAAATTTTAAAGTTACTCAATATTCTGTTGTCTTTTATTTTCAAGAATATAAGTATTCCAGAATATAAAAACTTACTTTCTCTTTGCTTTTCCCAAGCCACTGCTTCCTGCCTCCTCAGGAATCCTATTCTCCTTTTCTGAATCTTTAGGGGACAGCCTGAAGAATTCTCCGATTCCTTTTTGCCACTTGGGAGTTGGGCGCACACAAACTGGATTCCCTCCTGCATACTTATTTTCAGCTATAAAATATAAACAGATAGAACTAAATAAAAATTAAGAATACAATCACTATTCCTTAAAGGGAAAGTTAATTCTTTAACATCAAATCTAAAGGGTATTAAATGGTGTTACATCCATCTTTAAATTTTTAAATGTGACATGATAAAGGTGTATTCAGTTATAATATAATGTATAACACTTTATTACACTTATCCTTTAGCCTAGAAAAATAGCATTAACAAGATGTTTACAACTAGAAAATATTTTTCATATTTTGTCCACAAGCTGAGCTATTCAGTTAGTCTTATGTACTGTCATACTAAAGTTTGACACACTTTTTCCTGTATGTTCTTAACTACAGCTTGTGGAATTAATCTTCCAAACTGTTCAACTTCCTCCTAAAAGGAATGAGACAGCAGATGGCATGGTATTTTCTCAACTTGTCGCACAGAAGGAACGATGTGAAACTATTTCCCTGGCCCGGTTTTCCCTTTTAATGTCCCAAAAGCGGTAACAGGAGCTGCAAAGTTGTAAAACACACACACCGACATCAAACTAAAATAAAAGGAAAGAAAGGAGAGAGGGAGAAAGGGAAGGAAGGACAAAGAAAAATATGTAGAAATGAAAACAAAAACGTGAATAGCACTGTCAACTATAGTCCCGATTCTTAATCTAGTAAAGAGGTACTTAAATAGCCTCTTACAAGAAAAAGCCCAGTTGTCAATACCAAGAAAAATAACAACGCTAAAGTAGAAAAGAAAAACGAGTTTGAAGAGAAACTGTGTCCATCCCTAACCCGAGACTTGAAATTCTTCACAATGCGACCCACTCCGCCCCGCACCCCTACCCCATCCCGCCAAGAGACAGGCCCGCTCATTAGAGCAAAAGGCAAGGAAGAAATTCGGGGGTGAGGATCTCAGGAAAAGAAATTCCACGGTGGGGCAGGGGGCTCGCAGGTCAGGAGAACTGTGGTGCCAGGCCTGATCTCCTTTTGAGAAGGTTTCTCCAGGATCTTGCAGGGGCGCTTTTTACCTTTCCTTGACGAAAGCGGCGTGGAATTAGCGGCGGAGGTGGAGGAACCAAGCACCTTCCTGGGGGCTCGAGAAGCCACCACTGCGGAGAGAGGCAAAGAAGGACATTCAGAAGGGGTCACGAAGAGTCTCAGAGCCACGTTCTCACCACCCTCTCCGACCCAGCCTATTGGAGAGGAGAGGCCCGCGATCCAGAACAGCAGATAACCCTCCCCTGTCCCCGCCGCGTCTTCCTCCTCGTTAAAGGGATCGGGCTGCTGCTTCCTGACGGGCTGGACCAGTTTGGCGGCCAGGGTTGTGGGCAGGTCCGGCTTCTCCCGCCCGCGGCGGAGCTGCCCAGGGAACCACCTGCCCTCCACTACCATGCTCGCCTGCCTCACCTTTTCTGTACGTGCCAGCGACACTGCCTGCTTTAGTCCGCACCATGTTCAAACACGAGATGAGAACAACGAACTGACTCCCCGACCGAAGATGTTTCACGGGACAAGGCCCCGAAAACGAATCTCCCGCCACAGTTTATATTGGTCCCTTTCCCGCGCGCTCCACTGACTCTCCCAGACCTCCGCTCCCATTGGTTCCGCGCCTTTCAGGTGCAACCAATCGCCAGTGTCCAGTGGTGACCGCGGCGGGGTTGGGCGCAGTGCTGATTCGTGCATCAACTTGCAGAAGCTTGTGATTCGTACCCGCCTGAGGTGGGCGGTGCCAGGGCGCTTTCCTGGGGTGCCCCATGTGTGGGTGCTAAGAACTAGGTAAAGGGGCCTGCTTAGAAAAGAAAACCCAGGAAAGACAGCGAATTCCAACATTTCTTTAAAAGTTAACCACAGGCTTAAATCCATAATGTCATTCCTGGAAGTGACACCTGAAATGAAGCGGACTTTTTAATATCTCAGGTATGAACACTCTTTACAGCATCCATAACTAAAACGAGTCTATGGAATGGGAAAAAGCTAATACAATTTATTTACAGGGATTTTTTTTTTTTTTTTTTTTTGCCAGGCCGTGCAGCTTGTGGGATCTTAGTTCTCCGATTAGGCATCGAACGCTGGCCCCAGCAACACTGAAAGCTCCTGGCCCTTACCACTGGACCACCAGGGAATTCCCTATTTACAGGGATTAAAAAAAAAAAACCCAAAACTTTTTAGGATGGTGTGAAACAAGAAAAAACAGTGAATTGTATATACATACATACATTAAAAGAAACATTATTATAATAATAAAACGTTTTCCCGAGACCTGTATGGTCTCAGAATTCCTTAAAAATATGTCATATGTGCCAAGGGCACATCCCTGGCACATAGTGAACGTGATTTTAGAATAAGAGATAACTATTTTCCTTCCCTATGCTTATCTTAAGTACTCACAATACCCCCTGAGCAATGATTTTCACTCTCTGAATACCACGCACAAAACCTGATCAAATGAATTTGCTTTAGGATGTACTTTGTTAAATGTGCACTTGAAAGGCAAACCTGAAAGTGTAAGCATGGCATTAATTCTCTCCAATAAATTATGCTTGAACTTTCAGAATAAAGGCTTCTCAGTACTTTAACAGAATCAACAACTACTTTGTGTTTTTGAATTACAGAATCTAAACAGCAGATGAAATTAACATTATAATAGGAGGAAAGGTATTGCAAATTACCTGTAGCTTTGTCTAAATCTTAGTGTCTAAAATTACAGCCAAAGTCCTATCAGAAAAATCAACAAGCCCTAGGGTATCCCTCCTTGTTCTTTGTCATCATGCCCCTCTCAATACACAATGTTTCTTCAATGCACATTTTTTCCTTTTCAGTTAAGTGGCTTCTACAAAGGCCTGAATTACCTAATTCCCAGATCCTTGTAGCGATTAGAACTGAGTTGAGAATCTGCTGGTCTTTTCTCTTAGTCCACATGCCAAGTAAATTGCTAGAAAGAATTGCAAATATACCTTTGCACACAGGGGCAATCTACATATTATAGCTGTGTTTGTATGTCTGTCTTTTTAATGCCAATTATGATAAGGAAAGATGCAAATTAGAATAAAAACTCAGGAAAAAAGCAGTGATGTCTAGTAAAAATTCTTAATTTAAATGTTTGCTTTGCAGAAGTGCTTCTCCTTTACAGTTAAAATAGTTGTGTGGTGTGAACCTGAAAATTTTAAAGGCCTAAGGCATTAAGAAAAGTTATAGTATGTACAAATGAAATTTCTGCCTAAATTTATACAAAAGAATATCTTTAAGTCATATTAAATAGGTGTGCTTGCTTTGCTCAGGCATAAATTCATTTTAATAAATGGTAATATGGTAAATGGCATTACATTACATACATACAAACTAGAGATTTCAATCAATAACATATTCCTTATGAAAAAGAACACTTATTCTTGAGGACCTAGTAATTTCATCATAATGTGTGATATACTAAGTCTTATTGTACAAAAAGCTTGTCAGTTTATCTTCAAGAAGTTATCATTTTAGTTATGGGAACAGAACAGATATAAAAACAGGTAAAGGATTTGGATATGTTATAATTAGTATTAAATGTAGCAGACATCTATGAAGAAACAAAGCTTGTACCCACTATTTATGAAAATTCAGTCTTTTTAAGCTGGAAAGCCACATATTTTCCAAATTAATGACAAAGATAATGTAAACTCAATGTAAATCAACACACATATAATTTTGATTATTTATGTCGGTGAAAACACTAACATAAAAAGGTGGAACAACATCCAATTGATGTAATTATTTAGTATAAATAGCCTAATGGGAATGAAGAGCCTATCCATGTAACACAAAGCCAGTCAAATTGATCCATGAAATATATCAGAAGACGTTATGTTATGCTCTCCAGAAAAATCTGTCTAAATTTTCCCCAGTCCATTGTCCCAATGGAGTAGAGAAGTAGCAAAAGACCCTTAAGTCTCATCATCTTGAGTTGAAGTACCTTTAATTTCTTAAAAATCAACACAGAGAATTTATATGGAAGGTCTTCAAAGCCAAATCACATCACCTGTTTTTATTAAAGTTTTTTTTTTTTTCTCCCTCGAGCTTGCAGAGTTGTCTTGGCCCTCCTGGAAAGGACCTGGCTCAAAAAAGCAAAAAGAGGTTTTAGGAGCGTGAATCAGGTATTAGACTACAAAGGGTATTAATAAAACCACTACCACCGGAGCAAACCCTTACAGCGTTTACTCTAGCCTTCAAGTGCTGTTTTAAATATTTTACATAAAACCGGAACAGTTTAAAAACTGGACCCTCAGGTTACGGGGTATTGTTTTGTTTTTTCCTAAACTGTAGTTTTTAGAGGTATTTGTATTGTCTTAGCAGGTTTCCCAATTCTCGAGTCCTACATTTAACGACGCGGAGGAACCACTCGCAGATGGAGCTCTGGTACAAGTGACAACATCAGGAAGCGGGCAGAAACAGGAGGAGGCACAGGTGGGAGGGATCTGTGCTGTGGGCGGTGCTACCAAGCGGGGCAGTGCAGGCTGACGGAACCTGCGCGAGCGACGTCGGTGTTGCGCAGGGGACTAGTCCGGCGCAGGACACCGAGCTTTTGCACCCCAGCTGGTTCCGGCTGGGGAAAATGGCGGTGACTGGGGCGTTGTCCCAGGAGCAGCTGGTGGGCTGGTGCACTCAGCAGTTGCGGAAGACTTTCGGGCTGGATGTCAGTGAGGAGATAATACAGTAAGACCGGTTCGGGTCAGAGGCGGGAAGGAGCTCTGGGATGTGCACTGGCTGAGCAAACGGGGAAACGGAGGGGGCTAAAAAGTTGATGAGAGTGAAGAAATGTGATAAAAGGGCTGCGGTGTATCTATGAGTGCCGAATTTTGACCTCCGGCTTTCTAGTTTAGCTTCTGGAATAGGGTGTCATGCTCCACAATCGTCTGGTGGGGCCTTTTTTTCCCCAGGAAAACGCCAAATCCCTGATAATTAGACCTGTAAGTCTGTCCCAGGAACCAGTTTCCTTATAGATTTTGGAGAGAAGGGGCAAGCCAAATTGTCTTTCCAGAAATTCCTTACTCTGAACATTTTAGTTTGCCCGATCCGGGTTGTGTCAAATAGGACCTGAAATTTAAATGGGGGTAGCGTGGTACTGTGTAAAAAATAGCTCCTGACTCGGGAGTCCCGGTTCTATTTTCTGTGGTCATTCACCAGTTTTGGAGCCTTAGGCAACTTAATTTTCCATCTTTGTACCTTAGTTTCCTCATGTGTAAAATGAAAAATTAGCAGAGATTATCTTTTATAACGCGTTATGATTGTAATGAAGTGGAAATGGTGACATGATTTAATATCTGCTTTCAACTGATTTAACTTTTTTTTTTTTTTTTTTGGCGATACTGCATGCCAGGACAAAAAGACGGTTGATGAGTGAGGAGGTGGGGGAAGTGCAGTGTATCGAGGAGCATAGGAAAAAGAACTATAAGATTTGAGAAACTCGTAAGGTTAACTGCAAGGGATGAATTTAACTTGAGAACTAAAAGGTGGGTAGGTGGCAGTGCAGAGTTCAGGAGGAGGGAAAAACTTCTACAAAAATTGGACTTAAAGAACCTGGAAGTGTTTCTTGATTTGGTTCCTTGTTCATTGTTGCTGAAACCTAAATTGCAGTTCTAGGGCTTTTGTAGGAAGTAAGGTGAATTTCTGATTTGGGGAGAAAATAGACTTGTTGACAAGGAGAGAGTTAAGAGAGCCAATTTTAAAGGATTATTTTGAACACTGGAATAGACTCAAAAATAACTCAGTTAAGCAAATATTATATGCTATCACTTATATGTGGAATCTAAAAAATAATACAAATGATTTTATTTACAAAACAGAAACAGACTCACAGACATAGAAACAAACTTATGGGTACCAAAGGGGAAAGGGAGGGGGATAAATTAGGAGTATGAAGTTTACAGATACAAACTACTGTATATAAAATAGTTAAACAGCAAAGATTTACTGTATAGCACAGGGAACTACGTTAAATATCTTGTAATAACCTACAGTGGAAAAGAATCTGGAAAAAAATGTAACTGAATCACTTTGCTGTACACCTGAAACTAACACAATATTGTAAATCAACTATACATCAATTTTAAGCACTTGCTTTTTTTTTTTTTTTTTTTTGTGGTACGCGGGCCTCACCGCTGCGGCCTCTCCCGCCGCTGAGCACAGGCCCTGCGGCCATGGCTCACGGGCCCAGCCATCCTCCCGGACCGCGGCACGAACCCGCGTCCCCTGCATCGGCAGGCGGACTCCCAAGCACTGCGCCACCAGGGAAGCCTTATACATCAATTTTGAAAAATTGACAAAAAATATTAAAAAAAAAAACCCAGCCAAATTGTATGGCTTGGCTTTACCCTTGTTTGAAGGCAAGATCAGGTTAAGTAGTTTTCAGGCATTTTTTAAAGCAGTGGAATGCTGTCAAATGAAATAATGAAGCTTTGTAATATACCAAACAGAAAAAAGTCCATCAGTTTAAAAAAAAAAAGATTGAGGTCTCTTTTTGATGAATCAACAATGGAGTATGAATAGTTGCAATCTTCTCAGTCTCAGAATCCAGTTGTATTTTGTTGCTTACACAGTATTAGGAAAATTCCTAAGTCTCATAGATTGCGGTTTAATAGCTCATTGTGCAGTCTTAGATTTTCCTGAGTTAAACTTATCCACACCCTTAAAAGAGGAGTGATCAGAAATTTCTGTTTTAAAGTTGAAGCAATAAGTACGGCTGTACACCTGCTTGCATTTAAAAATATTTATAAATATAAGTTAGACAAGAATTATTCAAAACTTAAAATAAGCCCTAAAGCTACCTATAATATAACGCTATTGGAAACACTTATTAGGTTTTCACTAGTTATTGCACAACAGGCTATGATGGCACAATGAAAGCGTTGGCTGTGTAAATTTGCTGTGCCTTGCCTTGCCTGATATTCATTGAGAATTACCCAGGTGTACTATACTAGTGTGCTAGCTAGAACAATTTGACATGAGCAGCCTGAATTTTTTAAACAGACAGCACAGAGCTGCTACCTTCCTAATCAGTGATACATTTATGAGACCTTAAGGTCTATGCACAGAGTTAGCAAAATAAACTTTGTTCCACAATCTGCATTAGTTCATGTTTTGGATGAATCTATTTTGTTAAGATTTGGTATATAACACATTTGAATATATGTTGTTATTTATTATACTTTTTTAAATAGTTAAATGATATTTATTCAATTGTTTCTGAAACTCTTTAAATAATTCCCTAGTGGTTTGAATACTCCAGAGTTAAATGATCCTTGAGGTTCCTTGCAGCTCTGTGAGTTCTTGATGCCAATTAATCTTTTTTTTAATGTTTTTAAATTTTATTTATTTGTTTATTTTTGGCTATGTTGGGTCTTCGTTTCTGTACGTGGGCTTTCTCTAGTTGCAGTGAGTGGGGGCCACTCTTCATCGCGGTGCGTGGGCCTCTCACTGTCGCGGCCTCCCTTGTTGCAGAGCCCAAGCTCCAGATGCGCAGGCTCAGTAGTTGTGGCTCATGGGCCTAGTTGCTCCGCGGCATGTGGGATCTTCCCAGACCAGGGCTCAAACCCGTGTCCCCTGCATTGGCAGGCAGATTCTCAACCACATAAGTGTATGGATATATACATTCCTTTTATAGCAATTGGGATCATATGCTGTACAGTGTGTCCTACTATTTCACTTTATATGAGAGTGTTTTCTCAAGTAATAATAATTACTGAGAAATTACTGAATTGCTGAATTCCCTGGCAGTCCATTGGTTAGGACTCCGTGCTTTCACTGCCAAGGGTGCGGGTTCAATCCCTGATTGGGGAACTAAGATCCCACAGCTGCATGGTATGGCCAAAAATAATAATAATAATAAAGTAAAATAAACAAGTCAGTGATTTTTTAAAAATAATAATTATTCAAAAATTTTACTTTTTGTGGTCGCATATTATATTTTGTAAAGTCCAAAAACTTGAATTCATTTGCCCCTTTCATTGATGAATGTTTAAAATAGTTTCCAGTTTTTCACTAACTCAAATAATGATGTAGTTAATTTTTTTGCGTAAACTTTCCTGTGTCTCTTATTTCTTAGAGAGTTCTGTAAATGGAATTATTGGATTCTTTTTAAGGCACTTTAAATATATTGGCTGATTGATTTATAGAAAAGTTGTACTGACTTGTACTCCCACCCCATTTCACTTTTAGGAACGCTTCATACCATTTTCTTAAAATAGATCTGTGCATTCTGATGTGATGCTAATCTTGATTTATAATTTTTAAGAATGTTAAATTAGTAACTGGTTAGCTTATAGTATATATTCATATTTTTAGCAAAAAAGAAATTTTAGGTTTTGCAGTATAAAGATGAAGTAATTTGTATTGTTCCTAGGAAAATATAATGACTGCAGATGTGTGGTTATGGAAAGTATTCTTTTTTTTTATAACAGTTATTTTTGAGATGTAATTTTTATTCAAGTCACTTGTTTTAAATGTAAAATTTGATGAGTTTTGACAAGTATATATAGCCTTGTAACCATCCCTCAATCAAGACATAAGTAGTCTTTGCTTTGCACAGTAGTATGGAACTGTAAAAATGACCATGCAATCTACAATTTAAAAATCTTAATAAAATGGTCTTAATAAAAAAATGGGGAAATTTTTGATTATTCCATGACCTTCAAAAATGTGTGTCAAAATATTAAAAACTCTCCTGCTGTCAGAATAAATTTAAAAAATAGTAAAACAAACACTTATTTAGTACACTGTAAATTTTTTAAAAAATTTTATTTTATATTGGAGTGTAGTTGATTAACAATGTTGTGTTAGTTTCAGGTGTACAGCAAAGTGATTCAGTTATACACGTACATGTATCTATTCTTTTTTTTTTTTTTTTTTTTTTGCGGTATGCAGGCCTCTCACTGTTGTGGCCTCTCCCGTTGCGGAGCACAGGCTCCGGACGCGCAGGCTCAGCAGCCATGGCTCACGGGCCCAGCCGCTCCGCGGCATGTGGGATCTTCCCCGACTGGGGCACGAACCCGTGTCCCCTGCACCGGCAGGCGGACCCTCAACCACTGCACCACCAGGAAAGCCCTATCTGTTCTTTTTCATTCTTTTCCCATTTGGGTTAGAAAGTATTCCTATGTTAAGGACAGCTCCACAAACCTATCTTCAAAACACTGATTTGATTGTAGAAATACAAGATTACATGAAGGTTATATTACGAACTACTTGAGGTCAGAGTCTTTGTTCTAATCAAATTTATATCCCTAGCATCTAACCTAGAACTTGGCTCAAAATAAACAGTGTAATGGATTAATGAATGTTTTTTACTACCTTGATCTCTGTTACGATTATTGAAAAACATAGTATAAGCTAGCCCTGTTTTAACAAGTTATTTCTTTGCTTCTTGAGGTATGTTTTGTCAATTGAGACTGCTGAAGAGTTACGAGAATATGTTACTGACCTTCTTCAGGGAAATGAGGGCAGAAAAGGTCAATTCATAGAAGAGCTTGTAACTAAATGGCAAAAGAATGATCAGGAGCTGATTTCTGATGCTCTGCAGCAGTCCTTCAAAAAAGATGGTAAGTTAAGTTAATGTAATTAACTTAAGTAAATTAAAGTAAAGGTTGAAATATTGATAAATTAGCTGGTTTATAGGACCTGGTATGTTCTGTCACCCATATTTCCTCACAACTAACTTAAGCAGAATCATATGTATACATGTTTTTAGTTCAGTTCTACTTGATCTGCAATGAGTATTGTTTTAGTTCAGACTTTTTCAACTTAGAAAATATCACAAAAATACTTGTTTATAGATACAAATGTGGCTTCAGAATAACTTGAAAAATTTATACATAGATTAAAGAAAAACTTTAGTTATGTGTGTACATGAATGTAAGTAAATGTTGACCAGTTTTAGTATGAATAGCGTTTAGAAGTAACTATTAAGTTAAACAGTACAAAAGATGAGCACCAAACTAAATAAGTCATTATTATTATACAGTCTAAAATATCAGATTTTAATTTAACTTTTTTTTTTCTGGGTATGCCGCACGGCTTGCGGGATCTTGGTTCCTGCACCAGGAATTGAATCCAGGCCCTTGGCAGTGAAAACGTGGAGTCCTAACCACTGGACTGCCAGGGAATTCCCTTTAATTTAACGTCTTAATTTTAGCCAGTAGTCTTTATTATTGACTACAATCTTGAAAATGATGGTTTAAATTTAATTCTGATTTGAGAGGAAAAGATAATTAAAAACCTGCCTGACTTCTTATATTGACTCTAAGTATTAAGCATTGCCTTCTCTTTATTAGCTATTAATTCACCAATGAATCCTACTATTTCCAATCTATGTACATATATATATATTTATTTATTTATTATCTTCTTCTTCTTTAAAGAAATTTTAGATGGGCAGAGGTCAGGAGACCAGCTAAAGAGGAGTAGGCGGAAAGGGAGAAACAGACAGGAAGTTCCTGCATTTACTGAACCTGATACAACCATAGAGGTCAAAACACCTTTTGATTTGGCCAAGGTGAGTGCTTAGAAAATGAGGCTTTTCTGGCTATATGGAGAAGAGCAAACAACTGATACATTTCAGAGAGCGAAGGGTATAAATTGGTCTAGAATGGCAACTTTTCAACAAATGTATGAATTTTAGAGAGTGATAATGATCACATATTACTTTCTATATGGTAGATATTTTTTGACAACCTGATTAAATAAGTATTAAAAGGACATCTTCGGGCTTCCCTGGTGGCACAGTGGTTAAGAATCCACCTGCTGGGGCTTCCCTGGTGGCGCAGTGGTTGAGAATCTGCCTGCTAATGCAGGGGACACGGGTTCAAGCCCTGGTCTGGGAGGATCCCACATGCCGTGGAGCAGCTAGGCCCGTGAGCCACAACTACTGAGCCTGCGCGTCTGGAGCCTGTGCTCCGCAACAAGAGAGGCCGCAATAGTGAGTGGCCTGCGCACTGCGATGAAGGGTGGCCCCCGCTTGCCACAACTAGAGAAAGCCCTCGCACATAAATGAAGACCCAACACAGCAAAAATTAATTAATTAATTAATAAACTCCTACCCCCTACATCTTCTAAAAGAAGAAAAAAAAGAGAATCCACCTGCTAATGCAGGGAACACGGGTTAGAGCCCTGGTCCAGGAAGATCCCACATGCCGCAGAGCGACTAAGCCCGTGCGCCAGAACTACTGAGTCTGCACTCTAGAGCCTGCGAGCCACGACTACTGAGCCCGTGTGCCACAGCTACTGAAGCCCACGTGCCTAAAGCCTGTGTTCCACAACAAGAGAAGCCACCGCAATGAGAAGCCCTCGCACCACAACAAAGAGTAGCCCCCACTCACTGCAACTAGAGAAAGCCTGCGTGCAGCAACAAAGATCCACTGCAGCCAAAAATAAATAAATAAAATAAATAAATTTATTTTTTAAAAAAAGGACTTCTTCGCTTAGAGATTATAGATAGATAGATAGACGTGATAGAAAATATTTAATAAAATACACCAGGACTTCAATTTCAACATTTTTTGTGGCTTTGTACTAAAAGAATGCACAATTCTAGCTGTTTTAAGAGCGTTCCTATTTTAGGCCATTCACTACCCATCATCATCATCATTATTTAGCATTTAGAGCTCTTTCATATTCTCTCTTGGCTCTAAAAATAGCCCTGTGAGGTAAGCAGAAATATTTTTATTCAGGGCAATTTGACAAGCTAAATTTCCCAGCAGAAGGGAATAGTTAATTATGCTAAGATGGAAGAGTAGTGATCAAAAAGTTCTGAGTGATGACCATTGCAATAAAACATGGAAAAGGGTTTCTAAAATAATGTGAACTTAAAAAAAATAGTCTTAAGCCTTTTATTAATTGGAATAAAATGAGCAAAGACTATCACAAGCAAAAGAAAAAACACAAATGACCAATAAACATTAAAAATGTTTATCCTTACTAGTACTTAAGGAGTCCAGTTTGTCACCCTAATTGCCTGAACTCTCCTGGTTTTAGCACTGAAAAGTCCTGGATTCTGAGATTTCCCCTAAGTCCTGGGCAAACAAGGTTGGTTGGTCACTTTACTAGTAATCAAATTAATACACATTAAATCCCTGAGATATGGCATATCAAATTGTCAAAGATTTTATTTTTAAAAATTTTTTTGGCCATGCCATGCAGCATGCGGGGTTTTAGTTCCTGGACCAGGGATTGAACCTGCGCCCCCTGCAGTGGAAGCTTGGAGTTTTAACCACTGGACTGCCAGGGAAGTCCCTCAAAGATTTTAAAAACAGATACAGTGATGATGAAGTTGTATTAAAACAGGAACCTCCTATACACTACTGGTGGCAATGTAAATTGGTTTAAGCTTTCTGGGGGCAGTTTGGCAGCATGTATCAAGAACTGTGGAAATGTTCATATACTTCTGACTTATTAATATGACTTAAATATCTAACAAAGTAATCAGAAATGCACACAAAAAATGTATGTTCTGTATAATGTTATTTATAATATTGAAAATATGAACTGACCTGATTTTTTAGCAGTAAGAGACAGATTAAATAAATTATTATTCCCTCATTTGGTGGGATATCACGCAGCTCATTTCTTTTTTTTTTTTAATAAATTTATTTAATTAATTTATTTATCTTTGGCTGCGTTGGGTCTTCGTTGCTGTGCGTGGGCTTTCTTTAGTTGCGGGGAGCAGGGGCTACTCTTCACTGCGGTGCACAAACTTCTCATTGCAGTGGCTTCCCTTGCTGTAGAGCACAGGCTCTAGGTGCACGGGCTTCAGTAGTTGTGGCTTGCGGACTCTAGAGCACGGGCTCAGCAGTTGTGGCGCACGGGCTTAGTTGCTCCGCAGCATGTGGGATCTTCCCAGACCAGGGCTTGAACCCGTGTCCCCTGCAATGGCAGGTGGATTCTTAACCACTGCGCCACTAGGGAAGCCCGCTCATTTCTTTTTAAAGCCGTGGTGTATACAGAACATTGTTTCTAGGGGAAATACAGGGTTAGGTTTGTGGGAGCCTCTGATCACATTTCCATCAGCCAATCAAAACATAACCTTATTTTATGTGTGTTTCTGTTTAAAGACACTTTATTTAATATATATTGTTGATCATCAACATTGAAGTCAAAGTCAATAGCACTGTAACTCATGCCTGAAGAAAGCTTATCTAATATACCTTTCTTTTTTATTATTATTATTTATTAATTTTTATTATTATTATTTTTATTGAATTATAGTTGATGTACAATATTATATGTTATAGGTGTACAACATAGTGATTCACAATTTTTATTTTATTTTTTTATTTTTATTTATTTTGGGGGGGCTTGCAGGATCTTAATTCCCCCACCAGGGATTGAACTCATGCCCCCTGCAGTGGAAGTACGGAGTCCTGACCATTGGACTGGGAATTCCTGGTGATTCACAATTTTTAAAGTTTACATTCCACATATAGTTATTATAAAATATTGACTCTATTCCCTGTGTTGTTCAATGTATCCCTGTAACTTATTTATTTTATACATAATAGTTTGTACCTCTTAATCCCCTACCCCTATCTTTTATTCTCTATATATCTGTGAGTCTGTTTCTATTTTGTTATATCCACTGGTTCATTTTTTAGATTTCACATATAAGTGATATCATACAGTATTTGTTTTTCTCTGTCTGACTTATTTCACTTAGCATAATACCCTTCAAGTCCATCCATGTTGTTGCAAATAGCAATTTTTCATTCTTTTTATGACTGAATAGTATTCCATTGTGTATATATACCACATCTTTATCCATTTATCTGTTGATGGACACTTAGGTTGCTTCCATATCTTGGCAATTGTAAATAATGTTGATATGAACATTGGGTATATGTATCTTTTCAAGTTAGTGTTTTCATTTTTTTTTGGATATATACCCAGGAGTGGAATTGCTGGGTCATATGGTAGTTCTACTTTTAGTTTTTTGAGAAACCTCCATACTGTTTTCTTTTTTAATTTATTTATTTTATTTTATTTATTTTTGGCTGTGTTGAGTCTTTGTTGCTGTGTGCAGGCCTTCTCTAGTTGTGGTGACCTGGGGCTACTCTTCGTTGCAGTGCACAGGCTTCTCATTGCGGTGGCTTGTCATTGCAGAGCATGGGCTCTAGGCACGCGGGCTTTAGTAGTTGTGGCTTGCAGGCTCAGTAGTTGTGGCTTGCAGGCTCTAGAGCACAGGCTCAGTAGTTGTAGTGCACAGGCTTAGTTGCTCCGCGGCATGTGGGATCTTCCTGGACCAGGGCTCGAACCCATGCCCCCTGCATTGGCAGGTGGATTCTTAACCACTGCACCACCAGGGAAGCCCCTCCATACTGTTTTCCACAGTGATGATACCAAGTTAACACTCCCACCAGCAGTGTATGAGGGTTCCCTTTTTTCCACATTTTCACCAACATTTGTAATTTGTGGTCTTTTTCATGATAGCCATTCTGAGAGGTGTGAGGTGATATCTCATTGTGGTTTTAATTTACATTTCTCTGATAATTAACGATGTTGGGCATCCTTTCATGTAATATACCTATTTTCCATATAAGGTACAGCCTCTTGTGCTTAGGAACATTAGATAGCACTTCCTATTATGCATGGGGGCCATATTAAATGGTGAGATTACCAACAAAAAGCACAGAAATGCAAAGAAATGGCACTAAATAGACTTAGGATACTTGTTTACAGTATGAGAGCTGAAGCAAGAAGGCAGATCACTGCATTGCTCAAACTTAGCTGGAAATGTGTGCATTTGGTGACTCAAATGTTTTGCCATTCTGTGTGTGTCCATGAATGCCTGTGAAAGCACCTGGAGTATTGATTTGGGGGTTACAAATAAATATTAGCAAGTAGGTGAATTTGAAGATCTGGAGCCATGAAAAATGATGGTCAAACTGTATGTCCAGTTCCATTTTTGGACATGTAAGTAAATCTTAAATCTGTCTTCAATTTTCTCAGGCAATTCATTTGGTTATTCAGAAGTTTTTATTGTGTGTCTGTTGTGTGTCAAGAACTGATTTAGGCATTTGAGATATAGCAATAAACAAGACTCATTAAGGTTTCTTGCCCTCCTAGAGTTTACATTTTAGTGGTTCAGAGGAGAGGTAGAAAAGATAGTCAAAGAAAATTTTTTAAAGTAATTATATATTGTGAAAACTAACATGAAAGAAATTAAAAGGGCAGTGTGATAGGCAGTTATTGGAAGGGTGGGAGCTAATGTAGGTAGGGTATTCAGGGAAAGCCTTTCTGAGGGAGTGAAATTACAGCTAAGACCTGAACACTGCAAAGGAACCGGTATGTAAAGAGATGGGCTGGGAACAATGCAGAAAGAGGGAATAACAAGTGCAAAGGGAAGGTGGAGAAAAGTGTTCTCAGAAGTATCAAAAGCCCTGTGTGGCTGGAGCATAGTGGACAGGGGAAGAATGATGTGTAGGTGAGGCTAGAGAGCACCTGAGGGCCATATGTAAGGCTTTATAGGTCATTATAAGTAGCTTGGATTAAATTTTAAGCACAATGGGAAGACAGTGAGTGGTTTTGTTTTTCGTATTTTGTTTTTTAATTATTTAACCCCTCCTCCCCACCCCTCTGAATGGTTTTAGGCAGAGGAGTGATATGTTATGAATTTTCTGGCTTGCCCTGTTCTCCCCTTCTCTCCTCTATTACTCTGTCTTTCCTCCTTCTCAATAAATACATGCTGCCTGTTATGGATAAAAGACCTAATCAAAGCACAGCCCTCAGTCCCTCAAATGTGTTATTTTAATGTAACTGGATACTTTAAAGGGAGTGAGATAGAAGTTTCTGCTTAGAGATTTTAGTCTTCCCCTCACAAACATCCTTGAGAGCAAAGGTATAATTGACCAGTTTGAAAAATGGCTACCTGCTAGAATTAGATAACATCCTTAGCACTTGTCTTAGATTTTAACATTTACCTCCGTTGACTTATTTGATACTGTCTGTATATCTCAAGTTTTGGCTTTGGACATTAGGGCGTGTTACCTCTCTTTATAGTAACCAAAGAATTGTTACCTTCATTGTTATAACTCTCCTATCCACTAGGACTCCTGAGATTTTTCTTTGAAACTTCAGTCTCTGGAAATGATTGAGAAACTCTCAATTTAAAGGGAAAGTAGGACTACACCAGAGGAGAGGCATCTATGCACCTTAAGTGTCAAAAGCTGCTGTGGTCTGAATGTTTGTGTACCACTGAGAATTCATACCTTAAAATGCTAATGCCCAGTGTGAATTAGGAAGTGGGGCCTTTGGGAGGTTCTTATGTCATGGGGGTGGAGTCCTCATGAATGGGGTTAGTGCTCTTATAAAAGAGACCTCACAGTCCCTAACCCCTTTTGCCACATACAACAAAGAAGTAATTTCTGTGACCTGGAAGAGGGCCCTTGCCCAACCATGCTTGCACCCTGAACCTGGACTTCAGCCTCCAGAGCTATAAGAAATAAGTTTCTGTTGTTTATAAGCTACCTAGTCTGTGATATTTTGTTACAGCAGCCAGAATGGACTAAGGCAGAGGCTGATATAGTTCTCTTTTTAAAGTTTTTATTTTATAACATACATACAGAAGTGAATAAATGAATTTTCACAAACTGACCATACCTGTATAGCCAGAAATAAAACATTACCATTCCTCTAAAAAACTCCCATGTGCCCCACAATGACAACCCTCCCAAGGGAAAACACCATTTTGACTTTGAACATCATAGATTAATTTTGCCTGCTTATGAACTTTGTATAAATGGAGTTAAATAGTATATACTCTTTTGTGTCACATGGTTTATCTCATTGCTATATAGGATTCTGTTAAGTGAATATTCAATCTACTGTTGAACATTTGGGTAGTTTTCCAATTCTAATGCTGCAGTGAATGTTCTTGTATATGTCTTTTGTTGAACATATTTACCCATTTTTTTTGAGTATATGTCCAAGAGGTGAATTGCTGGGTCACAGGATATACATATGCTCAGCTTTAGTAGATACCAGTTTACACTCCCACGAACGGTGTGTGAGAGTTCTAATTGTTCTATATCCTTGCCAACGCTCTGTATTTTCTGTCTTTTCAATTTAGCTATTCTGGTTGGTGTGCAATGGTATTACACTGGTTTTATTTTATATTATCTTGATGACTGATGAAGTTGAGCACCTTTTCATGTATCTGTTGGCTGTTTGGATATCTTCTTTTATGAAGTTCCTGTTTAGGTCCTTTGCCCATTTTTCCACTGTGTTATCTGTCTTTTTCTTATTGAGTCAGTTTTTTATAGATTTTTCTTACTTTACTGATTGTTCTTATTTCCAGATCTGTGAATATCATCTGCTTTTAGAGGCATTTTTGTTTTCTATGATCTCCAATTTAGCTATACATAAATATGTCACATAAACAGCTTTTATTGCTACATTTACCTTCCACCAGGGCTGACAGCTACTAGCAGAAAAAGCAGAGTATATTAGCTAGTTTTTCTAGGGCATAATCTTTACTTAGACCCTTGATTATAACTCATTTGTATTTCTCCTACTTCCTTCTTCCATGGTTGCTGGGTAGGGTGTAAGTTATTATTGAACAGAACTGAGGTTTTTCTCTCTTGACTGTTTTCATTGTCATTAATTATTTGATGTTATTTCTGATATCTTTGTACGATCAGGCACAAGAGAACAGCAGCTCCTTAAAGAAGAAGACGAAGTTTGTCAGTTTATATACAAAAGAGGGACAGGACAAGCTTGCAGTCCTGATCCCTGGTCGCCACACTTGTGATTGCCTGGGCCAGAAGCACAAGCTGATCAATAACTGTCTGATCTGTGGGCGTATTGTCTGTGAACAAGAGGGTTCCGGCCCCTGCTTATTCTGTGGTACTCTGGTAAATTGTTTCTTTCCTATTTTACTACTCTTCAGTTTTATACATAGGGACATTCACACCCCTAGTAATTTCTCTTTTTCTTAGTAAATTTCTTCCCTAAGGTGTCCAGTAAATTCTTTTTTTATTTTTAAATTTTATTGTTTTTATTGAAGTATAGTTGATTTACATTGTTGTGCCACCGGTAAAATTTAGTCAAAAACCCAAGTTGAGGGCTTCCCTGGTGGTGCAGTGGTTGAGAGTCCGCCTGCTGATGCAGGGGACACGGGTTCATGCCCCAGTCTGGGAAGATCCCACATGCCGCGGAGCGGCTGGGCCCGTGAGCCACGGCCGCTGAGCCTGCGCGTCTGGAGCCTGTGCTCCGCAACGGGAGAGACCACAGCAGTGAGAGGCCCGCGTACAAAAAAAAAAAAAAACCCAAGTAGATATCCTAGAACTGAGGCCTATTTGTGAGAAGGTTTTGAGAACATACCTTGTTGAGGGATCTAAGTCTTGTGTCACATTAAGTTCAATTCAAGAAAACTTTAGGGCCTGAAATGTCAAAAATTTTTGTCAGTCTTCAGATGTGGCTCATATTCCTAGAGTTACAGAGCCTCTGTGATGTAATCCTCAAGTCTATAGCTTCTTTTTCTCACTGTTGTGGCCTCACCCTTTGTGGAGCACAGGCTCTGGACACACAGGCTCAGCAGCCATGGCTCACGGGCCCAGCCGCTCCGTGGCATGTGGGATCTTCCCGGACCGGGGCACGAGCCCGTGTCCCCTGCATCGGCAGGCGGACTCTCAACCACTGCACCCCCAGGGAAGCCCAACACCTCCTTTTTATAGCTCCTCATTATCTGAGTAAGTGACCTCAAAAGTGTAGTTGTAATGACTCTGTTACAAACACCCTAGTGAGTTGTCTGGAAGGCTTATTCTGCCAGTTGAGCTGACTGGCAGAAGCAATGGCATTTGGTATTGGTGAAGGTATACATTTTGTTTTGCTTTGTTTTCCCTTCTCTGGTGGGGCCTTTAATTTTTTAATGTACTCAGATGATAAGCTGATAGACAATGGATGACCTGAAAAATGTAGTATCTAACATCAAAAATGTTCATAAAACAGCAGCAAATGTCCTCCCATATGGGGCTTTTCTCTAGAGAAACACCCTACAGCTGCTGTGTGCCACTCAGGCAACTGCTAGCAAGTACAGTGTTTTCTGTTAGGTCCCTTGGATCCTTCGGTGAATTCAAGAAACAGAGTAATGTGAAGCAGATAGGCCTTGAGGTCTTGCAGTTTCATAAACTTAATATGAAATTGTTTTTAAGTAACCCCTTCTGCTTTTAAGTAACCTCCCTTCTTACACTTCTAGTGATTTTATAAGAAACCGAACTTTTTCTTTGCTTAATGTGTTTATTACTTTATAAGCAGGTAATGTTTGAAGGCAAAGAAGCAAAATACATATAAAAGCTAGCCTAGTTTTCACTGCTTCTTTTTCTGGCTCTTTTTAATAAGACACTTGTGGGACTTCCCTGGCTGTCCAGTAGCTAAGACTCCCTGCTTCCATTGCAGGGGGCATGGGTTCAATCCCTGGTCAGGGAGCTAAGATTCTGTGTGCCGCATGGCGCAGCCAAAAATAAATACATAAATAAATAAGACACTTGCTTAGCAATTCTCTTGTAAGACTTGGATTTCACGATTAGAACTGGAAGGCTATAAAAAAAAGTCTTGTATATGTTTTCAATATTCTCAGTGGTGGCAAATCTTTATCTTTTGAAAATAGGTTAGATTTTTTTTTTTTAACTGTCATTCAGGGACACTTGTAGTGATAGCAGTTTTTTGTATGGTTCATAAAAAGGGAGAAATGGAAAGAGACTAGGGCAAAACTCATTTGGGTATACTTTTTTTTTTGGTATACTTGTCTGGATTAAAAAACACTGACAGTCTATTTTATTGCCATATCTAATGTGTAATTTGAGGTTACTTTTTAAGTATATCAAGCAAACACTATCATTTAACTATTGGATCATGTGTCTTACTCATTACTTTATAGGTATGTACTCGTGAAGAACAGGATATTTTACAGCGTGACTCAAACAAGAGCCAGAAACTGCTGAAGAAGCTCATGTCAGGTAGGCAGCAGTCTTCTAATTGGGTCACTGTAGTTATGGATACATTTTGTTGTATCTGTGATTGTTTCTCTTACTTGTATCCTGGTATGTAAGATGCGATTTATTTACTCGTTTATTTTTTTTTAAGTTCTTATTAAAACCACCTAACATTGAGCAAAAAAACTAATAATACTACTATTGGATTATAACCCAAAGAATAAAATTAATGTCATGAAGTAACTGAATAAATGGGAGAGAAGGAACTGCTCTTATAGAATTCCAGTTAATAAAGTGAAGGAATTATGGTAACAGAAAATTACCATGTCAACACCACAGTAGTATTGATAGTAATTGCTACAGGCAAGATCCACCAGTAGATGCTAAAATTATTGGATGAAAGTTTAAGAATTGGAGATGTGCTAGATCATGAAAGACAAGGAAAGACTGAAGAATCGTAACGGTTTGGAGGAGACTAAGGAGACACTACAACTAATTGCGTTGTAGGATCTTGAATCGGATCCCTAAACAGAAAAATAATATTAGTGGAAAAAAAGCTGAAATCCAAATAAAGTCTGTAATATAGTTAATGGTATTGTACTATTGTTAATTTCTTACTTTTGATAATTGTACTATGGTTATGTGAGATAAGATACTAACAAGGGAAGATGAATGAAAGGTATACAGGAACTCTTAATTTTTTTGCAACTCTTCAAAGTTTTTTATAGTTAAAAAAAGCATGACAAAAATAGTTAAGGACATTTTTAAAGGGAAAACAATATACTCATTACTTTCCATTTGTGCAAATATTTTGTTCCTGCTTTAATTCATAGTTGTTTTTTAAATATAGATAGATTGGGTGGTATTATGAAGTAGCAATCCTAGTGTATATAGAATTTTATGTTTTTCCTTTTTTAACTGTTTTATAATTATTGTTTATGTTGCCATATATTCTTCATATTTGTAATTTTTAGTGCTTAAAAATAGTCATTAAATTTATTTATTATAATTGATTATCTATTTCCTCATTACTGGATATTTTGACTCTTTCCGAATTATAAATAATACCACAAGTGGTCAACTTTGTTAATATTATATCTTTGATTTATTTCCTTGGGATAAATTCCTAAGAATGGGATTACTGAGTCAAAGAATATTATCATTTTTGACACTTAAGATGTATTTGCCGTATTACTTTACCAAAATATTTTACTAGTCTACAACAATATTAGTATTTTACCCCAAAACCTATCACTATTGGGTTTTGACATTTCATGTTATTTTATTTTTATAGTCGTAATTTATTATTATTATTATTAATGAGGTAGAACATGTCTCCATATTTTTTCCATTTGGATTTTTCTAGGGTCGTTATTATGAGAAAAGGTAGTTCTCAGTGCTTTTCTTATATTCAGAACACAAGAATCAACCTCTTTTTTTTTAAATTTTAAAAGAAAGATTTGACAGGACTTTTTTTCTTTTTAGGACTTTAAATAGCCTAGAGTTTTAGGTGTAGGGAAAGGTCGGCCTTCATTATAGCTTAGTTGTTTTCCTAACACATTTTAGATCTTGGTTCTATCATAATTTATGGCTATCTTTTCTAGGATATATAGATTTATGGTATGTTGTCACAAAGGAAGATAACACATGGGCCGAGGAATGAATGTGGGCTTTAGAGTTAGACAGACCTAACTTTATTTTATTTTATTTTAAATTTATTTATTTATTTTTGGCTGCGTTGGGTGTTTGTTGCCGCATGTGGGCTTTCTCTAGTTGCGACGAGTGGGGGCTACTCTTCGTTGCAGTGCATGGGCTTCTCATTGTGGTGGCTTCTTTTGTTGCGGAGCGTGGGCTCCAGGCGTGCGGGCTTCAGTAGTTGTGACACGTGGGCTCAGTAGTTGTGGCTCACAGGCTCTAGAGTGCAGGCATAGTAGTTGTGGAGCACGGACTTAGTTGCTCCGCAGCATGTGGGATCTTCCCGGACCAGGGCTCGAACCTGTGTCCCCTGCATTGGCAGGCGGATTCTTAACCACTGCACCACCAGGGAAGTCCAGACAGACCTAACTTTAAATTTTGTTTCTGCCTTTTAATTTCTGACTTACTGAACTCAGTAAATTTACTAATGTCTCTGAATTTCAGTTTCTTTATCTGTAAAATAAACATAATATAAACTGTCTTACAGGGTTATAGTGAGAATTAAGTACTATAGTACGTATGAAGTGCCTTAGCATCTGATAAGTTCTCGTTATTCATTTCTGTCCCTCTGTGCAATTTCTTCTCTTTTTTCCTTTTATTATTTAGTTCTTAGCTTTGATATATAAAAGTATGTTCAAAGGTGATATTTAGCCCCACTCAATAAAGTTTTTCTTATAAGGCATTTTTATATTGTGTTGTTAAACAGTTTGTTACCCTTAGTGATCCACATTTCCATAAGGGAAGAAGTGGATCCTTAACATTTATTGAGAATGTATTATGTTTCAAGCGCTGCTTGATGCCTGACAAGTAAAGCCTGGCCTGTGTACCTGTTTGTTTTCCATTGAAATGAAGGCTGTCAGTCATTAGGGGCACAGCCAGATCTACTGATATTTTGTTCTTTGCTGCACAGCGATACAACTAATTGGTATGATTCACTGACACCATTTGATTTCCTTATTGAATTTCAGGGACAGAGAATTCTGGAAAAGTGGACATCTCTACCAAAGACCTTCTTCGTCATCAAGAATTGCGATTTAAATCTGGTCTGGAGAAAGCTATCAAGCATAAAGACAAACTGTTAGAGTTTGACAGAACTAGGTATGATGTGGTTAAAATAAAAAATGCTAAGAAATAGAGTAGTCCATTATTTTGGCACTTGATACCTTCTTAGGGTGGACTATGAAAGTGTTTACAACAAAAGAAGAGCCAGATGCTCTGTGGAGGAGGTCTACAGCTTGTTTTTGAATCATGTCTGAATAAGATAGGCTCCCACCGAGAGGATCCTACCCTGCAATATTTTTTGATTCTTGGCAAATGCTAGTGTACCCCATGGAAAGTTGATTTGGGTTGACACAGTTCCCCACTTGTTTTACTTGAAACCATCATTTATTCAGTCAGCATATGTTAGAGTGCCTACCATGTGCAAACTGTTGGGGGGCCTCTGGATACTTCATAAGAAACTGTCTCTGGGAGAGTGTTAACACCACCTCATGGGAAGACATGATTTATCCTCCCTTTTTCCTTTGACACTAAATTTGTTTTCTGATTCAATAATGTCCCTAAACTGAGTTTTACACTCCTACACTTTTGTCATTGAGCCCACTCACCTCTCTTTAGGAGACAGATTTATGGATTTGTTAGTTCTGTTTTTAATTTTTTTCTCTTTCATTTTTTTCTTCTTCTGGAAAAAATATGTATTGAAGACCAATTAGTGGCAAAGAATGTTTAAATAGGACTTACGTGCTCACTTCTCAAGTGGCCATGTGAGAATCCTTAGAAAGACCCTGCATCTCTTACTGTGGTAACTGAATATGTCTATTCCTAGCATTATAATCCTTTGGTTAGACACACCTGCTGCTTTCAAATCATTTGCTGTGAATACATGAGATATACTTTGAAAGCTCTTCGTTAATAAGCCCATCACAAGGTTTGTGACTAATATTTGCTCTTCATCCTTAAATATCACTTTTATCCTTACTCAGTGAAACTTATCATTAGAAATAGAGTACAGTTTTTGATAAACAGAAACTGGAAAAGGGTCTCTCCCTATTGGCATTGTTGCCCTTATGCTGGTGAGTTTCTAAGGACGCCAATTTCATTATGTAGGTTTGTGTATAGTACCACTCTTAGTCCACTTTAAAACTTTTATAATTCCAGCTGAGTCCTGAAAGAATGAAATCTGAATCTGATTTCAGTATTTCACTATGCCTGAATATATCATACTAATTATTAATTATGCAGTTGAGACTGATTTATGATTTTGGAGTAGTCACTTAACTTCTTTGACGCCCAGGTTTATTATCTGTAGAAGGAGAGAGTTGGATCATCAAGATTCCTTCTACTTGTTAATTTCTTTGTTGGTATGATCTTAGAAATAGGCCTGATTGTCATATCTTGGAACTTGGCCCTTGTAAATATGTTAAATGAGGGACTGGGGATAGGGTTGGGGTGGGGATGGGGGAGGTGGTGAAAACTGACATATAGTAGTAGAGTATTAAAGATATCCTAAGAATAAGCTTATAGGACTGAGGATCCAGGATGGAACTCCAGTTTCTAAGGGAAATAGCGGCAATTGGGCCTAGCAGGAATAGTCTAGGTCCCAATTGTAGAAGGACTAGGATATCGAGTAAGCTGCCAAGACATGAACTCAGATGCGGCAAAATCAGACATAAGCCCAGTTATAAGAAGGTGAGGGCTGGACTAGTAAGAAAATAGGAGGACAATAGATTTTGGTGCGGTGTCTTTTCCTCCCCAAGGGTTAGATTCGTTCTAAGAGCTGAGCTGAGTCTGCAGTGGGAATAAGGTATATGCAGAAGCTGGAAATCAGGCAGAGTTTGACCTAGTTTTGGAACGTTCTTGAGCATCTATATTTGAGATAATAACCTTCAGGACAGCAGAAGAGTGAGCTACTTGAAACAGCTTCCCAGTAATCAAGTCCCTGTTTGTCAACAGGTGACCTAACTGCCATGTGTTCTTTTTTTTTTCCTTAGCATTCGAAGGACCCATGTCATTGATGATGAGTCAGATTACTTTGCCAGTGATTCTAACCAGTGGTTGTCCAAAATTGAACGGGAAGCCCTACAGAAGCGAGAGGAGGAGCTGAGAGAATTTCGACATGCCTCTCGGCTCTCGAAGAAGATCACCATTGACTTTGCAGGCAGGAAGATCATGGAAGATGAAAATCCTCTAACTGAGTATCACAGCAAGTAAGTGGACAACACCAGAAAGGGTCTGAAAGAAGGGGGCAGTTTAACTGTAAAGGATTTGCCCCCCCCTTTAACGAGTCTGTTATTTTTGTTAATTTTTAGAGCAACATATTCATTTGGAGTAGAAACATGGAATAGTAGCTAAGAAAATTTTGGAATTGAACAGCGAGAGCCGCTTGACCTACTAGATAACTACTGTAGTTTTATAAAAAACTGTTTTTAAAACAGTGAGGTACAGTTTGGGCACAGGAATAGATGAATGAAATATGATAGAATCTGGGAAGAGACCCATGCGTCTGCATTGTGTGTGTATGGGTGTGTGTCTATAGTTGTGTAAAACTTTTCTAAACAGTAAGGGAAGGATTAAATAAATGATGGTCCATCAGCTTTGAAAAAAATCTACATTAGATCTCTACCTCAAAGCATACTGTGAGAATAAGTTTGACTAAAGAGTTAAATGCAGGGACTTCCCTGGTGGTGCAGTGGTTAAGAATCCGCCTGCCAATGCAGGGGACACAGCTTTGATCCCTGGTTCTGGAAGATCCCACATGCCGCGGAGCAGCGAAGCCCGTGCGCCACAACTACTGAACCTGCGCTCTAGAGCCCGCGAGCCACAACTACTGAGCCAGCATGCCACAACTACTGAAGCCCATGTGCCTAGAGCCTGTGCTCCATAAGAGGAGAAGCCACCACAATGAGAAATAAATAAATAAATGAATGTATGTATGTATGTATGTATGTATGTATGTATGTATGTTACGTGCAAGGGAATTTCCTGGCAGTCTAGTGGTTAGGACTCCAAGCTTCCACTGCTGGGGCCCTGGTTTTGATCCCTGGTTGGGAAAGTAAGATCCTGCAAGCCAAGTGGTGTGGCCAAAAAAAAAAAAAAAAAAAGAAGAAAAGTAAGAGTTAAATGCAAAAGAAATAAAAGGATCAGAAAGAAATAGAATAGTAGAAATTTAGGAGAATATAGTTAATGTCCTGGTATGATGAAGTTCTTTCTAAGCAAGATACAAAACCCAGAAGTCAAAAAGACAAAGATATTTTAAATCACATAAAGAAGTACAATACTGAGAGAAAACATTTTAAACGGTTTTAACAGTTCAAAAGAGCAATATCCATAGTATATAAAGAGCTGCAAGTTAAAAAGACACATCCAGTAGAAAAATGGGCAAAGGCTAAGAACAGACAATTTACAGGTGAGGAAATACAAATAGCCAATAAACATTTGAAAAGATGCTCAGCTATTTATCAGGGAAATGCACATTTTGAAACATAATGTATCATTAAATTGTCTGAAATTTATAATTTATAATATTGCATAATCTTTGAGTGTAGGAAAATGGATATGCCCTCTTACTAAGGACGGGAATATTAAAATGTTCAAGTCTCAACACCAAGAGTGAACCCAAATGGAAACTATGGATTTTGGTGATACTGATGTGTCAATATAGATTGATTAATTATAACAAATATACCTCTCTAGTGAGGGATAGCTGATGATGGGGGAGGCTGTGCATATGTGAGGGCAGGAGGTAAATGGGAAGTCTCTGAACCTTCCATTCAGATTTTCTGTGAACCTAAAGCTGCTCTAAAAAATAAAGTTGATTGAAAAAAATTTACATCACAGCCAATTTCAAGTTACCAACATGAAGTCACTGAACAGAGTTGAGAAAAGATACACATATTAGCTCTAGCACAGTACTGAAAAGAAAGCACGTGGAGATCTCACTCCACGTTTTGGAAATGGCATACATATCTCTCTGTCTCTCTGTCTCTGTCTCTGTCTCTCTCTCTCTCTCACACACACACACACACACACACACACACACACACACACACACACACACAAAACTGGATATTGGTGAACACAGTAATGCTTTCTACGCGGTCCAGTCCTCGGTCTTTCTCTTTCATATGTGGCAAATCCATCCCAGAATTTTCCTAATCAGAGGTTATTCTCTCCCTAAAACAAATTCTACCACTAGCTTCAAAATAATTAATTTGTTTTTAACTATTATATATATGCTACACAGATATAAAGAAAAAATAAAATTATTTCTGGGTGATGGGTTTACGAATTTTTCATTTTCTTTCTATTAATTTGCATCTTCTAGTTTTTCTGTAATAAACATTGATTGCTTTTATAGTAAGAAAAATCATTTTTATGTGTAAGAAAAATCATTTTTATGTTCAATAAAAAATGGTACAGCCTTTTAGAAGTGAAATCGGACAGTATCTCAAAATTTAAATTGTGCATATTTTTTGACTTTTTGACACCAGGTGCCTAGATGCTAGTTTCTTCATCTCTTTCTCAACAATTAAAAAAATACATTTGCCATTCTGATACAGGAAAAATGGTATTTCATCATAATTTTTATTCACTTTTTTTTGCTTTGCTTTGCTTGTGTGCCAGTAAGTCTGAGCATTCTAAAAATATATTGATTAGCTATTTATACTATTTCTTTCATAGATTCTAGAGTTCTAGATATACTTAACCAGTGTACTAGGTCTCAAATCTATTTCCTTCCTTTAGATTCCATCATCCCCATCCTATTTTATTTATTTATTTATTTTTTTGCTGTATGTGGCCTCTCACTGTTGTGGCCTCTCCCGTGGCGGAGCACAGGCTCCGGACGCGCAGGCTCAATGGCCATGGCTCACAGGCCCAGCCACTCTGCGGCATGTGGGATCTTCCCGGACCGGGGCACGAACCCGTGTCCCCTGCATTGGCAGGCGGACTCTCAACCACTGCACCACCAGGGAAGCCCCCCATCCTATTTTAGACTTGCCTCTTACCTCAAGTTCTTGTTTTGTTTTGTTTTTTGGTTCATGCCTTTGTTTCTGCTTTTTCCTTACTTTGGATATCCGTCCTCCCATCTTTGCCTTTCAGATATCTACCTCCCCTTTGAATGTACTTGGTACAACACATGGGATGATGGGATAATAACCACCAAATGGATTGTATCTATCTTACAGGAATAATTGCATCCTTCCTGTTTTGTTTATCATCTTTATAGCTGTCTTAAACTTGCCACTTGGATTTAAAGCTTCCTGAAGGCAGGAGCCCTGTCCTCCTCTCCTTTTAAGTTGCCTTGTGTATAAGAGGTTCCTAACAAATATCTCTTTAATTGTATTCAAGGTCAGGTTCAGCCTTTCCTACTAGTAGAAGCTTTTCATTATATCATGCTTTAGAATCATCATCCACAAACATTTGTCAAGCATCTGTCAGGGACATGGAGTACAGCAGCAAGTAATGAAGAGCTGTAGAGCAGAATAAGATATGGTTCCTGCAAGACCTATGATCTCTTACTAACCAGTAGGGTTAGTTCCATAATCTTTAAATGAAATCATCACATTCTTCTGTAGGTTGAGAGCCAAATATCCATAGCAAACACCATAGACGCTGGATAACATTGGGTATATTTGATGACTGTTTAAATAGTAAGTGCTACAGGACTTCAGAGAAAGGAATAAGTACTTTTGTACTGGGCTGGTATAGGGCCTCCTTAGAAGTTTTGGGCAGTGAAGCAAGGATAGACTTCAGATCAGCGTGGAAGAGTGGAGAGGGACTGCTGAGTGGGCAGAAGAATAATTGAAGGTGTTGAGAAATAGGCTGCCATAGAATACTCTTCTATGGGTCAGACTGTTTCTAGGCACCTTTTCTAATCTTGGCATTTCTAATAATCTTGTTAAAGAGGTGAATGAGTGTCTTGTGCCCTACCTATTTTCTTAGTGTTCTGGAACTTCTACCAACTCCTACTCCTTAGGGTTCTTGGAGCGAAGAGAAGGGGAAGTTGGTAGGGGGAGCAGGGAAGGTCATCCATGGACCCCTCTTTGAGTGTCAAGTTTTATTACTGTTGAAGAGTTTTATGTGTGTGCTAAATAAAGATATTCTTAGCATAGGACATTACCAATTATTGCATCCTTTTGTTTGTTATCACAGACTAGATGAGGCAATACATGCCCTTGCCAATGGAACCTTGAACCAACCACCGACCAAATTGGATAGATCTTCTGAAGAGCCTTTAGGACTTCTGGTGAATCCCAACCTGTACCAGTCGCCTCCCCAGGTTAGTGGACCTTTGCTCTGATGATGGGAAAAGTTTGGGCCCAGATATTTCTCCTTTCAAATGTGCCTGTTTCATAGGCTGTAGATACCAGTCTGATCTCTCAGTATTCCTACCCATCTTATACTCTGACCCAATTTTTCCAGTTTTTTTGCAGCACTTGTGACAAGTTATCATTTGAGCATTTCCCAAGAGAAGGTTTTGTTAAGTACTATAGAGATTTTAAACAATAATCCCATGGTCCTCTTGTTAATGTTCTTTCTCTATCTTTTATAGAATGTGGGTAGTCCCATAGTGTGGTGTTTTAAATTAATACATTAATTCACTTACTCATTGTTGTCATTCATTTTGCCATCAGGTACCTTGAGCATCTAATATGTATAATCCCAGAAGTAAGTGATCAACCAGACACTGCTTCTATCCTCAAAGAATGCATAGACTAGTAGAGGAAAAGATTACATAGGCAGCTCTAATATTAATAGAAATATAAATAAAGTACAGTGGAAACCCAAAGGAGGGAAAGACAGTTGAGAGGAATAAAAGAGGCTTTTATAGGGAAGCTGGCATTCCTTAAAAGTAGGTATCCAAGAAAATGGTGTTTGGGGATGGTGGGAAAAAAAATTCCAATCAGAATTAACTATAGGAATAAGGTGTGGGATACACACACAAACACGTATATACATATATGCAGTTAAACAGTGCAAGGGAGGGTTGGGAGCACTGGCCCTCTGCCTAGTCGAAAATCTGTGTATTAATTACAGCTGGCCCTCTGTAAAGCAGTTCCACATCCACAGTAGGTTCCACATCTACAGATTCAACCAACTGCTGATCATGTAGTTCTGTAGTATTTACTATTGAAAAAAATCCACTTATAAGTGGACCCACACAGCTCAAACCCATGTTGCTCAAGGATCAACTACATAGGGAATAGTGAATTTAGACTACCAAGATAGTACTCATAAAAAGGATTATCGGGATTTCCTTGGTGGCGAAGTGGTTAAGACTCCACACTCCCAATGCAGGGGGCCCAGGTTCGATCCCTACTCAGGGAACTAGATCCCACATGGATGCTGCAACTAAGAGTGTGCATGCCACAACTAAGGAGACAACGTGCTGCAACTAAGGAGCCAGCAAGCCACAACTAAGGAGCCCTCGAGCTGCAACTAAAGAGCCAGCCTGCTGCAACTAAGTCCCGGAGCAACCAAATAAATAAATAACCTTTGCATTCTCTCTCCCTCTCCAAACATGGCAGCCTCAGCAAAAAAGAAGAATAAGAAGGGGAAGACTGTCTCTGTAACAGACTTCCTGGCTGAGGATAGAGGGACTGGTGGAGGAAGCACCTATGTCCCCAAACCAGTCAGGTGGGCTGATGGAACAGATGACCTAGAAGGAGATGTTTCAACCACTTGGCATAGTAATGATGATGATGTGTATAGGGCACCTCCAATTGACCGTTCCATTCTGCCCACTGCTCCATGGGCTGCTTGGGAACCCAATATTGACCAAATCACCACCCTACACTGCTTTTCTAGGGAACCTGCCCTATGATGTGACAGAAGACTCCATTAAGGAATTCTTTAGAGGATTAAATATCAGTGCAGTGCGTTTACCACGTGAACCCAGTGATCCTGAGGGTTGAAAGGTTTTGGTTATGCTGAGTTTGAGGACCTGGATTCCTTGCTCAGTGCCCTGAGCCTCAATGAAGAGTCTCTAGGTAACAGGAGAATTGGAGTGGACGTTGTTGATCAAGCACAGGATAAAGACAGGGATGATCGTTCTTTTGGCTGAGATAGAAATTGGGATTCTGACAAAACAGATACAGACTGGAGGGTCCGTCCTGCTACAGCTTTGATGACTACCCGCCTAGAAGAGGTGATGATAGCTTTGGAGACAAGTATCCAGATCGTTATGATTCAGACCGATATCGTGATGGGTATCGGGACAGTTATCTTAATGGCCCACGCCGGGACATGGGTTGATATGGGGGCTGAGATCGCTATGATGACCAAGGCAGCAGAGACTATGATAGAGGCTACGATTCCAGGATAGGCAGTGGCAGAAGAGCATTTGGTAGTGGGTACCGTAGGGATGACGACTACAGAGGAGGCGGGGACCGCTGTGAAGACAGATACGACAGATGAGATGACCGGTCATGGAGCTCCAGAGATGATTACTCTCGGGATGATTATAGGTGTGATGATAGAGGTCCCCCCCAAAGACCCAAACTGAACCTAAAGCCTCATAGTACTCCTGAGGAAAATGATTCCACTGCTAGCACGTCCCAGTCCAGTCGAGCAGCCTCTATCTTTGGAGGGGCAAAGCCTGTTGACACAGCTGCTAGAGAACGAGAAGTAGAAGAGTGGCTACAGAAGGAATAGGAGAAACCGCAGCGTCAGCTGGATGAGCCAAAACTAGAACGACGGCCTCGGGAGAGACACCCAAGCTGGCGAAGTGAAGAAACTCAGGAACGGGAACGGTCGAGGACAGGAAGTGAGTCATCACAGATGGGGACCTCAGCCACATCTGGCAGAAATGCATGAAAGACTGAGAAGTCTCTAGAAAATGAAACACCCAATAAAGAGGAAGACTGTCTGTCTCCAACTTCTAAGCCTCCCAAATCCGAACAGCCTCTAAAGGTTATGCCAGCCCCTCCACCGAAGGAGAATGCTTGGATGAAGCGAAGTTCTAACCCTCCTGCTTGATCTCAGAGCTCAGACACAGAGCAGCAGTCCCCTACAAGTGGTGGAGGGAAAGTAGTTCCAGCTCAACCATCTGAGGAAGGACCAGTAAGGAAAGATGAAAATAAAGTAGATGGGGTGAGTGCCCCAAAAGCCCAAAGTGGAAATTCCAGCCGTGGTCCAAGAGATGGAGGGAACAAAGACCACTGGAAGGAGTCAGATAGGAAAGATGGCAAAAAGGATCAAGACTCCAGATCTGCACCTGAGCCAAAGAAAGCTGAAGAAAATCCAGCCTCTAAGTTCAGTTCTGCAAGCAAGTATGCTGCTCTTGCCATTGATGGTGAAGATGAAAATGAGGGAGAAGATTACACCGAATAGACCTCTGCATTCTGTGCTTTCTCCTAGTCTCTCACCACCGTGGAACATTCGAGAGCAGATCAAACCTCCATCCAGACAAGACAAAATAAAACTCACCGTCTCCTGGAGACCTTTCTTAACTTTTTTTTTTTTTTATAAAAGAAACAAAATGAAATTCTTTTGCATGCTGCTGCAGCCTTTAAAGTATTGAACTAACTGGAGACTCACCAGTGTAGCCAGAGAGAGACGTACAGCCTTTAATGCTGTACGTTTAAAGTTGTGGTGCGTTTTTATGACACGTGCAATTGCCTGTGTGATTAGTGCCTAGGGGCCTCCGTTTAGCAAAATGGCAGTGATAGTGATGCAGTGTCTTGAATCTGGTTGGGCAGCAGGCAGGTATAAGGAAGAGTGTGAGGTTTCTACCTTTAATTCTTATCATCCAGTTATGGCATTCATGAATTCTCAAACATTATCTGAATAAATTCTCCGTCCTCGGCAAGGTAGGTTTAGTCTCTGATGTTGTTTTAGTCTCCAGGAGGCTGCCAGCCCCTCCTCTTATTTAATTCTGAGTTACTGGGGCCAGCCTATGGGGGAGTTCCTTCATTTGTACCCCCCAGGGGGCTAGGTGGGAGTGAGTCTACAGGCCACTGAAGAATAGGACTGTTTGGTGACCTGAATGAATGGGGAAATCATGGTTTGAAAAGAAGCTTGGGGATTTGATGAATTATTTTGCACCAGTAATAGGGAAAATGGTATGACCTCCAGTAAACACATAATCATTTACCTCCTGGAGCAGGAAACACTTAGGGGTTGTGGGAATTCCCAGGTCTTTTTTTTTTTAAAGAAGATGTTGGGGGTAGGAGTTTATTAATTAATTTATTTATTTTTGCTGTGTTGGGTCTTCGTTTCTGTGGAAGGGCTTTCTCTAGTTGTGGCAAGCGGGGGCCACTCTTCATCGTGGTGCACGGGCCTCTCACTGTCGCGGCCTCTCTTGTTGCGGAGCACAGGCTCCAGACGCGCAGGCTCAGTAGTTGTGGCTCACGGGCCTAGTTGCTCAGCGGCATGTGGGATCCTCCCAGACCAGGGCTTGAACCTGTGTCCCCTGCATTAGCAGGCAGATTCTCAACCACTGCGCCACCAGGGAAGCCCCTCCCAGGTCTTTTATGTGTCGTGGTTTCACCCTTTCTTAAACACTATCCCTTCTGAAAGTTCAAATATATCCATATTCTGTTGAAATCTTGAAGCTTTAAAAATTTAGACTCTTGTCATCGTCTTATGTTCCTCATGCTACTCTTTCCTGTTACCTTCCCACAGGCAGCTTCTGCTTAAGTCACATACTTGACCTCCTAAGCATTCTCTAGAGCCCCTGGGAGCTGTTCAGTGAGGAATCATCATTGCTTTTTCTCAAGCCAATCTTGGCTCCTTCATGTTTTGACACTCACTCCTTCCCTCCAGCCATTCATGCTCCTGCTACTTTGACCCCTTTGACACCTCAGAAAACTTCAGAATTACCAGTCTTAGATGGTAAGCGAGGTTGGTTAAATTGGGAGCCTTTCTTACAGCCTTGATTGGGGTTTGGGGAGCTTTTTAAAAAACAAAAGTTTCCTTATCTCCAAGTGAAATCCCACACCAATGTTTGGATTTATAATGTGGCCTAGACCAATGTGTGTTTTTTTTGGTTCTGTTTTTTAGCATCCCTTGAGAGAATAAATGATAAAGGAGAAGAACAATTTCACAAGGTCCTGGCTTCTCTTGCAACACAGTAGCTTTACTTGCTTGCTTTTATGTGCACCTTGGTACTGTCAGCTCAACAGATGGTGTCCTTACGGGCAATATTGGTACCTGCAGAGAAAAGACATCTTGGTCTCCTCTCGCATCAGTCCTAGGTTAGACCCTGTCCAGCCATGCAGGGGTGTTGGTTTATGAGTGCTGCAGCAGTGAGCATAATAATCATTTACCCAGTGGACATAAAAGACATACCAAGTGAAGTAACTTTAAATAATTGGCTTGGAGTGCCTAGTAGCTAGGAAGTGGCTTTTAGAGACCCAAGGTTGAGAGGGTATTTTTTTAAACCATTTGCTATAGATGATGCAAAAGTAGGGTTTGCTCTCTTCATGTCTGCTCCTTCCAAATAGATGTGTGTCCAAAAAAGCTGTTTTTCCCCCCATTCCTCTACCCTGCCACCCTGTTAAAACAAACAGGCATTTATGACCCCACTCCTCAATACATGTAAAATTTGTACAAAAATATCTTCTACGAAAGTGCTTTGTAATCTATAGACTTCATACCTGGGAGAGGTCTTGAGATGTAAAATCCCATCCTTTAGGTTGTGGGGTTTTTTGTTTTCTCCAAACAAATCTGATCTTTAAAGTTCAAAATAAAATAAATAAATAATTTTAAAAGGGATTATCATGAGAAATGGAGTAGTTAGGTAGATAGAGTCAGATCACTAAAGAGTTAAGTGTTTAGCTAGGAAGATTTCACATTTTTACTTTGTAAATAAATGTGAATCATAGAATGTTCTTGAGCAGAGAGATGCAATCAGAGCAGTGCTTTAGGGAGTTTGACTGGAGATACTCATTCAGCACTGTATACATGCCAGGTTCTTTGCTAGGTGCTGGGAAATTAAAAGGTAAGAGCCCTTAAAGTTTTTAAGGACTTCAAATTTAGTGGGAAGATGTGTTTGAATACAAAGAATTTCAGTTCCTTAAGATAATTGCTATGATAGACACATGTCATGGATACAGTAGGAGTTTAGGAGAGAGATTATAAACTCACAGAGGAGTCACAAAAGAAATGGTTTTTGAGAGGAGACTTAAGGGATGAATAGGAATTTCCAAGCAGACAAATTTGGGGAGGGAATTCTAGGTAGGTGGTATAACATGTAGAAAGGCTTAGCAGCTTGAGAGCATCGTAGGTTGGGAGAACCACAAGTAATTAAGTACTGTTAGAAATTAAACTGCGCTAGTAAGTGTATTAGTTTCCTAGGGCAGCCATAACAAAATACCACAACTGGTTGGCTTAAGACAACAAATTTATTCTCTCACAGTTCTCAACACTGAAGTCAAGGTGTTGGCAGGGCCATACTCCCTCCGAATGTCTATGGGAGAACGCTTCCTTGCCTCTTTGAGGTTCTGATGGCCCCAGGCATCCCTTGGTTTATAGCTGCGTAACTTTACTCTGCCTTTGTCTTTTCATGGACTTTTTCCCTGTATGTCTTTGTCTCTGTGTGTTTTCTCCTTTTATATGGATATCAGTCACTGGATTGGTGTCCACCCTAATCCAGTATGACTTTATCTTAACTTGATTACATCTGTTTCCAAATAAGGTCAATTTCACAGGTTCTGGGAGGACATAAATTTGGGACAGATGCTACTCAACCCAGTATAGCAGGTAACATCTTACCATGAAAGTCCTTATGTCTCATGCTAAGGAGTTTAGTTTTATTCTACAGTAGGCAAGGAAGAGTCCTTGAAGAACTTTAGCAGACAATTGGCATGACTTCCGTGCCTATGTAGAGAATGGATTAGAGGGAAGACTAAGACAGAAGCAGGGAAATTGCTAGGAAGATTATTGCAGTAGGGACTTCCCTGGTGGTCCAGTGGTTAAGAATCCACGCTTCCAGTGCAAGGGACACAGGTTTGATCCCTGGTCGGAGAACTAAGATCGCACATGCCACGTGACCAAAAAACAGGTTATTGAGGTAGCACAGTGGGAAGATGATGAGGGCCCAATTTAGTGTTGCCGTTAGTAAGGCAGTAGAGAGTTACTTAGAGGCTAAAAATGGAGATGAGACTAGTTAGCAGGCTCTAATATAGTGTTATTGAAAGACAGTAAGATTAAGTTAGGAAAGTAGCTGTGAAGTAGAAAAACAGGTAGTATAAACAAGAACTGTAATAGAGATAGAACAGACAATTTGGGCCTCGGGATTGTTCATACGCCAACAGTTTTATGAAATCACCTATTTCCCCTGTAATAGATCAGTTCTGCCTCTGTGTTCCTGCTTAAGGACTTAAATCCCTGTGTAGTATTTACTTAAATCTGCTTTATGTTTTGGATAGTTATTTATGTGTCTGTCTTCTCGTAGGATTGTAAGTTCCTTGAAAGCAAGAACCATATCTTTTTTATATTTTATATGTCTCCCTACTTTATATGCTTTTCACATATACTGAGTTAAATAGTAAATGTTTGTGTGGTTTTTTTAAGCCATGACACAATTGATTACAGTCATAAAATTTTATTGCAGAAAGATTCTTAGAGATTCATTTAGTCCAACTCCATCATTTTACAGTTGAGAAAACTGAAACCTTTAGGGATTAAATGATTGCTTGGAGTCTCTAGACTACCATTCTAGTATTTTTGTTTTCCCTATAAATAATTAAATAAAACATCAAAAAATTAACACACCTAACTCTAAACCTCATCATCCTAATAGAGCCTTTTTTTAAAAAAAAATAATTTTCAGAGCACTCAATCTTCTTGCTCTGGAAGAAATGTTACCCTTTGTCATTCTCTGACTGAACTACTGCCAAGACTCTTTAGTCTCCTGTAATTATCTGTACCCTGTAATTTTGTGTTCTCTTTACATGATGGGAGCCTTGTTTCAGTAGTGCTTCATCCTGTCTTTTGGGGGACAAGTTGTTCATTTCAGGATAAGAGAACACTTCATGCATCCAATAGTCAGAACTGCTGCCCCCCGAAAGCATCTGTTTGGCTTTATCATGGTAACAGTATGTGACCCTGTCCCTTAAGCACATGAAGAATGTATGGACCAAAATGTTGAACCTTCATTTGGCTGATAGAATTATATTGGGAAATTGTCCAATATGGATCATTAATCATTTTAAAGTGGAAATAATTACAGACCAATTATTTGGTCTGATGGTTGTACTGTTGCTGGAATTAGGAAGCTGTGTGTGGAGAATTCAACATTATCTAACTATCCTTTAAGACGGGACCATGTTATCATACCTGGGACTCCTACTGAATTTATACCTTCTGTACGTTTTTTGACCCTGTTTCAGACAAAGATGGGATACATTTTTCTAAGAGAATGTTTCCAGTACGATTCATTAATATTAGAATTCATCTCATTTTGTGTACCTACCCCAGATTTTTCCCTTGTCAGACAAAATTATATGTTTGGTTTCTTTCCTGTATAGTGGATAGATCAGACGGGTGCAGCCTCACAGAAGAAGGCTTTCCATTCAGCAGGATCAGGACTAGAGTTCAGTTCATGTCGGCATCAGTTTCGAATCCAGGACCAAGAATTTCAGGAAGGCTTTGATGGTGGCTGGTGCCTCTCTATGCATCAGCCTTGGGCTTCTCTACTTGTCAGAGGGATTAAAAGGTAAGGGCAGAAATGAGGCGGACTTCCCTGGTGGTCCAGTGGTTAAGACTCCATACTTCCATTGCAGGCGGTGTGGGTTCGATCCCTGACCAGGGAACTAAGATCCCGCATGCCATGCGGTGCAGCCAAAAAATAAAAAATTAAATAAAAAAAAATAGTAAGGACAGAAATGAATCTTGGAAGATTTTACATAAACTTGGACTGGAATTCATCTGGGAGGACATAAGTTTGGGACGGATGCTACTCAACCCAATATAGCAGGTAACACCTTACCATGAAAGTAATCTAGCGATGATTTATAATACTCTGCAGCACATAGAACTTTAAGCAATGTATTCATGTTATGGACTTGTTCTTTACTGAATAGCTTTAAAAAAACTGAGGTTAGAAGGACTAAGGATCCTAGTCATAATAAAGAATAGAACATAAGTTTTTTCATCTTTGGAAGGAAGTCTATTGAGAAAACTTCTCTTGGCTTTGCCTTTGTACAATAATATATCACTCAGCAACCTTAATGGTTTGATCCTGTTGGAAATTCAAAGTTTTTATGCCTATTTATTAGTTTTTTGAAGACACCAGCCTAACTGATTTTGTTTTTCTATCTATACATCTGTCTTTTAATCTGAGTAACCATATTGAGAAGCTATCTTACCACAAATTCCTTTTCTGCAAAAAGTGGGGGAAGTAGTGAGGGATAAGTAGAGGTATTATAAAGTTAAGTCGTGGTACGTGTTAGTGATGGTAATAGCTTACTATTCCATGGTTTCATATGTTTCTTCTCAATGCAACTTTTAAAAAATAGTTCTTTTCTTTGCTTTTATAAATGTAAATAGAAAATTGATAAATACAGAAAAGCAGCTAGAAAAAGAAAGATCATCTATAATTCCACCACCTAGAAACAGCTACCGTTAGCATTTTGGAGTATTTATTTATATTCTTTTTCCTGTGAAAATTGTTACATAATGAGGTCATAATATATATTTACGTTTATGTTTTTCTTCTTTCACTTATCATTACATGTTCGTTTTCCCTTGTTTTCTCAGTTTTATTGAGATATAATTGATATATAACATCGTCAGGGTGTACAACATAATGATTACATATATATGTATATATTGCAAAATGATCACCACAATAAATTTGGTTAACATCCATCACCTTGGGCTTCCCTGGTGGTGCAGTGGTTGAGAGTCCACCTGCCGATGCAGGGGACACGGGTTCGTGCCCCGGTCCGGGAAGATCCCACGTGCCGCGGAGCGGCTGGGCCCGTGAGCCATGGCCGCTGAGCCCGCGCGTCCGGAGCCTGTTGCTCCGCAACGGGAGAGGCCACAACAGTGCGAGGCCCGCGTACTGCAAAACAAACAAACAAAACAAAACAAAACATCCATCACCTTACATAGTTACAAATTTTTTGTTTCTTGTGATGAGAACCTTTAAGATCTATTCTCTTAGCAACTTTCAACTGTACAATACAGTATTGTTAACTGTAGTCACCGTGCTGTACATTACATCCCCAGGATTTATCTTATAATTAGAAGTTTGTATCTTTTGACTACCTTCATCCAGTCTGTTCTCCATATTTATGAGTTTGTTTTTTTCAGATTGCACATGTAAGATCATAAAGTATTTATCTTTCTCTGACTTATTTCACTTAGCATAATACTTCAAGGTTGATCCATATTGCTGCAAATGGCAAGATTTCATTTTCTTTTATGGCTGAATAATCTTCATCCATTTTCTTTATCCATCCATTCATTGATGGACATTTACATGGTCTCCATGTTTTGACTGTTGTAAATAATGCTGCAATGAATGTGGGGATGCAGATACCTCTTTTTTCCTTCTTATTTTATCTCTTAGAATTTTATATCCCTGGGAGTGTCCTAACTCATAACAATAATAATGCCTTATGTATTTATATTTAAATAGAATTTTACAGTTTTCAAAGCAGTAGCTGTATTGAAGTAGATCAGACCAGTATTATTACAATCTTGAACACCTAAGCAGGCAAAGGTAAAGGAGCTTGCTATGAATTACAAAGCTAGTTAGTGGCAGAGATAGAACTAGAGTTCAGGTTTTCAGAGTGCTTTTTCCACCCTTACTCTGTAAGCCTCAGTCATTTCTCTATTTCCTGAAAGAAAATTTATTATCAGAATTTAGGAACAATCATTTCTATTTTGTTGGTTTCCATGGTTAGTTGAGATTTGCCTCCTTCGTGAAGGTGTGTTATCATTTTTCTCCCGTCTTCAAGGTCAAGCTTTCTTTCTTTGGCTCCAAAGTGTTTCATAATCCATGTATGTAGTGGCATTACAACAAGTATATGTGAATCTGCTTCTGCTCCAGGGCACCTGGGCCCTCAGATGTCTATTCTTCTCTTTCAGTTCTCTGCAGTTGAGGTGTCTTCCTTTTCCAAAGTAGAAAACTAAACAGCTTGCTTTCTGCAGAGGGAATCAGAATGTTTACATTTTTCTCGTCCTGTTTTGGATCTCTGTTATCCAGATTTTCTCACTGGAAAGAACAGGATGAACAGCATCCAGCCCACAATCACTAATCCCACAGAAAGAAAGTGGGTGGTTCTGCCACATTTGTGAGAACGTTTTCCCAGTAACCCTGTGGATCATTTGGTGTAGAGGGAGAAATATATTGATTCATTCCTCATTTATTGAGTACCCACTGTGTGCCTGGTGCTCTTCCAATTCATCTATATTGGAAAACTAAGGGTATGAGAAATTCCGTTTCCCATTATAAGGCAAGTATAATAGGGTTATATTATCAAGCTACTTTATTTCATTTTGTAGGAACTAAAGGAGAAACATCTTTTTGTAATCCTTGGAAAGTAGGCAGTAATACATTCTCTTGATTGCATTTTGTTATTCTACTTAAAGATTCTTTCAAACTAGCTAATGGGTTGTTTAATTATCTGCAAAGAACATAACCCTTTATAAAATACTTAGAAAATATAAATGAATGTGGTTGCAATTTAGAGTAAAGACGATAAGCATTTTTATTTACTTAAATTCTATTAAATAGTAATTATGAAGGTACTATTCTTGGGGAGTTATGTGTGGGTGAGGATTTTTCTGTCAGGTTGGAGAACAATGAACAAAATCTTTCATGACTCAAAGGCAAGGATTTTCATTTTTGTGGGACAACTTGGATGCCTTGAAAATAGAAGATTTGGATTGTAGAAGTCCCAAGGCTAGTGAAAGCTTCATTTCTGAGTTACAGAGATCAAGTAAAAAATAGGAACTGAGAGAGATGAATTGCCTTTGTTCTGATGATAGGGAAAACTAGAGAACAGGGTTTATACACAAGTGAAAGGTATTGTAGGAAAAATGTTTTTTACGAAAAATACCCTTCTTGGTGAGGTATCATCTATAGATCTCTTGGTTCAACTGGATAATTTGCTGTACGTTATGAGATCTTCCAAGACACTAAAATTTAGATTCTTTCTACTAAATTTGTATTTGTTTAAGGGTGGAGGGCAGAAGCTGGTACACCCCACATAGAGGACGACTTTGGATAGCAGCCACAGCCAAAAGACCCTCTCCTCAAGAAGTTTCAGAACTCCAGACTACATATCTTCTCCTTCGTGGGAAAGGTAACGGCCATATATTCTTCTAATTTCAGTCTTACTTTGTGGAGAGAAGTCATTGATGTTCTTCTTTCACCTCCTTCTTCCTGTGGCTTTTTTGTGGTTTTTTTTTTGTTTTGGCTGAAAGGGACTTTAAACTTTGTGTTTGTTTGTTTGTTTGTTTAGTAGCAAATCATGGACAGCTGTTCAAAACATTAATTCACCAAACAGTACAAATAAAAATATCCATTCCCAACACCAGAAATCAACCAACTAATTTTCTTAATTAGTCTTAATTTTCTACATTTTTTTTATTATGAGAGTAAAATAACTACTATAAATTCTGGGATCTTTAGATTGGGAAGAACAACCGCAAATAAGACTTTTTATTATTGGGAGTGACTCAAATAGACATATGCTATTGGATTTGGACAGATCAAAGTTGGTTGACTTAAGCAGTGAGTTTTGACAGTCACGCCAAACACTCAGTTTGGATCCTAAAAAACACTTCTGACCCTTGGATGTCTTGGCTTCCTTCCTCTTATTCAGCCCATACAGTAGTTTTGAAGGTAAAATGAGAGGATAATTACAGAACCACCTTTAAAAGTTAAGAAACCAAGCTTTGGGAATTAAAAGTATATGTTTCCTTAAAAATGCATTTCTGTTTTGACTGGTATGACTGGGTTCTTTTATTTATTTATTTATATTATTATTATTATTATTATTTGGGGGTGTGTGCACCTGCAGCATTCAGGATCTTAGTTCCCTGACCAGGGATCGAGCCCACGTCCTCTGCAGTGGAAGTGCAGAGTCTTAACCACTGGACTGCCAGAGAAGTCCCTGGGTTCTTTTAAATTCATGTTTTGACATTCTTATGTTTCTTAACTGCATTTTTATGTTTTTCTCTTGACACCTCAAGCTTGTTTCCAGAACCTGTCACCACCAAATTCTAGTCTGATCCAGTTGGGTATAGTGGAATTGATTTGTTTCGAGTGAAGTTGTGGGGTCCTTGAACTTCAATGGTATGAGGCTTATTTTCCTATAGTTTAGGATGTGGATAGTGGACTAAGCCAGCTACTCACTAAATGTTTTGCTAAAATACAAACAGTTGTGCCAAGTAAAAAGCCTCATTGTTTTCCTTATGTCCATAAATAGATAATAGAGAAAGTGATTTGTTCAGAATTGAAGACAGATTTGTGAGTTCCAGGGTCACAAAGAAGAAATTTATGTAATCCTTCTGTTATTCTCAATTTAGATGTGGAATTTCCCAATGACTATCCATCAGGTTGTCTTCTGGGCTGTGTGGACCTAACTGACTGCTTGTCCCAGAAGCAATTTAAGAATCAGGTGAGTAAAGAGTATTTCTCTGGGACAGATGCTTTGTTTGCCACAGTAGCTGACCTGTAGATCCTTCAACTCAGAGTATCCTGTAGATAGTAAGGAGCTAGAAACTGAATTTAGACATGTTTGGAGAATCTTCTAAGGAGGGAATATTGGGGAGAGAAAAGACAATGGGAGAAATGGAAAAAATTTAGTGATGCTTTGGTTCCTAGTGTGTGGAGGACTGGTACATATACATTTCTGCCTAAAAAGCTATTGCCACAATCCAGCTAATAGTGTAGAGTCCTCATCCCTTAATAAAACTTCGGCTCTTGGCAAAGAAATCCTTCATCATTCCTTGAATTATTTCAGTTAGGTAGTGGGAATGGTAGAATTTGTTATTACGTACTCTGGAACGTTTGGTCCAGACCAGGGAATTCATGAAAGACAAGTATATTTGAACTCTGATTGCCTGGACTGTGCCAGCTTTGGGTGTGTGTGTGTGTATGTGTGTACATATTGTATGTATGTATTTTTATTTATTTTGATTACTGAAGATTGAACTGACGTAACTAGAGTACATTTTTGAACAGCAGAGGGAGCTGAAGGACTTTAGCTTAATTGGAAAATTCTTGAAATTTAGAGCCTTATGTTTAGTCTAGCAGGAATCCAAAGTGGGAAACTCCATCCTTAAAGCCTAAAAAGTCTTACCTAACAGTATGGTTTTCCTGTTTTTTGAACAGTTACTTTACACAATAGCGGTTCCATCACTGTGCTTAAGAACATATTCTTCAGCTTAATTTTCTCAGTAAATTCTTTGCTTTGCAGACTCTTCTGTGCCTTTCATTACTACTATTAGTGTCTGCTTTTTTTTATATAGGTGTATTAATTAATTAATTAATTAATTTATTTATTTATTTATTTTTGGCTGCATTAGGTCTTCGTTGCTGCACGCAGGCTTTCTCTAGTTGCAGTGAACGGGGCCTACTCTTCATTGCGGTGCACAGGCCTCTCGTTGCAGTGTCTTCTCTTGTTGCTTAGCACGGGCTCTAGACACGCGGGCTTCAGTAGTTGTGGCACACGGGCTCAGTAGTTGTGGCTCGCGGGCTCTAGAGCACAGGCTCAGTAGTTGTGGCGCACGGGCTTAGTTGCTCCGCTGCATGTGGGATCTTCCCGGATCTTCCCGGACCAGGGTTTGAACCCGTGTCCCCTGCATTGGCAGGTGGATTCTTTTTTTTTTTTAGATGTTGGGGGTCGGAGTTTATTAGTTAATCTATTTATTTTTGCTGTGTTGGGTCTTCGTTTCTGTGCGAGGGCTTTCTCTAGTTGTGGCAAGCGGGGGCCACTCTTCATCGCGGTGCACGGGCCTCTCACTGTCGCGGCCTCTCTTGTTGCGGAGCACAGCCTCCAGCTGCGCAGGCTCAGTAGTTGTGGCTCACAGGCCTAGTTGCTCCGCGGAATGATCCTCCCAGACCGGGGCTTGAGCCCATGTCCCCTGCATTCTCAACCACTGCGCCACCAGGGAAGCCCTGCAGGCAGATTTTTAACCACTGCGCCACCAGGGAAGTCCCAGTGTCTGCTTTAAAAAAACAAAACAAAACAAAATACTGTTCCCATCCATCTCACTCCCTCTGTTCGTTCCTCACAGGTTTTAGCCAGTAATTATTATCCCTCTAGTTTTCTGTCTGTATTTTTTTTTTTTTTTAATGCCACGCCGTGCGGCATGCATGATCTTAGTTCCCCGACCAGGGATCTGCGCTGCAAGCACAGTCTTAACCACTGGACCACCAGGGAAGTCCCTCTAGTTTTCTGTCTTTCATTTGCTTGTGGATTGCCTCCTCAGCCCTTTTCTGATTATGTATATGAGTACAGTGCTTGCGTTTTGGTGTGAATTTTGTGTGTTTTTTTAACATCTTTATTGGAGTATAATTGCTTTACAATGGTGTGTTAGTCTCTACTGTATAACAAAGTGTGAATTTTGACTCCGACCCTTTTGTTCCCTTCTTAGTACCTGATCTAGACCTAGGCAAAACTGTAAATACATGGAGGCCCTTTGTTTTCCACACCACTTGTGCCTGTTCTATCTATCTATGGACCTTTTGCTGATTTTTTTCAATGTCTTCTTTCCTCTCCTCCCTTTTTTTCATTCTAGAAGTAATAATTGTAAAAATTCCTTACATTGGTGTAGGCTTTACAGTTTTAGAGACTCATGAAGAGCTTATTATCACCTGATGTGTTATATTTTCTTATGAGGATATTTGCATTCTAAAAGAGAACCCAGGAGCATCTGGCAGTGTGGGTGGTGTTTTGGCCAGGGGCCTTCCCTTACTTTCTCATTTGTTGATCAAGCAGACCACCACTTGATACAAGGTCAAATGAATTCAATTTCTAGGCAGTTAACCAATCTTCTTTCTGCCACAAATTTGTGTTGAGAAGGGTAGGGGGCTGTAATCCTAATCTATAGAGTACCACAAGGCTTATGGGAATTAGAAATATAATTAACAAAACAAATCTTTTTGGTTTCTCAAGGGTACCTCTCTTTCAGGTCAGCATGATACTCCTACCTGAGCTTATATTCTGTCTTTTGTCCTGAGGATGCTGAGGGCAGCACATAGAAGTGTAGGAATCCTCCCATATGTTCCCAGCTGGAGGTCCTGGCAACTCTTTATGAATTTCCCTGATGTGTATGACATTAGAATATCCTAAAATGCCAAAAGCCATGAGGTTTCATCAAACAGGAGCCCATATCCATTTTCCCTATGGTCAGCTTTTCTGTGGCTTTTCCCCATTCTTTCTTTTCTGTGTTTGAGAGTAGCACATGAATGTATTCACAATTGATATTAGCCCTATTTGGGGATTACTTATTGAGTGAGGATCTTACCACTTTTAAAGGTCGTAGCTTTGGTATTTGGCTGTCTTTTGGAAAATGTCTCGAGCACCTTTGGTAATCTACCTGTCTCTGTTTGAGCTAGGGTTCTGTGATGTAAGAATCGTGATTGCTTAGTCTGTTTTACCAGTGTTATTCTCGTTTTTTCAAGAATGAGTTGAGAGTTTAGGGGTAATACCCCTAGACTAGCATTTCCCAAACTATTCCATGGCATAGGTGTTTTCTGGAAAAACAGGGGGGTGAGGGGTTTCTGTTGACACACACATTTGGAAAATTTATTTGGATTAAACAAATTTGTTTGTTTACTGCAGAATTTCTCAGAGCCCTGAATGTGCTGGTGTGCATTTTGACTCTGATACAATTCTCTGATTTATCTGGTGAATGTAATATGCAGTGTTCTCATACCTTTCTGACCACAACAGCCCCCACCAACATATTTGCATACTGGTATCTTGTGGTATATATATAGTTAGCAAGTGCTAGCCTAAGTATGTTTGGGTTTTTTTGTCCTCATAGGTCGGTTCACTGAGGGAGAATGATCCAGGAAACAGTTTCCTGACTTACGTCTTTCTGCATCTTCACACTCATTCCTCATCACCCAGCTGAACTGCATTTTCCTTTTTTTTTTTTTTTTTTTTTTTTTTTTACTTTTTTGGCTGCACTGCGGGGCCTCTAGGGTCTTAGTTCCCCGACCAGGGATCGAACCCGTGCCTCCTGAAGTGGAAGTGCAGAGTCCTAACCTCTGGACTACCAGGGAAGTCCCATATTTTCTTTGAAAATCAGTGTAGATCTAGTAATTTTTATTTCAACTGAAACTAATCTCCTGTGTGACTTGGAACCATGTTTTAATTCTCCATCTTGTTCCTAACTTTTTCCTTCCCCAAAGAAACTCAGTAATTTACTTCCTGACCTTTCATTCTTGGCTTTTCTTTGATAAGTTAAAATATACTAAGCCCTCACTATTTTTGGCATAGTGTGATCATTTAGTTCCTTAAAAAAAAAAAAAAAACAGAAAAGGTTTTATTAGTGGATGTTTAAAATCAAGTGCACCACTCTATAAGTGGCTTTAAAAATATGTGCTTAAAGTGCTTTCCCCTGAGCTAAGAACTCATCTTCCTTTTGTCTTCTAAAAGTAGTATGGCTGGCATGGCCGATGTGTGCCAGAAAAAAATCCTGCTAGACCATCAGTCCTCCTGAGTAATGGCAGGGGATCTACCTAAACAAGATAGGAATGATACAGCAAAGGCTGTAGGCTCAACTCAGGAAAGAAAGGTAGATGAGAGCCATCTAGTTAAAACTTCTCCTGTACTCCCCTGGAAGAAGCCCATGCCTTGCCAGGGTTTTATCTGCCAGCAGCAGATGTAAGCTCTCGAAAACAGCAGGGAGGATGTTGACTGCAACAATGCATCAAGGCTGTGGTTTGTAACCTCAATAGTAAGGCAGTTAAAACCTTTTTTTTAACAAAGACATTTTGATTGCCAAATCCATAACCATTAGCAGCTGTGGTTTGAACAGTTCTCTAGACCTAACAAGTTGTCAAACAGAAAGTTGAGTTGGTGGCTTTTGTTTCTATGTGTCTGTATTGTGTTTGTGCTATTTATATCTCTGCCTTCAATAGAAAATCTGATTTGTCAGAAATCTCTGAGGTCATTGATTATTCTACTTCTTTTGTACTAAATCCATTCTTCTCCTGCCAGCTTACCGACCTTTTAGTCCATTTGATCATATGGCTTTTGTAATAGCCAAGATCCTGTATTTAAGGAATTACACTGAGGCAGTTCTACTGCAGGGTGCCTACAAATTGACATCAGCAAAAGAATTACTGTCTTCCAGTGCAGAAGAGAGTATTACTTGTTCCTTTTTATATGAGTATCCGTGCGATACAGATCTTCAGGAAGATCGCATATATCACTTCATGTGTGGAAATCATCGGCTTCTATCACCAAAGGATTGTCCGTAAGTCTGAGAGATGAGAAATTAGAGAATGAAGGAAATAATAGACAGTATTCAAACCAGGCATTGGCATTGAAAAATGCAGAGTCCCCAAATTCTCTTTTAAATTATGTGAAAATATCCTCTCTGTTTTACTAAGAAAACCTGCCAATTCATAGACCTAAAATGTATGATTCCTAAGAGATTGTGAGGGCTGCATCTGAGACCCAACAAAGGGGGGAACTGTGTGTCTGCAACAGCTAGCCCAACTCTAAGCAGTTCTTTAACATCACAACTCACTTGACGGAGACAGGGAATGTATTTTCAGAATTCTCATGAAGACTAGAATATTTACTTGAGTTTCTAGGTCAGAACAGACTGTCTTTAGAGTTGTTTGCAACCTGGGTATCAAGTGCCCACTTGATGAGTTGAGGACTGCCATGCTCACCTTTTTTTTTCGGTACGCGGGCCTCTCACTGTTGTGGCCTCTCCCGTTGCGGAGCACAGGCTCTGGACGCGCAGGCTCAGTGGCCATGGCTCATGGGCCTAGCCGCTTTGCGGCATGTGGGATCTTCCCGGATCGGGGCACGAACCCGTATCCCCTGCATCGGCAGGCGGACTTTCAACCACTGCGCCACCAGGGAAGCCCCATGCTCATTTTTAAATAATCCAGGAAGCATTATGCTTTCTGTTTCTTTTTTTCAATTTTTTAAAAAATATATTTATTTATTTATTTGGCTGCGTTGGGTCTTTGTCGCTGCCTGCGGGCTTTCTCTAGTTGCGGCGAGCGGGGGCTACTCTTCGTTGCGGTGCGCAGGCTTCTCATTCTGGTGGCTTCTCTTGTTGCAGAGCACAGGCTCTAGGCGCATGGGCTTCAGTAGCTGTGGCACACAGGCTCAATAGTTGTGGTTCGTGGGCTCTAGAGCACAGGCTCAGTAGTTGTGGCGCATGGGCTTAGTTGCTCTGCAGCATGTGGGATCTTCCAGGAGCAGGGTTCGAACCTGTGTGCCCTGCATTGGCAGGTGGATTCTTTTTTTTCGGTACGCGGGCCTCTCACTGTTGTGGCCTCTCCCGTTGCGGAGCACAGGCTCCGGACGCGCAGGCTCAGCGGCCATGGCTCACGGGCCCAGCCGCTCCACGGCATGTGGGATCTTCCCGGACCGGGGCACGAACCCGTGTCCCCTGCATCGGCAGGCGGACTCTTAACCACTGCGCCACCAGGGAAGCCCGACAGGCGGATTCTTAACCACTGCTCCACCAGGGAAGTCCCATGCTTTCTGTTTCTTATCCTCAAGAGAAAAAGGAAATATTAACACTCTTGTGTATTTATGTAAATTCTTTAATGTTTAGCTTTACATCTGAAAATGAACATATAACTCTTAAGATTTTCTTAATTATTTATAGATCAATAAATACTTGAGTGCCTACCATAAATCAGACATTGTTTTAGACACTAAGAGAAACAAAAAGGTGAATCAGCCATGGGTTCTGTCCTCAGAATGTTTGAAAGACCACTAGGTAGATAAGATATGTATACAACCAAATTTGTAAACAACCAAATACAAAATAAAAAGCAAAGATAACTGTCTTAAGAGAAGTAAGGACTGCCTCTGAGGAATTTAAAGGAGGGAAAGGTTGCTTCCAGGTGGGAGGAAGACTTCGGAATGTGCCTTTTTTTGTTGTTTTCCCTATGGGGACTCAGTATTTCTTCAGGATAGATTCTGAAAAGTAGAACTTAAGGGTCTAAGATACATACATTTAAACTTTGATACAAACTGGTAAGTTACAATTCTTAAAGAGGGATCTAATTTAAAATTCCACTGATGGTGTGAATCTTTCCTATACCAATACCCTGACCAAAACTGGTTATTAATAATCAATTTAGGGCTTCCCTGGTGGCGCAGTGGTTAAGAATCCACCTGCCAATGCAGGGGACAGAGGTTCTAGCCCTGCACTGGGAAGATCCCACATGCCGCGGAGCAACTAAGCCCGTGCACCACAACTACTGAACCTGCGCTCTAGAGCCCGCGAACCACAACTACTGAGCCTGAGTGCCACAACTACTGAAGCCCGCGCGCCTAGAGCCTGTGCTCTGCAACAAGAGAAGCCACCCAGTGAGAAGCCCAGTCACTGCAACGAAGAGTAGCCCCCACTCGCTGCTTAGCCCGCATGCAGCAACAAAGACCCAACACAGCCCCCCCAAAAAAAATTAATAATAATAATCAATTTAATTTCTGCTAATAAAGTAGGTGAAAACATATTTTGTTATTTTCATTTAATTTTCCTGATCATTGGTGACATTTATCTCTTCAAATATTTACTAGCCGTTTATATATATATATACTTTTTTTAATTTATTTGTTTATTTATTTTTGGCTGCGATGGGTCTTCCTTGCTGCGCATGGGCTTTCTCTAGCTGCAGTGAGCTGGCTTCTCATTGTGGTGGCTTCTCTTGTTGTGGAGCACGGGCTCTAGGTGTGTGGGCTTCAGTAGTGGTGGCACTCAGGCTCAGTAGTTGTAGCTTGCGGTCTCTAGAGTGCAGGCTCAGTAGTTGTGGCACACAGGCTTAGTTGCTCCTCAGCATGTGGGATCTTCCTGGACCAGGGCTTGAACCCGTGTCCTCTGCATTGGCAGGCAGATTCTTATCCACTGCACCATCAGGGAAGTCCCTATATATTTTTTAAAATTTATTTTTTTATTGAAGTATAGTTGATTTACAATGCTGTGTTAATTTTGGTTGTATAGCAGAGTGACTCGGTTATACACATATATCCATTCTTTTTTTTTTTTTTTTTTGCGGTACGCAGGCCTCTCACTGCTGTGGCCTCTCCCGTTGCGGAGCACAGGCTCCGGACGCGCAGGCTCAGCGGCCATGGCTCACGGGCCCAGCCACTCCGCGGCATGCGGGATCGTCCCGGACCGGGGCACGAACCCGTGTCCCCTGCATCGGCAGGCAGACTCTCAACCAGTGCACCACCAGGGAAGCCCCGTTCTTTTTTACATTCTTTTCCATTATGGTTTATCCCAGGATATTGAATATAGTTTCCTGTGCTATACAGTAGGACCTTGTTGTTTATCCATTCTATTGGGTTGTCCAAAAAGTTCATTCTGGTTTTTCGTACGATGTTAGGGGACAACCCGAACGAACTTTTGGGCCAACCCAATATATGTAATAGTTTGCATCTACTAACCCCAAACTCCCAGTCCATCCCTCCCCCACCCAACCTCCCCCTTGGCAACCACAAGTCTCTTCTCTATGTCTGTGAGTCTATTTCTGTTTTGTAGATAGGTTCACTTGTGCCATATTTTAGAGTCCACATAAAAGTGATATCATATGGTATTTGTCTTTCTCTTTCTGACTTACTTCACTTAGTATGATAATCTCTAGTTGCATCCATGTTGCTGCAAATGGCATTATTTTGCTCTTTTTTATGGCTGAGTAGTATTCCATTGTATGTATGTACCACATCTTCTTTATCCACTCATCTGTCAATGGACATTTAGGTTGGTTCCACGTCTTGGCTATCGTAAATAGTGCTGCTATGAACATAGGAGTGCATGTATCTTTTTAAATTATGGTTTTGTCCAGGTATGTGCCCAGGAGTGGGATTGCTGAATCATATGGTAATTCTGTTTTTAGTTTTCTGAGGAACCTCATACCGTTTTGAATAGTGGCTGCATCAACTTAAATTCCCACCAACAGTGTAGGAGGGTTCCTTTTTCTCCATACCCTCTCCAGCATTTGTTATCTGTAGACTTTTAATGATGGCCATTCTGACTGGTGTGAGGTGGTAGTTCATTGTAGGTGTGATTTGCATTTCTCTAACAATTAGCAATGTTGAACATCTTAGGAATGTGGCTTTTGAATTAGCCTTGAAGCGTCTTAATGATAAAATCTATCATTTTTTGATCAGTTATTATGTGCCAGACCTATTACGTATGTTATTTTCTAATCCTCACAGCAACTTGATACCAAGCAAGGTATCTTTACTCCTCTTTTAGAGATGAGAGAACTTAAGACTCAGAGTTAAGATAACTTGTGTACTGTCAGTCAGTAAATGGTAGAATTGGGGTTGCTGTTCAAGTCTTCCTACTTCCATGGTAAGAAAGCATATTCTAAGGGAGAGGGAGTAATGTGAGGTGGAAAGTCATGGGCCTGTATGGAGAATAATAGCAAACCACTTTGTTGAATGGAAAGGTATGTTGTGGTCAGATGGTAGATAGCTTTGAGTGATAAGCTACAGAGTTAAGACTTTTTTCTCTAGTCCGTTGTGGGATCCGGGAGGGGTGTTTTGAAGGCCATCGGAGCCAGAAAATGAATCTGGCAGCAATGTGGAAGATGGATTGCGGTGAAGAGACTGAAGGTAAGAAGTCTAGTGAGGGGCTTCCCTGGTGGCGCAGTGGTTGAGAGTCCGCCTGCCGATGCAAGGGACACGGGTTCGTGCCCCGGACCGGGAAGATCCCACATGCCGCGGAGCGGCTGGGCCCATGAGCCATGGTCGCTGAGCCTACGCGTCTGGAGCCTGTGCTCCGCAACGGGAGAGGCCACAACAGTGAGAGGCCCGCATACTGCAAAAAAAAAAAAAAAAAAAGAAGTCTAGTGAGGAGACACTTGTCATCCAGGTTGGATATATTTTTAAAATCTGTTCTAGGAAATGCCAGTGGAATGAGACAAGAGGGGTGGGGACAGATGCAAGGTTTTATGTAGGTAGATTCAGTCACTTAATGTGACACCTTCATTTTACCTATAAGTAAACCCAGGCTTAGAGAGAAAGCAGTCTGCTTGATCTAGAAGGAATCTGCTGTAGCGTTACAACCTTGCTATCTTTTTGCAATCTGTTGAACGGCTTCTTAGTTTGTTATTCAGTGTACTTTATGAACCAGGGGGCAAATTATCTCCTAATTTAAGACGTTATTACTCGGAATATTATATAATCACACATTCAGCAAGTATTTATTGACCATCTGTCATGTGCCAGGCACTGTGCTAAAGATTAAGGATCTGAAGTTTTAACAAGATATTCCATCCCCTCTTGAACTTTTTAAGTCTTCTAGAAGAGACTGAGACAAGAAAACCCAACCGTGATAATTATCATATGACCAAAGGAATGCATAAAGGAAGGGATCTCATTTCTAATTCAGCTTGGCTGGAAGCAGGGTGGGGAGAGTGAAGAAACCTTCAAAAAAAAAGGCAATCCCTGAAGAAAGCAGAATTTATATCTTCCTCAATATACCTTCCTATGTCTCCATGCTTTTGTCCCCCATGAGAATTCTATTCATTCTTTGAAAGAGCTCAGGTGTCCCTGTCTCCTGTAGAGTCTTCTCTGACCTCAACCCATTTCCTCCCTGACAGGATTAATTACTCCCTTCACTGGGCTACTGTGTTCATATTTCTATTTACATTTTTAACCTTTTTTTTTTTTTTGGGTAATTATATGTTCACATGTAGTTCCTTTAGGTCACCATCTATGTCAGCTCACCTTGTTGTCTCCAGTGTCCTAGCATATAGCTTGGCACATAGTAGGTGTTCACTTAACGGTAGTGACAATAAATTGAGGGGCAGGCACTGGTTGATATATGAAAAGCCTTAAATGCTATGTGAAATAATTTGACTTGTATTCTGAAGGCAACCATGTAAGTGATGTAATAAGATAGTAAGATGTACATTTTAGAAAGATTGTTCTGGCAGCAGCAGGAAAGATGGACTGGATGAGGCAAGCCTGAAAACAAGTAGATGAGTTAGGAAATTATCATGATTGTCCAGGTGGAGGCATGATAAAGGCCAGCAACAATGCTCTGGCAGTTGAGTTGGAAAGAAAGGAACAGATGTTTGAAATGTTTAGGAGATAAAGTCTGTAGGACTTGGTGATTTGATTGGATGTGAAGGGAGAGAGAAAGAAGTCTAAGATAGACTTTGGTTTCTGGCTGCGGTGAGGGGGTAAATGGTAGTACCATTAGTCTAGATGGGGTATACATAAGAAGAGAATTTTCTTTTAAGGAAAATGACTTTTTAAAATAAAGGAGCTGTGTGGCAAAGGAAGCCTGTATTGTAGCAGTAAAGAAGAGATGTTCTGTAGTATTGTGATCGCCATACAAAAATCAGTTTTTCTATGATTTTTCAGTTGGACTTTTTAAAATATTTTAATCTGTTTTGTTCTAAAAGACATGTTACTTGATAAAGAGGTATTGTTGCTGTTAATAACACTATATTACTTGATAATGATCTTACCTTGATATGTTAACTCATGTCAAAGGATTAGCTGAGCTCTCCCTCAGTAGTTGTTCTCAGTTGAGTCAGATGAGCCATTGGGAGATAAAAATCTAAAATTGGCAGAGCCCTTAACACAAGAGGAGTCTTAGCATTCTGAGATATTGGGGTAGATTTGAATGGTTAAGGACCTTACAATGTAGTATCTTTAATTAAGAGCAATTTTCTTTTGGTTCTCACTAGTTTAAGTTGGAGTGAAAGCCTGCTATATGCAAATTAAGACCAAAAAATTTGTCATGAAAAAACAACAACAAAAAAACACAAAAATAATTGTCATGAATGGGTGATTCCCATTTAGGTCTTGAAGAATCAGGGCAGAAAATCTATGAGGTTAATTTTAGAGAAAATATAAGTTCTTGGGTTCTTTTGTGTATGGAGGTTTCAGTATAGATAGCATTCCCAAGAGCACAGAAAGTCACACTGGGACCAAGATACCAATGCTGTGTGGCTTCAACCAGATCATCTTCCACAAGTGTCTGGAAGACCCAAAAGCTGCATCTTGCTTATCCCTTATTCCTCTTACCTGGAGCAAATATGGATGGTCTCTGTAGCATTTAGCTGGAACACTCTATGTTTGCTACTAGGCACATGATTTGCACTGGGTACTGGTACGTGAGTTCAGCTATCCCACTTGGGGCCAGTTGGCATGATCTTTATCCAACTCCAGTCAAATATGCAGTAGTCATTTCATCAAAGTATCATGATCAATATGTTAACTCTGATGTGAAAAAACTCTTATCCTCCAGTATAGTGGGGCCAAGGTATTAGTTATCCTGTGAACACCTTGAATTGCTTTGAAGGAAAATGAGAACTATTTTTTTTTTAATGAGAACTATTTATCAGAGAACACAGTTGTTTTCAGGATATGCTTCTTTGGATCTGTTGTGCTTGTGGCCTTTTTATCAGACTCATTTCCTTCTCTCTTTCTGAGTATTATCACCTCAATCTTCTTGGAGTTGGTTTTCAGCTAACTAGATTTCAGAGTCTGATTTCATGTCCTGTCTAGTTCCTCAAAGTTCAGACCAAGAAAACCTACAGCAAATATATGTTCTTTGTCAATGAGTTTCTTCTTAAATGTTTACTTTAGCTGTTAGTCCTCTGGAGACAGGTGTAAGATTTACATATAGGTCATCTGAGGATTTTTTGGGAAGAGTGACATCATTTGGGACTTTCTGATCATTTCAGTACGAGGATTAAATGGAGGCTGGTGGAGTTGGTGAAAATGCTCACTTGGCTCTGAGTCAGTGGTGGTTGCCAAAAACCACTAAACTTTTTTTTTCTCTTATGAAAATGGCAAGAAAAATGTTTTCTAGTTGACTGGTGAACAATTTCCCTCTGGATTGGAGAAGAAAATGGCTGTTTAGTAGTTAATTATCTGTTGTGTTAGACAGCTAGGAAACTTATGAGGCATGAAAGAAGAGTAGGCCCACCTCCCGCAATCATCAGGCTGGAAACCAGGTGATAGGAGTCATGTTATTGAAGACAAGAACAGCAGTGTCCTGAGGAGTCTGTTACTGAATGTAAATGGTTGCTTTCAGTTGCTTGGGCTTATAACCCACATTCCCTATCCTATCTATTGTGCCATCTCCGTGACCCTTAGTCTAGCATCCTCTCTAAATTGGATATGACATCGAGAGTTTATTCACGTTCTTCACAAATATGAACCTCCTTTTTCTTAATTTACTCTTTCTTTGAGTCAGCTGCATTTTAGTCTTTTGACTTTCAAACCAAAAATCCCTTTCTTGTAAGTCTTGTTGGTGTTTAATGTGGTCTGTCATGTCTAAGACCCAGTTGCAGAGATTATACTTTTTTGCAGGTACTGAGGCTCTGCCAAGCTGACTTTGCTTTAATGCATTTTACTGTGAAAAAGAATCCCTTCTTCCAACACATAGGCCTTACTTTTCTTTTCTTTTTTTCTTTTTTTTTTCTTACTTTTCTTTATTTCTGTAGGCTTCTTTGCACTTCAGCTCTGTTTCTTGTAAGCCCCGTGAAATTTAGTGATAGACCTTGGGAAAAGGAATATTCACATGAAACTTGGATTTAGATTCAGCTGGGAAAGTTGATTTTAGTTTTTATCTTTATTGTAAGGCATGAATGGGTCCAAGGAACCTCTTGTTCTATAATTTCATTTATCCATCATTTTCCCCATTATTTGACATTTTCTTACTCTGTTAATATATGTCAGGGTAGTTTTCATTAAACATAGGGCCTTACTGGCCATTTGCCAAGACACAAAAGTTCTAATTTAGCTTGAGGGATAACAGGTTACAGAGTAGCACCTGCTTTTATCTAGAGTTTAGTCCTAAGTGTGTCCAGTTCCCAGCATGTGCATATTTAGAATGGTTAAGATAACTTAAAAGCACAAGTTGGTAAATTTTTTTGTTCTTTCATCCAACAAATATTTATTGATTGCCTACTGTGTGCCAGGCATGATTCTAGGTGCTGAGAAGTAAACAAAACAGACAAAAGATCCCTCCCTTTGTGGAGCTTTTATCCTAGTAAGGAAAATTCAGATTTAAAATTTTAAGTAAGTGAATTACATAGTATCAGATGATGGTAAGTGCTGTAGAAAAAAAAATAAGGTAGGAGATGGGGGTTAAGAGTGCCAGAAGACCCACTAGAAAGTTGACATATAAACAAAGTCCTGAAGAAAGAGAGAGGAAACCATGTATATACCTAGCAGGGAAAGCATCCCAGGAAGAGAGGTAAGCAAGTACAAACATCCAGAGGCAGGAACAAGGAAGCCTGTGTGGCTGGAGTGGAAAGTGGGGAGAGTAGTAGGAGAAGGCGTCAGAGAGGAAATGGGGGCCAGATTGTCTAGGGACCTGTAGGTCATAGTGAGGACTTAGTCTTTTATTCTGACTGATGAAAAGCCATTGGAGAGTTTCAAACAGGGGAGTGACATGATCTGATATATTTTTTAAAAATAGCTCAGCCTGCTGTGTTGAGAATAGGCAAGAGGGAGGTTAAAGGGCAGAAACAGAGAAACCAATTAGGAAGTTATTGTGGTAATCCAGGGAGACATTGTGATGGCCTGAACCAGGGAAGTAGCAAAGGAGGTCTTTAGAAGTGGTGAGTTATTGGGTATCTTTCGAAGGTAGAGTTAACAGGATTTCCCAGCGGGTTGGTTGTGGGGTTTTTGGCCTGAACAACTAGAAAGATGGAATAGCTATTTATTTTAAAGGGGTATGAATAAGAGAGGGGCAGGTTTGGAAAGGAAATCCAGGACCTTGATTTTTTATTTTATTTTATTTTTATTGCGGTAAATATACATAACATAAACTTACCGTTTAAACTATTTTTAACTGCACAATTCAGGGGTATTAAGTACATTCACGGTGTTGTGCAACTATTAAGTACATTCACAGTGTTGTGCAACCGTCCATCTCCAGAAGTTTTCATCATCTCAAACAGAAACTTTGTACCCAGTGAATATTAACTCCTCTTTCCTCCTTCCCCCAGCCTCTAGTAACCTCTATTATACTTTCTTTCTGTATGAATTTATCTTTTTTTGCTTGTGAGATCTTAGTTCCCTGACCAGGGATTGAACACCAGCCCTGGCAGTGAAAGCACCAAGTCCTAACCACTGGACCACCAGGGAATTTCCGAATTTGTCTATTCTAAGCATCTCACATAAGTAGACTCATATAATATTTGTACTTTTGTGTATGGTTTATTTCACTTAGCATAATTTTTCTAGGTTCATTCATGTTGTAGCATGTATCAGAATTTCATTCCTTTTTAAGGCTTAATAATATTCCATTGTATGTATATGCCATATTTTGTTTATCCATTTATCTATCATTAGACATTTGGATTGTGGAAACCACTGGCTATTGTGAATAATGCTGCAGTGAACATTGGTGTACAAATATCTGAATCCCTATTTTCAGTTCCTTTGAGTATATACCTAGAAGTAGAATTGCTGGATCATATGGTCATTCTACGGTTAACTTTTAAAAGAACCACCGAACTGTTTTTCACAGCAACTGCACCGTTTTACGTTCACACCAGCAATGCATGAGGGTTCCAGTTTCTTCACATCCTTACCCATGCTTGTTATTTTTCCTGTTTTTTATTTTCGTTTTGTTTTATAATAAGTCATTCTAGTGAGAGTAAAGTGGTATCTCATTGTGGTATTGATTTATATTTACAGAACCGTATTTTTTTCCTGTTTTATTGTGAAATAATTGCGTATAACATTGTATTAGTTTAAGGTTGTACAACATGAAGATTTGATATATGATCTATATATTGCAAAATGATTACCACAATAAGTTTAGTTAACATCCATCACCTCTCCTAGTTACAAATTCAGGACCTTAATTTTTAACTTTGAGACTGAAGGAAATAGCCAAGGTTGTGAATGTAGAGAGAGATGAGGTCTGAGGTTTGACTCTTGAAGTACTCCAGCATTTAAACGATGGGGAAATGAGGAGCAGTCAGTGAAGAAGCAACACCAGAAGGAGAATTGTATCCTGGAAGCAAAGTGAGGAATGTGTTCAAGAAGGAGGGAGAGAAGATTTCTGTCAAGTTCTACATAAATCAATTAAGATGAGAACTGAGAATTGATCGTTTGATTTGGCAGCATGGAAGTGAACGATAACCTTTACAAGAACAGTTTTGGTGGAGTGATGGGAGTGAAAGCCTCTCTATAGTGAATTCAAGAACAAATAGAAGGAGACAAATTTGAGGCAGAGTGTATAGATAATCTTTTAATGAATTTTGTTTTGAAAGGAATCTGAGAAATGGAGCAGCAGCTGGAGGAGAATGTGGGATCTGGGGAGTTTTTGTTTTATGGCAGACATTATAGAAAGTATGTTTGTTAATGGGATTGATCCAGTAGAGAGAGAACATTTATTGATGTGGAAGAAAGAGGAGTGAAATGGCTTGTAGTTTTGGAAAAGCGGAGCTGTGAAGTCCTGGCAGGTTTGTCCTCTGCCTTGACACTCTCTAAGACACAGAGAAGAGAGAGCAGGAAAATTGAAGTGATGTGAATGGTGACTGTTGCTGCTCTGGCCCCTGGAGAATTAGGTTTTATTTGTCCCAAAGCACCTCAACAGTAACAGCTGACCCTGCTTTTCTTTGCATTCTAAAGATCCAAAGGATAAGGAAAGAAGAAAGTTTCTCCTTCCATCTTTAGTCTTTATTTTCTACCATGAGCATTTTGAATGTTCATGTGAATATAATTGTGAGTGCCTGTGAATATAAATGTGGCTGATACTTGATATTAAGCTATGTTTTGTCAAAGTACATGCCACACCTGTCCCACACAGAAACCCATGGTATGTGGGCAGGACTAAAAGCCACTGTAAATCCCTTCTGTTTCTTCACAGCATTGGGACAGAGTAGTCAGTAAAGAAGTTGCCTGTTTATGCTTCCACTAGTTACAGAGACATTTGAATTTTCTGATTTATTTTACTGAAGCGTCCATTTTTACTTTAAAGCCTTTTATATCTTAGAGGACACATCTTAGCAGGTGAATAAGAGTGGAAAATAATTTCATACTTTTTAATTACTAGGAGAAAGGCTCCTCGGATGATGAAGTCTGACCCACAGCCATAGTCAGCTTTTTTTTTTTTTTTTTTTTTTTTTCTTTTTTGCGGTATGCGGGCCTCTCACTGCTGTGGCCTCTCCCGCTGTGGAGCACAGGCTCCGGACGCACAGGCCCAGCGGCCATGGCTCACGGGCCCAGCCGCTCCGCGGCATGTGGGATCCTCCCGGACCGGGCCAGAACCCGTGTCCCCTGCATCAGCAGGCGGACTCCCAACCACTGCGCCACCAGGGAAGCCCCATAGTCAGCTTTTGAGTCGTATTTATCCAACATGCTAAACACAGGACATCCCAAGATAGGAAATAATGAAGTACCTGGTCAGTTGGGCATTGCTAGAGAGCACTTACTGCCAACCCCAGTTGTTCCTTAAGTTGTGATTGTGTGGCCAGATAGTCTTACTCTACGTTCTGTGTCTGTCTTTGCAGAAGGAGTAAAAGTCCTAAGTATTCACACAGATTTGTTTTGTGATATGCGATCCAAAGGAGGCTTCTAAATTATTTTCAGAATTGCTCTACCATTACCTTTTCACCCTAAGTGAGTCTGGAATGCATCCAGCAAAACAACTTCGGCATGTTCATACCTTTCAGAATGAATCATCTTCCTTCCCTTTAGTGAGAGGAGGGCTCTGTTGATTGTTTCTGGCAGAATTTCCACAAATGTTCTATTTTTCTTAAATCTTCCACTGTTTCACTTGAGCTGAACCTGGGGGTGCCTGATGTTCCTGAAGGAGACCTCTGAATCTCCCAACTCACAGTCACTTATATTGAAAGACTAGTCAGTTTTGATTCTCTGGGAAGATGTCAGGCATCTTTTTTGAAGAAGTTGCTTCCATTATAGGAAGTCACAGATGGTGGGCAAAAGACTGTATAAGAATACTGTGCTAAAGCCTGGGGAAAGTTGAAGGTTTGTTCTTGCTTACTGAGCATAATCCTCTTTACCTGACTGTGTAATGGAGAGTACTATTATCAGAATGTTGAGGTGGATTCTGGGACATCCTTTGATCTCTTTGAAATTCAAAATTTGTTCCAACTAGCCTGAACTTTTTATTTTTATATTTCACAGTATCCAGACATGAGTCAAGAATCTGATTCTCCATTTGTTTTCATCTGCACAAATCCCCAGGAAATGATTGTGAAGTTTCCTATTAAAGGAAGTCCAAAAATCTGTAAGTCACAAGCTTTGATGGTCTAATTTTTTTCTTTTTGTCTTGAATCTCACTTGTTTAACTTAAAAATTTTTTTCTCTTTTTATCCTGTTCTATGTCATCTCAAATATTTGGAGGATTAGTAAAATTCTACTTATCATATACCTGAAACTAACACAACATTGTTAATCAACTATACTTCAATAAAAAAATTCTATTTATCAATAACTTTAATGTTAACTACAGTATAGCCTTTCCAAAATATACCTCGATCCACAATTATTGGTATATGAGTGAATCACTCTAAACTTCCATTTAGGACCCCATTACCTTTAAAATCCTATTTGTCAGCCAAGAGTCCGTTTGCCCCACTGTACTGTTCTTATTAAAGGAAGTATTAAGCCAGTGCCAGTGGCAACATTGTCATTTATCCATTGTTCCTCAGTATTCAATCTGAGAATAAGACTTAACTTTTTAAGTGTCTATTTTTGAATGTCTATTTTGGAGGTACCACTTCCCACTATTCCCTTGATTACTGCTTCCTAGAGCTCTGCTCTAGCCCTCTTGCTTTTCATCCTCTTTTTGAAATCTCCTGATGGTTTTCTTTTCTGTAATGTTTGGTTTTATGTGTTTGTGATTATAGTACCCTCTGCATATTCACTTCTTAGGAGTGCTTGTGACTTGATTCTTTCAACTTCCAGCTCTTCTTCAACTCCCAACTCCTCTTCCTCTGTCTAGTGCTACAGCAGCCTCTTTTATTTCCAAGGAATCTCAAGAAACATATAGTGGTGTCCTCTTTGCCTAACTTCCCATTTTTTTAAAAAATAAATTCATTTATTTTGCGCTGTGCTGGGTCTTCATTGCTGTGCGCGGGCTTTCTCTAGTTGTAGCCAGCGGTGGCTACTTTTTGTTGTGGTGCACAAGCTTCTCATTGCGGTGGCTTCTCCTGTTGTAGAGCATGGGCTCTAGGCACGTGGGCTTCAGTAGTCGTGGCTCGCGGGCTCTAGAGCGCAGGCTCAGTAGCTGTGGCACATGGGTTTAGTTGCTCCGCGGCATATGAGATCTTCCCGGACCAGGGATTGAACCTGTGTCCCCTGCATTGGCGGGAAGATTCTTAACCACTGTGCCACCAGGGCAGTCCCTAACTTCATTTTAAAAACAACATCAGCGGAGGAGCTTCAAGATGGCGGAAGAGTAAAACGTGGAGATCACCTCCCCACAAATACATCAGAAATACACCTACACATGGAACAACTCCTACAGAACACCCACTGAATGCTGGCAGAAGACCTCAGACCTCCCAAAAGGCAAGAAACTCCCCACGTATCTGGGTAGGGCAAAAGAAAAAAGAAAAAACAGACAAAAGAATAGGGACGAGACCTGCACCAGTGGGAGGGAGCTGTGAAGGAGGAAAGATTTCCACACACTAGGAAGCCCCTTCGCGGGCAGAGACTGTGGGTGGCGGAGGCGGGTAGCTTCGGAGCCACGGAGAAGAGCGCAGCAACAGGGGTGCAGCAGGGAAAGCAGAGATTCCCGCACAGAGGATCGGTGCCGACCGGCACTCACCAGCCCAGAGAGGCTTGTCTGCTTACCCGCCAGGACGGGCGGAGCTGGGAGCTGAGGCTCGGGCTTTGGAGGTCAGATCCCAGGGCGAGGACTGGGGTTGGCTGCGTGAACACAGCTTGAAGGGGCCTAGTGCACTGCGGCTAGTCGGGAGGGACTCCGGGAAAAAGTCTGGAGCTGCTGAAGAGACAAGAGACTTTTTCTTGCCTCTTTGTTTCCTGGTGCGCGATGAGAGGGGATTAAGAGCGCTGCTTAAAGGAGCTCCAGAGACGGGCGCGAGACCCCGGAGACGGGCATGAGACGCTAAGGCTGCTGCTGCAGCCACCAAGAAGCCTGTGTGCAAGCACAGGTCACTATCCACACCTCCCCTCCCAGGAGCCTGTGCAGCCCGCCACTGCCAGGGTCCCGTGATCCAGGGACAACTTCCCCGGGAGAACGGCACACCTCACGCTGGTGCAACGTCCCGCCGGCCTCTGCCGCTGCGGGCTTGCCCGGCATTCCGTACCCCTCCCTCCCCCCGGGCCTGAGTGAGCCAGAGCCCCCGAATCAGCTGCTCCTTTAACTTCGTACTGTCTGAGTGAAGAACAGACGCCCTCAGGCGACCTACATGCAGAGGCAGGTCCACATCCAAAGCTGAACCCCAGGAGCTGTGCGAACAAAGAAGAGAAAGGGAAATTTCTCCCAGCAGCTTCAGGAGCAGCGGATTAAATCTCCATAATCAACTTGATGTACCCTGCATCTGGGGAATGCCTGAGTAGACAACGAATCACCCCAAATTGAGGAGGTCGACTTTGGGAGCAACGATATATATATTTTTTTCCCTTTTTCTCTTTTTGTGAGTGTGTATGTGTATGCTTCTGTGTGTGTTTTTGTCTGTATAGCTTTGCTTTTACCATTTGTCCTAGGGTTCTGTCTGTCCGTTTTTTTGGGTTTTTTAGTATAGTTTTTAGCACTTGTTATCATTGGTGGATTTGTTTTTTGGTTTGGTTGCTCTCTTCTTTCTTTCTTTCTTTTTTTCTCCCTTTTATTCTGAGCCGTGTCGATGACAGGCTCTTGGTGCTCCAGCCAGGCATCAGGGCTGTGCCTCTGAGGTGGGAGAGCCAAGTTCAGGACACTGGTCCACAAGAGACCTCCCAGCTCCACGTAATAATATCAAACGGCGAAAATCTCCCAGAGATTTCCATCTCAATGCCAAGACCCAGCTCCACTCAACGACCAGCAAGCTACAGTGCTGGACATCCTATTCCAAAAAACTAGCAAGACAGGAACACAACCCCACCCATTAGCAGAGAGGCTGCCTAAAATCATAATAAGGCCACAGACACCCCAAAACACACCACCAGACGTGGACCTGCCCACCAGAAAGACAAGATCCAGTCTCATCCACCAGAACACAGGCACTAGTCCCTTCCACCAGGAAGCCTACACAACCCACTGAACCAACCTTAGCCACTGGGGACAAACACCAAAAGCAACGGGCACTACGAACCTGCAGCCTGCGAAAAGGAGACCCCAAACACAGTAAGTTAAGCAAAATGAGAAGACAGAGAAACACACAGCAGATGAAGGAGCAAGGCAAAAACCCACCAGACCTAACAAATGAAGAAGAAATAGGCAGTCTACCTGAAAAAGAATTCAGAATAATGATAGTAAAGATGATCCAAAATCTTGGAAACAGAATGGAGAAAATACAAGAAACGTTTAACCAGGAAGGACCTAGAAGAACTAAAGAGCAAACAAACAGTGATGAACAACACAATAAATGAAATTTAAAATTCTCCCGAAGGAATCAATAGCAGAATAACTGAGGCAGAAGAATGGATAAGTGACCTGGAAGATAAAATAGTGGAAATAACTACTGCAGAGCAGAATAAAGAAAAAAGAATGAAAAGAATTGAGGACAGTCTCAGAGACCTCTGTGACAACATTAAATGCACCAACATTCAAAATATAGAGGTCCCAGAAGAAGAAGAGAAAAAGAAAGGGACTGAGAAAATATTTGAAGAGATTATAGTTGAAAATTTCCCTAATATGGGAAAGGAAATAGTTAATCAAGTCCAGGAAGCACAGAGTCCCATACAGGATAAATCCAAAGAGAAACATGCCAAGACACATATTAATCAAACTCAAAAATTAAATACAAAGAAAAAATATTAAAATCAGCAAGGGAAAAACAACAAATAACATACAAGGGCATCCCCATAAGGTTAACAGCTGATCTTTCAGCAGAAACTCTGCAAGCCAGAAGGGAGTGGCAGGACATATTTAAAGTGATGAAGGAGAAAAGCCTACAACCAAGCTTATTCTGCCCAGCAAGGATCTCATTCAGATTTGATGGAGAAATTAAAACCTTTACAGACAAGCAAAAGCTAAGAGAATTCAGCACCACCAAACCAGCTTTACAACAAATGCTAAAAGAACTTCTCTAGTCAGGAAACACAAGAGAAGGAAAAGACCTACTATAACAAACCCAAAACAATGAAGAAAATGGGAATAGGAACGTACATATCAATGATTACCTTAAATGTAAATGGATTAAATGCTCCAACCAAAAGACATAGACTGGCTGAATGGATCCAAAAACAAGACCCGTATATATGCTGTCTACAAGAGACCCACTTCAGACCTAGGGACACATACAGACTGAAAGTGAGGGGATGGAAAAAGATATTCCATGCAAATGGAAATCAAAAGAAAGCTGGAGTAACAATTCTCATATCAGACAAAATAGACTTTAAAACAAAGACTATTAGAAGAGACAAAGAAGGACACTACATAATGATCAAGGGGTCAATCCAAGAAGAAGATAAAACAATTGTAAATATTTATGCGCCCAACATAGGAGTACCTCAGTACATAAGGCAAATACTAACATCCATAAAAGGGGAAATTGACAGTAACACAATCATAGTAGGGGACTTTAACACCCCACTTTCACGAGTGGACAGATCTTCCAAAATGAAAATAAATAAGGAAACACAAGCTTTAAATGATACATTAAACGAGATGGACTTAATTGATATTTATAGGACATTCCATCCAAAAGCAACATAATACACATTCTTCTCAAGTGCTCATGGAACATTCTCCAGGATAGATCGTATCTTGGGTCACAAATCAAGCCTTGGTAAATTTAAGAAAATTGAAATCATATGAAATATCTTTTTGACCATGACGTTATGAGACTAGATATCAATTATAGGAAAAAAGCTGTAAAAAATACAAACACATGGAGGCTAAACAATACACTATTTAATAACCAAGAGATCACTGAAGAAATCAAAGAGGAAATCAAAAAATATCTAGAAACAAATGACAATGAAAACACAATGACCCAAAACCTATGGGATGCAGCAAAAGCAGTTCTAAGAGGGAAGTTTATAGCAATACAATGCTACCTTAAGAAACAAGAAATATCTCAAATAAACAACCTAACCTTACACCTAAAGCAATTAGAGAAAGAAGAAGAAAAAACCCCAAAGTTAGCAGAAGGAAAGAAATCATAAAGATCAGATCAGAAATAAATGAAAAAGAAATGAAGGAAACGATAGCAAAGATCAGTAAAACTAAAAACCGGTTCTTTGAGAAGATAAACAAAATTGATAAACCATTAGCCAAACTCATCAAGAAAAAAAGGGAGAAGACTCAAATCAATAGAATTAGAAATGAAAAAGGAGAAGGAACAACAGACACTGCAGAAATACAAAGGATTATGAGAGATTACTACAAGCAACTCTATGCCAATAAAATGGACAACCTGGGAGAAATGGACAAATTCTTAGAAATGCACAACCTTCCGAGACTGAACCAGGAAGAAATAGAAAATATGAACAGGCCAATCACAAGCACTGAAATTGAAACTGTGATTAAAAATCTTCCAACAAACAAAAGCCCAGGACCAGATGGCTTCACAGGCGAATTCTATCAAACATTTAGAGAAGAGCTAACACCTATCCTTCTCAAACTCTTCCAAAATATAGCAGAGGGAGGAACACTCCCAAACTCATTCTACGAGGCCACCATCACCCTGATAGCAAAACCAGACAAAGATGTCACAAAGAAAGAAAACTACAGGCCAATATCACTGATGAACATAGATGCAAAAATCCTCAACAAAATACTAGCAAACAGAATCCAACAGCACATTAAAAGGATCATACACCATGATCAAGTGGGGTTTATCCCGGGAATGCAAGGATTCTTCAATATACGCAAATCAATCAATGTGATACACCATATTAACAAATTATGGAGGTTCCTTAAAAAACAAAAAATAGAACTACCATACAATCCAGCAATCCCACTACTGGGCATATACCCTGAGAAAACCATAATTGAAAAAGAGTCATGTACCAAAATGTTCATTCCAGCTCTATTTACAATAGCCAGGACATGGAAGCAACCTAAGTGTACATCAACAGATGAATGGATAAAGAAGATGTGGCACATATATACAGTGGAATATTACTCAGCCATAAAAAGAAACGAAATTGAGTTATTTGTAGTTAGGTGGATGGACCTAGAGTCTGTCATACAGACTGAAGTAAGTCAGAAAGAGAAAAAGAAATACCGTATGCTAACACATATATATGGAATCTAAGAGAAAAAAAAAAAGGTCATGAAGAACATAGGGGTAAGATGGGAATAAAGACACAGACCTACTAGAGCATGGACTTGAGGATATGGGGAACGGGAAGGGTAAGCTGTGACAAAGCAAGAGAGTGGCATGGACATATATACACTACGAAACGTAAAACAGATAGCTAGTGGGAAGTAGCCACATAGCACAGGGATATCAGCTATGTGGATTATGACCACCTAGAGGGGTGGGATAGGGAGGGTGGGAGGGAGATGCAAAAGGGAGGAGATATGGGGACATATGTATATGTATAACTGATTCACTTTGTTATACAGCAGAAACTAACACACCATTGTAAAGCAATTATACTCCAAGAAAGATGTTTAAAAAAAAAAAACAGCATCAGCAACTCTCCCATTTGCTCATGTCAGTTACTATTTCATGACTCTGTGACATTGCTTTCCCATTGTGTGAACTGGATGCTTCTGAGGCATGCATTGCTGTCAGCTGTGCTCAATACTATGTCACCTTGTTCGTCGTGGACCAACTATTTTATATAAATCTGTTCTGTAAGGAAGTACTTCTCAGACTGTAATGTAAATAAAAGTCACCTAGAGAGCTGTTAAAACACAGATTCCTGTGCCCTTCTCCCAAGTGATACTAATGCTGTTGATTAGCTGACTGCGGTGTGGATAATACTGCTTTTGATCACAAAATGAAATGCTTGGAGTATGAATTTAGATTCATGTATATTCACTGCAAAATTCAGGCAACTCTCATGATTTGTGAAACATATTCCTGAGATTCCTGCAAGTCAGAAAATCTGAACATAAATTGCCCTTCACTTACACAATTTACTTCATACTTTACCCCACCTGTTAGCCAAGTGGCCCTGGAAATTCTTTTTCCTTCTTCTTCACTATTTAGGATTTAAATCTCCCTTTTTCTCTCCGTTTTAGGTTGAGAAATTTTACCTCTTCCTACTCTAGTCCATTCTTACCTTACTGTGGGCACTGATGGCAACACTGGTGGTAGGAGGAAAACGTGGTCAGTCTTCTCTCCCAGACCCACTGCTACTTGATCTTTAGTCCCAGTTACCTTTTCATAGCTTCCTTTCTATCTTGGTTTTCATCTGCTGCTTAAAATCCTGTGAGAAAATGTTTTGTGTAAACAGAGTTTATATATTTCTCTGAAACGTTTTACTTCAGTACTTTCTCCTCCCAGAGACCCACCTGCAGCACACATATGACCTTCATTTTTCTCCACAAGGTTTAATAGGAGGTGGGGAGGGTGATGGTCTTAAGAGAACGCGTTTCCCCATTCCTTCTGTTGGTTAAAAGCTTTAAAAAGCGAAAATGGGCTGTGTGCTTGTTTTAGGGACAGCAGGGCTGGAGAGAAATTGTGAGACTGCAGCTTCTTCCATGGTAGACCAGACAAAGTGAAACATGGGTCAGAAACAACAGGTAAAGTTAGGGGTTGGTGGTGGTGGGGGTTGGGGGCAGTGGAGAAAGAATAGGTTGACCGATCTCTGTGTCTCAGAAAAAAACTTATATTGAGAGGGAGCCAGCCGACCTGAGGATTTAGTCTGGTGTGAAGTTTCTATTCCCTGTAACTCTTCATTCCTTTGTCCTTCATTCATCCTTACTGTCTTTAAAAACCTTACACTCTGCCAGAACTTCCTTCCCTTAAGCCATAGGGACCACCTCCAGTAGTTTACAGTTGGAAAATTCTTTAATCCCACTTCCATAGGGAAAAATACATACTTGGCTCTTTTTTTTTTTTTTTAAATAAATTTATTTATTTAGGGCTGTGTTGGGTCTCCGTTGCTGCACGCAGGCTTTCTCTACTTGGAGCAAGTGGGGACTAGTCTTTGTTGCGGTGTGTAGGTTTCTCATTGCGGTGGCTTCTCTTGTTGCGGAGCACAGGCTCTAGGCGTACGGGCTTCAGTAGTTGCAGCACGTGGGCTCAGTAGTTGTGGCTCATGGGCTTTAGAGCACAGGCACAGTAGTTGTGGTGCACGGACTCAGTTGCTCCACGACATGTGGGATCTTCCCAGACCAGGGATCACACCCGTGTCCCCTGCATTGGCAGGTGATTCTTAACCACTGCACCACAAGGGAGTTCCTATACTTGGCTCTTAATTTGGAATGCTTCACATTTTCTTCTAGAATATTGTTACATGAAGTGGTTAAGTTCCATGGTGTTAATAATATTAATACTCTACTTCAGTTACAGCTCTGTGCCTTAAATATTTTTTTCTTGTGGGATGGCTTAGGAACCTGACCACTTTTCTTTTGGTTTTTTTAATTTTTAATTAATTAATTAATTTATTTATTTTTGGCTGCATTGGGTCTTCGTTGCTGTGTGCGGGCTTTCTCTAGTTGCAGTGAGCAGGGGCTACTCTTCGTTGCAGTGCACGGGCTTCTCATTGCGGTGGCTTCTCTTGTTGTAGAGCATGGGCTCCAGTAGTTGTGGTACGCAGGCTCAGTAGTTGTGGCTCGCAGGCTCTAGAGTGCAGGCTCAGTAGTTGCGGCACACGGGCTTAGTTGCTCCGCGGCATGTGGAATTTTCTCAGACCAGGGCCTGAACCCATGTCCCCTGCATTGGCAGGCAGATTCTTATCCACTGCGCCACCAGGGAAGCCCCTAGCCACTTTTCATAGATTAGTTCTATGGGAAATTTATTCTAAGTTCCAAACTTCTGACTTGCAAATAACTGTCTACAATATAACTCATTTACATGTTGTATCACGTGTATATATTTGCTTTAAATTAAAGGCATATTTTTTTTTATGTTTTTGGACATGTAAACTTGAGCTTGCTTGACCTGAGGATAATTACGTTTCTTGAAGTTGAAATAATTCAGAAAACAATGTGCAATATGAAATCACTTGGCTGTGTGTCTGCTCAAATTAAGAAATGCAAAAAAGTTAAGTATCGTAGGATATGTAGGTTGAATGCTCAAAGAGATGAAGGTAATTTTTTTACTTTAAATGAACTACATGCTTTATAAACTCATGCAAATTCTGCCTTATATCTTATGCAAAGCATGTGAAAATCCCTATGAGAGTTATATCGATTGATGGCAAATAGTTTTTTCCCTTTTAACTTCTCCTCCATCTGCTGCACATGCATTTGATTTTCTTTTAGGCACCATGATTGAGGATGTGGTTTAACACTGAAATGCTGTATGTACTAAATGTAAAAATATTGGGGAAATACAGAAACTAAGCATTATCTCTCTGCTTTTAAGAGAGTATACTGTATATTACTGTAGTTAACTGTCCAGATCCCAAGTCTTAAAAAAACAGGCTAAACTAGAACTCAGAGTTCAGAGGGCATCCACAATAACTGCTTCTTCATGCAAGGAGCCCCAGTCCCTGGCCTTCATTGCCCAGCTAAACCAACTGCTACTATTGGCAGTCACTATGGTAGATATTAGGGATGCAAAGAAGTTTTTAGTTGTAAGGAGCTCACAGATTGCTGGGACATGTATGGTTTTCTTAGGTTAGTCTAGGGGATGAAAGACTTTCTGAATCCCTGGGAGTACCCTGGAAATCCTTCGTCCTCTGTATCTCCTTCCTCCCATCAGTTTTCCATTTTATGACATCATCATTGAAGCCAGAGATTAATTTGCCTACCATTGAGTGCTCTGCTCCAATGGGTTGATCTTACCTGAGCTGGTCTCATGTGAGGGCTTTCACAGTCAGACTGGAGTTTTATGAAAATTATATTTGGAATATTCTTATCCAGTAAAGCTTTGGGGAGCCTGAAATAAATATAGTTAAAAGTCTTGCCTAGAGTTATCTGGTAAATATGGTAAAGTAAAAGTAAAACTGAGACCATAACTAAGAAACACAACTCCCAAGCCTTAGCATAAATAACACGACTACCGTTAATTTTTCAGAGAACTTTGAACTCATGAAGCACTTTAATGTATATATTTTTAAATAAATTTTATTTATTTATTTATTTTTGTCTGCGTTGGGTCTTCATTGCTGTGCACAGGCTTTCTCTAGTTGCGGCGAGTGGGGGCTACTCTTCGTTGTGGTGTGCAGGCTTCTCATTGTGGTGGCTTCTCTTGCTGTGGAGCACGGGCTCTAGGTGCACGGGCTCAGTAGTTGTGGCACGTGGGCTTAGTAGTTGTGGCTATTGGGCTCTAGAGCACAGGCTCAGTAGTTGTGGCGCACGGGTTTAGTAGCTCCGCAGCATGTGGGATCTTCCTGGACCAGGGCTCGAACCCATGTCCCCTGCATTGGCAGGTGGATTCTTTTTTTTTTTTTTTTTTTTTCGGTACGCGGGCCTCTCACTGTCGTGGCCTCTCCCATTGCGGAGCACAGGCTCCGGACGTGCAGGCTCAGCGGCCGTGGCTTACGGGCCCAGCTGCTCCACGGCATGTGGGATCTTCCCGGACCCGGGCACGAACCGGTGTCCCCTGCATCGGCAGGCGGACTCTCAACCACTGCGCCACCAGGGAAGCCCGGCAGGTGGATTCTTAACCACTGTGTCACCAGAGAAGTCCCTTTGATCTATATTATTTCAATTAATTATTTGATTAAATGATTCAGTATATGTAAAATACTTGGTACAGTGCTTAGTATATAGAAAAACACTTAGCATTAACTATAATCCTCTCAACAACTTTGTAAGTTAGTAGGAATTTTTTCTTCCTTTGATTTTATAGCTGAGTGAACAGGTTTACAGAAATTATATTTTGCTCAGGTCTTTCTACCTCTAGGTTTCCAGCTCTTCTCACTTTATCACATTGCCTCAGAAACAAAGTATTCCAATTTACATTTCATTTTTAGGGCAGAGTATCACAGAGCTGCAAAGGGCCTTCAGTACTGTGTAGTCCATGTTTCCTCATAGCATTGAAAAAGTTGAGGACAAGAGTAACTAGGTGACTTCCTCAAGGTTATACAGATAGGTAGTCTTAGGACCAAAACTGGGACCTGGGTCTTCTAACTTATTCAGTACAGAGAACTAGAAGTCTGTGGTCCTAGATGGAATTCTAAATTGTGTCCTAGCTTGTCCTAAAAAGCTTAATGAGACGCAATACTTCTCTGTACCTCTGGGTACCACCAGCTTTACAATGAGTACTCTTTTATGTTTATCTGATATCTGCTATTTTTGGTTACTTAGTAGTCCCTATAAAGTAAAGGTTTTGAAATTTGTGGTGTCTGCTTTTCTTTGTTTAATTCATTTATTGAGCACCTGCCATTTGGTAGCCTTAGGGATACAACGGCAAACTTGCCTCGTAACAGGGCCCTTTGCCAGGTTGCTGGCACATGTTTGGATTTTCAGCAAGACAGCCTGGGGGATGAAAGAACTCCTAAATCTCTAGGAGACCTCTGTGCTCTAAAGCCCAAATTAAAGTCAACATCATTGTGACTGTTGTGGACATCATTTAGGATATCACTTAGTGATGGTTTCTAAGGAAGCCCAGAGAAGGAAGTAATGTTATTCCAGAGGCAGATGTCGCCCTGGAAAGATGAGGAAGAAGAAAAAAATTAAGAAAACAGGGAAACGTGTTAGATTGAAGTAATTTTTTTCACACTCTCCTTGTGCAGTAGTCCGGACATGTATTCTTACCTTAGTTGGACAAATGAGAATATTGAAGTCCAGAGAGATCTAATGACTTGCCCCAAGTCACTCATCTAGTTGATATCAGACAAAGGAGAACTGGAACCTGGGTTTCCTGGCTTTGTGTCCAGTGCTTTCTCTCTTATACCTGATTACTGCAACAAATGAAAATGACAACATACAAGGGGCAGTGGTTGTGGGTATAGGCCTGTAGTACACCCAGCTGTTTTGTTTTTGTTTGTTTGTTTATTTAGTGCCAAGGCTGAACTAAACTATTTCTGTTTCCAGCATCAGCATCTCTATTGACTTAAATAAGACTTTTTGTGGGAGAAAGCAACCTGCAAGCTCTGTTCTCAGGCCAGGCAGACAGGAACTCTGTTAGTTTTTCTTCATGAGATGGATATTTCCTAAGGCGGCAGCTACCACTGAACCCAACTTTATCCTGGTAGATCTGAGAAGTCAGAGGTCGGAGACCACATCCGTGAAGTACCTCTCATTAGGGTCACCTGGGACAGGAAGGTTGCTTGTTTTCTAACTTTAACACTTAGGCGAGTCATACAGCCTATGACCTTTGCCCTTCTTAACTGGTGATAGGGGCCCTTTGTCAGTAAAGCATTCATGTGGATTCTACTCCACTGTTTCAGGTCACTCCCCCTATTAAGTCTGAGGCAGCAAAGGAGTGAGTTGAACTGCTTTTCTCACTGTGAGGGAGGTACATGCATTATGCTCAGCCAGTTAACAGGTCAGAGGAATGGGTTTCCCACTGTGTGAAATGTCTTCCTTTATCATTATGTGTGTATTCTTTAAAAACTTGCCTTAGCATCAGGCACTCTGGAAAATGCAATGTTTCTTTTCTAGTAACTACAAAATTAGAAATATTAACTTCTTAGATTTTTAGGTGAATACTCATTGTGTCTGTGTACGTACGTACATTTGTGTGTCCCTATACAGTGTTCCCATTGCTTCCTCATTCTTACAGAATGAAACTCTGAAGTTTGAAAGTGTCTGAGTCCTGAAGCAAGATAATTGAATGTGACAGAAGCACAGTAACCAGAAGACCCGGGAGGCCATGAAAGATTTGCATTGCAAATATAAAAAATAAATAATGAGGCTTCTTTTTCTCCCTTACAGGGAAACTGGATTCCAAGATCCATCAAGGAGCAAAGAAGGGGTTAATGAAGCAGAATAAAGCTGTCTGACCCAGGAAAAAAGGAACTATACAGCATAGTGGAGTTTTGTGTACTAAAATTGCTATCCACTGGTCCTTTGGAATTGAAGCAGTAGACATCTAAAGGCTTGGCATCAGGCTTGAACCTCTCAGAATTTAAACTCATCAAAATCTGTATATTTTTCTTAAAGAGTGGGATTCTTACTTTATGTAGTGGGTAAAAATCTTTGGATACATTATTTATAAAGACTTATTTTAAAAATTCTAGATCTTTGACATTTTTCTCAGAATGATACAGAAGAAAAAGGAACAAGTTGGAAATTATTTTCCTCTCTGAGGCTTGGATTTGTTTTAGTTAGGAAAATTCTTAACCTAGGTTAACAGTATTTTAAGGGACCACTTGAATTTTAAAGTTTTTTTTTTTTTCAAAGTGATAACCTGGTAGAGTATTAGGATGTTTGAGGAATTGTGTTTAATAGAAACGTGTGATTGGACAGAGAGGTTTTTAATCAACTTTGCTGCTCTAGTCCAACATCTCTTCAAGTGAATAGTATTCAGCTGAGTAACCTTCGCTGGCCGATTTTGGTGGGGGGTGGGGTGGGCGGATAACCTGAAGAGGTGCTGCCACTTTGTTCTTTGGTTTGAGACATTAGGATATAAGAGGATCAGACTGGGATGAGATAGAGCCACCTGCTAAAGCAGCATGAAACCGCCCTGTTTATTTTGTTGGTATTGCAAAAGTATCACTTGGATGGTGAATTAGAAACAAACAAAAATAAAATCCTTTCAGTAAATGCATCCAAATATCCCCAAATGCTGAAACCAAACCCTTTAAGCCATCCATACCCCAAGAAGCTATGAGCTTTGGAAAAATAGGAGGTTGGTTTGAAATGAGATTTTTACTAGTCATTCTGGTCCCACTTAGTGAAGCACTTTTTTTCTGAGGCTGTTCAGAAGAGCTGTCAGAATCTCAGTTGCTGGCATCCTCAGGAAATTCACGGTCTTAAATGTGTATGTTCTGCTTTTTATAAAGCAGCACTACCACACTGGGGAAGTTGGATTCCCTCCAGCAGTTGTGTGCATGACTTAAAAAAGAGAGCGCAAGGGAGAGAAAAAAGTGCCCTGTGTTATGAAAAAGATTAATTTCCCCTTTCTTTAATCCTTCATATTCAGCATTTATTTGCATTGAAATGCCTCCACTCATTATGCATTGATGCTCACTCAACTGTGAACCCTGCTTGTTGCAGAGCTCCGGGCATTGGTTTTGTGGGGGCCTGATCACTCTGGATTCCCAGGCAAAACCCACCCAATTCTTGTTCTAGTGATGAAGGCATGTTGTATTCTTTTTTTTTTTTTTTTTTCTGTTCAACTTCTGTAGAGAAAGTTGGAAAGGACGCCAATGGCAGTTCTTTAGGGGGGAAAAAAGTCTCTCTCTGGCTTTCTGCAGACCCTAGTACTATTAATGAAGCCACACTGGGTTCACTATGCAGTTAATAGTTTACCAAGCAGTAGCAATTTGAATTCTGTGCTGGAATTGTCTGGTTTTCTTAATACCAAAATAAAATTGAAAGATAGGAGGTGAAGAACCTAAGGAGCAAAAAAAAAAAAAAAAAAAAGTTTATCTTTCTGCCTTTTTATTTGCACGACAGACAGCCTGAACACAGAGGAGTATGGATTGATTTTTCCACCTGGATAGATTGTGTGTGCATGCCTAAAGAAAAACATCAGGAGATGCAAGAGTTCAGGTTATGCAACCATTTTGTGTGCCGTGATAAGAAAGTTTACGAGAACTTTACAAGTTTATGGGAAACCCACCTCAGCAACCAAAATATGCAGCTGGAGCCACATGAGTAAAGGCAGAGTAACTTGGAAACTTCTCCTTTTCATGGTTAGACTGTGAAAGACTCTCTTCAGTTCACGTGGTGGTGGTATAAGGTCTCTCTTTTATTTGTGGAGACACCCGGGAGGAAGTGTGGGAGAGACTTGGGGGTAGATGGCCGTCAGTTGCTCAGTGATGAATAGCATAATTTAAAGCCTAGTGGAAAATCTTAGCAGCCCGAGTACAAACTCGCCCAGGAGTAGCCTTTCAGTACTTTACAGCACTTTGCACTGACCCTGTAACTCTGGGACAGCTTGGCCTGAGGGAAGGTCCACATTTCTGAGCTGGTTTACTTCTACAGCCTAAATATCTGTACCCTCCTTTGGATAGTTGGGTTCATTGGCTCTCAATTTGTATAGTGGCTAAAGGATTCAGCGTTTTTGTTTTTCTAGGCAGGACACAGTCTCAATTATATAAGCTCAAAGTAGGATATATATAAAACTGGAGTCTTTCTCTGCCAGGATTTTTAGGAGGCTTTGGCCTTGCAGATAGATGTTTGGAATGGAGTAGGGGTGGGGTGGGGTGGTGTTTGCTTGCTATAGCTAATCTGGAGAAAGAAAACTAGGTGTCCCTTTTTTTCTTTTTAAGCTGGAAGTTTACAGAAACCCGTTTTTTCCTAGGGAGTAGGTATAAAAATTGACTATAAAGATTGCTTTTACAAATAATTACAAAGTTATGGCTTTTTATGAGTTATAACCCTAATCTCTTTCCATTTTAACTACTGTCTCTACTGAAGTCCATTTATGTGGATTTCATTTCGTTTGGTAAGTTTTTTTTTTTTTTTTTTTAATGCTTTTACTAGAGCTCCTAGCCAAGATAGAGACAGTATTGGGGTTGTTCTCTTGCCCAGTTAGACAAGGCCAGTAAAAAAGCAAGCATCTATTAAACTAGAAAAATCAGCTAACTTCAGTTTATTAGGCCTCGGAGGGCAGGAAAGAAAGTCCTGTGATGAAGGATTTTTTTTCCTTGAGATTCAAATAGCAAGTGCACATCTGCTGTTCTCAGCTTCTGTGAATGTGTTTGGAGGGAGGTGATCCATATCACAGGCTCCAGCAGCATCAAGGAATCTTGCATGTGGAGGGCTTTCTAATTCTCTCATGCAGAGAAGAAAGAACATAGCCACAGTGCCATCCTCTGACACAAAGAAACTTGTGTAAATGTGTGTCCATTTATGTGTGTGCACATAATGTGGGTTAATTCATGCGGTGAAACCTGGTAGACTGATTAGATTTCTGTTGTGACAATGAAGAGTCTAGAAAGAAAACCTAGTAAATATTGTACCCTGACTTGGGGTCAGGTAGATAAGGTGGGGCAGAGAGGGCAACTGAGAATGTGTAGATGTGTCACAGGAAGGGAGTGAGATGTTGGGACAAGGGGCCAAAAATGTCAATATATGAGATTTGAGGAGCGTCTAGAGCTGTGCTGTCTAATATAGTAGCCACTAGACACATGTGATTATTTAAATTAAGTGAAATTAAGATTCATTTCTTCAGTCACAGTACCATATTTCAGGTGTTCACATAACTACATATAACTAGTGACTTCTGAATTGGACAGCTCAAGAATAGCATATTTCCATCATTGCAAAAAGTTCTATCAGACACTGCTTGTTCAGAGCAGGGGTCAGCACACTTTTTCTGTAAAGGGCCAGACAGCAACTATTTTAGGCTTTCCAGGCCATATGGTCCCTGTTACAACTATTTAACTCTGCTGTTGCAGTGCAAGTGAAATGAATCCATAGATAATACGTAGGTGAATGAGCATGGCTATGAGCCAGTAAAACTTTTTTTATGGGCGCTGAAATTTGAATTAATATATTAATATAATTTTCACATCACAAAATAGTCTTCTTTTGATTATTTTTCAGCCATCCAAAAATGTAAAAGCCATTCTTATTCTTAGTTCATGGGACATACCAAAACAGGCACTGCACCTGATTTGACCTGTGGGCCATATTTTGCCAAACCCTGGTCTAGAGGAATAAGAAGTCAAAGCTTAAGATTCTTTTACTGTATAGGACATCAATTGCTTGAAAATTTTTAATGGTTCTTCTAGGCTTGAAAAATTTCTGTCTAAAAATTGAAGTTCACTGTAGGAATGTTTGCTTTGTTCCCCATTTTTGCAGTCCAGTCTTTTTCAGTGGTAGAGTCATGCTCTTCAGTAGAAGATGACTACTCAAGTGTTAACCTTTAATTCATACCTAAGTCTCTAAACCCTTCTCTTTGTCTGCCTGCAAGTAGCTGAATCCTCGCTTGTAACATCGTCCAGTACAGATTAGAGATCTTCTGTCACCTGGGGTCAGTTTTGTTCTTGTACGGTCCTAGAACAAGCTGAATATGGGTGGATCAAGGGGAGATTATTTTTCCTAGGCCAGATAGGCTTAGTGTTCATCTTTAGCCATCACCCCCTGACACACACACACACACACACACACACACACACACACACACACACACACACACACACCTTTTGCATGTGTATTTGGAGATATAAAGGGATTTTATGACCTGGCTGTATCCCCAAGTCACATACTCTCTTGAATGGCACTGTTGAAGGATGCCTCAGGGTAAGGGAAAGGAAAGATAAAAACTGCAGAGCTGGGAATTCCCTGGCGGTTCAGTGGTTAGGACTCTGCACTTCCACTGCAGGGGGCACAGGTTTGATCCCTGGTCAGGAAACTAAGATCACACATGCTGCGCAGCCAAAAAAACCCTGCAGAGCTAAGATGGTCAAGGACATAATTGAGGCTAAGACTTGAGAATTAAGATAAATTTCTTTTCGCAAGGGAAGGGGGTGGACATTTTAGGGAAGAGGTGGTGAAAAGTATGATAAGTTTCATGAGTGAGAGGTGAGTGGGAGGGTTCACTTAAACAAGGACAGGATGCCTACTAGATAGAGTGCTGGGCAATCAGATGAATAGCAGATAAGATAAAAGTTACAATAGTTGGAATGGTGGGTTGGAAAAGAACCGTAGGACTTTTAGATAATAAAAGGCAACAAGATTTGGTGATATGGGGTGGTGAGGTGAAAAGTTATATTAGAAGGATTAGAAACAGGTACTTTTAGGAGGAAAACTAGTGGTAATCCTACAAAAGAAATTGGAGAACAAAGGATAAAAAATTAGGGGATTGATACTTTGCTGAACCAAGGGATAAAATGGGTGAAACACGATGAGCTGTGCTTGCTCTTCTGTTCTTTGTGGATGTTCACGTTCCGACCCCTTGTGACCCTTTCCTCTCCCCCCGGTTGGACACCTACAGAATTGATGTCTTCTGCATTTAAGGTATGATACTTCCCCAGAGACCTCTCTGCGAGGAAGTCTGGTCCAGCGAGAGTTCTTTCCACGAGGAGAGAGCGTTAGGTTCGAGCTCTCCAATCCAGGTTTCTTCGAGTTTATCTCTGTTTTAACCGGCTCGCCGGGTTTTCCAGCATTCCCAGAGCTCCGAGTCTCTAATCCGGGCCCCGAGTCTCTAATCCGGGCTCCGTGTGACCGCGCGTTCCGAGACCCAGGATTTGGTTCGTCCATCCAGATTCCGGGTTTCCCCTGCGCTCTACCGCTCCAGACGGCACACCAGCCCGAGATCCGGATCCGAGGGCCCGGTAGTCCAGTGTCCGGGTCTTGCGGGCGGCCCTGGTTGTCCCGGATCGCGGCGGCGGCGGCGGCGGCGGCGGAGGGACCCGAGGCCCCGGACACAGCGGCACCGGCGGGCGGGGCGGAGCGGCGCGAGGAGGGGGCGGAGAGCCGGAGACGAGGCGGGGTGGGGTGGGGGGGAGGGGCCGCGGGAACGGATGGCGGCCTGGGCCCCGTAGCAGCGGCGGCTCGACGGCCCGGGGCCCGGGCGGGCGGAGGTGGCGGCTCCCGGGACCGGCCGCGCGGTGAGTCCGGAGCTTTGTGTGGAGCCGGGGTTGGGGGAGGAAAGAGGCGGCGGCGCCGAGGGGGCTAGGGGTAGCGGCGCCTGACAGAGGAAGTGGGGGTTGCGAGGCCGGGGCGGAGCGAGGGGGAAGGTGTGTATGGCGCGGGTGGTGGGGGTGTCGTTGCGCGGGTGGGGGAGGGGGCGTCGAGGGGCGCGGGGTGAAGTTCAAAGCGCGGCCAGGGCCGGTTCCGGCTGAGGGTAGGGGTGCCCCAGAGGGGATTAGGGTCTGGCCAGGTTGTGGGGACAGGCCAGAGAGTTTCAAAGGCGAGTCTGGGTATCTTGAGGGGGCCCAGGGCGACTGGAGCTAGTCAGGGAGTTAGGGGGGTTCAGGGCGAGGGTCTGGGAGCAGGACGTGTGCGCAGCCCAGGAGGGGGGAGCAAGGTGGCCGGGAATGTGCAGTAAGTAGGTTGTGGGTGTGTACTCCTTCCAGTCTTCAGGTCACATTTACTCCTGTCCTTTTCTTCAAGATGGAGGGATTCCTGGGCCTGGCCTTAACTGCTATCCTAGTACCCCCGGGAGGGTTTGTGACCCTGTCCTGTTTGGAAAACCCATGCTGCCCTCTTTTCCCTTTATGTGTAATTACGGTTGGATCATCTCTGTGCTTTGCTCAGATTCTCCTTCCTCCCTCTGGGGTTGAGGAGGAGGAGACACATCTGACCAATTAATGTGTGTTTGTGAAACAGGCAGCAGCAAACAGTCATTTCAGGTTCTAGGAATTAGGCTCACACAGGGTGGAGAGATCAGAGCCCTTCAGGGGGAATATTTCTGAACAAATCACAGATGATTAAATTCTCTAAGAAACAGCTTCCAATCTAAATGAGAGTGGGAAAGATGGGGAAGAAAGCCTGTCTGTTTCCAGCCATGTGTCCAGAGCCCTAGGGGTTCAGGAGAGTCCTCAATCCCCTACAGGCCTCTCTTTTCTGTATGAGGCTTTGCTCTGCAGCCTTGAGTTAATTTCACCCCTGCTGCTTTGTCTTGGGGGAGGGAGTGCTGGTTTAGGCTGTTGTGAGGAGATGACTGTTCTGCTGCCACACACAATAGTCGTGTCATTTTATCGGGACTGCTACCCCAGGGCTGAGAACTGCTGCTGCAGAGATAAACCGGTCCCTCTCACCCGCCTATTGTGTACACAGTGAAGGTCATAGGTTCAAGTCTTGTCTGAGAGCTTTGGATATGCTCCATCTCCCAGGCTCCTCAGTGCCATTTTCTTCCTTTTCCAGACTGGGGCTTGCCATTGGAGGAGGCCAGACAGAAAGGCTCTTCTTTTTGAGTGAGGAACAATGCAGAGCTCATTGGCACACATTTTTCAGAAGAATAGGGAATGCCAGCCATGTTGTGCCTGCCTCTTTGGCTAGCCTGTACTAAGTTGAGGAGGAAGAGTGGCTGGGAGGCCCAACCCTGATGTTTGTGTCAGACTTTTAAGGAAGAAGACTCCAAGGGGAGGGTTTTACTCTTGTTTGAGCCAGCATATTTAATCCTTTTTATAGAGATGGGACACACACAAAGATTTTTGTTTACTCGTTTAGGAATACCACTAAAAACCTGTGCAGGGTTAAGATAGGGACTCAAGGACCAAGTACCTTTTTAATGGTGACTTCCTGGTCAGAATAATTGCACGACAAAAAAGCCACAGAATTTGCCTATCTGGGCAAGGGCTGGGGAAACGAAACAACTTTCCTTTTTATCTTCATTTTAATTCAGATGAAAGGAGGTGACTTGTTCATTGTGTAGAAAATCCATGTGTGCTTCTGTGTTAGGGAGAAGTTTGCCAAAGAGATGAACATTAAAAAAAAATCATTTGAGATCTTGGGAGTTACTAATGAGAGAAGGATGAGAACAAGCTAGAAGGAACCCTGCCCTTGCATTTACCTCATAGAAGTGCCCAAATAGCATTTAGGTACTATTAGTTGGGTAAAGAATTATTGGGGGCTAGAAATGAGGTTTTCCTTTAGGACATTAAAGAAAACTTTTCTTTGAACAGAGATTAGAAATCAAGCTCATTGTGGGAGGACAGTTGTATACAATATACACTGTACACAATAGCCAACCATTTCCTATAGAGTGTTGTTGAAGAGGAACTTTAGCCTTTGGTTGTGGTAAAGGTCTTTCTGAGGCCCTAAGTCTGACGACGTTGCCTCCCTTTTCTCTTTCAATGAGTTTCTTAAAAATGATGGCTTGCCACTTAGGTGTTGGGCTTTGTTAGGAGGGAACAGGTTGTTCTGACCTTTATGTTTCTTGATGACCGAACTGTCTTAAGGTCTTACTAGAGGTGTTGTCTGTCTTTAGACTGTTTCCAACTATATGTCCTAGGTCTCTGAGTGAAGTCTCAGCTAAACTGAGTCCAAAGCTTTTTGCTCTTGGGCTGTTGGCATTCTTTCTTAATCCTGTCAGGTGACAGTGAAGGCAGAAGCCTCAGATTAAATTTGCCCTGATTAGATTTAGTGGTTTCAGAATTGGGCCCTTGCCACAAGGAGTCTTATAAGTCTTCTGACTGTGACCATATTTCAGAGAGCACTTTGGATATTTTTCCCCCAGCTTCTTGTTAGAAAATGTTTCCTTGTGAGAGGTCTAGATAGCTGGACAGATTATTGCTTATTTTGTGCGAGGATATGGAAGCATAATTTTGGCTCCTGGTAGTAATTATGCTGCAATTAACATATAGCAACTAAATGACTGGAACAGGATAATTTGTTGAGGGGTTTACTGATTGCTCTGTCAAGTGGAAGTGCCACTCCTTACTTATTTGACTCAGAACACTACTGCCTGGGCTCAGCCGTGGAGACTTAATAAGTACAGGAATGATGTGTGGTCTCTAGAAGTTCACACTCTGTTTTCTCTCTCATCACTGCCAGGTACTATAGAACCTTCTAGTGCCACTTTCTCCTGCTCCATAGGTAGCTAAGCAATTGTTATTTCCCTTGTGGAAACTGGTCATGGATGGGAATACTGCCAGACAGATGGGGCCACTCTGAGATGAGGCAGCCTTATGTTGTGCGGCAAATTTTCTTTTAAGCAGCTGAATTCTCTCTTCTGCCTGATTTTTAAATATCAGATTCCTTTAAAAAAAAAAACAACAACAACCCTGCAAAATACAAAATCACGTAGTGTACTAAATATGCCTTGGTGATATCTCATAAAAGTTGGCAATGACAGACAAAACGAAGAGAGGCGATGCTGATTGGCAGGTTCAGGGCCCACTAAGTGTCAGTGAAGGACTGTTTTCACTAAGGAACAGGTAATTCACCAAAGCACCTGCCTAGCTGGGCATGTGGAATTGGCAGCAGCTGTGCAGTTGCAGAGGGATTATTGAGCAGGTGGTTAAAGAATCACATGCCACAGTGACAAGAAAATACTTGGTCTTCTGTGGTTTAGGTTCAGTTCATATGTGTGAAATTCTTCTTTGTTTCACGTTTCTTAATGCCTGATACTGGTTTGTTAGTGAGATAATAATGGAATAGAGAAAAGAGATTCTTCCTTTTCTCTGTGTTTCTTTTAAATTACTGAGTAGCTTGCCTTAGACATGGTCCTAGACGGCCCTATTATATTTCTGTGAGTTCTGGCTTTATGCCCTATGAATGGGAAGGGAATAATAGTAATTCAGTGTTTCTAGCACTTGTTTATTAGGGGGATAGGGAAGGAGAAAATTCTTTGTTTTTAGGGTAGTGAAAAGGATTTAGCTGCTGGGAGGATACCCAGGTGCAAAGGATGTAATTGACTTTTTGTGTTAAGTCTACCTGACATATCTTACTCAAGACTTTCACATGTGTTTTTATTTTATGAATGTAATTCTCCACATGAAGTTTGCACCTCTTCTGTTGTTCGTTTTATTCCATTTTTAGTTTCTCCCAGCACCTGTATAACTCTTTTTTTTCTGGCTTTGAGATTAACATCACTGTTAGAATCAAGTCATCATCAGAGGGCCAAATCATGCTAAGGAAGTATCTCAACTAAATGTTTATCTTAAAAACAAGTATAGCATTTCCTGTAACTTGGAGGAGGACTTTCTATTTTGAGGTTTTCTGCAAATTCCCAGATTTTCCTTCTAGGTTATCATCATCTTCTGTTAATATCATTTTATTTTTCTTTCACATGATCATGCCACTATAGTAGGCAGTGGCGTAGAGCCTAAAATTTATAAACAAGCAACTTGGTGTTTATTTTGTGACTTCTTTAGTGTCCTCCAGTGATTTTCTGTGTTGGGCTGACAAGCTGTGTGCTTGAAACACACGCAGGCACACACATACACACAATCTAATTGAATTCACAGTGTATTAATTAACAGTTGATTGACAGCAAAGAAGTGACTTTAAATGTTTTGGAATTGAGAAATCCCTTTTCCAAGTGAAGTGAAGGCTCTGATCTGTCAGAGAGATTGAGACAGAGATTTAGGTAGATGGCTGGCTGTCTGGATGGATAGATAGATTGAGTTTTTTGATTGATTTAGGGAAAAGGGAGGCAAACAGTGTGACTGAGGCCAGGGCCAGTGGACCACTACAGAGACAGGGACATTTGCAAGAATCTGTTTAAACCTAGTTTGCAACCTAGCTTTAAGTAGGAGCCTAGCAGTCATTTGTATAATATTCACTTCTGGGAAAAAATATAAACTTCTTTATTTCCCCATATGGAGCCATCGCAGCTATTTGTTTTAAATTGTTCACAAACCACCATGTATTTTCCTAGCATTCTCAGTAGTTTGCTTCCTCATGTTTTTCCCCCTCCCCCATCTCCCATCCACATTCTCTGCTCTGAAGACTTCCCTAGCAGCCTGGAAACACTCTAATTACTGTAGCTATTATAGTCACAACCCAGATCTTCCACCTCCTTCCCACTCACCCCTTTCTATCTTCCTTCCCCCTCCCCTTGCTCTAGCAGCAGGAGTTGAACTGCAGTCTCATGAGCACAGTCAGATCTATGAATGAGCTTTATATCTTGTCAAGGCAGAACTCCAGATCCAACAGGGCTGATTTTTCATGGTTCTCTTGCTGTTTGTTCTTGGATCAGAGTCCCAGAAATAAGAGATGGCAAATACCTATTAGGTCATATCTAATCCATCACTCAGGACCAAACCTGCGATCTTTCTCTTGTCTCTGTGAGAATTTTTTCTTTCTTTCTTTTGCAGGTGAGAGCTGTCTGATGCCAGGCAAGCTCTGAAACTGCCTTCTTTTTATTGTGCTCTCTGGTCATTAGTGTCAGGCCAGCGTTGCTCCCTTGGATTTTTATTCTTATCCCATTTTCAGGATTACTTGCTCCCAGCAAAATCTCCACCCTCTTCAACTTCAGTCCTCTCTTCTTCTTTTTTTTTTTAAATTAATTAATTAATTTATTTATTTTTGGTTGAGTTGGGTCTTTGTTGCCGTGCGGGGCTTCTCATTGCGGAGCATGGGCTCTAGGCATGCGGGCTTCGGTAGTCGCAGCACGCGGGCTCAGCAGTTGTGGCTCCCGGGCTCTAGAGCGCAGGCTCAGTAGTTGTGGCGCACAGGCTTAGTTGCCCCGCGGCATGTGGGATCCTCCTGGACCAGGGCTCAAACCCGTGTCCCCTGCATAGGCAGGCAGACTCTTAACCACTGTGCCCAGGGAAGCCCCCAGTCTTCTCCTCTTGATTGTTGGCACCACGTTTGTGGGTTCCTTTTGTACCATCAAGTTATCTATGCCAGAAGTTACCACTTTTCAGACCTTTGCCACAAGAGTCAGTGTGGCATTCTCTTAAGGAGTTGCATTTGATGGAGCACAGGACACAAGTCCGAGCAGGTGGTAATTAATAAAATGGCTCAGAAAATATGTGCGAGGTTGTGCCCTTAAGAAAGCCCTGTACTGTATGAACAAATGCTCCTTCTTTCTGTTTGAATTGGGGTACTTCCTATTCTAACCCTTTGTTCTCTTTAGATGGATGAATTTTATTTTTGTGTGGCTTAGTTACAGTTAGTTATTTTCTGATTTAATAGTGTAAAATGTTTATTTGCTAATATAGCTTTTCAAAGCATAGAGGAAAAAGCACAGAATTGCGAGTCATAAAGCCCAGATCCTGATCACTGTTTTGCCTCTGACTAGCCGTGACTTGTGCTAGTCACTCCTATGTTTTCATTTTCCTTATCTGTAAAGTGAGCATATTAGACATGATCATCTCTAAAGGCTCCATATAGTGTTGAATTTTATGCTATCAAGATTATGATGAAAGAATGGGACAAAAATGATTGATGGTTGACATAAGTGGGCAGTTTTTTATTATTGTGTCAGTATTCAGAAGGGCAAATAAGTGCAGCCTTAGTTCCTGGGGGCTTGACTCTCACTCCTCTTTGATATGTTTATAAAGTTTATGCTGTGCCTTTTTTTTAATGAAGTTATCTTCTTTTGGAGAGTCTTGTACCTTCATTCTGCAGGTTCACCAGTTTGTCAAATATACCTTTTTCTAGCCTTCTCAAGCCGTAGGAGTGGGGATCAGAAAGCTGTACAAAAAGAACCTCAGCTTGGGAGAAAGAAATCAAACCTGAAAGGATTTGCCTGATATCATTAAGAAGTAATTTTGTGTATTCAGTCAGTAATCTAAGATCTTTAAATCTCTTATATCTGAAATCTTGAGCCAAGGGACTGATTTTGGAGGTGGGTTGGGCATTTTTCCATTTTTGTCCAGTTAGTGGAAAACCTACTTTGAATTAACTTCTTGGGATTGAATAAGAGTTGCCCACTGTTTTGTTTACAAAATAAAAGTGTTATTTTTAATGATCAAAATGCAAAATCTGGGGCTTCCCTGGTGGCTCAGTGGTTGAGAGTCCGCCTGCCGATGCAGGGGACACGGGTTCGTGCCCCGGTCCGGAAAGATCCCATATGCCATGGAGCGGCTAGGCCCGTGAGCCATGGCCACTGAGCCTGCGTGTCCGGAGCCTGTGCTCCTCAGTGGGAGAGGCCACAACAGTGAGAGGCCCGCATACCGCAAAAAAAAAAAAAAAAAAAAGCAAAATCTGGCAGTTTGAGCAACAAGGGGGATCTCTGAAATACCCCCTAAAAGGGACTGAGCAAATTAAAGTTGATGGGTGACTTTAGGAACTTTGAAATTGGTAGTACAGTTGACCCTTGAACAACACAGCGGTTGGGGCACCCCCCCTCCCCCAGGGAAGTAAAAAATCCTCATATAACTTTACAGTTGGCCTTCCAGTATCCAGGGTTCCAACCAACTGCAGGTTGTGTAGTACTGTAGTATGTATTTATTGAAAAAAATCCAGATATAAGTGGACCTAAATTACAGTTCAAACCCATGTTGTTCAAGGGTTAACTGTGATGTTAGAAAATCTTTGCTTTCAAGCAGTTTAAAGGAATAAAATTGTATAACCTAGTTGTTAATTCCCCAAGTTAGGATTTTTATCAGTATTTTCCAGTTAGTTTTTGGATTTGGAACTTCCAATAGCAGCTGTTTATTGAATGTTAAGAAGATGATGGTCTTTTAGTCTTTCTTTTTGGGGAATGTGTTTAACATGGCAAAATCACATGTTTAATCTACCTTTGAACATTGGAAGAAGCATTCACTCTTCTTAAATTTGTACTTAAAACATCCATCTGTCTGTAATAGAAAAATTCAGTGGGAGGAACTATTGTTTATTTTGGACTCATAAAATGTCCTGGGAGTGTTTTGCTTTATTCCAGCCATCTGTAGCACATTACTAATTTTCAGGTAATCTAAAGGTTATTTTGAGAAGTGTTCCACTTGCATGAGATTTTTTAAAGATTTGTATTAGAAATATAAGTGGCTTTTGTAGATAGATTTTTTTTTTTTTTAAGTGTCAAGTGAAGGGTTTTGAATTGGAAAGTGACCAGTGCCATGCAACCCTTGGAAATCAAACCACACCACGATTGAAATCCAGGTCTGGCAGTTAGGCCACGTTGCCTGCTGATACAACATTGCATGTTGGTACCTGTAGTTTCTTAGGCTGCAGTTCAGTATTTATAGAGTAAGGCAGCAGTGTCTGCTCTGTTCTATGTACAGAGTAAAGCCAGAGGGCTTTTGGTATGTTATCAGAGTGTTCCTAGTAACATTCCTAGGTAAGCACTTTGGGTTTGGTTAAGATGAACTTTTATTCATGTGAGCAGAAGTGAATGTTCAAGAATGTCCGTTGTAAACTTCAGTTACAAATTCTGAGGTTTGGTGTGAAACTCAGCAAGAATGGTATCAGAAATGGAACTATAGAGAAATTGGAATTGTGAGGCTCATGGGGTCTATGAATCTGAAAGGTATAGTGGGAAGGGGGAAATTGTTTTTCTACTTGGTATTTGCTTTTGAATGTACCTCCAGTCCATCATTTCTGAAACTTGCTTACCCTTTTCTCCCCTAAGCATTACAGTTCTTCCAGTTGCCGTGGCACAAGACTTTGGGTTCATATTTGGTTCTTTTTTTCTTCCTTACCACCTCATCTGATCATTCACCAAGTTTGAATCATTCTAGATACTTTATCATTTAGCTTCACCTTTTCACCTGACCTAGTTCAGGCCTTCATCTGTATATTATTGTAGTAACCTCATGGTTAATGCTTCTTTCTGTATTACATACTACATACTACTGCAATATTATTGTAGTTTTTATTTATTTATTTAGTGAATACAGACATCCCTTGTCTTACTGTGCTTCGCGGATACTGCGTATTTTACAAATTAAAGGTTTGTGGGAAGCCTGTGTCGAGCAAGTCTATTGGCACCATTTTTCCAGCAACATTTGTTCACTTCATGTCTCTGTGTCACAATATTTCTCTAATTCTTACAGTATTTTAAACTTTTTCATTATTATTATATTTGTTAAGGTGATCTGTGATCAGTGATCTTTGATGTTACTACTGTGACTTGCTGAAGGCTCAGATGATGGTTAGCATTTTAAAATTAAGGTATGTACATTATTTTTTAAGACATAATGCTATTGCACACTTAATAGACTACAGTATATAATAAACATAACTTTTACATACACTGGGAAACCAAAAAATTTGTGTGACTTGCTTTACTGTGATATTTGCTTTATTGTGGTGGTCTGGAACCGAACCTGTAATATCCCCAAGGTATGCCTGTATTTATTGAGCACTTATGTGCCAGGCTAGACATCATCTCTGTCCTTTCTGGACTTACACATCTAGTTGAGGAAACTAGCAATCATTTAATGAATGTATGATTATGAGCTGAAGTGCTTTGAAAGGAAAGAATTTATTTCTAGAAGAATATGTAGCAAGGAATCCCAGTGTAGACTTTTAATTAATTAATTAATTTATTTATTTTTGGCTGTGTTGGATCTTCGTTTCTGTGCGAGGGCTTTCTCTAGTTGTGGTGAGTGGGGGCCACTCTTCATCACGGTGCACAGGCCTCTCACTGTCGCGGCCTCTCTTGTTGCGGAGTACAGGATCCAGATGCACAGGCTCAGTAGTTGTGGCTCACGGACCTTGTTGCTCCGCGGCATGTGGGATCTTCCCAGACCAGGGCTTGAACCCGTGTCCCCTGCATTGGCAGGCAGACTCTCAACCACTGCGCCACCAGGGAAGCCCCCAGTGTAGACTTTTAAAAACACAGTTCTGATTATTTCACTTCTTGCTGAAAACTTTTAAGGACTCCTTACTGCCTATATAGGCCAGCACTCAAGATCCTCTGTGATCTGACCAACCCTGGCCTTCAGTCTTATTTCTTTCTCTTTTTCCAGCCATTCCTTCCACTTACCCTGCATTTTTCAGTCTCAACACCTTAGTTTTTTTCTTTTCTTTTTTGTTGGAATGCCCTTCCCTGCTCCAAGGCATTCAGCTTTAAATCTGACCCTTCCTTTAACCTACCAAGAAATTTCATCTCCCTCCTGAAGACTTTCTTAACTTTCGTCTTCCCACCCGCCTATATCTCCAGAATTGATTTTGTATTCCTCTGTATCTCTTTAACTCTTTGCTGGGATCTCTGTTATAGCACTGTATCACACCTTGACTTTAATCATATATGAATATATTTTTTTCCCTACCTTATTCTAAACTCCTAAGAGACCTGAGTCTCCTGTTTCCCATGGCTTCCACCCCAGTGCTTTGAATATAACTTTATGTGTAATGCTTGCTGAATTGAATTGGAATTTGATTTTTGAAAACAGAAACTTCTTGTGATTTTTTTTTTCAGACCTTCTTTTATGTTAAGGTAACTTGCATTTAACACATTTTATCCCAAACTGAATAACCTAGGAACAAGGCACAGACTGTGAAAGCCTTTAGAAATCCTTCAGACTCAAGGACAAGCATTTGTGCCCTTTAGTGCCTGCAGCAGTACTGTGGTTCCATATATCCTAGCTGATGGAAGACTTGAGGGGAAGGGGAGAGGTAGTACATGGCAGACAGAAGCAATGTAGGTCAGTCACAGGAACCAGACTGATTCTGTTAGAGGAATATAGGCATGGTTGGGCCCTCTGGGTATTGTTGACCTCCAAGAGGTCTTTTTAGTTTTTCTTATTTACTTCCTTCGTTCCATAAATATTTATTGGATTCCTGCTATATGTGAGGTCCTGTCCTAGCTGCTTAGGATCTATCAGTGAACAAAATAGACAAAAAAATCCCAACCCCGTGGATCTTGTCTTTTAACAAAAGGAAATATAAATAAGGATAATAAATAATTATATAGTGTAAAGAGAGTGATAAATAATGTGGGAAAAAATAGAACAGAGTAAGGGAGATTAGGAGTATGGAGGAAGGATAGGTGGGGGAGGTAGGAAGGTTGCAGCTTTTTTTTTTTTTTTTTTTGTGGACGTGCAGGCTCAGCGGCCATGGCTCACGGGCCCAGCTGCTCCGCGACATGTGGGATCTTCCCGGACCAGGGCACAAACCCGTGTCCCCTGCATTGGCAGGCGGACTCTCAACCACTGCGCCACCAGGGAAGCCCTAGGTTGCAGCTTTAAATAAGGTGGTCAGAGTAGACATCTTTGAGAATTGTGGTGGTAGTGTGTTACTGGTTTGTTAGGCACTTCCCCCAGGGTGCTGAATACTCTTCTGCCCAGAAGAGAGATAGAGGCACTGTCTGCAGTTGTTCCAAAGGGTCTAGCTGACAGTGAGGCGGAAAAATGTTCTTTTTTCTTGGCTGCTTCCCTGGCTGGCATTCCTGGAAGTTAATCATGGTGAAAACTGCAGTCATGTCTGGAAGACACCAAGGGTAGAACTGGAGGCCTTGTAGCCAGTTCCCTGAGGAGTGGGATTTACTCTTCTGTTGATTGGCCCTTGGGTGCCTAGAGTAATGGGTGAGTTAGGCCTCTGAGTTTTCTCCTTCCTCAGCGGGAAAAGCCCATTATCATGACCTTCCCTCTTCTAGTGAGACCTCAGCAACTTTGTTTGGGGTAGCTCATTAAAAATAAGTTTTCAGGGACTGTACACTTTGCTCCCAGCCTAAAAATTGAATTTTAAGGTTTGTGGTATTTCGACTTCCTTTCAATGCATAGCTAGCTATGTTCTGGAAGTCTTAGTACCTAATTCATTAGCCTGAGGATGAAGATGTCTTATGATGTCTAGATGCTCTCTTGTTTGACTTGTGTTTTGTAAATTTTCTTATAGTTTCCTTGCTTGCTCTTTACTACTTCATTATTTTTCCTGTTGCCTCTTCCCTTTTTCTTTACTTTAAGCTGATAGGAAACAGAAATCCCTTAGGCCGTTTTGGTAATTGGCTCCAACCTAAAATTCCTACCTAACATATGAGAGATGTCTTATTTTTGTCCTTGGGTTGTGTAGAATGCAGCTTACGGACATCAAGCTCTCAGCACGTTTGTTATATTGTATGCTATTTGAGGTAGCTGAGAGGTGCAGGATACCTGTACACTCTATTTTTAGTTATTTATATCATCATCTTGTGCAGTTGCAGTGCACAAGGAGACCTATTTGCCATTCTGAAAAAATGTGCTATTTTGATATAAAATTTTAGAATAAAGGTTCTCAATGAACTTGGGGTCGATGCTAAGAAAAATCTGTTAACTTTTAGGCAGATATGGTTGTAATGTTAGGTGAGCCTCTGGGCAGATTTCACATTGCTTTTCTTTGTCAGGATTTGCTGTATATCAGACTTGAAGTCATACTTCCTCACCACATACACTCAAGTGGTACAATAACATATTACCGATATTATGAACTTTAAAACCAGTGTCTGTTAATTCAAGTGTGTGTTGTTTTTTTCCTCTAGTGGTTAAAAGGGTTTCAGTTTAACTGACCAAGTTGTTTGCTTTATTAGTAAAAATGCTTTAACGTTGCTTACTTTGCTAGTGATAATTGCTTTTTTAGTAGTAGTGTTTCTGTCGTTTGTATTAGTAGGCCCTTCCAGTCCTAACAGAGCTAGAAATCCTGGCAGTGTGGATTTCACATGAGTTCCATAACACTACCTGGCAAAGAGGGGAATGCAGGACAGTGTCTGGTAATATTCTTTTTCTTATGGAGCCTTCCTATAAGAAAGAAATTCAGTTTTAACAAGATTACATTGGAGTAGGTAATATAACAGTGACATTTTCTTCCAACAACAAGTCTATAATATATTTTACCTGAATTTGTGATCTGAAGCATTAGATTTGTTTTAAAGTGTTACATAAACATGATGAGTGCCATTTCTGTCATCCTCATATAATTTTTTTCCCTTCTCCTTTCTTGGTAGGCAAAATAATGATACAGTGGTTTAATTCACATCTCAGATACTTGATGGAAGGAAACTAATTGTTGAAATATGGTGCTGCTAGGCTCTGCACTTCATAGGAATGATACAGGTTGCAAGGGATTAAATTTTTATAAGGATCGAAATCCTTACTTAAATAAGAATGTCACAGCCCTAATCACAATAATGTGGCTGAGTTGAAACTGTTAAAGGAGATTGGAGAAGCTGCAGAATTAGGCCAGATAATAATAATGTGGGGTTTATTTACTTATACATAGATTAGTTAAATACTTTATTGACAGCAAATGTGAAGATGTGGTTTTGAGTAAGATAAACTACTTCACACAGTTGGCAGTTTTAGATCCCATAAAGCAAAGAAATAACCTGGATTTTGCTTTGAGGAACAAACAAGAATTGATAAACTTTTCTGTAGGTCAACACTATTTAATAGTAATCATAATCTTGATTAAGCTCAACATTCTTCAGGGAGAGCAGGAATAAAATCTGTCATATGGGGATTCATTTTTAAGAAATTGAGCTGCAATCAAGTATGTACAGTAGGAAAAGTGGAAAGATTTTAAAAAACAACCCACCAGAAGTTTAAAGACTTAAAAGCCATTTTATTAGAAAGCAAGGGATCAAAAGGACTGTGCAAAACAGATGGTCACTTGGCATAGTCTCAGAGGTTGTGGAGAGGAGAAAAGCATCTTTAAAAAAAATTTTTAAACATTTTCAATCAAGACCAAAGAAGCCCCCAAAGTGATGGTGGTTAGTCACACGTGCTGCCTAGAAATTAGGTGAAAGAAGAAAAGATGAATTAGTTAAGCTCTTTGCTCAACTGATGGTAAGAATTTATGTTTGTTTTTGCTTTTTTAAGAAGACATGTTAAAAATGGAAAGGCAACTAGAAAATTGTAAGACTGCTTGATTATGATGTGAAAGATCCATTCAGGGATGAAGATGTTAGAGAATTTCCACTTCTGTTTTTCCCACTTCCCAAACAGTTTAAAGCTTCTGGTCAAATGATGATAAATGCTTAACTTTAAAAAAAAATTAGGGCACGAATTAATCTTTTTTAATGCATAGAAAGCACGGTAAAATGTACAGAAGTCCCTAGAGTTATCCCAGAAATGGTAATATTTATTTAGTCTTTCCAATACATTTTTTTCCTAGCTGCCTAGGCTTTTCTTGATCATATCAGTAAATTTGATGAGATTAAACCTATCTACCCAAGAATTGAGAAAGAATTCAAGGATAAACTGTAACTCTTAGTGAAAGTATATCACTTCATGTTTTAAGTGGCATGGTCATTACACTAAGGGACTAGTGTAGATATGTGGTTCTGTCCGTAGAAGGGTTTGGAGGTGGAGGGAATAAAATCTATATTAGAAAATTGAAAAATGTAAATTAAAGATTGAGATGACTTGGTATCATTCATATCATTTACTGGGGCCAAGGCGATGGGTTAGTTTATATAAGGAGAAGTCACAAATGACAAATCATTGACAGTTGTGTGTGGACAGAGTTGTTACCAGTGGACATTGTTTAGTTTTGTTTTTTTTTTTTGCGGTACGCGGACCTCTCACTGTTGTGGGGTCTCCCGTTGTGGAGCACAGGCTCTGGACGGGCAGGCTCAGCGGCCATGGCTCACGGGCCCAGCCGCTCCACGGCATGTGGGATCTTCCTGGACTGGGGCACGAAACCCGTGTCCCCTGCATCGGCAGGCAGACTCCCAACCACTGCACCAGGGAAGCCCTAGGTTTTTTTTTTAAATATTTATTTATTTGGCTGTGCCGGGTCTTAGTTGCGGCATGCGGGATCTTCGTTGCAGCTTGTGGGATCTAGTTCCCTGACAAGGAATCGAACCCAGGCCTCCTGCATTGGGAGCGCAGAGTCTTAACCACTGGGCCAGCAGGGAAGTCCTGACACTGTTTAGTTTTAAAAGACTTTTTGTTAAAGTCAGGCCAAAGGCTATTTAAAAACTTTAGTCTTGGAAAGGGAGAAAATGTTTTGTTGTGCATTAGCAAACTGACTTTCTGACAGTAAACACTTCTGTGTAGGTCCACAGTCTCTTCTCTGCCGTTCTAAAACCCCAAAGTTCTGAAAGCTGAAAGATTTTTTGTAAGGTAGGCACAAACCTGACTTCAGCTAATGAGGCTATTTATAACCTTTTTTGGTGGTTGTTCTATTTCAAGTAAATATTTAGTCATTTTGTTTTAAGAATATTAATGAGTTTCTTGTCAGGGTGCTGTTCCAGTTTCTACTGAGAGTATTAAACTGTGTATGGTATACTAATTATCTCAGCTTTTTATAGGTGAAATAACTGAGGCTCAAATAAGTGCAGTGACTTGCCCAAGATTCTTACACATCTAAGGGGGAATAAAGAGTAGACTTGAGCTTTTGCTACCTCCTCCTTTGTTTTGTTTTGTTTTGTTTCCATTGTACTGTGCTGGTTTCTCATGACTTTACCTCCAGAAACCATCTTGATAAGTTCTTCTAGGTGGAAGGGTTTAAGTAGTGACACTCATTTTATTTGACGTTTTAATAAATGTTTTACAAAAGTGACATATTCAGGTTTTCTCTTGACATTAAGCTCTTTCAAGTACTTAGGTTCCCAAATTGTTCAAGATTATACTTCCGAAATATCTTGGCTGTGTGTGGGGAATGAAAACTAGAAGATGAGCTTCAGTGTGCATAGTATTACATTTAAAAGAGGCAGAAAGTCCAGGGGACTTCCCTGGTGGTGCAGTGGTTAAGAACCTGCTTGCCAATGCAGGGGACACGGGTTCGAGCCCTGGTCTGGGAAGATCCCACATGCCATGGAGCAACTAAGTCCATGCACCACAACTTTTGAGCCTGCACTCTAGAGCCCACGAGCCACAACTACTGAGTCTGCGCACCTAGAGCCGGTGCTCCACAACAAGAGAAGCCACCACAATGAGAAGCCCACGCACCACAATGAAGAGTAACCCCCGCTTGCCGCAACTGGAGAAAGCCTGTGCACAGCAACGAAGACCTAATGCAGCCAAAAAATAAATAAATAAATAAAAGGCAGAAAGTCCAAACCACTTTGTTAGCATGAGTAACTTCTAGCTAACAATTATAGCCCCCAAAGGAGACTAGAAATCTTGGTAAGCTATCCCTCAAAAAATTAGCTCAGTGTGCTGCCAGGGAAATGGTAGGCGTTATTAGGAAGAGAACTAAAGAAAGATAAAAATAAACTTCCCTCTATACAAAACCAAGGTTTGTCTTTGTTTGTGTTACTGTGCATTCTTTGCATCCCTAAGAAATATGGGATGACCAAATGAGATGAAGAACTGGTGACCAAATGAGATGAAAGCTTAAATGAAGACATGTAAAATGAAAAAAAAAATCTTCAGCTTTTAAAGACAGAGGGAGTATTGTCAAACCCTATCAGGCGATGAGAAGAACATATAGACTTGTTCACCAGTTCTTAGGATCCTGTATTGGATAGAGAGCACCTTTTCAAATTAGAAATGAATTTAGCTTAATTATTGGGTTGCTCTTATCAATAGTAAATAAATAAAATTTGTTAACACTAGAGGTAGTAGAAATTTAAAAAAGGGTCTAGGGCTTCCCTGGTGGCGCAGTGGTTGAGAGTCCGCCTGCCGATGCAGGGGACACAGGTTTGTGCCCTGGTCCAGGAAGATCCCACATGCCGCAGAGCGGCTGGGCCCGTGAGCCATGGCAGCTGAGCCTGCGTGTCCGGAGACTGTGCTCTGCAGCGGGAGAGGCCACAGCAGTGAGAGGCCCGCATACCGCAAAAAAAAATAAGGGGTCTAGAAGGTTTTCTTGTGTTTTTTTTAAATTAAAACTTCTTATTTTAAGATAATTGTAGGAGTCTCATGCAGTTGTAAGCATAATACAAAGGAATCCCTTGTACCCTTTACCCAGTTTCCCCAAGTGGTAACGTCATGCAAGTATAGTACAGTGTCACAACCAGATACTGACATTGATACAATCCACCCAGCTTGTTCACATTTCCCCAGTTTTACTTGTACCCATTTATGAGTGTGTATATTTAGTCCTATGCAATTTTATTACCACCAGTCAAGATACAGAACAGTTCCATCACCACCAAGGTACCTCACATTGCCCTTTTATAGCCACACCTGCCTCACTTCTGCTACCCCTCTTCCTATCTCATAAGATTTTTGATAAATTATTAGATTAATATATTTTATAATAACCTGTCAAGGGGATCCAGGAATATTTGGGGGAGTGTATCCTTAACTTTTTATAAAATTATTTTATTTTTTAATTTATTTTTTCAGCATTCCAGTTTACTGTTTTTATTGTAATGGAGTAATGACCCCTTTAAAAATCAGTGTCCATTGATGGACAGGAAATAACTATTACAATGAAACTAAAATATTTGAATGTTACAAATGAAAAATAAAATTAAATATACAGTCTCTGTCTGAATAGGAATTGCTTTATGCTCTCTTAGAACTTTGCATCTATTTCTTTTTAATTAATTATATGGAACTATAATAACCATATAAAGTTATTTTAAAATGTTTTATTTATCAGATTAATACATGTACTTTTTTGTTTTTGTCTTCCCATGAACTTTATATTAAAAATCAAATAGTCGTATGGCTTTTAATGAAAATCAGTAATCCAGTGTTTACCCCTTCCCATCACCAAGTCTCACTCCCACTGGGCACCTGCTTTAAAATTTTCAGTCTTTTTCTTGTATTTACTCCCATATTTCTAAGTAATAAATAATATACACTCTTATTGCCCTCCCCTTCTTAGCAAGTCAAATGTTTGGTTTCATCAGTATCTATTATTTATTGTGTTAAGTAAATATTTATTATTGAACCATTTAGTATACTACTATTATGTTTGTTTGGTTTTTTACATTTTAGTTTGGCTGCATCGGGTCTTAGTTGCGGCACGTGGGATCTTTCATTGCAGCATGCTGGATCTTTTGTTGCGGTGCGCGGGCTTCTCTCTAGTTGTGGCGTGCGGGCTTCTCTCTAGTTCTGGCATGCGGGTTTTCTCTTCTCTAGTTGTGGCGCATGGGTTTTTTCTCTTCTCTAGTGTGGTGCGCAGGCTCCAGGGCACGTGGACTCTGTAGTTTGCGGCATGCAGGCTCTCTAGTTGAGGCGCGTGAGCTCAGTAGTTGTGGCGCACGGGCTTAGTTGCCCCACAGCATGTGGGATCTTAGTTCCCCGACCAGGGATCAAACCCGCGTCCCCTGCACTGGAAGGCGGATTCTTTACCATTGGACCACCAGGGAAGTCCCCTGTTATGTTTTCTTATACAACTTATGTTTTTTTCCAGGATTTAATATCATTAAGTACCTCACTGTTTTTGGTTTGTTGTTATTAATTCTTTCAGACTCTCCAACAGATCTATAAATTTCCTCACAATATAGTCAAACACATGGTAATCCTTAAATGTAGTTCCCTTCCTTCCTTCCTTCCTTCCTTCCATCCTTCCATCCTTCCTTCCTTCCTTCCTTCCTTCCTTCCTTCCTTCCTTCCTTCCTTCCTTCCTTCCTTCCTTCCTTCCTTCCCTCCCTCCCTCCCTCCCTCCCTCCCTCCCTCCCTCCCTCCCTTCTTTCCATCCCCCTAACTATCCTGTGGGGATTGATGGCGTGAATCTCTTTTACCATGATCACATAAAATGCTATTTTATGACCAGGACCATGATCCAGTAATACAGTCCTTTTATTCATAGGTGTTTACTGTTTTACCTTTTTTTTAAATATAATGTGCATATGATAAAGTGCATAAAGTACACCAATCTTAAGTGTACAACACAGTTTTTACATGTGTATATAGCCATATAACTACCATCCAGCTCAAGATAATAGAACACTTCCAGCACCCACAAGGTTCCCTCATGCTTCTCTCCGCTCAGTCACCTCCTCCCAGACATGACCACTTTTCTGACTTCTGTCACCTTTGATTCATAGATGTTTAAAATGTGCTAACTGAGCGTTTTAAGTCTGATAGAATGTATCATACATTTAAGTACAAGGCTTCCAAGGGATTGGTTATATCCAGAACTCCTGATTTGTCGGCTAGCCATATTTTGGGTAGCAGCTATGCATGGATGAGACTGAAGGCTGAGAATACTCCAGAGCAGTTAGGCATTTTTTAAGAAAGGTGGGGACTGGATTGTTTTCTTACTTTTCCCCTAGACTCTTGGTAAATCTGTATCCTTTATCTGTATCTTAGAAGAAAGAGGAATCCACACTCTGTTCTAGTAAGTTTGAAGACTGTTAGGTAATTGAGACAGCTTATAACTAGTGACAAATCAAGCTCAAGTAAGAATGGAGATGAGAAATGGCAGCCTTGGCAGTGTTATGATTCTGCCCATTGAGGAAAGCAGTGTTCATTCACTCATTTATTGACCAGAATATTTATTGAGGGAGCACTGTGACATAAACACTGTTATTAGGATACAATGGTGAGCAAAAGAGATACAGCCCCTTGCCCTCAGGATGCGTGCAGTCCAGTGGAGGAAACAAATGTTAATCAAATCATCACACGCACTGGGAGGTAGGATGTGAGCAGGGAATGTTTGAGGTAAATGCCAAAAGGCAGTAAGGTGGGAATGGGGTGCAGAGGACAGAGTGTGGCCATGAGATGAGGCTGGAGAAGTCAATCTGGCTTAGATATCCTAAGGGATGTGTGTGTGAATTCCACCATTTTTTATGGTTAGTCTAACAGTGTAGATAGTATCTTTTGTTCTTTTGGCCGCCCCACGCAGCATGTGGGATCTTAGTTCCCCGACCAGGGAACAGACCTGTGCACAGTGGAAGCACGGAGCCTTAACCACTGGACTGCCAGGGAAGCCCCTAGATACTATCTTTTGATAGAGAAGTTTTCTTTGTGTGCTTTTTAGAGTTACTATAGGATAGTAGTTAAGTAAGAGACTTAGGAAGGGAGGTGAGGTCTAGAATATAAAAATGAAGGTAATTCCTCATGTTTCCTGAAAAGTACTTAGGTTTGTTTTGTTTTGTTTTATTTTAAAATATTTATTTATGTATTTATTTTATTTGGTTGTACTGGGTCTTAGTTGCACCACATGGACTCCTTAGTTTCGGCAGGCAGGCTCCTTAGCTCCAGGGCTCCTTAGTTGTGGCACATGGGCTCCTTAGTTGTGGCATGCGAACTCTTAGTTGCGGCATGCATGTGGGATCTAGTTCCCTGACAAGGGATCGAACCTGGGCCCCCGGCATTGGGAGCGCAGAGTCTTATCCACTGTGCCCCCAGGGAAGTCCCTGCTTAGGTTTTTTCCTTTCCCCCATTCCTATGAACTTGACCCATATTATTCCCTGTTTTAGAGGTGAGAAAAGCTCTGCCACAACCGTTCTGTGTGGAGGGCCAATTTCTTAGATCTCCTGATTCCTAAGCTAACTCCACTATTCACTTTTTTCTTGAGAATCTGACATCACCTCTTTCTCTTTAGTACAGAATGTTTACCTCTGGGGAAAAGAACTAAATTATAAAGGGCTACGTAGCCCTTTAGTTTTTAGGGGAGAGGGGATGGTAGAGCTTTATTGTTTACTTTAGATGATCTTTGCCTTCTGCTTATACATAGGCCTTGGTAAGGGTTTTCTCTGTGAACCAGTTCCACCAATGAATCCCTATAAGGTTGGGACTGAATTATTTACATGTTTAGTATGCTGTTTAGCCTATTGTGAGATGTATGCTGGCACAGAGCAGTACTGACAAACACCAAGGCTCTAAACCTGAGCCCTGTTGAATAATTATGTCTAGTGGAAGTGTCATTTGCTTATGTGAAATGAAACAGGTCAAGCCTCATAATCTTACTCTGAGAATAGCAGCCTGTGAGGACCATAAAACTATTCATGAGGTGCAGGTTATAAACACTGAGGGACTGGAAGATGCTACACTTTTGCTCTTCTGTCCTTAGGTGACACATGGTCAGATGAGCCCTGTTGAATTGGATCCATCTTCTCAAATTGGCACTCTTAGTCTGTCTTTATCTGATCCCCATTGGAGATATAAGCTGAGAGGTATGGTACTTGAGGAGATGACACAGTTCCTTTGTTGCAGTAATTAATGTAATAAATTAAGGAAGAGACCCAAAGGAAAGTTGATTGTTTCTTGTTAGAGCCCCAGTTGGAAATTCAGTTGATTAGTGAGCTCTAATGTGGCAGCTGGAGAGGGAGATGCCTGTTCTTCCAGCTGGGTAAGCTCAGAGTCACCACGGATGGTTTACATGTTGTACTAGCCTCACCTGAGGTTGGCTGAGTATGTGATTTCAGGGTAGCATCTGGAATTCAGGGAAGATGGTATAGTTTGGTTTTCTCTCAACTTTGTTTTATCCCACTGCTTTATTGACAATTCCCTGGGGCATCAAACCCTGTGAACCTCACACAATTTAGTTTTGAAGGCCTGTCAGGGGGGGTCAACAACCTACTGGACTGGAACAGTTGGCAAAAGAGATAGTCCAGATGTTAAAACCATGAGCTTTGAGATTGGTACCTTGGCCCTGAGGGGTTTTTGAAGCAAGATGGAGTCTTTTTGTCAGTCACTATAGTGTAGGATTTTATGAGCCACATCTGAAGGTAGGGGTAGCCTAAATGGAAAACCAGAGTAAGTGAAAACCACTGAGTAATTGAAAGAAGAAAGGATTGCCATTTTCTTTCGTAGAACTCAAATGGATATCAGTACTACCTGTAATTTAATTTGTAAAAATTTTTTTAATATTTATTTTTCCTTTATTTTTAAAATACTTTAGGTCTTTATACAGTGTATAACCATGAAGCAGGCCTCTTTAACTTGAGACCCTAGAACATTGTGAGAATATTTGGGTCATTTTATACTTTTGAGTTGTCATATTTTTCAGATTTGGATCCTCATAATATGCTTAGAACCATGATGGATTCTCCCTCCATTTTATAATAAGAAAATTAATATTTAATGAAGCAACTTGGCTAACATCCTGGCTAGGGTCATTGGAAACCTGAGTCCAGAAATCACATCTTTTTTTTTTTTTTTTTTTAGAAATCACATCTCTTGATTCTCAGCTCAGTTATCTGTCTTCTACATCATGCTGCCTTCCTAAAATTGAGTGTAGCATATTTTTCTTTGTCCATATAGCTTTCGGTGAGGACTAGCTAGCCAGACGGATCACCCGCACACCCAAATGTGTGTGACCTGTGTGGTCGCAAGCAGAGTGTACTCACTCAAACACAACTGTCACTTGCTCAGACCAAAGCCTGTAAGAAGATTGATCCAAAAACTGTAACAAGAGGGGAGGACAGATAAATTTACACTGGGAGAGCATTGGACAGTTTGCTACTTAGACCAGATTAGCTATAAGTAATTGGCAGTTAAAGAGATCCTTTCTCTTTGATGCCCTGTAGGATGGATACAGAGCTCTATCTGGGCAGAAGGAGAAGTATTCTTCATATTGTGTTTGGACATAAGTAGGGTCAGTTGTTGCTTATGTCCTCTGGGCAGGGGCAGAGACCTCGCGTGAAGACGCTTTTTCTCATTCTTAGTCTGGAAGAGAGGCCTTGCTCATTACTGAGGTAGGGAAGTGGTGTAATCTATGGCATATGCCCTAGTAAAAAGCAATTAATGACCTGAAATGTATGATTACAAACCAACCTGTGGGCTGGGAGTCTGAGAGATGGAGTTGGGTTCCAGAGAGGAAACTGGAATTTGAACTTTCATTGTTATAGATACAGGGTATGAGGAGTGATTGTCATGGCCTATCTTGGTCCCTGAGCTATATCCACGCAGAGAAGAGTTCTTAGTGATCAGGTGCAGAACAAAGCAGAAATGGCACTGGCAAGTAATTCCAGAGTTTGGTGAATCATGGTCCTAAATAGCGAAGTGTAGTACAATTAGACAGAAGAAGAGAGAAGAAAATATATCCAGAAGCTCCTGCAAGTTGAAAGTACTTTGTGGTCTCTGTAAGTTATTGGTTCTCCTGATTCTGCACTTTCTCTGCCGTGGAAGCAAGAGGTCAGTGCTTTTCATTTCCAGCTACCATGTTAGTTACCCTACCTCCTGGGGTTAAACATCTCTGCCGTGACCTGTCAGAGAATTTGATTATTAGCTGTATAAAGCCAGGGATGTGGTAGGGAGCAGATGGAAAGTGGTCTGGCTGCTGTAGCCAGGCTGATTAAAGAATCCTAGGCAATTTTTCAGTATATCTTTGGAAAGGTACCACCAAAGTTACTATGAAACCTGCTGGGTTTGGTAAACTGAATTTCTGAGAAGTCACCTGGTTGAAAAGTGGTACTTACTTAACTCACTCAGAAATTAGAGGACAGTGGCTCTCTATAGAACATCAGGACCACTAAATATCAGTCCTCAGGATATGTTTACTTTGTTTGCATCCTGGTCATTCAGAAATTCTGGGTAGTTTTCTAGTAGGGAAAGCACTTTTAAAAAAAATTATTTATTTATTTTTGGCTGCATTGGGTCTTCATTGCTGCACGCGGGCCTTCTCCAGTTGCAGCGAGCAGGGGCTACTTTTCGTTGCGGTGTGCAGGCTTCTCATTGCGGTGGCTTCTCTTGTTGTGGAGCATGGGCTCTAGGTGCGCGGCCTCAGTAGTTGCGGCTCACGGGCTGTAGAGCGCAGGCTCAGTAATTGTGGCGCATGGGCTTAGTTGCTCCACGGCATGTGGGATCTTCCCGGGACCAGGGCTTGAACGTTGGCAGGCGGATCCTTAACCACTGCACCACCAGGGAAGCCCAGGGAATGCACTTTTTGATAGGTACATTAACAGAATTTCAGATTTGAAAAAGACCCTGGGCATGTCCAGACTACTCCCTGTCACACGTAGAAGAATTCTGTAATTTGCTTGACAGGTGATTATGGTTTTTCTGGTCACTACTTTCAGTGATAAAGATATGGCTTCATTAAGCATTGTGGGTCATTGTTGGGAATTCCAGGGTATTACATTTTTTCCTGAGTTAAACATCTGTCTTTCTGTAACTTCTACTTACTGGTCCATTTTATATCCTCAGCATCACAGAATAAGTTTCTCTCTTCCACATTGCAACCATCATATATTTGAAGCTAACCAGCCTGTCTCCCTTCAGCTAACTCCTTTCCAGATTAAAGAATACCAGTTTCTAAGACCTTTCCTCTTACGAAATGGCTTTTTCGTGTTTTACTATACTCTAGGATATCCCTCCACTTAATGAATATCTCACTTAAGATGTGGAACTTGAAAATGAGCACAGAGCATCAGATGTTCTTTTCATCTCCAGCTCTCTTTTAAGAAGAAGCACAATTTTAAAAACATGTTAACAGCAATATTTCTTTTTTTTTTCATCTTTATTGGAGTATAATTGCTTTACAATGGTGTGTTAGTTTCTGCTTTATAACAATATTTCTTGCTTACTAGAAAAAACAAAACAATTCGCCATGACATATGGAATTGGGACAAAAGGAATTTGAGGAAGTGTCTTTCCTTACTGATGTTAAGGCTGAACGTTCTAGGTTCAGCATTATTACAAGAATTGATTTTGCCTCCTATCTTTTCCAGGATTATCTGCATTGAGTTTACTCTTAAGATTACAAAAATCATTTGGTATTTCTGTTTACAAGAATTATTCAACTTTATGCTACACTGAACTTATTTTAATGCTTCAGATAGTTTTTAACAAGGTGGATATATATATGTTCTTACATAACTGAAAATCTGTTGTTTTTACACGTGACAAACAACTTGACTCAGTGAAAGACTCTTGAAAAATAACCTTTTCTCTTCAAAATTCTTTGTAGATTTTTCATTCTCTTTTAACATTTAATATTGCAGAGCAGTCTGAGGTTGGCCTAAGTTTTGTCCTTTGTAATTCAAATATTTTGTTAGGATGTCTGCAAGTTTGGCTTTTTTTAAATTGATTTTGCTGAAAAGGTAGTGAACTTTTTCAAGATCTTTTTCAGCTCAAGGTGTTATTCATATATTATGCCTTGATGGGTTGCTTTTTTCCCGTTTGTTCTAGTCTCTTCAGTTTTGCTTTGAGTATTATTAAATACTTTCTCTGTCTTTCAATTTCCCTCATTGTTTTCTTTTTGCTGTCCTTTGCCTTTGCCTTCTGGAACAGTATCTCAGGTTTTCTTGTAATTTACAGATTCATTTTCCACAGTTTTAGTTCTGTGCTTTTTTGATTTCTGTATGAATTTTAATTGCATTTTTCATTTCCTTGCATCTTCCTTTTTTAAAAAATAAAATCAGATTCTTTTGTCTAAGTTCATATCTTTCCATTTCAGCCTAGTATCTTCTTAATGCTATGTCTTCTTTACTGTCATATTTTGTTTATCCTGCTCCATACGACAGGTCAGCCAGTGCAGAACTGTCAGGAGCTCTCAGTGAGCACAAACACTTTTATGTACTTTATATTCTTGCCTTTATATACCTTTCCAGAGTCTCTCTTCCATTAGCGTCCTATTTTCTAGAGGAAGGGTTTTTGTTTATTTGTTTTTTGGAGGAAGGTCTTTTGAAAGTTTTATTGAATAAACAAACATGGGATTGCTCTAATGGTTACATTACATACTGATGATAGTGCAGCTCAAGAGGAAAGTGGGTAAGTGTTAGATGAATGTGGGTTATGCTCTAAGCCTCACCACAATTGCAGAGGTGACAGATGATGATGTTGGGAAGAACTATGCTTTAATAATCCTTTGTAGTGCAGATTCAGTTGGCATTCCCATTTCTAGAAATGCCTTTGTCCCTCATAATAGAATTATTTTCAGTATCATGTTCCACTGCCTTATACACTCTCACTTGCTGCTGTATTCCCAGCACCTAGTTTAGTGCCTGGTACTTAGTAGGCAATTAATACACGTTTTTTTGAATGAATTAGTGTATAGTATAGAGAATTCCAAACATTTTACTAAAAATTTCTTCAGAATTCTAGATCATTATCAGAGGTATCATTTCTTTAATTTTTTCAGAGATTATGTTGCCCTTACCTTGTGGGTGGCATTTTTTCATAGTTCTTTTTTTTTTAATTTATGTATTTATGGCTGCATTGGGTCTTTGTTGCTGCGTGCGGGCTTTCTCTAGTTGTGGTGAGCAGGGGCTACTCCTCATTGCAGTGCGCGGGCTTCTCATTGCGGTGGCTTCTCTTGTTGCCAAGCACGGGCTCTAGGTGCACAGTCTTCAGTAGCTGTTGCACACGGGCTTAGTAGTTGTGGCTCGCAGGTTCTAGAGCACAGGCTTAGTAGTTGTGGCGTATGGGCTTAGTTGCTCCGCGGCATGTGGGATCTTCCCGGACCAGTGCTCGAACCCATGTCCCCTGCGTTGACAGGTGGATTCTTAACCTCTGTGCCACCGGGGGTGCCCCATAGTTCTTATGTCATGTTTTCCCCCACACACAGTTTTTGCTCATCGTTTTATGAAGTAAGATCTATGTGGACTCAACGTCAGCAATGGTTGGTTGTTGGCACTAAGCTCTCTACTTGGGTAAAGGATGTATTTTCTTCTCAGATCTATGGCTAAATGGCAGGTTAATGTGCTGCCATTATTAATGCACTGAATTTCTCTCTTACATCCCAGTTGCTATCAAGCATTCACTTGGTATAAGCTCTGCTCTCCTAGGTGACATCTTCTCTTGAACTGCACCCTGGTTCTTTGACACTGCCTTGAGAGAGCAGGTGGAAAAGTACAATGTGTCTTATCTCTGTTAAGAGATATCTATGGCATTTACCTGTTAGATATTTACTTTGTAGGATTCATTGTGCCACCTCTGTTTTACCCTTTCTGCTCTGTCATCTTATGAGAGTTATTTTCTATATGCATATAGAAAGATGGTAAACGGGAGTGAGCAAGAACAGAAATCTTTGGTTTCATCATAAAGTAATAGCTGGGGGCTTCCCTGGTGGCACAGTGGTTGAGAGTCCGCCTGCCGATGCAGGGGATGCGGGTTCGTGCCCCGGTCCGGGAAGATCCCACATGCCGCGGAGCGGCTGGGCCCGTGAGCCATGGCCGCTGAGCCTGCGCATCCGGAGCCTGTGCTCCACAAAGGGAGAGGCCGCAACAGGCCCGCGTACAGCAAAAAATAAAAACAAAATAAAGTAATAGCTGGATGGTGTATGTTGGCTGCCAGGTTTTCTAGATGGTACACTCCCAAGGAGAGGTATAAATTGCCTTTTTTACCACCCACCCCATGCCACCCCCTTTTTTAGCTGTCTCTGTTCCATGTGGTGAGGCCCTGGTGTTTATCAGTATAGTGCCATCAGTCTTATAGTATTAGAATGTAGAGACTTCTCCCACATTCTAACATGAGGTTTTTTAGTACTGTTCAGTTATTGATAGGGTAATATTTTTTCTGTGTGTGTGTGTGTGTCTCTTCCTGGGTATTTTAGTGGGTAGTGAGAAAGACTACATTGAATTCTGCTATTTAGACATAATTTGAAACCTGGAGTTTAATAAGGCTGGCTTAACTGAACTGAAGCTAATTGGTTAAGTCCTCTCTGAGGATTGTCTCCTCTAATTGCAGGTTTTGCCCCTATCTTGATATTGTATTTTTCCCCAGTTCTGTTTGCTTTTCTCTTTTACTTACCCACAATTAGACACCACCACCCCCAGCAGTAGAATGACAAGGAATCTATATTATTTTTAGTAGGGATAGGCCCTGTTAGTAGAGGGATTTAGCCTTTGCTAGACTATGTTCTGAATCTCTGATAGTTCAAGAAGAAGCAAGGAGAAAAGAGGTATGAGTAAAGTTGTGCTAGAGGATGTGCTAGGGCCTGTATTGATTGAGGGAGTATTGCCGCCTGGCAGTGGTAGTAGAAATAAGTCTCTTGGGAATGGGAAACTAACTCTAGAGGATTCCTAGTTAAGACCGCCGAATTTCCGGGCAATTGCAAATACTGTACTCTCCCCTGTGGAGATAGAGTGGGAATTAGCTTTTCCCTTGGTCCAATGTGACTTGGTTAGAAATACAACTGAACCTGTTTGTCTTGTCTATTGTGGTGTGATAGCCACCTAGGAAGGGTCTGTTTTTTGTGGGAGTTTATTTCAGCCTCTTTGCCTGTATTGTTTCCTTTAACAGCTCTTTAAATTTTCTTTTTCCAGCAATGATGTTGTCCACTGGGCATATACTGACCAATGTGGCAGGTCTGAGAACATAGCTGAAGCTGAAAATAGGAAAGCTGGGGGCAAGGAAGAGCCTTGAATCTTGAGGTGGGACGTTGACTCTAAGATGTCCTTGAGCAGTGGAGCCTCCGGAGGGAAAGGAGTGGATGCAAACCCGGTTGAGACATACGACAGTGGGGATGAATGGGACATTGGAGTAGGGAATCTCATCATTGACCTGGACGCCGATCTGGAAAAGGACCAGCAGAAACTGGAAATGTCAGGCTCAAAGGAGGTGGGGATACCAGCTCCCAATGCTGTGGCTACACTACCAGACAACATCAAGTTTGTGACCCCAGTGCCAGGTCCTCAAGGGAAGGAAGGCAAATCAAAATCTAAAAGGAATAAGAGTGGCAAAGACACTAGCAAACCCACTCCAGGGACGTCCCTGTTCACTCCAAGTGAGGGGGCAGCTAGCAAGAAAGAGGTGCAGGGACGCTCAGGAGATGGTGCCAATGCAGGAAGCCTGGTTGCTGCTATTGCTCCCAAGGGCTCAGAGAAGGCGGCTAAGGCATCCCGCAGTGTAGCCGGCTCCAAAAAGGAGAAGGAGAACAGCTCATCTAAGAGCAAGAAGGAGAGAAGCGAAGGAGTGGGGACTTGTTCAGAAAAGGATCCTGGGGTCCTCCAGCCAGTTCCCTTGGGAGGACGTGGTGGTCAGTATGATGGAAGCACAGGGGTGGATCCAGGAGCTGTGGAGCCACTTGGGAGTATAGCTATTGAGCCTGGGGCAGCGCTCAACCCTTTGGGAGCTAAACCGGAGCCAGAGGAAGGGGAGAATGAGTGTCGCCCGCTAAAGAAAGTCAAGTCTGAAAAGGTAAGAGGTGGCCAGATCTGGCTGCCCACTGCCAGTCAGAACTGCCCTGGACTAACCGCCAAATGCTATGTGCACTCTGTGGGAGCCTCATTAGTTTGTGGGTAATGACCAATTACAAGGTCAGAGCAGCTGGTAATGATAACGTGGTTTTGTTCCAAATTAGGGGATTCCCTACAGATTCATTAACAGCAGGCCTGGACATTTTGGAGAAGAGTGTCTGTTGTTGGGGGTAGCTGCCTGGTAGAATGAATTTTCCGTAAGTCAAGAACCTCCAGCCTTGTCCTTGTCCCACCTCAGATACTTGTTACTAGAGGCTGGCATCAACCTTTATATGGTTCCCAGCTTGATTGACATTTCATCCTTAGAGTCATTGGTAAACTTAACAAGTTGATAAGCTTAATAGGCTTTCAATTGAGTGCTGTTTTTAATGGGATAAATGGTGCTGCTGGGTCTCTGGAAGAGAAAAGGGTTAAGTAACTTTCATTACATGATATCTACCAAGTGTTCTGTTGGTGACTGCCAAAGAGCAAAAGGTCACAGTTTGGGGCAGGTAAACAGTGGAGCAGGAGGTACTGAGGTACTTAATCAGGTCTTATGGATTAGCGTAGTGGCTATGAAAGTTTGGCCTTGAAAGAGATTCTTTGGCCACTAAAGTATAGTTCTTGGCTGGGTATCTCCCTCAACTATTGGGAATCAAGGTCTCCTGGTGGTTTAATAGCTGCCAAATGGTGTAATGATACCTTGCCTTCTGCTTGACTTGGAAGGACAGGTGCCTGCAGCCCCACAAGGGGTTCTCCTCCTTTGGGAAGATGATCTTAGTTCATGTCTCAGTAAATGGAGTTTGCAGGCCTAGACCAGAGTGGGTGTGAATCTAGGGTCAGCTCAGGCTGCCTTAAACTTCTGCAGCTTACAATTTCCTGCAAAGCGGCTGGCCTGGTAATGTGCTGTTCACTGGCTCTTGATTTTCCGCTCTGTGTTCTGCTCACCCTATGCTTTCAGCTGATCCCAGCAGATGCAGTATAAATTGATTTCTCTGTAATTGCATCAGCTGCAGGAGGGAATACCTCTTTCCATATGTAAGTGTTAATAGAGGCAGGATGTGTATGTTTGGGTGGTGGTGTCCTCTCAGTGCTAGGTTACGCTTTCTTTGCTGTAGGTGTTTTGGTCCTTGCCTCTGGCACATCTGTGACTCTCAGCAACATCTGGGCTTCCCTGGTAACAGGGCTGTGAATTTTCTTCCACTGACAACACAATGGTTTATTCCCTTTTACCAGTGGCAGCTGCCAGAGAGTCTGCCTATGTTTAGGTGGCAGATGCTACAGTCCACCTCAGCAGAGTCAAGTTCCAGCTGGCTACTGGCATGGTGCATCCTGTGCTGGCTGTGATTTACCATTTTCTCTGGGGTGCAGATGGATAATACTGTTTTAAAGAGGCTTAGGAGTACCAGGAGTTCTTGCTTCTATTCCAGGCCCATTAGACTATTCCCTACATCTGGCTCCAGTAAACTCTTGCCGTATATCCGTGTTCATAATCTTTGTTCTTCCTGTGCTGAAAAGTGGCCACTTCTGAGGGTGGCCTTCAGTTTCCTTTCTGTTTAGAACTCTTGACTCATGTTGCAATCTTCTAAGCCCAGTAGTGGTCTGTGGATGAAAGGATTAATGATGCTTATCTTCATATTGGATTTAAGTCTAAATGTCCTTGAGAGTCTCCAACAGAGAAGCAATGGAACCCTTTTTCTTACAGGTTCAGGGACTGGTTGGGTGGCTGCCCTTCAGATTATAATTGGGCTGAAAGATGCAGTATATTCAGCTAAGAATACACCTTGGTGCCAGGGAGGTTTGCTTCTTAATAATATAGCTGTGTTATATGCCTTGTCACCCCAAAAGACTGAGATTGGGGCAGTGGAATGGAAGAGAAAAGGGAAAGAGACTGTGCTTCTGTTTTTGGAGGAAAGGTAAAATTGCTGAGAAGTACTCTTAGAAGAGGAAATTTGCTGTGCAGTTTGATGTCACTCTAAGCAAGTACCTGCTTTCTCATTTCTTTTCCCTGTTCCCTCAACCCTCTTGAACAGTCTGGTTCTGTGGGGTGCCATTCTAAAGCATTTGGCCATTGAAATAAATAATTATGTAAATAAATATTTGGAAGTTGCTAGGAGATGAAAACACTGTGCAGAGAGACAACGTTTCTGGAATGGGAGGAGGGAAAGATGCAAAAGGGAACGCAGGCTAGGAATCTCGGAGTGGAGCAGCTTTTGAGAAACAAGGATCCCAGGGTGTTGGACATAAGAGGTGTTTGAGTCGGTGTTTGATGATTAATACTATAACTCATAAGCTAAGTCTTTAAAAACTTCCTTAAGATTTTTGTCTCTGAGATATGGGCTTGCCTATGGCTTAACTGGTTTGGAATGTTTCTTCCATGTGGGGGACAACCAACAGAACCAAAACAACAAAACAGATGTTTTGATATAATCTAGGAATTACATACTCTGAGCTGGAAGCTGTCATGAAGAGGGAAAACTCATAAAATTTGGACAGTGTCTTAGCTGGAGTCTCCTTACCCATACCCACTCCTGTAACCCCTTGGAAACAAGAGAGAGAAGACAAGTGGAGTTTGTGGTGTAGGACAGAATTGTCACATGTCTCCAACTAGCTAATGAAGGAGATTTGAATATTCTAATTCTCTACCTCAGGACCTCCTCTCTCATCAAGGTGGGTATCTCAGTCTATGGCTGAGCGAATTTCAGTCAGCCAAGAATGTGGATTTCCCTTCATGGGATCCCACTTTTGCTCCACCACACCTCTTTCTGGCAGGCTTCACTGTGCTGTTTCCCAGAGTTCTAGGAGAGACCTAGAGAGTCTTAGCAACTACTGCTGCCCTGAATTGTCATTGAACACTCTTGCCTCATACTTCCTGCCAGCTGAAGAGATGGGGGAGGGAATGTTGAGGAATAAACAAGACAGAGCCTTCCAGCTCCTGTCTGTTCCTTGTCTTTGGTTTGATTGATAGGTTGTTGAGTTAGGGATGGAAGGGGAGGTAGGATGAGGGAGAGTGCCTGTCTGAATGTCCCCAGCTTAGTGCTCACGTTACCACTCTGACAGGCAAGAAAAAAGAATTTACAAACCACAGAAGGCAGTGATCTATCTGTGTTGACTCTGAGTTGGGGCTTAAACCAGGAGTTTAAGGTGAGACTCCTTTTTTTTCCAGATCGTATAAAGTAAAGCTCTAGTGGCTAAAGGATCTAGAAGTTTGCAGCCAGAAGCTCTCCTTGTCTCTTCAGCTGCTGCTTTTGATCTTGGAAGGTAGAAACACTGCACTGTGCTTTCCCCATGTTTGTGTCTCAGCTTCTGCTGCTCTCAGAATGCTGCATACACATATTTACCACTTCCCCCATTAGTTTAGGAGACAAAACTAAAGTGTGCTCTTCGCTCTTTCCCCTTCCGATCATGTTTGCTATCATATCCTGTGTTCTAAGAGCATCTTCCTTTGCCCTTGATTTTGTTTTCTTGCCCTAGTTTATGCCTTCCATCTCATTTCTCTCGTGTTGCAATCCCTCATTGCTCAACCAAGGTCAGGTCTCTTTTATTCCTTCTGATCCAGGGCTTTCTCTCTTAACACCTTCCTCCTTCACAAGCTGTTCTTTCTCAGCTAGTGATGAAATAGCAGTTAGCCTTGCTTCCTGAAGCCAAATGCCCTCAAGCATTTTCCTTCTTGGAAAAAATTAAAAGAAGTTGATATTTATGTGGGACAGAGATGCATTCTCTAACTACAACGAAGTCTGAGCTTAATTTATTTTTTCTTCAGCAGCTCTGTTTTCCATCCGGGTGTTGTAATTCAAGGAGGGCCCTGAGAAAGATTATCTTGTCCAATCTCCTCACTTTATAGAAGAGGGAACTGAGACCAGGGAGGTCATGTGACTTACCTAGACTCTCACAGGTAGTCAGTGGCAAAGCCAGGTTTTTGTTTACCAAGTTCTTCTGGCATATTGTTACTCTGGGATTCTTAACAAATCCTTCATTGTTATGAAGGATTCTATTTTCCCACTTAAAGACTACCTCAGAAACATTGGATGTAAATGCCTAGGTGCTCTTAAGACTGCTTTCATTTGTTTTCTATACCGATTTTAATATTGTAGGCACTCAGTAAACAAAGGATCTTTGAGTTTCACTTTCTTTGGTAAGGTGATGATGTTTACAAAGAACAACCATTTATAGCTGGTGCTGAACCTCCCCTCTTATACATACAGACGGAAAGTTACTTTTTAAACTGCTACTTTGAGTTTGACTTCTTGAGAGAGTGTGTGTGTTCTGGAGTATTGCATTCATTCAAATTTTCATTGTAATCATTGAGGCATTGCCAGTTCCCTCTTTATTTGGCAATTGCAGATATGAAAAAAAAAAAACCCTGCCCTTGTGCTTCTTGGATATATCACTAACAGGCAGACCGTAAATGTATTGTGGATATTAACTGTTTTGTAAGGAGATGATACTGTTAGATACCATTGTCATCTTTCATTCATTCTGTATATTAACTGAGTGCATTTTATATTCCGGGTATTGTGCTTAGTACTGGGTGTGCACTGGTGAACAGAACAGAGATGGTTGCTGCTCTTTGCTTACAGTTTACCATCTAGAGCAGAGTTCCTGAAATTGTGGTCCATAAAACCATGTGCATCATATCATCTGAATGTCAGAAATGCAGAGTCTTAGACCTTACCCCAGATCTGCTAAATAAGTTTTAGGGGTAGGGGCCCAGAAATCTGTACTTCCAGAAGACTCTCCAGATAATTGCTATATACTTTAATGTTTGTGAACTTTCTTTAACCATCATTAAGGGTGGACACTTCATAAGTTGGGCATTGGGAGCCACTTCCAACCTAAAACACCAGTCTTGTAAACTTAAACTGCACATGAGCTCTTATGCATAACTTAGTGATTAAGAGTATAAAGTCTGGAGCCAAACTACCGGGGTTTGTATCCCAGCTTTGACACTTATTAACTGAGTGATATTGAACAAATTACTTAACTGAGCTACCTCAGTTTTCTCATCTGCAAAATGAAGAAACAATAGTTCCTTAATAGGATTTTTGTGAAATTCAATTAGTTAATTCATATAAAACACTTAGAACGGTGTTTGGCACATACGGAGCATTTAGTAAATATTACAAAAGAAGAATAACATGATTTGAGTTGAAATATGTCTCAGTTTGCTGTAGGCAATAATGGGCTGAAATATAACAACATACCACCTATATCGGAAGCCCAGTATGAATAGATAAGCATGTTGGCTAAGACGTGCAGCACTATTCTCAGGAGAAGTCCCAAACCTGGATTGGGAAGCTTGAATGCTGGTAATGTGTTCTAAAGGCCCTGATATTTATAGTGGGGTTTGATGAGGTAGAAACCAGAAATTGGCTTCAAAGGATATTGAAGTGGCCTGTTGAATTTCAGATTTCATATGAATTGAGTTTCCTTTTTGGCCATATCCCTGTTATGGGGTTGAGTATGTTGGATAGATATTACTATGGGTTTGCCAGCAGGTGCAATCTCATGTATGCTGGAAGAGCACTAAATGTTTCTGTTTCTGCACAAGAGTACATGGAAAATCTAAGTCCTAGTCCTTAATCTTCCTCCCCCAGCGTGAACTTGTATTTTTGCCATTTGTGTATAAGAGCTTTTACCAACAGAGCTCATCCAGGGAGGCAGCAGGGCTTGGGCTTTCAGGCTGGAGATGGCAGTAACATGCACAGCTGAGATCTTGCCACTGCTGGCTGTCTGAGCCCTCCTCTCTGTGGTTTTCACTCTTCAGGCCATGCTTGAGTAACCCGCCTCCAGAGCTGCTGACAGGGCTGTGTTCAGAGGCCTTGGAAATTACACTGTTCATTTCCTTATCATCCCCTGACCTGCAGTGCAGAGCCTTCTGGTGCAGGAACAAGGCAGAAAAAAATCCAGACGGCTCCCAGCCAGCATGTGTCAAGGGCTACAAAGAAGGAAATTGGACTTGCTCACTTAAAAACGTTGGGGTTAGGCTTTGATTTTTGGTTCCTGCCGAGAGTTATTTGTGTGTGTGCGAATGTTCTATCTCAGTGTATATGTATAGAAATGAGTCTGTGCGTGGCAAAGCTGTAGAGGAGGAGCATCTGAAAGTAGAGAGCAGAGAGGAGATTGCTTTTCTCTTCATTTAATTTCCCAGTTGTGCCATTGGGATGGGCCTGGAAGGATTACCATCAGGAAAGTGCTAGGCCATATTAATATTTTAAAGTATATTTCTCTAGGTACAGTTTAGTCACGGTTGAGACCACCCACCCGAGTAAGAAGCTTCCCAGGCTGGCTGAGGAGACATTTTTAACAAATCCTATTCTCTGAAGTTGTTCATCCTAGGTGACATTGACATAGTCAATATTTAAGCTTCCTAAGAAAGTATAGAGTTTGGGTCAGTCTTCAGTAAGAGGAATAGCTCTTTTGAGATGGAGAATAGTATGACAAAGGAAAGATAGGGATTCATAGCATTTTGTGATTTTTTACTTATGGAGCAAGATTCTCTTGTTTTCAGAGCCTGTCCTTGTGTTTTTAGTCTTATGAAACAAGCTACTTCTTTCTTCCTTTGGGCATTTCTCTTGCCTTAGGAGACCCAAAGGAAACACTTTTCAGACTGAAGAAGTAATATGTGCCTGGTAAGGTTCTTGAGCAGAGTTTACAATCATTCTGACCTTAATTTTCCTTTTTCTGGATTTCCACTGCTTTAATGTCATTTGTGACATTGGAGCCCTTGTGAAGTGGGGAAAAAAGAAGTCTTTTAGCTTTCAGAACCTGGAGATGTTTTTAAATCCTAAGTGTCTCTGTTGTTGGCAGTGCTCCGTAGAGAAGTGTTTTTACATGAGAAAGGTGACAGCTAAGGTGAGAGAGAATTACTTCCTTTTACCTTCTTATAAAGCTGTTATCCCTATACCAGCAACATCAGCATAGCATCTGGGAACTTGTTAGAAATTCAAGTATCAGGCCCCATCCCAGGCCCCCAAGTCAGAAACTCTAGGCTTAAGGCCCAGCAATTTATGTTTTACCGTTAACTCTCCCATTGATCATGATACACACTAAAGTTTGAGATCCACTGTTGTAGAGCACATTGTCCTCTTAATAGTGAAGATCAAATTCACCAAAAACTTGAAGGGCTAAAAAGTAACTCTGGACAGTAGGTATGATTTTTTTTTTTTTAATTTCCTGAGTGATGTTCAGATATATCTTTTCTCTTTATGGGCAAACTGACAGGAACCTAAAATTGGAAGCAATCCTAAGGGTTTGGGACTTTGAAAGCAAAAGGGATATTTAACTTTTTTTTGTGTGTGTGTGGTACGTGGGCCTCTCACTGTTGCGGCCTCTCCCGTTGCGGAGCACAGGCTCCGGACACGCAGGCTCAGCGGCCATGGCTCACGGGCCTAGCCGCTCCGCGGCATGTGGGATCTTCCCAGACCGGGGCACGAACCCGTGTCCCCTGCATCGGCAGACGGACTCTCAACCACTGCGCCACCAGGGAAGCCCCTGAATTATTTTTCTAAGCATTGAAATGGCTATAACATGATTGTTCTAGTAAATGTGCTGCCGAAGCGAGCACAACATGATTGTTTTAGTTCCGAAAGTTTTTTTTTCCTTCTGTTAATCTTTGAAGAGTGCAGACTTTAGCCTTTTGAAAGGATTAGAACTACAGGTAGTCTAAACGGTCAAGAGAAGAATAAGGATTGAGATGCTTCTTTTTGTGAATTTGTCACTAGCTGCAAGAAATAAAAAGGGAGTTCTTATATTTTTAGGAGGTGGTCAGTTTTCAACTTGAAATATTGTCCACTGGGAGAGTACAATTCAACTGTGTGCCTGTGAAAAATACACTAATTGAGTATTTTCAAATTTGAGACCACTGGGTTCCAGCCTTAGTGGCAAATACTAGCTTGGTTTAAATGAGCCAAACCTTTACATTAAATCCGTTCTTGGCCTTTTTTTTTTGATTGAGGTATAATTGACATAACATTATATTAGTTTTGGGTACACAACGTAATGATATAATATTTGTATATGTTGCTAAATGATCACTTCAGTAAGTCCAGTTAACATCCTCATTGTTACAAAAAAAAAATTATTTTTTCTTGTGATGAGAATTTTCAAGATTTACTTTCCTAGCTACTTTCAAATATGCAGTACAGTATTATTAAGTGTAGTCACTATGCTTTATGTGATATCCCCATGACTTATTCATTTTGTAACTGGAAATGTACCTTTTGACCTCCTTCACCCATTTCGCCCACCCCCCACCCCCTACCTCAGGCAGCCACCAATCTGTTCTCTATGTCCATGTCCTCAGGATTTTGTTTACTTGTTTTTAGATTCCACAGATAAGTGGAATCATACGGTATTTATCTTTTTCTGTCTGAATTATTTCACTTAGCATAATGCCCATTCATGCAGTCACAAATGGCAAGATTTCATTCTTTTTATGGTCAAATAATATTGCATTGTGTATATGTGTATATATATATATACACATGCACACCCCACGTTTTCTTTACCCATTTATCCATTGATGGACATTGAGGTTCTTTCCATGTCTTGGCTATTGTAAATAATACTGCAGTGAACTTGGGGGTGCATATGTGGTTTTTTTTTAATATGTCTTTTCAAATCAGTATTTTTGTTTTCTTCAGATAAATACCCAGGAATGGAATTGCTAGGTCATATGGTAGTTCTATTTTAAATTTTTTGAGGAACCTCCAAACGGTTTTCTATAGTGGCTGCACAATTTACATTCCCACCAACAGTGCACAAGGGCTCCCTTTTCTCCACAACTTTGCCAACACACGTTATTTCTTGTCTTTTTAATAGCCGTTTTAACAGGTGTGAGGTACTATCTCATTGTGGTTTTGATTGGCATTTCTCTGATGATTAGTGATATTGAGCATCTTTTTGTGTACCTGTTGGCCATCTCTTTGTATTCCCTTGGCCTCTGTTTTTGTTTAGTAATGGGTTCTCTTTACTGTAAAAAGTTTTTTGTAAACTGGTACTCCAGCCCACTCAGCTCAGACTTGACATTTCCTATTTGATATGTTTCTTTAGAAGTTAAATACTTAACTCTGCACTGACTGGTACAGAGAGTATTGTAGAAAGGAGGTGTACATATTCATCATATACCAACCAAAGTAGCATGAGGTTAGAGAAATTCTGGATGAAGAATCTCTTGGCGCTGAGGCTTCTCAAGTGGAGGTGCATGTCAGAATCCCTTCTGGAGCTTCTACAAAGTAAAAGTGCCCTACTGAAGTAAAATCTACAGGGTTGGGGACCCCAAGCATGTACATATTTTTTTTTAAAACTTCAGCAGGTACTTTTAGTGTGCCTCTTGGTTAAAAACCACTGTCGTTGCGGAAAGGACTTTGATTTCACTATACAGCCTCTGGAAATCCCTGTTACTCACTCAGCTAGGGAACATTTAAAGTTCTTGCTTTTTGCCATTTGCAGATGGAGCTGTGCACTGCACGTTAGATATCATGTGATCCTCAGGTGTTTTACAGCATGGTCAAGATCTTCCACCAGCTTTCCTTTTTCATTGCTCATTGTGTTGGGATCATTTAGGTATAGACATAATGAATCTGACTTCTCATTATCCCCTTAATTAGGAGAACTAATTAATAAATTTTTGATAGTTATAGCCTTTAAGGTAGAGCATCCAGGGCTTCTCTGGTGGCGCAGTGGTTGAGAGTCCACCTGCCGATGCAGGGGACACGGGTTCGTGCCCTGGTCTGGGAAGATCCCACATGCCGCGGAGCGGCTGGGCCCGTGAGCCATGGCCGCTGAGCCTGCGCGTCCAGAGCCTGTGCTCCGCAACAGGAGAGGCCACAACAGTGAGAGGCCCGCGTATCACAAAAACAAAACAAACAAACAAACAAAAAAAAGTAGAGTATCCATATCAGTGTTACTGATTCATTTTAAAATTATTGTTTCAGATTTTTTAAAGCAAATTTGAACAAAATTCTTATGACTAGGTACGTTTTGCCATATATAGGCAACTTGTGATTTTTTTCTATTTAAATTGGAGGGGAGCAGAAGACAGGTTTAGATAATCTAAATTTATTGCTAATCCAAAAGCAGCTTCTTTTCTCTTTGATTTGTGAATGTATTTCTGTGCTTATGTTGGACAATAGGTGGTCTTAATTTTCCAGAAATCCATGACACTCCAATATAAAATAATGCAGCTATCCAATAAAGACCTGTTCCTGAGCCTTCTTCTGGACATATTCAAATTAAACATGCTGTTTTAAGAAGAGACAGCATCACTTCACAAAAGTAGTAGAGGTTCACTGTCTTTCTTTGCTTTCTTTTTGTAAACACATACTATTTCTTTGAAGTCAGGAAGAAAATTAAATGTTTTTGAGTATAAAGTATTTCCCTACTGGGATTTTAAGTCTCATTATAGTTAGAATGCTAATTGTTATCAGAGATGAACACATACTTGAATATGCTGCAAACTTATAGTTAAAATCATTATGGAATGTCATGTTTGGGGCAAAATTATAATCACATAACGTAAAATTTTCATATAATAATTTTTTTTTTTTAATTCGGCTGCACTGCACGGCATGTGGGATCTTAGTTCCCTGACCAGGGATCGAACCTGAGCCCCCTGCAGTGGAAGCACGGAGTCTTAACCACTGGACCGCCAGTAAAGTCCCCATATAATAAAATTTAAAACATGGTTTTTAGTACTGATAATTGTATTATCTATGCTGTCAAAACTTACAGTAATCTATACTTACATGGATCTTTTTAGGTTTTTGAGTATGCATATACCATTGCAAAGGAGGAGAAAAAATTGGCAAATGTGGGGAAGAAGTCATCATACAAAGTGACTACACATTTATATACACCATATTAGACTAGATCTTAATTCTATCAGTATGCAGATTCCTAAACATCTGGTAGAGTGTCTGTTTAGATAAAATATGCCATAAAGCATTTTTCATTTTGCTTATACATATGTTGGAGATTGCCATACTGGCTTCATAAATTCAACATGAACAATTTTTTCTTTAGCATTGAAACAAACCATTATTTGTTCAGTTGCGGTCTCATGTAAAAGCTGGCTTGTGTTTGAGGACTGTATTGATGAAAAATATGTATTTGTAAGCACTAGAATTACCCTAACCCTGGCAAAATGCTTACACTATGAGGAGACACATTGCAATGGAAACCAGATAAGTGAACAGCCAGTTCAAGTCTCCCATCTCTGGCTCCCTCCAGAGTGTATACTCAATGGATGGAATAACTGCTAGGCCCAAACCATTCACATTGTTCTTTGTTTTTTCTTTTTCTTTCTTTTTTTTTTTTGCCAGTCACATAAAGTTGATTTGGTTATGTTATCTATTTAGTGTACAGAAGTATTTATGACAGAAGAAATCTTGGGGTCCAGAGTCTCTCTATAGTGGAAATTTACGGGTCGATGGATTGAATCCAGCCCAATATAATGATTATTCTTCTGTAGCATTTACTTTTCAGTTCTGACTTTCTTTTCTTTTCTTTTTTTAAATTTATTTATTTATTTATTTATGGCTGCATTGGGTCTCCATTGCTGTGTGCAGGCTTCCTCTAGTTGCGGTGAGTGGGGGCTACTTTTCATTGTGGTGCGCGGACTTCTCATTGTGGTGGCTTCTCTTGTTGTGGAGCACAGGCTCTAGGCATGCTGGCTTCAGTAGTTGTGGCTGGCGGGCTCAGTAGTTGTGGCTCACGGGCTCTAGAGCTCAGGCTCAGTAGTTGTGGCACACGGGGTTAGTTGCTCCGCGGCATGTGGGATCTTCCTGGACCAGGGCTCGAACCCGTGTCCCCTGCATTGGCAGGTGGATTCTTAAGTACTCTGCCACTAGGGAAGTCCCAGTTCTGACTTTCTTGTTCCTCACAATACCACAAATTCCTTCTCTTTAAGTTCCCTTGATCACTGAAGAAATAAAGCCATTTGTATATGGTAACATCATATCTTATCCTTGAGTTAAACAAAAACCATCCTATAGGCAAACTGAAGAACAGAGCTGTTCTCGTCCTACCAACATAAATATCCTTGAGCCTAATCTCTCTTTCTTAGGCCCAGTGCCTTTTGTAACCTCCTTCAGCTACTCTTCATTTTCTGTCCTTTTCTGACTTACACTTAGAATCTATATCATGCTTCTTTAATATCCTGTAGTTGTTTTAATTATTTTTTGTTATTTATGATACTCACTTTTACATTTGTTATTGGTCCAGTCCTAACCGTATGGGATTATATTTCATTATGGAGATTTAGAGAGGGGCTTTTCTTCTCCTCTGCAATTGAAAGTAAGTAACCAGGAAAAAGTATTCATTTTTATATGTTCTACCATGGGTATTCATTACAGTCTGGACACAGCATTGGTTGTATGAAGAAAACCACTGTACTACTGACTACAGGTTTTTACCTGCTGTGAATAGGATACCTTATTTGAAGGCTTGGTGCCAGTGCTATGCTTCTAGCTGTGTGCTGGTGGCAGCTCTTGGCCAGAACATTGCAGTTGGCCTATAGGACTGGAGAGACAGAAGTTTTCATGTTGAAGAGCTAAGTGAAATGTTTCTGGTTGTAGGCCAATGCATCGCTGAGGAAGAAGGAAAGTACAGTTTGCCACTCCCTGGGAAGCAGTTTGGCTAGAGCACAGCTACCGGAAATGGAATTCTAAACTTACTGATTTAGGAAGCTTTGGGGTTTTTTCTCTTAGCCTTTGTGAAATGGAGTTTCTTTTCAAAGCAGGGGAAGGGATGGGATAGAGCAGACTTAAAGGCTCAAAATAATGTCACTTTCCAACTCTTCAGTCAGCCCTTTTAGAACTAAGCAGGTAGGTGTCCTTAGATATCGCACAAAGAGGAAAAACTGTTGTTTAGAAACCAAGTTAGTTAGGGCTGTCTCTGGCTTCTTCTGGATTAGTGACCTGAAGTGGCATTCAATGCAGAGAAAAGTCTGGAAAGGTAGTTGGAAAATAATACTCCAATGACATTTTCATATTTGACTAATATTTTCAGATTTTTCATTTGTTTTTATTCCCTAGTCACATTTCATCTTCCATTTCATATCTAATAACCAAAAGTAGGAGCAAAGAGGCAGACAAATTCCACTTTAATCCTTCCCATTCCCTTGCCCGCATAGAGCTTTTTTTTTTTTTTTTGCGATACCCGGGCCTCTCACTGTTGTGGCCTCTCCTGTTGCGGGGCACAGGCTCTGGACGTGCAGGCTCAGTGGCCATGGCTCACGGGCCCAGCCGCTCCACGGCATGTGGGATCTTCCCGGACCGGGTCACAAACCCGCGTCCCCTGCATCAGCAGGAGGACTCTCAACCACTGCGCCACCAGGGAAGCCCCCACATAGAGCTTTGATGTTGGTGAAAGCTTGTTGAAATGAACTGGGAGCAGCCTGAGAGGTATGTTTGGATGATTGTGGCAGTGAGGAAGTAGTGGAGTTGGGCTTTGTGATGGTGGGGTTTGGAATGAGTGCCTAAATATAAACTTTGATGGTTTAGTTTTATCTTTAACAACAACAAATAAATATTAGTACTTTCACTATCACCTGTTTACTTGCTACTGGCAAGAAAAATAGCAAATGGCTGGTTTAATCACCCTTTAGGGATGGTTTTGGGTAGGAATTTGAGATCAGCGTAGTTTAGGACTTGATAGCAAGAGATGATATCTTTGGCCTAAATAATACCTCCCAAGAAACAAACTTTTAAAGGAAACTTAGATTTTATTTATTTATTTATTATTATTTTCTTTTTGGCCGAGCCATGGGGCTTGCGGGAGTTCCCCAACCAGGGATTGAACCCAGACCACGGAAGTGAAAGCACAGAATCCTAATCACTAGACCACCAGGGAACTCCCGGAAACTTAGATTTTAATGTGGTGCTCACTTAGTAAAAATTATCTTTTGTTAAATGTTCTCGTACTGACCTTATCTTAGGAAATGGTTCCTTATCATTGTATTTATCCTGCTTATATTCTTCTACATCTTTCAGAAACATTTCCCAAGTTCAACTTGCAGGCTACTGAATAGTAAATCTAGCAGGAGAGACAGAATGGAATCAAATAATCACATGCATATCAGGGTCACTGTCAGAGAAAATATCCATGAAGAAGTTTGAGTAAATATCTGAAGAATGAGTAGTAGTTAATTTGGAGAAGGGAGTTAAATGAATGAACAACCAAGTGGAAATGTCCCTTAAGGTCTGGAGGTTATGAGAGAGAACTGGAAATCTAAAGATATGGGGATTACTAATGTGAACAAATAAATGATAATTGATGCCATAAAGGTGGGTGAGCTACCTAGGGAGAATGTGACCCTTGAATGAGACAAAAAGGAAGGGGCCCAGGATAGATCCCTGAGGAGCACCAAGAATGTAGCTAACTTAGATGGCATACTGGGCAGTGCTTCCCTGTGTAATGGAGAGTGTACAAACCTACAACAGGGAACACATGTCTACAAAATCATTTTTAAATTCTCTGAAAGGGATTATAGAACTTGCTTAGGGGCTTCCCTGGTGGCACAGTGGTTAAGAATCCGCCTGCCAATGCAGGGGACATGGGTTCCAGCCCTGGTCTGGGAAGATCCCACATGCCGTGGAGCAACTAAGCCCGTGTGCCACAACTACTGAGCCTGTGCCCTAGAGCCCGCGAGCCACACCACTGAGCCCGCATGCCACAAAGACTGAAGCCCACGCACCTAGAGCCTGTGCTCCGCAACAAGAGAAGCCACCTCAGTGAGAAACCTGCGCACCGCAACAGAGTAATCCCCGCTCCCTGCAACTAGAGAAAGGCCATGAGCAGCAACGAAGACCCAACGCATCCAAAAATAAAATAAATAAGTTTCTTTAAAAAAAAAAGAACTTGATTAGTTCTGTAGTTAGATTTGGTTTACTGGATTGAGTCATCCTTTAAGGAAAAGTTCCTTTCCCATGCTACTTGTGAATAATGAAAGTGATCTTTGCTTTTTACTTTAACCACTTTCCCTATTTTTTCTGCCTTTCACAGCCTCTTCCAAATCATTCTGAACTTCCACAATGGAATTAAAATGTAAGCAAAGACTTTGTAATTAGACCTGTATTTGAACCCCAGCACTGCCACTGAATATATGTGGAATCTTGCAAACTGCCTCTCTGAATCTCATTTTCCTTAAATTGTTATGGATTAAAAACACACTGTAAGTGCATAGTATGTGGTAGTCTAGTAGTTGTAAGCCAGCAGCAAATGTTTGTTCTGTTTTATTTTTTCTTTCTTGCAACCTCTCCTGTTTTTCCCAGGCAGGTGAGTTTTTTCATCTGTGATCATGGTAACAGCAGCTTTTCTGCTAGAGCAAAGGAGTTTTGCATTTCAGTGGTAAAAGCCCTTACTGGAGAGAAAGTAGAAGGAGGGTTTCTGGAGGTTATTCCAGAAGTTTCAACAACAGCATCATTGGCATTTGGGGCTGAGGGCAGCCCAATGTATTGTAGGATGTTTAGCAGTATCTTTGCCTTTACCCACTAGGTGCCAATAGCATTCCCCTCAAGCTGAGACAACCAAAAATGTCTCCAGACATTGCCAGATGTCCCCTAGAGGGCAAAATCCCATTTGAGAACTATTTGCTAAAATACTGTTTCTTGATGTGGGTGTTACACGGCTGTGTTTATATAATTTTATGTTTATGAAAATGCAGTGAGTTGCATAATATATGCAGTTTTCTGTTGTTAATGTTATGTTTCCACACACACACACACACACACACACACACACACACACACACAAATCTTTAATCTTTTTTTTACCAAAGGCAATAGAGAACCAGGCTCTAACCAATAGCTATGTCTAACTATGTCTAGGTTTTCACTCTCTCTTAATCCCTAAAAGGTAGGATGGAATTATGGGGGGAAAGGGGTCTATGGTAGGATGGAAAGGCAAAAAATAGTCTAAAAATTTGGCTTCCAAATGTCTCTTTTCAACTCCTAGTCAATAGGGTGTGGAATTTCAATGTAGGAAAATTTCTGTTACAAGATTTCAGAAATAAGCTCTGGGTGCAGGACAGAGTTGAATTATTAGCAAAACAGGTATCTTCTTTCCCACCTTCTCTTCTGTATTGTGACAGCAAAGGAGAGGGTCACCCGATTTGGGGTCATTTCCACTCTTATGACCTCTTTCTTGATGGCCCATTGAAGTTACTTCTGAAAGTGTTTGCTTTTATCTTTGATATAAAATCTTTCAGTTTTTCTCCACTATGTATGGGTGGGTAAATTGTCCTTCCATATTGGATGATGTTGCCTGCTCCCTGAGAAAACTGTCCCCAGAGAAGTCATTGGATAGGACCTAGGCTGGAAGCAGGAGGTCCAGTAAACCACCTCAGTGTCTTAGGAGGAGTCCAAGAAAAGATCGCGTTTTGAAGTTTGAAAGATCCTGCAAAGAGAGGGCAGGCCTTGGGCCAAGCAGCCTTTGAGGTAGTAACGGGGCTCATAAATGAGAACTGGCACGTGCCCACGGAATTTCTCATCCTGTCTCCACAGTTGGCTGAGGAGGGAAGTGTGTGGAAGGCTCTGTAAGTGGAAGGATTGTTCTTGGCTTTGGCTGTCGTGTGGCTGGAAACAGCAGGGAGGGAGCTTGGACCTGGTCTCTGGAGTCTAGGCATTGCCCTGAGAAGAAGGGTTTTTTCCCCCTTCCATTTCTTGTTGTTAATGTGTTTTTCCCTCCCCTCCCCAACCCCCTTTAGTACTTAACATTTCAAGGTACAGGAAATGGTTGCATATTGAGTGTTTTACAACTCTTCTAACACAGCCTATTAATATTGTTCTGCCAAGACGAAAGCCGGAAGGGATTTAACTAGGTAGAATCAAGGCTCATAACTTTTATGAAAGTACCCCGAGCAAGGTACCCTCGGTTTATTTGGAAGTGTTTAAGTTTTACTGAAATCCCATCATTGCCAGCATGGTTTTTTAAAAAGGATAGACAGCCATGGGGACTTCCCTGGGGGCGCAGTGGTTAAGAATCCGCCTGCCAATGCAGGGGACACAGGTTTGATCCCTGGTCTGGGAAGATCCCACATGCCGCGGACAGCTAACCCCGTGCGCCACAACTACTGAGCCTGTGCTCTAGAGCCCGTGTGCTACAACTACTGAGCCTGCACTCTAGAGCCAGCGTGCCGCAACTACTGAGCCCTTGTGCCTAGAGCTGGTGCTCCGCAACAAGAGAAGCCACTGCAATGAGAAGCCCGAGCCCTGCAACAAAGAGTAGCCCCCGCTCGAAGCAACTAGAGAAAGCCTGTGCGCAGCAACGAAAGACCCAACGCAGCCAAAAAAAAAAAAGACAGCCATGGTGGCTAAACCAAGGAGACCATAAGCCCTGAAGTTGGCAGCAACATGAGCCGTCTGAGGACAAAAGGAGAGCGTTGGTATGGGAAAGAAACGTAACTATGTCTCTGGACCCCTGTCCCCTCATTATTTACTGGCCCTGGCAGCTGCCAAAGCTTGCTCAATAGAGTTGTGGGCTGGGGATTGTTTCTTAATCCCTGTAAGGAGTACCAAACCTCAGCTGTGTTATCTAGGCTCTGAGCCTCTGGCACTTGGCTAAGGCACTTGCTGAGGCATCTGGTGACTCTAGACAAAAGCCTATTTTGTCAGTGAGAAGATTGGGGCAAAGTACAATCATTGTTATCTCTGATGCCCTCAGGGCAAACTGTCTACTTGGCAAGTGGGCGAGTCTTGACCTTGTGAATTACAGCAACCTGTCCACGTGGTTTTAGGTTTCTTTGAGATTATTTTCTACTCCTGAAGTTTCAGCATTCAGACATTGAAATCCACTATTAATGCTTTTTTTTAAAAAAAGTTTTAAATACAAAAGTAATAAGTGCTTTATTTTAAAGAATTTGGAAAACGCAGAAAGGTAAAAGGAAGAAGAGAAAAATCATGTTTAATTCTACCATATTCATTTTCTTAATGGAAGAATTTTTTTTAATATGAAACTGGCTGAGATTATTCGTCAGGGCTGGCTTGTACATGACCTATATACCTCATAAAGCTCAATCCTGTTCCCTTAAGTTTAAGCATCTTTTATTTTACCATTTGAGAACTGACCTGGTCAGGCTCTGCTTGGCTAGATTTTATTACATTTGATGAAGTCGCACCCTGGAGTATGAAACTATCTTCTATATTTAAGTTTTTATAACTTGTTTTAAGCCAAGTTTTTATCTTCATCTGTGATTGTCTTTAGAAGTCTGGGTGTTCCTGTTTTAAATTAGTGATGGTGAATGAATGTGTAGGGGGAAATGGTTTTGTTATTTTTAAAGGCTAAATATTGACCTGCTTTCTCAAACCCTTTTTTGGAAAGAGGTGTCTGTGGTATCAGTTAACATAATTTGCTTTCATTGATGAGCATTGTCAATTTTGTCTTTTGACATTTCTTGTTGTATAAAAGAAAAGGGCTGTTTTTCATGGAATCTTGAGACAAACTGAGCTACAGGAACTTTTTCTTTTCCCCTAGAGCAACATTTTAGTTAAGGCAACAGCACAGAAACAAATCCTCCCTTTTTCTCTATATAATTTTCTATCTGGATTTATGTTGACCAGTCTGGAGCTTCTGCTTATTAGATATTTACATAGATATTATAGATTTTTGTTTAACTCTTAAAGGTTTATGGTAAAGAAGATGGAAATCTTGGCTTAGTAGGGAAATTATTTTGGTCTTATTTATTATTCCTTATTAACGTTAAAATGAGACAGGAACTTCAAGACACTGGTGTCTAAAAGTACTCTTTGACATTTGCAGTATTAGGTATAGCCATTCCCCAAAGAGACCTTCATTAATATACCCTAAAGATCTTAGGACAGAAATGGGGAGAGATGCTAGTTGGGCCTGTTTTTATTTATATTATCTGAAAGTGTGCATTCTATACTGGTAGGTTATTATTGTAGATTTTCTTTTCGTTTAACATGGAATCTCTCCATATAATAGGAGAGAGAGAGCTTCCAGTCAAAATAATCACTCCAGCAGCTCTGAGACTGATCTTTGGAACTATCTTTTTACAGTCTTTCAAATTTTGGTTTGAAGAAATCAAATCAGACAGAAATGTAGATCAATGGAACAGGATAGAAAGCCCAGAGATAAACCCACACACCTATGGTCACCTTATCTTTGATAAAGGGGGCAAGAATATACAGTGGAGAAAAGACAGCCTCTTCAGTAATTGGTGCTGGGAAAACTGGACAGGTACATGTAAAAGTATGAAATTAGAACACTCCCTAACACCATACACAAAAATAAACTCAAAATGGATTAAAGACCTAAATGTAAGGCCAGACACTATCAAACTCTTAGAGAAAAACATAGGCAGAACACTCAATGACATAAATCACAGCAAGATCCTTTTTGACCCACCCTCTAGAGAAATGGAAATTAAAACAAAAATAAACAAATGGGACCTAATGAAACTTAAAAGCTTTTGCACAGCAAAGGAAACCATAAACAAGACGAAAAGACAACCCTCAGACTGGGAGAAAATATTTGCAAATGAAGCAACTGACAAAGGATTCATCTCCAAAATTTACAAGCAGCTCATGCAGCTCAATATCAAAAACACAAACAACCCAAACCAAAAATGGGCAGAAGACCTAAATAGACATTTCTCCAAAGAAGATATACAGATTGCCAACAAACACATGAAAAGATGCTCAGCATCACTAATCATTAGAGAAACGTAAATCAAAACTACAATGAGGTATCACCTCACACCAGTCAGAATGGCCATCATCAAAAAATCTAGAAACAATAAATGCTGGAGAGGGTGTGGAGAAAAGAGAACCCTCTTGCACTGTTGGTGGGAATGTAAATTGATACAGCCACTATGGAGAACAGTATGGAGATTCCTTAAAAAACTAAAAATAGAATTACCATATGACCCAGCAATCCCACTACTAGGCATATACCCTGAGAAAACCATAATTCAAAAAGAGTCATGTACCACAATGTTCATTGCAGCTGTATTTACAATAGCCAGGACATGGAAGCAACCTAAGTGTACATCAACAGATGAATGGATAAAGAAGATGTGGCACATATGTACAATGGAATATTACTCAGCCATAAAAAGAAATGAAATTGAGTTATTTGTAGTGAGGTGGATGGACCTAGAGTCTGTCATACAGAGTGAAGTAAGTCAGAAAGAGAAAAACAGATACTGTATGATAACACATATATATGGAATCTTAAAAAAAAAATGCTCCTGATGAACCTAGGGGCAGGACGGGAATAAAGACATAGACATAGAGAATGGACTTGAGGACAAGGGGAGGGGGAAGGGTAAGCTGGGATGAAGTGAGAGAGCAACATTAACATATATACACTATCAAATGTAAAATAGATAACTAGTGGAAAGCAGCTGCATAGCAGAGGGAGATCAGCTTGGTGCTTTGCGACCACCTAGAGGGATGGGATAAGGAGGGTGGGAAGGAGACGCAAGAGAGAGGGGATATGAGGATATACATATGCATATAGCTGATTCACTGCTTTACAGCAGAAGCTAACACAACACTGTAAAGCAATTATACTCCAATAAAGTTGTTAAAAAAAAATCAAATCAGGATTGACACCTAATAGTAGGTTTTGACCATGAGATTGATTTAAGAATTTAAGGAAATCTAGGAAAATCTTTGTAAATCTTCCATGTTATTAACTTAAATTTTATATGAATAGAAGGTTGAGAAATTATGTAGCCCAAGCTGTGGGTAGAATTTCTGTTTTTTCCATGTTTATCAGATGGCTTTAATGTTCCTGCCTTTCCTTATTTATTGTCAAAAGGTAGAAATTAACCTATTTCTAGAATCCATTAATGAGTAATAGATAGTTGGAGAATTTGGTTGCAAGAGGTGAGCTAAACAGGTTATAGATGGGGATTTTTTTCCCTTCATACACAATTTAAAAATTTAAGATAGTCGAATTTCCTTTTTTTAAGTGTATATAACTCAGTGGTTTTATATACTGCAACCATCACCAATACTTAATTCCAGAATATTTTCATCACCCTATTAGCAGTCTCTCTCCCCCACACTCACACGCGTGCATGTGCGCGCGCGCGCGCGCACACACACACACACACACACACACACACACACACACACACACACACACACACACACACACAGCCATTCTCCCTTTCTCCCACCCCCTGCCAACAACTAGTCTACTTTCTGTCTCTATGGATTTGCCTATTCCGGACATTTCATGTAAATGGAATCACACAGTATGTGACCTTTTTGTGTCTGGCTCCTTTCACTTAGCATAATGTTTTCAAGGTTCATTCATGTTGTAGCATGTATCAGTACTTCATTTCTTTTTATAGCTGAATAATGTTCCATTATATGGATATATCACATTTGTCTATCCATCCATCATTGATAGACATTTGGGTTGTTTCCACTTTGGGGCTATTATGAATAATGTTGCTGTGCAATTGTGTATAAGTTTTTGTGTAGACATGTATTCTTTTGGGAATATACCTATGAGCAGAATTGCTGGGTCATATGATAGCTTTATATTGAACTTTTAGAGGAACTGCCAAACTTTTTCCTAAATCAGTTGCACCATTTTCCATTTCCACCAGCAATGTGTGAAGATTCCCGTGTCTCCACATCCTCGTCAACACTTGTGATTGTCCATTCTTTGATAATAACTATCCTAGTGAGTGTGGAGTGGTATCTCATGGTTTTGATTGGCATTTCCCTAATGACTAATGGGCATCATTTCATGTGCTTATTGGCCATTTATATATCTTCTTTGGAGATATGTCTATTCAAATTATTTGCCCATATGTTTTTTTCTTAAAAAATTTGTTTTGTTTTTGTTTTGCCCGTATTTTTAATTGAGTTGTTTGTCTTTTTATTGTTGAGTTGTAAGAGTCTTTATTCTGGATACTAGTCTAGTCTCTTAACAAATATATGGTTCGCAAAATTTTCTGCTGTTTCTGTGGACTGTCTTTTCATTTTCTTGATAGTGTTATCTGAAGCACAGAAGTTTTAAGTTTTGAGGTAGTTTGTTTCATCTTTTTGTCCTTTAGTTGCTTATGCTTTTTGGTGTCTTTTTTTTTTAATTAGTTAATTTATTTGTTTATTGCCATGCCTTGGGGCTTGCAAGATCTTAGTTCCCTGACCAGGGACTGAACCTGGGCAACAGCAGTGAAAGCATCAACTCCTAACCCTGGACCACCAGGGAACTCCCAAGGTGTCATATTTTAAACCATTGTCATGAAGGTTGACATCTGTGCTTTATTCTATTAGTTTTATGGTTTTAGTTGGGTTTTTAAAAATAAATTTATTTATTTATTTTTATTGTTGGCTGTGTTTGGTCCTTGTTGCTGCATGCGGGCTTTCTGTAGTTGCAGCGAGCTGGGGCTACTCTTCGTTGCGGTCCGTGGGCTTCTCATTGCAGCGGCTTCTCTTGTTGCGGAGCACGGGCTCTAGGTGCGTGGGCTTCAGTAGTTGTGGCACGCAGGCTCAGCAGTTGTGGCACGTGGGCTTAGTTGCTCCGTGGCTTGTGGGATCTTCCCACACCAGGGCTCAAAGACGTGTCCCCTGCATTGGTAGGCGGATTCTTAACCACTGCACCACCAGGGAAGTCCCTGGTTTTAGCTTTTACAGTTAGATCTTTGATCCATTTTGAGTTAATTTTTGTACATGGTGTGAGGTAAGGGTCCAACTTCATTCTTTTACATGTGGATATCCAGTTTTTCCCATCGCCACATATTGAAAGGGGTGTTCTTCCCTATTGGATTGTCTTGACACCCTTGTAGAAAATTAATTAACCATAAATGTATGGGTTTTTATCTGGGCTCTCTGTTCTGTTCCACTAATCTACATGTCTATCCTTATGCGAGTATTACCATCTTGATTACTATAGCTTTGTAGTAAGTTTTGAAACCAAGAATTGTGAGTTTTCTGACTTTGTTCTTCTTCTCAAGAGTTTTTGGATTCTGAGTCCCTTGCCTTACCATAGGAATTTTAGGATCAGGTTGGTAATTTCTGCAAAAAAAAAAAAGGTAGCTAGGACTTTGATAGAGAGTGAGTTGAATCTGTCACATAATTTGGAGAGTACTGCAGCCTTAACAGTTTTCCAATTCATGAACATGGGATCTCTTTCCATTTACTTAGGTCTTTAGTTTCTTTTAGTGATGTTTTGTCATTTTCAGAGTACAAGGCTTGGACTTTTGTTAAATTTATTCCTAAGTGTTTTATTCTTTTAGATGCTATTTTTTGTTGTTGTTTTGTTTTTCTTTTTCAAATTCTTTTCCCATTTAGGTTATTGCAGAATATTGGGCAGAGTTCCCTGTGCTATACAGTAGGTACCTGTTGGTTATCTATTCTAAATATACCAGTGTGTGCTCGTTAATCCCAAACTCCCAATCTGTCCCTCCCCGCAACCCTCCCCCACTGGTAACCATAAGTTTGTTCTCTAAGTTGCAAGTTAGCTTCTGTTTTGTAAATAAGTTTGTTTGTATCTTTTTTCTTTTTAGACATATAAGCAATATTATGATATTTGTCTTTCTCTGTCAGACTTACTTCACTTAGTATGATAATCTCCAGGTCCACCCATGTTACTGCAAATGGCATTATTTCATTCTTTTTAATGGCTGAGTAGTATTCCATTTTATATATGTACCATATCTTCTTTATCCATTCATCTGTTGATGGACATTGAGGTTGCTTCCATGTCTTGGCTATTGGAAACAGCGCTGCAGTGAACACTGAGGTGCATTTATCCTTTCGAACCATGTTTTTCTTCAGATAATATGCCCAGGAGTGGGATTGCTGGATCATATGGTAGTTCTATTTTTAGTTTCTTAAGGAACCTCCATACTGTTCTCCATAGCGGCTGTACCAATTTACATTCCCACCAACAGTGTAGAAGTGTTCCCTTTTCTCCACACCCTCGCCAGCATTTATTGTTTGTAGATTCTTTTTTTTATATATATGTAAATTTATTTATTTATTTTTGGCTGCGATGGATCTTCGCTGCGTGTGGTCTGTCTTTAGTTGCATCGAGTGGGGGCTACTCTTCATTGCGGTGTGAGGGCTTATCATTGTGGCGGCTTCTCTTGTTGCAGAACACAGGCTCTAGACACACGGGCTTCAGTAGTTGTGGCACACGGGCTTAGTTTTTCCACGGCGTGTGGGATCTTCCTGGACCAGGGCTCGAACCCTTGTCCCCTGCATTGCCAGGTGGATTCTTAACCACTGTGCCACCAGGGAAGCCCTGTAGATTCTTTGATGATGACCATTCTGATTGCTGTGAGGTGATATCTCATTGTAGTTTTGAATTGCATTTTTCTAATAATTAGTGATGTTGAGCATCTTTTCTAGATGCTATTGTAAGTGGAGTTGCTTTCTCACTTTCATACTCGAGTTACTTACTGCTGTGTATAGAAATACAGTTGATTTTTATTTATTGATCTTGTATCTTGCTTCCTTGCTGAACTCATTTACTAGCTCTAATAGTTTTTTCATGCATTCTTAAGGATTTTCTCTATATCAGATCGTGTCATCTGCAGATAGAGATACTTTTACTTCCCTTCTAATATGGTTGTCTTTTTTTTCTTTTTCCTTGCCTAATTGCCCTGGCTATAACCTTCAGTACAATGTTGGATAGAAATGGCAAGAACAGATATCCTTGGCTTGTTCCTGATTTTAGGGGAAAACATTTAGTATTTTACTATTAAGTATGATGTTAACTGTGGTTTTTTTCAGAGGTGTCCTTTATTAAAATGGAGTTTTGAAGGGAACATTTATACTCTTCTTTGAGATTTAAGAGTATTTTTATTTTTTAATTTTTAAAAATTTTTGGCCACTCTGTGCTTGCGGGATCTCAGTTCCCTGACCAGGGATTGAACCCAGGTCATAGCAGTGAAAGCCTGGAATCCTAACCATTAGGCCACAAGGGAACTTTATTTTTATTTTTCATAACAAATAGTCCTTGAGGTAGGGGCATGTGTGTGAGGGTGGGGTTGGAGAAACCTATGTAATATAAAGTATAAAAAATTGAGAGTACCTGGATCCTAGTGTCCATTCTACCACTTAAATTGTGTAACTTAGGACATTCTGTTTTATTCTCTGTGCTTCCTTCATTCATGCTTTCCGTTCATCAGATATTTATTTATTTATTAATTTTTAAATAAATTTATTTTATTTATTTTATTTTTGACTGTGTTGGGTCTTTGTTGCTGCACGCGGGCTTTCTTTAGTTGTAGCGAGCGGGGGCTACTCTTTGTTGCGATGCACGGGCTTCTCATTGCGGTGGCTTATCTTGTTGTGAAGCACGGGCTCTAGACACGTGGGCTTCAGTAGTTGAGGCTCGCGGGCTCAATAATTGTGACACACGGGCTTAGTTGCTCTGCGGCATGTGGGATCTTCCTGGACCAGGGCTCGAACCCATGTCCTCTGCATTGGCAGGCGGATTCTAAACCACTGCGCCACTAAGGAAGCCCTATCAGATATTTATTGAACGTCTTTTTTTTTTTATATGAAGATGGAGGTGTTGGGTATATGTTGATTTGTGGGCATGTGTTAAGGTCCTGCTTATTTTCAGAGTTCAGTATGGTTTTGGTGTTAAGACTGGCCTTATATGTAGATAGCATTAGTGCTACTTATGTGTCAATCTCTTATATTTCCATTTTTTCAAACTTCTGTAGTCACAGCAAGGACCCCCAAATCCTTGTCCTCTGCCCTGACCTCTTTCTAAAGTTTGGCCATGGTTTCCAGCTGCCTAAAATTTCCTGGCTTGGTTGTCCCAAATGTACTTCAAACTCACAATGTCCAAAACAAAATTGTCCCTAAAGCCCATCTCATGCTTTTGCAGTTTCAGTAGTGGGAATATTTCCTTCCTTTTAGCCAAACTAGAAACTTCTGAGTCATCCTTACCTTTTCCTCTCTACTCAGATCTAGTGCATCACAAAGGCCCTTTGAGAGACTATCTGCTGTATATCTCTTTTTATGTCCCCTCTTCTCTGTACTTGTTACCACTTCTTTTGTTCAGACCCTTATCATTTTGTACCTGGACCAGACTCTACTCTCACCCTCTTTCATTCCCACTTGGTAAATTAATTGTCATTCTGGACCCAGTTTAAACATCACTTCTTCTTTATGGCATATTCTTGTTAGCCAAGTCTTCAGACTTCAAGATGAAATTAAACATCTTTCTATTAACGTTATGGAATATTTGAATATTGTATAGGTATTAATAACGTATGTTGTTAAATCATACAGACTTGAGTTTGGATCCTGGTTATTAATAGCTGTATGACCTTGAGCATATTACTCAGCTTCTCTAAGCCTGTTTCCTATCTTAAAGTAAAGCTAATAACTACTTCATAGAGCGGAAGTGAACATTAAATGCAGTATAGATAACCAATGAGAACCTACTGCACAGGGAACTCCACTCAGTGCTCTGTGGTGACCTAAATGGGAAGGAAATCCAAAACGGATATATATGTATATCTGATTCACTTTGCTGTACAGCAGAAACTAATACAACATTGTAAAGCAACTATACTCCAATTACAAAAAAATCTAAGGTATTAAAAACAAAAAGATTAAATGCAGTTATAGAGGTAATTAATGATTATAGTAATCATGGCCACGATACATTGAACATTTGTTATTCGCTAAACATTGAGCTAAATATAATACTCGATACAAATTGCTTATTAAAAGCATCTAGCTTAGTGCCTGTTGTATAGCAGACATTCAGTTAAAAAAAGGTAGGGACTTCCCTGGTGGCACAGTGGTTAACAATCCGCCTGCCAGTGCAGGGGACATGGGTTCAATGCCTGGTCCAGGAGGATCCCACATACCGTGGAGCAAAAAAGCCCATGCGCCACAGGTCCTGAGCCTGTGCTCCACAGCCCGCGAGCCACAACTACAGAAGCCTGTGCTCCGCAACAAGAGAGGCCACCGCAATGAGAAGCCCTCAACGAAGAGCAGCCCTTTCTCGCTGCAACTAGAGAAAGCCCGCGCGCAACAACGAAGACCCAACGTGGCCAATAAATAAATAAATAAATTTATTTAAAAAAAAATAAAAGTAGTATTTTCTGTGTTGTTTTCTTCCACTGTGCAAGAACCATGCCTTATCTTTATGAAGACAGTATGGTAGATCATCAATAGACAGTTGCTAAAGTTGAATTTATTTACTGTGATTTGACGAAATGTTAGGAGGTTTTATAAAATAACATTCCCTGCCAACTTGACTGCACTTCCTTTGGGATTTAAAGGTTTTGAGTTTCCTATTAAAGTATGCATACCCCTGGAGAGAGATAATACCTTGTGCTATTTATCAAGAACTGTCCTGTGGGAATTAGTTGTCTATCAGCTGCTTTCTTTTTTTTTTTAACATCTTTATTGGAGTATAATTGCTTTACAATGGTGTGTTAGTTTCTGCTTTATAGCAAAGTGAATCAGTTATACATATACATATACTCCCATATCTCTTCCCTCTTGCGTCTCCCTCCCTCCCACCCTCCCTATCCCATCCCTCTAGGTGGTCACAATCCAGGTAGCTGATCTCCCTGTGCTATGTGGCTACTTCCCACTAGCTATCTGTTTTACGTTTCATACTGTATATATGTCCATGCCACTCTCTCGCTTTGTCACAGCTTACCCTTCCCCCTCCCCATATCCTCAAGGCCATGCTCTAGTAGGTCTGTGTCTTTATTCCCATCTTACCCCTACGTTCTTCATGACTTTTTTTTTTTTCTTAGATTCCATATATGTGTGTTAGTATATGGTATTTGTTTTTCTCTTTCTGACTTACTTCACTCTGTATGACAGACTCTGGGTCCATCCACCTCACTACAAATAACTCAATGTCATTTCTTTTTATGGCTGAGTAATATTCCATTGTATATATGTGCCACATCTCCTTTATCCATTCATCTTTTGATGTACACTTAGGTTGCTTCCATGTCCTGGCTGTTGTAAATAGAGCTGGAATGAACATTTTGGTACATCACTCTTTTTGAATTATGGTTTTCTCAGGGTATATGCCCAGTAGTGGGATTCCTGGGTCATATGATAGTTCTATTTTTAGTTTTTTTAAGGAACCTCCATACTGTTCTCCATAGTGGCTGTATCAATTTACATTCCCACCAACAGTGCAAGAGGGTTCTCTTTTCTCCACACCCTCTCCAGCATTTATTGTTTCTAGATTTTTTGATGATGGCCATTCTGACTGGTGTGAGATGATATCTCATTGTAGTTTTGATTTGCAGTTCTCTAATGATTAATGATGTTAAGAATTCTTTCATGTGTTTGTTGGCAATCTGTATATCTTCTTTGGAGAAATGTCTACTTAGGCCTTCTGCCCATTTTTGGATTGGATTGTTTTTTTGTTGTTGTTATTGAGCTGCATGAGCTGCTTGTAAATTTTGGAGATGAATCCTTTGTCAGTTGCTTCATTTGCAAATATTTTCTCCCAGTCTGAGGGTTGTCTTTTCGTCTTGTTTATGGTTTCCTTTGCTGTGCAAAAGCTTTTAAGTTTCATTAGGTCCCATTTGTTTATTTTTGTTTTAATTTCCATTTCTCTAGAGGGTGGGTCAAAAAGGATCTTGCTGTGATTTATGTCATTGAGTGTTCTGCCTATGTTTTCCTCTAAGAGTTTGATAGTGTCTGGCCTTACATTTAGGTCTTTAATCCATTTTGAGTTTATTTTTGTGTATGGTGTTAGGGAGTGTTCTAATTTCATACTTTTACATGTACCTGTCCAGTTTTCCCAGCACCAATTACTGAAGAGGCTGTCTTTTCTCCACTGTATATTCTTGCCCCCTTTATCAAAGATAAGGTGACCATAGGTGTGTGGGTTTATCTCTGGGCTTTCTATCCTGTTCCATTGATCTATCTGTTTTTGTGCCAGTACCATACTGTCTTGATTACTGTAGCTTTGTAGTATAGTCTGAAGTCAGGGAGCCTGATTCCTCCAGCTCCATTTTTCGTTCTCAGGATTGCTTTGGCTATTCGGGGTCTTTTGTGTTTCCCTACAAATTGTGAAATTTTTTGTTCTAGTTCTGTGGAAAATGCCAGTGGTAGTTTGATAGGGATTGCATTGAATCTGTAGATTGCTTTGGGTAGTGGACTCATTTTCACAATGTTGATTCTTCCAATTGAAGAACGTGGTGTAATCTCTCCATCTATTTGTATCATCTTTAATTTGTTTCATCAGTGTCTTATAATTTTCTGCATACAGGTCTTTTGTCTCCTTAGGTAGGTTTATTCCTAAATATTTTATTCTTTTTGTTGCAATGGTAAATGGGAGTGTTTTCTTAATTTCACTTTCAGATTTTTCATCACTAGTGTTTAAGAATGCCAGAGATTTCTGTGCATTAATTTTGTATCCTGCTACTTTACCAAATTCATTGATTAGCTCTAGTAGTTTTCTGGTAGCATCTTTAGGATTCTCTATGTATAGTATCATGTCATCTGCAAACAGTGACAACTTTACTTCTTCTTTTCTGATTTGGATTCCTTTTATTTCTTTTTCTTCTCTGATTGCTGTGGCTAAAACTTCTAAAACTATGTTGAATAAGAGTGGTGAGAGTGGGCAACCTTGTCTTGTTCATGATCTTAGTGGGAATGGTTTCAGTTTTTCACCATTGAGGATGATGTTGGCTGTGGGTTTGTCATATATGACCTTTATTATGTTGAGGAAAGTTGCCTCTATGCCTACTTTCTGCAGGGTTTTCATCATAAATGGGTGTTGAATTTTGTCAAAAGCTTTCTCTGCATCTATTGAGATGATCATATGGTTTTTCTCCTTCAATTTGTTAATATGGTGTATCACGTTCATTGATTTGCATATATTGAAGAATCCTTGCATTCCTGGAATAAACCCCCCTTGACCATGGTATATGATCCTTTTAATGTGCTGTTGAATTCTGTTTGCTAGTATTTTGTTGAGGATTTTTGCATCTATGTTCATCAGTGATACTGGCCTGTAGTTTTCTTTCTTTGTGACATCCTTGTCTGGTTTTGCTATCGGGGGATGGTGGCCTCATAGAATGAGTTTGGGAGTGTTCCTCCCTCTGCTATATTTTGAAAGAGTTTGAGAAGCATAGGTGTTAGCTCTTCTCTAAATGTTTGATAGAATTCGCCTGTGAATCCATCTGGTCCTGGGCTTTTGTTTGTTGGAAGATTTTTAATCACAGTTTCAATTTCAGTGCTTGTGATTGGTCTGTTCATATCTTCTATTTCTTCCTGATTCAGTCTTGGCAGGTTGTGCATTTCTAAGAATTTGTCCATTTTTTCCAGGTTGTCCATTTTATTGGCATAGAGTTGCTTGTAGTAATCTCTCATGATCTTTTGTATTTCTGCAGTGTCAGTTGTTACTTTTCCTTTTTCATTTCTAATTCTATTGATTTGAGTATTCTCCCTTTTTTGCTTGATGAGTCTGGCTAATGGTTTATCAATTTTGTTTATCTTCTTAAAGAACCGGCTTTTAGTTTTATTGATCTTTGCTATTGTTTCCTTCATTTCTTTTTCATTTTTTTTTTGATCTTATCTTTATGATTTCTTTCCTTCTGCTAACTTTGGAGTTTTTTTGTTCTTCTTTCTCTAATTGCTTTAGGTGCAAGCTTAGGTTGTTTATTTGAGGTGTTTCCTTTTTCTTAAGGTAGGATCTTATTGCTATAAACTTCCCTCTTAGAACTGCTTTTGCTGCATCCCATAGGTTTTGGGTCGTCGTGTCTCCATTGTCATTTCTTTCTCTTTTTTGATTTCCTCTTTTATTTCTTCAGTGATCACTTCATTATTAAGTAATGTATTGTTTAGCCTCCATGTGTTTGTATTTTTTACAGATCTTTTCCTGTAATTGATATCTAGTCTCATAGCATTGCGGTCGGAAAAGATACTTGATACGATTTCAATTTTCCTAAATTTACCAAGGCTTGATTTGTGACCCAAGATATGATCTATCCTGGAGAATGTTCCATGAGCACTTGAGAAAAATGTGTATTGTGTTGCTTTTGGATGCAATGTCCTATAAATATCAATTAAGTCCATCTTGTTTAATGTATCATTTAAAGCTTGTGTTTCCTTATTTTCATTTTGGATGATCTGTCCATTGGTGAAAGTGAGGTGTTAAAGTCCCCTACTATGATTGTGTTACTGTCAATTTCCCCTTTTATGGCTATTAGTATTTGTCTTATATATTGAGGTGCTCCTATGTTGGGTGCATAAATATTTACAATTGTTATATCTTCTTCTTGGCTCGATCCCTTGATCAGTATGTAGTGTCCTTCTTTGTCTCTTGTAATAGTCTTTATTTTAAAGTCTATTTTGTCTGATATGAGAATTGCTACTCCAGCTTTCTTCTGATTTCCATTTGAATGGAATATCTTTTTCCATCCCCTCACTTTTAGTCTGTATGTGTCCCTGGGTCTGAAGTGGGTCTCTTGTAGACAGCATATATACGGGTCTTGTTTTGTATCCACTCAGCCCGTCTGTGTCTTTTGATGGGAGCATTTAATCCACTTACATTTAAGGTAATTATCGATACGTATATTCCTATTTCCATTTTCTTAATTGTTTTGGGTTTGTTATTGTAGGTCTTTTCCTTCTCTTGTGTTTCTTGCCTAGAGAAGTTCCTTTAGCATTTGTTGTAAAGCTGGTTTGGTGGTGTATAAGCTGCTTTCTAATCTGTGAAAGATCTTGCAGGATGAGACTGGTGGGGAAGAAAGGGGAGAGGAAGAGACCTGAACACACAGTATCATGGGAAACAAAATCACTGTTTCCCATTTACCTGAGAGTTACTGACTGTCTCTCGTAATTTGTAATGCACATCATACCACCTAACATGCAGGGGCAACATTTGGTAGCCTCGGCTCTGCTGTAGAACCATAGGATTAGACCATGTAAAAGTAAGTCATTTCTGTTATTTGAAGGTCTGAATTAGTTATCACTTTGTGATGTTATTAGCATGATTGCAGATTCATTCCCTGTAAAGACAGTTAATAGCTTTATATTGAGTATTGAGAGAGAATATTCTAGACATAGCCCCTAAATTTGGCCAGCTGTTTTGTAAATGGTTGTCAGCTATCACCTACCTGATAAGCTCCCCAGAGGATTGTTGAGCACAAGATCAGATGATAAACCTGAAAGCACTGAAAAGGCTGCACAAATGCAAAGTGTATTATTCCAGACTTTAATACAGTACCTGACTTTGGAAAACTCATTTAACTTCCTAGTCCTCAGTTTCCTTATCTCTAAAATGAAAAACTTGGAAAAAGATATTTCCAAGGCTCCTGCCAGTTCTGAAATTCGGGAGACGCCATTCTCTCTTGCCTTCTAACTGGTATCCCTTGCTTCCATGCAGTCTTAACACATCAGCTGTAGTTATTCTTTTAAAACTTGTCTGTCACTCTCATGTCTTTCCTCAGAACCCTCCATTGGCCCTTCATTTCATTCAGAGAAAAAGTTGATGGCCTGTACGTCCTTACATGATCTGTGCTTCTCACTGCCGTGCCTCTATGGCCTTATCTCCTATGTTCCCCCTCTCTCAACTCCTCTGCAGGTGTTCCTTGAACATCTCAGGTGTGCTCCTCTTGCCTTAGGACTCTCACACTGAAAGTTTCGGCTTCTAGAATTCATAGACAGCAGCATTGCCAACTCCCCCATCTGCTTCAAGTTTTTACTCAGATGTCACCCTGCTTTTTTTGTTTGTCTGTTTGTTTGCTTTTGGGGGTATGCGGGCCTCTCACTGTTGTGGCCTCTCCCGTTGCAGAGCACAGTCTCTAGACGCGCAGGCTCAGCGGCCATGGCTCACGGGCCCAGCCGCTCCGCGGCATGTGGGATCTTCCTGCACCGGGGCACGAACCCGTGTCCCCTGCATCAGCAGGTGGACTCTCAACCACTGCACCACCAGGGAAGCCCTGTAACCCTGTTTTAAATTTGCAGCTGGCTCTGCACTGCTTCTCCCCTACTTCTTTACCCTGCCGCATTATTTTCTCTCAAAGCTCGTATCTCCTTCTAATTTACTAAAATGTGTACTTAACTATTATGTTTATTGTTTATTGTCTGACTCTATCTGCTAGAATATAAGCCCCATTCACCCGTGTTTCCCAAGCAACTTTAAGAGTACCTGGCCTGGGCTTCCCTGGTGGCGCAGTGGTTGAGAGTCCGCCTGCCGATGCAGGGGACACGGGTTCGTGCCCCCGTCTGGGAAGATCCCACATGCCGTGGAGCGGCTGGGCCCGTGAGCCATGGCCGCTGAGCCTGCGGTCAGGAGCCTGTGCTCCGCAACGGGAGAGGCCACAACAGTGAGAGGCCCGCGTACCGCAAAAAAAAAAAAAAAAAAAAAAAGAGTACCTGGCCCATTAAATATTTGTTAAACATATGATGGGCTGTGCAGTGTAGTGAGTACTAATCTCATTTTTAGCTGATATAAGCCTCAGTTGACTCATTTATGGAATGCTGGTTTTGATCTCTATCTTTATGTAAGAGGCTTTCCTCAGATATCTGATAGTCCTTGGTTGTCTGCTCATGTTTTAACCATCTTTAAGATGGGGCACTGAATGATTGAGTGGAAGCTGAGTGCATCAGCAGAGCATATTATGGTCTTCACGGTGAGAAGGTTAAGTTGGCAAACCCTAGATTTCAATATCTTTAGGTCTTTCTTCATAGGTTTACCAGATTCCTTAGAAAAGCCTCTTCTAATCCTCATGGAAGGTAAGATTTTGCTGCCAGCTCTCTTCGGCCAGGTGAATAGAAGAGGACTGGGGCCTTGGCCTTCAGCATTCATTATGCTTAAGTCCACATTTAATCCCCTTATTTTATTTTTTAATTACTGTTTTTTAAATATTTATTTGGCTGCATCGGGTTTTAGTTGCAGCATGCGGGCTCTCTAGTTGTGGCACGCGGGCTCTAGGGCGCGCAGGCTTAGTTGCCCCGTGGCATGTGGGATGTTAGTTCCCTGATCAGGGATCGAACCCGCATCCCCTGCATTGGAAGGCAGATTCCTTTTTTTTTTTTTTTTTTTTTTTTTGCAGTACGCGGGCCTCTCACTGTTGTGGCCTCTCCCGTTGCGGAGCACAGGCTCCGGACGCGCAGGTCCAGGGGCCATGGCTCACGGGCCCAGTCGCTCCGCGGCATGTGGGATCTTCCTGGACTGGGGCACGAACCTGTGTCCCCTGCATCGGCAGGCGGACTCTCAACCACTGCGCCACCAGGGAAGCCCCCTTTTTTTTTTTTGGCTGCATAGGGCTTAGTTGAGGCATGCGGGATCCTTCATGGCAACCCACAGGATCTATGTTGTGGTGCGTGGGCTCCTCTCTAGTTGTGGCATATGGGCTCCAGAGCACATGGGCTGTAGTTTTGGTGTGCAGGCTCCAGAGCACGTGGGCTCTGTAGTTGCAGCACGCGGACTTTCTAGTTGTGGTGTGTGGGCTTAGTTGCCCGACGGCATGTGGGATCTTAGTTCCCCAACCAGGGATCGACCCGCGTCCGCTGCATTGCAAGGCGGATTCTCAACCACTGGACCACCAGGGAAGTCCCTAATCCCCTTATTTTAGAGGTTCCTCAGGTCCTCCTCTATGCCTAGAGCACTCTAGTCCAGAGATCCTCTGTTTGACCTGTTCCAGAGAATAAATCTCTAGTCTTCTGATTTGGGGATGGTAACTGAATGAGAAAAGGGATTGAGGATATAATTGCTTCTGAAACAATTTTCAATCACTCTTATTCAAACTAAATCACCAGGCTCTCACCCACCCACCCCCAGCTTGAGTTATCTGGCACCAGCAGTTCCTGAGCTCTTGAGGGGAAGAATCTGTGGTGTTGGTTGTTACAGTTGAAAGTTTTCTCCATTGCAGGATTAGTATTCAGCATTCTTATGTTGACTTAGCCTGTTACAATACTATCATTTCCTTTCTAGATTCCGAAATGTTAACTGTTGTTTCTTCTTCCCTTCCTTGTGGGTTTGTCTTTTAGAAAATCCTTCAGTGTAGTTTTAGTGTGTTTTTGTCTACAATATTTATTGTAGCTGTTTTCTTCTCTGTCATTTGTCTTTTGTTTTTAATTGACATTTTAACTGAGATAGTTATTTAGAGTCACATGCAGTTAAAAGAAATAATACAAAGGTTCCCTTGTACACTTTACTCATTTTCCCCCAATAGTAACATTTTGCAAAACTATAGTATAAAATCAACCAAGATAAGGACATTGATACAATCCACCAATCTTACTCAGATTTCCTTGGTTTTGCTTGTTGCTTGTTTCTATGCAGTTTTATCACATGTGTAGGTTTGTTTATCCACCACTATCAAGATTCTGACCCAGTTCTCCACTACAATCAGCATAATTCTCTGGAGATTCATCAAGGTTGTTGTGTGTAGTAGTTGACTGTTTTTTATTGCTGAGTTTCTATGGTATGGGTGTGTATCTGCCACAGTTTAACCAGTCACCTGTTGAAGGACATTTGGACTGTTTCCAGTTTGGAGCTTTAACGAAAAAAATTGCTATGAACATTCATATACAGGTTTTTGTGCCAACATAAGGTTTCGTTTCTCTGGGATAAATGGTAATTGTGTGTTTAGTGTTTTAAGAAACTGACGAATTATTTTTTCCAGAGTGTCTGGGCCATTTCACATTCTTACTAGCAATGCATATGAGATCTTTTTCTTTTTTTGTATCCTTCTCAGCATTATCACTGTTTTTACTTCAATCATTCTGTTAAGTGTGTGGTAGTATTTCATTGTAGTTTTAATTTGCATTTCCTGGGGCTTCCCTGGTGGCGCAGTGGTTGAGAATCTGCCTGCTAATGCAGTGGACACGAGTTCGAGCCCTGGTCCGGGAAGATCCCACATGCCGCGGAGCAACTAGGCCCGTGAGCCACAACTACTGAGCCTGCGCGTCCGGAGCCTGTGCTCCGCAACAAGAGAGGCCGCGATAGTGAGAGGCCCACGCACCGCGATGAAGAATGGCCCCCGCTTGCCACAAATAGAGAAAGCCCTTGCACAGAAACAAAGACCCAACACAGCAAAAATAAATTAATTAATTAATAAACTCCTACCCCCAACATCTTAAAAAAAAAAATCTTAAAAAAAATTTGCATTTCCCTAATGACTAACATTGTTGTTCTTTCATGTATACTTGTTTGTCATCAGCATATCCTCTTCTGTGAAATGTCTCTGAATGTCTTTTGCCCATTTTATAATTGTTTGTTTACTGTTGTTTTTAGTGTTCTTTATATATTCTAGATCCAGTCTTTTGTGAAATATTTTCGCCCAGTCTGTAGCTTATATTTTTATTCTCTTTACATGAGTTTTCACAGAGCAAAAGTTTTTAGTTTTGATGAGGTCTAATTATCAATTTTTCCCTTTATAGATTATGTTTTTGGTGTCAAGTCCTAAGAACTCTTTACCTAGCCCTAGATCCTGAATATTTTCTCTAATATTTCTTCTAAAATTTTTATAGTTTTATGTTTTACACTTAAACTGTGATCCATTTTGAGTTAATTCTTATAGAAAGTGTGAGGTTTAGGTTGCAGTTCATATTTTGTGTGTGTGCTTAGGATGTCCAGCTGCCCCAGCACCATTTTCGAAAAGGTTCTCCTTCCTTCATTGGATTGCTTTTGCACCTTTGGCAAAAATCATTTGAGCATACTTGTATATGTCTATTTCTGGGTTCTCTGCACTGTTCCATTTATTTATGTGTTTACCCCTCTGCCAGTAGTACCACATTGTCTTGATTACTGTATAAGCCTTAAATTAGGGTGAGTGATTCCTCCCATTTTATTTTTCTTTGTCAGAGTTGTTTTAGTTATTTATATGGAAAGGCCAAGTCCTTTAGTTTATCTGTATCTACACAAAACCTTGCTAGTATTTTGATAGGAACTGCACTAAGGGGAGAATTGACATCTGTCAATTTTTTTGTTTACTGATGCGTTTTTGATCTAATAGAAGTTTATAGTTAATGAAATCTGAGGGTTTTTTTTTAAATGACTCCTGAATTTCACGTTTAATTTAAGAACAACTTCCTCACCCAAGCTTATAACAATATTAACCTGTATTTTTTTCTTGACTCTTTGTTAAGCCATCTGATATTTATTTTGGTATTCTATAGGAATCTAATATTCTGTTTTCTAAAACCCAATTGGTTCGGCTTCCTTGGTGGCGCAATGGTTAAGAATCCGCCTGCCAATGCAGGGGACATGGGTTAAAGCCCTGGCCCGGGAAGATCCCACATGCTGCAGAGCAACTAAGCCTGTGCGCCACAACTACTGAGCTTGTGCTCTAGAGCCCGCGAGCCACAACTACTGAAGCCCATGCGCCTAGAGCTTGTGCTCTGCAACAAGAGAAGCAACCGCAATGAGAAGCCCACGCACCGCAACAGAGTAGCCCCCTCTTGCCACAACTAGAGAAAGACCGCATGCAGCAACGGAAACCCAACACAGCTCAAAATAAATAAATATAATAAAATTTAAAATTAAAAAAAAAACAATTGAAGAGTTAGTTGTCCTCATCATTTACTGATTATTATTCATAGCTTTTCGTTGATTTGAGATGCCATGTTTATCATAATCTAATCTATGTATTTGGTCTGTTTCTGGGCTTTCTTGTCAGTCCAGTCATCTATTACATCATCATATCACAGTTTAATGATCTGCTCTAGGCCTATGAGACAATGCAGTGTCTAGGAGGAGGCATAGCATGATAGTTAAGAGCTTAACTCGGAGGTTAGGTTAGACTTGCCTAGTTGAATGGTATTTCCCCCTTTACTAACTAAATGACTTAGTGCGAGTTCTTTAAATTCTCTAGACCTCAGTATCATCTGTAAGATGAGGATTATAGTATTACATACATTAGAGGGTTATTGTGAAGATGAAAAGCATTAATATATGTAAAGCTCTTTTAATGCTGTGAAACATAGGGCCATGTAAGAGACTGCATAGTTGTTCTCGTATTCCTTCTTTCCAGGATAGCTTTCAAAATGCTTTTTATTCTCCCCCAAATCCAGTTCAGCTATTGACTGGAATTACATTGATTTTAAAGATTTAGTTTGAGGGAGAAATGGTCTTTATAATAATGTAAGAAAGTACTGCATTATCATTATATAATATTTGTTTACCACCTAAGAACTGACATAATCTCTTCATTTACTCAAGTCTAGAGTCTTGTGTCAGTTCTGGCTTAATAGATGGAGAGAGTGTTTTTTGTTCTCATCCAGTCTAAAACACAAAAAGAGAAATATTAGGACCTATGTAAACTTCACAAGTGTGACATTATTGGCTTCCTTTTTCCCTAGAAAAGCAACACGAGACAAATGTGATGCCATAGACTACATCATGAGGTGCTATGTAGGTGTTTGTACCTATGTTGGTGGTTTAAGCACATCTTCTCAGTCTTTACCCTAAAGTTAATGAGTGTTTGAGTGAATAAAGAAGAAAAACTCAAGGAATGATAACCTTTGGAATGATACTAAAACTCAGACTATATGTGAAAAAATATATAAGTGTGTGTGTATATATATATGTGTGTGTGTGTGTGTGTGTGAATATTGAATGAATATATGGAAATGAAATATTTAAATACAATTGATTCCTTTGAATTTGACCATTGGAATTTTCCTAAGGGAGAGCCTCCCCCACCAGCCCCCCAAGATCCCTGCTTTAGGAGAGAATGCCTATAAACTCAATCCCTGTCTTCTTTCCTCAATCTTTTTTTTTTTTATCTTTTTTATTTTATTTTTTTCCCCCTCAATCTTTCATATCATCTGCCAACGAACTCTAGCTAGATTCTTTATATTTTAGATTATTCATTTTTAGAGGAGAAACTACTTTGGATTGTGTGTAAATGAGATGCCTGAAACCAAATTCCCAGCCTGCATATATCAGTTAACTGCTTCAAGAAAATAGCAAGTAGAGCAAAAGACTCTTTGATTCCAATGAGGGCTACAGGAGATGTCATATACACATGTACTTAAACCATGCTTGTTCCTGTTTTTCTGATTTTTCTCCCAGAATTCTTTAGGTTTGATAGGTGGTTACATTTACACTAGGAAGTGGTGGATTAGGGGTAAACAACAAAATAGCTGTATATTTTGATAAGAAATTTTGAGTTGAAGGACAGATCAGTAGAGATGCCAATCATAATTCACCAATATATACTGTTCTTTCTATATTTGTATATGTTTGAAGTTTTTAATAACATTTGGGAGTACAACAATATATGTAAGTAAATGTAATAATTATCAGTTATATAGAATAAAATATGCTTTAAAAAAACATTTTAGGGGCTTCCCTGCTGGCGCAGTGGTTAAGAATCCGCCTGCCAATGCAGGGGACACAGGTTTGATCGTTGTTCCAGGAAGACCCCACATAACGCGGAACAACTAAGCCCATGCGCCACAACTACTGAGCCTGTGCTCTAGAGCCCGCACAACTACTGAGCCCACACACCACAACTGCTGAAGCCCACACACTCTAGGGCCCGTGTGCTGCAACTACTGAAGCCCGCGTGTGCGCCTAAAGCCCCGCGCTCTGCAACAAGAGAAGCCACTGCAATGAGAAGCCCCCGCTTGCCACAACTAGATAAAACCCGCACGCAGCAATGAAGACCCAACACAGCCAAAAAAACCCATTTTATTATATGTACAAAAAGTGCACTAGTTATAAGCTTACAGCTCAATGAATTTTCACAGTTTGAACACACTCATGTAACTAGCCTGGGGATCGAGAAACAGAATATTGCTCGCCCCTGGAAACTTCCCTTGTGCTGCCTTCTAGTTACGAGCCCCCTAAGGCTAAACACTATTCTGACTTCTAATAGGATATATTAATTTTGCCTATTTTTGATTTTTTTTTAAATTGAGGTATATGTGATGTACAATATTATATAAATTTCAGTTGTACCATATAGAGACTGAAAATTTTTAAAGGTTATACTACGTTTATAGTTATTATAAAATATTGGCTATATTCCCTGTGTTGTACAATATATCATTGTAGCTTATTTATTTTATACATAGTAGTTTGTACCTCTTAATCCCCTGCCCGTATCTTGCCTTCTCCCCCCTCCCCCTTCCCACTATAACTACTAGTTGTTCTCTATGTCTGTGAATCAGTTTGTTTCTTTTTTTAAATAATATTTATTTATTTATTTAGGCTGCTCTGGGTCTTATTTGCGGCATGCATGTGGGATCTAGTTCCCCGACCAGGGGACGAACCCTGGGCCCCCTGCATGGAGAGCTAAGAGCCTTACCCACTGGACCATCAGGGAAGTCCCTGAATCTATTCCTTTTTTGATATATTCCCTAGTTTATTTTATTTTTTAGATTCCACATATAAGTGATATCATACACTATTTGATTTTGTCTGGCTTATTTCACTTAGTGTAATACCCTCCAAGTCCATATATGTTGTTGCAAATAGCAAAATTTCATTCTTCTTAGTTGTATTCCATTGTGTATATATATGTATATATACCTCATCTTTACCCATTCATCTGCTGATGGACACTTAGGTTGCTTCCATATCTTGGCTATTGTAAATAATGCTGCTATGAACATTGGGGTGTATGTATCAAGTTAGTGTGTTCATTTTTTTCAGATGTGTACCCAGGAGTGGAATTGCTGGTTGATAGTTCTAGTTATAGTTTTTTGAGACACCTCCGTATTGTTTTCCACAGTGGCTGCACCAATTTACATTCCCACCAACAGTGTATTTTTATATACATGGGGAGTCATACACTTTTTTATCTTTTTATAAATTTATTTATTTGTTTTATTTTTGGCTGTGTTGGGTCTTCATTGTGGCACGCAGGCTTTCTCTAGTTGTGGCTAGCAGGGGCTACTCTTTTTTTTTTTCTTTTGCAGTGCGCGGGCCTCTCACTGTTGTGGCCTCTCCCATTGCGGAGCACAGGCTCTGGACGCGAAGGCTCAGCGTCCATGGCTCACGGACCCAGCTGCTCCGCGGCATGTGGGATCTTCCCGGACCGGGGCACAAACCCGTGTCCCCTGCATTGGCAGGCGGACTCTCAACCACTGCGCCACCAGGGAAGCCCCGTTTGTCTTTTTTTAATGCTACCAATTATCTGAGCCTCTGGCCTTTGGGGGATTTCCTCACCTTATAAGTCCAATGTCTACTGTAAAATCAGAAAATACCAGATGCTTACTCTCCCAGCTCTGTTAGCAGCAAGGATTTGAGACCTGACCCAAGCCTCACCAGCTGAACATGTCATCCCTGGTATTTTCAATCAGTCCCTGATGCCAAGGAACAATGGAAAATTGTTTATAGTGGTGGTCACAGCACCATCCAATCTCCAGTGGCATCACTGGTTCAGTGGTGGAGGTCGCAATGTCCTTTGCAGACTGATAGTGTGGCATGATTTGTAAGTGGTTCTGGTTATATAGCCTCTTCCTGTGCCTGCTTGTTTTCTGAGCCTAACTTTTCAGACTTCCTGGGAGTTCTGCACGTCACCCACTTGCATCTTTTGTTCTAATCAGCCACAGTTAGTTTCTGTAAGCAACCATGAACCACGAGAGATATAGTAAGTAGTTGAATTTTGAGAGTAGAAACCACAATATATATCAAAGAAGTGTACCTCCTATTGAGAAACAAAACTCATGAGATGGTAGATCTATATTACACAGAAATATGGTAGCTTATATAACACAGATTATTGATATAAAGAAAGTAAAAATCAGTGGAGGAGTATTACAAAACAGGTTTATAGAGAAAGTGGGACTCAAATAGTGGGTAGAATTTGGATAGAAAGAATAAATGTTTAGAGAGGTACACGTCTTATACCTGTATTGTTAATTATTGTCACTGAGAACTTTTGATAGTATTTAGATACCGCTGCTTCAAACTGGGTGAAAACAGGAAAGGAGATGTTAGGAATAGGAAAGGGGGGAATCTTAGGATTATACATTAACTAAGCTAGATAAGTGTGTGCTTTCAGTGTGCTTTTCATGACTCCCACTTCTCATGGGAGTACTTCTCACTCCCCTGTTTCACTGGGAGTGCTACAAGTCTGCCCATGGAAGAATACGTAGACATTTATTTTTGCAGAATTTCTTGTTTTCAAGTTCCCTGAAGGCTATTAATAATTTTTTTTTAAGGGCAGGGAGATTTCACTGTTTCTCTCTCTCTTTCTCTTAAACTTAAAAAAAAACTGTTTGATATGTGACTTACTTTTGGAGTTCATACTCCCTAAAATCTCTTGATAACCAGTAATCCATTTGTTCATCAGGTATCCTAAGCCTCGGGGAGCATACTGGAACTTTCTCTTTCTTCATTTGGTAAATTAAATAAATAAATAAATTTAAATTTTATTGGATTATAGTTGATTTACAATGTTGTGTTAGCTTTAGTGATTCAGTTATGCAAATACATATATTTATTCTTTTTCAGATTCTTTTCCCATATAGGTTATTACAGAATATTGAGTAGAGTTCCCTGTGCTATACAGTAGGTCCTTATTTTTTTTTTTTTTTTTTTTTTTGCGGTACGCGGGCCTCTCACTGTTGTGGCCTCTCCCGTTGTGGAGCACAGGCTCCAGACGCGCAGGCTCAGCGGCCATGGCTTACGGGCCCAGCCGTTCCGTGGCATGTGGGATCTTCCTGGACCGGGACACGAACCCGTGTCCCCTGCATTAGCAGGCGGACTCTCAACCACTGCGCCACCAGGGAAGCCCCCTTAATCTATTTTACATATAGTAGTGTGTGTATGTTAGTCCCAAGCTCCTAATTTATCCCTCCCCCCACCATGTTTCCCCTTTGGTAACCGTAGGTTTGTTTTCGAAATCTGTGAGTCTGTTTCTGTTTTGTAAATAAGTTCATTTATGTCATTTCTTAAAGTTAGATTCCACATATGCGTGATATCATATGATATTTGTCTTTCTCTGTCTGACTTCACTCAATATGATCATCTCTAGGTCCATCCATGTTGCTGCAAATGGCATTATTTTGTTCTTTTTTATGGCTGAGGAATATTCCATTGTATGTACGTACCACATCTTCTTTATCCAATCCTCTGTCGATGGACATTTAGGTTGCTTCCATGTATTGGCTATTATAAATAGTGCTGCAGTGAACATTGGGGTGCATGTATCTTTTCAAATCCCAGGAGTGGGATTGCTGGATCATATGGTAGTTCTATTTTTAGTTTTTTAAGGAACCTTCATACTGTTCTGCGTAGTGGTTGTACCAATTTACATTCCCACCAACAGTGCAAGAGGGCTCCCTTTTCTCCACACCCTTTCCAGCATTTATTGTTTGTAGACTTTTTGATGATGGCCATTCTGACCGGTGTGAGGTGATACCTCACTGTAGTTTTGATTTGCATTTCTCTGATAATTAGTGATGTTGAGGATTTTGGGTTTTGGCCATCTGTATGTCTTTTTTAGAGAAATGTGTATTTTGATCTTCTGCCCATTTTTTGATTGGGTTGTTTGTTTTTTTGACATAGAACTTCATGAGCTGTTTGTATACTTTGGAGATTAAGTAAATATATTTTATAATTGACTTTGTGCAGGTGAAAGTAAAGCTTAATTGAGGCCTGTTCTTCTCCAGCAAATAGATTGCAAATGAGTATCCTTTTTCTTTGCTCCCATGATTATTTTGCACCCTTTATTGTAGCACTGATTTGTATTATTCTATTGTAATTTTTGTTTCTGTATGATTCCCTCCCCTCCCCAACCTCCCCCCTCCCTGTCTGTGGGCTATTTGATAAGGACCAGGACTCTTATCTATCTCTGTAGCTCCAGTGTCTGGCTTCTAACTGGGCTCTATAAATTTTTTTAAAGATATAATAGATTATTTCCTTTAAGTGCTCTTTGGTAGGAGTTATGAGAAGAATTAAGATTTTCTTTAACTCAAAGTTATCATGGACATTAACATTGTGTAACTGTTCTGGTATGTTTGTTTGTTTTGTTTGTTTGAAAGATTTAAGATACCTTGGTCAAATGTGATTTGTTTTGGGGTCTAGCAATTTCAACAGTTCTTTTTTTTTTTAATAGACTATCTTTTAGAACATTTTTAGATTTACAGAAAAATTGAGGTGATAGTACACAGTTCCTATATATCCCACATCCCAATTCCCCTACTATTACCATCTTACTAATTTGTATGGTACATTTATTACTGTTACTGAACCAGTATTAATATGTTATTATCAACTAACTTTCATACTTCATTCAGATTTCATTAGTTTTTGCCAGATGTCCTTTTTCTGTTCCAGGATCCCATCCAGGAGACCACATTGCATATAGTTTTCATATCTCCTCTAATTCCTCTGGCTGTGAAAGTTTCTCAGATTTTCCTAATTTTTTATGACCTTGACAGTTTTGAGGCATAGTGGTCATCAGATTTTTGTGGAATGCCTCTCAGCTGTTATTTATCTGATGTTTTTTCTCAAGATTAGCCTGGAGTTAATGGGTTTGGAGAAGAAGGACAGAGAGGTAAAGTAACATTTTCATCCCATTACTTCAAAGGTAATACTGTTTACATGATTTATCACGGTTGATGTTGACCTTTTTCCCCTAGCTGAGATAGTGTCTGTCAGGTTTTTCCACTGTAAAGTTACTCCCCCTGCCCCATTTCTGTAGTCTTTGGAGGGAAGTCACCCTGTGCAGTGCACACTTGAGTCAAGAGTCAAGTGCTCTCCCTCCCTGAAGACAGAGTAGCTACATAAATTATTTGGAATTTTTCAGCATGGGTTATTCTTTTACGCTTTTTAGTAACTGATTTATGATGGTAGAGGAAGGTAAAAAGGTGCAAGGTGTTAACAGAACTCCCTAGCTCCAAGGGTCTTGTCCCTAGGTTCTTGTCTCTGTAGAAAGTCATGATTCTTTGGTTTAGATGGTTTTTGTTTCACCTCCTTTTTTTTTTAAATAAATTTATTTATTTTGGCTGTGTTGGGTCGTCATTGCTGCATGTGGGTTTTCTCTAGTTGTGGCGAGCGGGGGCTACTCTTTGTTGTGGTGCGTGGGCTTCTCTTTGCGGTGGCTTCTCTTGTTGCGGAGCACAGGCTTTAAGGTGCCCAGGCTTCAGTAGTTGCGGAACTTGGCTCAGTAGTTGTGGCTCAAAGGCTCTAGAGCGCAGCCTCAGTAGTTGTGGCGCACGGGCTTAGTTGCTGTGTGGCATGTGGGATCGTCCTGGACCAGGGATCAAACCCGTGTCCCCTGCACTGGCAGGCGGATTCTTAACCACACTAACCACTGCACCACCAGGGAAGTCCCTGTTTCACCTCCTTTTGCTGTGTAGACTTTCTTTGAAAATAATATTAGTAAGCGTCTGGAAAACACTGAGAGCTTTGTCCGTACACCTGTGTCCAAAAAAATATACCTAGGACACTAATGGTTTCTGAAGAGTCAGCTTCAGTTTTAAGGAAGAGGAGGTTTTATGACTATATACAACCACATTGCATATTGAAAGGCAATGTTTGTTATAGTGCTTTAGGAACCAAAGATCAAGACCCACTGTAGTGGGTCTTGAAGATATATCTTCACTTTTCCTTAAATGTTTATATCTGGTATATGACTCAAATATGACTACAGTAAATATTTCACTGGTATAGTCTGTTCGTTTAGATCAGTGGTTCTCAGAGCGTGGGCCCCAGATCAGCAGCATCACCATCATATGGAAGCCAGTGGGGAATTCAGTTTCCATTTTCATCCCAGACCTACCATCTTGGAAACTCTAGCAGTGAGGCCCAGCAACCCATCTGTCTTAACAAGCCCCTTACCCCTTAATGATTCTGATACCCTCTAAAGTTTGAGTATCTGGTCTGGTTTACTGAGTGTGAATGGTAACCTGGAGAGCAGTTCTTAGGGCATATTGGCTATGAGTAGCATTTGCTTTTCCTACAGGGCCATGAAAAATCTTTCCTCTTTTAATCAGAGTGTCTGATTTCTGAGATGTTAGTTTATATTCTTTTCCCCTAAGATCATATTTGCTGAACTGCTGTATCTACAACAGGGGTTGGCAAACCACAGACTACAGGCCGCATCAGAGCCACCTCCTGTTTTTGTACAGTCTGAGCTAAGAATGGTTTTAACCTTTTTAAACAGCAGCTTTACTGAGATATAGTTCACATATCATGAACTTCATCCATGTAAAACATTCAAATCATTGGTTTTTAATAAATTCACAGAGTTCAATCGTTCACCAGTATCTAATTTTAGAATATGTTATCACCACCACAAAGAAACACAGTACCCTTTAGCAGTCAGACCCTTTCTTCCCCACCCTCACCCCGACCCCACCACCCTAGCCCAAGGTAACCACTATTCTATTGTCTGTCTCTGTAAATTTACCTCTTCTGGACACTTCCTATAAATGAAATTATACCATAAATATGTGGTCTTCTGGGACTAGCTTCTTCCACTTAGCATAATGTTTTCAAGGGTCATTCATGTTATAGTCTCAGCACTTTATTCCTTCTGTTGCTAAATAATATTCCATCATATGGATGTATCACATTTATCTGTTTGTCAGTTGATGGACATTTGAGTTGATTTTTACATTTTTGAACGGTTGAAAAAAATCAAGAATATTTTATGATGTGAAAATGATAGGAAATTCAAATCTATTGTCCATAAATAATGTTTTGTTGACACACAACCACACTTAACTCCTTTTATGTATCATCTGTGGCTATTTTCATGCTACAGTGGGAGAGTTGAATAGTGACAGCCTTCAGCAGAGCCTAGAATATTTACTGTTCGGCCCTTTGGAGAATAGGTTTGCTGACCCCTGTTTCTCAACATTTTTCTTCATGATTGTTTCCTAAGGAGTCTTTTTAGACATTTTTTCCCTACTTGCCTTCCTCTCCATGAAATTTTAATACCAGAGGTATACTGTATATCTCTTTGTGTCCTGATGTCTTGGTGGAACACAAACCATTGTAATATCTTAATGACTTTTTTTTTGTCCCCTCAGGGACGATATCACCCTAATTGAGAGTGACTACTCTAGAGTAGTGTTCTGGTTAGGTTAATCTTCCTTTGTTACATTAGGAGGTGAAAATTATTTTCAGATGGGTTATATTTCCCTCAGAAAAATTTCTGATGTTGAGGTATTTAAGCAGTATGTTGTGATCTACTGTTAGATCTCAAAGCTAAGAGAAATGACTGTCAGCATAGAACACAAGATATTACCGTATTGGCATTTTTAAATTTGGGGGAATTTTGATGACTGCTCATCAAAATATTTGAGGCTTTTGCTTTAGTTCATAGATTGGTTTATTAGATTATCAGTGTTTATTAGTAAATTTGGCTATAGGAAGAGGCCAGAGAGTTTAATTTTAAAAAATTTTATCTGTAAAGAGAGGTTTTTTTTAATTACCAGTTGGTTTGTGATGCTAGCTGTCTGCATTTCTCCTATGCCTTATAGTTCATTAGAGAAAAGATTATTTATCTTCCCTCATCCTCATCTTCTCTTCTTCCCTAGAGTGTATGTTCTTGGAGAGGTAGGAATAGGCAGAGCTTTGTGAGGATTTGAAGGCTGGAGAGAGGAAGGGCTGGTCAAAAGAGGAGATTCTATTCACAATTTACATTGTAAATTGGAACAGCTGCTATGGAGAACAGTATGGAGGTTCCTCAAAAAATTAAAAATAGAGTTGCCATATGATTCTGCAGTCACACTCCTGGGCATATATCCAGACAAAACACTAATTTGCAAAGATACATGCACCCCAATGTTCATAGCAGCACTATTTACAATAGCCAAGACATGGAAGCAACCTAAATGTCCATTGACAGATGAATGGATAAAGAAGATGTAGTACAAATGTACAATGGAATATTACTCAGCCATAAAATAGAACGAAATAATGCCATTTGCAGCAACTTGGATGGACCTAAAGATTCTCATATTGAGTGAAATAAGTCAGACAAAGGCAAATATATGATATTACTTACATGTGGAATCTAAAAAAATGATACAAATGAACTTATTTACAAAACAGAAATAGACTCACAGACATAGAAAACAAACTTATGGTTACCAAAGGGGAAAGGCAGGGGGGAATAAAGTAGGAGTTTAGGATTAACAGATATACACTACTATATGTCAAAATAGATAAACAACAAGGACTTACTATATAGGACAGGGAACTAACTATATTCAATATCTTATAATAATATAATAACCTATAATGGAAAAGAATCTGAAAAAGAACAGATGTGTGTGTGTGTGTGTGTATAGCTGAATCACTTTGCTGTACAACTGAAACTAACACATTGTAAATTAACTGCAATTTTAAAAAATGGTTAAAAAAAGATTCTAATTTAAAGCAACAGAACACTAATGCTAACTACCTCTTCTTTTTGTCAATTGTTGATGGTTTTGTGTTTAGTAATCTAGAATAGACCATTAATCTTTATGAAAACAGATATGTTTGTTAAATGTAGATTAAAAAACTCAAGTCTAGCAGCAAAACAAAATCCATTTTAGTCCCCTTCCTCTTCTTTACCAAATAGGATATATGGAAAAGCAGAAAAGAGTTGCATTTCTTTAAAGGGAGAACACTTGGCAGAATGGAACATTGTAAATGGATTACACTGGGACAATAACTGATTTCATGGAAAGGAATTGTTATCCAGATGGGATCTCTTCTCTTTGCCCTTGCCTTTTGGGTCCTGCTATTTAGTGAACTGAGACTTTTCTTCTCTTCAGTTCGTTTCTTTTCTTCAGTTTAGGTTTCTCTTCTGAGAAAGGTGAACCCAGAACTTAGTCCCCAATGTATATGTTCTATGCTGTATGAGAGTAGGGAAGCTTAAAAAGGGTCTAAAACCATTCTTCCTCAAACTCTGAACTTGCCTTACAAAATTTAAAATATAATTTTGCCTGAATATTATTAGAATTGATTTACAAGTAGTTATTGTGAGAAATGGAAGAAGAAATGATAACCCCTTTCAGGTACAACTATGAGATGTAATACAGTTTTTCTGTCATTTTATTCCTGACTTAAGATTTCTCTTTGTTGTTTTTTCACATCATCAAATGGAACTTCAGCCCTGTAATACTGAAATAGGATTTAAATATTGTCACCTTTCAAGGTTCTGTGCACTATAGTCCAGTACTCACGTTTTAATCAACATATCTAAAATAGTTATCTTTCTACTTAAAGTTGATTGTCTAGTAATATTCCATATCTTAGTGATGCTTAATGCACATCCACTCAATTGCTGAAGCTGAAAACGAGAATTGTCCTAGACTCTCTCCTTTTCATTTATCCAGTGGTCAGAAGTCCTGTGAATGATTCCTCTTAAATATATCCTCTCTTTTCCTCTAAGGCACACAGGCCTTCAGAATCCCATCCCAGTCTGCTTTTTCCTAGCTTCCTCTTTACCACTCCTTTATTTCAGCCATAAAAGTACTTGCAGTTCTCTAGACATGCCATGGGGTTTCATACTTCCTATTGTTTCATATCATTGTGCCTTTGTATATACTTTTTTTCTCTACCTAGAATACTTTTCTCTGCCATTTTTGATCAGATAACTTCTAATTCGGCTTCACTAGTAAGTGGAACTTTTACTCTGGGTTTTTTTTTTTTTCAAAGACCTCACATGTATTTGTGTCATAGCATTTATCACACCATACGATAAGATTGAATTCTCTCTTTTCCACCTAGACTGTAAGATATTTTTTGAGGGCAAGTGTTGTGTTATCTTTATCTTAGGCTCCATATTACTTAACACAGCACCTGGTTCCAAGTAGCTGCTCCATAAATGCTCATTGACTGAATCTCATTCATGTTAAAAAGAAAAAAATTTCAGTGGAGCAGACAGGTTTTCAACTTGAGCTCTGAACCCATTTATTTTGAGTAATATTAATTAGACCCAAAGTGCAACAAAATCAAAGAATTTGAAAGCACTTTGGGGCCTGTTGAAATATAATTCGATGTGCTCTATATGTTTACTGATTTTTGATATCCAGATTCATGCAGAATGTGATTAAAGGTAAATTTTGTCAACTAGACAAATGATGCCAAGGTTGAAAGTTCTCGTTTCAGGCTCGCTTGCATTCCTTTGTGTTGAAACAGCAGGCAATGTTCTTTTTTGGATAAAATGAAGGCCTGGTTTCTTCTACAGCTTCATCTGAAACCCCTTTACAGGGCCATGGGTCACTGTCATACTTTGCTCATAGTTTTCTCAACAGCAATGCCGGGACTAATCCCTTCTCATAAATCCTCTAAGCTGTCAGCAAACAAACCCCTTCTTACCAGTCTAGCATGAAAGCCATGAGCTAGGAATACAGAGCAGGTACATAGCTGTTTTAAGGGCAGTTGTTTTTCAGTCTCCAGATTGCCAGTCAGTGCTTTCTCCTCTGCTGTTGGCCCATCAAGTTGTAGGTGTTGTGCTGGGTGTTTCAGGCTGGCCCCTAAATGTTGAACACTTGCAGAAAGCTGCGATTTCCCTATTATGAGAGACCTCTGTACCTATGGTTTCTGCCGCTCTGATTAGCAAGTAAAAGAGATTGACTGGCTGCTTTCAGGATTATGTGAGACTAGAAATCCACTTCTTTCTTGAACCCTTTGAGTCATTCCTGGAGGTACTTTCAGCCCTTTCTTTTGCAATCAGATCTGCTTGATAAAAGGGAAGGAGAAAGGGTTGGTATAGTGAGAAGAGGATCCAGATAATCAGGACTTTAAAAAATCAGTTTGTTGAAGTATAATATTCATACAATAAAAATTATACATTTTGGGCTTCCCTGGTGGCGCAGTGGTTGCGAGTCCGCCTGCCGATGCAGGGGACACGGGTTCGTGCCCCGGTCCGGGAAGATCCCACATGCCGCGGAGCGGCTGGGCCCGTGAGCCATGGCCGCTGAGCCTGCGCGTCCGGAGCCTGTGCTCCTCAACGGGAGAGGCCACAACAGTGAGAGGCCTGCGTACTGCAAAAAAAAAAAATTCATTTTAAGGATACAGATTGATGATCTTTGACAAATGGGTGCATCTCTTTAACCACCACCCAAACCAAGGTGTAGAGCATTTTAATTTCTTCAGAAAGTTCCTTTGTTTCCCTTTGTAATCAGCCTCCTCCCCCCAGCGCTGTTGCAACCAACTGCTAATCTGATTTCTAGCACTATAGATTAGTTTTGCCTGTAAGGAACCATACAGTACCTATGCTTGTGAGTTCTGCTTCTTTCTCTCAGTATAGTTTTTGAAAATTGTCCTTGTGGTTGGCATGTATTAGCAGTTTCTTTCTTTTTATTGTTGAATACTGTTTCATTGTATGGATATACCGCAATTTGTTTTCTCACTAATTGAAGAAATTTGAGTTATTTCTAGTGTTGGGCTTTTATTATTATATAAAGCTGTGAATTGCTTTCTGTGGTTTTCATTTTTCTTGGATAAATACCTAAGAGTGGAATTAACTGGGTCATATGATAAGTGTTTATTTATTTATTTATTTATTTTAATATATTCATTTATTTATTTTTGGTTGTGTTCTGTCCTTGTTGCTGCTTGCGGGCTTTCTCTACTTGCGGTGAGCAGGGGCTACTCTTCGTTGTGGTGTGCGGGCTTCTCATTGCAGTGGCTTTTCTTGTTGCAGAGCACAAGCTGTAGGCATGCGGGCTTCAGTAGTTGTGGCACACGGGCTCAGTAGTTGTGGCTCACAAGCTCTAGAGTGCAGGCTCAGTAGTTGTGGCGCACGGGCTTAGTTGCTCCGCGGCATGTGGGATCTTCCCAGACCAGGGCTCGAACCCGTGTCCCCTGCATTGGCAGGTGGATTCTTAACCACTGTGCCACCAGGGAAGCCCCTAATAAGTGTATATTTAACTTTATAAGAAACTGGCAAATGATTTTCCTGAGTGGTTGCACCATTTTATATTGTGGCCAACAATGTATGAGAGTACTAGTTGCTGCAACTCTTTGCCAAAACTTGATATCTCTCTTTTTCATTATAGCGTTCTAGTGGGTATGAAGTAGTATTTCATTGTGATTTTAATTTTTGTTGCTGTTCTAATTGGTGTATATATATATATATATATATATTTACCTTATTTACCTTATATTTACCTTACATTTAAACCTTATTCAACTTTAGTCAGCAAGGATAGGATACACATAATCTGGATTTTTGGCTTGTTTAGTTTTCTGGATATTTGAAAGCCTTATCTTTATAGGCCTTTGCATGCATGTTAGGATGACACAATTGAAGTGTGAACCATGAATATGAATGGATAAATACAGTTGCAGTAATAATTATATATAGAATTGGCATGGCAGATGGTAAAGAAGGCTCTTTTGCCCTTTGGGCTTTTGAAAATTTAGAAAGAAGGCCCTGTATTCTAAAGAACAATAAAATTTAGCTCTGGCCCAAAAGAAGCTCTTCCTAAAACCAGGTTACATTGAAAGGTATTGGCATTACCTCTGGCCATGTGTAAAGCTGTTTACCAATTCATTCATTGGACAAATATTTAGTGAGTGAGTGCCCACCTAGTACCAGGAACTATTCCGGTACTTGGGATACACTAGAGAACAAAACAGTAAAAAAAAAAAAATCCCTGTTTTGACTACATACTTGTTGGAGAAATACACAATAAAATATTAAGCATTAAAATCTGTCTGTTGGTCTGTTTAGAGTAGACAGGGCTCTGGAGAAAAATGAGGTAGAGAAAGGGGATTGGGGGGATATGGGAAGTATGTTGTTTTTAAGACCCTTATAGACTACTTCATTAAAACTGAAAAGTAGTCAGATTCACCCCAAAAACCAAGTAGCAGGAAAACAGGTTAATTTATAATTAATTATTCAGTCCATGATGATCCTTTGATGAGGATTATCTCAAGTTTAGATACATATTCCCCAATGGTTTTCTTCTCCAACCTAATTGTCTTATTTTCAAGGAGGAGTTTTCAGAAGAAATGGTTCCAAGCAAACTACACTAATCCCTCACCACAAAACATCCATTTTCACAGAAAAAGATAAGAATTTTTTCAGTGTCTACAAACACAAAATAGGAAACAAAGGTCATAGCCTTACACAGTTGCAGAATTGTTCATTTTACCATCTTGCTTAGAAATGGTCAATATTATGTTTGAGGTCACTGAAGAAAAGGAAATAGAAAAGGTGCCACTTTGGAGTAATTCTACTTGTGGACATTGTAAAACATCAGATGCCGTAGAAACAAAACTATACCAGACGGCTATTAAACCTTGCTTTTCATTATAGATTGATGAATAAATAGACATTAGTAAGCATGCCCAGTTAGTAGTACTGGTTAGAGTCCCTAAAGAGAAATTCCTAGAACATTGTTCTCTGCATATCTACTGAAACAAACTACTTGAAATGAAATATTCAAAATTATAAATGAAACCTTTGAAAAAATAAGGTATTATGGATATATTTCCTCAGTTTGTGTAAATGGTAGTCTGCTTTATATCAAGAGTTCACCTGAAAACCCTGAATACAAGCACACAGATTGTTTTATCCAATTTTGCATAGGGGAAGCTCAATTTTGCCTGTAGACCTGACTTCCATATTAAATTATGTTTTCAAAATGGTGAATCTAAAAACAATAACAAACATTTAAAAATAGTACTCACTGTGTGCTAGGACTGTTGTGAGAAGTTCACATATATTTACTAATTTAATCACCACAACAGGTTAATGATGTAAGTACTATTAATGTCATCCCCTCTATAGCTGAGGAAATGAGGCACAGAGCTGTTAGGTAATTTGCCCACGGTCACGTAGCTAGGAAGTGGCAGAGGGAAGATTCAAAGCCAGATAATCTGGTCCCAGAGTCTATACTCTTAACAAATTTTTTTAATTAAAAAAAAAACATTGTGGTAAAACATACCTAACATAAAATTTAGCCATTTTTTAATGTACACATCAGTCTTGTTAAGTGCACTTTGTTGTGCACCCAGTCTCCAGAACTCTTTTCACCTTGCAAAACTGAAACTATATCCAGTAAATAACTCCAAATTCTCTTCCGCTGCCCATGGCAACTACCATTCTACTTTCTCTTCTGAATTTGACTACCTCATATAAGTGAAATCACACTTTTTGTTTTTTTGTAACTGACTTAGTTTATGTAGTATAATGTCCTCAAGGTGAATCTATGTTATAGCATGTGTCAGAATTTACTTCGTTTTTAAAGCTGAATAATATTTCATTGTATGTATATACCACATTTTGTTTATACATTCATCTTTTGATGGACAGTTGGGTTGCTTTCACCTTTCGGCTGTTGTGAATAGTGCTGCTATGATCGTATTTGTGCAGATCTTAGCTTGAGTCCCTGCTTTAACTTCTTTTGGGTATATACCCAGAAGTGAAATTACTGGCTCATATTGTAATTCTGTGTTTAGTTTTTTGAGGAATTGCTGTATTGTTTTCCATGTTGGCTATAGCATTTTTTATATTCATACTAACAGTGCACAAGGGTTCCAATTTCTCCACATCCTCACCAACATTCGTTATTGTTTCTTGTTTTGTTTTGTTTGATAATAGCTATCCTAATGCGTAAAATGGTATCTCATTGTGGTTTTGATTTGTGTTCCCCAAATGACTCGTGATGTTGAGCATCTTTTCATGTGCTTATTGTCTATTCATATATCTTCTTTGGAGAAGTTATCTATTCAAATCTTTTGCCCATTTTTGAATTGGGTTGGGATTTTTGTTGTTGAGTTGTAGGAGTTCTTTATATATTTTAGATATTAATCCATTATTAGATCTGTGGTCTACAAATATTTTCTCCCATTCACCTCTTGATACATAAAAGTTTTTTTATTTTTTTAAATTTAATTAATTAATTTATTTATTGGATGTTGGGTCTTTTTTTTTTTTTTTTTTTTTTTTTTGGCGGTACGCGGGCCTCTCACTGTTGTGGCCTCTCCCATTGCGGAGCACAGGCTCCGGATACGCAGGCTCAGCGGCCATGACTCACGGGCCCAGCCGCTCCACGGCATGTGGGATCTTCCCGGATCGGCACGAACCCGTGTCCCCTGCATCGGCAGGTGGACTCTCAACCACTGCGCCACCAGGGAAGCCCATGTTGGGTCTTCATTACTGTTCATGGACTTTCTCTCGTTGCAGCAAACGGGGGCTACTCTTCGTCGCAGTGTACATGCTTCCCTTGTTGCGGAGCACAGGCCCTAGGCACACGGGCTTCAGTAGTGTGGCACACGGGTTCAGTAGTTGTGGCTTGCGGGGTCTAGAGCACAGGCTCAGTAGTTGTGGCACACGGGCTTAGTTGCTCTGTGGCATGTGGGATCTTCCTGGACCAGGGATGGAACACGTGTCCCCCGCACTGGTGGGCGGATTCTTAACCACTGAGGCACCAAGGGAAGTCCCGATACATGAAAGTTTTTTAAATTTTGATGAAGTCCAATTTATTTTATCTTTTGTTGCCGGTGCTTTTGGTGTCCTAGCCAAGAAATCATTGCCAAATCCAGTATCCCCTATGTTTTCATCAAAGAGCTTTATAGTTTTAGCTCTTATGTTTAGGTCTTTGATCATTTTGAGTTAATTTTTATATATGGTATAAAGTAAAAATCCAACCTTTATTCTATGGCTTAATTTCTGGCCCATTGTTTTTCCCTCCAGGGGTACTTACCCCTCAATTTAAAGAGTTGGCATAAAAGATTTAGGAAAAGTGGGTGGTAAAAAAATGGCAGTAGCAAGTATAGATTACTCACCTAGAAATTTTAGTAGTTAGAAGGGGGAGGAAAAGAAAAGGATTGCTGTTTGTTAAGGAGAGAGTATTTTTTTAAAAAAACATACTCATTGAAAAAAGGAGAGTTCAAGACAGTATTAAGAAAAAAGGTAAACATCTTGGATAATAATAATATATAATGTGTAATTATAATAATAATATATAATTTTTATAAATGTTTATAGATGCATAAATATATAATATGTGCTTAAAATGTATGCTTGGCAGTGATAACCCCTGAATTCATGATAGTGGTTTTACTTGGGGTGTGGGAGGGGAACAGGATGAGGGAAGCGTACCTCTGTGTTTTAATTTTTTTAAAAAGGGGATATCTGAAATAATATGACCTAATATTAAGATTCAACAAAACTCATTGATGGGTACAAGTGTGTTTATGTTCTTTATTCTTATCTGTTTGAAATATTTTATATTAAAAATAATCCAAAACAAACAACATAAAAGAATAAAGCCTAGAAAGTTTAGTCATATCAGGGGGAGGATTAGGTCTTCCTTTAAACATAGGAGGGGGCAGAGAAAATAGAAAGGAACTTTGAACTGAAAAGAATAGAAATTTAAAGAAGTCCAGGTCATATAAATCTTAGTCTCATTTTAGTGGCAAAATCATTTGCTGAGGATAAGATGGGATTACTAGGATAGTTTGGGGAGTTCCAGGTTGGGTGGTTGACAGATTCAGGATAAGGAGTCATGTAGAAAGAAATAAATTGATTTCTGAGTAGCATTAAAGGACTACCAAAGGATGGTTATCAGGAATTTGTTGTTGGGCGAGATACCACAGTTATGTGGATTTACTAGCATTGCACTGTAGCCCAGGAAAAAAATAAAAGAATGAAAACAAAATAAAAGCAAAAAATTGAATGATAGGGATTGGGTTAAGGTTATTAGGAATAATTGGGTTGCAAGAGAAGTCCTCTCTAACAAAAGTCAGTGGGAGAGTTATTGTAAGGCTTCAGGAGACAATGATAAGGGCAACGAAAGGCAAGAGACAGCTAGATACCTCTTGAGTACATTTATCTCTGCATCTCTTCTTTCCTCTTTCTTGACTGGCCTACTCTGCACATGGCCCCACATGACTGACATAGAACTTACTTTGCCTGAGTCCCCACCCTTCTCATGAATTGCAGATTTGACTGATTAGTGGATTGTGAAATCGTGTTGGTTGCAATCATCATTTTTTAAAAAAGAAATTCAGTACAGTTAGTAAGGTTAAATTGTATGTGTGTTTGAATGCATACTTATTGCAACGTAAAATTAATTCATTCCACTTAGTGAGTAGCTACTCTGTAACACACAGGGATACATTAGTAAATAACCCCAACTCCTTGCCCTGTGCTCCTTCCTACCCAAGAACCTTTTAGAATAGAAGGCAGAGTTCAGTCGCCCCATGGGGAGGGAAGGGGGTCAGTGCAAGGAATAGGGATTGGAAGGATTTCAGGATACCTGCCTGAGCTATATGCTATATTCATCTTGCACTGAGTAGGAAACAGAGGTTGTCTGCCACTGGGGTAGTCTCCATCCCTAAGGTTCAGGTGCACAGGGCCTGCCTAAGACTGAAACTGGAGGAAGAGAATCCTGTTCCCACTACTAGCCTTATACCAAGTAATAAGTACTAGCAGTCTACCACTGGGACAGGGGCAAGGACATGGAGAGACACCTGCTCTATGGCACAGATGTACAAGTTCTGCTGAAAACTGATGGAGCAAAAATTCTGAGAAAAATTCTCTAGCACTCTACTCCTAGTACTAAAACACAAGGTAAATTGTCAGTTCACCACTGGAAGAATTTGAAGCCTATGATGCACTGAAGCTAATTAAGCAACAATAAAACCCAAACCCAGTTCACCTAATCACTAGATTGATTCAAACCACCACCCTAATGGCCTGGCAGAAACAGGTGTGCTTATTTCAAAGTAAAATATTGTTTTCATCTACTGTTCTTTTAGGCACAGTATCTAGTTCAATAAAAAATTAAGAGATACATAAAAAGGCAAGACAAGCAGTGCAAACATAACCAGACCTAGAGGTTGTCCAGATGTTGAAACATGACATAGTACTTTTAAGTAACTGGTAAAGATTCTAGAGGAAAAATTTCTGCCTTTATGGCATTTATAATCTGGGGAACAGAGACAGACAATAAGCAAAATAAATCTGTGGTGTGTTAGATGATGATGAGTGCTGTGGAGAAATATAAAGCAAAGGAGAAAGTGTGGGGGATTTGTGAGGGAGAAGGGCAGAGAAGATGACATTTGATAAATGACCTAAAGGAGGTAAGGAAGCAAGCTTAAGAGGACATCTGGAGGGAAAATGTCCTAGGGGGATTTAAAAACAGCAAGTGCAAAGGTACTGAGGTGAGAGGGTACCTGCACATTCAGGGAACAACAAAGGAGTCATTGTGACTTAGAGCTAAGAGAGTTGAGGAGGTAAGTAGTAGGAGGTAAAGTCAAGGAAGTAATGGTTGGGATGGAGTACATTATAAGTATTTAGGTTTCTGATCTGAGATTGGAAGCCATTTTTATTGAATTAAAAAAAATTTTAAGATATTTTAATAGCTTTGTTACAGTACAATTGACATAATATATTGTACATATTTAATGTGTACAGTGATGTTCTTTGATATACAAACATATATACACACACACCCCTGTGAAAGTCACCACCGTCAAGATAATGAACGTTATCATCACCCAGAAAAACTTCCCTGTGCCCTTTTGTAATCTCTTCCTCCCACCCCTTTCTGCTCTTCATCTCAGTCTCCAGGTAACCATGGATCTTTTATTACTATACATTAGTTTGCATTTCTAGTATTTTATGTAAACGGAATGTATTCTTTTTTTTTTGCCTAGCTTCTTTCAGCATTAATAATTTGAGATTGCATGTATATATAGTTTATTCCTTTTTATTCCAGAATAATACAGCGTTGTATGAAATGTATACTACGATTTGTTTATCTAGCTTGTTACTGGACATTTGAAATATTTCCAGTTTTTGGCTATTACCAGTTAAGCGACCCTGAACAAGTACAAGCCTTTGTATGGATAGATGCTTCTATTTCTCTTAAGTTGTTAGGAGTGGAACGGCTGGGTTACTTGGTAGTACATGTTTAACTTTCTAAGTAACTACCAAATTGGTTTGTGAGGTGGTTATACCGTATTACATTCCTACCAGCAATTTATGAGAGTTCCAGTTGCTCCATAACTTTGCTAACACATTGTATGGTCTGGGGTTTTTTTGTTTGTTTTGTTTTTTGGTTATTTATTTATTTATTTTTCAGACAGTGGTTTCTCTTTTTTTTAAAAGACATTCTAATGACATGTAATTGTATTTCTTTGTGGTTTTGATTTGTATTTCCCTTTTGACTAGTGATGGTCTCTTTTCATGAATTTATTTACTGTCTATATAGCTTCTCCAGTGAAATGTCTCTTAAAAACCTATTGCTTATTTTTTTTTAAATTTTATTTATTTATATATTTAGTTATTTACTTAGTTATTTATTTACTTTTGGCTGTGTTGGGTCTTCATTGCTGTGTGCGGGCTTTCTTTTTTCTTTTTTGGCAGGCTTTCTTTAGTTGCGGCGAGCGGGGGCTACTCTTCGTGGTGGTGCGCAGGGTTCTCACTGCAGTGACTTCTCTTGTTGTGGAGCACGGGCTCTAAGCACGCAGGCTTCAGTAGTTGTGGCACCTGGGCTCAATAGCTGTGGCTCGCAGAATCCAGAGCACAGGCTCGGTAGTTGTGGCTCATGGGCTTAGCTGCTCCGTGGCATGTGGGATCTTCCTGGGCCAGGGCTCGAACCTGTGTCCCCTGCATTGGCAGGGAGATGCTTAACCACTGTACCACCAGGGAAGACCTCTATTGCTTATTTTTAAATTAGGTTGTTTTCTTATTATTGAGTTTTGAGAGTTCTTGATATATTCTGGATATATCTCTATTAGATATGTGGTTTGGAAATATTGTCTCCCAGTCTGGTTTATCTGTTCACTCTCTGATCAGTGATAAGAGAACAGAAGTTCCTAATTTTGGTGAAGTTCAATTCATCAATACTTTCTTCAATGGGTCATGCTTTTGGTGTCATATCTAAAATCTTTGCCTAAACCAAGATTACAAAGATATTCTCCTATTTTTTTCTTCCAGAAGTTTTATAGTTCAGGTTTTATATTTAGATTTGTCATCCATTGTGAGTTAACTTTTGTATATGGTGCGAGGTATGGATCCCAGTATTTGTTTTTAAGCTGGGACAAAGTGAGAGAGTGCATGGACTTACATATACTACCAAATGTAAAATAGCTAGCTAGTGGGAAGCAACCGCATAGCACAGGGAGATCAGCTCGGTGCTTTGTGACCACCTAGAGGGGTGGGATAGGGAGGGTGGGAGGGAGACGCAGAGGGAGGAGATATGGGGATATATGTATACGTATAGCTGATTCACTTTGTTATAAAGCAGAAACTAACACACCATTGTAAAACAATTATACTCCAATAAAGATGTTAAAAATTTTTTTTAAGTATTTGTTTTTGTTTGAGAATCCAGTGCTCTAGCACCATTTGTTAAAAAAGACTATTCTTTTTTTCCACTGAACTATATTTCCACCTTTGTCGAAAATCAATTAACCATTTATCATACATGTGCGGTTCTATTACTTGATTCTGTTTGATTCAATTTGTATATCTTAATGCCAACATTACATTGTCTTAATTACTGTTACTTTATAATAAATCTTTAAGTCAGGTGGTATAAATCCTCCAACTTTGTTGTTCTTTTTTAGAGTTGTTTTGGCTGTTCCAGGTCCTTTGATTTTCTTATACATTTTAGAATCAGTTTGTTCATTTCTTTAAAAAAAAAAAGTGTTCTGTGGTTTTAATTGGGATTACATTGAATCTATTGATAAATTAGGGGACAACTGACATCTTAACAATACTGTCTTCCGATCCATGAACACAGTATATCTCATTTATTTTAGGTCTTCTGTAATTTCTCTTAGCAGTCTTTTGTTTTCAGTATAGATTTTGCACACTTTTTGTCAGTTTTATTCTTATTTCATATTTTTTGTTTTTGTTTTTGTTTTGCGGTACGCGGGCCTCTCACTGTTGTGGCCTCTCCCGTTGCGGAGCACAGGCTCCAGACGTGCAGGCTCAGTGGCCATGGCTTACGGGCGCAGCCGCTCCGCGGCATGTGGGATCTTCCCGGACCGGGGCACAAACCCGTGTCTCCTGCATCGGCAGGCGGACTCTCAACCACTGCGCCACCAGGGAAGCCCCTTATTTCATATTTTGATGCTATTGTAAATTATATTTCTGAAACTCAATTTCTGAGTGTTCATTGATATATAATAGAAATAAAATTTATTTTTGTAAATTGATCTTATTTTCTGTGACCTTGCTGAACTCATATATCAGTTCTTAGTAGCTTTTTTGTAGTTCAGTAGAATTTTCTAGCTAGACGAACATGTCTTCTTCAAATTAAGAGAGTTTTACTTACTCCTTTCCATTTTGAATACCTTTTATTTCTTTTTCTTGCCTTTATTGCACTAACTATAAGCTCTAATATAATGCTCAATAGAAGTGGTGAGAGTAGGCATCTTTCCATTCCTGACCTTAGGGGGAAGGCATTCTGCTTTTACCACTAAAAACGATGTTATCTGTAGGTTCTTCATAGATGCCCTTTGTCAGATTGAGAAAGTTCCCTTCAATTCCAAGTTTGCTGAGCATTTTATCAGGAATAGTTGTTAGATTTTGCCAGGTACTCTTTCTGCATTTACTGAGATGATCACATACTTTTTTTTTTAATATTTAATTTTACTTATTTTTGGCTGTGTTGGGTCATCGTTGCTATGCATGGGCTTTCTCTCGTTGTGGCGAGCAGGGGCTACTCTTCGCTGTGGCACGTGGGCTTCTCTTGTCACGGAGCATGGGCTCTAGGCGTGCGGGCTTCAGTACTTGTGGTGCGTGGGGTTAGTTGTTCCGTGGCATGTGGGATCTTCCCAGACCAGGGATCGAACCCATGTCCCCTGCGTTGTCCGGTGACTCTTATCCACTGCGCCACCAGGGAAGTCCTGATGCTTACATACTTTAAAAACACTTTTAGTCTGTTACTGTTTACTCTGTTAGTGGTGAATTACATTGATTGAATCTCAGATGTTCAAACAATATATCCCTGGGATAAAACTCAATCATGATGTGGTAAGCTTTTTATATATTCTTGGGTTTGATTTGCTAATTTTTATTTTTATTTTTCATTTTAACATCTTTATTGGAGTATAATTGCTTTACAATGGTATGTTAGTTTCAGCTTCACAACAAAATGAATCAGTTATATATATACATATGTTCCCATCTTTCTTCCCGCTTGCGTCTCCCTCCCTCCCACCTTCCCTATCCCACCCCTCTAGGTGGTCACAAAGCACCTAGCTGATCTCCCTGTGCTATGCGGCTGCTTCCCACTAGCTATCTACCTTACGTTTGGTAGTGTATAGATGTCCATGCCTCTCTCTCGTTTTGTCACAGTTTACCCTTCCCCCTCCCCATATCCTCAAATCCATTCTCTAGTAAGTCTGTGTCTTTATTCCTGTTTCACCCCTAGGTTCTTCATGACATTTTTTTTTTCTTAAATTCCATATATATGTGTTAGCATACGGTATTTGTCTCTCTCTTTCTGACTTACTTCACTCTGTATGACAGACTCTAGGTCTATCCACCTCATTACAAATAGCTCAATTTCGTTTCTTTTTATGGCTGAGTAATATTCCATTGTATATATGTGCCACATCTTCTTTATCCATTCATCCGATGATGGACACTTAGGTTGTTTCCATCTCCGGGCTATTGTAAATAGAGCTGCAATGAACATTTTGGTACATGACTCTTTTTGTATTATGGTTTTCTCAGGGTATGTGCCCAGTAGTGGGATTGCTGGGTCATATGGTAGTTCTATTTGTAGTTTTTTAAGGAACCTCCATACTGTTCTCCACAGTGGCTGTATCAATTTACATTCCCACCAACAGTGTAAGAGGGTTCCCTTTTCTCCACACCCTCTCCAGCATTTATTGTTTCTAGATTTTTTGATGATGGCCATTCTGACTGGTGTGAGATGATATCTCATTGTAGTTTTGATTTGCATTTCTCTAATGATTAGTGATGTTGAGCATTCTTTCATGTGTTTGTTGGCACTCTGTATATCTTCTTTGGAGAAATGTCTATTTAGGTCTTCTGCCCATTTTTGGTTTGGGTTGTTTGTTTTTTTGTTATTAAGCTGCATGAGCTGCTTATAAATTTTGGAGATGAATCCTTTGTCAGTTGCTTCATTTGCAAATATTTTCTCCCATTCTGAGAGTTGCCTTTTGGTCTTGTTTATGGTTTACTTTGCTGTGCAAAAGCTTTTAAGTTTCATTAGGTCCCATTTGTTTATTTTTGTTTTTATTTCCATTTCTCTAGGAGGTGGGTCAAAAAGGACCTTGCTGTGATTTATGTCATAGAGTGTCCTGCCTATGTGTTCCTCTAAGAGTTTGATAGTTTCTGGCCTTACATTTAGGTCTTTAATCCATTTTGAGCTTATTTTTGTGTATGGTGTTAGGGAGTGATCTAATCTCATACTTTTACATGTAGCTGTCCAGTTTTCCCAGCAACACTTATTGAAGAGGCTATCCTTTCTCCACTGTACATTCCTTTATCAAAGATAAGGTAACTATATGTGCATGGGTTTATCTCTGGGCTTTCTATCCTGTTCCATTGATCTATATTTCTGTTTTTGTGCCAGTACCATACTGTCTTGATTACTGTAGCTTTGTAGTATAGTCTGAAGTCAGGAAGCCTGATTCCTCCAGCTCCGTTTTTCGTTCTCAAGGTTGCTTTGGCTATTCGGGGTCTTTTGTGTTTCCATACAAATTGTGAAATTTTTTGTTCTAGTTCTGTGAAAAATGCCAGTTGTAGTTTGATAGGGATTGCATTGAATCTGTAGATTGCTTTGGGTAGTAGAGTCATTTTCACAATGTTGATTCTTCCAATCCAAGAACATGGTATATCTCTCCATCTATTTGTATCATCTTTAATTTCTTTCATCAGTGTCTTATAATTTTCTGCATACAAGTCTTTTGTCTCCTTAGGTAGGTTTATTCCTAGATATTTTATTCTTTTTGTTGCAATGGTAAATGGGAGTGTTTTCTTGATTTCACTTTCAGATTTTTCATCCTTAGTGTATAGGAATGCCAGAGATTTCTGTGCATTAATTTTGTATCCTGCTACTTTACCAAATTCATTGATTAGCTCTAGTAGTTTTCTGGTAGCATCTTTAGGATTCTCTATGTATAGTATCATGTCATCTGCAAACAGTGACAGCTTTACTTCTTCTTTTCCCATTTGGATTCCTTTTATTTCCTTTTCTGCTCTGATTACTGTGGCTAAAACTTCTAAAACTATGTTGAATAAGAGTGGTGAGAGTGGACAACCTTGTCTTGTTCCTGATCTTAGTGGAAATGCTTTCAGTTTTTCACCATTGAGGATGATGTTGGCTGTGGGTTTGTCATATATGGCCTTTATTATGTTGAGGAAAGTTCCCTCTATGCCTACTTTCTGCAGGGTTTTTATCATAAATGGGTGTTGAATTTTGTCAAAAGCTTTCTCTGCATCTATTGAGATGATCATATGGTTTTTCTCCTTCAATTTGTTAATATGGTATATCACGTTGATTGATTTGCGTATATTGAAGAATCCTTGCATTCCTGGAATAAACCCCACTTGATCATGGTGTATGATCCATTTAATGTGCTGTTGGATTCTGTTTGCTAGTATTTTGTTGAGGATTTTTGCATCTATGTTCATCAGTGATATTGGCCTGTAGTTTTCTTTCTTTGTGACATCCTTGTCTGGTTTTGGTATCAGGGTGATGGTGGCTTCGTAGAATGAGTTTGGGAGTGTTCCTCCCTCTGCTATATTTTGGAAGAGTTTGAGAAGGATAGGTGATAGGTCTTCTCTAGATGTTTTATAGAATTCTCCTATGAAGCCATCTGGTCCTGGGCTTTTGTTTGTTGGAAGATTTTTAATCACAGTTTCAATTTCAGTGCTTGAGATTGGTCTGTTCATATTTTCTATTTATTCCTGATTCAGTCTTGGCAGGCTGTGCCTTTCTAAGAATGTGTCCATTTCTTCCAGGTTGTCCATTTTATTGGCATAGAGTTGCTTGTAGTAATCTCTCATGATCTTTTGTATTTCTGCAGTGTCAGTTGTTACTTCTCCTTTTTCATTTCTAATTCTATTGATTTCAGTCTTCTCCCTTTTTTTCTTGATGAGTCTGGCTAATGGTTTATCAATTTTGTTTATCCTTTCAAAGAACCAGCTTTTAGTTTTATTGATCTTTGCTATCGTTTCCTTCATTTCTTTTTCATTTATTTCTGATCTGATTTTTATGTTTCTTTCCTTCTGCTAACTTTGGGGTTTTTTTGTTCTTCTTTCTCTAATTGCTTTAGGTGCAAGGTTAGGTTGTTTATTCGAGATGTTTCCTGTTTCTTAAGGTAGGATTGTATTGCTATAAACTTCCCTCTTAGAACTACTTTTGCTGCATCCCATAGATTTTGAGTCGTTGTGTCTCCATTGTCATTTGTTTCTAGGTATTTTTTGATTTCCTCTTTGATTTCTTCAGTGATCACTTCGTTATTAAGTAGTGTATTGTTTAGCCTCCATGCGTTTGTATTTTTTACAGATCTTTTCCTGTAATTGATATGTAGTCTCATAGCTTTGTGGTCGGAAAAGATACTTGATACAATTACAATTTTCTTATATTTACCAAGGCTTGATTTGTGACCCAAGATATGATCTATCCTGGAGAATGTTCCATGAGCACTAGAGAAAAATGTGTATTCTGTTGTTTTTGGATGGAATGTCCTATAAATATCAATTAACTCCATCTTGTTTAATGTATCATTTAAAGCTTGTGTTTCCTTATTTATTTTCATTTTGGATGATCTGTCCATTGGTGAAAGTGGGGTGTTAAAGTCCCCTACTATGATTGTGTTACTGTCAATTTCCCCTTTTATGGCTGTTAGTATTTGCCTTATGTATTGAGGTGCTCCTATGTTGGGCGCATAAATATTTACAATTGTTGTATCTTCTTCTTGGATCAATCCCTTGATCATTATGTAGTGTCCTTCTTTGTCTCTTCTAATAGTCTTTATTTTAAAGTCTATTTTGTCTGATATGAGAATTGCTACTCCAGCTTTCTTTTGGTTTCCATTTGCATGAAATACCTTTTTCCATCCCCTTACTTTCAGTCTGTATGTGTCTCTAGGTCTGAAGTGGGTCTCTTGTAGACAGCAAATATATGCATCTTGTTTTTGTATCCATTCAGCCAATCTGTGTCTTTTGGTGGGAGCATTTAGTCCATTTACATTTAAGGTAATTATCGATATGTATGTTCCCATTCCCATTTTCTTAATTGTTTTGGGTTCGTTATTGTAGGTCTTTTCCTTCTCTTGTGTTTCTTGCCTAGAGAAGTTCCTTTAGCAGTTGTTGTAGAGCTGGTTTGGTGGTGCTGAACTCTCTCAGCTTTTGCTTGTCTGTAAAGGTTTTAATTTCTCCATCAAATCTGAATGAGATCCTTGCTGGGTAGAGTAATCTTGGTTGCAGGTTTTTCTCCTTCATCACTTTCAATATGTCCTGCCACTCCCTTCTGGCTTGCAGAGTTTCTGCTGAAAGATCGGCTGTTAACCTTATGGGGATTCCCTTGTGTGTTATTTGTTTTTCCCTTGCTGCTTTTAATATGTTTTCTTTGTATTTAATTTTTGACAGTTTGATTAATATGTGTCTTGGCATATTTCTCCTTGGATTTATCCTGTATGGGACTCTCTGTGCTTCCTGGACTTGATTAACTATTTCCTTTCCCACATTAGGGAAGTTTTCAACTATAATCTCTTCAAATATTTTCTCAGTCCCTTTCTTTTTCTCTTCTTCTTCTGGAACCCCTATAATTCGAATGTTGGTGCATTTAATGTTGTCCCAGAGGTCTCTGAGACTGTCCTCAGTTCTTTTCATTCTTTTTTCTTTATTCTGCTCTGCAGTAGTTATTTCCACTATTTTATCTTCCAGGTCACTTATCCGTTCTTCTGCCTCAGTTATTCTGCTATTGATCCCATCTAGAGTATTTTTCATTTCATTTATTGTGTTGTTCATCATTGTTTGTTTCATCTTTAGTTCTTCTAGGTCCTTGTTAAATGTTTCTTGCATTTTGTCTATTCTATTTCCAAGATTTTGGATCATCTTTACTATCATTATTCTGAATTCTTTTCAGGTAGACTGCCTATTTCCTCTTCATTTGTTAGGTCTGGTGGGTTTTTATCTTGCTCCTTCATCTGCTGTGTGTTTTTCTGTCTTTTCATTTTGCTTATCTTACTGTGTTTGGGGTCTCCTTTTTGCAGGCTGAAGGTTCGTAGTTCCTGTTGTTTTTGGTGTCTGTCCCCAGTGGCTAAGGTTGGTTCAGTGGGTTGTGTAGGCTTCCTGGTGGAGGGGACTAGTGCCTGTGTTCTGGTGGATGAGGCTGGATCTTGTCTTTCTGGTGCGCAGGTCCACGTCTGGTGGTGTGTTTTGGGGTGTCTGTAGACTCATTATGATTTTGGCAGCCTCTCTGCTAATGGGTGGGGTTGTGTTCCTGTCTTGCTAGTTGTTTAGCATAGGATGTCCAGCACTGTAGCTTGCTGGTCGTTGAGTGAAGCTGGGTGCTGGCGTTGAGATGGAGATCTCTGGGAGATTTTCGCCGTTTGATATTATGTGCAGCTGGGAGGCCTCTTGTGGACCAGTGTCCTGAAGTTGGCTCTCCCACCTCAGAGGCACTGCACTAACTCCTGGCTGCAGCACCAAGAGCCTTTCATCCACACGGCTTAGAAGAAAAGGGAGAAAAAGTAGAAAGAAAGAATTAGTAGAAGCAGAAAGAAAGGAGGGAGGGAGCAAGCAAGGAAGGAGGGAAGGAAGGAAAAAAAGAAAGAAGACAAAGTAAAATAAAATAAAGTAAGATAAAATATAATGAAGTTATTAAAATAAAAAAATAATTATTAAGAGGAGAAAAACAGAAAAACGGATGGATAGAACCCAGAACAGATGGTGGAAGCAAAGCTATACAGACAAAATCTCACACAGAAGCATACACATACACACTCAGAAAAAGAGGAAAAGAGGAAAAAATCATAAATCTTGCTCTCAAAGTCCACCTCTTCAATTTGGGATGATTCGTTATCTAAAGGAGGGGAGGAAGGAAAGAAAGAACGAAGATAAAGTAAAATAAAGTAAGGTTATTAAAATAAAAAGTAATTATTAAGAAAAAAAACCCAGGACGGCTAGAACCCTTGGACAAAAGGTGGAAGCAAAGCTATACAGACAAAATCTCACACAGAAGCATACACATACACACAAAAAAAGGAAAAGGGGAAAGAATAATAAATCTTGCTCTGAAGTCCACCTCCTTAATTTGGGATGATTCGTTGTCTATTCATGTATTCCACAGATGCAGGGTACATCAAGTTGATTGTGGATATTTAATCCACTGCTTCTGAAGCTGCTGGGAGAGATTTCCCTTTCTCTTCTTTGTTCTCACAGCTCCCAGGGGCTCAGCTTTGGATTTGGCCCCGCCTGTGCGTGTAGGTCACCGGAGGGCGTCTGTTCTTTGCTCAGACAGGACGGGGTTAAAGGAGCTGCTGATTCGGAGGCAGAGGCCGGAGTGACGTTGCGCCAGGCTGAGGCGCGCCGTGCGTTCTCCCGGGGGAGTTGTCCCTGGATCCCGGGACCCTGGCAGTGGCGGGCTGCACAACCTCCCCGGAAGGGGGGTGTGGATAGTGACCTGGGTTCGCACACAGGCTTCTTGGTGGCGGCAGCAGCGGCCTTAGCGTCTCATGTCTGTCTCTGGGGTCCGCACTTTTAGCCGCGGCTCGCGCCGGTCTCTGGAGCTCCTTTAAGCAGCGTTCTTAATCCCCTCTCCTCGCGCACCAGGAAATAAAGAGGGAAGGAAAAGTCTCTTGCCTCTTTGGCAGGTCCAGACTTTTCCCCGACTCCCTCCCGGCTAGTCAGTGCACTAACGCCCTGCAGGCTGTGTTCATGCCGCCAACCCCAGTCCTCTCCCAGCGCTCTGACTGAAGCCCGAGCCTCAGCTCCCAGCCCCGCCCGCCTCGGCGGGTGAGCAGACAAGCCTCTCGGGCTGGTGAGTGCCGGTCGGCACCGATCCTCTGTGCGGGAATCTCTCCGCTTTGCCCTCCGCACCCCTGTTGCTGTGCTCTCCTCCGCGGCACCGAATCTCCTCCCCTCCGCCACCCGCAGTGTCCGCCCGTGAAGGGCCTTCCTAGTGTGTGGACACTTTTCCTCCTTCACAGCTCCCTCCCGCTGGTGCAGGACCCGTCCCTATCCTTTTGTCTCTGTCTATTCTTTTTTCTTTTGCCCTACCCAGGTACGTGGGGGGTTTCTTGCCTTTTGGGAGGTCTGAGGTCTTCTGCCAGCGTTCAGTAGGTGTTCTGTAGGAGTTGTTCCACGTGTAGATGTATTTCTGGTGTATCTGTGGGGAGGAAGGTGATCTCCGCGTCTTACTCTAACGCCATCTTCCCGGAAGTCCTCTGATTTGCTAATTTTTAAAGAATTTTTACATCCATAATCATTAGTATATTGATCTAAAGCTTTCATATAATGTCTTTGGTTTGGGTACTAGAGTAATTCTGGCCTCATAGAATGTGTCAGCAAGTATTCCCACCTCTTGAATTTCATGGAAGAGTTTGTGCAGAACTGGTATTATTTCTTCCTTTAATGTTTAGTAGAATTTACCAGAGAAGCCATCTGGGCCTAGAATTTTTCAGGGAGTGGAGGACTGGGAAAATAGGAGTGGTAATGCTTTTAACTAAAAATTCTATTTCTTTAACAGAGGGAGGACTATTCAGATTATCTTTCTGCTTGAGTGAGATTTGGTAGTTTGTGTCTTTCAAGGCTTGCATTGTTTCTGTCCAGTCTGTGGTCACCCTTATATTTGTTTCTGTATGTGAGTCTGCTTTTAAATTTTAAATAAAATTTAAGTAAATTTAGTGATTAAAATATTTTAGGCTTGGTTGCTTTAAAATTTTTTCTATCACTCATTTTAATGTGGTTGATTTTGATGTGCCGTGATTTAATTTTCTTCATGCTTCTGTGCTTGGGGTTTGTTGTGATTCTTGTTGCTGTGAACTTATGGTTTTCATCAACTTTGAAAATTTTTCAGCTATCATTCAAATGTTTTTCTTCTCCTCTTTGCAGACCTGAATTACATGCTTATTATTCTACTTGAAGTTGTCTCTTTTATTCAGACTTGTTTTCACTGTATTTTATTTTGGATCATTTCTGTTGCTGTGTTTTCAAGTTCACCAGCCTATCTTTTGAATTGTCTAATCTGCCATTAATCTCCAACAGTGTCTGTTTCATCTTAGACATTATAGTTTCATCTCTGGAAGTTTTATATAGATCTGTTGTATTTACAAAACTCCACTTAACATTTTTTTTAAGATTTATTTTTTATTTATTTATTTATTTATTTTTGGCTGCCTCAGATCTTAGTTGCAGCACGTGGGATCTTCGTTGAGGCATGCGGGATCTTTCGTTGGGGGCATGCGGGCTCTTCATTGCGGTGCGGAGGCTTCTCTCTAGTTGTGGTGTGAGGGTTTTCTCTCTCTAGTTGTGGTGCGCAGGCCCCAGGGCACGTGGGCTCTGTAGTTGTGGCGCATGGGTTCCAGAGCACGTGGGCTCTGTTGTTTGTGGCACGCAGGCTCTAGTTGAGGCAGGTGAGCTCAGTAGTTGTGGTGCGCAGGCTTAGTTGCCCCACTGCATGTGGGATCTTAGTTCCTGACCAGGAATCAAACCTGCCTCCCTTGCATTGCAAGGTGGTTTCTTTACCACTGGACCACCAGGGAAGTCTCTCCACTTAACATTTTTAATCTTTCCTCAAGCTTCTTGAATATATGGAATATTAAAATGATTGTTTTAATGTTCTGTCTGTTCTATCATCTGTGTCATTTCTGGGTTGATTTTGATAGATTAATTTTTCTTCTCATTCTAGGTCATATTTTCCTGCTTCTTTGCATGCCTGGGAGTTCAATGCCAGACATTGTGCTGGATATTTTTTTATTACTTTAAATATTCTTGAGCTTTATTCTGAGTTGTGGTTAGATTTCTCAGAAATACTTTATTCTTTTAAACTTCCTTAGTAGGACCAAAGCAGTGCTCAAGAAGGGCTGATTTTCTCCACTACTAAAGCTGAACCCTAATGTGGATCCTATCTGATGCCCTGTGAATTATGAGGTTTTCCTCCCTGGTGGTAGGAACAGGCACTCTTCCCTGTCCTATGTGAGCTACAGGTATTTTCCCCTTCTAATTCTTTTGGGTGGTTCTCTTCCTAGCCTTGGGTAGTTTCCTCACAGACAAGTGCTCACTGGCACTCAGCTGACAGCCTGAAGGGACCTTCTGAAGATCTCCACAATTGGGGCAGCACTTTCCTTTGTTGTACTCTGCCCTGCAAACTTGAGCTGCTTTGACCTCTCCAGACTTCCAGCTCTGTCATCTCTGGACGACTGCTGGGTTATGATTGGGTTCCTCCTTCCTATACAGCTGCTTAGAAATTCTCTCAGGCAGAGCTGGGGCATTTGGAGAGCTTACCTCATTTGTTTCTAATCTCTCAGGAATCACTGTTTTCATTTCCTGATGTCCAGGGTCTTGAAAAGTGTTTCATATATTTTTATTGTTTTTTTTCCTTATTTTTTGGCAGGAGGATAAATCTGATCTCTGTTATTCGTTGGAAGTGAAAGTCTCACCACTTAGTTCTTAATGGGATCCCTCTAGCCTGTCCTGAGAATAGACTGAGGGCTGTCAAGGGTAGAAGCAAGGAGACCATTTGGGAGAGAAATGTATAACAGTCTGAGAGAGATGATTAAATAAAATGTAATTTTCATTATATGTTACAGTCAGAGAGGTTGTAAGCCATTGATCTAACTCACTCTCCATCTCTTGTTTTAAATTTTCAAACATTTAACTCTGATCTTTTAGTGGTTCTCCTCTGAGTTAGATCTTCAATACCTCCTATCCTCCTACTCCCACACAGTCCATTCATTTATTAAAAGTGTCCCTGGAAGAGGTTGGTGTGGATAGGGGCAGATTTCTTAAAGGAGAGGGGAAAGGAAGAATCAATACTGAAGTGGAGAAAATATCTTCTAAGAAGAACTTCCAAAAGATGTATTCTAAAACAAAGTATCCATGCATATTTTTTAGTGGTCTTTACATTCTTTTGCCATATATATTTTGTCATCTTCATGTTGAGTGATGGAAGGTGGCCCTGCAGTCTTTTCCAGACCTAGTCTGCTATCCCCAGCCCTTCAGGGAAAAGTCCAAGTACTGCTGAAGGGCAGACACTGATGTCTCTTAACTGCCTTCTGTTCTGTTCTGAAAATTCAGAAGTGACATCCACGCTTCAGTTCTGGTGGCACTAGACATCCTTATGTAAAGAAAATGATTACACAGAAAAAAATATTATAAAGGAAATTTTTAAAATTTGAAAATTAGAAATATTTTACAGCTGAAAAAATTTAATTCTTTTTGTCTTTTTTCTTTTCTTCCTGGGAAGGCACTGTCCTTTATTTTGAAATTGCCTTTCCTACTTTTGGTATTTAAATGCCGTTTTATGAAATTATGATGGTAGATGATGGTGTTTGGGGTTTTATTTTGGTATCCTTTTTTGACTAAATACAAAGTTATCAATCGTATATTAGTCTCGTAATTTTTTTTTTCGTAGTTAGTTGTGGTTTATGAAATCCACCATAGTAAGATCCTAATTTAAATGGTCTTGAAGTCAAGCCAAGTGCAAGGGAAGTGTTGGTGAGGATCAGGGTAAACCTGGAATATGACCAAAAAATCGAAGTGCTGGAGTTCTCCAATGGCTCACAGTAACCGATCGTAGAGACCTGTAGGACCAGGAGCCTAGAGAGAAGGGATTAGAATTAAGATCAGAGGGCATTTGTCATTTAATATCCTAGAGGTGAGGCAGTTCAGAGTGATGATGAAATCCATAGGGTAGCAATGTTTGTGGGGATAAAAGTCATTGTGAAAATTTCATTTTATACCTTGGTCATTTTTTTCTTTATTTGGTGAGGCTATAGACTGTTGGGGCTAACCCAAGTATGTTTAGTACATGTCTAAAACAAGAAAAGATCTCTTTACTTACTACTGACTTTTGATGAAATCTGAACTCAGAATGAAGTATTTGTTTTCTCTCCACTGTCATCTCATCCTTGTTACCTGCTTGTTCTTCTTAAAAAGATATTTTTATTTGAAGTGTGCTGCATGTGATTTGCAAAACAAGTAAAAACTGTCACTTCTACTTACTGCCAGCCATACAGTTGTAGGTCCTAATTGACTTTGGTACAATCTTTCTTTCTTTTTTTTTTTTTTTACACAACTTTGCAGTAATAGCTTTGGAATTATTTAGTAGGGATTCTAATTGTGTTTCCAGTTCTTTGCATAGTGGAACCCAAAGATTCAGTGTTTTCCTAACATGTAGCAATAACCACTTGTAACAGTGCCTACATTTCTCTTATTATATACGTTTTGCTTTGTACCACTGAACTCCTACTGCTTTTTCAACTTCTTTATTTCATTTAAAATTTTCTGTAAACATTTTTAGTTGTTGCTAAATACTCCAGAGTTAAGGTATATCATAAATTATGGAACAATTTCCTTAACTCCCTAATGTTAAACTTTTAGAGCTTTTTCAGCTTTTTACTTATAAATAAAATTTCAGATTCTTTTACTATATAGTTTAATCTACATTTATTTTGTGGATAGATTCTTAGATATTAATACGCCTACAGTGGACATTTTCATGTATACATTTTCATTTGCATCTTTTTTCTTGGGTAAATTCTTAGAAGTAAAATAATAGGGTTAAATAATTTTTCAAATGTTTGATACCTATTTCTATATATTTTTTGTAAATTCTGTTTTGATTTTTTTGGTTTTTTTTTGTTTGTTTGTTTGATCTTTGGGACTTTGTGGATCTCAGTTTGTTTTAATTATTTGTATGAGCCCTTTGTTAAAACCACTAATCTGCTGTCAACAATAAGCACAGCACTTATTAATTGCCAGGTGTTATTCAAAATGCTTCGTATACGTTAACTTGTTTAGCCCTCATGATGATCAGATATTGTTTTATGGACAAGTTAAATAAGTGATCAGTTTCCTAAGTAAAAATTTAACACAGAAATATTTGTCCTTCTCTCGTAGCCACTAATAACACTGCTAGTCTTTGGCATTGTACCAGTGTGTTTAATCTGACTAGATTAAACCTCATGATATCATATTCACAAGTACACAATTGTTATCATATACATTGTGTTTTAACAGTTGTAACATTAGCTAGGTCTTTTGAGATTTTTTTCATGACTAAGATTTAGTATATATTTAAAGTTATTCACCACTTCCAAGGATTTTTAAATTTTTATTTATATTCTACCTGCTTTGAAAAAGGATTTAATATAACTTACAATAAATGAGACATGCAATAGGACTTTTAAACATTAAAGATCCAAAACCTTAAAGAGGAAACAGGATAATTATACCCCCAAATCCAGGCTCATTTGGTATTAAATTTCATTGTTTTTCCTGACATTTCTGGTAAGAATGAAATTCTGGCTCTTGAGGATAGCCCAAATTTATTCACTTAAAATTATGGTGTTCTGTATGTCAGATGCTACTCTGAATGCTAAAATATCTGCCACTGAACAAACCTGAAATGTAGTTTTTTACATACTTTCCATTAGCTGGAGGTAAAAGATTTTTTTATACATGTAATGATTTTAAGGAGCATTGAGAAATATTAAGGTACTGTTGCACAAATTCTTTTCCCTCCTCTGTGCACCCATTCAAAATTGTGAAACTGTGCAAGTGTGATAAATATATTGTTTATAGGTTGAAGTATGATACAAAGTGTGAAATTGAAATATTTCTTCCAGATTTTTATTCAGCAGAGTGTTTGTTCCAAGGGCAAAAAAATAGTTATATCTGGGGCTGAAATTTGTGATTGAGATTGGTAGAAAACAAAGTTTAGAAGAGTGACGGAGGCTGTTTTACAAAGGCTCAATAACTTGGAATGAATCCTATAGTCAATGGAGTGCTACTAAAGACTTTTTGAGCAGGGTAGTGATATCATGAAAATGATGTTTCAGGAAGTTGAATTCTGATGGTTGTATAAGGAAGATTGTCCCAAAGGAAGAGACACCAAGAAATCACTTAAAAGCTCATTGCTGTAATATACACACTGATGATTCTTGGATTTGATACTGACTGCCTTAATCCAAGGTGTAAGGAACCCCAGCTTAATCTGGTTTCTCTTACATTTCCATTCTTAACCTTTCCCAACAGCCCACCATACTGAGCTTCCTTCAATTCTTGCTGTATCTTTTCTCCTCTCCAAGTTTTAACGCATACATTCCTCTGTCTATCACACTTTCATTTTCCCTTTCCTTAACATCTCTTTCCAACTCTCCCCATCACCTCCTATCTTGATGTAGAGATAGAGCCTCTAGAGTACATTGGTTCTAATCCTGGTTTCTGCCCCTACTTAGCAGTGTGACCTTGGCAAATTACTTAATCTCTCAAAGCCTCCGTTTCTTCATCTATACAAGGTAGACAATAAAAATAGTTCCTACTTCATGAGGTAGTTGAGAGAATCAATGGGTAAATATATGGAATATATATAGTACTTGGCGCTTAAAAAGCACTGTATAACTATTGCTGTTATTGTTGTCTGGCTCGTATTCATTTTTCTGATCTCAGCTTAGATTTTACTTCTGGGAAGTCTTTCCTGACCCTAAAACTGGGTTAGATACTCCTTTGTGTTCCCTTAGATTCCTGTATTTCCCTCGCCATGTTATATCATCATTGCCTAGCTGTTTGACTGCTACACATTCTTTTTCTGCTACCATCACATCATCATATCCTTCTTGACTGGCACATAGTAACTGCTCAATAAAAATTTGTTGTCTCGCACACACATACAGTTCAAATAGAAAATTAAAACTGATTACAGTGTGGGGAAATTTTGGTATTTAAACTAAACTATTGAGGTTTATTTCAAAGAGTTTTATAGATTCATTTGTATAGCTTTGAAAGTCCAAAACATTCCTTCCTTCTTTCTTTCTTCCTTCCTTCCTTCCTTCCTCTCTCTCTCCCTCCCTCCTTCCCTCCCTCCCTTCCTCTCTCTCTCTCTCTCTCTTTTTCTCACTTTCTCTTTCTTCTTTCCACCCCATTTTCTTTTAGTCAGCAAATCTTTCATTTGGACGTTGACCCAAGAAGTAAAGATTTTTCAATTTTACCCTATTTCCATCCCCCAGTTTGAAATTGAGCTATTATACTAAGTGACCTTTTTAGTATCTGTAGGAATTCATGCATTTGCAGTTAAATTCACCCCTTTAGCCTTGGCTGGAATATGAAGAAATGCCCAGAGAGGATAATTCAGTCTGGGCCCTAACCTCGTGAACTATTTAATGTGGAGCCTCAAAGATATAAATTTTTCATTTTAGACTGTGGAGGTGCTTGTTACTCTGCCTTAATTGCAGTGTCTATTTGGAAAGAAACGATACCTCTGCTTAAAGATGGAATAAAAAAGTGATGACGGGGAGATTCGATTCCTGGAGATAAAAAGTGGAGAGCCAAAAGCTGACCTGACTTTCTTGGTTAGTCAGCCAGGGATGGGGTGGAGGAAACCTCAAAGATTAAAGTGGCTGAGTGACAACAACCACTGAGGCTCTGGGGTCTGATATAAGAGGGAAACTGACCACTGGTAGCCAGGTGAGGACCTCTTAGAAGGGGCCCTGCGGCTGAGCACTAGAAAAGCTTTTATGTGAAGTATTCCCAGTTCTGACATTTATTTATCATCTTGCTGTAGTGGTCATAGTTTGGGGGAATTAAAAAATGACATAGTCTCCTAGAGAATTTCAGAATCTGATAGGAAGGATGGACATATAATGAATTAATTATATTAATAACTGCTAACATTCCCCACCACTTCCAAGGACATAAACTCCTGCTTCATGAGGTAGTTGAGAGAATCAATGGGTAAATATATGGAAAATATAGAGTACTTGGCACTTAAAAATCACTATATAATTATTACTGTTATTGTCTGGCTCGTATTCATTTTTCTGATCTCAGTTTAGATTTTACTTCTGGCACATAGTAGCTGCTCAATAAATATTAACTGAATAAATTAATTTGTTTAATCCTTCCCAATTTACAGATATCTCATTTAGTATTCCACCTTTCTCTCCTGTTCACCCCCTTTGTGGTATAAACAAGATGGATAATAGTATCCATAAGAATAGTAGTGTAGCATAAGACAAAATAATTTTGAGTTAAATAGAACTTCAAATATGAGACTGTAAAGGAGAAAAAATGAATTCTGGCTTGGTAGGGTCACAGAAAGCCTCTCTAAGGGCACAGTCTTTTTACCAGGTCTTTAAGTAGAATAAGGTTTTGATAAACAGAGTAGAGGAAAATAGGAGCTTGTGTAGCCATATCTTACACCAGATGGGTTGCTATACATCTATCCTGGATCTAGAGTAACCACATACTTTCAATTTCATTTGCTCTTCCTGGTGTATCCCTAGTTTTTTGTTTCATCTTTATCAACAAAGGATCTTTTGGCCTTCTACACCCCATCAGGTGCTGTTCATCTAGATAGAGTTTATACATTCCTTGTTCATATTCCTCTCTTACCCAGTGAATCCCTTATTTCCTCTTCCTGGAAATGAAATACTGTTTCATACTCATTTAGATTCTAACAAAGAAAACTGAGGGACCTCCCTATAAAATTACCTCGTACATTGGGCTTCCCTGGTGGCGCAGTGGTTGAGAGTCCGCCTGTCAATGCAGGGGACACCGGTTCGTGCCCCGGTCCGGGAAGATCCCACATGCCGCGGAGTGGCTAGGCCTGTGAACCATGGCCGCTGAGCCTGCGCGTCTGGAGCCTGTGCTCCGCAACAATAGTGAGAGGCCCGTGTACCGCAAAAAGAAAAGAAAAAAAATTACCTCGTACATTTTCTGTGCATTCATGCACATGAGCACATGATTGGGAAAAGGGGGAAAAGAACAGAGATGGAAAAGATTTTAAAGTGTGATGCTTGGCAGAAGGAATAAATAAATCATGATTTTGAAGGAGATATTGGCAAGACTAAACTGACTGGATTAGGGAAGAAAGGAATAGAAACTGGTCAAAGATGGCTGAAATCCATAGAATTTGTATTTTAATTTAAGTGCTAAACTTGCTCCATACATTTCTCATGAACATTGAAAGGCTTTATATGAACCTGTGAACTTTATTGGAAAACAGCATCTTTAGATTTCAGTCAGTCTCAATGTCCCTAATTTCTCTGCTTAGAAATCCTCTGACTCATCAAATTAGGATAAAATCCAAATTCTTTTACCAAAGCCAAAAAGTCCCGCATATCTGACTATGACTGCCTATTTATGTGATCTTAATCACTGTTGCCCATTGATATACCAGTCACACAAGATTTGTTTCTGGTTTTGCCTCAGAGTTTTTGCTCCTGCTGGTCTCTTAACCCGGTTGCTCCTCCCTAATAGCTGATTTACTCACCATTCAGCCATCAGTTCTTCCAGAACCACTTCCTTCCCCAGTTATTCTTAATCTAACCCATTACCTTCTTTTATTTTTGTAATAACGCTTACCACTTTATTTTCTTGTTTGTCAGTCTGTCTATTCTAGAGTAATCTTTGTGGAAATTGGTCCTTGTCTGTTCTTCACTGATTGCTGGAGTCCCATTGCCCAACCTTTATACTATATCAGTCTTAACATAACAAACCAAAACGGAATAGATCTTAATTTCAAAAAAATAATAATGCTATTTATTGAGATTTGATTGCTTAAGACTTAAGGTTTGTGTATTCTAACTTCCTTTTTATAATGCAAAATGGATTTTCTTGTAATAGTTTTCATGTCTTTCAGAGCTGATCTCTAGAGAGAAACTTGTACCAACTAAGGTCTTATGGCCAAAAACCAATGCTAGGCAACAGATCAACTGTTAACATTATGTTTCCTCTCCTCTGAGGACTAGGAACTAAACAGTGTTGTGTTGGGGTATTATGAGGATGAAAGTCATTCAATTAGTATTTTTCAGAGTGGCTTAATGCGTGCCATTTTTTAAGCTACCTTAAGAGCTGGAGTTCGTGCTCAAATTTAAGTGAGATAAGGATGTACCTACTGCTGCCTGTGAAAATTTTGATATTATGTTTAATAATGTAGCATCTGGCATCTGAATTATCCTTTTGAATTTTACAGGTCACCAAACTTCTTGCAAACTCCTGAGAATAAATCCCAGATCCTGGTATAAAATCTAATAATTTCACTTCAATCTTTTCATTCTCCAAGATCCACTTTTCATTGTTTTAAGTACAAGCCTGTCTATCAGTTTGGCATAATACCAAGGATATTGATGAATGTTGGTTGCCAAATAAATGTAAAAAGTCTGTTCACTGAAAGTCATTGTAATTAGTAATAATGGCTATCATTTATTTTGAGTGCCTTCAGAGTAGACCGTGCTAAGCAATAATTTATCTTGATAATCTCACAACAGCCTTGACAAGTAGGGGGTCACTATTCTCATTTTACATTTGAAGGCACTTTGGCTTAGAAACATTTACTTCCCCAAGGTCACACAGCTACAAAGGAGCAGAAGTTGATTTATCACCTAGGTCTGTGTGTAAATTTAAAGCTGGTCATCTTGCCACAATGCTTGGCTGCCTATATCGTTTTATTTGAGGGAGGCACTAATACAACATCCATCCTGGGTTCATATGTTACTAATAATCCCTCTGTATCACAGCCACACACATTCTTAGAGTTCCTGGTTGAGATGACTCTATTGAATTCTATTAAATTTCTTAGATTTAACTAATGGTGCTAGACAGATAGGAAGTAGGCTTTATTTGCAATAATATCATAATTGTTATAATTAAACAATAACCTGAGTTTATGGTTCAGAAGCAGAAGCCAGCAAAAATTTAATCTTAATATTAGCGGTAGCTTCGTGTGTGTTTCCATGTATGTGCACGCGTGCATGCGCGTAAGGAGGGAGAGAGTAGTTACTATGCCAAGTAAGAAGTCTGAAGTGTAATTGGCGGGGCGGGGGGAGACCTATACTTATAAAAAGGATTAAGACGATAACTAAGTATATACCAAACAATAGATGAGCCAGATGAGTGATAGCCACAATAATCACCCCCGTGGCTCAAAGAGAGAGCTGTTGTGGTAAGGGAAGTTGCTTGTTATGAAATCCAGTATAGTGCAAGATAATCAGATGAGAGGAGACGTAAGCATACTGAGTGTTGTAGCTTCTCTGGTCTTAGGGGGCGTGGTATAAGGGAGAGGTTAACATTTAGAAGTTGAGAGCAAACAGTGAAGGTTTATTTTTACTTTTACAGAACTTGAAATAAAATGCATTTTGATTTGTTTTCAGGCATAATGATATCAATCCCGTAGTTAGAATTTATTCTCCATGGTATTTTGTCATACCAGAGGTATGTTTTGTTGTAGAGCAAGTGAAAAGAAGAGTACCCATTTCAGTATGGCTTCAATCTGTGATCTAAGTTTAATTAAACTGGCTGTATATAAAGGGCATGTCAAACTCAGCTACTTCCCTTCAACCCACTTAGATTACAGTGAATGACAGCGTTGTCACTGATCCATTGCTACGCCTATTGCTACCTAAACATATCCTTTTATCCACTAATAGTCCTTGCTTTTTTAAGTCCTTGTTTCTTTAGTAGGATAAAGTAAGTTCTTTGTTGATAATTTATAAAACTGTGCCATATTTACCATTAATGTCTGCTTAGGCTACTAAGAATGCCCAGTAAGTTACATAAGCATTTTAGTAAATGAATTTAATGTCTTTAATTTTAGCAGCACTGAATGCAAGAAGGAAAACCAGGAAATTAAGGTTTGGCTAAAAGGCATTTGAAGTTATCACTGTGGTGATTCTGATCATCTCTTAAGAGAACCAAGTTAGGAAGGATACTAGAATAAGCATCCTTAATATTAAGATGTTTCTTTTTTGTGTGCCTTAAAATTCACCACAAATTTTGGTTAAAGTAAGGAGGGCAGTAAGTATCCACTTGACACTGACCTATATATTCATTTAAGTACCTTTCTATTGTCGTATTTTTTTAAATAAATTTATTTATTTATTTTTGGCTGCGTTGAGTCTTCGTTGCTGCGCATGGGCTTTTTCTCTAGTTGCGGGGAGCAGGGGCTCCTCTTCATTGCAGTGTGTGGGCTTCTCATTGCGGTGGCTTTTCTTGTTGCGGAGCACGGGCTCTAGGTGCGCACAGGCTTCAGTAGTTGTGGCTCACAGACTCTAGAGTGCAGGCTCAGTAGTTGTGGCTCACGGGCTTAGTCGCTCCGCGGCATGTGGGATCTTCCCGGGCCAGGGCTAGAACCCATGTCCCCTGCATTGGCAGGCGGATTCTTAACCACTGCGCCACCAGGGAAGCCCCTATTGTTGTATTTTAAATGAGTCTCCTGGGGTAGTCATGGAGAGAGAAGTAAGCATGACCAGTCAATGGCTGACGTTTGAATTGTCTGAAAAGTGGAGTTGGTTTTATAGGATCTTCAAACAAGACTGCATAGGTGGATACTTGAGATTATGTGTATATGTAATAGATATCAGGGTAGGTGGCCATGATACGATTTGCAGAGACTCTAAGAGCCAAAAGCTCTAGCCATTTCTTAAAAGGCCATTTAGTGAAACATATTTAATTAGGATTAATTTATTTAGTTGACTCACAGTTTAAAATTAAACCTGAGTAAAGGAACAGGTACAGAAGAGATGGGGAAAGGTTTAGAATTGGAGGGTCCTAAGCTGTCAGTGAGGGAAGTGGTAGAGACAGTGTGGCCTACTTTCCCGGTTTTACCTTGGGTGACCCAAGTTACAGTTTACCAGTTCTGAGCTGCTTTTGAGAGCTAGTAGAAAGAGACTATTACAGCCTTGTAGTATGTTATTCGGTTCTGCTGGAGGCCACCATCCTCTTCCAGGTCCTGGGTGGTATCACTGAGAGTCATTCAGAGGTGAGGACTATTTCATGGCAGGCAGCCTGAAGCTGCTGATAGCACAGAAGTCTTCAGTGGCAAGCTTTGGGAAATCTTGATTCCCAGAAAGAGTAAACATCATAAACTCTGAAGAGTGTGTAAGTTTCCCCTGTTATGCAGTTAAAAGGAAATAATGGGCTAAAAAGGATCTGGCTCAGTAGAATGAGAAGAAATATTTATAAACAGACTAAATATTTTAAAAGCAGGTTTTTATTTTATACTTTCAATTGAGATAGTGCAATCTGGCATTCTATCTAAAAAAATTACCAAAATAGCTTTTCAAACATAATAATATTGTGGCAGGAGATTTTCCCTCCCCCAACCTTTTATTATGAACAGAAGAGTTCAGAGGAGTAAAATGATCACCTACCACCTGGATTCAATAATTGTTCAAGGTTTGCCATATTCGCTTTGTCTATGTATATGTATTTCATTTATTTGTTTTGCTGAACAGTTTATAAGTTTGAGGCATTATGATGTTTCTCTCCTAAATACTTCAACACGCATTTCCAAAAAATGAGGGCATTTGCTTATGTGACCAAAATACCATTATTATACTACACAATAATTCCTTAATATCATCTGTTATCCATGTGTAGCAAGATATTTTATTTAACTCCTTACTTAAGTATATTTCTCCTTGCTCAAATAACCCTACTCGCCCCAGGGCCGTATTTTTCCTTATGACTTTGCCGTGCATCTGATGCCCAGCAGCAATTGATGAAATTGTTTGCATGTTCATATGGTTTTAAATTTGAGAATGTCTAGGGCAGTGGTTCTCAACTTGGGATGCACATTAGAATAACTTGGGTAGCTTTTAAAAATTCGAATCCCCCTTCATCCCAGACCACATATGTCCTAATTTCTGGGGCTAGGGGACTCAGGCATCAGTGTTTGTTAGTTTCCCAGGTAATTTCCAGTGCATGGCCAAGATTGAAAATCACAACTATGTAGATCCTACTAATTTTCAGTGAGACTGTTCAGAAGTGTTTGGATGGACAGTTGACATTTTTCTAACCAGTAAAGAAATGAAGAGTGGTACGTGGAGGTCTTTAGGCTTTTTCTTTTTCTTTTTCTCTCAATAAACATTTACTAAACATCTACAGTATTTAAAGCACTGAGCTAAGAATAAGATACGTTAACTGTGATGTCCTAGAAAGATATTGGACTTGAGGGTCATACTTCTGTGGAGTTCAGCTGTAGCTTTACCGAGGAACAAGTTGTGTAACTTAGTAGCTAAGTCCTGAACATCAATGAGACTTTAATATGACCTAGCTTTTCTTTCAGAGGATAACTCTACCACTTCTACCACCTCTCTCTATGCTCCAGCCACACTGGCCTTCTTTCGGTTCCTCAAACATATGAAGCTCATTCCTGCTCTAGGACCTTTTTACTAGCTCCCCCACACCCACCCCACAGCCTGTAACACAGTTTGGCCCTTAATAGTCATTTAGGTTTCAATTTATTTATTTTTTTGTTTGTTTTTAATCTTTTTTTAAAAATAAATTTATTTATTTTTGTCTGTGTTGGGTCTTCATTGCTGCACACGGGCTTTCTCTAGTTGCAGCAAGTGGGGGCTACTCTTCGTTGCGGTGTGCGGGCTTCTCATTGAGGTGGCTTCTCTTGTTGCAGAGCACGGGCTCTAGGCACGCGGACTTCAGTAGTTGTGGCACGTGGGCTCAGTAGTTGTGGCTCACAGGCTCTAGAGCGCAGGCTCAGTAGTTGTGGTGCACGGGCTTAGTTGCTCCACAGCATGTGGGATCTTCCCGGACCAGGGCTCGAACCTGTGTCCCCTGCATTGGCAGGCAGATTCTTAACCACTGCGCCACCAGGAAAGTCCTGGGTTTCAGTTGAAATATCATCTCTTTAGTGAGGCTTCCCCAATCACCTAATCTAAAGTAACCTCCCAGATAGTCCATATCGTATAATCATGTTTAATTTTCATTTGGCACTTACCCTTCTTGAAATTTTCTTGTTTTGTTTGTTATGGACTCTCTCCCTCTTCTGTAATGTAAGGACACCATGAGAGCTGCGACCTCATCTTTTTTGTTTCCTGTATTCCCAGTAACTATAGGAAAATACCTGAGATAAAGAGGATGCGTAATAAATGTTTGTAGAATAAATGAATAAGTAAAGTGGTGACAGTAATCCTACCTTACATTTGAGATAACTTGTGAAAAGCTCCTGGGGATAATCTCCTATCAATCCTCACGTGTCCGTTCCCCAAGGAGCATCTTTTCTTATGCTGAAAGTTTAGAAAATCTAAGCAGCGGGGGAGTTTGTGCTGAATGTGTAACAGAGTGTGTTGGCTCTGTCATTTCAGTAGCCCCCTCCCCAGACTGGGGTTTTAGGGTTTCTTCTTGCTCTCACCGTGAGTCTCCTTGCGAAAAGGCATCAAGAGTAATTGTGCTAATCTTAATACTTCTCCCTCTGAACAGGAATTTGTTGTTTAGCCTTTGGGTAATGCTAGAGAAACAGAATGTGTTGATAAGTCAGTCTTTCCTTGTGTATCACTAAGAGTCAAGAAGGAGGCAGCATTGGTCAGCTAGTTAACTTTCTTTGTTGTCTTTTACAATCTAAAAAGCAAGTGTGTTAAATGCATACAGAATGTTCTTGACTTTTCTCTTTCTTCCTGGTGTAATTTTTTTAAGCCTTAATTTATGGTCTTGTATTATATGCCAGGCACTGAATGATTAGAGCCCATCTTGCAATATCTCTATGAGGTAGGCACTATTTCTTATTCTCATTTTATTCATGAATCTTAGGAAGTTGTAGAAACTTGCCCTAGTTGGAGATTTGTGGAATCAGGATTAAAATCCAGGTAGTTTGACTTTATATTCCACAATTTTAACTACACTACCTCCCATTATATCCTTTTCTCAACTTGTCTTTATCATTTACAGATTTCTGTAAAATGCATTTGAGATGGCTCATGGTGAATTTATGTCTCAAAGCAACAAATACCAGGAAAACAGTTTTCAGGGGCCTTGCTCAGAAATCTTGTTCTGTTCCATCAAGATTTTTTTTTTTTCTCCTGTTAAGGATCAATTTTTATTTACTTCTTTCAGAAATCTTTTTCTCAAATTCTCTTACCAGGTTGATTATTCACATTACATATGAACTGAGTTGCCAATTCTTTATTTTCTTTCCCTCTTCCCTTCTTCCCTTCCTTCCTTGCTTCCTTTTTCTTTTCCCATTCTCTTTATTTATTTTTTATTGGAGCATAATTGCTTTACAGTGTTGCATTAGTTTCTGCTATACAGCAAAGTGACTCAGTTATATGTATACATATATCCCCTCTTTTTTAGATTTCCTTCCCATTTAGGTCACCACAGATCATTGAGTAGAGTTCCCTGTGCTATACAGTAGGTTCTCACTGGTTATATATTTTATACATAGTAGTGTATATATGTCAATCCCAATCTCCTAATTCGTCCCACCCCACCTTCCCCTTGGTAACCATAAGTTTGTTCTCTACATCTGCAACTCTATTTCTGCTTTGCAAATAAGTTCATCTGTAACATTTTTCTAGATTCCACATATAAGCGATATTATATGATATTTGTTTTTCTCTTTCTGACTTATTTCACTCTGTCTGACGGTCCTAGGTATATCCACGTCTCTGCAAATGGCACTATTTCATTCCTTTTTATAGCTAAGTAATATTCCATTGTATATATGTACCACATCTTCTTCATCCATTCCTGTCGATGGACGTTTAGGTTGCTTCCATGTCCTGGCTATCGTACATAGTGCTGCACTGAATATCAGAGTGCATGCATCCTTTCAAATTATGGTTTTCTCTGATATATGCCTAAGATTGGGATTGCTGGGTCATGTGGTAGCTCTATTTTTAGTTTTTTAAGGAACCTCCATACTGTTCTTAGTGACTGTACCAATTTACATTCCCACCAACAGTGTAGGAGGGTTACCTTTTCTCCACACCCTCTCCAGCATTTATTGTTTGTAGATTTTTTTTTCTTTTGGCTGCATTGGGTCTTTGTTGCTATGCGGGGGCTTTCTTTAGTTGTGGCTAGTGGGGGCTACTTTGTTGTGGTACGCCAGCTTCTCATTGCGGTGGCTTCTCTTGTTGCAGAGCATGGGCTCTAGGTGCGCAGGCTTCAGTAGTTGCAGCACGCGGGCTCAGTAGTTGTGGTATGAGGGCCCTAGAGCACACAGGCTTCAGTAGTTTTGGCGCACAGGCTTAGTTTCTCTGCGGTATGTGGGATCTTCCCAGACCAGGGATCGAACACACGTCCCCTGCATTGGCAGGCGGATTCTTAACCACTGTGCCACTGGGGAAGTCGTGGTAGATTTTTGATGATGGCCATTCTGACAGGTGTGAGGTGATACCTCATTTTGATTTTGATTTGATTTGATTTGCATTTCTCTAATAATTAGTGATATTGAGCATCTTTTCATGTGTTTGTTGGCAGTCTGTATATCTTCTTTGGAGAAATGTCTATTTAGGTCTTCTGCCCATTTTTGGATTGGGTTGTTTGTTTTTTTGATATTGAGCTACATAAGCTGTATATTTTGGAGATTAATCCCTTGTCAATTGCTTCATTTGCAAATATTTTCTCCCATTCTGAGGGTTGTCTTTTCATTTTGTTTATGGTTTCCTTTGCCATGCAAAAGTAGATCCCATTTGTTTATTTTTGTTTTTATTTTCATTACTCTAGGCAGTGGATCGAAAAAGATCTTGCTGTGATTTATGTCAAAGAGTGTTCTGCCTATATTTTCCTCTAAAAATTTTACAGTATCCAGCCTTACATTTAGGTCTTTAATCCATTTTGAGTTTATTTTTGTGTATGGTGTTAGGGAGTGTTCTAATTTCATTCTTTTTCATATAGCTGTCCAATTTTCCCAGCACCACTTATTGAAGAGACTGTCTTTTCTCCATTATATATATTCTTGCCTCCTTTGTCATAGATTAGGTGGCCATAGATGTGTGGGTTTATCTCTGGACTTTCTATCCTGTTCCATTGATCTATATTTCTGTTTTTGTCAGTACCCTACTGTTTTGTTTTTGTTTTTGAGGTATGCGGGCCTCTCACTGTTGTGGCCTCTCCCGTTGCGGAGCACAGGCTCCGGACGCGCAGGCTCAGTGGCCATGGCTCACGGGCCCAGCCACTCCGTGGCATGTGGGATCTTCCCGGACCGGGACATGAACCTGTGTCCCCTGCATTGGCAGGCGGACTCTCAACCACTGCGCCACCAGGGAAGCCCAGCAGTGCCTTTTTAAGTTTGTTATACTGCCCCAGGGCACCTCAACACACAATTGGTAAACACAGCTCTTTACAAAAAAAAAAAAAAAAAGCTCCTGTATACCTAATTTTATTTTGAAGCTCTCCCCTGCTGAAACTTTCTACTTCAGTCCCCCCAAAATTAAAAAAATAAATAAATATTTGCCTTTCTTTATGTACAGCTCACCCATTTTTACCTCTGGTATACACCATTCTTTCCCTCTCACACTAACCCTTCTTCCTCAATCTCCTGTCCCCTTCTTTTCTTCCAAACCATATTTCTTCCCTCCCAAACTCTACTTTAAGATCTATCTCTTGTGACTCTGGCTTGCACTCTGTCACCATTTTTCATACTCTACTGTGGGAGGCTGAAAGAAATGTTCCCCCCAAGAGAGATCCACATCCTAATCCCTGGAACCTGTAAAATCCCTTTACTTTATATGGAGAAAGTGCCTTTGTGAATGTGATTAAGGATCTTGAGTCAGGAAGATTATCCTTGATTATCTAGGTGGGCTCTGAAGGCAATCACATGTATCCTTACAAGAGAGAGGCAGAGGGAGATTTGAACACACAGAAGAGAAGGCGATGTGAAGATGGAGCAGAGAGAGATTTGAAAATGCTGGCCTTGAGAATTGGAGTAATGCAGCAACAAGCCAAGGAATGCTGGCAGCCACCAGAAGCTGGAAAGGTCAAGGAACAGATTCCCCCCATAGAGCTTCCAGAGGGAGTTTGGCCCTGCCGACACTTGATTTCAGCCCACTGAAACTGATTTTGGACTCTGGCCTTCTTAAATATGAGAATGTTATGTTGTTTTAAGCCACTAAGTTTGTGGCAGTTTGTTACAGCAGCCACAGGAAACTAGTACATCCACCTTCTATATTAATTAGCACTTTTGTATATGGTGTATCTGGTGTATTTATTCTTTATAGAGCCAAAGTCTGAGAAGTTCAGTTCCATGCCATCAAAAGTTCTCTTTGATCAGCTTGACCTGCCTGAAAAAATAAACTTATATCTAATTGGCTAATTACTTCATTTATTTACATATTCATTCAGTGAATTTTTGAGAATTTGCTATGTGCCAAGCACTGTGCCAGCTATCATTTTCATGATTAAGTAGTTCCTGAAAAAGACATCCACTCATAAGTTCATTATCGTACTTATTTGTTGTAAATCATAATTAAGCCTTAGTAATCAACTATCCAAGCTGTTCATTTCCCTCTCTTTTCCCTTTTTTCAAACTGATAGCAAGCTGACCTTACTAGAGCTTGTTTAGAAGGAAAATCATGTTGCTAATCTAAAAGGATGTAATGTTCTGTTCTGTATTTGGCTTCAAATCCTATATTGTTAATGTTGAAAGGCACCTTAAAAATAATTAGCCTAACCCTCTCATTTTCTGTGTATAGGAACTGAGTTATAAAGAAGAAAAGTAATTTGCTTGAAGTCATAAAAATAATGGCAGATCTAGAATTCTATCCCAGTTTATCCTTCTTTCCACTATGGGCAGAACCTAGTTTACTTTAACACAGTCTTAGAATTTATGTTTAAATCTGGGAATTTTGCACTGTAGGGTGTTTCCCGCCAAATGGGGAGATTATTTCATTACAGCTTTTATTTTATTTTTTTATAAATTTATTTAGTTATTTTTGGCTGCGTCTGGTCTTCGTTGCTGTGTGTGGGCTTTCTCTAGTTGCGGCGAGCGGGGCCACTCTTTGTTGCGGTGCGCGGGCTTCTCATTGCGGTGGCTTCTCTTGTTGCGGAGCGTGGGCTCTAGGCACGTGGGCTTCGGTAGTTGGAGCATGCAGGCTCAGTAGTTGTGGCTCGTGGGCTCTGGAGCGCAGGCTCAGTAGTTGTGGCACACAGGCTTAGTTGCTCTGCAGCATGTGGGATCTTACTGGACCAGGGCTCGAACCTGTGTCCCCTGCATTGGCAGGCAGATTCTTTTTTTTTTTTTTTTTTTTTTTTTGCAGTACGCGGGCCTCTCACTGCTGTGGCCTCTCCCGTTGCGGAGCACAGGCTCCGGACACGCAGGCTCAGCGGCCATGGCTCACGGGCCCAGCCGCTCCGCGGCATGTGGGATCTTCCCAGACCGGGGCACGAACCCTTGTCCCCTGCATCGGCAGGCAGACTCTCAACCACTGTGCCACCAGGGAAGCCCGGCAGGCAGATTCTTAACCACTGCACCACCAGGGAAGTCTTCATTACCGCTTTTAAATATCACACCTATACACTCAAGCACTTAACTCCTCTGGATTCAATCCTTTTGCCTTCTAAACTTTAATGTAGTGTTAAAAGCCTAAGATTTCCCCAAATTGAAAGTTTGTATTTATCTCTTTCTTGGTTTCATTCCTATTAGAATCACAGTATTAGAACAGATTGAGGAGAGACCTGTATGATGAACAAATTCAGTTCCCTTGTTCTCCAAATGGCCATTTTGAACTAGTGGTTCTACGCAGTAATGGAAAAGGTGCTGGACTGGGAGTAAGAGATTTAGATTCTGGTTCCAGGTTCATATTGAACTACCTATAAATAACAAGGCAAGTTGGCAAATAACTTCCTTTCTCTGAACCTCATTTCATTCGTGTGTAAAATGAACGATTAAACTGGATAGCCTCTAGCATTCTGTGAATCAGTGAATCCAGGGATTTTGGCATCCAGCTCTACACTACCTTACTACTTGCCCTCTAGAGACTTTTAAAGCATATGATGCGGGCTTCCCTGGTGGCTCAGTGGTTAAGAATCCACCTTCCAGTACGGGGGACACGGGTTCGAGCTCTGGTCCAGGAAGATCCCACATGCCGCGGAGTAACTAAGTCCCTGCGCCACAACTACTGAGCCTGCGCTCTAGAGCCCACGTGCCACAACTACTGAAGCCCATGCACCTAGAGCCCATGCTCCGCAACAAGAGAAGACACCACAGTGAGAAGCCCACACATCACAACGAAGAGTAGCCCCCACTCAGTGCAACTAGAGAAAGCCCGTGCACAGCAATGAAGACTCAAAGCAGCCAAAAATAAATAAATTTAAAAAAAAATTTTAAGCATATGATGCATAAGGACGGGCTTATGTCTTTTCCCTTTTTTAAGTCCATGACATTGCCAGGAATGAGAAATGACATTGCCAGGAATGAGAAATTATTTTTCACAGAGTGAGTGTTGAGGTTGATACATAAATTCCTTCTTTAGACTGTTAATCCTGAAAGGGAAAGAAGGAACTTTGGAACATAGATCCTTTAGTGGAGCAGAAAGTCCAGCAGAGTGCTTAAAATACTTCAGTAGAGTAGCTCATAATGCGGCCACTGATGATGGTGGTAATGAGAATGACAGCCAGCGTTTCTTTCCTGTGTGCTGAATACCATGCTAGGCATTTAAAATGTATTAATCGAATGGATTAAAGTGGGTTAATAAAAGTAGAACACACAGAATAATGCCTGGTATGTGGTAAGAGCTATATAAGTAGTCATTGGTATTGTCATTTTTATTGTTATGTTATTGTGGTGGTGGTGGTTGTAATTAGTCTTCCTAGCATCCCTGTAAGGCAGGTACTATTTTTATCCATTTTTCGGATGGGGAAGCTAAATCAGGCGTTAAACCAAGAAATAGAATAGAATTTACACTCTAGCCTATGTAGTTAAGTTTGGATAGCTGTTTTACTTAGAGCAGCCCCTTCCCTCAAAGGGAAGGCCCCTTTGAGGAGGTGACATTTAGGCTGAAATTGAAAGATAAAAAGCTAGCCATTCAAAAATAAGGGTAGGGGTACACCAGGAGGCCTTCTATGCAGATAGTAAGGCAAGTGCAAAGGCCTATATTCACCTTCTTAGTGAATACTCTAAAATTACATGCCGGCACAAACTTTCTATCCCCTCCTCTCTGTTTTATTTTCTCCCTAACCCTTCTCACTGTCTCACATATTGTATAATTTATTTTGGTTTTGTCCATCTTCCCCAACAGCGGGATAGAAGGTCCATGAGGGCAGGGATCTTTGTCTGATTTGTTTTGTCATTATACCTAGGGCCTCTTTTAGGCCATGGGGCTTCTTTCAGCAAATTAGGAAAAAAGCCTCCTTTCTAAGAGGTGGCAGCCCCACACCAGGACAAGCAGCTTAGCTAGCATAACATGATCTGGACTTCAACTTCCTCCTGCCTCCTCAGCCAGGAGCCCTTGTGTAAGACATAATTGAACAAGCATCACATGAGAGTCCTACATGCATCCATAGTACCTCCAGCAGCGCCAGCATGTAGGAGGCACTGAATAAATATTCATAGAATGACAGCATAGTTTAGAATGAAGCGGGTGAGTGGTTATGAGATGAGCAGGTAGGCAGAAACCAGATCTGGTAGGGACTTGTAAGGAGTTTGATTTTTTTTTTTTTTCCCTAATAGCAGTCAGCTAAGAACTACTTTTTTTTTTTTTTTTTGGCTGCGTTGGGTCTTTGTTGCTGTGTGCAGGCTTTCCCTTGTTGTGGCGAGCAAGGGCTACTCTTAGTTGCGGTGTGCGGGCTTCTCATTGCAGTGGCTTCTCTTGTTGTGGAGCACGAGCTCTAGGCGCGCAGGCTTCAGTAGTTGTGGTGCACAGACTCAGTAGTTGTAGCTCGCAGGCTCTAGAGCGCAGGCTCAGTAGTTGTGGCGCACGGGCTTAGTTGTTCCGCGGCGTGTGGGATCTTCCCAGGCCAGGAATCAAACCCATGTCCCCTGCATTGGCAGGCGGATTCTTAAGCCACCAGGGAAGTCCAGAACTACTTTTCAATGAATCATAATCTTCTGTATTTTTAGTAAGCAATGCAAGTAATTCTGTAGTACAGAAAGGCATAGGCCAAGTTAATTGAAGTCCAACTTTCAATACTTTTGGACCTTGGCTTTAGGAATCTGTCTCCTTCCTACTTTATCCTTATCGATTTGGCATTGCATTTTGCCTGCATATGTTGGTTTATCATGTTCTATCAAGATCTGTGTGGGCATTGGGGTAAGCTATATATAAAATGATCATTTTTCTTGCAACCTCAAATCCAGACACAGTAGGGTAGAATTTTTCAATGAGGGCTGTTGCAGAAAACCCAGGACATCTGGTCCTTGTGTTTGAATAGTGACTGAGCAGAGAGAGGAGAGCATCTGGATATTATTCTCTTTAGGAACTTCTTGTATGAATTAGTCAAGAACCTCTAATTTTTTATCAGCTCCCACCCTCACTCCCCCCAAAACACCAACCTTCACTGATGTAATTTAGGGTTCCCAGTTCACTGAGGAGATGACAGCTGGAATCTTGGCATTAAATGTTTGTTTGAGCTTTTGTTTCTCTTTCGTGCTGATGCTTTTTTGGCACCCAAGGCCACATTTGAGAATTCACTTTCTCTCTGAGAGGTTTTTGTTGGCAGTTTTTATCTTATTTCGTTTCTTTTCTGTGATAGGTTAAGGTTACAGCTTGGAAAAAACAGAAAAACTGAAACTGCAGGGTTTATTGATGAGTTCCTGCCCCACCGTGCCCTAGGCCTAGTACGTGCATGCTTCTGATGAATCACTGCTGTTAGTATTTAGTATTTACTGATCCTCATATCCCAGTATTGTGCAAAGCATAGAATCTGCCCAAGGGACTTAATAGCTGAATAGCCTACTCGATCTGTTGGTTTCTCCCTCCCTCATCTCTGTTGGTGGCTACAGGGAGGAATATGGGAGACATGAAACTGTAAGCAAGAGGAAATCTAGACTCTGTAGCTTTATTGCTGCCTGGGAAGTGGCCTGAGAGATCAGATGCAAGGATTTGATACTCTGTGCAGCTGCCATAAATAACCTCCTCTCATTGGGGGTGAGGATGAAGTATTTCCACATGGTTGCTCAGGTCTCTTCTCTTTGCCCTGATGCTTCTTCCCTCTTTCTTTCATTAATTGCTTAGCAGTTGCTGATGCAATTAAAATGAGATGTGTCTGCAGTCTCTGTGGTTTGCTGTCAGGGCCCTCTCTCTAAGGTCTTCATCTTGTTGCTAGGGATGGGTGAACATCTGATGTTGAAGCAAGAGGAGGGAGGGACCTGTGGCTGCAGTTAAATGCATTTTTCTAAACGCAGCAGCTTGCAGAGCTAGATTTCTCCTGACACTGTAATCCTTTTACCAAACCAAGTGCTAGTCCCTTGTGCTGTTCATTAATGGAGCTTATATTTGGCAGCACAGTATATAGAAATGAATTCTGCTGAATTGCTTTTGTTGGTGATATAGAAAGTGCTTTTCATTTTTAAATAGGCAAGAGCAAGATGGAAACAGCAATCTCAAAGTTCAGAATTCTGAGTCAAAACCTATAATCCCCAGGTTTCTATGAAAAGCAAGAACCTGGAGATGTTAAGAGGGCTGGATTGCAACACTTAATCTGTTTTGGGTCACTGGGTGGAATATACACTACACCTGCTATTATGTGTCTCCCTACTGGCCAGCATTTTCAGCCTGCTTCTGACTTCTGTTCCTTTTTTGCTTGTCTTCAGAATTGCCAGGAGACGCTCAGAGGACCTAACCATTGTGTTTCTACTCAGTTTCTGGTAGAGGAGGGCTGACTGCTCTTTACCAGTGCTGCTTGGTAATCATGTGGCAGGTGGATGGCTGTGAGACATGAATTCTCCATCTGCTTACCTGCACCCCAGACCACTGTATGCATTTGCCACATTCGCCAAGGGATCACACTGCCTACTCAAACTTCAGCATGCATGAGAATCACCTGGAGAACATGTTAAAACACAGATTTCTGGGTTGAATCCACCAGAGATTGTGATTGAGTAAATCTGGGGTGAGGCCATTTGGCATTTTTAATAAGTTCCCAGGAAACGCTGATGCTCATGCTCCCAGTCTGGAGACCATACAGAGTAATACTGGCCTAGGGATGATGCTTTACACATAAATAAGACCCAGTATTTGCTGATTTGATTTGATTTTTCTAGTATTTCAATCTTAGGATGTGATAGATTCCAAAGATTTTTATCTGCTTTTACCTTCAAATGTTAGTCAGTTGAAATTATCTGAGTTTTTTACTTTCAGCAATCCTCCTACACAGATCTCTTGTCAGATCATCCATGTTCGTTGCTGGCTATATATCTGTTAGGGTGCTTGATTCTGTTACGCAAAGATGTAGTTACTTTGCAACTTAAATGTCTTATATGTGTTTATGATTAGACATCTGATCTGATATTATGCGCCTGGATGACAGGTTCCAAATTTTTTCCTAAGGTAAGGGAAATATGCAATGTATGTTTCCTTGTGTACTCTAATTTATTAAATTCCTTTACTGTTTTAGAACAGTTATAGAGTTGCAGAAAAGTTAGTTTAGACAATTCCCATATACCCCCACACCCAGTTTTCCTTGTTGTTAACATCCTGTATTATTAGATGATCTACGCCTTACAATAATGCACCAGTATTGATTTGTTATTATTAAGTCTGGATCTTATTTAGATTAACTTTTCCTTTTTCTGTTCAAGTCTAATCTAGGATACCACGTTACTTTTAGTTGTCATGTCTCTTTAGGCTCTTCTTGGTGGTAGCAGTTTCTCAGACTTTTCCTTGTTTTTGATGACTTTGGCAGTTTTGAGGAGTACTGGTCAGGTATTTTGTAGGAGGTCCCACTGTAAGAATTTGTCTTAGGTTTTTCTCATGATAAAACGAAGGTTATGGGTTATTGATAGGATAACCACAGAGGTAAAGGGCTATTTTCATCACATCTTATCAAGCACACATACTGTTAACATGATTTATGACTGTTGATGTTGGCCTTGATCACCTGGCTGTGGCTTGTCAGGTTCTTCACTATAAAGTTACTCTCTTTTCTTCTCCTCTTTCCATTTGTATTCTCTGGAGGAGAGTCACTAGACATTGTCTACAGCCTGAGGAGTGGGGAGTTACACTCCCGCTCCTTGAGGCCACACTATCTATATAAATTATTTCAAATCTTCTCCATGGGAACTTTTGATTCTTCTTCCCCATTTACTTGTTTATCCAGTTATTTATTTATATCAGAATGGATTCATGGATATTTGTTTTATATTTTGGGTTGTATTCCAATATCACTTAATTTTGGTTCTCAAATAGTTCCAGCTTCGGCCATTGGGAGCCCTTTCAGTTGGTTTCCACATTCCTTTGCATAGCATCCTTAATGTGTGTGTATGTCCCCATGCATACTCGCTTGTGTGCATTGTTACTGTTGCACTTCCTTGCCTTCTGGTGCTATAAGATGTGGTATATTCATCTTGTATATTTCATACTCCAGCCCTAGAATGAGCCATTTCTCCAAGAAGCCCTGATCCCTTTTATTAGAGAATGGTACTAGAAAATAAGATCTAGGCAGTAGTCATGCCCCTTGCTACTGGAGTGGGGCCATTATTTATTTTTATAAATTTACTTATTTATTTTTAGTTGCGTTGGGTCTTCGTTGCTGCGTGCAGTCTTTCTCTATTTGTGGCAAGCGGGGGCTACTCTTCGTTGCCGTGCGTGGGCTTCTCATTTCGGTGGCTTCTCGTTGTGGAGCACGGGCTCAGTAGTTGTGGCTTGCGGGCTCTAGAGTGCGGGCTCAGTAGTTGTGGCACATGGGCTTAGTTGCTCCGCGGCATGTGGGATCTTTCCAGACCAGGGCTTGAATCCGTGCCCCCTGCGTTGGAAGGCGGATTCTTAACCACTGCGCCACCAGGGAAGTCCCGGTACTTTTTTTTTTTTTTTTTTTTTTTTGCGGTACGCGGGCCTCTCACTGCTGTGGCCTCTCCCATTGCGGAGCACAGGCTCCAGACACGCAGGCTCAGCGGCCATGGTTCACGGGCCCAGCCGCTCTGAGGCATGTGGGATCCTCCCAGACCGGGACACGAACCCGTGTTCCCTGCATCGGCAGGCGGACTCAACCACCGCGCCACCAGGGAAGCCCCCTAGGCCATTATTTTTTAAACAAACATACTCTAGGGAGTAGAAGTGGGACAGCAATGGGGGTGAGGGCAACTTATTTTTTTTAACAAACTTTGTGAAACTCTTATTCTTTAAACAATGTGTATGTTTAACTTTAATATTTGAAAAATAGTTGTGGGGACTTCCCTGGCGGTCCAATGGTTAAGACTTCGCCTTCCAATGCAGGGGGTGCGGGTTCAATCCCTGGTCAGGGAATTAAGATCCCACATGCCTCAGGGCCAAAAAAATCCAAAACAAAACAGAAGCAATATTGTAAAAAATTCAATAAAGACTTTAAAAATGGTCCACATCAAAAAGTCTTTTTTTAAAAATAGTTGTGTATAGCTAATCATCAGGAAATGCAAATCAAAACTAGGAGATAACACCTCACATCTGTCAGAATGGCCATCATCAAAAAGAACACAAATAGCAAATGTTGGTGAGGATGTGGAGAAAAGGAAACCCTAGTACACTGTTGCTGGGAATGTGAATTGGTGCAGCCACTGTGGAAAACTATGGAAGTTTCTCAAAAAACTAAAAATAGAACTATCATATGATCCAGCAATTCGATTACTGGCTATCTAACCAAAAAAACACAAACATTAATTCGAAAAGATACATGCACCCCAATGTTCATAGCAGCATTATTTACAGTTGCCAAGATATGGAAGCAACCTAAGTGTACATCAAGAGAGGAATGGATAAAGAAGATGTTGTGTATATATGCAGTGGAATAGTACTCAGCTATAAAAAGGAATGAATTATGCCATTTGCAGCAACATCGAAGGGCTAGGAGAGCATTATGCTAAGTGAAATAAGTCAGAGAAAGACAAATACATTATGATATCATTTATATGTGAAATCTAAAAAATACAACAAACTAGTGAATAAAACAAAAAAGAAAGACTCACGGATATAGAGAACAAAGCAGTGGTTACCAGTGGGGAAAGGGGGGGGGCATGATAGAGGTGGGGGGAAGGGTGTTATTAAAGTATTATATGAAATCACATGTGTGAAACTTTTGAAAATTGTAAAGCACTATAGAATTTAAAGAATCTTTCATTCAATTAAAAAAATAGTTGTGTGCCTAGGAGGAAAATGTTAAAGGAAAAAGACGAATTTAAAACACAATTAGTTACACTCTAAACAATAAATTTTACTGTGGTGAGAATCCTAGTTCAGTACATAAATCTTTGTCCACATTTCTGATTTATCAGTTAATATGCTTTTGCTAACCCTGTTTTTATTTTTTAAATGTGTGTTTTGTTTTGTTTTTTAATTTATTTTGGCTGCGTTGGGTCTTTGTTGCTTAGCGCGGGCTTTCTCTAGTTGCAGTGAGCGGGGGCTACTCTTTGTTGCGGTGCGTGGGCTTCTCATTGCAGTGGACTCTCTTGTTGCAGAGCACTGGCTCTAGGTGCATGGGCTTCAGTAGTTGTGGCACGTGGGCTCAGTAGTTGTGCCTCGCAGGCTCTAGGGCGCAGGCTCAGTAGTTGTGGCTCATGGGCTTAGTTGCTCCGCGGCATGTGGGATCTTCCTGGACCAGGGCTTGAACCTGTGTCCCCTGCATTGGCAGGCAGATTCTTAACCACTGTGCCACCAGGGAAGTCCCACAAACCCTGTTTTTAAATAGCATTAGGAAATTTCTTATCGCTCAGAATTTCAGAAGTAGGTCAGGTTTGGGTTTTTTGTTTGTTTGCTTTGGATAACGTGATGACTCCAGCTTTTTAAGGATTTCATTCAAATACCACAACATGAGGTTAAGAAGGGAAATTTCTTTCTATTTCTTAGGAGAAAGGAAGCCTTTCCCAGAAGCTCCCAGCAGACTTTTATTCTCACATCTGTGACCATAACTGGGCCATAAGCCCTCTTTTAAACTAGTTGCTGACAAGGGGAATGGGATTTCAATAATTGTCTTTGATGTTCTCAGGTGAAATGGATGTTGGAAGCCAACCACATCTGCTACCCCAGTCATTACCTGTTAAGTACTTTTTGAGAAACCTCCTCCTCTTTCAAGAAGCTTTACTGTTTAGTTAAAGGTAAAATATGAGTGGATAAAACAGTTGATCATCAATATGGACAGTGTCATAGGTCCATATTTATTGAATGAATTAGGTGAATGTAAGTAAAACTTTTTGACATAGATGTGCTTTAGGAGTTCTTAATTAGGGGGAAATACATGAAAACAGTTTAATAACTAGACCAGGAAGCTTCTTGAAGAAGAGAGAAGACTTAAACTACTGTTTACTCATCAGCTAGTCACAGTGCTGTCCTACTTCTGTCCAGTGTTGTGCTGGTAAATGTTTAACCAGCTGGGAGAAGGGAACAGGGCTTTTTGTAGTGTTTACCAATTTTCAGAGTGTAAATAAAACCCTGGCCTATTTTAATCTATCAGTGTGGAGTCAACTGCCTTGCACACCACTGCTTATTTCTAAGAGGATTGTTTAATTTTCTAATTAATCTACTGAGACCACGTATTGACAAAAGCAACATTTCACTTTTTTAGCCTTGTAAATCATCAATAATAAAACCTAGATTACCAATATAAGGTAGTTTGGTTGTGGTGTTTTGGACAGTGGTGTGTTAGAGAATTGTAATTTTAAGGTAATATAAAATACTGGTCTTTGTAGACTTTGAGAAATGAAAGAAACCTTATTGTTAGCTTTAGGTGGTAGGTGAAATGTTACTAATTCAGTTTTTATGGAGCACCAACTGTGTGCTCCGTGCTGTAAAAACAAAAATAAATAAGACTAGAATCTCAAGAGCCTCTCTCCTCAGTCTATTAGAAAGACAAAAAATTATCAACAGATAACTTGAAGTGGAAGCGTGATAAGGGCCCTTGAGCTTTAAAATGCTATAAGAACACAAAGGGGAAGTCAGCTAAATTTGGGGACATCATGGAAGAGGGTGTTTGAATTATATCTTGAAAGGAAATACGGCATTTGCATTGAGGAGATGAAAGGAAAGGATCATTTCAGGCAGTAGGAAGAACATGTCCCTAATTGTTGAGGGATGAAAAATCTGATACGTTTCATGCCTTTTTTGGGTGACATGCAGGTAAAACCCAGGGTGAGTAGAGGATAGAGAAGAGAAAGGAGAGATAAGCCAAGGCCATATTGTGAAAGGTCTTAAGTCATATTATGGAGTTTGGATTTACTTATTATTAAGTATGAAACTTCTTAATATAAATAAGATTTTAATACAAAAGTTTCTGCTTCTCCATATCTTTAACCAAACTGGGTGTTTATGATTCTTTATAATTAATGCTAATTTGATGGGGGAGATGCTTTGTCATTTTAATCTGTGCCTTCCTAATTATTAGTGTGGTTGAATGTAATTTTTAAAATATATCTATTGGTCATTTGTATTTCTTCTGTGTATTGCTTGTTCATATCCTTTACTCATTTTTCTGTTGAATTGTTTGTTTTTCCTAATGATTTGTAGGAACAATTTATATGAACTATAGATATGAATCCTTCATTTTAAGGCTTTTTTAAGACAGTAATTCTAGCCTTTGTGGTGGATGGATTGGAAAAAGGAGAGACTGTTGTCAATTTGGCCAATTGGGAGATATTACAATAACCTATAGCCATAGACCAGAGATGATGTGTTGTTAAACTGTGGCAGTGGGGGAAGAGGGCTGCAGATATAGAGATCAAGCTGCCACCCAGTGGCTTTGTAGTGGAGCTTGGATTAAATGTCAGTACTACTGCCTTTTAATTTAGTGATTTTTCTAGAATACATTGTCTCCTTTACACTCTTTTCCTTCTGATTCTAGGAAAGAAAAATAAGTGAGTTTTATACAGCAGAGTCTACAGTAAGGTTAAAATGAACGGAGGCTCTAATTTAGGAATCTTGTATATAAAAGAGAAAACAGATGAATATTTTTTATCTGTTCTCAGGATATGATGGACTTTTTAAGAATGAATCCTAAGGGAAGAAACATAAAGGAAAATATTGATAAATTTTTACTTAAAACTTTAAATTTCTTTATCAAAAAAGATCATAAACATCTCCACAGGATCCTGCTGCAGTGCAGTCCTCTGGAGCGGTATCTGTCCTCTCATGTTCCATATATCAGTGGACTTAAAAGTGGGTGTCCTCTTTTTTCTTTCTTGCCACTTGCAGATCATTATCTCTCCTTTTTCTCTAAAACCTCCTAGGTTTGTAAGTCTTGTCATTTGTCTGTTTTAGTAATTTTATAGACACTGGGTTACTTCCCCTCATTCTTTAATTGGAATGTTTAATTTGATTACATTTAACATAATTACTGATGAGATTTATGTCTGCCATTTGCTGTTTATTCTCTATATGTTTTTAATATAAATTTATTTATTTGTGGCTGCGTTGGGTCTTCATTGCTGCATGCAGGCTTTTTCTAGTTGTGGCGAGCAGGGCCTACTCTTCATTGCAGTGCACGGGCTTCTCGTTGCGCGGGTGGCTTGTTGCGGAGCACGGGCTCTAGGCGCGTGGGCTTCAGTAGTTGTGGCATGCGGGCTCAGTAGTTGTGGCTCACAGGCTCTAGAGCGCAGGCTCAGTAGTTGTGGCTCACGGGCTTAGTTGCTCCATGGCATGTGGGATCTCCCTGGACCAGGGCTCAAACCTGTGTCCCCTGCAGGTGGATTCTTTACCACTGTGCCACCAGCGAAGCCCCTATTTTCTATATGTTTTATGTCTTTTCTGTTCCTCTATTCCTCCACAAAGTCTTCTTTTGTGTTAAGTGGAGATATTCTAGTATACCATTTAAATTCCCTGATTGTTTCTTTTAATATAGTGTTTAGAGTTATTTTCTTAGTGGTTGCCCCAGGGATTACAATTAACATTTTAATTTATAATAATCTAGTTTGGGTTAATGCCAATTTAATTTCAGTAGTATGCAAAAACTGTGTATGTGATAGGCAGAATAATGACCCCCTAAAAAAATCCTATAACTCCTAGAACCTATGAGTGTTACCTTTTGTAGCAGAAGGGATTTTCTAGATGTGATTAAGGATTTTGAGATGGAGAGAGTAGCCTGGATTATCCAGGTTGGGCCCAGTGTAATTACAAGGGTCTTTATAAGGGAAAGTGGGATGCAGATAAGTAGGAGTCAGAGATTTAAGGATGTTATACTGCTGGCTTTGAAGATGGAGGAAGGGGCCATGAGCTGAGGAATGCAGGCAGCCTCTAAAAGCTGGAAAAGGCAAGAGAACGAAGTTTCCCCTAGAGCCTCTACAAGGAAATGTAGCCCTACCAACATCTTGAATTTAGCCCAGTGAGACCTATTTCAGACTTGCAACTTCCAGAACTATAATAAATTTGTGTTGTTTTACGGCTGTAAATTTGTGGTAGTATGTTGCAGCAGTAGTAGAAAACTAATATAATTATGGGGCTACCTTTACTGGTGTTCTTTATTTCTTCATGTGAATTCAAGTGACTGCCTAGTATTCTTTCATTTCAACCTGAAGGATTCCTTTTAAAATATTTCTTATAGTGCAGGTCTGCTAACAATGAATTCTCTCAATTTTTGTTTACCTGGGAATATCTTAATTTCTCCTAGTTTTTTTTTTTTTTTTTTTTTTTTTTTTTGCGGTACGCGGGCCTCTCACTGTTGTGGCCTCTTCCGTTGCAGAGCACAGGCTCCAGACGCGCAGGCCCAGCGGCCATGGCTCACGGGCCCAGCTGCTCCACGGCATGTGGGATCTTCCCGGACCGGGGCACGAACCCGTGTCCCCTGCATCGGCAGGCGGACTCTCAACCACTGCGCCACCAGGGAAGCCCGCTCCTAGTTTTTTAAGAATAGTTTTGGTAGATGTAGAATTGAATGCTCACCCAGGCAGTTGACAGCTCTTCACTTTCTGCTTGGCAGAGCCTCAAGGTCAACCAGAGATGAGAGCTTAGAGCCTCCTCAGGCCTTTTCTGAGCAAGTAGCGGTCAGCCCTGGGCATGTGGGTTCCTTCTAGATTCCCAGGAACACATCAGAACTTTTCAAAGCCTCTGTGGACAGCTGCTTTCCTATCTTTCCTTTTAAGCTTTTTGGTTAGCCTATTATTTGCCCCAACTGTTACCTACTGTCTTAGGCAGCCACAAAGTTAAACACTTGGCAGTGAATATTTTTGGCCATGTTTCCATCCCCAGGGAGAAGGCTTTTCACCCTGGGCAAGCTCTAAATCTGGTCAAATATAGACAACCTTGCAAGTGGGGTTTTCCAAGAAGCCACTAGAAAGGTCAAATAATGACAATTCTTTAGGAACAAAGCTTGTTCTGCCCTTTCCAGTAGTTGTCAGGCTGCTGCTTTTCACTGTGATTGTAGGCAATTGATTTTCAGAGCTGGGGATGGGAATAGGGTAAATTCAGATGCCACAGAGCTCACTTTTCTTATTGAGATTCGGCTTATTTCTTGAGTAAATGCTTCCCTGATTGCTGCAAGCCTTCGGCTAATTTCCAGAATTCTGAAAAACTTAATTCTGACGATTTTTTTGTGTGTGTGCGGTACGCGGGCCTCTCACTGTTGCGGCCTCTGCCGTCGCGGAGCACAGGCTCAGCGGCCATGGCTCACGGGCCCAGCCGGTCTACGGCATGTGGGATCTTCCGGACCGGGGCACGAACCCGCGTCCCCTGCATCGGCAGGCGGACTCTCAACCACTGCGCCACCAGGGAAGCCCCCTGACGATTTTTTTTTTAGTTTTCCTACTTCTTTTATGGAGGAGAGAATTTTCAGAGATCTCCGCCATTTTTGAGGATGTGTCCCCTCATTCTTTAAAGGTTTTAGTTCCTGGCTCACAGTCACTCTCTCCAGTACTACTCCTGGCTTAATTCTTCTTAAACTCAATGTTCATACTCATGATCTTACTAATGCCTTTGCTTCTTAGTTCTTGGCCACATCTCTCCCAGTGATTTTATTCTCCATCCTGTCTCAGCTACTAATCCTAGGTCATATCCTAAACCAGTGCCCCCGGCGGTGCCTCTGCCAAACTATGTTTTTGTAAATAAAGTTTATTTAAATACAGCCTTGCTCCTTCATTTATGTGTTGAATACAGTTTCTTTCACACTATAGTAGCAGAATTGAGTATTGCAGCAGAGACCAGTGGCTCTCAAAACCTAAAATATTTACTGTCTGACCCTTTGCAGGAAAAGTTTGCAAGGCTTCTGTCCTAGACCTACTCATTTAGAGCTGCATCTCCTCTATTATCCCAATTTCAAGCATCCTGTTCTTCATCCAGCCCCTCGTTTTTAAAAACTTCTTAAAATTTGTTTATTTTTGCAGTTCCCTTCCTCTAGAATCCATCAATCCTTTGACCTCACCACCTTTTGTACTGTGCATCTCACTTTTTTCACATATTTACTTCCCTCCTTACCCTTACCTCCTTACATTATTGATTACTTCCTTCTATACACTCTTAACTTGCTCATTGATAAAACCCCAACCAAGGTTAAAACCATCTTTTGGCTTACTCCATGCCTACACCTTTGCATCTAAATGTGGCTAGAGAAAACTATGCAACTGTTCTGCCTGTTCTCATATTAAGTTCATGGTTATTACCCTTACGTAGGCCTTTAATACTTCACGGCAATCCTACTACATTTCCCTATCTATTCACCCTTTCCTACCTTCTTTTCTCTTCAAACTTCCTGCATCCCTCTCTCATCTTCAGTCTCACCTTGCTTACTGTTTCACTGAAAAAATAGAAGCAAGAGCTTCTACCCATTCTACACACATCTTCCCATTTATTTTTTTACTGGCATATACCCATTTATCTGCGTGTTTGCTCATGGGCTGCTTGTGAACCTATCTAGAGCTAATCGCTCCTCTCATACAAAAGATCTCTTCCTCCTGTCTCTCAAGGGCTTCACTCCAACATATCACCTTTTTCTCTATTGCAGAATTACTATTTTTTCCTGTATATAGATTATTCCCATCAGCAGCACACATGCACTAATTTTTTCTAATCTTTTAAAAACAACCTCTCTTGATCCCACGTCCTCATCCAGAAAGTGCCCTATTTCTCTGCTCCCTTTAGCAAAACTTCTCAAAGAGCAGTCTATACTCCAGTTACAGTATAGACTCAAATTATAGTCTTCACAATCATCTCCATTCTTCTCCTTTCTCTCCTAAACCAACTTTAGTTTGGCTTTTTCCTCTGCCATTCTACAGAAACTGCCCTAGTCAAAGTCACCAAATCCAATGATCCATTCTCAGTATTTTTTTAAGTAGGAGTCTTCTTGAGACACAATTCACATGCCATATAATTCACATTTTGAAAGTATGAAATTTAGGGGATTTTAGTATATTCATAGTTACGCAGCTATCACTATTATCTAATTTTAGATCATTTACATCGCCCCAGAAAGAAACCCTGTGCCCATTAGTAGTCACTATACATTCCTGCCTTCCTGTAGCCCTTGGAAACCATTACTCTGCTTCAGACGGTATGAATTTGCCTATTCTGGACATTCATATCAGAGGAATCATACAATATATGGCCCTTTGTGTCTGGCTTCTTTCACTTGGAATAATGTTTTTAAGGATCATCCGTGTTATATAGCATGTATCCATACTTTGTTTTATTTATTTATTTATTTATTTTTGGCTGCGTTGGGTCTTCGTTGATGCGTGCAGGCCTTCTCTAGTTGCGGCGAGCGGGGACTACTCTTTGTTGTGGTGCGCGGGCTTCTTATTGCAGTGGCTTCTCTTGTTGTGCAGCACGGGTTCTAGGCACGCGGGCTTCGGTAGTTTTGGCACTTGTGCTCGGTAGTTGTGGCTTACGGGCTCTAGAGCGCAGGCTCAGTAGTTGTGGCGCACAAGCTGAGTTGCTCCATGGCTTGTGGGATCTTCCCGGACCAGGGACTGAACCTGCACTGCGTGTTTGCACTGGCAGGCAGATTCTTATCCACTGCACCACCAGGGAAGCCCCATACTTTGTTCTTTTTTATAGCCATATATTCCATTGTATGGATATATATATACCACATTTTGTTTATCCATTCATCAGTTGATGGACAAATTAGAGTTGATTCCCCTTTCTGGATACTGTGAATAATGTTGCTGTGAACATTCATGTGCACATTTTGTGTAGACATATGTGTTCAGTTCACTTGGTTTTATACCTAGGAGTGGAATTGCTAAGTCGTATGATAACTCTGTTTAGCATCTTGAGGAACTGCCAAACTTTTCCAAAGTGGGTGCAGTCCCACCAGCAATGTAAGAAGGTTACAAGTTCTCCACATCCTCATCAACACTTGTTATTGTCTTGTTGTCTGTTTCATTTGAGCCATCTTGGTGGGTGTGAAGTGGGATCACATTGTGATTTTAATTTGCATTTCCCTAACGATTAGTGGTTCTGAGAGTCTTTTCATTTGCTTATTGGTCATTTGTAAGTATATGTGTATGTGTATGTATATATATTTCTTTTTTGAAAAATGTCTATTCAGATCCTTTTCCTATTTTTAATTGGGTTGTTTGTCTTTTTATTGTTGAGTCATGAGAATGTGTGTGTGTGTGTTTGTATTCTGGATACAAGTCCCTTATCAGATATGTGATTTGCAAATATTTTCTCCCATTCCGTAATGGGTTGTCTTTTCACTTTCCTGATAGTTCTCAGTTCTCAATCCTTATCTTTCAGCAGATTTGATTACTTTCTCCTTCATATACTTTCTTTACTTGATTTCCAGAATACCACATTCTCCCGATTTTTTTTCTCACCTTACTGGATTCTTCACCTGTCTCCTTTGCTGCTTATTTTTAATCTCTCCAACCTCTAAACATTGAAGTGCCCCCGGGCTCAGTCCTCAGACTGCTTATTCTGCCACACCACTCTCTGTTATCTCTTCTGCTCTCATCTATATGCTGACAACTTCACATTTACTATCAGTCTCATATATTCATCTGCCTACCTGACAATTTTTTTTAAAATTTATTTTTGGCTGTGCTGGGTCTTCGTTGCTGTGCACGGGCTTTAGTTGTGGAGAGCGGGGGCTACTCTTTGTTGAGGTGCACGGGCTTCTCATTGCGGTGGCTTCTCTTGCTGCAGAGCACGGGCTCTAGGCGCGCGGGCTTCAGTAGTTGCAGCACGCGGGCTCAGTAGCTGTGGGTCACAGGCTCTAGAGCACAGCCTCAGTAGTTGTGTCACACAGGCTTAGTTGCTCTGCGTCATGTGGGATCTTCCCAGACCAGGGATTGAACCTGTGTCCCCTGCACTGGCAGGCAAATTCTTATCCACTGCACCACCAGGGAAGCCCCTACCTGACATTTTGACTTAGATATCTGATAGGCATTTCAAATTTAAAATGTCCAAAGCCAGACTTTTGAATTTTTTCTCCAAAACCTGATCCTTCCTCAGTCTTCATCATCTCAGTAAATAGCAGTTCCATTTCTCTAATTGCTTGGGCCAAGGAGTCATTCTTCTCAATCCACCAACAAATTATACTGGCTTTATCTTCAGTATATTTAGAATCCAACTCTTCTTACCACTTTCACTGCTACCATCTGGTCTAAACCACTGTTTAACCTCTTCTGGATTATTGTAATAACCTTTAATTAGTCTTCCTATCTTTAGTGCCTTATAATTTTTTCTCAGCATAGCAGAGTGATCCTTTTTAAGCATGTCAGATTATTTTACTCCTCTACTTAAAACCATGTAGTGGCTTCCCATATCATTCTTAAAAAACTCAAAGAGTTCTTATAGTCACTTAGATCATCTAGCCCCTATTTTCATTTTGACCTCCTTACTCTCTTCTCTCCCTGTCTCACTCTTTTCCTTAATATTCCTCAAATGCTCCAGGCACATCCCTACCTTATGGCCTTTATGCATGTTGTTCCTTCTGTCTACAATGCCCACCCTTCTGTTATTCTCATGGCTTCAGTAACAGTACTTATGCAGAGCCATATTGAAGCCAGAAGGAAAAGGAAAAATCAATGAGGTCAATCTAATCTTTATTTAAATTTCAGTATTTTGTTCATTGTGGATTTTTGCATTACATTTGACTTTTTAAAAATACTGCATTAAAATATCATTTATCTTTATTACTGAGGTTTTTGGTGCCCCCTTAAATTTTGCACCTGCGGTTGATACTTCCCATGCCTCATTTGCCTCACCCTGTTCAAGAAAAAGGAATAGAAGCCAATCTCTTCCTGATAGAGGGTATCTACCATAAACCTACAGCTAATATCATAGTTAATGTTGAAAAACTGAATGCTCTTGCCTTAGGATAAAGACCAAGGTAAAGATGTCCTCTCTTACTACTTCTATCCATCATTACACTGGAGGTTCTAGCTAGTCCAGTAAGTCCAGGAAAAGAAATAAAAGGCATCCAAGTTGGAAAGGAAGAAATAAAACTGTCTTTTTTTAATAGATGTTATGATCGTCTATGTGGAAAATGCTAAGAAAAAAAACCCAGATAACATGAGACTTTAATAAAGAAATATTTATTAGAATCATACAAAAAGAAACTGCTAAGGAAGCTACAAAAAAGCTATTAGACTGATAGTAATATGTGAATTTAGCAATAGTGCAGGACAGAAGTTCATTGTATGACAATTGATTGAATTTCTATATTCTGGCAATCACATTGAAATTTTAAAAACATAATTTATAATGACATTAAAGTATAAAATAGTGAGGGATAAACCTGACAAAAGATGTGTAAAACCTGTACACTGAAAACTACAAAACATTGCTGAAAGGAATTTAACAAGACTTTAAATAAATGGAGAGATTTACCATGTTCATGGATTGAAAGACTCAACAGTATTACAGTGTCAGTTGTCCTCAGATTGATTGATAGATTCGGTGAATCCTAATTCTCAGCAGTCTTTTTAATAGAAATTGACAAACAGATTTTAAAATTCATATGGAAATGCACTTACACTACCTGACTTCGGTTCTTATTATAAATCTATTTATCTATTATAGATCATCTGGTAACTGTCTACTTGGTGCTATACATGTCAAAACTTATTAAATTATATACTTGAAATTTGTATGGTTTATTGTTTGTCAGTTATACTTTAACAAAGTTGGTAAACTAACTAACTAGACTCCCATTGTAATCAGAATGTGAAGCATCTCATGTCCTGTTACTAGGAAAGTTCACTGATGTAAACTTATAAAAGATAGTTTAAGAATATGTGTTGAAAACCCTACAATTTCACTTGTAACCAGTTTACGCTTATAAGAAGTAACTGGAAACATTTTACAATAACTTATGGACAAGTATGCTTAAAACACAAATTCAGGGCTTCCCTGGTGGCACAGTCGTTGAGAGCCCACCTGATGATGCAGGGGACCACGGGTTCGTGCCCCGGTCCGGGAAGATCCCACATGCCGCGGAGCAGCTGGGCCTGTGGGCCATGGCCACTGAGCCTGCGCATCCAGAGCCTGTGCTCCGCAACGGGAGAGGCCACAACAGTGAGAGCCCCGCGTACCACAAAAACAAAACAACAACAACAAAAAAAAATTCAAGCAACCCAAAATTCTGATTATAGGAAGCAAGTTAAGAAAAATTTCAACATATATATATATATATATATGACATTATGCAGCCATCAAAAACTATATTCTCAATGGCATAGGCAAATATTCCTGTGAAAGTGAAAAAATGCTTAAAAATAAGTATACTGGGTATGCCCAGCTTTTTTTTTTTTAAGATAAGTATTAAAATATTTATAATGATTTTCTTTGGAAATGAAGCTTTTACTTTCTTTATACCTTCCTGTATTTTAAAATATTTTTTTGCCACAAACAGGTTTTATTATGCAAATATAACCTTAAATTTTTAAGTAAAAATTTAAAAATAAATATTGGCTCTAATATGGTTTGGAAGAATCTATAAGGTACCTTGTGGGAAGGGAGATTTTTTTCATTCTTGGACAGAAAGAAACTCTACAGCTTCATAAACTACCCAGAAGAAGTGGTTGATTTTTAGGAAGAGAGTCTTATCAAAGACCTTGCATACCTATAAGCACATTGTTTTCAGAATGTAAAATCCTTTCTAATTTGAATGGTGATCAACTTTATAGTTGATTCTTAGGTGGGACTATTTCCCAAGAAAAGATTCAGCTAAGGTATTTAATTTTGTATTCTCTAGTGGTATTTAGTTTTTGTCTTTGTCTACCCCCACCTCAAAAACAAACAGAAAAACCCCAACACCCCAGAATTGGGAATAAAATAGTATAGTTCCAGAAATCGGCTCAGCAAAGTGCATTTTGTCATGGACTCATCAGCTAGGCATATCAAATTCATCTAAGGAAAAACCCCATCAATCAAATTTTTGACATCCATACTCTTACGTGTATTTCTGTAGGTCATGCAAATTAATTTGATTGGTGTTTTATATGGAATCTCTTGATGTGTAATTTTGTGTGTGTGTGTGTGTGTGTTACGCGGGCCTGTCACTGTTGTGGCCTCTCCCGTTGCGGAGCACAGGCTCCGGACACGCAGGCTCAGCGGCCATGGCTCACGGGCCCAGCCGCTCCGCAGCATGTGGGATCTTCCCGCACTGGGGCACGAACCCGGCATCCCCTGCATCGGCAGTTAGACTCCCAACCACTGCGCCACCAGGGAAGCCCTTGATGTGTAATTTTGAAGTGATTAATTTAGATGGCTTTCTAAAAGGATTAGTTTATTGTAACTAAGGGCTTTATATGCAGGTTATTTAATGAGATTATATTTAATTTGGCATACTGCCTTGAGCTATCTAGTTATTAAAGTAGTATCTGTATATAGTTTTTTTTAATCTTTTCTTTTTTTAATTTATTTGTTTTATTTATTTATTTTTGGCTGCATTGGGTCTTCGTTGCTACCCACGGGCTTTCTCTAGTTGCGGTGAGCAGGGGCTACTCTTTGTTGTGGTGCGCAGGCTTCTCATTGAGGTGGCTTCTCTCGTTGCTGAGCACGGGCTCTAGGCGCGTGGGCTTGTGGCACGGGGGCTCAGTAGTTGTGGCTTGCAGGCTCTAGAGCACAGGCTCAGTAGTTGTGGCACACAGGCTTAGTTGCTCCGCAGCATGTGGGATCTTCCTGGACCGGGGCTTGAACCTGTGTCCCCTGCAATGGCAGGCAGATTCTTAACCATCACCCCACCAGGGAAGCCCTGTATATAGTTTTAAAAATTAAAAGTGCAGGGCTTCCCTGGTGGCACAGTGGTTGAGAGTCCGCCTGCCGATGCAGGGGACACGGGTTCATGCCACGGTCCAGGAAGATCCCACATGCCGCGGAGCGGCTGGGCCCGTGAGCCATGGCCTGTGCTCCGCAACGGGAGAGGCCACAACCGTGAGAGGCCTGCGTACCGCAAAAAAAATAAGTTAAAAATGCAACTTGGCTTATAATAGAACAGTCCCATGCCCTATCTCTCCACACTCTAGGTTCTTGCTCCTCAGAGGCAACACTTTCAAGTCTTTTATTTGTTTCTTCTGGTATTAACTTCCATAGTTCAAAAAATATGCTTATTCTGCTATTTATTTTAATATTTCAAATTTATTAAATTATCTATTAACTTACTATGATAAAGGATGAAATTTAATTCTCTTACCCTTCCCACCTCACTGCGTGCACACTACCTCTCTTATGCTTCCTTTCTTGCACAGCCTTTTGTCTTCCTTGGATTTGTTTTTTGTTTGTTTGCTGATAGTTTTATGTATCCATCAATAATTCATGTCCAGGGACTTCCCTGGCAGTCCAGTGGTTAAGACTCTGTACTTCCAATACAGGGGGCCTGGGTTCAGTGCCTGGTCAGGAAACTAAGATCCCACATGCCACACAGTGTAGCCAAAAATTAAAGAAAAAAAAAAGTCATCTCCAAACTCTTCAATAGAACTGAAAATCTTTTCTTGATATGTTATAAACATATTTGATTTTTTTTTTTTAGGTTTTTTTTTTCCCCTTAGAGACATTACTCCTTCAGTGCTCTTTCTCTGTGAACTGGTGGCTTTCCAGGCCAGCTCAATAGCTTTTGTCCTTGGAATTTCTTTCTGTGTTGGATCCTTGCCTTTCTGGATGCCACATCTTCCTCTTTCTCAGTTTATTTCCTTATGATGCTGGAGCATATCCTTCAGGAGTAGCTTTCTGAGAAAAGGAGTATGGGAGGTAAATATTTTAAGACCTTACAAGCCCAAAAAGTTTGTCTAAGTATTAAATTCAAGATTGGAAATATTAGGTTGAACTATGAGAAACTGCTGTTAGTTAATAATTTTTGGCATACAAAAATGGTACTTTGATGTGTTTGACCTAATAATTTTACCTGATGTGCTTTGGTGTGGGTTTCATTTCATCTCTACTACTAGTAGCTAAGCTCTAGATAGCCATTTCAATCTAGAAATTTATGTGTGGACAATTTTTGGTTTCTTTTCTTTTCTTCTTTTAAATAAATTTTCTTTCCCTTCCTTATTCTTTCTACAACTCTACTAGTTGCATTTCAGCCCTACTATACTGCTCTTCTCAATTTTTTATTTTTTCACAATTTTTCATCTCTTTGTGTTTTTTCTAGGAGATTTCTTCAACTTTATCCTCCAACTTCCTACTTTATAAATATATATATATATTTTTTAATTTCTACAATATCCTTCTTATACTCTGAATGCTTTTTCATAATCTCTTGTTCTTGTTCCATGGATGCAGTGTCTTATGTATGATATGATAATTTTTTCATTTTGTTTATTTCTGCCCCCTACATTATCTCTACTTGCTACAAGTTCATTCATTGTTTAGTTTAGACTCATATTGGAGTGTTTTTAAATCAAATGTCTTGCCATTCTTGATTAGCCACTTGTATTTAAAAGCAAAACAGTACAGTCCTTTTTTAGACGCTGTGTTTTCATTGGTGGAGCTTGTCAATTGGTGGGCTTTACTCTAGTGGTGATTGACTATTTAGGTGAGGGTCACCCAGTTGCCAGCATCCGGTCTTTTGACTTAGGCAAGTCATTTTTCACTCAGAGGAATGAACCAATCTTTTGCCTGCTTTCACAGAGCCCAGCAAAGGGAAAGGAGTTTTGTGTTTTACTGTTGCTGTCAGTGTTGTACTTTATCTCTGTTCTCAGTTGTGCTTGGCGTGGGTGAGTATGGAGCCTGTCTGTTCAACATATCCAGAGAATAAACCTTCAGACTTCTATAGAATTGTGAGGGGTAGGGGGTGGGGAGATGGGAAAGCTGCATTGTTGATGAAGATGGTCTAGAGTTCTGATGTATCTTTTAAAGATTTGGAACTGATCTTTCTGCTTTTAGCCCTGTCCTCTTTTCAGGAGTACCTGAGGCCACTGAGCTTTTCCTAGGTTTTGAATGTTTGCTAGTATAGTTCCTTCACTTCCACTTTACAGGCTGAGGTCTCTCACAGGCTTATGTTTCAGCTTCCTTTGGTCTGCTAGGTTAACATTTGTCCATCTGTTTTCTAGTTTCTTAAATGTTTTTGATATCTCATGCCTGCTCTTCTCTTCTCTCTTGCTCTCGTAGTCCTCAGAGATTTGTGCCTCTTCTTCTGTTGACATGTTTTCATTTTAATTAGGTTTTGGAAGAGGAAGAAGAAAAACACATATATAGGGCATTCACCCTCAGTTGTACAGGGTGTGCCCTTCAGGAGGGTCCCCTCCTGAGAGGGGTTGAATAAAGAGTTGAAATCCAGCCTGAGCTTGGCTCACAGTATCTTGAACCTGGTCAATATCTTGAAGGCAGCTTCTCTCTAATTCACAAAGGTCTTACGCTGTTGGTAGCCCTGGGTGTTTTATTTGTTGCTCTTGTCTTTAGGTAATCTGAATCTGACATACAGTTCTGCTTTATTTTTTCACTTCTACAGCAAGTTACCCAGTTTTTTGGTAAATATCCCTATGTATTCCCTTTGAATACAGTAATAAATAAATTTTATTTCTTTCTTTCTTTTTTTTTTTTTGGCTACGTAGCGCAGCATGTGGGATCTTAGTTCCCCAACCAGGGATCGAACCCATGCCCCCTGCAGTGGAAGCTCGGAATTTTAACCACTGGACCGCCAGGGAAGTCCCAATTCGTAAATTTTCTTGACTAGTTTCCAGTATAGCTACCTAGCACCTAATTCGGTGTTCAGTATCCTTAGTTAATGCTCATTTGCCTTTGGCCTCATTGACCCATGTGCCAACCGTTCTCAGTAGATTGAGGCATGAATGAATTACTTCAACATTATGAGTGCTAAATTCTTGTTCCATAAACAGTGATTCACAGAGATGAAAACTGAATGTAAGATATTTTGAAATGCATACTTTTAATTGAAATAATGTACAAAAGGAAATATTCCGGGCTTCCCTGGTGGCACATTGGTTGAGATTCCGCCTGCCGATGCAGGGGACACAGGTTCGTGCCCTGGTCCGGGAAGATCCCACATGCTGCGGAGCGGCTGGGCCCGTGAGCCATGGCCGCTGAGCCTGCGCGTCCGGAGCCTGTGCTCCGCAACGGGAGAGGCCACAACAGTGAGAGGCCCGCGTACCGAAAAAAAAAAAAAAAGGGAAATATGCCTTGCAAAGTCAAATTAGCAGTGACTTTGTTAAATTTTCAGGAGGAAGTTAATTGCCTAAAAGAAAATAGAAACACAGTCCGTTTTGAGGGGCGCTGCTGGTTGTTCCCTTCATGTCCTACTTAATTACACTACTCCTCACCAACTTTCATTTCTTAACTTTTAGGTTGGCTTAAGGAAGAAGAAGGAAGGAGAAGGGAGTCAGGAATAACTGGACCTGATGATAATAGGTGTCAGCAACATTTTCTACTGTGGCCTTTAAAGGAATGCTGGGTAGAATGATGACTATATTGAAACAGAATGAAAGGCAGCAAAGTTTTGAGTTTAGTGAAACAAAGTAGTTCTCAAGCTTATTACAACCACCATTTGACGGTTTTTCATTAGTTGTCTCTAAGTTTAACCTTTCCTATAAATCGCAGGCAGAGGGGCAGCTGTAATGTGGCAACCTATGGCTCTTCTCTTTTATCTCCAGAATAGAGATGTTTGTCTTCAAGATAATAATTTCTTTCCTTTATAGCCTTTCTTCCTATGAGTGATGTCTCTGCCTGTTGCTTTCTAGAAGAGGTTCCAGAAGGCCCGTCCTTTGCTGTTTATTCAATACTTTAGGAGAGGCTACTCTGCAGAACAAAGAATGATATAATTTAACTCTACAAGGATGGCAGAGACTAAAGGAATTAGTTCTTTGTTCAGAGCAGCTGAAGGAAATAGCAGCCCATTGTTTTCCAAAGTGGATCTTGTCACACACCGTTTGTGAAACCTCAGGCTTGCCTTTGTATACATTTCAGTGTCCTAAGAGGTCAGAGGGGAAAAATCCTATCCTGCCATCTCCTTTATGCCATGGAGTGGCTGTTATATAGATAAATGAGACTATTCCATCCTGTCAGTGCCATATTTTTAGCACCTAGCACAGTGCCCACTTATAGTAGGACCTTAGTAAATTCTGTTGTGTAAATGCTGAAATAACTAATAAATTCTGGGACAGTGGTTCAGAGAGCTGAATGACAGGGATGAAACATCAAGTTTCTGAAAAACTGTGGTGTGTTTTCCTACATTTGTGGAGAGACTAGTAAATTATCCCAGCCTAATTAGATTCTCAAGATCATTCGTTTATTCATTCTTTCAGAAATTTTTATTGAGTACTTCCCATGATCATGCACAGTGCTAGACTCTGGATAGAGTGTTGAAGGAGGGAAGGCCTTCCTTCATGGAATTTCCAGTTTATTGTGGAAGGGAGACATTATAAAAAGTGAATTTGCATGCGATAACTGTGCTACAAAGGAAACATACCTCTGAGATACTATGGAAGTGGACTCTGTAGCTTAATTTTACTGAAAACTAACGTGGTTAGTCGAATCTCTTTACTACCTAAAAAGGTCATCTTTTGGAAGGCTTGTCATATTTCTGCATTGTAGCAATGTGTAGACACTAGATAATAAGGAATAGCTTAGTATAATTTGTTTTCTTTTGTTGGTTTTAAACTGTGAAATATATCCTGTAAGTTTCAAAGAATAACAATAAAAAGGACACATGTACATGTTACCCATCTTAAGAAGTAAAGCATGACAATGCTTTAGGTTTAGAACCTTCTATGTGACCCTTTCCTCATTGTACCCTCTCCTTCCTCTTTACTTCCCTCTATGTAGCATTTTATGTTAGTCACCTGCTTATCTTTTATGTTTTTCCATTTGTCTGTATCACTAAGCTACCTTTCTTAGTTTTACCGGATTCTTTTTTTTTTTTTTTCGCGGTACGCAGACCTCTCACTGTTGTGGCCTCTCCCTTTGCGGAGCGCAGGCTCAGTGGCCATGGCTCACGGGCCCAGCCGCTCCGCGGCGTGTGGGATCTTCCCGGACCGGGGCACGAACCCGTGTCCCCTGCATCAGCAGGCGGACTCTCAACCACTGCGCCACCAGGGAAGCCCTACCGGATTCTTTTTAATTAATTGATTGATTTTTGGCTGAATTGGGTCTTTGTTGCTGCACGCGGCCTTTCTCTAGTTGCGTCTAGTGGGGGCTAGTGCGGTGCACGGGGTTCTCATTGCGGTGGCTTCTCTTGTTGCAGAGCATGGGCTCTAGGCGCACAGGCTTCAGTAGTTGTGGCTTGCGGGCTCTAGAATGCAGGCTCAGTAGTTGTGGCGCACCGGCTTAGTTCCTCTGCGGCATGTGAGATCTTCCCGGACCAGAGCTCGAACCCATGTCCCCCGCATTGGCAGGCCGATTCTTTTTTTGTGTGTGTGTGGTACACGGGCCTCTCACTGTTGTGCCCTCTCCCGTTGCGGAGCACAGGCTCCGGACGCGCAGGCTCAGCGGCCATGGCTCACGGGCCCAGCCGCTCCATGGCATGTGGGATCTTCCCGGACCGGGGCAAGAACCCGTGTCCCCTGCATCGGCAGGTGGACTCTCAACCACTGCGCCACCAGGGAAGCCCTGGCAGGCAGATTCTTAACCACTGCGCCACCCGGGAAGTCCCTGATTCTTTTCTTGATTTAAGTAGAATCACAGTGTCATGCCTTTTTCTGTGACTTGCTTTTTCCTTTTCTGTGTTGATATATGCAGTGTCGTTAGTTTATTTTTACTGCTTTTAGCGTGCCACTGTATGAGTATATGAAAATATATCATCCATCTGTTGATGGGCACTTAGTCTCTTTCCAGTATTTTTGCTATTACCAACATTGCTGCTTTGAACATTGTTATGTCTCTGGGGCACAAGTGCCAAGGTTTCTCTAGCGTACACACCAAAGGGTGGAGTTGCTAGGTAGTTGGATGTGCACATGTTCTACCTCACTAGGTAAGGCCAGTTTATGAAAGTGGTTGTACCAGTAGTTTATGCCTCCACCAGTTTTACTTAATCAGTACTTGGTACTGTCAACTTTAAAAATTCTTGCCAGGGCTTCTCTGGTGGCGCAGTGGTTAAGAATCCGCCTGCCAATGCAGGGGACACGGGTTCGAGCCCTGGTCCGTGAAGATCCCACATGCTGTGGAGCAATTAAGTCCATGCCCCACAGCTACTGAGCCTGTGCTCTAGATCCCTTGAGCCACGTGCCTAGAGCCTGTGCTCCACCACAAGAGAAGCCACCTCAATGAGAAGCCCACACACAGCAGCGAAGACCCAGCACAGCCAAAAAATAAATTTAAAAAAAAAATTTTTTTTTTTTTGCCAGAACGGTGGGTGCCTAATACTGTTTTAAATATGGCCAGTAAGGGATTAAGGACAATGTGAGCATCTATCAGTATGTTGTGTACTAAAGTCTGTCTTTTCTTTCCCTTAATCTCATTCTTTGAAAGAAACAAACCCAAAGAGGGATACAGCGGTAGAAATTTTAAAATTCTCAGGGCATACCCTTAGATTTATAGGGGAAAAGTCTTGCTTCCTCTGAGTGCTGTGAAACAAGGCCAATGTACTAAGATAACATCCTTCTAAATATATGTGTCTATAGACTTTCCCTCTGAATGGAATTCTTGTCTTCCTCATCCTACTCTTACTAGGTTGGTATTGAAATAACTTGGTACTTTGCCACATGGCTTGGAATATGCTGTATATGAAATGAGAGCTTCTTGGAATGTGACTTTATTTTTACTTTTTTTTCCTATTTCTCCAGGAGATTAGAAATTTTTTGGTATACTATTAGGCAAAACCTTAGTGTGAGGGAGAACAGGAAGACCTGCTTTGGGTCTGTTGGTGTGATACTACTAAGGCACAGGATGGTGCCCATTGTGAAATTTTACTAGAAGTTTCTCTTTAGACCAGTGGAATTAATTGGATGCTGATTAAGGACGTGAGGTAAACAACAATAAAGTTAAAAAGCGTGTGTTATATTTCTAACAAATGCCACGTGCATTTGTTAGAAATATAAATGCAATACATCTCTTCTGTACTGGTCCCTTCCTCCCTTCTGGCAGTTGTGACTTGGTTTATTTCATTTCTTGATAATTCTTGTGTGTGTGTGCCTGCTCGCTCACTCTAATCTTTTGCTCGATCAGATCAGCGCAGCTTTGAGGCTAGAAATCCATAGAATCTCTTCTAGCAACCCAAGCAAAACCTATCAAGGAAAAAAAGTAAAATATGTTTAGAACTAGACTGTAGAATACTAGAGGTGTGAAAACCATACCAAAGTAGGTCATTTTAATATTTTATAGATTGAAAGAAAATATTGCCTGAGAGGTAAATGCATCTCAACTTTTTCATCGTTTATTATATTTGAAATACACATATCTCTATGGAGCTCTAAAATTGTATTTCTTCCAACACCTGTCATGCTTGGACCCTAAGCCTGATGTTAGTCCAAAGCCACTGTGGTTTAGGTGCTGCCTTTATCTCATTTATATCATTTTGAAGAGGTTCCTGGTTGGCAGTGTTTTATTTTTGTACTGAAAATGTGTGTCTGAATGTAGAGGTCTTCATTTTGATGAATACCCTTGTAAGAAAGCTGAAGTTAATAGCAGTGGTATTAAGGATAGCTCCATCTGACAGTTAACGCCAGTTTGGAATTTAAGCAAGATTAGAATTTAGGAGAATAAAATCCTAGCTTTTTTTTTTTAATCTCATAAGGAAACTGAGGCCAAGCAAGCTTAAATGACCACAGCTATTACCTAGAAATCTTTTTGTTTTTAATTGGATTATTACTGCTTTACAGTGTTGTGTGAGTTTCTGCTGTACAATGAAGTGAATCAGGTATATGTATACCTATATCCCTTCCCTCTTGGACCTCCCTCCCACCCATCCCACATCCCACCCATCTAGGTCATCACAGAGCACCGAGCTGAGGAGCTGAGCTTCCTGTGCTCTATAGCATGTTCCCGCTACCTGTCTATTTTATGCATGGTAGTGTATACATGTCAATCCTAATCTCCCAATTCGTCCCACCCTTCCCTTCACCCCCTGTGTCCACATGTCCGTTCTCTACATCTGCATCTCTATTCCTGCCCTGCAAATAGGTTCATCTGTACCATTTTTCTAGATTCCACATATATACGTTAGTATATGATATTTGTTTTTCTCTTTCTGGCTTACTTCACTCTGTATGACAGACTCTAGGTCCATCCACATCTCTACAAATGACCCAATTTCGTTCCTTTTTATGGCTGAGTAATATTCCATTGTATATACGTACCACATCTTCTTTATCCATTCATCTGATATTGGACATTTAGGTTGTAGAAATCTTGAGGGTGCTAAAAAACAGTACTAGAAGCCAGGAAAGCTTCCTTTGCAAAATTAAGGCCTGCTTGTTATAAAGGACTCGGAGCAGATGAGGGAGGGCCTCTCTGACCTTTGTAAAGACAGCTAAAGCATTTGTGCTGTAGGCATTTTTCCCTTATTAGAAGATGGCCTACTCATTTGTTTTTCCAAAGGTTCCTTCTCCAGCAAGTGATTAGCCAAATGCCTCATTGAAGTGAAGATTAAGTGCTTTCTCTCTAAGTCCTTAGAGAATTAGAAGATTATTACCATTTGTCACCTGCTGACCAGTTTTATCTGCTTGGGGAGATTGTGTGCTGGTAGGTTATACAGTTTCTTCTACAAGAAGGAGACAGATGTACAGACTACTGGAGATTATGGCAACCTCTTTCTCAGTCTTCGTGGTACAACAAGGACGATGTTTCAGCTACCCATATAAGGCAAATCGTTTAACTACACATCAGAATGTCATTTTGGGACTTTCTCTCCTGGGTTGCTCAGATGGACACTAGTGAGTTCCATTTTAACTCTTCTGATGGAGCCCAGTGTAGAGTAGTACAAGAATTATGGAAGGGGTATTCACCTTATGTACACATCTTCCAACCTGAAATAAGAATGAGCTTGAAAAACTAAAAAAAAAGAAAAACTCATTTGATTTTTTAAATTGCTGATTTAGTAGCCAGCTCCTGACCTGCTTTTAGCCTGAAAAGAGAATGCTGCTATTTGACTTGTGAGCCTTCTAACCTTTATTCTGTAGTAAAGGCCAGTGGATGATGCCCCTTTGGAGGATCCCTAGGACACATTTCATAATAACAGAAACTGCAGCAGCAGCATTTAACATTTATCAGAGTATGTGCCAGGCAACAAGGCTGAATGCTTTTTATATGATATTTCATTTAACTCTCGCTGTAGTTCTTTGAGACATGTATTATTATGATTTCCATTTTATTAATGGGAAAACTGGCTAAAAAAGGTTAGATGACTTGCCTAATGTTGCACAGCCAATAGTGGAGGATCTGTTTGAACCTAAGTTGACTATCTTCAAAGTCCATTTCTCTTAATCATCTCTTTTTACTTATCTTCACCCTTTTCTCCTGTTTGAAGAAGTCTTTCAAACCCTTATCACATTCATTCTTAAACCAGAATCCTCCTCTACTACTTTCTAAAATAGGCCATATCTATGTAATTTTTCAGGGATATTCTTTTAGAATATTCTACAAGGTACAGATTATATTAGTTTGGCCAAAAAGTTCCTTCGATTTTTAAGGAAAAATAAAAGACATTTTTCATTTTCACCAAGAACTCTATTGAACAACGTATTCACCGTTTTGTTCCACTACGTTCTGCCATTTTTCAGGTAACTTCATAATTCCATCTTCCCAAAACTTTTTATCTTTTTGAGCAAAGAACTATTCCAGGTGCCTTTTACAGTCTTCCAGGGAATTGAAATTTTTTCCATTAAGAGAATTTTGTAAAGACCGAAATAAATGGAAATCCGAAGGTGCAATGTCTGGTGAATATGGCGGATAAATGAGAACTTCCCAGCCAAGCTGTAACAGTTTTTGCCTGGTCATCAAAGAAACGTGGTCTTGCATTATCCTGATGGAAGATTATGCGTTTTCTGTTGACTAATTCCAGACGCTTTTCATCAAGTGCTGCTTTCAGTTGGTCTAATTGGGAGCAGTACTTGTTAGAATTAATCGTTTGGGTTTCCGGAAGGAGCTCATAATAGAGGACTCCCTTCCAATCCCACCATATACACAACATCACCTTCTTTGGATGAAGACTGGCCTTTGGTGTGGTTGCTAGTGGTTCATTTCACTTGCCCCACAATCTCTTCTGTTCCACATTATTGTACAGTATCCACTTTTCATCACCCGTCACAATTTGTTTTAAAAACAGAACGTTTTCGTTACGCTAAATTAGAGAATAGCATTTGGAAATACGGTCAAGAAGGTTTTTTTCCACTTAATTTATGTGGAACCCAAACATCAAAGCGACTAACATAACCAAGCTGGTGCAAATGATTTTCATCGCTTGCTTTGGATCTTTTGAGTATGCTGGCTATCTCATGCGTGGTATAACGTTGATTGTTCTCAGTGTCTCGATTTGATCGCTATCAGTTTCAACTGGTCTACCCGCCTGTGGAGCATCTCCAGAACGAAACTCCGCAGACCACTTTTTATTTATTTGTTTGTTTGTTTAGGCTGCGTTGGGTCTTTGCCACTGCGTGTGGGCTTTCTGTAGTTGCGGTGAGCAGGGGCTACTCTTCGTTGTGGTGCGCAGGCTTCTCATTGTGGTGGCTTCTCTTGTTGCGGAGCATGAGCTCTAGGCACGCAGGCTTCAGTAGTTGTGGCGTGCGGGCTCTAGAGAGCAGGTTCAGTAGTTGTGGTGCATGGACTTAGTTGCTCCGCGGCATGTGGGATCTTCCCAGACAAGGGCTTGAACCCATCTCCCATTCATTGGCAGGTGGATTCTTAACCGCTGCGCCACCAGGGAAGTCCGCAAACCACTTTTGACACGTTCGATCAGTCACAACACCTTCTCCGTACACTGCAAACATCTTTTTTTGCGTTTTAGTTACATTTTTACCTTTCTTGAAATAATGAAGCATCATATGCCAAAAATGTTGCTCTTTTTCTTCCACCTTCAATATTAAAATGGCTACACAAAAATTCACCAATTTTGATAAGGTTTTTTTAAATGCACGCTAATATGAAAGCTGTCACAATACAGTCTAACAAAATTGTTTCAAATGAAGTTAAAGACAGCTAAGCACTACTAGAGCCCTCTTACGGAAAAAACCGAACGAATCTTTTGGCCAACCCAATAAATAAAGTGGTTAAGAAATTTTACATGTTGGACACAGACCCAGAAACTTAAGAGGTTTGTTCATTATGGAGACTTCTCAAGAAAAACTCTATCCTTTTAAAAAGCTCTCAGTTGCATTCACAGATAAGTGACAGAAAACTGAGACTGATAGATGCTGGTAAAATATTAGATGGTATGGTTGATCCTACTGGTTATGGTAAAAGCTAAAACATTATCCTAGTTTACTAGAAAGTTGAAGAGCTGCCAGAAGAAGTTGGAGAGAGGAAGAAGAAACACGTGCTACTCATGGCCCCCATTTCGTTTATGAACTTAAGTCTTTCCTGTCTGCCAGCTACTTGCCAAGTAGAAATTTCAACCCCCAACCTGTACTCTACGAAATCTAGCCTTTTATTGTCCTGGCTTAAGAGGGACTCAGACTCTGCCCAGTGTTCAAGCTCTTGGGCCTGAACTGTTTGAATATTACCTATGTATAAATATAACATCATGGAAATAGGAGGGGGCATGAGATAAATGGAGATAGATATAGATAAAGATAGATAGATAATGCATATTGTATGTTGTATGTTTTGTGTTATATTTTAAGTACATCTGGGCTTTGGATAGTCATTTGTAACCCAGGAAAGGAGTCAAGAATTAGTGTAGATCTCCTTAAGTGAAAGCAAGAACAGTGGCTATAAATGTCAGTTTACAGGGTTATAGTCAGGAAGACATTAAAAACAAACAGAAAATGTTATAATCCTTTGGGAATAACAACAAATAAGTTTAAAAGTAGAATACTTTGTATAGTCTTGGTAATACCTAAGGAAGGTCCTGAGAAGGGTAAATAAATTACCCTGGAAATGTAAGCAGTACTATAGACTTTTTTTTTTTTAAGCTCTAGAGAGCCTGAAAGTTGATGGAATAGTGTGTATCAAAAAACTGTAAGATATGCATAGCCTTTTATTCACTAATCTCATATATAGGATGTTAGCCTGTGAAAATCGTAAAACAGGTACAAGATATGTAGCCATTAAGATACTCCTCTCGGCCTTGTTTATACAAGTGAAAATTGGGACAACCTAAATATCCACCTGTAGTAAATTGGCCAAATAAATTATGCTTTATTTGTTCAAAAGGATTCTATTCAAACATTTAAAATTATGTTTTAAATTAATCGACACAAAAATGTTTGTGGTACAGTGAAATTCTGATAAAATGGTTTTTGCAATCTGAAAATTCCATTTGGTCTTCAAGAAAGTTCCCATATTTAATAATAATTCAGAATGTTCTGATAATCCAACTATAACTCATTTCTGTAGTATAATTGAGTAGATAAGAAGGATTGATGTTTGCCGTCTGGCCATATTAATACTTTTGTGATGAAATGCCTCGACTATCATTCAAGTGTTTTGTTTGAGGCAGTTGCAGAAATTTAACGCTTTTAAGAGCAGGAGAGATTTGAAGGGTTTTATATCTTAAACAGGCATATTAAGGATGAAGCGTGACTCTACCTTCTAAAAAACATGAAATAAATATTCCATCAACAGATTATTTTAGAAGAAATAAATAGATTGATGCCGAACCCACTCCAGAGACAGGCGACTGGAGAGACACTGTGATTGCCTATCTTACTAGAGCACAAGGACTGGGGAAGGGACAGTTTTCTATGAAAGATGGATGCTGGGCAGACAAAAACTACATATACACTATGGTTTTAAAAATTAAAACTTGAAAAGGTAAAGACTTGGAGGGAATATGCTTAAATATTTACAAAATATAAAGATTATAAAAATTGTAAGGGACATCAACTCTTAAATTCCAGAAGCTGGTCCAATCAGAAGGAACTTCAGGATTTTTGTTAGGTGGCTAGAAAAGAACCTGTCTGTCCACTGAGCCTGGAATTAAGAGCTTGTAAAGCTTGAACTGCCGCAGCTACCTTGCCACCCAGGAGGAGAGCCTGTCTGAAAATGAAGCAGAACCGAAAAGACACCACCAAGGGAGGAAGGGATAGAAACTAGGCCTCCATGACATCATGTGAGCCTTTATATCAGGCCATGCCTAATTTGGACTTTTTAAGTTATATGATAGCCTAATTTGGACTTTTTGTTTAAGCCAGTCTGGTGTGCTCTTCTGTCACTTGAAAAAGTCCTAATACAGTCTCCTTAGAGATCATAAAGTCCAACTACTTCACTTCATAAGGTCAAAGTTTGGAGAAGTGAAATGACTTGTCTAAGGTTATACAGCTAAGTGGTGGAAAACTGAGACTAAAACCTGGCCCTGCTGCCTCCTTTGTAAGCTCATTACTGCAACATAAATCAGTTTAAGTAGGTTTGGGGTGAAGTCTTTGATGGGTTTGAGGATGCCATTTAAGATAAAACTAAATTAGCCCTACACAGTGTGTCTTTTGGAATGACAGTGACTGCTATTGGCAGAGAACTGACTCCAGTATTGTAGCTCTTACTTGTTCAAAGTATTAGATAAGAGTTCTGTCTGTACACCATAGCATTTCATGACTGATAACTTAATGACTCATTCATCTGTGAACTTAGTGGATAATATTCGGCTGACTGTTCTCATGTTGCCCATTTCCTGGGCCTCCTTAAGCTTCTAGAATAAGCAGACTCAAACATTTTTCCATGGGCTTGCGTAGTAATACGAAATGAAATATGGACCTCAAATATATACCAAGCTCTTTCCTGCCTTAGGGATTTACATATGCTGTTCCCTCTGCCTGCATTGCTCATTCCTAGGTTCTTCATGTCTTCTCATCTTTTAGGATCAGCTTAAATCCATCCTCTTCAGAGAGGCCATCCCCAACTATACCAGAGATAGCTCACATTGTCCAAGAACCTCTTACCACTTGCCCTATTTGTGCCTTAGTAGGTTTCTATTATAGTTATTTACCAGTCTCTTTCATTTCCCGCTGCATACCCAGTGTCTAGGACAAGACCTACACATAGGGGTACTCAATAATTCTTTGTTAAGTGATTGAATTTTAAAGGTATTCAGGGCTTAAAGAAAAACAATAAAAAGCACTAAGTGTTTGGGCCCTTCCCTGGCCCTGTCCCAAGTACCTTAATTGCCCTCATACCTCCACTGACTGAGCATATGGCACGAATCCTGAATAGAGAGGAAACTAAAAGCTGTACTTAACCACTGTACTGATAATTGTCTCAGGCATTTTTGAGTTAATATTTTATTGCCTCTGTTCTTCAGCTTTTCGTGCCTTGTTTTTTCTCTTCTCTGTGACTTCTCACCTACCCACTTGACTCTGACTCACATTCCTCACACTGAAAGGGAGTATCAGAGAAGTGAGGTGGCCCTGAGAGCAGGGGAGGAAGGATGGAATGATGAGGGCCACGAGAAATCTCTTTCAGCCCTCTAATTGCTCTAAGGTCACCGTTTGGAGTCTAGAATGAGGAGGACTTTGAGTGCCTCTTTTTCTTGTTCAGTGCCCTCAACTTGAGTGCTTAGCTGGCAGGCGGGCACCTTTTCCTCCTCAGTTACTGTCAGAACAACATAAAGGTCAGACAGAGAAAGACAAATGAGAGCAGCTCAGGGAAGGGAGGTTACCACAGTAACAAGCAGGCCAGACTGCTATTTGGAAACAGGCCTAATCTTTCTCCTCCTCCTCCCTCCTTCTCAGCACAAGAAGATGGGTATTGTCTAGCTGACCTGCATCCTTGGGGTGGGCACCATAATCCTTTTCTGACACTTCCCAGTGACACTGGAATGAGCTGCTTTGCATTTTAATTTGATAAGCAGCAGCCACAGTTTTCTCAGAAGTGCTGGAGACATGGCTTTTTCTGGCCCTGTTCCAGGTAGGATTCTGGTCGCCACAGAGAGGGGTTTGGGATTGTTGTTTATTTCTTAACAAAGAGTTTGCATACTTGCACATGATGGACGATGCCACTCACTTCTTGGCAATTAGAATCAAATGAATATGGGCAGTGGCTGGTTTATGAATATCTGCCTTACGAAGATCACAGAAATGTTTGTGTAGTACTGCCCATATCCCCAGCTCTTAGGTACCACCCAGCTGTTTGGGGCCAGTCCTATGGCCCGTTGTCCCAGTGACCTATGCAATGGAAGTACTGACTTAATGTCATTACCCTTCTGCCTCCCCCCCTTCTACTTATGTGCCCCAGTATTCTTAACTCTTTTCACCTGCCTGCCTATTTCCTCATTAACCTAGGTCCCTTTTCTTACAATAAACGTAAACCTTCACATATGTAAACATCGCTCCCTTTTCCATTAAAAGTAGCTTCTTTAAAAACTAAATTTTAAAAAAGTTCTCAATATAATGAAGAAATCAAATACTGAAAAATATAAAAGAGAAACTAAATATCATCCAGAGTCTCACTACCCAAAGATGATTGCAAGAACATCCTTCTAAATCTCAACTTCTGTTTCTCACTTCTGATCTGCATAGTGTATAAGAATTGTACATAGGGACTTCCCTGGCGGGCTAGTGGTTAAGACTCTGAGCTTCCATCCCACGTGCCACACGGTGCAGCCAAAAAAAAAAAAAAAAAAATTGTATATAGTTACATAAAGATCAGTTTAACATTAATGGGCTAATTTAATACATACTGTATGATAAACTTTTTTTCACTCAAAAATATGCTGTGGATCTCTGTACTTGTTGGTAGTTATAGATCTATGCTATAATGGACATTCAGATTGTTTCTGGGTTTTTGTTTGACTATTAAAAACTAATACTGAAGCAAACTGTACGCGATACATTTTTGTGCACTTGTCCTTTTATCTTCTTAATATAAATTCTAAAAGTGGAATTTTTGGACAAAAGAGCATGTACATTTTACATCTTAATACCTATTGCCAAATCGCCCTCTCCAGAGTTTCTACCAATTCATATTCCCACCAACTAATACTGCGTTAACAGTGTCTGTTTTTTTTCCGTATTCTTGCCAGATTGGATATCGTTCAACTGTTTCATCTTTACCAGTCAGATAGGTGAAAAATTATATTGTGTTTTTATTTGTATTTATGTATTATTCTGAAGTCCTTAAAAAATACTCAGAAGACCCCTCCAGATTGTGCACTGATGACCCACCTCTTCCTTGTAACACACTTCCAGTCTTCTTTTCCTGGAATGCTGGCAATTAAGCAAAGTAGAAGCAATATAAAACTAATCTCACTCCTCTTTCACCAGTCTCCCCAAATCAAAACTGAAACCTGTTCCTCCTCTTTTTTCTTTCTTTTTCTTTCAGTAATAGAATACCATTCCACTTGAATTTAATCTCCAGAGACTGGGATTTTCATCTGTTTTGTTCATTGCATATCCTCTGCACTTAGAATAGTGCCCAGCATATATTAGGTGCTTATTAAATATTTGTGGAATGAATCATCTCCTAACCATCTGAATTAGAAATTCTAGTCATACCTGACTCCTGTACTGATTACCTACATGTCTCATATGTCGTGAAGTCAAACTGCTTGTATGTCCTGAATGTCTCTTGAGGCCTTCTCCTACTTCTTACTTACTGGGTTTGTTGCAACAGGCATCTAGCTAGGTGCCCTCCTTTTCAATCTCTTTTAGTCTACCCTCTTCCATTAATTTTACTTTTAATTATACAAACCTGATATCACTCCTTTGCTTTAATTCCTCAGAAGTTTCTTAATACCTGCAAAGTTAAGTCCAAATTTTACTCTCCCTGTACTACTCTTTCCTCCAACCAAACCAAACGACCTGCAGTTCTTTGAATATACTAATTGTGTTTGTTCATGCCTGTGCACCTTTGAACAGGCTGTTCCTTCTGCTTAGAGTATGCTTTCTTTTTCCTTTTCATTTTTTTAAAATTGAAGTATAGTTGATTTACAGTGTTGTGTTGGTTTCTGGTGTGTGGCAAAGTGATTCAGATAGATATATAGATATATAGATATATATTCTTTTTCATATTCTTTTCTATTACGGCTTATTACAGGATATTGAATATAGTTGTCTGTTGCTGTACAATAAGATCTTGCTGTTTATCCATTCTATATATAATAGTTTGTATCTGCTAGTCCTAACCCCCCAATTCAACTCTCTCCCACCCCCCAACCCCTTGACAACCACAAGTCTGTTCTCTATGTCTGTGAGTCTGTTTCTGTTTCATACATAAGTTCATTTGTGTCATATTTTAGATTCCACATGTAAGTGATATCATATGGTATTTGTCTTTCTTTTTCTGACTTATTTCACTTGGTATGATAATCTCTAGGTCCATCCATGACACTGCAAATGGCATTATTTCATTCTTTTTTTATGGGCAAGAAATATTTCATTGTATATGTGTACCACATCTTCTTCATCCATTCATATGTTGATGGACATTTAGGTTGTTTCCAAGTCTTGGCTATTGTAAGTAGTGCTTCTATGAACATAGGAGTGCATGTATCTTTTCAAATTATAGTTTTGTCTGGATATATGCCCAGGAATGGGATTGCTGGATCATATGGCAACTCTATTTTTAGTTTTTTGAGGAACCTCCATACTGTTCTCCATAGTGGCTGCGCCAATTTACATTCCCACCAACAGTGTAGGAGGGTTTCCTTTTCTCCACACCCTGTCCAGCCTTTGTTATTTGTAAACTTTTTAATGATGGCCATTCTGACCAGTGTGGGTGGTACCTTGTAGTTTTGATTTGCATTTCTCTGATAATTAGCGATTTTGAGCAACTTTTCATGTGCCTATTGGCCATCTGTGCATCTTCTTTGGAGAAATGTTTGTTTAGGTCTTCTGCCCATATTTTGATTGGGTGGTTTGGTTTTTTTGTTTCTGAATTGCATGAGCTATTTATATGTTTTGGAAGTTAAGCCCTTGTCATCACATCATTTGCAAATATTTTCCCCCAGTCTGTAGATTGTCTTTTCCTTTTGTGTATGGTTTCCTTTGCTGTGCAAATGGAGTATGCTTTCTATTCTTTTCTTGGGGAACTCCTTTAGATCCACTCCGCTATGAAGTCTTCCCTGTTGCCTCTTGGCAGTCACTCCCTGGGCAGGGTACTTGCAGCCCTCTGTTCACCTCTGTTATGATTATTTGTTTAACAGTTGTCTCCTAATATAAAATGAAGTTTTGCAAGCTAGGATATAAACTTTGTGTTGACTCTGCAAATACAGGATATCTGTTTTTTCTGAGCCTTATAGAGTTCTTCATTTTATTACACTGTTGAATGGATTTGTGAGTATTACAATAAGGACCATGTTTAGTAATGAAGGCTGTAAAAATCTGTTACCTAGAATATAGCAACTCTTATTTACATTGTTGGATTTGCCTACTGCTCTACCTTGGTGAGAGATTTTTAAGGCCAGAGTTTTTTCCAATATTGAATGCTCTGATGCCTTTCTAAGTTACTCTGTTTTGGAAGCTTAACTTTACTGGCCCTTGAAAGATGAAGTGCCCTTCTCAATTTCTATAAGATTTTGTGAGCCCTGTATGTTAAGTATGTTGTACAAAATTCTAAATTTCATATAGTGTTGTTATTTGGTATTTTCACTTTTGTTGGTCTATATTAGAAGAGCTAAGCTAAGGAATTGTTGAAAAGTGAAACACAGTTTAGCAAGGCTTAACTGCCTTATTGATAGGTGTTTCAGTTCCACTTCAAAGGATATTTGTACTGGAAAATCAGAACCATATTATGATGCCACTTGAAGCAAAAAAATCATTGTATGAAACCAAGGATTTACCAAAACAAATGTGCAAATTCAGATCTAAAAAACAGATTAAAAACTCTTGAACAACCTTTGTTCTCTTTATAAAAGATGAGTTTGCTTTACCAAATTCTAAATAGCAACCACCTCCTTTCCTCTTTCACAAAGCGTCTCAATTTTTGACAGAGTTCAGTGTCTAAATCCAAATTAATCACATTGGAAAATATTGAAAGAGTTTGCACATGTAGTCAGAGATCCTTTCGTCTAGGGAATCCTGGTAGATGGGAGAGAACTATAAGACTGCAGACAGGCAAATGTCCAAATTTTCAAAATTGTAGACCATCAGACATAACATTGAACTTTAGCTAAGTCCTAGAACAAAATGTTAAACAGATAGTTTGTGAAGTACTTGCACTCTTCTTCCTGGTCATGCCGAAGGTTTTTTGGAGTAGCATGTATAATGGAAAAGAGCACAAGCTCTAGAGTTAGGCATACCTTTGTTCAAATCCTGGCCCTGCCACTTAGTAACTGGTCATTATGGACAAATCAATTAACCTTCATGGGGCTTTGTTTATTTTCTGTCAAACAAAGCATCATCTGCTTCATAGGAGTGTAGGAGATTTACTAAGATAACTCTGGTGCACAGTAGACACACAGTAACTTCTGATTATCTTTCCTTCACCTCTTGATGCTTTCCCTTACCCAGTGCAATTTAGCTTCTGTGCCTTACCCTTTCCTGCAATTTCAGCTTGCACAACGGCAGCCCATTTTCTTCTTGAAACTTCATTTTCCCTTGACTTCTTGTGACACCATTCAGTTTGGGTTCTCACTTCTTTATTATTGCATGGGTTCTAGAGCCAAATTGCCTGAGTTTGAATCCCAGTTTTATCACTTGGTAGCTATATGACCTTGGCCAACTTACCTAGCCCATATAGCTTTAGTATATTCATCTTTAAAAGGAGATACAATGTTAATTACCTCAGAGGGTCATTTTGAGGAATACATATGAAATGCTTTGAAAAGTGCTTGACACACACACACACAGTAAGCAGTAATTGAAGTTTGCTTCTATCATTTAAAAACCTTATTGGATCATATCACTTTCTTGCTTAAAACTCCACAGTGACCTTCTTTAGTATGACATGTAATCTCCCACCACTTGACCATTCCCTCCAAACTATTGTGGTTCCCTCTCAGGCCATGTATTTGGTGTTACATCTGACTAGAATAACCTAATTTTCCTTATCTTCCAGTTGAACTTACTTCTAAGACTCAGCTGAAACGTCAGCTGCCTCTCTCCCAGGTGTACACAAGTGATCTTGCCACCTTTGTACTTCTTTTACATCCTTTATGATATTTCTTTAATTACTTGTTCACATTTGTTTACCTGCCCAGACCTAGGGACAGGGATCATATTAAGATTCATCACTTGCCATAATACAGTGCTTAGATTATAGTAAGTATTTAATGTTTCTGAATGAAGAAAGGAATCCGGAAAAATAATGCTTATTAGAAACCAAATTAATTTCTAAAACATGACACTCTAAACTTTCTCTCTCTTCCCAATAGAGTTTTTGGGTGGGTAGATTGGAGTGCCTTGATTTCTTCAAGATATTTGAAAAAACCTTTTATGATATTCTTGATGACATGTCAGTGAAATGTAGACTGGATGGTGATACAGTTGGGTGACTTTATAGTTGGCTGAAGAGCTATATTTAAAGAGTATTGATCACTAGATGTTAGCTAGGTTAGTATACCACAAGTCTCTGCCATTGATCCAGTCCTGTTCAACATTTTCATTATAACTTGTGACTAAATAGAAAGTATGCATATAAATTTGTGGGTGATATATAGTGGTCAGGACTTTTTCAGTTGTGATGGAAACCTGGCTCAAGCTAGTTTAAGCAAACAAGGAATTTGTAGGTTCTCACCAGTGGAGTTCATTAGTTTCCGGCAGGGGCTCAAATAATGTCTTTGGGATTCTATCTTTGCTCATTTCTATTCTACTTTTCCCTGAATTGGCTTTTTTCTTAGACAAGCCTTCTCAAGTGTTAGGGAAAATGGCCACTAGCAGTTCCAGGTTTAGTTAGTCCTTCCAGCTTAAGGGACCAGGGGAAGAAAGAATCTCTGTAGCCTGTGGAGAACCTATTCCATGTAGTCTGAGTAAAGTTGGGCCCACTCCTATAGTGGAATGAAGTTGGGGGAATGGATTTCCCACAGGAAAGAGAAATTCCTCTACCAGAAGAAGGGAAGACATAATGAAGTCAAAACTATACTAGAATGAACCACTGCAGATGGACAGTTCAAGTACTGAATGTCTGAATAGAGATTGACAATGTCATAAAAGACTGAAAGATAGAATTAAATTGTAAGATATTGTTGTTGTTACTATTATTATCATCATTATTGTTATTGGCTAATATTTATTGAACTTTTACTGTGTCTTGGGCACTATGCACTAAGCACTTCATATTCAGTTAATTGCTACAATGACTGTATGAAATATAGGTACCCCTGATGTTTTTACAGAGCTGAGATTTCATCCAGTCTGTCTTTTAGGATGATGAGCATTTAAAGTTTAAAACAGTTACCTCCATTTTTATTACATGAAGAAATAAGGTACAGAACAGCGTATGTAGTACACTGTCATTTGTGTAAAAAGAATGAAGGGAAGGTACATATAAACAAGCAAATACATATGCATTGGGTTGATTGCTTCTGGGAAAGGAAACTGGTGGTGGTGGGTGGGGGTCAGAGGTGGAAGAGAATGTTTTCAAAGTTTGGGTAGAAAAGATCTAGGGAGTTTTAATGGCTATGAAATTCAGTATGAGCTTTCAAGAGTGACTTGACTCTTAGAATAACTAATAATGGCTACCATTTGAGATTGCCAGAATACTGTAGACATATTGCTAGGCCCTTGACATACGTTAAAGAATTTAATCTTTTAAGCCATCCAGTAAAGTAAGGGTTATTTTCTCACCACAGGGTTGGGGCGGGGTGGATAAAGTTCAGATAGGGGTTTTATTTTTATTTTATTTTTTTTTTAAACTTATGTATTTATTTATTTATTTTTGGTTGCATTGGGTCTTCGTTGCTTGCGCAAGCTTTTCTCTACTTGTGGCGAGCGGGGACTACGCTTCATTGTGGTGCACAGGCTTCTCATTGCGGTGGCTTCTCTTGTTGCAGAGCATGACTTCTCGTTGCAGAGCATGGCCTCCAGGTGCACGAGCTTCAGTAGTTGTGGCACGCGGGCTCAGTTGTTGTGGCTCACAGGCTGTAAGCGCAGGCTCAGTAGTTGTGGCGCACAGGCTTAGTTGCTCCGCGGCATGTGCGATCCTCCTGGACCAGGGCTCGAACCCGTGTCTCCTGCACTAGCAGGCAGATTCTTAACCACTGTGCCACCAGGGAAGCCCTATTTTTATTTTTTATTTATTTTTTAAATATCTATTTATTTGTTTATTTGGTTGTGCTGGGTCTTAGTTGTGGCACGTGGGCTCCTTAGTTGTGACATGTGAACTCTTAGTTGCAGCATGCATGTGGGATCTAGTTCCCTGACCAGGGATCGAACCCTGGCCCCCTGCATTGGGAGCGCGGAGTCTTAACCACTGTGCCACCAGGAAGGTCCCCAAATAGGGGTTTTATGACTACCTATTATAGAAAGGATTTCACCCTTGAGCGGTTAGGTTAGTTAGATGATCTTGAAGGTTTTTCCACACTATGATGTGATTTTATAATTTTGTCTTGCACATGCTCTCTAGGAACCCAAGTAGCTTTGCTGCCTAAGGTGCTTTGTTTAGACAGAATGACCTCTCATTGGAATCACCCATTGTTTCCTGTCAAATCTGTAGGTCTTATGTGGAAGTTATAAAGAATCAGTTGATATTCTGTGACCTAATATTATAGAACACAAAGTCACCTAGGAGACACTTGGGCATTGAAGCATATCTAAGCAGATGGCCATTTCCCACTTGGTTCAGTAGTGCTAAGGTGTCCATAATCAGGAGTTAACTCAGACTGTACAACACCCTTCATACCACTTTGAAGTTTTATCTCTATACCTTTAGCTTAAGTAGCAAAGACAAGGAAGACTTCTGTAGGAAAGGATGGCTTCTGGTTAATTAAGGGACCCATTTTAAAATTTCTTTTAGATAAGCCATGTTTAATTTCTGAACTACTAAATTACAATTTCAGAGAAGTCTTATACTTAGCAATTTGAGAACAAATAGGCACTAGAGGAGTGATTCCCCCTCTGCCCACAAGGGTAAGGATCAATTTTATTAGTAGTTAATGACCATCATTCTTTTGTCCGTTTTAGAAACAATTAACTGAGTGCTTTATTCTCCCATATTTTTAAAATACTCATTACTCAATTGCTGAAGTTTATTAATACCTAACTTATGAACATCCCTTACTTAAAAAATCCTTAGTCTGGATCTTAGGAGCTGTCTTACCTACTCCACTCTTGCTAATAATTTTCCCTGCCTTTGTGTCTCTTTTTCCTTCACTGTCTTTCCAAACTGTGTGGCAGACACTGTTGTTTGCCTACTGAACAGGCAGCCTCCCTCAACTTCCTTGCTACCAGAATCCCAGTTTTGTATAGGAATCAGATGGCATATGCTTCTGGAGAAGCTGAGCACTTACCCAATCCCAGAACATGAAACTTGATTAATTCTCAAAATATAGCACTCAGACCCCTAAGTATCTCTCATACCTTTTCAGAGGTCCTGCCACGTCAAAACTATTTTCATAATAATACTAAGACATTACTTGCCTTTTTCACTCTGTTGACATTTGCACTGATGGTGCAAAAGCAATGGTAGGTAAAATGGCTGACATCTTGGCAGGAGTCAAATCAGTGGCTCCAAATTGTACTAGTAATAACATTCTTAACTGCTGTGCCCTCACAGTAAAAGGTAAACATTTTTATATAGCTAGTTTCACTTTAAAATATCTTTAATAAAGCAGTAACAATTATTAGCTTATTAAATCTTGACCTTTGAGTACATGTCATTTTATATTCTATGTAGCAAAATGGGAAGTACATATAAAGCACTTCTTCTGCATCCTGTTTGTCTCTAGGAACAGCGCTTGTGCAACTGAGTCCCAAGCTGAACTAGCCAGTTTTTCATGAAATGCCATTTTTACTTGAGAGAACAACTAACAAATTATAGTTATTCAGACTTGGGTATTTAGCAGACATTTTCTTGAAAATGAATGAAATAAGCCTGAGACAGGCTGGGACCAGGGACCCTTTGCTGCAGTGCTTGCACCTGTCTCCTCCAGCAACAAAATACCAAGAAACTATATGGGACTAAAAATAGCTTCATGCATGCCCAGTTGGGGCAAATTATGGACAACAAGATACAAAAAGACCAAAAACTCAACTGCCACTTCTGAAGAGCCAAGAGCAAAAAAACAGGGTACCAGGAGCAAAAGCAAGATATTGTGCATGCCCCCTGCACACACCACCACCAAAGTGGTGGACAAACCACCTAAACTACCCCTCTGGCCCAACCCCCGGACCCACCCCTACCATTACCCCATATAAAGAACCAGCTCGCCCTGCCTCAGTGAGCAAGCCAGGGAACTTGCTACTTGTTTTTGCTCTCTCCTGCTGCAGCAGGAGCCCCAGTGAAGCCTTGCCTGAATTCCTTGTCTTGCATCTTATCAATTTCTACTGATTAGAGAAGGCCAAGAACCCTGGTTGGTAACAAGCCTATTATTCCAAGGACAACAACTGACAGTTATTTGTTGTTAATGATAAAATTTGAGCTTTCAAACTAACATTACAATTTTGGAAAATTTGTATCTACCCCCCTATGAGTTTGACACCTTACCAGTATTTTAAAGACTTTCCTGATAAGCTCAGAGACAATATTAACAAATAACACTTTTCAATATTAATGGACTATGTCAACATTTGAAAGAGCTGTCTAACTCAGTGAACCAGTATTTTCCAAATGACTAATGCATGATGTTAAAAAAAAAAAAATCATGCACTTAAAGAAACATTCCAAGTGCAAGCTAGACCAATGGATTGTAATCTAACAGAGTACAAAAAGTTTCAGATTCCACATTGTCAATAACCTTTAAGAACTATCACTCATTGGGACTTCCCTTGTGGTCTAGTGGCTAAGACTCCGTGCTTCCCAGTGCAGGGGCCCTGGGTTCAATCCCTGGTCAGGGAACTAGATCCCACATCCCGCAACTAAAAGATCCTGTGTGCCACAACTAAAAGATCCCACATGCTACAACGAAGATCCCACGTGCCACAACTAAGACCCCATGCAGCCAAGTAAATAAAATAAATATTAAAAAATAAAAAGAACTATTACTCTTTGCATTTTGGGGTCACATCAAAGGAGAATATCCACAATTATCTGAAAACGACATACAAATCTGTGTGAGACCAGCTTTCTTTCTTTTTTTTTCTTTTCTTTAAAATAAATTTATTTATTTTTTGGCTGCGTTGGGTCTTCGTTATCAGTGTTATCACATGTCTAGTCTGGGTATCTACCACATAGTCAAGATACAGTTCAATCACTGCAGGGATCCCTGTGTTGCCCTTTCCTCTCTACACCCACCTTCCTTCCTCCTCCCACCAAGTGTCTCGTGTCACTTCAAAATTGTTAGCTGTTAGTTGTTTTAAATTAATTAGTACATACTAAAATCTTTCAGTTTTAATTCTGACACAGTAAATATCAACAAATATAGCCTACATAAATAAAAGCTGTGTAAGGTTCTCAATTTTTAAATCTGTAAAGGTTTCCCAAGACCTGGAAGGTGAAGAACAGCTGGCTTAAAGCAGGGAGAATCATTCCCATTTCTCCTTCCCAAGCTGCTGCAGAGCAAGATGTGGTTTGTGATGTCACAATTACAATGCTTGTGTTTTCTCATAGGACCATCAATATAAATGATGATTAGGTTCTTAAGTACAGTTAGTCATCCATGTTGGAGGATACGTTGAGACTTTTCTTTTGACATCTGTGATTCTGACTGATTCAGAGAAAGGCTTTAGCTTTCGGTTGTGTTTACTTTCCTTAAGGGGAAAGAGGATGGAGTAGAGAAGACACGTTCCAGCCGTGATGTTTTTAGGAAATGAGTATGTAAAAGGAGGTAAGAAGCGTGTTCAGGAGAGGAAGTAGTTGCAGCCAAACAGAATTTTTCTCAAATTCTTTATTCTTGAGAGCTAATTCTAGTGCTTCCTTTGGAAGCATGTAGGAATGGGAGGAGGGATCATCAACCTTGCGTGAAAAAAAATGTAGTCAGTTTCAGAGGTAGGTAGTACTTAGGTCCCTATGGTTACTCATCAGCTACAAAGTTAATAGTTTTGCTGAAGGAAAATGTGGTGCATTTCAAGCAGGCAGGAGACTGTAGAGTGAGAAGATTTGGAAGAGCAAAAGAGATGCTTCATTCAGCAAAAACCTTTGCACAGTATTGGACACTGCCATGTGATTTGTGTTATGCATTGATTTTGCTTATGAGATTTTTTCCTTTGTTCAATTTCCAGCATAATTTACTCAGTGCCACACATTGGGAGTTTTAGACAGGCTTGAATATTAGGATCGTTTGATCTGCCATCTCCTTCTCTTTACCAGAAGAGTCTTTAGGGTCTGAGCCTGAGACTCTATAGGGATCATCTCGGAGAACTCCCTATGGCTAATCTGTAGCCTTTAAATTATGTGTTCACTGCACTTGCATTTTCTAGTACACACTGGAACAGCCTTCACTGCTGACCTTGACCAGGTGATGATTGGTTAAAATTGAATGCTAAAGTAAGTCTTCTTTGAATAATAGAATATGTAGCTTTTAAGAACTGTTTGATGTTTGGCTGTGGTGCCAGCTACCACATCTTTCTTTTTCTCTTTTACCTCCTTGTCTTCTACTACAAAATGTCTGGGAAATTAACCAGAGTTACAACCAAATTCTTCTTCAAAGCAGCCCAAGTGAAATCTGGAAGCTCAGGAAACCGGCAAGCCTCGTTTTCCCCCTCTCCCCTCCTCTCCCCTCTCCTTCTTTCCTTCCTCCCTCCCTCCCTCCCTTCCTTCCTTTTTTCTTGGAGAGGCACTTGGAAAGGTACTTAGTGTTTGAAAAGGGACTGATTTCCTCCTTCACTAGTAGTTAAATGTTAAACTCTTTGGGGATTTACTCGGAATATTCTGTTGCTTTCTGACAAGAGCTTCATGGAGAGGAAGAATTCAGATTCCTGCCTCCATCTTCAGTTATTCCATGATTTCCACCCTCCAGCCTCTCATAATAAAGATATTTCAGAATAAGCAAAAATAATCCTAAATTATTAAACAAGAATACAGTGAACTTATTTTGTCTCAAATTGCCAATCGACAGAAGGCAGTTCAAACAACTGAGGGTTTTAGCCCCTGTGTTTTAATTTGAGAGAAATATAAATAACACAATAAACTGATAAATGGGATTTTTTAAATTACCTTTTTTTTTAATAACCCACAATAAAAACTTTGTGAGCAAATCAAGTTTACTATAATACATCAGGGTGAGTACTTATATGTTGTCCATCAATCAAGATCGTATATTACTGTTAGTGTTGCTGATGCCGAGTCACTATAAAATCTTGAAGGATCTCTGGAATTATTGAAGAAAGAGAACTTCTTATTAATATAGTATTTAGTATATTTAATGACATTCTACTTTCTGCACAGTCTTTTCTGATAAATGTGAACATTCATCTAACCATGATCCCCAGTAATCTTTCACTCTTGAATAAAAGGGAGTTTCTTAGAGCTACTGTAGTTATCAGTCGAACCAGCTCCTTTTCTGCCTTTTGACTGTGAAGGTAAAGATATCAGACTCATATTTGTGAAGGGGAGAGTCTGTCCCAAATATTTCTTTGCTACATTTTCTACCCCTAAAATTATGTTGCCACCTTGAAATTTTTTCCCTCCATTAGTGCCTCTCAAGTGTGGGAGTGCTATTAGACTAATATCTAAAGGTGAATTGAAAAGAAGTATCATTAAAAAAATAAAGGACATGAAATATTGGGAAACTTCAGAGATCTCCATCTTTAAATTCTCTGTCTCTTTTCAGGTTTTGTTTTGTTTTGTTGTTTACCTTCCCATGTCAGTGAAGCCCCAGGAGCCATGGTGGCACTTCTTAGCATTTCAGAATCTGAGAATTGGCCCAGCTTTTTTCATTGTCATAGTTGTTAAGGTATTTAATGACCTTAACTTTTCATATTTCTATTCCTTATTTTCCCTGCTGGCATCAGTCTCTTGACAATCCCTGCTCTTATATCCTAGGCATACAGGAAACATGGCAAAACGAGTCCTTTTTTTATTTTTATCCTCTCCTGGAGAGTGTTAAATGAAGCTATGTTTGTTCCGATGAATAGTAGAATTTGAAATCCCACAAAGCCACCTAGGTTATTAGATGAATATCACAGAGCTGTTTATTATGCACTATGGCTTAATGTAGATTATAAATGTGACCAAACAGTAATTAGCAGAGCTAGATCTGTAATTAAACATTATTGTGCTGCTCCTTAGATTTCTTTTGCAAAGTAGAAGGAAACTGAACAGTAGTTCCACATCCATAGGTGGATTTCCTCACTTCTCCTCACCCTCAGAAATCTCGTTTAATCAGATAGTTAAATAAAGTCATCCTCACACAAACAGAGATCCTGAACTCTACTTAGTAACTTAACTCTGATCAGTAAGTGTGGTTTGATGCATACACACATTAATCAGCTCCTCGTGTGTATTAGTTCTGTTATTCTTAGTGATCAGTTCAGCTAAGTTTCTTCTCTTCAGATGTTTTCCCGCGGGGTTTAATTTGGCAAGCTGCTTGAATGCAACAGTAGTGTTTTGTACTTATATCTTAGACGTTGTTTTCTGGGTCTGCTAGTATAGAATTGGGAGCTTAGCTTTGTCTAGATGTTAGTAGCTTATCTTTTCCCTGGCCTCCCAGCAGCACTGAATAACCTAACAGGAAATGAAACCACTTACAGAAAAGAGCTGTCTTTGATGGCAGAGTGTGTAGGTGACTCCCTGGGGACTTACCGCCTTCTCTGATTAGGATTGCTGCCTCAACCATGGGACAGGTTGGCAATAGGACTTGCTCAAGCGAGGCAATCAGAAAGTTCACAGGAGTGACCTAAAAGGTTCAGGCCAATTTCTTTGTCCAAGAAAGAGGACTTGGCAGGAATTTCTCTTGCTAGTAGAAGAAAGGTATAGAAAAGAGAACAAACTCTTAAGCAAAGGAAATGCACATACTAACTGTGAAGTTGCTTCTGTCTTAGTTCTTCCCCAAGAGAAAGAACCAAGAAACAGAGGTGAGGCTAAGAGTAAAGATGGTCTGTATACTCTGTCTCTGATTTCCCCTTTCTAGTAACTCTCACAGGTAAAATCTCCAGGAAACTTCCTTTCCAAAGAGTTAATGAACCACCTTCTTATAATTCCTGAGAGGGCTTAATGATAGAGCCAGAGTCCAGCACTACACAGGAGTAGTAGGAAATCCAGTTCATTTTTTCTGTTGTTTTCGCCTTCATATCTGTGCTTAGAAATTTTAAAGGGTTTTTCAGGCATCTACCACATCCCAAGAAGTTTGCCAAATTGGATTATAAATGCCTGATTTTCAAGAGTACAAAAGACCAAAAATGCCTTTTGGCATTTGCCATTATGCAGAAGATTCATTAGACAGGCTTCCACTTCCATTTTATGAAAAGGGTGGAGTTAGGGAAGTACAGGGTGGATGTGTGTAACAACAAACAGATAAGGATAAGGTTTTGGCAGCTTTTCAGGGACCAGAATTGATCAGAATCAGTGTTCTAGCATTCTGTGAACTCTGATAGTGACGGTCTGCAAATACCATCACTTGACTTGTAAGCCAAGAAGTCAGAGAGCTCCCTGAAGAGAATGGATGCAGTAGCCAGATCTCAGCTTCCAGGGTAGTGTTCGAGGCCAGGAAGGTGTAGGGGTGTGTGTGTGTGTGTGCGCGCGCGCGTGCGTGCGCACGTGCATATATGTGTTTAAAAGGAGGGAGATGGATTATAGATAGAGTGGTGGTCATGCAGTAAACTATTTCAGAACCAGAATTCTGTTGCAGAGCTGTCCAGCAGCTTGGATTATGGGTGCGTGTGTGCCTTGCTTTCAGTGTGGGTCTGTTGAAGGAGTACGTTCAACCTGGTCTTTCACAAGGGAAAGAGGGTCCCAATCCTTGACTCTTATTTTCTAGGTCTTCTGATTGGTATCATACTTAATCTTTAGGGAAGATCAGTCAGTTTGTGTATTGAGTGCCTTTGCATATTCCAGACACTGTTTAGTTAGGGTGTAGGCAGTATTGACTCAGAGTTGGTACTTTGTCAACCTGATAAATGCTAGGGTTTAAAGAATTAAGGGATTATTGCTTTTTATTACAATTTTTCTTTTAACTCTAGATGCGTTGCTTTCTTCTTGGCGTCTAAGTAATTGCATTCTTGTGGGAGGGTCTAGTTTTTTGAGGTAGATTGCTGGTTCTTGTGTTTGACGATAGACTGCTATAGATTGGTTTCTGGATAGTAACAGTACCTCCTGTTTCTTACATGTACACTTGATGTCAGATTCACACTCCGAAAGGCCATTCTCATTAACCAATCGCTGTTATAATCTCTGTGGGTTAGAAACCCCCGACAGGTTGCTCCCAGCCCTCCTGTAACTTTTAAGTAGATTTCCTTCTACCCAAAGATGGATTAAAGCTCTAGTCTTCCTGAAGTGGCATTCCTAGGATCTGGATATTTCTCCCTTTCTTTAATCCCACCTGTATTCTTGGATTTTATACCTGATTAATGTATTATTTGTTGAATGATAGATGGGAGGGAAGCAAAGTGGTAGCAATAGAACATGCCTCAGAAGCTGAGCCTTTTCTTTCTCATCAATCTGTGTGCTCCCTTGCTGTTGAAGTCTGGCCCTGATTCTCTTTCACTAGAGATTTTTACATGAGACAAGTTTTTTAATACACTTTTAGCCAAGCACAGTTTATGAGGAGGGTTGTTAATAAGAAATAGAGCTTCTCCTAGTCCAGGGTGCACTCATCTAAACCACTTAGATTTGTAATGGTGTCATGAGCTAGAACTTGGAAGTGAGGACCAAAGTCTTACATTTAAAGCCCTCTGCACTCTGGCAGGAAAGGATGTAGGACTAGATTAAATACAGAGAAGTTATTTCCTATAAATATCCTCCTTGTAACTCAGCTACTACTTTCTCTTCCCCCACAGATGGAGTCCCCTGTCTCCACACCAGCAGTGCTGCCACTGCACCTTTTGGTGCCAGTGGTCAATAATGACATCGCATCCCCCTGTGAGCAGATCATGGTTCGTACCCGATCAGTTGGGGTCAACACATGTGATGTGGCTCTGGCCACAGAGCCCGAGTGCCTGGGCCCCTGCGAACCTGGGACAAGCGTCAACCTTGAGGGCATCGTGTGGCAGGAAACAGAAGATGGTAAGTGCTATGTGTGGCTTTTCCATCCCTTCTCAACCTGCTTCTGTCAACAGGGGGCTTATTGTTATAAATAATACCTAGTATTTATTAGGAGTCTCAAATGACCATAGTTTGCTGGTGATACCTACCCAGAGGATTACAGCAAACTTGTCTGTAAAATTGCCTAGCTTCTAGAGATTGCCAGTTTTTTAAATTAATTATCTCCCCTTCATAGCTATTCAATGGTGTCGGCCCTGGTACTTAAGCAGTCATTTGATAGGTGCTGGCCATGCGGTAATTCAAACTGTGTCTATACTCTCCATTTCCCTTTCATTTTATATGGGAGAATATGAATATAAATGAACTTTTGGGTCAGGCTTGAAGAGAAAAATTAATAAAAGGGCAGCCGTGGGAGTCAAGGAAATGGAAAACAGTCACCCCTAAGTTGACTTAGTGTTGGCTCATTGGATTTGCAACTCTTGCCTTTTTTAGCACCTGGAAGTGCAGCCAGCTCCTTCCCACTGGTTGCCTCGTTGCCCAGCCACCCACGCCACTTTACGCATCTGTCACTTAGTACAGATTTTATAGGCCTAGGCAACAGGGAACTGTTTACATGGTCTTGTTTTCAGGCATCCACTCAGCAGTTGGCTCACTGTAGGGCGCTGCTGCCCAAGGCTACCATCCAGACTTCTTGTATGTTCTACTTGCCCCTGAGAACAGAATCTCTTCTGCTTTGAAAGTTTGTAAACCTGAAAAATTAGGGGTGCAAAGGGACTTAACCAGGTATTTCAGATCCCTTGGTACCATCCGCGGCAATTTGATTTCAGTATACCTTCTTTTTATAAAGAATCCAAGTCCTTGTGAAAGAATGTGTGGTTAGAGAGGCTGGCCCTCAGAGTCGCATCATGTCTCTGCATTAGTAACCAGGCTTTCAAAGCATCCCCACTCTGAGGAGTTTAGAGGCCCAGAGGAGCACAGCTAATTATCTCTGATGATCATAAGCAATCTTATCAGCCTGCCTGTGGAAATTCAGGCATTTCATTCTAGTCATTTCAATAAAAACCAGTCTGCCTCTCTGAATATTTTGCTGTGATCCAGTATTTATTTAAGGTTTTCCATGCAGTAGGTGCTGATGTGATACAGGGTGATACAGGTTAAGAACTCTGTGTTCTTGGCTCTCTCGTTGTTAGCAATATAGTAAAGTTTCAGCCTTCAGAATAACGTTGCTGATAAGGTTTTATTGTGTGCCTGAGACCATAATGCAAAAAGAAAAAGAAAATAATCCTATTGTGTTAGAAACTGATGCAGAGGCAGTGAAGAGACAGGTTGACCTAGAGGTTGACTCTGTATGTGTGTATGCAATATACAATCTGGAAATCACAAGTGGCTGTCTCTGATTTTAAAAATGTCATCTGCCTATGGCCAAATATCTAAACAGCCAGAGTCTGTTGGAATGACAAACATATCCAGATCACAGCTCTGTGCCACCAAGCAAACTTCAGGGCCTCTTGCTTCAATATATTGAAGATAGAAAACATCAATTTTCTGCCAATTTACTGTATTCTTCCCATCTTTATGGTAGTGACTCTCTCCAAGGGCAGTATGCTTTTTATGTATGTGAACCTGATAAAAACTCTGAGAGTGAGGCTAATAACCCTTTCACTCTCCTGAGAACAATGGTTACCTTTTTATCTGAGGATTCCTGTTCTCCCTCCCTGCCAGGGGGATGTTAGCACAGATTTTTCTTTTTTTTTTTTTTTTTAATCGTTTGCTCTGAAAGACTCTCTGGTTGTCACTGGCGGCCTATCACCAAGTTCCCCTGTTACACACTTCCAATGCACCGTGTACTTTATTTCACAGCACTTATCACAATTTGCAATTGTGTATATAATTGTATTTTTCTGTTAATGTCTATCTCTTCCACTGTTCCAAAAGTTCTATGAGCTCAGAGACTGTGTTTTGCTCACCATTATATCCCCAGTACTTAATGGTTGGCATCTATAGTAGGCCCTCACAAATATTTATTTGAATGAATGGATGCTTACACCATCTCATTGTCATTTCTGGATCTATGTTAATATATATCTAATAGATACTATAAAATCAGATACTTTCCAGAATTCTATACCTTCTCTGAAACTCAGAATAAATATTACTTTCACCAAGTTTAAGATCACTCTAACTTATTTAAACCTGTAAGATGTTAGTCCTCTACGTTTAATACCATATTTTCTCCCACTTATCATGTTGTATTTCAGGGCTTATTACCTCTCTTTTCTTTTTCTTTCATCCCAAGGGAAAGAGAACTGTTCTGCAGTGATATATACTCTGCTTTCTGGCCGTCCCAGAGGGCCTTCACCTGAACTGTCTGTGGGCAAAGGTCTGAATTAGGATCAGAACTGGTTCACATTCCTTTTCATCTTTAAAGAGAGATTTCCTGCAAAGATCATCCTCTGCAGATCTATAAGATCTAGTGTACTGAGTCAATTTTCAAATTAATGATAAGAACTATATACAGATACTTTTTTAAAAAATCCTTCCAGCTTTCTAGGTTTTTTTGTCTGCTACCCCAGCTTTTTATACTTTCTTGTCTCTTTGCCTGGCAAACTACTGTCTTCAAACTGAAAAACCCTTACGGCTTAGAGAGAAGCTATGAATGCTTGGCCTCTCAGGGGAATGGAGGATCCTGCGGTTCCTATAGAACTGAGACACCTTGCTGAGAACAGGTGTAGGGGTCATGACCTCAATTCTTCCTGATTTCTGTGCTTACCTGTCCTGCGTTGTTGCTTTCTTTCCTATCTCTCACTGTAAACCTTGCCTTGGAGGCATTTTGAAAGTCCTGCAGATCCCATCTCCTTTTTAGGCTGTTTGTGATTCAGCCAGCACTACAAAGATCCTCCTTAACTAGGCTCAACCTTAGGACTATTAAGAAGACCCAAGTATAACCTGGAGTGTCTTCCTTGGCTTTTTTAAGACGTATTCTTATTATGCAGAGGTCTGATTCCCCTGATTTCACTTTGTCCCACCTCACTTCAAATCAAAATAACAGGTTCCAAGTCTATTTCTGGTTCACAGATCTTACCTTAACCCATGGTCCTGGAAACACATACTTTTGTTGAGGCAAAATTGCTTACTGGCTTCCACGGCATTTTAAAGAAAGGCAAAGCTGACTTATTAGATAAGAATTCCAGGAAATGCTACAGGTTCTCCTTTCTAGACTACAGCACTAAGTCGAAGGCCATCACTAGTGATATATTTTACTTCAGCAAATGTGCTTTCTAGACAGAATTTGTGGTATAGTGGAAAGAGCCCTAGAGTGAAAATCAGGAGACCTCTATATCTCTGCCACTATTGTTGTGTGACCTTGGGCAAATTCCTTAACTTTTTTGGACTGTAGTTACCTCATCTCTTAAGTATAGTTGAACTAGATGACCAATAAGGACATATCCAGCTTTTAAGTTAATAGAATCTATGGCTTAAATCTTGGAGTCAGCGTGGATCCAATACTAGTTGACTATGGCATCTTGAAAATGAATCGTTTCAGAGCTTCCCTGGTGGTGCAGTGGTTAAGAATCCGCCTGCCAGTGCAGGCGACACGGGTTCGAGCCCTGGTCCGGGAAGATCCCACATGCCGTGGAGCAACTAAGCCCGTGCACCACAACTACTGAGCCCATGTGCCACAGCTACTGAAGCCTGCATCTCTGCTACCCAACCAGATGCAACCCAGAGCAGTTCTACTTTTGGGTGATTTATATGTTAAGCTCCTTTGTAAAACTATATTTGAAGAGGATTCTGCTGTTAAAAAAAAAAAAGCTTTGATAATCATTTATCTAGGTTCACCATCCCACTCCATGTAGAAATCCCTCTTACAACATCTCTAAAATTCTTCTTCTCTGGTCTTCTTTACCAAAATATTAGAAAGACAGAAGTTGTAGTGCTATAAGACCACATTTTTGAAGCTGAAATGAGTGCAACTACGTTGTATTCCAGAGGGTATGAAAAGCTCTGTGATAAGCTTGGCCTTATCCTCCACAGCTGAATTATAGCTTAATGATTTGGTGAGGAGGAGAAAGTTTTCAGTTTTTGCACTTGGTAAAGGTTTTGTCATATATGTGCACAAAAAAACATGGAAAGGCTATGCGTCCCCATCTCCACATCAGGGTATACATTTTTAGTCCAACAACTAGGAGTGTCTGCAGCTGTTTGAGATGAATTGTTTTAAGGAATAATAGTGCCCTAAAGCCATAGTAGTACAGAACAAATATCTCTGAACTAGAGTCTGGAGAGTTGAATTCCAGAACAGATTGTGCATTAAGCTACCCATGTGATCTTGGATAAGTCTCTGAACTTCTCCTGGCCTTAGATTTCTAATTTATGGGGGCTTGGGTTAGATCTGTCCTGTCCAGTAGAACGTTTTGTGGTGGAAATATACTCTCCAAAATGATAGTCTAGTGACACAGGATATTGAGCGCCTGAAATGTGGCACGTGGAACTGAGGGACTGAATTTTAAATTTTATTAAATTTAAATATTCATATATAGCTAGTGGTTTACCATATTGAATATCATAGGGGCTAGGTGGTATTGAAATTACATATACTCTAAAAGTGTATATTTGCTCTGAGATGGAAAGAGTAATCTATGGGAGAAGGATGAGGGTGGTAATTAGCTGACATCTACACAGAGCCAGGGTGACTTCTGTGTACTCTGGCCCCTGTTACCTAGCAGAACAGTTGGCCCTGCTTCAAACTCTGTGGTTGAGCCCTGTACTTTTGGTCTGTGGGACAAAGTTTTCTCATTATCGGAGTAATAGGCAGTGGTTTTGCTTAGCAGGAAGTTAGCCTGTGGTAGCTCCGCGAGAACCTGCCTCAGCGGTTCTTATCCTCATCTGATTACAGATCCCGACTGTGGGTGTCTTTGTCCTTCTCACTAACAGGAAGAGGCTATCCATTAATCTTTCATGGAAATGGTAACCTTGATAGTTACCCTTGGTTTATGCTGTGTGGTTCTGATGTAGGAAAGTACTTGTGTGAACTATGAAATATCTAATTTTAGGTATTTGTACTGGAAAGCTAAGATGGTTCTCAGCTACTGATTTTTCTTTTTCCTTGGCTATAATTAACACTCCTTCACCTTCAGTCTTGCCTCAGGCAGCACTTACCTGGAGAGGGATGGTGCACAGTGACCAGGGTTTCTCCACTGCGTAGCCAATTGCTTACTAGTCTGACTCCTGCAGAAACAGCTCAACCTAATAGCACAGTCATAGAGAGCCAGCAGCCATTGTCTGGCACCACAAATCTCATAGCAACAGACCACCACATGGCAACGGCAGCCACACAAAGGAAACATTGGGGAAATCAACACTTACTTTCTCCTAGCCCCTCCTCTACACAGAACAACAGCCAACACATTCTTTCCACCTAGCAGTTTACTCCCAGGGGGTGCTTTAGGGCAGTTACGTGTCTGAACACCCCTGTGGATTACGTTACCTGTCCACTGTCATAGATTTAAATCCCGAAGCCCTAAAGAAAAAGTTCAGTTACAGCCTTTTTTGAGTTTCATTTTGCAAATTGCAAAATAAACTAAGAGATTCTTCTGTGCACTCTTACCCACGTCCTCCCTGCCTGCCAGCAAAGGACTGTCCGGCAGTTAAGTTGGCCAGGCTGCAGGCTTGCCAGATAGGTAAGGGATGTTTCAAATGAGATTCTTTTGGTATTTCAGTAACAAAACCCTCTCATATGGGCTCAAAGACAGACCTATGTTGTTATTAATGCCATCCTCTAACAAATAATTTAGTTCCTGATACTTATGTATGAACCCCGGAAGTGATACCTAGGCAATAAATATAGTTCTGGTATAAACTGGATCTAATCACTAGCCCCGGCTGATTGAGCTTTGGCACATGATTCCAAGGGGAAAAGGCTCCATTAGAGACCTTCGAATTTCCTTGACCTGTCGATAAGGGTATTTAACTGGTCTGATATTTAGTTTGCTCATTTGTAAAATGAGGAGATTGGACTGCATATCTCTGTGGTCCTTCCAGCTCTGATATTTGTGATTCTGTGATCATTTGTGTGGGACAGAAGAGGGAACTGTCTTTGTTAATCATTGGTTGTGGCGAGATCTGCTGGAAGATGTTGTACCCTCCCATTTCAGTGCTTACACTGCTAAGAACAGGTCCTGGGGCTTCTCACAGTGGTTAAGAATCCGCCTGCCAATGCAGGGGACACAGTTTCGAGCCCTGGTCCGGGAAAATCCCACATGCGGTGGAGCAACTAAGCCCGTGCACCACAACTACTGAGCCTGTGCCCTAGAGCCCGCGAGCCACAACTGCTGAGCCCGCGTGCCACGACTACTGAAGCTCGCTCACCTAGAGCCCGTGCTCCACAAGAGAAGCCACCACAATGAGAAGCCTGCGCACTGCAAAGAAGAGTAGCCTCCGCTCGCCACAACTAGAGAAAGCCCGCACGCAGCAACCAAGACCCAACGCAGCCATAAATAAATTTATTTATTAAAAAAAGAAAACAGGTCCTGGCCCTGCCCTGATGGGTAAAGCTGCTATAACAATGATGGGCAGACGCTGTTAACAAACTTGGCAACTAGCCTTTTTCTCCCACAGCAGGAGTCACAGGCAGAGCTTTGCTTGCAGGTTGCTGCTGCTGCCTCTTGATACCAGTGAGATTTTCTCTGTCGCTCGCTCTCTCTCTTTCTCTCTTTCTCTCTCTCTTTCTCTTTCTCTCTCTCTTTCTCTTTCTCTTTCTCTTTCTCTCTCTCTTTCTCTCTCTCCACACCCCCTCTGTGTCTCTGACTATTCTGTGAAACGAGAGGCTGTTCTCTACCTCTTCTGCTACTTCATTATCCCATCTCCCTTAGGCTTTACAGAACAAAGAAATCATAGGGCATCAACTTTATAATTTAGGCAGCTGGAGATAATTTCCTCAGGATAGGATGGGTAGGTAGCTGATTCCCCCTGGCATGAGGCAGCAGTGCTAAATGGCCATGTGTTTTGTCTGCCAGCCTTAGGCTTTGTTAGGCCCTTTTAGGCTTCTCTGTATTTGAGTTAAATTATAGTGGCAAACCAGGCCCATGTACTTTTAGAGGGTTAGGGGTTAGGAAAAAATGGGAAGTGGGTGATTTATAGGCCCTGCTACTTGCTAATTACATAAGGAATTTTTGTTTAAACCGCTGTCCCTATGCTTACTCCTGCCAGAGCCTTTATTTCCCTTAGTTGCTGCCTTCATGGTCTTCTCCATAGCAACAAGGTCTATGACAAAAAAGCTGCGGGGAGAAATTGAGTAGCTCCCCTCCCACAAATTGTACTCTATTTTCTTTTTAGGATGTCTAAAAAAAGCCTGAAAGACTGCTATCAAATAATTTTCTACCCCCATTGAACTCATAATCAAATGAAACTTTTAACCCTTAACTAATTTAATGAACAACCTGCTTTCTTCTTATTTGACTCTGATTATTCCCATCTTTTGAAAAATTTCCCATATCATTCAGTACACTTGAAATACAGTGCATCTTCCCATTAAGCAATCTCCCCTCTGCTTTTTAGTTTTTACCCTGCTCCTTAGAATTGTTATATTTTAAAAATCTCCCAGAATTGAGTATCAATATGGAGAAAGAATGGATGAAGAAAGTAGGAACGCCCCCCCCCCGCCACCCCCAGATGCTGTTGCATTAGATATTAGACTGGTCTGCCACCCTGAAGGTAGCACAGACTGCCTAAAGTATAGAACTAGTCTGCATTTCAGCTGCTCCTGGCACTGATCGACAGGAGTCACAAACTCAAAGTTTTTCTCTTTCGTTACTAGGTCTTATTTAACAATAATATAAATATAAGTATGTGCACAAATCATAGGTATACAGGTCCTTGAATTTTCAAGCGTGGTGTTACACATTTTGAACATAAATAGTGTATGTACTTGCTTATGTGTTTGTATACCCTTATAGCTATTCAACATTAGGCCAGTGAAATTCATCCGTGTTGTTGCATGTAGTTGTACTTTGTTTATTCTCATTATTTTACAGTATTTCATGAATATAATGTGAATATAACACTACTTACTTTCAGTTGTTGATGGACATTTGGGTTGTTTTTAGTTTGGGGCTGTTGTGAAAAATGTCGCTGTGAGAAAAATTTTTTTTTTATTATTTATTTATTTACTTTTGGCTGCATTGGGTCTTCATTGCTGCACATGGGCTTTCTCTAGTTGCAGGGAGCAGGGGGTACTCTTCATTGCGGTGCACGGGCTTCTCATTGCAGTGGCTCCTCTGGCTGCGGAGCACGGGCTCTAGGCCCGCGGGCTTCAGTAGTTGTGCCTCACAGGCTCTAGAGCGCAGGCTCAGTAGTTGTGGCACACGGGCTTAGTTGCTCTGCAGCATGTGGGATCTTCCTGGACCAGGGCTCGAACCCGTGTCCCCTGCATTGGCAGGCAGATTCTTAACCACTGCGCCACCAGGGAAGTCCCTCCGTGAAAATTTTTGTACACATCTTTTGGGGAAATATATTCTTTTCTGTGTATTTCTATTATAGAAATATAAATATATTTCTATTTTGTGTATACTTAGGAATGGAATTCCTAGATCATAAGGTAGGTATATGATCAGCTTTAATAGATGTTGCCAGTTTCCCAAAGTATCTGAACCAATTTATACTCCTACTTCCAATTAGAATCCTGGTTGCTCTGCATCCTTGTCAACACTTGACCTTATGTCTTTTTCATTTTAGCCTTTCTGGTTGGTGTGTAGTGGTATCTCATTGTGGTGTTGGTTTGCATTTCCATGATAAGTCATGAAACTAAGCATCTTTTCATGTACTTATTGGACATTTGGAAATCTCATTTTATAAGTACATGTTCAAATCTTTTACCTATTTTTGGACTGGGTTGTATGTTTTCTTCTTACTGATTTGTTAGGAGTTCTTTATATAGTATGGTTAAGAGTCCTTTGTCAGATATATGTATCATAAATATCTTCTGTTTCCTACTTTTTCATGAATGGAAGTTCTTTGTTTTTATAAAGTCTGGTTTATCATTTTTTTCTTTTATAGTTAGTGCTTTTTTGTGTCCTGTTTAAGAAAACTTTGCCTTTCCCAAAATAATGACGATATTCTCCTATATTTTTTTTCTGAGAACTTTATTGTTTTTCATTTCATATTTAGATCTGTAGTGTATCTGAATTTGATTTTTTTTAGGATGTGAATTTAGAGTCAAGATTCTATTTTTTTTCATATGGATACATAATTGACCCAGCACTTTATTGAAAAGACCATCCTTTCCCCCACTGAAGTTCAGTGTCACATAAGTCATAAATCAAGTGACATATGAATGGGTTTATTTCTGGGCTCTCTCTTCTGTTCCAGTCATCCATCCGTCTAGTCTTGTGTCAATTCTATACTGTCTTAATAACTATAGCTTTATACGTCTTCATATCTCGTAGTGTAAGTCCTCCAACTTTATCATACTTCAAGATTGCCTTGGCTATTCTTGACCTTGTGCATTTCCATATAGATTTTAGGATCAGCTTGTAAATTTTTACTTGGGGAAAAAAGAAAAACCTGCTGAGATTTTGATTACATTGAGTCTACAGATCAATTTGGGAAAGACCTGAAGTTTTATCCTTTTATTTAAGCTTAGGATTACTCAGTTGGGGGGTAGTACAAAATCAGAGCAAGTCAGTGATATCACTTGAGGAGCTTGTTTAAAATACATGTTCGCTATCCCACACTCATATTCTGAATCATCAGGTTCAGGATGGAGCTTGGGCATGTTTATTGTGAAATAGCTCCCCAAGATTTATGATTTGCTTCCATCACCACTGTTTTCCACCCACCCTACTGGTGAACCACTGACCTAGACTGTAATCTCCTTGGCTAGTGGCAGTAATTCACTGAGGCTGAAGTAAAATCTGACTTGTTTAATCATTACCAGTCTGCTTTTGAGGCTGTATTAGTGGGCCGCCATAACAAAGTACCAAAAATTGGATGGCTTAAAACAACAAATTTATCGTCTCATGGCTCTGGAGGCCAGAAGTCAGAAATCGAGGTGTTGGCAGAGCTGTGTTCTCTCTGATGGTTTGAGGGAAGAATTCTTCCTTGCCTCTTCTAGCATCTGGTGTTTGCCAGCAGTCCTTGGTGTCCCTTGGCTTGTAGGTGCCATCACTCCAGTCGCATGACTTTCTTTTTCCTGTGTGCCTTCACATTTTCTTCTCTCTGAGTGAGTCTGTCACTGTGTTCAAATTTATCCTTTTTATTATGACACCAGTCATATTGGATTAGAGCCCACTTAAATGACCTCATTTTAACTTGACTGTCTGTGTAAGGACCCTATTTCAAAGTAAGATCACATTCTGAAGTACTGGGAGTTTGGACTTAAATATATCTTTTTGGGGAGGGACACAATTCAACCCATAACAGAGGCCATCAAAAATTTTAGAATACTTATTGTCACAAGTTAGAGAAAGGAAGGAAATCAAGAACTGCACAAAATAAAGAGAGGCATTGCTTCCCAAGCCAGTCTGAGCAGAAGAGGATCCACCCTCTGATCCCAGCTGGTCCTCTCCTACATTACTATTTCCCATTTCCTTGGCACCGAGAGCCTCAGTGTGGTTCAGTTCTACTCTGTTAACAAACCCTGAAAATGCCAAGTGGAGATTACCGGAAAGAAAAAGAAGCTTCAGTGTTTACCTACGTCTCTCAGCTTCTAGCTGAAGAAGGCTGAAAGGGAAAGTACCTCTTGTAGGCTAGCCCCTAGCTATATTCTTATCCTGATTCTTCCTGCTAGGTCATAAAGCAGTAAAACTGTGGACAAGTATGATTCCATCTCAACCCCAGGCAAGTATTTCCTCAGAGCTGTCCCATTGAGATGATACCTTCCTTCTTACTCCTGGTTTTCAGACAAGGACTGTAGCTGGACAGGCGAAGGCATGATGGCCTCTGCTGAGCCACCTCTCACTATGGGTATACACTGTGCGGTTACCTTACCAAGAGGAAAGGGAGGATGTGAGATTTCAGGGTGTGGTAAACCAGCCTTTGTTACACTTACACAGTTTCCATGGTGTGAGAACTTGTAGGTGGGAGGAGGAGCTATATCCGATCTTTAGCTTTCCTCCCCAGCCTCCTGGTCCCCGCAGTCTGGGGGTGGAGTGGTTTACATTTGGTGGACGTTCCACTTTGGCCTTACATCTCTAACCTGTACTAGGATATAGCTTTCTTTTCCTGCTTAGAGTTTTAGCAGCATCAGATCTACCTAGCCTACTCCCCAAATTGGTACTTGCCTAATAATGGTTTCAGCTGGGGTCTATTATATTTGTACCTGAATATCTGTGGAGAGAGAAGACAATAGTCATGGGAAAATGGTTCCAGGATGATGGGTGTTGCCTTTGTGCTTTCTTTGGCTCGTTCTGCCCCAAAAGATCCCAGAAATAAGGGTTTAGGATTTTTGTTTCCTGTCATTCCCAGAACGTTTTTGCTGCACATTAGAAAGTGGGGCGGGGATTTAAAAAGCCATGATGCTCAGGTCTCACCTAGCTAAATGAAATCAGAGTGGCTGTAGGTGGGAGCCAGGTGTCAGTAGTTTTTAAAGATCTCCAGGTGCATCCAGTGTGCAGCAAGTTGGGAACCACTGCTCCATAGGTTTCAGACATTTCTGGAGAAGACTTTATCCCAAATTGTTTTATTGGATAACCTCACAGATTTCTACTTAGAATGTTAGTAAAGGGCTCCTGGGAAGCCCTTTACCAGGAGCCCTTTACTAAGATTCTCTTTGGAAGTATTCTCTCTAAAGGAATAATAATTACATTTCTGCCTTTGGGTTTCTGGTTTTGAAAGGTCCATGCATGATTTCATCCTTCCCTACAGTCAAATCCATGACTTGTAGATGAATGGATTGCCAGGGTAAGTGAGATAAAAACCTGGAAATGTTGCTGTTAAGCCGATTTTAGGTTCTGCCTGCATGAGGTTTGTTAAGACATAAGAATTTATAGCATAGCAAAACATTCTCTCTAATAATTGTCACTGAAGTAGGCAGATTTGGGACTAGAGTTTTCCTTGAAATACGGCACTCTTTACCAAAGTTCCTGATATTACTACGTGGCAAACCCATAAAAAAATAGTTTTCAGATAACATCCAATTTAGGGGAAAACATCTTAGTTGGTAGATGAACCACAGATGGCCCTAATTTTCCCTAGTCTTTTCAAAATCTCTGAATGCTACCCACTCTTGTGAATTTCTGATTATGTTCACCCTCTCCCTGTATCTGTGATTTGAACTTTTGTCCTGGAAGAAACAGTGCTCAGAAATTTGCATAATCTCTAATCACTTGGCAAGATTAAATATTAGACAATAACATACCAGAGATCAGCTATGGGAAGTGAGCAATTCCTGCATTCCCCTAGTTGGGGCTTCCACAGAGGTAGTAGTACCCACAGTTCCAAACCAGCTTTCCTCACAGACATCCTTTTATAACTCCCTCCTCTCTCAGTCCTAGCCAGTTTCCTGCACTGTATTGCTGCAGGCCAAGCTGCAGCTATGCTTACAGGTTTCCAGAAACTGTGACTTATTTATTTTCTTATGATCTCTTCCTCTACCCCTATCTCTAGAGAGGACTAGAAAACCTGAAACTAGTATTGACTGGGAGCTGAGATTCGTTGCAGATGCATCCTCCTCCTTCTTGCCCTCACCCCTAACGTCAGTAAACAAGCATGTCTGTCTTTCCCCTTTAGAAAGAACTTGAAACTACACAGATCCCACTAGCAGGCTCTTGATCATTTAGTGGTGGCTGAAAGGACCTTTGGCCTGTAAAGAGGCTTGGGAAGAGTAAAGAGGACTCTACCAGGAAAGCAAAGAAAAGAGCACGGCTGAAGGTATATTCAGCTTCTATAGAACAGGACTAAATTGAGCAACAATTAGGCACCAGTGTAAAAAGTGTCAGCAAGAACCATTAGTGTTTATTCTTAACCACTCCCATTAGCACTGGACATTAGGCTTAGCTCTTTTTCTAAGGTGACAAGCTTTTTAAAAAAGAAGAGAGGGCTTCCCTGGTGGTGCAGTGGTTAAGAATCCGCCTGCCAATGCAGGGGACACAGGTTCGAGCCCTGGTCCGGGAAGATCCCACATGCCGTGGAGCAGCTAAGCTCGTGTGCCACAACTACCGAGTCTGCGCTCTAGAGCCCACGTGCCACAACTGCTGAAGCCCACGCACCTAGAGCCCGTACTCCGCAACAAGAGAAGCCACTGCAATGAGAAGCCCACACACTGCAACAAAGAGTAGCCCCGGCTCGCTGCAACTAGAGAAAGCCCGTGTGCAGCAACGAAGACCCAACACAGCCAAAAATAAATGAATAAATAAAGTTTTTTAAAAAAGAGAGAGAATAACAAAGAATAGAAACAGGGGTCTTTTTAAAATAACAGATGGTAGAACTGGTGTTTACACACCCAGGAATAAATCTCTTTACCAGAGCTTCTCTTAAGATGTGAGTCTTAGGGGTCGATTGTAAATTGCATAAAATGTATAAAACTATTTAATACCAAAGGGCTGTTGTCAAGTGTACTAGTTTTTAAATCCAAAGTAGACACTGTACACTGACATGCCATCTGTAGTTGGTGAGCCAAAATGATGAGCTCTTTATCCAGTGGGTAGCTTTGTTTTCATTATGAAAGTTGGTAAGTTGAAAGTTTGAAGTAAAGAAGCTTTTTTTTTTTTAGAAACAGCATATAGATTTATTCTTGTTTCTACAACTTTTCGTTAAACAGATTAATTATATTCTTCATGATCTTAATCTGTTTTTAGTAATCTTTTTTACAAAAGCATAAGTAATCCTTATTATGGTGATTTTCATAGTATTCCCCAGAACATATTTTAATGTTGATTTGAATTATTTTTATTTATTCAGGTATAGTTGATTTATGATGTAGCGAAGCTTTTATACATACCTTTGGACCAAGAGCTCCTCTACCAGGTCATATTCTAGTAAGAGGAGGAATTTGGACACTTAAAACAATCTTTGTTTTAAGCTGTATTATAATGTGCTTTGTATTCAGAATGAGAGGCAATAAACTATACCTCCTCCTACATTTTCTACCCGACTACTAGCAACTACTTTTTCCCCCTGATGTTTTTTAAAAATTACATTTTTTAAAAACTGATTTAAAAAGTAATGCTTGGTTCCTTGGATATGACACCAAAAGCACAGGCAACAAAAGAAAAAATAGATAAATTGGATTCCATTAAAATTACAACATTTTGTTCATCAAAAAGACAGTATCAAGAGAATGAAAAAGACAACTCACAGAATGGGAAAAAATGTTTGCAAATCATATATCCAATAATGAATTAATATCCAGAATATATAAAGAACTCCTACCTCTCAACAACAAAAAAACAGAACGACCCAATTCAAAACTGAGCAAAGGACTTGAATAGATATTTTGCCAGAGAAGATATACAGATGATCAATAAGCACATGAAAAGATGCTCAGCATCATTAATCATAAGAGAAATGCAAATCAAAACCACAATGAGAAGAAGACGTGGCACATATATACAATTACTCAGCCATAAAAAGAAATGAAATTGAGTTATTTGTAGTGAGGTGGGTGGACCTAGAGTCTGTCATACAGAGTTAAGTAAGTCAGAAAGAGAAAAACAAATATCGTATGCTAACACATACATATGGAATCTAAAAAAAAAAAATGGTTCTGATGAACATAGGGGCAGGACAGGAATAAAGACATAGATGTAGAGAATGGACTTGAGGACACGGGCAGGGGGAAGTGTAAGATGGGACAAAGTGAGAGAGCAACATTGACATATATACACTACCAAATGTAAAATAGATGGCTAGTGGGAAACAGCCGCATAGCACAGGGAGATCAGCTCAGTGCTTTGTGACCACCTAGAGGGGTGGGATAGGGAGGGTGGGAGAGAGACACAAGAGGGAGGGGATATGGGAATATATGTATACGTATAGCTGATTCACTTTGTTATACAGCAGAAACGAACACAACATTGTAAAGCAATTATATGCCAATAAAGATGTTAAAAAAAAAAACCACACAATGAGATACCACTTTACACCCCACTAGGGTGACCTTATTTTAAAAATGGAGAAATAAGTGTTGGAGAGGGTGTGGAGAAATTGGAACCTTTGTGGACTGCAGGTGGGAGCGTAAAATGTTGCAGCCATTGTGGAAAACAGTTTGATGGCTCATCAAAAAGTTAAACATAGAATTAACAAACGATCTAGCAATTCTGCTCCTAGGTATGTACCCAAAAGAGTTGAAAACAGGTGTTTAAACAAAACTTGTACACGAATATTCATAGCAGCATTATTCATAATAGCCAAAAGATGGAAACAACCCAGTGTCCATCAACAGATGAATGCATAAACAAAATGTGGTACATACTTACAGTGGAATAGCAATAGAAGGGAATGAAATTCTGATACATGCTACAATGTGGATAAACCTTGAAAATATTTTGCTAATTGAAATAAGCCAGACACAAAAGAACAAATATTGTATGATTTCATTTATATCAAGTTATCTAGAATAGACAAATTTATAGAAACTGAAAGGAGAGAATAGAGTTACTAGGTGCTATGGGGCAGAGGGAATAGTTAGAGAGTTTCTGTTTCAGGTGATGAAAAAGTTTTGGAAACAGTAGTGATGGTTCCCCAAAAAAGTAACAGCTTTTTATTGTTGGAAATTTGGGAATAGAATAAAAAGGAGAAATCCTAAATCACAAAGGAGAAAATCATAAATCACCCAGAGATAAAACTCCTATTGTGATTTCGTTATGTTATACATACACTTTTTCTTTTTTTTTTTTTTCCTGGTACGCGGGCCTCTCACTGCTGCGGCCGCTTCCGCCGCGGAGCACAGGCTCCGGACGCGCAGGCCCAGCGGCCATGGCTCACGGGCCCAGCCGCTCTGCGGCACACGGGATCCTCCCGAACCAGGGCACGAACCCGCGTCCCCCGCATCGGCAGGCGGACCCCCAACCACTGCGCCACCAGGGAAGCCCCACTTTTTCTTTTTTTTAACAAATTGGTACCTGTCTCTGTATATTTGTAATCTTCTCTGTTTATAGAGGAAAATACCATGAACATTCTACCATGACATTAAATGGTCTCCTATAACATTTTAAATAACTACACATTATTCCATGTTAAGGATGTATCATGATTGATTTAGGTTAAGTTATATTCTTTTTTTTAATGGCTTATAAAAAGATACTTATGAAATTTTGCAGCTCTTTAAGAACCAAGCTTTGTTTCTCATATCATCAACAAAATACTCACAAAGGAAACACATTACAGATGGCCCTCCATATCCATGGGTTCTGAATCCACAGATTCAACCAAGCATGGAACAAAAATATTCAGGAAAATAAATTCCAGGAAATTCCAAAAAGCAAAACTTGAATTTGCCACTCACTGGCAACTGTGAACATTTTATTTACAACTATTTATATAGCTTTTACATTGTATTAGGTATTATAAGTAATCTAGGGGTGATTTAAGGTATGTGGAAGGATGTACATAGGTTATATGCAAATACTATGCCATTTTATAAAAGGGACTTGAGCATCCTTGGATTTTAGTATTGGGCGGGCGGTGGGTGGGGATGTGTTTTAGAACCAAGCCCCTGAAGATACTGAGGGATGACTGTATGTGTTTCATAATAGCCTTGAAGCTTTGGACTTTTGAGTTTCTGTCCCTTACTCTTGTTCTGTTTCTATCCTCTTGGTGCCTTTTGCTTACTTTGACATTTTCTTTTTGCTTCTTGCCTCTTCTGCTCCATATATTTTCCCCTTTGCCACCAGCATGCAGTTTTATTGCTGCTTCTGTTTCTTCTCTGGTAGAGAGAGGGCAAACATAAAATCAATAACCTGCTTCTCAGCCAGAAATAAACCTACAGGTGTTGATATCTTTCACTCTAGTCCACAATTTTATTCTCAAGTACAGTACATGGACTATTTAGTGTTTTACACCTGGAAATATGAGCTGCTGAGAACCAAGAAAGTGTATCCTCATCTTGCGAGACAACACAGTTAAAAATACAGGCTTTAGTTTAGAGCCAGACTGATTTGGATTCAGATCCTGGCTTTGCATCTTATTTAGCTATGTAACATTGGAACAAATTGCTCTAAGTTTCCATTTCTTCATCTGTACAATGGGAATGATAATACTTTGGGGGTTGTTCAGAGGATTAAATATGAAATAATATATGGAAGACTCTTAAACACAGTAAATGGAAACTATTATCTTAAAAGCCATCAAGGCTTCACCGAAATAATGTACACCCCACTCCCCCCGCCGAAAGAAAAATATATCAGAGAAAGCAACAAAGGATTTAACCCATTGTGTGTGGGACTAAGCATCTTTTTGTATCATTAGGATTTGGGAAACCTCTTCAACAACTTTAGTGAGATTATATTGGAGTCTGGGCATATTCAGTGTGTCATGATGGTTAAGGTCTAGGGTGCTGCTGATGGTTCATCTCATACGTGGAAGGGGAAGATGGTTACTTATTGCAAAACCTGCAACAAATTTTGTCTGACAGCAGGACATAAAAGGCAAGAGTTTGAACTGACTGCAGCTTTGGTTGGACAAATTCAGATATTTGCTTCTAAATATGAGCCCAATGTAATAAAACGTGTCGGATTTTTACAGTCAATGCTTAACCCTTAGATGATTTTGAAAAAGTAGAATTTTAACTTGAAATGAAGCATCAGAAATATAAGACCCCCTTTTGTTGTATTTGTTGTTCAAAAAAAATCTAAATCTTTACACTACATTTTAATACCATAAACTCATTATTGCTATATAGGATGTTGTCACTTAGGCTTCCCAACACTCCTTCCCTGAACCCTAACCTGCATGTGCATGCACACGTACCCATGCTGCTGGAAATTTGGTGAACCACACTGGGTAGATAATCAGGAAGTGAAATTTTTAAGTAAGTAGTTGAGGAGTTCCTATTCTGCTGTCATCTCATCAGCCGGAGGTGAGATCTGATGCCTATCCAAACCCTGCCTTGATGGGTTGAACCAGTATTGGGGTTATTTATTCTGTTCAGTAGTTACCAAGTACCTGCTAAGTATTTATGTAGGGAAAAGGAAAAGATGTAGATGTTATTACCTCTTCTAATACAGCATCATTGGGGTTTGAGGGGGGAACACGGGTTACTTTTCATTTTTTACATGCATATATAGCGGCTCAGTAGAACCAATTTGACAGTCCAGAAACAGGCCCTAATTTATAATCAAACTAAGGGAAATGGAAAGGATTTTTTAGTAATAGCTATTGGCAAAACCCTATGTGAGGGAAAAAAGTTGATTTACAGACCCATCTTACACTATCTAACATAGATTTATATAAAACTATACATGTCCTGAATCATCACATTGTAAACTTTAAATATCTGACAATTTTATTTGTCAATTATATGTTAATTTTAAAAAGAATTTAAAAATAAAAATAAATAAATAATTTCCAAAGTAGAAAAAATAAGTTTTTATGTGTGTACATGCGTGTGTATATAAATACACACACACATATATTCAGGATTCTTAGGTGTGTGGTTTCTTTAAAATGTTTGTAAAGCCATTCAGTTAAAATAATACGTAAGTAAATATCCAAATTTCTAGATAAAAAGGCTTAGCATAAAAGTAATGGAAGAAATCACAAAGAAGATTGATGGATTTTGGTTACTTCAGAAATGTAAACCTTCCCTAAGTCAAAGAACATCTTAAACAACTTGGCCTAACGCTAGTCCTGTTTACTTTCAATGGGCTGGAATGAAACGAAATTTATACCTTGACACATTTTTGCCATATAATGCCAAAAAGACAGCTTTGGTTCTTAAGTTTGTGGAGTTGTTTTTTCACATTTGCTTTGTATATGGGAGCTCGTTTTCAGGAAATCTTGTAGCTGAAGTATCTTCAAATAAATAATATGCAAATAAGTAGCCCACCAAATAGCATGTACTAAGAGGTCTGCAGACCACAGCAGCTCTTCTTCAGCCTAGTTATTTTTAACTGAGACCAGGTAATAACTACTATAGGTGCCTGTTATTATGAAGGATTAGTTAGGAGCAGTGAGCCGTTGCTCAGCTTCTTTTCAGTTTGGGGGAGGGGGTGCCCAGCCAGTTAATCACTCACATTGGAGGGGAAAGAATGTAACACGAGCTTTTAATCTTGGACTATATGAGGAGAAAGCATCATTGACACATCAAGGACATAAGATGACCTAAAGGTTTGTGAGCTGCTTTGGCAGTGATAACTGATAGAGAGGGCCTGGTTAGAAGTTTGTCACAAGTGTTCTCCAGACACCAACACTGTAGTTTTGTACAGATGCTGCCCTCACAAGGAGGAAGTAGAAACTGTTCCACTTCTATTCACATGTTACATATTAGCTTTCTCACCTTACTCTCTGATTAACCACTGCCATCACCACCATCCCAAGCTCTCTGTATACTAGAAGTACGGTTATTCAAACAATTTTTTAAAAACAAACAAAAAATCCTTATAACATGAAATCTTGGAGCTCAGTTCACATCTCTCTATCATTATAGCCCATATTACATGAGATACTGAAAGTCTGTACGGAATGCACACTATAGCTGTTCCTAGACAGGGCTTCGATCTGGATATATCAGATGCCTGATGTAACAGTTTTGGGGAGCTACGATATGTATATCCAACAATAACTTTATTTTAAGCCAATTTTTAAAAACTTATTACTAATCTTTAAAGAACCCATTATTTCCTGAGGCAAGTTAGAATATTCATTACCTACCCTTGTTATTTCTGTGATCTTTCAGATTAGTAGTGGGTAAACATTGCTGGTGATAATGTCTTCTGCTTTATATTAGGAATTCTGTCCCTTCATTCTAAATTATAAGTTTTCTGGAAGCAGAGGCTGAAAATTACTCAACCCTACTTCTCCACCCCAAACACACACAAATAGTACATTGCTTTGAATTAATAGTTCTTTGTAGATTGGATGAGAAACCATTGGGGTTTAAGTTGTCTGTGATTTAAATTTCTCAGCAGTGTCCAGGATTTCCCACTATCCAAGATGTAAGCCAAAAGGCAGTAAAATTAGTAGAGGAGCCATCAAGTTGTTAATGAGTCACAAATTACCTCTTACTCTTTATAATGTTAAAGGAAACTTGAGTTATAAAAGACAATGTGGTTGTTCTAGCACCATCTAGAGGAAAGCGTAAAAATGATTAACAACATTTTACAACTGCACCATATCAGTTCATTTAAATCCAAATACCACATCCTTCCTATCTCTCCTTTTTCACTAAATATGTCATATTTTCACTAAATATATAGTAAGATATAGTTCATTTGGCCATTCAACCAAACTTTATTCTGTCTTTATCAGCTGCTGCCTGTTATCTTTTTGTGTGTTTATCTGTTCCACCTGGATTGGTAAGACAGGATAGGGACCATGGCTTTTATTTCTGTATATTTCCATAGCTCCTAACTACTGATAAGAACTCATTAAATATTGATTATCAAATGATAGATATGGATATTACAAATAACCTTATGGGTTAGATACAGTATAGCAAAATATAGATGATTCTTTTTTATTTTTTTACATCTTTATTGGAGTATAATTGCTCTACAATGGTGTGCCAGTTTCTGCTTTATAACAAAGTGAATCAGCCATACACACACACATGTTCCCATATCTCTTCCCTCTTGCGTCTCCCTCCCTCCCACCCTCCCTATCCCACCCCTCTAGGTGGTCACAAAGCACTGAGCTGATCTCCCTGTGCTATGTGGCTACTTCCCACTAGCTACCTATTTTACGTCCGGTAGTGTATACATGTCCATGCCACTCTCTCGCTTTGTCACAGCTTACCCTTCCCCCTCCCCATATCCTCAAATCTATTCTCTAGTAAGTCTGTGTCTTTATTCCTGTTTCACCCCTAGGTTCTTCATGACATTTTTTTTTTCTTAAATTCCATATATATGTGTTAGCATACGGTATTTGTCTCTCTCTTTCTGACTTACTTCACTCTGTATGACAGACTCTAGGTCTATCCACCTCATTACAAATAGCTCAATTTCGTTTCTTTTTATGGCTGAGTAATATTCCATTGTATATATGTGACACATCTTCTTTATCCATTCATCCGATGATGGACACTTAGGTTGTTTCCATCTCCGGGCTATTGTAAATAGAGCTGCAGTGAACATTTTGGTACATGACTCTTTTTGAATTATGGTTTTCTCAGGGTATATGCCCAGTAGTGGGATTGCTGGGTCATATGGTAGTTCTATTTGTAGTTTTTTAAGGAACCTCCATACTGTTCTCCATAGTGGCTGTATCAATTCTACATTCCCACCAGCAGTGCAAGAGTGTTCCCTTTTCTCCACACCCTCTCCAGCATTTATTGTTTCTAGATTTTTTGATGATGGCCATTCTGACTGGTGTGAGATGATACCTCATTGTAGTTTTGATTTGCATTTCTCTAATGATTAATGATGTTGAGCATTCTTTCATGTGTTTGTTGGCAGTCTGTATATCTTCTTTGGAGAAATGTCTATTTAGGTCTTCTGCCCATTATTGGATTGGGTTGTTTGTTTTTTTGTTATTGAGCTGCATGAGCTGCTTGTAAATTTTGGAAATTAATCCTTTGTCAGTTGCTTCATTTGCAAATATTTTCTCCCATTCTGAGGGTTGTCTTTTGGTCTTGTTTATGGTTTCCTTTGCTGTGCAAAAGCTTTGAAGTTTCATTAGGTCCCATTTGTTTATTTTTGTTTTAATTTCCATTTCTCTAGGAGGTGGGTCAAAAAGGACCTTGCTGTGATTTATGTCATAGAGTGTTCTGCCTGTGTTTTCCTCTAAGAGTTTGATAGTTTCTGGCCTTACATTTAGGTCTTTAATCCATTTTGAGCTTATTTTTGTGTATGGTGTTAGGGAGTGATCTAATCTCATACTTTTACATGTGCCTGTCCAGTTTTCCCAGCACCACTTATTGAAGAGGCTGTCCTTTCTCCACTGTACATTCCTACCTCCTTTATCAAAGATAAGGTGACCATATGTGCGTGGGTTTATCTCTGGGCTTTCTATCCTGTTCCATTGATCTATATTTCTGTTTTTGTGCCAGTACCATACTGTCTTGATCACTGTAGCTTTGTAGTATAGTCTGAAGTCAGGGAGCCTGATTCCTCCAGCTCCGTTTTTCATTCTCAAGATTGCTTTGGCTATTCGGGGTCTTTTGTGTTTCCATACAAAGTGTGAACTTTTTTGTTCTAGTTCTGTGAAAAATGCCAGTGGTAGTTTGATAGGGATTGCATTGAGTCTGTAGATTGCTTTGGGTAGTAGAGTCATTTTCACAATGTTGATTCTTCCAATCCAAGAACATGGTATGTCTCTCCATCTATTTGTATCATCTTTACTTTCTTTCATCAGTGTCTTATAATTTTCTGCATACAGGTCTTTTGTCTCCTTAGGTAGGTTTATTCTTAGATATTTTATTCTTTTTGTTGCAATGGTAAATGGGAGTGTTTTCTTGATTTCACTTTCAGATTTTTCATCATTAATGTATAGGAATGCCAGAGATTTCTGATTAATTTTGTACCCTGCTACTTTACCAAATTCATTGATTAGCTCTAGTAGTTTTCTGGTAGCATCTTTAGGATTCTCTATGTATAGTATCATGTCATCTGCAAACAGTGACAGCTTTACTTCTTCTTTTCTGATTTGGATTCCTTTTGTTTCCTTTTCTTCTCTGATTGCTGTGGCTAAAACTTCCAAAACTATGTTGAATAAGAGTGGTGAGAGTGGGCAACCTTGTCTGGTTCCTGATCTTGGTGGAAATGCTTTCAGTTTTTCACCATTGAAGACAATGTTGGCTGTGGGTTTGTCATATATGGCCTTTATTATGTTGAGGAAATGTCCCTCTATGCCTCCTTTCTGGAGGGTTTTTATCATAAATGGGTGTTGAATTTTGTCAAAAGCTTTCTCTGCATCTATTGAGGTGATCATATGGTTTTTCTCCTTCAGTTTGTTAATATGGTGTATCACGTTGATTGATTTGCATATATTGAAGAATCCTTGCATTCCTGGAATAAACCCCCCTTGACCATGGTGTATGATCCTTTTAATGTGCTGTTGGATTCTGTTTGCTAGTATTTTGTTGAGGATTTTTGCATCTATGTTCATCAGTGATATTGGCCTGTGGTTTTCTTTCTTTGTGACATCCTTGTCTGGTTTTGGTATCAGGGTGATGGTGGCCTCGTAGAATGAGTTTGGGAGTGTTCCTCCCTCTGCTATATTTTGGAAGAGTTTGAGAGGGATAGGTGTTAGCTCGTCTCTAAATGTTTGATAGAATTCACCTGTGAAGCCATCTGGTCCTGGGCTTTTGTTTGTTGGAAGATTTTTAGTCACAGTTTCAATTTCAGTGCTTGTGATTGGTCTGTTCATATTTTCTATTTCTTCCTGATTCAGTCTTGGCAGGTTGTGCCTTTCTAAGAATGTGTCCATTTCTTCCAGGTTGTCCATTTTATTGGCATAGAGTTGCTTGTAGTAAGTTGTAGTAACTCTAACAAAGAGTAGCCCCCGCTCGCCACAACTAGGGAAAGCCTGTGCACAGCAACCAAGACCCAATAAATAAATAAATAAATTTATTTATTTATTTTAAAAAACCTGAAAACCATAACCTTCATTCTTAACCATATTTAGAAAACAGAGTGGTGAGCAGCAGCTGATGGGGGAGGGCAAATTAAGCCACCCAGCACACCAATCAAAAGTTTTTATCTTGTTTTCTATCTATAATTTAATTAATTAATTTTTGTTTTTTGCGGGGGCTGCATTGGGTCTTCATTGCTGTGCACAGGCTTTCTCTAGTTGCAGCGAGCAGGGGCTACTCTTCATTGCAGTGGCTTCTCTTATTGTGGAGCACGGGCTCTAGGCACGCGGGAGTCAGTAGTTGCAGCACGCGGGCTCAGTAGTTGTGGCTCTCAGGCTCTAGAGCGCAGGCTCAGTAGTTGTGGCTCACAGGCTTAGTTGCTCCGCGGGATGTGGGATCTTCCCAGACCAGGGCTTGAACCCGTGTACCCTGCATTGGCAGGCGGATTCTTAACCACTATGCCACCAGGGAAGCCCTATAATTTATTTTAATGCATTAGTGTACCAATCAGTAATTAACAAGTATTTTTTTTAGCATGAAGTATTAGACTGTCTTCTTCAGATCTTCTTCCTGCTCTCCAACACGTAGCCTCAGCTCATTATCACATGGTTTCACTCTTCCTTATGTGTACCAAGCTCATCCCGGATCCTCTTAAGAGTTACCAAAATCCTATTCTTTCTCTGATTTGTCACACTGCATGTCTATACCACAGTATGTGTAGCATATTTTAGTAATGATTTGATACATATTCATTTCCCTCCCCCCAAATAGAATAAGATTTTCAGTTAAGTGAAAGTTTTGAATCTCTACTAGCACTTGGCACAGTGATGGAGTATAATAAGTAAGATATATTTGCTGGCTTATTGCATGAAAGCACTGTTTGAGGTACACTAATCTGACAGTAGTTTACTGGCTGGATTGACAGAAAGAATTAAAGATTGGAGTTAGGAGCATAATTCAAAGTCTGTTAGAATAATCTAGAGGTGAGTTAACGAGGACCTGGATTCTGATGGTTGTGGTTGGGGATGGGGAAGAAGATATTATTCAGAGAGAGTTCAAAGGCAGAACGTACAGGCCGTGGTGACTGGCTCGTATCCAGATGCCACAGAAAGCCAGCTCTGCTTCCTCCTTTTTCAGCCCATGATCCCTTTTCGTTATGCCCCAAATTCCCTGCTTCCTTTAGAGATCATCAGTTGCCTCTCTTCAGGGTCCCAAATTCTCATAACTTAGGAGAATTCCAACTGGGCAAGTGGATCCCCACAAGGCAGAACTGACAGCAGTGGTAGAACTGGCTGGTCCCCAACTTTCTGTCTTCCAGCATGAAGATAGCAGCAGCTTAGTTAACATCTTTATAAAAAGGCAGAAGTAAAATAATGCTTGGGTTGTATCCCTTAAGTCAGCAGTTTTAAAACTTTTTAAACTCAGGACTCCTTTCCATCCTTAAAAATTATTAAGGACCTCTAAGAGCTTTTGTTTATATCTATTGATATTATAGTTATTGATATTTGCCCTAACAGAAATTAAAACTGAGAACCTATTAAAAATAGAATAGACTTGAGGACATGGAGAGGGGGAAGGGTAAGCTGGGACGAAGTGAGAGAGTGGCACGGACTTATATATACTGCCAAATGGAAAATAGATAGCTAGTGCGAAGCAGCCGCATAGCACAGGGAGATCAGCTTGGTGCTTTGTGACCGCCTAGAGGGGTGGGATAGGGAGGGTGGGAGGGAGACGCAAGAGGGAGGGAATATGGGGATATATGTATACGTATAGCTGATTCACTTTCTTATACAGCAGAAACTAACACAACATTGTAAAGCAATTATACTCCAATAAAGATTAAAAAATACATGTATTTATTAATCTATTTAAAAATAACAATAATAAACGTTTTACATGTTACCATATTTATGAAAATAACTACAGTTTCTAAAACAAAAATATTTAGTAAGAAGAGTAGCATTATTTTACATTTTTACAAATCTTTTTAGTGTTCGGCTTAATAGGAGACACTGGATTCTCATGTGTACTTCTATATCCAATTTGTCGAAATATCACGTCATGCCTCTGGAAAACTCTTATGTACACTCATGAGAGAATGAAAATAAAAAGCCAAATTTGTCTTAGTATTATTATGAAAATAGTTTTGACTTTGCAAAACCCCTTGAAACTGTCTTTGGGACTGCCAGACATCCCTGAACCATACTTTGAGAATCACTGCCTTAAGCAATGTTTTTTAGTTTCTCTGTCTAAGAGAGTCTTAAAGATGTATGTTTCATTTTATTGCCATGTCTTAGCATTCTTGGCACCTATACTGAGACCCTCATTACCTGTTGGTAGAAATAACACACTTAAAAGAGGAATAAAAACAAGTCTTCAATTTTTAAAAATTTGTTTATTGGACATTGATCACATACACCCCACACTGCATTCAAAGCTCACTGACAAATTAGTTGTAGGGAGTTACCAAAAATGGTTTTGTCTGACTAACTGATTCCTTTGGCTAATATCTATAGAATTTTTCCCCATGGACTTTGTATTCCAAATATAACAGACTCTTAAGAGAATCGTGGAATTAATGCACGTGGAATGTATATGGCCGTGAAGTCAGATAAGAGGACCTATAGGGCCTGATGATAGACCTACGTTAGTATTGACTCCCTGATTTCCTCATCTAAAGTAGATTATAAGAAGCAAGTTGGATGTGATACAGAGGTTGGGAATATGGAAATGACTATTACTGCAAAAGGTAGACATGTTAATGACAAAAAGTGACTGCTGACAACCAGGTAGGAGACCGAAAAGCAAAACACAAAAACTCAACAGAGAAGTCTGATCACAGTTAATGGAGTCATTAACCCTTAAGGCCTCGGTAACCTTTGAAAGGACATTCGTTTACCACACCACAGGAGAATCATATCTAGAATAATGCCCCTGAGTCATGAAGAAAAATTAAAATATCCTCTGTATATTGAGTCCTCAATTTATGAATGGCTTGTGTTCCAAAGTTAATTTTATTGTCAGAACATTTATTGGGCTTCCCTGGTGGCACAGTGGTTAAGAATCCGCCTGCCAACTCCGGGAACACAGGTTCAAGCCCTGGTCCGAGAAGATCCCACATTCCGTGGAGCAACTAAGCCCATGCACCACACCTACTGAGCCCTAGTGCCTAGAGCCCACGAGCCACAGCTACTGAAGCCCGAGCGCCTAGAGCCCGTGCTCTGTGACAAGAGAAGCCACTGCGATGAGAAGCCCACGCACCGCAACGAAGAGTAGCCCCCGCTCGCCACAACTAGAGAGAGCCCGCGCATGGCAACGAAGACCCAACGCAGCCAAAAATAAATAAAACAAATTTTAAAAAAAACATTTGTTTATAGAAACAGATAAATAATTGTTATTTTGGGTTGCAGACAATCTGCTTTTTCAGTTTATCTATTCAACAAACAACCTTTGAGTGCTTAATGTCAATAGAAGTGTTTCAGTTAACTCTCATTTATAGCTTTGTTTCAGTGAAGGATACATTCTGAGGCCAAAGCCTGGGCATACATATACTGTTCCCCTCTGGCCTCCATTATTTGTCTTATAAGGTGCTACACTGTTGATATCAGGGGCCTGCAAATTACAGTCAAAGTACCAAATCCAGTCCACTGCCTGTTTTTGTAATTTCATTGGTACACAGCCATAACCCATTCATTTATGTATTGTCTGTGACTCTTTGTGCTGCAAGGGTTGAGAAGTTACCACAGAGATTGTGTGGCCTGCAAAGGCTAAAATACTTACAATGGGTTCCTTACATTAAAAGTGTGTAAACCCCTGGTCTGCATGATCTGGGCTGCCCTCATCTCTGACCTCGTCTCTTCCTACTCTTCCTCTCACTTACTCCACCATAGTCTCACTCCACTTTGCGCTTCCTGAGAACATGCCAAGCACATTCCCACTACAGCGCCTTTGTACCTGGTTTTTCCTCTGCCTCAAATATTCTTCCTTCTAATTGCCTCATGGCTCACGCAGGTTTCTCTGCTTAAATGTCACCTGCTCAATAAGGCTTCTCTTGACTGCCCTTTATAAAATAGCAACATCCCATCCCTCACATTCTTTATTCATTTGCTCCTGCTTCGTTTATCTCCATAGGGCTTACCACTGTCTGACATATATTTACTTGTTGTCTGTCTCCCACCACTTGAGTATAAGTTGTATAAGAGCAAGAGCTGTCAGTTTTGTGCATTGCTATATCTCAGATACTCTGAGCCAAAGTAGGTATTCATTTGTTGAAGGGAGGGAGGGAGGGAGAAAGGTATGAGGGAGGGAGGAAGGGAAAGCGGGCAAGGGAGACTTGCATGCTAACCTGCCCTTTATTCAGGGGGTAGTTGTCAGCATCAACCAGGATTGGCAGTTGGGATTGAAACAAGATTTAAAAGCAGCATATAGGTAAATACTGACGTTTCCATTTTAAAACTCAAAGCTACTGGCATATTCAGTCACATGTGACCTCTTGCCCCTAACCTATTTTTCAGTCCCTTATGTTGAGAGCAAGCAGCTGGCCTTGTTTATCTTTGTTCTCCAGTACCTAGTCCAGCGTAGGCTCTTAATAAATATTTGCTCCCAGCCCAGAAATGGACCTTGGTATCTTCTTAGTTGTTTTTTATAACTTCAATACTTACCATAATGCCTGGCAAATAATAGAGGCTCAGTAAATATTTGCTCCAGGAAGGAATAAGTTGAATGAATTCTTTGTCGGCTTAGGATAAAACGCTATTCTAGGTTATCTGTTGTTGTATAACAAATTATTCCCAAAATATAGCATTCTAAAACTTATAGTTTCTGGGGGTCAGCAATTCAAGAGTGGCTTAAGTAGCTGATTCTGTCTCAAGATTGCTCATGAAGTTGCAGTCAAAATGTCAACTGGGCTGCTATCATCTGAAAGCTTATTTGAGGATCACTTCCAAGTTGGCTCACTTACGTGTCTGTTAGCAGGAGGCCTCAGTCTCTGGCCTCATGCACCTCTCCATAGGGTAGGCTACTTCAGTGTCCTCATAACACAGCAGCTAACTTCCCCAAGAGAAGTAATCCAAGAGGAAAAACTAGGAGGAACCCATGTTGCCTTTTATCACCTAGTCTGAGAAGGCTACTTTCACCACATTCTGTTTATTAGAACCAAGTTGCTAATTGTAACCCACAGTCAGGGTGCGGGGAATTAGCCCTCTCCATTTTGAGGGAAGAATATCGAAGAATCTGTGGACATATTTTAAAACTGCCACAATCACCTTGATACTCTGAACTGAATAAAGAGAAATTACCCATTTACAAGAAGTGAGACAGGGTTTCAGAGATGGTATTCATCCTGCCACTTATTTGCCCTCTTCAATTATAATATTTTCCTTTCCTAAAAGGAAAAAAAATTAGCATTTTGTCCTACCAAAATTAACTACTATTTTTACCTTTTTTTTTGAATAGGTAACACATGTATATGGTGTAAAAATTCAACAGTAAAATGAATATACAATGAAAAACAAGTTTCCTTGCACTGAATTCCAGCCACCCAGTTTCCCTCCCTAGGGAAGACCACTAATACTAGTTTATTTATCCTTTCAGAGACCTTCTGTGCACTTATAAGTAGATACTTATAAGGTTATTTTTACACAGATGGTAGCATACTGTAATTACTGTTCTGTACCTTGCGCTTTTTTTCCATTTGCCTGTATATCTCAGAATTTGTTCCATATCAGTTTATTTATAGTTGTTTTTTTAACAGCTGCATAGTATTCCATCGTGTGGATATGCAGAAATGTATTTGATTGCTTCTTCATTGAAGGACATTTAGTTTCCCATCTTTTTCTATAATAAACACTGCTGCAGTAGGTACCTTGTTCATTTTGTACACTGAGAATATTTGTGGATAAATACCTTCAAGTGGATTTGTTGGGTCAAAGAGAATGTGCTTTTTGAAAGATAATGCCCGATTGCCACCAGAGGTTGGACCAGCTTTATACACCCACCAGCAATATATGAATTTCCTGTGCCCTCTCTAGGCATAGTAGCAGTAGAAACATTTAGAAGTGTTGCCAGTAAATAAAGAATTATTATATGTATTTTACACTATGCCCAACACAATCCCCTGATACATGTTGATACCAAAAAGTTGTTCATTTTTGTTTGTTTGTTTTTGGGGTTTTTTAACTGAAGTATAGTTGATTTGCAATGTTGTGTTAGTTTCTGGTGTTAAAAAATTGTTGGTTAACCTCAGGGGAGATAGACTTTCTCTGTGAAAGTTTACTGAGTTGGTCACTATATTCCAGAGAGTTTTTTAACTCTTTGATAGAGTAGAATGCTACTGAGAGAGAACCTACTGCCTGCTGTAGATTGCTTTAATGTTTTATTATTTTTTTTAATTTATTCATTTATTTTTGGCTGTGTTGGGTCTTCGTTGGCTGCGTGCGGGCTTTGTCTAGTTGTGGCGAGCAGGGGCTACTCTTCGTTGCGGTGCTCGGGCTTCTCATTGCGGTGGCTTCTCTTGTTGTGGAGTGCAGGCTCTAGGTGCACAGGCTTCAGCAGTTGTGGCACGAGGGCTCAGTAGTTGTGGCACACGGGCTTAGTTGCTCCACAGCATGTGGGATCTTCCTGGACCAGGGATCGAACCCGTGTCCCCTGCATTGGCAGGTGGATTCTCAACCACTGTGCCACCAGGGAAGTCCCTGCTTCAATGTTTTATTGAAGTATAACATAAATAAAATGAACAAATACTAAGTACATGGTTTGATGAATTTTTATATATGTATATAACTGTGTGACTACTACCTACATCCAGAACTAGAACATTACCAGTACCCCTAGAAGATTCTCTCATGCCCTCTGCAGTCAATACCACCCCAAAAGGTAACCACTGTTCTGATTTGTATCATTATAGATGAGTTTTCCTACCTTGAAATGTGATCACATGGTATGTACTCTTGTTTGGCTTCTTTCACTTAACATTATGTCTGTGAGATTCATCCGTTTTGTAATGTATAGCAGTAGTTCATTCTTCAGAGCATTATAATATTACATTATGAATATACCACAATTTATCCATTCTACTTTTTACAGACATTTTGAGTTGTTTCTGGTTTGGGACTATTATGAGTGAAGCTGCTATAAACATTCTTTTACATGTCTTTTGTTGGATGTAAGTTCTTGTTTCTGAGAATTGCTGGGTCATAGGGTAGATGTATGTTTAGCTTTAGAAGATCTGCTTAGAAATACATGAGTTTGGTAGAAACAAAATAGTTTTCCAGAGTGCTTTTACCAATTTATACTCCCACTCAGATAAAAATTTTTTCTACCAGGTAAACAGTATCTGAAATGACATGCCTTATATTTCATGCCTTGTATTTTGTTTAGCTTAAGCCTTTGATCATTGTTAAAACTCCACGGGAAATAGCATTTTATTAGTCATTTATACGTTTAAGTGCTTGAGTTTCATGGCCTTTCATAGAATCACAGAATTCTAGAGGTCTAGTCCAACAAAGGAGGATAAAGTAGCTTGCCCAGAATCATACAGCAGGTTACTGACTCAGTTGGGCAAAGTAGATGCCTATTCAACTCACAAAATAAACTATATTACTGTATTCAGACACTAGTAAGAGTCCCATGATGTATAAGCCCCATTATGTATAAGAATGGAACTACTTGGAAATTTTTCTTTGATTGACTTAAATAAAACTGCCAAATATTTCTCCAGCAGAGATGGGTTTATTCAGGATAGGCAGAGAATTGCAATTTGGGGTCTGCAACCATGGTAAGCCACATGCAAGTCCCTACATGGCAAGGGAAGGAGAACACTTTTATAGATGGGAAAGGGAAGCTGGGAGTGCTAAAGTAAACAAAGAAACCACGATTGAGTCCTTGCCAGGAAAGAAGAGGAGTCATTCTTCTGCCTGTTGGGCTCTGCTGTTATCACAGGGCATGAGAGCTCCTTCTTCTGGTCTCCCAGCTCTATTTAATTGAGGTTTCTGTTTATTTATTTTTTACATTTCCCCCTTTTAATCAAGATCTTTCTCTGAAAACGTCACTGACCAAAAGTTAGTTTTTCTAGTTTCAGCAGCTTTTTGTCCCTCAGTGCCAAGAAGGACCTTTCCTAGGTGTACTGTCTCAAGGCAGAGGAAAAGTGCATAGATTAGAAACCTATTGAGGTCACGTTCGAGTGAAAAGGGAGGGTAGAAGGCAGAATTCTCAAGCACTTTTTATCTGAAGTCCGTATGTTATCAAGATCATAAACATTTGAGATCATCTGAAGTGTTATATCATCATCAGAGGTTTGGCAACAAACTTCCAACAGGGCTGGTCTAGATACGTTCGGAAAGGTGTCTCATCAGATGTTGCTGCTTCTCTTCTGGGAAATCTTCACTTTCAGGTAACCCAGATAATGTGCAGGTCCAGTCAGGGTTTGGTGCTTTCTTTACTTGTATCACATGACTCGCCAAGAATCTGTTTCTTGGAGTTTGGTGGTACAAGGGTTGGCTAGCAGTACCCGATAGGGGCCTTTCCAGTGAGGTATAAGAGAATTCTTTCCCAATAGATGAAATCTCCAGGTTACAAGGTGTGATGCTTAAGGTCTTCGTCTCCCAAGGGTATACTGTGAAAAGACTGCTTTACCAAAGCATGGTTATTTTTTTTTTAACATCTTTATTGGAGTATAACTGCTTTACAGTGTTGTTAGTTTCTGCTGTATAACAAAGTGAATCAGCTATATGCATACGTATATCCCCATATCCCCTCCCTCTGCGTCTCCCTCCCACCATCCTTATTCCACCCCTCTAGGTGGTTGCAAAGCACCGAGCTGATCTCCCTGTGCTCTGCGGCTGCTTCCCACTAGCTATCTATTTTACATTTGGTAGTGTATATATGTCAATGCTACTCTCTCACTTCATCCCAGCTTACCCTTCCCCCTCCCCTTGTCCTCAAGTCCATTCTCTACGTCTGTGTCTTTATTCCTGTCCTTCCCCTAGGTTAATCAGAACCTTTTTTTTTTTTTTTAGATTCCATATATATGTATTAGTGTATGGTATTTGTTTTTCTCTTCCTGACTTACTTCACTCTGTATGACAGACTAGGTCCATCCGCCTCACTACGAACAACTCAATTTCATTTCTTTTTATGGCTGAGTAATATTCCATTGTACATATGTGCCACATCTTCTTTATCCATTCATCTCTTGATGGACACTTAGGTGCTTCCATGTCCTGGCTATTGTAAATAGAGCTGCAATGAACATTGTGGTACATGACTCTTCTTGAATTATGGTTTTCTCAGGGTATATGCCCAGTAGTGGGATTGCTGGGTCATATGGTAGTTCTGTTTTTAGTTTTTCAAGGAACTTCCATACTGTTCTCCATAGTGGCTGAAAGCATGGTTATTTTTAATAGAAGCAGTTAGGCCTTTGCAGTATTAGAGTATCTCTCCTTTTATCACTTGTGGGTCAAAAGAAGCAGAAGCCAAGTGCATTGGACATCTTATGACTATCTCAAAGGGGAGACTTTATGAGTTCTAAAAGGAGTAGATCTGAGATTTGGAAGGACCAACAGCAATGCTTTTGGCCAGGGTATTTGGAGGGCCTCTACCAGTTTTGCCAATTCAGTCTTAAAAACACGGTTGGTGTGTTCCACAAGGAAACCAGAGGATTGAGGGTGGTAAGCACAGTGAAACTTGTAAAACTGGATAAACAGCACAGGCTCGTTGAAGTACCTGGCCAGTAAAATGGGTTCCTCGATCACTGTAAAGTTTGAGAGGAGTTCCCCAGGTAGGGTTAATCTTTTCTAAAAAGACCTTAGCCACAGAAGAGGCAGTAGCCTGTCTGCAAGAGAAGGCTTCAGTTCATTGTGAAAACATACAGACCGTGACTAAAATATATTCACATCCATGAGATGGAGGAAGTTGTATGACATCCATTTGCCAAACCTCAAATTAATCAGTTTAGTAGCATTTTTTAAATTTTATTTATTTATTTGGCTGCATCGGGTCTTCGTTGCGGCATGCGGGATCTAGTTGTGGCATGCAGGTTTTCTCTTCTCTAGTTGTGGCTTGGGCTCTGTAGTTGTAGTGCGTGGGCTCTGTAGTTGTGGTATGCAGGCTCAGTAGTTGTGGCACGTGGGTTTTGTTGCCCTGCGGCATGTGGGATCTTAGTTCCCCAACCAGGGATTGAACCAGTGTCCCCTGCATTGGAAGGCAGATTCTCTACCACCGGACCACCAGGGAAGTCCCAAATTAAGTAGTTTAAAATGTCCAGGAGCAGTACAAACAGGCTTCCCTGGGTTGTACTTTGGACAAGTGGGACAAGTGAGGTAGTCACTTTTTGTAGCTTTCTTAATGTTTCCCCACTCATATTGATTCATGAATGCGATCATTTTGTCAGTACACCAGTAGTTTAATGCATGGACAGTGGTGGGGAGTGGGAATTTTAGAGTCCTCTGTAAGACTGCGTTGTTATTTGGTCCAAACCAGAGCTTTCTCTTTTTATCAAACCAAAAATGGTTGAATTTCCAACCTTGCTTTTCCTTTTCTGAGGCCACTTGTTGGGCTTCTCTAGCCAGTTTCTCTAAGTCATCATTTGGGGAAATATCCCTTTGAGCCATGACAGAGATTTGGCTGCTTTCGTTTGGCATTGAGTGTGATGAGAATTCAGGAGAACTTCTACTGCGTCAGGTATAAAAATGGCTAAAGGGCATCCCATAGTGATTTTCCTGGTTGCTTTAACTAAAATGGCAGTGGCTGTAATGGCTCTAAGGCAAGGACGGGAGGTGTTCCCATGCCACAGAGTCCAGTTACTGGCTATAATATCCTATGGGTTGTTGGTGGTCCCTTGTTTTTGGGTAAGTACCCCAAGGGCATTCCCTTCCTTTTCATAAACAAAAAGGGAAAAGGGGAATTTGATAATTGTGATGCCCAAGAGCAGGTGGATTCATAAAACTCCCCTTTAAGGCCGTAAAGGCCGTGTTGTCCAGTTCTTCCCATAAAATTGGGTCAGGATTGTTACTGTTGAGTAAGACATACAGAGGTTTGGCCATAGAGAGAAATTTAGAATGCAATTTAAGCAATAACCAGTAGCTCAGGAATACCTCTCGGCACCTAGTTTTGGGTTTGGGGAAACTTAGGACAACATGAAGTCTATCTGGATCTGATTGTAGCCCTTATTTTGAGATCAGATGCTCTAAATATTGAAACTAGGTTTGGGCAAACTGCAGTTTTTGTTTGGTGACCTTGTGTCCCTTTAAGCCTAAATGTTTGTTTGTTTTTTAATTTTATTGAAGTATAGTTGATTTACGGTGTTGCCTTTAATTTCTGTTGTACAACAAAGTGACTCAGTTATGCATATATATATTCTTTTCCATTGTGGTTTTTCACAGGATATTGAATATAGTTCCCTGTGCTATACAGTAGGACCTTGTTGTTTATCCATCCTATATATAATAGTTTTAAACCTGAAAGTTTTAGCAAGTGGTTGCTGTCTTCCTGTGAAGAGAAAAGGAGAGCAAAGAAGCAAATCATCTACTTACTGCAACAAAGTAGAACCCCTGAACTTTATATCATCCAGATCAGCCTTCAGGGTTGGTGAGAAATGAAGGGCTCTCAATAAAGCCCTTGAGACATTACTGTCCTGGTGAATTGTTTTTCTTCCCAAATGAAGGCAAACAGGTGTTGGCTAGCTTCGTCAACTGGAATACTAAAGAGTGAACTCATAAATCAGTTACAGTAAAGAATTTACTTCTGATAGGAATAGATGTTAGTAACCTATGAAAGTTAGGAACAACAAGATATTGAGGGATAACAATGTTTTTTTTGTTTTTGGCCGTGCTGCGCAGCTTACGGGATCTTATTTCCCCAGCCAGGGATTGAACTTGGGCCACAACAGTGAAAGTGCCAAATCCTAACCACTGGACCACCAGGGAACTCCCAACAGTGTTGTTTTTTTTGCTCAGAGGTCCTGGGCCTCCACCCTTGGCCCTTAGGTTTTCTCACTGGGAAAATGGAAGTGTTACAGGGCTAGTACAAGGGGTAAAGAGGCCTCAAGCCTTGTAATCTTCTATTATGGGCTTTGTGCCTTGAAGGGCTGCTTTACTTTATATGATATTGATTAATTCCGGGATGAGGTTTTGAGGAATCTATGTGAAACTTGATGGGAGATGCACTATTAATTTTGCCAGTATCAGTTGGAGATTTTGCCCGTAAGGAAAGTGGTAGCTGATTCAATAGGGGCAAATGATCAGTGTTTCCAGAATCAGCTCTAGAACAAAAAAAAGATGTCAAAGGATCATTTAATTCACCTGGCTGGTTACTTTGATGACTACTGTCAAATTCTATAATTAACTCCTCCTTTTGGGAGAAAGAAATTTTGGCATGATACTTCTCTAAGAAGTCTCGGCCTAATAAATGAGTAGGGACAGAGAAACTAAGGAGAAAAGGGTGTATGTATCTGAAAGGGCCTAAACAAAAGGGAATTGGTCAGAGATAGGAACCTTTTGAGGTTCATTAGAGATCCCCACTATTTGAACTGGGGTATTTTGGAGGTTTTTTTGGCCACGTCTCGTGGCATGTTGGGATCTTAGTTCCCTGACCAGGAATTGAACCCGAGCCCCCTGCATTGGAAGCTCAGAGTCTTAACCACTGGACTGCCAGGGCAGTCCTGAAATGTTTTAATATTCCCAGGCAGGGGCTGCTTTATATTAGTTGGGTTGAGCACTGAGAGTTTAGCTCCAGCATCATTTAGGACTGGAAGAGATCCATTCCCAATCTGGAGAAATGTTTCTCCAAGTTGATTAAGAGGGAGAATTGGGAAAATCCCTGGTAGTTCCTCAGAGCCCCATAATTGAGAGTTGGGAGGACGTTGGAAAGGCTGGTTAGAGAGCTGAAGATGCCTAAAGTACTTAAATTTGTAGCAGTCTCTTTTCCAATGTCCTAGCTCTTTGCAATAATAGCAGAAACTAGGAGGGTTTGGGTTTTGTTTAGGAGCCTTCATTTGCTGGATTTGAAGATTAAGAATTTTGGTGGTCTCCCATTTAGGTGACTCATGTAGAGTGCAAGAGAGCTGGTTTGTCAGATTAATTAAGTCTGGGATGGACATAGTTTCCCATTCCATCCTGGTCTTTTTTACTAGATGGGAAAGATCCCAGTTCAGCCCATTAATAAAAATAGAGTTAAAAACTACCAGGTAGAATCAACACATGAAGGAAGACCAGAATTTTTTTTTTAATCTGAAGTCGATTATAATAGTTATGAACAGTTTCATCAGATTTTTGTATGCAAGCCTGAAGTTTGTTCCAATCAACAGGCTTTGGAAAATTGCTCAATGAAGTCGCTTAGCCATATCTCTAACCTGATCATGTAGTAAGTTAGTGGGCTGGTCTCCCAGTTGTAATTCTAGAGACATTTCAGGATTTTCCCAATTAGCAGTTTTCATCAAATGCTGTGCCTGGCCTTCACGGAACTAGATCCCACACGCATGCCGCGACTAAGAGTTCACATGTAGCAACTAAGGAGCCCATGAGGGTGGGATAGGGAGGGTGGGAGGGAGGCTCAAGAGGGAGGGGATGTGGGGATATATGTATACTTATAGCTGATTCACTTTGTTGTACAACAGAAACTAACACAACACTGTAAAGCAATTATACTCCGATAAAGATATTAAAAAAGAAGAGCCCACAAGCCACAACTGAGACCCTGTGCAACCAAGTAAAAATCAATCAATTAATCAATAAAAGTTTAACAAATAAACACCTCAGAAAATCTGTGAGGATCTTCAGTTACTTTGGGAAAATATTTGACAATGGCTCACAGTTCAATATAAGGGAATATAAGAAATTAAGGGTTTAACCTCTGGATCCTCAGAAAGCTTAGTTTTTTTTTTTTTAGGATTTTTTTTGAGGTTTTTTTTTGGCTGCATTGGCTCTTCGTCATTGCACGCAGGCTTTCTCTAGTTGTGGCGAGCGGGGGTTACTCTTGGTTGCGGTGCACAGGCTTCTCATTGCAGTGTCTTCTCTTGTGGAGCATGGGCTCTAGGTGCGTGTGCTTCAGTAGTTGTAGCACGCAGGCTCAGTAGTTGTGACTCGCAGGCTCTAGAGCACAGGCTCAGTAGTTGTGGCACACTGGCTTAGTTGCTCCGTGGCATGTGGGATCTTCCCAGACCAGGGCTCGAACCCGTGTCCCCTGCATTGGCCAGCGGATTCTTAACCACTGTGCCACCAGGGAAGCCCAGAAGGCTTAATTTTTAAGGGACAGGCTCTAACAAGTTCCGGGAGAGAATTTGTATGAGGGAATTGAGGGTAAAGAGGAGGCATAGGCAGTATAGAAGGAAGGATTGAAATGGTGCTGGAGGCAGAGTCTGGCCACAAGAAGCCAAGGGAGAGAAAGGTGGTGCCAGAGGTGGAGCCTGAGACAAAGAAGCCAAGAAGAAGAGCCTGAGACTTCAGGAGCCATTTTATCTTCCTTTAATCATTTATTTGCCTCAGTTAATCTTAAAATCTTATTTTGCAGAGAAGCAGTTTTAGGTTCCTGATAATGTTTGGAAGCCTTAAAATGCCAGTTGAAATAGGCATACCATTCAGCTCTGTTTCTGAGCTCTTGTAGTCCAGTTCAGTTTTAAGGAAATTAAGTTTGGGGATTTTAAAAGTTCCCCAAAATGGCCATTGAGGGCTTCCCTGGTGGCGCAGTGGTTGAGAGCCCGCCTGCCGATGCAGGGGACACGGGTTCGTGCCCCAGTCCGGGAAGATCCCACATGCCACGGAGCGGCTGGGCCCGTGAGCCATGGCCGCTGCCTGCGCGTCCGGAGCCTGTGCTCCGCGATGGGAGAGGCCACAACAGTGAGAGGCCCGCGTACCACAAAAAAAAAAAAAAAAAAAAAAAAAAAAATGGCCATTGATATTCTAAATTGCCTTTGGACAGGTTGGTCCATTTAGTTAGAAATGTGCATGAGGAAGGACCACAGTTTTTAAACATAAAATTGGCCAAAGTCCCAGGGTGTGGGGGCCACAGATAACTGGGATCCCATTTCTCAGAGGATTTCCTCTAGAGTAAAAGAACAATTTTCAAACAGCTCGAACAGCTTACAGTTCAAACAGCTCAATTCAAACAGCCTGCAAGCTAACACCAGCCATTTCTTCATACACAAAGAGGGCATGAGCTTGGATCCAGGAGAAAGACCCTCCAAATTCCACGGTCAGCAAGAAAAGCAGTGAGCTCAGTGGGCTCAATTATGGGTACCTCACCTGTTTGTTCACCAGTCCTGGAGTCTTCAGGGGTCTCCTCTGGTCCCCGTATGGGCCACCAAAATGTTGACCTAAATCAAATAGATGACCAGACATTTCTCCAGCAAAGATGGGCTTATTTGAGATCAGTAGAGAATTGCAATTCAGCGTCTGCAACCATGGTGAGCCACATGCGAGTTCCTGCACAGCAAGGGAAGAACACTTTTATAGAGGGGAAAGGGAAATTGGGAACACTGTAGTAAACAGAGTCCATAGCTTCTCATTGGCTGAGTCCTTGCCAGGAAAGAAGAGGAGTCTTTCTTCCTCCTGTTTGGGCTCTGCTACCATCACAGGGCACGAGAGCTCCTTCTTGTGGTCCTTCAACACTATTTAATTGAGGTTTCTGTTTATCAGTTTTTTATACCTTACTTGAACAGAGTTTCTGGAGAGAAACAAGGAGCATTCATTCATTCAACATATACTTATTGAGCATCTACTATATGCCAAAAATGTTTCTAGTTCTTATAGATACAGCAGTCCAAAAAAACTGACAAAAATCTTGCTCTTCATAGAGCTTACATTCTAATAGGACTGAACAGACAAATAAGCAAGATGAATAAATAAAATTTCTGCTATGTTACATACTGATAAATATTATGGGGAGGAAGGTAGGAAAGGGAACTAGAAAGTATATAAGTGGGGAGTGCGAATGAGGGATGGCCTCACTGAGATGACTTTTGAGAAAATATTTGAAAGAAATGAAGGGAAAGTACCTTTGAGAATATGGGGGATGGGGGGAAGGGATGTTACTGATAGATGGAATGGCAAGTTCAAGGCCCTAAGATGAGAACATGCCTGTTGTGTTCAAGGAACAAGTAGCTCACATGCTAGAACAGAGTGTGAGGGGCAGAGTAGTAGATGATGTTGATCAGAGAGGTAATGAGGGCCGAGATCACATGAATCCTTTAAGATCACAATAAGAATTTTGCCCTTTAATCTGGGTGAAATGGAAAGAAGCCTTTGGAAGGTTTTGAGTAGAGGAATGATAGGATATGACTTGGATTTTAACAGGATCTCTCTGGCTCCTGTGTTGAGAATGGGTCAGAGAGGGATAGGATGGCTGTTGCAATAATTAGAGGAGTACCTGGAGCCAGAGAAGTGGAGATAGTGAGATATGATCAAAATCTGGATATATTTTGAAGGTTGAGCCAACAAGATTTGCTGACTGTCAGATGTGGGGTGGTGTGAGAGTAAGAGAGGAGTCAAGCAGAACTCCCAAGGTTTTTGACCTGAACACCTGAAAGGATGGAAATGCCATTACCTGAAATAGGGAAAACTCAGAGCCACGTTGTTATTGGGAGCAGGGGGCAAGGGAGTGGTCAAGGGACAGGTGGGTATCAGGAGCTCAGTTTGGGTCATGTTAAGTTTGAAATCTCTTTTGAGACATCAAATGGAAATGTCAAATTTGCAATTAGATATATGAATCTGGAGTTCAGGGAAAAGGTAGGTGCTGGAGATAGAAGTTTGAGTCATTAGTTAGATATGAAGAAGTAACAGCAAAAGGTGCTGAGAAGGAGCGAGCAGAACAATAAGAAGAAAATCAGGCCTGTGTGGTGTCCTTGTCCTGGAAGCCAAATGAAGGAAGTGTTTTCAAGAAGGAAAGTGGAAGCTAAGAAGCAAGGAAGCACATGGCATACAAGAAGGAAAGTGGTCAACTGAGCATTAGTTTATTAGATCCCTGAGAGAAAGCATGTACTAAGTGGAAATGGTAAAAATGAGGGCTCTGGAGGTCAAATTTACTCTTTCCATTATTGTGCTTGTATCAGTCTTGACTGCATGACTTTTTTTTTTTTTCAATATTTATTTATTTGGCTGCATCGGGTCTTAGTCACGTCACGCAGGTTCTTTTTTATTTTTTTAATGTTTATTTATTTATTTATTTTCTTATTAGTCATCCATTTTATACACATCAGTGTATACATGTCAATCCCAATTGCCCAATTCATCACACCCCCACCCCCACCCCCAGCCGCTTTCCCGCCTTGGTGTCCATACGTTTGTTCTCTACTTCTGTGTCTCAATTTCTCCTCTGCAAACCGGTTCATCTGTACCATTTTCTAGGTTCCACATATATGGGTACGCAGGTTCTTCGTTGCAGCACGTGGGCTTCTCATTGTGGCAGCAGAGTGCATGGGCTCAGTAGTTGCGGCATGCGGGCTCTCTTAGTTGTGGCCCACAGGCTGTAGAGCACGTGGGCTCAATAGTTGCGGTGCGTGGGCTTAGCTGCCCCACTGCACGTGGGATCTTAGTTCCCCATCCAGGGGTCAAACCCGCGTCCTCTGCATTGGAAGGCAGATTCTTACCACTGGACCACCAGGGAAGTCCCTGCACAACTGTTTTGAATTGTCCTTGAAACAAAGCAGTGCTGCTTTGGGACTGGGTTTTGTCTTAACACGGCACTCCTCCTGTTACCTGGGGGAACCTGATTGCTGCCTCATACCTAAGTCATTTCCCCTTTACCATGTTCTGGTGTTGATCGCCTTTAAGAAGGGAGAATACTTAACTCAGCACTCTAAAATTTAGTAATGTTTAATGAGATTATGTCTGTGATGCCCTTGGTAAATATGAAAATAACCACCTAGAGAAACACAAAGCACTACTTTTACTACTACTTTTAGCATATTATTATTTTTATTATCTTCAAACATGCCAACCCTTTCCTTATTTTGTGAACACTTATTCAAAATAGAAAGCTTTCTAAAATGAAAACTAACTTTTCTCTTTCTCTTCAGCCTACTTGCTGCCTTAAAGCTAGCCCTTAATAGAGAAACTAGGTCTGTTAAGTGTTATTTTCTGCTTTTTCCTTCCTGTCTTCTTAATCTCCCAGCTGTCTCAACTCAGAACCTTGTAGGAAGAGAGTTATACTTCAGAAAACTGTTTGCTTTGACATTTAAACAAGCCTCCATTTTGTTTTTCCATATTAGAATTTTTCCTCTTCCCCTCTCCCATCTCCAGCACTCTGAACTGTCATCTTTTCAGCTCATTCATTATTGTTAACGTTTGCAGATTATACCAGAGGAGGGAGACAGATTTATAAACACGTGTTCCTACCCAGCTGTTTCAAGAGTAGGAATAACATTCCTCTTTGAATTGTATACCTGCTGTCTATATACAGCTATGCTCATCTGCCCTTGTAAATGAGGTGCCTACTTCTAAGTCTTACCTTGTCTAGAAATAAATGTACCCTGTTCCTATTCAAATTGGTTATACAGTAATCAGAGCAGCCCATCACTGGGAGGAGACATCCATGTGAATTCACTTTGCTAACAGCCGGAGAGAATTTAGCCCAATTGCTTTCTTAGGAGGTTTGTCATTTCCCTTAAGATGCCAGGGCTCTAGAAAGGGATAGAAATCCTGTCCTCTTTCCCCCTGGATGCCTCCCTACAGTCCTTTATGTATCTTTTATGTAAGATGAAGATAAGGGGACATATTAAGGAAGTTGTGTAAAAAGAATCAGAACCCATTAAGAGATAGCTGTGTAATGCCTTGAAGATCTGACCACTCATCAATAATGAGTAATGAGTGAATTACTTAACCTTTCTGGGCTTCCATTTCCTTATTTACAAAGTAACTTTTTTTTTAATGTATTTATTTATTTATTTTTGGCTGCCTTGGGTCTTAGTTGTGGCATGCAGGCTCTTAGTTTGTGGCATGTGGGATCCAGTTCCCTGACCAGGGATCGAACCTGGGCCCCCTGCATTGCGAGCGCTGAGTCTTAACCACTGGACCACCAGGGAAGTCCCAGAGCAAGGATTTGGACTAAGGTTTTCTGACTGCAAGTTCAGTGATCTTTAGACAGCATTCTACATCAAAGAAGAATATAGTTGAGTTATTACAGATAGGCCCTGGGAGTGCTTAATCAAATAGTATTTTATTAGTCTATGACCAAAGACAAACAAAAGACTAATTTTGGAGCCTTTTAAGTTGTTTTTTTTTCTTTTCTGCTCAGTTCTTTTCTTTTTTTTTTTTTGTCATATTTTATTTTTGGCTGTGTTGGGTCTTCGTTGCTGCACACGGGCTTTCTCCAGTTGTGGCAGGAAGGGGCCACTCTTCATTGTGGTGCATGGGTTTCTCATTGCAGTGGCTTCTCTTGTTGCGGAGCATGGGCTGTAGGCGCGCGGGCTTCAGTAGTTGTGGCTCGCGGGCGCTAGAGTGCAGGCTCAGCAGTTGTGGCACAGAGGCCTAGTTGCTCTGTGGCATGTGGGATCCACCCAGACCAGGGCTCGAACCCGTGTCCCCTGCATTGGCAGGCAGATTCTTAACCACGGCGCCACCAGGGAAGTCCAACTTCTAGAGTCTTATTCTCTAGATACATTACATAGAAAATGTGCCTTTGGGCACATTGAATTACTGTATTCAAACTTTCGACACATCCCTTTTGTTCTGAACACATAGCAAGAAGTAAAATATATAAAGTGAAAATCAGAGAACATGTTTGGGCTCACAAACAAAATAATCTTATCCGTGGACCAAAAACAGAAGAGATGCAAGGCACTGAGTGAGGCTGAAACTGTGGGCCTGCTGGCCTCCAGGTATGGGACCAGAGAACGGTGCCTGAGAGGTGAGTTCCTGGTACTGAAAATATCTATAGAGATAGTTCATAAATAGAGAGAACTTGAGGCCAGGGGAGTAGGATGCCACGCCCCCAACCAGTCTCATGGAAGGAGACTTTTAAAAAGTTAATTGAACTTAGCAACAAAAAGAAATGAACTACTTACTGATACATGCAACAACATGGTGAATCTCAAAAGCATTATGTTAAGTAAGTGAAAGAAGCCAGATGTGGAAGACTACAAGCTGTCTGATTCATTTTATATGAAATTCTGGAAAAGGCAAAGCTATAGGAATATAAACCAGATTAGTCATTGTCTGGGGCTGGGGATGGTGAAATGAGATTGATTGCACAAGGGCTGAGTACTTTTTGACTAATGGAAATGTTCTATAAATTGATCATGGTAGTAATTATACAACTGTAAATATTAATCACACTCATCAAATTATATATTTTAAAATGAATGGATGTTATTGTATATAAATTATAACTATAAAGCAGATTTTTTTTTAAAGGGTATATAGGTATAGGGCTTCACAACAGAGTGACAAGTGGCAAGTTAGTTGCATGGGAAATTGTGTAGATTCAGACAAAGGTGAAGAATTGGAGCAACTAATGAAATCAATCTACTGTATTAGGTTTGATTATAATAGAACCTACCTGTTGTTGGAGCTTTAAAAAAAATTGCCCTTGATAAAGAATTTGTTACTTAAAAAAGAAAAAAAGTTAATTGAGTGGAGGAGGAGGGAAGCCTAAGGAGTTGTGAAGAAGCTGCCTTCTGGTTCAATGATTAGAACTGTGATATCTTCTAATGGCTCAGGCCATTAGAAGACCTCTTCAGACTAGGTCCTTAGGGGGCTAGATGGAAGAAATTGCAAAACTATTAAACAGAGAAGGGGGGAAATTAGTAACAAAAACATCTCTTTCAAAAAAGAGACTGCAAACCAAAATTATATATAATAGAAATCTAATGCTAAGAAAGATAACCACCAAAAATTAACCAGGACTTCCATTTTCAGGAAGATGGAGTAGACATACCTTTCCTGATTTCTCCCACTAAATACAACTAAAACACCTTTACATTATATATATATCATATATATATATATATCTCATATATATATATAATATATAGAAATATCCAACAGAGGACTAGTATCTGAATACATAAAGAGCTCTCAAAACTCAACAGTAGAAAACAATCCAGTCAGAAAATGAGCTAAAATATGAACAGATATTTCACCAAAGAGGATATACAGATGGCAGATAAGCACATGAAAAAGATGTTTAACATCATTAGCATGAGGGAAATGCAAATTAAAAATCACAATATGAGATATTACTATACAACTATTAGAATGGTTAAGATTAAAAAGAGAGAGAGAGGACTTCCCTGGTGGTGCAGTGGTTAAGAATCCGCCTGCCAATGCAGGGGACATGGGTTCAATCTGTGGTCTGGGAAGATCCCATATTGCAGCAGAGCAACTAAGCCCATGAGCCACAACTATTGAGCCCATGCACCTAGAGCCCGTGCTCCGCAACAAGAGAAGCCACAAAATGAGAAGCCCGCTCACCGCAACAAAGACTAGCCCCCACTCACTACAACTAGAGAAAGCCCGCATGCAGCAACAAAGACCCAGCGCAGCCAAAAATAAATAAATAAATAAATTTTTTTTTTTTAAGTTAAAAAAAAACTAAATGCAGCTACAATATGACCCAGTAAATGCATTCTTGGGTATTTATTTGGGAGAGATGAAAAACTTAAGTTCAGGGGACTTCCTTTGTGGTCCACTGGTGAAGACTTCACCCTTCCACTGCAGGGGGTGGAGGTTTGATCCCTGATCAGGAAACTAAGATCCCACATGCCATGCTGTGCAACACAGCCAAAACAAAACCAATAAATAAATCTTATTTTTAAAAAACAAAAGAACTTAAGTTCACACAAAAACCTGTACACCAATGTGTATAGCAGCTTATTCATAATAGCCAAATACTGGAAACAACCCAGATGTCCTTCAGCAGGTGAGTGGTAGGACAAACTATGGTATCTCCATACCAAACCACCAATAAAAAGGACTATTATAAACTTTTTTTATAGTTTATAGACCGGGGCACGAACCTGTGTCCCCTGCATCGGCAGGCGGACTCTCAACCACCGCGCCACCAGGGAAGCCCAGGACTAAACTATTGATACATACAACAACCTGGATAAATCTCCAGAGAACTATATGCTGGTAGAAAAAAAAAAACAGCCCCAGAAGGTTATATACTATATGATTCCATTTATGTAATATTTTTGAAATGACAAAATTATAGAAATGAGAAACAGATTACTAGTTGCCAGGAATTGAGGAGGGGTGGGGATGGGAGGGAAATGAGTGTAGCTAGGAAAGGACAACATGAGGTACCCTTGTGTTGATGGAAATATTTTGTTTCTTCATTATATTAATGGCAGAATCTCGGTTGGGATATTATACTATAGTTTTGTTGCAAAATGTTACCATTAAAGGGCATGTGGGATCTCTTTATTATTTCTTACAACTGTATGTGAATCTATAATTATCTCAAAAATTTTAAATTAGTTTTAAAAGTTTAACCATCAGGAATTGAACGCACACCTAATGAAATTAACATATGGTACAAAGACTGTAATAAGTATGTTCAGAATTCTTAAAGAGAAACAGAATAATAAACTCTTTTAAAAATAAAACTATGAAAAAAATAAAACTGTGAACCAAACAGCCAGTAATTAAATAATGTCATGTAGATATGAAAAATTAACCAGTTTAAAATTTTGGAAATGAGAAAAAGTCATTTAAATATAATTATAGTCATTGAAATTTTTAAAAAACCTCAATACAGGGCTTCCCTGGTGGCACAGTGGTTGAGAGTCCGCCTGCCGATGCAGGGGACACGGGTTTGTGCCCCAGTCTGGGAAGATCCCACATGCCGCGGAGCAGCTGGGCCCGTGAGCCATGGCTGCTAGGCCTGTGCGTCCGGAGCCTGTGCTCTGCAATGGGAGAGGCCACATCAGTGAGAGGCCCGCGTACCGGAAAAACAAAAAACAAAAAAAAAACCTCAATACATTGGATAAATTCTAGGCTGCATGTAGTCAAAGAAAAGATTATAAATTGAAAGAATCAAGCACAAAGAAAAAATATATGAGAGATCAACGTGAGTCCTAGAAAAAAAAAGAATGGCAGAAAGACAGTAAATTAATATACAACAGGTAATGACTTTCCTGAATTAGAGAAATTCTAATTAGAAACTTAACTAGGTAGGTTGTACACTCCAAGTACTGTATACCAAACAGATAAATAAAAGTAAATTCAGGGAGACTTCCCTGGTGGCACAGTGGTTAAGAATCCGCTTGGCAATGCAGGGGACACGGGTTCCACCTCTGGTCCAGGAATATCCCACATGCCGCGGAGCAACTAAGCCCGTGCACCACAACTACTGAGCCTGCGCTTTAGAGCCCACGAGCCACAACTACTGAACCCGCACGCCACAACTACTGAAGCCCGCACGCCTAGAGCCCGTGCTTTGCAACAAGAGAAGCCACTGCAATGAGAAGCCTGCAACGAAGAGCAGCCCCCGCTCATCGCCAACTAGAGAAAGCCCTCATGCAGCAACGAAGACCCAACACAGCCAAAAATAAATAATTTATTTATCTTTTTAAAAAGTAAATTCAGTATTCTGGTTAAATATGGTAGATTGAAAGTACATGTTTACCTCCTACCTTCCCCCTAAAACCCATTCAAATGTCAGTAAAGGGATTTTGTTTTTAAGATATAAACTCACAAGGTAAAGAAGACAGACAGGTATAAATCAGTAAAACTTGGGACACTAGAAAGCAGATGCACAATGCTGATTTAAGAGACCTGAAAAAACAGAAGCTTGTTTGTTTCTTTGTTTACCTGAGGTTGGGAGGAAGGAGAGCCAAGCATAAGGAGTTTGCACCACAGATTTCTAGAAATATTCAGAAATTGGAAATATCAGTACCTTTGAACACAGGGAATATGGGGTGAAGCTGAAAACAGAAGACTGGCTGAAGGTCTAGAGAAGAAGCAAAGGCTGTGCATTATTATCCCCATCCTACACAGCCCCTCTGCCATTACAGAAAACTGATGTTCACTCTTCGGAGAGTTTCAACCAGAGCAGGGACACTGGGCATAAAGGAAGGCAGGGTGCTGTACCAAGGACCAAGTGAAAATCCATATAACATAGAGAAACTGGCAGGCAGGTAAGAAATTAAAGAGTTCTTCTCTGGGGGAATCTGACAAGTCCTGGAAAGGAGGAAAAATCTCTACCAGTATTCATGGCTTAATGGAAAGGCCCACACATAGTGCTTCCAGTCCAATTTTTATTACCTTTCATTTAAATATGAACAAGATCCGAAGATCACCAAACTTTTTGAGGAAAACCTGAAAAACAAGAGAATGTAGGACAAAACAAACAAAAAAAGGAGTTAGAGGGAAAAAACTACTGAGAGAGCAAAAGACTATTCAGAGAAAAAAATATATAATGAAATATCTTCAGAGATAAAATACTGTATCCCATGAAACAAGGATACTTTTTTTTTTATTAAAAATGGTAAAAATGACAATTTCAGTATGTAGCCTAGAAGATGAAGGAAATCCCTTATAATATACAACCAGAAGACAAAGAAATGGGAAATAGGCTAGAAAGATAAGAGGATTAGTCTAGAAGGTCCAAATAGGAGTTCCATTAAGCAAGAACAAGTGGCAAGTATAATTGATAAGAAGATAGAAAATTAATAAGGATATAGAAGATTTGAAAAACATTATCAATCAACTTGATCTATCATTTATAGGCTACCCAACAACTGCAGAGTATACATTTTGAAATATTCTTTTCAGGTGCACATGGGATGTTCTTCAAGATAGACCGTATTTTATACCATAAATTAATTCTCAATAAATTTAAAAGAATTGAAATCATATATAGTATGTTTTCTAATCACAATAGAATTATATTAGAAATCAGGAACAAAAAGATAGTTGGAAAATTCCCAGGTATTTGAAAATTTGACAACACTCTTCTAAATAAATCCAGAATCAAAAAAAAAAAAAAGCCAGGAAAACTAAATGTTTTGACCTGAATGATAATGAAAACATATCAAAACTTGTGGACTGCAACTAAAGTGGGCTATGAGGGAAATTTATACCTTAAATGCTTATATTAGAAAAAAAGATCTAAAACAGGGGTTGGTGAACCTTTTCTGTAAAGGGCCAAATAGTAAACATTTTAGGCTTTGAGGGCCATATAGCCTCTATTACACATACTCAACTCTGTCTGCCTTGAGGCGTGTAATTGGGCATAGGCAATGGGCAAATGAATAAATGTGGCTATATTCCAATAAAACTTTATTTCTGAGCAGTATTTGAATTTCATATAATTTCACATGACAAAATATTATTCTCCTTTTCATTTTTTTCTACCACTAAAAATGTAAAAAACATTCTTAGCTTGTTAAAGATACCTATAAAATATTTCATGGTAGAATGTTTATGACCTTGTGATTAGACATAAAAAGCACAAACAATAAAGGAAAAGCTGGGCTTCCCTGGTGGCGCAGTGGTTGAGAGTCCGCCTGCCGATGCAGGGGACACGGGTTCGTGCCCCGGTCCGGGAAGATCCCACATGCCACGGAGCGGCTAGGCCCATGAGCCATGGCCACTGAGCCTGTGCGTCCAGAGCCTGTGCTCCGCAACGGGAGAGGCCACAACAGTGAGAGGCCCGCGTACCGCAAAAAAAAATAAATAAAGGAAAAGCTTAATATATTTGACTTCATTCAATGTAAAACTAACCAAAAATAATTTAGAATTAAGGCAAAAAAAAAAAACAAAATTAAAAAGTCCATGTCAGGGAATTCCCTGGAGTTCCAGTGGTTAGGACTCTGTGCTCTCACTGCCTAGGGCCAGATTCAATCCCTAGTCGGGGAATTAAGATCCCACAAGCTGTGCGGCGCCTCCAAAAAAAAAAAAAGTCCATGTCAGACATTTTATACCATATTAAATTCCAGGTGCATCAAAGATTAAAATATTAAAAAATCAAACCATAAAAATACTAGAAGAAACCATAAGGAAAAAAACTATTAATAAAGTGATGGAATGGGGAAAGCCTTTTGAAATATGATAAAAATTCTGAAGCCATAAAAGATTGATAAATGTAACAACCTAAAAGTAAGTAATTTCTGCATAGCATTAACCACCGTTGGCAAATGACAAACTGAGGGAAATATCTGATTTGTAGTACAGTCAAAAGGCTTACTGTGGTATATAAACAGTCACAAATAAGAAAAAGACTATAATTCAGTAGAAAAATGAGAAAAGGATATGAACAGACAGTTCATTAGAAGGTAAATACAAATGTCTCATAATGGTATCTTGTAATGAAATGCTATACGAACTCATAATAAGAAACATGACATTAAAACTACATAAAACACCATTTTTCTCCAGTCAGATTGGCAAAACCAGAAAGTTTGAGAATACTATGTTGCCACAGGGAAGGGACAACAGGTGTTCTCATGAACTACTGGTGGGTTTATAAATTAGTACATCCTCTCTGAGGGCAAATTGGCAGTATTTATGAAAAATCCAAATACAAATGCTCTGTGATTAGCAGTTTTACTTATAGGAATTTATCTTACAGATATATTCTGTGATATGTAAGATAAGACATTTGTACTAGGTTATTTATTCAGCGTTATTTGTAACAGCAGAAGAATGAAGCAACCTAAATGTTCATCAACAGGGGACTGGATAAATAAATGTTGGTACGGTTTGAAATCATTCATATGCAGCCATTGAAAAGAATGAAGTAGTTCTATGTTTACTCATGTGGAATGATCCAAAATATATGGTTATGTGGAAAATGTGCAGAACACTGGTGTACATTGCTACCATTTGAGGAAGAATGTATAAACATATTTGCTTATAAATATATAAAATACCTCTGGAGGAGTACATGGATATCCTTGGGTGTTTCTGAGTATGGGACCTGCAAAGCTGAAGAACAGTGACAGGAGGGACACTTCATTTTATTTTGGGGTTTGTCTGCATTTTTTTTTTTTTTTGCTACCTTTTAAATTTTGGAGTGTGACTATGGTATCTGTTCAAAACCATTTTTAAATAAAATGAACATGTCAGGAATGTTCACTGTGATGTCATTTAAGAGTGAAAATGTGCAAGAAACATCTAAATTTCCATCAACAGTATGTATAAATTGTGGTCAAATCATGCAATGACATACTTGAGCACCATTAAAATAAATGGGTTAAGCTCTTCATGTCAACATTGATAAATCTCAAATTTGTAATGTTAAGTGAGAAAGGTAAGTTATATACCCAGCATGATCCTATCAATGGCAAGTTTGAAAATATAGTAAACAATGGTTTTCAACTATGATGTTTTATTCTTTAAAAAATAAATCTGTTGCAAGTATAGCACAAAATTTTATAAATCCATTGAGCTGGGTGGTGGGTACATGAGTTTTTGTTTAGTTATCCTTTGTATTTTTTTAGTGTATTTGAAATACTGTGTAATTTTTTAAAAGTTAGGAAAATGTGCCTTAACTGGACCATGGAATCTTTGCAACCATTGCCCATCCTAAGGGGCCCTGTTAGTGTTGTAGGCAGTTCCCATGGAACTATTCCAGCCTAATGCTGTTAGGCCCACTGGGACCTAGAGCACCCCCTAAACCCTCCTACTGGAGCCAGAATGCTACTCAGATGGAAAATACTCTTCTCAGTGGCCAACAGCATTTCTCTTGTCTATATCTGAGTCTTCTTGTCTTTCAGGGATGTTGGTGGTGAATGTAACATGGAGGAACAAGACTTATGTAGGTACACTTCTTGACTGCACACGACATGACTGGGCACCCCCCAGGTAAGCACTCTACAGCTTTTTAGCTTATGTTAATCTGAACCACCCTCATCAGTGATCCCTTATACCTTTATCCTGTTAGAATTGGACAGCTTTTAAAAGACACCCAGCTTTTAAAGGACAGTTATGTTATAGAAACAAGGGAAGGCATTATATTCATCTGGCATTCAAGAAGAATAAATCAATGGGTAGGAATGGTGAGAAGATCCTATTTAAGCCTTTATCTGGAATGACTGAATTCTGGCTTCTACCTACAGTCACCTTGAGACCAAGGCCAGAATCTGACTACAGGTGAATAAGCATTCATTGATGATGTTTTTTGATAGTAGCTATCTCTCAGAAGTTTAAACTCGAAAACATTTTCAGTTTCATAAACTCCACTAGACAGTCTGGGTTTCACAAGGACCTTTTCAAAGTTGCAGTTGGCCGTAAGACTGATATTTCAGGGAATAGCACTTTACGGCTGGTTCCTAATATTAATTTCCAGTTTGTCAGGGTTAGGGGAACCCAAATCTTGGGGAATAATTTATAGTTAGTATGCAGATAACATTCTAGGAGCTCACCAGTTAATGCAGTTACCATGCTTTCAGAAGTTCCTTTAACAAATCATATTCACTGAAAATGATAGTTACCATATGGACAGTTCTTCTGGAGGCTGCAGCTAAACTGGTTTGAAGATAGCTTTTTTTCTTAATAATATCCTGTTGTGTTTGTCATTTGCCAAGGTTCTGTGACTCTCCCACCAGTGACTTGGAAATGCGCAATGGTCGGGGTAGAGGCAAACGCATGCGTCCCAACAGTAACACACCTGTCAATGAGACAGCCACAGCCTCTGACAGCAAAGGGACCAGCAGTAGCAGCAAAACCCGAGCAGGAGCCAATAGCAAAGGCCGTCGGGGCAGCCAGAATTCTTCGGAACATCGCCCAGCTGCCAGCAGCACCTCTGAGGATGTCAAGGCCAGCCCTTCCTCAGCTACTAAGCGGAAAAACAAACCCCTTTCAGACATGGAGCTGAATTCTAGCTCAGAGGACTCCAAAGGGAGCAAGCGTGTCCGTACTAATTCCATGGGCTCAGCCACTGGCCCCCTCCCTGGGACCAAAGTGGAACCCACTGTTCTAGACAGAAATTGTCCTTCCCCAGTCCTGATTGACTGTCCCCACCCAAACTGCAACAAAAAGTACAAGCACATCAATGGACTTAAGTACCACCAAGCTCATGCCCATACAGATGACGACAGCAAGCCAGAAGCAGATGGAGACAGTGAGTACGGAGAGGAGCCCACCCTACATGCAGACCTCGGGAGCTGCAATGGTGCATCTGTCTCACAAAAAGGTTCCTTGTCCCCTGCCCGCTCCGCTACCCCCAAAGTTCGGCTCATAGAGCCCCACAGCCCTTCTCCTTCAAGCAAATTCAGCACAAAAGGCCTCTGTAAGAAAAAGCTGAGTGGGGAAGGGGACCCAGATCTCGGGGCCTTATCCAATGATGGCTCTGATGATGGACCCTCAGTAATGGATGAAACAAGCAATGATGCCTTTGAGTCTTTGGAAAGGAAGTGTATGGAAAAAGAAAAATGTAAAAAGCCCTCTAGTTTGAAACCTGAAAAGATTCCTTCCAAAAGTTTAAAGTCAGCCCGGCCCATTGCCCCTGCCATCCCCCCACAGCAGATTTACACCTTCCAGACAGCCACCTTCACAGCAGCAAGCCCAGGCTCCTCCTCAGCCTTGACCACCACAGTGGTCCAGGCCATGCCCAACAGCCCCCAGCTGAAGCCCATTCAGCCCAAGCCCACTGTGATGGGAGAACCTTTCACAGTCAACCCTGCCTTGACTCCAGCCAAGGACAAGAAAAAGAAAGACAAAAAAAAGAAGGAATCTTCAAAGGAACTTGAAAGTCCTCTGACCCCTGGGAAGGTGTGTCGAGCAGAAGAAGGCAAAAGCCCATTCAGGGAATCATCAGGAGATGGGATGAAGATGGAGGTGCTCCTAAATGGCTCCTCAGACCCCCACCAGAGCCGACTGGCTAGCATCAAGGCGGAAGCTGACAAGATCTACAGCTTCACGGACAATGCTCCCAGCCCTTCAATTGGAGGCTGTAGCCGCCTAGATAGCACTACCCCTACCCAGCCCATGACCCCCTTACATGTAGTGACCCAGAATGGGGCTGAAGCCAGCTCAGTCAAAACCAACAGCCCTGCATACTCCGACATCTCTGATGCGGGGGAGGATGGGGAGGGCAAAGTGGAAAGCGTCAAATCAAAGGACCCTGAACAGTTGGCTAAGGACGGGGCCAAGAAAACCCTTTTCCCCCCTCAGCCACAGAGCAAAGACTCACCATATTACCAAGGCTTTGAGAGTTACTACTCTCCAAGTTACACACAATCCAGCCCAGGGGCTCTGAACCCCAGCAGCCAGGCAGGAGTGGAGAGCCAGGCCCTGAAGACAAAAAAGGATGAGGAGCCTGAGAGCATAGAGGGAAAAGTGAAGAACGATGCCTGTGAGGAAAAGAAACCAGAGCTGAGCATTTCCAGTCAGCAGCCCTCTGTCATCCAGCAACGTCCCAACATGTACATGCAGTCCCTGTACTACAACCAGTATGCCTATGTGCCCCCCTACGGCTACAGCGACCAGAGCTACCACACCCACCTCCTGAGCACTAACACAGCCTACCGGCAGCAGTATGAAGAACAGCAGAAACGGCAGAGCTTGGAGCAGCAGCAGCGGGGACTGGATAAGAAGGCAGAGATGGGCCTGAAGGAGCGGGAGGCAGCACTCAAGGAAGAATGGAAGCAAAAGCCGTCAGTTCCACCAAGTCTCACCAAGGCCCCCAGCCTGACAGACCTGGTGAAGTCAGGACCCGGGAAGGCCAAGGAGCAAGGGGCTGACCCTGCCAAATCAGTCATTATTCCCAAGTTGGATGACTCTTCCAAGCTCCCCAGCCAGGCCCCGGAAGGACTTAAAGTAAAGCTGAGTGAGGCCAGCCACCTAGGCAAGGAGGCCTCTGAGGCGAAGACAGGTGCCGAGTGTGGCCGACAGGCAGAGGTGGATCCAATACTCTGGTACCGACAGGTAACTGTTCTGGAAGGAAATAGAAATACCGTTTGATAGTTTTTCTGTCTTACTCACAAATCAGGGCTGTCCTTTTGTAGGGAATCAACAGAATACAGATTTGCAGAATAAATCTATAATTTTACGGATTCTTTACTTTGGTAAATCATTTTAACTTTTTTTGTTTGTTTCTTATTTATCTTTGGCTGCGTTGGGTCTTCGTTGCTGTACGCAGGCTTTCTCTAGTTGCATCGAGCGGGGTCTACTCTTCGTTGCAGTGCGCGGGCTTCTCATTGCGGTCGCTTCTCTTGTTGCGGAGCACGGGCTCTAGGTGCGCGGGCTTCAGTAGTTGTGGCGCGTGGGCTGTAGAGCGCAGGCTCAGTAGTTGTGGCGCACGGGCTTAGTTGCTTCATGGCATGTGGGATCTTCCCGGACCAGGGCTCGAACCTGTGTCCTCTGTGTTGGCAGGCGGAGTCTTAACCACTGTGCCACCAGGAAAGCCCTAACATTTTTTTTAAAAAAAGCACTTTTTACACCAGTAAAAGGTGTTTTTCGCATTTGACAAGAGAGGCCCAGGCAAGTTAGCTTGATTTGTCTGGAATTACTTGAGGCTTAACTGGCAGAGCCAGAACTGGAACCCAGGTTATCTAGTGACTCCTAGTTCAGGTTTCTTCCACTGTGTGGTTCCTATGGAATGAGTTAATGGTGGTCTCTCCATTTTTTAAAGTAGGCCAGAAGTACACAACTCACAGTGAGTTACTCTCAAAAAGGTTTTCTAGGCAGAGTTAGAACTAAGAACTTGGTCTTACATTTTGCTCTGTTCCTCAGACTTAGAAAGTCTCCCCTTCCCTCTTTGTGCCACAGTTAGACCACCCTCCTCTGAGCGGGGCAGCACCTGTAGCTCTCTGCCCCTGAGTTTGCTCTGAAGAAGGGAAACCACCTAAATATCCTTGGAAAGGGAACGGCTTCTTCTAGTCAAGGAGTCCTTTCCCCAGAATGCTTGTTCTCGCCTAGAGAAGACCCACTGGTGGATTTTCCCTTTCTTTCACCACATCTTATTTCCTTTTATGGGGGGAGGAGACAGGCATTTAAGCAGGAGGGAGCAGAGGTGATTTTAAACAAAGGTCAGTAGAGGCCAAGATCCTGCTGTGCCCCAGATGTCTAGTATTATCTGCTCTGGTGTTTCTACGGGGACATTGGGCTTGAAATCTGTAAAACGCTCAGAGCTCATTCTGTGATTGTTGTAGGAAGCAGAGCCCCGGATGTGGACATATGTTTATCCTGCTAAGTACTCAGACATCAAGTCAGAGGATGAGCGGTGGAAGGAGGAGCGGGACCGCAAACTGAAGGAGGAAAGGAGTTGGAGTAAGGACTCTGTGCCCAAGGAGGACGGGAAGGAAAGCACAAGTAGTGACTGCAAGCTGCCCACGTCTGAGGAATCCCGCCTCGGGAGCAAGGAGCCCCGACCAGGTGTCCACGTGCCTGTGTCCTCTCCCCTCACCCAGCACCAGTCCTACATCCCCTACATGCACGGCTACTCCTACAGCCAGTCCTATGACCCCAACCACCCCAGCTACCGGGGTATGCCTGCCGTGATGATGCAGAACTACCCAGGTACGGCACCGAATTCCAGCTGCTGTTCCATTCAGTGGGAAGGTAAATGAGGCACAGATTTCGAATCCAGAGTTTTCTTGCTCAGCTCTAAGTCTTACTGAGGCTCAGGTAGATGACAGCTCTGATTTGAATGTGGCCTTCTGTGAAGTGGGCACTAATCCTGAGCTCCTTGAATGACCCCTACTTACAGTCTGTGGGACCACTTCTCCCTCCCTTGCACCAGCTAGAGGGTTGACTCTACAGTCAATTTTTATGGATAACTAAAGGCAAAACCCCCTCTCTACCAGAGCCGTCTTCCCTCAGCTGGGATTTTCTAAACATATACTCTAGGGACTCCCCTGGTGGTCCCAGCCGGTACAGGTTCAATCCTTGGTCAGGGAACTAAGATCCCACATGCCTCGGGGCATGGCCAGAAAAACAAACAAACAAAAACACAGACTCTACATTTTGCAATGTGCTAGGCACTGTGGGGAATACAAAAGAAATAGCGGAAGACTAGCTCAATCCCCTCAAGGAGCTTACAACTTAATTGTAGCAGGAGAGAACCGGTGGAACAAATAAAATTCAACCCAGGAGAGTGCATGTATTCATTTGCAAAATTGTGTTTAGCTGTAAGGTCAGGAGGCAGTTGGTGAGGGGAAGAGCAGTTTGAAGTCATACTGGGGGTAAGTCCAGCTAGAAAGATTCAGTCTGGGAAAGATAAACTCTTTATACTGCCATCCATGAGTTCTTGGGAAGGGAGGCACAAGGTAGGAGTTAAAGTGTTTTTTAACTTGTTAGAAGAAAAGGCTCACTTTACTCACTGATCTCTGTTGCCTGAAGAGCCATGTGGGATGCTTCTGGGGTGGAAGACTCTTTCTTTCACTTCTTGGAGCTCCCACATCCCTATAGGAGAGCAGCTGAAATAGGCTTGATATTGACATTATAAGGCAAATACTAAGTAGGACACTTAAGCTTTTCAAACTGAGATAGGAAATTGTCTCATCCTGTAGTATTCCCTTCTCCTGTTACCCCAGTCCTTCTATATAAAAACAGTTGTTCTATTTGATGAGTACCTGCTCTGTGCCAGGCACTGGACTAGGTGATTTATGTACATTATCTTATTTAATCTTCTCTGTCATCCTATGAAATAAGTATTGGTATCTTCATTTTGATGGTCAAGAAACTGAAGCTCAGAAGGTTAATTTGAGCTAATTAATTTGTTAATTTTGTTCAGGGTTACCTAACTGGTAAGTAGAGGAAGGATTTGAGCCCAAGGACATCTCCATATCCAATATCTTTCAAATCCTATGACTGTATCACCTCTCCAAGATGAATCTGAGATTGGGGCTCTAAGGAAGTTGGTTCCCCAGAAACTGAGGGCCATGTTCCTAATATCCCTTAGCTGTTTGCCTCTAGAGCTCAGTAAAGGAAGTACACACTGAGTCTCAGCCCGAAGACACTGCAGTAGAAAATATCTCAGCCTGAGCCTCACCAGGCTCACTGAAGCAGAGTTTCTTCTCCCTCTCCCATTTCTTTGACTGCTTTATTTCTCTTCCCCAGGTTCCTACCTGCCTTCCAGCTACTCTTTCTCCCCGTATGGCAGCAAGGTCTCAGGGGGTGAAGATGCTGACAAGGCACGAGCCAGCCCCAGTGTCAGTTGTAAATCCAGCTCAGAGTCCAAAGCCCTGGACCTCTTGCAGCAGCATGCCAGTCATTACAAGAGCAAGTCTCCCACGGTGAGGGAAGTGCAGTGACACTGACTGTTGTCAGGGACAAATAAGGCCAGATCCAGGGTCTGGGAGAGGATGGACTAGTTCAAGTCCTACCTAACCACAGTGTGGTTTGGCTGACTTGACAATAGCTCTGCCAGGCACCTCCTTGATTCTTAGGTGACCTGCATCTTTAAGGAGCTGTAATGTGGGCTCTGGGCATCTTGCTTTCATGTATGTGTCTCACAGTAGAGCTTTTGTGTCTGCTTTCCTTTCCAGATAAGTGATAAAACTTCTCAGGAGAGAGATCGGGGAGGCTGTGGGGCGGTTGGGGGTGGTGGCAGCTGTAGCAGCGTCGGGGGAGCAGGCGGGGGTGAAAGGAGTGTTGACCGGCCCCGAACCTCCCCTTCTCAGCGCCTGATGTCCACACACCACCACCACCACCACTTGGGGTACTCACTGCTCCCAGCACAGTACAACTTACCCTATGCAGCAGGTAAGCCTCACTTCCCCACTTCCTATCCTTTCTAGTCCATCCCAGTAGCACTGCCCATAGCAGGGGGCCCCTGGCAAGAACCGCCCCCCCCCTTTTTTCCCTTGAGCGTCTCATCTGTCCATAGTCCTAGCCTCCTGCAGACAATCAGTAAAATCATGACATTTGTTTCATCCCTTGGAGCTTGGGGATTCTCAAACTCCTCCGGAAAATTGGCTTTGATATTCAGAAGAATAAGGAGCAGGTGTTCCCACAGCCAAAGAGTAACAAGCAACTGAAAAACAGAGCCTGACTATCTATCCCGAGCCGCTGTATCTATCCAAGTATCAGATTTTCTTCTGTCAGCACCCCAGAACTCAGTGGAGCTAGGAATTTAAGGAGAAGCTCTTCCCAATACCCACTCAGCTGGCAAAAAGGGAGAGTGCTTAAGGGGAGGGTCTGGGAGTCCCACACTAACACATCCTCCTTCTCACTCAGGGCTTTCTTCTACAGCCATTGTTGCCAGCCAGCAAGGCTCCACTCCTTCACTCTACCCACCCCCCCGGAGGTGAGAATGGTAAGTAACTTTTTAATTTGGGGCAACACCTAGAGAGCAGGGATAGGTGATACCTGGATCACAGAATCCCTGCAGAGCCACAGTGAAGGATAGCTCTGTGGGCTGTGGTCTGGAAATGGCGGAACCCTGGGCAAGCCTCTTGTATAAGTCTCCCATGAAGCCATCTGCCTCTGAGAGGAGCTGTGGAACACGTCTTCCCCAGCGACCAGGACTGGCCTCCTCTGCAGTTCATTTTCTTGGAGCACCACCCTGTGGTTCTTTTTACCAGCGGGCTGAATGCCTGGTTATCTGTCCATGTTTCCCTTGCAGAAAGAACACCAAGTGCCCGGATAAAGTCAGCTTCACGGGCCCAGACTGGCTCACCCAAGGAGGTGCTGGAGGTGCCATTTAGACATCAGTTAAATGGTATTGATCATCCTGTTTGCCGCTCCCACCATGACTGAAGGCAGACCCTTGGTTATCTCGCCTCCACCAGACCCCCGGACTCCCTGACCCTCCCTCTTCCTCAGGAGCTGGAGAGCCGGTACTTAGCAAAAATATTTATTCTCTTGGCCACAGTAGTGACTCTTGTGGCCTCTGTGGAGGTGAAGGCACGGGGAGCAACCAGGGGAACAGGGCCTCAGCCCAGAGAAGAAGTCACTGGTCTGTTCCCCAAGCCCCTGGTCAGCTGCCGGAGCAGTACCAAGCCCCCCAGGGAGGGACCCCCGAGCACTGGGTAAGGTCTGAAGACAGCACAGCAGCCATACCCCTCTCACCATCATTACCACCATCACCAGACCCTGCATCTCCCCAGTGGTTTGGGCCCTGGGAACTGGCAGCACATGGAGGGATTAGAATCTCAGGAAAGAAATTGGGGGCTGTTTTCTCTGCAGTTGTGAAAACAAGGTCTTCAAACATGAAGACTTCTCCCGTCTCACATGAGCACATGTAAACGCTCAGAGCCCAGCCTGGAAAGGGAGACCAAGGCATTTGCCCCACCATGGCCTTGGGCTGCCTGTCAGGCAGAGGGCCAGGGGTCCCAACACCAGCACAGAGCTCCCCGGGGATTCCGGGCGAGAGCTTGAGCTGGAGCACGAATTGGAGTCTGTGAACTAGAAGCTGCAACCCCACTAAGCCCTGCTGCTGCTTAGCCCCCACTCCTTGCCCTTCTCTCACCTCCCTCCCGACCCCTTGGTGCCTTTCCCAGGGGGATCCCCACACTGATCTCTCCTCTTCTTTTCCACTGCTTGGCTCTTAAGGCTCAGGCAGGTAAAATAGTCTCCCCCAGCATGGGGAGCTTTGGAGTCTGCCAGGTCACCTGAGCGTAAGCCAGGAGGCAGGCCCTGGGAGCACCCAGCCCTTCTAGGAGATGTCCTGTCCAAGCAGCCATCTGAGTATCCTCCTCATCTAGGGCCACAAGTCCATACAGCCCAATTTCTCTGTACACAACTACAAGACTTTATGTAGCTCAACCTGTAACCCCATGTGTGCCAATATAAGCCGTGTTTTTTTGTAACACACTTTTTTGTTTTAGGGGCTACTGACCATGGGAGATTACCTATTCCTTAGACCCTGGGATAACACATGCGAGCCATTACTCCTTGGAGCCACAGAGTGTAGTCAGTGGAGCTGTGCTTTGAGGCAGAGACATTTCTCTGCTCTCCTTAGAAATGCAGTCCCAGTCCAGGCTCTATGCTGTGTCACTGGGAAAGTGACAGTGATTTGGTAGCTTTATTGGAGTCACTTCTTCCCCAAGGTGTGGGGAGCTTTAGCTCTTAGTTTTTGACGTATCATCCCTTTGTCTTCTTCCTCTCCTGTCTTTCGTTGACCTTGTGGATTGAGAGAGAGTTGAAGACTGACAGACACCAACCTAGGTTAGAGATGGGTGTTTGTGACCAGAGTGCCAAAAATGACCATTTAAGAGCAGGGACTTGGCTCTGACAGTTTGGGGCATGGAGATGAAAGACAGTAAGCACAATGCCCAGTGGAAGCTGCGTTCCAAGATCCCCAGAGCCCTGTTCTAGAGAGGCTTAGGGTCTTTTGCCCAAGAGGAGCCCCTCTGACCTATAGACCTTTCCTCTAGGTTTCCATGTCCTTGTTTTTGTTCAAGTTGGGTTCTGAGCCCTCCCCAAAACCCCACTGATGTAGACCTCTTAACAGGCCCCAGGCAGCCTCCCTTCCCCATTCAGTCCTTCTGCCTCCTGATGCCCCAGCAGGCAGTGCTCTGAGCAGTGACTCCCCTTTTACCCATGGAGGTCGTTGGTGTGGACACCTTAATCCCACCTGAATTTCAGCCTGATTTTGCCCTCCCAGACTCTGTCGGGTGGAGCCAAGGCCCATCTCTGTTCCTGTTTGTTTTTAAATATTGTTGTGTGTTTTGTATCTGGCGCTGGCTTTTACAGCGTGCTCTGTACATATTGTGAAGAAACGGTTTGGAGTCATTTTCTTTCCTGTTGGGCAGGCATGGCCCCTTTCCACTTTGTTCTGTAACAGAGAAGAAGAGCTTCTGTATTAGCAGGGCATCCTTGGGTTCTGCAGAAGGGAACAGTTTTTTCTTTTTTTTCCTTGAAAAACATTTGGCTCTTTGATCCTTATATCCAAGTCTCCCTTGAAAGGCAGGAGCTGAGCTGCCCAGAAGAGCAGGTAAAAGGAGCAGTGGCAGAATGGCACTGCCTTCGCCTGATCCCTGATCCTCCTGGTCCCCGATCCTTGCCAGGTCCAGTCTTCCCTCCCTGAAGTAACACAGAACAGCAGCACTGATGGATGAAATAGAGACCCTTAACGAGTACTGAGTGAAGGGTTTGCTGTCCGCCCCTAACCTCTCTCTGTGGGGAGAAAGAACACAGAGGGGGAAACTGTGGCACCCATGACCTGGTCATAGGGATGAGACACTCAAGGATTCCCACCCACCTTACCCCAGCAAAGGCTGGAAGTGTTGGCTGCTAAGGGCCGAGACCACCAGGCCAAGGCTCTCTCTGAGCTACCCCTGCCCAGTTCTTTTGACAGACGTTGCTCCTCCAGGCCCCACAGAGAAGCTGGAGGGAAGAAGCCTTGTCCCCAGGTAGGACAGCCATGGCCTGGAGAGCTGCTCTTTAGGATTCACATCTGCTTCTTCCTCATTTAAGCTGTGCCAGTTCCCCTCATCCCCTTTCCCTGCCTGTACATGTATGTATACATGTGTATTTCCTTCTCTTACCTCACCCTCTCCACACATCTCAAGGTCAAAGGACCACATGCAGAAGGGTTAAGACGGCACCCCATGAAGTGAAATGATGCTTCTTGAACCTCTTCTCTCCAGGCTCCAAGGTGGGGGTGGAAGGGCTTGGTCTCGGGAGTGGGAGGGTAAGACTACAGAAGGGCTAGAGTGTTACTGTATACGGGCTTTGAGGTCACCCACGCCACTTATTATCCCATGTACCCTACCACCATCTCAGTGTCTACTCTGATGCCCCCAAGATTCAACTGGGCAGCTAGCTGGCCCCATAATTCTGGGCCTTTGTTATCTGTTTTATTATTAGGGCATCCCAGGAAGCTTTCCGATGATCCTCTGCCATGGGCCCCTCCTGGGATCAAGCCCCTCCCAGGCCCCGTCCCCAGCCCCTCCTGCCCCAGCCCACCCGCTTGCCTTGGTGCTCAGCCCCCCCATTGGGAGCAGGTTGGGGCGAGCTGGAGGCCCGGGCTGGAGGGGCAGTGTTGCTGTTCATAGCTTTTGTTCCACTGGCATTGCTCTGTTGGATTTAATTTTAGTCTTCCTGATTCTTCCCTTCTGTAAAGTGTACATTACCAAGTTCCTTGTTTTTTTATATATATATATATATAAATATATATATATACATACAAACTGTACTCTTTTTGCCTTTGTACATTCAGGCAAGAAGAGAAAATAAATCTTTTTAAGAGACAATCACAAACCTGTGAGGGCTGCTGGTTATTTCTCCTGGAGTTTGCTGCTGAGCTGCCTCCTCTTTCCTCCTCACTTTTCTCCCTCAGCTTTCCTGATCTTCCTGGTCCTGCTCCATATGCATCCTCAGCTCCACCTTCCCTGGCTGATGGCAAGCTGTTGAATCAGTGTCCAGACTACCTGCCCTGCAGCTCTTTCCTGCCCAGCAGTATTTTCCAGCTTGGCCGCGGGCTTGCCCAGGAGCTTTATCCTGTGCCCTGGCCTCTCCTGTCTTCTCCCATAGATCCCATTCACCAAAGTGGCTTTGGACCCCTGGGTACTCTGGGACCTGTCTCCCAGAGGCCCTGGCTTTGGACACTCACCTGTGAAACTATGCAGCTGGGAGCTCTCTGCCTAAGAGTTTGCACTACTTCTTAAACCTGCCTGGGCATTAGATCAGATGGTTTTTAGGACTGAGTGGGAAACTAGCCTCTAACACTCCCCCAGATGCCAGCCTCCAGAGTTGCTCTGATCCACAGCCCAGAGAATCATTCCTGGCCGCTGAACTCCTGTGGCTACCCCATCAGAACAAGGGCTAAGGGCTTATGGGTCAAGAGCATTTGATCAAATTTCAAAGGGTGGTACATTCGGAAACACAGCCCAACCAAAACCATTGTTCCACCTCTTGAACTTTCTCCTTTTCCTCTGACTTCCTCCTCCCCCCTTTTTTTCCCCCATCTCTCTACTTCCTTTTCTTAATTGGCTTTGGACTTGAAGTATATTTTTAAATTATTATTTGTTGTATTTATTGAATAAAGTTTTTAATGTCCCTGTTCTTAAATTTAGACTTAGTTTGCCTTTCACATACCTCCCCTATCCTACTCCACCCTCCCACTCCCAAAATATTTCCCCTTCTAAGTTGCTTTTTTAATTGCAGATTTTGGGTACCATATTTCTTTCCTGACAGTGGTCTTACCCTAGCAGAAGTTTTTTCTTTTTGAAAGAGAAATCTTAGCTGAGTGCCTGGGTTTCCAATTCAGCCTTTCTAACTCTGGCTGTGTTAAAGAGGAGCCACCAGCAGATGGCAGCAAAGTCTCAGGCACGTTTGCTGTCCACTCGCTAGCTTTGCAGATGAGAACTGTTTTTCTTGGTTCCTTATCCCTCCCTGCCTTATAGATTCCTTGGGTTTGAATTTAACATCAGAATCCTAAAGTGCCTACATTAACTTGGCCATTGTCAGCATTCATGTGGACCTCTGTTGTAAATATCTCACTGTAATGACCACTTTTCAGTCACGGACTTTATAATACCTCTAAGGATTATGTGCTCAGTGGAAGACATCTTCAAAGCCCTTCATATTTCAGTTGAATCATCTCTAGGCCCAAAGTTTTTGTTTTGTTTTTTTTGGCCGCAATGCACGGCATGTGGGATCAGATCTCCGACCAGACATCGAACCTGTGCTGCCTGCAGTGGAAGCATGGATTGATTCCTGACCACTGGACCGTCAGGGACGTCCCCAGGCCCAGACTTTCTACTAATACCGTGTGGGGTAGAGGTGCTGAACTCCTTTTCATGAGTATTAGGTAGAGTCCAAGATTAATGACCTGTCCAGGGTGAAAACACAGGTAAGCTCCACACAGAACAATGTGAAAATAGGCCAAAGACTCAGAGGATGTAAAGACAGCCACAGCTCAAAAGTAAGTAAACAGTTCTAAAGCTGTAGGAGGTGGAAAAACATGCCCAGCACTTCATTTGGGAAAACAGAAAAGCAAAAGGGAAAAAAAATACTGGCGAGAAATTAAAAAACAAAACATAGGTGAAGAGGATTCTAGCCCCCTCCAATGCCACTGAGAGCTTATCCATCAGGCTGGTGGTACAGGGGAAGGGCAGCCATGCCTTACGGCACTGGGCTCCAAAAGGAGAAAACTACCTTCCTAGGGAAGGTGTGTTCCGCTTCCTTCAGACACCCCCAGGAATGGGAATGTCGGGCAGCTCCACGTGAAAGCCAAAACCCAGTTTCAGGACCCAGCCTTCTACACAAAAACTAAGAAGGGCTTGGATCCTGGTATGTATAACCCCTATTCTGGATGAAGCTCTGTGTACATACCTGTCTCTAGGGGGCTCCAGCATTCTGTCCCAGACTCCTAGCAACCCCGAGTTTTGCGTTGTAACGTGGCCCCAGAGACCTCAGCCGTTCATCTGTCCTGATGCACTGCTGCTTTTTTCCTGAGAAGCATGTATCACACCCCTGCTGGGCTGGGCTCTAGACTCAAAAGACAGCAGTAGAGGAAGCTGGCCCTGGTACAGGAATAAAGGACAGACCAACCACAACTTTTAATCAGTTTATTGACACAGTAACACAACACACTTGCCTCCCTGACACCCCCACCCCCTCACCCAGTCTAGACCTCTCCCCCTTCCTCCCCCCTTAGAACAAGCTGTTCAGTAAAAACAGAAAAGGGCAGGCCACTTCTACACCCTCAGTGCCACTGCCAAGCCCTGGGGAGCAGGGTCTCAGGCACTACTCAGAACCTGTCAGAGAGGGGCGCCGTTAGCACTAGACTTAGCCAGGCAGAGGCATCCCGTCCCTCGGAGCAGATTCTCCCACAACCCCCAGGCCCTGAGCTGCTCTTCCTCTTGCCCTCTGCTGTCTGTGACCCTAGGAAGGGCATACCTTGGGCCTGCGGCCAAGAGCGAGAACTCCTGGCCGTAATTTGAGAATTGGAGTTTGGCTAGTGTTTTTTAAGGCCCAGGCACCCCAAAAAAAGCCCTGGTGGTGGGTGTGAACTTCAATGCCCCTATTTTAAATGCACTGATAACATGAAACAGATTAAGCCAGCTTAACCAAATGCCAGAATAACACGAAGCTGTAAAGGAGGGGTCAGACCTGCTTTCTCCAGGCCAGACACAAATGCACAGAGAGAAGCCCAGGTGGAGTGTCAAAAACAACTGAAGGACACTGCCCAGGGGCTGAAAAGCCTATACTCCGGAGTCCCCAGGGTGACAGGAAGCAAGGAAAGAAAATACACAGGTCTTAAAAACCAAAAAAGAAAGCCCAACAGCAGGGGAACCTCAGCCTGACAGTGCTGTCCACCAGCTCTCCAGGCCTTGCCCCTGGACCCAGACAGTCCCTCCCCCTCTAGGCAATGTCCTCCCCTAGGCTAGATAGAGCACATCACACAGCGCAGTTTAAAAAGCTTCTAATGCCAGTTCATAAACATCTTCATTTACTATTGGTGATTACATGTGAATAATATGTTTATACTGTTCTTTATGGAAAACAATTTCAATGAGTCAACTCTGAGAACACAACAGGCAACCCTCACCCTGAGCCCCTCAGCGTCCTTCCCTAGACAGCAAGAAGCTCCCTCCTCTGTCCCAGGGCTGCCTATCTTCCCCTCTTCCCTCACTGTGGCTCTTGGGCAAAGCATCCTCTATGACCATTAGTCCTCATCGGACAAGTTCTGGTCCAGGGGGTAAACCATGAACATCACATCTGGTCGAGAGGGGACACAGGGATGGCCTGGACGCACAATCTCAAAGCCCAAGAAGCTGAAGGTCTTCAGGAGTGGAGCTGCAGAGAAGAGTGTAAAAAAGGATTCTGGTAAGAAACAACAAGGGTAGGCTCAAATCAAGGGAAAACCCAGAACAAAGATGGAATAAGTAAGCACTAGGCCTTTCCTAAATTTGGACACTCTCAATCCCATGATCTCCCAGGGTTTGTATGTCAAACTCAGGAGCCCCACCTTACTAAGAGCCCCCTTTTCCCCTCCCCAGCCTGGGCAGTAGGTCTCAAGCTGCTCTGCCCCGTCACCTCTGTCTTCCCGGCCCTTCCTGAAGCAGATGAAGACGTAGTTCACTTTCATCTTCTCTTCAGCAAACTCTAGCAGTGCTAACAATCTGCAAGAAGCAAGGAAAACAACTCAGGCCCACCGCCCCCTCTAAACTTCGGCCTCACCCCTCTACACCCCACCCAAGGCTTTCCTGAGGCTTACAGCCAGCACTGTAAATAGGGAAGCTTCAGGAAGAGAGTTCCTATTTCAAGACCTCAGGAGCCCCGAGTTCAGAAAAAAATAAACCACAATCCCTAAGAAAAATGTCACTGAATTCTCTCTTCCTGGAATAAAGGTTCTTCATCTGAAATTAATACCAACCAACTTAACTAATGCAGTTCACAAGAAAGTATGGGACCTAGGAAGAGAACCCAGTTTCTCAGAGGTCCTCCAAAGTTGCCAAGTTTAATGGTGACCACCTGCTGCTGAGAGGGACTTTGGGCCCTAACACTTCCTAAGAGGATTTGCTCAAGAGGCTGGAGCCACTCAAGAGAACTCCATTCTCAGGACTGTTTCTTCCACAGCTGGGTGCTTGGAGGGCCTTGCCCAATCCGGTGAAATCCCACTGTATCTCTGAGCTCCTGGCCTTTGAACTGCACCATTATACGATGGCTCAAGGGGAATTTGATGTCCACTGGGGTGATTAAATGACAGGAATTTGGTTAATGTGATAATGATCTGCTTTCATTATAACAGGCCTGTTTTACTGGCTGAAACTAACCTGTTACAAAATGGTATCTGCTTGGGCAGCCGAGAGCTAGGGGGAAGGCTAGCCATCTGTTGTCTCTAGTAAGCATACGCCCTTCTCTAGAGCAGGCTTCCTGCCCTTCCCCAGCACTTGCTCCTTACCCTTCTTTGCTCCCATCAGCTAATAATCCATCTGGGATTTCTACAAACAGGCTCTGGCTGGACAGGACTGCATCCCAGGAAGAGACCTTCACCTCGGTGACCTCATACTGGAAGTGGACGATGTGAGGTTTTCCATCGTTCACAGGGAGGTCCTGGGTCACAGTGAGCTTCTCGTCCTGGGAGGAGATCAGGTCAGAGGACCAGGTCACTACTGCTTCTGGCCACATCAGAGGCTCCCTAACCTAGGTGGTGTAAGGAGTCCTCTTGGGCCAACCTCAGGGTAGCACGGGATAGAGGGCAGGCTGAAGATGTAGAGCAGCATGCTGGCTAAATGGAGCCATCGGGCACTGAGACCACTTGGTGTCACAGCTAAAAGCCAGCATGATGGGAAGGGAATATTTACCAAGAATCCACCAGATGCCGAGTCCTGTACAAAGTACTTTCCCATTTTTCAATCACCACAACAAGCACTTGAGGTAGGCATCAGTATCCCCACTTTAAACGTAAGATACTGGGGGCCCAGAACAATTAAGCAACTGACTCAAGGCACCACAGTGAGTAAATGGCAGAGTTGAGATTCAAATCAGGTCTCCCTGACTAAAAGCCCACGCTTATCCCGCCAACACCATGTTCTTTCCCTTCCTTCTCTGAAAGAGAAACATTAGAAACAAATGAGGATGTTCATGAGGGCTTAGCTGGAGCACAGGTCAACCCAAGCTGGCTTCCAGGTGGCTGCAGAGTCCATGTTGTCTCCCCTGCCACAGTCTCAAGAGACCAGGACTCAGCTGCCCTGCTACCCTTCAATGCCAGTCTTAGAAGTTAAACCACTTCTGGCCTCACAGGAGATTAAAAGGCAGCAAAGGGCTAGCTGCCCCAGCCCAGATCACTCTCGGGACAGACTCCCAGGGTTCTCTATAGCTCCTGTGCTGTGCCCTATGCTGCCAGGGTGATGGATGACTGAGATGCAAGGTGCCCTCTCCTTACCACCCACCCCCGCCACTGCCCTGCCCCATGCCCCCCAGACTGGTAAGGGACAGAAGTCAGAATGCCCGAGAGTCGAGGCCAATGGGAAAACTCCTCCTGGCCCTTGGTACTCCTCAAGAGAAAACTGAGGAGCAGCACCAGGCGAGAGCTCTTGCATTCTTCCTCTCACTGTTCCCCCTCCCCCCGCTTTTTCTTTGCCTCCCACTTAGGGCCCAGAACCAGCACTAAAGTGCTGACCTAAGCTGAGAAGATGGCAGGGTGTTTGCTTGGTGCTGATATCCTCCTGGTACTCCCCAAAAGCCTCATAGCAGCCTCAGTTGAAAAAGTCCTCCCCAGTCCCCCTACTGGCCTGGCCTAAGACTAAAGACTAAGAAGAGTGATCACTGCCCTTAAGCAGATGCTCAGCAGTGTCTGAGAAGCGCTGCTCCAAGCCTTCCACCCCACAGTCCTTACCTTATATATTAGAGCTGAGAGAGAAGGATCCCTGCCGCCCCCTCGCCCACCGGGGATCTTCGACAGTGGGTGAGGGGCATCAGGAGCACCACAGAGGCCCCGGAACAATGTGCCTGCAGCACTGGAGCTGGGGACAGTTACTCAAAGGCAAAATACTACTGCAAGAGATAAAGTGAGACAGTAAACACAAAGTCTTGAAGATTTAACTCAGCATCCTGCCCCACCCCTGCCCTGGCTCTCCCTAAACAAGTACTCCCTCAACAACTGCCCCAGTCCTTCCAGCTACAGCTCTCAGAACTACTTCTCTCTCAAAGGGCAGGAACCCACCATCCTACAGAGGCACAGAGAGTCCCAGAAGGGCTCAGGGTCAAGGGGATAGGTCTGACCAAAGGAGCCCCTGTCAAACATCAAACAAATCTCTGTGGTACCGGCAGACCTTGGGAAGAACCAGATGCTGGCTTGCCTAGTAGGCCTAGAGGCCCAGACCCCCACCAGCCCCTTTCCTTACCCTAACAATGTCTCAACAACCTCTGTGGAAGAATCACAAAGCCTACACAATCACTTCGGGCTGGAGAGGCGTATGGGCCTCAGGAAGTCACATGGGCTGGATACGGAGTCCCTGAGGAACTCCCAAGGCCACTTTTCCAATGATGGCCTCCCTGATCTGAACAATGGAACTAAACAAGAAATCACTTACCCAAATCCCTCTAGGGTCAAGAACTGAATCAAATCCAGGGATTTGGCTCCCGGAGAGGAGATGCACTATAGTACAGAGTATTATGATGGCATCTTAGTCCCTGGTGTGCCACCAGACACAAGGTTGCCCTTCTTTGCTGGAATCTGACCTGGGCGTGGGAGTTCAGGTAATCCTGATGCGATTAGAATGGACACTCAACACGTATATATTGCCAGCATGGTGGTTGCTAGGAGGAAGTATACATGCCAGGACCTGAGTAAGGAAGCCAGTTATCAGATGGATCACAGAGGGTGAAAAGCTCCTAAAGGAGCTCCCTGTCACCTTCAGGTGTGTCCCCTTTACTGGCCACCAGGATTTTCAGGTGGACCAAACAGGGCTCCAAATCTACTCCACTCCTTCTTTGAATCCAATTTACTGGCTCTTTAGGCTGAGATGTAGCTCACTCCAGAGGCGAAGAGCAAGTGAAGCAAGGAAAGAGGAAAACTGTGCATTTAACACCATGACTCAGCAGCAAGGCCTGGCCCCAGCACACCAGCCTCAGGGCAGATGGAATGCAGTGGGTAACATATATGGGAGGGCGCTACAGTGGGGTGCTGGGGCCAGCTCACCTAATTGTGCACATCTCTTCCCAGCTATAGTTGCATTTAGTGATGGCATGTTGGTTAGCTTGAATCAGCCATAGGGGGAATATTTAAACCACAGAAAACAGCAAATGCTATAAATCAAGACCTTTTTTCCCTGAAAACCCTTTGTAAAATGTTGAGAGGCACCATTCTGCACACTGTCCTTTGCTTTATGTGGCATGGCGTGCCAGATTTGGATTTTTCGCTTAGGCTCAGAACAACAGAACTAAACTCACACCTAACGTGGCAATGGTACAGTAACCAGAGGCGCAGCCCACTGAGACCCTCCGTACTAAGAGACCTACATGAGCATTCCACCTGAGACAGGAAGTCCAAACCCATCACTGCTATAGCTCAGCTCCTCTGTTCTCTCAAGGACTTCAACCAGGGGCCTGAAATCACACTTGGAAATTTCACTTGGAGATGGAATTCCCAGGCAGTGTCAGTGGGCCCGGAGAAGCACCAGCACCTGGGGATTAACCATGTGCCCCGCCTTAGGCCTCCTCTGGAAAGCCTCAGGGCATCCCATCTCCCCTACTGGGCCTCGCCTCACCGACAGCTAGAGCATTAGGAGCATGAGAGAGGACTGTAATACAGACTGTTCTTAAGAACAGGACTTATTTTCTGCTGGGGGAAATGAGCTGTTAACCCCTTCCAAGGGGTGGGGTGGGAGGAACTGGGAGACTGGGATTGACACATACACATTATTGATACTATGTATAAAACAGACAACTGATGGGAACATACTGTATAACACAGGGAACTCTACCTAATGCACTCTGGTAACCTAAATGGGAGGGGAAGCCCAAAAGGGAGGGGATATGTGTATGGCTGATTCATTTTGTTGTACACTGGAGGTTATTAACACAACATTGTAAAGCAACCATACTCCAATAAAAATTTTTAAAAAAAAAGAAGAAGAAGAAGGGCTTTCCTGGTGGCGCAGTGGATAAGAATCCGCCTGCCAATGCAGGGGACACGGGTTCGATCCCTGGTCCGGGAACAGCGCACAGGCCACGGAGCATCTAAGCCTGTGCACCACAACTACTGAGCCTGCGCTCTAGAGCCCGCGAGCCACAACTACTGGAGCCTGCACACCTAGAGCCCGTGCTCCACAAGAGAAGCCACCGCAATGAGAAGCCCGAGCACCACAATGAAGAGTAGCCCCCGCTCACCGCAACTAGAGAAAGCCCACCTGCAGCAACGAAGACCCAACACAGCCAAAAATAAAGATTAAAAAATTAAAAAAAAAAATCCCCCCCTTCCAGTGCGCTAAGGGACAGAATAATAAGACTGTCCAGGCCAGAAAAAAAGGAAAACGAAAGTGGGAGTTTCCCCAAGTAAAGGCACCCACACACACCCCACATGGGACAGTTCCCTTCCCATTCCCTAGTGACCACCTTCTTCAGGCCTCTGTTGAGGTTGCTGCAGGAGCACCAGGAAGGCTGCGCTGCTGGAGAAAGCTGCCTTGCTTGTATTGGTCAGTGGAGCTACCCAAGGACTGGGCAAACCTCTGGGGTAGATAGATGAGATGTAGCCTTGTATACCAGGAGAATTGCATGGGTTCACAAAACAACCAGATCACCAAGGCCCTAGCAGTTCTAAAATTCTGGTGCTAACTCACTTCCAAAGAAATTACTCCTCAATGGTCTCTAGATGGGAGAGCTACATTCAACTCCTGAACTGCATTCCAACCACCATCTTGATTCTGAACTAATTTTCACCTGCAAATAGCAGAAGCAATGGGGCCAACCCACTGAAAAGATCAGAATGAGGTGGAGTTTTGTGGTTTTTTTGGATCCAGAATCCCCTTTGTCTTCCTAGAAATAATCCCTAGGGCCTGCCCGGCGTCTAGCACTAATCTATGAGGTCATGATATTTCTGATGTCATGATCTCACTCCTCCTTCAAATAAAAATGCAAGTAGTCTATCCCACGGTAACAAATTATTTACTTCCCCACTCACACAAGGATCCTGGAAGCTCTTTCCTCCCCCACAAAGTCTGCACAGAAAGCAAGTGTGTGTGTGTTTGTGTGCGTGTGTGTGAGAGAGTGGGGGGTGGAAGGGTGTTTCAGGTCCCCAACCTGGCATCCAGTTCCAGTTCCCCAAGAGAAACAGCTGGTGTTTGGGATAAGCTTAGTAGACAGTAGATCACAATCAACAGTTACTTTAATCATCCATCATAATAAATCTGTTTTTAGTTACTTGCTATGCGAATGGCAAATTGCTCTCTTTCAAAAAAACCTGGCTGTCATTTCTGACATGAAAAGGGAAGGGATATGGGTACATATGTGGTGGTTAAAGTAATTCAGGGGCATAAAATTGCCCAGCAACGGCCTTCTCGTATCAGCTTTAGTGTTCAAAATGGTATTGTGGCAAAATATGCCACCAACCTCAATAGGAATAGTGAATCCTGGAGGAACTTAAGCACAAGAGAAAGTGGCTTTTAAACACAAGTCTCCCTGTCACAAGATCCAAGTCAGGTTAGGTTTCATATTCAGTTCAGTCATGTTTCTACTGGCTCCAATGCCCAGCTTCTTCCATTCCTCCCTCATATCCTGTTCACTCCATTGCGGGGCAGGCATGGTTTAATCTCTACCACCAAAGGATGATTTAAGAAGCTCAGTCTGGAGGCTGAAAAGATCAGGCTGATTAAGGAGAATCAAATGTTATCAGACTGAACTCAAACATCCAGCTGGGCTGGCCTTGCTTCTGGAGAAGAAGAAAAAAAATACCATGCTGGAAATGAGGGTGTCAGGTATCCAAGTCAATTCGGAAGATAGATGGGAGATTAGAGCCGACGTGTTAGTGCCTTTTATTTTCTCAGTTGCTATCAGACATGCCCTTGGAAACACTCCTCAGGATACATATGAATGCTACCAACTTATCACATCCTGCTGCCTCTAATTTAAAGTGTTCTGTGAAACTGCTGTCTGAAATGTCCTTAGCAGGTTATAATTTCATACGCTGGCTACAGACAGGCAGCGTATGCCACAGATGTATTCCTGGGGAACGTTGCTGGTAAATCATATTTTTATAATTCAAATCCCATTTTTAAATCTCTAGGTGCTTACTATTTAAAGGAGGTAACCTAAAATCTCTTGAGAAAATAAAAGATCTCCTGTTAAAGAAGCACTTCCAGTTGACTTTATGTCAGTTTTGATTTTTATATTTAGTTTGCTCAAAGCAGAGTACAGCCTGCTACACAGAGCAGAGATTTAATATAAAAGTAATTCTGTGGCTAACTTCCATTCAGCTACATTCAACAAATACTTGAATTCATATTCTCCTTGATATACTTTTGATCATGTTTCACTTGAATAAGTGGCCTGAGCTCATTATTCAAGTCTACACCCTTTCTCTCTGGTTTCCATTACCTGTTAGAGGAGGATCAGGCAGCCTTAGTATTACCTACCTTGTGGTATCAAGTGAAAAAACATAAAAACCACATTCCCAAGCATTCTATATTCATTCCCCTCTTTCAACCTCTTCTGACCCATTCCTGTCTCAGCCCTCCCTCACAGAACACTTTCTAGGGTGCCCTGACTTCCCTCACACGGGCTGCTTTTACTCTGAGACTAGGAAGGTCTCTGATGACTAATCCCTACGCAGCAAAGAGGGACCAATCCAGGGCTGCCATTGCAATTAGCTAAAAAGAAACAGGAAGAAAGGTGGGAGGTGAATGGCCACCTTCAGTCTAGTGTGAGCATACAGGCTGATCTCCAGCTGCCAATTCCCCTTCCATATGAGAAGGGGGCCTTGGTCAGATGCCAGGCATAAGTCATTTCACTAGGGCTGTTTGGTGTGCCAAAGGGTGTCTACTTGCTAAGCACGATTATAAAATTATGATTGTAAAATTATAAAATGACATCACCACTCTGAATCACAGACTGAAAGCGAAATTGGGTTTTGGTTGATTTTCCACAAGAAACACACTTATGGTAGCAGCTAGATAGAATATCTGTGCCTCTGAGATTTGCTTATCTTGTTACACAGCTGATATTGGTAGATCTTCAGCCAAAGGTAGGCACAATCACATATGCTATCAGAGATGGGTAGATACCTAGGTGATCATGCTTTAAAATAGGACCTTGGGACTTCCCTGGTGGCGCAGTGGTTGAGAGTCTGCCTGCCAATGCAGGGGACACGGGTTCGATCCCTGGTCTGGGCGGATCCCACATGCCGCGAAGCAGCTATGCCCGTGCGTCACAACTACCGAGCCTGCGCTCTAGATCCCACGAGCCACAACCGCTGAGGCCCACGTGCCTGTAGTCCGCGCTCCGCAACGGGACAGGCCACCGCAATGAGAGGCCCGTGCACCGCAGTGAGGAGTGGCCCTCGCTCGCTGCAACTGGAGAGAGCCCACATGCGGCGACGAGGACCCAACACAGCTATAAATAAATTAATTAAAAAATAAAATAAAATAGGACCTTAATTTTTCATTTCTAGTACCTCAATCTAGTTTGTACAGTAAGCTCATCACCCAGTTCCAGCCTCTCTTCCCAGGACAGAATTACTTCATTGTTTATACAATATCAAAGACCTAGAAAATTTTCTTAAGGCTTATCTTATACAAAGCATTTTACTATGCTGCTGCTAACCAGAAACTACCTTGTTTTGTTCACTTCAAGTAACAAAATTCTTGCTCACCTACCTGGCCGTTTCTGGTCTATAGGTTTCAATTAGGCTTCACAGCCTTCCGAATCATGGCGCCAACTTGAATCAACACTGTGTATTGTTGTGTATCCCATTCAAAAAAGGGATGAATTACTCTTTTTTTTTTTCCTAGAAATATACATACATAACATCCCTCTACCCCACTCCTCAGTCCCCTTTTTTTATATTTCTAAGCTGCTCTGGGGCTAAATTTGGATTTCCTGCCAGTGAGGAATTACTATTATTAGTCCACACAGCTTTCTGACGCATACCTCCAATTTGGGGGGATTCCTGACTATGCTAGGAGTGTCTCTCTCTATGGGATGGCCTTGAAGGCACATCAAAGGAAAATCTGTTCTCCCTACCACTCCACAACGACAAACCATAGTGCCAGTAAATAAGGAATAACCAAAACCAAATTCTTAGGGGGAGAGACAGAAATTCCATTACCCAGGGAACCATTCAGTGAAGATGCTCAGAGTAGCTATGATGTGCCATTGTACCCTGGCTTCCCCTCGCCCAGGAAAACCACCTGTGGAACCAAATACTTCTCCTCAAAGCCCATCAGACACAGACTAATTATAATTAAGGGTATCAAGCCAGAGCAAACTCTTCTCCACATACTGTACTGTCACAAGGTACTAAGCAAGCCCTAGACAGAGACTATCTTCCTGACCCTACAAATCCAGGGAGAGAAAAGGCATGAAGCTTGATTTACTTGGATTTAAACCTGTTGTTCAAAAACCATAATAAAAGTTCTGGTACTGTGTCTTCTTCCCTCCCCCACCATTAGTAATTTTGACATTTTGCAAGTACTAATCAGAACAAAACTGGAAAGGAAGACCCTTGTTTTCAAAACATACTGCAGGCTCCTCTGCAACTATTTCTTCCAGGAAACCACGCTTCCACCTCTTGAGTATTTCACTGGAGCCAGGGAAGCTGGAAAGCCCATCCCCCACCGAATGGGCCCTAAACTCCCAGCCAGCTCACCCCTCTGTGGATACAAAACATCAAGAACACTGACTGGGAAGAACATCCGGCTCTTAATCGAAATCCTTAGTTAGGGCCCTACTAGGATTCCTTTTAGAAAGTTAGGTGCAGGCCAGAGGAGGCTCGGAAACATGCTATGGAAACAAGATTGCCATAACTCAAAGAAACCAGACACCCTGCACACCCCACCCCACCCCCAGGCCAAAGTGGAGGAGACTGATCCCAGGCCTTGCTCCTGCCCAGGCCCTGGCAGGTCAGCTGGCTCCTCCCTTCACCTGCCTTTCATACAGCCAAGCCCCTCAAATTACCAACACACTAAGCAGAAAGAAAAAAAAAAAAAAAAAGCAAGGGCTCTGGAGACAAGCAAGCCTGTTTTGCCACTTAGGAATCTGGAAGGAATCTTCATAGTTAAGCGAACCCAACTCTCTCTTTTTCACATGTAAGCAAACTGGCAAGGCCAGAACTAGAATTCAGGTCTCACACTCACAGTCGGTGAAAAGACCCTTACGTGTTGGTCCTAAGTGCTCAACTCTCAGGGCTCGGCCTGCAAATGACTTGGCACCTAGACCAGTTCAGTCTGGAGGACTCCAGAGAAGGCCTGCTGAGACCACACCACTTTCCAAACCCCACTGCAGAGACAAAAACATAAGACTAGAAAAGAAAAATCCTTCTCACACTGCCCTGGGATTTCCTGTAGGTTCCTCTGCTTCCCTCCACCCCTGCACTTCATCATGCCCCCCCTCATACCTGCACTCTATCCTCAGCACACCCAGCCTTCTTTACCACAAGTAACACCTTTTGCATCCAGTACCATCCAAGTATCTAGCCACCTCCACCTCCTCAGCTCCAGAGGGACTGGTTTAGAGAAGATGAAATAAGTGGGGACTGCAAAGGGGGATGGACATGGAGAGTCTTGGAAAAGGAAAAGAGAGCAGCAGAATACGGCTGCAGGTAAAGAGGGCTTGGGAGGTGGGGTTAACGGGTCAAACAGGACTATAACAAACCAGGAAATGAGCAGTGAATTTTCTTTCTGCATGTAAGGAAGAAACAGGTGTGGAAGAAACAGGTGTGGGAGCTAGATAAGAGTGTTAAGAAGTAAGGGAAGAAAATGGTTAATGGCTGAGAACAGAGTTACTTGAGGTAGGAGAACTGAAGAGGCTGTTGCAGGTATTTTGGGTATTTCTGGATCGTTCCTGGGAGAGAAAGACTAAGACAACACCCTTTTCCACAGAAAAAGGGCTGACACCCACTAAAGGAATATGATGGGAAGGGTCTTCTGGCAGGAAGGGAGGGGAGGCAGTGTTTCTCAACCCTGGTTGCCCATTAGAGAGAGCTTCGAAAATGTATACTAATAACCGGCCCTACCCTAGGCTAATTACACCAGATCTGTGAAGGGAGGCCCAGGTGATTGATTTTTCACATGTGTACCTAGGGTTGAGAAACAAGAAAAGCTGAGATACAAGAAAAGCTGAAAACCCAGCTGGAATATTTAAGAATGGTGCTGTTAAAGGAATGGGAAATGGCAAGTTAAAAACCATTTTTGTGAGAAGGGAGCCCAAGTTTGAGAGGAACCTTGAGTGGTACTTAGAGCTCTGTGTGAAGAAAAGCAATTAGGAGGGCTATCTTTGTAAGAGGAACCAAAACCCAGTTTTGGATAGGCCATGGCACAATTTAAGGAGGATTTTCAGGGAATGGATCTGCTTGCAAAACAATGTGGCCCAAGTGAGAGGCAGAGGCCATAAGGCCAAATCTGGAGACAAAGGGTCTGGTGTGGGGAACTAATGAGCTTCAGACTCATTTTGGAGGGAGCAGCAACAAGTCTTGGGAAACAACGAGGAAGAGAATTAGAACCCAAATTCCAAATAAAAGCCATTCTGATGTATAAGCAGCAGCTGGGGTTAAAAATTATGGGGAATCAGGAACTTAGGAAACAGTTTCACAGAAGAGTTTGGGGCAGAAATATGGGATATGTTGGAGGGAAAGATGCATGACGAGGACTGCCTCAGAGAAAACGAGGAGAGGTGGAGAGAGGAAAATTGAATCATGAATTCTGCCTAGTTTGGGCAGCGGGGAAGTATATATGAAGCAAGTTTAGAAAACTACTGGTGCTTAGTTTCAGAAAGATGTGCAGCTTTTCTCTCCAATTAATGGGGGAAAGCTGGGGTCAGGTTTTGAGGAAGGACACTTGCAAAGGCCCGGTAAGCCGAGTATGGGGACTAATTTGAAAGCACTGGAGGTTCAGGGAAAGAGGGTAGGTCTTCAACAGAAGCAGAGTGGGCTGAACTCTGTGATCTAATAGTCTAGAGATGGGGCTCAGTTAAGATGGGAGGAGTAGAGTATAGATGAGAGAAAGTGTTTAAAGGGGTAGGAATGTTTAGAAGTGCGTTGGGGGGAACATCATGGAGGGCAGGAATCAAGCCCGAAGTGAGAAATAAAAAGGATGATGTTGGCAGACCGGGAAAATGGGGCCTAATTGGGAAAGGGGTGCCGGGGGTGGGGGAACGGGAGGGAAAAGATGAAGCTGGAGTGAGGGACCAAGGGGAGCACTAAGCGTCACGGCAAAGACTATTAGGCCTGACTGGGGGGGGCGAGGGTGACAGGTGGGGGTAATGGGTCCAATTGAGAACTGAAGGACGGAGTCTGACCTGGGGCGGGGGGGGGGGGGAGTGATAAAAGAAGCTTCTGGTTGGAAGGTGCAGTTTAAATTAGAGGAGGGATTCAAAGGGAAGAATTTTAAGTGACTTAAACGAGCAGGAAGAAAGATTCGGGGAAGACGAGAAACAATTTGGGGAATCTGGATGAGAGCGAAAGCACAGTTTCGGGAAGGGGCCACCGTTCGGCGGGGCTGAAAAGAACTGGGGACTGGATTGGAAGACTGGGTCCCGGTCTTTGGGGGCTTCACCGGGCTGCACGCTCGGACGAGGGGGATGGGCCAGGCTGGAGGAAGGGGCGCTAAAGGACGGAGGGAGGCCCAGCTGCGGGGCTGCGGCTCGGACTGGGGTGGCTGAAGTAGGGAAGGGACCCAGTGGGGGCCGGATGGGGCCCCTTAGGAGGGGCGAGAACCGGCTGGGGGATGGGGAGGAGGCCCTCTGGAGCAGAGGAGGGGAGGATGGGGGCGGGGAGCCTAAACCGGGCCGTTACCTGTCCTGGGTGTTTATCATCCTCGGCGGCTCTGCTCAGGGTGGGAAGAGGCGGCGCAGGGAGTGGGTAGGTGGATGAGTGGGCGGGTGTGGGGTCGCGCGCGCACGCGGGGCCGAGCTCTGCGGGCTAAGTCCCTGTCAGGCAGCGGGCCCAGAGCCCTCCTCCTGCCTCAGCGAGCGCCTGCCTCCAACTGACCCTCCCCGGCCGCCGCCGACGCCGCTGCAACCGCCCCGCCCCCGAGTGCCTTATCTGCATAGCCCCACCCCAGCGCCGCGCGGTGTCCTGGGAAACTGGGGCCCACAACAAAGGGCAAAGCACCGCCCCACCGCCGCGCAGGCGCACCAGGGGCGGTAGGGGCCAGGGGCCAGGGGCGAGGGGCGGTAGGGGCGGTAGGGGCGGTAGGGGCGAGGGGCCGTAGGGGAGGGGGCCGGGCGGAGGTCCAGATGAAAAGCGGCATGTGGGGGTGGTCGTGGTCGTGGCCCTGGTGGTGTCGTGGCCGTGGCGGCAGCCTAGCGGCCCGAACGATGCGTTGACTTTCAGGTACCGTTTACTAAGCATTGACCTGACAGTCCTGGTCTCTAGCCCTTGTTTGCATGGGGCCGAGTAGGGCTGTGTCATTTGTAGGCCCTGGGAGGATATTTTATTAAACAAATTCGTAAATCTAGAAGTACTACACATATTAAAAAAAAAAGAAGAAGTACTACACGTATTATATTAGCGCCATTCGAGACTAAGCCCAGGCCAACAGATCTGTTACCTTAGCTAATATGCAGATCAGTACCTCAGCTATCAGCTGAGATCAACAATCTCTGCACCTTACAGACATATCTCAGGGCAACAGTCAAGGCCTGCTACTGGCTGGGGTCATCTGAAGCCAAATGGCTGTGAGTGAGGATCACAGTCACCTGACAGCAGTGGTGGACGGCATCAACGCTGACTTGTTTACAAGCACTTCAGATCACAATAATGCAAGGTTACTAGTTAACAGTCACTATCCCTGCTGGTCCTTATCACAGATCAGTGTCAACAGGTCACAATCACTGATGCACAGACCCCTCAGATGACAGGCACTTCAACACAATCATCAGAGCTCTGACCCTGTTCATGGTCAACCCAGACTGCAAAGAAGAGGGGTCATGTTATCTCAGAGCACAATGGGTAGCTGTCATCTCAAATCCCATTCATTCATTTATTCAACAAATACTTATTGAGCAGCTACTTACTCCATGCTCCAGGCATGTGCAAAAGTCCAGGAATACTCAAGGATCAACTAGGCAAAGTTCCTGCCTTGGATGTCACATTCTGATCAGAGGGAGGGACACAGACAGGCCATCATAATATGAGGTAAGTGCTCAATCTGAGGGAGGCCACAGAGAAAGTAACTAGGGAATTAGAGATGGTTTCACAGAAAGGATGATCACAATCACTCCAGATCAAAGGTCACTATGACCCCCAGTGGATAATAGCCACAAGTCACAAATGTCCCACATTAAAGCCATCCAGGACACTACAACTCCACAAACATGCTTATGGTTTTTAGATGATGGGAATTCAGGGATGGAAGAAAGCTTGGAGCTGCCAAACTAAGGCTTTTTCAGCAGAATTTGAAGTGGTAAACGATACCAGAACTGCCCAGATTATCATTAGATATTAAGCACGACTGGTCCCATACTCTGGCTCACTTTAGATCTCTACCTTGTCTCCATGACTATGCCTACCTGCTTTTCCAAGTTCAAGCCAGGTATGTTCTGACCTTAGTGCATAGCAGAATTGAACAATTAAACCCACCCCTGATCTACATCATGTCATAGTCCCAGAGACCTGGGCAATCCTCCTGCTCCCCAAAGGGAGCTGGGGTGGTTCATTTCTGCCAGACAATCAATCCCCTGGATAAGTAACCCCTTGGCCTAAAGGATAGTTTTTGAACAACCAGCAGATATTAACTCACTATGTCAATAATAGCCACCATTTATTGAGCATCATGCTAAAGTGCTAATTTTTACAACAGCTCTCCACTCCTGTTTTACAGATGAAATGAATTGAACCTCAGGGAGCTTTTGCCAGCTAATATTTTTGAGGACCCATATAAACCAGGCAAGTTAATTTATTTGCTCTAATCTGAAGCTAGTAAGTGGTAGCGTTAGAATTTGGGCCCAGAGTTGCCTGATCCTGTGCTTGGTCTGTATTCACATGGTGGAGGAGTGAGGAGGGGTCTCGCACAACTTGCTGCTTGAAGGAGTGACCACCCTGATGGCTGCCTGACCAGCAAGTGAAAAATTCACAAAAACGGGGAGCCACCTTCCTCTAATCTGTACTGTCTGATATGTCAGCCACTAGCCACTAGTGGCTATTTAAACTTAAATTAATTAAAATGAAATAACGTTAGGGACTTCTCTGGTGGCACAGTGGTTAAGAAGCCACCTGCCAATGCAGGGGACATGGGTTCGATCTCTGGTCCGGGAAGATCCCACATGCCACGGAGCAACTAAGCCCGTGTGCCACAACTACTGAGCCCGCACTCTAGAGCTGGCGAGCCACAACTACTGAGCCCACGCACCATAACTACTGAAGCCCGTACGCTCTAGGGCCCACGTGCCGCAACTACTGAGCCGGCATGCTGCAACTACTGAAGCCCGCGTGCCTAGAGCCCGTGTTCCGCAACAAGGGAAGCCACTGCAATGAGAAGCCCATGCACTGCAACAAAGAGTAGCCTCCGCTCGCCACAACGAGAGAAAGCCCGCGCACAGCAACAAAGACCCAGACGCAGCCAAAAAAAAAGACATAAAGTTACAAATTCAGTTCCTCAGTCCCATTAGCCACATTTCATGTGCTTCACAGCCACATATGGCTAGCGCTTACAGTACTGCACAGTGCAGGTTTTCCATCCACACAGAAAGTTCCAGAGAGCGCTGTATCCCATCATTCCCCTATCCCTATTTACCACAGTCACCACCACAGGTTCTAGCTCCCTCTCATCCATTATCACCTCTATCCTTGTCCTCACACTGGCTCCCAGCTTCTTGCCCCCAGCCATATCTTTCCCCGCACCGTGCCTTCGGCAACCTGTGATCAGCAATTCTTCCACATCAGCTTTTCTCAGGACGCTGCCTTCACCTCCTTGCCTTACCTGAAACCTGGCTCTCCCCTGAAGACACTGCTTCTTTAGCAGCCCTCTTAGATGAATGCTATTTTCTTCTCAGTCTTGTGTACCTCAGGGTCAGGAAGTAAGTCTATTCCTCTTCCACCCCCAATGCTATTTCTAAACCCCTCCCTCCTACAGTGCTTCCCCTCCCTCCTACAAAACCCCTGTTCCTTGGAAGCTTCACCATCTGGACATACCATTTTGGTTGATGTCATCAATCAACCTCCCGGTCGATGCCCCTCACTTAGCTCTTAGCTCGCTGCCTCTCTCCCCCCCAATTTTGTTATATTTGGTGAGCTCAACGTCCATGTGATGGCCCCTCCAACATCCTGACCTCCTCGTCTCCAGCACTATTTCCCACACTCCACAGCAGTTGCCCACTCCTGCAGTCACACCCTCAACTTTTTCACCAAACATCATACCACTTGCAAAATACAGACCCTCTGGCCACATTTTCCTTAAGCCTTCCTCAACAATTCATGAGCTCTGATCCCTTGACCTCACTAACTTCTCACTATTCATGAGCCCCAGCTTCCACATTCCTTCTTTTCTAGCTCTGTTTCCATCATCATGATAACCACTCTCTCGCCCTGTCTCCTTTGGTGCTTGCTGGCAACACCCCTACTCTGGATCAATCCACCATTTGCCTTCTCAGTGCTTTTGCTGGAGCAAAATCACACTGCCAGGCAGATTATCTTCTGTTCACAAATCCTAACCTCAAATGGTTCTCAACACTGCCTGGGACTTCCTACTATATTTCCCCAATTTTTCCATTCTCTAAGATGGATTTTATACCTATTCTCTCTCTACAAAACCTCTACGCCTCTCATCTTAGCTGATGACTAGCCTCTTAAGTTTTTTTCCCCAGTTTTGTTGAGCTATAATGGACATATAACATTATATTAGTTTTAGGTGTACAACATGGTGATTGAATATGTATAAATACATACATAGGGACTTCCCTGACGGTCCAGTGGTTAAGACTCCGTGCTTCCAATGCAGGGGGCTTGGGTTCGATCCCTGGTTGGCGATCCCACATGCCATGCAGCATGGCCAAAAATAAATAACACCATACGTGTGTATTATATATATATATATATACACACACACACATCTCCTTAACCTCTTTATTTTTTAATATTTTTATTTTTATTTTTTTTTGTCTGCGTTGGGTCTTAGTTGCGGCATGCGGGATTTTCACTGAGGCATGCGAGATCTTTCCTTGAGGCATGTGGGCTCTTCGCAGCGGCACACGGGCTTCTCTCTAGTTGTAGCGTGCGGGTTTTCTCTTCTCTAGTTGTGGTACGTGGGTTCCAGAGCACGTGGGCTCCGTAGTTTGCGGCACGTGGCTCTCCAGTTGAAGCATGCAAGCTCAGTAGTTGTGGCGTGCGAGCTTAGTTGCCTGGAGGCTATGTGGGATCTTAATTCCCCGACCAGGGATCAAACCCACCTCCCCTGCTTTGGAAGGCAGATTCTTTACCACTGGACCACCAGGGAAGTCCCCTTAACCTCTCATGTTACTGAGGAAATAGAAGCAAAGAGAAACTCCCTCTCATTCCTGATACAACCTGCAAAACAATCTGCCTCTCCACCCACCTGTATCCCCTTCTGGTACTCTGAGAAGTGTCCCCTCCCTTACAAAAGACCAGACAACCCCTCCACAGGAGACACGGAGCCCACCCTCTCTCCCCCTTTTTTTAAAAATAAATTTATCTATTTATTTATTCATTCATTTATTTATTTTATTTTTGGCTGCATTGGGTCTTCGTTGCTGCGCATGGTCTTTCTCTAGTTGTGGCGAGCGGGGGCTACTCTTTGTTGCGGTGCACGGCCTTCTCATTGCTGTGGCTTCTCTTGTTGTGGAGCACAAGCTCTAGGCATGCGGGCTTCAGTAGTGGCTCGTGGGCTCTAGAGCGCAGACTCGGTAGTTGTGGCACAGGGGCTTAGTTGCTCTGCAGCATGTGGGATCTTCCCGGACTAGGGCTCAAACCCATGTCTCCTGCATTGGCAGGCGGATTCTTAACCACTGCACCACAAGGGAAGCCCTCCCCTTTTCAAAGACCTGGCTCAAGCAATCTAATCTCCGCCTTCAGCACACAAACATGCTCTCCAATCCTTAAAAAATAACAACACAGCCATTCTGGAAAACAGTTTGGCAGTTCCTTAGAAAACTAGCCATGCAACTATCAGATGACCCAGGAATTGCACTCCTGGGCATTTATTCTGGAGACATGAAAACTTACGTTCACATAAAAACTTGTACATGTATGTTCCTAGCAGCTTTATTCATAATAGCCCGAAACTGGAATCAGCCCATATGTCCTTCAGCAGGTGAATAGTTAAACAAACTGGTACATCCAAACTGTGGAATATAATTCACCAATAAAAAGGACTGAACTATTGATTGATACATGCAACAACCAGGATGACTCTCCTGGGAATTAGGCTGATTTTAAAAAGGTCACATACTGTACTATTCCATTTATATAACATTTTGAAATGACAAAAATTTTAGAAATAGAAGACAGATTAGTGGTTGCCAGGGGTTTGGGATGGGGTGGAGGAAGGCGGGGAGGGAGTGGGTGTGATTACACAAGGACAACACTGGGGGATCCTGGTGGTGATGGAACTGTTCAGTATCTGACAGTGGTGGTGGAAACATGAACCTACTCAGGTGCTAAAATTGTATAGAACTAAACACACACAGGCACATGCAAATGAGTACAAGAAAAACTGGGATAACCTGCATGAGATAGGTGGATTGCATGAATGTTGATATCCTGATTATGAGGTTACACTATAGTTAGTTTTGCGAAATATTGCCATTGGGACAAACTGGACAAAGTGTATCAGTGTATACTATTTCTTACAAGTGCATGTGACTCTACAATTATCTGATCAAATTTTTAAAAATTATATATATATTATATTATATATTATATATAATATTAATATATAATATAATAATTATATAATATATATATTATATATATAATGTGATAAGTTTGCACTCAGGTAAAATCATATATGTAAATATAACAAAAATGTATTTAACAAGAACAACAAAAGCTATGAACTAGGTTCCAGGACAGAGTATTCTAGTCCCTGGAACTGCTCCTGCAAGTATGACAGTGACAAACTCAAGGGAACAAAAACAGGTAAGTAAGGAGAATATAGGACAAGATGTAAGAAGGAAGCTAGAGGGGTAATCAGTGGACCTTAGTGTCTGTAGGATCTCATTCAAGAAAGCTATATGGTTGATATCACTTATATGTGGAATCTAAAAATACGACACAAATGAACATATCTACGAAACAGAAACAGACTCACAGATACAGAGAAGAGACTTGTGGTTGCCAAGGGGGAGCAGGGGTGGGGGGAGGGAAGTACAGGAGTTTGGGATTAGCAGATAAACAACAAGGTCCTACTGTATAGCACAGAGAACTATATTTGATATCCTGTGATAAACCATAATGGAAAATATGGAAAAGAATCACTTTTCTGTACAGCAGAAATTAACACAACATTGTAAATCAATTATACTCCAATAAAATTTTAAATAAAGAAAGAAAGAAAGCTATATGCCATGTGGCTCAGACAAATCTGAGCTTGGCCACTGCCTGGCAATATGATTTCGGACAAGTCACATGGCTACTAAGGCCCACCTCCTCCTCAGTGAAAAACAGGGTCATGGCACTTGCCCTCCAAGACTACCACGGGATTAAATAAAATAGTGTATGTGGAAATACCTAGCCCAGCGTGTAGAAGATATTCCATAAGTGTAAATTCAGTCCTACCTCCCTCTGAATAAACATCTCTCCAGAGGGAATTCCCTGGTGGCGCAGTGGTTAAGACTCTGTGTTCCCAATGCAGGGAGCCCAAGTTCGATCCCTGGCCATGGAACTAGATCCCACACACACGCCACAACTAAGAGTTCACATGCCACAACTAAGGAGCTCACGAGTCACAACTAAGGATCCTGCCTGCCAGAAATAAGACCCAGCACAACCAAATAAATAAATATTTTTTTAAAAACTCTCCAGAAGGGGGCTTCCCTGGTGGCGCAGTGGTTGAGAGTCCGCCTGCCGATGCAGGGGACACGGGTTCATGTCCGGGAGGATCCGGGAGGATCCCACATGCCGCGGAGCAGCTGGACCCGTGAGCCATGGCCGCTGAGCCTGCGCGTCCGGAGCCTGTGCTCCGCAACGGGAGAGGCCACAACAGTGAGAGGCCCGCGTACCGCAAAAAAAAAAAAAAAAAAAAACTCTCCAGAAAAGATCTAGTAAAAACTAATTTATAATGATAAAATTCATGAGTGCTTATTGATGCTCAAAAGGAAAGAGAAAGAGAGAAAAAAGAGAAGTTAAAGGAAGAAAACCCATCATTGACCACCTTTAGAGAATTCAAAGGAACCAACTCATTTTCTGAAAACTGGTAAATAAAGGGAGAGAATTCAAGTCAAGCATTTAACTTGCCTTTCTTATCTGAACTATATTTCAGGTTAACAAAATTATTGATGGGAGATGATTCTGAAAACTGGCAAGAGTAAGAAACAAGCATTCAATCTGATTTTCTTTACAAACGTGCCTCAAGACAACCAATTAGATAATAAATGAAGAAGGAATAATAGAACATCACCATTTTGCAAACCCTTAATGAGATCATGATCACCAACAGCTGTTAATATGACAAAGGAGAGAAACACATGAAGGCTATGTGCCTCCTGATGAAAGGATACGTCAGACCTATGAAGTATTTTTGAAAAAGAACTTGAACCTGAATCACAGCAAGACTTTATATCTAACTACAGTTTACAGTTCTGTAAAAGGAGACAAAGGATGGCATCACAAGAATGTTCAACGCAATCAGCAAAATCCCAAATGCTGGAAGTTTCTAAAGGACAGAAATCTCTATTTCTTCACCAAAAAATAAAGAGGAGAAACCGGTAGATTAAAAGAGATTGAAGAGACTTACCACCAAATGTAACCAGTGGCCCTTTTTAGATAGTGATTCAAACAAACCAACTGTTTAGAATATACATACAGGGACTTCCCTGATGGTACAGTGGTTAAGAATCCACCTGCCAATGCAGGGGACACGAGTTCGTTCCTAGTCCGGGAAGATCCCACATGCTGCGGAGCAACTAAGCCCACACGCCACAACTACTGAGCCTGCGCTCTAGAGCCCGCGAGCCACGACTACTGAGCCCATGCGCCTAGAGCCCCTGCTCTGCAATGAGACAAGCCACCACAATGAGAAGCCCATGCACTGCAATGAAGAGTAGCCCCCACTCGCTGCAACTAGAGAAAGCCTACGCTCAAAAATGAAGACCCAATGCAGCCAAAAATAATAAATAAAAAATTTTAAAATATATGTTAAAAAAAAGAATATATAAAATAGTGAAAATAAAATAAAATATACATACATACACACACACACCCCTGACAGTGCACCCTGCGGGGAATTCAGGAATGAGAAAAACAGGATACTGGCCCTAGATAGTTGAGATGCGTTATCTAAAGAATAATTTCAATGAGCCCAGACTCTTACATCTTCCCATATGCAGAAAAATACTAAAATAATTAACTTGAGACACCTTTTTTTTTTTTTATGATTAGCAGTAATCCTTTGACATTCAACAACATGGTTCAGGTTTTTTTTTTTTAATTAATTAATTTATGTTTGGCTGCGTTGGGTCTTCGTTGCTGTGCACGGGCTTTCTCCAGTTGCGGCGAGCGGGGGCTACTCTTCACTCTTAGTTGCGGTGCACGGGCTTCTCGTTGCGGTGGCTTCTCTTGTTGCAGAGCACGGGCTCTAGGCACGTGGGCTTCAGTAGTCGTAGCTCGCAGGCTTAGTTGCTCCGCAGCATGTGGGATCTTCCCGGACCAGGGCTTGAACCCATGTCCCCTGCACTGGCAGGAGGATTCTTAACCACTGCGCCACCAGGGAAGTCCCTACATGGGTTTTTGTTTTTTTGTCCCTCCCCGCCCCCCACCGCCAGCAAAACTCCTATATATCCTGGCTCCTCCCTCACCCCTTTGGAACAGTTTTTCAGAGCCATCTCAGAGGCTGGCTCCCAGGCTATAGTCCTTAGTAGGCCCCCAAATAAAACATAACTCACAACTTTTAGGTTGTATTTTTTCTTCAGTCAGCAGCAACGGTGACTACAGTTAACAATACTGTATTGTATATTTGAAAGTTGCTAAGAGAGTTCTCATCACAAGAAAAAAAATTTTAACTATGTGTGGTGATAGATGTTAACTTATTCTGGTAATCATTTCCCACTTTATACATATATCAAATCATTATGTTGTACACCTAAAACCAATACAACATTTTATGTCAATTATGTCTCAATTAAAAAGATAATTATTAGATATTTTTTAGATCTGATAATCATATTTTTTTCTTTTTTCTTTCTTCTTTTTTTAAAAAATTTTTTGGCCGTGCTGTGCGGCATGTGGGATCTTAGTTCCCCAACAAGGAATCGAACCCATGCCCCCTGCAGTGGAAGCACAGAGTTTTAACCACTGGACCACCAGGGAAGTCCCAATTGTATTATTTTTAAAAGAATCTGGGTCTTTTAGTCTTTTAGTGAAATACACTGAAATATTTATGGATGAAATGATATGCCTGAGATTAGCTTCAAAAGAATATGAGGGGAGAGGATAGCTATGATAGTTAATCAAGTCATAGCTAACCAATAGCTATGACTTGATAACTGCGGAATCATGCTTTTAACGTGAATGTTTGCCATTTTCCATAATAATTTTTTTTTAATTTAAAAAGCAAAACAGGGGGGGAATACCCTGGTGGTCCAGTGGTTAGGACTCCGAGCTTTCACTGCCAGGGCCCGGGTTCAATCACTGGTCGAGGAACTAAGATCGCCGCATGGTGCGGCCAAAAAATAGATAAATAAAAAATTGGGGGCTTCCCTGGTGGTGCAGTGGTTGGGAGTCCGCCTGCCAATGCAGGGGACACGGGTTCGTGCCCCGGTCTGGAAGGATCCCACGTGTCGTGGAGCGGCTCTGTCTGTGAGCCATGGCCACTGAGCCTGCGCATCCGGAGCCTGTGCTCCAGAACGGGAGAGGCCACAGCAGTGAGAGGCCCGCGTACCGCAAAAAAAAAAAAAAAAAAAAAATTGAGAAAAAATTAAAAAACAAAACAAATAATAATAATAGCAACAAAAACAATAAATCTCAAACCACACCAATCTGACATCGACCCCACCACTCCGCAAAGACTGCTCATGTGTAGGTCCCCTCTGATCTCTAAGAGGCCAGATCCAGAGTTGGCTTTCTGTCCTGTGGACTTCAGGAATGCTTAAGAGTTGACTTCTCCTTCCCTCGTGGGACACTCTCCTCTCTTCCATGACACTCTCCCAAGTGGCTCTCTGGCTGATTCGTCTAAATGTCCTTTTCAGTTTCACCAACTCTACCTGTCCTCTAAAGGTTGAATTTCCCCAGGATCCAGTTCTGGACCCTCTTCCCTATATCCCTAGGTAATCTCATTCATTCCCATGGATTTCAATATCATCCTAGTCTGCTGGCTCCCAAATCCGTGTCTCTAGCCTACAATCCTCCTTTAAGTTACAGACATATGGTCATATGACATGACATGACAAGACTAGCCTGACATCTCTTTTAAATGGCTTTAACCTTACATGCCCAAACCCTTAATTCTACCTGCCACCTCAAACCTGGTCCTTCCCAGGGCTTCCCCATCTTTTCCATCTACTTTTTTTTTTTTTTTGGCCACACAGCACAGCATGTGGGATCATAGTTCCCTGACCAGGGATTGAACCCGCACCCCCTGCAGTGGAAGCGTGGAGTCTTAACCACCAGACCACCAGGGAAGCCTCATTTCCATCTCTTTAAATGACCCCACTACCATCCAATTACTCAGGCAGGTACCAAGGTGTTGTTACAAGTCCTCTCTTTTCCTCACTGGCCCCCTCTTGTCATCCAACTCATCATAACAAGTCCTGTCAGGCTTCCCTGGTGGCACAGTGGTTAAGAATCCACCTGCCACTGCAAGGGACACTGGTTCGAGCCCTCGTCCGGGAAGATCCCACATGCCCGTGGGAGCAACTAAGCCCATGAGCCACAACTACTGAGCCTGTGAGCCACAACTACTGAGCCCACATGCCACAACTACTGAAGCCTGCACGCCTAGAGTCCATGCTCCGCAACAAGAGAAGCCACTGCAATGAGAAGCCCGCACATCGCAAAGAAGAGCAGCCCCTGCTCGCCGCAACTAGAAGAAAGCTTGTGCGCAGCAACAAAGACCCAACACAGCCAAAAATAAATAAATAAAACATTTAAAAATCAAGTCCTGTCATTTCTGTCTCCAAAAGGAGTATATGTATCCTCCATCTCTTCAACCCTGAGCCAATTCACCACCATCTTTTGCGCAGATTACTGCAGCCCCCTAAAAGTCTCGTTGTCTCCTTTCTTGCCATCTTCCAATCCATTCCCCTCAAAACAGCCAGCGTAATTAATATTTTAAGTATTTAAAAATTATAGGGACTTCCCTGGTGGTCCAGTGGTAGAGAATCTGCCTTACAATGCAGGGGACGTGGGTTTGATCCCCGGTCAGGGAACTAAGATCCCACATGCCGCGGGGCAACTAAGCCCGCATGCCACAACTACTGAGCTCGCGCACCTCAGCTAGAGCCCACGTGTTGCAAACTACAGAGCCCACGCGCTCTGGAACCCATGCACGACAACTAGAGAAGAGAAAACCCGCATGCCACAACTAGAGAAAAGCCTGCTCACCACAACGAAGAGCCCACATGCCATAATGAAAGATCCCGCATGCCTCAGCGAAGATCCCACGTGCTGCAACTAAAACCCGATGCAAACTAACACACCATTGTAAAGCAATTATACCCCAATAAAGATGTTTAAAAAAAAAAAAAAACCCGATGCAGCCAAAAATAAATAATTAAAAATCGTTTTTAAAATTAAAAAATTAATAAAAATATAGATTGTGTCACTACTGTACTTTAAACCCTCCAACAGCTTCCTATCTCACTTGTAATAAAAATCCAAATTCCTCACCTCTCCTACACAGGAGACTGTTCAGGATCTGAGCCCTCCTACCCTCCAGCTGCATCCCATGCCTTCTCCTTCCCGGAGTGACTCTGGCTCTTTTTCAAGGTCTTAAACATGGCACACTGCTTTTTGGCTCAGGCCATTTATTCCTACTACTCCTTGGCCTGGACCACACTCCCCGCAGATCTCCACCAGGCTGGCTCCCCATCCTTGAGACCGCACCTGAAACACAACCTCCTCAGAGAGCCCTTGGGAGCATCACTGTACCCTGGGCATTTCCTTCACAGCAACTATCACATCTGTAATCATTTAGTCAGTTGTTTCCTTGTGCAAAGTGTCTTGTGTCCTTTCAACTGAAAACTCCATAAGGGTGAGAAGCAAAGAGCCTGGGCCATAGTAGGCACTCAGTGAATTTCTTTTATCATGGTAGAATTCCATGAATCTTTTGTGAAGCACAAAAGCTTACAGTCTGATTGGAGAGACATGGTTTATAAGTATGAAACAATTAGGAAGCAAATGCAGACAGCATAATCAATGCAAAAGTGAGGGCTTCCCTGGTGGCGCAGTGGTTGAGAGTCCGCCTGCCGATGCAGGGGACGCGGGTTCGTGCCCCCGTCTGGGAAGATCCCACATGCCGCGGAGCGGCTGGGCCCGTGAGCCATGGCCGCTGAGCCTGCGTGTCCGGAGCCTGTGCTCCGCAACGGGAGAGGCCACAACAGTGAGAGGCCCGCGTGCCGCAAATAAAAAAAAAAAAGAGTGAGTTACCCAGCTTGTGAGTGCAGGAGTGCAGAAGAATTCACATCAGGTTCTCTGCTAAGAACAAAGACAATTCACATACCACTTTTTCAAGGTGGAAATAGAGCCTGAGGCACTGAAAAATGCAACCAAAAGAAAGGGTCGGAAAAGCCCAAGCAAGACGATCAGGATACCAAGAGACTGGCATTTCTCTTCCGTCCCCTCCCAGGGTTATGCCAAAATTGCCTTAGAAAGTCGTAGAAGATTGCAGAGAGACTTTGCCTAAGAGTCAGAAAACCTGAGGACCCCAATCCCCACCTTTAGCTGGTTGTTGACCTTGGGCAGGGCACCCGTGCTCTTTGTGGCTCCATTTCTCACCTAACATTCAAGGCTGGGAGTGGGCTCTTGAGGGCTCTCTCCTGCTCTCAAGACAATTTAGGTTTCCAAGCGAACACGTGTAGCTGGGTGAGCTACACAGGGGCAGAAATCACTTTACAGGGTGAAACCAACTGTCAAGGGAAAGCCACTGGGATTCAGGGCTCATCTCACCACGTTCTGGAACCACACTGGGTGTGGCAGGAGATCAGCCTATTGTCACCTACTCAGTAGCTGCTTCCATCCCACTCCCGGAGTCAGGATCCAGGGAAGAGAGGGGAGGCTGGCTTTCAGACGCAGCAAAAGATTTGTGAGGAACCCTTCCCCTTGGCTCCCAGGCCAGGAAACGCCTGGCGGAAGGCGAGGCAGCTGAAAGCACTAGGACGGGAGCCAGGCAGCAAGGAGCAGGGCTGCCTGGGGCGTGGGGTTTCGGGCCCAGGCAGATCATTATTTTAGACCAACAGGAAAAAAAAAGTCGTGGTTCCCACCAACTTCCCAGCCCCTGGAAACTGGAAATCACTAGCGATCCACAGGCCTGCGAACACTTCCACCCTCTTCCGCCCAGCAGAGATGGCTCTGTCTGGAGGGGAGAATGAGACCTCAGGGCGCACGGTTCCAGTACAGTCTCCATTTGTAGGACTTGCTTCCACGTCTGGAGAAAAACTTGAGGAAAAAAATGACCTTTTCTTCCCACCCACCCCCGCTGGCCAAAATCTCTCTCAAAGCTTGGCTTCAGCCCCTCATACTAGGAATTATACCCAAGTGGGAGGGTGACAACCAGTGGCTACCACACAGTGGGGAAGGAGAGAGAGTTGTCAGCCACCTGAAGTTCCATGGGGATGGGGAGAAGGTGGGGAGAAAGGTCTGAGGAAGGCCAGCCTTCAGGGAAACCAGCTGAGGGGGCAGGGTGTGAGGTGGAGAAGGGCAGCCAGGGGTGGGAGTCCACAGCCTGCCAAGGACCAGTCCTGGGCACTGGGCCTGGTGCCCATTCTCTGATCTGCCGCATTGTTCAGCTATTTCCTTCCCAGGAAGTAGTAAGCGGGTGGAGGGGGCCGGGGCTTGCATGGAGGGAGTGAATGGAGCAGGATGGAGCTTCCACTGGGGGAGGGGACCGCGGGTCCATTCCCATGACCAGCTGCCCTTCCGGCTGCCCTGGAGCTGCGTGGGAAAAGGTCTTGGAAGTGCTGGGGACAGTGTGTGTGCGCGCACTCGTGTGTGTGTGTGTGTGTGTGTGTGTGTGTGTGTGTTTTCATTTTTGTCTGACTGCCTTGCTTGGCTTTAGTCACAGGACAAAGCCCTTTGAGAAACAGTCACCAGTCTACATTCCCACTGGGCTGTGTCTTGGGAGAGGTGTAAGAACCTGCCCCAGCGCCTGAGAGAAGGACACTGGAGGCCTTAGGTCCAACTCCCTGGAGGAGTCTTGGCTTCTAGTGAGTCTAGATTGGCTGACTTCCTGGATTTACAAGGATGCTTCTGGAAGCTTCTGCTAAGCTCCCAGCTTCCTGGCAGGGCTCTGTTACTAGCTTGATGTTGGAAAGGGGGTGGGAACTGGACATGGAAAGTGAGGTCAACCATTCCCACAGCATCCCCCTAAGAAGCCCAGAACCCTTCATGACCACTTAGATCTTAGCGCCAAGCGGCATGCTAAGAGATTATATGACAGGCCAGTGCTCTGCCTTCCAGCAAGACGCCGTAAAGCAGAGATCACGAACTAGCAGCCCACAAGCCAAATGCATCCTGCAGACACATGCCTTGTTTGGTAAGCACAGCGCTTAAGAAGGTTTTGAGCCAATACTGAGAGATTTCACAAAAAAAAACTCCATTTCTGGCCTTTTGAAAAAGAAAATTGAAGCCATAGTCTCCCGAGACAGCAGTTGCTGCTGATCCCATGACAAAGCTGAATGAAACTCCTCGGTCTAGGTGTTGTCTCATGAAGAGACTTGCCGCATGTGAGTGCAAATCCATGGAAACACAGCTGAGAAAGCCAACACCAAACTGAAAGCTAAAGGTCACCTCTGGGGAGGTAGGGAGGGGACCAGAAATGGAAGAGATGGCCCCAAGTCTGACCATAAAGTTTTACTTTTGTATAAGGAGATTATAATCATACAAAACTTGCATAATTAAAATGAACAAGAAATAGAAATGGGGCTTCCCTGGTGGCGCAGTGGTTGAGAGTCCGCCTGCCGATGCAGGGGACACGGGTTCGTGCCCCGGTCCGGGAAGATCCCACGTGCCGCGGAACGGCTGGGCCCGTGAGCCATGGCCGCTGAGCCTGCGCGTCCGGAGCCTGTGCTCCGCAACGGGAGAGGCCACAACAGTGAGAGGCCCGCGTACCGCAAAAAAAAAAAAAAAAAAAAAAATAGAAATAGAAATGCCTTAGCCTAGTAACTGTTAGTCTGACCTCAGTTTACCTTCCCAGTTTATCTCAGATTACTCTCCTCCAGTCACAGTGTCCTGAACACACCCTCTTTCTGCTTGTGTACCTTTTCTCTCTTCTTCCTACCCACAATGCCTTTCTCTTCCTCCTCCTCCTGCTCTACGAAGCCAAATCCAGCCCATCCTTCAAGACAGTAGTCTTTCAATAATTTAGCTCACGTACACTCTAAACAAAATTTTAAATGATGTACCCCACAATAAAGCTGTTTTTTAAAAAAACTATGTATTCTCTTGAAATTTTTAAATAAGAAAAAAATGTTTTTTTCCAACCGGGTTTAAATAGTTGCAAAGGATGCGATTTCTGGTATATTGGAAATATTAACATTTAAAAATAAAACTTGTATTAAATGTATCCAGTGGAATCACAGTGGTTTGATACCCATCATCAAGCATTTGCAAAATACATAAGTAAGCTCTTCTTTAACAAAGGAAAATTTACATCATTGATTTTTCTCCTTGAATTCATATTTTCTTTCCATTCCCCCCCCGCATAATGCTATCCTAATGTAATATATAGTTTATGTTTGAAAATCTCTTATTGATCATCAAACCACACTTTGCTACCATAAATAAATATATATATAATATAAAACTGTAATGAATGAATAAACTGTGGTATATACATCCAATGGTATATTTTTCAGCCATAAAAAAGAGTGAAGTACTGATACATGCTATAAACATTATACTGACTGGATGAATCTCAAAAACATTATGCTAAGTGTAAGAATCCAAGCACAAAAGGTCACATTATTGTATGATTCCATCTATAGGAAATGTTCAGAAGAGATAAATCTAGAGACAGAGCACAGATTATTGGTTGCCAGGAGTTGAGCAGAAGAAGGAATGGGGGTGACTGTTTAATGGGTATGAGGTTTTTCTTTGGAGTGATGGAAATGCTTTGGAACTAGATAGAAGCAGTGATTGCACAACATTGTGAATATACTAAATGCCACTGAATTGTTCACTTTAAAATGGTTACTTTTAGTTATGTGAATTTTACCTCAATAAATTATGTTTTAAGAGCTTAAAAAATTAAATTTGTATCCTTTTCTTCTTTTTTGTGACCATAAGGCTCTAGATTTGAAAGTTTTCTTCTGGATTGACTTATCATTATAATGATCATTAGTTCACTGTCAAAACAACAAATATATATTGCAAATGTTGATGGGGAATTATTAAACATTAGAAGTAGAATTTTATAGGAAATACAACTCATACTGAGATAGATGTATACATGCTGGGATGAGACAGTGATCAGCACCAATTTTATTTCCACATTTCATTTTTATAGATGTAAATGCTGAGAAATCTTGTTCACATAAATAAGTACGTGGGAGTGGGAGAAGTTCCAGCCGAGCCACTCAGTAGCACCTAATCATCCAGCAGGTGACAACTGAATTTGTTTCACCTCCTTCAACTGTTAAAAGCAAAATATTGCAACATCTTTGATTTGCAAAAGGATTTATTTGCCCAGTCATTTTGAGTCATTTACCTTCTCAATATTGAAATCACTTATTTATTTATTTTTAAATTTTATTTATTTTTTTGCCTGAACTGTGTGGCATGTGGAACTTCCCGACCAGGGATCAAACCCACGTCCCTGCAATGCAAGCACAGAGTCTTAACCACTGGACCACCAGGGAAGTCCTGAAATCACTATTTTAAATTTTGGAGCCTCAAGAGAATTTTACGCACCGAGGCAACATACCAAAATAAGATTTAGGATGGGCGGGAGATAAGTCCTTTACGTAGTATAGGCGAAGTTACGCTAAGCAACCTCAAAATCTCAGTTCCTTAAACCAATAAAGGCTCTCTTCTCCTCCACCCCAACCCCCAACTCACGATACATGTCCATTGCAGGTCAGCTGGAGGTTCTGATCTATGCCATCATCCCTCAGGGATCCAGATTCCACCATCTGAAATGTCATCGGTCACCATGGCAGAGAGAAAGTAAGAAGAAGAATCACACACTGGCTCTTAAATGCTTCCACCCAGAAGAGACTCACTTTTGCTCCTATTTCACTGGCCGAAGCAAGTCACATGGCCACAACTAACTTCTAAAAGGTGGGAAAGGACCTGGAAGGAGGAAAACAGGGAAAGTGGGTGAACAGCACAACGATCACACCTTTCTTCTGTGAAGTGGGAGGCGAGACATCGGGAAAAGGAAACGGGGAGAGGCATTCTCAGGTGTGGAACAGTACTTCTTGACTATGTGTTTCTGGAAATGGATTCCCTTCAACACAATCCTGCCACCTACCCTTAGAAAAGCCTTTTTGTGTCTCTAGGCGTACACATGCCCAAGCGTGAAGATCACTGCTGCCTTTGCAAAGCCTTCCCACCTTTTAGGTGCAGGGACCTCTCTCTGAGCTCTTGCTGTTATTATCGCCTGTACTATCCATTTGGAAGCTTCTGAGAATGAGTTACCTTTTGTACATGTGTATCATGTCTTCCTAACAAGCTGTAGTCTCTTTGAAGATGGGGACCGTATCTTCAAGTTTTTATATCCCTTTTACTACCTAGCAAGGATGGTCAGAAAATATGAGTTCTGCTTGATGGCTGAATTGGTCACTTTCTCTCTGTGCTTCAATCTCCTCATCTGTGAAACTGGAATTCCAAGGCTTGCCCTTATGATTACAATTAAGATGACAGGAAAGCTCCTTCCACTCTCCTTTACTTAACAAGGATCCGTATCTTGACACAGCACATCTGAAAGCTGTATATGATGATAAGCCATTGAGGGCTCTTGAGAAAGCCTGTGCAAAGTGGGTTTAGGCACATCAATCTGACACCAGTGATTGTTGGGGGGATTGTGGTACATGGGAAGCAGCTTGGGCAGAGGGCTAAGGGCAGGAGGTGCAGGTAGAACATTTCTCCAATGATACACAGGTGAGGCCATAGTACCCACTGGGAGGTGAGGCAGGAAGCAGCTTGGGCAGGGAGCTGAGGGCAGGAAGCCCAGGTAGAACATTTCTCCAATGATACACAGGTGGGGCTATAGCACCCACTGGGAGGTGAGGCAGGGAATGGCGAGCTACCCTGCATCCCCAGGGAACGACCCCAGATGCCTTCCTGAACACCCAAACCTGGATTCAAGACAGACCTGCAACCTTGGCAGAATGTGATCACAACCCTCATTCGCCCGCCAAAACAAATCATTTTCTGCACCCTGTCCCTGCCCCCTGGTGGCCTCTGGAGGCACTGCCGATACAGTGTCACAACAAAGCTGAATTCTAGTTCCCCACAGGGAGATTCCGGATTGATGTTGTACAGGGAAAGATGCCCAAAGCTGCTTCTGTAGTAAAAGAAGAGAACAAGGGAGGGAGAGGAGGGGGCCAAACACATGGATAACCGCGAACCTGGGGGCAGTTTTTGTCCCTAGACTCACTTCGCAAAGTGAAAACAATTGAATAGAAGGTCTTTGACTTGCAACCCGACAGCACATGGGCCATGGTTTAGCCTATGCAACAGTTTTAAATTTTGGTTAGTTGCCAACATCCAAAATCATGAATTTTCACATTAAAGTCTTAATATCCAGTTTCTCTTGAAAAATCAAAACATCAAGCCACATGGGGTCCCCATCCTGCTGACCAGAAGCTGACTGGAGCTGAGGAGAAGCCCCGGCCCCTTTCAGTGGGGCGTGAGCTCTCCGGCCACCCAGTCATCCAGGCTGCCTCCCTCAGTCCCATCACCCCCTGCTGGAAGCTCCTAAAGTGGGCACGTCACGATGGAGAACAAAGTCAAAAAATATCAGGACATGGGCCAACCAGCCATCCAGTGCTTGACTCACCTCCGGAACATCCCCACCAGCAAACATATGCCTAAAGACCTTTGGAGACAAGAAAGTCATCACCTGTTATATATGGCAGCACACAGCACCTTCAGAGAGCTCTGACTGCTTTCACAGGGTGGGAACCTTTGTTGAGGCTGCATTCCCACGAGGACACATGTCCAGAGAGAAGAGACTTGCCTGCTATGTGTCCCAAAAGTGAAGGAGCCAGTTAGCAGGCTTGTGTCAGGTACCACCAGGTGCCCTAGACTATGCTGGTGAGTGAGGGCTGCATGACCTAGGCCCTACAGAAACACCCCATCTGGGAAAGGACCAGCAAGGTCCACACAGATGAGATCAACGCCTGGCAGTGCGGATAGAGCAACATCTGGGAAGAGTGCACTGAAAGGAAACCATCTAAATCAGAACTCCCAGGGAGGTCTAGCCCTGCCATTCCAGTGGGTAAAAAGTGTCTCAGATATATAAGCTCTGAAAATATCAACTGTGGTTATTAAACTCTGTGCCATTCCTGGCTTATGACTATGGACATATTGGGATTTTAATCAGTGAGATGGAAAGGGATGCAGGTAACTGACTGTATCGTCTATGAAACTGAGTCAGGACACCTGAGTTTTATGTCAGGTCTGCATAAATGAATGAACTTGGGCACATCTCTTTGCTTCTGAGTGCTGAGGTTTCTCCATCCGTGAACTAAGTGGGGGGTGAATCCAATTTCTTCGGACCTCAGACTCACTTTCTATCCCCAGTGCCAGTGCAGGGACTGGCTATCTAGAATATAAACTAGGTACGAATGGAGTAGGTGCTCTATACATGTCTGTGACTGACTGCTGACTCTGCCTCTGAGAGCACTGGTCAGAACAGAGGCTCCCAGACAGCCCAGAGCAAATGGACCCTAGAGAGCTCTGCCGGGCAGTTCCCCTTGGAAGACCAAAAGAGGAAAATACCTGTGCGATGCTTGTGAGCATTTTTGACCACAAGAGGGCGCCAGAGCCTCACTCCACCCACATAGCACCTGGGAAGAGAGAGGCCCCATCAGGGGCCAACTGTATAGGGTTGTCTTCAGTGAGCAGAAGCCTCACCTTGGGTACCACTGGGCCAAGATGAGAAGCCTGAGATGTAAAAACAGGAGGACACAGGACAAAGGAGCAATGGAGGATGCAGGGAAGGCAGGACCAGCGAGGGGCCAAAGAGAGAAAAAGGGACTTGCCGGGGTCATAGAGAACGTCTAGACCTGGGGTGAGGTCACAACGAGGCCCCCCGCTTGAGAATGCATGCAGTGCTCAATTTCATAGGGAAAAACCTCTCCCTGTATCTCAGAGCCTGTGCAGTGGTCAGTACATGTCCTGACTTGAATGCAGGGAAGAAGGGGCCCAAAGCCAGACTGGGGTGGGTCCTGAATGCCTGACTCTGGCCATCAGCCCATAGGCTCTAGAGAACCATGAAAGAAAGCTCTTTGAAACCGTGAAAGTGTGTTTTGGCACAATTCATCCGGCGGCTGTAGACAAGAGAGATTTAAATATATATATGTCCATGGAAAGTACAAGCAAAGAAATATTTGGGAGTATGGTCTTCGGGGAAAATCCTAGCGGAGATCATTGCTCTGGGGGCTGTTGCTCCTTGTTCCCCTTCTATGGTGCTTCTCCCTGCATCTCTTCTGAGCTAGTTTCCAGGACACACTCTTGTTGGTTCCAGGAATCAGAACCTGGGTCTGGAGAAGCAGGCACAGCTGAGAAGCCTCTATTGTGAGAGCCTGTCTTCTCCAGGGGCCTGCATCTGAATGTCCTGCTCTGGAAGCTGAGGAGAGCCCTGGGGGTGAGAAATGGGGCATCTCCCGCTCACCTCTTAAGCCGCCCACATAGCTGTTCTGAGAAGCCAAGCACAGAACCACAACAAGCCAGGCCCACAGTAGGGTCTGGACTCACGCAGGGGAAGGCAATAGGACAGCATCCGGGAGAAAAAGGGCAACGGCCATCTGCAACCACTGACTCCTAAATCTTCCCCTGCCCAGTTAAGTACCCATTTAAGTACCTCCACAGCTCAGACCCTCAGACCCCAGGCTGGGCTCTGAGAACAGTGCCTACACCTCATCTTCCACCTCAGCACCAAACACAAGCTCCAGAGAGCAGACGCTCAGCAAGTGTTTGCCAAAAGAAAGAATGAATGGCTGAAGAGAGAATGAATGGGTAGGTGGTGTGCTGCTCCCCCAGGGGTGACAAGAACCCAGAGCTCAGTCCTTACGGCCAAACGTGACTTTAACACCTCTCCACACTTGAACTTCCTGTCCTCGAAATGGAGATGGCCGTTCCCCAGGCCACGTCCCAGGGCAACTGTGAGGATCAGAGACGAGAGGACTCGTGGCTAAGCCTGTGGACTTCGGTCCCCTCATCCCCATGATGGTACAGTATTGAAACCAACAAACTCAAGCAATTCATCATGAGTACTTAACAACTACTCATTCAGGCAGCACAGTCGCTCATGGACCCTAATGAGATAATCAAATATTGGCAACTACCTGTATAATCCTGCTCCGGCCAAATTAGGAAACAAGTCCACTGTAAATTTTTGAGCTCTGGTCACCCTTGTCCAGGTGACTTTTTCCCTCCCACATACTTTAATGGTTGTAGCCTTTGTTTTTTGCTTGTTAGTCTATTTCTTAGCCAGGTTACTAGAGAGGTTTGGGTAACTGCTGGCCCTTCTACCTGCCCAAGTGGGGCTTTTCTGTTCCCCATGAGGCCTTCCCAGAGTCCCCCCCAGAGCCCTGGCCTTCATGGGACCCTGTGGCCCAGAGTCCAGAGAATTAACTCTGGATGGCCATACCAGAAAACCAGGGTCTTAAGCCTCGTGCTTGCTGTGGGACCTTCTTAACTTCGGTTTCCATAACTGCAAAAAATAGGTAATAGTGCCTTTCTTGCTTATCTCATAGGGCTTTTGAGGATCAGAGATGGCATATGAGAACATGTTTTGTAAACTACACAGCAGTATATGAATGTATTTACTATTACTACTGTTCCTACTGCTACTATTGTCAAGAACTCTGAAATCCTAAATAGTTTGATCAAAAAGCTAGAGTTAGATCCAAAGGTGCCTAAGTGCCAACAGCTAGCTCTGGGCGCTTGTAGACGGTCTCCGTAATTCCTGGGCCCCTGCGCTCTCCTTCTTCCACCTCTTCTCCCAGTAGGGGAAGGGTTAAACACCTTTCGAGGACTAATGCACCACTAGAAAAATAACCGAGGAGAGTATAAATTAGAATCAACTCAATTTCATTCTCGTTAAGGATGAAAGAGGAAACTGTGCTCTTCTTAAGATATCTACAGCAAATATTTATTGAGTATCCCCCCTGCATGAGGCACATTCCTGCTGTTTTCATTAAACCTCACAATAGCCCTGTGAGAAAAGGGCACAGATTTGCAAAGAAATAGATATACCTTGAGAGGGGGAAAGATGGGCTTTCATGGAACTATGTAGTCATTCTTTATCTCTTAGACTCCGCCTACTAAATTGAGTTGCATTTTCTCTACCATGGGCAGAAATGGCGATACACAGTCTTGGCTCCTGCATGCCCAGATGGGTTCTGCAGGCCCAATGACTCTACCCCCAGGTTAAAAGGCCAGAGAGACTGCACAGGGCTGGGCTGAAGCTAGATTAGTCACTGAGGACTTCTCTTTGTCCCTTAATCAGGGAGCGGCACCCAGATGCCCGGAACAGATCAGGCCAGAGTGTGGCAGGGAGGAGACCCGAGTTCTAGTCCTGGTTCTGGAACTGCAGGAAGAGGCCTCCAAGCCTGCAGCCATCCTGCATCTGCTGCCTCTCTGCCCCTGTGCTGGAGGGGGTGTGTGTGGTTCTGGAACGGCCGCGTGGGGCGGTGGAAGGCGATGGACTGGGAGTCAGGAGACATACGTGGAGCACACCTCGGCCACTGTCTTCATGACCTTAGAGCAAAGCGCTTCACCCTCCTCATCTGTAAAACGGGAGAGGAGACTGGACTAGAGCCTCCATGATGACATTCTGATGCCGATGCCCAGAAGCCCTTCTGATGGTTTGCTCTAAGGTCATGAAGACAATGCCCCGGGGCACCTGACCTCACTCACCGACCTCCCTTCAGACGGCTGCTGGCACTCCCACTCACCCAGCCCAACCAGACGCCAGAGGGCGAGGGAGCCCATGCATGCTGCCCACACTGACCAGAGCGTGTGGGTGAGCTGGGTGACGAGCAAGGAGGTCCGGGGAGAACAGGAGCTCAGGCCCCTTTCCTGTCGGCCCAGGAACACTGCTGGGGCAGTGCCCAACCTCTCTCCTCACAAGGGTGGGCTCTCAGCTCCTACAGCCCCACCTCTGTTCCCGAGGGAGCACATCAGGGACCAGGGCCTGCTCTCCCGGAGACGGCCCGCCCGGTGCAGGCCCTGATGGATGGACAGAGGCAGGGGAGGCTGCAGCTGGGTGGAGAGGTTTTTGCTGCCTCCTCCTGATACTTCGCAAGAAAGTCTTTCTCACTCCACTGGTACTTCTCCCTTCCAGGGTCCCCTTCTGGCACCTTCCCTAATCCTATCCTGAGGGGCTTTGCCCTGTTTCTCAGGGATATCTGTATTCTGTCAGAGAGCTCCTGGAGATCAGAAAGGCTTCATTCCAGACCTCAGCAAATGAGGCGATGCAGGGCATGACAGGCAGGACAGAGTGCAAAGGGTGAAGGGCGAGAGCCTGATCCCTTCTGAGACCTCTGGGCCCCTCGGAGCCCGAGCATTTACCGGCACTGAGTCCCACGGAAGCTCAGTGTCAGGGCTTGGGAAAATGCTCACCTGGGAAGGCTCCAAGCTAAGTCACATTCCTAATGCTGGCCAGGCAGCAGTGCCCAAGAATGGCCCAGTCTGGGGTGACAAGCATCATCTCTGTCCTAGGAAGTACAGAGCTGGCTGCAGGCCAAGGTGCAGGGTGCAGCCCGGGCTCCCCAGGGCCCCAACAATCATCCGCTCACCACCAGCCTCATCTATGTGGGAAGCAGGGTGGGAGGCACTGATGAAGACGGCCTCCTCTGCCCTGGGGGAGATTTCAGTGCGACTAGGAAGGGACCCCTGAGCAAAAGAACCCTGGTTATTTATTTCAAGGCCTAAAATCCTTACAGAAAGGAAAGAAGCCTTTCACCCGTAATCAGATCAGGATTAAACACCTGGAAAGGAATAAGGTGCTTTCTGAATGGGGAGTCAGGACCTGGCAGCTTCTGACCCCAGCTTACTGTGTCCTTGCCAGGAAGCCCTTTAACTACTCCAAGCTTGTCACCTCCACACTCAGTCCAACCATGACTGTCCACTAAGGCCTCTCTGCAAAGGCCTCACCCTGAAAAAGGCCCCCAACCAGCTGGAGAGCCCCCTCTGGGATGGCTTCGGGGCCTCCCTCCCCTTCCCAGCTCCTGCTCTCGGATGCGGGCTCTGCTCAGTAAAGCGTGAAGGAGGCCCCCCAGGGAAGCCGGAGGAGCGGGGGCCTTTGAATTATGGAGCAGCGTTCTTAGCCCCTCTCAGAAAGGCCCAGGTGCCCCAGCTAAATAATTCACCACCTCAGGAGGACCCAGCGGTTCCTGCCACAGCTGAAGTAGGTCAGGCGTCGGCTTGGCCCTGGGTGGGGCGGTGGGTCTCAGGGCCGCTTCCCCACCAGCGCTAGGAGGGGCGGCAGGCTGGGAAGGCCTCGCTTGCTTGGCAAGTGCTTAGCTGGTCCAAATACTGCAGTGAGGCGAGGGGTTCAAGGCAGGAAAAGCATCAAGCCCCCTCCTCCCAGAGCCTCCCCCTGGATCCCAGATAACCCACCCACCTGCCACCCAGTTACCTCCAGGGCCGGCGCCTGGCCAGGCTCCTCCGCCCTCAAAGCACAGTTCTCTCTTCACATGCAGGTACCAGCTGGGGCTGCAAATGTCACCCATGAGCCTTTTACAGCCAACACAGTCATCAGCAGAACACCTTAGATACAAGCTGCCCAGTGCAGGCCTGGGATTCGGGGGGTGGGGGGCTGGGGGAGTGAGGCAGGGAGTGGAGAGGGACACCAGGGTCCCCAAGGTGCAGGCGAGGAAGTGACCAGGGCTAGCCACTGCCACTTCAGCTTTGCTCAGAGCAAGGCTGGGAGGAAAGCCGGCAAGAGGGAGGCTCTAGGGCCTCTCCTGCCCTCCCTTTCTAGGCTGGCTTTGAGTCAGGCTTGGAAGGGCATGGGGGCTGGGGGTGGGGGCATAGACGCTAAAGACAAATAGCAAAGCCATCAGGTCAGTGCTCCAACCCTCCAGAAGGAGCTGGAAAGAACTTCAAACCACCATTTCACAGATGAGGAAACTGAGGCCCCAAATCACAAAAGGGAAGAGTCAGGGTCAGCTGCTGGCATCCTGACTGGGTCCAGGGCAGCCCGGGGGGGTCTTAGCAGCATACCGTTTCCCTGACCTTTGTACTCATTTGCGCTGGCTCCCAGCAAAACCCATCTCAGGAATCAGAGCTGCAGCTGGGAGCCTACAGGGTGGGTGGTCTTAACCCTTTCCAGGCCAAACTGCTGGGTCCTCTGCTTCCCTCTAGCACAGCCTCACATGACACACACCGAGGATACTACAGGCAGGAACCCAACCTCCCAAATCACAGTCCTTCTCTACTCAAGGGCCTGAAAAGGCCACAGGCCACAGGGTTGGGGCAGCCAGATGACACCATCCAGAGAAAACCAAGGTCCCATTTAGGTGCTTACTCTGGGTGCAGGGAATCTCCGCCCCCATCTTCAGAACAGAAAACAAAGAATGAGTTAAACCCAGGCGGCCCCGCTGCTCGGCCCTTGGCAGGTCACTTCCTCTCCAGCCTCAAGTCACACAAAAGAGGGCAGGAGGGAGAGGCCACGTGAGCTCTGAGGCCCGGGCCCACTTCGCCTCCTTCCCCCTTTAACTCCCAACACCTGTCCTCTAGCTGTGCCCTCCCGACGGCAACCTACAACCCAAGGAAGCAAAGGTCGGAGAGCAGTTACTTTGGATGATTTTTTATTTTGCATTTCATATATTATCCAGTTTCACATTCTCACAGGATCAGCAATTACAACAGCCTCCTCGTCTCCCAAGTCTGAAAACGGCAAGACAGCCACAGCTGCGGCCAAAGGCAATGCACTGATGTGCACACAAAACAAAAAATTGCACAATTTTTCCTTCATTTTTCTTAAACTAACGGCTGACGCTAAGGCTCACTGCTGGAGAACGGAAACCCTTTTCTTCTTCATGCCTCAAACTAAAATGCTAAACTTATCTGACAGGGCGGACAAGGTCTCTTCAATAATTAATTGCACACACACACGAAAAATCTTTCATGTTGCATAAATATTTTGTTACACAGGGTACAAAAATACTTTCACTTTTTGGTTGGTTTTGAAGTTTGGAAAGCATGAGGAACCATGGCAGGGGTGGGGTGCGCCGCGGAGAGGTAAGCGAAAAACTGGGCAGAGAAAGGGTTTTCTTAATGGCTGTTGGCTCATCTGAGGGGGAGGAAGCAGAGGACCCCAATTTGAAATGACCAAGAAAACGCTCTACCTTGGCTGGGTGGTCCTTCCTGTTCAGCCTGGAAGTGTGTGGGGTGGTGGAGGCTGCCAGCCGCAGGGCGGAACTGGCTGCAGGGCTTGGTCCTCACTGAAGCAGGGTGGGTGCAGGGGAGGGGGGTGTGGGGAGAGGGACCGGGAATGATGAACCATTAGTGGTCAGGACTTGTTGCTATGGTGACACAATGTGAGAACAAACTGTACACTCACATATATACAAGTTTAAGTGTCTTAATTCATGCCAGGAAAACATGCAAAATTAAACGCCTCATTTCTTTGAGGTGGGGCTACGGAAGCAAATTTGGACTGGAGGTCAGGCCTTGCTCAGTCCCAGTGAGACCTCCGAGCTGGGTCTGGGTGTCCCAGTGAGAAGGCCCCTGAATCCTGCCGTGAGGCCTTGGAGAGGGGCTTTGGGGCAGGACAGGGCTGAGGAAAAGGAGAGAAAGGAAACAAGAGTCCACTGAGTCAGGCTTAAAATTCACAGTCTTTGGAGGGAAGCAGCAGCTCTGCACGGGCCACCTGGGGGCAGTGGAAGCTCAGGGTGGCTCCCTCCCCAGTGAGGCGGGCGGGGGCTTCGAGCTGTGGTGACCAGACCTGGAGGGAGGGGAAAGAGGTGGCCATGAGCAGATGCATGGGACTGGAGCTGAACCCAGGCCCTCCCCTTGCGAGGAGGCTGCAAGATGTGGGGTGGGGGGCAGGGTGGGAGGAGAGGGGAAAACCAGCCAGAGTGCCCCAGGCGCAAGCTCAGGTTGGGGTAGCACCAGCGAGCTCCTGGACTCAGGCAGAGGAACCAAGGCCCTGCAGGGAGCCAGGCTCTAGGACACTTTCCGTCCCAGGCCTCTGAGCCAGCACTTACTGAAGAACTAACAGAACTGACGATATTTCCATCCTTGCTGGGTGGTATCAGAGGAAGGGTACCAGCGCACCTGCAAGAGAAGCCAACGTCAGGAGCTAGCTGTGCAGTCCCTTCGCTTGACGGGGGAGCCTGGGAAACACGGCCTTCAGTGCCCCTGTCGGAGTCCTGGTTCTGTCACTGACGGCGGAGGTCGGGCCAGTTACTCACCTCTGGGCGTCAGTTTCTTCATCCTGAAAATGGGAGAGCGCCACCTGACCTGCCTCCTCTGCAGGACAGAGGTTCAAATGAGAGAAGGGTTACGAAGGCGGTCACGCTCCACTGAGCCCGACTGTACCGGGTGGAGTGCTGGCAGCCGGGGGCACTGGCCCAACAGTCTGCCCTGCCCCCTTAACCGGGAGAGTGCGGAATTCCTAACATCGGGAGAATGCACCTAACACATTTTTGCTCAACTTCGTTTGAGTCTCAGTGTCCTCAACAGCTACAGGATAGAGATGATTAAAAGTCACAGGGTATCCACGAGGATCAGATAAGACAATGTAAAAACACATTAGAAACCAAAGTCAGTGTGGTCTCCAAGAGGCAGGACTTCCAGAAGTTGGTCCTGTCCTTGCAGGATCCCAGGAAGTCACAGATAAGACCCAGCTGATGCTCCCCGCCTCCGCCGCTGCCCCGTTTCAGCTTCTGCACCACCCCCACCCCCGTTCCCTTCATTACAAAAGCCTCCTAATTTTAGAGATTCGTAACCTACCAGCTGAGCCCTCTAGTGGGAGCCTGGCAGCTACCTCAACCCTGGTACTTGCTAGAAGGCCCCACAGAGCAATGGCCCCAAAGCATGATTCCCAGAAACAGGCCAGGAAATGACATGCACCCCATTCCCCATGGGCCAGTCTGGACGGTGAGCCATGCTGGGTGACAAGCCAAGATTGCAGGGAGGCCGCCTGCCCCAGTTACAGACAGCACGTCCGCCCGGGCCTGACCCGTGGCCACCTGGGAGGGGTGGCGGCAGGGCATCACAGGGCCCCGAGTGAGGGGGTGGGAAAAGAACTCAGAGATGGGAGCCGGGGTTCTCTTAGGAAAGAAAGGGATGGCACAGGAGAGCCGATGAGGAAACCAAGTAGCAGCTGGGCATACAGACAAAACTCTTGAAGCACAAGCAGTCAGACCCAGTTACCCACTTGGCTGCCAGGAATCCCTGCCTCTGTAAGTAGGGAAGATATCGAGCAACGCCAGGCTATCTGGTGGCTGATGAAAGCTTCCTGAGAACTTGCTCCTGTGCCCCCTCCAAATTCTAGGTGCTGTCTTGTACAGCACAGGACTCTGACCACCCCGTGTTCAGCAGGAAGTCGGCAGCTGGTTCCTCTGAGATGCCAGGACACGTGGCACATGGCAGGACTAGGGCCTAGGCCACCTGACCAATGTCGGGATGGCCCCTGGGCTCCAAGGATGTGGCACTGCTGTCATCGGCACACAGTTGACCCCTGGCTGCCAGGACCACCTTGATTAAGCCCCACACCACACAGAAAGGGTCAAGAGCCTCTTTGAGCCATCCAGCCTCAGAGGCCATCTTATTTTCTCTCGTGTCTTCTGAACATCTGGAAACAGTTCCCTCCCTTCCTAGCTGACAGCTGAGTGGGAGGAAGCCTCTCCTCCCCTTCGCCGAGCCGTGGGCTGCCCTCTCAGCTGCAAGCCCGGCTGGACACCAGAGCTCATTCCCTAAGAGAGGGATGATGAGGAAACCAGCACCGCTGCCACCGGACAAGGCTGCGGCCGGTCCAGCTCCGGGAAGCCTTAGTGGACCCTGACCACCGCACTTCACCCAGCCTCCAGCTGGAGCGGCCCCACGGCAAGGAAGCGCCTGACAGGCTGGGTGCCCTGCAGGGCTGGACAAGGGGAGAGCGTCGGACGAGAGTGGGAGGGACCCTGGAGGCCTCCGACCTGCCCTCCTCCACCACCGGCTGCTTAGGGGCCCCCACAACAAGCCTGCTCCATCCAGCCCCACCCTCTCCACTAGGTGCTGCAGCTTGGACTCCAGAGCAGCAGCTTTCCCTCCAGCCTGAGATGAGCCACCACCTTCTTGGGGAGGAAGCAGAGGAAAGCCCTAATTTCTGAGCTCGGGATGGTCGTGCAACCCAACTAGACAGAACGTACTTGGAGGGCTGCATTTCCACTCTCCTCAGATGCCTGGGATAGGCCAGTGGTCCAGGTTCTCTAAAGAAGCACGGTCTCTTCCTGCCCCAGCTCAGAACAAGACCCCAGGCCCAGGGGTCACGGCCAGCACAGCAGGGAGCAAGTGGCCAGTCCCCTGTCAGGGCCTCCACTCGTTCACAGGGCGGGGTTGGAGGTCCTAAGAGGCCACCCCACAGGGACAGCCCATGGGCATCTAGAATGGCTACAGCTCCAAGAGGGGTAGCACCCAAAGGAGTGGGGGGCACACGGTCCTCTCTCAGACCCTCAGACCGACTAACGGAGAAGATACACCAAAAAGTGGGCAAAGGGATGAATCCACACAAGAAGAAATAGAAACAGCCAACAAGTAAGGGAGCCTCACTCATCACAAAGTCAAAACAATACGATTAACTCAGACCGGCAAGTCTACACTCTGACCTTGCAATAGCTCTAGGAATTTATGATAAGGAAAGCAGGCAGGACAGGTGCCCAGAGAGGTGTGAACAAGGGCATCCATGGCAGCACAGCCTAACAGAGCAAAAGAAAAGTGTGTAAACAACCTCACTGCCATCTACAGGGAGGCAGACACACTTATACACTGGTAGGCTAGCCAGGCACCCAGAATGCAGACCTATACTTACTTACATAGAAGCGTGTCCTAATATTTAAGTTTTAAAAAGATTAAATGTGTAATTTTCGTAAAAGGTTCATACCCATGGATTTACTTATACACCTGTGTCCAACTACCTACCAAGTCTAAGGACTAAACGTAGTGATATTTGGGGGAACAGGATGACAAGCAAAGGCAAAAAAGAGAAAAAAACCCCGTCTTTTTCTTCCCATGAACGCAGACCTCTACTAGCTAATGTTCGTGAAGCACCTGGCATGTGCCAGATGCTGGTCTAAGCAGTTTTCATACACGAAGTTCATTTAATCCTCAGAAAAGCCCTATAAAGTTGATGCTATTAGCATTTCCATTAAACAGACAAGAAAACAGAGGCAGGGGAATTCCTGTAACTTTAAGGTCATCGGTAAGTGGCTGAGCCAGTGTAAGGGGGGCAAAGGGCTGCAGTGAAAGACCCCCGTACCCTCAGGTCGAAATGGAAAAAGCAGTCCAAACTGGGAGGACCCTGGGGTGCAAGGGGACATGCAGAATCCCTGCTTTTAGGTCACCATCTTCATGTACCAGACCCCAGTGTGCCCCTGCCACCCATACCCTCTGAAAGGAGAAGATTCTATCAAAAGGATCAGAAGGTCCAGCAACACAGCCTTGTGCCGAGATAGAGCAGGACTGAACCATCTCCAAGCCCCTTTCTTCCTGCAGGTCTCGTCCCTGCAGCCACATGAGGATGCCTCGCTCAGGCCGAGCCACTGGCAGAGGGCGTGAGGTCAGGATGCATACGGTGGGGTTCAGAAAGGAAGGACCGGTTGGCATCCCCTTTTGTCTATCAGCTGCTGCCTTTCTCTCCAAGTCACCTCCTTACCCCCAGGCACAGAAAAACGCGGCTACGGGTCCTCTGGGTTCAGAATAACCTCCTGAGGATCACCAGGGTCCACCTCCCTCATTTAGGCATTTTCAGCCTCCACCTCTGGGGCAGTACTTTCGGGGGCAGGGAGGGGGCTCTTGGAAGGAATAGAGAAAGTGATACTACTTCGAAAACGCTTTCATGCCTATTACTACATTTGGTCCTAACAGTGTGTTTTACTGTCGAGGAAACAACTATCCAGAGAACTCAAGTAGCGGGACAGAACTAGTCACCCCCTGATCCGATCACTTGTCATCAGGCTGCCTCCCGAAAAAAGCCACTATCCTTTGAGGGGGCCCTTATCCCCTTCCCAGGGAGACCAGAAGACAGGAACTCAGGCACAGCGAGGCCTGGAGGGAACTAGACAATAATGACATGAAATAATAAGCATGCAGTGCTCCCTCTATGCTAATAGGCTACCAACCACCCTCTAAAGTAGCTACGACTATCATCATACCACAAAGAAATCGAGACACAGAGAGGCCAAGAAACTTGCCCAAGGTCACACAGGTGTTGAAAGAGAGAGCCAGGACTTGGACCAAGGTAGCTGGACTGGAGTTGGACGGCCACAGGGCGTGGGGAAGGAGGGAGGAAGCTGGAAAGGAAGACAAGAGGAGGGCACACCGTCCTGTGTACGAAGCTTAGGCACCCGCAGCGGCGCACCACTCCCAGCCGGCTAGGGGGCCACCCCAAAAAGGGCAGAGAGATCGCTCCTGAATAATCTGACATCCTGACTGTCCCTGGCTCCCAACCTCTGCCTCACATTGTCACGGCCTAGCATCTCAGAGCAGACGGGGTAGAACCTCTCCATCCGATCTGGTCCTGCCCCCGCGTTTTACAGATGGGGACAAGACGGAGGCCCAGAGGTGAAGTCACTTGCTGAAGATCAGGTAGCTAACTGCTGGCACAGCTGGGATCAGAGGACTCACAGGGTCCCTGCAGTTAAACTCCCCCCCGCACCAGCTGCCTTCCACACTCTGCTGGGTCACAGAGGACTGCCTTCACTCACCACAGAACTGGTCTGCGGTAAGTCCCCCAAACGTCGCCCTAGAGAGGACGAGCCCCGCCACCTCCCTACGCAGATCAATTTTCCAGCCGTCTGTGGTGTGCCGCCGGGGTGAGCGCCAAGCGGAACCACGCGTCTGCCCTCAGTACAACCCAAGTTGCCGTGGCCGGGGGAACGCCTTGCGAGGGTGGCAGTCAGGGAATCTGAACCTTCCACCTTGGAACTGGGCGAACCCAGGTCACTAAGCCCTTCAGAGGGATGGACACGCACTTGACCCTCCCACTGGCAGAGCTGCCCACTCCTCCTGCCTCAGCTTCTAGTTTCTGGGAACTCTCCCTCCTGGCTTCTCACACCCTTTAACTCCTCGTCCCCTTCTACTGCCCCAGCCAGGAGACCCCTGTTCTCTCCCTCTCAGCAGCCAGGTCACTCTTCATGAGCCTCAGCTCTCAGTCACTTCACTGACGAGAGGCCCAGGTGGGCTCGCCGCTCACCACAGCCCTCCCACGCTGCCTGGCGGTGCCCTGTCACTGCCGCGCAGAGGCCTGGCTGTAACCTGCGAGGTGCTCGTGCCCCTCTCGGGCACCTGGCGCGGCATTCGGCAAGCACAGAGCCCTCCCAGCCCAGCCGTGCCCTCTCCACCTCTCGCCTAGAGGCGTGGGCTGCATCTACCCCGCCCCAGCCCAGGTCACAATGCAGGGTGCCCACGTTCCTTGAACAAAAGAGCAAACACTCACTGGGCACCCCGGATGTTCCAGGTACAATTCTAGCCCCTCACATGGCTTAACATTTAATTCTCACAACAACCTGAGGCAGATACTACTATTCTTATCTTTCCAGATGAGTGAAAAAGAACAACCCAGACACAGAAATCTTTCAGAGCTTTCTGAAGTTCACAAAGACAGGAGGAAGCAGAGGCAGGCGGGCTGCCTCCGGCGACCACACTCAGGTCTGTCATCACAGGCAGAATCGGCACAGCCTGCCCGCGCGTGTCCAGGGGCAGTGGACCCACGGTGGGTCTCTCACACTTCGCCTTTGCAGTGTATCCTCGAGGCGGCCTCACAGCGTTTCCTCTCCTTCCCCTCTGTGGGACCCCAAACCCCAAAGGTACTGTTGTTACAAGACAGCAGTTCTGCAGCAGCTCTGGGGACCTGGGTGGCCCGTGGCCGGGTAGGAATGAAGCCCGGCCAACTCAGAGCCTTTGTTCTCCCCTTTCCTACTTCTCCCCCCGACAGGCTTACCTGAGCATGTAGGGCGGCAGCGGCAGCAGCAGTGGCGGCTGGGTAGGTAAACGCAGCATGTGAGATGGCTGGGGTCAGCTCTGTGGTGTACAGAGGGTAGGGGGCCCAGGCCTCTGGGGATGCGGGGATCAGAGCGGCCCCCATCAGGTCATCTGCGACGGGAGACAACAGCCCCCCCTTGTCAGAACGCGGGTCCCCCTTTGCGCCACCCCATTCCAAACACAGAAGGGGACCCAGCACTATCACTGAGCATAAGCTCCCTTCTCAGGCTCCCCTGAAGGATCCCGAGACTGGGAAAGAAGCCACGGTAACTTGGCCCGGCTTGGTGAGCATCCTGTCTGCTTCCAGAAGCCCTCAGATGGGTCTCTGCTCATCTCAACCAAGAGGGATCAGAGAAGGCTTCAGGGAAGCTGGGCGACACCAACAGCTCAGGAGCTCAGCCTGAGGTCCAGCAAAGGCTGCAGGGGAGGAAGGAAGCATGGGACCCGCAGGGATGGGTAATGGTGGCCGCAAGAAGCTCCTGGAAAAGGGGCGGGCAGGCAGGACTGATGCCCTCAGGGATGCCCTCTGCACGCAACTCCATCCACGAGGGCCCCCCAGCTCTGCCAGGTAAAGGGCAGCAGATGGCCACTCTGAGTGCCACTCACAGGGGTCTCGTGCGATGAAGTGTGCTCCTAGGGCGGGGTGAGCGTTGGTGGGATTTGGTGTAGCCATTAGCTTGTTCTTGGCCATCTTGGTGTTGGCTTTGGCAAACTCTAGCCTCAGGGTCTGAGGGTTCTCAGGATCAAAGCGAATACCCTACGTGAGAAGGAAAGGAAGGGAAAGGCGTTACACTGTAGGACCCAGCCTGTCCACTGCACTGGGGACGGAAGGGCCCCAGAAATGATCCAGCCTGAAAGACTCGCCCACACGGGGGCCAAGACAGCGGACACACTGCTCGGGCCTTGCGAGTAGTGGCGTTTGGCACAGACAGTGCAGCCAAAGACTCTGCCCCAGGATGTTGGGGAAGGTACATCTGTGGGTCCTTTCCTTGGGCGTGGAGTGGGGGAAGGTTTGCAGAAGACGGGAACAGGAATACCCATTGCCTAGAAGTCTGTGGGTCAGAGAAAGGCCTGTTCTCTGTCTACTCACGTTCAATGCATTCTTGGCCGCTTCTGCTCCTGCCCGGCTGTCAAAGATCACAAAACCAACAGGCTAGTAGGAAAAAGAGAGAATACCCTTGCATCTCTCCCAACACTCCATCTCCCCTTCAAGCATACAAAACAAAACAACAAAGAACAAAAATATATATAATTCTTGTCCATATCCCCCCTATGTTCAGCTAGAACACAGGGAGGATACGGCCAAGAATTATATATTTATATAATTATATATGGACAAGAATTATGTATTTTTGGTTTGGGGCACTAAAACTCTCCCATCCAGGTACCACATTCTGGGAAACAATGCCAATACAGCTTTATCCCACTGCATTAAACATCACCCTTTCAGTAAAAGTCTTTTTTTTTTTTAACGTATGCAGGTAATTAAGTGTAAGTTCTAGTGTTTTCCCCAGCACGAAAGGGGACACTAATGTATCAAGGGCACGGAAAGGCTTCAGGTTCAATCAAGGGGCAACAGGTTTTATATATATATAAAAATTTATTTTATTTATTTATTTATTTTTGGCTGCGTTGGTTCTTCGTTGCTGCGCACGGTCTTTCTCTAGTTGCGGCGAGCGGGGGCTACTCTTCATTGCGGTGTGCAGGCTTCTCATTGCGGTGGCTTCTCTTGTTGTGGAGCACGGGTTCTAGGCACATGGGCTTCAGTAGTTGTGTCACACGGGCTCTAGAGCGCAGGTTTAGTAGTTTGGGCCCACAGGCTTAGTTGTTCCGCAGCACGTGGGATCTTCCCAGACCAGGGCTCGAACCCGTGTCCCCTGCATTGGCAAGAGGATTCTTAACTACTGAGCCACCAGGGAAGTCGCATAAACTTGTTGCCCCGGGCTTCCCTGGTGGTGCAGTGGTTAAGAATCCACCTGCCAATGCAGGGGACACGGGTTCGAGCCCTGGTCCAGGAAGATCCCACATGCCACGAAGCAACTAAGCCCATGCACCACAACTACTGAGCCTGTGCTCTAGAGCCCGCAAGCCACAACTACTGAGCTCGTGTGCCACAACTACTGAAGCCCGCGCACCTAGAGCCCGTACTCTGCAACAAGAGAAGCCACCACAATGAGAAGGCTGTGCACCGCAACGAAGAGTAGCCCCTGCTCGCCGCAACTAGAGAAAGCCCGTGCACAGCAACGAAGACCCAACGCAGCCAATAAATAAATAAATTTATTTATTTATTTATTTAAAAGGGGGGGTCGGGGTGGGAGGAACAACAGGTTTAAAACTTCTCCGACTTCATTTTGCCTGGGCTCAGTCCAGCCCCCAAATGGCTCCTGAAGGCTCTGGACCTGGGACCCCTGGCATCAGGAACCAGAGCACAGCCACCACCTCTATGGTCCTCAGCCTCCGGGTCCCACTGTGGCTTCTCAAGGGCCAGAGAGTGAGGACCAGGAGCTGACTGGTAAGAAGAGGGGACCTGTGGAGGCTACTCTTTCGTCAGCCTAGGACAGGATAGGGGTGGCAGGGGGCAGGTCTCAGCTGCCAGATGCCTCAAGACTGAGGAAAAGAGAACAGGCTCAGTTCCAATTTCAGCAGTCGGTCTGGGCTGGGAGGAAGAAAAACCTTGGAGAGAACTTACCTGTCTCGATGTGAGCTTGATCAGGGACCCTTCATACCCCTGCAGAGAGAGGTGGTCATTAACAGGAAGGTCGGAAGCCTCTGTTGTGCTACCCTGGCCACCCCCCAGCCCTGCCTTTCCCCAGCTCACACTCTTCTCCTCCCAAAGGTGACCCACTCTGATCTCCACCACCGCTGAGTGCCCTCAGTCTTTGTGTCCCATATCACACAGCCTAGCACATGGGATGGCCATCATGCGGTAGCATTCATCATTTCATGCGGAAATTCCCCTTTGCTCCCGTAGCCTGTCATCTGGAAGCACAGACCTCACCTTTTTAAGTTTTCTTATCTGCAAATTGAAAACGCTATGCTGAATCTCAAAGATTCCTTATACGGCAAAGTCTACTGAGATTCTACTGTCTCCACTTTACAGATGAGAAATCGGAGGCTCAGAAAGGCTAATAAGCAACTGACAGAAAGCAACATATGAGTTAGCAGAACCGGGACAGAGAATCAGGGCTGCCATCACACTTTCTAGCTTTCCTGCTGCCCAATCCCGGTCTGCGATTCATTCCTCATGCTTCTCCTCCATCCTAGGCTCTGCCCATGGGTGGCTGGGTCCAGACTCACCTTGAACGGCCTGAAGAGCAGGTAGAGTTCTCTGGGTTTAATATCCACAGGGAGCCCACTGACGAACAGTGTCCGGACCTGGGGAAGAGACCACAGTGGTCAGGGCCGGGCTGACAGAAGAACAAGGATGATGGCTCTTCCTTCAGGAAGGAACTGGAATCCTTCCAGGGCTGAAGGAAGAATTCAGGATTTCCTGAGCCTTCTTTGGAGGCTGAGGCAAATGAGCACCCCAAGTTTCACAGCATTTAACTTTTCAAAACCCTTTCTGGGGGCTTCCCTGGTAGCGCAGTGGCTGAGAGTCCGCCTGCCGATGCAGGGGACACGGGTTCATGCCCCGGTCTGGGAAGATCCCACATGCCACAGAGCGGCTGGGCCCGTGAGCCATGGCCGCTGAGCCTGCGCGTCCGGAGCCTGTGCTCAGCAACGGGAGAGGCCACAACAGTGAGAGGCCTGTGTACCGCAAAAAAAAAAAAAAAAAAACCTTTCTGGACCCTTTCCTTTCCCTGGGTTCATCCTGCAGGTGTCACATCAAGCACTAGCTGAGCACTTCTGCACAGACAGCCTCAAGGAGAGAGTCCTGTTTAACAAGATAGATGAAGGAACCCTCTGAGACTTGAAGAAAGCTATGGTGTCTTACCTCCAAAAAATGCACAAGTAGAAACGTATATATATTTCAGAATATTCCCATGGACTCCTGGTAGAAAGGCTCCATCTGGTCTAGCGGGGAGGCAAAGATGTAAACTCTGTGCCTTGGAGCGATTTCATCAGGGGGCCCAGCACTTTCACATCCATCTCCTCCTGCTTCCCATGCTAGATGTAGGCTCCTCAGTGGCCAGCAATGTATTATATTCTTGCTTCTCTGCCCAGCTCTTAGCATGGTGCTGGTACTAAATGTTTACTGAATAAGGGACTTGAGGAAGGAGTCAGAGATGGAACAGTGGTGCTAGGTTTTGAAGAATGTGTAGGATCTTGCCAACTTCAAGTGAGGCCGACGATGGTGTAAGTTATGAGCCTTGCCCTCAACAAAGTTACAAGTTGGCACTGAAGCCAGGTCTAGTAGACACCAGGTGTCCATCCTGTGACTCCTGCCAAACCTGACCTCCCGAACAGTGGGTGAGGTCCAGGATAGGGCTGGCAGGAACACTTCCCTAATTCACCACTGCTGGTTAAATGCTGCTGGCCTCCAATGCTCAACTAGCAAGGCCAGATCAGCCAATAATTATAATGGGAGAAGGAGGGTTTTCCATAGTGTAGATCCATTAAAAATACATCTTGAAACTGTGCTTTCTGAGTAATGAAAAATCCAAAAGAGCAGAGCTTCCCCACACACTTGACTCCTGTTTTGTTTTTTTGTTTTTGTTTTTTTGGCTACATGGCTTTGAGGATCTTAGTTCCCCGACCAGGGATGGAACCCTTGCCCTCAGCAGTGAAAGCGCAGAGTCCTAACCACTGAACTGCCAGGGAATTCCCTTGACTCCTGTTTCAAGGTGCATGTCATACCACTAAGCCAAACGAAAGTCTTCTCAACTTGTCACTGACGACTTAAGAACAAGTTCACGTGCCTCAGCCCACCCAACACGTGGCTATTCTTGAAAACATTTAGTGGGCCACATTCCCCCCCAGAGGCACCAAAGAACTTCTTCCATGCTCTAGTGATGGCCTGCTGAAGGAACTGAGGCAACAGCCTTCTTGGAGACAATGGCTTGAATCAGGAACCCAGGGCAGTCAGGCAAAGTTACACCCAACACACACACACACACACACACACACACACACACACACACACACACACACACACACACACACACACACACACACACACACACACACTCTCCCTCCCCCTCCCCTTCTCCCCTCTCCCCCCTCCAATGAACACACATGTCAACAACAGAGCCAGGAGTGGCAAAGGAAACCAGCCCCCATAGCTGCCCGTAACAAGTGTCGCCACCCCTAGCCACACAGGAATGACTCCAAGCCCATGGCTGATAAAATAGGTAAGGACAGCTTCTTCTCTCACATGAGTTTTCGCTGAGAAGCAAACCCAGGAGAATTCCTTGCCAGTTAGGACACCTCCACCCCTCTGGCGATGCCTTTCCTCGCCACACACACTTCTGCTCCTGGGCCTGGGGTAAAGGTTCTGTACATCTCACAGCCCTTGGCAGCTGTGTCCCTATACACGCAGCTCTCAAGCACTGCCCTGTCCCAGAAGCATCTGGGAGAAACTGGACAGCCCAGGCTCCAGAGTGGGCTGAACTGAGTTCCTGGACTCCAGAGGGCAGCCATCCTCTACACCCCTCTGCCCTTTGACGGAAGGCCTTTCATTTACATGTAAACCCCCAAAGAGAAGTGCCTCGCTCAGGCCATGCAGCTTGTTTTTAAAAGGCAGCAGACCTGGGACTTAAAACCCAGGTCTCCCTCCCAACCACTCACCCAGGCTGGTAGAGATGATGCTTGCTTTTTGGTGCCAGGACTTGGGCGCCCAGCCCACCACAGACGATGGACTGAAAGAGTACAAGCCAGCCACGGTCCTGCTGGATCGGCCTGGACCAGCGCTACTCCCTCCTCCCTGGGATGAGGGGACATGCTTTGGGTCAAAGATGCAAAGCCAGAGCCGCCCACAGAAACCTCTACCTCAGTTCTCCCCAGGGGCCACCCATTTCACCCCGGCTAATTTTAAACCCTTCCTCAAATGGCTCCTTTCTGGCCAGACCTCCCCAGAGGCCCCCTTAAATAGAAAGTTCTCAGCACAAAGTTTCCTGCTTAGCGGAGGGGAGGGGAGTGAGTATAGGGGAACTTTCCTTCATTCCCAGCTCAGATTCTGGTTCCCAGCCTTCTCTGGGCCAGATGACTCTTTTCCCTGGCTTCCCATCTTTTAGATTCTAAAGGCTACAATACAGGTTGCGTCGGGTGCCTGGTCATTCCTTAGGAAACAAGCTGACATCAAGGCAGTTATGGGTTAGGTGGTGGGTCCCCGTCTGCCAGTTCACAGACCCTTTGCTGGGAGGCTAGGTCACAGGAAGCCTGACCTGAGTGCTCTCCTTGGTTCTTACTTGACCCTGGACACCTTGGCAGATGATGTGCCCTCTGCCTATCCCCCCGTGCAGACATGGAAACTGAGGCCCAGAAAGGGCTCAGGCAAGCTTGGCTCAGCAAGGAGCAAAGCTGGGTAAGATCCAGGAACACTGATTCAGCCATCTGTGCCATCCTTCTGGCTGTGGGGACGGAGGCAGCCACACCTGGGCAGCCCTGTTAGCCCCATGGATGGGTAAAGTTCTGCCACACATCCGTTCAGTAGCCAGTCCCTTCTCTGGGTGCCTGTTTAGAATGATGGCAAAGCTGGAGTGACAGGAAGTATGAGCTTAGCAGGCTGGCCGGCCACATGTCGAGAGAACAAGAGTTTCCAGAGCCCACCTACCCACCATGCTACTTCCAACTCCATCAGGTCCTGCCCCGGCCCACAGACTCCGGGTCCCCGACAAGCACCCACATAGGGCATGGCAGCTGCTCACACTGCCCCTCAGACCACCCCTTCCTCATTCCTTAACTGAAGGGCATCCATCCCTCAGGTCCCTCTATTTCCTCACCCCTCTTTCCTTCCTTTGAAGTCTTCTGGGGCCCTTAGGACCCCTTATCTTTTACTGGTCCCACCATCTGAGCTCACCTGGACTCTAAAACCCAGAGATAGGAGGCAAGTCTCAAAACTTTCCTGTCCTCCAAGGTGCCTAGAGCCAGGCTTAACATCTGAGACCTCCCCCGTCTCTACACACCTTGGTCCCTCCAAAGAAGGGACTCACAGCCAGAAACGATGTGGTCCAGGACGGCAGAGTGATGCCATAAATGGGAAAGGCTTTGGTTAGTTAGACCAGAGTTTGCATCCCAGCTTTACGCTTGGCTTGGCGAAGCTGCTTCATCTCTCTGAATGTCAGCTTCTTTATCTGTACAACACAGGCACCCTCTACCTCCAGGATGAAGAGCACACTTTATGCCCAGCACACAGGAGAGGCTCAACCATATGCTTGTTCACTTCAGGGTCCCATAATCTCAACACTGACCTGCACAAAAACCTCACCTATCAGGTACCATGAGCCATTTAGTTATAAGGTTTTCTAGTCAGGCTGGGTCAGGTCCAGATCAGCCTGGAGCTGGGAACACAGGTGAGACAACCTTACACAGTCACTGGATTCTTTAGTGTTCCTCTTCCCCAGGGAGGCCATGTCTGAGGTGGAAGGCACCGTGGAGTTCAGCTAGTTAAACACCCTCATTTTACAGATGACGGGGGCTTCCCTGGTGGTACAGTGGTTAGGGATCCACCTGCCAGTGCAGGGGACACGGGTTCGAGCCCTGGTCCGGGAAGATCCCACATGCCACAGAGCAAGTAAGCCTGTGCGCCACAACTACTGAGCCTGCGCTCTAGAGCCCACGAGCCACAACTACTGAGCCCGTGAGCCACAACTACTGGAGCCTGCAGGCCTAGAACCCGTGCTCCGCAGCAAGATAAGATGAGAAGCCCACACACCACAACAAAGAATAGCCCCTGCTCGCCGCAACTAGAGAAAGCCTGCACGCAGCAACAAAGACCCAACGCAGCCATAAATAAATAAATAGATAGATAGATAGATAAATAAATAGATGAATAAATACTGATGAGGGAACTGAGGCTCAGAATAGGAAGGTGACAAGGCAACCTAATGGCACAGTCGGGATCCTTAGGGATGGCAGGGACAGAGACATGTGGTTACTTCTGCAAGGCCTGGCCAATGAGTCCTGTGTCCCAGGCCAGCACTGGCGACCACTCCTCCCGTGCCACTTGCTGGTGCCAGCCTCACAGCCATAGGGTGCAGCATTCAGCAGAGAGGCTGGGCACAGACAAGGATTCGGGGACCAACCACCACTGATGCCAAGATGGAAAAGACCAGCCAAAGATCCCACCGCCTATTCCACAAGTTTACTACAAGAATTCAACACGAAACTACTTTAAGATACTTGGAGGAAGCAGAAGGGGTGGCTCACACAATCCCAGGCTGCTAGAAGGAACCAAACTTGTTTACCTAGGCCCTTCTTCCATACACTCACTCACTCTTTCTCCAAAAGCATCCACACAGCCCAAGAGAATATCTCCCTCCTGCCCTGAAACATTGAAAGCAACCGCGGTCCTGTTAAAATGGTCATCTTCATGGCAAGTACCAGCAGACTGTGCTGGACCACAGCCATGTCCCTGGCACAGATGGAAGGCAAGTTTGGAACAGGCTGGAGAAGGTACTGGGGAGAGGTGGAAAAAGGATAGGGAATCCTTTGGAATTCCCTGGCAGTCCAGTGGTTAGGACTTGGCGCTTTCACTGCCATAGGCCTGGGGTCAATCCCTGGTCAGGGAACAAAGATCCCACAAGCTGCGCAGCGGAAAAAAAAAAAAAAAATAGGGGGGATGGGGAATCCTTAGAGGCCAGTAAAAGACACATGTTGAGGAACCACTGGAAGCACCGAATTCAACGTGGACAAGGAACTTGGCCAGAGAGGTGTCCCCATACAGGACATCGCAGACATGGTGTGTAGCCTTCATGATGGTCAGGAGCAGACTTGGCCTCGCTGGAGGTCCCAGCCAGTGCCAGGCCTGCCTAGGGCAGCAAACTGGCCTTCAGCACGACGGTGTCCCTGGCCAGCAAAGCCTGGGGACTCCCGAGGCTGCTTGTCCCTCAAGCAAGCCCTGCTGCCTATCCTTCCCCGGGGGTGCTGGGAACAAGAGGGTGGGAGAGTCCAGCCCCTTCTAGGAAGTCCACACCACAGGCTATCACTGGTAGGCAGGCTTCCTGGGGTTGGCTAGGTATTTGCTGTGTGATCGTGGGCCCTTTCCCTCCAGCTACTGCTGGACCTCAAGTGCCTGGGGCTCCCAACGACCTCTTGCCTGCTCCTCCCTCCTCCACGGAAGGCCACCCATCTCATTCCCAGTGCTCCGGGGAGGGGCAGAGAAGGGCACAGGAAGTGGTGGCCCCCATCCTCAGCCTTATTCTTGAGGCCCCTGGGGAAGGAACGCCCCCTTCAAGGAGCCTCTCCAGCACCTTCTGTAATCCCAGCAGGACAGAGGACCCGAGCCCCCGGGTGGTGCAACCCTTTCCCTCAGTAAAGGTGAAAACTGCAGCCCTCCCCAGCCCAGAGGGAAGACAACTTTTTAGAGAGAAGTAGGAAGAAGGGGCTCTGACAAACTCATTCCTGTTTGTGTGTCAGTAATGATCTTCCTTCAGACAAACAAACCAACAGTTGTTTACAGATCTTCAGAAAAAATGAAAGTAAACAGAAGCCTCCAGGAGCAAGGTGACAGTGATACCCAAGGCATCAGCCTAATAGCAGAAATTCAGGCTTCTGCCTAAAAGGCTTCGAGGCAGGACTCGACCTCTTTCCATCAGCCCAGGTGGACATCTCTGTCAGCCTGGACTCCTGCACAGGCACACCTGTCATTCCAGTGCCCCCAGGTCAAGGCCAGCTCCCCCAACAGTGGCTGCTTAGAGGTCTCTGTCCTCCCCTGGGCACACACAGGGCCCAGCACATGGGGGCCCTGCAGAAGTCAAGGGAAGGGAGCTGTGGGGGGAGGCGGGGCAGGGGGCGTTCCCCCCAGAGGAAAGCCTCCATGTGGGACAGGACTGGGGTGTGGGGTCCGAGGGGCCACACCATGAGGCCCTCCCTCCCTAGTGGGGGGACGCCACATTCAATCAGCCCAGGCTGGGGCCTGGCCACACTCCACCTTCATACCAAGAATTGAACACTCAACTTCTCAGTTTAAGGGTGGCAGCAGGATACTGTGGCTGAGAGGATGAGTGCCGTAAATACCAGTTTTTATTAGAGACGGAAGGGGTAAACACTGCTGTCAAAAACAGTCGTATGTCCATGGATATTAAACCCCCTACCCTTTAACTGCAAAGGACAACCACGGCCTCCTTCCAAACCCCAGCCCTGTACTCTCCAAGACAGCACCCTGGACTTGGACTCCAGGGACCTCCCGTCCAGGGCACAAAGGATGCTGAGGGAGGAGAACATCAGGGTCATCCCCACCCTTCCCCCAACCCCAAATAAATCCCAGCAGTCCACCAGAAACACTCCCCACTAGAAGACAACTCCTGCCTTCTAGGTGAATCTCTGCCTCACGAGGCTAAGGAACTTGACTCTGGGCAATAGAAACATCATACCAAAGAGATAAAAATGATACTTGAAAATTGATTCTTTGTGGCAATCCAACATCTCTGAAGTTAGAATTCAATCCGGAAAGGGAACTGTTTCAACCAACCACTTCATCAAAATGTTCAAGTAACTCGCTTACTTTGAACCCTGCCTCTTAGCATGGGGAGCCCTGCTGGTGTCATCTGGATGGAAAACACCCCTTACAAAAGTGGGTGGGGGAGGAGGGAAATCCAAACAGGGAAAAACAAGCCTCTCATAAGCCCCTCCCACATCCTTCCCCAATTCCCAGCCCTCTCCAGGAACCGAAATGCAGAACATCTGAGCTGGAAGAAACCTTATTTTTAGCTGAGGTCCAGTGAGTTGCTCCAAGTCACCGAGCGTATCAGAAGCAGCCCCAGTGTCCCCAGGTGCCCGGCTCACAAGTCAATGCTCTTTTGCAAACCTTGATCTCACACCACCAACCCACTCAGAGCCCAGTGGGGGTCAGCCTTAGATGCCCAGAAAAAATGACCTTCAGCTTCTGAGCTAAGAGGGCAGCAACGGTCCTTAGCAGAAGGTTGACCGGGGGTGCACGGGGTCCCACTGGATGATCCCATGGCTAGTCCTAAACAGTTAGGTATAGGGAAGTCAGAGGGAAGACTGACAGACTGCCAACTCCCAGAGCAGCCTTCTGCAGCGGGGAAGGGGTGGGGGTAGAGCAGGGCCCCTCCTCACAGCCCCAGGAAGCCCCGAGTCCAAACAGAAGCCCAAGCCACGCCATCTCGGTGTCCCACTACCGCCCCACCAGCCAGATCATGGGAGTTTATGAGCTGCAGCCTGCGTTATATAAAGCTTGCCGCGTTCCTGCTGTAAAGATACTGAAGGTCCTTTTTAAACTTCATCACGCCCAGTTCGGCCCTGGCTTCTGCAAGGGGAAAAGGGTCATTGAGAACCAAGACACAGGACTCAGGCTCAGCCTCCTGCTCAGACAACAGACCAGACACAGAAACAAAAGAACAAGAGCCTCAAAGCAATTGTCAAGGAGCCCGATTGAAGTCCCAGCCCTGCCACCGGCCAGGCAAGTGGCTTCGTGGCCTTCACCACTGCCTCAGCAATAAAGAGGAGGGGTGGACTCGCCTCAGGGCCCTTCACACCCTGACCTTCCAAGAAACCAGGGAAGTGGGAGACCGTGATGGAGTCTGGGAGTAATGCTCGGGCACTGTCCTCCATGGGCTCAGAGCTCCAGTGCTTTCGTTTTGCCCACAAGACGGCAAAGAAAGCAGTAAAGAAGGGGTAGAGGTTGAGAGGGTGAGAAAGCAGGATGTCAGAAGCCAGGCCCTTGGGGTTTGAGAGGGGTCTCTCTGCTGGGGCAATACCGGAGCTGCCAAACAGAAACCACCGAGCAAGTCACTGTACCTCTGCAGAGATCTCAGCGGCCTGGCCTTTTTCTTCTGGATACATATGTAGGGGGCGGGGTGAGAGTTGGGTTCTGCCTGGGTCCTGTGCTTAGGCTTGGCACTGGCAGGTCGCTCTTACGCCTCCCCGGGGGAAAGAAGTCCCTCTCAGTGGGGCCACTTGACGAGAGGTGGATGGAATGTGGTGACATGGCCCGCAGACCCAGGACTTATAAGGGCTGAACAAGGACACAGGGAAAAAGAGCAAGCAGATACAGCCAGACAGTACAGCGAGCAGATACAAACACACATGCTCCCAGAACGCCAGCGCCTCCTGTTTCCTCCAAGGAGCTCTGGGCTGCTCAGCTCCCAGGCTAGGACAGCGCCCAGCCTCCCTCCAAGCAGTGCCCACCTAGGACACCGCCAACGTCATCACGATCTGACCTGGCGGGGAGAAGTCCAGGTTTAGGGGCTGTTCCACAGTGTTTTGCCTGCCCCTGCTACTTCCAGCCCCAAATCACATGTATCAGGGCTTGGCTCTAAGGCCCCACGCTGGGCAGCACTTTGTAGTTTCCACTTCTTTCACACCTACCATCGGAGTGTGAGCCTGACAGGCCTCTGAGGTAACGGGCAGAGTGGTACAGGCCCATTTTACAGTTGAGGAAACCAGCTCAGGAGTTAGGTGCCTGGCCAGCCACTGGCAGAGCTGGGGGTCAAGTCCAAGTTGCCTGGGAAGTTGGGGCTCTTCCTTCAGGGCCTGCGATGTGCCCTAGAGCTCCACCTGTGTGTGTGTGTAGGGGTGGGAGGAACTAAGCTGGATTAAATAAGGCTTCGGACCTTATACTCCAAGCTACTTCTACCCCCAGGAAGGGAAGGCTTCACATCTTGGGAACACACCTGGTCAAAGTCTGCTGCGAGCCCTGCGCTACACCTCATTAGGGAACCCAACCAAATAGCATGAACTGTGCTATGCAGACTCCTTGACTAGGCTGCCTGGAGGCAGGGTGGGGGTGGGGTGGGTGGCCTGCTTTCCACTTGGTTCCAGACAGAACCAGGGACAAGGCTTTCAGAGGCAACTCAGAAAGACAGGCTCAACCTGGGACAAAGTGAGAGAGTGGCATGGACATATATACATTACCAAATGTAAAACAGATAGCTAGTGGGAAGCAGCCGCATAGCACAGGGAGATTAGCACGGGGAGATCAGCACAGTGCTTTGTGACCACCCAGAGGGGTGGGATAGGGAGGGTGGGAGGGAGATGCAAGAGGGAGGGGATATGGGGATATATGTAAATGTATAGCTGATCCACTTTGTTACACAGCAGAAACTAACACACCATTGCGAAGCAATTATACTCCAATAAAGATGTTAAATAAAAAAAAAAGAAAGACAGGCTCACAGGGTCTCTAGCATGAAGCTTCTGGGCAAGGCTCCCTTCCCTCCTGTACCATCAGCCTCCCCTGTCCCTCCTACTGCTGTGTGGTCAGCCAATGCCAATCTATTGCCTGACCCTTGTGGCTGGCAAAGGTTGCAGCTGTCATCACTGCTATATGCTACCCCACAGATTCAAGGCGTTGTCCTAGGGGAATCCCACGCACTTCCCCTAGCTCCAAAATCAATACCTCCAACCCTTAAACCATGTGATGTTAATCCAGTGTGAACACACGGCACCGTGCACAGGAACACAAAGCACCGAGCACGCCACACCTGTGCACCACCTGACTGAGGCAGATGAAGTCTGACGAGAGATGTTTCCCAAAGGGACACTCCTGTTGGGAGAGGGTCTCTGTTCAGAGATAGAAACTACTTCTAGGACCTAGATTCTGGTTTGGAGCTCCCCTGTCACCAACACAGAAGAACCCCTCCATCCCAAGTTGTGCCCGCATATGGCTACAATTACACACAAGAACAGGGACCAGTCTGGGTGGAAGCTCTTCACAGCCTTGATCGCAACAAAGGTTCCCCAAACTGGTCTCAGGTCCTATTCCAGTAATTTCTTCTGACCTCTCCCAGTTAAAGCCCAAAACTCACTTGGGGAAGGGTAGGTTGGCTAACCACAAAAAGGAGGTAGGGGGCTTCCCTGGTGGCGCAGTGGTTGAGAGTCCGCCTGCCGATGCAGGGGACACGGGTTCATGCCCCGGTTCGGGAGGATCCCACATGCTGCGGAGAGGCTGGGCCCGTGAGCCATGGCCACTGAGCCTGCGCGTCCGGAGCCTGTGCTCCGCAACAGGAGAGGCCACAACAGTGAGAGGCCTGCGTACCGCAAAAAAAAAAAAAAAAAAGAAGGTAGGGACTCCAGACACTCATACCATGGGCTCGTCCAGGTCAGACCCTGCCCTTTCTCCCTGAGGGTCCTAGGCCTGTTCAGAACTATACAGGTGGCCTTGATGACTTGCGACAGCCAAGAGCCTTTCCTCAGTCGGCTGTAAATGACTGACGGCCATGACAGATGGGCCAAGGCAGACCCTCCCGCTACACCCAGCTCCTGCTATATTCTGGAGGCGCCTGGCATGGATGGATCCACCAGTGGACTCTTCAGGAATGGAGGACCCAACGATCTTGCCACCTGTCTAGCCTTGGCACACCTCAGGTAATCTTATTCTTTCCATCCAAGGACGGAATAGGGGAAAAAGCAGAAAGCAAGGAGGCCGTGCTGGTCCCTGGGCAGGCAGTAGATGGGGTTCGGCATAGGAAGCTTCGTGGGCTGTCTGCAGTTCCCACCTCACAGCAACATGGTTTCTGAAGTATGGGAGACGGGCTCTGCCCCACTGCCTCACAGCTTTGCCTGGGGTGTGAGGACCCCTCTGAGGCAGCCATGGTCAGGGGACGGCAGAGGAACCGACAAGGCATCAAATGTTGCTGCTACCCAAAATCAATGGCTGAGCAGAGGCTGGAGGCCACCAGGTGCTGCCAGAAGCTAGCACTCTAGCTCGGGTCTGGGTAACCAGAGGTGGGTGGCCTTGGACCAGGAACTCAGCACTCAGGGCAGGTGGGAGGACTCCTCTCCTCTACCTCTCAGGACTGTCTGGAGAACCAGTGGGATAAATGGGTGGAGAGCATGAAAACAGAGCAAAGCATCCCACAGTTCACGTGTTGCCTCTAGTTACAATACTCGCCAGGCTCCTCCCCCAGCCCCACCCCAGAGACTGAGATGAGAAATCAGAATGTCCAAACACTGAATGATACTTAGAAGTTGGTTCTTACTGGGGCGAACTAGCCAGGCTGTCCACTTACAGGGAAGGAGGAGGTAAGGAGACCCAAGAGAATGGACCCCCAAAACGACAGGCAGTCACTTTAGAGTAAGTACAATTTTTTTAGTTAAGATGCCCAACGCAACAGGGAATCAAGGGTGGAGGTGGGGTGTGAAGGCAGTCAGCCCCAGCCCAGGCTACAAGGGGGATGTACTGTCTGTAGAGAATTCACTTGTTCTGGTTTTTATCACCGCAATAACAATTCTAAACATTATCTGTGATAAAATGCTCCTCCTGCAGGGGCTGACAGCTCCCACCACCCAGTCTTGGGATGCCACCAACCCAAAGAGAACTAGCCTGGAGCCAGTCCCTGAGCTTCTGCTTGGGACGCTGTCATCACCTAAAGCTCAGCCCTAAAAAACTTCAGTTGCAGATCCTCTCCCCTCCCCACCCCCAAGTCTCATCCAAACCCCCAATATAAAACAGAACAGTGGGTATAGTATGTTGTTAAGAGCAAACTCTGGGTCCAAACCCCAACCTACCCAATTACTAGCTACATGAAAGCTATTTAACCTCTCTGTGTCTCAGTTTCCTCACTTATAAAATAGTAATAAGTACTTCACAGTGCTGTTGTGGAAGTTAAATGAGTTAAAACGGTAAAGTGCTCAAAACAATGCCTGGTACAAAGACTATGTATGGGTTTACTACGCATAGAACAGCCTTACCATTAGGTTACTCGAGCAGAGAAGACACATTCACAACAACCGCCAGGGAGGAGGGGAGTCTGATCTACCAGATCTGTCTGGATCTACCTACTTGGGTCCTGTTTCCAGGTAAAAGCCCGGAAGCATAGATGCCTCCCTCCCCTTATACCAAAAAAAAGTCTGCAGACAGAGCACCAAGATGTCCCAGATTCTGTCAAATATTTTTGATGGCAGAGAAAAGGGGCAGTGCCCAAGTCACACACTGGACCCTGAAATTCCTTCACTCATGTGAGTGCTAACCTTGGCCATCCTGCCAGGGGCCAGGGACCTAGCTGGATCCTCAGAGACCCCTAGAGGACACATGATGGACCGTGGGGTACCAGACGTGCAAGAAGCGATCTTGGCCCAGCTTTGGTAGATGCCATGGACAGGCAAAGATGGGGATGGAGGGCAGTGAGGGGCCAAGACGCTCAGGTCAAGCTGTAGTTCCCTTAGCTACCGTTAATCTCTGCCTTTCTAGAGCTTACCATTAGGTTGGCATAAAACTTCTTTAACTCTTAGAAACTTGAACCGCACTCCCCACCCCAAGATTCCAAACACCACCCTCCTCTCAGGGGGCCCCCAACGAGTCATTACTGTAACTTAACACTGCCTTGTATTAAAATATGTCTCCATTTTCAAAATAAAATATTCTTTCAAACCACATATACCCTTCCCCAGAAACACTGTAACTCTCCAGCCATCTCTCAAGAATCACTAAGACAGGAGATGCTTGAATCTGGGACTGGGCAACACCAGAGGCAAGCCTGCCCTGAGCAGGGCTCGGGTGCTGTACTGCCTCACTCTGGAGCTCAGGCACCAGCCAAGACGCACCTCGGGGTGGGGGGGTATGGCTTCTAGATTGAAAGGGACACGTAGCTGTTCCCCTTAACTCCTCGTTGCCCTCCTTAGCTTTCAAAGGGTTAAAGGGTTAGAAGTTTTCAAAGCTTCTAACACACCTTCTTCTTAAGTAGCAGAAAAATGCCAATTTCCTCCCAAGCCTGCATGATCTCAGGCTGTTCATAACGCGGCCTCCAATATTACTGCAACATAGCAAATTCCTGGTAGTCACCCCAACAAGCCATGTGGCTCCACAATCCACCCCCCACTTTTATACATGCTATTCCCTCTTCTTGGAATGCCTTTTCCATCCCTACAGGTCTAACCACCTCCTACTCAGCCACATCTCAGGGAGGGCTGACCTCTAACTTCTTCCTTGGCTTCCTAGGTTTGCTTTAGCTAATCTCCAAGAGCCAGCCTGGGTCAACCACGAGAGTAAACCACCACTGCTAATGCGGATTTCCCCAATGGTGGCTCTTGGGGGTTGCAGAACTGCCTACCTAGGGGGCATCTAAGCTAAAGAGAATAAGTCTAGTTCCTGCTCAAACCACCCATCCAAGATGGAACCCTGGCTGAAGAGCTCTTGGCCCACTTTTCAGAAAGCTAATGAGGAGAAGGGGCCGATTCTTGTGCTTACCGGACCAGAGCAGACTCTGGGCTCCAAGAAATCACTGGGGCCCTTAGTTTTAGACCTCTGTTAAACAGGAGCCCATGCTCCCCACCCTCCCCAGCACCAGCTGCACTGAACTCCTTGAAGCACTACAGGGCTGTAGCCCACCTCTGCCCACAAGGAGGGAGAGCAGGGATTCCACTTCTTGATGATTCTGCCCTCTCTCTCAAAAAGCTAGTTAGAAAAAAGTGACCAATACCTCAAACGATTCCTCCAAGACTTTAGACTGGCCACGTGGTTCACCCTTCCCATTTCAAAAGGGTGGGTCTGAGGGTCTCTTCGGCGAGGTAAGTCCCTGCTGAAGTCAACCCTCTAGCAGAAGTGGTTCCGGGTCCTTGCCCAGCTTCACAGGAGATGGCTTCCCTCCCTCAATTTCAGCAGAGACCACACACACACTAGCAACCCTGTCAGCCTCCCCCAACTCTCAGGGGAGATTCTGAACAACCAGGTAGAGTCAGGATGGGGTCCGCAAAGCCAAGGGCCTGTCAGCATCAAGGTCCAAGAAGGACAAGGACTTTAGGAGCCAAATGAACCCCAGCCCACTAGAGCCCACACCACACTCGTGGACATATGTCAGGCCTTCCTTCGTCACTCTTCAGAGTGAAGCGTTGTAGATTCCTCCTTTCCTTCCCCACAGAAAGCGGGATCTAGACCTAGATTCTCAAGCTGTCATGCCATTGGTGGACTGGGGCTGGCAGCAGGCCTCTGAATTGCTAAGAGTGGGAACTGGCAGTGTGACCCTCCCATCATCCCTCCCACAGTGAGGAGCCCAGCCCAGCCGTGGGCCAGTGCCGCCATTCTGCACCAAACCTATAGCACGGCGGGCGGGCACCCGCCACTGGATAGGAGGGAGGCAGCAACGCCAGCCCCCATCAGGGGCTCTGCGGTTTCTACCCCAGACCAAGGGGAAGGGAGCTCAGGGTGGATAACCGGCCCTTGGTTTCCTGGGCAAGAGCATGCCAGGGCGCGGCAGGAAGGGTCTAGGGTCTCTTGGCCCTAGAGTGACACAGCAGAGGCCACTTCAGAGAGAGAGCTGCGAAGGCTGCCCCCTTTCCACACCAGTTTTTGTCTCTGCGGGCCGAGCTTCTGGTCTCCATTCACTGATAGCCTTAAGGCTATATCCACCCCCCCACACATACACCCTCCCGGATTTTGCCACATCCAATTAGCCACTCAGCTGTTGGTGATTGCACGAAGCCGCCCCAGACTCCCTCCTCTTAGCACATGGCCGGTGGACATTCCTAGCAGAATCCCACTAGGGCCAGCTTTGGGGTCCTGGCTTGTCTGCCACGGCAAAACCCGAGAGACGAGAACTGGGAACTGAGTGTCTTTAGGCATCTCCTTCCCAACTCAGTCAGCTGACATCTTTGCCAAAGCCCAAGCTCTGGGGCCGTGAAGAAAGCCGTCTACCCCCATGACTACAACTCTAGCGAACCAAGGTGCCGCGCAGCCGGCCCAGGCCTCCAAGGTCACGGGGAGGGGTCAGGGCGGAAAGTACAAGGGAGTGTGGGTGCCGCCCGCCCGCCGTGCTAATCCCGCTCAGTTCCTCCCAGCCGAGGCGGGAGTCCCGGCCACGCGGGAGGAGCGCCTCGGAAGAGGGCAGCGAGCGGGGCGGAGTGGAGAACGAAGGACGCGCGGGCAGCAGGCGTGGGGCGGACACGGCGCAGCTCGCCCACCGCGGGACGCACTGACGGCCGCCGGCGCACGGTCGGCCCCGAGCCTGGGAGGGCGGGGAGACAATGCCCGCCCGGCGGGGTAGTCCAGGCCGCACGCCCCCGCCCGCCGGACACGGGCTGCTCCTCCCCGGCCGAAGGGCAACGGCGGAAAGGCGCCGGGAGCGACTGCCAGATCGCGCGCGGGGCCCCGCGCGCCCCGTCCCCCGCCCACCTCCGCGTGTACTTCACCCAACAAGTCCCGGGGGCGCAGACCCACCTCCTCCTCCAGGGTGCCGCTGGAGCCCGAGCCCGTGCCGGTGCCGGTGCCCGTGCTGGTGCCGTGCTCGCCGTCCGGCTTCAGGTTGCTCATGGTGCGGGGGGTGGGGTGGGGGTGGCTAGGGGAAGGGAACGCGGAGGGCTAGCGCGGCGCCCGGCCCCGGCAAGGAGGTGGGAAGGGGCGAGGTGAGCGGTGCGCTCCGGGGGTGAGGGGCTGGGTGGCGGTGGGGAGCGCGCGGGGCGGTGAGAGGGGCAGCCGCAGCGTCGGGCTGGGGTCACATCAAGTTTGGCGGGTGCAGGAGGCGGGGAGGGGGTGCGGCGGGGGAGGCACTGGGAACCGGAGCCGAGCCGGAGCGGCCGCCGCCTCCGCCTTTTCACTGCGACCCGCGAGTGCGCCCGCGGCGGCGGCGGCGGCGGCGGCGGCGGCGGCGGGGGGCGGGCGCCGGGGGAGGGGGCGGGCGCCGGGCGGCGGCGGGGGGCGGGGGCCGGAACCGGCCTCAGCTGGGGCCCGGCCAGCCCCCTCCCCCTCCCTCTCCGCGGTCTCCGGGGGAACGCGCAGCCAATCCTCGCCGCCCGCTGCGGGCTCGCCCCGGCCCGGGCCGCTGCGCGCCAGTCTCCGGCGGGGCTTTTCCCTTCTCTCCCTCGTCCTTTCTCTCCCTCTCTCTTTCCCCTTTCCCTTCTCCACTGAGAGTTTTTAAACTTTGATGAACTCACCCAGCGAACTTTCTTAAAGGGGCCGCGTACACCGCGCCGTCCCAGCCCGCCGGAGGTGGGACTGGGTGCTGAGCACCCCGCGCTCCCTCGTCCCTCATCATCCCCACCCCGGCGGCCCCACGCGAGGGGGCGCCTGAAGCGGGACTCCTGGATGGTCGGCTTCAGGAAGGAGTCTCCGCCTTGTACTTTGATCTGGGGTTATAGGGTGTCCGGCGCAATTTCACCCCCAAATCCAGCCATCCAGTCCCCGTCCACCCTCTGCTTCCTCCTTCCCAGCGTAGGGCTGTTGGGGGCTCGGTTCTGGGGTTGATGGCCGAGGCGAGCCGGACACCTGGGCTTCGGCCTCGGCTGGGCGCCGTTTGCTGCGTGACCTTGAGGAAATCACTTCCCCTCTCTGGCCTCAGGCTTTCAGCCCAGAGGGTGGGACTTAGGTCTCAAATTCCCCTGGGCGGGGAGACGACTGTTGGGGATCCAAATGGTTATTAGCCCCTGGAGGCGTGGGGGGAGGGTGTGCACCTCGAATGACCGAGAAGGTTTCATTCGTGCCCTCCACCCCCAGCTTCTGGGGTCCTCTCCTCCCTCAGCTTAAAAACACACACACACACACCACACACACACCCCTTTTCCCCTCCTCCTCTTCAGAGCCCGAGGTTTGGGCGGGGCTGTGGTGACTCCCCTCCGCGGGTCTCAAGGGCGTGGTCCCGTGTTGGGTTTTCCTCAGACTTTTGAAAACCCGCGCCGACTGGGACCGACCCCTGACGCCACCTTGTAAAAGCCCGCGCCCACGTCTGGTCGTGCTTAAAGCGCAGCAGCTCTGAGCCCCGCGGAGCTGCTCGAGGACTGAGCTCCTCCCCAGCGCCCCGGTCCGCGCCCTCGAGCCCTGGGGCATCCTGGCCAGAGGCTCTGTCGGGACTGGGAAAGACACTGCCGAGAGATGAGGGGAGTCCTGCGGGACCCCGCCCAGAACCAGGCGTCTCTGGGTGTGATCTGTCACCTTGCGCCTGGTTCCTGTTCTGACTTTCCCTGCTAAACCTGGTAGTGGTACCTGGATTTTAAGGTTGGAAGCGACGCACAGCGTCGGTGGAATGAGATAAGCTAGGTTTGCAGTCATGAACCAGTTAGGACCCCAGACCTTGGACAAGTGACTCAACCCTTCAGAGCCCCAGTGTGCCTTCCTCTAAATGGAGCCGGCACTACCTTACGGGAGTGTGGAGTATGGAAGTATACACTGTTCCTGTGACTAAGTCTCCCCAATTATAATCTTTCCTAACCTGCCATTTCACAGATGAGTAAATTGAGGTCTATAGGTAAGCAATACCTTTTCCAATGACATTTATCTAGTAAATAATTGTTGAGCAACCGCTGTGTGCTGTGGCAAGGCCAGGAACACCCTGGCTTCCCACTACCTCCACTGCCAACACTCTGTTCAGGCCCTAATATGAGGGCAACTGCTTCCTGTAGGAATCGGGCATTGCCATGAATGATGGTGCTTCACTCTACCCAGAGCTTTCTAGGTACTTCTCGCCTCTGGCACCTCCAGATAGAGCCAACCTGTGAACCCCCAGATATCCTGACCATCCTGCACAGGCCTCTGTCCAGTCTGGCTCTTTTCCCCACCCCTTCTCCCTGCCCCTAGTATAGATATTCCCATTAGGTGTGTCTCCAACTTTGGCCGAGCAATGTTCTTCCTCCTTTACCTCCTCCTCCTGACCCTCCCCCCCCATATCAATCCAAATACTCCCTTCCCTCAAGATTCATCCTACTCAGTCCTACTTGTTCCAGGAAGAGTAGCCTGGCCCATTTTCAAAACTCCGGTATCCTCTAGAAGTTAGTTTGAATTTTTCAAAGAGGAAGGATTTCTCATCTTGTCCTTCAGGTCTACATTTTATAGATGAGGAAGCTGAGGCCCAAAGAGGTGACAAATAGGGACTTCCCTGCTGGTCCAGCGGCTGAGACTCCACACTCCCAGTGCAGGTGGCCTGCGTTTGATCCCTGGTCAGGGAACTAGATCCCACATGCTGCAACTAAGAGTGCATATGCCGCAACTTAAAAAAAAAAAGATCCCGCATGTCGCAATGAGACCTCGTGCAGATAAATAAATTAATTAATTAAGTGCTTTTAAAAAAAAAGTGGTGACAAATAATGCAGGGTCCACAGTTGACTCCCATCACTGTATTTTTCCATACATGAAGCTGATATTTATTGCTATTCTGATGATATAGCAATTCATGCTTGTTGTTGAATATTTGGAAGATTATAAAATAGTTTAGAAAATAATCTACCATGTAGAGAGCAAGGTTATTAATATTTCCTCCTAGTCTTTTTGTCTGTGCATATTTTAAAAAACAAAATTGCCAAACAGTTTAAATAGTCCTTTTTTTTTCTTAAATCTATCATGAAAATTTCTTTTTAAGTTCTCGAGTCATAAATTTTAATGATTGCCTAACCCCCATTAGATGTGCCGTAATTCAACTTACCTCTTATTGTTAGGCATTTGCATTATTTTTTCTTCTTTGCCTTCATAAGAAACACCTTATATAAGGATGCTTAATGCCTCGGACAGCTTCCTGTATGTGACCAGCCCTAAGCACTTTGAAGGCAGCAACTGTCTTATTCCTTCCTGTACTTTTTTTTTTTTCTTTTCTTCTTCCTGGCTGCACCACATGGCTTGTGGGATCTTAGTTCCCCAACCAGGGATTGAACCCGTGCCCTCGGCAGTGAAAGCGCAGAATCCTAACCACTGGACCACCAGTGAAAGCGCAGAATCCTAACCACTGGACTGCCCGACTGTGACCTAGTAACCTAGCCTCTAGCAGTCTCTTCAGTGTCACCCCCTACCCCCAGAGCCAGGCTCCATGTCACCTCTGAGCTTCTGACATATCTGTTCCCTTTGCCGAGAACCGCCCCCTTCCCAGACACCCACTCCCTTTCCAGAATGCTCTCAGAGTGCCTTCTCTATGTTCTCTTGAGCCTGGAAATACCTTGTCTTGGAGTCTCAGCTACCAGATAGGAAAATCTCTGACTCTGTGACATGTCCACAAACCCTGCTAGTGAATACAGCCTCACCCCTCAATCTCTGTAGCCCCCTAGCCTCCAGCAAAGAGCTTGATGGTTTGCAGGTGTTCAGTGAACCATTCCTGGGGTCTCTGGGTTATCTGGTGCCTGTGGCCCTTTCTCTTTGATTTCCTGTACATATTGATAAATTATCCTTTGGTGTTTCATTCTTGGGGTAAGGAAAAGAGTCAGATGGCTTCACTCCTAAGAAATGCTACCCTGGGACCCAGCATCCTGAGGGTGTGCCAGGCCCCCCATTCTAACCCGTGTCCCCCACCATCAGGAAAGTCTGGGCAACAAAAAGGCAGGTAGATAGGGTGACCTTGAGGCCCAAAGGCTGGTGTGTATCTGAGTTGTATTTTCTTGGCACATAAGGTTTAAGCTGCTCTTGAGTGCAAGAGGTTTCAGGAAGGGAAGGGGGCAGGATGCTGGCATTTATAAAGTACCTACTCCTTCCTGCCCCAGGCAGGTAATATGCCTTCTCCTGTAATCCATTGTTCTTGCTATCCCTAGTTATAGATTAGAAAACAGGCTCAGAAGAACTGGGGGAACTCGCCTAGCTACTGGTGGATGGCATGGATGGTGGGGAAAGCATGGAACAGTTGTGAGATTATCAGTTCATCTCTAAAATGGGAATACTAGCACACAACTTCAGGGGTGTGTTATATAAGAGTTCATGGTAAGCTCTTGACGGTTGTGATTATTGCCTGTGGTCCTACTTCTAGTTTGAAGGTCAAGGTCAGGGTGGTTGCAGGTCAAGATCAGAGACTGGGTCATTTCAGTCCAGAGTTCCTGAGCTCTCTCCTCTCCTCTTGCCTTCCTTACTCTGGGCCACGTAGTTACCAAATTCGCAGGTTCAAATCCAAGGCAAACAGTGTTTCTAAAATAGCTGCGCCAGGATATCTGGGTTTGAGTCCAGGTGACCCTGGCAACCTGTATGACGATGGGCAGGTAGTTTAATTTCTCTAAGGCTTTGTTTTCTCATAGTAAAACTAGAGATGCCTTTCAGGCTTTCACAAGTTACCTAGGTTTTTGCAAGTGTTGAGTGAGATCCTGCCACTCAGAGTTCTCGGCTGGCCTCAAAGCTCTAGGGCAACTGGAGGGGTGATTATAAAATCAGCAAAGGAGTAGAACCAAGAACTTCACTTCATTCCAACCTTCCCAAGAGGCAGTGTCTCCCCCTTGATGCCCCCTCCCCAAAGATGTTACTTCTTCTGTCCCCACATGGCTGAAAACTAGGGGAGGACCCTCAGGTCAGGGATGGTGTCTTTTTTCATCTTTGAATCTTCTTGTGCCTGGCCCACGTCCTGGTAGAGGGGGTTCAGTAAATAATAGTGAATGAATGAAAGGCTTGGGTGTCCATGGAAAGAGCTCTGAGAGAAGTATTTTTATACTAACATGTCAATGACTGCATTTCCCCTCTCCCTACGTGGGAGAGAGCATAGGATACCAGGAACCTGAAAGGGAAGCAGAAGATTGTTTCTGACAATGGTCAGAAACCCATGAGGGGTGTCTGGGCAGGCCAGAGGTTTCTGGTCTGGACTCCAGGCTCCCAACTTACACCTCCCTCTCAGCAGCCAAAGACCCTGCCCCACTGCCAGTTCCTACCCAACCACTGGGCCAGTGGCCTTTGCAGATGGGAAAACTGAAGTTCAGCAGCTGAAATCAACTCACCTGAGGTCACACACAAGGTACTGGTTCATTTCATACTTTCTATGGAATTTTACAAGCAAGTGGCTTGGAAATTTTCTTTCTAATTAAAAACAAAACTAATCAAAGATCTTTTCATATGGAGTCCTCAAATGATCTTTTACTCCCCAGAAAGTCTATGTGTTTAAAAAAAGAAGAAAAAAAGAGATTTAAGTTCTGGCAACGATTAAATGGCACTTGCTAAACTTTTACTGGTTTTGAGTCCTTCCTAGGGAGCCAAAGGTCATTGCGAATGGCTCTCTGGCCTGATTCCCTGCCTGAGTTGCTGGTCTCCCAGAGCCTGGGAGAGGGCTGTCCAGGCCAGACAAACTTCAGAATTGCCTGGCATGGCCGGGAAGTTGGTCCCACAGGGCAGAGTTTCCGAGAAAGACCAAGGGGCTGAAAGCAGAAATGGTTGCACTTGACCGGGGTCCGGTGGGGCAAGTGACAGTCTTTTGGGGACTGGGGCTCTAAATGGAGTGGGATGGAGCAGGGTGAGGAGGGAAGATGGCTCTACCCTCACCACTGAAGGTGGCAGTGAGGCTCCTGTGGCCTCCATCTTAACAGTCTTCTTTGCCTTCCAAAAAGCTTATTGTTCAAAAGAGGAGGGGTGCAGATGCAGTCACTCTAAGGCCTTAGGGATTTAAGGAGGCAGCTGGGGGGAAAGGGCGATGCCTAACCCGAAGGAGTGCTTCCCCCAAGGTGTGCTTCCCCCAAGGTGGGCGTTAGGGCACGCAGATCACAGAATCTGTGTTAGAAGGGGCCCTAGAGGTCAATCCAAGCCAGTGGACCTCACACTTGGCTACAGACCAGAATTATCTTTTGAAAAAGACAGATTCCTGGGGCCCATCTGAAAACAACTACATCCATATCTCTGAAGGCAGACCTTGGGAATCTCCTTGTACCCCAGCAGCTAGAACCCCAGTACCAGAATCCAACCCCCTGCATCAAACACTTGAATCTCCACCAAAAGCTAATCCAGCCTCTCCCCGAATTTGGGGAGAAGCAACTCCACCCCCACCCCCAAACTGCTCATTCTACTGCTACAGCTAGCTATAGCTCTACTTACAGCAGTATCATTATCAGATAATGACTAGTGATAATTAACACTTGTCCAATACTTGGCCATTGACCTCTTAGCGCAGAGGCTAAGCTGCCATATTCTAGACTGAGACAGGCCTGGATTCAAACCTTGCTGCACTTTATTTTTGTGACTTTGAGTAAAGTGACTAAGGACTCTGAGCTTCAATTTCCTCATCTGTGAAATGGGGATAGCTTGTGTGGAATCACACAACAGTGCTTAACACAGTGCTTGGCATTGTGTCCCGTCAGTTAAAAGTTTAAGTTGTTCTTCCGTTTAAACCCAAATCTGTCTCCCTGTGCCTCCACCCAACTCCTCCCTGCATTTGGCCCTGGGTTCCATAGCTCCATAGAGCAAGCAGTGCTTCCTGCCCTAGGGCAGTCCTTACAGACAGCAGGCCCCTTTCCCAGCATCTGATCCTGGTTCCTGTACCCTCACACCCTGGCTGGCCCCTCTTCTGGACTGATTGGCATTAGGGGTAGTAAAATATTATAGGAGGGGGACTTTGCTCAGCAGGTCCAGACGTCCAGGAGTTCCTTGAGCATGTGGAGAACCAGAGCAGCTTATGTGAAAAGGGCTGCAGAGAACAGTGATCCCAGCAGAGAAGAGGGTGGCTCCCCCAACCTGCTAGTGTAAAGCTGCTAACCTAGGCTGCCAACCATGTGCCAGTGTGCCAGGCACGGGCTGAGCATAACACGTCCCTGAGCTCATTTACCTTTCATAGCTGGCTAAGGAGATGATTTTTCCTTATTTTACATTTGAGGTGCAGAGAGGTTAAGTAACCTGAGCAATAATGCACTGCTGTAACGGACAGGACTGGGATTTGAACCTAGCTCTCCCTATATTCAACTCCTAGAACTAGAATGAAACAAAGGAGTTGAATCTGAATCGAGGTCCAAGTCCAAAATACAGTTTTCTTCCAGGAATCATCTAGTGAGATATTTACTATTTTTTTTAATTAATTAATTATATTTATTTTATGGCTGCCTTGGGTCTTTGTTGCTGCCCAGGCTTTCTCTAGTTGCAGTGAGCAGGGGCTACTCTTTGTTGCGGTGCGCGGGCTTCTCATTGCGGTGGCTTCTCTTGTTGCAGAGCACAGGCTTTAGGCGCACTGGCTTCAGTAGTTGTGGCATATGGGCTCAGTAGTTGTGGCTCACGGGCTTAGTTCCTCCGCGGCATGTGGGAGCTTCCCGGACCAGGGCTTGAACCTGAGTCCCCTATTGGCAAGTGGATTCTTAACCACTGCACTCCCAGGGAAGTCCCTATATTTGCTAATTTCTTATCTAACCGTAATCACTTGCATTTACTGTATGCTTTATTTTTTTTCCATGAATGTCCACCTTCATTTTTTTCTTTTTCTTGGGAAGAGCTAATATTTGCACATGGTGTTCATAGTTTAAAATTCACAAGGTGCAAAGAACCTTGTTTTTGTTGTTGTTGTTGTGCCGGATCTTAGTTGCGGCATGCGGGATCTAGTTCCCTGACCAGGGATTGAACCCGGACCCACTGCATTGGGAGCACGGTCTTACCCACCGGACCACCCATGGAAGTCCCAAGTGCAAAAGAATGTTGGAAACAGTTTGCAATTCTTAAAAAAGTTAAGCATGGAACTACCATATGACTCAGCAATTCCACTCCTGGATATGTACCCAAAAAAAACTGAAAACAAGTATTCAAACAAAAACCTGTACATGAGTGTTCATAGCAGCACTATTCACAAGAGCCAAAAAGTGGAGACAACCCAAATGTCCATCAGCTGATGAACGGATAAACAAAATGTGCTACATCCATACAATGGAATATAAAAATCCATAGAGGGACTTCCCTGGTGGTCCAGTGGCTAAGACTCCGTGTTCCCAGTGCAGGGGGCCTGAGTTCAATCCCTGGTCAGGGAACTAGATCCCACATGCCACAACTAAGAGTCCGCATGCCTCAACTAAAGATCCTGCATGCTGCAACAAAGATCCCACATGCCACGACTAAGACCCGGAGTGGCCAAGTAAATAAATAAATATTTTTTAAAAATCCATAGAAAGTATGGACATGGATAAACCACAAAAACATGTTAAGTGAAAAAAGCCAGACACAAAAGCTCATATTATTTGATTCCATCTTTATGAAATACCCAGAACTGGCAAATCCTTGGAGATAGAAAGCAGATTAGTGGTTGCCAGGGGCTAGGGGTGGGGAGATGGGAAGTGACTGCTATTGGGTACAGGGGTTTCTTTTTGGGGCAATGAAAATGTTGTGGAACTAGATCCAGGTGATGACTGAACAACACTGCCAATGTACTGAATGGTATACTTTTTAAAAATTTATTTATTTACTTTTGGCTGCGTTGGGTCTTAGTTGCTGCACGCGGGCTTTCTCTAGCTGCGGCGAACGGGGGCTACTCGTCATTGCGGTGTGCGGGCTGCTCGTTGTGGTGGCTTCTCTTGTTGTAGAGCATGGGCTCTAGGCACGTGGGCTTCAGTAGTTGTGGCTCAGTAGTTGTGGCTCGTGGGCTCTAGAGCGCAGGCTCAGTAGTTGTGGCACACAGGCTTAGTTGCTCCGTGGCACGTGGGATCTTCCCAGACCAGGGCTCGAACCTGTGTCCCCTATTGGCAGGTGGATTCTTAACCACTGCGCCACCAGGGAAGTCCTGAATGGTATACTTTTAAATGGTTAAAATGATTCATGTTATGTGGATTTTACCTCAATTTTATAAAAAGAATATTGAATATTAACCCCAACCCCATCCCATAGCAATTGGTACTAGCTCCAGAAGATATTCTGAGCATTTATAAACATTTGTGTGTATAGTTTTTCATATAAATGGTAGCACCCTGTATATATTGTCGTGTACCTTGTTTCCTTCACTTGGCAGAGATCTTGGAGGTTATTCAACATCTGCACTTAGCAGACTTGCTGTGTTCTTTTTTTTTTTCTTGATTGAGTTTTTATTTATTTATTTATTTGGCTGCGTTGGATCTTAGTTGCAACGTGCGTGATCTTCGTTGCAGCATGCAGGATCTTTTGTTGCAACACGGGCTCTTTGTTGCAGTGCTCCGGCTTCTCTCTAGTTGTGGTGCTCGGGCTCCAGAGCGTGGCGCCTCAGTAGTTGAGGTGTGGGGGCTTAGTTGCCCCGTGGCATGTGGGATCTTATTTCCTTGACCAGGGATCAAACCTGAGTCCCCTGCATTGGAAGGTGGATTCTTAACCACTGGACCACCAGGGAAGTCCTGCTATGTTCTTTTTAATGTCTCTATACTCTTCCATGTCATGGATGTACCCTGATTTGTCAAGCCTGTCCCCTTTTGATGGACATTTAGATTGTTTCCAGTCTTTTGCTCTTTCAAACAAGGCTGCTCCCTGTGTGTGTCTCGTGAAAGGCTCATAGGAAGTCTGCTGTAGCCTTATCCCACTTAGAAACAGGCCTGAGGGGTTGGGTGTCCTGAAAAAGTGCACCAGAAAGAGGGCCAGGAGCGCTTTGGTCCGGCCTTTTTTAGATGTGCATGTGAGAGCAATGACTGATGAATAGGATTCCTGCTGGATTAATGGGCCAAAATGGAGGCTTTGGGACTGTGAGGCTGGAGAGGAAACTACCAATCTGCCTGATGGACCTAATATGTTTTGTAAATCCCCCAGCAACCTCAGGTTAAACTGACAAGAAAGGCCTTTCGTTTTGCACTATGATGAGAACTCAGACATTCTGGTTTATTAAGCATTCCCTGCCCACCCCCCACTTCCAATAAAAGGTCACATGAGAGGCCTAGGTCAAGGGATTAACACGATATATTTAGTTGAAAAACGGTGCCCCAGATGGTACAGAGAATGAAAGTGCCAACTCAAAATACGATACTGGTGGACAAGAAGGCAAACTAAAGGATGTAAATAGCTTAGTTTTGTCCTGGTTATGAGTTGCTGGCAGGATGAGGGAATCTAAACCTTGTGCATATCTTGCACCACTTAAGTCTGTTGTAAGTACTTAAGGCACAGACCAGGACAAAAACCTGCTTCGAAGAGGTGGAAGATTGAAAGTTTGGTGCTGCTGGGAAGAAAAATCAAGCCAGCAGAGGGACATCCTCTGATCAGGCAAACCTAAAAACTAAAATGAACCATTGGAGAATATACTGTGTAGCTCAGGGAACTCTACTCAATGCTCTGTGGTGACCTAAACGGGAAGGAAATCCAAAAAGGAGGGGATGTATGTATACGTATAGCTGATTCACTTTGCTGTACGGTAGAAACTAACACAATATTGTAAAGCAACTATACTCTGATAAAAATTAAAAACAAAATAATAAAATGAAAAAAAAAAACAAGGCTGCTGTGAATCGCCTTGTACATGGGTCATTTCACACATGCCTCTATCTGTGGAGAAATTCCTACAAGTGGAATTGCTGGGTCAAAGGGCATGTACATTTTAATTTTTCCAGTTGCAAAAATAATGCATACTTGTGGCACGAATTTCAAACAACTCTGAAGCTTATTGGTTAAAAAGTGAAAGAAGCCCTCCCCACAACCCTAATCCCACGCCTCTGGTGGAGTTGCTCCTTCTTTCTCTGCCTCCCTTTTGGGGGCACTTCCTCCCTGGCCCTGGCCTGCAGCTCTCAGAGCCATCCCTGCCTGCCTGATTCTGGGTCACCCCTCCTCCTACTGCCCCGCCTCTTCCTTCTCTCATCCCTCAGTAGAGACTTTCCCATCAATCCCCAGAGCCTGGGCTGGGATTGAGGCTCACAGTCAAATATAACCTATTCCTCACCAAACCTACCAATGTCAGGCCTCTGGCAAGTGCTTTCAAATCACAGAATATTCAAACCAAAAGGTTAGGGGCTTCTCATCCAACTCACATTCTGCCTTACATAGTTTTACACAGGAGGCAACTGAGGCCCAGAGAAAAGTATTTCACATGGTAGTAAGTGCCCTGTAAGGATAAACAGTGACTTGGGTCCAGGAGTCTTAACTGGGTGGTGATATCTGAGCTGGGACCTAAATGACAGGAAAGAGCCAGGTAAACCAGCATATGCAAAGGGCCTGAGGTAGGAAGAAAATTTGTATATTTGACAGACAAGAAGAAGGCCAATGGACTGGAGCAAACGAGGTGGCAAAGGTACCCAGGGCTAATCACTTAGGTCCCTGGAGGCAGAGTGAGGTCATTCTGCAATGCCATAAGGTCAGCTTCTCTCCTGCTCCTGTGCCCCCAGTAGCTCAGCCTAAAGAATACAGCAGGGGTTCCCTGAACCTTGCTGAATGAATGAGCACTGTGTGTTAAAGTGAGTGAAGAAGAGGGGCAGAAAGGTGTGTTACAGAATCCTTGAACAGAGACATAGATTCAGACCCCAGATTACTGATTGTATGGCTTGGGACCTGCTGTTTTTCATAAGTATAATCATCATCATAATGGTAGCCAACCCTCAGAGAGCTTTGTAGGCCATATAGTTGACATCTGTGTGGCAGCAACTCAATTCTGCCCTGGTAGCTGTAGTAGGGAAGCAACCGTAGACAATGCAAAAACATGGGTTGGCTGTGTTCCAATAAAGCTTTATTTACAAAAGCAGGCTTTGGGCCAACCCATGCCTTAGAGAGCATTTAAAAAGTGCCAGATACAGCTGTAAGAGCCTTAAGTGTATTAACACATTTATAATGAGAGGCTCAACAGCTCATTGTTCTGTATCTCATTTGGGTCTTGGACCTCCTTTAAGTCTCAGGTGGTGTCTCTGGATGTTTGCTCCAGAAATCTACACATACTCAGATACAGAGTTGTGCACACAGTTGGGGGGCGGGGGGCGGGGGGAGGCGTTAAGGACCTTTTGAGGCCTTTGTGGGCCTCCTGAATGGATAATCCCTATGGCCTCTTTTGCCTCAGTGACCAGGTCGGGGAACGCCGGGGTGGCAGGTGGGTCTGAGAGGTAGAGTGGGAACCAGGGACTTCTGGGATGGATACTACAGTCTGGGACAGTAGTTGAGGGGTTGGCTGACAAGAGGCCACCCAACCTCTCTGCTAGAATCTGTAGTGTTAGCTCTAGATGGTTGTCTTCCACCCCAAAATGTGCCCACTTGGTCGCTGGAGGAGTTCCTTCCCAACTCAATGGCAGAAAAAGCCTAGCTTGGGGCGGAGCCCTGCAGGAGACCCCCTTAGTCCTGTCTCCTGGTGGCGATGGTGGGTCAAGCACAGCTCTGTGCCTCTACTGTAAAATGAAGGAGTTGGATTAGACTCATTCTTTCCAACTACAGACATTTATGGGCACCTACTGCATACCAGAGACTACACTGGAAAATTGTGAGCCATTATGTTGTACACCTGAAACTTATATAATATTATACATCAACTAAACCTAAAAAAAAAAAAAAAAGAGTACATTGGACCCCACCAGTGATGAAATAGCCTCAAGTACAAAGAACTACGCCCAAGAGGAATGAGAGGCCACTTGCAGCCTTCAGCCAGGTCAGCTGGGAAGGTCCCTGGGAGGCCCTGCACTGGAGCCAGACTCTGAAGATGGGTAGTTAGGGGCAGTCCTGGTAGAGGGAAGGGTGTGGGAAAACTCAACGTGTGCAGGGCCTGCTTTGGCTGGAGTGTCAGGTGAATAGAGAGGAGCTCTCTCAGGAGCAAAGCAAGAAGGAGAATTGGGTCCACAGGTGGTTCGGGCCCTGCCTGGTGGGAGCTAGACCAAGGGTCATCAGGAAGTGACAACTGCAGGGCCTTAGGGTTGGAGAAAGGGGCAAGCACTGCGCCTCCCCAAGCTTTGTGGGAGGGGAATGGTGGGGGACAGAGACCCTGGAAGGGGGACACGTGGGCAGAGGGCACTGGTGGCAGGACACAGAAGAGAGTTGGTTATGGAGCTTCCCTGGTGGCGCAGTGGTTAAGAATCCACCTGCCAATGCAGGGGACACGGGTTCGAGCCCTGGGCCGGGAAGATCCCACATGCCGTGGAGCAACTAAGCCCGTGCACCACAACTACTGAGCCTGTGCTCTAGAGCCCGCAAGCCACAACTACTGAGCCCACGTGCCACAACTACTGAACCCCGTGTGCCTAGAGCCCGTGCTCCACAACAAGAGAAGCCACCCCAATGAAGCCTGTGCACCACAACGAAGAGTAGCCCTCGCTCGCCGCAACTAGAGAGAGCCCACGCACAGCAACACCCAATGCAGCCAAAAATAAATAAAAATAAATAGATATATTTTTTTAAAAAAAGAAAGTTGGATTTGGTAGGATATTTTTCTCTCAGGCGATTGGAAATGGAAGCCTGGAGCTAGGGAGAGATTAGGGAAAAGACTGCCCAAGGTTAAAGGCAGGCAGTGGCCGCCTTCTCAGAGGAGAGACGTTGGTAAGTGCTTTCAGAAGTTAAGTCTGGGAGGCTCCGTTGCTCCCCTTCCACCACCAACAGTCTCTGGGAGGTTCACAAAGCGCATTAGCATGTGAAAGGCCCAGGAAGAAGTGGGGTTGGGGAGTAGAGAGTGGTTTAGCTCCATTCTACTCCCTGTGAGGTTGCTGTGGGTCTGGGGGCTCGTGCAGGATCACACATGGACTTCCTGGAAGAACATTTCAGACAAATAAATAAATTTAAACAGGGGGCAAAAAGATTTAATTGTCTGTCAAAGTATTTATTAGTTTGCTTCTTTGTTTATTAGTAAACTAGCTTCAGCTTCAAGTAAACTAGCTTCAGCTCGAGGTCTGGATGGAGTCAGTGTGGTTAGCAGGTGTGCCCTGAGCCTTGTCCACCTCTACCAGAACCAGCTCGCCTTACAACATTTTAACCCACGAGGGTGGAATGACTATGTCTCTTCCAGATAGGGAAGCTACGGTTCAGATGGGTTCAGAAGTTGTCCTAAGATCACAGAGCAAGAGAGTGGGGAAGCCAGGACTGGGCTGGAACCAAGTGTCTCTCACCTCAGATTCCTTGCTCTTAACCTCCAGGGCTTACAACGTGGCAATTAAATTTAACTCTTAAAAAGTTGAAATTTAAAAATTTGTAGCAACATTAAATCCGTGGTTAGAAGATGAAGCAGCCAAGCTCCCCTCTCCCTCCCACCGTGTCAGTGCGGACTGCCTGCCAGCTTGCTGCCTGAGCCTCCAGCTCTCTCAGGGTTACTGGTTGTCCTGAGACACAGAAGGTAGAGGAAATGGCAGAGTCTCAGCAGACCTGGGGGTTTGGTGGTACTGCTGGTAGAAAGGGGCAGGCTGAGAAGAGGAAACAATTTTGCAGGATGATGATAGTTCATTTGTCACCAGATAGACTTGGATCACCACTTATCAGCTATGGGACCTGGGACAAGGAATAAACTGAACCTCAGTTTCCCCAAGTTGTAAAATGAGGATGGTCATAGTATATGTGAAGATGAAACACACTACCATGTGTAACATACTCAGCTTAAGGCCCGTGTGTGTAGATGGTAGCAGCCATATATGTGAATTTTATTATTGGTGCTTTCCTCGTCAGGTGGTTGAGATGGGTCCTGAGGTTTCTTTAACATTCTGCAGGACTCTAATGAATTCCCATTTTGAGTCCTGTTAGAGCTGCAAGACTAGGAGTCAAGAGAGAGGTCTGGAGTGGAAACTCTGATCTGAGAGTCTGCAGCACAAACAAAGGTGGTCTCTGGGTATCCGGAGCCAGGGTGGGGGTGGGGCACCTTCTGGAGGACAGCAGGCACAGGAGCTTGAAGATTCTACCTGAGCTTCTCTCCTTCAGTCCCTGCTGAACACTCACAGACCGACTGCCCCTCCCCTGCCTCGTTGTCATCATCCTTGGATAGGGAACAAGTCAGGGCTCTAGGGTCAAAACCCTGGAGATGCCCTGCCAAGCTGTGTGAACTTGAGCAAGTCACTCAACGTCCCCAGTAGGCAGTTTCCCCAGGTGCAAAGGGGTGTATAATAATGTTAACCCTAGAGGAGAAGTTGAGAGAATGGGTCTAGACTCTAAAAAGAGGATATGAAAGCACTTAGTAAGCTTCAAAGGCCACTCGAATGCAGGGCATAACTTTTCTCACAGGCCTGATACCAGTGGCACCTCTTCCACAAGGCCTTCCCAGATGGCACAATTGGAAATGCTGCCCCCATCTAGAGGCACAATTATGAGCACAGGAGAGGGCAGATCTCCTGAATTCTGGCTAGTATCTTGGTAGTATCTCCTGACAGCCCTCTTGTCTGTCCACCAAGCACTTTCCTAGCACTTGTCCTGTCCTCCATCTGTAGGATGCAAGACCAGCCAGGTTCATACTATGTGGCCCTGCCCTCCGACCACACACCTTGGTGCATGGGGGAGTCCTTAACCCAAGTGCACCAGTAAGGTCTTTCCCTAAGGATTTACACATGGGCTTAGGATTGACAGGAAGACAATTCAGCATCTCTCTGAGTAATTAAACCTGTACCTTGCAAAGCTCAGAAGCTGGTAGCTTTCCTATCCGACCACATAGATGGGGAAACAGGAAAAGCTGTGATCAGGGAAGCAAAGACGAGGGATGAACAGAGAAGACTTCCTGGGACCCTGCAGGGCTCTGTCACTTCCTGAAACTTCCTTCCAATGAAGTCCCTTTTTGGCTTAAACTAGCACTTACAGGTTCTGGTACTTTCTTTTTCTTTTTAATTAATTAATTAATTTAATTAATTTTTTGGCTGGGTTGGGTCTTCATTGCTGCACGAAAGCTTTTTCTTGCAGCGAGTGGGGGCTACTCTTCATTGTGGTGCACAGGCTTCTCATTGCGGTGGTTCCTCTTGTTGCGGAGCATGGGCTCTAGGCAAGTGGGCTTCAGTAGTTGTGGCACGTGGGCTCAGTAGATGTGGCTCACAGGCTCAGTAGTTGTGGTACACAGGCTTAGTTGCTCCATGGCACGTGGGATCTTCCTGGACCAGGGATCGAACCTGTGTCCCCTGCATTGTCAGGTGGATTCTTAACCACTGCGCCACCAGGGGAGGCCTCTGGTACTTTCTAACCTTTTACAGAAAAAGAAATTTAAGTCTCAGAAAAGCTTACCAGTGTGTCTGGGGTCCCATAGCAAATTAGCAGAGATACCATATCACATATACATCCTTTTAATCAGGTTTTGAACAGATTGAGGTGTAATTGGCGTATAATAAACTGCACCTATGTAAAGTGTGCAATTTGATGAGCTTTGACATAGGTATATATTTGTGAAACCATCATCACATTCAAGATAATGAACGTATCATCACCCACAGAGGTTTCCTCCAGCCCCTTCTTTTTTTTTTTTTTTGTGGTACGCGGGCCTCTCACTGTTGTGGCCTCTCCCGTTGCGGAGCACAGGCTCCGGATGCGCAGGCTCAGTGGCCATGGCTCACGGGCCCAGCCGCTCCGCAGCATGTGGGATCTTCCTGGACTGGGGCATGAACTTGTGTCCCCTGCATTGGCAGACGGACTCTCAACCACTGCGCCACCAGGGAAGGCCCTCCTTCAGCCCCTTCTTTTGTTTTGTTTGTTTTTTCTTTTCTTTTTTTTTTCCAGCCCCTTCTTAATCCCTCCAGCTCCTCCCTGACCCTTACCCCAGGGAACCACTGAACTGCTTTCAGTCGCTGTAGATTAGTTTGCGTTTTCCAGAATATTATATAAATGGAGCCATATAATATATACTCTTTTTGTCTTCTTTCAGTCAGCATAATTATTTTGATATTCATCCATGTTGTTGTATAACAATAGATCCATTTTTGTTGCTGAGTAGCAATCAATTTCATGGACATGCAACAATCTGTTTACCATTCACCTCTTGCTGAACATTTGGGTTGTTTGCAGGTTTTGGTTATTACAAGTAAAGCTACTATGAACATTCATGTATAAGTCTTTATAAGGCTCCATGCTTTTTTTTTTTCGGCCACTTGGCATGCGGGGGTGGGTGTGGGGTGGGAGGTGTTCCCCCTGCAGTGGAAGCTCGGAGTCTTAACCACTAGACCGCCAGGGAAGTCCCTATGGCTATGTGCTTTTATTTCTTATACAGAAATACCTAGGAGTAGAATGGCTCGGTCGTATGAAGGGTGGTCATATGGAAGTTATGTTATGTTTAACTTCTTAAAAAACTGCCAAGCTGTTTTCCAAAGTGGTTACACTGTTTTACATTCCCACCAGTAGGGTAGGAAAAGTCTAGTTACTTCACATCCTCACCAAACACTTGACTTCAGTCTTTATAATTTTAGAAATTCTAATAAGTGTCCATAGTTTTAAGTTTTACCTTTAGGTCTGTCATCTATTTTGAGTTAATTTTGGTGTATATATATGAGGTATCGATCAAATTTAATTTTTGTGTGTGTGTATGAGTATCTAATTGTTCAAGCATCATTTGTGGAAAAGATTTTCCTGTTTACAATGAATTCACTTTCTTTAATAGATACAGGGCTATTTAAATTATTTCTTACTTTCTGAGTTAGCTTTCACACTTTGTATCTTTTGTTATGGAATTTGTCCGTTTCATCTAAGTTGTCAAATTTATTGGCAAAACGTTTTTATGAATGATATCAAGCATCTTTTCATGTGCTTATTGGCCATTTATATACATTATTTGGAGTAATGTCTATTCAGATCTTTGGCCCAAGTTTTTAGTTATTTATTTGTCGTTTTATTGTCTATTTATTTGAATACTTGCGTCGTAAGAATTCTTTATGTATTCTATATACAAGTCCCTTAACAGATTTATAATTTGCAAACATTTTCTCCCATTCTGTGAGTTATCTTTTCCCTTTCTTGAGAGTGTTCTTTGAAGTGCAAAAATTTTTAATTTGATAGAGTCTATTTTATCTAATTGTTCTTCTGCTGCTTGTGCATTTGGTGTCATATCTAAGCATCCATTGTCTAATTCAAGGTTTACTACTGTGTTTTCTTCTAAGAGTTTTATAATTTTACCTCTTACATTAAGGCATTTGATCTATTTTGAGTTACTTTCTGTATATGATATGAGCTAAGAGTTTCAACTTTGTTTTTTTTGCATGTGAATATCCAACTGTCTCAGCACAATTTGTTGAAAAGACTATTCTCTAACAATAGAGTGGTCTTTGCACCCTTGCTGAAAGTCAGTTGACCACAGACACACAGGGTTTATTTATGGACTCTCAATTCTATTCCATTGATCTATTTGTCTGTCCTTATGCTGCCACCACACTGTCTTCATTACTGTTGGCTGCTTTGTAGTAAGTTTTTTTTTTTTTTTTTTTTTTGTGGTACGCGGGCCTCTCACTGTTGTGGCCTCTCCCGTTGTGGAGCATAGGCTCCAGACGCGTAGGCTCAGCGGCCATGGCTCACGGGCCCAGCCACTCCACGGCATGTGGGATCTTCCCAGACCGGGGCACGAACCCGTGTCCCCTGCATCGGCAGGCAGACTCTCAACCACTGCGCCACCAGGGAAGCCCTGTAGTAAGTTTTGAAGTGAGGAAGTATGGATCCCCCAACTTTGTTCTTCTTTTTCAAGATTGTTTTGGCTATTCTGGGTCCCTTGCAATTCCATATGAATTATAGGATCAGCTTGTCAATTTCTACAAAGGTCTTAGCTGGGATTCTGATACGGGTTGTGTTGAATATGTAGATCAAATGGCGAGTATCACTATCCTAACAATATTAAGTCTCCTGGAACTTCCTTGGTGGTCCAGTGGTTAAGACTCCATACTCCCAATGCAGGGGGCCTGGGTTCGTTCCCTGGTCAGGGAACTAGATCCCACATGCCGCAACAGAGATCCCGCACTTGGCAATGAAGACCTCATGTGCCACAACTAAAACCCGGCCCAGCCAAATAAATAAATAAATATTTTAAAATATATATATATTAAGTCTCCTGATCCATGAACATGGGATGTTTTTCCATTTATTTAGACCTTCTTTAATTTCTTTCAACACTGTTTTCTAATGTTTCTCATTTCTTCTGTTAAATTTATTCTTAAGTATTTTATTCTTTTTGATACTATTGTAAATGGAATTGTTTTCTTAATTTTATTTTCAGATTGTTGATTAGTATATAGAAATACAATTGATTTTTGCATATTGATCTTTTACCCTGAAACCTTCCTGAACTTGCTTATTAGTTCTAATAGTATTTTTGTGGATGTGTGTGTGGGTATCTTAGGACTTTCTATATACAAAATGATGTCATCTGCAAATACAGGTACTTTTATTTCTTCCTTTCTAATCTTGATGCCTTTTATTTCTGTTTCTAATTGCCCTGACTAGAACTTCTAGTACAATTCTGAGTAGAAATAGTGAGAGCAGACATCCTGATCTTAGGAAAAAAGCACCAACTATGAAAGTATTAACATCATATTAAGGATGTGAGCTGTGGGTTTTTTGTAGATGTCCTTGATTAGGTTGAGGAAATTCCCTTCTATTCCTAATTTGTTTGTTTGTTTTTAAATTATAAATGGGTTTTAGATTGTGTCAAATGCTTTTTTTGTTTTGTTTTGTTCTGCATCTTTTGAGATAATCATGTGCTTCTTAAAAATGCTATTGATAAAGTATATTACATTAATTGATATTTGGATATTTAACCAACCTTGCAACGTTCCTGGGATAAATCCCACTTGGTCATGGTCATGGTGTAATTCTTTTTATATGTTGCTGGGTTCAGTTTGCTAATATTTTGTTAAGGATTTTTGCGTCCATATTCCTAAGAGATATGGGTCTGTAGTTTTCTTGTGATTTCTTTGGTTTTGGTATCAGGGTAATTCTGCCTGATAGAATGAATTGAGAAGTGTTCCCTCCTTTTCTACTTTCTGGAAGAGTTTATGAAAACATTGATATTAGTTCTTTTTTAAATATTTGGTAGAATTCATCAGTGAAGACATCTGAGCCTGTAGGTAATTTTTTAAGTTAATATTTCGATGTCTTTACTTGTTATAGGTCTTCACAGATTGTTTCTTCTTAAGTCAGTTTCAATGGTTTGTTTCTTTCTAGGAATTTGTCCATTTATTGGTATCTAATTTATTGGTATATAATGTTCATAGTATTTCTTTTTAATCTTTTTTATTTCTGTAATGTCAGTAAGAATGTCACCTCTTTCATTTCTGATTCTAGTAATTGAGTCTTTTTTTTGTCTTTTTAAATTTATTTATTTATGGCTGCATTGGGTCATTGGGTCTTCATCACTGCGCACAGGGCTTTCTCTAGCTGTGGCGAGTGGGAGCTACTCTTTGTTGCGGTGTGCAGGCTTCTCATTGTGGTGGCTTCCCTTGCTGCTGAACGTGGGCTCCAGACACATGGGCTTCAGTAGTTGTGGCACGCAGGCTCAGTTGCTCCGCAGCATGTAGGATTTTCCCAGACCAGGGCTCGAACCCCTGTCTCCCGCACTGGAGGGTGGATTCTTAACCACTGCGCCACCCGGGAAGTCCCCCTTTTTTTTTCTTGATAGTTCTAACTAAAGGTTTGTCAATTTTGTTGATCTTTAAAAAAAAACAAAACAGCTTTTGGTTTATTGATTTTCTCTGTTTTTCTATCCTCTATTTCACTAACTTACACTCTAATTTTTATTATTTCCTTACCACTGCTTGTTTTAGACTTAGTTTGCTCTTCCTTTTCCAGTATCTTAAGGTGGAAGGTTAGGTTATTGATTTGAGATCTTTCTTGTTTTATAATATAGGTATTTACAGCTATAAATGTCCCTCTAAGCACTGGTATAGCTGCATCCCATAAGTTTTGGTATGTTGTATATTCATTTTCATTTATTTCAAGGTATTTTCTAACTTCCCTTGTGATTTCTTCTTTATTTTCTTGTTTTGTATTGTTTTGTTTTCTTTTTTTGTGTGTGTGATTTCTGCTGTGATTTCAGAGTTGTTGCTTAATTTCTACATATCTGTGAATTTTCTAAATTTCTTTTTGTCATTGATCTCTAATTTTATCCCATGTGGGTTAGTTTTCATTTCTGAAAGTTATTTTTCCTGGGTAAAACATTTTAGGTTGATATTTATTTTTCCTTTCTGTATTTTAAAGACTTGGCTCCACTGTCTTCTTGCTTGCATTGTTTCTTTTTTCTTTCCTTCTCATTTTATAAATCAATACTCCTAAGAGGTTAGTATATGTTTCACATGAGAGATACTTAAGTTTTATGTAGGAGTATAATTTGCCTTTAGTCACAGTTAATAAGTCATAAATCATGGATATTACTTGCCTTGTGATGAGCCTAGCTTCACTTGAAAAACTTGGAGAGAAGAGGTTAGTTATATATATTCTCAAATTCAAATTTTGTGGTCACCAATTCTCTTGATTTCCTTTTTGACTCAGTGGTTAAGATTGTGTTACTTAGTTTCCACATATTTGTGGATTCTCCTATTTTTGTGATTCCGTTGATTTCTAGTTTCATTTTGTTCAGAAAATCTTGGTGTGATTTCCATATTCTTCAATTCATTAAGACTCTACTGTGACATACATGTCATCTATCCTGGAGAAAGTTCTGTGATTGCTTGAGAAAAATGTAAATTATTCTGCTATTGGGCAAAAAGTTTTATATATATCTTTTAGATCCATTTTTTATAATGTTGTCCAGATCCACAGATGTTTTAAATTGATTTCTGTCTCAATGTTTTTTGTTTTTGTTTTTTTAAAACGTAGATTTTATTTATTTATTAATTTTTGGTTGCATTGGGTCTTTGTTGCTGCACGCGGGCTTTCTCTAGTTGCGGCAAGCGGGGACTACTCTTCATTGTGGTGAGCCGGCTTCTCATTGCGGTGGCTTCTCTTGTTGGAGAGCATGGGCTTAGTTGTGGCACATGGGCTTAGTTGCTCCGTGGCATGTGGGATCTTCCTAGACCAGGGCTCGAACCCTCATCCCCTGCATTGGCAGGTGAATTCTTAACCACTGTGCCACCAGTCCTCAATGTTTTATCCATTATTGCAAGTCCTGTATTAAAGTCTCCTACTGTTATTGTGTTTCTCTCAATTTCTCCTTTCAGATCTGCCAATATTTGATTTACATACTTTGGTGATTTGATGCTGGGTGCATATATGTTTACAATTGCTCTATCTTCCTATTGAATGACCCTTTTATCATTATGTAATGATCTTCTTTGTCTCTAGTGACAGTTTCTGGCTAAAAGTCAGCTTTGTGTGGTTTAAATATAGGCACTTCTGCTTTGTTTTGGTTAACATTTGCATGAAATATCTTTTTTCATCACTTCACTTTCAGCCTATGTGTGTCCTTGAATCTAAAGTGAGTTTCTGGTAGACAACAGATCTTGGCTTTTTATCCATTCAGCCACTATGTATCTTTTTGAAGGTCTAATTGTCTCTATTAGGTGATTCATGAGTCAGGTAGCATTCTATCTAGGAACTAGAAGGAGGCCCAGAGGGGAAGACTTTTAGAGGCAAAAGGATGGTGGGGCAAGGAGGTTACTAGCAAAATGAAAAAAAGAATTGTTTCAGGCCAGGTCATCTTCTTTGGCTGGGAAAGGAAGGGTGGGGTGGGGGGGTCTCATTATGCAGATTGCCTCACTGATTAGTGCTAATTAGGAAATTTAAGGTATTTATTTAAAAACCACATTCCTGGGAGAGGTTGAAAGTACAATTAAGTCTTGGTTTGCTGTCCTGGGGGCAAATAACTCCATTTTGGGCTTGTTACTTCTTTTTAACAATTCCCCCCTTTTGATCAAACTCTCACCCTGAGAGATGTGATCAAAATTTAAGGTATTAGTGCCACTCTGAGCTACGTATCTGTGGATGCTTGGTGTGGTATCCACAGATCATAATGTTTTGTTTAATCCCTGTGACATTCACAGGTCATGGTTCCAGTTTCCTAATCCTTAAAGTGGTCATTCTCCTTGTTCCTTTTCTGACATCCCAGTCTTAGGGAGATCATTTGCTTGACATTTAACAGCTGTGAACACGCATTTCAAAGCTTTTGAGAGAATATAATGCACGAGGGGGATTTTTATGATAACTATAAGCAGGAGAATTCCCAGTGTTTGGAGTGTACTTTGAAGCCATGGTCCCCAAGACCCAAACCAATCAGAATCAAATAAGTCAAAGAAAGACCCTATTGAAAGAGTCATCTTCTTAAGTCAAGTTTGCTCAATACTGTTACGTAACTGAGTTTCAACTTTCCCAGAAGTATTAACCCAGGTATAACAGGTACATTTGCATTGTTTCTGACAAAAAAAATATCTGCTATCCTTATTTTTGTCTGTTTGTATGTAGTGTGTCTTTTTTTCTTAGGCTGCTTTTAAGTCTTTCTCTTTATCACTTTTTTTTTTTTTTTTTTTTTTGGAAACTAGTATTTTATTAAGGAATCCACTTCTATGACTTATGAAGTCCAGGCTGAGTTAATAGTGATGAGTTCTGGAGGTAATGACACCCAACTCTGACTTTCTGGTTATAACCACTGTCTTCTCTCTCTATCCCAACTGAAATCCCAGACTCATGAGGCCTCCATCCCTGCCCTCCTATTCCTGGAAGATGCCAAAGCCAACTATGTAAGAGCCTTTTTCAGAGGAAAAGACGACTTTTGTCTTCCCAGAAGACAAACCCTCTACTTTGCTTTATGAGGCAGACAGCAACCCCAAACCACAGAAAGGTTGAGAATTCTCCTTATCACTTTTTAAAAACAATTTTGATATACTTTGGTATAGGTTTTTTTTTCCTTTTTCTTTTCTTTTTTTTTTCTTGGCTGAGTAGAGAGTACTTTATTGATGGTACATGACAAAATAGGGGTCCTCCAAAGTAGGGCTTGGGAGAGCCCCAACTGTGATGGGGTCACAGTTTCTTGTTCTTGGAAACTGTCAAGAACGAGAGATTCTCAGAGTCTTGGGAGACTGAGTTGAGGCAAGGACTCCCCAGCAGCTGAGGACCTCTCTCTTCCTCTCGCGTTCTTAGTAGGGCTGATGGTCCAGGGACTCTTACTCCTTGGAGGCCATGTGGACCATAAGGTTCATCACCCTGTTGCTATAGTCAGATTCATTGTCATACCAGAAAATGAGCTTGATAAAGTGGTCATTGAGAGCAGTGCCAGCCCTAGCATCAAAGGTGGAAGAGTGGGTGTCACTGTTAAAGACTCAGGAGACAATCTGGTCCTTAATGTAGCCCAGGATGCCCTTAACCGACCCTTTGATACCTGCTTTACCACCTTCTTGATGTCATCATATTTGGCAACTTTCTCCAAATGGAGGTCAGATCCAGAACCAACACACTGTGGGTGGGGACATGAGAGGCCACGCCAGTGAGCTTCCCATTCAGCTCAGGGATGACCTTGCCTACAGCCTTGGCAGCACCAGTAGAAGCTGGGATAATGTGCTGGGCAGCCCCATGACCATCACACCACAACTTTCCAGAGGAGCTATCCACTGTCTTCTGGGGGGCAGTGATGGCATAGACTGTGGGTGTGAGTCCCTCCATGATACCAAAGTTGTCATGAATGATGTTGGCTGAGGGGAGCGGGGGCAAGCAATTGGTGATGCAGTAGGCATTGCTGACAATCTTGAGTGAGTTGTCATATGTCTCATGGTTCATGCCCATGACATACATGGGGGCATCAGCAGAAGGAGCAGAAATGATGACCCTTCTGGCTCCACCCTTAAAATGAGCCCCAGCCTTCTCCATGATAATGAAGACACCAGTGGACTCCACAACATATTTGGCACCAGTATCATCCTATTTGATGTTGGTGGGATCTTACTCCTGAAAGATGGAGATGAGCCTTCCATTGATGACAAGCTTCCCATTCTCATCTTTCTGCCATTGAATTTGCCATGGGTGGAATCATACTGGAACATGTTGACCATGTAGTTGAGGTCAATGAAGGGGTCATTGATGGAGACATTATCTACTTTGCCAGAGTTAAAAGTAGTCCTGGTGGGACTCCCCTGGTGGCTTAGTGGTTGGGAATCCGCCTGCTAATGCAGGGGACACAGGTTCAAGCCCTGGTCCGGGAAGATCCCACATGCCAAGGAGCAGCTAAGCCCGTGAGCCACAACTACTGAAGCCCGAGCGCCTGGAGCCCATGCTCTGCAACAAGAGAAGGCCCCGCTCGCCACAACTAGAGAAAGCCCACACACAGGAACAAAGACCCAAAGCAGCCAAAAATAAATTAATTAATTAATTTATTTAAAAAAAAAAAAAGTAGTCCTGGTGACCAGGCACCCAATACAGCTGCATTCGTTTACTCCAGCCTTCACCATCATGTCTCAGTGACACGGCTGGCACTGCACAAGAAGAATCAGCTGTCTTGGGAATTCCCTGGTGGTTCAGTGGTTAGGACTCTGTGCTTTCACTGCCGAGGGCCCAGGTTCAATCTTGGTCTCTCTTGTGCTTTCTGTTGGATGGGGAAGACCAGAGGGCTTGGTATAGTTTCTTTATGTTTATAGTGCTTGGGGTTAATTATCTTAGATCTATGGATTTATCGTTTTTATCAAATTTAGAAATGTTTCAGTTAATTTTTTCCTTCAAATATTTTTTCCTGTCTTCTTCCCTCAGGTTACATATATAGAAATATTAGGTCGCTTGACGTCATCTCACAGCTCACTGATGCCATGTTATTATTATTAGTCTTTTTTCTCTAGGTGTTTTATTTTGGATAGTTTCTATTACTATGTATTAAAATTCACTAATCTTCTGCCATGTCTAGTGTTCTATTAATCCATCTAGTGTATTTTTATCTCAGACATTATAGTTTTCATAATTTCAACTTGGGTCTTTTAAAAAATACCTTCTATATCTCTATTTAACATGGTCAGTCTTTTCTTTATCTTCTTGAACATATGGAATATAGTTAGAATAACTGTTTTAATGTCTGTGATAGGGACTTCCCTGGCGATCCAGTGGTTAAGACTCTGTGCTTCCACTGTAGGGAGAATGGGTTTGCTCCCTGGTTGGGGAACTAAGATCCTGCATGCTGTGCAGCCAAAAAAAAAAAAAAAAAAAAGTCTGTAATAACTCTATCATCTGAGTAATTTCTAGGTAGGTTTCAATTGATTGGTTTTTCTTTTCATTATGAGTCATATTTTCCTGTTTCTTTTTTACCTGCTAATTTTTATTGGTTGCCAGGCATTAAGAATTTTATTTTATCAATTGCTGGATTTGTGTGTGTGTGTATTCTTTTTTTTTTTTTTTTTTTGCGGTTCGCGGGCCCCTCACTGCTGCCGCCACCCCCCAACCCCCAGCCCCCACGCGCAGAGCACAGGCTCCAGACGCGCAGGCTCAGTGGCCATGGCCCACGGGCCCAGCCACTCCGCGGCACGCAGGATCCTCCCAGACCGGGGCACGAACCCGCGCCCCCTGCACCGGCAGGCGGACCCCCAACCACTGCGCCACCAGGGAAGCCCTGTGTGTGTGTATTCTTATAAATGTCCTTGAGCTTTGTCCTGGCGTGCAAAAGTTACTTGAAAACAGTTTGGTCCTTTCAGATCTTACTTTTGTTAGAGGGGGCCAGAGCAGTGTCTAGTTTTTTCCCACTTCCGAGCCAAAACTTCTTCTGACGCTGGCTCTACTCAGTGTCCCGTTAATTGTGTGGTTTCTACTCTGGTTTGTGGGAACCAGCGCTATTCGCAGCTCTCTGTGAGCTCCAAGGATTATCCTCTCTCATCCTTTTGGGTGGTGCGCACCGTGCTTTCTGGTGGTTTCCTCACAAGCATGCACTGAGCAGAATGACTGCAGAGGTACCCTGTGTAGAGCTCTAGAGTTCTCTGTGTGCAGCTCTTGCCCTTTTGGTTCTCTGCCTCGTGTTCCGTACTCCCAGCTTTTCAGTGTCTTCTCAGTGTGGGGAGGCTGCCAGGCTTCACCTGCCTTCCTCTCGCTGCGCTCTGGTCTGGAAACTTTCTTCAGGCGGTGAGGTGGGGCATTTCTAGGGCTCACCTCATTTGTGTCCTCACTCCCAGAAGTCACTATTTTTCCCTGTCTGGCACCCGATGTCTTGAGAACCACCGTTGCACATATTTTGCGGGGTATCTTAGTTGTCTTAGGTGGGGATGTAAATCCAGTCCTTGTTACTCCGTCTCAGCTGGATGCAGAAATCCTTATGATCTTTGGTTGATTTGTTCAACTGGCATTTACTGAGGGCAAGCTCGCTGTGTGCCCACCTCACAGCAGGCTTGCTCATCTCCAGACACTCCAAATTTTCCTGTCTCAGGGCCTTTGCGTGGACCCTCTTCTCTGTCCAGAATGCTCTTTCTAGCTGTACTTCCCTCCCTCAGCTCAAAGGCCTTCTCAGACTAACCTGTGTAAAGCGAATTGCTCTCTTTTATTTCCACCACACTTATGCTTTCCTTTACAGCTTCTTTTACTAGAATGTAGGCGGGAATTTTTGTCCAATACCCCACAGCCAGCTCAGGGCCAGGCACACTGTCAGTGTTCAATAAATATTTATTGAATGAGTGCGGTCTCTGCATATTTCAGGGTACCTGTCATATAACAGAGCCCAGTCAACTTGGAGGTGCTTGGCCGGTGGGAACACAGCTCCCTGCCTGAAGGTGCCCAGCAAGGAAGGGAGACCAGGCCCCTGAACTGAGGCCCCCCTCAGCCGAACTCTCCTTAGTGATAACCGAAGGCCCCACGTGCCTGCCTGGGAGGGCTGACAGGTGGGGCTGATGAGTTGCAGACCCAGGTCTCCGCCCAGCACAGAACCAGATGCTGGGCAGGAGCCAGACATGACACTGTTGTCTTCAAAGCCCCTGTCCCACCCTAGGCCCTGGGTGGGGATTTCAGGCCTCACCAAACCCCTCAGAGTGTCTGCCACCAGCCTCTGGGGAAAGATGGAGCCGTCCCCTGGTTCTAGTCCCAGATCTAGTCGTGTGACCGTTGACAACTATTAGAATGCTCACAGGATGAGAGGTTGGCTCTATAAAGTAAACAGTACTTTGTAAACTGCAGACCTTCTACAAGTACTCACTGAGCCTTAGGAAATTTCCCCTACTTTTGAGAGAGGAAGGGACTGTTTAAATGAGATGATGTATATAGACTGCTTAGCGCCAGGCTTGGGACTTTGTGTTTGTATTCTCGCTACTAACCAGCTGCCTACCTCTGGCTGAACAACCAACAGCCTGCACCCCCTCAGCTGGGGGCCTTGATCCATCTGTCCTCAATAAGGATTATAGCTACCATTTTTCGAGCATTTACGAGGTGTCAGGCCGTGAGCTCAGCACTTTGCGTGCATCATCTAATTCTCTCATCATAGGATGAAATAGTTGTTATTACTTCCCAATGAGGAAACTGAGGCTCAGAGACATTAGGTAATTTTCCCAAGACCCTGAAACTAGTAAGTGGCTGAAGCAGTGTTCAAACCCCAGGGTGGGAGGTCTCCAAGCTTCTAGGTCCTGGCTTCTCTTCCCTTAGCATTCTCTTCTAATAAGTGGTATTTCCTGCCAGCTACTCCTTCCTGGGCCTTTGGGGAAGGCTTCTGAGAGTCCATTTGGCCAGTCACTGGATCAGGGCAAGACAGGGTCTAAAACCTCCAGCTGAGAGTCTGCCCCGAGGCCCAGCTATGAGCTTGTGGAGCTGGGAGTGAGGAAGTCTCTGAGAGTCAAAGAAAATCCCATGTTAAAAACACCGCCCTGGGGCTTCCCTGGTGGCGCAGTGGTTGAGAGTCCGCTTGCCGATGCAGGGGACACGAGTTCGTGCCCGGTCCGGGAAGATCCCACGTGCCGTGGAGTGGCTGGGCCCGTGAGCCATGGCCGCTGAGCCTGTGCGCCCGGAGCCTGTGCTCCGCAACGGGAGAGGCCACAACAGTGAGAGACCCGCGTACCGCAAAAAAAAAAAAAAAAAAAAAAAAAAAAAAAAAAAAACACCTCCCTGGGGGAAGGAGAGGGGTTTGGGCAGGAACCCACAGACCCAAGGGTTCACTCAGCAAGTGCCTGCCAGCTGGTTCTCCAGGAGCGGCCAGTTGTACCTTCCCCACAGGATGGCAGGAGCTGCAGATACAGGCAGGCGAGTGAATCTGGCCCGTGGGAGCTCCACATGGGCAAGGTCACTCTGATGGGGCCACCCAGGGGGCCTGGCCTCTCTAGGAGGGGATGGAGCTTGAATCAGCCTTGGAGCACCTCACCAATTTGGATGAAGGAGTGGGGGTGGGATGGGCAGCCTTTTCAGCACAGAGAAGCCCTGAGTGCCACTCAGGCCATCCCACCTTTCCTGGGCTCCTGGCCTGTGCCCCACTATGTGTCTACACCACAGTCCCTAAGTGAGGGGTCGTTAGTGCTTGGTAGATGAAGAAACTGAGCCCAGGGTCCAAGGCTGCGGGTGGGATGTGCTGAATGCCAGGTGATGAGTTGGATTACTCTTAGGGAGACCGTGGAGGGCCATGGGAGATTCCTAAGCATCAGTAGGTTACCTGGGCAATGTCTGGGGCAGCTTATTGCAGGGGACGAGAGCGGAGGCTAGAAACAGTATAGAGGCTGTTGGAGCAATGTTTTTTTTTTTGGCCGTGCCGCACAGCATGCGGGATCTTAGTTCCCCGACTAGGGATCGAACCCGCACCCCCTGCCGTGGAAGTGCCGAGTCCCAACCACAGGGAATTCCCTGTTGGAGCAATCTTGAGGGGCTATGAGGCAGACCTGGGCCTGGGCGAGAGCTGGAAAGGCCTGGCGATGGGGCTGGGCTGATGGGAGGTGCAGAAGATGTAAACAGTAAGGGATCTTAAAGACCATCTACCCAACCCACTTGTTTTACACAAGAAAACTGAGGCCCAAAGAGGGAAAGGGGATTGTGCAAGGGCAAACAAGAGGTAAAAGGTAGAACCAAGCTAGAAAGACCCTGAAAAGTTCAAGGACACCCCACCCCGATTAAACACTGAGCCGAGTTTCCTCCTATAATTGACCCTTCTTCCCCTGGGATCAAACCCCACCTGAGGTTACCAGGGGTCCCAGTAAGACCCAGCTCAGCTTCTGTCTCACTGTGAGCCCCCGGGGCCTCTCCTCCTCTTCCCTGGGCCACAGTTGCTCATCTGTGAAATGAGGCCATTGGACCAGCTGACCGCATTGGCCCCTATCTGCTCTATGTGCCCAGAGGAAGACAAGGCTAGGGCTTCTTCCTCACTCTGGTCCCCCACCCCCTAGTCCAGCATGACACTGACACGCGGGTGGGGCTGGCCTCTTGGGGCTTACATGCCTGGGGAGGCAACATGATCTGTAAAGGATCCCTGACCCTCTCCTTTTGAACCCCAAAGAGGGCGTCTCCGTCATGTGAGGACCACAGGGGGATTAGCCACTCTGAGATGGGAGGCTGCGGAGGCGGCCAGGACACCTGGGGGAAAGAGGAAGAGAAGGAAGCGGGAGAGGGAGGGCCTCCGGGCCTCAAGGGGGAAGAACAGAGTGTCTGGGAAGGGCCCTGCGGGGGGTCCTGCAGTGAGAAGGAGCCTAGCCTCGCTGCTTCACTCCTTCGTAGGAGTGTGGGACATGCCACTTTCTGGCTGTAAGTTTCTGAGTACGTGACCAAGTTAAGGTGAGCTAAGCCGGGGGCCAGGCCAGAAGCAGGGGGATGCCTGGGCCAGGAACCTGGGAGGAGGGGAAGGAGAGGTGTGGTTGGCCTGGAGAAAAGAAGAGGGAGGCAGAAGCAAAGGAGTCAGGGTCCCTGCCTGAGAGCTATGCAGGCAGGAAGAGTGTAGGGGGGACTTGGTTTTTGTTTTCGTTTTTTTAAATTTATTTTTTATTTATTTATTTTTGGCTGCGTTGAGTCTTCGTTGCTGCACGCAGTCTTTCTCTAGTTGCGGTGAGCAGGGGCTACTCTTCGTTGCGGTGCGCGGGCTTCTCATTGCAGTGGCTTCTCTTGTTGTGGAGCACGGGCTCTAGGCACACGGGTATCAGTAGTTGTGGCTCACGGGCTCTACAGCGCAGGCTCAGTAGTTGTGGCGCACGGGCTTAGTTGCTCCGTGGCATGTGGGATCTTCCCGGACCAGGGCTCGAACGCATGTCCCCTGCATTGGTAGGTGGATTCCGGACCACTGTGCCACCAGGGAAGTCCCGTGTGGGGGACTTTGAATGATGCCTGGTCCCTGATGAGTCACTGTCTGGTGTCACATACAGCCCCAGACACAAGGAGACCTGGCATGGAGGGGCAGAAAGCATAAATTTGGAGCAGAGCGAGGCCTAGATTTCAGACCTTTCCACTCACTAGTTGTGTGGCCCTGGGCTGGTCTCTTGGCCTCTCTGAGCCTCTGATTCTAGAAGGGAATAGCAGTTGTTTCATCCTTACTGGCAGGCTGTGAGATCAGATGTCAGTCTTACCCCAGACCCTCCCACTCCCCTTGCTGGTCAAATGCCACTTCTTCACCCAAGCACGCCACCCCCCAGGCCTTGGGAGTGGCATTATTCCTCAGTCTCCCACACCACCACAGTCCCTGGGGCTACAGGAAGCCTTCTGGGAGTGCCCCAGTCCCTCTAAAGGGGTTGGAGCCAATCCAGGGCCTGTGCAGTGAGGGGACCAAATGGGAGGCTGGGGTAGGGAGTGCAAGGACCCTCCCAAACCTGCTTCACCACCGTGTTCCCCCCACTCTCTGATGGGATATTTGCAACTCCCTCCCCTTTTTCTAAGCTCAGGCCCTGCTTGTCTGTTCCACAACAAGGAGTGAATGTTATTTAAAAGGAGATCAGGAGATTTGCCTTAAATAGGCATGGAGTGCAGTGCCAGGGCCCAGGGTGCAGGGCGGGGGAGGAGGCCACCCTGGGTGTTGGAGAGAAAGGACTGGAGCTGAACAGAGAGAACACCCTCCCTAAGGGTGTGCACAGCCCTTCACAGTTTACCCAGATTAGTCCTGGGCTGTGGTGGATCGGTTACACGGGACTTATTCTCACCCTACCCCCATTCTGAGGATGGGGAAACTGAGGCCTAGCTGACGGGTGTGCTAGTTGCCAGGTGGCATCTGAGGAGGATGCCATGGTCTTTCTGCTTCAGTCCCCAGGAGCTGGGGCCTCCAGCAGCAGGGAGGAGGCCCCTGCAGGGTTGGGGGGTAGGTCCTGAGGCCTCCCCCTGACACCTACCCCCACCACCAGGTCCCAGGCCTTTGGCTCCTGCCCCTGGGTTGCCCCTGCTTGCCCTCCCAGCCCCAGCTTGTAACTGGACGCCCTCCTCACTCGACACCTTCCCAGGTGAGCTGGGGCTCTGCTTACTGAACCCAACACCAGCTGGGGGAGGGGAGTGAGGGGGCACCCCTGGCGCGGGCATCTGCCGGGAGGCTGCGAGGCTGCAGGAGGGAGCTGGAGGTGGTGGGAGTCCAAGGAGTGGAAGGTGGGCTGACTATCAGCCTCCTCCCCGCAGGGCTAGTCTGGCACCCGGGTTCACTGCCCCATTCAGGGTCTCCTACCAAGCCCCTCCCCTTCCATCTCATCCCCTCCCAGCCATTTATGTCTCAGCAGGTGATGCTCTTGGAATCCTAAAGAAATGGAGTCTTGAGTGTGGGGTTTCAGGAACAAAGCTAGGGGAAAGGAAGCAGCGCCTGCTTCCTCCTTTTTGCAAAGGTCCTGAACACCAAGGTGAGGCTTCAGACACCTGGGTGCCATCCTGGCTCTGCCATTTACAGCCCTGTGACCTTGAGCTGCCCACCTTCTGTGAGCCTCCTCTGTAAACTAGGTCTAAAGATCCCCCTCATAGAGTCATCAAAGATGCTCAGATAAGAAGGTGGACAGAGGCAAGAAGAGGGGCAGTTATGATACACACAGTCACCGACCAGGGCTGGGACTCAAGTTTGTTTTGGGAAGGAGAGGGGACAAGACCTCATTCTCCCCTTCCCCTTAGAGGCTGGGCACAGCCTGGGTCCTCCAGGAGGGAAGACTGAAAGAGAGTTTACTCTGGGCTCCTGCTAATTCTCTTTGTTATTCTCTGGCCACCCTAGAGGCTGGGGGACAGGGGGAGGGAGAGATGAGGAGGGTTGCAGGGTGGCCTCTTCAGGTAAGTGCAATAAAGGCCAATAGGAACTAACCATGAGGGTTTACCACATGCCTGTCCCCACCCCAGCTCTTTACCTGTCCTAACTCCATGGCTAATGATGAAATTTGGGCTGAGGTTTTAGGCAGCATGTCCAAGGTTACACAGCAAGTTGTGGAGCCAGTATCTGGCTTCAGTGCCCTCTGCTGACCTTGCAAATATCCCAGGACCCTGGGACTTGGGTTCCAGACCCAGCCTGCAGTGTGACCTTGGCCAAGTCACCTAACCTTACAGGGGATTAGTTTCATTTCCCCATAAGGTGGGGATAATGTCCCACTCTCCTCTTGGGGTTATTGTGGAAAAACAAGGGGGCTAATGAACTCAAACCATGAGACACTCAACAGATACCTGGTACTAGCTTCTCAACAAAGAAGCTTCCCTATGCCTACTGGCCGCCCCAGCTCCTGAGGTGGCCCACCCAGGCACAGAGACTGGAAGACAAAGGACCCGACAGGTCTCTGGGCAGAGACCGACTGACAACTTGGCGCCACCTAGTGGTGTCTGGTGTGTGGTGCTTGGGGAGCAGGAGGCCCACTACTCTGGGATGCAGCGGTCTGAGCACCACCATTGGCCCTGTAGGGGTGAGCAAACTGTGCCAGGATCTCAGAAAGGAGCAGCTCATGCCTCGCTAAACCCTCCCCATGCCTCCGACTGAGGGTAGGGTGAAGGTGGGCCCTCCACCAGTCCCTCTGTCTCAGCCCCACCTCTTACTCCCTTTGGACAGCTCTGTGAACACCAAGTGGAGTGCACAGGGTTCCAGTTCCAGCTCTGCCACTGCCTAGCTCCCCAGGCCTCAGCTACCTCCTCTGCAAAATGGGAGTAAAAATCCCCACCTCTCAGGGGATGGCACTGTCCCTGAATTCTTTAAATATCAAACATTTTATGAAGTGTCTCCTTTCTAAAGTAATTGTGCTCAGTGCTTTGGTGCACAAAGACATCTAAGCCAGGTCTCTTGCTACTGTGGGGTCTCCAGTGTCTAGCCAGCACCTGGATAAATATTTGTGAAATGAATGAATGAATAAATGAACGCACAAGACGGGCAGGAGGTCTCCTTTATCCCAGTGTGACAGGATATTACTGAGGATGTTTTCTTGGTTCTGTCGGTCCTTATCCCTCCACCCTGCCCCCAAATTCTAAGTGGGGTCACCAGGCTTCTTTGTCTCAAATCTGGAAGCTATCTGAGGACGCAGTGTTTCCTGGCTTTTGCATCCTAGGTCCACTTCCTTGAGGGGATTACGTTGGGGGTAAGGAGAATCAGAGAGGAAGGTCTCCAAGACAGGGGAGGGTCCAGTGATCAGAGGGTCCCCTGGGAGTACCACAGGGAGATGCAGGGTTCCAGAGGGCATGGTGTGAGGCCCCCAGAGAGGTTATGGCTCTGGGAACGCCCTCCCCCACCCTGCCCCCGGGCCTGGGCAGAGTTATGGCCTGTGGATGCTGGTCACTGCGGGTGTCAGCAGCTACCACGAGGCCCTGGAGCTGAGAGGCCTGCTCCTATGAGGCCTACTCCTGCCTGTATGACCCTGAGGGTGGGGAGCCCCCAATCCTGACTGAGATAGGGGTTTCCCTACACCCCCCAGGGATTCAGGTTTAAAGTTAGATTAAATGAGATGCCAAGAAAATAAAGAACTGGGAGGTTCCTTGCACACCTCCCTCATGAGGCAGTCTACTCTCATGATCTGGCCTGAGGGGCAGGGATGTCTGGAGCTCCCCCTCCTATGAACATGTTTGCCCTCCTCCAGGGGCCTTCAGGAGAGCATCCACACCTTGAGAGAGGATTGCTAAGGACAGGACTTTCTGGTGCCCAGTCGGTCTCATGAGGAAGACATCTTTAAGCAGGGTGAGTTCATCTGAGAGCAGGGAAAGCTGAAATCAGTCCCTGCGGAAGGGAAAGGGGCTGGAGGTGGTGGGGATGCCTCAGCAGTGTAAGTTGAGGGGCGGGGTCAGAGAGGAGAGTCCCAGGAGAGTGTACAGAAGAAATAACTGCATCTCCAAGACATCTTCAAGAGCCTGGCTCTGGAGGATGATGGGAGATTCATCTCTGGGCAGAAGCCCTGGTCCTTCTTGCACCCTGAGAGCATATTCAGCCTCTTGTCAGTGGCTGCAGGCTCTGCAGGAGACCAAGCTCAACCAGAGACATGCCCACCTGTGTAGCTCAGGACTCCTTCCCTGGTGGCTGTGCTCGCTGTCCAGGGGTGGTCTCAGAGGTCCTCCTGGCCAGCTGCTCCCAGCTCCACCTTCAGTGACTAGCCTCCCTGGTTCCCACTGGTTCCCAAGCCTGGGTTTCTGGGCTTCATATCAGTTCTTTGCGCTAGGCTTCTGTTCTGCCACCTTCCTTTCCCGCTCAAGTTATCTTGACTTGGGAACACCCTGATCCTTGAATGGTACCGCATTTAAAAGCCCCCATGGTTGCCCACTTGTGTGTGTGGGGTCACCCTGATGGGCTTGGCTTCTCCTAAGACTGTCTTGTATTTGGGGCAGAGGAAAGGGTTCATGCCACAGAAAAACATTTGATTCCTCAGGGTCAGGAAGGGTGGTGGCAAGTGCAAGGCAGGCAGGGGTCATCCAGGGGGCCTGGCTGGCACCCCTTTAAGGCCCCACATCTTGTTTGCCAAAGGAGCCAGTGTAGGAACAGGCAGGACTGTGCTCTACGGACACCACGGTGATGATAACCATTAGTCATCATAAATTTCATTTATTTATTTTGGCTGCGTTGGGTCTTCGTTGCTGCACGTGGGCTTTCTCTAGTTGCGGCGAGCGGGGGCTACTCTTCGTTGTGGTGCGCGGGGTTCTCATTGCAGTGGCTTCTCTTGTTGTAGAGCACAGGCTCTAGGCGCGCAGGCTTCAGTAGTTGCGGCACGTGGGCTCAGTAGTCGTGGCGCACGGGCTTAGTTGCTCCGCGGCATGTGGGATCTTCCTGGACCAGGGCTCGAACCCGTGTCCCCTGCATTGGCAGGCGGATTCTAAACCACTGCGCCACCAGGGAAGTCCCATAAATGTTAATAACAGCTACTGATTGACCTCCTGCCATGTGGCTGGCCTTTCTCCCAACAAACCTATGTGGATGTCAGTTACCACCTGCACTTTATAGGTAAGGACACCCTCTCAGAGTGGTTGTGTAACATGCCTAAAGTTGCACAGCTGGTGAGTGGTAAAACCAGGATGGAAAGCCAGGTCTCTCCCCAGTCTATAACCATCAGTCAAATTCTCCACAGGCTGTGCCTCCTCCACGAAGCCCACCGTGAATGTCTGAGGCCCTGTAGCCCCTCTGAAACACCATGGCACTGAGCCCCCATTTAAGCAGACACTCCCTGAGCACCCAAGCTTTGTGTGCTGGAGCCTCTGCTGGCTTTTGGGAGACAAAGACAAACACCTTCAAGCACCTGAGATTTCATATCCCCTAGCAACCAGCATGGTTTCCGCCTTCTTAAGCTCTCCCACCATTGGCAATTTTACATTTAACTAACCGTTGCTCTCTAGAGCTGCCACTGCACGCTTCCACTATAACCTGTATTTATCAGCCAGAACTGATAACCTTTTCACTCATAAGCAGTGAACCTTAATAGTCTTTGCCAGCCTATGAGGGCCCCTGAGCAATTTACATATCAGCTGAAGCTATGATGGTCAAAACATCCAAGCTGGAGCCCCAGTAAGGCACAAAATGAGAAAGTTTCAACCGAGGCCCCCGGCATTTGGACATTGTGACAGGCCCATTTCCCATCGTGTGAATTCTCTAGTGTGTCCTTGTCAGACTGTTGGGTGACGGCAATTCGCTATGAGTCACCAACCTCAGGTAACTCAGCTTTGCCAAATAACCAGTGATACTAACAAAAGCTCATATAAGGGTGCTCTGAGCTCAGCCATCAAGGCGTTAACAGACACCTCTGTGTGACCAGGTATGCGGGGTGGGGTAGGGGTAGCACCCCGGAAAGGGTCAGCCAGTGCCCCACGTAGGGGTTCTTAAAGGGACCATAAGACTCAACTCACAGTCCTCACACAGTTCACAGGTTTATTTGTCCAAAATAAATACAGTCTGAGAACATCCATTTCAATACTCCTACACACGACTTCTTCACCAAAAGAGCAGCGTAAGATACAGACACACAGTTCGCAGTGCATGTTCTCAGGTTAGGCTCAGGAGGGTGTTTGCCCTGGCTTGTGCTGGGCTGGGTCTAGCTGTGAAGATCCCCCCGCCCCCAGCAAGGTTCCCTTCTCTGCTTGGGACCTGAGTGCCCTGCCAGGACCCCTACAGCCTGTTCCTGCTCCTGGAGGACCTGCCACCTCTCGTCTCTGCAGCCTAAAGAGAGCGGCATTCACAACCGTGTGGCCCTGTGGCCAGCCCCTCGCAGAGAGCTCTGTCCTATAACACCAGCTACCGCTGCAGGCCCATTGCCGACTCCTGACCCCGGAAGCAGCTCACCCCGGGCAAGGGGAAAAACTGAGGCACAGCTGGCAAATGGATGGGAAGCACTCTCTCCTGAGCCCTGCCAGGAGACTGAGAGCCCCTGATGAAGGGAGAAAGGGACATTCACTACCCTCCCCCAGGTATCCCCTGGGGCCTGGCCCACCAGGGAGCAGGAAGAGGGGGAGACCACCCTTTGTCCTCTCTTTGCAGATCAAAGGTTCGGGTCCACGTTCTCCTGGTCTGAGGCTGCCTCATCGTCATCTGGGGACTCCTATATCAGAGCCAGAGAAACCCAGTCATGGGCTTGTGCCACCCCCGGGTCGTAGCCTGGGGGCCAGCATCTCCTTCCTCTCGGCCCTGCTGCCAACGGAGCCAGAGGAGGCTCTGCCACCCCCTCCCCATGGTCCTTTGGCCTTCCCTCTGTCCTAGCTCCCAGGCTGCCCACGGCCACATGGCCCACCATTGGGTGACTCCCTCTTACCAGGCTGAGGCCCCTGTCCTGCCGCAGGGTAGCATAGAAGCTCAGCACACGGGGGTCACAGCGAATCACCATGGGGTCAAAGTCCAACACACATAGGCCCTGCAGGCTGCGGGCCCGGGAAAGGGCCACATAGGCCTGGCCGCTGGCAAACACACGGCCCAGAGAGATCTCCACGCAATCCAGGGACATGCCCTGGGGGATGGAGGGACAGGGCTGGAGCCAGCTCAGGCTGAATTCACTTGTGCCCAGGAACCTGACCCCACCTGGACCTCCACCAGCCCAGCTATTGCCCCTGATCTCCTTGCCCAGTCCAGAGATTCTGAGTCAGAGAGACAGGATGATGGGTGTCTGAGTAGGGGGGTGTCCAGGAAATACAGATCCAAGATAAGAGTAGAGGGATAAGGGTGAAAGGCAAGAGCTCAGGTCTGGGTCAGACAGGCATAGAAATGAATCTTGGCTCTGCAGGGCACTAGCTGTGTGACCTTGGACAAGTTACTTAACCTCCCTGAGCCTTGGTTTCCTCTTCTGTAAAACAAGAACAATTATTACAACTATACCTCCCACAGTTGTCGTAATACGTTAAAATTAACATATCCAATAGTGGCTCAGAAAATGGCAGGGCCCGAGATGACAGAGGGGAAGTGTATGTGTCTAGGAAAGAGAGAGGAAGTGGGATGGGAAATGCACTAACGAAAGGTTTATTCTACAGCTGGTCTGGAACTTTCCATCCAGGGCAAGTTCAACCCTCACAAAGCCTCTAAGACCCCCCCACCCTTCAACATGCCCCAGGCCTATCCTGCCCCCGTCCCCACACTCACCTGGCTCTTGTGGATGGATATGGCCCAGGCCAGCTGGAGGGGCAGCTGCTGCCGGCTGAGAAGCCGGCCCCCAGTGGCCTGCACCATCCAGCGGTCTGCACGGATGACCTCGGTGACTCCACACAGGAACCGCACCTGGGGCAGCCCTGAGGGAGGCGTGGAGAAGTCCCACCTTTCAGTCCCGCTCCAGGGCTCCAAGGTGAGGACAGGCCTCACCTTTCCATGCTAGCCTTTTCCTCTGCACACTAACCCCAGGGCCCTGCTGCAAACCCGAGCAGTAGGACTGCTCCCCTATCACTTACCTCTCCCCTCGGCTTCAAACCCAACTACTACCCCTCGGGCACCATTTACCAGGCCCCGAGACACTGCCAAGTTCTTCACCAGCATCACCTGCGAGAGAAGGAAAACTGGAGGCATGGACAGCAGGGCATCCCTACGCCTGGCCTCAGCTCCAGGGGTCGCTTCGGCAGATCTCTGAGGCTGGGGTCTGTCACGGAGGGGCACTGAGTCTGCTGGGGCCCCTGCGACAAACTGCTTTATTTCCTTAGGTCTCAATTTCCCCTTGTGCCAAAGGGGAATGACATTTGCTCAGTTTGCCTCAGAAGGAGGGGGTAAAGAACAATAAGGTGACAGGGCACAATGACCATGTCTATTAGAGGGAATGTGTATGGACCTCGATCTTGAGGGATAGCCCTCTTCCAACCACTGTGCCTGCATTTCCCCCTAGGTGCCCTTTGGAACCTGAGAAAAGGATCCCACCCGCACCATTGTGGAAGGAAGGAGGATGCTCACAGTAGAGGCGACACTACAGAAGACAACTGAGTGCGGTAGGTATTTTACTCTGAATTTAGAGATGGGGAAACCCAGCTTCAGCAAAGGAAAAGGATTTGTCTAAAGCAACACTGCCTGGAGCTTCAGGTGGAGGAAGAGGAGGGCAGTGGAAAATGGAAAGCAGGAAGGTGACTGGGAACAGGAGGGAAGAAGTTTGCTATGGTCACATCTGGGCCCTCTGGCTGTGGAGCAGCCCGTGCAGAGGGGCTAGGATCAGGGAGGCCGATGCTCACAGGGTCTAGGCCCTGCTTCCCACTCACCTGAGCCCCCAGCTTTAGCTGAAGGAGCCGGCTAACGGGACATTGGGCATCCAGGGTCTGGGCTTGCTCAGGGTCACTGTCCATGGCCTCAAAGCTGTGTACCTCACCTGGGAAAAGAGAGTTGGGCAAACAGATTACAAGTCACTGACTTGTGGCTCAATTTCCGAAAAAACACATTAGACCAGGGCATGGAGAGAGGTAGTGAGCACAGCTCAAACCTAGCTGGGCTTTGGAATCAGAGGCCTGGGTTCAAGTCTCATTTTTAGTGTTTATTGGCTGAATGACTTTGACCCAGGAAAGGTCACATCTCTCAAAGACACAATAACATCTGCAAATGTAAGGGACTTTATGGTCACAGGGGCTGGGACCGAGATATCTGAGATATCTAAATGACACCAAGGGCCCAGGCTGCCTGGGGGGCCATGCCTGCCTGATGGCCTCTCCCAGCTGGTCTGGCCCAGCCCCAGCTCCCTGCTCACCTGGTAGTTTCTGCAGCTGCCTCTCGTTGGTAAGGGCCACATCATCCTGGTGGGTGCAGAGCCTCGTGGCCACAATCCCATCTCGCCCCACCCTGTGGGCAGCCGTGGCCCGGAGCTGGCGGGTGACCTCATCTGAGCACCTGCAGAGGCCAGGCTATCAGGGCAGAGCCTACCTGAACACCAGGGAAGGCGGGGCACGTGGGTGATACGGCCCATGCAGCAGGCCGTGGACCAGGCTTGGGGACTGGATGGGGCACCAGGGCAAGATTTGCTGGTTCCCCAAGCTGGCCAACTTGTTCCTTCCTCACGTGGACCCCAGACATGGAGAATGAGCACGGGGGTGGTGCTTGGCTGTGATCATGGGCAGGCACCCTTCCCTGTGTCTGCCCCCAGGTTGGAGCTAGCCGCTCCCCTGAGGAAGTTAGATATGAGGAGTGAGCATAGGCCAGAGATTTAGAGACTGAGGTGAGGCTCTGATGTTGATACCCTGTAATACTGGTACCCTATAATCAGATCGGTCTCCAAGCTACAATTTTCTAGCCCCTTGCCTGCTGCCTTAGGGGAAAAAAAAAATCTAGCCTGTGTTTCTATTTTCCCCACTTCAAGCCTTCCTCCAGGGAAGTCTGGGTGCTGCAGCAACTCAAGTGAGAGGAGGGGGAAGAAGTTGGAAACACCTCTCACTGTTCTGCCACTCAGCCTTTCTCTTGTCCCCCACACTTGCTGGTGTATGCTGTGCACCTTCCTACCTGCCTCCTGTCCCCAGGCATAGAAAGCCCCTCACCACCACCACCTGCTTCCTTCATCCCATCCCAATCTGACCTGGGTCCCAAGACCCAGCTGCGGTCCATATCTTCTGCCGTCCTGGCCTCCTTTCCACTCCCAAGTTAGAGTACCTGTAGCATTTCAACCTTTTGTCCTAGCTGGGGTGGGATCATGTCTGCAACCTCCTCTCCCCCACCAAGTGGCCGCACAGGCTCAAAGAGTAGAAGGAACTTGGGTTTTAGAGTCAGACCTGAGTTCAAATCCTAGCTCAGCCACTTACTAGCCATGACTTTGGACAAGTCACTTCACCTCTTTGAACCCCAGTTTCTGCATCTGTAAAATGGGAGTGTTAACATCTCTGAATAACTCTTGTGTCTCCATCTGCCCATAATTCCGAGATGTACTCTGTGCCAGGCCCTGTGCTGGATGATAGGGACCCAACCCTGGGGGAGGCTGGGCCCCAGTGCTCACAGAGTGACCATCCCCAATGGGGCCATGAAGCATTTCTCTCCCTTCTCTGGGTTCCTGTGCTCCTCTCTGACCCACGCTTGGATCCGCATCCCATGGCCCCTTCTCTATTCAGCGGGGCCCACCTGCCCAGCCGCACAGCTTGCAGCAGAGAGATGAAGGTCTTGTCTGTCTGCCTCCACACCTCAGTCAGCTCCAGGGTCACTGGGACACATCTCCTCCAGCTCTTGGCCTGGTGGGGGCAAGATGGGGCGTCAGGGAGCAGAGCAGACCCCTATGGGGGTTAGGGCCAGAGGGTGAGTGCTACCTGGAAGCAGAACTGCGGGGGCTGGGATCCCTTTGTTACAGGCGGCAGCTGCAGGAAGTCCCCACAGATGATGAGCTGGATCCCTCCAAATGGCTTGTTCTGCTGCCGGACAGCTCTGGAGAGGAGCATGTGGTGCTTTAGGCGCTGGGGTGAGCGAGTTCCACATGGAAGACCACCAGAACCCAGTCCTCACTGCCCATACTGACCTGGCCACGGCCTCCAGCTTATCAAATAGGTCCGCTTCCACCATGGAGATCTCATCAATGACTAGCCGCTGGCAGTTCAGCCAGCCCTGCCGCACGCCTGGCCGCTGGGCCAGGGCCACACACTGGGCCAGGGGAGCCTGACCCGAGCCAATGCCTGTGAGTGACACTATTCAGCCTGGGCTGAGATCCCAGCCCTGTCTCAACCCTGACCTCCCCTCTCTTCCCACCTGCCTGGCTTGCTCCCAGCTTAAGTCCCAGAGGCTCTCACTTACCTGCAAAGGCATGGAGGGTAGTACCCCCGATGTGGCAGGCTGCCACCCCAGTGCTGGCAGTGGCCACAGTGCCTGTGGGAGGCAGTGAGCCCAGGATACGCTTCAGCAGATAAGACTTCCCCGTCCCTGGGCAGAAGGCAAAGTCAGGGCCACTTCTCCTCCATCCTAGCACACCACTGTTCTCCCCACACCCACTCTGCCCCCGACTACCTGCACTCCCAGTGAAGAAAATGCTCTGGCCTTTCAGGACAACCCTCAGCACAGCAGCCTGTTCCCTGGAAAGCTCTGGTTTGGTGGGGGGCAAGCTCAGCTTCTTCACAGGCAGGGGCCACCTTGGGACTTCCTGGGGGGATAGGGCTGTCTCAGGGCCTCCCCACATTCCCTAGGCATTGCCCCCTCCCTTCTTGGCCTGGTAGCCCTTTGTGTCTCTGCTGGCTTCTCTCCTTGGAGCCCTTGGGCAGCCTCGGTTCACCTGGAGATCTTGCCAGTAACCACAGGGGTCCAGGTCTCTCCTTGAGGAAGGGACCGAGGCTGGATCTCCACTGACTCCTGGTGCCCTGAAGACCCCAGTGTGCAGGTCCAGATTCTCCTTCAGCTTTCTCCCCTGGGTTCCCTAACTCTCCTGGTTCTCTTACCCATCCTTCCTTCTCACTACCCTTCCTGTCACAGATGTGTCTCTCTTGCCTCAAAACACCCAAGCAAAACCCTGCCTAGCCAGGGCGCCTTCTTGCCGCATCTCCTTCTTCTCACCAGCTTGTCTCAAACCTCTGTGGTCTGTGATCCATTTGTTCCAGTTCCCGAACACTGTCAGACCCACCAGACTTTGTCCCCCTATCTGATTGGACCTGTTGGCTGCCCCTACACAGCTGACCGCTTCGTTCTCTCCAAAACCTCCTCTCCTCCTCCAGGGCGACCAAGTTCCCACTTTTCTTCTGAAGCACCTTCTCTGCTTTCTCTTTTAATGTGACCTTGGCCCCCTTTTCCTAGTCTCCTTACTCAGTCTCAGGGATTGCACCATGAGAAACATGCACAATTCCCATATTCCTGTCATTCTCATAAGTCTGATGAGCATCTCGTCTGAGATAACCAGTAGCCATCTGAATACCTCCACCATCTTCCCCCCACACTTGGGCTTTCTCGGTCTCTTCCGTCTCAGTGGCACACCCACTCCCCAAGGCGTCCCCCCTTTCCTGTCCTCACGGTGCTGGGCTTGGCCCCGGACCGGGACTCCGTGGGCTGCTTCACCGGCGTGGAGTCCGTGACCCAGGTGGCCGCCGCGCGCCGCAGTTCCTCGGGCTGCACCGGGCTGATGGTGACGAAGTCGCGGGGCCGCGGGCCAAGCAGCTGCGTGCGGGCGGAGGCCGGCCCGGGACCCGGGGCCGCGGCCAGCTTGAGGCGCAGAGTGCGCAGGAAGCGGCGCAGGCGGTCAGGGGGGCAGTCGGAGAGCAGCAGCTGCACCGCGCCGGTCCGGGGAGCGCCGTCGGCGGGAAGCCGCAGAGTGCTGCGCCCGGACGCGGCGAAGCGCGTGAAGAGGCGCGCGGCGCGCAGGGGAAAGCACCGCGGCCGCCCCGCGGGCCCGGGCGCCTGCAGCCTCAGCATCAACTCGCGGCGCTCGTTACGACCCAGTCTCAGCTCCGCGGTGCGCAGGGCCTGGCGCCTTCGCGGCTGCCCGCCCGGGCTCAACTCCTCCACAGCAACACGGCACCGCAGCTCCGCGTCCGCGCATTCCGCTGCCACTGCCTGGGTGCCCGACAGCATCGCCACCAACTCTGCAGGTCTGCAAAAAGACCGGAGCGCAGGGGTCATCACAGGTGGTATAGAGGTCAGGACGGAGAGCCGGGTCATGGCCACAAAGGGTCCCGGGGCTGTCACTGGTAACACAAAGAGTTCACGGAGAAGGTAAAAGGGTCCTGGGGCGAACCGGAAATTCTCTTAGAAATTACTCTCCTACACAATAATTTCCAGAGCGGCGGATGGGCGGCGTCGAGTACACCCAGGGTTGGGGAACCTCGGCTGTCCGACAAGGGCCACAGAAGGGATCCCCTGAGCAGAAAAGAAGCCTGCTTCCAAGAGACCCAGGGCGGGCACGAGAATCCTGAGTCTCCCCCCCCCCCCCCCAGGAAGCAGGGGACGTGTGGAGGTAAGCAGGGGACTGACATGTAATCAGTGCCTTCTGTCTTCCAGGTACGTTCACTGGTTTATATGCAGCCAAGCAGGTCTCACTATTCCCCGTGTACAGAAGTGGAAAACAGGCTGAGAGAGGCCACAACGGCTGGTGGGAGTCAGGGCTTGTGTGATTCTGAAGCCCCGGCGCTTCCCATCTCCAAGGTGGGATGGGGTAGAAAATATTTGGCTAGGGAAATCGCGGAGGGACCCTGGCGTCCGGCTTTCCGTTCACCCACCGTCTGACCCACTCGTACGCACCCTCCCGGCAGGGACCCCTTGAAGAGGCAGGCGCTCTGCCTCCCACCTCTAGGATCGGGTGAACACTCACTTGCGCCAGCACTCGGGCGAACAAGCTGAACAAAGTCGGCATGCAGTCAAAAGTAGGGACACTAGAAACTTTCAAATACTGGGGGTAGAGAATCACCCTATCACCGGCCGGATCTTTAAATTTTCCAGCCAATCAGAGACACCGGGCGTGACAACGAGAGTGTCTTTCTTTGGGTTTCAACTCGCGGGGCTTGGGCTGTACCAATAGCACGCCGGAGGAAGGAGGCTTATTGTGGTGGCGGAGCATACCAAGTCGCGCGGACTAGTGGGTGTGGTGGGAGGGGGCGGGGACTGCAGCGGGGCCGCGCGTGGTGTTGTGTCACCAATCGCGTCTTTGAAGGTTTATTTTCAGAACCATACCTCCAACGCGCACTCCCTCCTCTCTAGCCCTCGCACTAAGGCTGAACTTGGCCTTGCGGAAGAGCTGCCTCTGATCCCTCTCATCTCTGTTTACACTCACTGGACCTTTGCCCATTTCTGGGCAGACCCCCCCAAACCTTCGCGCGCGCGCGCGCGCGGACACACACACACACACACACACACACACACACCCATGGCCTACTGCTGTCGCTGCCCACCCCGCCCCCAACAGCTCTTTACACGCTTATCTGTCTCTGTAACCATCATTTTACGCATTTGTCTTTCCCATGTGTCTGAGACCCGTCAGTGAGGAACTCTTGAGACCTGTGGCCAGGTGCTCAGAGAGTACAAGGGAAGTGTGTGGGCCGCTGTCTTCGGGAATCCGCATCCCTCTCATTGAACTGAATGCTTAGGGAATTCATTTTTAATTATCTTTTTCCTTCCTCATTAAATCTTGGAATGACATAGCTAGAAGGCATCTTACAGGTGAGTCAGCCTGCTCATTTATTGAATTGCCCCCATTTTTCAAATGAGGAAACCAAGGCTCCAAGAAGTTTTACCAGATGTCACATAGCTTGTAGATAGCAAAACAAAGCCTTGAACCCAAGTCTAAGCCTGCTAGTTTAACTGCTACACCACACTGCTCCCAGGTGACTGGTCTAACTTGGTGAAGGGAGTCCAGCCCTGGACTGGAATCTCAGCTCCTGACAGCCAGTGCATTGCCCCAGGCCTGCCAGTCAGATGTTACTCTAAGCAAGTTTCCTTAATGTCTCAAGCCTTTGTTTCCTCATATTTAAAAATGGAGAAAGATGAAGATGTGATGATTGCACAACTCTGTGACTATACTAAAAAGCATTAAATTATTTGCTTTAAATTGTATGGTATGTGAATTATATCTCAATAAGACTGTTAGGAAAAAATCATGAGAAATATTTTTCCTCTTAAGTGTTGTCTTGACATATGAGTACTAGTGGCACAGGAAAATTTTTAATGTCACTGTGGTAGGCAGAATAATGACCCCCCCGCCCCCACCCCCCGCAAACTGCAAAGATGTCTGCATCCTAATCCCCAGATTCCTTTTGTGAATATGTTACCTTACATGGCAAAAGGGACTTTGCAGATGTGATAAATTAAGGATCTTGAGATGGGGAGATTACCCTGGGTTGTCTGGGTAGGCCCAACTAGGATTCTTACAAGGGAGGCTAGAGAGTCAGAGAAGGAGATGTTATGAGGAGGAAGCAGAAGTGTGTGTGTGTGTGTGTGTGTGTGTGTGTGTGTGTGTGTGTAAGAGGGAGAGACAGACAGAGAGAGAAAGATTGATTTGAAGATGTTACTGCTGGCCTAGAAAAGAGAAGAAAGGGCCATGAGACAAGCCATAGAATACAGGAGGTTTCTAGAAGCTGGAAAAGGTGAGGAAGTGGGTATCCCCCTCTAGATTCTCCAGAAGGAACACAGCTCTTGATTTTAGTCTAGTGAGACACATTTTAGGCCTCCAGTACTGTAAGATAATAAATTTGTGTTGTTTTAATCCACTAAATATGTGATAATTTGTTACAGCAGCTATAGCAATAAGAAACAAATACAATCATAAGCTAGAAAGCGAAAGCTGGGATTATGAACCCATGTCTGTTTATTTCCAAAGCCTGTGTTCTCTCTTTCCACTACCCTCTGCTCAGTGGGCCTAGCACACTCACACTGTCGGCTACCTTCTCCCTTCTCTCTGTGCAGTACCCCAGACCAGTTCTAGAGAAAGCATGGAGGCTTCCACATGAATTTTCCCCTAACATTTTCTTTCTTTTGGCTTTCAATTTTTTTTTTTTTTTTTTTTTTGGCCTCGTCACTCGGCTTGCGGGATGTTAGCTCCCGACCAGGGACCGAAACCCGCCCCCCGCAGTGAAAACCCCGAGTCCTAACCCCTGGACCGCCAGGGAATCCCCTCAAGTTTTTTTTTTTTCCCGGTACGCGGGCCTCTCACTGTTGTGACCTCTCCCGTTGCGGAGCACAGGCTCCAGACGCGCAGGCTCAGCGGCCATGGCTCACGGGCCCAGCCGCTCCGCGGCATGTGGGATCCTCCCGGACCGGGGCACGAACCCACGTCCCCTGCATCGGCAGGCGGACCCTCAACCACTGCGCCACCAGGGAAGCCCCCAAGGTTCTTTAAATTGTAAAATATACATAACGTAAAATTTACCACGTTGACTATTTTTATGTGTACAATTCATTGCCATTAAGTACATTCAAATGTTGTATAACCATCACCTCTATTTCTAGAAAAGTTTCATTATTCCGAAACAGAAACTTTGTACCCATTAGACAATGGTTAGACAACCATTAGACAACTCCCCATTCCTCTCTCCTCTCAGCCCCTGGTACCCCAAACATTTTATTCTGAAAATATTCCAACATATACAGAAAGATAGAAAGACTTTCACAGTGAACACCATATACCTACCACCAAGATTCTACAATTAATATTTTGCTGTATTTGTTTTAACACATCTAACCATCTATCCATCTCCCCATTCATCAATCCATTTTTTAAAACATCTTTATTGGAGTATAATTGCTTTACAATGTGTGTTAGTTTCTGCTTTATAACAAAGCGAATCAGCTATACATATACATATATCTCCATATCTCCTCCCTCTTGCGTCTCCCTCCCACTCTCCCTATCCCACCCCTCTAGGTGGTCACAAAGCACCGAGCGTCAATCCATTTTTTTGTTATTCATTTCAAAGTTGCAGACAACAGTTCATTTCACGTCTGAACACTTCAACATGCATAGAATTAACTAGAGTTTATGCTTACCTTTTAAAAAAAAGAATTTATTTATTTATTTGGCTGCACCGGGTCTTAGTTGCAGCAGGCGGGTTGTAGTTCCCTGACCAGGGGTCCAACCCTGGCCCCCTGCATTGGGAGTGCAGTCTTAACCACTGGACCACTAGGGAAGTCCCTATGCTTACCTTTTTTTTTTCTTCTTAAATAAATTTATTTATTTATTTTTGGCTGCATTGGGTCTTCGTTGTTGGGTCTTCGTTGCTGCCCGTGGGCTTTCTCTAGGAGCAGCGAGCAGGGGATACTCTTCATTGCGGTGCTCGGGCTTCTCATTGCGGTGGCTTCTCTTGTTGCAGAGCTCAGGCTCTAGGCATGTGGACTTCAGTAGTTGTGGCTCGCGGGCTCTAGAGCGTAGGCTCAGTAGTTGTGGCACATGGGCTCAGTTGCTCCGTGGCATGTGGGATCTTCCCGGACCAGAGCTCAAACCTGTGTCCCCTGCATTGGCAGGCGGATTCTTAACCACTGAGCCACCAGGGACGTCCCAGTTGGTTCCTTTTTAATGCTGAGTAATACTGCATTGTATGGATATACTACAGTTTACCCATTTTCCTATTGATGGAGATCTGGGATTTATGCTTTAATTTCTCTTGAATAAGTTCCTAGGTGAGAAATTGCTGGTCGTGGAGTTTATAATTTAGTTTTATATGAAGCTGCAAGAGCTTTTTCCAAAGTGGTTTTCTGCCCACCAGGTTAACAGTGAGTCTTTGGAGCGAAAGAAGTCGGAGGAAAGCTAGATACCGCCTAGCTATAGATTAACGGTCTTCAGACTCCGCCCTCCTCCCCGCCCCTGCGCCACCGGCCGTCAGCTGGATCTTGATTGGCCGGTGGAGGAGGGAGGCGGAGGCAGAGGGACTCCTCAAATCTGGGGCCGGACTTCCTCACATCTGGGGCCGGACTTCCTCCCTCTAGGCTCTGGGCCCTCTTCGCATCCGCGGGGCTTTTGCTCGCTGCTGCCGCGAGGGGTCAATTCCGAGTGAAGCGCAACACTGCTCCCGATCTCCTCGCCTAATCCAAAGCCTGGTTTTAACGCAAGCTGTCAGGAGGAACGGGTTTTCTTCGCTATGAAATTTCCTCCTCCAGAACTCTTTCTATACGTCTTACCTGCTTTCTCCCACTGGCGGTCTCAGTCCAATCCCCGGCTCACTAATAATAACGACGACATCAGCACAGGACTAGGTGGTTTACTAATTGCACTCTTGGCGTTTTCTCATTTGATACTTGAAAGAGCCAGCCCCTTCCTTCCTCTCCTCCTGCGGTCCTTTCTCGCTGTGCTTTTGCCCTCTCCACCTTTACAGCCCTCAGCTTACAACAGTCTGGCAGAGGAGCTGAAAGGGTGTTTCGCGGGCTTCCAGCTTCCAGAGCACTTCACCTCGTGTAGCTTCTTCTTTGGGCAGCTGACACTCATTTTATTGAGCCTCTGATCTGGTACAGCTGATTATACCTCATTGAAATACTCTCTTAACTTCCACAACATGCTCCCCTCGTTTTTCCTACATATTGGCTGCTTCATGTCTGTCTCCTTTGCTAATCCCTTTCCCTCAACCAGACCTCTCAGTGTGGGAGGACTTTCTTTTTTCCTATCTTTTCCAATTTCATGGCTTAATTATCAGCTACATGCTGATTCTCAATATTATAACCCCAGCCTGCCCTTCTCCCCTGAACTCGACTGTATTGCCATTTGTCCTCCTGATGATATCTCCATACAGATGCCTAAATGGCATTTTTTTAATTAATTAATTAATTTACTTATTTTTGGCTGTGTTGGGTCTTTGTTGCTGCGCATGGGCTTTCTTTGTAGTTGCTGTGAGGGCGGGGGGGGGGGAACTACTCTTCATTGCAGTGCGTGGGCTTCTCATTGGGTGGCTTCTCTTGTCGCGGAGCACCGGCTCTAGGCGTAAGGGCTCTAGAGCGCAGGCTCAGTAGTTGTGGCGCACGAGCCTAGCTGCTTTGCAGCATGTGGGATCTTCCTGAACCAGGGCTCGAACCCGTGTCCCCTGCATTGACAGGCGGATTCTTAACCACTGCGCCACCAGGGAAGCCCCTAAATGGCATGTTAAACTCACTCTCTCCAAAACAGAGCTTTTAATCTCCTTCAATACCATATAGACCTGTTTTTCTCCTGTCTTCATCATCTCTGTAAATGGCACCTCCATTTTTGGCTCAAGTTAAAAACCCATACCATATCCTTGATTCCTTCTTCACCTACCACGTCCAATCCACCATCGAAACCTGTTGTTTCTGCCTCCAAAATGTTTCGTTTTTTAGAATTGTAGTATAGTTGACATGAAAAGACAACCTATGGACTGGGAGAAAATATTTGCAAAGAATGCGACTGACAAGGGCTTAATTTCCAAAATATACAAACAACTCATACAACTCAGTAATAACAACAAAAAAACAAACAACCCAATCAAAAAATTGGCAGAAGACCTAAATAGACATTTCTCCAAAGAAGACATATACAAATGGCCAATAGGCACATGAAAAGATGCTCAACATCGCTAATTATCAGAGAAATGCAAATCAAAACTACAATGAGGATCACCTCACACCGGTCAGAAAGGCCATCATTAAAAAGTCCACAAACAACAAATGCTGGAGCAGGTGTGGAGAATGCACACTGTTGGTGGGAATGTAAATTTGGTGCAGCCACTGTGGAAAAGAGTATGGAGATTCTCTACAAAACGAAAAATAGGGCTTCCCTGGTGGCGCAGTGGTTGAGGGTCCGCCTGCTGATGCAGGGGACGCGGGTTCGTGCCCTGGTCCGGGAGGATCCCACATGCCGCGGAGCGGCTAGGCCCGTGAGCCATGGCCGCTGAGCCTGCGCGTCCGGAGCCTGTGCTCCGCAACGAGAGAGGCCACAACAGTGAGAGGCCTGCGTACCGCAAAAAAAAACAAAACTAAAAATAAACTTACCATATGATCCAGCAATCCCACTCCTGGGCATGTATCAGGAGAAAACTCTGATGCAAAAAGATACATGCACCCCAGTGTTCATAGCAGCACTATTTACAATAGCCAAGACATGGAAGCAACCTAAATGGCCACCAACAGATACATGGATAAGGAAAAAATTGAAATATAGTTGATTTAAAATGTGTTTCAGGTGTATAGCAAAGTGATTTTTATATATATATATGTATATATAAATCATATCCTTTTTCAGATTCTTTTCCATTATAGGTTATCAAAATGTATTTTGAATCTATTCACTTCCCTCAACCTCCACCCCACAACCTAGAACTAGCAACCTGTCAGCTCTCCCCTGGAGTACAGCAGTAGTCTCATAATCTCACTGGATTCCTAGATTCCACTCTGGTCCTCCTACAATCTCTTCTCCGAACAGCAGCAGGTGGGATCTTTTCAAACACATAAATCAGATTTTGCTACTGCTCTAGTTAAAAGCTCTCAATGCCTCCCCAGGCTATTCCTTTTAGAATAAAATCCACAGTTCTTACCATAGCCTGAGGCCAACTCCCTCCCCTTTTTCCTCTGTGATCTCAAATCTACCACTTTCTTCTTTACTCACTATACTTCTGTCACACTGGCCTCCTTGGTGTTCCTTGAAGACCCTATGCCGGAGGCTTTGCATTTGCTCTTTCTTCTGCATGAAATATCTTCCGCCTTTCACTGTGACTGTCTGCTACTTTTTGGTGACTGTCTCTTTCTCATCTTTCAGGTTTCAGCTGAAATTTCCACTCTGTGGAAAAGCTCCACCCCACCACTCACACCATATCTAAAATTGGCTCCCCAATTATTATTTTATTACCTGTTTACTTTCCTTAGAGAACTTATCACATTCTGTTGTTATTGTGGTCATTTGTTTATTTGCCTATCATCTCTCTCTTCCGGCTTCAAGAGGGCAGAGATCACCCCTGTCATGTTTATGGCTTTGTGCCCTGTGTTTAGAACAGTGCCTGAGACATGGTAGCCTCTCAACAGATATTTATTGAATGGATATTTATCAATGAATAATGAAACCATTCTCTCCAAGTCCCGACCCCTCTATCTCTACTATCTTTTGAATCTGCTCCTGCCATCCTTATAACCACTGGCTTGGTTCAAGCTCCGTCACCTCCAACCTGGATTTCTGTAACAATCTCTGACCCAATGGGTCTCCATGTCTCTCTTGCCCTGTCACCGTTCTTCACACAGCAGTTATGAAAATGAGGTTTCAGAATGAAAATGATGTCAGGCCCTGCTTCACTGCTTCAGTGGCCCCCAGCTCTTTGCAGGAGGAATTTCAAATCTCTCAGGTCAGCACTCAAAGCCCTTAGTGCCCTAGCTCCTGCTGCCTCCTTGGTGCCATCTTTCCGAACTCCCCACCAACATCACATGTATATGACCACAGAAATCTGCCTACAGTCCCCTAACAAGTCAGGGTCTTCTACAAGTTCTTACTTTTGTGAGATGTTCCCACTTCCTAAATTCCCGCTGCACCCCCTCTCCCCCATCCATAGAACCCTGCTAGAATACAACTTAGTTGCTCCAGCCCCTCTGGGAACCAGCTCTCAGCACACACCGTGTACCCTTCTCAGGACGAGTCTACCCTCCTACTGGTTCATCAGCTCTACAAGCCAGGGCCTGGGCCTTTCTGTGGCCTGGTCACACAGTGCTGCCAAAACACATCATTTAGAGAGAGCACTGGAGTCAGGAGAGGTTTGAATCCTTGGGCCACCACTTACCAGTCAAGAGACCTTAAACAGGTCCAAGCCTTGGATTCTTGATCTGTAAAATGAGGATAAAAATTCTATTTATTTCATGGATGGGTACCTACTTTTGTGAGGAGTTTAGTACAGTGAGCAGATAACAGAGGTGCCCCAAATTCTTTTGAGTGAACAGATAAATGCCAGGATGAAGTATTGGAAAACACCCCACTTCAGAGGCACTCAATAAACTTTGTTGATTAAATGGCACATATGCAAAATAGACTCCATCCCTTCCACAGCCCCAGACTTTCAGTGACTTCCCATTGGCCTGAGGTTGAAATGTAGTCTCCTCAACACAGCTTCAAGGTCCTCTCTACACTGAGCTCTGTCTGCTTCTCCAGCCTGGCCTCCCTACACGCGCACACACACACACACACACACACACACACACACACACGCACACACAATACTCTTTCATGCCTCCATGTTGTTCACACTGTCTCCTCTGCCTGGAATGCCTGTTCCTTCTGTCCCGGTTTTAGTGCCCTTCCTTCCTCTATGCCTTTATCCTCACATTTAACACGTAGTTTTCTCTGTTTACATGCCTTTCTCTCCTGAAAAAGGACAGGGACCCTGGGTCCTGCCATTATCTTCCAGCCATTAGTGTAGGGCCTGACGAATAATCAAGGCAAATAAAGTATTTGTGATGAAAAAAATGCGTGTGGTGTGGAGGCAACAACCAGAGGGCCAGTATGGGCTGAGTGGGGAAACTGAGACCCAAGTGGTTATCAGTGGCTCACTCTCAAGGGACAGAGCTGCCCGGATATCAAAACTGACCTCACCCCCAACCCACCATGAGTTGCTTCTGTGCAACAGCATGAATTCCCCAGGGGCTCTGGTCTCCAGCAGGCGGAACATGAGTTTCCAGATACAGGATCTTCTGAGTCCTCAGGCACAGGGTACAACGGCTGCACAGCTCTGCAAGTTGAGGGAATAAAACCGTGTGGTGGCCACAAGAGGTGGTTGTCATGTATACTCATTTTCTCAGTTTCCCAGGCTGGATTTTCTTCATCCTTTTAGATAAAGGAACCCAGGCCCAGGTGTGAAGAAAAAGTCTGACTCCATCTTCTTTCCCCTTGGCCCTGGAGTTCCAGGCTGCCCTTTTCCATGCTGACTGGAAGTGACTTGGAAGCCTGAGGGCCAGCAGAAGGCAGTGAAAGGGGAGCTGGGTCAACTGGTACAGCCGCTGCTATGGCAACCAGAGCCAAAGGAGGTCACCATTGATTCCACACGCACTTAATTCTTCCTGCAGAGGCATTGGGCAGGGTTGACCCAGAGAGCTAAGAGGGAAAAGGTGTGTGTGTGGAGGGAACAGGACCGTGATGGAGGTTGGGATGTAGCCAGTCACTTTCTCTCCCTAGGCCTCTGATTCTCTAAGTGTAAAGTGAGAGTACAAGGTATAACTAACACCATTATCTGGTCCCTACATTTCACTCCTCGGCAAGGTTGTCAAGGCTGCAAGATTCACTGCTGGATGGGGTGGGGGCGGGGCCCTCAGATATAGGAACCAGAGGAGGACGGCTCTGAGCAATGCCCAACGAGGGCAGGAGAACACTGCATTTGGGGACCCCCGAGAGTCAGAGGCAGACCTCCTCCCCCAAAGGGACCCTGGAGTCCAGACTCTCAGCCCCAGGTCTTCCCGTTAAACGACTCTCCGGACGGGATCCGAGCTCCAGGCGCCGCCCTGCCAGGAGGTTCTAGGGAGAAGAGGACCAGGTAGTCACCACTACCCTAGCGTCAGGTAGGAAAGAAGGACTCTCTGGATGCCCCCATTTCCGGGCCGCCCAGGCCGGCTTGGCCCGGTCAGGCAACCCCAGCCCACTCGGTCAGGAGACCTGAAATGCAGAAGCCGCCACCTCCTCGGGCGCTCTCTCGGTCTTGCCCCACCCCGGCCCCGCCCTCGGACCCCGCCCGCTTCCCTCGCCTCTGCCTCTGGCCGGAAGCCCCCTCCCCTCCCCCTGCCGGTGCCCCACACCCTTTATCCCTTTCCAGTCCCACTCCTTCCGCGAGTCAGGGAAACCTCTCTGCGCTCGGTTCCCCACCCCACCCCCGTCTTCCTCCAGCCCCGGCTCCTCCATCCAGTCCCCGAGCCCCCGCCCGGCCCCGCCCAGGCTCCTCCCTCAGCCCGGCCCCGGCCCTAGTTTCCCGCCCCAGACCAGGGCCTCAGGGCCCCGCTAGTCCCCTCCTCGGGCCCCGCCCCCGGCCCCCGGAAGCCTCTCTCCGCCCTCGGCCCCGCCCCCCCGAAGTTTCTTGGGCCCCCGGCAGCCAGCGGGACAGAACGCACTGAGCCGCCGCCCGGCCGGCGGTGGATGGAGGTAACGGAGACCGCGCGGCGCCGGGAGTGAGCGGCCGAGCGGTCGAGCGGCCGGACCTCAGCGGACTCGTCATGGAAGAGGAGGTGAGGACCGGGCCAGTCGGGGGACCTGGGCTGGGGTCTTCGAGACCCTCGCGGCGGTTGGGGTCCCTGGCTCAGGCCCTTGTTCCAGCCAGCCCCTCTCCCGCGGGTCTCCAGGCAAAGCCTAGGCAAATGAGATGAGCAGGGGCGGGGGTAGGGATAGCAGACCCATCCTCCTTCATTATTTCTGTCTTCTCTCACCAACTATGGGCATGGGGGTTGTTATTGTTCCCATTGGATTGATGGGGAGACTGAGGCTCTGGTCAGTTTGATGACTTGCTGAAAGTGTCCTAGGTTGGGCTCGAACCCTGGTTACCACTGACTCCCTGTGCCGTCCACGTCGGATCCTTAGGGCACACTGTGTGTGTGTGTGTGTGTGTGTGTGTGTGTGTGTGTGTGTGTGTGTGTGTGTGTTTTGTGGTGGGTCTGTGGGTTCTGGAGTCCCTGTCTCAAGGAATTTTGAGGTTTTGACCCTGTCTGGTGTCCGCAGGACTGGAAAAGTTGCGTTTTCTCCCCTGTTTAAGTCCCTGTGAGTCTACCTTCTCCCCTGCTTGGGTGTCAGGCCCTTGTAGGGGCTGATTCCTGCCCCTGCCTTTCCCACATCCCTGGAGGGCTGATTCCCTGGAGGAGCTGGGCAGCTGGACCAGCAATGCCCCTTGAGCCTCCCTCTTCCCCCTCAGGACCCTCTTGGTCTGGGGTGGGGTCAGACACTCTGTGACCCCTGCCCTTTAGTTGCAGACTCAGTTCTCTCAGTAGCCCCCTCATCCAGGCACACTGCCAGCACTTAATGTGTGACTGTGGAATGCATAAACTAGGGAGGGGCCTGCTGTGGCTAGAGGATTTTGCTTCTGGTCCCCCAAGGGGTCTCAGCTTCTGCCCCTCCCAGACCGAGGGGAGGGGATGTGTCTTTGCCTGGATAAGTGGGGAGGAAATATGAAACTTCACTCTTGGGGCAACCTTGGCTAGCTGGGGACCAGGCTGCCTGTGTCCCCATCAGTGCTCGTCTCCCTGCTTCCTGGGACCACTGCCCAGGGACAGCTGGTGTATCCATCAGAGTTCTCTCCAGGCTAGGCCCTGCATTTCTGTGGGATGGTAGATAAGTCACTTCCCCTCTAAGCCTGCATTTCCTCTTCTATAAAATATAGGGCCTGGTCTCCTCCCCGGGTCCTGATTGTAGCCCCTTCTCTCAGAATGGGTGGAAATAGGGGGCAAAGTCAGGCCACTATGATTGGCTGTGTTTTCTTGCTGACAGGGGTGGGGCTTCCCCACCCCTGCTGTGAGGGCTGGGCTGTCTGGCTGTGGCCCCTCTCCTTCTCCCAGGGGATTTGGGACAGGATTACTCCATCTCCTGATCTGCTCTGGCCCCCAATTAAAGGAAGTTCTCCTGGGGCCTCCTGGGCCAATGGCTTGTCTGGAGGTCCGCCCAGCCCTGTACTCCCTCTGGTCTTGAGTCTCTAACATTGCCACTTACTGACTCCCAGATGCCGAAAGCTCCCCGCACATCTGGGCTATCTACGGTCTTGCCCACCACCTCCCCACACAGCCGGGAGCTCCCTGTTCCCTACCCCGCCCCCCCTTTGACATCCCTCTTTTCCTCTCATTTCTTTTCCCCTTAACTTCCTCTTGTTTCTCCAGGCCTCAGTGCCCATCCTCCTTTCTCTAAAACACCTCTTAGATCTTAGTCGTCTGCTCTGCCCCATGACCCCAGGCTGGCCTCATCACCTCACTCCCAAATGGCTGCTTTTAGTCCTCCCCTGGCTTTGAACTTCCTCCCCATGCCCCAGGAACCCTGATGCCAAGCCCCCTCAGCCTCAGTGACCTCCTCCATGCAATGGGTTGGTAGTCCCCATCAGCCTGAGATTTGGTGCAAAAGTGCAGGTCTGGGCATGGGGCATCTAACCATTTGTGTTCTCAGGGCCTCAGTTTCCCCATCTATAAAATGAGGGAGGTGGGCAGTCCAGAAATGTGATGGTTTATGTGCAAAAGCTTTGAAAGCTTCAGTTATCAGTGTGAGGTATTGTTGCAACTGGACTCAGGCTTTTCTATCTCTGCCCTGGGGTTCTGCCCCTCTTCCTCTCAGTCATGCCTTTCCCTGGCTTGACCTCCAGTGGCACCAGGCTGCTCCTTTGCCCTAACACATCTAGAGAGTGGCAGGGCAGTGTCCTGTCGCAACACTGGTTTTGTGACCTTAAGCTAATCTTCGACCCTTTCTGGCCTGCACTTTCTCATCCTGTAGTGAAAGGGTTGAGAGTATAGGGTCTTTGGTACCTTCTGTGCCTTTCCTTCTTCTGTGGGCCAAGATGTGTGTCTCTTTCCCTCCTCACAGTCTTACCAAAACCCTTCCTTCTGCAAGGGCTTCCCAAACTAACCCCAAGTCCTTCCCCTACCAGAGAGCCAAGACCGGGGTATCCGTCTGGGTCAGTGCTAGAGCCCTCCCAGTGGGCTGGGATCCTCTCAAGCAGGGGATGCCTACCCAACCCCCAGACTGGGGATTTCCCTTGTGCAGGGTCTGTGTTGCCCCCATCAGACTGGAAGTTCTTCAGGTCAGAGCCTGTGCTTCCTCTCTCTGATTGCCCCATCACAGGGCTCTGACATGGTAGGTTCTTAGCAGAGTTTGGTCAGGGCATCATGGGGTTTAGGCAAAGGGCAAAGGTCATTATCCTAAGCTCCCTGTGATGTAAGGTGCCAACAAGTTCTCTTCTGCTGGTCTCTATCTCCCTGTCATGGCCTGTGTTGTGGCTTTCCACGTGCTCCTTTCTGTGCACAGTGTTGGGCTGACTGACCTGGTGTCTTTTTCCTTTTTTTTTATTTTTATTTTTAATGAATGACCCAGAGGCCCTCCCATCTCAGGCAAAGCAGAGCCAGGCTGGTGCCCAGAGGTGCCTCAGGAGCTGCTCGCGGTGGGCGGGGGGAGGGCCTGAGTGAGGATGGGTGGGAGAAGAGAGAGCGAAACAGGAAGAACAGTGGTCAGCTGGTCAATAAGAGGAGAGGAGGCCGAGAAACCGGGCTGAGCAGGACAAAACCTCCCCTGTGAGCCCTGCCAAGGGGAGGGCCCGCTTATTAAAACTTACTGGGGCATCTCCGGCCCCCTGGTGGGAGAGTGTCTGAGGGGCAGGGAGAGGGGCTGGTGAAGGATGGCAGGACTCTGACCTCCAGCCAGGCCTGTCTTCTGGTGGCTCTTGCTGTGGCTGATTCCTGGCAAGGAGACCTTCTCCTGGGCTTCGGTTCATGCCACCTCCAGCCCCTCAGCTGTCACTCCCCCCATCCTCAAGTGCGTTCTCTCCTCAGTGCCATCCTGGTACTCCCATCCCTGAAGGCTCTGGACTGGCTTCCCTAGCTAATTCAGTCATGGCATTCACCAGGCACTTCTCTGCTCCATGCGGAGAGGATGGTGGTCAGGGTACCAGCTTCCAGCCCGGCCCCCGGGAGCTTCCAGCTGGCAGGAAGTTATCATGTCTCAGGCTGTGGGTGAGGCAAGTAGGGGAGGTCACAAGTGGAGGGGGATGTGAGATCCCATGGGGTCGTGGGTGGGCCTCTGCAAACAGGAGGCGAGCTTGGAGCTCAAAAGTAGATCTGGGCAGCATGCTCCGCGGTCTTGTTTGAGAGAAGCCTAGAGTCTGCAGGCCTAGGGGATGGCCATCTGCTGTAGTTGCTAATGGAGGGGTGTGACATGTCAGATGTTGAGGTGGGGTTTCCCATTTCCCACTTCTACCCCTCCAGCCCTGGTGGAGGCCGGCATAGAGGGGTCTCTGTGTGGATGAGGCCCCAGCGGGTCACACAGCCCATGGGGCTGAACACAGGGTCTCTGGTGATGGGGTGGGCGGGCACTGGGTGCATGGTAGGATGCTAGAGCCTCCCCCTTCTTGTCAAAGGGCCCTGAAGTCCCCTCTTTCCCTGATCAGGGTGGCTCATAACTGGCCTGTCAGCAAGCCTCTCACTTCCTCATTTCTCCATCCAGGAAGACCATTTGGGACCATTCCACTTCTCCATTTCTCTTGCCATCTACAAGTTAGGGAGAGACCCTGAGGGGGCATCTCGTATTCCTGGAGCTCCTGGGAGCATTGAGGCCCAGCAGCTAAGCCCAGAAAGGCCTTGTCCTGAATTCTGAACCAGGCCCAGGGAAAGGGTTCCAGAGAGCCAGAGGGGATGGCAGTGACAACAGTAACAATAATGACAGCTGCCATTTACTAAGTTTAGGGTATCTTAGGCATTGCTTTGTATGTCATATCTTTTTATTCAGCAACAAACATTTATTGAGCACCTATTGTGTGCCAGACACTGCCTAGGCATTGGGGATACAGCAGTAATCAAAACAAAAAACCCTGCCCTCACGGAGTTATAATCCTTGCAACTTCTGTTAATATCATCATTTCACAAATGAAGAAACTGAGGCTTAGAGAGACCAAGTGACCTGCCTCTGGTCTGTGTGACTTGGGCTTCAGAGCTCAGACTCCTGACCACTGGAGTATGCAGTTCAGAGGGGGAGGGGGCCACAGTAAGAACCAGACTGGGGATTCCCTGCCATGATGGAGCACAGGGAAGCCATGCCCTGTCCAGCCCCTGACAGCCTACCACACTTCTGTCTGGACTTGTCCTTCCAAAGGCAGCTGTGGCCACAGGGTATCCCTGGGGAGAGGTATGCTCCTTTTAACTAGAGCCCCATTTTTTTTTTTTTTTTTGTGGTACACAAGCATGTGGGATCTTCCTGGACCGGGGCACAAACCCGTGTCCCTGCATCGGCAGGCGGACTCTCAATCACTGCGCCACCAGGGAAGCCCTGGAGCCCCATTTTTAAGCTTTATGTAAATTATAAAGCAGTCAGAATTAGTCAGTGCTGATTTCCTTCTAGCATCCTGTGGATTCTGACATGCTCTTAGCCCTCCTCTCCTGCACTCTCCCCTTCACACTCACCACTGTGGGTACCAGTCATTGAAGCAAAGTGGTTAGCAAATTGGGTGTATTTTTATTTTCATTTCACAGATATTTCTTGAGCACCCATTATGTGTAAAGGAACGGTGCTGGGTTCTGGGGACCAAATGTGAATTCGACCCCATCTGGTAGGCATATACCTGGCGCCCAGCTACTTAAGCAGGTAATCAAGAGGCACAAGATGTCAGTGACTGGCCTGGAGACTCCAGGGTGGCTGCCATGTCCTAGAGAAGGGTTTGAGTTTACCTCCTGTACCTGCCTGTGGTCGAAGGCAGTGTCCTTGGAGCCCTCGCCAGACAAGGTGGCTACCCTAAAGTCCTGGCCTGGGGCAGGGATGAGGGCAGCGGAACCTCCTGTTTTGGGGTAGGATGCAGGGGCCGCAGAGTGGGCTCTCTAGAAGGGCAGGGGTAGGGAGGAAAATTACCACTCTGCCTGCCTGCCTCCTTCCATCCTTCGGATCCTGCATGAACGTCCTTTCCTCTGGGAGGCCTTCCTGAGCCACACGGACCTGAGCCAGGTCCCCCGCTGTCCTCTCGCACTCCCTCCTCTTCACTTCCCCTTCACTGATTCCTTCATAGCATTTCATGGTTGTTAATGTATTTATGTCTGGTGTTTATTTGTTCAGCTCCTCCTTCCCCACATTGCCAGCCCCATGAGGGCAAAGATGTGTTCTTTTTATTCTTCCCTGCCTACTCCAGCATCTGTGACATTGTAGGTGCTCAGTACAGCGTGTGTTGACGAGGTTGAATGAATGCACGGGAGGCAGAATGGTGGAGGGGAGAACATGGGGTCAAAGAGACCCAGTTTGAATTCTGGTTTTGTCCTTCCAGCGGTGTGACTCTGGCGAGTCACCTCCCCTCTCGGAGCTTCAGTCTGCTGTGACATGTGGATAATGATGCTACCACCTGGGAGGGTGGTCGCGCGGGTTAAATGAGACAGTTTGGGTAAAACATAATACAGTGGTTCAGTATAAGGTGACTGCAGCTGTTATCGTTGTGGCTGCTGTTGTTAACTGTTATTTCTGATATTGGATTGAGAATATCTGCCTCAGGCGTTGTGGGGAAGCTCAAATGGGGTGATATCAGTAGGTATCCAGCAGAGGGACACATCCCTATGTGGCCTCACGGCAGCAACCCTCACGGCGCGTCCGGATGCTGTGTTACAGGGCGTGAAGGAAGGGGGCCAGAAGCCTCGGGGAGCGCAGACAGCGGACAAGGCTGGCTGGATCAAGAAGAGCAGCGGGGGCTTCCTGGGCCTCTGGAAAGACCGCTACCTGCTCCTCTGCCAGGCCCAGCTGCTGGTCTACGAGAACGAGGTAAGGACCTGCCTGGTCCTGAGTTTGGGGGTGCCGGGTCAGGGAGCAAAGTGAGGGCAGCCCAGGCCACAAGAGGATTCCAGAACCCGGACTGGAAGGCCTGCTTCGCTTTTGACCCGCTGTGCAACCTTGGGCGATTGCCTGGTCTTCTCTGGGTCGGTGTGGTACAAGGACAATACCTCTAGGTGCGAGCGTAGGACTCCTGGATGAGGGGCTCTTTGAAGCATATGTGCACAGGGATGTGTGTGTCTCCTCAGCTGTCCACCTACACTGCAGCTCCCTGACCCGGGGCTAGGTTCCACATCTCTGAAGTTTCCAGAAAACTGAAGCTTGCTCCACTCAGTAATGATAGTAGAAATAATACTTATTGCTCATGCTTGTTTGGAGGTCTTACATACCTCTTGGAGGATGCTCACAATAGTCCCTTAAGAGTGGTCATCATGGGGACTTCCCTGGTGGTCCAGTGGTTAAGACTCCGTGCTCCCAATGCAGGGGGCCCGGGTTCAATCCCTGGTCAGGGAACTAGAGCTCACATGCCGCAACTAAGAGCCCACATGCCGCAACTAAAGATCCTGCACACGGCAACGAAGATCCTGCATGCCTCAGCTGAGATCTGGCACAGCCAAATAAATAAATAAATATTAAAAAAAAAAAGAGTGGTCATCATGTCACATTCTACAGAGGAGCACCCTGAGGCCCAATGTGCTCAAATCCTGTTCAGCATCTCAGTGAATGAAGGTCAGATCTAGAGCCAAAGCCAGGGATCTCTCCACCCAGCTATGTCAGCAAGTAAACTCTAAAACTTATTCTTGGTGGAAGTCCTCTAAAGTACGCTGGATATTGTCTGCCTTTCAACAGAAGGTACTGGCCTAATGGAGTCTTTCCTTGGTGGCTCAGAGTCACTGAGGATCAGGCTGTTCCGTACTGCCAGACGGTGCTTTTCAGCTTTGCATTCTCCTCTAACATCAAGCTGCCAGTTGCCGCTTTTGCCGTCCTTGTGCCTCTCACAGTCCTCATATCTTCCCACTTCAGACTTGTGCCCCTTTTCATTTCAGCAGGTTTGGAACTTGGACAACCCAGGATGTAGAAGTTGTGTGTTAAATAAGTGTCAATAAAGTTCTGGGTGAAGACCTGAGGCCAAAAGGTGGCCTTTACTTAGAGATGCTGTTTATGTTCTGGGGTTGAGGCTCTCAGAGGGCCTGTCCACTGCAACTGGGCTATTACTGTATGACTCTGACAGACGGAGTACACGGGGAAGAGCTGGCCTGGGGGCAGAGGAAGGGGGATCCTGCCTGTTCCCCATCAGCCTCTGTCAGCATGCCTCAGGCCGTCTTGGCAAATTCATAACTGTCGCAGACCAAGAAAGATCTAGGTGTTCAAAGGAGCTGCCTTTGAGAAGCATCTCACCTTTCCTGACCAAGTCCCCAGGCTCATGGAGTTGGGGTGTCAGAGAAGCAGCCGGAGGAGGCCAAGGGGGTGAATGGTGCAGACAGCCCCCCAGATGTTCTCTACTGCTGCTGGCCCCAAATTAGGATGTGCTGTGGCGGCGGCAGGGGGCTATTTTTATAAATAAAGGGGGCTGTCGCAGCTTCCTCCAGTCCCAGCTGCCATAAGAGTTCAGTGACAGGCCCCCCAGCTGTCAGCCCATCAGGCGCTACCAGACTTGTCCTGGGTCACCTCTCTACATCTGGCCCACGTCTGGGAAGCAGGAAGGATTTCATATCCCCTAAACACAAAAAAGTCTAAATCATGCTTTAAAAAAAAAAAATCACTATTCAAAACCTCAGGGCAGTTTTAAGAACTTAGCACTCGGAGGTGGGGGAGCTTGGCACAGGAGAAGGAGTTGAGAAATGCTTACTAGTTCAATTCCTCTTTCTGATGTAAGGAACTAGGCGAGTGCGAATGACTCTTGGCTGTTTCTTTGCTGTCAGTGAGGCTGACATTCCAAAAATGCTGCCCCCGCCCAGTGCCTGCTGGTTTATCCGACTTTTCTGAGAGGCAGAAGGGCGGGATGATTCAGCGTTTCAGGTTGAGAGGAGACCCAGGTCAGGCAGCCGTGGGGAGCTGGGTGGTGGAGATGGAGTGACTTTTGTTTCCAGACAGAGGAAGGTATGTTTGGGCCGGTAGCTGCCTAGTCGGGGGAGACCTGTGCCCATGGAGTAGGTGAACCTCTCTCTCTGGGATGGGGGTCGGGGGGACGTCCTTTCTGGTGTCTCACTCTGAGTCAGGCATTCAGTTCAGCAAACTTTTCCTCTTGAGGGCTGCCCCTTGTAGGGTGCTGTAGGGGGAACAGAAAGGAGAGCAGACACATGCAGCAGAGGGTAGAGAGAGATGGCTCAGCAGGGAGTTAGGACCATTCTTCCCCATGACAGGGTGTCCCTAGCACCTAGTAAGATGCCTGCAGAAGTGCCCTCTGATGGGGACCCTTAGAGGAGGGAGAGAGCACCGAGGCTTAGGCTCTTGCAGGTGAGCAGGGCAGCTTCCTGGAGCAGGTGGATTTTACCAGCCCTTGTGTTGAGTGCAGGAACCTGGAAGGGACTGGAGACTAAGGATTGGAAAGAGGTGCGTGGAGGCAAAAATGGGAAAAGACACCTGTTTGAATCTAGATGGGAAAGATCAGGCCACCCTGGCCACCTGTTCCTCTTTCCCTGAAAGGCTGAAGAGAGAGTAGGTCAGTGGTTACTCACCTTAGCTGTACAATCATCTGCTTTGAAAAATACTGTTGTCCGAGCTCTGTTCCCTGGGGATCCTGATGTAATTGGTCTGGGATGTTGCCTGGGCACTGGGGTTTTTTTAAGCTACCAGGTGCCGCCAAGGTTGAGAATCTCTGGTATAGAGCAGAGGTTCGCAAACTTTTGTATAAGGGCTTGTTAAAACTCAGATTGCCAGGCCCATTCCCCCAAGATTATGATTCAGTAGGGATGGGCCTTGAGAATTTGCATTTCTTTTTTTTTCCAATTATCCAATTTTTTATTATTAGATTTAACAGACAGAAAATTATATTTCAATAACTTTAACTAGAACAAACGTAACATAGGGGTAAAAAAAGATTACAAAAACTTAAACTACATCTTGACGAAGACCTGTCGGAAATAATGTGCAAACCAGCGCTGGTCCCCAGATACACTTTGCATTAACTTTTTTTTTTTTCACACACACACACACTGTATTTTATTTTTATAAGAGATAAATAAACTGACACCAAGCATTGTAAATGGATGACCACAACAAAAGCAACAATGATTGCAATTACCAAACACGAAACACACTCACACTATGTCATAATATTGACATTCAGTCCAGGAATCCTCCACTGTAACAGCTCCTTTACTTTGCAGTGAAAATTGATTTGTATATTTTTTGCCTCTGAGTCCTTGTGGGATATATATATATATTTTTTTATTCAAGAGAATTTGCATTTCTAACAAGTCCTCAGGTGATGCTGTGGCTGCTGGCCCAGGTACCACACCTGGGGGACCACTGGTGCAGAGCAGCCTGCAGCTAGGGCACTGTCCAGCTTCTGGCTCTGCCTGGAAGGAGTTTGATATGCTACAAAGGGCTCTGGCTTGGGAGTCAGAGGATGGGTGTTTGCGTTTGGCCCTGCTCCTTACATTTGGGTCTGTGCCCAAGGGTAAATCTCTTCGCCTCCAGCTCTCATTCTCTTCCTCTATAAAATGAGACAAATACTGGGGCTCTAGGATTTCAGGGTGCTTGAGGGACTCAGGAGAATCGGGGATGCAGAAGTGCTCGCTAAGTGTCAGGGTTTCTTAGTGTATGCGACTTATCATGGAGGGAAATTGGGGCATTTCCTCTGCATATAATCGAGTCACTGCCTCCCGGATATTCCACCCCAAACTGTGGAGCACTGAGGCGGTCCCTGGTTGGATGCTCTGCATGATGTCCAAGAGCAGGAGTTGGCTTAACTTGCGTGCCCGTCTCCAGGGCCTGCATCTGCTTCCCTCGAGTCTCCAGGGGGCGAGTGTGCCACACCCAGGAAGCTGTTCCAGCTGGGTGTCCCCTGGAAGTGGAACCAACTGACCAACACTGAGGGAGGAGGGTGTCCCAGACAGCTGGCTGGAGAGGCACCTGGTGGGTAGAGCCCATGAGGAGAAAACACTCAAGGGCCAGGGCTGGCAGGCAGAAAGGCAGCCCAGCCAGTGTCCAGGGGTGGCCGAGAAGAGGCTGGCCACTGTCCTGGCCACCAGCCTTACTAGTGATGAGGCCTCACGGTGGCAGACTCAGGGGGCACTCTAGAAGGAACCCTTGCCTTCTCCATTGTGCAGGCCATGGAGAGTGGCCTCTCACCCCAAGCCAAGGGTCAGCAGAGGAAGATGCCAAGTGGGGAAGTCAACTCCGGATCACTGTGGTGAAGGCGGGTTGTGTAACCTCAAACAGCCTTATTCACGCTTCTCTCTGTGGCTCTGCCTGGAAAGCCTTTTTTTCCCCTCGTTTGTGACAACTTGCTCCTCCTTCCAGACCACCTCTTTCACAGGTCTCTGCCTGGCTTCTGGGCCTGCGTGGACTCCCTGGCGCACTTTCCTAAGCCTTTCTAGCTTCCCCGTTGCCTCCTTTGACCTTAGGCGCATTTGAGTCAGCCCTGCCGCCCGCCTTCGGGCTGTGAGCCCCATTTCTCCTATGGATGGTGAGCCTGGAGGGCATCCCTCCAACCGGCGTGGACTGAACACCGTCTCCTTGCCAGGGTCTGAATGCTGCATCTTGGTGGTTGATTGGCAGCCCGAGGGCCCCCTCTGACCAAGCAGTGCCCTCACTGAGTGGGATCAGGTTCTGGGGCGGGACCTGGGTGTTTGAGGGTCTAGGGCATCTAGCTCTCACCATGTCCCCTGTGTCTCCCTCCCCAGGATGAGCAGAAGTGTGTGGAGACAGTGGAGCTGGGCAGCTATGAGAAGTGCCAGGACCTTCGTGCCCTCCTCAAGCGGAAACACCGCTTTATCCTGCTGCGGTCCCCAGGGAACAAGGTAGGGCGAGGCCTGCTGCTGACTGACCTCACGCCAGGCCAGGGTCTGCTGGGCAAGGTCACCCCTGGAAGGCTCTCTGAGACAGGCTGGGCCCCTGGATGCAAGTCTGCAGGTTCTCTGTTGAATGTGGCTGAGGCCCAGACCCAGGGGCTGCCACAGGTTGGACCTTTGGCTTGCTTTTAACTTGAAGTCGCCCCAGCCCCTGGTTGATAGGAGGCGTATTTAGAGCTCTGCTGAGAGCTCTGCTCCCCTCTCCCCTTCTAGGCCCTGGGGCCTCCTTCCCAGGCTGTAGTTGGAGAGTAGTCTTTGGGAGGTGGGGCCCTTGGCCATCTCCCGGACCCAGGAGGCCCAGGACTGAGGCAAGAAAGCTGGGGATGAGGCCTTCACCCCGCCAGGCCTCTGACACCCTGACGTAGTCAGGCGGCCACACCCTCCCCTCATCCCAGGCCTTCCTGGGTGGGCCACCTCTCCTACCTTTCATCCTAGGCTCAGTGCTTGGACCTGCAGCCCCCCAGCTTTCCTCCCTTTGCACTGTTCTTTCTTGGCTGAAGCTGGAGGAAGTCTCTTGCCTGAGAGGTTTTCGCCCTGGGACATGCTGTGTGTGTGGATGAAGTTCGCTGTTGCACCCCGCACCTCTGGCAGGGGGTCCGGGTGGGTGTTAACATGTGGTAGAGTTTCACAGATGTCAGGAGGGAGATCAGATTGGAGGCTGGCATTTACAGCACCTCTCGCCAGGTCACGCCAGTCTGCAGCTGGGCCGTGCCTTGCCCCAACCTCTGCATGTCATGTGGAGCCTCGCAGAGCGGGGCTGAGTCACAGAGGCTGGGGGTTGGAGAGTGGGCCTCGTCTGGGCTTGCCCGAAGCCATTCTGTCTCTTTCATAGGTTTAAGGGCCAGAAACCCAGTCCTCTGTGGTCCCCAGAGCTCTGGGCCCTGGAGGAGACCATGATGCTTTACTCACGAACCCTCTGTCCCACTTGGCGGTGGTTGGGGGCAAGGGAGCCACCGTGGAGCTCTGACCCTGGGCGGGGGTGGGGGGGGGTGTGCCCAGGGTAGGGGCAGGTTTCATTGACCTCTGATGCTTAGGGCTCTGTGAGGAAGGGGAGAGCCACATTTTGGTCTTTCAGGCCCTGGAACCCCGACCCTGTCCTGGAGATCCACTTCCTCTCTCAGTGGCGCTGTGTGTGTGTGTGTATCTGGGAAAGGTGTAGAGTGCGCTATATGTGAAGGTCTGCCTGTGTGCCTGATACGCGTGTGTGCACCTCTTTATGTGCCACTGAGTGTTCACCTGGCCCAGGGGCTGCCTGGGTCTTTGTGTGTCCCTTAGTGAGCATATGTGGTTGTGAGGTGGAGGGGACCTTGCTTCTCTGTCCTCTGCCAGCACGGTTCTGTGGGCCACCTCCTTTCGCGGCTCTGAGAATCATCTGGTGGTGGGCCAGGTGGGTTGGACCCCACTCGGGGTGGGGGTGGGGGCGTCACCTTCCGAGAGGCCTGTTTGTGCAGCTGCATTGTCAGCTGCTTCGGCCAGCACCCTCCCTTTCATCCCTGAATCGTGCCAAGAGTTCAGGTCAGCTCTGGGTGACCCTGGGAGCAGGGCGAGGGTCGGGGAGATAGGACCGTGGGGTGATTGGTGGGGGCTGCTGGGCAGCGGGAGCGCAGCCCACGCTGGTTCCGGCTCAAGGGCCCCTGACCCTCGGCACCCAGGAGCTCACACAGAGAGTGGGCGCTCTCCAAAGGCCAGATGGTAGACGGCCCCGCCCCCCCCAGCATCCTCTCTCCTTTCCTATCGCCCTGGGTGTTCCCCTCCTCGGGGAGGCTGCAGGCTGGCCGGGAGGTCACATGACCCCGGCTGTCTGGTCCAGAGGCCGCCTTTTTTTCCCTCTAATCAAATAAACAAAGACTCCAGTGTCTTGCGTGCCCCTCTCCCTCCTGCCTCCCTGTCCCCACGCCCCTGCCATGAGGTCACAGGCAGACGCTGCCAGGAAGCAGGGTGGCCTCTGCTGGGCCTTGCTGCCCCGCTGGTTTCAGCCAGCTTGGCCCTTTCCTCTTTCCTGTCTCCTCTCTCCCCCTCCCGCTTCTTTCCTCTCTGCCATTTTGTCCTCCCCCCTTTTCCAGCCATGTGGGCCTTCTCTGTGTCCAGTCCCGTTAGCTTCTCCTAGTGGGGCCTGTGCTAGGAAGGGCTTGAGGAGGGACGTGTGCAGCCTTCAGGACACAGGGGTGGGGCAAGAGGAGCAACTTCTTGGTCTCCTGTTTGTCCCCATTCGGACCACCTTGTGGGATGCCTGGCTCATTCAGCAGGATTTCAGGGTTCCTTAGGGTGACGCTGGGTCCCATTTAACTTCGTATTCCCTCTCCTAGGGGAGGCCCTGGGCCAACACCCTCCCCCCAGCCTGCCTAGGTGGGCTGTCAATGGGAAAGGGTCACAGCTTGGGTTGAGTCCAGTGGTTGTGTTTTTGTCCCACTGAGGCCCTGAGTAGTAAAGAGACCTGTGCAGGTCTCATTGCAGGTTGGTGCGACTAGAACGCTGTGAACTTGACTCTCAGGCCAGTGCTCTTTCTCTTGCTGCATCTGTTGCTGAGTTCAAGTGTATGCCTCTCAAGCTCTCTGGGATGCTAAGTCCTGCACCAGGCAGGGACCCCACCAACTCAGGGCCTGTGAGCAGGAGAAGCGTAGCTGGGCTCATGGGCTGCCCTGGGTCACCTTACTCGCAGCCCTCATTCAGGGCTGGGTGGGCCCTTTCAGAGCCCAGATGCAGCGCTGTCCCTTCCTGAGCCCCTACCGGCCCTGATGGCTGGGCTGAGGCAGTTGCCAAGGTGCCCTGGGGTTTTCGACTTAGCTGCCTCTCTGCTGCCAGGATCAAATTTACCCTGGTCATGCAAATGAGCATTGGGCTGTGCCTGGCATGGGGAGGTGGGTGGAACCAGGGCCCTGTGTGAGGAGAAGGCAGAGGCAGCCAGGAGGAAGTTATATAACAAGGATGCTGAGGGGGCCAGGCGGGCTGCATGTTACATAACTGGGAGAGCAGCAGGAGGGAAAGCGCTATCTTAACACCCGGGCAGGGATGGGCAGCTGGCGACCCGCCTGACAAAGAACTAGGGCTTCCTAGTGTCAGAGTGCGCAGCGGCCCCAAAACAGGAACCTTGGGCCAGTTCATTCATTGGTTAGCTATTCATTCAGTAACCATTTCTGAGTACCTACTATGTGCCAGGCTGTGGCTTTAGTCATGTTTAATTCCCTCAGCATTGCTTTGTGGTAGGCGGTGTCATCCCTTTTTCCAGATGAGGAAACTAGGACTGTTTTGTCCAGAAGGAGATTAATGGTGATAATTCCTATTACTGAGCACCCGCTCTGTGCCCACTTCCACGTTTAACACTTTGCTGCATCACTGATCTTCATAGCTCCCTGAGGCTCCGAGTCAGCCAGCTGTGAGTGCTGGTCTGTCCAGCTCAGAGGCCCTACTGCTGTGTCCACCATAGGGGTGGCTCCTGGGTTTGTGTGGCCTCACTCCTTCCACTGTTTCCTGTCTGACCATGGGGCCTGGCAGGAAGGGGCCTCTCTGAGCTGCCTTCTGATGCTAATGTAGGAGTTCGGAGCTCCTGCCTGAGGTGGGAAGGAACCCGTGGGGTGGCATGGGATGAGGTTGGGTGTGAGGTCAAGTCATGGGGTTACTTTAGGCCACCTTGGCCAAGTCCCATCCCGTCTGATGAGCCTCTTTTTTCTTATCTATATGATGAGGGGGCTGGAATTGACCCCCTAATGCCCTTTCTCTCTTGCAGCCTGTGATTCAAGGCCAGAAAGGAGACCCTGGGACTTTTTCACTTGTCCAGGACTGGTTGTGGGGCCCACTGGGCAGCTGCAGGCGGCCCTGGTTCCAGTGGGCCTTCACCAATGGACACCCCTCATGCCTGTCACCTCTGTCCTTGTACTCAGTCTGATGGAAGTAGACTGGGACTACTCCTACTCTACAGAGAAAACTCAGAGGTCAGGCAGCTGGTCTGGGGGAGTCACATGGAGTGAGACCAGATCTGGGCAAGGCTGATTTGAATCCAAATCTCTGGCAGCTGTATACATGGAGAGGGCCCCTCCTCTGCTGGATCTGTCCCCTCCCTTGCTCTGAAGCCCCAGTGTCAGACCTGACGTGGGGGTCATTGTGGTTTGCTCCTGACCAGCTGTGTGGGGGCAGACTTCAATCTTGGGTGGGAAGCTTCCTCAAGACCCCAAATGGGAACCCTTTTAAACATCTACTATCCACCCCACGCATGCCCCTTGCAGGTCAGCGACATCAAGTTCCAGGCATCCAATGGGGAGGAGAAGGAATCCTGGATCAAAGCCCTCAATGAAGGGATCAACCGAGGCAAGAACAAGGCTTTCGACGAGGTGCGATGAGGTCCTGTGGACGGCTCTGGGTCTCCTTTCCCACCGTGTGTGATCTCAGAGTGGACCCTGCCCCACCCCACCCTGACAGCCCCTTGATTATGTCACTGCTACAAACACTGGGGCATCTGTGGTTGTTACCTCGTTTAATCCTCACAACACCCCTCAAAGTAGGTGGTTGTGTTCCCATGTTACAGATGAGGACACTGAGGGGTAAGGAAGTTAAGTAACTTGTTTTAAATTAAAACGTGGGTAAGTGGTGGGGTAGAACTTAACTGGGTGCAGCCATGCATCCTTTCCAACCCAGCCCCAGCCGGAAACAGCAGGAAACAGCAGAGAGGTCTGTGGGTGAGCTGAGAGGCTGACAGCTCACTCTTCAGTTGGGCGGTGAAGTCCAAGCTTGGCTGGCTCTAACCCTGGGCCTCCTTATCTGCTTGCAGTGGCCACCCAGCCCCCTGTGCTGTAGTGGTGATGGCAGCAGGGCCATGATCAGGCTTTTGGCAGGCAGGGTGTCCCAGGGGGCCAGATCTCCTAGGGAGGGTTTATCTTTGATATCATGGAGTCATAGCTGTTTGGGCAAAAATGGGCTTGGGGGGCCACCTAGAGTGACCCCTTGGATTGCAGAAGACTGAGACCCAAGGGGAGCGAATTTTCCCACGCAGGTTCCCTCTTAACACCCAGGTTCCCTGCCTCACAGCCATGGCTCCTGGATCACGTCTTACGTGACTGTGCCATGCTCAGCCCTTCACTTGCTTGGGAAAGTGTCCCCATTTCAGGGGAGAGAGTGTTGGAGGCCACAGGAGCATGGGCTGGGTCTCGGCCCACAGCCTTGGCGGAGCAGGACCAGCTCCTCCACTGCAAAGACCCTCAGGTGGGCCTGAGCCTCACCTGTGGGCAGAAGAGTCTTAGCCCACCCCCCCCACCGCAGGGACAGGCTGCTCCGGGATTCAGAGTCTGGATTTCCCACGTGACTCTTCCTATGGCTTCCCGGCTACTCCCCACCCCCATTCCTTATCCTTAGAGAGGAGATGCTGCCCCCCAGACTCCCTGACCCCTGGGGGTGGAGGCCCTGCTCTTTCTTGAGCTATCCCCAGGGGTCCTGGGAGAGTGACTGGGGCCAGGGAAGGTCTTTTCTGGAAGCCAGGTACTAGGGGATCGTGGGCTGTCTTCTCCCCGCTCCCCCCCAAGCTAAGCGCAAGAGCAGCCTCGGGGCTGCTTACGTATTGCAGTGGACTGAGGGGTGAGGGCTGATAGCCCACATTTGGGCAGGAAGACTGAGGCTGTGCAATCAGCTGCAGAGAAGGGAGAGCCTCAGACTGCAGAGAGATGACACAGGCTGTGGAGAGTCGGGGGGGAAAGCAGGGAGGTGCCTCAAAGAGAGGGACAGCTGGGGCCCTTGACCCTGTCAAGCAAGGATGCAGGTGCAGACCCTGCCTCTGAGTCTCAGGTTAACGCCTGGGCGTTTCCTCCTCTCCTCAAGGCCTGCTGGGGACTGACGTGGTTCCCTGTCCTTCCCAGGTAAAGGTGGACAAGAGCTGTGCCCTGGAGCATGTGACACGGGACCGCGTACGTGGGGGTCAGCGGCGCCGGCCCCCTACAAGAGTCCATCTGAAGGAGGTAAGGCCTTGGCCCCAGCTTGGGAAGGTTGGGAGTCAGATGAGCCTGGGACCACAGCTCCTTAGGTGGCCGCGGGCTTGGGCCACCTTTTTCCTGAGCACTCTTGGTATCGGGCTGCCTGAGTGGCATGCGGGGTGTCGGTGTGGAGGCGTGAGTGCTGTATGTCCTCAGGGAGTGGGTGCGCCTGCTTCCCGTGTTGAGTCCATGGGCCTTAACCCAAGCTGGTGCTGGAGGGAAACTGAGAGCCTGAGGCTAGTCCCCGCCTCTCAGAGCTCAGCTTCCAGCCGGAGAGGAGACCTGTCCACGGACTGCTCCAAGCAGCGCTGTCTAATTTTGGTACAGAGGGCGGCTCAGGCAGGCTGAGCAGGAGGGACCACGGAGGACCCACAGACACCTGAGCTGACCCTTGAAGCATGGGAACAGTTTCAGTGGGCAGACTTGGAGTGAGGGAGGTCCTGGGTGGAGGGAATGGTGCGAGCTTGAGGCCCAGGGCAGGGGAGTTTGAGGTGTGCCTGGTCCCTTTGGCTGGGAGATGTGTCTGGGAAGGTGGGGTAGGGGGGAGGAAATTGTGGAGGCCTTGAAAGCAGGAGTCGGGGGCAGGAGGGATGGGAGGGTGCGTTGCAGAGGTCAGGTGGAGGCCCTGGGTAGGATGGGTCAGGTTGATGGAGGGAAAGGCAGGGGGCCAGGAAATAGAGGCAGGGGTGGGGCCTCTAGGCCCCAGGAGGGGGTGAAAAGGGAGGGGCCGGTGCAAGAGACACTGGGAAGCAAGAGCCACCTGGGCTTGTGATTGAATTCAGGACTCGGGGAGGCGGACTGGACCAAGAGGGAGGGTTGTCAGGAGTGCCCCCAAGCCTGGAGACCCGGCGAAGGGAGGCCCTGGACACAGGGAATGTGGGAGAAGTTATGGGCAAGGGGGAGGGGGAAGGGAGGAGCCCTTCGTCAGACCAGTGTTACTGATGGGTGTCGATAGTTGGGGGAGAGACCTTGGAGGCCAGGAAAGAACCTCAGCAGATGCTGCCTTTGGGGAATGGGGGGCAGTAGGGAGCAAAGGAAGAGGAAGCCAGAGAGTGGCGCATCCGGAGAGAAGGGCACAGGACTGGGGGTCATCAGCCAGATTGGCAGCCACAAGTCACGAGGCAGGACTGAGGAAAAGGCAGATGGTGACGTTTACAGCACATTTTCTCAGCTTAGGGCTGTCATGGGGTGCAGGGCTGGGGATGCTGGAGAGAAGGAGATAGACCATGGCGGGGAAGGAGGGAGACAGAAAGGGGCCAAGGTCATTGGAGGGTTTGCTGGTGAGATGAGATAGCCTGTTCATGTCTGTCAGCGGAGGGAAAAAAGCCTGCAGAGGGAGTGACTGAAGTACCCAGAGAGGAAAGTCATGTCTGAGGGAGGAGGCCTAGGAGGTGTGGGGCAGGCCAGCCTTGGAGAGGGGAACCCTCTGAGAAGAATTCAGGGAGGCACTCGTGTCCAGTGACTGAGCGCATGTGTAGGCCAGGTCACCCTGTGTGTGTAAAAGGGAGTGAGGGACCTTGAGGGACCTTGGGAAGGGCCTCCTGCCCAGCCCCGCTCCAGGCCCTCTGAGGCTCCCTGGGAGTTTTCCCCATGACCGTGGGGCTGCTGGGTGTCCCTGTGGGCCCCTGGGGCCAGATGGGGCCAGCTGCCTGCTGGGTGCAGCTGTTCTCCTCTGGCACTCAGCTGTGGTCTGGGGCTGCCCGTGTCTGGGGCCACATGTGACGACAGCACGAGGAGAGTGGGCACCAGCTGCTGAGCAGCTGGGCAGGCGAAGGCTGGAGAGCTCTGGCCCGGAGGGCTGGCCGACCGGACAGAGGTCTGCAGGGCGAGCAAGCTCAGGATGACGCAGGAGACCCATATGTGGGTTCTGGTCCTGTCGCCTGCTGACTGTGGGGACCCTGGGTGGGTGGTTGCAGAGAAGGGACCCTCCCAAGGCCCACAGCCAGGCTGGAACCATGTCCCCTGACACCCAGGCCAGCACAATTGCCATTCAAAAGAGCGGCCTATCACACAGGCTGGAAGAAGCCAGGCTGGGGCGCTGAGAGCGCACCCTAGCTCTGGCTTCCTGGACTGTGATTTCAAAACCAGGAATTCTATGGAAGTGAGAGACAGGAGAGGATTCATCAGAGAATCACTTTAGCTTCTAATCAGGTGGCTTTGGAAACCAGAGCAGAGGGCATGGAGAGTAGGGGGCCAGGGGCCTGGGCAGCCTAAATGGGAGGGCTTAAATACCTTGTAGGTGGGCACACCTGACCCAGTGGCTGGTCATCCAAGTTGATGCCCATATCCTGCCCCTCCACCCAGGTAGCCAGTGCAGCATCCGATGGGCTTTCGCGCCTGGACCTTGATGTTCCTGACAGCGGGCTGCCAGTGTTTGCCCCCAGCAATGACGTCAGGGCAGCCCAGCCCCGGGAGACACCCCGGCCGCCCATGCCTCCTACCAAGCCTTCTGCAGCACCTGAGACGACCAGTCTTGGTGACGGAGTGGAGACCCCTGTAGGGGAGAGAGCCTCAACCCCCACCCCAGCAAGCTCTGAGGCCCACCCTGAAAGCCGAGAAGACTCAGAGACTCCAGTGGGGGAGGACAGGGGCTCTGAGCAGCCCCCCAGCAGGGTCCTGCCTGACAAACTGAAGGTGAGCTGGGAGAGCCCCAGCCCTGAGGAGCCCCCTGACCCTGAGAGTACAGAACCGCCCCAGGTGCCCGATTCTGGGACTTCCAAGGCCGTGCCTAGGGAGGGTGGGAAGCCCGCTCCACCCCCGACACCCCCAGCCAAGATCTTATCGGAGAAACTGAGAGCCTCCATGAGCGGCGTGCCGGCTTCTGGGCCAGCCCAGAGTCTTGGGGCCTCTGAGACCTCTGCCCAAGGCCCAGCACAGGTCTCGGTGAATGGTGTGGATGACAGCCCTGAGCCCATCAAGCCATCCCGGGATGCAGGCACCCCAGGAACTTGCCCAAAGGATGCAACGACGTCCACAGCACTGCCCCACTGGGACCCGCAGCCTCAGTTCCATCCCCGCTGCTCCTCCCTGGGGGACCTGCTTGGGGAAGGCCCCCGACGTCCACGGAAGCCTGGGGAACAGCTGTATCGGGCCCAGCTGGAGGTGAAAGTGGCCTCGGAACAGACGGAGAAACTGTTGAACAAGGTGCTGGGCAGTGAGCCGGCTGCTGGGAATGCCGAGGCGCTGCTCAGCCAGGCTGTGGAGCAGCTGAGGCAGGCCACCCAGGTCCTGCAGGAGATCAGAGATCTGGGAGAGCTGAGCCAGGAAGCACCTGGGCTCCGGGAGAAGCGGAAGGAGCTGGTGACCCTCTACAGGAGAAGCGCACCCTAGGGCCTGCCAGCCCAGAGCATGGTCCCTCCCGGCCGCCTCAGTCCACTGGAGCCCAGCCCTGCCGAGAAATGTGCTTCTTTCCAGGCTGTAGAAGGGCCATCAGGCATGTCAGGGTTTGGCCAGGACCTGCAGAGACTCCTGGGATCCTTCTCGCCCTGCCCTGGCCAGAGGTGCCAAGTGCCACCCAGGGCTGCTCTCTGGCCGGGCCTCCAGCTCTGGGCTTGGGCCGGGAGCACGCATGCGGTACCTCTGTGCTGGCGTGGTTGTTCTGAACAGCCCCAGGGCCCTGGCACAGCGCTCGGGTTTTTGAGGGCGGTGTCATCTCTGCTTCGCGCCCTCAATAGTTTACATTCCTGACTTCTGAATAGAGCACAGCTGAGCCCCCCTGCCGCCTCCATGTCCAGATGTTCCCAGGCAGAGGCAGCTTCAAGCCATAAGCAACCCTCCCCACCCCCCCTATTCCTAGTAGCTGCAGGGGCCTTGGGTCTAGACTAGAGGTTTGTCCTTCAGCTGAGTGAGACCTGGAACCCAGCTAGGGCCTCTGAAAGCAGGTGGGAGGCATCTGTGTGAGAAAGCCACTAGCTGTGGGCCCCCTCCCTGGGCCTGTTTCCTATTCTGCAGGCCTTCCCCTCTGGTGAGCCGTGATTGGGGGACTCCAGGGTGGAGGAGGAACTCAAAGGGTCTCGTAGTCTAGTCCCTGCCCCTGGACCCGCTTGTGTCCAGCCTTGCACATTCCTGTACAGGTGAACCCGATGTCGACATCAGAACATCCTGTATGTAATTCATTATAAATCAACCTTCAGAAGAGAAGCTGCCCCAACTTCTGTGCCTCCCAGATGGGATTTATATCTGGGTCTCTGTGGTTGCTTCTGAACCCAAACAGGTCCGGTATCCCAGTTATTTCTTCAAATGCCGTTGGGAGTGTGTTGGGACCTGAACCCACTTCCCTCTCCCCTTTCCCCTCACCCCTCTGGCTCAGGCTAGAGGGACTGCTCCTCCTGAACTTCTTGTGGAAGGAGCATTAGCTCCTGTCCCTTTCGTGGTCCGTGCCTGCACCCTGGGCCTCTCCCGAGCCCCTCCCCGCCGTCGTCTCGGGCTCCAGGAGCACATCCAGTCTCCATCCTGCTGCAGTGGCCGGACTGAGGGCAGTCTATAGGTGCAGAGGCCCTGAGGGCCACAGCCACTCTCCCTGGGGCCTGTGGGAGTAGGCGCAGCTTCTGACAGGCCTGCTCAGGGGTTTCTGCAAGTGCACTTTTGTTTACTGAAAGAGAAGGAGGGTCACAGCTGCGTGCCTGGCCTTCCTGCCCACTGCCTCACCCCCAGCCACCAGTCATGCCCTCTGAGGCCCGCCGGCACAGCTCACTGCCTTCTTCTCCTTGGTTCTTGAGGACAGTGGCCAGGGATCAGGAGGGGCACGTGTCCACCCTGCAGCCTGTACTGGGCAGGGGTGGGGGCAAGCAGCAAGGTCACGGCTCGTGAGCCCGCCTTGGCCTCCCTAAGCCACACTCCTTGAACAGACTAGGCTCCCATGCCCCAGTCTGATGTCTCTCCATCTGTCTCCAGTGTGAGAGCAAGAATGTCACCAGGGGCCCACAGTCACGTGGCCCCCTGTAGTCTTCCTTTGGGGAAGAGCCTTGCTCCACCAGCAGCCTGGGCTGGCTGGAGCATTAGCCAAGTCACCTCCTTCCTGGGACTAGAGCCTCAGTTTCCTCCTCTGATAAGGGACCAGGCTGAGCAAGTAGCTCTGGGGTCACCTTAGTGACCTAATGCCATTGGTTTCTGTGGGCTTCCTGTGCCTTGGCAGCCTGGACCCGAGGGGGAAGCCAGCTTCCAGGGGAGGGGAGAGGATCGGGAATTCACAGGGGCTGCCTGGCCTGCCTCCTTGAGGAGGGTGGCATTCCATGCCTTCTGCTTATGAAGCGCCTTTCTTGAAGTTTGGCAATAAATCCCTTTTCATGGAACTTCGCTGCCACAAGCCTGTTTGTTGGTGTGGGGACCAGCTCCAGGGCCTCATGGAAGCAGAGGGTAGGTGGTGGTTGACCGGGGCATCACCTTTCCTCCAAGCTCTCTTCGAGGGCCCACTTCCCATAGTCCAGGCTGGGGGCCTCGCCCTCCCTCAGTGCTCACCTTCGCTAAACTCGGCCAGGTGCTCCAGTCTCATCCCCTGCCCCCAACACGTTTCTACAGCCCGGAGGCCAAGTGTCAGGGAACAATGCTTTTCAGTTTTTAAAAACTTCATTTGGAAATAATTTCAAACACAGAGAAAAGTTACGAGAGTAAGTATAGTACAGAGAACACGCATATACTCTACTCAGATTGACCTGTTGGCTTGTCTTTCGAGTGCCTTCTCTCTGTAATATACACACAATTTTTTCTCTGAGTCTTTGGAGGGTTAGTTATCATGGCCCCTTTCCCCTAAATACTTCAGTGTGTATATCCTAAAAATAAGCATATTCTCTCATTAATCGTAGTGCAGTTATCAACTTCAGTAAATTTAACACCGATAGAATACTTACTGTTCATATTCTGATTTTGTCGTTAGACCCAATAATATCGTTTAATCACATGTTGCCTCCAGTGTAGGGTTGAATATTACATACATGTCTCTTCGAGTCTCCTTTAATCTGAAATGTTTCCACAGCCTTTATCTTTCATGATGTGGGTATTTTTGAAGACTACAGTCCTCCCCAGCTTTTTAATAGAATATTGTTCATTTGGGGTTGGTCTGCGGTTACTTCATAATTAGATCAAGGTTATAGAGTCTCAGCCAGAGAACTGCATAGGCAATACTAGGTCCTTCTCAGGGAATCACACCTGGAAACATAGCCTCCATCCGACTTTTACTGGTGATGCTTATTTGGATCACGCAGTCAAAGTGTCTGATTTTTCTGTTGTATGGTTACATATTTTTCTCATGTAACTAAAGCAATCTGGGAGACTTTTTATTAAAGACCATGCGCAAATTTTGATGTTGCACCACATCAAAATTTCCCCTTAGATCTAATCTCCATTGATGAGTCTTGCCTGAACAGGTGTTTCCTATGATGGTTCAAAATGATTCCAGCTGTCATTTTAACCTCAGAGCCTGGTCCTGGTTGGGGTGATCCTGGGCCCTGCCTTACGCCTGGGGCACCCCTAATACATCTCAGCAGGACCCCAGGGCTTTGCTGAGTGCTCTTTGGAAACCCCTGGGCCAGTAGACAGAGCTCCACTCAAGTCAAGCTGCTGGGAAGGTGTCAAGTCCCACCCAGGGACTTCAGTGAATCTCAGCCTCCCGGGGCCTCAGTTTCCTCACCCATAAAAGGGAGATTGCAGTGCCACCCGCTCCCCACGTGGGAAAGCAGTGCTCCCCAAAGGCCGGCTCCCTTCCTTATCTGTGAGGGCTGCTGGAAAGGCCTGGTGGTCAACACAACAGGAAGCACCTGGCCCGGGCTTATTGACTGTTCTATGACTTTCGTATCCCTCCTGAACTCCCCTGCCACTGACCTGACGTGTGTCCACCATACCAAGTGGGTGGCCTGCAGAAGGTGGGCCATTTCACTTTATCGTTAAGGAGGAACCAAAGTAAGGGAGAGAAGTCCCTTTATCGACGGGGGCATACTCCCACCCTGGCCCAGGAACAAAGTCTCCTCCCGAGGGACGCCTTGAAGGGAGCAGCTGCTGGGAAGGTGTCAGTGGCCAGCCAGCCGCAAGACTGAGGAAGGATGTGGTGAGAACTTTCTTTCCTTCTGGCCCTAGGGGCTGGAGGCCTGTGCAGAGAAACGGAGCCTTTTTCTTTTGAATACGAGTCCCCGATATCTCAGTGGCCTGAAGTCCTGTGGGGTTTTGCAAAACAGGTGGCTGCCTTCAGGCGGGACCCAGGACAGAGCGGGAGGGTCTGGTGGGGAAGGGGACATCCAGATTGCCCCTCCCTCTGCCCCCACCTGAGCCTGGACCCCGGAAGCTCCCTGTGTCTTTCTGGAGCCACCATATTTTATGCCGTCCAAGTCCTGTGTTCCTGCCTCCCAGCCTCCCTGACCCCTACTCTCATGTCCCAGACGTGAGGCAGGACTGTCAGAAAAGATCTCACGAACTCACTCAAGTGGAGGTTTCTGTGACGTTACCAGGAGGCTCTGTGGGGGGATGTGGAGGGTGGAGAGGTGATGGTGGAAATTCTGCCCTGTTGTCATAATTGTGTTTACAGGAACAGAGTTCCTGGGGGAAGCAGCAGGGTGTAAGTAGAAAAACATGACTTTAGATTTGGAGGCAGACATATCTAGATTCAAACCCCAGCCATGAATGATTGACCTTAGGTAAAATGTGCCTCGGTTTTTCCTGTCTGTCAAATGGGCTAATTCTCCCTTCTTCATAGGATTGTTGTGGAACGCTTAGCCCATGGTCTGCCTCACAGAAGATGAGGTTAGTAAACCCCAGCCACCCGGCCTCACAGAGCACCTACTACTTGGCAGGCCTGTTTTGGTCTCTCACTGTCACCAGTGGTCTCATGAGGAAGAGGTATTTCTGTTCACTCCTTTGACAGCTTAGGAAACCGAGACTTAAACAACGTGCCTAGGAGACCACAGGTTAGTGTTGGGACCTGGGATTTGACCCTCTGGGTTCCTGACCTGGGCTGACACTCGACTGCTTCCTGTTTCTTCTCTGGAGAGTCTCTGACTTCAGATGGACACTCAGCCCAGGGGAATTCGGGCTGACTTGGGGCTTGGGGCATCCCCACCTTTCCCGAAGGACACCCGGAGGCTGGCCTGGCTCTCCACCAGCCAGCCAGGGCCCCAGGGAGAGGCTCGGGAGGCCCTTCCCTTATAAGGACAACAACTCGGCAGTGATGAAACTTCTCGGCCTCCCGGCTGGGTGGGCGGGGGAAGGGAAACGACAGGCTCCAACGGCTACGGCTGAGAGCCTGAGCCTCCACAGGAACTCGCCCACGAGCCTCCCCTCTCCCCTTCCTGTCGGCTCTGAGTGGGGCTTTCCAGAGGGTCCCACTGGCAGGAGTGGGGAGGAGAAGCCAGGGCCTGGGACGTCAGAGTGGGTGGTGACCCATGGAGGGAAGATGAGTAAACAGGCCAAGAGAGGGGACAGGACTCTTGCAGACCCTGCAGGAAGCATGCAGTCTGGACTCCAAGCTGTAGGCCTATCTAGCCCAGCCCATCCCTCAAGCTGGTCAGGCAGGGCGGGAGAGAGAGTGTTGGGAGGAGGCAGGAGGAGGCCCTTGGGCAAGTGTCTTTCTCCCTTCGCCCTCTAAGGTCAAGTCCTAAAGGGGAGGAGAGCTGGGTGGGGGCTAGGCAGCCTGCAACAGGACCCTACCCTCCTCCTTCCTTAGCTGTGGCCCAACAAAACCTACCAGCCCGCGGTCCATCTGAGAAACTAATTGAGGAATCACAGGATATCAGGACTGATAAGGACCTCCGAGACCATCGAGTACCTCCTGCTGGTTTTAGAGTGGAGGAAGTAACAGCTCTGAGGGAGGACCTGAACTTGCCCATCTGTTTTGTTAAAAAAAAAAAAAAAAAAATTTGGGGGTGCTTTTTCTTGGTTTCCTATTTAAAGTTCCTTTTCAACAAATCCCAACTTGTTAGTTGAAGAAAAGGACAAAGGGCTTTTTCCACACCCAGGTCTGGTTAGCTCTGGTGATTGGGGCTTCCTTGGAGACCCTCGGGTTGGCAGTGGGGGTGAGGTCAGATCCTAAGGGGGAATCACGTGTAGCAGATGGAGAATCCGTCTCTGACACGGCTGTGCACAAGCTGTGTGACCTGAAGCAGCTGCTCAACCTCTCTGAATCTCAGTCTCATCTCTCCCAGCAGCGTGATCTTGAGGATAAAATGAGGTAATTTTGATAAAGCATCTAGCTCAGAGGCTGGCACAGAGTAAGGGCTTAGTAAATGGGTAACAGTACCGTGTGTCGGACACCCACGCCTTGCCAACATTACATTAGGTCCTGTGGATTCCAAGTACGACAAAATGAGACAGACATCCTGACTCAGCAAACACAGTGGGATCAGCCCCGAGTTAGAGGGGCGAGTTCTGCAGCAGCATAGAGGAGAGATCAACAGGCTGCTTTTGCTGAGGGAATCAGGCAAGGCCTCATGGAGGAGGTGACCTTTGCCTGGGCCTTGAAGGAGGAGTAAGAGGTTACCGAACAGGAGCTGGGGAGAGTATTTGAGAGAGGGAACAGCATGTGCAGAAACAGAGAATCACAGCATATTCCTGGAACTGGGCAAATTCTGTGTAGTATCCTGTAGTAGGAGGTGCTGAGGGAAGGGTGAGAGGATGGGAAATGAGGTGGCAGAAGGCAGGGGATCATGATGTTCCCCAGAAAATTTGGACCAAAGGGAGTCATGGGAGGGTTTTAAAGAAGGCAGGGACAGGCTGCAGGGTGAGGACTGGAGGCAGGGAGACCAGTCAGGAGGTGGTTGTGATGGACCAGTTGTGGAGTGGTGAGAGCCTGAGCTGGGACACTGACATTGGAGGTGGAGTGGAGGAATAGATCCTTTTTAGGAAGCAGATTAGGGGATTTGGGGTCTTGTGGATGTGAGAGATGGAGTGGGGGGAGGGGAATCAGAGATGCCTCACGGGGGTGCTGGGGGTGTGGAGGTGCCCTTTCCTGAGATGGGGAGTATCCGGGGAGGGGCAGGTTGGGGAGAGAACAGCAGCTGTGCGGAGTAGTCCAGTGAACTACCAGAACTGGGCTGGGGCAAATCTGAAGGTCACAGACATGTAGACAGTGGGTGATTGAAGCTGCAAGGATAGCAGAGTTATATCTCACGTGTTACTCAGGATGAGATTTGACTGTGACTGACAAGAGGCCATGGCGTCAGGAGAGTTCATCAGAGGCTAAAATCGGCTCTGGGGGAGATAGACAAGATAGCAGTGACTCAAGTTCAGTCCTCCCATGTGAGAAGTCCGGTGGTAGAGCCCATCTCTACCACAGCAGCTCCGTGGTCACCCAGGACCCAGCCTCTTTCTCTCTCACCATGTGTTCTGCCATCTTAGCACTTGCCAACAACGTCATGACCCATGAGTGACCCAGCTCTGGTGATCATACTTGTATTCTACCCAGTGGGAATGGACAAGAGGTCATAAGGACACACACCTTCCCTTTAAAGACACTTCCTGGAAGTTGCACTTCTGCCTACCTCTTCTTGGCCAGATCTTAGTCACATGGCCACACATAACTGCAAGGGTGGTCTTGCACCTTGGTCTTTGACCCTGGTGGCTACGTGTCAGCTGAAAATCAAAAGTCTTATTACCAAAGAAGGGAAGAATGGATCTAGAGCAGTGGTTCTTAACTGGGGACCATGTAGTCCTCCAGGGGACATTTGGCAGAGGCTGGAGATATTTTTGTCTGTCACAACTGGGAGGGGTTTCCAGCGGGGGAGACCGGGGATGCTGCTAAACATACAAGGCACAGGACAGCCATCCACACTATCTGGCCCAAAATGTCAGTCGTGCTGAGGTTGAGAAACCCTGACCTCGGCAGACAATTTATAGTCCCATTGCCACAACCAGGAAAGTGAGTGCAGAGTGAGTGGTCAAGTCACTTGTGGGCCGGCAAGACACCTGTCCCCCGTAGGCCACATGTCAGGGGGGTTCAGGAGCTCAGATCTAGGCTCAAGGGTTTTGTCAGATTTGCCTCAGCTTGGAGGGGCTTCTGCCCTCTTACAAAAGCAAAGGGCCTTTGTTTGTTTGCTTCATTTGTGTATCTTTGTTTTATTCCTTTCTTGATGTTGGTCTCAGAAGTGCAGATTCCCAGGCTGGACTCTCAGGGAAGGGGCTTGTTTAAGCTATAGGTGTTTCTTTGCCCACCAGCTGCCACCGCCCCCCCGCCCCTGGCTGCTGGTGAGGGAAAAAGCCCCATAGTCTGGGCAGCCAGGGCCAGGCTTGGGCTCAGTCCCTCATTTACAGTGCGACATCATCAGGCCTCTTCCCCCAGTCTCCTAGCCACAAGCCAGGGCTGGGTGGCCCAGGAGAGGCCCTTGTGGCCCTGAATCTACAGAGACGCCAGGGCGGCTTTGCTGGTTTTGCCCACAGCCCCGGGCCAGGCCTTTCTGTGCTTCCTCCCTCCCAGGCAGCTTTCCAACAAAGTCAGCGTTTCTGGGCTCCTCCCACCTTCATTTCCTTCCCGGCCTGTGGCCTTGGGTCTGAAGGGAAGCAGGCCTGCCCAACTGCGGCCAGTGCCAGGTCATGCTGGGCTTAGGCCTGTGGGTCCTCAGAGTCCCCAGGACACGATGTGGCCAAGAGTGTGCCTGTCCGTGGGTGGGCAGTATGTGAACAACTCTACCCCTGGGGAGGGCTAGAGAGAGAGATAGCCCCCAGGCCATTCTGAACTGCCTGGGGTCCCTGCTGTGGGTGAGCAAAGGTCTCCCCAGGCCAAACAGCCCCCCACTCTTCTCTGGCTATGCAAAAGCCTCCTGAAAGAAACTGACCTCAGAATCACCTGTTGGACCTGGGCCAGGGTCAGTCTCCGCAGTGGGTCTGGGAGGCAGGCTATCCGCAAGCTCAGGAAGGGATAACTCTGGCCTCCCAACCTGTTTCTGGAGACCCAGAGGGACCTTGGAGATTTTCAGCACTTTCAAATGTCCAAGTTCTTCAACAGGGCTAGGTGATGGATTGGATTGGTGGCACAGACCTTCCCGCCCTGTGACCTCTGACAAGTTGCCTAACCTCACTGATCTCAGTTTCTTCATCTGTTAAATGAGGAGAATAATGCCCCCCGAGTGTTATAAGCAGTACCTAAGGTCAGGCAAGTGAACTGGACAGTGCCTGGCCCATGGGAGGCACTGAGGAAAGAGCAGCTGTTCTTCTTGTCTTTGTATTAGTAGTATACTGTCTCTCAGGAGAGCCTTTTCTACCCTTTATCAGAAGGTCTCCTTAGAGCCACCACTGTGATCTTATCACAGAAAGTCCATGGTGGGAGGGATCTCAGTAACCTGCATTTTGCAGATGGAGAGACAGGGAAGGGACTTGCCCAAGGTCACACAGGGAGCCTGCGGCAGGGTATCAACCGGCCTGGATTCACTGCAGCATTCTCCTCCCGCCCTCTCCAGGGCTCTCCACCCCCACTCAGGAAACAGGCCCAGTCCTTTCATTTGCACCATTGTTGGGAAGAGCCCCAGACACCGAAAGGCTGTTTTCCTTCTGTCCAGCTCAGCTCTGATGCCTGGAATCAGGAAGCAGCGTGATGGGAAGTGTCCTGTCTGACGTCCTCCTGCCAGGGGTGGGGGTGGGGTGGGGTGGGGGCGGGAGCTCAATGGGCTGGGCTTCCTGAAATACAGCTGTGGCAGCAACTGCAGGAGTTGACATAACATTTAGCATTCATTAAAAAAAAAAATCACTGTGGATCAAGAGGTCCCCGGTTCAGATCTGGGTCCCCCCTCCAAAAAACAAACAAACAAATATTGAGAATGGGGTGAGAAGGGAGGAGAGATGGGGTAGATGTAAGGAAACTATCTTTTCCAGCAGAGAATAACTAGAGTTATTCTAGAGTTGATAAATCAAGAAATAGAGGCACCAAGCATATTATTTGCAGTCGAGGAGAGAATTCATGAGAGTTAAAAATCATTACTAAGCCACTGCTGAAGTGATTACCTCTGGGCAGGAGTTCTGGAGGTGGGAAAATTTAACTTCATTTGATATTTTGAGCACTATTTGGATTATTATTATCATTATTTGCCATGTCTGTGTGTTACATCTTTTTTTTTTAATTAATTAATTTATTTTTGGCTGCATTGGGTTTTGTTGCTGCGCGCGGGCTTTCTCTAGTTGTGACGAGTGGGGGCTACTCTTCATTGCGGTGTGTGGGCTTCTCACTGCGGTGGCTTCTCTTGTTGCGGAGCATGGGCTCTAGGCACACGGGCTTCAGTAGTTGTGGCATGCAGGCTCAGTAGTTGTGGCACACGGGCTCTAGAGCTCGGGCTCGGTAGTTGTGGCACACGGGCTTAGTTGCTCTGCAGCATGTGGGATCTTCCCGGGCCATGGCTCGAACCTGTGTCCCCTGCATTGGCAGGCGGGTTCTTAACCACTGCGCCACCAGGGAAGCCCTGTGTGTTACATCTTTAATAAAATAGTTAATGCTGAGCTCAGGTGCAGGCAGGGGCTGCTTGGGCAAAGCTGCCATGTGGCTTCTTTTGTCTCTGGCCTCCTTGGATGTGACCCCCCCTTCCGGAAGTCCTTGTCAGGAGGGAATTCTGTGTCACTAAGACTTCATCTGGGCCCTCCCTTCCTGTCCCCTCAAGATCTGTTAAGATTGGCTCCGGGGTTGGGCGGGGGGCGGGGCGGCGTGGGGAAGGAAAGTTGGCTGCAGAACTGGTCCACAAATGCAGCTAGAAGATTTAATCATCCCCATGGAAAAGATAAAAACCCCACCTCACACCATACACCAAAAATCAGCTCTAGATGGATCAAGAACTTAACAGTTAAACATCAAAACCTTTAGAAAAAAATTTGGTGAATATCTTTCTGATGTGCTACTTCATTAAAATTAAGAACTTCTGCTCATCAAAAGACACCTTGAATAAAATGAAAGACAAGGCTACAGAGGGGGAGAAGATAATTATTTTATACAACCAACAAAGGATTAGTATTAAGAATATATAGAAAAAAACAGAACTCCTACAAATCAGTTAACAAAAAGATAAACAATACAACAGAAAAATGAACAAAAGATATGAATATGTGTAACTAGTAAGCATGAAGAGGTACTCAACCTCATTAGCATTTAGGGAAATGCAAACAAACCCCGTAATGAATTCCATTTACATCCATTTGGCTGGCCAAAGTTTGACAATACAAAGGTAGAAGAGGATATAGACAATGAGATCTCTTTTTTTTTTTTTTTGCGGTACGCCGGCCTCTCACTGTTGTGGCCTCTCCCGTTGCGGAGCACAGGCTCCGGACACGCAGGCTCAGCGGCCATGGCTCTCGGGCCCAGCCGCTCTGCGGCATGTGGGATCTTCCCAGACCAGGGCACGAACCCGTGTCCCCTGCATCGGCAGGCGGACTCTCAACCACTGCGCCACCAGGGAAGCCCAAAGAGATCTTTTAAACACAGCTATTGGGAATCTACATTGGCAGAACCACTTTAGAAAACAATTTGAGGGACCTCCCTGGCCGTCCAGTGGTTAAGACTCCGTACTTCCACTGCAGGGCGTGCGGGTTTGATCCCTGGTCAGGGAACTAAGATCCCACATGCCGCAAGGCATGGCCAAAAAAAAAAAAAAAGAAAAAGAAAGAAAAGAAAAGAAAAAAATTTGACATTTTCCTGTTAAGCTGACTATACATGTACCCAGCAGTAGTTTGAATTGTTATTCCCAAATGAGGAAACCGAGGCACAGAGTGGTTAAGTGACTTGCCCAAGGTTATAGCTAGTAAGTGTCAAAGCTGGGATTTCAACAAGACAGTCTAGCTCCAAAGAAGGAAAAGAGGGCATTGATGAAAATCTCCCAGACGCTGGGGAAATGCCAGCTGGCGCTGAGGTTTTCTGCGATCCCAGAGCGGAAAGCTAAATGAAATATCTGGAAACAATACAATTATAGACATGTGATTATAGTCTCACAGGGAGGTAAGGGGCCTTCCTGGGCTTTGGGCCCTGCTTACAGGTGCCCGGCATTGTGAGTATAAGACGAGAAGCACTGTTCTGTCTTGCAGGAATCAGCCCAATGAGGAGATCAACACATATGAGGCCTGGACAAGTGCCGTGCTGGGTGGCAGCATGGGGGCTGGCACCCTGGATGGCAGGGTGGGTGGCACGTCACCCTGCGACCCAACTGCAGGCATTTCTGTGTCTCACGCAGTGAACGCATGAATCTTAGGAAGACCCTGCTGAGTTGGGGGTTATCGCAGCCCTTTTACTCACAGGGTGTGTAAGCTCAGAGATGGCCAGTGACCTGCCCACGGACACACAGTTTCGGCATGGCAGAGCAGGGTCTGGAATTCAGGCCTTCTGCTGCTAAACCCTGCATGATTCCCAGCAGGTCACCCTCCAGGCCCCCAAGCCAACAGATGCACTCCTCAGCTCCTGAGGTGCAGCCCCTCTCCAGCTTCCCTCCTCAGAAACAGATGCTCCATCCTGCCGTCTCCCTCTGGGCTTGACAATGATTGAGACAAACTGGATGAATCACATCTAAAGCAGAAGCAAATCTTTATCGCCCCCAGCACCTACTTGGTCAATTTCCTGGGTTGGGTGTAGGGGGGGTTTATTTCTTCAGAGTTCTCAAACTCCCACTCAGATCCAAGACCAGACTCTGCCTACAAGAGCATGTCTTGCTTGGGGTATGATTTAGGGGATGGGGTGGGACAATGTGGCAGGGCCCTCTAGCTAAATGGATCTTCACCCCTCCTGAAACACCACCACCGTCATTTCTCCAGAAGGACCCTGATAATTGAAAACATCAGACAGCTTGTCAGCCATGATGAGTCCCATATTACAGCTCTGAAAATGCTTTACAGTTTATGAAGTGATTTCACATCTAAAAATGTTCTTGGTCCTCATAACAGGTATGAAAGGTAGGGCAGCGATTTAAACACATCATGTAATAGATGAGGACACTGAACAAGCTTCAGAGAGGCAGAGGACTTCATAGCTAGCCAGGGCCAGGAGTTGAATGAAGGTCTTTAACTCCAAATTCCTCGTACCTCAGGTAACTGGAAGTTAGTTGCCTTAGAGCAGAGGGTGACGGGACACAGAACAGGTGGGTTTTGATAGGAAAGTGGAAGGGATGAAGGGAAAAGTTTCCAGAGAAGGGGCAGTTGGATGTCAGACCTTGGCTAGAGGGAAGAGCATGATCACCAGGGCATTGACATTTCTGGCACGGGGAAGGGTGGCCTGGCCATGGGGGGAGGCTGAAAAGGAGGAGTGGGGCATGAACTCTAGGGAGTCAGAGCCTGTCGGCCTGGAGTCAGCCTCTGCTGTAGGCCTCCATCTGCCCTCTGGGCTCTGAGAACCGTCCAGCTCCGCCGCCACTGTCTGATTCCTGGCCAAGTGTCTCGTGAGCCTGTCAGCAATGACCTGGTCACACTCGCTTGTGACTGTGTTCCTCATGTGACCGCAGATGCGTCAAGAGGGGAAGCAGGTGCCTAAGGGCTTCCGGGGAATTCCGGGATGCAGGCAGCTTGAGGCCCTGGGTGAGGGAGCCTCAGGGTGCCTCGGAGGCTGGGGCTCCCCAGGGCTGGTTGTGAAGCCACCCTCCTGTCAGGGTCGAGGGCCAGTCAAAATTTTCCCAGACCCAACGCAATTCTTCTCCTGCCAAGTGGCATCAGTGTGAGGCGGGGCACAAAGGCCCCTCTGGTGGAGGAAGGCCTGGCTCAGTGCCAAGCAGTCTGCGGGCATCTGGGGCACAATGTCTTGATGTAGCTCTGGGAGCTCCACTTTGTGGGTGAGCAAACAGAGGCTCTGTTTTCCCTAGAAGAACGAATGGAGTAACCTTAGCAGGAGCTCCAGGCCCTGGGCACAGAGATTCTCATTTATGGAGACCTACCTGTCAGGCACTTTATTTATTTGTAAAATTAATCAGGTTTTGAAAACTGCATTTGATACAATTACACATATGTGCTATAAAAGATAGAACTAGACCAGGAGTTCTTAATCTGGGGTCTGTGGGATCCCTAGAGATCAAAGGATAGAATTCAGGAGTCTGAAAATCGGGAAGAGAAAAAAAAATACATCTTTATTTTCATTGACCTCTACCTGAATTTTTTTTTTTTCCTCTTCAAAGATGTGGCAACAAACCACAGCAGTATTAGCAGGACCCATGATGGTGTCACTGACAGAATTACAGGTATTTTCAAATGACCTTTTTCAGATATTTCGAAATATGGTTTACATTCATCACTGTTTTAAAACTACAGTAGTTGTTAGACCTATTGCTAGATCTTGATATTTCATGCATTAATTAGGAAGCACCATCTACATCAAAAAATTTTTTAATGTTTGATAACTACATTTTCATATAGTTGGTTTCCTTCGTAGCCCTATGTTATTTATTTTATGCATTTAAGAACATCCTTCTGAGATGGGATCCATAGACTTCACCATATGACAAAGGAAGTTATGGCGCAAACACACAAGGGTACGAGCCCCTGATCTAGGCCTGCCCTGCAGTATTTTGAGAGGATCCTGATTTTTAAAAAACTATTTTCCAGTTATATAAGAAAGTTGAATGCTGATCTGTTTATTTTTCTTACTCGAGTGAAATTCAACTCCCTGCCATCACCGGACGGTGAGCAACCCACAGCTCTCCAGGTGAACACTTCTAACAGCCTATTAGCAGAGAAATCTTTCCCCCAAACAGGCATTGACATTGTTTAACGTAACTGAAAAACAACCTTGAGTCGTCCGCATGTTTCTCTCATACTCACTGTAATTAGGCAATGTCCTAAGAGGAATGGTTAAGAATGGAGGTCTTATGGCTAGAAAAGAGGATGGCGGTGGCGGGCTATCGGGGAGAGGACACAGAACAGCTGCCTTGCTTTCATGAAGGGCGGCCCTTACATTCCTGCAAGCAGCCCTAGAAGCCCACCAAGGACAGCCAAAATCAGGATGACCGGAGATCGTCCAGATAGTCTCTGTTTTCTCCTTGCAGCCCACTTCTCTCCCTCGTTGCCCTCTCTCTCTGGGGTCCTGGTTCCTCACGCTGGCTCCCCTTCCTCTTAACAAAATGTGCTCTGGGAGACAGGTCCTGAGAGAGAAGGGCTGTGGGGTGGATGGAGTGACCCACCCAACAGAGTGGCTGGTGGCCAGGGCATTGCAGAACCCGTCACCACACTTCCCTGAGTCTTGTGTTCCTCAGCTGTAAAATAGGCATAATGATATCTGCTCTTTTGGGCATGGACTAAATAAGATGCTAAGTGAGAAAACATTTATGGTACACGGTCACAATGATCATCCACTCACTCAGAGTAAGGTACAGGCGGCTAAAGCTTCAAGGATGGCTATTCTCAATGCGCTTGGTACTGAAATTGGGCATGGAGTTAGGTGGAAGGAACCACCTTCTTCTCTAATGGTGAGCTCTCCCTTCACAGGGATGGGGGAAACAGCACAGGTTCAGAATCACATCGAATCCTGGCTCTTCCCTGACCTATGTCTGACCTTGGGCAAGATGATCTCACTTCTCTGAGACTCAGTTTATCACCTATTAAGTGGAGATAATAACAGGATCAACCCCAGTGTTGTGAAGGTTCCATAAAATCCTGTGTCAAGAGCACTGGGCCCAGAGCTTTGGGGAAAACACCTGAAAAATGTTTCTTGATGAATATGATCTTGATCATTCAGGATTCAAATCCTAGGTGGGTGAATAGGCTGTGAGTCATTAAGGCAGGCTGGACCCACCTGGGGGCTAGTGCAGTGAGGAGGTCGAAAGAAGATGGAGTCCCGCCCCCACCGCCACCATGGGGCTTCCTACTGACACAGGGAAGATGCTGCCCAGAGGTTCCTCTGTGTCAGGCGTTGGAGTGCGCTCACTCAACCTCCTTGATGGCCAGCCCCTGTGGAGGTGACCCCAGACTGCCGGGTCAGCCAGCCAGGCCCTTGCCGGGCTCTGCATCCTCCCTCAGTCCCCTGGGTCCAGGCAGCTGGCGAGGGGCCAGGCCTGATGCTCAGCTGCTTGGAACTGGCTTCTAGGCCAGGCCTGGAGACCCATGAGGAAGGGCCCAGGAGTGGAGCTGCCTCCTTGGGGAGGCGCAGAGTCTCCCTCCTGCCTGGATGGCTTCTCAGAAAATGAGCAAAGGGACTTCCCTGTGGTCCAGTGGTAAAGAATCCGCCTTCCAATGCAGGGGATGCGGGTTCGATCCCTGGTCAGGCAACTAAGATCCCACATGCCGCGAGGCAACTAAGCCCGTGCGCTGCAACTACTGAGCCTGCGTGCCTCAATGAGCGAGAGAGAGAACCTGCATGCCACAACTAGAGAGAAGCCTGCATGCCGCAATGAAAGATCCCGCATGCTGCAACGAAGACACAACGCAGCCAAAAATAAAAAAATTTAATTAAAAAAAAGAAAAATTATTAAAAAATAATAAAGAAAATGAGCAAAGCTGAAACTGGTAGGGACATAGGCGAGTAGGAACCAGGACCCAAAATGAGCTAAAACCGAGAGAGGAAGGGGGCACCCACACAGGGCAGGCTGAGTGGAGAGCTCCCCTGAGTTGACACTAGCGCCCAGGGGCTGCATCTCACTCTTCTGAGCCTCCACAGGCTCCCCTTCCTCCCGCCCACCTCCCTCCGCAGCAGCTCAGCCTGCTCTCCTCTGTCTCACCTCCCCCAGGGCCTGCATGACCTAGGATGAACTGCCCCCCTCACACACACCAGAGCCTGAGCTGCATGGCCAGGACGGACAGGTGGACAGGGTGGGAGTGGAGCACACACTCAGGAGTCACCCTGTTGTTTGCCAATAGAGGCCCGTATTCACTGCCTCCAACCAAGAGATTTCAAGGATTGTTTCTAAAGCTTCAGCCATTCATGCAACACTTTCCAGAGTTTTGCTACCTAAACTATTATCCATTTAATATTTCTCAACTTTCAAAATGTAGCCTAGTCCCAAGCAATAATGTCTGTGAATTCACGAGTATGACAGCTGATTTATTTTTTCCTGATTTATATTTCGATCAATATATTGGTTTTGTTTCATTTTGTTTTTGTTTTTTTAATTTGGCCACGCCACATGGTTTGCAGGATCTTAGTTCCCGACCAGGGATTGAACCCACGCCCTCGGCAGTGAAAGCACACACTCCTAACCACTGGACTGCCAGGGAATCCTGGGATCAATATATTGTTAAAAAAAAACAAAAACAGTTCACCCACATATCATCTAAACTCACTTTATGGATGGTGTTTTTAAATTCACCTTGTGATCTGTGTGTGGGAACTTGTTAGTGGAAAGACAAAGAAAGATTTTGGGGTCATACCACATAGGTCCTAGTTGTGTGAGCTTGGGAAAGTCACTTAACCTTTCTGGGCTTCAGTTTCCTCATCTGTAAAATGGGCACAGGTGTGAGTACTGAGCATGGAGCCCAGCCATGGTAGCTTTCCTCCTCCTCCTGGAATCTTGCCCCCTTCCCTGCAGGATAACTTAGGCAGGAAGCCTGGTCTCTCCAGCCCTCTTCCTAACCATGAGGAGCTACTGCATTCCAGGGAATCCTATACTCTAAAGGCATGCCTGGGAGGAGGTGAGTGTTCTTTTGGCACCTGTCCTGGAGAATCCCTGGGGAAGTGCTTCCTGGCATCTATCCTAAGTACCCATGTACCATGTCAGCTCTTGTTCTTGCGTTCCACCCTCAGTGGAAATGAGAATTTGTTAGGTACACACCTTCATTGAGGGGCAGCCTGTTGATGTGGAAAGGCATGTGGGAAGCTGGGTGCAATCCTGGCACCGTCACTGTCTCACTGTGTGTTTTCTCATCTGTAAAATGTGGGGGGCCAGCTTTGACTGTGAACCTGGCCTCTCCTCCACTTACCCTCCCCCACTGCAGATGGGGTGCGTGGAAGGGGCAGGGACTCCTGCTCTTTCCTACAGAGGAACTAATTTGTTTCTCTTCTGGTTGAGGATGTGGGAACCGGGAGGGAGCAGGTCAGGGTGGGGATGGGAGTGGAGAGGAAGTTGCTGATGAGTGTGGGAGACTGGCTGCCACTAGCCCTTCCCCACTGGAAACATCCTCCCTCTCCCCTCCCCCATACAGCCACAGGGTCTAGCCTAGGTTTCCAACAATGGTCTGGGAAAGGTCAGATCTATGTGAGGTCAGGGGCATGCCTGGTGGGGTTTCGGACTGTGCATGGTGTCTCCATCTGAAGAGTGTACTCTGGATACTAATCTGTCTCCATAAATGAGGGGGTGGGAGGGTTCAGAGATCACCTAGCCTAAATCCCCCATCCTGCTTTTACAGAAAGGGAAACTGAGGCCCAGAGAGGTGTTGTTTGGGGTCATACAATGACTTGGCAGCAGAATCCTGCCCTCTGCTCCCATCCTTCCTGCCCTTCCCACCTCTCCTCCCCTCCCCGAGCTCTGATGACACTCTCAGGGAGATTTGGGGCTTCTATAAAAGATGCTCTAATTGATTCTTAACAGGAAGTGTGGGCTTTTTTTGCTCTGAGTTGACAACCACAGCGGCTACACACACATACAGATAAGCACATATGCCCCCGCATACACCCACCCCGAAGTTTTACACGGTTGCGTGCACACACACAGAGCCACCTGCTTGTACTTGTTTGGCGTTTAGGCACATAGATGAGACACATCTGTGTACTTCTCTCCCTGATGCCAGGAAATGCCCAATCAGAGGCTCTCACCTGGTGCGCTGTGACCTGCCTTTTGTTTCTGTAGTGGAGGGTGGGTTTGAAGGGGTGGAAGTGAAACAAGGGGATCGGGCAGGGCTTTAATGGGTAGCAAAGGCCCCCATGACCCAGGCTGGGCCCCAGGGCTGATGCCCGTCAGTCCTGGGCATGGAGGGGCTGCTCATTCACAGGGCAGACTGACAGGGAAACCACCAGTGTGTCTTGGGGAGTGTCAGTAAGGCCGAAGAGTGGGAGCCCCCAAGAGGTTAACCGACTTGCCCACAATAGCCCAGCATGGAAATGGCAAAGCTTAGATTTGAACCCGGTCTGTTTGACCAAGACCCCAGGCTCCTGGTTCCACAGGCACACCTTTCTTCATTCCAAAGAGGCTGATGCACAGAACTTCTCATGGACAAAATAAAGGAAACAGTATCATTGGGTGTCTAAGTGGGGTTGAGGGAGGCTTCATAGATAAGTTGGCATTTGAAGCTGCTTCAAGAATGAATGACAGGGGGCTGCCCTGGTGGCACAGTGGTTAAGAATCCGCCTGCCAATGCAGGGGACACAGGTTCGAGCCCTGGTCTGGGAAGATCCCACATGCCGCGGAGCAACTAAGTCCTTGCGCCACAACTACTGAGCCTGAGCTCTAGAGCCCGCGAGCCACAACTACTGAAGCCCACACGCCAAGAGCCCGTGATTGGCAACAAAGAGAAGCCACTGCAATGAGAAGCCCGCTCATTGCAACGAAGAGTAGCCCCTGCTCGCCGCAACTAGAGCAAGCCCGCGTGCAGCAACAAAGACCCAATGCAGCCAAAAATAAATAAATTAAAAAAAAAAAAAGAATGAATGAGATTATTAGATGAGTGGAAGGGACAGGGAAGGGCATTCCTGGCAGAGGGAACAGCATGAGCAAAGGCAGTGCAAGAAGGTACAAGGGACAGGGCAGGGCACAGTAACAGTGGATCAGGGGGCAACTGGCCCAAGAGGTGTGTGATCAGAGCTCTGGTTTGGAGCTAGAGGATTGATGTGCAGGTCGGAGGGGTTGGAAGAAACTTGGGTGCCAGGCAAAGGCATTTGGGTGTCAGGATATCCTGGCAGGTGCTTAAAAAAGGGTGTGCCTCCTGTGTTCCAGAGGCTCACTCTGACTCCAGGATGAAGGATGGTAGTGAGTGGCTGCAAGGAGGAGAGGCTGAGGAAGAAAGTGTCCAAGCAGAGGTTGTGAGGCTAGAACCAGGCCTGGGACAGTGGGATGGAGAGGAGGGTGGGTGGGAGAAGAGAGACAGCCTGAGAATAGATAGGGGAAGGGAGGATTATGAAGCCACCAGGCAGAGGTCCTGAGACCACCGAGTGCCCACCTCCACCCCAGTCCAGGCCACTGGGTACAGGCTGGAAGTTCTCAGAGAAAATCGTACCTCTGCCCAGACTCCCTGACCTTTCCAGTTTCTACCCACCTCCTCTACTTCCCCGGGGGGAAGCAGCAGGGACCCCACCTGCAGGCAGAGCAGGATTTTCTCCTTTCTCTCCTTTCTCTCTAAGGAGAAATACTCAAAATTTCTCTGCAGAAAACGAACAAACAAACAGAACAAAAATTTCTCTGCAGAGCTGGAGGGACAACACTAGCTCCCACCACTGGGTACAGACACAGGCTCCACCAGCAGTGAACGAGGGAACCTGCCCCTACAAATGGCTGCTGGTGCCTCTGGGAAGTCAAGTGGGGCTCCCGTTGTTACGGCTCTGATTGCTGTGATGGATCTGTACAGTTACCGATTCACAATACCCGGTCTGGGGTGATTGTGCTGATTGGCCAAGCCTGGTCACATGCCCAGCCTTAGCTGCAAGGGAGGCTGGGAAAGGGAGTATCTGGCATACTTAGCCTCAGGAATGGAAGCTGGGTTCTTCCTCATGCGTGAAGAACACCCCACACAAAGGAAGGGGTTTCAGATGCTGGGTGGCCAACACGAATGACGAATGTCCGATATGCTACCTTATGGGGATGTTGGTGAGAATTAAATGAAATTCCATGTAGAAGTGTTTAGCAAAGCATCTGGTGTAAAGAACATGCTTGGTAAATGTTAGTTCTCACTCTATTACACTGTAAGCTCCATGGGGGGCAGGAGCTGGACCTCGTTTTTGCTTTTACTGTGTCCCTAGAGCCTAGCATGGTGCCTGGCATGTAGCAGGAGCTTGACAAATGTTTGTTGCATGAATGTCTTGCTCCTTGAAGGTGTGCCCTGTCCAGCCTTTCTCTCCTACCCTTTTTCTCTTTGCTCTGACCGTGACCACAGCATTTTCCAAGGAGGAGGCACATGCCAGAGCGGAAAGAGCACTGTAGCAGAGTCAGGGACCCACAATCGGCTCACTGTGTGAGGCAAGTCACCATCCCTCCCTTGGTCTGGGTTTCCACACCTGCAAGATGGGTACAGCAACCTTAGTTGCTGTGCCCCACATCTCTGGTGTGAGAGACAAATGAGAAAATGTGAGAGGTTGATTGCAAAGCCACAAAAAGCCTTCTGCACCAAAGCTGGGGAGGAAGCTGCTGCTCAAGCCATTCACACAGAAGTGTTAAGACCCCGCCCCAGAGGATCTGCCTTTTGAATAGGGGCCAGGGGAATGTGTGTGGGGAAATGGCCTTCCTCTTCCCTCAGTGGAAAGGCCTGGTGCTCACGCATCTGTGAACTGAAGCTATTTTTATGTAGCGCAACTGTGATTATGACAGGGCCTCTTCCGGAAGGGGAAGGGTGGGGAGTAGACCTGATTCATCAGTGGGGCTGCACAGCTGACACAAGTCTGCCATGAAAATCAGCCCTAACCCCAAAAATGACCCTGCCCTTTGCCTTCCTCGGGGAGAGGTGCCAAAGAGCGCCGTGCGGTGGACAACCTGCTCCAGGAAGGACTAGGTCAGTCATTGGGCTCAGAGCCTGTCAATCATTGTTGATCTTCCAGTGAGCTGTGAGCCGGCGGTATCCCTGGGCAGGAACCTGAGGACCCACTGAAAAGAGCTGGTAGAACAATGAAACGTGCCTGACGCATCCTTCCTGCCCACTGCGGGCTAGGCCGGCTGGGCTTGAAGTTTCACGTAGGGTTTATTGGGCACCGATATGTGTGTCCGCACTGTGCTTAGGGGCGTTACAGCTCCTTTTCTTGAATTCTTCCAACACCCTCCCCCTTAGGTAGAGGTGACTTGCCTCCATTTTATAGATAATGGCGCGGAGGCTCCGTGAGGGTGTGACTGACTCAGCTCCACAGCACTCCTGACTGTGAGTCCTGGGTTGAGGGAGCCAACAGGAAGGGTGATTATTTTCTTTACTGGAAGGACAGGGAAAGGCTTCCCAGAGAAGGTGACATTTGAGCCTGGCCCTAAACAATGAGCAGGATTTAGCTCTCCTGGGGGGGGGGGGTGGGGGCAGGGAGAGGGGAGAAGGAAAGGCATGTGACGTAGAGGGACAGGGCATGGACAAAGGCATGGAGGTGTGACAGTGCATGGCTTGTTTGGGTGTGCCAGGTAACTCTTCGTGGCTGGGGAGCGGCAGGGACGGAGGGGAGGGCCTCGCATGCCAGGCTAAAGGCTCTTTGGGTTTCCTGCCGAGCTGTGCAGGCACAAGGCATCCTCTCAGCAGTGTGGTCATGCAGAGAGGGGAGGGGAGCTCACACTGGGGGAGCCCACACGGGGAGGAAGGCGGGAGGCTGTCAGGCCCAGAGGAAGCCGGGTAAATTTCCTGCCCTAGAGCCTGAGCTCAGGCAGTGGTGGGCCTGTGCCTTGCAGGGCTGCTGTCCCTCCATCAGAGCCTTGGAGCCTGGCTCCGCTGTGTCCCCCAGGGCTCCTTTCCTCTGCCGTTCTCTGAGTGCCTTCTCTGTGCCAGCGCCTTTGCATACAGTATTCCCTTTAATCCTCACAGCCACCTGCAAGGTGAGTATCACCCCCATTTCGTGGGGGAGGAAACAGGTGTAGAGAGGTTAGGGGACTTGACCCAGATCACACAGCTTCTCTGGGTGACCTCATGGGGCCTCCACCATCATCCTTCAACAAAAGGATCCTCTCTGAGCCCTGCTTTCAGTCAGGGCAATGACAGCCTTCTTCCTTCAGTGAAAAGGGGGCTCTGAGGCCAACCTAACTGTAACTCATCTGCCTCCCAGGCACCCGCAGTGCAGACTCAGATGTTCAATCCAGAGAGCCCCTTAGAGATCATTTTGTCCATTCTGCATATTACAGATGGGGTAACTGAGGCCCAGAAAGGAAGAGACTTGCTTGGAGTCCCACAAATGGCCCTAGAGGTGACTGGCCAGCCTCTTTTGAACAAGAGTCTCTCACTGGGGCTCTAGCCCAGCTGAGAAGTTGAGCAATGAGGGACAAGTGGGTTAGAGCACAGACCTGGTGGGGGGTGGTGGCTTGTGGGACAGGGGATGGCTTGGGGCTTCTTGGAGATCAGAGCCCAAATGCAATCAGCCCCTTCATCCCACTCGGCTCACTTCAGACAGATGCCCCCTCTCGGGAGCTTTACTGCCATCTGCCTGAAAAGTGTGCCAATAACTGAAAATTTTGGTGACTTTGACGTGACTGCGTCCCCTAGAGTTGCGCAGTGCACAATTTGTACTACTGTGAGTGGCTGCCCAGCCCTGAAAATGGAGTGAGTTATCTGGCAGCTCTTCCCACTTCTCTATCCCCTCTCTTCTTTCCCTTACCCCTTCCCACAGAGCCAGGGAGCAGGGGGCCATGTCCCACCACGGTGGGAGAGGGAAGGAAGGACAGAGACAAGGGAGGAGGAAGGAGAGTAAGGCGGGCAGCAGAGGGAAAGGGTAGGACTCATTTCTGCTCTCAGAAACTGAAACCAAAAGTCCTGGCAGGAGTCAATGTGAACGGCAGATCTGCAGCAAGATGCTAAGATTGCAAAGTGGCACTGAAAGAGCACAGCCTTCATAGCTGACTGGTCAGAGACTCCCTAGCTGCAACCTTGGTGTCACCTAGACCAGACCTTGCCCTTCATGCTGACAAGAAGTGTGCAAGGCCAGAGGCTCTTTTCTCTGAGGATTCAAAAGGCCCCTCCAGACATTACGGTGCCTAGCACGGGGGTTAGGATCTTTGCTGAAAGGGGGAAGGGGCACTCCTCAAGCCATGGAGTCACCTAATGCCCCAAGACTGGGTGACCCTTAGCCTTGGCTGGTGTTAGTGTCTGTGTCTGTGCACACATCCATGAAGCGGGGGCAGCTGGCATCTCTGTGCCTGGAATAATGGGGACTCTATTTCCCCAAGTCGAACTCAGGACATGTGAAGTCACATGGATTTTTGTGACCCATCTAGCCGTGAGAGGTTATTTAGATGCCACAATATTGGATTCTTTGGGGCTCTTGATGCTTTATTCCAATAGTGGGATGGAATATTTGAAACTTGGATTGTCTTTAAAAATTCAGATTGTATGTTTACCATTTCTTAGGACCTTTGTGATTCAATGAGCCAGTCCTGTATCAGGGACCCAGGTGTCACCCCTCCACAGAGGTTTCTGGATCCTTTATGTAGGATACTGTTCCCAGAGTGCTGTGGCTCTTGGCTTCAGAATGGGCAGCCTCTTGTGGGCTTGTGTTTAATTAATCTTTGTATCTCCCATTATGACAGGAGCCTCCCCTCCCCTGGGGGGTTCTCAGAGTGTAAGCTCCTGGCTTCTCCATTTGTGAGCTGACACCTGCTCTGTGCTGGCCGTATAGAGTCAGGGAAGAAGGGGACAAGTGCAGGGGTGGGCACAGGGGAATCGGACTCCACCATTTCCTAGCCCTGTGGCCTTGGACAAGTTCCATTCCTCTCTGAGCCTCAGTTTCTTCACCTGGAGATGGGGACAACTTAAACAGCTGACTTTTCTTGAGTACATGCTATGGGTCAGGCACTGTGTTAGGCATATTATATGTAGTGACTTATTCAGAAAGTACTTACAAGGGCTTCCAATGTGCAGGGGACACCACGAGGTCAGCTGAGGAAGTGGGGGCTTGGAGAAGTTAGGTGACTCCCCAGGGTCAAGTGCAGGTGAGTGGCAGAGCTTGTGCCCCAGAACCCACTTTTCTAACCAACCCTCTGTACTAGATGGACCCCAGAGGGCCTGTGAGGATAGGCTTGCAGAGAGCTCAGCACGGAGCCGGCCCAGGGAAAGCGCGGAAGGGTGGTGCTGTTATCTGTGGAGCCCAGGCCCGGCTGTCCCAGAAGGTGCTCAGCCTGACTTCATGGGCTGGGGCAGGGCTTGACCCAGCCAGGTGACCCCACGGGATGCTGTGGGAGGAGGTCCTCCAAGCCAGGATTTGGAAAAACCATGGCCAGCAGGAGGGGCAAAGGCTCAGGGCCCTGAGGAAGGGAGTTGGGCCACCCCTGAGCAGGACCTTTACTCTCCCCTCGCCTTGGATGCCCCCACTGAGGGCTGGAGCCCGAGAGGAAGCCAGCTGAGTGAGTGATGGAAGAAGGAGCAGGTCACATTCAGTTCTGGCTGACCCCCAGAACCCGGGTTGAAGAGCGTGGGTCCCTTAGAGGATAATTGGGCACTCAGCAGTGAATTTAAGAATGTGTGCACCGCATGGCTCAATGCAGCATTTGCACACCTGAGTGCATACCTAATAGAACTCTTACACGCGCATACAAAGAGACACACACAAAGAAGCATTTCTCCCTAACAGCAAAATCAAGGGAATATCCTGTGTGTGTACAAGTAGAGAAATGGATAAAAACATTCCTATGTTAGGCCATGATCTCAGGATGGAGCATTATAAAGCAGAGAACCTGTGGATACATCTCAAAAATATAATGCCGCAAGAAGTAAAATGATCTATCTAGACATCATCTTTTAATGTGTGGCAGTTAAAACGTACACCAAAAATAATACTCTTGGATTGTTGGTGAATGCGTTCCTCTATGTGTAAGATGGAATAAAATGATAAATACTAAATGTCTGGTATTGGTTGCCTCTGGAGTTGGAAGAAGAATAGGAATGTAGATGTTGGTAAAAGGAAAGGTTAGTCATATCTATAATAGCCAGAGTGTATAATAATAATAATCTCTTTAGATTAAAAAAATCTAGAAGCAAATATGAAGAAATGTCAACCCTTATTAACTCTAGGTCTTGGATATATTATTGTTTGTAATTCTGTATACATTATCTTCCTCAAAAAATAAAAATAGTACCTTCTCTACATTAAAAAAAAAAAGAGCGCGGGTCTGGGAGTGCCCCAGAAAGCAGGTCACTGATATGGCAACTCAGTCAGCTCACTCACTGGGGCTGCTTCTGGGGATCAGGCTTAGCTTCCCTTCCCAGCGCCCCAGGGGCTGAATCCACAGCTGACCCTGAACCAGGGACATACAGAGAAATGGCCCTGAGCAGAGGGGGCTGCGTCTTGCTCAAGGACCCCTCCTGGCCAAGGCTGGCAGACCTCTAGGCCTGCCAGAGAGGAGATGGGTCTGCAGTGTACAGCCCCAGGGACTGGAGACACGCACGCAAGCATGCACGCACACCTGCAGCACTCAGAGGCCCAGGCTGGGTGGATGCAGAGAAGCCACAAGAAATCTAATAGCCCAGCTAAATCCAACAGGCCAGAATCCTTGGAGCACCCTTGCCTCCGTTGTCTCACACCCCACATCCAGTCGTTAGCAAACCCTGTTGGCTCATTCCTTCCCCACTGCCAACTGAGCCACCATTGTCTCTCCCCTGGGACTCTGCAATAGTCCCCTCACTGGCCTCCCTGTTTCCACCCTTGGCCTCCATAATCTGTTCTCAACACAGTAGCCAGAGTGATAACATTAAAGATCATATCACTCCTCAGACTGAAGCCCTCCAATAGCCCCCTTTCCCAACACATGTCGCTTCGATACCACTTCCTACTGCTCCCCTCACTCTGCTCCGGCCACTCTGGCCTTTCTTCAAAAAGGTCAAGCATACCATCCTATCTCCAGTCCTTTGCATGGGCAGTTCCCTCTGCCTAGGACACTCTTCCCTTGGATATCAGCATGGCTTGATACTCAGCCTGCTCAAATGTCACTGTATTTCTCAGCGTTTCAGCAGAATACAGCACTTAAGTTAGGATTACTCGAGGACTATCTGCAGAAGTGTGGATGGGATGTAAGGAAACCCCAAGGGAGAGTTCAGTGCAGCGTGGGGCACCTTTGCTACTCCCTGGCCTGAGTGGGAGGGAAAGCAGTGGCTGCTAGAATCGGAAAGGAGAGCTTGGGGGCAAGGGCCACCTGGCCAGAGCTGTGACCCCCCAGGGAAGAGCCCTCCTCTCCTCTCCTTCCTGCCTCCCCTGCACAGGCTGAATCCGGCCGGAGGGCAAATGCACGTCCCCCAGTAACCTCTGCTCCTCTGCCCCCAACTCCCAAGTCCTCTTACTTGGCCCTGTTTTCTTCCAGGGTACTTCTCCTAACATATTTACATTTTCACTCTGGTTATTTTTATTGTCTGTAAGCTCCAGGAGGGCAGGAATTTTGATCTCTTTTATTCTCTACTGTATCCCAAGAACACTGACTGGCACATAGTGGGCATCAATAAATAATCCCTGAATAAATGAATGCCCACTCAGTCTCCCTAGGCACCTGGGGGAAGGCCTTTGGGTCCCTTGGGGGCCCTGCCTGGTGAAGGAGTGGGTGGAGAACGCTATTGTCTGGGGCTCCGGATCAGCCGGCGGAGCCTGACTGGGTTGGGAGGCAAGCCTGAAGGCCTGTGTTCAGAGCAGCCTCCCCTATCTCTGGTTCCCAGAGCAGATCCCTGCCTCTCCCCAAGGTTGTGACGTTGAGACCAGAGGATTGTCCTTGGCAAAGGCATTACTGTGTTTGATCTCCTGAACAAGGCACCACTCTGTGAAATCTCCTACCTTGTGAATCAGCTCTCTGAGGGCACATCTGGCCCCTCTCCTGGGCCTGTAAGGAATGTTTCTTTCAAGGAGGCCTGAGTTCACCCTGCAGTGGAGGTCTAGGAGTTATGGCCAGGCCTCAGGTTCCCACAGAGAGGGCTGTGGGGAGCCTGTCTGACCCCAGGGCTGCCCTTTGGGCTCTTGGGTTCTTTCTCGATAGGTACCCAGAGTGCTGGGGCTCCCCGACATGGCACTGCCACCCCCTCATTAAGCCTCGATGTCCTATGGAAGAGAAGATTCAAACCAAGGTGACTTCCAGCCCTGCCCTCCAATTGTAAGCTTGTGCGTTTTCTTTACGGGGTCTGTCAACTGAAAGCTATTTCAATCCAAGTACCAATAGGTGCTTTCGAGAGGAAGCCTCGGAAAATGATACGAATCTTCTTCTGGAAAAATAAACATTTGAAACTAGCAGGAAAATTCTGAAAAAGGAAAGGAACGCTCCACATACAACTCAGAAGTCTTAAAGTAAAAGATTGATAAATTGAACATGTAAAAACATTGAAAAACCTGAATGGAGAAAATTACAAAAAAAGGCAAAAGGCTATAAAAACTATTTGTAACACAATGTCAGATAAAGAGCTAATCTCCTTAATATACACATTTCAGAAATCAATATTAAAAAAAACAACCAAATTTAAAAATGGGCGAAGTATGTAAACAGACAATTCACAAGGAAAGAAAAAATTTTAATGAACAGTTATTACATGAAAAGATACCCATCTTCACTCAAAATTAAAGAAATGCATAATGAAACAGCAATTAAATATACCATTTTCAACTGCCAGATTGGCACCAATTAAAATGTTTTACAATGGATAGTGTCAGTGAGGTTGTGGGGAAAGTCAGACTTGGACATTTTTGGAGGAAATGTAAATTGACCAACATTTTGGAGGGCGATTTGGAAATAGCTACTGTGGTGAAGTAAAGGTATCCACAAATTCTTTGACACTTCTCCCACAGAGAGATGGGGTCTAGGTCCCCTTCCCTTGAACTAGGGCTAGTCTATGAGTTCTCTGACTAATAACCCTAAATCCAAGTGTATTCCCTTAACTTGTCCAGTGGGTTCCACTTCTTACCTCTTACTTAAACTGTGATTACCTGACATCACCTGCTCTTATGAAGGTCAAACCATGTGGCAAAGCCCTGGAGGATATGACAGCACGTGGAGAGAGAGAGGTCAAGGAGCACTGAGCCTCGGTTATGTAAGTGATGAAACCAGCTCGGAAGAGAATAAAAGATGAACCATCCAACTGAGCCCTTTCTGACGTACCAAATCATGAGTAAGATAAAATGGTGGCATTAAACACTGAGTTTTGGGGTAGTTTGTTATACAGCCATAGGCACCTGGAACAGCATCCAGATTTAAAGGTATTCTTTGAGCCAGCAATTGCACTTCTATGAATCTAACCTACTGAGATGTTTGCACAAGTGCACAAAAACACCTGACTGAAGAAATTCATCGCAGCATTGTTTGTGATAGCACAAGACTGGAAAAATCTATCTGCCCATCATGAGGGGAATGGCTAAATCAATTCTAATATATCTAGTTATACACTGTGCCCGCTGAAATCCTGAGACGAGAAAAAGTCTCATTCATGGTCCTGTGAGCTTCGGGTGACATAACAGAATAGTTAAGAGCATAGATTCTGGAGCCATAGACCCTGTCTCTGCCATAATTTATGATCTGTGTGACTCTGGGAAAATTGTTTAATCTCTGTACACCACATTGTCCTCATCTGTAAAATGGGGATGATAATCATAGTACCTACTTCAGATGGCTGTGGTGAGAAATAAGCGAGTTAAAATGACAAGCCTGGTATGTATCTGTGCTATATGTACTTTGAAGATGCAAAGAACTTGGAATTTAACTTGGGTTGGACAAGATTGTCAATATCCTAAAGGGATTGCATAGCAAAGGATCTGCCAGATTGCCATCCTGGGACAGGGAAGGGAGAATCAACAAATAAAGGCTTGAAGGCAGTGGTGGGAGAATGTTTTTCAAGAAGTGGACTCATCCTGGGACTTCCCTGGTGGCGCAGTGGTTAAGAATCCGCCTGCCAATACAGGGGACACAGGTTTGATCCCTGGTCTGAGAAGATCCCACATGCCGCGGAGCGACTAAGCCCGTGCACCACAACTACTGAACCTGTCTAGAGCCCTTGAGCCACAACTACTGAGCCCGCATGCCACAACTACTGGAGCCCTCGCACCTAGAGCCCATGCTCCGCAACAGGAGAAGCCACCACAATGAGAAGCCCGTGCACCGCAATGAAGAGTAGCCCCCGCTCACCACAACTAGAGAAAGCCTGCGCGCAGCAGCAAAGACCCAACACAGCCAAAAATAAATAAATAAATAAAAATTTTTAAAAAAGAAATGGACTCATCCTGTACTTTCTATTCTGCATCTTGCTATCTTTCAGAGATTCTTCCTACCTCAGTACTCATAGACTCATTCAGTTCTTTTCAACAACTGCTCAGTATTCCATTGAATGGCTGCACCTCAATTTATTTCACCATCCTCTGTTGATGGACTCTTGGGTTGGTTCCAGCTCTTTGCTATCATTACAGACAATACTGCAGCAGACATCCTTGCACATTTATCTCTGCCCTCTCACAGTTATTACTTTTGTGGTGTAGATTCTTACAAATGAAGGTGTTCAGCATAAAGTCTACGTACATTTTAAAAAATTCTGATAACTCCTGTCAAATTGTTTCACTATCTGGTCCCAGTTTCCTTCCACTGCTTTTGTTTCCATACCTTTACTGTCTGTTTTCACATGTTTGTTTTTTTAGGTGAACTTTAGTATCGTTTTGCCAAGTATTATCAGGCCTTGTTTTCGAATGAGTTTAGGGATGAATCAGCCACCATGCATGCCTCGAAAAGTTCACCGTCTGGCAAGGAATGGAGTGGAGAGAGCAGTGTAGTGGGGGATGATAGCTGCAAACATTTATTTCCATCAAGGCCAGGGCTGGCACCAAAGGCTGGACCATGGGCTCTGGGAACCCCCAAGAAAGAGTAGCATTTTGGGTCTGGGGCAATAAGGGAAGCCCCCACTGAGAAGGTGTCCTGCCTAGCCTTTGCCCTGGCTACAGAGCACTTTTAGAACACTGACTCATTAAATTCTCACAATAGCCCTTTGCATTAAGTAGTAGTATTATCTCCACCTTTCAGATGAGGAAACTGAGTCCTGGAGAATGAAGGTCTTGCCCAGCTCCATCCTCCCAGCTCTTAAATGCCTTTCCCTTTCTCTTTGCTGTGCTTCCCCCATCACCTCTACCCCCAGCCTCCTGCCCCACATCCTGTGCCATGCTGGCTGGGCTGACAGAGCCCTGGGCTGTGGGCGCTTGCCTATGGACTCTGCCCAGGGCTGGGTATCCTCCTTCCAGAGGCCTTGGACCCAGACCCCACTGTCCAGGTGGACTGGGCTTTCACAGCAGGCTCGCCCCTGCCACTGCTCTGAGGCCCAGACCACACGAAGCTGCCTCATTTCCCAACCCAGGAATGCTAGGTCATCCTATCCCATCCCTTCTCCAGCCAAACACCTCCTTCAGAAATTAGGCCTTCAGAAGTTCTTTTGGGTTAAGCATTTGCCACATTCTACATTTTTCTAAATGCACATCACTCTGACAGGAACCCACAGTAATTCCCAAAAGTTCTGTGTGAATAAAGTCATTCTATCTTTTCCCTCAGGTTAAGAAAGGCCTGACGCTCTCTGACAGGTCCTTGTGAAGTGGGAAGTAAGGGGAGTGGGAATTAAACTGGCAGTTAACCCCACATTACTAACATCTCTGCCGCAACTCTTTCTCCCTCACCCCGGCCTCACCCAAGTACTTAGCCTGGCGTTCAAGGACCTTCACTGGGAATTCTGGGGAAAGCCTCATAAAGCAGAGCAGCAGGAAGCCCGGAGTGGAGGACCCAGCAGGGAGAGCCTCCTCCTTCACTGGAGGACATGGCCAACCTCAGGTCAGACTACAGCCTGTGTCCATCAGCCTCTCTGGTGATGGGAACAGATTACGTATGCGCACACTGGAGGGAATTACGGTATTTCCTGACTGCGGCTCTTTGCCGGCTCTGGCTCCCCAGTGTGTCCAAAACAGGAACTGCAGTCGAGCCAAACCGGCTCCGCCCACTTCCGGCGGAGTTCCGGGAGGAGGCGCCGCTTCTGGAAGCCGGGCCGTCACGCGCGAGGTAACTCTCTCGTCTGTCTCCTCCGTACAGGGGGACTTGCTTGCGCTGTTTTCTGAGGTTTCCCCCCAAATCGCTTTCCTTCCTGACGGCAGAGCTGCCCCCTAGAGTTGGGGTGCCCAGCGGAAGCTGGCCCGAAAGACGTCCTCGGGCTTCATCTGTAGCCGCTCCCGCGGCCCTGCCCGGGACCAGCACTGGCTGCGGCGCCTTGGGGACCACTGAGTTCGCCTTTGGAGAAGCCCACTCTGAACTCTTCAGTTGCTTGCAGTGTGTCTCTGGGCGAGTCATTAACCTTTCTGAACTGCACCTGTCTCCTCTGTAAAATGGAGCTTAGATTTATTAGCACTTGGGTTGTAAGGTAACTCAATGGGATGATCCAGGTGGCAGGTGGAGAGCAAGATAGTAATCACCATCATAATGGGACACTCACTGTGTGCATGAGGGAAGAAACTGAGATTTAGTGATTTTCCCAGAGTCAGGCGTCCAGAGAGGCAGAGCTGGGACTGGACTCAGGTAGACATGGGTACACAAGTGCTGGGGGTGTGGGTGGTGGTCCAAGGTTTGTGAGTTTAGGGGTGTGCTCAGAGGCCTGAAGAATATCCAACTTTGCCTCCTTTTGTGTCGTTAATCAATGCTGGCTTATAATGAATTATTCATGCCTTATTGATATAATGCCTCAGTGGGCAGGGACCTAAAAGACCATCCATGGGCTTCCCTGGTGGCGCAGTGGTTGAGAGTCCGCCTGCCGATGCAGGGGACGCGGGTTCGTGCGCCGGTCCGGGAAGATCCCACGTGCCGCGGAGCGGCTGGGAACCATGAGCCATGGCCGCTGAGCCTGCACGTCCGGAGCCTGCGCTCCGCAACAGGAGAGGCCACAACAATTAGAGGCCCGCGTACCGCAAAAAAAAAAAAAAAAAAAAAAAAAAAGACCATTCATGCTTATTTCCTTATGAAGAGCCAGGGAGAGACTTGTCCAGGGTCACATGGCCCGGCAGCTCAGAACTGGACTGGAGCTCAGTTCTGTCCCTGTGCTCCTGCTCTTCCACCCATCCTCCTGATTTGGTGGGAGCAATTCTAGGAGAGGGGGAATGCTCCTTCCCACCCACAATCAAACTGCCCACTCAGTACAGGCTCCTCTCCAGGGGCTGCCCACTGGCCACTCCTGTCCCCACTTGTCAGGTCCTTCTGCCACTCCCTTCTTCTCCCTCCTGCACACACTCTGGGCCTCTCTCCCCTCACAGGGGTAATGCTCTAAGCAGAGTGGAAACCAGTGCAGCCTCTGGCTCCCAAGGGCTGGCACAAGATCAGCCAATAGTGCGTGCGTGTGCACTTGTTGTTGTTGTCAGAAAGGGGCTAACATAATATATATAGCAAGTGACTGACAGTGGCATCTTTGGGTAGATGAATTGTGGGTGTTTTTTTCCTTGCTTGCGTTTTTAAATTTTCTTTAGTAATAAACAAACATTATTAATGAGACAGGAAATAAAAGTTGCTCTAAAATTCTGTTAAGAAAAAGGCCGGGACTTCCCTGGTGGCGCAGTGGTTAAGAATCCGCCTGCCAATGCAGGGGACACGGGTTCAATCCCTGGTCCGGGAAGATCCCACATGCAGGGGAGCAAGCCTGTGCGCAGCAACGAAGACCCAACGCAGCCAAAAGTAAATAAATAAAAATTTGAAGAAAAGAAAAAGGCCAACAATCATAAAAATGAGCTAGAGGTAAGAACAGATTGTTCGCTGAAAAAAAGAAAATGTTTCTTAAACATAGAAGAAGACTTTGCTCATAATGATAGAAATGCAAATTAAAATTACACTGAGTTAGCATTTCTTACCTATCAGATTGGCAAAAATCCAAGTTGGACGAGTTCTGTTGGGAAGGCTGTGAGGAAACACTTTCATACATTGCTGACGGGAGTGCAAAATAGTATAGATCCTACGTAGGGCATCTGGCAATAGCTAGCAAAATTGCGTGTGTAGTGTGTATTGACCCTTTGACCCAGAAATCCACTTCTAAGAATAGATCCTTTAGATGCACTGGTTAAAAAAATACCAAATGATGCTTGCAAGAGGCTACTCACCATAACGCTATTGTAATAGCAAAAGATTGGAAACAGGGCAAACATCCATCAGCAGGAACTGGTTGAATAAGCCACATGCTGGAGGACTCTGAGGCTGCAAAAGGCATAAGAAAGAGCTTGTACTACTGCAGAGAGATGGCTGAGGTGAGCTGTTCTGTAAATAAAGCAAGGTAGGTGTCCAGAATAGGCAAATCTGTAGAGACAAAGTAGATTAGTGGTTGCCTGGGGCTATGGGGGGATGGGAATACTGGGGAGGGGAAGGAAAACTGTAGGGTATGTGGGTATGAGGTTTCTTTTGGGTGATGAAAATGTTCTAAAATTTACTGGTGATGATTACACATGAAAATCATTGCATTGTACACTTAAATGAGTGAATTGTACAATATGTAGCTTATATCTCCATAAAGCTGTTACTAAAAAAAGACAATGTGAGAAAAGTGTGTATAGTATGCTACTGTAGGAAAGGGAGAAAAAATTATGTACATATGATTGAATTAAACAATATAAGGGTAAGCAACAACAACAATAAAGGTTTTATCAGTCAGGTGTCAGTCAGGATTCAGCTGGGGAACAGAATCACTTTGAGGTTGTGGTATGGAGGCTTTTTAAAAAAATTTAATTTATTTATTTGGGCTGTGCTGGATCTTCATTGCTGCGCACAGGCTTCCTCTAGTTGCGGTGAGCGGGGGCTACTCTTCGTTGCGGAGCGCGGGCTTCTCATTGCGGTGGCTTCTCTTGTTGTGGAGCACGGTCTCTAGGCGTGCATGCTTCAGTAGTTGCGGTGAGTGGGCTTAGTAGTTGTGGCTCACGGGCTCCAGAGCGCAGGCTCAGTAGTTGTGGCGCATGGGCTTAGTTGCCCCATGGCATGTGGGATCTTCCTGGACCAGGACTTGAACCCATCTCCCCTGTATTAGTAGGCAGATTCTTAACCACTGGACCACCAGGGAAGTCCGGGATGGAGGCTTTTTGATGGTAATTCGCTTTGCACAATTGTGGAAGAGCTGGGGAAGACAGAGACTAGAAGGTGAGTAAGAGCATCAGAGGAGGCACTAGCCACTCTGAGAAACCAAGTTGGTCCAGCTGTGAAATGCAACCAGAGGTGAAGCTGCAGGAGGTCTGTGGGAAGCTGTTTCCTCTGTGTAGAGGATGCCACTGGGTCTGCCGCTGAGCATCTGTGGTGGCAGGAGGCCACTATTGGTCAACTGTGTCATCAGCTGGGAATAAAAGCTGGATATGGAGTGAAGGAGAGGGAGAATAAGGTGGAAGCTGCAGGTCTTAGACAACTGACTATGACAACCTTCAGAGACTTGACTTTGAAACTTGTAAACATTTTACATAATTCTAAAACAAAATTAATGTTAAAAAATATCTAAAGGGCTTCCCTGGTGGCGCAGTGGTTGAGAGTCCGCCTGCCGATGCAGGGGACGCAGGTTCGTGCCCCGGTCCGGGAAGATCCGCGGCTGGGCCTGTGAGCCATGGCCGCTGAGCCTGCGCGTCCAGAGCCTGTGGTCCGCAACGGGAGAGGCCACAACAGTGAGAGGCCCGCGTACCGCAAAAAAAAAAAAAAAATCTAAAGAGTCACTGCTGTATGTTATATATCGTAAGACTTCTCATCACATGGAAAAAAATTTTTTTTCTATTTCTTTAATGTTGTATCTACTTGAGATGATGGATGTTCACTAAACTTATTATGGTGATCACTTCATAATGTATGTAAGTCACATCATTATGCCATACACCTTAAAGCTACACAGTGCTGTATGTCAATTATAGCACAATTATAGCTCAATAAAACTGGAAGGAAAAAAAATCTAAAAAGCAAAATGAAACAAACCTATGCCTGTTGAGTTAGTAGCATAATCACATAGAGAGGAACTGTTCCAAGTGGCTTTAAAACAGTAGTGTGACTATACAGTTATCCCTCAGTATCCTGGAAGGATTGGTTCCAGGACCCCTGATACCAAAATCTGCAGATGCTCAAGTTCCTTATAGAGTGGCATAGTGAAACAGGAGGGAAGGGGACAGGGCACAACCTTTGAAAGAATGACACAGCCATAGGACATGACAAAAACTTGTTAGAACCGATTAGGTCCAAGATGGCAGAAGATTCAACTTCCAGTGGACCTTGAGCCTCATTACATGCTCCTTGTAATATGTTAGCATCTAAATAACATACCCACCAGCGCCATGACAGTTCTGAGGCTGACCATAAAAGGCCAAAAAGTGGGCAGTGGTCCCAATTTCTGGAAATCCCTGCCCCTTCCTCAAAATAGTTGTCATAATCCTCCCACTCATTAGCCTATGACATTACCCAGTCCATAAAAACTAACCACGCCATATTTCAGGACCTCTTGCCTTCTGAGATGGCCCACGCTGTCTGTGGAGTGTGTTTCTCTCTAAATAAATCCACTTCTTATCTATCCCTTTGTCTCTCACTGAATTCTTTCTTCGAGGAGACATCAAGAAGCTGAGCTTCATTAAGTCCTGAAACCAGATGTGTGATCTCAATTAAAAGACCGTGGGTTCAAGTCCCAATCTGGGTTTTGGCAGGGTTCGAGTCCAGGTACGTGGGTTCAAGTCCCAATATGAGTTGCACGGTTTCAATAGTATTTGCATATAGCCTACCCACATCCTCCCACATACTTTAAATCATCTCTAGATTACTTGTAATACCTAATACAGTGTAATGCTATGTAGATAGTTGCCAGTATGCAGCAAATTCAAGTTTTTTTTTTTGAAACTTTCTGGAATTTTTTTCCAAATATTTTCGATCTGGGGTGGATTGAATCCTTGGATGCAGGTCTTGCAGATATGAGGGCCAACTGTATGCCCCTAGTGGGATATATCCAAATGACCAGACAAACTTTAAAAACAGTTTTCAGGAATCATGTTATTGGTTATTATGTTGAAATTGTTATTCCGAGACTGCTGTGAGTAGATTATAGGGTAAAGTGAATGCAGGATTTCCAACATGGGAGAAGGAAAACACAGATGTAATTTTGATGATGTTAGGTAAAACCCTGTTGTCTTGAATTTGAGTTGATAGTCATGAGTATGAACTCATGATGCATTTTATCAGAAGAAAAACAAATGAACAAACATTTCCTAGCCCTATCCACTGAAAGATCCCAGAAATAAGACCAACCCAGTAGCAGTTATCATCCCTATGTTTACCAATGTATTATAAAAGGATATAACCCAGGAACAGCCAGAGGGAAGAGATGCACAGGGCAAGTATGGGAAGAGGGTGTGGAGCTTCCCCATCCACTCCGGGTCGTTGCTCTCCTGGAATCTCCACGTGTTCACCAACCTGGAAGCTCTCCGAACGCCCTCCTTTTGGATTTTTATGGAGGCTTCATTACATAGGAATGATTGATGAAATAATTGACTACTGTTGACTGATTCAAACTCCAGCCCCTCTCCCCTCCTCAGAGGCTGGGGAGGGAAGAGGACTGAAAGTTCCCACTGTCTAATCTCAATTGGTTCCCCAGGCAACCAGACCCCAATCTTAGGTCACCTAGAGGCTTCCCAAATCACCTCACTAGCATAACAAAAGACACCTTTCTCGCTCTCCACACGTGGGAGATTCCTAGGGTTTTAGGAGCTCTGCTCCAGGAACAGGGACAAAGACCAAATGTATATTTCTTATTATGAATCACAATATCAGAGTGGTTTAAAAAAATGGATTTAGGAAATCATCAACGGCCGCTAACATCACACAAAGAGGGACAAGACGTTGTGTATTTTCTGATAGAAAGGAGCCTCTCCAAAACTCCACTTACAAAGCTTTGATCAATCTACCAGTTTATAGGAGACACAGGTGACAGAGGAACGTGTTAAATGACATCCTAGGGAAGTCATCAGCAAAACAGACTGTGGGAATCTCTACAGGTTATACGACCCAGTACAGTGAATCAACAAATAAATTGTGAGAGGGAGGGAGGGAGGGTGGGAAGGAGAGAGAAAGAGAGGGCGGGAGAGGGAGGGAGAGAAAGGGAGTGGAGTGGAACTTGTAGACTAAGAGACAAATCAGCCAATTTCAGTGTATGGAGCTTGTTGGAATTCTGATTCGAATAAACTATAGTAATTGGAGAAAGTTGAACACCGACTGAATAGTTGATGATATTAAGGAATTACTGTTAATTTTTAGGTGTGAAAATGGTATTTTTATTATGTTTTAAAATGAGGCTTTACTTATAGAGATACTCACATTTATGGATAAAATGGTATTTATGAATCTGCTTCAAAATAATTCAGGAGGAGGAGAAAGTTCGTCATGGATTGTTAATTGTTGAAACTGGATAATAGATAGGTATGTGGGGTTCATTATATTATTCTCTCTATCTTTGAGTATATTTAAAAATTTCCGTAGTATTTACAAGACTCATATCTCTTAGATAAGATAAATATGGCAAAATATTAATATGTGGTACTATTCTTTCAACTTTTGTGTAGGTTTAAATTTTTCTAAACAAAACATTAGGAGAAAAGAAACAGTTGCTTTGTCTTGATCCTTTTGCCCCAGCAGGAGTCCTCACAGCCCAGACCTTGCGCCCCCAGGGGCCCTTCTGAACAGTCCTTTGGGCTTGGAAGAAGTCTTATGGTCACAGGCTAACACCTGGAGCAGCCCCCAGACCCAGCAAGGTCAGAGCTAGGAATAAAATCCAGGCATTTCTGGACTCTTCCCAAATGTTGCCTGGGGCACCTGGAACTTCAGACCTTCTCGTTCAGGGCTCCCATCAACTTAGAGAGTCCTGTACAGTTGAGACTTGCCCTCCGCTGTCCCTCCCTGTGATTTAATGGTGAACAAAAGTGCTTAAAGGGAAGTAGGGGAGGTAGCTAACAAGCCAGTAAACAAACATTCACATGACATATTCAAAAGTATTAAGCTAGGAGTCTTCACAGCCTCTGAAGGAGGAGACTGGCTGCTTGGGGGCACCCCACAGGGCTGTTGGGGCAGTGGAGGAGATCCCAGTGGCAGGAAGAGGTGCGCGGTGCTCGGGCCTCTCACTATCGCGGCCTCTCTTGTTGCGGAGCACAGGCTCCAGACGCGCAGGCTCAGAGCAGACAAAACTGTTCTATATGAAAAGCAAGGCTGCGCAGAGAACATTTGGATGTTACAAACAGTCTGGTTAAGGAGAAGAGCGGCAGAGGAGATTTGGAAGAAGTAGGGGCCCTACTGGGATGAGTGGACCTTTGGGGAAAGAGATATTGAAATACAGTTTTTAGGACATTTTTCAGTGTCTGAATTTCCCTGAAATCCTTGCCACTTGTGTATTGGTTTGATATGATTTCAAACCCACTTGTTCATGACTTACGCGCAGCTGTTTTAATCTACTTGTTTGTGTCAAAGACAAGAAAAAAAGAGTTGTTTTTAGAAGTAAAGTTGTTTTGATATGAGTGAAGTAAGCTGTGTCAGGATGTCTTCATCTCATCTGTTGCTGTTGATAAGCACTTCGTAGCTCAGCTGCTGAGGGGCCCCAATGGGGGCTTATCAGCAAGAATGTGTGGAGAAGCCACTATGGCAAGGGGCATTTAAACTATAAATACCGAGAGTTTTGCGGGGGATATATGAGAGTTTCGGTCTGGGCAAAGCTACCTTTTGCTGATCTAGCTCTCCGAAGATCTTGGGGCATTAGCTCCTGCCCTGGTAAAGACTACTCCTTTATCAGCGGTGGTGACAAACCTTGCAGCCTAGAAGGATACCTGCCTGCCAGATAATACAGGTGCCATCGTTGCCTAGCAACATGCTCTAGCAACAAGGGACTTTTATTTTTGCGTTGATAGCTGAATGTAGCTGTCTGTTGGCAAAGATGTCTCTCCTGAGAAACCAAAACTGGTAGAAAGGGTACACCTCAATTGAATTTGGGCTTTGAGCTCTACATCTGCCCCTGCCTGGAACAATAGTGTAATTAATCTATCATTTGTTGCGGAGCACAGGCTCCGGACGTGCAGGCTCAGCGACCATGGCTCACGGGCCCAGACGTTCCACGGCATGTGGGATATTCCCGGACCGGGGCACGAGTCGTGCCCCCTGCATTGGCAGGCGGACTCTCAACCACTGCGCCACCAGGGAAGCCCGGCTTTTTTTTTTTTATAAAACATCTTTATTGGAGTATAATTGCTTTACAATGGTGTGTTACTTTCTGCTGTATAACAAAGTGAATCAGCTATACATATACATATATCCCCATATCTTCTCCCTCTTGAGTCTCCCTCCCATCCTCCTTATCCCACCCCTCTAGGTGGTCGCGAGACACTGAGCTGATCTCCCTGTGCTCTGCGGCTGCTTCCCATTAGCTATCTGTTTTACATTTGGTAGTATATATAAGTCCATGCTACTCTCTCACTTTGTCCCAGCTTACCCTTCCCCCTCCCTGGGTCCTCAAGTCCATTCTCTAGTAGGTCTGCGTCTTTATTCCTGTCCTGGCCCTAGGTTCTTCAGAACCTTTTTTTTTTTTTGGATTCCATATATATGTGTTAGCGTACAGTATTTGTTTTTCTCTTTTGGACTTACTTCACACTGTATGACAGACTCTAGGTCCATCCACCTCACTACAAATAACTCAATTTCATTTCTTTTTACAGCTGAGTAATATTCCATTGTATATATGTACCACATCTTCTTTATCCATTCATCTGTCAGTGGACACTTAGGTTACTTCCATGTCCTGGCTGTTGTAAATAGAGCTGCAATAAACACTGTGGTACATGACTCTTTTTGAATTATGGTTTTCTCAGGGTATATGCCCAGTAGTGGGATTGCTGGGTCGTATGGTAGTTCTATTTTTAGTTGTTTAAGGAACCTCCATAACTGTTCTCCATAGTGGCTGTATCAATTTACATTCCCACCAGCAGTGCAAGAGGGTTCCCTTATCTCCACACTCTCTCCAGCATTTATTGTTTGTAGAATTTTTGATGATGGCCATTCTGATAGGTGTGAGATGGTACCTCATTGTAGTTTTGATTTGCATTTCTCTAATGATTAGTGAAGTTGAGCACTCTTTCATATGTGTGTTGGCTATCTGTTGTATATCTTCTTTGGAGAAATGTCTATTTAGTTTTTCTGCCCATTTTTGGATTGGGTTGTTTGTTTTTTTGATATTGAGCTGCATGAGCTGCTTGTAAATTTTGGAGATTAATCCTTTGTCAGTTGCTTCATTTGCAAGTATTTTCTCCCATTCTGAGGGTTGTCTTTTCGCCTTGTTTATGGTTTCCTTTGCTGTGCAAAAGTTTTAAGTTTCATTAGGTCCCACTTGTTTATTTTTGTTTTTATCTCCATTACTCTAGGAGGTGGGTCAAAAAGGATCTTGCTGTGATTTATGTCATAGAGTGTTCTGCCTATGTTTTCCTCTAAGAGTTTGATAGTCTGGCCTTATGTTTAGGTCTTTAATCCATTTTGAGTTTATATTTGTGTATGGTGTTAGGGAGTGTTCTAATATCATTCTTTTACATGTAGCTGTCCAGTTTCCTGCACCACTTATTGAGGAGGCTGTCTTTTCTCCATTGTATACTCTTGCCTCCTTTATCAAAGATAAGGTGACCATATGTGCAGGGGTTTATCTCTGGGCTTTCTATCCTGTTCCATTGATCTATATTTCTGTTTTTGTGCCAGTACCATACTGTCTTGATTACTGTAGCTTTGTTGTATAGTCTGAAGTCAGGGAGCCTGATTCCTCCAGCTCTGTTTTTCTTTCTCAGGATTGCTTTGGCTTTTCGGGGTCTTTTGTGTCTCCATACAAATCTTAAGATTTTCTGTTCTAGTTCTGTAGAAACTACCATTGGTAATTTGATAGGGATTGCACTGAATCCCTATCAACTTAGGGATTAGCAATTTGTAGATTGCTTTGGGTAGTGTAGTCATTTTCACAATGTTGATTCTTCCAATCCAAGAACATGGTATATCTCTCCATCTGTTGGTATCATCTTTAATTTCTTTCATCAGTGTCTTATAGTTTTCTGCATACAGGTCTTTTGTCTCCTTAGGTAGGTTTATTCCTAGGTATTTTATTCTTTTTGTTGCAGTGGTAAGTGGGAGTGTTTCCTTAATTTCTCTTTCAGATTTTTCATCATTAGTGTATAGGAATGCAAGAGATTTCCGTGCATTAATTTTGTGTCCTGCAACTTTACCAAATTCATTGATTAGCTCTAGTAGTTTTCTGGTAGCATCTTTAGGATTCTCTACGTATAGTATCATGTCATCTGCAAACAGTGACATCTTTACTTCTTCTTTTCCGATTTGGATTCCTTTTATTTCTTTTTCTTCTCTGATTGTTGTGGCTAAAACTTTCAAAACTATGTTGAATAATAGTGGTGAGAGTGGGCAACCTTGTCTTGTTCCTGATCTTAGAGGAAATGGTTTCAGTTTTTCACCATTGAGAACAATGTTGGCTGTGGGTTTGTCATATATGGTGTTTATTATGTTGAGGTAAGTTCCCTCTATGCCTACTTTCTGGAGGTATTTTATCATAAATGTGTGTTGAATTTTGTCGAAAACTTTTTCTTCATCTATTGAGGTGATCATATGGTTTTTCTCCTTCAGTTTGTTAATATGGTGTATCACATTGATTGATTTGCGTATACTGAAGAATCCTTGCATCCCTGGGATAAACCTCACTTGATCATGGTGTATGATCCTTTTAATGTGCTGTTGGATTCTGTTTGCTAGTATTTTGTTGAGGATTTTTGCATCTATGTTCATCAGTGATATTGGCCTGTAGTTTTCTTTCTTTGTGACATCTTTGTCTGGTTTTGGTATCAGGGTGATGGTGGCCTCATAGAATGAGTTTGGGAGTGTTCCTCCCTCTGCTGTATTTTGGAAGAGTTTGAGAAGGATAGGTGTTAGCTCTTCTCTAAATGTTTGATAGAATTCGCCTGTGAAGCCATCTGGTCCTGGGCTTTTGTTTGTTGGAAGATTTTTAATCACAGTCTCAATTTCAGTGCTTGTGATTGGTCTGTTTATATTTTCTAGTCTTCCTGGTTAGTCTTGGAAGGTTGTGTTTTTCTAAGAATGTGTCCATTTCTTCCATGTTGTCAATTTTATTGGCATATAGTTGCTTGTAGTAATCTCTCATGGTCCTTTGTATTTCTGCAGTGTCAGTTGTTACTTCTCCTTTTTCATTTCTAATTCTATTGATTTGACTCTTCTCCCTTTTTTTCTTGATGAGTCTGGCTGATGGCTTATCAATTTTTTTTATCTTCTCAAAGAACCAGATTTTAGTTTTATTGATCTTTGCTATTGTTTCCTTCATTTCTTTTTCATTTATTTCTGATCTGATCTTAATGATTTCTTTCCATCCGCTAACTTTCGGGGTTTTTTGTTCTTCTTTCTCTAACTGCTTTAGCTGTAAGGTTAGGATTTTTATTTGAGATGTTTCTTGTTTCTTGAGGTAGGATTGTATTGCTATAAACTTCCCTCTTAGAACTCCTTTTGTTGCATCCCATAGGTTTTGGGTCGTCGTGTTTTCATTGTCATTTGTTTCTAGGTAATTTTTTATTTCCTCTTTGATTTCTTCAGTGATCTCTTGGTTATTAAGTAGTGTATTGTTTTGCCTCCATGTATTTGTATTTTTAAAGATTTTTTCCTGTAATTGATATCCAATCTCATGGCGTTGTGGTCAGAAAAGATACTGGATATGATTTCAGTTTTCTTAAATTTACTGAGGCTTGATTTGTGACCCAAGATATGATCTATCTTGGAGAATGTTCCATGAGTACTTGAGAAGAAAGTGTATTCTGTTGTTTTTGGATGGAATGTCCTATAAATACCAGGTAAGTCCATCTTGTTTAAAGTATCATTTAAAGCTTGTGTTTCCTTATTTATTTTCATTCTGTATGATCTGTCCATTGGTGAAAGTGGGGTGTTAAAGTCCCCTACTGTGATTATGTTACTGTCGATTTCCCCTTTTATGGCTGTTAGCATTTGCCTTATGTATTGTGGTGCTCCTATGTTAGGTGCATAAATATTTACAATTGTTATATCTTCTTATTGGATTGATCCCTTGACCATTATGTAGTGTCCTCCTTTGTCTCTTGTAATAGTCTTTATTTTAAAGTCTATTTTGTCTGATATGAGAATTACTACTCCAGCTTTCTTTTGATTTCCATTTGCATGGAGTATCTTTTTCTATCCCCTCATTTTCAGTCTGTGTGTGTCCCTAGGTCTGAAGTGGGTCTCTTGTACACAGCATGTATACGGGTCTTGTTTTTGTATCCATTCAGCCAGTCTGTGTCTTTTGGTTGGAGCATTTAATCCATTTACATTTAAGGTAGTTATTGATATGTATGTTCCTATTACCATTTTCTTAATTGTTTTGGGTTTGTTATTGTAGGTCTTTTCCTTCTCTTGTGTTTCCTGCCTAGAGAAGTTCCTTTAGCATTTGTTGTAAAGCTGGTTTGATGGTGCTGAATTCTCCTAGCTTTTGCTTCTCTGTAAAGGTTTTAATTCCTTCATTGAATCTGAATGAGACGCTTGCTGGGTAGAGTAATCTTAGTTGTAGGTTTTTCCCTTTCATCACTTTAAATGTGTCCTGCCACTCCCTTCTGGCTTGCAGAGTTTCTGCTGAAAGATCAGCTGTTAACCTTATGGGGATTCCCTTGTGTGTTATTTGTTGTTTTTCCCTTGCTGCTTTTTTGTTGTTGTTGTTGTGGTACGGGGGCCTCTCACTGTTGTGACCTCTCCTGTTGCAGAGAACAGGCTCTGGACGCGCAGGCCCAGCGGCCACAGCTCACCGGCCCAGCCGCTCCGCCGCATGTGGGATCTTCCCGGACCGGGGCACGAACCCGCGTCCCCTGCATCGGCAGGTGGACCCCCAACCACTGCGCCACCAGGGAAGCCCTCCCTTGCTGCTTTTAATATTTTTTCTTTGTATTTAATTTTTGATAGTTTGATTAATATGTGTCTTGGCGTGTTTCTCCTTGGATTTATCCTGTATGGGACTCTCTATGCTTCCTGGACTTGATTGACTATTTCCTTTCCCATAGTGGGGAAATTCTCAACTATAATCTCTTTAAATATTTTCTCAGTCCCTTTCTTTCTCTCTTCTTCTTCTGGGACCTGTATAGTTCGAATGTTGGTGTGTTTAACGTTGTCCCAGAGGTCTCTGAGACAGTTCTCAATTCGTTTCATTCTTTTTCCTTTATTCTACTCTGCAGTAGTTATTTCCACTGTTTTATCTTCCAGGTCACTTATCCATTCTTCTGCCTCAGTTATTCTGCTATTGATTCCTTCTAGAATTTTTAATTTCATGTATTGTGTTGTTCATCATTGTTTGCTGTTTAATTCTTCTAGGTCCTTGTTAAATGTTTCTTGATTTTCTCCATTCTATTTCTAAGATTTTGGATCATCTTTACTACCATTACTCTGAATTCTTTTTCAGGTACACTGCCTATTTCCTCTTCGTTTGTTTGGTCTGGTGGGTTTTTACTTTGCTCCTTCATGTGCTGTGTGTTTCTCTGTCTTCTCATTTTGCTCAACGTACTGTGTTTGGGGTCTCCTTTTCGCAGGCTGCAAGTTCATAGTTCCCGTTGTTTTTGGTGTCTGTCCCCAGTGGCTAAAGTTGGTTCAGTGGGTTGTGTAGGCTTCCTGGTGGAGGGGACTGGTGCCTGTGTTCTGGAGGATGAGGCTGGATCTTGTCTTTCTGGTGGGCAGGACCATGTCTGGTGGTGTGTTTTGGGGTGTCTGTGACCTTATTATGATCTTAGGTGGCCTCTCTGCTAATGGGTGGGGTTGTGTTCCTGTCTTGCTAGTTGTTTGGCATAGGGTGTCCAGCACTGTAGCTTGGGTCGTTGAGTGGAGCTGGGTCTTAGCGTTGAGATGGAGATCTCTGGGAGAGCTTTTGCTGTTTAATATTATGTGGAGCTGGGAGGTCTCTGGTGGACCAATGTCCTGAAGTCGGCTCTGCCACCTCAGAGGCACAGGTCTGACACCTGGCCAGAGCACCAAGACCCTTTTAGCCACACGGCTGGAACAGGAAACTGTTTCTGTTCAATTCTGGAACAAAGTGGGGCTGGAAAGGGGACTTGATTGGGGTTTTCTTTTCAAAATCCTCTTTAATGAAGCAGGAGTGGGTGAACTAATCCAAAGTGAAGTCTGTTATATCTTGCTGGGGCTTGGAGCTGACATCCTCAGGCTTCTCTTGGTGCCTGCAGAACCGGTAGATCTCTGCACCCACCCACGAGATTCTTAAGAATTTATATAGAGGCCTGAACTGGGTTCATGTAGACCATCCAGATGGTCTCAACAATGCACTTCTCTCTCAATGCTGTATTCTTGAAAATGGCTCCCTCTTTATTGGCTTTTTAAGAGACATTATCCTGTATGCTAATAGCTTGTGAAATTATTATAATTTCTGCAGTGAGCCTATGTTAAATAAACTGTTGAGAAAGGCAATATCACTTGTATTCTTTTTCTTTCTTTAGAAAATATTTATTTATTTATTTTGGCTGTGCCAGGTCTTAGTTGCGGCACACGGGATCTTCGTTGTGGCATGTGGGATCTTTAGTTGCAGCATGTGGACTCTTAGTTACAGCATGCATGCGGGATCTAGTTCTCTGGCCAGGGATCGAATCCGAGACCCCTGCATTGGGAGCACGGAGTGTTACCCACTGGATCAACAGGGAAGTCCCCTGCATTATTTTTCAAGGCTTTGGAACCATGCTAGTGATTCTTTTGAGTATGAAATGAAAGGGCATTGGGCTCTGAGTGGGAATAGGTGGACCCGGTGTTATTTGTGTGTTCCAAAATTACAAATTGTGACCTCTCTCTGGAAGAAAAGGCATCATAGGGAGGTTGGGAAGAGTACAGGAAATAATGCTGATAAAGAACTGATACAGTGGCTGGTACACAGCTGTTGCTCAAGAAATGACGACAGCTCAAAGAGATTAATTAGACCTGCTTGGGAAAATAGGCATAAAAGCCTGAAAATGATGGATTGGAATGAAGTAGCGTTGACAGCTTAGAGCAGTGCTTCTCATATTTTGATGTACGCAGGAATCACCAGAGGTCCTGTGGAAATGCAGGTTCTGATTCAGTCAGTCTGGGGTGGGGCCTGGGATTCTGTCTTTCTAACAGAATGTCACCCAAATAACAAAGAAGCATGAAATCAACTAGGTAGATTGTGAAACACAAGTCACAGTTCTATTTTGTAAAACAAAGAAACCCTCTCTAATTTCTTAAGATACAAGGTAAGAACAGAGAAAAACCAGGAGGGCCATCTTGTGGAGAAACCTGTCACCAGTGCTAGAGGCCCTCAACCCACTTGAGTGATCTTAGGAAAGATCACTGTGCCTTGTCCAACCATGGACCATCAGGGCTGGATGGCTCACAGGCCCCACCTCCAACCCAGTGGTTTTAGGAGACCGAGGCCCACAGAGGGGAAGGGACTGACCTAGATCACCAGCTAGTTATGGCATCTACAAGGGAGCCTTCCTGGGAGGCTGGAGGCCAGGGGTGGGTGCTGTGGAGTTGAACTTGAAGGATGAAAAGGAGTTGGATAATGGGCCAGTTTGGTCCAGACCGAAATGGCAGTGTGGTGCAGTGAGTTTGAATCCAGCCTCTACCACTATTTGTTGCTGTGACCTTGAAAAGTTATTGGACACTTCTGAGCCTCAGTTTCCTCATCCATTAAATAGGGGTGACAATGTCTGTTTTGTAGAATTGCTGTGAGGATTAAGTGGGATAATGAATTTAAAAATCCCTGGCCAGAATGTGGGATCATTGAAGGCTGGGGAGGCCTCCTAGAGGAAGCCCATAGAAACTTCTGGGTTTAGAAGCACTGGATGGGTGTGGCCTAGCCTGGGTCAGGGTGGCTGGTCTGGTGGGGACAGCCAGGCTTCTGTCAGTCACCCACTTCCCAAGGGTTTCTCTAATGCTGACTCATGGTCACTTGGGTCTCACCTCCAGGTGCCCCAGGGAAGGTGTGGAGACACAGACTATCTCCAGACAGCAGTGGCTGCAGGAGGAAGATGATAAAGCAGCAGTCACTTCATTCTGCTGGTTCAAGACCATGGACATCAAGGATGGCAGCTGGGCAGCTGTGCCAGCCAACTGCTCCCTGGCACCTCTGCATCCATCAGGGAGGCCAGGGCTTGGAGAGTGACCAACCACCAGCTGTCTGCAGGTTTGGCTCCATCAATGTCCTTTCCACCTACCAGATGTTCATGCTGTGGCTCTTAAATCAGACCAGCTGGGTTAGAACCCTGGCTTCACCACTGACTGTGGGGGGTAGGAAGAGTTATTTACCCTCTCTATGCTTCAGTTCCTTCCCCATAATCTGGTGGTGATAATGTCCATTTCATAGGGTGGTTTGGGGGACAAAATGAGATAATCCACACAAAGTCTTACCATGGGGCTCATTAACTGTTAGCTATTATCATTATGTTATTTTTCAAAGGCCATTCCAAGTACTTCCTCCTCCAGGAAGCCTTTCTGATCTACACTAATGACTGAAAGATATTTGTCCTCCTCTGATCCCACAAGAAATAGCAATGACTTCTTGCCTTGGGATAGAGATGCGTGGGACCCCACTATCCCCAAATCTAAAGAGGCTGTAAATGCCTAAAAGGCAAAGAAGAGAAGACATGGACATCCCCCAGGGTCTGAAGTACCACCCATTCTGATATGTTTAATGTGTATCGTTTTGTTTGTACTGTATGTACCTTTGCAAATCTGTGTTGTTTTGTGTGCAAGCATTTTTATTGGTATTGTGTTTTAGGTCTCATTTGGTTGTTTTACTCTTTCTGCTCAGCACTTGGTGTTTCAGTCCATGTTGCTGTAAATACACGTGGTCCTTGCATCTGTAGTTGCATAGTAGTACCACATTTTACCTATCCATCTACTCCCCCAGTGTGGACACTTAGGTTGTTTCCAGCTCCCAGTAACCACAAAACAACCCAGCAACAGAATCCTCTTACATGTCCCCTGATGAGCCTGTAAGAGAAGGAACTGGCTTTTAGGGTCAGAGTTCGCTGTGTTTAGTTTCCCTCATTACTGCCAAGACTCTTTGCCGGAATGGCTGCCCCAGGCTACCCCCACCAGCAGTGCACCTGGCCATGACACCTCTCATTCCCCACCACCATTTGGCATTATCCAGTTTTTCTAATTTTTGCCAGTCTAATCGATGTAAGTGGTATCTCACTGTCATTTTAATTTGTATTTTTCTGATTATGAACAAATCCGACCATCTCTTCATATGCCTGCAGGCTTGCTGAGGTTACTGTTCCTTAAATGCCCACCCAAGTGCTTGGGGTCTGACTTTCAGCTCCTGGGGGCGCCAGACCAGGCTCCTGAGTCGCGAGCCAGGGGCCTGCGGGAGGTCGTGCATCTGGGACCGGGAGGCTGGGACAGCTCGCAGAGGAGACATTCCCAGGGGGACCTGCGGAGCCCCAAGTGGCTCCAAACCGCTGGGCCGTGGGCTGGTCGAGGGAGCCCGTAGAGAGACCCGCAGTCTGGCCCGGGATGGGAGGCGGTCGGGAGGTCGGAGCAGCTGCGCCCGCATCATACCCAAGAGCCGAGGAGGGGCGAGGGCTCTGGAGGAATGGCTGCCGCCTGCACTCCGACGCTCCCGGGAGCCTCGTCCTCACCCCCAGCTCAGCTCCTCCTCCCTCAGCTTCTGGGCCCAGTCGGGCGGACGGGCCGCTCGCGACCAGGCAGAACACAGAGGAGCTCCGCAGCGGCGGCATGGAGGAGGAGCTGGCGTGGGAGACCCAGGGCCGTGAGTCCGCGGGGTGGGGGCCGGGACAGGGGCGGGTAGAGGCCCGAGAGGATGCGCCGTAACCCAGCGGGGGCGACCGAGCCTGAGATCTGCGCGGTCCGCGTGGCCACCTGCGTCTTGGGCTTCTTTGTGGCCCCGAGAGGAACTCGCACCTGGCGGAGGGGACATTGGCTGCTCACCTGGGACTGGGGGTGCTCCCCGCCCTGGAGTGGGGAGCTTGGGTGGAGAAGACATTAACTCGAAAGAAGATGGGAATACGATCCTTTATTGGGTGCTTACTTTGTGTGCCAGCACTTTATTTGATCTCCACGGCAGCCTTCTGGGTAGAACCTACTGTTATCTCCATTTTGCGGAAGAGAAAGCTGAGGCACAAAGTGGTTAAACAAGTTGCCCAAGGTCACACAGCCTTAAAGTGGTCGAAATGCTGAGGGTCCCAGCTCCCTTAGAATGTCGGGGCTGGATGGGGAGTGGAGGAGGTATGGTGTGCTGCAGGGGGGATCAGGGCACCTCAGAGCCCCCTCCAGGAGTGTGCCTGGCTGCTAGGGCCTCTGGGCCAGGCAGTGGCATCCCTGTGGACATCAGCCAGCTTGGGGGACTTTTGGCTGCACTGCCTGGTAAAGGGAGAGAAGGACTGTGCCATTTTCCTCACTGGGATGCAGATGGGAGTGGGGGTTCTATCAGGTGCTAAGCCTTTCAAACAGGTACAGGGTTCTGCTTGGGGCAGACATCACTTGAGCAGGCCCCTTAAAGAACGTGCAGCAATGGATCATTGGGGTGCGCGGGAGGGAATTCTGCGCAGAGGACCCAGCATAGGCACAGGCTCAGAGGCCAGAGTGCAGTGTGTGTCTGTTGTGGCCAGAAAGAGGATGCATGGATTGAGATGCATGGAAGAGATGAGACTGAAGTTGATTTCACTGGCGCTCTCCAGGGCCTGCATGCTCTCCTTCAGGCTCTTGGCTATTTGCCAACACAAACCAGGCCACTCTCCCAGGCTTCCGTCAAGAGAAAAGGAGTCAGAGCTGGTAGGAATCTCTACAGATCACTTTTTCACCCTCCCCTGATTCTACAGTGGAACTGAGGCCCCCAAGGGGGATGTTTCCTGCTGTTAGAAAGTGGCAGTGCGGGAACTAAACCCCAGCTTCCCTAAGCTTACGCCTGAACTGCCAGATCTTTTGCTGAACCTGGATCGTGGTGGTTTTCGTCCAAGAGTTTAAGGAACGGAATGCTCAGGACACAGTTGCTTCCCGGAGGTGTTTGAGATCTGAGAGGGATTCTTCCAGAAGGACCCTCTCCTCCCCTATGGGAAAGGCAGACCCTTTTAGGGGTGAGGAAGGGTGGCACCATCAATGGGGACCACACTTGGAAGGAGATGTTTCCCCCTTTCCCCTGAAATATTGACATGAAGCTCCCCCTGTCCCCATACACCTCTTTCCTGCCATTTACCTGAGCTTGTGGTTTGGTTTTCCAGGGAACAAATGAGTCTCAACTGGGGCCACATGTTATATAGTTCAAAAGCCCTGAAGAGACTTAATGACTTGTGTGTCACTTATTCATTCAGCAAATATATGCCAGGGCCTGAATTTAGGAATATAGTAGTTAACAAGTCAGACAAAAATCTCTCCCTTCATGGGCTTATATTATAATGGGGGAAGCAGACAATAAAGCTAATAAATATGTAAATATAGCATAGGCCAGTGGTGAGGAGTGGTGTGGAGAAAAGCAGGGCAGGGAGGTGGGTAGGGAGGGTGTTTCCTTGGTTGGGGCTTCACTGGCTCAGAGAGCCCTGAACGAAGGAAGCCCCACCACCCCCCAGGTCTTTGGCCGCCAGAATTTATTCTCTGACCCTTTGTTCTGGAGGAATAATAGTGATGATGACGATGGTACTATTTGCCAGATACCATGCTAGGAGCTTTTCACATACTTATATCCAATCATTACAATAACCCTGCAGGGCAGCTCATGTCCCCATTTTGCAGATGAGGAAACTGAGGCACAGAAAAATTAAGTAACCTAAGTCACACAGCCAGGAAATGGCTCAGCCACAGGGCAGCAGCTCTGAGGTCCATAGGTTGCATCTGTGAGGCCTCAGAAAGCCCCAAACCCTCTCCTGTATTTGGAAAGCCACGTGGAATTTATCTGGAAAAAACAAATTGATGGCAGGCTTCTCTGTCACTTTAATGCATCCCAGCCTTCCCTGCCAAGACACTGGCGACCTGTCCCTGGATACACAGAGGGGCTGGGTCTGGACATTTGCAGTGGACCAAATGTGCAGGATGTAGGCTCAGCAGCAATAAAACCTCAAATTACATGCCCTGTACTGATTGTGCAAAGGGCCAGCCAATATTGGGTTGGCCAAAGAGTTCATTCGAGTTCTTCTGTAAGATGTTACGGGAAAACCCAAACGAACTTTTTGGCCAGCCCAATATTTGTCCCTTGTGCTTGTGTATCTAAGCCTTTCTGAAGTGGGGACAAGCGTCTGTCAGCTTGGGGATTTTCAGTGTCACTCATGGAAGCAGAGTTTTGTGGATTCCTCCATGTGCTCAGCTTTGGGCCCACTGTGAAGTGTGAGTGGGCTGGCAAGTGTCAGGTGTGGCCAGAGCCCCCAAGGAGCTTGAGGTCCAGCCAAAGAGACCGGACATCCCGAGCAGTCAGGATGACAGCAGCATGGGGTTCTGGTGAGATGAGCCCTGGACCACGTCGTCAGGCCTGAGTCCCCCTGGCCTGGCCACCGACCCTCTGAGCCCACCGCTGGCCATGGCAAGGGGCTGGAAGCGGGGCTTGGAGGTTCCTTCTAGTCTGAGACTGAGATGAAGGTGCAGCGACAAGGATGAGAGGAGTGCAGAGACCACAGAGAAGGCAATCAGAGAGGGCCCCACAACCAGGAGGCGAAAGCTGGTTAGGATTAGGGGATGAGGAGAGAAGAGGTGGAGGGACGAGAACAAAGAAGCCGGGTGAACACACGCCTCTGGCCTCGCCCGGGCCTGACGCAGTGGGTGGCTCGGTAAATCCTGGCTGCCGTCTTCACTGATGGAGCCGTGGGAAAGGTGGTTATCGACTCCAGTGGGAATGAATTGCATTCCCTTCCTCAAGAACAGCAATAGCAGTCAGGACAACTGGATGACAGGGCACCTCTGAGAGGGGAGGGGCACACACCTGGCTCCTGTGGGTGGTCTTGCCCACGGTCTCCCAGCTTTAGGGTTCTGCCGAGTCCTGGTCACGTGGACATGAGGTACGCTGGAAGGAGAAGCAGCCTGTCTGGGGAAGTCTCCAACATTAAGAAAGAGGAGAAGCATCCACCCACCATTCTGAGCTGGAAGACCCCCTGCCTAGGAGACATTCAAGCCAGGGAGGGGCTGTTCCCCGATCCTCCTTACACAGTGTCGGGGGTCCTCCGCCCTCATCCTGCACCTCTTTTTGTCCCAACAGTGCTTCCTCTGGAGAGGCAGCTCCACGAGGCTGCCCACCGGAACCACGTTGGGAGGATGAAGGAGCCGATCGGGAGGAGAGTACACATCAGGGCCAGAAATCACGTGTGTAAAGGGGCTCCGGCTGGGAATAATGCTATAGTGTCACCTCCATACAGGAGGGACAGTTCCCGGAGCCTGGGGCAGGCACATCGGCACATGTTAACTTGGGGGAGGCTCAGGCCCTGGCCTCCTTGTCCACTTTGTCTCAAAATCTCTGAGGCCCAAAGTCAGGGTCAGGATTCCAGTGCTCTTAACTCTTAATCCTTGTGACCCATCCAGAAGGCTCCTCCAAGAAACAGATTTAGAGTCAGGAGGGCGGGGGTCAAAGGTCAGGAGTCGGAGGCTGGCAGATAGGGACAGGCACCTGGAGAGACAAAGGTGGCCTGGTGCCTCTGGTCAGAAGTCCAGGGGTTCTGGACCAAGGGAGGCTGATGTGTCAGTGGCAATTTTTTTTTTTTTTTACAGTGTTTTGTTTTAAAATCTTTATTGAATTTGTTACAATATGGCTTCTGTTTTATGCTTTGGTTTTTTGGCCACAAGGCATGTGAGATCTTAACTCCCCGACCAGGGATCCAACCTGCACCCCCTGCACTGGAAGGCGAAGTCTTAACCACTGGACCGCCAGGTCCCTGAGGCATCCTCCCAACGTGGTTCCGGCGGGCAGCCTCATGGAGCTGCCTCTCCAGAGGAAGCACTGTGTGGACAAAAAGGGGTGCAGGATGAGGGCGGAGGACCCCCGACACTGTGTAAGGAGGATTGGGGAACAGCTCCTCCCTGGCCTGAATGTCTCCTAGGCAGTTCAGTTCTCTGAGGGCCCGCTGTGCCTACTGAGTGTGTAAAACTGCTGTGGGCCCAGGCCTGCCCTTGGCCTGGTGGGGAGGCAGACCAGGCCTCAGGGAAGGGTGCAGGTGGGGTGGTTCGCAGCCCCGCTGGAGAAGGGGGCAGAGGGACAAGCCATTCTTCTGGTTGGGGACACTGGGGATGGGCCTGGGTACCACGTGGGGTAGCCTCTCCGTGTGTTGGGGCTTCTAGCTGTCAGGAGCATCTTAGAGGAGATGCCAGGGCCTGGGTGAGAGGTCAGTGGAGGCTGAAAGGGTTGGAGGCAGGGTTCCTGACTGCAGCAGTTATCCTCTGTCTGGTTTGATGTGACAGGGGTACAACTTGGGTCTTCACAGCCTGCCTAGGGCTCAGTAATAGTAGCAGGAATTCTAGGGTGTGTCTGGTGTATTTTGGTTTTCAGAGCACTCATCTACCTGTTTCCTGGTGGTTCTCACTCACCCCTGGAGAGGGGAGGAGAGCAGGGAGGATTGGTCCTATTTATAGATGGAGGCAGGTACAGAGGAGGGCAGCAAGTCACCTTAGGTCACGCAGCACATTATTGATGACTGGAGCCTTGGTCTCATCTCCTGGACAAGCACTTGCAAGGAAACATGGACTTGCAAGTTGGACTTGCATCTTATGGATGATAGGATGCTAATGACAGGTTCATTCATTCATTTACTCGTTGAATGATTCATTTGTTCAATAAGTATTAAGGGCTTACTCTGTGCTGGCACTGTGCTAGGTGATAGGGACAGCAGAACCCATGGCAGACATGGTCCCAGCCCTCTTGGAGCTGATAGTCTGGTGGGGGAAAACAGACATTAAATAGAGTATCTCACAAATAGTTCATTCCCACTGTCACAGTTTGAAAGCATGTGGGCGTCAGAGGGGCCCTCTCGGCCAGAAGTCCTCCCAAGGAAGTGGCATTTTTGTGGGAGCCAGTGAAAAAGGGCAGTGTTTTCAGGCAGAGGGGACAGAATGGGAAAGGAAGGGACAGCTCGTCCCCAGAGAGACCACACAGAAAATTAGTGTTTTCTTTTGTTGCCCCATCACATGCTGAAAACTGTGGAGGGAAGTGGGTTCATGGGTTGGAGGCTGGCCTCCCCCAGGCCTGCTCAGATGTGCTGAGGGCCAGAGACCAGGGTGAACTGCCAGGGCGGTCTGACAGTGAATTTGGGGGTGGGGGGTAGGTCAGAACCCTTCAACCCTCTTCTGAAGGAAGGAGGGGACAGAACCCAGGCACTCAGGATTCCTCAGGGACTTGGAAAATAATCCTCAGACACAGGTGGGTGCCCAGCAGAGGGAGCAACAGGAACAGACTTAGAGACAGGATGTTGTCTGGCATTTCTGAGAAGCAGTAGCCAGGCCATGCAGGGCCTCATAGGCCCAAGGTTTAGGCGTTTGATCGAAGAGCAGTGGGAAGCTGGGAAGAGTTTTAGGTGGGGGACAGACGGATCTAGACATGGTGTTTTACTACATTCATTTCAGCAGCTGCAGAGTGGAAGAGGAGGGGGTCAGAGTGGGGCTGTGGCCCCAGCCGACTGGTCACCAGAGCCAGCAAAGGTCCTTCCACCCCGCAGACCAGCTGTCCTGGCCGAGAGGTAGGGAGGCTGTGCGAGGTGGCCAGGCAGCCAGCTGGTGCCTCACAGGTTTCCTCTCCCTCCTGGCAGGTGGGCAGGGTGGCCCTGCACCGGGCTGCGGGTGCAGGGCACGAGCAGGCTGTGCGGCTGCTCTTGGTGTGTGTGCATGTCTGTCTTCCTGTCTGTCTCAGGGTGGGGCAGGGGCATCTGGGTCTATGAGCCAGCTGTCATTGCCGAGGTTGTCACTGATACACAGACGAACAGGTGCAGGCTGGGCAGTGGGTGAGTCTTCAGGGGCCAATGACACTGTACCAATCCTACTTTCCCTTTGCACAGTCATAAAGATCTCTTCATTTCAAGGGCCTTTCAGTTCTCAGCCTTTTCAGTCCCTCGTGATGTCATGTGAACAGGGAGAAATATGGGCTATAGAACAGGTAATTGGGTGGGTTGACAAAGGCCTCATTAGTAAAGTCATTGGGAGGGAGGTCTCTCATGATATGCCACAGGGCTCTGCCTTGGCAAACACTAACCCACAACCTGGATAAAGACTAACAGTCTTACTTAACAAATTGGCAGGGAGCACACTGCTAAGAGAGAGAGCAGAATAATAACAAGGTCTACAAATTTATCTCTACGGGTTTGGATAAAGAGCTGAATCTGACAACGGCATTTGACAGGGATACATTTTTTAAAAATTATAAACTTTTCTGCAGAAACTTAGCTTCCATGGAAATACTTTTCTTTGTCCTGACTTCTCTTTGCTCTGAGGACCCACCATGAAGGGGGCTTGATTACAAGTCAGGGCTGGGGGTGGGGCAGCAACACCTACCTCCCCACTCCCTCACCCCATCTCCTCCCTGCTCCTGCTTAGGCCTCATTTAGAGATGACCCTGGAAAGAGAGTGTCTGGTTTCCACAGTCTGAGCGTCCCAATAAACCACTGGAACTTCTTGCATCAGCCTTTTGCCCACAAAGACCCTCACTGTTGGGACTTCCCTGGTGGCATAGTGGTTAAGAATCCATCTGCCAATGCAGGGGACACGGGTTCGAGCCCTGGTCCGGGAAGATCCCACATGCCGCGGAGCAACTAAGCCCATGCGCCACAACTACTGAGCCTGCGCTCTATAGCCCGTGAGCCACAACTACTGAGCCTATGTGCCACAACTACTGAAGCCCGTGCGCCTGGAGCCTGTGCTCCACAAGAGAAGCCACAGCAATGAGAAGCCCGCACTCCGCAACGAAGAGTAGCCCCCGCTCGCCGCAACTAGAGAAAGCCCGCGTGCAGCAAGGAAGACCCAACGCAGCCAAAAATAAATAAATTAATTAATTAAAAAAAAAAGACCCTTACTATCACCACCATGCTCTGTTATTTCTTCCTTGAGGGACTGAGTGAGAAAAGAAGATATGAGGGAGAATAGTAAGAGAGGGTGCTTACAAATCTTCTCTGTTTCCTTTGCAAACAGCAATAAATACGTTTTGAAAAATAAGAAGGCTGGTAAGCGTGCCTACTTTAATAACAGGAGGGGAGGGTAGAGGAGACACTGGAGAAGGGAAATCCTGTTGTTGGGGGGAAGGTCTCTAGTGAAAAGCCACGGGGCTCTGTCCTAGATAGCTCCTGGAACTAGGACAGTGAGGTACCTTGGGGTTCCCACTGGCAAGAGGCTCTGTCTCCCATGACTCTCCTCCCCCAGCCTTGAGCCTTGACCCTTTTCATTCCCAAGCTCCTGTGGGCTTCTCCCCTTGGACTCTGTCCTTCGTCAGTCAGCCAGCCCCCAGTTACTGATATTCTACCAGTAGCTGAGCTCTGAGCCAGTGCTGGGTCTCCTGGCCTCTTTGGTTCTAGCTGAGACCAACTCTAGTCCCCATCTGAGGTGCTGTGGTGGGTCCAGCACCCTCCCAAGGTTTCAGGAGGAAGGGCTTAAATTCTCGTGGTCACTCTTGACTCTTACTTCCAGCTTCTGCTCGGTTTTCGCTGTCCTCTTGAAATTTTGCACATAGTCCTTTGTCTCTCCCTTGGCATCACCCCTGACATGGATCACAGTCCTTCTCCCCACTTTCCATAGAGACCCCATTCACACACTTTGATGTGGGGCAGGCTTTCCAAAATAAGAGGTGGAGGGGATTTACATTACACACAAAAACAATGTAAAAATCCTAAAATCCTGTTGACATTCCTGTTCTTTATTATTTTCTTTCCTTTACCATATGCTTTCTTTTCTTTATTTTAAATTTATTTTTTAAATTGAAGTATAGTTGATTTACAATGTTGTGTTAATTTCTGCTGTACAGCAAAGTAACTCAGTTATACATATACATACATTCTTTTTTATACTATTTTCCATTATGGTTTATCCCAGCACACTAAATATAGTTCCCTGTGCTATACAGTAGGACCTTGTCCATCTATTCTATATGTAACAGTTTGCATCTACTGACCCCAGACTCCCAGCCCATCCCTCCCTCCTCCCCACCTCCCCCTTGGCAACCACAATTTTGTTCTCTGTGCCATTCCTGTTCTTTAAAGTCCCTTGGTCCTTTCCTTGTCTTGGGCTTGGCCTCTTCCCCTGCCCTACTTTCAATGCTGTTATTGTCTGCACCGTCCCCGCCCTGCCTCCAAATTCCTGCCATCATGCCCAGTCAGTCCTTTCTGGGTTTCACCTTTCATCCCAACCACTTGTCACAGCTTTTACCCAAACCCAGTTCTGTCCCTAAGAGGGATTCTGGTGCCAACCACTAAGACCCCTTTTCCTGGTGCTCCCCCAGGAGCTCTTTGTGGAGCCAAGTGGGGAAGTGGTTGTGACTAGGGTGCTCTGTGCAGGTGCTGGGGTGAGGCACCCTTTCCCCCAGAGGTCCAGACTGTGAAATTGAGGCTGATTCAGGACTAGGCCAACCCTGTTCTTCTGGCAGCTTAGAGTGTGCTGGGGATGAGGACACATCAGGGGACACTGATCCCTTAGCCCTTCCTGACGTGGGCTCTGCATTTCTGCTCCCAGCTGGACTTGGGAGCATTTTCCCACTGCAAGCCTGCTTATGCTTGTGGGGAGATTCTGTGGCCCATCAGTACCAGGTCACCCTGTGGGCTCATTCTATGAATGACAGGCCGTTGGCCTCACCAGGGGACCCAGAGCCACACATGACCCTGTTTCTGTGGGAAAATATGTTCTGGTCTTTGAACGCCCAACTTAGAGACAAACTTTGGGGCTGTCCAAAGCTGAGGGAGGCCAGTGCGGTCTGTAGGCAGAAGGTGGTGATGATCTCCCAGGCCTCTGTTCTGCTCAGACCCTGCCACATCCCACCACACTCAAGGAAAGACAGAGAAAAACCACTTCTAAGAGGGTGGCTGGCTGTCAGTGCATCCTGGGAGGTGAGTTTGGAGGCCTGGGGGTGCTCTTCACAGAGAAGGAAAGACTCAGTAGAGGTGGGGATGAAGCCTGCCCTCAGATGCAGAACCCCACGAAGGTGGAGGGCAGTGCAGGGGCTCTGGTGACCTGGAAACACTTTGCAGATGTTGAGGAAGAGCATCCTGCAAATAGGATCTGGGCTGCCATCAGAAGAAGGCCTAGATCTATTTTCAGTTGCTCCAAAGGGCCAGTAGGGTGGAAAGCACAGGGATGCAGATTTCAGTTCCGCATGAGGAGGGACTTTTCACGGTGAGAAGTGTTTGAGGTGCAGTGGTTGTCTTGTGCAGCGGCGAGATGCCGTCCCTTCATGTGCGCAGACCTAAGCCATCTGCCTAGAGGATGTTTCGCAGGAGATTCAAACAGTTGATTCTCAAATGCCAGTCCAGGGTGAGGTCTTCACCAGTCACAGCAAATCAGAAAATTGGAACAATGCAGTGTATGTTTCATGAAGCTGTATTTGGAAAGAGTATCCTCTGAGATCAGCTCCTTTCAAACTTTTTTGTGGTAAAACGGTCCATCTTTGTGAACTGGTGGTGAGAGGAGATGGCAGCTCTTTTATTTTTAAGGTGTATTCGGTATCCCCACAAAAGTTTGCAGTTGGTGGGAGAGTAAATCCTCAGAGTTATCACAGGGAGAAAATCTTTTTCCCTTTTTTCTTTTCTTTCTTTTTATTGTATCTATGTGAGAAGATGGCTGTTAGCTGAACCTACTGTGGTGATCATTTCACAATATATGTAAATCAAACGATCATGCTGTGTGCCTTAAACTTATACTGTGATGTATGTCAATTATTTGTCAGTAAAACTGGAGGGGGGGAAATGTTTGCAATAGTATATCAGCCTCTGTTTAAAACAATTTCCTGGACTCTAAATTCCTAAGGCCCAGAGCTCCCCGGCCTGGGTGGCACTTAAGGTCCCTTATGGTTACACGATTGTGCAAAGCACACTTGGGCCCAGGTGGCACAGCCACGCCCCCTCATAGTCTCCTCCCTCCACCCCCCACCCCCACCCCCAGCCATGTCCTCTCCCCAAGTTTGGGATGAATGCGCTTCTCCTGTCTGCCTGGTTCAGTCACTTACGGATCCTCCAGATCCTGGTCAACTCCGGGGCCAAGATCCACTGTAAGAACAAGGTAAGGCCTCAGCTGGCAGCCCACTTGCCCGCTCTCTACCTCCTGCTGCACAGGGCTGCCCCCACCTCTGCTGCCTGTCCCCATCACTGCCCCCTCTGTCCCCTCATGTGCCTCTGCCTGCCCCAGCTTGCCTCGACCCTCTGAGAAGCGTCCTGAAACCCCAGCTGAGCTCAGCCTTGTGAAGCTGGGACCCTCACTACTTCCACTGGGGCTGGGAGAAGGGCCTGGGGACGCCTCTTTCATCAGCATTGAAAGCCCCTGGCTTCTGATCCCCCTACTCTTTACCACTCTGTGATGTTGAGACAGTCCCCAGTCCTCTGGCCAGCCTCTTGTTCACAACGGGGAATTAAAGAAACACCCTCAGAAGATTAAATGAGAAGGAGGTAGGGCCTTCTCCCTCCCACGGGGCCCCGGCTCCCTTGCGGTCAGTATGGCCAGGTAGAAGGAGCCAAGCACCATTTACCAAACTCTGGGACCTTGGGCAAATTATTTTACCACCCTGAGCCCCACTTTTCCCATTTGGAAATAAGAGTGCTAGTACCCATCTCTGAGCTGAGGCAGAAGTAACTGCAGTGCTGTGTCTAAAGTACCTGGCCCAGTGCCTGGCACGTTAGCGACCCTGGCAGTCCCCCGTTGCTCACTGGTGTGTGCTATGGTTTGAGGGAGGAGAGCCCCAGGGAGTCAAGAGTGCCCAGAATCCCTGAACTGGTGTCTCAACTTTTAGGGGGTTGGTGGCCCTTATGAAAATGCAAACATTTCTGGGCCAAATACCTTCAGCCAGGAGTTCTCAACCTTGGTCCTTAGAGAGACAGAATTTGGGGATCCATGAACTTTGAAGGGAAAACAAGGACCTTTTTCTTTTTTTAAACTGCCCTCTGCTTAAAATTTTAGCATTTCTTTCCATGATGAATGCAGGTAGAATTAATATACCTGTGACATTGTCTCTAAGACAAAATGTAGCTCTTTTCATATCACATTACAGTTTTTGCAGTTATCTCAAAATACTGTTTACGCTCATATCATTACTTTGAAATCATGGCGGTAGTTATTAGACCTTTCACTAGATCTTGTTGTTTAATGGATCAATAAAGCATATATGCTACTAGATAAAAAATTTGGGTTTTAATATTTTGATAATTCTATTTCAATATCATTGTTTTTCTTTTCTGGTAGGCAGAATACTGTCCGCCCCAATATGTCCATATCCCTATCCCTAGAACCTGTGAACTCTAGAACCTAACATGGCAAAAGGAATTTTTCTGATGTGATTAAGTTAAGGACCTTGAGATGGGGAGACTATTCTGGATTATCCACATGTGCCCACATGTCCTTTTAGGGGAAAGAAGGAGGGAGGCAGGAGAGTCAGAGAAGGAGATGTGATTGAAGGAAGCAGAGGTTGGAGTAATGTGACCCACAAGCCAAGGAATGCAGGTAGCCTCTAGAAGCTGGAAAGGCCAGGAAATGGATTCTCCTAGAAACTCCAGAAGAGAAGCAGCCCTCCCAGCCCATTTTAGACTTTTGACCTCCAGAACTGTGAGATAATAGATGGGTGTTCACCAGACACCAAAAAGGACCATGGCACACAGGAGGTCTGCCCTATACCATTGTTAGGATCTTGTTGGCAGTGGTAGAAATGTCTGACAGCTCTCATTGAAGGATACCCCTAGGCTATGGGCCACAGGATCCAAGCCCAGAGTGTGGGATCCAAGCCCAGTTTCAAGCTGAGGGCCCTCCTGTCCAGTCCTGCCTGTCTGGCTTAGCCTTAGAGAGAGTCTCAGCGGTCTTGCAGAATCCAGTAGCTGTTGCGATGAAATTTGCTATCAACACAGAATGAGCCTCAGTGTTCTAGAATGAGGGAGGTGAGGTCTTAAGTGTGTGTGGAGGGCAGGGCTCTGAGTAGTGGATCTTCTAGTTAAGCAGGTCCACTCCATATTAGTTTTCTGTTTTTGGTAACAAACTACTCTAAAATGTAGTGGCTTAAAGTAACATTGATTTATGATTTTTCATAATATCATTGGCTGGTCAGTTCCTCCGGCCTTGCCTGGGCTCACTTATGAGGTCAGCACATGTCTGGGGCCTCTGCAGGAAGAGGGAACGTCGCGGATGGTGTGGCCAGTGTCTCCAGGTGGTAGCTGACATTCATGGAGACTTCCTTCTGTGACAGCCCCAGAACATCAAAAGAGCAAGAGTAGAAGTAGCAAGGTTTCTTGAGATATTATTTCTACTGCATTCTACTGGTCAAAGCCCATCACAGGGTCAGCCTCGTTTCAGGGGGAGGAAAATATCGGATTCCTCCTCTTGATGTGAAGAGTAGCACAGTCCTGTTGCTTGATCTTGGGACAGTTTCTCAGTCCATCCTGTTTTTCATGACCTTGCCACTTTTGAAGAGTACTGGTCAAGTATTTTGTAGAATATCCTTCAATTTGGTTTTGTCTGATGTTTTTCTCATGATTAGATTGGGGTTATGGAATTTGGGGAAGAAGACCCCACAGGTCAAATGCCCTTCTCATTACCTCCTATCAGGGGGCATGTGATACCATTGTGATTCGTCACTGGTGATGTTCTCTTGATCCAGTTCTGACACCAATTCCGATATGTGTTTTTTCCAGATCACCAAGCAGTTAACTCAGTTCCCCGTGGACACTGACCAGGAGTCCACAAATTTAACTCACTTCTGACACTACTTGGAGATAGTGTCAGATTCTGCCGGTTAAGGGTTCAGTCCTACAAGACTGCCCACGCTTTGGATGTCAATCACAAGCCCAGGTGGTTGCCTAGCTATATAATTGCCTGTAAATCAGAAGTTCCCACGACCCCCTCCCCAGGTTCGGTTAATTGCTAGAGCGGCTCTCAGAACTCAGGTAACCGGTTTACTTACTATATTTCTGGTTTATTACGAAGGATATTAAGGATATGAATCATCAATGGCCAGATGAAGAGATGCATAGGGCAAGGTCCTGAACGCAGGTGCTTGTGTCCCCACGGAGTTTGGGACCCGGCACATGGATGTGATCTGATTCACCAACCTGGAAGTTCTCCAAGCCCTGTCCTTTTGGGGTTTTAATGGAGGCTTCATTACATAGACTTGATAGATTAAATTCTCAGCCCTTGGTCATTGACTGAACCTCCATTCCCTCTCCTCTCCTCAGAGGTGAGGAGGTGGGACTGGAAGTTCCAACCCTCTAATCACTGTTGGTTCCCCTGGCAACCAGCCCCCCATCCTTTATTTACTTAGGGGCTTCAAGTCACCTCGTTAACATCATAAAAGACACCTTTATCACTGTTACCATTTAGGAGATTCCTAGGGTTTTAGGAGCTCTGTGCCAGGAGCCAGGACAAAGACCGAATATATATTTCTTATTATAAATCATAATATCAGGCTTGATCACTTGGTTAAAGAGGTGTCGGCCAGGTTTCTCCACTGGAATGTTAGCATTTTTCCCTTTCCATACTCTATTGTTAGAAACTCTTTGTCGTTTTAATTTGCATTTCAATAATGACTAATGATGTCATATATTTTTTCATGTGCTTATTTGTCATTCCATATATCTTCTTTTGTGTGCAGATTATTTTTTAATTGGGGTAATTTCTTATTGATGAGTTTTTAGAGTTCTTTGTAGATTTTGGATGTATTTCAAAATAAATGCAGACATCAATGTATTTCCCTCTAAATATGTCAGCATGCGTATCATTAACTAGAGTTCAAATTCTTTGTATACAATGAAATACAAGCTGAGTCTTTTTTTTTTTTTTTTTTTGCGGTACACACTGTTTTTTGTGTTTTTTTTGTGGTCTCACTGTTGTGGCCTCTCCCGTTGCGGAGCACAGGGTCCGGACGCGCAGGCTCAGCAGCCATGGCTCACGGGCCTAGCCGCTCTGCGGCATGTGGGATCTTCCCGGACCAGGGCACGAACCCACGTCCCCTGCATCGGTAGGCGGACTCTCAACCACTGCGCCACCAGACTCACCAAGCTGAGTCTTTAAAAAAATATTTATTTATTTATTTTTTATTTGGTTGCACCAGGTCTTAGTTGTGGCTTGTGGGCTCCTTAGTTGCGGCTCCAGGGCTCCTCATTTTAGCTGCAGCTTGCCAGCTCCTTAGTTGTGGCATGTGAACTCTTAGTTGCGGCGTGCATGTGGGATCTAGCTCCCTGACCAGGGATGGAATCTAGGCCCCCTGCATTGGGAGTGTGGAGTCTTATCCACTACACCACCAGGGAAGTCCCTACACACTGAAATTTGACAAGTGCTACTCCTCTGTAACCCAAACCACTGTCAAGATGTAGAAGACTGTTCCATTGATTTTTATGACCCATTGATGGTTACAATCTATTTAGAAAAGTACTCCAAATAATCTAGCTGTAATGCAAGGCCAGGGTAGAAGCTCTGGACTATAAACATAGGATTTGCAAACCTCCCTCACTTAAATATTGCTTCTGGGGCTAAGAGACCTTCAATAAAGCGAAGCACAATAAGCCTGTATTATCCTAACTTGACCTATGAGGAAATGGGCGCTCACAGAGGTATAGGTAACTTGCCGAAGACCCCAGAGCTGATAAATGCTGGAGCTGGGATTTGAACTCTGGCATCCTGAGTCCCACCAGCCCCCGTGAGGCTAAGTGGGTCCTGTGGATGTCCCAGGGGCCTATCCCCATTTTCAGTGTGGTTTCCTTTGGAAAGCTGTTCTGATCACAAACACTCATTGTCTGGGAGACAGCCAGTGTGTGAGCAAGGCCTCCCTTCGCAGACTGCAGGGACCACCCTGGGCTTGTTTCCAGGACAGCCTGACCTTACTGCACTGCGCAGCCCCAAAAGGCCATGTGCCAGTGCTGGCGTTCATAACAGAGGACCTGGAGGACGTGGCCCTGGACCACGCTGACAAGGTGAGTGTGGCCTCAAGGCTGTGTGTCCTTCCCATCGGGCTTGGGATTCCTGGGGCCTCTCCTGTACATTCCTTGAGTGCATCCCTTGAGCCATGGGTAGTGCAGACTGGACCCCACCTCAGGGAGTTGCTGGTCTAGAAGGGGCATTAGGCACAAATGAGCAGGACGCCAGCAGCACATGGTCAGTTCCCTCAGAGAGACTCTGATATGGACTAGACAGGTTAGAGAAGGGAGACAGTGCTTTCTGCTTCCTGGAGGAGGTGGAATTTGGTAAATGAATAGATTTCATCAGTAAGATTAGAAAGCAAGGGGCATTCCAGATGGAGGAGAGACAATTGCTAGAGCTTTAGAGGAAAAGGGCTTTTGGTGTGTGAGTTCAGATGGGTTAGAATCTTGGGAATGAAGGCCTGAGAGGTTGTTAAGGGCCTTCATGGAGATCTCAACCCGCAGCCTCAGAAATGGGTCCTTTATTCAGGAGCCACAGGAGGATTTCAGTGGGGGAGGGACCCACCAAGTGGGGTCTTGTTGGGAAGACGGTCTGGACTTTCCAGGCAGGGTGTATAAGGCAAGGTGGGGGAGAGTGTCTGGAGCACTGCAAGCCCAGGGTGGTTGGGAAACTGAGGCCAGGTGGGCAGGGCGAGGAAGATTCACTTTCTTCTCCTCCCCCGCCAGCTGGGAAGTACAGCATTTCATCGGGCTGCAGAGCACGGGCAGCTGGATTCTCTGGACTTCCTTGTGGGCTCTGGCTGTGACCACAGTGTCAAAGACAAGGTACTGTAACCATGGGTCCCAGGGGGAGGGCCGGGCTCTGGGCTCCTGACCGGGGTGGTCACGGGCAGCTCACCTGTGTCTACTGCCAACTGCAGCGTGCTAGAGGGGCTGGTGGCCCAAAGACCAGCGTGTGTCTGATGCTCATGCAGCAGGCATTTTTTGGGCACACACTATGGGCCAGCCGTGTGCTATGGGTGAAGAGCACAAAGATGCCCAAGACACAGTTTCTTAATCAAGGAATTCAACCACAATCCTAGGAGAGAGCTGTGAGCCATTGTGGGGAGCCAGGATGGCAAATCTGATTGGTTGGTAGTGATGCCTGGAGTGGGTTTGAGTGGGGCTGTGATTCCACTGGGGATGTCTGTTGCTGGGGGGAATGGGGAGGAGTTGGGGGACGATAGCCATATGCCTGCTGGTTATTTGCTTTCTTTGTGTTTTAGTAATCTACTATGATTATGGCAAAAGTAGGATGAGACCGCTGAGGAGGGAGCAGTTCATTCAGGGTGGAGAGCTTATAAGCAGGAATTCACCTATCTGAGAATAGATGAGGGGTTGGGACCCAAGGGGACTACCCTACAAATGACTTGTATCAATGGACCATTGCGAATCATTAGGCAAATGTGTTGCAGCAAATTCTAAACAGTGCTTCCAACAAAGGGAAGAATTCCACTGTTAATTTTCTGATTAATATGCTTGGCTAGGATACAAGGAGTTCTGTTTACAAAGCTAGTGACAGAGCTCACAGACCAATGAATCACAGGATCTTAGATCAAGGGCCAGTTCAACCTTCTCGTTTTACAGATGTGGAAGCTCAGGCCCAGAGAAGGGGATACTGTAGCCAAGGTCACACAGCAAGACAAAGGTCGAGCTGGGTTTGGAGCCAGCATCCTGATGCCCCGCTGTGCTCCTCCTTCATCAGGCTGCCTCCTGCGGCCCTGAGCCCTGGGGGTCTGCACCAAATCTGTCCACCCACACTCAGCCTTTCAGGATGAAAAGGCTAAGTTAGGTTCTGAGATTCAGATCAGGCTGATTTCCTTCATTTCAGAAACATGGGCAGAGCAGGTTGTGCTCTGTGCCAGGCCCTGAGCCAGGAACTGGGAGTACGGACAGGGGTAAAGAATGACCCTCACCAGGACACATCTACCCAGGAGGCAAAAAAAAAAAAAAATGATGTACTCAGGGCCCCAAGAGAGCAGAAGCACCAAACTAGAAAGCAAGAAAAGTTCAGCTTTGGTGAACTCACCCAGAACCTTGCAATCAGAAATGCTAGGAAGCAGCTTTTAAAATTACATGTCCCTGTTAAGTGTTGTATTTTCCAATGAGGAATGTTTTCATTTTGAATTTCATTTGGGGAGAGGGCACAGCACGCTTTTCAAGGCTTTGGGCCACTGAAGGCCTGACTCGTGCTAGGACCCGCCAGCCCGTGTAGGGGGACAGACCTGTCAGAACAGATGACAACATACCTCACGCTGCAGGTGCTGTGGTAGGGAGGCATTGAGAGCCTGGAGAGAGTGATTAATTCCTCCGGAAATGTCAAGGAGAGGCTGACAGGGCCCCACAGAGGTGGAGAGGCTGGATGTCCCCACGGGTGGAGGGGAGAGGCCAGGCCCAAGGCCAAGGCCTCCTTCCACCCAGCCCCCTGTCCTGCCTGGGCAGAGTGTGAGGACCCTGGGCAGGGGGTCCATGCCATCTGCAGCTTCAAAGGGTAGGAAGTAGATATTTATAATCCAGAAGGAAGAGGGAAGCCCTGCCCTGTTTCCACAGCTCTGCTAACTGGGGGCACGTGCCAAACCCCAATGTTCACACACTTCCTTCCGGTCTCTTTGAACACAGAGACTTCAGACTGTGGCTACACCGCCCACAGCCTGACCCTTGCCTGCTGTGGCGAGCCGACCACGGAGCGGGTGGGAGAAGAGCCGAAAAAAGCTGTTGAGGGGATTTTTTAAACTTAATTTTATTTATTAATATAATATAATGATGACCATAAAGGAAATGTAGATGTTTCCTCCTTGACCCTGTAAGATAGTTATAGCTGTTTATGTGTATGTGTTTATCTATCATGGGGGCGGGGTATATTTTTAACTACTTTAAGTACTGCTTTGGCTTCTGTATGTGTTCACATCCTCATTGGGCCCTTTATAGATATCTGTGCCTAAACACACAGGGAAGGTACTGAGACAGGCCAGGGCAGAGGAAAGCACTGGTTCAGCTCGATCGTCCCCATGGCCTTCTGGGCATGATACATGGCTGAAGCTGGGTCCTCCCTTCTGGGTGCTTTTGTGGGTCCCTCCAGGGTCCTTGTCCTGGTCCCCCATCTGTGGTTCCTCTGTAGGGACATACCTTTTCTTGGGCTGGCCATGTCCAGCTGCCTCTTCCTCCCTGGAGCCCCTTACCCTCCTGCAGCAAGTTCCCTTTAAAGACGATCCCAGATAGGCTGCCCTCTGTAGGACCACTTCCAACACAAAGAACACTGTGCCCTTTGCCCGCCCAGTGGAGCCACCTCTCTTGGCTCTGTCACTGTCACCTTTAGACTTCTCAAGGGTGAGGCTGCTCCCAATCCTCTGGTTCTCGAGTTCCAGGAGACACAGGTCAAGCTCTCCATCACGTTATGTATTATCATTGAACAAATATCTACTGAGTGTCTGTCACGTGCCCAGGCCCTATTCTAGGCACTTGGGGAAATTTCAGTGAACAAAATGGACAAAAATCCTTGCCCTTGTGATGCTTATTTCCAGCCAATAAACAACAAGCATAGTATACAAGTGGATTGTAGAGGGTGTTAGGTGGTCGGTGCTATGGGGGGACAGGAAAAGTGGAGCAGGGTAAGGGGATCAGGAGAACAGGAGGTGGGAGTTGTGGTTTTCAGTATTGTGGTCACGGTGGGCTGCACTATTCAATGAGAAGCTGACATCTTGAGCAAAGGCACAGGAGGTGAGCGATTGGACCGTGTGGCTGCTGGGCACAGCCTGAGCACAAGGAGAGTCTCTGGGGCTGTAGCCTGAGCAGAGAGAGGGGATGTATCCGGGGTCACTGAGTTGGGACTGGCTTTAGACTGGAGCATGGAAAAATAGGGATTTAAAAAAAATTTTTTTTTAAGTAATATGTCCGTCTTAAAGTGTACGAAAAGAGACCAGAACTTGGCCCTTGAAAGTGCCCCTGGTTTTTGGTAGTTTTTGGCACAGTTCTCAGAGCAGGGTGGCATTGGCCCAGCGTGCAGGGCTGCAGCTCGTCACCAACTTGCTCTATAACCCTGGACATGTCTCCCCTCTCTGGATCTCAGCTCCAGCGGGTCCCCAGGGCCTGCAAGGGTCTGTGATTCCACTGACCCCTCAGGAGCCCTTCTCCCTGCAGGAGGGGAACACAGCCCTTCACCCGGCCGCCCGCTGGGGCCACCTGGCCGTGCTGCAGCAGCTTATGGACATCAGGCTGGACCTGGAGGAGAGGAATGCGGTGAGTCACCACCTGGAGGATGCAGAGATGTGTGACACTAGCTTGCCCCCTGCCTTCCAGGAGCCCGCAGCCCATGGTGCAGCCTGGTTTCCCCTGGTAGGGGCTCTGAAGCCAGGAGCGAGGACGTGTTCTCAAACAGCCTATGAGGAAAAGATGAGCAGGAGCACAAAACTCCAGGCTCGGAGGGGCACCAGGCCTGAGGGATCACGGAGCAGTCATACGCACAGTGTGCGTTCAAAGAAGGGAGAGGTCACTGTGGCCAGGATGGAGTAGGAGGGAATAGACAGAGCGGGGATGAGGGGGCTTGGAGGGCAAGGAGAACATGAGCAGAGCTGTGGCGGAGGGAGTGAATGCACCATATGCCCCTCAAGGTAAGAATCAGGGGCGGGGCTCAGGGAACCACAGATCACCAGGTCATGTCTGCAGTAGCAGGGAGGGGAGAGCTCAAAGAGCCCTGGAGCCCTGGCAGAAGGGGTGTCCTCCGGTCTTGGGCTCTGGCCTCAGCCTCCTGCCAGCCTCACACCACTCCCCCGTGTTTCAGGAAGGTCTGACTGCCCTGCACGCAGCTGCTGAAGGGATCCACCCCGACTGTGTGCAACTCCTCCTCGGGGCCGGGAGTAGCGCGAACGCCCTCACCCAGGTAGCCGGGCCTCCTCACGACTGGTGTGTGCCCTCGGCTGCCTGCAGAGACGTGACTGTGTCAACTGTAGGAGCCACGATGATTCCTGAACATTGTGTGAACAAGGCTGTGAGGGAACAGGCTCAGCTGTTGAGCTCTGTGACTTTGGGCAAGTTACTTAATCTCTCTGAGCCTCGTTTCTCAACTATAAATTGGAGGTGATATATACTTACTATTTTATATTGCTATGAAGGCTAAATACCTAGCATATTGCCTGGGACATAATAGGAGCTCAGTACCCATTAGTGTCTTATTGCTGGGCACGTGACAGTTCACAAAGCCCTTTCATAATTATTACCTCAGAAAAATTCCCCCCATTTTACAGATGAGAGAGGTTCAGTGACTTCCCCAGGTCACAAGTTGGTAAGAAGCAAAGCTGAGTCTGAAAAGCCTATTCCCCTGACTCCAGAGTTCATGGCCTGAAACATTTGCCTTGCCCAGCGGGGGTAGGGGTGGCGTGTCCGCAACATGAGGCCCACACCGCAATTAGAGCTGGAGCCTGGGTGTGACTCTGGGACAGGCCTCTTTCTCCCTTACCATTGCACTCTATGAGTTGGCCATTAGAAATTCTCTGTGTCCTTGAAAAGGGGGTTGTGGCCTTTCCTTAGGTAGGAGGTTGGTGTTTTTGTTTTGTTTTGCTTTTTATTTTTAGATCAGTGACAAATACTCTTTCTTGGCTGGTTGAACAGCTGCAGAGTCTGGAATTCTCTTTTTCTAAATTTCAATAATGTAGCAAAAATAATATTAATAGTGAATAATATAAATAATAGCAAAAATAGTTTAAAAACAGAGGAATGAAAATGATATGCTAAAAATATTTAACACAAAAGAAGGCAGTCAAGGGGAAACAGAACAAAAAAAAACAAGAGACATTCAGAAAAAAAATAGCAAAGGGAATTCCCTGGTGGTTCAGTGGTTAGGACTTTGCACTTTCACTGCCGAGTCGGGGAACTAAGATTGACAAGCTGCACAGCTCAGCCGGAAAAAAAAAAGAAAAGAAAAGAAAAAGAAAAATGGCAAATGTAAATATAATAATAATATAAATCGTAAATTCCCTTAAATGTGAATAATGCTTTATAAACCACAAAACATTTAATTTGCTCCCCTGGAAGGTGTGGAGACTACTACCCCAGGGACATAGCGGGGGACATTACAGCCAAGAGGGGGAAAGTAGCTGTCCCAGGGCACCAGCCGTGTCCTTCTGTTGCTGGTGAATTTAAGGTTCTTTCTTCATTGCAAAAGAATTTGGAGATGAAGTGATAGGTAAGAATCAGATTTATTTAGAGAGAAACACACTCCACAGACAGAGTGTGGACTATCTCGGAAGGCAAGAGGCAAGAGGCTTCAAAATATGGCGTGGTTAGTTTTTATGGACTGAGTAATTTCATAGGCTAATGAGTGGGAGGATTATTCCAACTATTTTGAGGAAGGGGCGGGGATTTCCAGAAATTGGGCCACTGCCCACTTTTTAGCCTCAGAACTGTCATGGCGCTGGTGGGTGTGTCATTTAGCATGCTAAGGTATTACAGTGAGCATATAATGAGGCTCAAGGTCTACTGCAGGTCGAATCTTCTGCCATCTTGGACCTAGTTGGTTCTCATTAGTTTTCATCATGTACTGTGGCTATGTCATTCTTTTTTTTTTTTTTTCCTGTACATGGGCCTCTCACTGTTGTGGCCTCTCCCATTGCGGAGCGCAGGCTCCGGACGCGCAGGCTCAGGGGCCATGGCTCACGGGCCCAGCCACTCCGCGGCATGCGGGATCCTCCCGGACCGGGGCACGAACCCGTGTCCCCTGCATCGGCAGGCGGACTCTCAACCACTGCGCCACCAGGGAAGCCCATATGTCATTCTTTTAAAGGTTGTGCCCTGCCCCCTTCACTCCTGTTTCACTTCCATCAGCAAGGTGTTGCTCCTTAGTCAGAAAGGCCCTTTCTCTGTGCCCAGCACTAGGCACTGGGAGGGGGCACAGACAGGTCATGCCATGGCCACCTCCCCAGCAGTAACAGCACAGGAGCTTAGAGACTTAGGGGGTTAGATCCAGCTGGTGGTCGTTGGTGGCTTGGAGCTGCCCACCTCACTGGCTCTCGTGCTCCAGCCTTGACTTGAGGTTTCTGGCAGAGGCCACGGTCTATTCTGACACTCCCACCTCTGGCAGTGTCGTGCAGCAGGGTCTCTGAGGAGGGGGCAAACCCAAAGTGATTGCATTTCCCACGGGGAGGTGGATGGATTCCCACCCACCCTGTAAACTTGCTCAGACTCGACTTTGGGAGGGTGACCAACTCATCCTGGTCTGCCCATACTGTCCTGATTTTAAAACAAAGTCTCACATCCAGGGAACATTCAGTCCCAGGCAATCTGGGACAGTTGGTTACCTAGTGGGTCCTGCCTGAGACGAAGTCTCATCCAGGAGGAAGCCCTCCCTCTGGCCCTGCCAGGCTCCTCTGTGGATGTGCTTAGACCAGCTCCAGCTGGACAGTACATGCTGGGTGGGATTTGCCCTGTACAGGTAAATCTTATTGGTCCCCCTCCTTGAAAACCATCTCCTCAGCATCTATACTCCACGTGTCTTTACTGGCTAAGGAACTGTGAAGGCTTTGGCCTTTGTTCCGGAGTCTGTGACTGGAGGTGAGGAAAATCCAGAGACCATAGTGAACTCCTTTTACTAGTCACCAGGCCTAGGCAAGTCATTGATTTCTCCTGCCTCAGGGTTTAATGGGGATAATAGTCCCATGGGGGTTGTGAGCTGTGAACGGGATAATGAACCTCAAAGTGCTTTGTAAACCCTGCTGTGAGGGGTCCTTAGGATGCTGCATTGATGCCTGTTTCCCTCTAGAAAAAGCAGAGCTGCTTCCACTACACAGCCCTCGGTGGCTCTGAGGACATGACCTGGGCCCTCGTCCATGCAGGAGGAAGCACTAACGTGGCTGATCACGTACGTGTGGGGCCTGGATGGAAGGTGGGGAGGCAGGGGATACACTGCCGAGTCTCCCAGGACCTCACTTCTCAACATAGAAATGGAGAACAGATTAGTGGTGGCGGGGGGCTAGGGGTGGGGGCGGGGGGCAGAGAAGGGAGGAGGGTGTGGTTATAAAAGGACTACACAAGGGACCCTTATGGTGATGGAACTGTGCTGCATCTTGACTATGTAAGGGATACACGAACCTACACGTGTGATAAAATTACATAGAACACACATGTATACAAATGACTACAAGTGAAACTGGGGACATCTGAGTAAGATGGTGGGTATTATCAATGTCAGTGTTCTGGTTGGGATATTGTACTGTGGCTTTGTAAGATGTTACCATTGGAGTGGGGAGAACAGAGCAGACGGGTGTTGAGGGTGGGAAGAAGGCTTTTCACCAGATACCTTTTGTTCTTTCTGGTTCTTTAGGTTTCTATAAATAAAATGTAAACCAATGAAAAGCAGTACTTGCTCTCTTTCCACTCCCCTTTCCTACCACATTCCCACAGACCTATTTCCAGGATGATGGAGGCCATATCCAGCCTCTTTGGTTATTTTATCTCCGTGGCCTGCTGCTTCCTGGAGAGCCACCATTAGAGCTCTGATAAGTTTCCTAGCTCATCCGCGTTGTGCACTTGAACCAGTTTCCAGTGTCTGCCCATTCACTCTCACAGGAGACCTTCTTTTGGCCTGATTTTGATTTCACAGTTATCTAGCAATGATCTGAGGACACTGCTGAAATCCTGTGGTAGTTTTACCTAGGTTTTTAAATTTTTTTCTAGATGTGTTTCAGAATACTTTTTGTCATTTATTGCTATTTGGGTTTGGGATTACATGAGCCTGTAAATAATATAAGAGAAAATGGTCATCTTTGTAATATTTTATTTTTTCACTACAAACATGTCTCGCCATTTCTTTATGTCTTCTTTTGAATCCCTCAGTGATGTTCTATGGTTTTTGTTTGCCTTTGTAATAGCCATTTCCAATTATACTCTTCATAGGTACTTTATATATTTTGACCGTCATTGCAAATAGACTCTTTTTAAAATATGTCGTTTCTTGTGGGCATTCAATACAGGAATGCTACTGATTTTGGTATTTTTATCTTCTATATGATTTTCATTGATTTTGCTAGAGGTTTTTTTTTTTTTTTTGGTGGGGGTATAATAACTATTTTGACCTGTGTAGATATACAGTCACGTTGCCTACAAGTAATCATATAGTTTAAATCTTCTTTTCCAATATCCGTAAACTGTTTTTTTCTGGCCTAAACTAGTAATGGCAGTCATGGGCATTTTTGTTGTATGTGTGCGTGTTCTGTTCTGTCACCTTTTGGTACTCAACATGTGAGGGTGTTTTTCCACAGTAAGTATAGATCTATCCCATTGATTTTTCTGGCTTTGTACTGTTCTACTAGATGTGTGTCACCATATACCTAGACAGAAGGTTGCTGTGGCAGTATCTCCACTTAGTCATGTAGTCAGTGCTCACAGGGAACCACTGGAGATGGAATCCTCCAGCCTTGAGTGAGGCCTTGGGTAAATGTTGGGTTTGGGTGAGACCTCTGTTCCGGTCCCGGCTGGCTCTCTCATTCATTCATTTCATACATAAATAGTGGTTGAGCACCTACCTAGATGCCGGGGGTAGAAAGTCCAGTAACACAGGGTCTCTGTTAGTTACGTGTCCTTGGGTGTGTCATGTAAGTTTTATGAACTTATTAAGTGTTCTCATTTGTAAGGTGAAAGTACGAATAAGAATACCATTCCTATATACTTGCTAGGTTCATGTGTGGAGTAAATGAGATAGCAGAGAATCTTAAGGTGCTGTTGCTAGAAGGGACCTCAGCAAGCATCACTTGCCAGATGAAGATGACTTGCCCAAAGTCACGTAGTGAGTTCCTGGCATGGCAAGCTCTCAAACTTGGGATTTCAGGCTCCCGCCCACCATGAGGATCGATTGTGGCCCAAGGGATTCAGGCTGTGGGCTGTAAATTCCTCAGGCCACTCATGTCATCCGAGAAGTGAGAAGGTCCAAACTCAGAAGCACTATCTATACAGTAAGTCCCCTACACATGAACCAGTTCCGTTCCGAGAGCACATTTGTAAGTCCAGTTTGTTCATAAGTCCAACAAAGTTTGCCTAGATACCCAACTAACACAATTGGCTATATAGTACTGTACTGTAATATGTTTATAATACTTTTCACACAAATAATACATAAAAAACAAACACACAAAATAAAACATTTTAAATCTTACAGTACAGTACCTTGAAAAGTACAGTAGTACAGTACAACAGCTGGCATACAGGGGCTGGCACTGAGTGGACAGGCAAGAAGAGTCACTGACTGGAGAGGGGAGAGGAGGTGGGAGATGGTAGAGCTGAAGGATCGTCAGCAATAAGAGACGGAGGGCAAGCTGCAATTTCACTCATGCCTGACTTTGACGGCAGAGGTTCTGGTTCCTTGCTGGATTCAATTCTATCTACCCTCTTTAAAAAATGATTCAGTGATGTCTGGGTAGTAGCTCTTTTTTTCTCATCATAGATGACATAGCAGTACTGGGTTGCATTCTGAACGGCTGCTGCAACTTTCGTGTACCTTTCTGTGTTCGGGTCCTGTGCCTCAAAAACTAACTGTGGGGCTTCCCTGGTGGCGCAGTGGTTGAGAGTCCGCCTGCCGATACAGGGGACGCGGGTTCGTGCCCCGGCTGGGAAGATCCCACATGCCGTGGAGCGGCTGGGCCTGTGAGCCATGGCCGCTGAGCCTGCACGTCCGGAGCCTGTGCTCCGCAACGGGAGAGGCCACAACAGTGAGAGGCCCGCGTACCGAAAAAAAAAAAAAAAAAAAAGATACAAGTTGTCAAATGAAAAAAAAAAAAACAACTGACAGTGCCTCCTCAAATGAAGAAAATCCCCTTGCCATTTCCTGCGTCGTGAATCACTTCGTTTCTTCAGTTACCTCTTCTTCCTCTTGTGTCTCTTTGTCCTTTCTCTGAGCCTCCAGTTCCATCAGGTCTTCATCAGTAAGCTCCTCGTGTTGCACAGCAACAGTACTGTACAGTAAAGTACACAAAAGCACGACTAGTAGAGGATGCACGCATGTGACAATGTACGCCAGACATGTGAATTAATTTATGTGATCGGACACGCGCACGCATGCTCGCATCTTTGAAAGTTCGCAACTTGAAGGTTCGTACGTAGGGAACTTACTGTACTCCTCCCAACTCCCATCTTCTAGCACCAGCCTGCAGCTGGGCAGTCCTGGGAGGGGCCCATCAACTGATCTGTGCCTCTCCACCGCCCCCAGCAGGCGCCTCTCCTGTGCACATCACCGTGAGGCACAACTTCCCCGTCCTGGTGCAGCTCCTTATCGACACCGGCAGTGACCTGGACGCCGCTGACAATGTTAGTGGCTGCAGAAACCATCTGGGCCCCATGGAGCCTCTGGGCACCCTCCCAGGTTAGCAGGGCTTAACTGTGGTCTACTAGCCTGGCCCAGAATTGAGGAATCGCTCTTTCAGCTTGTCAAAAGTTGTTTGAATATTTGTTGAAGGTAGCATTATTTTATCAACCATTCCTCTATTTTGAACATTTGAGTATTTCCAAGTTTCTGTCATGATGTATAGAACACTGTGGTAAACATTTTGCTACATGCAACCTTTTCCTTTCATTGATTTTTTTTTTTCCCCCTTAGGGAAAATTCCCAGGGCAGGGGTGACTGGGTTAATCTTGTATAACAAGAGGCCTCTGAGTCCTGAAGTTGTGATCAATCAGGAGCGTTTTAAAATCCCCATCCCCACAATCCACCCCCCAACCATACAATCCTCAGGGCCGCCACACACAACCACTAGTGGTGGAAAGCAATTTGACAGAATATAACATATACCTTTGAAATGGTCAGTATTTGCATGTCTGAGAATTGAGCCTCAAGATATATATTAAGAGCTCATGTAACAAGATATTTGTTGTAGCAGTCTATCAGTTTTCATTTCAAAAAGGGCCCCAAATACTTAATAAGAGAGAAGTGCTCGGTTAAATTATGGTATAGGCATAGATAGGCTCTTATGGAGTTATATAAAAATGGTGTTTATAGAGTTTATAATATGCAGGAAGTTATACAGATGCAAAATGTATATACAGGATGATCTCAAATATGTAAAACCATAAAACTAAAAACATTCTGCCTTAAAGAAAATACTAGAAGAAATGTACTAAGACTGTTAACAAAGGTTGACTTAGGTGGGATAGCGAGTGGTATTTTTTCTTTGTTCTTTCTACTTTTTTGTTATTTACTGAGTTTGCTGAGTATTATGTTTATGATTAAATCCAGTTTACCCTCCCACATAACTTCTTTTTTTTATATAAATTTATTTTATTATTTTTATTTTTGACTGCGTTGGGTCTTCGTTGCTGCATGTGGGCTTTTCTCTGGTTGTGCCAAGCGGGGGCTACTCTTCGTTGTGGTGCGCAGGCTTCTCATTGCGGTGGCTTCTCTTGTTGGGAGCATGGGCTCTAGGCACCTGGGCTTCAGTAGTTGCGGCTCATGGGCTCTAGAGCACAGGCTCAGTAGTTGTGGCACATGGGCTTAGTTGCTCTGCAGCATGTGGGATCTTCCTGGACCAGGGCTCAAACCTGTCTGTGTCTCCTACATTGGCAGGTGGATTCTTAACCAGTGCGCCACCGGGGAAGCCCCACATAACTTCTTAGAGAAACTCTGTTAAGGCCCAGTTGGGAGTGTACCCACCTTGGTCCTGTCCTGGCTTTGAGCCACAGACCATCTCTACATGCTTTTCTGCTCTCCGTCCTCTTGGCTTCTTTTCCAGAGGCAGTAGACACCCCTCACCTTGCCGCTGAGCACGCCTGGCAGGACATAGTGGGTATTCTCCTCATTGCTGGGGTTAACTTAAACCTGAGAGATAAGGTACCTCTGCTCACAACCAGCCTCCCTTGCAAGCTTTCATGACTCCCTCTTTGCCAGAGATCCTGATGCAAATGCCTCCTGCTCCCAGAATGTTCAAGGCTTCCCATCTGTTATATATCAGCTCAAAGGCAACCTCCTCCAGGAAGCCTTCCTGCCCCTCCATCACCTTCCCCTGTGTCCTCTGAGGTCCCTCAGCACTTGGCCCACCCCTCTCCTGGTCCTTGCCTGTGATATGTTTGTCTTCTGTTTCATGGCCCACATCAGACTTTGAGCTCCTTGAGTCATCTGCTGGGGAGAGGGGAAGAGAGCTAGAGGAATAGCATGTCACCACCCCACAACTCCGTACGTGTGAAACAGGGTTGGGGGAAGCTTCCTGGGTCACGGTGCTTCTGGGGTGGCCACCTCCTCAGGTGGCCAGAAGTTTGAGAAGAGCTGAAGGCTTAGTATGAGGCTGAAGAGGTCACAGGCTCATGAGGGGAAGGGCCCTTGCACACGTGGCCCAGCCCTTGGGATGGTGTGGGAAAGAGATGGGAGCAGGGAACAGGCCCTGAGGCTGGACCTGGGAAGGGCTTCCGGCTTCCTGGGAGGGAAGCTGGGGCCCGGGGCAGCTGGCCAAGCTTGAAGAGGAGCTTCCCATCTCCCCGCAGGTCCCTGGAGGTGGTGGAGGCCAGCACTCTGCCAGAGGCCTGGAGCAAAGGGCTGGAAACCTGAGGGGAGGCAGCAAACTTGACACAGGAGTCCAAGCCCCTTCTCTGGGTTCTGGTTTCATCTGAGACATGAGGCTGGTAACATCTATCTCACAGGTGACCTTGAAGACTTATGCAGGCTGAGTTTTATAAGCTTTAAGTCCTCCTATTCTAGAAGAACACAAGAGGTGGTTGCTGGAATTATTGCCTTATTCTACCTGTGACTTTTCCACACCCAGAATTACTGCCAGAAAACCCTTCTGCTCTCCAGTGTAGACTGCTGGAAACCACTTTCTTTGGGTAGGAGGGTCTGTAGTCAGTGCTAGAGGCCACCCTATACCCTCTTATAGGAACTCTGGATTCCCTTCTCCCTTCTTACCCGCAGCAAGGAAAAACCACCTTGCCAGTGGCCACCCACATCAACCATGTCAGCCTGGTGGAAATGATCATAAAAGCCGATTGCTTCTACAGATGGGAGAAGGTACTGAGACCCGGTGCTTGGTCTCTCCATGTTGGAAAGGGAGTGGCCATGGCTTCAGGTGGAGTTGGTTTTGAACCCCAGCCCTGACCAATTCAGGGGCCCCTCAGTTTCCAAGCGAGTGATAATCCCTGCCTTACCTAACACTAGGGTTCTTTGAGGGCATCCAGAGATGGGTGAACACCCAAACCACAGTGAAATAAGGCTGACTGAGGTCCGTGCCAGTGTGGAGATACTAGTAGACCCTGCTGCAGCTCCTGGTTGATGGATGAATGCATTCATGCATGAATAAAGAAATGGCAAATTGTTTCCAGCTCACTGTCAGCTCCAGGTGATTGGAATTGTGGCTTGGGGTGTTCTATTCAGGCAACTTTCTGAGCCCAGAAGGAAAGTGTGCTGCGATTGATTAGTGATATCTGCTGTGGATTTGGGAAAGAGGAGTGGCAGTTGTAAGGTCCTGCATTTACAGCTTCATGTCAGCAAATGGGGGTGGGTTGAGAGATTTTTTGTTGTCCTTAATGGTTGCTTTTATACACAGAAAATAAATTTTTGCATTTATTTCAGTTTTAGAAATTAATACTAAATTGTTTACAAAATTTAAATCCTACTTTTCCTCAAACTTTTAAATTTATTTTTACAATCTTATTATTATATTTATACAACTAGTAAATTTTAAACAGTCACTTTCAAGGAAGCCTTTTGATTAAAGTTTGGTCCCATGTTTAAGCTTAGTTAAACTACCTTAAAGGTTTTAAACTGAAAGAATAAATTTAATATAATAGGTTTTCTTTTCAAGCACTTCAAATGCTTCCTAAATTTTTAAATTATCCCATTAAATCCAATAAATTAAACCTATAAAGTGAATCTCGAATATCATAAACATTCTGATATTGTTTACAAATTTAGTAAATTTCTCTTAACACTTCTCAAAAAAATCACTGTCCAGAAATCAATCAATTGATAAATTTCCATAGGAATCATAAGATTTTCTCTTTCACTGACGTGCTGGATTCTCGTAAATATTACAACCCCTTTACATACAACAGATTACTCCTAAATATTAATACCAACGGTTTGATGAACTGATTCATCTCTATGCTTAATTTTAAACCACCTCAGGCTTTAAAAGTTTTCAACACTAAGGCAGTGGTGCAGTTAGAATCACAAATCCCTCCTTCCTACCCCTAGACCAATTCAATCAGAATCTAAGGGATAAGGGCCAAGCTTCTGTGGTTCTTAAAGCTCCCAGATGATCCCAATGTAAGATGCAGTTGAGAACACAGCTCGAAAGAAACAGTTTTTACCACCCAAGGAGAGAGCCAAGCTCCCCGGTCGTCACCTCCCAGGTGACTGGCCAGACACAGTTAACCAGGATGTAAGATTCAGAGCTGCAGATGCTAGAACTCACCTGACCTTTTTTTTTTTCACACACACACACTGTATTTTATTTTTACAAGAGATAAATAAACTGACACCAAGCATTGTAAATGGATGACCACAACAAAAGCAAAAATGATTGCAATTAATAAACACGAAACACACTCATACTATGTCATAATATTGACATTCCGTCCAGTAATCCTCCACTGTAACAGTTGCTTTACTTTGCAGTGGTCACCTGAGCTTTTTAACAACTAGAAGTCTGCATCCACATCCTTTCGAGGGGCTTTTGTGGCTTTTTTTTTTTTAATTTTTGAATTTTATTTATTTATTTATTTTTTATACAGCAGGTTTTTTTTTTTTTTAACATCTTTATTGGAGTATAACTGCTTTACAATGGTGTGCTAGTTTCTGCTTTATAACAAAGTGAATCAGTTATACATACACATATGTTCCCACCTCTCTTCCCTCTCGCGTCTCCCTCCCTCACACCCTCCCTATCCCACCCCTCTAGGTGGTCACAAAGCACCGAGCTGATCTCCCTGTGCTATGTGGCTGCTTCCCACTAGCTATCTACCTTACGTTTGGTAGTGTATATATGTCCATGCCACTCTTTCCCTTTGTCACAGCTTACCCTTCCCCCCCCCCATATCCTCAAGTCCATTCTCTAGTAGGTCTGTGTCTTTATTCCTGTTTTACCCCTAGGTTCTTCATGACATTTTTTTTTCTTAAATTCCATATATATGTGTCAGCATATGGTATTTGTCTTTCTCTTTCTGACTTACCTCACTCTGTACGACAAGACTCTAGGTCCATCCACCTCATTACAAATAGCTCAATTTCGTTTCTTTTTATGGCTGAGTAATACTTCTGTGGGTTTAACTTAAGTTATTACATAATTTTTGGTAACCTCATTTTATCACCTGCTTTGCATAGAAAGAATTCTGTAATCCAGACCTTCTCTACTTGTTGTCATTTGGCAAGTTTAGTTCGTGCCTGATTCTTGGCTTGCCTGGTTTTAGCCACAGCTGCTGAGTCATTCTACTGACACTCGTGCTATATGAACACAAAGAAAAGAGAGAAATGGGAAGGCTTCCTGGAAGAGGTGGCACCCAGGTGGTCTTTTGACTGTGGCAATGGGATTGAGAGACAGGGAGGTGAGAAAAGGAATTCTGGATGAAGAAACAGTGTAAGCAACTCAGTTTCCAACACTCAAAGCAAGGCACAGAGTCAGAAACCAGAGTAATGGACACTATGCCTCAGGCCTGTGATGACACCAGTTCTGTGTCCAGGCTCACGAGGAACAGCCTGGCAGGGATTTCCCCCAGACAGCTGCTGCACTTCTGGGATCTGCCCCACAGGACCAGCTGTCATGCAGGGACCTCTGTGACCCCTCTGGGAAGAGCTTGACCTTTAAGCAGGACCATCGGCAGGAAACACATCAGCTCCGCTCTGTGCTGTGGTGACTGGCCTCCAGGTACCTGCAGCCCCACGAGTGGAAGAAGCTGGCGTATTGCTGGGAGTTCACCGAGGCCCACGTCCACGCCATTGAGCAACAGTGGACAGGTACCACCTTGCCTTGGTGCCCCAGAGCAACCGGGTGGAGGGGTGGGGGCACGTGGGGTGTGTTCAGTTTTCTGTGCTTCTGGGGGAAAAGCCTTAGCAAGCCACACGCCACTTCCAACACATCACGTGCTCTTCCCCTCTCCAGGCCTTTACACAGACTGGGCCCTCTGCCCCTCCCTCCACATTGACCTGTGAACTTCACATTCTTCACGAATCAGCTTGAGCTGAAACCCATCATTCACACATGAAACTAAAGGTGCTCCCTGTAAAAAGGAGAGGAGCTGCTGTTGCCACTATTATTTAACATCTATTTGGAAATTCGGGCCCTGGTATTAAGGCATGAGACAGAAATAGAAATTGAGTGTAAATACTGGAAAGGAAGAGAGAGATTTATTAATTTCAGATGAGATACACACACACACACACACACACACACACACACACACACACACAGGAAGTCCAGAAGAATCAACGGAAAAACTCTTAGAATAAAATAATTCAATGAAATGGCTAAACATGATTAAATACACGAACACCACAGTATTCCTCTGTACCATCAATAAGTGGGCAAAATATATAGAGGTATATATATGTAAAAAAAAATGTAAAAATGTATATTTTAAATATATTAAAAAATTTTTTAAAAAAATATATAATATATATTAAAAATGTATGTAAAAATATACTCCATTTACAATAGTGTGTGTTTCTAAGAAGAAATATGAATGACATATGAGTAAGACAATACAAATTATTTGAACTATAAAAGAAGACTTGGGTAAGTAGAATGACATTCTGTATTTCCAGCTAAAAGAAGTGTCATGTAGATATTGATTTTCCCCGTATTAAAGCTTTGATCCAATTTTAATCAAATCAAAATAGGAGGTTTTTGAAACTTGACTAAAGGATTCTACAGTTCGTCTGAAAGAAGAAACAGGGAATATATAAATGAATATTCTGGAGGAAAAAAGCGAAGAGGGTCTAACTCAACCAGACTCAATGTTAGAAAGCTAGAATATTTAACACAGAGATACCTGACAGAAACATAGGCAAATCAGGTAGTGGAATAGAGTGGGGAGTCCACAAGTGAACTCTATTACCCATGCGGATTTCATAGACGATAAAGGAGCACTGGTAAATTACAGGGCTGGGGACAAGGGGTAGTGAATAAACGGGTCAAATGAAACTGCTACATCACGAGCAGCACCAGGAGGAAGTGCCTGCTGGGGGCCCACGGACACCAGAACATCAGGGACGCAGTGGCTGACTGACTTGGACCTGATGGCTGTGCCCCCATGGCTGAGCCAGCCCATCTGTCCCTAGCTGGGAGAGCTGCCCTGGTCACAGTTGAATAACAAGCTAACCCCACCACCAGCACTGAAGAGCATGGGCACTTATTTTCTAAACATTGTAATCACCTGGGAAGGCTTAACACTGATCTGTTGCCTAGGCCACACCCAGACCCAAGTACTAGGAATCTCAGAACGGGGAGGGGGACCCAGGTGTCAGTGTTTGCTAAAGCCTCCCAGGTGTCTCCAGTGAGCACTTATGGCTGAGAACCACTGGTTCGGGGGAAAGAACAGGGCCGCTAGCTTGCAAGTCACAGGTTATTGTGAGCCGCCAGAGAGATGAACTGTACAGTCGTGTGTGCATCGTGGTACCACAGTGAATGCCAATTCTTTCTCTCTTCCCAGTGACACCAATAGGATAGATGGTGGATGCTCAGGGGAAAGCCTGGCACTGGGGAGATCCAGGTGTCCCTGACACGAAACTCCACCCCCATCCCATCTGAGGCTGCTCCTCCCCTTCCTCCCATGCCCTCCCCATATATGGGCTGAGTTCTGCTAGCGCTTAGAGGAGGGTCTGATGTTCTGGTGGCGGTAAGGGGTGTGCTCAGGCCTGGCTCTGGTAAGGCAGGCGGGGTTGGCGCCTTCTCTCTCTCTTTCTCCCCTCGTGATACTCAGGCACCGAGAGCTACCGGGAGCACGGGCACCGGTCACAGCCAGTGAGAACCCCAGCAGAGTGCTCTTCAAAGGCCTCGTCGCCATTGGCAGGAGGGACCTGGCTGGTAAGTGTCCCCCCGCCCGCCTGCTGCTCAGGGCAGCCCCGGGTGCGAGTCAGAGTTGCATGGCCCCGCTGGAATGCAGCAGGGCCCTCCAAGGCTGCTCAGACCACGGCGCTGTGGCGCTGGCTCTGAACCTTTCAGATTGATGGTCCTAGCCCTGCCTCCTCCTGGAACCCAGACGGAGCCTTGGGCAACTCACAGTACCTCCTGGCCCCAGTCTCCCCATCTGTGCCGTGAGGGTGACCCAGACGATCCCTATCACCTTCACAGCCCCAACGCCACTGAAGCTACAATCTCTTCCTATCCAGCTCTCTATACTACATTGATTTGTTTTTTTCTCCAGTTTGGAGTAGGGTGGGAACAGCCTGCAGGCTTGTTTTTCACAAACATTAAGACCTATGGGCCAAAACTGGCTTAAGATGAGTTGAACCAGTAAGATCTGGTCAAATAAAATTTCTGAGGCCGTCACAACCTATTTGAGTCTGTCAATCCCAAAAGCGTTTTTTGGGATTTGCGATTCAGGGCACCATGTAGAACCATCAGGTAAGCGGAGTAACAGGTTCTAGTAATGATCCCTCATTAAAAACAAAATTGGCTCATGATGAAAAAGGCTTAAACTCTGTAACCTCCATTGCCATGGTGCATTACAGGGCAACCACAGGATGGGGTACTAGGCAGCCTTCCATAGTAATGAAGGTACATCAGTCACTTGGCAGCAAGGAAAAGCGTCGATAGCACGTTATCAAGGAGCAAGAGGAAAGTCCCCTGTGTGGTCGATCTCCCCCAGCTGCCACACACAAGGTGAGAAAACAGTCACTTCAGAGGGGAGGAATTAGGGATGACTTGGTTCTTCTTCCAGCATGTTCTTAAATACTACTCTGCATCTTCTTTTAACACAAACTCTTGCAGGCAATTAAAACATCAAACTAGCCTTGTGAGGCAGCGCTCAGGCAACAAGAGGCAACAGGATTCTTGTCTTTGGCAGAAAGCATCAGGAAGAAAGCAAACGATGACTCTAGCGCCCCAAGGAGGTGCACAGCCATGTAACTGGAGGGACTGGACATTCAGGAGCATGGAACCTCAGAGTGGGGGCCACTGAACAGAGGAGGACCACCGTTTAAGGGCTTAAAAAGCAATTACTGTAAACAGACTTCCAGCTGCTTCCACTGAAACCCATATTAGGACCAGCAGGCAAGTGTTTGTGATCTTTTTCATGGAGGCCTGTCTCAGGTTTTGCAGGTAATCCCTTCCCAGAGGTATCGTCGTTTGCAGCTCTCAGTTTACTTTCATCTCCTGCATCTCACTGGAGCCTCACAGCAGCCCTCTGTGGTGCAAGGGATGTCTTTTCAGAGAGGACTCTGGGCACAGGGTGGATAAGCAGCTCATCAGGTGGTGAGGTCAGGGGCCAAACTGAGCATTCCTGTCTCCCCAACCTGGTGAAGGGCTCCATCCATCCCTTATGAGAAGGACCGCCCTTAATTCAATCCCTGACTTTTATGAAGGCTGTGCTTACTCCACAACTGTTTCTATTCTCAGCTTATTTGTACATTTTGACAGTTCTAGGAGGCACACACGCATTTTTTCCCTCTTTTTCAAAATACCTTTTAAAGTTTTAAACTCTTAATTTTAAAATCATTTCAGACTTACGAAAAAGCTGCAGAAATAGTTCAAAGAATTTCCAAATACTCTTCACTCAGCTTCCCCAAATGTTAACATCTTACATAACCAGGAAATTAACACTGCTAGGATACTATTTTTTTTAAACCTTTTTGTTTTTTAGATGTTGGGGGTAGGAGTTTATTAATTAATTTTTGCTGTGTTGGGTCTTCGTTTCTGTGCGAGGGCTTTCTCTAGTGGCAAGTGGGGGCCACTCTTCATCGCGGTGCGCGGGCCTCTCACTATCGCGGCCTCTCTTGTTGCGGAGCACAGGCTCCAGACGCGCAGGCTCAGTAGTTGTGGCTCACGGGCCTCGTTGCTCCGCGGCATGTGGGATCTTCCCAGACCAGGGCTCGAACCCGTGTCCCCTGCATTAGCAGGCAGATTCTCAACCACTGCACCACCAGGGAAGCCTGCTAGGATACTATTAACTCACCTTCACACCTTATTCAAATTTTGTCATTTGAGCCGGGAAGTTCTGCCTGAAAGCTGTTTCTGTCTAATGTGAGCTCTCCTGCATGTGGCACAGCTGGCTGTGGCCAGTTTCGGAGCCCATATCTTAGAAAAGCTCCCCACAAAGTTAGCCTTTGGGCCTGCGTCCTGGGAAGAAGACAGAATAAAAACTGCTAGAGCTGAAAGGGGCTCCAGTTCTCACACATGGCTGGTGGGAGTTCACAGTGGTACAATCCTCTGAAAGGCAATTTGGCATTATCCACGAAACTACAAATACATTTACCCTTTGACGTAGCAGTCCCACATCTAGGCATTTATCCTACAGAGAAACCTGCAAACATTATATAATACTAACACACATGCAAGTGAACAAAGGTGAAACTATGCTGTGAGATGGATGTATGGGAACTGTGTACTATCTGCTCAGTTTTCTTTAACCGTTTTTAAAAAAAATAGTCTATTTTTAAAAATAACTGAAACTAAAACTTACAAAAAGAAAATGAGGCTTTGAAACCAACCCATCAGGTTGATGATTTGAGAGGTGTGTCTGGCCTGAGGCCTCACAGTTTGCGGTGGGATTCAGTCCCCAGCACAGCACACAGCCTCCCTGCCATTGTGGCACCCTTCATCTGCACATGCTGTGTTGAGATGGAGAACCTTCTTCTACCATCTATTCCATATGAGAAAGGTATTTCATACCACATGGGACTTGGATCACTTACCTGGATGAATTTTGTTTTTTGTTTTATTTTTTATTTGGTTTTGGCTGCATTCGGTCTTTGTTGCTGCACACGGGCTTTCTCTAGTTGCGGCGAGTGGGGGCTGCTCTTTGTTGCAGTGCATGGGCTTCTCATTGTGGTGGCTTCTCTCGTTGCAGAGCACAGGCTCTAGGCACAAGGGCTTCAGTAGTTGTGGCACGCAGGCTCAGTAGTTGTGGCTCATGGGCTCTAGAGCACAGGCTCAGTAGTTGTGGTGCACAGGCTTAGGTGCTCTGTGGCATGTGGGATCTTCCCGGGCCAGGGCTTGAACCCATGTCCTCTGCATTGGCAGGCAGATTCTTAACCACTGCGCCACCAGGGAAGCCCTGTTGTTTGTTTTTTGAGATAAAAAAGCAAGTCCATAAATAAAGTTTAAACGTTGAAATATATCTCTCAAGTTCAATACTTATTTCTTTTGTTTGGGAAATCAATAGCAAAATTTCAAACAAGCTATTGTGGATTTTTTTTTTTAAACAGGATTTACAAGATTGATTTATAGGGTTCTCATGAATGATCTCTTGTTGCCTACTCAATCAACCTGTAAACAATTTTTTTAAACTTAAAAAATTTTTTTTTAACTTTTAAAAATATTTAGATCAATAATTTTTTATTGAATTATAGTTGATTTACAATATTGTGTTAGCTTCAAGTGTACATCATAGTGATTCAGTTTTCTGATTATATTCTATTATAGGTATTTATTAGATACTAAATGTAGTTCCCTGTGCTATACAGTAAACCCTTGTTGCTTATCTATTTTATGTATAGTACTTTATACATGTTAATCCCATATTTCTAATTTGTCCCTCCCCACCTCCCTCACTCCTTTGGTAACCATAGGGTTTTTTTCTTTGTCTGTAAGTCTGTTTCTGTTTTGTAAATAAGTTCATTTGTACTATTTTTTAGATTCCACATATAAGTGATATATAGTATTTCTCTGTTTGACTTACTTCACTAAATATAATATTCTCTAGGTCTATCCATGTTGCTGCAAATGGCAATATTTCATTATTTTTTATGGCTGAGTAAGACTCCATTGTATATATATACCACATCTTCTTAAGCTGCTCACCTGTTGATGGACATTTGGGTTATTTCCATGTCCTGGCTATTGTAAATAGTGCTGCTGTGAACAGCACTATTCATAGTGCATGTGTTTTTTTGAATTACAATTTTCGTCTTTTCTGGATACATACTCAGGAGTGGATTGCTGGATCATATAGCTGCTCTGTTTTTAGTTTCTAAAAAATATTTATTTATTTGTTTATTTTTATTTATTTGGGCTGTGCCAGGGATCTTAGCTGCAGCATGCAGGATCTAATTCCCTGACCAGGGATTGAACCCAGGCCCCCTGCCTTGGGAGCCCAGAGTCTTCACCACTGGACCACCAGGGAAGTCCCTATTTTTAGTTTTTTAAGGAACCTCCATACTGTTTGCCATAGTGGCTGAACAGTTTACATTCCCAACAGTGTATTAGGGTACACTTTTCTCCACATCCTCTCCAACATTTGCTATTTGTGGACTTTTTGATGATAGCTATTATAACAGGTGTAAGGTGATATCTCATTGTGCTTTTGATTTGCATTTCTCTAATCATTAATGATGTTGGGCATCTTTTCATGTGCCTATTGGTCGTCTGTATGTCTTCTTTGGAGAAATGTCTATTTAGATCTTCTGCCCGTTTTCTGATTGGGTTGTTTGTTTTTTGATGTTGAGTTGAATGACCTGTTTGTATATTTTGGATATTAACCCCTTGTATGTTGCATCATTTGCAAATATTTTCTCCCATTCCGTAGGTTGTCTTTTTGTTTTGTTGATGGTTTCCTATTTTTTTCTCTCTCTCTCACACACACACACACTGTATTTTATTTTTACAAGAGATAAGTAAATGGACACCAAGCATTGTAAATGGATGATCACAACAAAAGCAACAATGATTGCAATTACCAAACACGAAACACGCTCATACTATGTCATAATATTGACATTCAGTCCAGTAATCCTCCACTGTAACAGCTCCTTTACTTTGCAGTGAAAATTGATTTGTATATTTTTTGCCTCTGAGTCCTTGTGGGATTTTTTTTTTATTCAAACAAAGTCACAAAAATTATAATCATCCTCATCAGTTCACTCAGTCCCATGTAATAAATTTTTTTTCATCTTGATCTTTTGTTAGCACTTTTATGAATTCATCACTTTTCCATTAGAGTTCTGAAAATGCTTATTCATTCAGTTCAGCAGTATAGTCAGTTACCAGAAACCTGTACTTGTCAGAGTCTTTTCCATGAATTCCTTGAAGATGAAACCCTTTTATAGGAACATTTTTGCAGAAGCATCAGAGTACACCCAGAACTGTCTATAAATGACAAAAGACATAAAAATGACCACGGTTAAAGATTTGATGAAAGTCCATAATAATGCAAATGACAAGGTAATTTAGTTATTTCTGAGATACACTTTTTAAGGTAATAACTAGAATTATGACTTATAACATTATACTAGAACATATAAGATTTTTAGAAATTTCATGTAATGCCTGAAACATTCATATTAACAAATTTCCATACAAATAAACCAAAGAAAGTTTAGTATTAGTTTTTTTGGTTGGTTTTTTATATTGCAGGTTCTTATTAGTCATCAATTTTATACACATCGGTGTAGACATGTCAATCCCAATCGCCCAATTCAGCACACCACTATCCCCACCCCACCGTGGTTTTCCCCCCTTAGTGTCCATAAGTTTGTTCTCTACATCTGTGTCTCAACTTCTGCCCTGCAAACCGGTTCATCTGTACCATTTTTCTAGGTTCCACATACATGCGTTAATATACGATATTTGTTTTTCTCTTTCTGACTTACTTCACTCTGTATGACAGTCTCGAGGTCCACCCACGTCTCAACAAATGACTCAATTTCGTTCCATTTTATGGGTGAGTAATATTCCATTGTATATATGTACCACAACTTCTTTATCCATTTGTCTGTCGATGGGCATTTAGGTTGCTTCCATGACCTGGCTATTGTAAATAGTCCTGCAGTGAACGTTGGGCTGCATGTGTCTTTTTGAATTATGATTTTCTCTGGGTATATGCCCAGTAGTGGGATTGCTGGATCATATGGTAATTCTATTTTTAGTTTTTTAAGGAACCTCCATACTGTTCTCCATAGTGGCTGTATCAATTTACATTCCCACCAACAGTGCAAGAGAGTTCCCTTTTCTCCACACCCTCTCCAGCATTTGTTGCTTGTAGATTTTTTTTTTTTTTTTTTGCTGTACTTGGGCCTCTCACTGTTGTGGCCTCTCCCATTGCGGAGCACAAGCTCCGGACGCGCAGGCTCAGCGGCCATGGCTCACGGGCCCAGCCGCTCCGCGGCATGTGGGATCTTCCCGGACCTGGGCACGAACCCATGTCCCCTGCATCGGCAGGCAGACTCTCAACCACTGCACCACCAGGGAAGCCCCTGCTTGTAGATTTTTTGATGATGCCCATTCTTACTGGTGTGAGGTGATACCTCACTGTAGTTTTGACTTGCATTTCTCTAATAATTAGTGATGTTGAGCAGCTTTTCATGTGCTTATTGTCCATCTGTATGTCTTCTTTGGAGAAATGTCTATTTAGGTCTTATGCCCATTTTTGGATTGGGTTGTTGGTTTCTTTAATTTTGAGCTGCATGAGCTGTTTCTATATTTTGGAGATTAATCATTTGTTGATTCGTTTGCAAATATTTTCTCCCATTCTGAGGGTTATCTTTTCGTCTTGTTCATGGTTTCCTTTGCTGTGCAAAAGCTTTGAAGTTTCACTAGGTCCCATTTGTTTATTTTTGTTTTTATTTCCATTACTCTAGGAGGTGGATCAAAAAAGATTTTGCTGTGATTTATGTCAAAGAGTGTTCTTCCTATGTTTTTCTCTAGAGTTTTATAGTGTCTGGTCTTACATTTAGGTCTGTAATACATTTTAAGTTTATTTTTGTGTATGGTGTTAGGGAGTGTTCTAATTTCATTCTTTTACATGTAGCTGTCCAGTTTTCCCAGCACCACTTATTGAAGAGGCTGTCCTTTCTCGACTGTATATCTTTGCCTCCTTTGTCATAGATTAGTTGACCATAGGTGTGTGAGTTTATCTCTGGGCTTTCTATCCTGTTCCATTGGTCTATATTTCTGTTTTTGTGCCAGTACCGTATTGTCTTGATGACTCTAGGTTTGTATGTAGTCTGAAGTCAGGGAGTCTGATTCCTCCAGCTCCATTTTTTTCCCTCAAGACTGCTTTGGCTATTCGGGGTCTTTTGTGTCTCCATACAAATTTTAAGATGATTAGTTCTAGTTACGTAAAAAATGCCATTGGTAGTTTGATAGGGATTGCACTGAATCTGTAGATTGCTTTGGGTAGTATAGTCATTTTCACAATATTGATTCTTCCAATCCAAGAACATGGTATATCTCTCCATCTGTTGGTATCATCTTTAATTTCTTTCATCAGTCTTATAGTTTTCTGCATACAGGTCTTTTGTCTCCCTAGGTAGGGTTATTCCTAGGTATTTTATTCTTTTTGTTGCAGTGGTAAATGGGAATGTTTTCATAATTTCTCCTTCAGATTTTTCATCATTAGTGTATAAGAATGCAGGAGATTTCTGTGCATTAATTTTGTATCCTGCAACTTTACCACATTCATTGATTAGCTCTAGTAGTTTTCTGGTGGCATCTTTAGGATTCTCTAAGTATAGTATCATGTCATCTGCAAACAGTGACAGTTTTACTTCTTTTCCAGTTTGTATTCCTTTTATTTCTTTTTCTTCTCTGATTGACAGGGCTAGGACTTCCAAAACTATCTTGAATAATAGTGGTGAGAGTGGACATCCTTCTCTCGTTCCTGATTTTAGAGGGAATCCTTCAGTTTTTCACCATTGAGAATGATGTTTGTGTGGGTTTGTCGTATATGGCCTTTATTATGTTGAGGTAGGTTTGCTCTATGCCCACCTTTCTGGAGAGTTTTTATAATAAATGGGTGTTGAATTTTGTCAAAAGCTTTTTCTGCATCTACTGAGATGATCATATGGTTTTTCTTCTTCAGTTTGTTAATATGGTGTGTCACATTGATTGATTTGCATATATTGAAGAATCCTTGCATCCCTGGGATAAATCCCACTTGATCATGGTGTATGATCCTTTTTTTTTTAACATCTTTATTGGGGTATAATTGCTTTACAGTGGTGTGTTAGTGTCTGCTTTATAACAAAGTGAATCAGTTATACATATACATATGTTCCCATATCTCTTGCCTCTCCCTACCTCCCACACTCCCTATCCCACCCCTCCAGGCAGTCACAAAGCACCGAGCCGATATCCCTGTGGCATGCAGCTGCTTCCCACTAGCTATCTACCTTACGTTTGTTAGTGTGTATATGTCCATGCCTCTCTCTCGCCCTGTCACAGCTCACCGTTCCCCCTCCCCATATCCTCAAGTCCGTTCTCCAGTAGGTCTGTGTCTTTATTCCTGTCTTACCCCTAGGTTCTCCATGACATTTTTTTTTCTTAAATTCCATATATATGTGTTAGCATACGGTATTTGTCGTTCTCTTTCTGACTTACTTCACTCTGTATCACAGACTCTAGGTCTATCCACCTCATTACAAATAGCTCAATTTCGTTTCCTTTTATGGCTGAGTAATATTCCATTATATATATGTGCCACATCTTCTTTATCCATTCATCCGATGATGGGCACTTAGGTTGTTTCCATCTCCGGACTATTGTAAATAGAGCTGCAATGAACATTTTGGTGCATGACTCTTTTTGAATTTTGGTTTTCTCAGGGTATATGCCCAGTAGTGGGATTGCTGGGTCATATGGTAGTTCTATTTGTAGTTTTTTAAGGAACCTCCATACTGTTCTCCATAGTGGCTGGAACAATTCACATTCCCACCAGCAGTGCAAGAGTGTTCCCTTTTCTCCACACCCTCTCCAGCATTTATTGTTTCTAGATTTTTTGATGATGTCCATTCTGACTGGTGTGAGATGATACCTCATTGTAGTTTTGATTTGCATTTCTCTAATGATTAATGATGTTGAGCATTCTTTCATGTGTTTGTTGGCAGTCTGTATATCTTCTTTGGAGAAATATCTTTAGGTCTTCTGCCCATTTTTGGATTGGGTTGTTTGTTTGTTATTGAGCTGCATGAGCTGCTTGTAAATTTTGGAAATTAATCCTTTGTCACTTGCTTCATTTGCAAATATTTTCTCCCATTCTGACGGTTGTCTTTTGGTCTTGTTTATGGTTTCCTTTGCTGTGCAAAAGCTTTGAAGTTTCATTAGGTCCTATTTGTTTATTTTTGTTTTTATTTCCATTTCTCTAGGAAGTGGGTCAAAAAGGATCTTGCTGTGATTTATGTCATAGAGTGTTCTGCCTATGTTTTCCTCTAAGAGTTTGATAGTTTCTGGCCTTACATTTAGGTCTTTAATCCATTTTGAGCTTATTTTTGTGTATGGTGTTAGGGAGTGAGCTAATCTCATACTTTTACATGTACCTGTCCAGTTTTCCCAGCACCACTTATTGAAGAGGCTGTCCTTTCTCCACTGTACATTCCTACCTCCTTTATCAAAGATAAGGTGACCATATGTGCGTGGGTTTATCTCTGGGCTTTCTATCCTGTTCCATTGATCTATATTTCTGTTTTTGTGCCAGTACCATACTGTCTTGATTACTGTAGCTTTGTAGTATAGTCTGAAGTCAGGGAGCCTGATTCCTCCAGCTCCGTTTTTCGTTCTCAAGATTGCTTTGGCTATTCGGGGTCTTTTGTGTTTCCATACAGATTGTGAAATTTTTTGTTGTAGTTCTGTGAAAAATGCCAGTGGTAGTTTGATAGGGATTGCATTGAATCTGTAGATTGCTTTGGGTAGTAGAGTCATTTTCACAATGTTGATTCTTCCAATCCAAGAACATGGTATATCTCTCCATCTATTTGTACCATCTTTAATTTCTTTCATCAGTGTCTTATAATTTTCTGCATACAGGTCTTTTGTCTCCTTAGGTAGGTTTATTCCTAGATATTTTATTCTTTTTGTTGCAGTGGTAAATGGGAGTGTTTTCTTGATTTCACTTTCAGATTTTTCATCATTAGTATATAGGAATGCCAGAGATTTCTGTGCATTAATTTTGTATCCTGCTACTTTACCAAATTCATTGATTAGCTCTAGTAGTTTTCTGGTGACATCTTTAGGATTCTCTATGTATAGTATCATGTCATCTGCAAACAGTGACAGCTTTACTTCTTCTTTTCCGATTTGGATTCCTTTTATTTCCTTTTCTGCTCTGATTCCTGTGGTTAAATCTTCCAAAACTATGTTGAATAAGAGTGGTGAGAGTGGGCAACCTTGTCTTGTTCCTGATCTTAGTGGAAATGCTTTCAGTTTTTCACCATTGAGGATGATGTTGGCTGTGGACTTGTCATATATGGCCTTTATTATGTTGAGGAAAGGTCCCTCTATGCCTACTTTCTGCAGGGTTTTTATCATAAATGGGTGTTGAATTTTGTCAAAAGCTTTCTCTGCATCTATTGAGATGATCATACGGTTTTTCTTCTTCAGTTTGTTAATGTGTGTCACATTGATTGATTTGCATATATTGAAGAATCCTTGCATCCCTGGGATAAATCCCACTTGGTCATGGTGTATGATCCTTTTAATGTGTTGTTGGATTCTGTTTGCTAGTATTTTGTTGAGTTTTTTTGCATCTATATTCATCAGTGATATTGGTCTGTAATTTTCTTTTTTTGTAGTGTCTTTGTCTGGTTTTGGTATCAGGGTGATGGTGGCCTCATAGAATGAGCTTGGGAGTATTCCTTCCTCTGCAATTTTTTGGAAGAGTTTGAGAAGGATGGGTGTTAGCTCTTCTCTAAATGTTTGATAGAAATCACCTGTGAAGCCATCGGGTCCTGGACTTTTGTTTGTTGGGAGATTTTAAATCACAGTTTCAATTTCAGTGCTTGTGATTGGTCTGTTCATATTTTCTGTTTCTTCCTGGTTCAGTGTTGGAAGGTTATACCTTTTTAAGAATTTACCCATTTCTTCCAGGTTGTCCATTTTATTGGCATAGAGTTGCCTGTAGTAGTCTCTTAGGATGCTTTGCATTTCCGTGGTGTCTGTTGTAACCTCTCCTTTTTCATTTCTAATTTTATTGATTTGAGTCCTCTCCCTCTTTTTCTTGATGAGTCTTGCTAATGATTTATCAATTTTGTTTATCTTCTCAAAGAACCAGCTTTTAGTTTTATTGATCTTTGTTGTTTTCTTTGTTTCTATTTCATTTATTTCTGCTCTGATCTTTGATTTCTTTCCTTCTGCTAACTTTGGGTTTTGTTTGTTCTTCCTTCTCTAGTTCCTTTAGGTGTAAGGTTAGATTGTTTACTTGAGATTTTTCTTGTTTCTTCAGGTAGGCTTGTATAGCTATAAACTTCCCTCTTAGAACTGCTTTTGCTGTAACCCATAGGTTTTGGATCATCGTGTTTTCATTGTCATTTGTCTCTAGGTAGTTTTTGATTTCCTCTTTGATTTCTTCAGTGAATCTTGGTTGTTTAGTAACGTATCGTTTAGCCTCCATGTATTTGTGTTTTTTACGTTTTTTTCTCTAATTCATTTCTAATCTCATAGCGTTGTGGTCAGAAAAGATGCTTCATATGATTTCGATTTTCTTAAATTTACTGAGGCTTGATTTGTGACCCAAGATGTGATCCATCCTGGAGAATGTTCTGTGCGCACTTGAGAAGACATGTAATCTGCTGGTTTTGGATGGAATGTCGTATAAATATCCATTAAATCTATCGGTCTATTGTGTCATTTAAAGCTTCTCTTATTTATTTTCATTTTGGATGATCTGTCCATTGGTCCATTGGTAAGTGAGGTGTTAAAGTCCCCTACTATGACTGTGTTACTGTCGATTTCCTCTTTTATAGCTGTTAGCAGTTGCCTTATGTATTGAGGTGCTCCTATGTTGGGTGCATATATATTTATAATTGTTATATCTTCTTCTTGGATTGATCCCTTGATCATTATGTAGTGTCCTTCCTTGTCTCTTGTAACATTCTTTATTTTAAAGTCTATTTTATCTGATATGAGTATAGCTACTCCAGCTTTCTTTTGATTTCCCTTTGCATGGAATATCTTTTTCTATCCCCTCACTTTCAGTCTGTATGTGTCCCTAGTTCTGAAGTGGGTCTCTTGTAGACAGCATATATATGGGTCTTGTTTTTGTATCCATTCAGCAAGCCTGTGTCTTTTGGTTGGAGCATTTAATCCATTTATGTTTAAGATAATTATCAATAGGTATGTTCCTATGACCATTTTCTTAATTGTTTTGGGTTTGTTGTTGTAGATCCTTTTCTTCTCTTGTGTTTCCCAGTTAGAGAAATTCCTTTAGCATTTGTTGTAGAGCTGGTTTGGTGGTGCTGAATTCTCTTAGCTTTTGCTTGTCTGTAAAGCTTTTGATTTCTTCATGGAATCTGAATGAGTTCCTTGCCTTGCTAGAGTAATCTTGGTTGTAAGTTTTTCCCTTTCATCACTTTGAGTATATCATGCCACTCCCTTTTGCCTTGTAGAGTTTCTGCTGAGAAATCAGCTGTTAACCTTAAGGGAGTTCCTTGTATGTTATTTTTCGTTTTTCCCTTGCTGCTTTCAATCATTTTTCTTTGTCTTTAATTTTTGCCAATTTGGTTACTATGTGTCTCGGCATGTTTCTCCTTGGGTTTATTCTGTATGGGACTCTCTGCACTTCCTGAACTTGGGTGGCTATTTCCTTTCCCATGTTAGGGACGTTTTTGACTATAATCTCTTCAAATACCTTCTCGGGTCCTTTTTCTCTCTCTCCTCCTTCTGGGACCCCTATGATGAATGTTGTTCTGAATGTGAATGTTGTTGCGTTTAATGTTGTCCCAGAGTTCTCTTAGGCTGTCTTCATTTCTTTTCATTCTTTTTTCTTTATTCTGTTCCACAGCAGTGAATTCCACCATTCTGTCTTCCAGGTCACTTATCCGTTCTTCTGCCTCAGTTTTTCTGCTGTTGGTTCCTTCCAGTGTAGGTTTCATTTCAGTTATTGTATTGTTAATCTGTTTGTTCTTTAATTCTTCTAAGTCTTTGTTAAACGTTTCTTGCATCTTCTCGATGTTTGCCTCCATTCTTTTTTTAAGGTCCTGTATCATTTTCACTATCATTATTCTGAATTCTTTTTCTGGAAGGTTGCCTATCTCCGCTTCATTTAGTTGTTTTTCTGAGGTTTTATCTTGTTCCTTCATCTGGTACATAGCCCTCTGCCTTTTCATCTTGTCTATCTTTCTGCGAATGTGGTTTTTGTTCTACAGGCTGCAGGATTGTAGTTGTTCTTGCTTCTGCTGTCTGCTCTCTGGTGGATGAGGCTATCTAAGAGGCTTGTGTAAGTTTCCTGATGGGAGAGACTTGTGGTGGGTAGAGCTGACTGTTGCTCTGGTGGACAGAGCTCAGTACAACTTTAATCCATTTGACTGTTGATGGGTGGGGCTTGGTTCCCTCCCTGCTGGTTGTTTTGCCTGAGGCAACCCAACACTGGAGCCTACCTGGACTCTTTGGTGGGGCTAATGACAGACTCTGGGAGGGCTCACGCCAAGGAGTACTTCCCAGAACTTCTGCTGCCAGTGTCCTTGTCCCCATGGTGAGCCACAGCCACACAGCCACCCCCGCCTCTGCAGGAGACCCTCCAACACTAGCAGGTAGGTCTGGGTCAGTCTCCTATGGGGTCACTGCTCCTTTCCCTGGGTCCCGATGCACACACTACTTTGTGTGTGCCCTCCAAGAGTGGAGTCTCTGTTTCCCCCAGTCCTGTCGAAGTCCTGCAATCAATTCCCACTAGGCTTCAAAGTCTGATTCTCTAGGAATTCCTCCTCCCATTGCTGGACCCCCAGGTTGGGAAGCCTGACGTGGGGCTCAGAACCTTCAGTGGGTGGACTTATGTGGTATAAGTGTTCTCCAGTTTGAGAGTCACCCACCCAGCAGTTATGGGATTTGATTTTACTGTGATTGTGCCCCTCCTACCCTCTCATTGTGGCTTCTCCTTTGTCTTGGATGTGGGGCATCTTTTTTGGTGAGTTCCAGTGTCTTCCTGTCGATGATTGTCCAGCAGCTAGTTGTGATTTTGGTGTTCTCACAAGAGGGAGTGAGAGCATGTCCTTCTACTCCGCCATCTTGGTTCCTCTCGATCGTTTCCTTTGCTCTGCAAAAGCTTTTAAGTTTGATTAGGTCCCATTTGTTTATTTTTGCTGTTATTTCTTTTGTCTTGAGAGGCTGATGTAAGAAAATATTGCTATGATTTATGTCAAAGTGTATTTCACCCATGTTCTTTTCTAGGAGTTCTATGCTGTCATGTCTTACATTTAGGTCTTTAAACCATTTTGAGTTTATTTTTTGTATGGTGTGAGGGAGTGTTCTAATTTCAGTTGATATACATGTAGCCGTCCAGCTTTCCCAACACCACTTGTTAAAGAGACCATCTTTTCTCCATTGTATATTCTTGCCTCTTTTGCATAAATTAATTGGCCATGGGTGTGTGGGTTTAGTTCTAGGCTCTCTATTCTGTTCCATTGATCTATATGTCTGTTTTTGTGCCAATACCAGGCTGTTTTCTTAACTGTAGCTTTATAGTATTGTCTGAAGCCTGGAAGGGTTATACATCCGGCTTTTTTCTTTTTCCTCATGATTGCTTTGGCAGTTCTGGGTCTTTTGTGGTTCCATATAAATTTTAGGATTATTTGTTCTAGTTCTGTGAAAACTGTCATGGGACAGTTCGATAGGGATCACATTAAATCTGTAGATTGCCTTGGGTAGTATGGCCATTTTAACAATATTAATTCTTCCAATCCAAGGACATGGAATATCTTTCCATTTCTTTGAATCATCTTCAGTCTCCTTTATCAGTATCCTGTAGTTTTCATCATATAGGTCTTTTTACTCCTTGGTTAAGTTTATACCCAGGTATTTTTTTACATGATTTTAAATGGGAGTTTTTAAAACTTTCTGATATTTCATTGTTCATATAAAGAAATGCAACAAATTTCTGTATATTAATCTTCTATCCTGCTACCTTGCTGAATTCATTTATTAGTTCTGGTAGTCTTTGTGTGGAGGCTTTGGGGTTCTCTATATAGAGTATCTTGTCATCTGCAAATAGTGACAGTTTTACCTCTTCCCTTCCAATTTGGATACATTTTATTTCTTTTTCTTGTCTGACTTTGTGGCTAGAACTTCCAATAATATGTTGAATAACAGTGGTGAGAGTGGGTATATTTGCCTTGTTCCTGAATTTATTGGGAAGACTTTCAGCTTTTCACCATTGAGTATTATGTCAGCTGTGGGTTTGTTGTAAATGGCCTTTATTATGTTGAGATATGTTCTCACTATATCCACTTTGATGAGAGTTTTTGTCATGAATGGATGTTGAATTTGTCAAATGCTTTTTCTGCATCTATTGAGATGATCATGGTTTTTGTGTTTTCTTTTGTTGATGTGGTGCATCACATTGATTGATCTGCATGTGTTGAGCCATCCTTGCAACTCTGGAGTGAATCCAACTTGATCATGGTATATGATCCCTTTTATGTATTGTTGGATTCAGTTTGCCAATATTTTGTTGAGTATTTTCGCATCTATATTCATGAAAGACATTGGCCTGTCATTTTCATTTTTTGTAGTATCTTTGTCTGGTTTTGGTATCAGGGTGATGGTGGCCTCATAGAATGAATTTGGGAGTGTTCCCTCCTTTTCAGTTTTTTGGAATAGTTTGAGAAGGTTCGGTATATGTTCTTTATATGTTTGGTAGTATTCCCCAGTGAAGCCGTCCAGTTCTGGACTTCTGTTTGCGGGGAATTTTAATCCTTGTTTTCCAGTTGTTTTTGTAGCTCTTCTTTGTTCATTTCTTTTTGTTTGTTTTTCCTTTTGTGGTTTGATGATTTTCTTTTGTAGTATGTTTGAGTTCCTTTCTTTTTGGTTTGTGTGAATCTGTTGTATTTTTTTTTTTTTTTTGCGGTACGCGGGCCTCTCACTGTTGTGGCCTCTCCCGTTGCGGAGCACAGGCTCCAGACGCACAGGCTCAGTGGCCATGGCTCACGGGCCCAGCTGCTCCACGGCATGTGGGATCTTCCCAGACCGAGGCACAAACCCGTGTCCCCTGCATCGGCAGGTGGACTCTCAATCACTGCGCCACCAGGGAAGCCCCTGTTGTATGTTTTTGATTTGTGGTTACCATGGGGTCAAGTATGTTGACCCATAACTAAATCTACTTGCTTTAAACTGATAGCCGTTCAAGTTCAAACACACTCTAAAAGATCTACATTTTTATACTCCCCTTACCCACATTTTGTGATTTTGATGTCCTATTTTACATCTTCATGCTTATCCTTTTACTGTTTATTGTATTGATAGTTAAAGTCACTTTTTAAAAAAACTAATGAATTAATTTATTTTTGGCTGCATTGGGTCTTCACTGCTGCACGGGACCCTCTCTAGTTGCGGTGAGCGGGGGCCACCCTTCGCTGTGGTGCACGGGCTCATCGCGGTGGCCTCTCGTTGTGGAGCACAGGCTCTAGGGACGTGGGCTTCAGTAATTGTGGCACGCAGGCTCAGCAGTTATGGCTCGCAGAGTCAGCAGTTGTGGCTCGTGGACTCTAGAGCGCAGGCTCAGTAGTTGTGGTGCACAGGCTCAGCCGCTCCACGGCACGTGGGATCCTCCCGGACCAGGGCTCAAACCCACGTCCCCTGCGTTGGCAGGCGGATTCGCTTCCCTGTGCCACCAGGGAAGCCCTAAAGTCACTTTTACAGTTTTTTAAGTTGTTTTTTAATCTATGTACTGGCTTATTTAAGTGATCTTCAATCTTTTTATATATTTGCCTTTCCTATTATGATTTTCCCTTTCCTGTAGACTTTTGTCTTTCCTCTATTAGAGAAGACCCTTCAATATTTCTTTTAGGGTAGGGTTAGTATTGCTGAGTTCTTTTAGTTTATGTTTGTCTGAGAAATTCTTTCTCTCTCCTTCTATTCTAAATGATACTCTTGCTGGGTAGAGTATCCTAGGTTGCAAGTTTTTCCCTTTCAGTACTTTGACTACATTCATGCTACGCGCTTCTGGCCTGCAAAGTTTGTGCAGGGAAATCAACTGAGCCTTATGTGGTGGGGGGTCCCTTTAACTGACTCTTTGTTTTTCTCTTGCTGCCTTTAGAATCTGCTCTTTAAATTTTGCTATTTTAATTATAATATGTTTTGGTCTGGGTCTCTTTGGGTTTATCTTTATTTGGGAGCCTCTGTGCTTCCTGTACCTGGATATCTGTTTCCTTCTTTAGGTTTGGGAAGTTTCCAGCCTTAATTACTTCAAACGCATTTTTGATCCCCTTCTCTCTCTCTTCTCCTTCTGGAACCCCTATTATGTGTAGGTTGGCATGTTTTACATTATATAAGGCTTGTATGTCGCTTTCATTTTTTTTTTCATTTGTCTTTCTGTCTGCTCTTCTGATTGGGTGATTTCCATTATTCTGTCTTCCGAATCACTTATTCATTCTTCTGTGTCAGTTAGTTGATTATTGATTGCTTCAACATTGGTTTTCATATTGGCGATTGAATTGTCTGTTTTTTAAAATTTTATTTATTTATTTTTTGGCTGTGTTGGGTCTTCATTGCTGCATGCGGGCTTTCTCTAGTTGTGGTGAGAAGGGGCTACTCTTCTTTGCGGTGCACAGGCTCCTCATTGCAGTGGCTTCTCTTGTTGCGGAGTATGGGCTCTAGGTGCGTGGGCTTCCGTAATTGTGGCACGCAGGCTCTAGAGCGTAGGCTCAGTAGTTGTGGTGCACAGACTTAGTTGCTCTGTGGCATGTGGGATCTTCCCAGACCAGGACTTGAACCTGTGTCCCCTGCATTGGCAGGCGGATTCTTAACCAGTGCACCACCAAGGAAGTCCCTGAATCGTCTATTTTTGATTGGTTCATCTTTGTAGCTTCTAGTTCCTTGTTACAGTGATCTGTGTTTCTAATGATAATCTTTCTTAATTCAGTTAGCATTTTTATTACCTTTTTGAACTCGGTGTCTAGTAGACTGGTGAGCTCTGTTTCATTATTATTTCAGAGGATATCTCTTGCTCTTTTAATTGGGATTCATTCCTCTGCCTTTTCATTTATTTGACTTAACATTCTCTGTCTCTATGAATTTAGGAGAAACAGTTATCTACTGTGGTCTTGAAGAGGCATTTTTTTGTGGGAGTGTCTGTGTGTAGACCGTGTGTGTCCAGTGTTTTTAGTGAGAGGGATGGTTCGGTATGGATGACAGCCACATCTTCCCTCAGGAAGTGCTGGCCATTATCCCCTTGATAGGGGTGTGTGGTTGGTGTTGGAGTATCTAAAGCCTGTGCAGGGTGTGAGGCAGGACTTCCCCTCTGCTCCGCGGCTGTCACAGCTCTGTCAGGGGTGGGGTCTGCTCCTCAGTTGTTGAAGTAGAAGCCCTGAGGGTTGGGTTCAGTCAGGCTCTGTTGCCTTTGGGCACGTGCCCTGCTGCAAATGAGGTAGTTGCTGGAGCAAGTGAGGCCCATGCAGTCACAGGGGACCTATGTGCTACCTGTGTATGCATCCACAGTTCTGCTCAGAAGTAGCCCAAAGTCGTGTCCCTTCCTCAGTTGTGTTTGTATCAGATCTACTGCAAGGCTATGCTGTGGAGCAGGCTGAGGCTGGGGGCTGTGATGTGTGGCTGCAGGAACTGAGGTGGCTGCACTGCCCACCAGAGATCTGGGCTGCCTCTGTGGCAGACTTCTCTCAGGACACGTCTGCCAGATCCAGCGCTAAGCTGTGGTGTGGAGTGGGCAGAGCTGAGGTGTTGACCCCTTTGGATTGGGAAGTGTGGTGAGGTGGCAGCAGCCAGTGCAAGGCTCTCTCTGCCCTGATTGTTAGTGAGCCAGCGTGAGCATACTCCTTTTGAGTGGAGTCTAGGCTTCTCCAGCCCTTCTGTCTATCCCAGTGGATTTCCCAGCAGGCAAGTGGGCTTGTGTCCTCCATGCAAGACCCCCAGGACTGGGATACCCAGATTGTGGCTCAACTTGCTTGCTCTCCAGGGCGAGGGTCCCAATCCAATGGCTTTTTTACCTGTCTTACCCAGTTACATGGAAATCTTTCTCGCAGGTTTGGTTATATAGGCGTTCTTCTGCCAGTTTCCAGTTGGTTTTCTACAAGAATTGTTACACATGTAGATGTATTTTTGATGTGTTTGTTGGGGGGGGGGAGGTGAGCTCTATGTCCTCCTACTCTGCCATCTTGATCCTCCTTTCTGTCTCTGAGGAGGGAGGTGGAGGCACTGACAGCACAGAGCTGAGGTAACTTTTTTTAGTTGAAGTATTGTTGATGTACAATATTATATAACTTTTAGGTGTACATATAATGATTCACAATTTTTTTTTCTGTGGTACGCAGGCCTCTCACTGTTGTGGCCTCTTCCGTTGCAGAGCACAGGCTCCAGACGTGCAGGCTCAGTGGCCATGGCTCACGGGCCCAGCCGCTCCGCGGCATGTGGGATTTTCCCGGACCGGGACACGAACCCGTGTCCCCTGCATCGGCAGGCGGATTCTCAACCACTGTGCCACCAGGGAAGCCCAAAGATTCACAATTTTTAAAAGATATACTCCATTTATACTTATTATAACATATTGGCTATATTGCCTGTGCTGTACAGTATATTCTGTTTTTTTTAACATCTTTATTGGGGTATAATTGCTTTACAATGGTGTGTTAGTTTTTGCTTTATAACAAAGTGAATCAGTCATACATAAACATATGTTCCCATATGTCTTCCCTCTTGCGTCTCCCTCCCTCTCACCCTCCCTATCCCACCCCTCCAGGCTGTCACAAAGCACCAAGCCAATATCCCTGTGCCATTCGGCTGCTTCCCACTAGCTATCTACCTTACTACGTTTGTTAGTGTGTATATGTCCATGCCTCTCTCTCGCCCTGTCACAGCTCACCCTTCCCCCTCCCCATAATCTCAAGTCCGTTCTCTAGGAGGTCCGTGTGTTTATTCCTGTCTTACCCCCAGGCTCTTCATGACATTTTTTTCCCTTAAATTCCATATATATGTGTTAGCATACGGTATTTGTCTTTTTCTTTCTGACTTACTTCACTCTGTATGACAGACTCTAGGTCTATCCACCTCATTACAAATAGCTCAATTTCGTTTCTTTTTATGGCTGAGTAATATTCCATTGTATATATGTGCCACATCTTCTTTATCCATTCATCCGATGATGGGCACTTAGGTTGTTTCCATCTCTAGGCTATTGTAAATAGAGCTGCAATGAACATTTTGGTACTTGACTCTTTTTGAATTTCGGTTTTCTCAGGGTATATGCCCAGTAGTGGGATTGCTGGGTCATATGGTAGTTCTATTTGTAGCTTTTTAAGGAACCTCCATACTGTTCTCCATAGTGGCTGAACCAATTCACATTCCCACCAGCAGTGCAGGAGTGTTCCCTTTTCTCCACACCCTCTCCAGCATTTATTGTTTGTAGATTTTTTGATGATGGCCATTCTGACTGGTGTGAGATGATATCTCATTGTAGTTTTGATTTGCATTTCTCTAATGATTAATGATGTTGAGCATTCTTTCATGTGTTTGTTGGCAGTCTGTATATCTTCTTTGGAGAAATATCTGTTTAGGTCTTCTGCCCATTGTTGGATTGGGTTGTTTGTTTCTTTGTTATTGAGCTGCATGAGCTGCTTGTAAATTTTGGAAATTAATCCTTTGTCACTTGCTTCATTTGCAAATATTTTCTCCCATTCTGAGGGTTGTCTTTTGGTCTTGTTTATGGTTTCCTTTGATGTGCAAAAGCTTTGAAGTTTCATTAGGTCCCATTTGTTTATTTTTGTTTTAATTTCCATCTCTCTAGGAGGTGGGTCAGAAAGGATCTTGCTGTGATTTATGTCATAGAGTGTTCTGCCTATGTTTTCCTCTAAGAGTTTGATAGTTTCTGGCCTTACATTTAGGTCTTTAATCCCTTTTGAGCTTATTTTTGTGTATGGTGTTAGGGAGTGAGCTAATCTCATACTTTTACATGTACCTGTCCAGTTTTCCCAGCACCACTTATTGAAGAGGCTGTCCTTTCTCCACTGTACATTCCTGCCTCCTTTATCCAAGATAAGGTGACCATATGTGCGTGGGTTTATCTCTGGGCTTTCTATCCTGTTCCATTGATCTATCTTTCTGTTTTTGTGCCAGTACCATACTGTCTTGATTACTGTAGCTTTGTAGTATAGTCTGAGGTCAGGGAGCCTGATTCCTCCAGCTCCATTTTTCGTTGTCAAGATTGCTTTGGCTATTCGCGGTCTTTTGTGTTTCCATACAAAGTGTGAAATTTTTTGTTGTAGTTCTGTGAAAAATGCCAGTGGTAGTTTGATAGGGATTGCATTGAGTCTGTAGATAGCTTTGGGTAGTAGAGTCATTTTCACAATGTTGATTCTTCCAATCCAAGAACATGGTATATCTCTCCACCTATTTGTATCATCTTTAATTTCTTTCATCAGTGTCATAATTTTCTGCATACAGGTCTTTTGTCTCCTTAGGTAGGTTTATTCCTAGATATTTCATTCTTTTTGTTGCAGTGGTAAATGGGAGTGTTTTCTTGATTTCACTTTCAGGGTTTTCATCATTAGTGTATAGAAATGCCAGAGATTTCTGTGCATTAATTTTGTATCCTGCTACTTTACCAGAGTCATTGATAAGCTCTAGTAGTTTTCTGGTAGCATCTTTAGGATTCTCTATGTATAGTATCATGTCATCTTTAAACAGTGACAGCTTTACTTCTTCTTTTCCGATTTGGATTCCTTTTATTTCCTTTTCTTCTCTGATTGCCGTGGCTAAAACTTCCAAAACTATGTTGAATAAGAGTGTTGAGAGTGGGCAACCTTGTCTTTTTCCTGATCTTAGTGGAAATGCTTTCAGTTTTTCACTATTGAGGATGATATTGGCTGTGGGTTTGTCATATATGGCCTGTATTATGTTGAGGAAATGTCCCTCTATGCCTACTTTCTGCAGGGTTTTTATCATAAATCGGTGTTGAGTTTTGTCAAAAGCTTTCTTTGCATCTATTGAGATGATCATATGGTTTTTCTCCTTCAATTTGTTAATATGGTGTATCACATTGATTGATTTGCATATATTGAAGAATCCTTGCATTCCTGGACTAAACCCCACTTGATCATGGTGTATGATCCTTTTAATGTGCTGTTGGATTCTGTTTGCTAGTATTTTGTTGAGGATTTTTGCATCTATGTTCATCAGTGATATTGGCCTGTAGTTTTCTTTCTTTGTGACATCCTTTTCTGGTTTTGGTATCAAGGTGATGGTGGCCTCATCGAATGAATTTGGGAATGGTCCTCCCTCTGCTATATTTTGGAAGAGTTTGAGAAGGATAGGTGTTAGCTCTTCTTTAAATGTTTGATAGAATTCACCTGTGAAGGCATCTGGTCCTGGGCTTTTCTTTGTTGGAAGATTTTTAATCACAGTTTCAATTTCAGTGCTTGTGATGGGTCTGTTCATATTTTCTGTTTCTTCCTGATTCAGTCTTGGCAGGTTGTGCATTTCTAAGAATGTGTCCATTTCTTCCAGCTTGTCCATTTTATTGGCATAGAGTTGCTTGTAGTAATCTCTCATGATCTTTTGTATTTCCGCAGTGTCAGTTGTTACTTCTCCTTTTTCATTTCTAATTCTATTGCAGTATATTCTTATAACTTATTTATTTTTATGTATAGTAGTTTGTACCTGTTAATCCCCTACCCCTATCTTGGCCCTTCCCCTTCCCACTGGTAACCACTAGTTTGTTCTCTATATCTGTGAGTCTCTTTCTTTTATGTTATATTTAGTAGGTGGTTTTAGTTTTTAGATTCCACATGTAAGTGATATCATACAGTATTTTTCTTTCTTTGACTCATTTCATTAAGCATAATTCCCTGCAAGTCCATCCATGTTGCTGCAAATGGCAAAATTCAATCTTTTTTTCATGGCTGAGTGGTGTTCCATTGTGTGTATATTTTCTTTATCCATTTTTCTGTTGATGGACATTTAGGTTGCTTCCATATCTTAGCAATTGTAAATAATGCTGCTATGAACATGGTGTGTATGTATCTTTTCGAATTAATGTTTTTGTGTTTTCAGGTAGATACCCAGTAGTGAAATTGCTGGATCATATGGTAGTTCTATTTTTAGTTTTTTGAGAAACTTCAGTGTTGTTTCCTACAGTGGCTGCACCAATTTACATTCCCACCAACAGTGTATTAGGGTTCCCTTTTCTCCACTTCCTCACCAACATTTGTTATTTGTGTTCTTTTTGATGATAGCCATTCTAACAGGAGTGAAGTGTGATACATCATTGTGGTTTTGATTTGCATTTCTCTGATAATTAATGATCTTGAGCATCTTTTCCTGTGTCTGTTGGCCATCTGCATGTCCTCTTTGGAAAAATGTCTATTCAGGTCTTCTGCCCATTTTTCAATCTGGTTGGTGGTTTTTTGATGCTGGGCTGTCTGAGCTGTATAAATATTTTGGATATTAAGCCCTTATCAGTTGCATGGTTTGCAAATATTTTGTCCCATTAAGTAGGCTGTTTTTTTTTTTTTTTTTTGTGGTACGCGGGCCTCTTACTGTTGTGGCCTCTCCCATTGCAGAGCACAGGCTCCGGACGCACAAGCTCAGCAGCCATGGCTCACGGGCCTAGCTGCTCTGCGGCATGTGGGATCCTCCCGGACCGGGGCACGAACCCGTGTTCCCTGCATCAGCAGGCGGACTCTCAACCACTGTGCCACCAGGGAAGCCCTGTTTTTGCTTTTTTTCCCTTTGCTGTAGGGGACAGATCCAAAAAAATATTGCTACGGTTTATGTCAAAGAGTGTTCTGCCTATGTTTTCTTCTAGGAGTTTTATAGCCTCCTGCCTTACATTTAGGTCTTTAATCCATTTTGAGTGTATTTTTGTGTATGGTGTTAGACAATGCTCTAATTTCATTCTTTTACATGAAGCTGCCTGGTTTTCCCAGGACCATTTATTTTTATTTTTTCACATTGCCCTGTTCTTGTTTTTTCTTTCGAATTTTATTTTATTTTTTTATACAGCAGGTTCTTATTAGTTATCTATTTTATACATATTAGTGTATATATGTCAATCTCCATCTCCCAATGCATCCCATCACCCCCCGGCTTTACCCCCTTGGTGTCCATACGTTTGTTCTCTACATCTGTGTCTATTTCTGCCTTGCAAACCGGTTCATCTGTACCATTTTTCTAGATTCCACATATATGCATTAATATACGATATTTGTTTTTCTCTTTCTGACTTACTTCACTCTGTATAACCATCTCTAGCTCTATCCACATCTCTACAAATGACCCAATTTCATTCCTTTTAATGGCTGAGTAATATTCCATTGTATATATGTACCACATGTCTTTATCTATTTGTCTGTCGATGGACATTTAGGTTGCTTCCATAACCTGGCTATTGTAAATAGTCCTGCAATGAACATTGGGGTGCATATGTCTTTTTGAATTATGGTTTTCTTAGGGTATATGCCCAGTAGTGGGATTGCTGGGTCGTATGGTAATTCTATTTTTAGTTTTTTAAGGAACCTCCATGCTGTTCTCCATAGTGGCTGTATCCATTTACATTCCCACCAACAGTGCAAGAGGGTTTCCTTTTCTCCATACCCTCCCCAGCATTTGTCGTTTGTAGATTTTCTTTTTTTTTTTTTTTTTAATGATGGCTAGCACTTTTTAACAATCAAGTATTTTTTAACTAAAAGAAAAAGAGAGAGACCACTCTGGCTGTTTTGTAGGAAATAAACTTGCAGGCGGGACTGGAATAGAATCAGAGAGACCAGTTAGGAGGCTACTGGAGTATTTCAGGCAGAGAAGATGGTGGTTTGGATGGTGACAGCATAGAAGAATTGGTCCGAGTCTGGCTATAATTTGAAGGTTCTTGCTGCTGATTGTATGTGGAGTATGAAAAAGAGAGAAATCAAGGATTGCTCCAGAATATATCGCCTGCTCAATTGAAAGGGTAGAGGGACCTGTAGAGGCAAATGTGGAGTTTAGTTTGGGGCATGTTTGAGACACCTTTTAGACACCCAACTGGAGCCGTCAAGTTGGCATTGAGTCGTCAGCATATGGATGCACTTTGAAGTCATGAAGTTGAATGTGTTCACCAAGAGAGTGATGAGTCGAGATAGAGAAGAACTTTCTGGACTGAATCTTGAGGCAGCCCTAACTCTTGGAGGTCAGGGACATGAGGAGGAACCAGAAGGAAATTCTGTACAAACTAGAAGCCCCTGGAAACCTTGGAAATCAGCAAAGAGTATCTTAGCACTTGCTGCTTAAAGGGTGGTCCTTGGGGCAGGTGTATCAGCATCACCTGGAAACTTGTTAGAAATACAGATCCCTGGGCTCCACTGCAGAGCTGTTGCATCAGAATCTTTGGAGGTGGCATCCAGCAGTCTGTTTTAGCAATCTCTTGTGGTGATTTTTAAAAACTAAAGTTTGCAAAGCGCAGTCCTGGAGGATCGTGAAGAGTTGAGTTTGAAAGGCATTGTTGTGGAGCACTTGTTACAGATCTGGCCTCTGCTTTCCTTTGCCCTTTATCCTCCATATAGGAGGTCAGCAGGTGACCCAGTCTTCCACACTTGCTTCAGAGAGAGCGATCCTAGTGCAGGGCAGGGCACACATGGTGTGAGACAGGTGCCTGGCAGAGCAGGCTGTGCAAAGATCCAGGATAGGTGGTTAGAGGAAAGGTGGACACCTGAGCTCCTGAAGTGCCACAGTCCAGGGAGCATCTTAGAGTGGACATCCCAAGCAGGTGTATCTGTTTGTCTGAATTTGCCCTGGGGCTTGGATCTAAGGGGAAAACAAGTAAGGGAAGGCAGAAGCCTCCTGGTCAGTGTCTTTGCATTACCTACTCACTAGCTCCAGGCTGATTTTGAGAGCTCTGTTCGCCTGTGTGCATCACAGACTGCTGATGGGGATTTGCTAAGTGCATCAAAGGGGCCATACCTGTCTAAGATAGCGAAGATAAATAAAGGAAGAAGACTGGAGTCCCTCAGTGATTTAGAGATGTTAACAAGGCAGGCTGTGTGAAAGGTGCTAAGCCAGCATTTTAAACAGAGTGTGGCTGGGGCCCAGAGTGGTTCATCCGATCTGGTGCTGGCAGGAGAAGGCTTCGTTAGAAAAGGAGTTCTTGAACTTGAGTCCATGGTGTAATGCAGTAGGTCCATGAACTTGAGTGGGAAAAAAATGTATACTGGTGAAACTGAAAATTAGCATTTCCTTCTATTATGAATGTAGGCAGCAAACCACAATAGTATTAGCAGAACCTGTGACTCTTGTTATCCATGTAAATCATAGATATTCTTTTTTTAATTACTAATTTACTTATTTTTGGCTGCGTTGGGTCTTTGTTGCTGCACGTGAGCTTTCTCTAGTTGTAGCGAGTGTGGGCTGCTCTTCGTTGTGGCGCACGGGCTTCTCATTGCGATGGCTTCTCTTGTTGCAGAGCACGGGCTCTAGGCACGAGGGCTTCAGTAGTTGTGGCACATGGGCTCAGTAGTTGTGATCCACGGACTTTAGAGCGCAGGCTTAGTTGTGGCGCATGGGCTTAGTTGCTCCGCAGTGTCGTTTGTAGATTTTCTGATGATGCCCATTCTAACTGGTGTGAGGTGATACCTCATTGTAGTTTTGATTTGCATGTCTCTAATAATTAGTGATGTTGAGCAGCTTTTCATGTACCTCTTGGCCATCTGTATGTCTTCTTTGGAGAAATGTCTATTTAGGTCTTCTGCCCATTTTTTGATTGGGTTGTTTATTTTTTAAAATATTGAGCTGCATGAGCTATTTATATATTTTGGAGATTAATCCTTTGTTGATTTGTTTGCAAATATTTTCTCCCATTCTGAGGGTTGTCTTTTCATCTTGTTTATAGTTTCCTTTGCTGTGTAAAAGCTTTTAAGTTTCATTAGGCCCCATTTGTTCCAGGACCATTTATTGAAGAGACTTTTTTTCCATTGTATATTCTCATCTCCTTTTGCATAGATTAATTGACCATAGGTGTGTTGGTTTATTTCTGGGCTTTCTGTTCTGTTCCATTGATCTATGTGTCTGTTTTTATGCCAGTACCTTATTGTTTTTATTACTGTATCTTTGTAGTATAGTTTGAAGCCACGGAGTGTGATTCCTCCAGCTCTGTTCTTTCTCAAGATTGTTTTGGCTTTTTGTGGTCTTTTGTGTTTCCATACAAACTTTAAAAGTGTTTGTTTTAGTTCTGTGAAAAATGTCCTTGGTATTTTGATGGGGTTTGCATTGAATTTGTAGATCACCTGGGTAGTATGGTCATTTTAACAATACTAATTCTTCCAATCCATGAATGTGGTCTATCTTTCCATCTGTCTGTGTCATCTTCAACTTCTTTCATCAGCGTCTTACAGTTAGTTTTCTGACTACATTTCTTTTACCTCCTTAGGTAGGTTTATTCCTATTTTACTCTTTTTGATGTGACAGTAAATGGATTGTTTCCTTAATTTCTGTTTCTAATAGTTCATTCTTAGTGTTTAGAAATGCAACAGATTTCTGTATATTAATTTTGTACCCTGCAACTTTAGTGAATTAATTGATGAGCCCTGTTAGTTTTCTGGTGGTGTCTTTAGGATTTTCTATGTATAGAATCATGTTTTATCCAAACAATGACAGTTTTACTTCTTCCTTTTCAATTTGGATTGCTTTTCTTTTCTTGTCTGATTGTTGTGGCTAGAACTTCCAATACCATGTTGAATAAAAGTGGCAAGAGTGGGCATGCTTGTCTTGTTCCTGATCTTAGAAGAAATGCTTTCAGCTTTTTACTGTTGAGCATGATGTTAGTAGTGGGCTTGTCATATATGGCCTTTATTATGTTGAGTTATGTTTCCCTCTATGCCCACTTTCTGGAGAGTTTTTTATCATAAATGGTATTGAGGTTTTCTGTTTGTTTGTTTTTGCGGTACGTGGGCCTCTCATTGCTGTGGCCTCTCTCGTTGCGGAGCACAGGCTCCGGATGCTCAGGCTCAGCGGCCATGGTTCACGGGCCCAGCCGCTCCATGGCATGTGGGATCCTCCCTGACCAGGGCACGAACCCGCGTCCCCTACATCAGCAGGCGGACTCTCAACCACTGCGCCACCAGGGAAGCCCGGATATTGAGTTTTTATCAAAAGCTTTTTCTGAATCTATTGAGATGATCATACGGTTTTTATTCTTCAGTATGTTAATGTGGTGTATCACATTGATTGATTGTGAATATTGAAAAATTTTTGCATCCCTGGGATAAATCCCACTTGATTATATTATATGATTATTTTAATGTATCATTGGATTTGGTTTGCTAATATTTTGTTGAGGGTTTTTGCATTTATATTCATCAGTGATATTGGCCTGCGATTTTCTTTTTTTGTGGTATCTTTGTCTGGTTTTGGTATCCGGGTGATGCTGGCCTCATAGAATGAGTTTGGGAGTATTCCTTCCTCTGCAGTTTTTTGGAATAGTTTCAGAAGGATAGGTGTTAACTCTTGTAGAAATGTTTGGTAGAATTCTCCTGTGAAGCCACGTGGTCCTGGAATTTTTGGTGTTGTTGGGAGTTTTTAAAGTTTCTGATTCAGTTTCATTATGGGTAATTGATCTGTTCATAATTTCTATTTATTCCTGGTTCAGTCTTGGGAAGTTGTATATTTCTAGGAATTTGTCCATTTCTTCTAGGTTGTTCATTTTATTAGCATATACTTGTTTGTAGTAGTCTCTTATGATCCTCTGTATTTCTGTGCTGTTGGCTGTAACTTCTCCTTTTTCATTTCTGATATTATTGATTTGGGCCCTCCCTCTTTTTTCTTGATGAGTCTGGCTAAAGGTTTATCAATTTTATCCTTTCAAAGAACTAGCTCTTAGTTTCATTGATTTTTAAAAAATCTCTATTTCATTTATTTTTGCTCTGATTTACAATTTCTTTCCTTCTACTGACTTGGGGTTTTGTTTATTGTTCTTTTTCTAGTTCCTTTATGTGTAAGGTCAGGTTGTTTGAGATTTTTCTTGTTTCCTGAGATAAGCTTGTATTGCTATAAACTTCCCTCTTAGAACTGCTTTTGCTGTATCCCATATATTTTTGGATCATTGTGTTTTCATTTTCATTTGTCTCTAGGTATTTTTTATTTCCTCTTTGATTTATTCAGTGCTTGTTTAGTAGCATATTGTTTAGCCTCCACCTGTTTGTGTTTTTTGCAGGTTTTTTTTCTTGTAGTTGATTTCTAGTTTCATAGTATTGTGGTTGGAAAAGATGCTTGATATGATTTCAGTTTTCTTAAATTTACCAAGGATTGTTTTCTGGCCTAGCATGTGATCTATCCTGGAGAATGTTCCATGAGCACTTGAATGTGTATTCTACTGCTTTTTATGGGATGTTCTATATATATCTATTAAGTTCATTAGATCTAATGTGTCATTTAAGGCCAGTGTTTCCTTATTGATTCTCTGGATGTTCTGTCCATTGATGTAAGTGTGGTAAGGTCCCCTATTGTTACTATCAATGTCTGCCTTTATGTCCATTAATATTTGCTTTATGTATTTAGGTGCTCCTATGTTGGATGCATATATATTTACAATTGGTATATCTTTTTCTTGGATTGATCCCTTGTTCATTATGTAATGTCCTCCTTTATCTCTTGTAACAGTCTTTATTTTAAAGTCTATTTTGTCTGATATGACTATTGCTACATTGGCTTTCTTTTGATTTCCATTTGCATGGAATGGAAATTTTTTCATCCCCTTTTTCCATCCCCTCACTTTCAGTTTGTGTGTGTCTCTGCATCTCAAGTGAGTCTCTTGTAGCCAGCATATACGTGGGTCTTGTTTTTTTATTCATTCAGCTACTCTGTCTTTTGATTGGAGCATTTAGTCCATTTACATTTAAAGTAATTACGGATATGTATGTTCTTATTGCCATTTTGTTAATTGTTTGGGGTTATTTTTATAGGTCTTTTTTGTTCCTTTCTTCTTTTGTTCTCTTGTGATTTGATGACTATCTTTAGTGTTATGTTTGGATTCCTTTTTCTTTTTGAGTGTGTGTGTCTATTACAGATCTTGTGTATGATTACCATGAGGTTTTTTTTTCTAATATTTATTTATTTTGGCTGCACCACATCTTAGTTGCGGCATGTGGGATCTTCATTGCAGCATGCATGTGGGATCTAATTCTCTGACCAGGGATCGAACCTGGGTTCCCTGCATTGGGAGCATGGAGTCTTAGCCACTGGACCACCAGGGAAGTCCCCCATGAGGTTTTTATATATCAATTGATATATATATGTGATTGTTTTAAGTTGCTGATCTCTTAATTTCCAATGCCTTTTAACAACCCTGCATTTGTACTCTCCTCCCCTCATGTTTACTGTTTTTGATATTATGTTTTACATCAATTGTTTTGTGTATCTCTTTACTGCTTACTGTGGATGTAGATTTTACCACTTTTGTGTTTTAACCTTCCCACTAGCTTTGTGTGTGTGTGATTTCCTGCCTTTACTGTTTGCCTTTACCAATGAGATTTTTCCTTTCATGATTTTCGGGTTTCCTGTTATGGCCTTTTCTTTTTTGCTTAGAGAAGTTCCTTTAACCTTTCTTGTTTGGTGGTGCTGAACTTTTTTTTGCTTTTGCTTGTCTGTAAGGCTTTTGATCTCTCCATCAAATCTGAATGAGAGCCTTGCTGGGGTATTCTTGGTTGTTGTAGGTTTTTCCCTTTCATCAGTTTAAATATATTGTGCCATTCCCTACTGGCCTACAGAGTTTCTGCTGAAAAGTCAGCTGATAGGTTTATGGGACTTTATTTGTATTTCATTTGTTGTTTTTCCCTTGCTGCTTTTAATATTCTCTCCATCTCTAATTTCTGACATTTTGATTACAATGTGTCTTGGTGTGTTTCTCTTTGGGTTAATCCTGTGGGGACTCTGTACTTCCTGGATTGGCTGTTTGTTTCCTGTCCCATTTTAGGCCAGTTTTCAGCTATTATGTCTTCAAGTTTGTTCTCAGCTCCCTTTTCTCTGTTTCCTCTTTCTTGGACCTCTGTATTAGTGCACTTGATGTTGTCCCAGAGGTCTCTTAAATTGTCCTCATTTCTTTTCATTATTTTTTCTGTTCAGCTTCAGTGATTTCCACTTCTCCATCTTCCAGCTCGCTGATCCATTCCTCTGTCCCATTTAGTCTACTGTTGGTTTCTTCTAGTATATTTTTCATTTCAGTTAGTGTATTCTTCATCTCTGTTTGGTTCTTTACATTTTCCAACTCTTTGTTTAAAACTTCCAACTTCTCTCACTGTTTATCCACTCTTCTCCCGTTTTCTTTGATCATTTTTACGATCACTACCCTGAACTCTTTCTTGAGTAGACTGCATATCTCCACTTTGCTTAGTTTTTCTTCTGGAGTTTTATCTTGTTCCTTTGTTTGGAAAATACTCCTTTGTTGCCTTATTTTGCCGATTTGTTGTTTTTTTTAATGTATCTGGCAGGTTGGTTACATTTCCCCATCCTGGAGAAGCGGCCTTCTGTAGGAGATGTCCTATGCATCCCAGCAACGCATCCCCCTCTTGTTACCCAAGCTGTATGTCCTCTAGGGGTTCACCCTATGAGGGGTGCATGGGTCCCTCTGTTGTGGCAGGCTGTGTGGGTAGTTTGGTAGGCTTGATTGGCCCCGGGTTCAGTTGATTGCCAGGCCTTGCCTTGTGTGGGGGGTGCTAACCTCTGGTTGGTGGGACCAGGTCACGTGGTGGCTGACTGTGGAACCCAGGAGGCCCGGGACTAGTGCTAGGCACTGGTGGGCAGAGTCAAGGTCAAGGAGACTCTGGGGCTGTTGCCCACCCATTGGTGGGGGAACCCAGGTCCTGGGGCTAGTGCCAGCCTACTGGTAGGCAGAGCCAGATCCTGGAATCTAGTCCCAGTGCCAGGGGTCCCTGAGCTGGTGTTAGGTCGCTGGTGGGTGAGGCCCATTCCTGACATGGTTGAGTGCAGAGTCCAGAGCATCCTGAAGTTTGTGATGGCCTGCTAGTGGGTGGGGCCAGGCCCAGCTGGTCCTAGTGCAGGATCTGGCCTGCTGGTGGAGTGTCCGGGTCCAGCGGCCGTGGAGCTGTGGTTTTCTTGCTGTTGGTGTCTGCTCCCTGGTGGGTGAGACTGGTCTGGAGGCTAGAGCAGACTCCTTGGAATGTGGGACTGTGGCCCAGGCACTGGTGCCTGCCCTTGAGTGGGTGGAGCTGGGCCCTATGTTGGGCAAGGCCATGTCCAGAGGTGGCTGGGGGCTCAGGGGGTCTCAAGGCAGCCTATCTGATGGTGGGTGGAGCTGTGTCCCCACCCAGTTAGTTGCTTGGCCTAAGGTATCCCAGCAGTGGTGCCTATAGGCTGTTGGGCCAGGGCCAGGCTGGGTGCTGGGGCTAATAAGCCAGAGGGAGGATTCCACAATGACTTGCCAGCACCAGTGTCCACATGGTAGAATGAGCTCCCAAGAATGGCTGCTGCCAGTGACTATATCCCTAGGGTGAGCTGCAGTTGCCTCCTGCCTCTCCAGGAGATTCTCTAAGAGCAGCAGGTAGGTCTGGCCCAGGCTCCTATATAATCACTGTTCCTGCCCTGGGTCCTGGAGCATGTGAGATTTTCTGTGAGCCCTTTGAGAGTGAAGTCTCTGTTTCCACCAGCCCTCTGGTACTCCTGAAAGTAAGCCCCTCTTGCCTTTTAAAGCCAAATGCTCTGGGTGCTCATCTTGCTAGTGCAGGACTCTTGGGCTGGGGAGCCTGACTTGGGGCTTGGAACCCTCTTTTGGGAGAACCTCTGCAGTTGCAATTCTCCCGTATGTCGGTCCCCCACCTGGGGGTATGGGACTTGGCTGTATTGTGACTCCGCCCCTCCTGCCCATCTTGTTGTGGTTCCTTCTTTATATTATCTTTAGTTGTAGAAGACCTTTTTGGTAGGTTCTGGTCTTTCCAAAGTGTCAACTTTGGAAGCTGATTAGAACAAGTCAACTGTAAAAAGACATTTATGAGATAATCACAAATGAGAACACTGACTGGATGTTAGTATGAAGGAATTATTGGTGAATTTTTTAGTGTGATAATGGCATTATTTTCTCTCTTGAAGGTACATATAGAAATGTACAGATGAAGTAAGGTATCAGAATTGCCTTAAAATAATTCATTCATAGGAGTATGTGTGGAAAAAGTGAGGGTTGGATAAGAGATGATACAACACAGTCCATGAGTTGATAATTTTTGAAACTGGGTAATGTGGATGTAGTTCATTATACTATTTTCTCTACTTTATGTGTGTTTAAAATCTTCCACTGAGGGGGAAAAAAAAGCAGGTATGAAAAGTACCTTGCACATAGCAGCAGCTCAATAAAGGATTGTTTCTGTAATCTAACAATGAGCAAACTGCACTTTAGAGAGGTTAAGTAACTTAATCTAAAGACACACGGGCTTGGCAAACATCAGTCTGATTCTCAGAGAGTCCTATGTGTAGGTAGCCCAGTTGGCAGCTATGATAATCACAAAAGCCACTCACTCAAATTGAATTTTTATTCCAAAGACTGTAATGGGTATAAAGACAACAGCCCAAACTGAAAACAATCTGCTTAACTGGAAATTAGAAGTAGTTCATTTGCAGGAGAGCAAACAGTGGGTGACAGCCTTGGCACTCTGATAAGTTATAACCAAGAAAGCATAAAAATAACCAATGTCCTTCTGATACACAATGTGGATGTGCAGCATTTACAGCAAATAACAGAAAGGAAAGGAAAAAAATCCACAGAATCCCCCAATTCAGAAATTAATATTCACTTAACAACACAGTGGTGAAGACTTTTGGTAGCAAAATTTTCACAATTCTTAAAATGGGAATCTTCAAAAGTACTTCGTTAAGTTCAAAAGCTAAAAAAACTGAAGAGGGAATAGTTACACTGGCTTAGAAGAGCTGCCGCCTGTCACGAAGATGACAATCAATCAGTCCTAGTTCCAAACACAGTGATAACCGGTGAACCTGACAAACCGAAGAGAGAGGCCGACTGGTGGGCACTGATGTCACTGATTGTACGGACACACTGGATCACTCATCACTAAGAGCCAACTCTAACAGCTACTGCTCCTCCTGACTGATGCCAAGGTTGCCTTTCTGCACCTCGAGCTCCTCAGCACTGACCATCGATGGGTCAATGGCCGCATATTTGGTTCCGTGGAATTGCAGCAAATGTATCTGCAGAAATGCAGAATAATTATTTTAAACAAACATCACTGTTGTGTATTAATGGTTTCTAGTTCTAAAATTACAGAGTCCTGGGGGAATGGGCAAGATAAGGTCAGGGGGTTAAAAGGTACAAAACTACCATGTATAAAATAAGCTACAAGAATATATTGTACAGCACAGGAAATACAGCCAATATTTTATAGTAACTTTAAATGTAGTATAATCTATAAAATTGTTGAATCACTATATAGAACACCTGAAACTAATATTATAAGTTAACTATACCTCAATAAAAATATATACAGTAAAACATTAGAGTAATACATACTAATTAGAAAAACTAGAAAACAGAAAAGTCAAAAAAATTTTAAAAACCACAATTTGGGGACTTCCCTGGCAGTGCAGTGGTTGAGAATCCGCCTGCCAATGCAGGGGACATGGGTTCAAGCCCTGGTCTGAGAAGATCCCACATGCTGTGGAGCAACTAAGCCCGTGTGCCACAACTGCTGTGCCTGTGCTCTAGAGCCCGCAAGCTACAACTACTGAGCCCATGCGCCACAAATACTGAAGCCTGCATGCCTAGAGCCTGTGCTCTGCAACAAGAGAAGCCACCGCAATGAGAAGCCCGCACACTATGATGAAGAGTAGCCCCTGCTTGCTGCAACCAGAGAAAGCCCACATGCAGCAACAAAGACTCAATGCAGGCAAAAAACAAAAAAACACAAAAACAAACCAAAACCACAAAACCACTATTTGGGATCTTTGTTCCTCACTTAATATGTAACCAGTCTTTCCAGGTAACTACAAATTGTTATTAACATCTTAAATTGCCACATGCTGCTTCACCAGTAGGTGTTAATCCTTCCCCTCTGCTGCTAGGAATCAGGTCCTTCCCATCCTTTGCTGTTCTAACACTGTAATCACTATCTCTGGGAATCAAGTTTTTTTGTATTTATGATCCTCTCCTCAGGATCTGTTGCCACATGTGGAAAACAGGATCAAAGAACATGACTGGTTTTTTAAGCCTCTTGATAGTACTTGCCAAATTGCAAAGCAACCATTTCTCACCACTATTCTAATATCCGTTTAGGCAGGTATTAGAAGAAGTAGTGTTTGTTTGTGTGCGTGTGTTTTAATGCATTAAAATTAGACCAAGAAGTCACTTCGTGGGATTCAGATTGACTCCATTTAAGTCTGGTGTCTTGCTCTGGCTGAATTCATTACATCCAGGAGCCAAGGTCCCATTGTACCAAACGGCTGCTTCAGTGTGTGAGTTCAGGCCTGTGGTTCTTAGAAAAGGGAGAGTGGGCATAGAGTCCCTCAGGTGGCTCTAATATGCTTGAATTCTCCTGTAAGTTACTAATGTGGAGCAATGTATCAAGTCAATGCTTCATTCCTACAGAGAATTCTGTAGTTCTCTTACTCGACGACCAAAAAATAAAAGAAACTTTATGTTTCAAACCAGATTCTGTGTTCAAAGTGCTCTGGGATCCAACCTAGGACCTACCTGTACATAGAGATTCACCTCTGCACTTCTGCACAGGTAAGGGAAATTGCCTCCTGTTTTCAGGTGAGCCCTCCGGGCATTAGGATACAGTTTGTACATTTCTTCTTTAGCTTCAGTTGAAAGTGCACTCTGGTCAAACACCTTTAACAGAACATGAGGCCCAAACTGTTATTTCAGTGTGTTCTTTGCATGTTCAGCAAAGTGCCGCCCCCCCCGCCCAAACCTTACGCTAACCCCTACTCTCATCCTAACCCATACACTAACACTAACCCGTTGTCATACCCTAACCTGTACCCTAAACCGTACCCGTACCCTAACACGTACCCGTGCCTTAACCCTAACCTGTACACAAAAACTAACCCGTACCCTAACCCGTTGTCATACCCTAACCTGTACCCTAAACCATACCCGTACCCTAACACTAACCCTTACCCTAACCTGTACACTAACACTAACCCGTACCCTAACCAGTTGTCGTACCCTTACCTGTACCCTAAACCATACCCGTTCCCTAACCCTAAACTTATCCTAACCTGTACCCTAATCCTAACCTGTACCCGAACACTAACCTGTACCCTAACATGTACCCTAATCCATTGTCATACCCTAACCTGTACCGTAAACCCTACCCGTTCCCTAACCCTTACCCTAACCCATACACTAATACTAATCCGTACACTAACCCGTACCCTAACACGTACCCTAACCCTAAGCCGTTGTCATACCCTAACCTGTACCCTAAACCTTACCCATTCCCTAAAACATACCCTAACTCTAAACTGTTGTCTTACCCTAAACAGTACCCGCTCCCTAACCCTTACCCTAACCGTACCCTAATCCTAACCCGTACACTAACACTAACCGGTACCCTAATACGTATCCTAAACCTAACCCGTGGTTGGACCCTAACCTGCACCCTAAACTATACCCGTTCCCTAATACTAACCTAAACTTAACCTAACCCATACCCTAATCCTAACCTGTACACTAATACTAACCCATACCCTAACCCCTTGTCATACCCTAACCTGTACCTTAACCGCACCTGTTCACCAAACCTAACCCTAACCCTTACCCTAACCCTTACCCTTATCTGTATCTTAATCCTAACCTGTACAGCAACACTAACCCATACCCTAACACGTACCCGATCCCTAACCCATTGTCATACCCTAACCTGTACCCTAATGCTAACCCATACACTAACAGTAACCCGTACCATATCACGTATCCTAATCCTAACCTGTTGTCATACACTAACTGGTATCCTAAACCGAACCCATACCCTAACCCTAACTATAACCCTAATCCTTACCCTAAACATACCCTAATCCTAACCCGTACACTAACACTAACCTGTACCCAGACACATGCCCTAATCCGTTGTTGTACTTTAAACTGTGATCTAAACCGTACACGTTCCCTAACCCTTACGCTAACCCATGCCCTAATCTTAACCCATACACTAACACTAACTCATACCCTAACACATACCCTAATCCTAACCCGTTCTCGTACCCTAACCTGTACCCTAATCCATACCCATTCCCTAACACTAAACCTAACCATGACCCTAACCCTAACCCTTAGCCTAACTCTTGTCCTAACGTATACCCTAATCCTAAACCATACACTAACACTAACCTGTACATTAACACATACCCTAACCCGCTGTCGTACCCTAAACCGTACCCGTTCGCTAACCCTAAACCTAACCCTAACCCTTACCATAACCTTACCCTAACACGTACCTTAATCCTAACCTGTACACTAACACGTACCCTAACCCGTTATCGTATGCTAACCTGTACCCTAAACCGTATCCGTTCCCTACCCTAAACCTAACCCTTACCTTAACCCATACACTAGCTCCTACCCTAACACGTACCCTAACCCATTGTCATGCCCTATCCTGTACACTAAACCGTACCCGTTCCCTAACCCTTGACCTTACTGTTAACCACACCAATATCCTAACCCGTACACAAACACTAACGCATACCCTAACACATACCCTATCTCTATCTCATTCTCATAGCCTAACCGGTACCCTAAACCATACCCGTTCCCTAACGCTAACCCTAACCCGTACCCTAATCCTAACCAATATACTAATACTAACCCATATCCTAACACATACCGTAAACCAAATCCCTTGTTGTACCCTAAACTGTACACTAAACCTCACCTGTTTCCTAATCCTAACTATAACCCTAAACCTTACGCCAAACCGTACCCTCATGCTAACCCATACACTAACACTAATCCGTACCCTAACACGTACCCTAAGCTTAACCTGTTGTCGTACCCTAACCTGTACCCTAAACTGTACATGTTCCCTAACCCTTACCCTAACTCGTACCCGAATCCTAACCCTTACACTAACCCATACCCTAACACGTACCCTAAGCCTAACCCGTTGTCATAACCTAACCTGTACCCTAAATCGTACCCATACCCTAACCCTTACTCTAACCTGTAACCTAATCCTAAACCATACACTAAAACTAACACATACCCTAACCCGTTGTCGTACCCTTACCTGTACCCTAATCCTAACCCGTACACTAACACTAACCCTGTACCATAACACGTATGCTAACCCCAACCTGATGTCATACACTAACCTGTACCCTAAACCGCACCCGTGCCCTAACCCTTACCCTAACCCGTACACTAACACTAACCCGTACCCGAACATGTACCCTAACCCGTTGTCATATCCTAACATGTACCCTAAAATGTATATGTTCCCTAACCCTAACACTTACCCTAACCCTTACCATAATCCTAACCCGCACACTAACACTAGCCCGTAACTTAACACATACCCTAACTCTAACCCGTTTTTGTACTCTAACCGGTAACCTAAACCTTACCCGTTCCCTAACCTTAACCTTAAACCTAATCCTAACCCTTATCCTAAGCCGGACCCTAATCCTAACCCATACACTAACACTAACCCATACTCTAAATTTAACCCATTGATGTACCCTAACCTGTACCCTAAACCATACCCGTTCTCTAACACTAACCCTAATGCTAACCCTTACCCTAACTCGTATCCTAATCGTAACTAGTACACTAACACTAACCCATACCATAACACATACCCTAACCTTAAACTGTTGTCGTATGCTAACCTGTACCTTAAACCATACCCGTTCCCTAACTGTAACCCTAATCCTGACCCTTACTTAACCATAACACTTAACCCTAACCCTTGCCCTAACCCGTACACTAACACTAACCCGTAACCTAAAACGCAACGTAACCCTAACCCATTGTCGTACCCTAAACTGTACCCTAAACCATACCCATTCCCTAAGCCTAATCCTAACTCTAACCCTAACCTGTAACATAAACCTAACCTGTACACTAACCCGTACCCTAACCCATACCCTAACCCTAAACAGCTGTTGTAACCTAACCTGTAACCTAAACCGTACCCGTTCCGTAACCCTAACCATAACCCTTACCCTAATCCTTACCGCAACCTGTACCCTAATACTAATTCATACACTAACATGTACCCTAATAGTACCCTAAACCTAACACGTTGTTGTACCCTAACCTGTACCCTAAACCAAGCCTGATCCCTAACCCTAGCTGTTACTCTAACTCGTAACCTAATACTAACCTGTACACTAACAGTAACCCGTACCCTAACACATACCCTAACCCTAAGCTGTTGTCGTACACTAACCTGTACCTAAACCTCACCCGTTCCCTAACCCTTACTCTAACCCATAACCTAATACCTGTGCACTAACACCCGTACCCTTACCCGAACCATACCGTAATTCTAACCCATACACTAACACTAATCTGTACCTAATAAGTACCCTAAGCTTAACCCGTTCTCTTACCCTAACCCGTACCTAAACCGTACCCGATCCCTAACCCTTACCCATGCACTAATCCTAATCTGTACACCAAAACTAACCCATACCCCTAACACATACCCTAATCCTAACCCATGTCCTACACTAATCTGTATCCTAAACTCTACCCATTTCCTAATCCTAATCCTTCCTAATCCTAACCCTTACCCTTACCCAAACTGTACCCTAATCCTAACCCGTACACTAACACTAACCCATACCCTAATACCCTAACCCATTTTCGTACCCTAACCCTATCCTAACCCTAACCTGTTGTCGTACCCTAACCTGTACCCTGAACAATACCCATTCCCTAACACTAACCCTCTTATCCTAACTTGTATCCTAGTCGTAACCAGTACACTAACACTAACCCATACCCTAAACTGTTGTACTCTAATCTGTACCTTAAACCATACCCATTCCCTAACCGTAACCCTAACTCTAACCCTTACCTTAACCCTAACCCATACCCTAAAACGTACCCTAATCCTAACCCATTGTCGTACCCTAAACTGTACCCTACACCATTACCCGTTCCCTAACCCTAATTCTAACTCTTACCCTAACATGTAACATAATCCTAACCCGTACACTAACACGTACCCTAACCCATTCTCGTACCCCTAACCCTAATCCTTACCCCAACCCGTACCCTAATACTAATTCGTACACTAACAGTAACCCGTAGCCTAACACTACCCTAACCCTAATCCTCATCCTAACCCGTACCCTAATCCTAAACCGTACACTAACACTTACCCGTACTCTAACTCATACCCTAACTCTAATCCGTTTTCATACCCTAAACTGTACTCGTTTCCTAATCTTATACCTAATCCTAACTCTAACCCTTACCCTAATCCGTACACTAACACGTAAGTTAACACGTACCCTAACTCTAACCCGTTTTCGTACCCTAACCGGTACTCTAAATAAACCTGACAAGTTCCCTAACCCTAACCCTAACCCGTACCCTAAACCGTACCCATTCCCTAACCCTAAACGTTATCCTAACCCTTACTCGTACCCTAAATCTAACCCATACACTAACACTAACCTGTACCTAACACATACCCCAACACTAACACGTTGTCGTACCCTAAACAGTACCGTAAACCATACCCGTTCCCTAACCCTAACATTTACCCTAACCCTTGCCCTAATCCGTACCCTAATCTTAATCTGTACACTAACCCATACCCTAACATGTACCCTAATCCTAACCCGTTGTCGTACCCTAAACCATATCTATTCCCTACCCTAAACCTAACCTTTACTGTTAACCCATACACTAACCCGTACCCTAATTCTAACCTGCAAACTAACCCATACCCTAACCTGTATCCTAATCCTAACCAATATACTAATACTACCCCATACCCTAACACGTACCCTAGCCCAAATCCCTTGTTGTACCCTAAACTGTACACTAAACCGTACCTGTTCCCTAATCCTAACCATAACCCTAAACCTTACGCTAACCCATACACTAACACTAATCTGTACCCTAACACGTACCCTAAGCCTGACCTGTTGTCGTACCCTAAACTGTACCCTAAAGCTTACCCATACCCTAACTCTAACCCTTACCCTAACTGGTACCCTAATCCTAATCCTTACACTAACCCATACCCTAACAAGTACTCTAAGCCTAACTCGTTGTCATACCCTAACCTGTACCCTAAACCTTACCTGTTCCTTAACCCTAAACCTAACCAAAAACCTTTACCCTCTTACCCAAACCATACCCTAATCCTAATCTGTACACTAACCCGTACTCTAACCCTAACCCGTCATCATACCCTAACCTGTACCCTAATCCATACCCGTTCCCTAACTGTAACCCTAAACCTAACCCTTACCCTGATCCATAAACTAATCCTAACCTGTATACTAACACTAACCCATACCCTAACATGTACCCTAACCTTAACCCATTGTCATACCCTTACCTGTACACTAAACCATATCCGTTCCCTAACCATAATCCTTAACCTACCATACCCTAATCCTAACCCGTACACTAACACGTACCCTAAACTTAACCTGTTGTCCTACTCTGACCTGTACCCTAAACCACACCTGTTTCGTAACCCTAACTCTAACCTTAACTTTTATCCTAACTCTTACCCTAACCGTACCCTAACCTAACCAGTACACTAACACTAATCCCTACCCTAAGACGTACTCTAAGCCTAACCTTTTGTTATACCCTAACCTATACGCTAAGCCATACTCATTCCCTAGCCCTAACCCTTACCCTAATCCTTACCCTAACTGTACCCTAACCCGTACACTAACACTAATCCATACTGTGACACATACCCTAAGCCTAACTTGCTGCAGTACCCTAAACCGTAACCGTACCCAACGCTAACCCTAACCCTTACCGTAACCCACACCATAATCCTAAACCGTAAACTAAAACTAACCCATACCCTAACGTGTACCCTAACCCTAAACCGTTGTTGTACCCTAACCTGTACCCTAAACCATACCCGTTCCCTAACCCTAACCCTATCTGTACCCTAATCCTAACCCATACAATAACACTAATCCATACCCTAAGCCTAACCTGTTGTCGTACATAACCTGTAGCCTAAACCATACCCATTCCCTAACCCTAACGCTAATCCTTACCCTAACCAGTACCCTAATCCTAATGCATATGCTAATACAAACCCTTACCCTAACACGTGCCCTAACCAAAACCCATTGTACCCCAAACTGTACCCTAAACCGTACATTAAACCTTACGCTAACCCGTATCCTCATCCTAACCTGTACACTAACACTAACGAACACCCTAACACGTACGCTAACCCTAACCCATTGTCATACCCTAACCTGCACCCTAAACTGTACCCGTTCCGTAACCCTAACCCTAAACCTTACCCTAACCTAACCCGTACCCTAATCCCAATCCATACACTAATAACCCGTACCCTAACCCTAATCCATTGTCGTAGCCTAACGTGTACCTTAAACCATACTCGTTCCCTAACACTAACCCTATTCCTAATCCTTACTCTAACCCTTACCCTAATCTGCACCCTAATCCCAATCTGTACACTAACACCCGTAACTTAACACGTACCCTAACTCTAACCCGTTTTTGTACCCTAACCAGTACCCTAAACCTTACCAGTTCCCTAATGCTAACCTTAATCCTAACGCTTACCCTAACACTTATCCTAATCCTAACCCGTACCCTAACACTAACCCTTACACTAACATGTACCCTAACCCGTTGTTGTACCCTAACCTGTACTGTAAACCATACCAGTTCTCTAACCCTAAACCTAACCAAAACTCTTACCCTAACCCTTACCCGATCCGTACCCTAATCCTAACCCATACACTATACTAATCGGTACCCATAACATACCCTAAGCCTAACCTGTTGTACCCTAACTTGTACCCTAAACCCTAGCCTTTCCAACCCTAACCCTTAACCTAACCCTTACCAGAAGCCTTACCCTAACCCGTACGCTAACCCTAACCCGTACCTTAACACTAACTCGTACCCTAACATGTACCCTAACCATAACATGTTGTTGTTTCCTAACCTTTTCTCTAAACTGTACTCGTTCCCTAAGCCGTACCCTAATCGTAACCCATATGCTGACACTAACCCATTCCCTAACACGTACCGTAATCCTAACCCGTTGTCGTACCCTAACCTGTACCCTAAACAGTACCTGTTCCCTAACGCTAACCCTAACCCTAGCCTTATCCTAAACCTTACCCCAAACCGTACCTTAATACTAATTCGTACACTAACACGTACCCTAACACATACCCTAAACCTAACTTGTTGTAGTACCCTAACCTGTACCCTAAACCGTGCCCATTCCCTAACCCGTACCCGAACCCTTACCCTAACCCATACCCTAATGCTAACCCGTACACTAACACCCATACCCTAACACGTACCCTAACACTAACCCGCTGTCATACACTGAACTGTACCTGTGCCCTAACCCTTACCCTAACACGTACCATAACTATAACCCATTCTGTACCCTAAAACGTATACATTCCCTTACCCTAATACCCTAACCCTTACCCTAACCCATACAGTAATTCTAACCCGTACACTAATACTAACCTGTAACTTAACACGTATCCTAACTCTAACCCGTTTTCATACCCTAACCGGTAACGTAAACCTTACTCGTTCCCTAACCTTAACCCTAATCCTAACCCTTACCCTAACCAGACTCTAATCCTCACCTGTACACTAACACTGATCTGTACCCTAACACGTACCCTAAACCTAACCCGTTGTACCCTAAATTGTACCTGTTTCCTAACCCGAACCCTTACCCTAATCTGTACCGTAATCCTAAGCTATACACTAACACTAACCCATACCCTAACACGTACCCTAATCCTAACCCATTGTGGTACCCTAACCTGTACCCTAATTCATACCCATTCCCTAACACTAACCCGGACCCAAACCCTAAACCTTACTCTAACCCTTTCCCTAATGTATACCCCAATTCTAACCCATACAGTAACATGAACCCATACCCTAACATGTACCCTAACCCTAACCTGTCGTCATACCCTATCCTGTACCCTAAAACATACCCGTTCCCCAACCCTAACCCTTACCGTTACCCATACCAATATCCTAACCTGTACCATAACTGTACCCTAACATGTTGTCATACCCTAACCTGTACCCTAAACTGTACCTGTTCTGTAACCCTAACCCTAACACTCACCCTTACCCCAACCGTCACCCTAACCCGTACCCTAATCCTAACCCATACACTAACAATAACCTGTACCCTAAGCCGTACACTAACACTAACCCGTACAACATGTACCCTAACCCTAACCTGTTGTCGTACACTAACCTGTACCCTAAACCGTATCAGTTCCCTAACCCTAACAATAACCCTTACCCGAACCGTACCCTAATCTGAAGCTGTACCCTAACGCTAATCTGTACCCAATCCCTAACCCTAACCCTAATCCTTACCCTAAGTCTTACCCTAACTTGTACACCAAAACTAACCCGTACCCTAACCCGTTATCGTACCCTAACCTGTACCCTAAACCGTACCCGTTCCCTAATCCTAATCCAAACCCTTACCCTAACTTGTACGCTAATCCTAACCCATACACTACTACATACCCTAACATGTACCCAAAATCTAATCCTTTGTCATACCCTAACCTGTACCCTAAGCCGTACTCATTCTCTAACCCTAATCCTAACCCTTAATCTAAACATAACCCTTACCCTAACCCGTATCCTAATCCGTAAACTAAAAACCCATACCCTAACACGTACTGTAACCCTAACCCGTTGTCATACCCTAACCTGTACCTGAAACCGTACCCGTTCCCTATCCCTAACCGTTACCCTAACTCGTACCCTAATCCTAACCCATACACTAACACTAATCCGTACCCTAAAATGTACCCTAACCTGTTGTCATACCCTAAACTGTAACCTAAACAGTACCCGATTCCTCACCCTAACCCTTACCCTAACCGTACACTAATCCTAAACCGTACACTAACACGTAACCTAACCTTAACCTGTTGTCGTGCCCTAACCTGTACCCTAAACCGTACCCATTCCGTAACCCAAACCCTAACCCTCACCCTTAACCTAACCCTTACCCTAACCCATGCCCTAATCCTAAACCGTACACTAACACTACCCTGTACCATAACACACACCCTAAGCCTAACCTGCTGTCAATACGCTAACCTGTACCCTAAACTGTACCTGTTCTCTAACCCTTACCCTAACATGTACCGTAACCCATTGTACCCCAAACTGTACACTAACAGTAACCCATACCCTAACATGTACACTAACCCGTTGTCATACCCTAACCTGCACCCTAAACTGTACCGTTCCCTAACCCTAACCCTAAAGCTAATCCTTAACCTAATCAGTACCCTAATCCTACTCCATACACTAACCCTAACCCTAACACATACCCTAAGCCTAATCCATTGTACCCTAACCTGTATCCTAAACAGTACCCGTTCCCTAAAACTAACCCTAACTCTAACCCTTACCCTAACTTTACCCTAATCTTAAGATGTACCCTAACCCTAACACGTTGTTGTACCCTTACCTGTACCCAAACTGTACCCATTCCCTAGCCCTAACCCTTACACTAACCATTTCCCTAATACTAAACTGTACACTAAGACTAATCTGTACCCTAACACGTACCCTAACCCTAACACGTTGTCATACCCTTACCTGTATCCAAACCGTACCCATTCCCTAGCCCTAACCCGAACCCTAACACTAATCCTTACCCTAACCTGTACCCTAAACCTAACCAGTTGTCGTACACTAACCTGTACTCTAAACCGTAGCCATTCCCTAACCCTTACCCGAACCGTACACTAATCCTAACCCGTACACTAACACTAATCTGTACCCTAACACGTACCCTAAGCCTAACCCATTGTCGCACCCTAACCTGTACCCTAACCGTACCCATACCCTAGCCCTTAACCTAAACCTTATCCTAACCCATACTCTAATCCTAGTTCATAAACTAAAACTAACCCATACCCTAACCCATTGTTATAACTTAACCTTTACCCTAAACCATACCCATTCCCTAAACTTAACCATTACCCTATCCCTTGCCCTAACTGTACCCTAACCTAACCTGTGCACTAACACTAATCCGTACCCTAACATGTACCCTAAGCCTAACCCTTTGTCGTACCCTAACCCGTATCCATTCCCTAACCCTAACCCGTACCCTAATCCTAGCCGTACACTAACACTAACCCTTTCCCTAACACGTACCCTAACCCTACTCCCTTGTTATACCGTAAACTGCACTCTAAACCGTATCTGCTCCCTAGCCTGAACCTTAATCCTAAAACTAATCCTTACTCTAACACCCTAACTGGTACTCTAACCTAAACTGTACATTAACCCATACCTTAACACGTACCCTAACTCAAACCCATTTTCATACCCTAACCTATACACTAAACCGTACCCGTTCCCTATCCATAACCCTAACCCTTACCCTATCCCATAACCTAATCCTAAATCGTACACTAACACTAACCCGTACCCTAACCCTAACACGTTGTCATACCCTAACCTGTACCCTGAACCATACCCGTTCCCTAACCTGTACCCTAATCCTAACCTGTACCTTAACACTAACGCATTACCTAACACGTACCCTAACCCTAAACCATTGTCATACCCTAATCTGTACTTTAAAGCATACCTGTTTCCTATCCCTAACCCTTACCCTAACCTGTACCCTAATCCTAACCTGTACGCTAAAACTAACTCTTATCCTAATACATACCCTAACCCTAATCCGTTGTCATACCCTAACCTGCACCCTAAAGCGTACCCGTTCCCTAACCCGAACACTAACCCTAATCCTTACCTTAGCACGTACCCTAACCCTAAACCGTTTTCGTACCCTAACCTGTACCCGAAACCGTACTGTTGCCTACCCATAAATCTAACCCTTACCCCAACCCGTACCCTAAACTGTACAGTAACACTAATACGTACCCTAACCATTGCCAGAACCTTACCTGTACCCTAAACCGTACCCGTTCCCTAACCATAACTCTAACAATAACCCTTACCCTAAACTTACTCCTATCTTAACACATACACTAACACTAATCCATACCCTAACCCAAACCCATTGTCATACCATTTACCCTAAACCATTCACGTACCCTAGCCCTAACCTTAATCCTTAACCGTACCCTAAGCCTAACCCGTACAGTAACACTAACCGGTACCCTAACACGTACCCTAACCCGAACCCTAATCGTAACCGAAACACTAAGACTAACATGTACCCTAACACGTATCTTAACCCTAAACTGCTGTCGTGCCCTAACCTGTACCCTAAAGTGTACCCATTCCCTAACCCTCACCCTAACGCGTACACTTACACTAATCTGTACCCTAACACATACCCTAAACCTAACGTGTTGTTCTACCATAATCTGTACTCTAAACTGTACCTGTTCCCCAACTCTAACCCTTACTCTTACTCTTAAACTTACCGTTACCTGCACCAATATCCTAACCTGTACCCTAACACGTACCCTATCCCTAACCCCTTGTCATTCCCTAACCCTAAAGCTTACCCTAACCCATAACCTAATCCTAACCTGAACACTAACACTAACCAGTACCCTAATCCTAACACACTGTCATACCCTAACCTGTACCCTAAACCATACCTGTTCCGTAACCCTCACCCTTACCATAACCCTTACGCTAACATGTATCCTAATCCTAACCCACAAACTAACACTAACCCGTACTCTAACACTTACCCTAAGCCTAACCCATTGTCGTACCCTAAACTGCACCTGTTCCCTAACCCTAACCCTTATCTTAACCTGTACCCTAATCCTAACCCATACACTAAAACTAACGGGTACCCTAATCCGTTGTTGTACCCTAACCTCTACCGTAAACCGTACCCGTTCCCGAACCCTAACACTAACCCTTACCCTAACACTTACGCTAACCCGTACCCTAATCCTAACCCATACACTAATAAACACTCACCTATACCATAACACACACCCTAACCCATTGTCCTACACTTACCTGTACCCATTCCGTAAACCTAACCCTAACCCTTACCCTAACTTTACCCTAATTCTAACCCGTACACTAACACTAATCCGTACCCTAAGCCTAACCCGTTGTCCTATTCTAACCTACACCCTAAACTGTACCTAACCCTAACACTAACCGTAATCCTTAACCTAACCCTTACACTAACCCATACCCTAATAATAAGCCGTAAACTAGAACTAACCCATACCCTAACACGTACCCTATACCTAACCCCTTGTCATTCCCTAACCCTAACCCTTACCCTAAAGCTTACCCTAACCCGTAACCTAACCCTAACCCAAACACTAACCAGTACCCTAACCCTAACACGTTGTCATACCCTAAACTGTACCCTAAACAGTACCTGATCCCTAATACTAGCCCTAACCCATACAATGACCCTTAACTATCCCATACCCTAATCCTAACCCATACACTAACATTAACCCATTTCCTAAAATGTACCCTAATCCTGCACCCTAAACTGTACCCATTCCCTCCCTAACTCTAATCTAACTTCCTTCTTACTCTAATCAACACTAAACATAGCAGTCCTTAACCCTTACCCTTAATATACCTGTACACTAACACTAATCCATACCCTAAAACGTACCCTAAACCTAACCAGTTATCATATGCTAACCTGTACCCGTTCCCTAACACTAACCCTTACCCTAACTCGTATCCTAATCATAACCAGTACACTAACACTGACACGTACTCTAACACATACCCTAAACTGCTGTCATACCCTAACCTGTACCTTATATGGTACCCGATCCCTATCCCTATCCCTAACCCTTATCTTAACCCTTACCCTAACTCATACCCTAATCTTAACCCGTACACCAACACTAATCTGCACCCTAACACATACCCTAAACTTAACCTGTTGTCCTACTCTAACCTGTACCCTAAACCGTACCTGCTCCATAACCCTAACCCTTACCCTAACCCTTCTCCTAACCCGTACCCTAATCCTAACCCCATACCCTAACCCTTACCCTAAGTCGTACCTTAATCCTAACCCATACACTAACACTAACCTGCACCCTAACATGTACCCTAAACTTAACCCGTTGTCCTACTCTGACCTGTACCCTAAACCATACCCGTTCCCTAACCATAATCCTTAACATACCATACCCTAATCCTAACCCGTACACTAACACTAACCTGCACCCTAACACGTACCCTAAACTTAACCCGTTGTCCTACTCTGACCTGTACCCTAAACCATACCCGTTCCCTAACTCTAACCTTAACCTTTATCCTAACTGTTACCCTAACTGTACTCTAATCAGTACACTAACACTAATCCGTACCCTAAGCCTAACCCTTTGTCATACCCTAACCTATACGCTAAGCCGTACCCGTTCCCTAGCCCTAACCATAACCCTAACCCTAACCGTACCCTAATCCTAACCCGTACACTAACACTAATCTGTACCGTAACACATTCCCTAAGCCTAACCCACTGCAGTACCCTAAACCGTACCCAATGCTAACGCTAACCGTTAATCTAACCCTTACCATAACCCACACCATAATCCTAAACAGTAAGCTAACCCTTACCCTAACACGTACCCTAACCCTAAACCGTTGTCATACCCTAACCTGTACTCTAAACCATATCCGTTCCCTAACCCTTATCTTATCTGTACCCTAATCCTAACCCATACAATAACACTAATCCATTCCCTAACCTTACCCTAACCAGTACTCTAATCCTAACCCATATGCTAATACAAATCCTTACCCTAACACGTACCCTAACCCAAACCCATTGTACCCCAAACTGTACCCTAAACCGTACCCGTTCCTTAACCCTAACCTGAACCCTAAACCTTACGCTAACCTGTACCCTCATCCTAACCCATACACTAACACTAACGAATATCCTAACACATACGGTAACCCTAACCTAACCCCTACCGTAATCCTAATCCGTACACTTACAATAACCCATACCCTAACCCTACCTGTTGTCATACACTAACCTGTATCCTAAACCGCACCCATTCCCTAACCCTAACCTTAACCCTAACCCTTATTCTAACGCTTATTCTAATCCTAACCCTAACACTAACACTTACATTAACCCGTCTCCTAATCCTAACCCGTACACTACACTAATCGTTACCTATAACGTACCCTAAGCCTAACCCATTGTGGTGCCCTAACCCGTACCCTAATCCTAACCATACACTAACACGTACTCTAACACACAACCTAACCCATTGTCGTACCCTAACGTGTACCCTAAACCGTACACATTCCCTAACCCTATCCCTAATCCTAACACTAACCCTAACCCGTACCCTAATCCTAACCATAAACTAAAACTAACCCATACCTCTATACGTACCCTAACCCTAACTCATTGCCATACCCTAACTCATGCCCTAAACTATACCCGTTCCCTAACCTTAACTCATACTCTTATCCTAACCCTTACACCAACACTAACACGTACCCTAACACATACCCTAAGCCTAACCCATTGTCTAACCCTAACCCATACCCTCAACCGTAGCGATCCCATAACACTAACCCTTACCCTAACCCATACCCTAATCCTAACACATACCCTAACTCTAAACCATTGACGTACCCTTACCTGTACCTTAAACCTCACCCGTTCCCTGTCCCTAACCCTAACCTGTACCCTAATACTAACCTGAACACTAATAGTAACCCATACCCTAAAACGTACCCTAACCTAACCCGTACCCTAATCCGTACACTAACAATAACCCACACCCAACACGTACCCTAACCCTAACCCATTCTCATACACTAACCTGTATCGTAAACCGCACCCGTTCCCTAACCCTAATCCATACCCTAATCGTAACCCATACACTAACACTAACCTGTACCCTAACAAGTACCCTAATCCTAATCCGTTGTCGTAGCCTAACCTGTACCTTAAACCATACTCGTTCCCTAACACTAATCCTATCCCTATTCCTTACTCTAACCCTTACCCTAATCCTAATCTGTAACACTAACCCATAACTTAACAGGTACCCTAACTCTAACCTGTTTTCGTACCCTAACCAGTACCCTAAACCTTACTGGTTCCCTAACCCTAATCCTTACCCTAACGCTTATCCTAATTCTAACCCATACACTAATACTAACCCTTAGACTACCATGTACCCTAACCCGTTGTTGTACCCTAACCCTAACCCATACACTATACTAATCGGTACCCATAACATACCCTAAGCCTAACCTGTTGTACCCTAACTTGTACCCTAAACTCTACCCTTTCCCTAATCCTAACACTTAACCTAACCCTTACCAGAAGCCTTACCCTAACCCGTACCCTAATCCTAACCCGTACACTAACACTAACCCATACCCTAACACATACCCTAACCCTTGTCATACCCTATCCTGTACCCTACACCGTACCTGTACCCTAAACCATACCCATACCCTAATCCTAACTCGTACCTTAACACTAACCTGTACCCTAACCATAACATGTTGTCGTTCCGTAACCTTTTCTCTAAACTGTACTCGTTCCCTAACCCATACCCTAATCCTAACCCATACACTAACACTAACCCGTTCCCTAACCCATACCCTAATCCTAACCCATTGTCGTACCCTAACTTGTATCCTAAACCGTACGTTCCCTAATGCTAACCCTAAACTTACCCTAAACCTTACCCTAACACTAATCTGTACACTAACACGTACCCTAACACATACCCTAAACCTAGCTCGTTGTAGTACCCTAACCTGTAACCTAAACCGTGCCCATTCCCTAACCCGTACCCGAACCCATACCCTAACACTAACCTGTCATACACTAAACTGTACCCTAAATTGCACCCGTGCCCTAACGCGTACCCTAATCCTAAACCGTATACTAACAATGACCCATACCCTAACACATACCATAATTATAACCCATTGTCATATCCTATCCTGTATCCTAAAACGTATACATTCCCTAATTCTAACACCCTAACCCTTACCCTAACCCGTACAGTAATCGTAACCCGTACACTAACACTAACCCGTAACTTAACACATACCCTAACTCTAACCTGTTTTCATACCCTAACCGGTAACCTAAACCTTACTCATTCCCTAACCTTAACCCTAACCCATATACTAACACTGATCCGTACCCTAACATGTACCCTAAACCTAACCTGTTGTCGTATCCTAAACTGTACCCGTTCCCTAATCCGAACCCTTACCCTAATCCGTACCATAATCCTAACCCATACACTAACACTAACCCATACCCTAACATGTACCCTAATCCTAATCCATTGTGGTACCCTAATTCATACCCGTTCCCTAACGCTAACCCGAACCCGGACCCTAAACCTTACCCTAACGTATACCCCAATCCTAACCCATACACTAACATGAATCCATACCCTAACACATACCCTAACCTGTTGTCATACCCTATCCTGTACCCTAAAACGTACCTGTTCCCCAACCCTAACCCTTACCCTTACCTGTTCCAATATCCTAACCTGTACCATAACCATACCCTAACATGTTGTCATACCCTAACCTGTACCCTAAACTGTACCTGTTTTGTAACCCTAAGCCTAACACTCACCCTTACCGTCACCCTAACCCATACCCTAATCCTAACCCATACACTAACCCATACCACAACACGTACCCTAACCTGTACCCTAAACTATCAGTTCCCTAACCCTAACAATAACCCTTACCCTTACCCAAACCGTACCCTAATCCAAACCTGTACACTAACGCTAATCTGTACCCCGATAAGTACCCTAAGGCTAACCCATTACTGTACCCTAACCTGTACCTAAACCATACCCAAACCCTAACCCTTACCCTTACCCTAATCCTTACCCTAACCCATACACTATTCCTAACCTGTACACCAAAACTAACCCATACTCTAAACCGTACCCTAACCCAAACCCTTACCCTAACTCATATGCTAATCCTAACCCATACACTGACACTACTGTGTACCCTAACACGTACCCAAAACCTAACCCTTTGTCATACCCTAACTGGTACGCTAAACCATACCCGTTCCCTAAACCTAACTCTAACCCTTACTCTTATTCTAACATATACCCTAATCCTAACCCGTACACTAACCTGTACCCTAACACGTACCCTAACCCTATCTCATTGTCATACCCTAACCTGTACCCTAAGCCATACTTGTTCCCTAACCCTTACTCCAAACATAACCCTTACACTAACTCGTACCCTAATCCTAACCCATACCCTAAAATGTACCCTAACCCGTTGTCGTACCCTCAACTGTACCCTAAACAGTATCCGATCCCTAACCCTTACCCTAACCGTACACTAATCCTAAACCGTACACTAACACGTAATCTAACCTTAACCTGTTGTCGGGCCCTAACCTGTACCCTAAAGCGTACCTGTTCGCTAACCCTAACCTGCTGTCATACCCTAACCTGTACCCTACACCCTACCCATTCCCTAACCCTTACCCTAACCTGTATCCTAATACTAACCCGTACACTAACACTAACCCGTACCCTAAAACATACCCTAACTCTAAACCGTCATCATACCCTAAACTGTACCCTAAACAGTACCCGCTCCCTAACCCTAACTGGTACCCTAATACGTATCCTAAACCTAACCCGTGGTCGGACCCTAACCTGTACCCTAAACCGTACCCTAACACTAACCTAAACTTGACCTAACCCGTACCCTAATCCTAACCTGTACACTAATACTAACCCATACCCTAACCCGTTGTCATACCCTAACCTGTACCTTAACCGCACCTGTTCACCAAACCTAACCCTTACCCTAACCCTTACCCTTATCTGTACCTTAATCCTAACCTGTACAGCAACACTAACCCATACCCTAACACGTACCCGATCCCTAACCCATTGTCATACCCTAAGCTGTACCCTAATCCGTACCCATTCCCTAACCCTTATCCTAACCTGTACCCTAATGCTAACCCATACACTAACAGTAACCCGTACCATATCACGTATCCTAATCCTAACCTGTTGTCATACACTAACTGGTACCCTAAACTGTACTGATACCCTAACCCTAATTATAATCCTAATCCTTACCCTAAACATACCCTAATCCTAACCCGTACACTAACACTAACCTGTACCCAGACACATACTCTAATCCGTTGTTGTACTTTAAACTGTGATCTAAACCATACATGTTCCCTAACCCTAACCCTTACGCTAACCTGTGCCCTAATCTTAACCCATACACTAACACTAACTCATACCCTAACATGTACCCTAATCCTAACCCGTTCTTGTACCCTAACCTGTACCCTAATCCATACCCGTTCCCTAACACTAAACCTAACCATGACCCTAACCCTAACCCGAAGCCTTATCCTAACTCTTATCCTAACGTATACCCTAATCCTAAGCCATACACTAACACTAACCTGTACATTAACATATACCCTAACCCGCTGTCGTACCCTAACCTGTACCCTAAACCATACCCATTCGCTAACCCTAAACCTAACCCTAAGCCTTACCATAACCCTTACCCTAACACGTACCTTAATCCTAACCTGTACACTAACACGTACCCTAACTCCTTATCGTACGCTAACCTGTACCCTAAACCGTATCCGTTCCCTACCCTAAACCTAACCCTTACCCTAACCCGTACCCTAACACGTACCCTAACCCTAACCCATCATCATGCCCTATCCTGTACCCTAAACTGTACCCGTTCCCTAACCCTTGACCATACTGTAAACCACACCAATATCCTAACCTGTACACAAACACTAACACATACCCTATCTCTATTCCATTCTCATAGCCTAACCGGTACCCTAAACCATACCCGTTCCCTAACGCTAACCCTAATCGTTACCCTAAACCTTACCCTAACCCGTACCCTAATCCTAACCAATGTACTAATACTAACCCATACCCTAACACATACCGTAAACCAAATCCCTTGTTGTACCCTAAACTGTACACTAAACCGCACCTCTTCCCTAATCCTAACTATAACCCTAAACCTTACGCCAAACCGTACCCTCATCCTAACCCGTACACTAACACTAATCCGTACCCTAACACGTACCCTAAGCTTAACCTGTTGTTGAACCCTAACCTGTACCCATTCCCTAACCCAACCCTAATCCGTACCCGAATCCTAACCCTTACACTAACACAAAGCTGTACCCTAACACATACCCTAAGTCTAACCCGTTGTCATAACCTAACCTGTACCCTAAACTGGACCCATACCCTAACCCTTACTCTAAGCTGTAACCTAATCCTAAACCATACACTAAAACTAACACGTACCCTAACCCATTGTCGTACCCTTACCTGTACCCTAAACCATACCTGTTCCCTAACCCTAACATTAACCCTTACCCTAACCCGAACCCCATGCCATAACATGTACGCTAACCCCAACCCGATGTCGTACACTAACCTGTACCCTAAACCTCACCAGTTCCCTAACCCTTACTCTAACCCATAACCTAATACTAACCTGTGCACTAACACTAACCCGTACCCTAATACGTACCCTAACACTAACCCGTACCCTTACCCGAACCATACCCTAATCCTAACCCATACACAAACACTAATCTGTACCCTAATAAGTACCCTAAGCCTAACCCATTCTCTTACCCTAACCCGTACCTAACCCGTACCCGATCCCTAACCCTTACCCATGCACTAATCCTAATCTGTACACCAAAACTAACCCGTACCCCTAACACATACCCTAACCCTAACCCATGTCCTACACTAACCTGTATCCTAAACTCTACCCATTTCCTAATCCTAACCATAACCCTTACCCTTACCCAAACTGTACCCTAATCCTAACCCGTACACTAACACTAACTCATACTCTAATACGTACCCTAAACCTAACCCATTTTCGTACCCTAACCTGTACCCTAAACCATACCCATACCCTAACCCTATCCTAACCCTAACCTGTTGTCATACCCTAACCTGTACCCTAAACGATACCCATTCCCTAACACTAACCCTAATCCTTACCCTAACTTGTATCCTTGTCATAACCAGTACACTAACACTAACCCGTACCCTAAACAGTTGTACCCTAATCTGTACCTTAAGCCATACCCACTCCTTAGCTGTAACCCTAACTCTAACCCTTACCTTAACCCTAACTCATACCCTAAAACGTACCCTAATCCTAACCCATTGTCGTACCCTAAACTGTACCCTACACCATTACCTGTTCCCTAACCCTAATTCTAACCCTTACCCTAACATGTAACATAATCTAACCCGTATACTAACACGTACCCTAACCCATTCTCGTACCCCTAACCGTTACCCCAACCCGTACCCTAATACTAATTCGTACACTAACAGTAACCCGTAGTCTAACAGTACCCTAACCCTAATCCTCATCCTAACCCGTATCCTAACCCTAAACCATACACTAACACTTACCCGTACCCTAACTCCTACCCTAATCCGTTTTCATACCCTAAACTGTACTCCTTCCCTAATCTTATACCTAATCCTAACTCTAACCTTTACCCTAATCTGTACACTAACACGTAAGTTAACACGTACCCTAACTCTAACCCATTTTCATACCCTAACCAGTACTCTAAATAAACCTGACAAGTTCCCTAACCCTAACCTTAACCCTAACCCTAACCTTAACCCTAACCCGTACCCTAAACCGTACCCATTCCCTAACCCTAAACGTTATCCTAACCCTTACTCGTACCCTAAAACTAACCCATACACTAACACTAACCTGTACCTAACACATACGCCAACACTAACCCGTTGTCGTACCCTAAACTGTACCGTAAACCGTACCCGTTCCCTAACCCTTACCCTAACCCTTGCCCTAATCCGTACCCTAATCGTAACCTGTACACTAACCCATACCCTAACATGTACCCTAATCCTAACCCCTTGTCGTACCCTAAACCGTATCCGTTCCCTACCCTAATCCTAACCTTTACCGTAACACATACACTAACCCGTACCCTAATTCTAACCCGTAGACTAACCCAAACCCTAACCCATACCCTAACCTGTATCCTAATCCTAACCAATATACTAATACTACCCCATACCCTAACACGTACCCTAGCTCAAATTCCTTTTTGTACCCTAAACTGTACACTAAACCATACCTGTTCACTAATCCTAACCGTAACCCTAAACCTTACACTAATCCATACACTAACACTAATCTGTACCCTAATGCGTACCCTAAGCCTGACTTGCTGTCGTACCCTAAACTGTACCCTAAAGCGTACCCATTCCCTAACCCTAACTCTAACCCTTATCCTAGCTGGTACCCTAATCCTAATCTTTACACTAACACTAACCCATACCCTAACAAGTACTCTAAGCCTAACTCTTTGTCGTACCCTAACCTGTACCCTAAACCTAACCAAAATCCTAACCATAACCCTAAACCTTACGCTAATCCATACACTAACACTAATCTGTACCCTAATGCGTACCCTAAGCCTGACCTGTTGTCGTACCCTAAACTGTACCCTAAAGCGTATCCATTCCCTAACCCTAACTCTAACCCTTATCCTAGCTGGTACCCTAATCCTAATCTTTACACTAACACTAACCCATACCCTAACAAGTACTCTAAGCCTAACTCTTTGTCGTACCCTAACCTGTACCCTAAACCTAACCAAAAACCCTTACCCTAACTCTTACCCAAACCATACCCTAATCCTAATCTGTACACTAACCCGTACCCTAACACATACCCTAACTGTAACCCATATCTGTTCCCTAACTGTAACCCTAAACCTAACCCTTGCCCTGATCCATAAACTAATCCTAACCTGTACACTAACACTAACCCATATCCTAACATGTACCCTAACCTTAACCCATTGTCGTACCCTTACCTGTATCCTAAACCACATCCATTCCCTAACCATAACCCTTAACCTACCGTACCCTAATCCTAACGCATACACTAACACTGACTCTCACCCTTACACTAACCCTTATCCTAACCCATACCGTAAGCCCGTCCTGTTGTCATACCCTAACCTGTACCCTAAACCGTACCTGTTCCCTAACCCTAACACTAACCCTTACGCTAACCCGTACCCTAACCCTAACCCGTACACTAACCCGCACCCTAACACGTACCCTAAACTTAACCCATTGTCCTACTCTGACCTGTACCCTAAACCATACCCATTTCCTAACCCTAACCTTAACCTTTATCCTAACTCTTACCCTAACCGTACCCTAACCTAACCAGTACACTAACACTAATCCGTACCCTAAGACGCACTCTAAGCCTAACCTTTTGTCATACCCTAACCTATACGCTAAGCCATACCCATTCCCTAGCCCTAACCCTAATCTTTACCCTAACCGTACCCTAATCCTAACCCATACACTGACACTAATCCGTACCATAACACGTACCCTAAGCCTAACCTGCTGCAGTACCCTAAACCGTAACCGTACCCAATGCTAACCCTAACCCTTAATCTAACCCTTACCGTAACCCACACCATAATCCTAAACCGTAAACCAAAAGTAACCCATACCCTAACATATCCTAACTCTAAACCGTTGTTGTACCCTAACCTGTACCCTTACCTTATCTGTACCCTAATCCTAACGCATACGATAACACTAATCCATACCCTAAGCCTAACCCGTTGTTGTACATAACCTGTAGCCTAAACCATACCCGTTCCCTAACCCTAACGCTAACCCTTACCCTAACCAGTACCCTGATCCTAACACATATGCTAATACAAACCCTTACCCTAACACGTACCCTAACCAAAACCCATTCTACCCCAAACTGTACCCTAAACCGTTTCCTAACCCTAAACTGAACCCTAAACCTTACACTAACTCGTATCCTCATCCTAACCCGTACACTAATACTAACGAACACCCTAACATGTACGCTAACCCTAACCCTAAACCTTACCCTAACCTAACCCATACCCTAAAACATACCATAACCCTAACCCGTTCTCATACACTAACCTGTACCCTAAACCACACCCGTTCCCTAACCCGTATCCTAATCATAACCCATACACTAACACTAACCTGTACCCTAACAAGTACCCTAACCCTAATCCGTTGTCGTAGCCTAACATGTACCTTAAACCATACTCGTTCCCTAACACTAACCCTATTCCTAATCCTTACTCCAACCCTTCCCTAATCCACACCCTAATCCTAATCTGTACACTAACACTAACCCGTAACTTAACACATACCCTAACTCTAACCCGTTTTCGTACCTTAACCAGTACCCTAAACCTTACCAGTTCCCTAACCTTAACCCTAACCCTTACCCTAACGCTTATCTTAATCCTAACCCGTACACTAACACTAACCCTTACATTAACATGTACCCTAACCCGTTGTACCCTAACCTATACTGTAAACCATACCAGTTCTCTAACCCTAAACCTAACCAAAACCCTTACCCTAACCCTTACCTGATCCATACCCTAATCCTAACCTGTACACTATACTAATTGGTACCCATAACATACCCTAAGCCTAACCTGTTGTATCCTAATTTGTACCCTAAACCCTATCCTTTCCCTAATCCTAACCCTAACCCTTAACCTAACCCTTACCAGAAGCCTTATCCTAACCCGTACCCTAACCCTAACCCATACCTTAACACTAACTCGTACCCTAACCATAAAACGTTGTCGTTCCCTAACCTTTTCTCTAAACTGTACTCGTTCCCTAAGCCGTACCCTAATCCTAACCCATACGCTAACACTAACCCATTCCCTAACACGTACCGTAATCCTAACCCGTTGTCGTACCCTAACCTGTACCCTAAACAGTACCTGTTCCCTAACGCTAACCCTAACTCTAGCCTTATGCTAAACCTTACCCCAAACCGTACCTTAATACTAATCCGTACACTAACATGTACCCTAACACATACCGTAAACCTAACTCGTTGTAGTACCCTACCGTGCCCATTCCCTAACCCGTACACTAACACCCATACCCTAACACGTACCCTAACACTAACCCACTGTCATACACTGAACTGTTCCTGTGCCCTAACCCTTACCCTAACATGTACGCTAACATGTACCATAATTATAACCCATTGTCATATCCTATCCTGTACCCTAAAACGTATACATTCCCTAACCCTAATACCCTAACCCTTACCCTAACCCGTACAGTAATCCTAACCCGTACACTAACACTAACCTGTAACTTAACATGTATCCTAACTCTAAACCGTTTTCATACCCTAACCGGTAACAGAAACCTTACCTGTTCCCTAACTCTAACCCTAAGCCTAATCCTAACCCGTACACTAACACTGATCTGTACCCTAACATGTATCCTAAACCTAACCCATTGTCGTACCCTAAACTGTACCTGTTCCCTAACCCGAACCCTTACTCTTACCCTAATCTGTACCGTAATCCTAAGCTATACACTAACACTAACCCATACCCTAACACGTGCCCTAATCCTAACCCATTGTGGTACCCTAACCTGTACCCTAATCCATACCCGTTCCCTAACACTAACCCGGACCCAAACCCTAAACCTTACTCTAACCCTTTTCCTAATGTATACCCCAATTCTAACCCATACACTAATACGAACCCATACCCTAACACATACCCTAACCCTAACCTGTCGTCATACCCTATCCTGTACCCTAAAACACACCTGTTCCCCAACCCTAACCCTTACCATTACCCGTACCAATATCCTAACCCATACCATAACTGTATCCTAACATGTTGTCATACCCTAACCTGTACCCTAAACTGTACCTGTTCTGTAACCCTAACCCTAACATTCACCCTTACCCCAACCGTCACCCTAACCCGTACCCTAATCCTAACCCATACACTAACAATAACCTGTACCCTAAGCTGTACACTAACACTAACCCGTACCACAACATGTACCCTAACCCTAACCTGTTGTCATACACTAACCTGTACCCTAAACCGTATCAGTTCCCTAATCCTAACAATAACCCTTACCCGAACCGTACCCTAATCCGAAGCTGTACACTAACGCTAATCCGTACCCAATCCCTAACCCTAACCCTAATCCTTACCCTAAGTCTTACCCTAACCTGTACACCAAAACTAACCCATACCCTAACCCGTTATCGTACCCTAACCTGTATCCTAAACCGTACCCGTTCCCTAACCCTAACCCAAACCCTTACCCTAACTTGTACGCTAATCCTAACCCATACACTACCACATACCCTAACATGTACCCAAAACCTAATCCTTTGTCATACCCTAACCTGTACCCTAAGCCATACTCGTTTTCTAACCCTAATCCTAACCCTTAATCTAAACATAACCCTTACCCTAACCCCTATCCTAATCCATAAACTAAACACCCGTACCCTAACACGTACCATAACCCTAACCTGTTGTCATACCCTAACCTGTACCTTAAACCGTACCCGTTCCCTGTCCCTAACCATTACCCTAACTCGTACCCTAATCCTAACCCATACGCTAACAGTAACCGATACTCTAAAATGTACCCTAACCCGTTGTCGTACCCTAAACTGTAACCTAAACAGCACCCGATTCCTCACCCTAACCCTTACCCTAACCGTACACTAATTCTAAACCATACACTAACACGTAACCTAACCTTAACCTGTTGTCGTGCCCTAACCTGTACCCTAAAGCATACCTGTTCGCTAACCCTAACCTGCTGTCATACCCTATCCTGTACCCTAAACCGTACCCATTCCGTAACCCAAACCCTAACCCTCACCCTTAACCTAACCCTTGCCCTAACCCGTGCCCTAATCCTAAACCGTGCACTAACACTATCCTGTACCATAACACACACCGTAAGCCTAACCTGCTGTCAGTACACTAACCTGTACCCTAAACTGTACCTGTTCCCTAACCCTTTCCCTTATCCTAACACGTACCATAAGCCTAACCCGTTTTCATATCCTAATCTGTACCTTAAACCGTGCCTGTTCCCTAACCCTTACCCTAACATGTACCATAACCCACTGTTGTATCCCAAACTGTACACTAACACTAACCCATACCCTAACATGTACACTAACCCGTTGTCGTACCCTAACCTGCACCCTAAACTGTACCATTCCCTAATCCTAAAGTTAATCCTTAACCTAATCAGTACCCTAATCCTACTCCATACACTAACACTAACCCGTACCCTAACACATACCCTAAGCCTAATCCATTGTACCCTAACCTGTACCCTAAACCGTACCCGTTCCCTAAAACTAACCCTAACTGTAACCCTTACCGTAAACCTTACCCTAACTTTACCCTAATCTTAAGACGTACCCTAACCCTAAAACATTGTTGTACCCTTACCTGTACCCAAACTGTACCCGTTCCCTAGCCCTAATCCTTACACTAACCATTTCCCTAATACTAAACTGTACACTAAGACTAATCTGTACCCTAACACGTACCCTAACCCTAACACGTTGTCATACCCTTACGTGTATCCAAACCGTACCCATTCCCTAGCCCTAACCCGAACCCGTACCCTAAACTGTACCCGTTCCCTAACCCTTACCCAAACCGTACCGTAATACTAACCCGTACACTAACACTAATCTGTATCTTAACACGTACCCTAAGCCTAACCCATTGTCGTACCCTAACAATACCCTAACCCTAACACTAATCCTTAACCTAAACCTTACCCTAACCCATACTCTAATCCTAGTTCATAAACTAGAACCCATATCCTAACCCATTGTCATAACCTAACCTTTACCCTAAACCATACCCATTCCCTAAACTTAACCATTACCCTATCCCTTGCCCTAACTGTACTCTAACCTAACCTGTGCACTAACACTAATCCGTACCCTAACATGTACCCTAAGCCTAACCCTGTCATACCCTAACCTGTACCCTAAACCGTACCCATTCCTGAACCCTAACACTAACCCTTACCCTAATCCTAACCCATACACTAACAAACACTCACCTATACCATAACACATACCCTAACCCATTGTCGTATACTTACCTGTACCCATTCCCTAAACCTAACCCTTACCCTAACTTTACCCTAATTCTAATCCGTACACTAACACTAATCCGTACCCTAACACGTACCCTAAGCCTAACCCGTTGTCCTACCCTAACCTACACCCTAAACCATATCTAACCCTAACACTAACTCTAATCCTTAACCTAACCCTTACACTAACCCATACCCTAATAATAAACCGTAAACTAGAACTAACCCATACCCTAACACGTACCCTATACCTAACCCCTTGTCATTCCCTAACCCTAGCCCTAATCCTTACCCTAAAGCTTACCCTTACCCGTAACCTAACCCTAACCCGAACACTAACCAGTACCCTAATCCTAACACGTTGTCATACCCTAACATATACCCTAAACCATTCCCACTCCCTAACCATAATCCTAACCCTAACCTTAACAGTACCCTAATCCTACCCCGTACACAAACAGTAATCCATACCTTAACAAGTACCCTAAACCTAACCCATTGTAGTACCTTTACCTGTATCCTAAACCGTACCCTAATTCTAACCCATATACTAACCCTTACCCTAACACGGACCCTAACCCAAACCCATTGTTGTACCCCAAACTGAACCCTAAACCGTACCCTAACCCGAACCCAAAACCTTACGCTAACCCGTACCCCTATCCTAACCTGTACACTAACACTAACCCATACCCTAACACGTACGCTAACCCTAACCTGTTGTCGTAACCTAACCTGCACCCTAAACCTTACCGGTTCCCTAACCTTAAACCTAACCCATACCCTAAACCTAACCCGTACACTAACACGTACCCTAACCCGCTTCCTAGCCCTAACCATACCCTAATCCTAAACCGTACACTAACACTAGTCCATACCCTAACGGGTACCCTAAGCCTAAGGCATTGTCGTAACCTAACCCGTACCTGCACCTAACCCTAACCCTTAACCTAATCCTTACCCTAACCCATACCCTGATCCTAACCTGTAAACTAAAACTAACCCGTACCCTAAAACATTCCCTAACCCTAACCCTTACCTTAACGGTACCCTAATCCTAACCCGTACACTAACAATTCGTACCCTAACACATACCCTAAGCCTAACCCGTTCTCGTACCGTAACCTGTACCCGAAACCGTACCCATTCCCTAACCCTTTACCTTAACCAGTACTGCAATTCTAACCCATACACTAAAACTAACCCATACCCTAACACATACCCTAACCCTAACCTTTTGTCATATCCTAACCTGTAACCTTAACCCTACCCATTACCTAACCCTAAAACTAAAACTAATCCTTACCCTAATTCTTACCCTAACCCGTACCGTAATCCTACCGCGTACACTAACACCCATACCTTAACATGTACCCTAACCCATTCCCTAACCCTAAACCTTACCCTAACCCGTACGCTAAAACTAACCCATACTCTAACATGTACCCTAACCCTAACCTGCTGTCGTGCCATAACCTGTACCCTAAACCGTACCCGTTCCCTAACCAAAACCCTTACCCTAACCCTTACCCGAACCGTACCATAATCCTAACCCATACACTAACACTAGTTGGTACCCTAACATGTACCCTAAGCCTAACCTGTTGTCGTACCCTAATGTGTAACCTAAACCGTACCCATTCCCTAACCCTAACCCTTACCCATACACTAACATTAACCTGTATCCTAACACCCTAAACCTAACCTGTTGTCATACCCTAATCTGTACCCTAAACCGTACATGTTCCTAACCCTAATCCTAACCCATACACTAATGCTAAGCCATACCTTAACACGTACCCTAACCCGTTTTCGTACCCTAAACTGTACCCGTTCCCTAACACTAAACCTAACCCTGACCCTAACCAGTACCCTAATCTGAACCTGTACACTAAAAATAACCCGTCTAAACCTAATCCTAATCCTAAATCTAATGGTTACCCTAACCCATACCGTAATCCTAACCCGTACACTATCACTAACCTGTACCCTAACACATACCCTAGCACTAACACGTTGCACCCTAATCTGCACCCTAAACCATACCCATTCCCTAACCGAAACCCTAACCCGTACCCTAATGCTATCCCATATACTAATACTAACCCTTACCCTAACACATACCCTAACCCAAACCCATTGTACTCTAAACTGTACCCTAAACCATACCCATTCCCTAACCCAAACCCCAAACATTATGCTAACCCGTACTCTCATCCTAACCCATACACTAACCCGTAACTTAACACGTACCCTAACCCGTTGTCATACCCCAACCTGTACCCTAAAGCGTACCCATTTCCTAAACCTAACCCTCACCCTTACCCTAACCTTAACCTAATCCTAACCCATACCGTAACACGTACACTAACCCTAAAACATTGTCGTACCCTTACCCTAACCATACCCTAATCCTAACCCGTACACTAACACTAATCTGTACCCTAAGCCTACCCTGTTGTCGTACCCTATGCTGTACCCTAAACCGTACCCTTCCCTAACACTAACCCTTAACCTAACCTTTACCCTAACCTGAACCCTAATCCTAAACCATACACTAACCCATTCTCTAACACGTACACTAACCCATCAGACCCTAACCTGTACCCTAAAGAGTACCCATTCCCCAACCCTAATCCTAACCCATACCCTAACACATACCCTAAGTGTAACTCATTGTGGTACCCTAACCTGTACCCTAAACTGTACCTGTTTTGTAACCTTAACCCTAACCCTATCCTTGCCCTAACCCTTACACTAACCTTACCCTAATCCTAACCAACACTATCCCATACCCTAACATGTACGCTAACTCTAAACCATTGTTGTATCCTAACCTGCTGTACCCTAAACCATACCCTTTCCCTAACCTGTACCCTAACGGTAACCTGTTGTCGTATCCTAACCTAATCCATACCCTAATCCTAACCTGTACACTAACACTAGCCTAACCTGTACCCTAAACCATACCCGTTCGCTAACCCTAACCCTCACCCTAAGCTTACCCTAACCCGTAACCTAATCCTAACCCATACACTAACCCATAGCCTAACACATACCCTAACCTGTTGTCATACCCTAATCTGTAACCTAAACCGTACCCATTCACCAACCCTAACCAGTACCCTAACAGTAAACCATACCCTAACATACCCTAACACTAACCTGTTGTACTCTAACCTGTACCCTAAACCATTCCCCTTCCCTACCCTAACCCATTGTTGTACCCTAAACTGTAACCAAAACCATACCCGTTCCCTAACACTGACGCTAACCCTAACCTTAACCTAACCCGTACACTAACACTAACCCGTACCCTAACATGTACCCTAACCCGTCGTTGTACCCTAACCTGTGCCCTAAAGCGTACCAATCCCCAATCCTAACCCTAACCCTTACCCTAACCCGTACCCTAATCCTAACCCATACACTAACACTAACCTGTACTCTAACACGTACCCTAGCCCTAACTCATTGTGGTACCCTAACCAGTACCCTAAACTGTACCCATTCCCTAACCCATACCCTAAGTGTAACCCGTTGTCATACCCTAACCTGGACCCTAAACCATACCCGTTCTCTAACACTAATCCTAACGCTAACCCTTACCCTAACTTGTATCCTAATCGTAACCAGTACACTAACACTAACCCATACTGCAACACGTACCCTAACCATAAACTGTTGACGTATGGTAATCTGTACCTTAAACCATACCCGTTCCCTAACCCTCACCTTAACCCATACCCTAACACTAACCCGTAACCTAAAACGTACTGTAACCCTAACCCATTGTCGTACCCTAAATGGTACCCTACACCATACCCATTCCCTAAGCCTAATCTTAACTCTAACCCTTACCCTAACCCATACACTAACACTAAACCGTACCCTAACCCTAAACAGTTGTTGTACCCTAACCTGTATCCTAAACCATACCCGTTCCCTAACCCTCACCTTAACCCATACCCTAACACTAACCCGTAACCTAAAACGTACTGTAACCCTAACCCATTGTCGTACCCTAAATGGTACCCTACACCATACCCATTCCCTAAGCCTAATCTTAACTCTAACCCTTACTCTAACCCATACACTAACACTAAACCGTACCCTAACCCTAAACAGTTGTTGTACCCTAACCTGTATCCTAAACCATACCTGTTCCGTAACCCTAACCATAAGCCTTACCCTAATCCTTACCGCAACTCATACCCTATTACTAATTCATACACTAACACATACCCTAACAGTACCCTAAACCTAACCCGTTGTCATACCCTAACCTGTACCCTAAACTGAGCCCGATCCCTAACCCTAACCGTTACTCTAACCCGTAACCTAATAATAACCCATACCCTAACACATACCCTAACCCTACCCTGTTGTACGCTAACCTGCACCCTAAACTGTACCCGTTCCCTAACTATAACCCTTACCCTTACCATACCCTAATACTAACCTGTACACTAACACTAATCTGTAACCTAATAAGTACCCTAAGCCTAACCCGTTATCTTACCCTAACCTGTACCTAAACCATACCCGATCCCTAACCCTTACCGTAACCCATGCACTAATCCTAATTTGTACACCAAAACTAACCTGTACCCTAAACTCTACCCGTTCCCTAATCCTAACCATAACCCTTACCCAAACTGTACCCTAATCCTAACCCGTACACTAACACTAACCCTAACACGTACCCTAACCTGTATCCTAATCCTAACGCGTATGCTAACACTAACCCATACCCTAACGTACCCTAAACCGTACCCATTCCCTACACTAAACCTAACCCTAACCCTAACACTAACCCGTATCCTAAAATGTACCCTAATCCTAACCCACGTACCCTAATCCTAACCCATTGTCATACCCTAAACTGTACCCTACACCATATCCATTCCCTAACCCTAACCTTACCCTAAGCCATAACTAATCCTAACCTGTACGCAACACTAACCCATACCCTAACATACCCTCTCCCTAACCCAATGTCGTACCATAACCTGTACCCTAAACCACACACGTTTCGTAATCCTAACCCTTACCCTAACCAATACCCTAATACTAACCCGTCCACTACCACTATTCCATACCCTAACATACCCGAAACCTCACCTGTTGTCATACCCTAACCCGTACCGTAATCCTAACCCGTACACTAAAACTATCCCATACCCTAACTCTCACCCATTGTCGTACCCGTTCCCTGGCCCTAACCCTAAATTTAATCCTTACCGTAACCCTTACCTTAATCCGTACACTAAAACTAACCCATACTCTAACCTGTTGTCGTACCCTAAGCTGTACCTTAAACCGTACCCGTTCCCTATCCCTAACCCTTACCCTAACCCATAACTTAATACTAACCCGTACCTTAAAACGTACCTAACCCGTTGTCATACCCTGAACAGTACCCGATCCCTAACACTAGCCCTAACCCTTACAGTGACCCTTAATCTATCCCGTACGCTAATCCTAACCTATACACTAACATTAACCCACTTCCTAAAATGTACCCTAATCCTATCCCGTTTTCGTACCCTAACCTGCACCCTAAACTATACCCATTCTCTAATCCTAACTCTAAATCTAATCCTTATCCTAACCCTTACCCTAACTGGTACCCTAATCCTAGCCCGTAAAACAACACTAACCTGTAGCTTAACACGTACCCTAACCTGTACCCTAAACCATAACAGTTCCCTAACCATAACCCTTACCTTAACTCGTACCCTAATCATAACCTGTACACTAACACTAATCCATATCCTAAAACGTACCCTAAACCTAACCAGTTATCATATGCTAACCTGTACCCTAAACTGTACCCGTTCCCTAACACTAACCCTAAACCTAACTCATATCCTAATCGTAACCAGTACACTAACACTGACATGTACCCTAAACCGTTGTCGTACCCTAACCTGTACCTTATATGGTACCCGATCCCTATCTCTATCCCTAACCCTTATCCTAACCCTTACGCTAACTCATATCCTAATCTTAACCCATACGCCAACACTAACCTGCACCCTAACACATACCCTAAACTTAATCCATTGTCCTACTCTAACCTGTACCCTAAACCGTACCCGCTCCATAACCCTAACTCTAACCCTCACCCTTACCCTAACCCTTCCCCTAACCTGTACCCTAATCCTAACCCATACACTAATGCTAACCCCATACCCTAACCCTTACCCTAATCCTAACCCGTACACTAACACGTACCCTAAACTTAACCCATTATCCTACTCTGACCTGTACCCTAAACCATACCTGTTCCCTAACTCTAACCTTAACCTTTATCCTAACTCTTACCCTAACTGTACTCTAACCAGTACACTAACACTAATCCATTCCCTAAGCCTAACGCTTTGTCATACCCTAACCTATACGCTAAGCCGTACCCGTTCCCTAGCCCTAACCATAACCCTTACCCTAATCCTTACCCTAACCGTACCCTAATCCTAACCTGTACACTAACACTAATCCGTACCGTAACACGTACCCTAAGCCTAACCCGCTGCAACCCTAAACCGTACCCAACGCTAACACTAACCCTTAATCTAACCCTTACCATAACCCACACCATAATCCTAAACTAACCCTTACCCTAACACGTACCCTAACCCTAAACCGTTGTCATACCCTAAACTGTACCCTAAACCATATCCGTTCCCTAACCCTTACCTTATGTGTACCCTAATCCTAACCCATACAATAACACTAATCCATTCCCTAACCTTAACCTTACCCTAACCATTACCCTAATCCTAACCCATATGCTAATACAAATCCTTATCCTAACACGTACCCTAACCCAAACCCATTGTACCCCAAACTGTACCCTAAACCGTACCCGTTCCTTAACCCTAACCTGAACCCTAAACCTTACGCTAACCTGTACCGTCATCCTAACCCGTACGCTAACACTAACGAATACCCTAACACGTACGGTAACCCTAACCTGCATGCTAAACTGTAACCGTTTTCTAACCTAACCTGTACTGTAATCCTAATCCGTACACTAACAATAACCCATACCCTACCCGTTGTTATACACTAACCTGTACCCTAAACCGCACCCATTCCCTAACCCTAACCTTAACCCTTACCCTAACGCTTATCCTAATCCTAACCCTAACACACTAACCTGTTCCCTAATCCTAACCCGTACACTAATCGGTACCCATAACGTACCCTAAGCCTAACCCATTGTGGTGCCCTAACCTGTACCCTAAACCGTACCCATTCCCTAACCCATACCCTAATCCTAACCATACACTAACACTAACGCGTGCTCTAACACACAACCTAACCCGTTGTCATACCCTAACGTGTACCCTAAACCGTACATGTTCCCTAACCTGTACTCTAATCCTAACACTAACCCTAATCCGTACCCTAATCCTAACCATAAACTAACCCATACCCCAATACATACCCTAACTCATTGCCATACCCTAACTTATGCCCTAAACCATACCCGTTCCCTAACCCTAACCTTAGCTCATACTCTTATCCTAACCCTTACACCAACACTAACGTGTACCCTAACACATACCCTAACCCGTACCCTCAACCGCAGCAATCCCATAACACTAACCCTTACCCTAACCCGTACCCTAATCCTAACACATACCCTAACTCTAAACCATTGACGTACCTTACCTGTACCTTAAACCTTATCCGTACCCTAATACTAACCTGAACACTAACAGTAACCCATACCCTAAAACGTACCCTAACCTGTTGTACCCTAAACAGTACCTGATCTCTAACCCTAATCCTACCATAACCCTTACCCTAACCCATACCTTAACACTAACCCATACCCTAACCATAACACATTGTCATTCTCTAACCTTTTTTCTAAACTATACTCGTTCCCTAACCCTAACCCTTACCCTAACCCATACACTAACCCATTCCCTAACACGTACCCTAATCCTAACCCGTTGTCGTACCCTAACCTGTACCCTAAAATGTACCTGTTCCCTAACGCTAACCCTAAACCTAAGCCTTACCCCAAACCTTACGCTATTCCATACCCTAATCCTAACCCATATACTAATACTAACCCATACCCTAACACGTGCCCTAACCCAAACTCCTTGTTGTATCCTAAAGTATACCCTAAACTGTACCCGTCTCCTAACTCTATCCCTAACCCTAAACCTTATGCTAACCTGTACCCTAATCCAAACCCATACACTAACACATACCCTAACACGTACCCTGACCCTAACCCATTGTCGTACATAACCTGTAGCCTAAACCGTACCCGTTCCCTAACCCTAACCTGAACCCTACACCTTACTCTAACCCGTACCCTCATCGTAACCTATACACTAATGAATACCCTAACACATACGCTAACCCGTTGTCATACCCTAACCTGCACCCTAAACAGTACCCATTCCGTAACCCTAACCCTAAACCTTACCCTAACCCGTACCCTAATCCGTACACTAACAATAACCCATACCCAACACATACCATAACCCTACACTAACCTGTACCCTAAACCGCACCCATTCCCTAACCGTAACCCTAATCCGTACCCTAATCATAACCCATACACTAACACTAACCTGTACCCTAACAAGTACCCTAACCCTAATTCGTTGTCGTAGCCTAACCTGTACCTTAAACCATACTCGTTCCCTAACACTAATCCTATTCCTATTCCTTACTCTAACCCTTACCCTAATCCTAATCTGTAACACTAACCCATAACTTAACAAATACCCTAACTCTAACCTGTTTTCGTACCCTAACCAGTACCCTAAACCTTACTGGTTCCCTAACCCTAATCCTTACCCTAACGCTTATCCTAATCCTAACTCATACACTAATACTAACCCTTACACTACCACGTAACCTAACCCGTTGTCGTACCCTAACCTGTACTGTAAACCGTACCAGTTCTCTAACCCTAAACCTAACCCAAACCCTTACCTGATACGTACCCTAATCCTAACCCGTACACTATACTAATCGGTACCCATAACATAGCCTAAGCCTAACCTGTTGTTGTACCCTAACTTGTACCCTACACTCTACCCTTTCCCTAATCCTAACCCTTAACCTAACCCTTACCAGAAGCCTTACCCTAACCCGTACCCTGACACTAACCCATACCCTAATACATACCCTAACCCGTTGTCATACCCTATCCTGTATCCTAAACCGTACCCATACCTTAATCCTAACACTAACCCATACCCTAACACGTACCCTAACCATAACACATTGTCATTCCCTAACCTTTTCTCTAAACTACTCGTTCCTTAACCCATACCCTAATCCTAACCCATACACTAACACTAACCCGTTCCCTAACACGTACCGTAATCCTAACCCGTTGTCGTACCCTAACCTGTACCCTAAACCGTACCTGTTCCCTAATGCTGACCGTAACCTTACCCTAAACCTTACCCTAATACTAATCCGTACACTAACACGTACCCTAACACATACCCTAAACCTAACTCGTTGTAGTACCCTAACCTGTAACCTAAACTGTGCCCATTCCCTAACCCATATCCTAACACTAACCTGCTGTCATACACTAAACTGTACCCTAAATCGCACTCGTGCCCTAACGTGTACCCTAATCCTAAACCATATACTAACAATGACCCGTACCCTAACACATACCCTGACTATAACCCATTGTCATATCCTATTCTGTAGCCTAAAACGTATACATTCCCTAGTCCTAATACCCTAATCCTTACCCTAACCCGTACACTAACACTAACCTGTAACTTAACACGTACCCTAACTCTAACCCGTTCTCATACCCTAACCGGTAACCTAAACCTTACCCGTTCCCTAACCCTAACCTTAACCCTAACCCATACACTAACACTGATCCGTACCCTAACACGTACCCTAAACCTAACCCGTTGTCGTACCCTAAACTGTACCCGTTCCCTAACCCGAACCCTTACCCTAATCTGTACTGTAATCCTAACCCATACCCTAACACGTACCCTAATCCTAACCCATTGTGGTACCCTAATCTGTACCCTAATCCATACCCATTCCCTAACACCCAAACCCGGACTCTAAACCTTACCCTAACGTATACCCCAATCCTAACCCATACACTAACACGAATCCATACCCTAACACGTACCCTAACCTGTTGTCATACCCTATCTTGTACCCTAAAACATACCCGTTCCAATATCCTAACCCGTACATAACCGTACCCTAACACGTTGTCATACCCTAACCTGTACCCTAAACTGTACCTGTTCTGTAACCCTAACACTCACCCTTACCCTAACCGTCATCCTAACCCATACACTAACAATAACCCATACACTAACCCATACCACAACACGTACCCTAACCTGTACCCTAAACCGTATCAGTTCCCTATACCTAACAATAACCCTTACCCTTACCCGAACCGTACCCTAATCCGAACCCATACACTAACGCTAATCCGTACCCCAATAAATATCCTAAGGCTAACCCATTACCGTACCCTAACCTGTACCTAAACCATACCCAATCCCTAACCCTTACCCTTACCCTAATCCTTACCCTAACCCATACACTATTCCTAACCTGTACACCAAAACTAACCCATACTCTAAACCATACCCTAACCCAAACCCTTACCCTAACTCATATGCTAATCCTAACCCATACACTAACACTACTGTGTACCCTAACACGTACCCAAAACCTAACCCTTTGTCATACCCTAACCGGTACGCTAAACCACACCCATTCCCTAAACCTAACTCTAACCCTTACTCTTATTCTAACATATACCCTAATCCTAACCTGTACCCTAACACGTACCCTAACCCTATCCTGTTGTCATACCCTAACCTGTACCCTAAGCCGTACTTGTTCCCTAATCCTTACTCTAAACATAACCCTTACACTAACTTGTACCCTAATCCTAACCCATATGCTAACACTAACCCATACCCTAAAATGTACCCTAACCCGTTGTCGTACCCTCAACTGTACCCTAAACAGTACCCGATCCCTAACCCTTACCCTAACCGTACACTAATCCTAAACCGTACACTAACACGTAACCTAACCTTAACCTGTCGTGCCCTAACCTGTACCCTAAAGCGTACCCGTTTGCTAACCCTAACCTGCTGTCATACCCTAACCTGTACCCTAAACCGTTCCATAACCCAAACCCTAACCCTCACCCTTAACCTAACCCTTACCCTAAACCGTACACTAACACTAACCTATACCATAACATATACCCTAAGCCTAACGCACCGTCGTACACTAACCTGTACCCTAAACCGTACCCTACTCCTAACCCATATGCTAATACTAACCCTTACCCTAACCAGTACCCTAACCCAAACCCATTGTTGTACCCCAAACTGTACCCTAAACCGTACCCATTCCCTAACCCTAACCTGAACCCTAAACCTTATGCTAACCCGTATCCTCACCCTAAACTGTACACTAACACTAACCCATACCCTAACATGTACGCTAACCCTAACCCATTGTCGTACCCTAAACCGTACCTATTCCCTAAAACTAACCCTAACTCTAACCCTTACCCTAAGCCTTACCTTAACTTTACCCTAATCCTAAGACGTACCCTAACCCTAACACGTTGTCGTACCCTTACCTGTATCCAAACTCTACCCATTCCCTAGCCCTAACCCTAATCCTAACCCTTACCCTAACCTTAACATGTACCCTAAACCTAACCAGTTGTACACTAAACTGTACCGTAATCCTAACCCGTACACTAACACTAATCTGTACCCTAACATGTACCCTAAGCCTAACCCATTGTCACACCCTAACTGTACCCGTACCCTAACCCTAACACTAACTCTAACCCATACTCTAATCCTAGCTCATAAAAACTAACCCATATCCTAAGACGTACCCTAACCCATTGTCATAACCTAACCTTTACCCTAAACCATACCCATTCCCTAAACTTAACCATTACCCTATCCCTTACCCTAACTGTACCCTAACCTAACCTGTACACTAACGCTAATCCGTACCCTAACATGTACCCTAAGCCTAACCCTTTGTCGTACCCTAACCCGTACCCTAATCCTAACCGTACACTAACACTAACCCTTACCCTAACACATACCCTAACCCTACTCCCTTGTTATACCGTAAACTGCACTCTAAACCGTTTCCGTTCCCTAAACCGAACCTTAACCCTAAATCTAATCCTTACTCTAACACTTACCCTAACCGGTACCCTAACCTAAACCGTACCTTAACCGAACCTTAACCCTAAATCTAATCCTTACTCTAACACTTACCCTAACCGGTACCCTAACCTAAACCGTACCTTAACACGTACCCTAACTCAAACCCGTTTTTGTACCCTAACCTGTACACTAAACCATACCCTTTCCCTATCTATAACCCTAACCCTTACCCTAACCCCTACCCTAATCCTAAACCGTACACTAACACTAACCCGTACCCTAACCCTAACAGGTTGTCATACCCTAACCTGTACCCTTAACCGTACACGTTCCCTAACCCGTACCCAAATCCTAACCCAAACACTAACACTCTTACCCTAACACGTACCCTAACCCTAATCCGTTGTCATACCCTAACCTGCACCCTAAACCGTACCCATTCCCTAACCCGTACACTAACCTTACCTTAGGACGTACCCTAACCCTAAACCGTTTTCGTACCCTAACCTGTACCCGAAACCGTACCATTGCCTACCCATAAACCTAACCCTTACCCCAACCCGTACCCTAACACTAATCTGTACCCTAACCTGTTGTCATAACCTTACCTGTACTCTAAACCATACCCGTTCCCTAACCGTAACTCTAACAATAACCCTTACCCTAACCTTACTCCTATCCTAATGTGTACACTAATACTAATCCGTACCCTAACACGTGCCCTAACCCAAACCCGTTGTCATACCCTAACCTGTACCCTACACCATTTGCGTACCCTAGCCCTAACCCTTTCCGTAACCATACCCTAATCCTAACCCATACAGTAACACTAATCGGTACCCTAACATGTACCCTAACCCTAAACTGTTGTCGTGCCCTAACCTGTACCCTAAACTGTACCCGTTCCCTAACCTAATCGTAACCGAAGCACTATGACTAACATGTACCCTAACACGTACCCTAACCCTAAACTGTTGTCGTGCCCTAACCTGTACCCTAAAGTGTACCCGTTCCCTAACCCTAACCCTCACCCTAACCTGACCCTAAATGGTGCCCTAATCCTAACCCGTACCCTAACACATACCCTAGACCTAACCTGTTGTTCTACCATAATCTGTACCCTAAACCGTAGCCGTTCCCCAACCCTAACCCTTACCCTTAAACTTACCGTTACCTGCACCAATATCCTAACCCATACACTAACCCGTACCCTAACACGTACCCTATCCCTAACCCCTTGTCATTCCCTAACCCTTACCCTAAAGCTTACCCTAACCCATAACCTAATCCTAACCCAAACACTAACCAGTACCCTAATCCTAACACGTTGTCGTACCCTAACCTGTACCCTAAACCATTCCCTAACCATAATCCTAACTCTTACCTTAACGGTACCCTAATCCTACCCCATGCACTAACACTAACCCATACCCTAACAAGTACCCTAAGCCTAACCCAGTGTAGTACCCTAACCTGTACCCTAAATCATACCCATTCCCTAACCCTTACCCTAAACAGTACCCTAATCCTAACCCATATACTAATACTAACCCTTACTCTAACATGGACCCTAACCCAAACCCACTGTTGTACCTCAAACTGAACCCTAACCTGAACCCAAAACCTTACGCTAACCCGTACCCCTATCCTAACCTGTACACTAACCCATACCCTAACACGTACGCTAACTCTAACCCGTTGTCATAACCTAACCTGCACCCTAAACCTAAACCTAACCCATACCCTAAACCTAATCCGTACACTAACATGTACCCTAACACGTACCCTAACTTTACCCTAATCCTAAGACGTACCCTAACCCTAATACGTTTTGGTACCCTTACCTGTACCGAAACCATACCCGTTCCCTAGCCCTAGCCCTAACCCTAACCCTTACACTAACCCTTACCCTAACCATACACTAACACTAGTCCATACCCTAACGGGTACCCTAAGCCTAAACCATTGTCGTACCCTAAACCGTACCCGTACCCTTACCTTAACAGTACCCTAATCCTAACCCGTATACTAACATTAATCCGTACCCTAACACATACCCTAAGCCTAACCCGTTCTCGTACCCTAACCTGTACCCGAAACCGTACCCGTTCCCTAACCCTAACCCTAACACTAAATCTAATCCTTACCCTAGCCCATACCCTAATCCTAACCCGTACACTAACACCCATACCTTAACACGTACTCTAACCTGTACCCTAAACTGTACCCTAATCCTAACCCGTACACTAACAGTAGTCAGTACCCTAACACGTACCCTAAGCCTAACCCGTTGTCGTACCCTAACGTGTAACCTAAACCGTACACGTTCCCTAACCCGTACCCTAATCCTAACCCATGCACTAAAACTAAGCCGTACCTTAACACGTACCCTATCCCTAACCCGTTTTCGTACCCTAAACCGTACCCGTCCCCCAACCCTAACCCGTAACCTAATCCTAACCCATACACTAACACTAACCCATACCCTAACCTGTACCCTAAACCGTTCACGTTCCCTACCCTAACCGTTACCCTAACCCTTACACTAAGCCGTACCAAAATCTAACCGGTACACTAACACCCATACCATAACACCTACCCTAACCCTAATCCATTGTTGTACCCTAAACTGTAACTTAAGCTGTACCCGTTCCCTAACATTAACGCTAACCTTAACCTAACCCGTACACTAACACTCACCCATACTGTAACATGTACCCTTACCTGTACCCTAAACCGTACCCGTTCCGTAACCCTAACCCTTACCCTAATCCTACTGCAACCCGTACCCTAATACTAATTCATACACTAACACTTACCCTAACAGTACCCTAAACCTAACACGTTGTCATACCCTAACCTGTACCCTAAACTGAGCCCAATCCCTAACCATTACTCTAACCCGTAACCTAATACTAACCTGTACACCAACCCGTACCCTAACACGTACCCTAACCTGTTGTCGTACGCTAACCTGCACCCTAAACTGTACCCGTTCCCTAACCCTAACTATAACCCTTACCCTTACCACACCCTGATACTAACCTGTACACTAACACTAATCTGTAACCTAATAAGTACCCTAAGCCTAACCCGTTATCTTACCCTAACCTGTACCTAAACCGTACCCGATCCCTAACCCTTACCCTAACCCGTGCACTAATCCTAATCTGAACCCAGACCCTAACCCTAACGTATACCCTAATCCTAACCTGTATACTAACACTAACCCATACCCTAACATGTACGCTAACAGTAAATTGTTGTCATACTCTATCCTGTACCCTAAACCATACCTGTTCCCCAACCCTAACCCTTAACCTTACCGTTATCCGTACCGATATCCTAACCCATACCCTAACCTGAACCCTAACATGTTGTCGTACCCTAACCTGTACCCTAAACCGTACCTGTTCTGTAACCCTAACACGTATGCTAATCCTAATCCGTACAGTAAAACTAACCCGTACTATAACACATACCCTAACCCGTTGTCATACCCTAACCTGTAACCTAAACCCTACCCATTCCCTAACCCTAACCCTTACCCTAACACTTACCCTGACCATACCCTAATCCTAAACCATACACTAACAGTAAATCCGTACCCCAACACGTACCCTAAGCCTAACCCGTTGTCCTACCCTAAGCCGTACCCGTTCCCTAACCCTTACCCTAATGCGTACCCTAATCCTAACACGTATCCTAACTCTAACATGATGTACTACCTTAACTTGTACCCTAAACCGTACACGTTCCCTAACCCCAACCCTCACCCTAACCCATACCCTAATCCTAACCTGTAGGCTAACACTAACATGTACCCTAACCCTAACACGTTGTCATACACTAACCTGTACCCTAAACCACACCCGTTCATTAACGTTAACCCTAACCCTAAGCCTTATCCTAACCCGTACCCTAATCGTAACCCACATACTAATACCCATACACTAACACGTACCCTAACCCATTGTCGTACCATAAATGGTACCCTAAACCATACCCATTCCCTAACCCTCAACCTAACCCTTACCCTAATCCTGACCCGTACACTAAAACTATCCCATACCCTAACACATACCCTAACCCTCACCCGTTGTCGTACCCTAACTTGTACCCTAAACCGTACCCATTCCCTGGCCCTAACCCTAAAATTAATCCTTACTGTAATCCTTACCCTAACCCGTACCCTAATTGTAACCCGTACACTAAAACTAACCCATACCCTAACCCTAACCCGTTGTCGTACCCTAAGCTGTACCTTAAACCATACCTGTTCCCTAACCCTTACCCTAACCCATACACTAACATTAACCCATTCCCTATAACGTACCCTAATCCTATCCCGTTTTTGTACTCTAACCTGTACCCTAAACTGTACCCATTCTCTAACCCTAACTCTAATCCTTATCCTAACCCTTACCCTAACTGGTACCCTAATCCTAGCCCGTAAAACACCACTAACCCGTAGCTTAACACGTACCCTAACCCGTTTTCGTACCATAACCCTTACCCTAACTCGTACCCTAATCATAACCTGTACACTAACACTAATCCATACCCTAAAACGTACCCTAAACCTAACCAGTTATCATATGCTAACCTGTACTCATTCCCCTAACCCTAACTCGTATCCTAATCATAACCAGTACACTAACACTGACGCGTACCCTAAACAGTTGTCATACCCTAACCTGTACCTTATCTGGTACCCGTTCCCTATCCCTAACCCTTATCCTAACCCTTATGCTAACTCGTACCCTAATCCTAATCCATACCCTAAACCGTACCCGCTCCATAACCCTAACCCTCACCCTTACTCTAACCCATACACTAATGCTAACCCCATACCCTAACCCTTACCCTAAGTCATACCCTAATCCTAACCCGCACCCTAACACGTACCCTAAACTTAACCCATTGTCCTACTCTGACCTGTACCCTAAACCATACCCGTTCCCTAACCCTAACTCTAATCTTTATCCTAACTCTTACCCTAACCGTACCCTAATCTAACCAGTACACTAACACTAATTCGTACCCTAAGATGTACCCTAAGCCTAACCCTTTGTCGTACCTTAATCTATATGCTAAGCCGTACCTGTTCCCTAGGCCTAACCCTAACCATAACCCTTACCCTAATCCTTACCCTAACTGTACCCTAATCCTAACCTGTACACTAACACTAATCCGTACCATAACACGTACCCTAAGCCTAACCCGCTGCAGTACCCTAAACCGTAACCGTACCCAACGCTAACACTAACCCTAACCCTTAATCTAAACCTTACCGTAACCCACACCATAATCCTAAACAGTAAACTAAAACTAACCCATACCCTAACATGTACCCTAACCCTAAACCGTTGTCGTACCCTAACCTGTACCCTAAACCATACCCGTTCCCTAACCCTAACCCGTACAATAACACTAATCCATTCCCTAACCTTAACCTTACCCTAACCAGTACCCTAACCCTAACCCATATGCTAATACAAATCCTTACCCTAACCCAAACCCATTGTACCCCAAACTGTATCCTAAACCTTACGCTAACCCATACCCTAATCCTAACCCGTACATTAACGAATACCCTAACACGTACAGTAACCCTAACCCGTTGTCGTATCCTAACCTGCATGCTAAACTGTAACCGTTCCCTAACCCTAACCTAACCTGTACCGTAATCCTAATCCGTACACTAACAATAACCCGTACCCTAACCCTACCCGTTGTCATACACTAACCTGTACCCTAAACCGCACCCATTCCCTAATTATAACCCGTACACTAACACTAATCTGTACCCTAACCCTAATCCTTTGTTGTACCCTAACCTGTATCCTAAACTGTACCTGTTCCCTAACCCTTACCCTAAACAGTACCCTAATCCTAACCCATATACTAATACTAATAACCCTTACCCTAACACGGACCCTAACCCAAACCCATTGTTGTACCCCAAACTGAACCCTAACCCGAACCCAAAACCTTACGCTAACCCATACCCCTATCCTAACTTGTACACTAACCCATACCCTAACACGTACGCTAACTCTAACCCGTTGTCATAACCTAACCTGCACCCTAAACCTTACTGGTTCCCTAACCTTAAACCTAAACCTAACCCATACCCTAAACCTAATCCGTACACTAACATGTACCCTAACACATACCCTAACTTTACCCTAATCCTAATACATAGTGTAACCCTAATACGTTTTGGTACCCTTACCTGTACCGAAACCGTACCCGTTCCCTAGCCCTAACCATAACCCGTACACTAACCCTTACCTTAACCGTACCCTAATCCTAAACCGTACACTAACACTAGTCCGTACCCTAACGGGTACCCTAAGCCATTGTCGTACCCTAACCTGTACCCTAAACCGTACCTAACCCTTACCCTAACCCTTACCTTAATGGTACCCTAATCCTAACCCGTACACTAACATTAATCCTTACCCTAACACATACCCTAAGCCTAACCCGTTCTCGTACCCTAACCTGTACCCGAAACCGTACCCATTCCCTAACCCTTTACCTTAACCAGTACTGCAATCCTAACCCATACACTAAAACTAACCCATACCCTAACACATACCCTAACCCGTTGTTGTATCCTAACCTGTAACCTTAACCGTACCCGTTCCCTAACCCTAAAACTAAATCTAATCCTTACCCTAATCCTTACCCTAGCCCATACCCTAATCCTAACCCATACACTAACGCCCATACCTTAACACGTACTCTAACCTGTACCCTAACCCGTGCCCGTTCCGTAACCCTAACCCTCACCCTTACCCTAACCCGTACACTGACACTAATCCATACCCTACGCCTAACCTGTTGTCGTACCCTAACCCTTACCCTAATTCTAACCTGTACACTAAAACTAACCCATACCCTAACATGTACCCTAGCCCTAACCTGTTGTCGTGCAATAACCTGTACCCTAAACTGTACTCGTTCCCTATCCCTAACCAAAACCCTTACCCGAACCGCACCCTAATCCTAACCCGTACCCTAACACTAGTTGGTACCCTAACATTGGTACCCTAACATGTACCCTAAGCCTAACCCGTTGTCGTACCCTAACGTGTAACCTAAACCGTACCCGTTCCCTAACCCTAACCCATACCCTAAGCCTAAGCCGTACACTAACACCAACCCATACCCTAACACATACCCTAAACCTAACCCGTTGTTGTACCCTAACCTGTACCCTAACACTAACCCTTAACCTAACACTAAGCCGTACCTTAACACGTACCCTATCCCTAACCCGTTTTCGTACACTTACCTGTACCCTAAACTGTACCCGTTCCGTAACCCTTACCCTAATACTTACCCCCCACCCGCCACGCATTCCTTTCAACAGACATGGCTGAACCCTTCTAGAGCCCTCTTGCTCTAGACTCTAACTCCAATGTCAAACATTAATACAGATTTTTTTGCCAAATGTCTCTTGCACTGTTTAGCGGAAAAAATTCTACCATGAATTTCCTTTGTCCTCAAACATAAGTAAATTAACAGAATATTAATAGCAATCTTTTTTTTTTTCTGGCTGAGTTGGGTCTTCGTTGCTGTGTGTGGGCTTTCTCTAGTTGCGGCGAGCGGGATGTGGTGTGTGGCTTCTCATTGCAGTGGCTTCTCTTGTGGAGCACGGGCTCTAGAGCGCAGGCACAGGAGTTGTGGCGCAGGGCTGGGATCTTCCCGGACCAATGATCCAACCCATGTCCCCTGCATTGGCAGGCGGATTCTTAACCATTGAGCCACCAGGGAAGTCCCATGAACAATCATTGAAAACACTAATTTCAAAAAGATCACGAAACCCCAAAAGGGACTTCCCTGGTGGCGCAGTGGTTAAGAATTCGCCTGCCAACGCAGGGACATGGGTTCATGCCCTGGCCTGGGAACATCCCACATGCCACAGAGCAACTAAGCCCATGCGCCAAAAACTGAGCCTGTGCTCCGCAACAAGAGAAGCCACCGCGATGAGAAGCCCACGCACCGCAACAAAGAGTAGCCCCCGCTTGCCACAACTAGGCCTGGGCACAACAATGAAGATTCAGTGCAGCCATAAATAAATAAATTTATAAAAAAAAGAGAAAAAAGAAAATTTTATTAAAAAAATTAAAACAGTTATATAAGTAGCATATACTCAGTGAAAAAGAATTCAAAAAAAATTTTTTATAGTATAAGATAAGAAGCCCAAACCCTTTTCTGGGGGAGCCACTGTTAGAAGTTTGGAATATATGACTCTAGAATCTTTCAGTATTCATACAAATTTATGTTTATGCACGTGCAAAAAATTATTCAAAGTAATTTAAAAGAAACAAAAGAACCCATGAAAATAAAAATAGGTGCATCTCCACCTTGCTAAAACTTGTAGACAGTTTTAAGTGACTATGTACCTAAGTTGTGAACATAACTTTGAAAGGGCAGGCAGAGCAAATGCCCTGTGAGGACCATATATTTCACTGAGAGTACTGAAAAGTCTGCTCTGTGTCATGGTAAATGTTGGAATTATAGTGGAGAATGATAAGTTCTTGTACATGTTTGTAATGGATAATTTCCTGATAAAAATCAGTTCTTAAACATACCATGTTACTTGCACTTAGGAATAAATCCATTATGAGACAGAACAGTTATGTGATTAAAATAAAAAGTCAAAGCCACAGTGAGATACCACTTCACATCCATTAGGGTGGCTACTACTACCAAGAAAAACAGAAAATAACAAGTGCTGGAGAGGATATGGAGAAATTGGAAACCTTATGCATTGCTAGTGGGAATGTAAAATGGTACAGCCCCTGTGGAAGACAATAAGGCAGTTCCTCAAAAAGTTAAATATAGAATTACCAAACATTTCAGCAATTCTACTTCTAGGTATGCACTACCCAAAAGGATTGAAAGCAGGAACTCAAATGGGTATTTGTACACCAATGTTCACAATAGCCAAAAGGTGGAAACAACTCAAATGTGTCAGTAGATGAGAAGATAAACAAAAGGTGGTATATACGTACAATGGAGTATAATTCAACCTTAAAAGGGAATGATACTGTAACATGGATGAACCTTGAAAACATTATGCTAAGTAAGTGAAACAAGCCAGATACAAAAAGATAATTATATGATTCCACTTGTATGAGGTATCTAGAATAGGCAAAGTCATAGAGAAAAGAAGTAAGATAAAGGTTAGTAGTAGGGATTGGGGGGGGAATGGGGAATTATTGTTTAATGGGTACAGAGTTTCAGTTTGGGATGATGGAAAGTTCTGGAGATAGATAACAGTGGCAGTTGGACCACACTGTAAATGTATTTAATGTCACTGCTCTGTACACTTAAAAGTGATTTAAATGGTGAATTTTGTTATGTATATTTCACTACAATTAAAAAATATATAAGAAGCAAGTTTTTGTGTTAGACTTTATGGAATTCTTGATTCTCTGCACTCACGAGGCACCTTCACTTTACTGCCCAGATTTGTAATTTCGGCTAAAGAGCAATATCTGTTGATGAGAATAGCAAAGCAAACCAAAATGGGTCAGGACTACCATGTTTGTTTAAATTTACTTTGATTTCAATGGTGTTATTCCTGCCAGGAAAAATACAGGATAAGCAATAAAAGATTATTTTGGATTTGAAAAAGCTGGGGGGTAAAAATAAAGAAAATCCAAGGCAGTATTTGAAGAGGCACACTGAAAAATCATAAAATAATTACAAGGTGGATCTTGACATATACATATAGAAAAGGCAAAGCATCTATTTTACTTAAAAGAAAACTTACGTCCATGATGGTTACAGGGATGTCCCGAATTTTATGAGGTTCCACATAAGAATTTTGACAATTCAGGGTAAGTCTTGAAGCCAGTTCACTCTGCCCCAAACTTTCCAGCTGCAGAAAGAAACAAACAAAGGTGAATTTTTAAAAAATTAATTTTGTTTTGTACATTTACATTAAATCCACAGATAATGTCTGTGCTTAGAAAGGTGGTATTATGTGTGGTGGGGCCAGTATGGTCACCACTGAGGAAACACAGTGTATTTGAGACCATAACTGGGCCTTGCAAGTGGTGACATTTTTCTATTCTGGGCACCTGGCCTTCCACAGCCCTCAGCCTGAGCCGACGCTTCCACCAGGTGCCTGTGGGCGCCAAGCCAATTCCAGCAGCTCCAAGAGGACAGGGAGACATTTAAGTAGAGGCCTCCAAAGAAAAACGTCTATCCCAGTAGTCCCTAAATGCAAGTCCACAGACCTGCTCCATCACACTTACCTGGGGAGGTGGAAGAGGAGGGGTGAGGTAAAAACACAGATACCCAGCGCCCTCGGCCAGGGATTCTAGTTCAATGGTCTGGTGTGAGGCCTTAGAATCTGTATTTTTAAAAGCTCCCCCAAGTGATTCTGATGAATTACTCAGCAGCAGGAATATCTGTCTGGATGTAGTAAAGTTAATATGGAAGAATGCTTAACAAATACCTCTGGTACACAGTGAGACAGGTATTTCTTCAGGAACCAAGCAGACATGAAAATTCCGAGTACAAGGTGTCCCCACCCCAAGGCCATGATCCTTACCCTGTCCACCATGAAATCAATGGCATCAGCCATCATAGGGTCCACTGGGCCAGATGAAAAGTTTCCAAGAACGATTTTTTTGAGCATAAATGACGGCATCAGCCAAAAGCTGTTAAAAAAAAAAAAAAAAAGACCTGATAATTTAAATTTCCAAGACTGCACATAAATGGCAAATATTCATTCAACACTGGAGCTTCGTATTAGCTAGGTACTTGGGACCTAGAGATTAAAAAAAACCTAGTCCCTTCCCTTTAAAGAGCTAGTTTTGAAGCACCTAGTTTTTGTATACATTTTCTCAAGCTCCGAGTTATGGTTTAATATGATCCAACTTTGGGGGATTTGGAATAATTATAAGCAATATTTCAAAAATGCCTTTACAGAGGTAGACATTCTGATGATTCCAAGATTTTATTTTCTATTTGGTCTTATTCCAATGGCTAACCTATTTGCGGTAAACTGAACGCTTACCATATCAGCCTTAAGGTTTATTTCACCTTTTGATTAAAGATAGATTTCAAAATAGGAAAATCAGAGTTATTATACCGCCTATTGCTACTACTGGGTTCAATTGGGCTAATTCAAGGCAATTCAATCTTTATGTATTTCTATATGTGATCTGTCATTAGTATTTACTCCACTAATTACACTGAGAGCCATTATACAGGGTAAACATGAATTTCTCTACCCTATGCTGAAAATGACTTATAAAAGGTGTAGACCAGGGACTTCCCTGGTGGTCCAATGGTTAAGACTCCATGCTTCCAATGCAGGGCACATGGGTTCGATCCCTGGTTGGGGAACTAAGATCCCACAGGCCGCAGCCGAAAAACAAAACAAAACAAAACAAAAAACCACAAAACACGTGCAGACCACCTTCTGATGCATATTCTCAGTGGGCTTCCCTCACAAGGACCAGACAGCCATCTTCCAGTCACCTTCAGGGATGTTTCTAAGTTCTCTACCCCACAGCTCCTTATATTCTAAAGGTGATGCTGCCTAGGTGTGCTCTGTAGAGGGCGCATCCTCTTGGCTCTGTTTGCCCCTGCAGCCTCTGTGTGGCACACGGTAAGCACTCAGACATTTGATAAAAAGTAGCTGATAGGCAAGAGCACAAACGAAGTGGGGGAAGTCTTGGCTTCTGACAATTAAAACATGAAAAATCATCAAAAATAATCAATGACTTAGTGCATTATCTGGACATGAAGTATCTGTGTCTGATGCATACAAGAAATTGCTGCACGAATGCTGAGTAAACAACTGAGAAAATATCAGGAGAAATATTTTAAAAATCAGAGTGAATGTTGAGTAGATGTGAAAACCATGAAAACAATGTTTACCTAGAACATTATATGAAAACCAATCTGATCACACAGGTAGGTTTAGTTACTAGGTTGCTTTCTGCGGTAGAGCCTAGCCTTGCTAGCAATGAAAGAAATATCATGAAGTCAGCTTTAAGGTACCATTAGACATCTATCAAGTTAATTAAAATGATAAAATCAATAAAGGGATGGCTCAGAGGAAACAGGTACCCCACTAGTTGCCCCACAAAGCATTCCACCATTTCCATCTTTCTAAAAAGCAGACTAACGTTGTAAAAGTGTCAAGATGTGCAGAACATCTGCTGACAGACTAAATGCTCTAATCTCTCCCTTTTGGGGAACATGTCTCAAGAAAATAACTCAGAAAGGGAAGGAACAAAAGTAATTTATACAAAGATTTACAGTAGAACATGATGAAAAATTGGGAGAAGCCAAAGGCCTTAAAAAACTACAACAGGACTGTGTACACAAAATACTAAGTGGATCAAGCAGAACACAGTATCAGTTACATATGCACTAAACTGTAAAGGCATGTGAACATATAGTAAATAAAGCTAGACAATGATTTAGAGTAGTGGAAACAACTGAGTTTAGAACTCTTTCAATTCTTTTCTTTTCCAAAGGTGATTGTTTCTAATTTTAAAAGCCAGGGTGGTTTCAAAAGACACAAGTATAGATGGCCTCTCCCTCCCTAATGCATTGAAAAACCAAAAGCCAACATTTTCAAAATTCCACTGAAAATAAAAAAATGTTGGTTGAATGTTTACATTCTTACCTGTTTGCAGTCCATGTTTGGTTAAAGATAGAAGTGTCACTGAAGGAATTGCAGAGGATGAGAGAATGGACTCTGGGAGATTTGTGAGTGTATTCAGCAAACTTCTGGGCCAAAAAGCCTCCCAAAGAAGCCCCAAAGAGATGAACCTAATTGGAAACAAACACAAGGATCCTAAAAACAATGATCTTGAAGTATCAAAAAAAATTGTTTTAATTATCACCAACCACAGAATACAATGTCATCACCAGTCATTAGACTGAAATATTTACAGCAGTTAGAAGTTTAGAAAATACTGTATTTAAATGCAATGTCTACACCCTGTCAAGAAGAAATACAACTGTGCATATAAATTACACAAGTTAAAAAATATTATTCATAGATTACATTAGAAAATTAAACTACTTTGTCATTTCTGTTTCAGAAAACTATGATTCGGTAATTCCACTCCTAGACACGTACCCAAGAGAACTGAAAACATCTGTCTACACAAAAACTTGTATAAGAATGTTCATAGCAACATTACTCATAATACCTAACCAATGGAAACAAACCAAATGATGAATGGATAAATAAAATGTGTTATATCCATACAATAGGATATTATTTGACAATAAAAAGGAATGAAATAGTGATATAATCTGCAACACTGATGAACCCTGAAAGTGTTATGCTAAGTGAAAAAAGCCAGTCACAAAAGACCACAGATTACATTATTCCATTTACATAAAATATCCAAAATAGGCAAATCCATAGAAACAGGGCTCCAGGGAGGAAGGGTGGGGAGTGACTGCTAAGTATGGGGTTTCTTTTAGGGGTGGAAAAATGTTCAGAAATTGACTGTGGTGATGGTTGTACATACTGTGAATATATTAAAAAACGGTGAATTCTACACTTTAAAAGGGTAAACTGTACAGTATGTGAATTCTATCTCAAAAGAGCTGTTATTAAAAAATAAAAGACAACACCAGACTTAACAATGTATCAATAAATGTTGCATTAAAATCACATGTGAGTAATTAGTTTCAAGGGACTCACTTTATCCAACTGTAAATGGTCTAAAAGTTTTCTGAATCCATCACAGAATTCAAGATGGTCCCAATAAACTGGATACTGCAACTAGAATAATAACAATAAATTTAAAATTTATTTTAAAAACTGCAGAGGTAAAATACAACTCATATATATATGAAAAATTCAGGACTTTCATAATAGCATTTCTCATTTGCTTAATCTCTGCTCCTCATTCAAAATATGTGGAAAATAAGCTCTCATCTTATCCTAAACTTCAAAATTCACATTTTATCTAATAGAACAACTTAAAAAATAAAAATAAAAAAAGCACACTTTAGTGATATTATGTACACAATTTTAAGTCACATCAATTTCCTTTCCAAATAGCTAAGAAACTCTGAGGTTCAAGGATGAACAGAGCAGAACCCATTCAAATGAAGAAATTCTTTTTCCCCTTTAAACCAATTTCGTTCTGAATTATGGCTCAGGAGAACTAGAAATAAAATCTGTTCTAAGGAGAGTTTCCTCTCTTTTTGGTAGCATTTCTTTAAGGCAGTATTCAATAAAATTGTTCCTCTACTTTTAATGACTTAGTCATTCTAACTGATTTCTTGTAGTACTTTTGTTTGTGACCAAAAATTTCAGATGCTTGACCCTAAGTAAACTATTAATGTTGACAATAATGAAGAAAAAGAAACACAAGTCATTAATTCCTTTCTAGGAGGCTCAGGCTTGTCACCTAAGAGTTCCCCTCTCTTTAATACGTGTAAAACCCATCTTAAAGGCTTGCTGTTTTAAGCACTTAGATTCATTTTGCCATTGACATATCACTGGGATAGATACTGCCATGTAAATTATGGGATAATTTCAGATATGATGTAATATGTTACTTTTACTACTAAAATTCCACTTGTGGATAGGATTCCACTTTTCTGAAGCAGGATGGAGAACAGACTCTCCTAGCTGCAAATTTGAGAATTTGAGTCAGATGACAGCCTAAAAGAAAGGAGATGACATTTTTATGAATCCTTTAATTTAAAAATGTCTGTGCCTTACGGAGTGTAGCAGAGCTGAGGTGTCAAGCACAGCCATTTCACACTAGAAACTCTGGCTTGAAGTACCAGGTGGAAGGCCTCTGCATGCAGGACTCTATGAGCAAGTGAGACTGGAAGCACAAAGGGAAAAAAAAAAACTGGAGACAAGATGGTGGAGAAGGACTTGAGCTCACCTCCTCTTATGAAAACACCAAAATCACAACTAACTGCTGACAAAAAAAACTTGAGCCTACCAAAAAAGATATTCTATACCCAAAGACAAAGAAGCCATAACGAGACACCTGAGGAACAGAGACCACAAACACAGAAAATTAGACAAAATGAGATGCAGAGAAATATGTTCCAGTTGAGAGAACAAGACAAAACCCCAGAAGAACAACTAAGTGAAGTGGAGATAGGCAAGCTACCTGAAAAAGAATTCAGAGTAATGATAGTAAAGATGATCTAAGATCTTGGTAAAAGAATGGAGGCACAGATCGAGAAGATACAAGAAATGTTTAAGAAAGAGCTAGAAGCTTTAAAGAACAAACAAACAGAGATGAACAATACAACTGAAATGAAAAATAGAATAGAAGGAATTGATAGCAGAATAAATGAGATAAAAGAACGAATAAGTGAGTTGTAAGACAGGTTGGTGGAAATCACTGCTGCAGAACAGAATAAAGACAGAAGAATGAAAAGAAATGAGGACAGTCTGAGAGACCTCTGGGACAACATTAAACACACCAACATTCACATTATAGGGGTCCCAGAAGAAGAGGGAGAGAAAGGGCCTGAAAAAATATTTGCAGAGATAATAGCCAAAAACTTCCCTAACATGGGAAAGGAAACACTCAAATCCAGAGAGTTCCATATAGGATAAACCCAAGGAGGAACACACCAAGAAATGCATTAATCAAATTTATAAAAATTAAAGACAAAATATTAAAAGCAACAAATCATATACAAGGACTCCCCATATGGTTATCAGCTGATTTTACAGCAGAAACTCTGCAGACCAGAAGGGAGTCGCACAATATATTTAAAGTGATGCAACCCAGAATACTCTACCCAGCAAGACTCCCACTCAGATTCGACGGAGAAATGAAAAGCTTTATGGACAAGCAAAAGCTAAGAGAATTCAGCACCACCAAACCTGCTTTACAACAAATGCTAAAGGAACTTCTCTAGATGGAAAAGAAAGGCCACAACTAGAAACAAGAAAATTACAAACGGGAAAGTTCACCAGTAAAGGCAAACATACAGTAAAGGTAGGAAATCATCCACACACAAATATGATATGAAAACCAGCAATCATGGGACTTCCCTGGTGGTCCAGTGGGTAAGGCTCTGTGCTACCAATGCAGGAGGCCCGGGTTCGATCCTTAGTGGGGGAACTAGATCCCACATGCATGTCACAACTAAGCATGCCACAACTAAGAGTCCACATGCTGCAACTAAGAACTCTGCATGCCACAACTAAAAGATCTCACATGCTGCAACAAAGATCCCGTGTGCTGCAACTAAGACCCAGCACAGCCAAAATAAATAAATAAATAAACAAACAGATAGATAGATAACACCAGCAATCGTGAGAAGAGAGTACAAATACAGGATGTTAGAAATGCATTTGAAATTAGGAGACCAGCACTTAAAACAATCTTGTATATATAGACTACTATAACAAAACCTCATGGTAACTGCAAACCAAAAATCTACAATAGATACACACACAAAAAAGCAGCAGCAATCCAAACAAAACACTAAAGATAGTCATCAAATCACAAGAGAAGAGAACAAAAGAGGAAGGGAAGAAAAAAGACCTACAAAAACAAATCCAAAACAATTAACAAAACAGCAATAAGAGCATACATATCGATAATTACCTTAAATGTAAATGGATTAAATGCTCCCACCAAAAGACACAGACTGGCTGAATGGATACAAAAGCAACATCCATATATATGCTGTCTACAAGAGACCCACTTCAGACATAGGGACACATACAGACTGAAAGTGAGGGGATGGAAAAAGGTATTCCATGCAAATGGAAATTAAAAGAAAGCTGGAGTAGCAATTCTCATATCAGACAAAACAGACTTTAAAATAAAGACTGTTACAAGAGACAAAGAAGGACACTGCATAATGATCAATGGATCAATCCAAGAAAAAGATATAACAATTGTAAATGTATATGCACCCAAGATAGGAGCACCTCAATATATAGGCAAATGCTAACAGCCATAAAAGGAGAAATTAACAGTAACACAATAATAGTAGGGGACTTTAACACCCCACTTACATCAGTGGACAGAACATCCAGACAGAAAATCAAATAAGGAAACACAAGGCTTAAATGACACATTAGAGCAAATGAACTTAATTGATATTTATAGAACATTCCATCTGAAAGCAGAATATACATTCTTCTCAAGTGCATATGTCCCATTCTCCAGGACAGATTACATGCTGGGCCACAAAGCAAGCCTTGGTAAATTTAAGAAAACTAAAATCATATCAAGCATCTTCTCCAACCACAATGCTATGAGATTAGAAATCAACTACAAGAAAAAAACCTGAAAAACACAAACACATGGAAGCTAAACAATATGTTACTAAACAACCAATGGATTGCTGAAAAAATCAAAGAGGAAATCAAAAAATATCTAGAGACAAAAGAAAATGAAAACACGATAATCCAAAACTGATGGGATGCAGCAAAAGCAGTTCTATGAGGGAAGTTCACAGCAATATAATCTGACCTCAGGAAACAAGAAAAATCTCAAACAACCTAACCTTACACCTAAAGCAATTAGAGAATGAAAAACAAACAAAACCCAAAGTTAGTAGAAGGAAAGAAATCATAAAAATCAGAGCAGAAATAAATGAAATAGAGGTGAAGAAAACAATAGGAAAGATCAATGAAACTAAAAGCTGGTTCTTTGAAAGGATAAACAAACTTGATAAACCTTTAGCCAGACTCATCAAGAAAAAAAGGGAGAGGGCTCAAATCAATAAAATTAGCAATGAAAAAGAAGTTACAATGGACACCACAGAAATACTAAGGATAATAACACACTACTACAAGCAACTATATGCCAATAAAATGGACAACCTAGAAGAAGTGGACAAATTCTTAGAAAGGTACAATCTTCCAAGACTGAACCAGGAAGAAATAGAAAATAAGAACAGACCTATCACAAGTACTGAAATTGAAACAGTGATTTAAAAACTTCCAACAAATTAAAGATGATACAAATAGAGGGAGAGATATACCATGTTCTTGGATTGGAAGAATCAACATTGTGAAAATGACTCTACTACACAAAGCAATCTGCAGGTTCAATGCAATCCCTATCAAACTACCACTGGCATTTTCACAAAACTACAACAAAAAATTTCACAATTTGTATGGAAACACAAAAGACCCCGAATAGCCAAAGCAATCTTGAGAACGAAAAACAGAGCTGGAGGAATCAGGCTCCCTGACTTCAGACTATACTACAAAGCTACAGTAATCAAGACAGTATGGTACTGGCACAAAAACAGAAAGATAGATCAATGGAACAGGATAGAAAGACCAGAGATAAACCCACACACATATGGTCACCTTATCTTTGATAAAGGAGGCAGGAACGTACAGTGGAAAAAGGACAGCCTCTTCAATAAGGGGTGCTGGGAAAACTGGACAGGTACATGTAAAAGTATGAGATTAGATCACTCCCTAACACCATACACAAAAATAAGCTCAAAAGGGATTAAAGACCTAAATGTAAGGCCAGAAACTATCAAACTCTTAGAGGAAAACATAGGCAGAACACTCTATGACATAAATCACAGCAAGATCCTTTTTGACCCACCTCCTAAAGTAATGGAAATAAAAACAAAAATAAACAAATGGGACCTAATGAAACTTCAAAGCTTTTGCACAGCAAAGGAAACCATAAACAAGACCAAAAGACAACCCTCAGAATGGGAGAAAATATTTGCAAATGAAGCAACTAACAAAGGATTAATTTCCAAAATTTACAAGCAGCTCATGCAGCTCAATAACAAAAAAACAAACAACCCAATCCAAAAATGGGCAGAAGACCTAAATAGACATTTCTCCAAAGAAGATATACAGACTGCCAACAAACACATGAAAGAATGCTCAACATCATTAATCATTAGGGAAATGCAAATCAAAACTACAATGAGATATCATCTCACACCAGTCAGAATGGCCATCATCAAAAAATCTAGAAACAATAAATGCTGGAGAGGGTGTGGAGAAAAGGGAACACTTCTGCATTGCTGGTGGGAATGTGAATTGGTACAGCCACTATGGAGAACAGTATGGAGGTTCCTTAAAAAACTAAAAATAGAACTACCATATGACCCAGCAATCCCACTACTGGGCATACACCCTGAGAAAACCATAATTCAAAAAGAGTCATGCGACTTCCGGGAAGATGGCGGAAGAGTAAGACGCGGAGATCACCTTCCTCCCCACAGATACACCAGAAATACATCTACGCGTGGAACAACTCCCACGGAGCACCTACTGAATGCTGGCAGAAGACCTCAGACCTCCCAAAAGGCAAGGAAGCCCCCACGTATGTGGTTAGGGCAAAAGAAAAAAATAAACAGAGACAAAGGGATAGGGACGGGTCCTGCACCAGCGGGAGAGCTGTGAAGGAGGAAAGGTGTCCGCACACTGGGAGGCCCCTTCGCGGGCGGAGACTTTGGGTGGCGGAGTGGGGGAGCTTGGGAGCCGCGGAGGAGAGCACAGTAACAGGGGTGCAGAGGGCAAAGCGGAGAGATTCCAGCGCAGAGGATCGGGCCGACCGGCACTCACCAGCCGAGAGGCTTGTCTGCTCGCCCGCCGGGGCGGGCAGGGCTGGGAGCTGAGGCTTCGGCTTCTGTCGGAGCACCGGGAAAGGACTGAGGTTGGTGGCGTGAACACAGCCTACAGGGCGTTAGTGCACCGCGGCTAGCCAGGAGGGAGTCCGGGGAAAAGTCTGGACCTGCCGAAGAGGCAGGAGACTTTTTCTTCCCTCTTTGTTTCCTGGTGCACGAGGAGAGGGGATTAAGAACGCTGCTTAAGAGAGCTCCAGAGACGGGCGGCTCGCGGCTAAAAGTGCGGAGCCCAGAGACAGACATGAGGCGCTAAGGCCGCTGCGCCGCCACCAAGAAGCCTGTGTGCGAACGCAGGTCAGTGTCCACACCCCCTTCTGGGGAGCCTGTGCAGCCCGCCACTGCCAGGGTCCCGGGATCCAGGGACAACTCCCCCGGGAGAACGCACGGCACACCTCAGGCTAGCAACGTCATGCCGGCCTCTGCCGCCGCAGGCCCGCCCCACACTCCGTGACCCTCCCTACTCCCCCACCCCCACCCCGGCCTGAGTGAGCCAGAGCCTCCAAATCAGCGGCTCCTTTAACCCCGTCCTGTCTGAGCAAAGAACAGACGCCCTCCGGCGACCTACACGCACAGGCGGGGCCAAATCCAAAGCTGAGCCCCTGGGAGCTGTGAGAACAAAGAAGAGAAAGGGAAATCTCTCCCAGCAGCCTCAGAAGCAGCGGATTAAAGCTCCACAATCAACTTGATGTACCCTGCATCTGTGGAATACATGAATAGACAACAAATCATCCCAAATTAAGGAGCCCTGTGGATGAAAGGCTCTTGGTGCTGCAGCCAGGAGTCAGTGCTGAGCCTCTGAGGTGGGAGAGCCAACTTCAGGACACTGGTCCACAAGAGGCCTCCCAGCTGCACATAATATCAAACAGCGAAAATCTCCCAGAGATCTCCATCTCAACGCCAGCACCCAGCTTCACTCAACGACCAGCAAGCTACAGTGCTGGACATCCTATGCCAAACAACTAGCAAGACAGGAACACAACCCCACCCATTAGCAGAGAGGCTGCCCAAATCAAAAGTCTACAGACACCTCAAAACACACCACCAGACGTGGACCTGCCCACCAGAAAGTCAAGATCCAGCCTCATCCACCAGAACACAGGCACTAGTACCCTCCATCAGGAAGCCTACACAACCCACTGAACCAACCTTAGCCACTGGGGACAGACACCAAAAACAACAGGAACTACGAACCTTCAGCCTGCAAAAAGGAGACCCCAAACACAGTAAGATAAGCAAAATGAAAAGACAGAAAAACACACAGCAGATGAAGGAGCAAGATAAAAACCCACCAGACCTAACAAATGAAGAGGAAATAGGCAGTCTACCTGAAAAAGAATTCAGAATAATGATAGTAAAGATGATCCAAAATCTTGGAAATAGAATAGACAAAATGCAAGAATCAGTTAACAAGGACCTAGAAGAACTAAAGATGAAACAAACAATGATGAACAACACAATAAATGAAATGAAAAATACTCTAGATGGGATCAATAGCAGAATAACTGAGGCAGAAGAACGGATAAGTGACCTGGAAGATAAAATAGTGGAAATAACTACTGCAGAGCAGAATAAAGAAAAAAGAATGAAAAGAACTGAGGACAGTCTCAGAGACGTCAGGGACAACATTAAACGCACCAACATTCGAATTATAGGGGTTCCAGAAGAAGAAGAGAAAAAGAAAGGGACTGAGAAAATATTTGAAGAGATTATAGTTGAAAACTTCCCTAATATGGGAAAGGAAATAGTTAATCAAGTCCAGGAAGCACAGAGAGTCCCATACAGGATAAATCCAAGGAGAAATACGCCAAGACACATATTAATCAAACTGTCAAAAATTAAATACAAAGAAAACATATTAAAAGCAGCAAGGGAAAAACAACAAATAACACACAAGGGAATCCCCATAAGGTTAACAGCTGATCTTTCAGCAGAAACTCTGCAAGCCAGAAGGGAGTGGCATGACATATAGAAAGTGTTGAAGGAGAAAAACCTGCAACCAAGATTACTGTACCCAGCAAGGATCTCATTCAGATCTGATGGAGAAATTAAAACCTTTACAGACAAGCAAAAGCTGAGAGAGTTCAGCACCACCAAACCAGCTCTACAACAACTGCTAAAGGAACTTCTCTAGGCAAGAAACACAAAAGAAGGAAAAGACCTACAATAACGAACCCAAAACAATTAAGAAAATGGGAATGGGAACACACATATCGATAATTACCTTAAATGTAAATGGACTAAATGCTCCCACCAAAAGACACAGACTGGCTGAATGGATACAAAAACAAGACCCATATATTTGCTGTCTACAACAGACCCACTTCAGACTTAGAGACACATACAGACTGAAAGTAAGGGGATGGAAAAAGGTATTTCATGCAAATGGAAACCAAAAGAAAGCTGGAGTAGCAATTCTCATATCAGACAAAATAGACTTTAAAACAAAGACTATTAGAAGAGACAAAGAAGGACACTACATAATGATCAAGGGATCGATCCAAGAAGAAGATATAACAATTGTAAATATTTATGCACCCAACATAGGAGCACCTCAATACATAAGGCAAATACTGAGAGCCATAAAAGGGGAAATCGACAGTAACACATTCATAGTAGGGGACTTTAACACCCCACTTTCACCAATGGACAGATCATCCAAAATGAAAATAAATAAGGAAACACAAGCTTTAAATGATACATTAAACGAGATGGAGTTAATTGATATTTATAGGACATTCCATCCAAAAACAACAGAATACACATTTTTCTCAAGTGCTCATGGAACATTCTCCAGAATAGATCATATCTTGGGTCACAAATCAAGCCTTGGTAAATTTAAGAAAATTGAAATTGTATCAAGTATCTTTTCCAACCACAACGCTATGAGACTAGATATCAATTACAGGAAAAGATCTGTAAAAAATACAAACACACGGAGGCTAAACAACACACTACTTAATAACGAAGTGATCACTGAAGAAATCAAAGAGGAAATCAAAAAATACCCAGAAACAAATGACAATGGAGACACAACTCAAAATCTATGGGATGCAGCAAAAGCAGTTCTAAGAGGGAAGTTTATAGCAATACAATCCTACCTCAAGAAACAGGAAACATCTCGAATAAACAACCTAACCTTGCACCTAAAGCAATTAGAGAAAGAAGAACAAAAAAACCCCCAAAGTTAGCAGAAGGAAAGAAATCATAAAAATCAGATCAGAAATAAATGAAAAAGAAATGACGGAAACGATAGCAAAGATCAATAAAACTAAAAGCTGGTTCTTTGAAAGGATAAACAAAATTGATAAACCATTAGCCAGACTCATCAAGATAAAAGGGAGAAGACTCAAATCAATAGAATTAGAAATGAAAAAGGAGAAGTAACAACTGACACTGCAGAAATACAAAAGATCATGAGAGATTACTACAAGCAACTCTATGCCAATAAAATGGACAACCTGGAAGAAATGGACACATTCTTAGAAAGGCACAACTTGCCAAGACTGAATCAGGAAGAAATAGAAAATATGAACAGACCAAACACAAGCACTGAAATTGAAACTGTGATTAAGAATCTGCCAACAAGCAAAAGTCCAGGACCAGATGGCTTCACAGGCGAATTCTATCAAACATTTAGAGAAGAGCTATCACCTATCCTTCTCAAACTCTTCCAAAATATAGCAGAGGGAGGAACACTCCCAAACTCATTCTACGAGGCCACCATCACCTTGATACCAAAACCAGACAAGGATGTCACAAAGAAAGAAAACTACAGGCCAATATCACTGATGAACATAGATGCAAAAATCCTCAACAAAATACTAGCGAACAGAATCCAACAGCACATTAAAAGGATCATACACCATGATCAAGTGGGGTTTATTCCAGGAATGCAAGGATTCTTCAATATATGCAAATCAATCAACGTGACACACCATATTAACAAATTGAAGGAGAAAAACCATATGATCATCTCAATAGATGCAGAGAAAGCTTTTGACAAAATTCAACACCCATTTATGATAAAAACCCTGCAGAAAGTAGGCATAGAGGGAACTTTCCTCAACATAATAAAGGCCATATATGACAAACCCACAGCCAACATCGTCCTCAATGGTGAAAAACTGAAAGCATTTCCACTAAGATCAGGAACAAGACAAGGTTGCCCACTCTCACCACTCTTATTCAACATAGTTTTGGAAGTTTTAGCCACAGCAATCAGAGAAGAAAAGGAAATAAAAGGAATCCAAATCAGAAAAGAAGAAGTAAAGCTGTCACTGTTTGCAGATGACATGATACTATACATAGAGAATCCTAAAGATGCTACCAGAAAACTACTAGAGCTAATCAATGAATTTGGTGAAGTAGCAGGATACAAAATTAATGCACAGAAATCTCTGGCATTCCTATACACTAATGATGAAAAATCTGAAAGTGAAATCAAGAAAACACTCCCATTTACCATTTTAGCAAAAAGAATAAAATATCTAGGAATAAACCTACCTAAGGAGACAAAAGACCTGTATGCAGAAAATTATAAGACACTGATGAAAGAAATTAAAGATGATACAAATAGATGGCGAGATATACCATGTTCTTGGATTGGAAGAATCAACATTGTGAAAATGACTCTACTACCCAAAGCAATCTATAGATTCAATGCAATCCCTATCAAACTACCACTGGCATTTTTCACAGAACTACAACAAAAAATTTCACACTTTGTATGGAAACACAAAAGACCCCGAATAGCCAAAGCAATCTTGAGAATGAAAAACGGAGCTGGAGGAATCAGGCTTCCTGACTTCAGACTATACTACAAAGCTACAGTAATCAAGACAGTATGGTACTGGCACAAAAACAGAAATATAGATCAATGGAACAGGATAGAAAGCCCAGAGATAAACCCACGCACATATGGTCACCTTATCTTTGACAAAGGAGGCAGGAATGTACAATGGAGAAAGGACAGCCTATTCAATAAGTGGTGCTGGGAAAACTGGACAGGTACATGTAAAAGTATGAGATTAGATCACTCCCTAACACCATACACAAAAATAAGCTCAAAAGGGATTAAAGACCTAAATGTAAGGCCAGAAACTATCAAACTCTTAGAGGAAAACATAGGCAGGACACTCTATGACATAAACACAGCAAGGTCCTTTTTGACCCACCTCCTAGAGAAATGGAAATAAAAACAAAAGTAAACAAATGGGACCTAATGAAACTTCAAAGCTTTTGCACAGCAAAGGAAACCATAAACAAGACCAAAAGACAACCCTCAGAATGGGAGAAAATATTTGCAAATGAAGCAACTGACAAAGGATTAATCTCCAAAATTTATAAGCAGCTCATGCAGCTTAATAACAAAAAAACAAACAACCCAATCCAAAAATGGGCAGAAGACCTAAATAGACATTTCTCCAAAGAAGATATACAGAGTGCCAACAAACACATGAAAGAATGCTCAACATCACTAATCATTAGAGAAATGCAAATCAAAACTACAATGAGATATCATCTCACACCAGTCAGAATGGCCATCATCAAAAAATCTAGAAACAATAAATGCTGGAGAGGGTGTGGAGAAAAGGGAACCCTCTTACACTGTTGGTGGGAATGTAAATTGATACAGCCACTGTGGAGAACAGTATGGAGGTTCCTTAAAAAACTACAAATAGAACTACCATATGACCCAGCAATCTTACTACTGGGCATATACCCTGAGAAAACCATAATTCAAAAACAGTCATGTACCAAAATGTTCATTGCAGCTCTATTTACAATAGCCCAGAGATGGAAACAACCTAAGTGTCCATCATCGGACGAATGGATAAAGAAGATGTGGCACATATATACAATGGAATATTACTCAGCCATAAAAAGAAACGAAATTGAGCTATTTGTAATGAGGTGGATAGACCTAGAGTCTGTCATACAGAGTGAAGTAAGTCAGAAAGAGAGAGACAAATACCATATGCTAACACATATATATGGAATTTAAGAAAAAAAAATGTCATGAAAAACCTAGGGGTGAAACAGGAATAAAGACACAGACTTACTAGAGAATGGACTTGAGGCTATGGGGCGGGGGAAGGGTAAACGGTGACAAAGCGAGAGAGAGGCATGGACATATATACACTACCAAACGTAAGGTAGATAGCTAGTGGGAAGCAGCCGCATGGCACAGGGATATCGGCTTGGTGCTTTGTGACTGCCTGGAGGGGTGGGATAGGGAGGGTGGGAGGGAGGGAGACGCAAGAGGGAAGAGATATGGGAACATATGTATATATATAAAAAAAAAATTAACTTGTAAATGAGCTGTATTTAATTTGCTTAAAAGAAATTGAGTGCTTATATACATTCTCAGAAATATAAAAGAAGCTCACTAGAATACATTTCAGGTTCGTGTGATCTGGGACATATTTAATATTGAATTAATATTTGGTATTAGAGCTAGCTTAAGCTTGTGGTCTTAATTAATACAGACCTGTCTTTAGAGACATCAGCATTAAGCACAATAGTTTCATTGTACCTAGGGCTATTGAAAGTCAATAAATGCATATTGTTTCTGTTATGAAATTTGTCAACAGGGAAAATAACCTGATATGATTAAACTTTTAAGTAAAAAAAAAAAAAAAAAGAGTCATGTACCAAAATGTTCATTGCAGCTCTATTTACAATAGCCCGGAGATGGAAGCAACCTAAGTGCCCATCATCGGATGAATGGATAAAGAAGATGTGGCACATATATACAATGGAATATTACTCAGCCATAAAAAGAAACGAAATTGAGCTATTTGTAATGAGGTGGATAGACCTAGAGTCTGTCATACAGAGTGAAGTAAGTCAGAAAGAGAAAGACAAATACCGTATGCTAAGACATATATATGGAATTTAAGAAAAAAAAATGTCATGAAGAGCCTAGGGATAAGACAGGAAGAAAGACACAGACCTACTGGAGAACGGACTTGAAGATATGGGGAGGGGGAAGGGTGAGCTGTGATAAAGCGAGCGAGAGGCATGGACATATATACACTACCAAACGTAAGGTAGATAGCTAGTGGGAAGCAGCCGCATGGCACAGGGATATCAGCTTGGTGATTTGTGACCGCCTAGAGTGGTGGGATAGGGAGGGTGGGAGGGAGGGAAATGCAAGAGGGAAGAGATATGGGAACATATGTATATGTATAACTGATTCACTTTGTTATAAAGCAGAAACTAACACACCATTGTAAAGCAATTATACCCCAATAAAGATGTTAAAAAAAAACAACAACTTCCAACAAACAAAAGTCCAGGACCAGATGGCTTCACAGGGGAATTCTATCAAGTATTTAGACAAGAGTTAACACCTATCCTTCTGAAACTATTCCAAAAAACTGCAGAGAAAGGAACACTCCCAAACTCATTCTATGAGGCCATCATCACCCTGATACCAAAACCAGACAAAGATACCACAAAAATAGAAAGAAACCAATATCACTGATTAACATAGATGCAAAAGTCCTCAAAAAAATAATAGCAAACTGAATCCAACAATACATTAAAAGGATAATACACCATGATCAAGTGGGATGCAAGGATTTTTCAATATCCACAAATCAATCAGTGTGATACACCACATTAACAAACTGAAGAAGAAAAACCATATGATCATCTAATAGATGCAGAAAAAGCTCTTGACAAAACTCAACACCCATTTATTATAAAAACTCTCCAGAAAGTAGGCATAGAACCTACCTCAACATAATAAAGGCCATATATGACAAACCCACACCAACATCAGACTCAACGGTGAAAAGCTGAAAGCATTTTCTCTAGGATCAGAAACAAGACGAGGATGTCCACTCTTGCCACTTTTTTTCAACATAGTTTTGGAATTCCTAGCCACGGGAATTAGAGAAGTAAAAGAAATAAAAGGAATCCAAATTGGAAAAGAAGTAAAACTGTCACTGTTTGCAGATGATGCGATAGTATTCAGAGAAAATCCTAAAGATGCTATCATAAAACTACTAGAGCTCATCAATGAATTCGGTAAAGTTGCAGGATACAAAATTAATACACAGAAATCTGTTGCATTTCTATACATTAACAATGAAAGATCAGAAAGAGAAATTAAAGAAACAATCCCATTTACCAATGCATCAAAAAGAATAAAATATCTAGGAATAAACCTGCCTAAGGAGGAAAAAGGCCTATACTCTGAAAACTATAAGATGCTGATGAAAGAAACTGAAGGTGACACAAACAAATTGAAAGATAGACTGTGTTCTTGGATTGGAAGAATCAATATTGTCAAAATGACTATACTACTCTAGGCAATCTACAGATTCAATGCAATCCCTATTAAATTACCAATGGCATGTTTCACAGAACTAGAACAAAAAATTTAAAAATCTGTATGGAAACACAAAAGACCCGAATAGCCAAAGCAATCCTGAGAAAGAAAAATGGAGCTGGAGGATCCGGTCTCCCTGATTTCAGACTATACTACAAAGCTACAGTAATCAAAACAGTATGGTACTGGCACAAAAACAGAAATATAGATTAGTGGAACAGGATAGAAAGCCCAGAAATAAACCCACGTGCCTATAGTCAATTAATCTATGACAAAGGAGACAAGAATATACAATGGAGAAATGGTGCTGGGAAAACTGGACAGCTACACGTAAAAGAATGAAACTAGAACATTCTCTAATACCATACACAAAAATAAACTCAAAATAGATCAAAGACCTAAATGAAGACTGGATACTGTAAAACTCTCAGAGGAAAACATAGGCAGAACACTCTGACATAAATCACAGCAATATCTTTTTGGATCCACCATCTAGAGTAATGAAAATAAAAATAAACAAATGGGACCTAATTAACCTTAAAAGCTTTTGCACAGCAAAGGAAACCATAAACAAAATGAAAAGACAATCCACAGGATGGGAGAAAATATTTGCAAACGAAGCAACTGACAAGGGATTACTCTCCAAAATATACAAACAGCTCATGCAGCTCAATATCAAAAAACAAACAACCTGATTGAAAAATGGGCAGAAGACCTGAGTAGACATTTCTCCAAAGAAGACATACAGATAGCCAAAAAGCACATGAAAAGATGCTCAACACTGCTAATTATTAGAGAAATGCAAATCAAAACTACAATGAGGTATCACCTCACATGAGTCAGAATGGCCATCATCAAAAAGTCTACAAACAATAAATGCTAAAGAGGGTGTGGAGAAAAGAGAACTCTCCTACACTGTTGGTGGGAATCTAAATTGGTACAACTACTGTGGAGAACAGTATGGAGGTTCCTTAAAAAACTAAGAACTACCAGGCTTCCCTGGTGGCACAGTGGTTGAGAGTCCGCCTGCCGATGCAGGGGACATGGGTTCGTGCCCCAGTACGGGAAGATCCCACATGCCGCAGAGCGGCTGGGCCTGTGAGCCATGGCCGTTGAGCCTGCGCGTCCGGAGCCTGTGCTCCATAACGGGAGAGGCCACAACAGTGAGAGGCCTGCGTACCGCAAAAAAAAAAAAAAAAAAAAAAAAGACTAAGAACTACCATTTTATCCAGCAATCTCACTCCTGGGCATATATCCAGAAAAAATCATAATTCAAAACGATACATGCACTCCAATGTTCAGTGCAGCACTGTTCACAACAGCCAAGACATGGAAGCAACCTAAATGTCCATCGAGAGGAATGGATAAAGAAGATGTGGTACATATATACAATGGAATACTACTCAGCCATAAAAATGAATGAAATAATGCCATTTGCAGCACCATGGATGGATCTAGAGATTATCATACTAAGTGAAGTTAAGTCAGACACAGAAAGACAAATATCATAGGATAACATTTATATGTGGAAGTTAAAAAAATGATACAGGGGCTTCCCTGGTGGCGCAGTGGTTGAGAGTCCGCCTGCCAATGCAGGGGATACGGGTTCGTGCCCCAGTCCGGGAAGATCCCACATGCCGCGGAGCAGCTAGGCCCGTGAGCCATGGCTGCTGAGCCTGCGCGTCCGGAGCCTGTGCTCCGCAACGGGAGAGGCCACAACAGTGGGAGGCCCACGCATCGCAAAAAAAAAAAAAAAAAAAAAAAGATACAAATGAACTTAAAACAGAAACAGACTCACAGACTTCGAAAACAAACTTACTGTTACCAAAGGGCAATGGTAGGGGGAGGGATGAATTAGAAGTTTGGGATTAAAATATATATATAGTAGTGTTACTATATATAAAATAGATAATCAACAAGAACCTACTGTATAGCTCAGGAAACTCTACTCAATATTCTCTAATAATCTATATGGGAAAACCATCTGAAAAAGAATGGATATATGTATATGTATAACTGAATCACTTTGCTGTACACCTGAAACTAACACAACATTGTAAATCAACTATAATATAAAATAAAAATTAAATTTAAAAAATCTGTGCCCTAGACAGGTAATAAAACTGTATATGACTTGATACACACACACACAACTGAGTACGAGTAAAACTGGGAAATCTGAACAAGGCTGGTGGATTACATTAACATCAATGTCTTGGTTGTGATATCCTACTACAGTTTTATAAAATGTTACTATTGGGAGAAACTGGGCAAAGTATATAAGGGATATCTCTCTAGTATTTCTTACTGCATGTGAACCTATAATTATCTCAATAAATACGTAAATGAAAAGAGGATCCATGCATTTTAACTGCTAGGTATTTAACAAATACCTAGTAAATTTCAGAACCTCCTGGGGTTGGGCATTCTGATCAAATCTTAAGAAGGACAAAGTAATTTTGAAGACATTGCTGGCCTTTTTCTTGATTCATTATCTAGCTAAGAAATAGCAAAAGCCTACATCAAGAAGCAAGAAGAAACATCCAGCCAGAAGGCAAGGCTATGTGCCCTGTCAGTTTAGAGTGATAACCACACTGTTCGCTTTGGACAGCACTCTAAAGTGAGACAGACACCCAGGGGCTGCTCAGGTTCCCCCTCCCTGGCTGATCAACAGGGACCACAAGGACAGAAAGTGTCACGACTTAGGCTGCAGTGGACTGGAATGAGGGCGGTTACCACTCTGCTCTCCTGCAATGCTGTCCACTGAGAGGGATTACTGAAAACCCAGAACAAGGGAGGATTATGCTGCAGGGATTCAAACACACAATACGAGGAATGGTTAAAGAATCTGGAGAAATTTAGCTGGAGAAGAAAAGACCTGGGGGCGGAAGGCAGTAGGCCACCGATAATAACTAGTTTTTTCAAGAAAGAGAAGGGCTGCCTGGATGAAGAGGAATTGGATTTGTCTTTTATGACCCCAATTAGTGGTAACCCCATTGGAATTTTCAGTTATCAACCAAGAGAAGAGATCTGGTCCACGTTTTCTCTCTTCTAGGCAGTAAATAAAATGTATACTAACAGCAGTACTTCCAAGGGGAGTAATGTTTACATGTTAACATTCCAGGTCCCAAAAACAACTGCTGGCTCCAAAGCCAGAGCCTCTCCTTCCAGGGGAAGTTAGGAAACCAACATCCATTGTCCTGATCCGATCGAGGCACACCAAACACTCCACTGTGAGCAACAGTGCCTTCCTGGGAATTCCCTGGCAGTGCAGTGGTTAGGACTCTGTGCTTCTACTGCACGGGGCATGGGTTCAATCCCTGGTCAGGGAACTAAGATCTCGCTGCCACGCCGTGTGGCCAAAACAAAAACAAAAAAACAAACAGTGCCTTCCTACCTACGCCCACCTCCCAGAGAAGAAGCTTAGAGAATGATCAATGCGAAACTAGATTTGGACCGAACTCAGTGATAAAGATTAGAAACAAAAAACCAAATGCGAAGGATATGAGCTAATTAATGAGCCTCACCTCACCTATCAAAGACTCACATTAAAGCAAGCTTTCAGTCCCCTGGATGTCAGCTGATCCCTCTGCTGCCCCCGAAGCAGTGATGTAATAAAAGGGGAGGGTGAATGGGGTCAGAAGACTGAGCTGGGCTCTCCCTCCATGGCCTACTGGCTGTGTGACCCTCGGTGATCACTAAAACGGTCCGGACCTCAGTCTCCTTAACTATAAACAAGGACAATGCTTCCTGCTGGTCAGACCTATTCAGAAAATGCATGTTCAAGCTGAGGGTAAAGAAGGCTTCCAATAGAGGTTTGTCCCCTCTGAGCCTCTGTATGTTGGTGAACCACACCACCTTCCTTCAAAAAACTCCCTTTCACATTTTAACAAAGGAAAACAGTATCTTACCTCAATAAAAAAACACGCCTATTACTACAGTTAATCAGAAACAGAAGCGCACATGCACACACACACACAGAAAACCAGAAAATGTGGACTTAATTTCAATCCTGAATCAATAATACTTACAGCTATAACCCGGTAACCCCATCCAGTCAAAGCCAAAATCTGCCGGAAAAATACATCAGCAGTTCCGCTGACGGGAGGGAGAAATATGAGAGGACACCTGATATTTCTGGGGCCTGCATCGTAGAGCGACCAGATCTTACTGTCGTCATCATCCACAATAATCTGGAGGGAAAATTATAAGAAACAAAATGAAAAACCTCATGCATTGGGTTTTATATAGTTATTTCAGCACTATAGTTTCACTGACAATTTTAATATTACTGCCTTGGTTGTTACAAGCTAATGAGGGGATCACACCAGACTAGCACATATAAAGAACGGCTGTCTCCACTTCCCTCTTCAGTGCTGACATAGTCCATGGAACTGCTTTATACTTCTCCCAAGAGCTGTTTTCTCTATCAGTTTTGAATTTTCCTCCCCAGCCATGATTATATGAAATTTATCATTTACCATTAAACAGTAAACTCTGTACATGGCATCTGATTTCTTCCCCATACTTCTGCCTCTGTGTGTGTGTGTGTGTGTGCACGCGCGCACGTGCGCGCACGCACACGCGTGCATGTGCACATGCATGTGTGCACATAGGAGGAGGACAATTTGCAGAGTCATCCTTGGGTGCTGGCCCAGAGGGCGGGCTGGGATCAGCAGGGTCAGTGTGTGACCAGGGGAAGTGAGGGGAAGAAACGACTCCAGCCTCCAGGGAGAAACTGGGTAGAGATGGGACCTCTCAAAGAGATGCTTCAGGAGCCTGCTCTAGACCAAGACTCTGAAGGGGAGACCTCTGCTAGAGAGGAGGGACGAGGCAGGTATAGGCATCACTGTCCCCAGAGAATGTTTCAAACCATTCAGTCAGTGTGGGGAATGGGCTCAGGGAAAAACTGGCTTTTGGGGGAAAAGGGGGTAAGAAGGAGGAAGGTCATCAGAAACCTTCCTGATTTAGTGGTTCTTGACCCAAAAAGGGAAACAGATGAGCATTACATGAACCGAGACAAATCAGGTGTTTAGCACAGAGTTTGGCAGATACTGAGTGTTCAACAGTGTCAAGAGTGTTAGCTACAGTATGCACTGCATGATAGTTTAATTTTTGTTCTCTTTGGCTGACTTTTTGGTATTTGGAAAAGTACATTAACTGCTTGAACTTTTGCCAATGCAAATCAACACTTATCCTTTTTACATTAAAAAGTTCAAGGTTCTATTTTCTGACAGCTCCTAACTGGCAGTGCTGTGGGGCCCATGGTGCCAATGTGGGTGGCGGCACACTAACCGCGGCCACTGGCATCACTGGGAGCAGACAAACAGGGCAGGGCAAAGCCCAAAGGGCCCTAACCAACACCTTCTGGACTTCCTCGGGTGACAGTATATCTCATGATTATGTTTTTGCCCTTTGTATTTGCCACTCACATTTTTGCTTTTCCTGTTTCTTTTTGCTATGATTGTAGTAAACAAAATCTCAGTAACCTCTGACAGTGGTATGCGGTAAATTCCAACCTTATAATAATAAAATTCATATGAGATAAGATATTCAGATCTCTGAAATGAAAATCTAGCACTATGAAATTTCAAGCAAACTTTTCACGTCTTGTGGGCCAAACTGACCAAAGGAGAAAATTACATCAATGAAACTACTACTTCCAAGAATATTTAGGTAAGTTTGTGTTGTTTTGGGTCTGGTGATTAGCTTGCTGAGTGAGTCCATCAAGAGGAGCTCACATGAATCACTTGAGGGGATGGGACAAGGCAGAGGGACTCTGGGGGCAATTCTCCTAGCATGGGCAGTAGTTCCTGGGGTAGCAAGAAGAAAGGCGGGTTCCCTTTGGTAAGCTGCCAATTAGTTCTGGCTTTTTTTTAAGGAATTTTTTCTTTTTTTTAAAGAAGTTAATTAATTTTTTGGCTGCGTTGGGTCTTTGTTGCTGACTGCGGGCTTTCTCTAGTTGCGGAGAGCAGGGGCTACTCTTTATTGTGGTGCGTGGGCTTCTCATTGCCGTGGCTACTCTTGTTGCAGAGCATGGGTTCTAGGCGCACGGGCCTCAGTAGTTGTGGCACGCAGGCTCAGTAGTTGTGGCGCACAGGCTTAGCTGCTCAGCGGCACATGGGATCTTCCTGGACCAGGGATCGAACCCATGTCCCCTGCACTGGCAGGCGGATTCTTAACCGCTGTGCCACCAGGGAAGCCCAGTTCTGGCTGTGAAGCCAGATTAATTTGATTTTAATTTAAACTCAACTAGACTGTGTGACTTTAACATGTTAACCTCCATGAACCTCAGTTTTCCCATCTGCTAAGTGGGCACACCACTATCCACTTTGTTAAACTGTTGAAAGAATTAAATAAGATATTTGGGGACTTCCTACAACAGTGCCAGGTATATAGCAGGTATTCTGTCTATACTTGGAGACTGTATCTCAAATTTCTATATGAAGTGTAATTCTGTTATCAATTCAAACTTGCATGATACTTCCACAGCTATCTATCCTGACAAAATAATTACAACAGAGACACAGATGTTCTTCAGATCATAGTACTCTAATATTTCTGCAAGGGGATCAGCAAAGATTTTATTCTGACACAACTTTTGTCTAGTGTGATCCCCAAACATTTGGGATTAACTTGGGACTCAGAGTCAACAAACTTCAATAGAAGTGTTTAGCGTTTTTAGACATCCCAGGCATATAAAGTTTCCAAAAGATGACTATGGCAGAATGAGTATATATCATGGCAAACAGAGGACCTATAATGTGACTCACTGTAAATCTTAAATCTGAGGAACAGGAAAATGCTTTCTAATAGAATCTAACTGCACTTACTGTACAGTTGCAGTTGCTGTCAGCTTTCTACTAAACTATACAGAGGAGTACACATATTCCTGCTTGCTTGAATATGTAAAAACAATTATAAAATAATGAGTACAGTTATTCTCACTTTTACTCTTGAATGAGTCTCAAAAGTTGATTGTACTTGACAGGGAAGGGGTGAACTTTAGGCTCTCCAACCCAGTCACAATACTTGGCAATAACCTTTACTCTCGAACACTACTAAGACATAACACCTAAATCACACATAAAAACAATTACAAGATTTTGCAAATAAGAGGTGTAGTAAAACCATACATACCTTTTTAAGGGGGACTGTACTTCTAAACCAGTTATAATCAGGAGAGACTTTAATCTCTCCCATGATTAGCTGAAATGGAGGTTAACCCTGAAATAAAAGCATGTGATGTTTCATGTCAAGAATTCATGTTTACATCAGCACTAAATGTAGAGTCTGGTCTAGCTCTACCAACAATACTTTAAAGGATAAAACTGAGGAAATGGGCTATTTCACCTTGTCGGCGTATACTTAAACTACAGAAAACAATTTGGTGAAAACCTATAATCATGGAGCAGGAAGGGCCCCAAGAGAGAATTATTCCAACCCTCTTAGTTCCTCCAGAAGAAGAGTCTGGTCTAGAAAATTTTAATGACTTACCCAAGATTCCACGGCTATTGCAAAACCAGGACCAGACACAGGACAGCCTTTTCTGACACCTGACTGTCTGTCCTAGTTAAATGATTCCAAATGCAGTAGCATAACCTATCTTTTGACAAGATCTTAAGAATCTATGCTAATAAAGATATTCCTGTCTGATAAAATTCTAGAGAACAGTCCATACTAGAAAAAGGAGTTAATGTAAGCCTGCCTCCTCATAAATTCATAAAATGCCGTAAATCTCACTCTAGGGGAACATAGCTTCAGAAACTCACACATAGTTTTTAATGCAAAATACAGGAAAACTTGCTGTTCATATGGATGTGGTTAAAAGTGATATAATGTACTCTGAAAGATCCATGATAAGATACCAGAATAGACCTGAAGGCACAATAACTAGCAACAAAACAAAACATGTGCCTTTAGAAAAAATGTGTGGTCTTCTGTTGTGAGATTAGTGATTTCCAGCTTTTATAGCTCTGTGACGTTGGAAAAGTCACTGACCCTTTTGGGGCTGTTTTCTCATCTGTGACTATTTCACCACTCTCTCTCCAAAGCGTTGGACAGTGCTTGGTACACAGCAGGCATTATCTGTTGACTAAATAAATGACTACATCCTAAGCAGGCCAAACTAGGCAATCCTAGAGTCCCTTTTAACCCGGGTACCTATGAGCTTTCCATTAGCTGGGCATCTTCAACTTAAAGTCTACCCCTCTTTGCTCAGGGATCTATGTTGTGTTGTAACAGGAACCTGAAAATTATAGTTCCTTGTTGCAGATTCTTATTGCCCAATGGAGAACTTCCACCCATCAGTTTGGAAGGATTCAAATGCTTGTTTGCATCATGTCCTCTACCCCAGCACAAGCCTGGATTTTCCTAGCAGGGCTAGGATGAGTTTGAGACCCTAGGACTTAAATCCTGCGATGACTCTGAACTGCCATTTTAGAGGGGCTGCTTCTCTGGACTGGTCAGGAGCTGGGGATTCTAAAACCAACGAATCTTCCTCCTTGGCCCTCCAAATCTTCTCCCTCAAGTACGCAGGGCACTGAGCAATCTCAACTGCAAACTAACCTTGGGGGTTACTAAACTGAACCCCAAGGAGATGGTAAATGTAGACATCCAATATTAAACTAGGTTTACAACCTTGACACTGTAATAATGGTCTCTTCTCTCAAGGCTAGGATGGTACTTAGAAAAGTTTATTAAAATCTTAAGTGGCTCTAAAATATCAAGAAAATTATCAGCCAGTCTTATGCTGAAAATCAGTGTGCACAGATGTATTTCTTATTCATACTGAAATAAAGAAAATCATTCTTTGCATATTCATTTTCTCTTAACAAATATTAACATGTTAAAAATTGAAGCCATTTGAACTACAGCCTTTCTCTGAGCTGGTCACTGCTTTTAATTGAAAGCAACTAGCCCATATAGTTAATTCCAGAATATTTTCTACCTAGACAGACTTGAAATATTTCTATATCATCTAAATATTGCCTAATGGAGACATTTTCTAGTATTGCAATACTATAAACAATCACTATTCGACAGGAGGAAATATCAAAAACATGTTTAGAAAAAAACCTACTCAACAGATTTATAAAACACTTTAGCTAATTAAAGCCAGAAAGTATGCTTCTAGATTCACCAAACTTGGGATAAAATAAAGTATTCATAGTTTGAATCAGTTGCAATCTACAAAACAAACTACCATACAAATACATATACACACATCATTCACAGGCACACACATTCACTGTCATCCACTTCTTCCCTCAGCAGTAAGTAGAAAGATGTTCCTCACCACAGTCCTCAGTATTATCCACTACCACCTAATATTATAATATTTTATAACTAATCTTGCTGGATGGAGAGATTCCACCCAACTGTGACTAAATTTTTGTAGAGGCAAGTGATTTTAACACTTGTGCTAGTTTGGCAGTACATGAAAGCTAAGATAGATACCAAATGTTGCATCTGACCAACTGACGTTTAAGTGAAAAAAAAAAAAAAAAAACTGCTGCAAAGGGAAAGCAGCTGTGAGTGGTATGAAAAGGAAGTTTGTTCTCCCAGCTCTCTTTCATCCACTTCAGGGGAATACTTTTCCAAGTCACAAGGGGAACATTCTGCATAGGGCAAAAAAAAAAAAAAAAAAAAGGTTCACTGAGACTGTAACTCAACTGGTCAGTATTAAATAAGAAAGAATGTGGACCACGAACTCAATGCTGATTTGATCTCTCACAATTCTTCACAAAAACAAAAGCACCTGTTCATGTTGCTGGGAAAAGGGCTGCAGGAATTTTGCCTTAATCCTGCCTAAGAAAACCCCTCCTCAGGGAGTGCTCTGGACACCGGGGCCTCTCTGGCCCTTGTACTGCTCGACAATTAAACTGCTAGTTGTGAGTGTGCACCAAGAATTACATGTACTTATTCCTCAAGGTTTCAGCAGAACCAGCCAGTTTACAGTCCACTTATCCCTCAGGGTTTCAACAGACCCTGCCAATTTACAATCAGTGAAATTGCCTTTACAAATGTGTAAGTCATCTAACCAGTTTAACTAGTCAGATGTTTTCTTATCCTTTATCTCAATCATATGATCTTCGTATGGACAATCTGTGATTATTATTAACACCAGCAATAACGAAATATTAGAACCTGAGAGTCTCTGGGCAATGCCATTGGCTTTTTAATGCAAGCCTCCATACCTCACCACACCAGTACAGAGCTATTCTTTTTTTAAGTTTCCTCAGGGGGAGATTTACCCCTCCTTTCTTCAGAAACTTATTCCATTATCTTCTAAACCTCATGGGAGGAAAAGCTGACTACTTGACATTTTGACGGTGACACCTCATCTTGTACTCTGTCTTAGTATAAAAGCTTTTGAAAATTTGCACACAGCTATTCTATCACCCCTCAGTCTCTTGAAGCTTTGTGCCAACAGGAGCTGGAACATTGTAGGTGGAGACAAAGAAGCAGCATAAATGCAGAACTTATGACTCCCTAGGAAAAGTGAGACAGCCTAGCCCTGCTACTCTCCTCATGCCTCCTTCACAAGCCTCACACCTGGCCCGTACTCAGCAATGACAAAGGCATTTATCACTTTCAGGCTGAGGTGCAATCTCCAAAATAACTAGTCTGCTCAGAGTTCTTAAAAGTTTACAGGAAAAATATGTTCCTGGGCTGCAGCACTGTAGCCCAAAAATGGTATTACAGTTGTATGCCCAGGTCAAGCGCTCCACTGCCCACCCCAGGCGACCCACACACAGACCTCCACCTTCTCCCAGTCCCACTGATGACAGCTACACAAAGGCAGGGGCACAGGCACACCAATCACCCCCATGAACTCAGACTCGACCTCAGACACACACAGGGACGTGCAATCACGTGCATGGTCACATGAACCGACCCACTCAGGGCCACACTCACAAAGTCACACCGACAGAGGCAGCCGCGCACACTACAAACCATACTCACCTGCAGCCACAAACGCGTCACACACCCACATCCCCCGCTTCCCAGGGCCTCGCTCACCCCTCACCTGCCGTGGCCGCCCCCAAGTCCCTTTCCCTCCTCCCCTAGGCGGCTCTTCCCTCCACTACGGGTGCGGGCCTGGGAAGCTGCTGGGCCTGGGTCGGGGCCGGCGGCTTGAGCGCTCAGTAACCGCAAGCGCTGTGGACCTTTGGGGCGCGCTGGAGGGCCGGCCTTCGAGGGGCGGGGAGCGCAGCCAACCGAGCCTCGGCCACCGCCCTCCCTCCTCCCGAATGGTTCGCGCAGCTGGCTCAAGCCTCGCGTTTCCGCGTTCGGAGGGGCGGGGCCACGCAGCGAGGAAGGGGTGGAGCTGCGTGACTCCGGCGGTCACCATGGCGACGGGGAGGGTTGGACCACAGGGTGAGACTCCGGCGCGTACATCCTGCCGGGTGCGGAGTCGGCATCGGCTCTGGCGGTGGCGGCGGGCGCAGGGAAGAGGTCCGAGGAGCCTCTGGGTCAGTTCTAGGTCACCCATGTGACGTGAGCACCTAGGGAGAGGTCGTGGGACTGGAAGAAAGGGGCGCCTGACCCTTGAGATCTGCCTCCGCCTGCAGTTCGCGCCCTCTTGGAGGAAGCAGATGCCGACCTTTTCTCTCCGCCGTGTAAAGCTTTGAGGGGATCCCTTTGGGTTACAGGCTTTGATGAACAGGGCTTTGTATACTCTCTTTTCTTGGCAAGATTTTTTTCCTTTGGCACAGCTACAGACGCCCTCCCTAATCCTCCACTGTAACGCCCCCACCTCCCTTCCCTGACTTGTGCTGAGGTCCTGGGGATTTCCGGGAACAGCTCCCACTGAGCCTCCAGCTCCTTCATCACTTTCCCTTAAAGGAATAGAGAATATTAATCTATTTATAATCATTTTTCTTAAGATGTTGCAGAGGTCACGACTCTCCTTTTCAGTAAAATATTTGGAGGTATGAAAAGGTTGAATAACATGTAAATCTCCTTGTTGGAAGTTTTTTAATGATCCTTCAACAAGATCCTGCTGAAAATGCCTCTCCCTAATCTGTGTTAGGGAAAACGTGTACCCTATTAAAGGCCTTTGCCTTTACCCTGGCAACTGTTTTGGGGATTAAGGTCAGGGGAGAATCCAAGTAAACTGCATCCTAAATCATGACATCTGCCCTCCTGCTCAGGAGCCTTGGTTCCCAGTCTAGAACTTGGACAAATCCCAAACGAATTTCCCAAGAGCACAGTAACGTATCCGCCTTTTTTTCCCCCAAATCACCTTTTCGGAATTTTGAGTCAGTAACAGAAAATGGTCTTCTATTATAAGCACCACATAGCTGCTATACAGGGAATGTTTTTGTGGAAGATTTTTAACTTTGGGGCTTTTTCTAAAAAACTTGGAGAGGTTTAATGAATGGAATACCTGGCAAATCACTGGTTGTATTTATGTAAAATCCATCATGGGTACTCATTACATTGTTTATCTGTCTCCCCCAGTGGGCTGGGAGCTTTCATTTAGAGCAAAGTGAACGGAGTGATTTAACCAGTGCCTTAGCTATTATGACCTGGTTCATAATAAGTACTAAATGTGTGCTGAATGAACTAATTAGCAAATAAAGAAATTTATCTGCTTGTATTCCTAAAGCTGTATTCCTTATATCCCATACTTCCAGACCTCACTTGAGTATCAGCCCTGAAGAGACATGAACTATGGATGTGCCCAAATGTATTAGAAGTCCTTATTCTGTTAGTTTGGTAATAATAATTCTTAACTTGACTGTTGATAATGGAAAACTATTTCGCTATGTAGATATGTTTTGTTATATGTATACTTTTATTAAAAGATCAAACCCAAAATAATGTTTTGTTTCCCTTAGAAAAGGAACCCATGGTCATGTTTGGATCTTCGGCTGGTCCATAACACATAGCAAGCACATTGTCCATTCCCTAATCTGAACAAGAAACATTTAGTATCTGTGAATTCCAGCTGTCCTGTAATTGCACAACTGCAAGAAGCAAACTTTTAACCCAGGGCAGGCCACAGTGCAGGCAGACCTGGTGGATATGGCTGGGAGGGTTTGCAGCTGTCATGGTTGGGGCCTGCTAGATGGTTCCCACAGCACCAGTCCCTGTGTGAGAATCTCACTTTACAAACTGGAATGTTCACAAAATACTCTGTGAACACCGAGCAAAGTAAACAGGTGGCCAGCTGGTTCTCAAAATTGCCCAAACCCAAGCTCTTTTCCTCAAATTTATCTTTTGACAGGATAATATTTGTTTTAAAAACACATGTGCAAAATAAGCCTAGGTATCTCTCTTATGCACATATACATACCAAACAGAGTAGTGGTTACCTCTGAGGGGAAACTGGGAATAGAAGGGGTGTTGAAGGAGAGGCTGACTTTAGAGTTAGTATTTGAATTTATATAAGCATGTATCCATATGTTATTGTGTGACAAAAAATTACTTAAAAGCAACTATATTTGTGCTTTAAATGCTGCTGTAAACCTGCTCTAAATCCTTCAATAGCTCCCCATTGCCTTCAAGCTAAAGTCCAAAGTGTATGGGCTACAGCAGGTCTGACTCTCCCAAAGGGCCCATTACACCCTATGAGGTCTCAAACCTCTAGGCATTTGTGTATGCTCTTCCCTCCACTCAGAGTGTCCCCCCTCCACCAGAGTGAATCTCCCCTATTTTGCTCCCAGGAACCATGTGTGAACAAGTAAAAGAGGAGCAAAACACTTAGTTTTTCACACTAATACCAATTCTTGGAATACCAGCCTTTTAAGCTTTCCAGGGTACAATCGACTGTAGTGTTATATATCAAATTATGCTAAGAACCAAGATTGAAAATGAATGCTGTTTCCTCATTGCCAGACCCAGTCTGTGACATACACATACTATACTGGATTAGAGGGATCAGACACAGAGTGGGGATTCTAAAACTGCCCAAGAAAGATACCAACATGACTCTTCTATAGTTTGCTACCTAAAGGTCCTATCAAACAAGTTATATACAGTTATTTATAATTAATAATTTATTATCATTCGGGAGTTAAGAAACCTGAGTTCTATCCTTGGGCAAGACATTTCCTCTCTCTAGGTGTGGTTTTCTTTTCTGTAAAATGAGTCCAAAGTTAAGACTAAATGATCTCTAAGTTCTTTCCAATTCTAAGATTTTAGATTCTATGTACTTCTGAGAGCTACATTACAGAATCTTTACAACAGCCTTTCCTCAAAGCTGTTCTTCTCTGATAATCCCCCCACCGTCACTCCCTTCCAATCAAACTTAAAAAAAAAAAAGTAACCTGGCCAGTGAGTTGCAACTAAGGAGCTCGCCTGCCACAACTAAGACCCGGCGTAACCAAATAAATAAACAAATAAAACAAATATTAAAAAAAAAAAAAGTATCCTGGGGCTTCCCTGGTGGCGCAGTGGTTGAGAGTCTGCCTGCCGATGCAGGGGACGTGGGTTCATGCCCTGGTCCGGGAAGATCCCACATGCCGCGGAGCAGCTAGGCCCGTGAGCCATGGCTGCTGAGCCTGCAACTCCGGAACCTGTGCTCTGCAGTGGGAGAGGCCACAACAGTGAGAGGCCCACGTACTGCAAAAAAAAAGTATCCTGCACACAAAAATGCCTGCTTATGGAAACAGTATTTTGACTTCTTTGATAAGTTAATGTCTGACCATTATCAACTTGGTAAAATAAAAGTTCCTAAGCAAAGGTACCACATCTTTTGTATCATCTGCCAACCTAGCATCTCATTAATGTTTCTTCCATAAATAACAATGCGATAACCTTCCGGAAAAAGAGCTGCAATTTAAAAATCCTGGGAAACAAGAGCTGCACTATTATACTATACAATAAAGCAGCTTCTATCCGTAGGGCTCTAGAAAACTTTATGAATTCTTAGAGGTAATAAAGACAGTGATTAAATAGTAACTAAAATGGGAAAATCTTTTTGAAATTGTCTAGCCTAGTGCATGCATATGATGGGCACTCAATTAACATGTGCTCCTACTTCTACATTTCTGAGCACAAAAGCCTAATATATTAAATTCCTTGATCAAGGATAAAAACATTTGCAATAGAGGTAGGGTACGAAAGTGGTTAGGCCCACAGACTGGTGTCAGACTACTGGAGTGTGAATTCTAGCTCTACCACTTATTAGCTATCTAACAGTCTGGAAAAATGAGGATCAATAACATTACCTAACTCATAGGATTACCGTAAATATAAAATGAGATAGTTCAGGTCGAGTCCTTATCAACGAGACTAGCAATCAATAAATGTTGGCTAATAATAATGGTATTGAGAGCCTGCTGTGTTCCAGGCACTGTGCTAGGTACATTACGTATACTATTTTTATTCCTCATGAGAATCCTTGCAAAGCAGGTACAATTTTCATTTCATAGATAAGGAAATAGATTCAGAGAGGGTGTGTAATCAGCCTCAGCTTAAGGTCAGTGGCAGGGCTCATGCCATGTTTGTTGAATCTAAGACTCTACCTCTCAAAATCATATCTCTTTACCTTGAAATTGTTTGATAAATATAAAGAAAAATGGTGAAAATAGGTTGTACTTCCTTTAACACAACGTTTAAAAGCAATAAACATTCTTTCAGCAGGCTTTTTCAAGAGCTCAATTTTATGCTCAGGAACATTTCTTTTGTCCCTCAAATCGAACCAAGAATAAAATCCTTTTTAAACAAAATCTACGGTAGTCTTTGGGTTCTAATATTGTCACTAGCTAGCTGCTGCTGGACCCCCGTTTCATCATCTCCAAACTGAAATTTTGAGTACTAAATCATTGAGCCTTTCCCGCTCTAAAATTCTTTTCCTCCTGTTAGTCTAAAGGCAACTCAGCAAGTTGCTGCTGCCATCCAGAGGAGAAAATATTGTTGCAGGCCCAAAGAAGTCATTATAGCAGTGTTAGACTGTGGTGACAAAAATAGCTACCATTTATTGTCTACCGTTTGCCCCGTGCTTCCCTGGGCATATTCTATATGTATTTCTATTCTGCAAGATAGAATGCTTTTACATTCTACCCTTGTTTTTAAACTGAGAAATCAGAATTAAAAAAAATTTATTTTGGTTGTGCCACACACGGCATGCGGGATCTTAGTTCCCCAAGCAGGGATTGAACCCGTGCCCCCTGCAGTGGAAGCACGGAGTCCTAACCACTGGACCACCAGGGAATTCCCAGAATTTAAATTTTTTTAAATTTGTCCTGGGTCACCCAATTAGCCATGAGTAACTGAACTGTTTTGAGTCTGATGTTTTTTCAGCAATGACAAGAATCAAAAGAGAAGCATCTTGTACAAGGAGGCAATGTGTTTGCAAATCCATCCTTTCAGCCAGAGTGCAGGAAAGGCTGTGTTCCACCCTTTCTGGGAGGACCCCGGACCTAAGGCCCAACATGTGGCCCCATGTGTACCTCTTGCTAGTTAAAGCTGTTACTACTCTAACATACAAATTATTTGTTGAGTGTGATCAAATGCAGATTCCCATATCCAGAGATTCTGATTCAACCGCTGGAGTAGGGCCCAGGAATCTACATTTTAAACAAGTACTCCAGGTGATTCTGGTTCAGATGAGAAACTGCTCAGTCATACTGGGTTGTGGTCTCTACAGGGGGCCTGAAAGAGTGGGTCATCTCATTTCCTGAGGCCTATCTGGGATGTGCACCATTTAATTTTTCAAAGAATTGGCTGTTAACATAGAGATGGCATTCTAAACCTGGTGTTTGTCTTCCAGTCCCATGATGGGCTTGAGGCTCCCTGGATGGGAAACTGCCCTCTATGAGATGGGCCTTGCACTCCTGACTCAAGATTTCATACGTATAAACGGTATTTCATGTTGTCCTAAGTGTACCAACCATGTCAATCATGATGACCAGCTTCCCTTTCCAGCTCACACAGTCTCACCCACAGCCCCCTACTTGGCATTAGGCTGAATTGTTTATGCAGGTGGCATCACTGGACTGGGGTAGGCCTTGACTCACTGTCTGGCCAAGGGCTAGGGGTGGTCTGGCAAAAAGATTCTGCCCAGCAAGGGCAATGGTAATAGGCTAAACAATCAGATAGGCTCCACCAAGAATGCAGGGAGGCAGACCTGAGACCACTTACCACCATGTAGTAAGAGATGAGAACTTATAGCAGAAATCTGTGCCCTCACTAAGGTTCCCCACTCCCCGTGGCAATGTCTGAGTGGGTACCTCCCGAGATTCCCTGCAGAAATCACCAGTAAGCTCCCAGGCGACACTGACTCTCGCTCTCTCTGAAATCCATAACGTGAGCTTAGTGCCTGGAGAGAGGAGCGAGTGCTCAATACACATCAACTGAAAAACAACAACAAAAAGGCACTTTCACACAGTCATTGATTCTCAAAACTATTTTGGGAGTGTTCTTTTTTATCTTCAGCCCCATTTCACATATGAGGAAACTAAAGTTCAGTGATGTTTAGTAACTTGTTAGAGATCAAAGAGCTAATCAGTGGTGAAGCCAAAACTCTTCATAAGAATATAATAACCAACTGATAACTCAAGTTCTTACTTCCACAGCAAAATCTTTTAAACCATTTCCCCCACCCCCATTAACTGCTGCCATAGTTCATATCTTCATGTTTCTAACCTCCCAACAGATCTTCCTGCCCCAGGTTTTACCTCCAACCTACCTTCCACTCCACCACCAGAGTTAACTTACCAAAATGCAAATCTGTAGTCGTGTCACTTCCTTGATTGTCTATTGCACTACAAGACAAAGGTCCAAATTCTCATGGTCTTCAAGCCCTCCATGATCTGGTCTTCCAGACTCATTTCCATCGTCCTACTCCATTTCTATCAATTCTTCCAGTTTCTTTAAAACACAGCTCTTTTTTCCTGTGTTTAACATGCCATTTGTTTCTCTTCCATGATCCACCGTTAGCGTTCTCCAAGCCATCTACATATACACTTACGTAAGTGTATAACTAGCTCATACGCGGAGGAGGGCATAGCAGATTTATGGTTTAAAGAATGATAATAAAAGGCAATCATGTTCCCAGTTTAAGAACCACGTTACCAACCCCCTATGGGATAGTGTTCTTGTATGCCTCTGTTCCTCTGCACATGCTAGAATCTTCTTCCAGGCCTTAGTCTGCATAATGAACTCATCATTTGGAACCTCAGATTCAGCTTTGCCTCCTCTGGGAAGCCTCTAATGACTCCCTTGAGGGTGACTTACTGCTTCCACTATACCTTCATTATGGCATTTATAACAGTATTATATTTGCTTATGCTTGCCTCCCCAGGAGATTGAACACACCAAATATTATTTAATCTCTGAATCTCCAGCAATCAGCATAAAGTCTGGGTACACTGCAAGTGTTCAATAAATAGGATGTTTACACAACCTGGTTTGCCTGGGAGAGTCCTGTTTATGCCTGTTGTCCAGAAATAATTAATATAACCTGCTTCTTTTTACTCATGACCATGTCCTAATTTAGATGACCAATTATCTGATCACGCTATCAATAAATGTTGTTGAATGGACGAATTAATGATTGCAGAAAGATTTTAACTGATAGAATCTAGGCAGGAAAAGCTGATTATGTAAAGATATTAAAAAATTCAACAGCTGGCCACTGCACCTCCTTCCTCCTCCAGAAGTGCCTGACTCTCCTGGAGACGGAGATGAGTTTGCACAGACCAGATGCTCAATAACCTTTACTGCACAAATACGTTGAAGAATGTTACTGTATTCGTACTTTAAGAAAATCTAGATGTAAAATCTGAATTTATTGGACAGACCAATGTGACACAGATTATTACACATTATGAATGTTTATGACTTGGTGAGAACTAGATGGTAGCTAAATTTAAAGAGCTGACTTTACTCCTTGTTGGAAATCCAAAATGCAGATTAAATACTACTGAAATGGTAACAGTCAATGGGGACACATGATTTTTAAAATTTAATAGATGCACTTTTTAAAAGAACCTCTCTTCAGTATATACACATAACAGTTAGTTGTACTTGCTCTTAGGGAAGGATACAATCTCCATGAATCTGATATTATAAATAAAAATTTAATTTCAAGTTTCTTTTGTTATTGAAATAGAAAAAGCTGTTTTTAACTACTGTTAAATGAAAAGTGGAAAGTGAGGTAATTCATCTTTTTGACAATAACCTTTCCTTCCAACAGTGTCATCTTCTCTGAAAGTCAAGGTAATTCCTTGTAAATAAGGCTTTTAACAAATTACAAATATGTAGTAGGTACTTGTCCATCTTCTTCCTACTTGGTGCACTATTGCATAGCAACAATTTTTTTTTCCTGCTTCTTCTTCAGTGGAAGTCTGAGAGTCTGAAATCTGCACTGGCTTGGTTGAGCCAGGGAATTTTTTTGGTACCAGGGATGTAAATATCCATTGTAGAAATCAGTAGCTGTTAGTGTTTTCTTGAGCATCACTGATCGAACACCAATCCAGCCATCCTAAAGGGCAAAAGACAAATAGTGAATACGCGGTGCTGGCAAAACTGGTGGTAAATTTTAGTTTATAAAATTTTTATCATGAAAAAAATAAACCAACAAATCTTTACTAAATGCCAGGCTACAAACAGCACTAAGTAACATATACGATTCTTTGACTCTAAAAGTTTATTACCGAGGAGTGATAACAAATGTATAGACCTACTTAAATCTATTTAAACATAGACAGGGAAGAATAAAAAGGTACGTTGTATTTGTGTGGTGCTTGACAGTTTTCAGAGTATGTGCATGTATCTTATTGTTACTGGCTGTCAAAATACAAGCACTCTAAAAAGTAGGCAGATCCAATATTATCCCCAGAGAAAACTGATTTTACAAGAGAAAACTGATGCCCAGAGAGTGTGAGTGATTTGTCCAAGGTGACATAACTGGTGGGACTTAAACTCACATGTTGAGACAACCCACTTCTTCTATGAGAGCAAACTATGGATTTGCAGTATAGATGTATACAGACCCAGACGTATGCACCCAGTGCTATTCCAGAATAAGTTGAAGAGAGGTTGCTGTAGGCATTCTGTATCTACAGTCTTGTGTAGGTCAGATCAATCTATCACACATTTTAAATACTCTTTCTTGAGCATGGAACATTGCACATAAATACCACATGAAGGAAAATACTCAGGAAATGGAAGGAACATGGAACACTTCTCAGGATAATGCCATTGTCTTAAAAATGATAATGGTTTCAAAGTCATTTTAAATAGTTAAGAAATCTCCTCTCTAGCCACATTAAACAGTAGAAGCAAGTAGGATACAGGCACTGTTGTAGTTCAGTGAGATACTCTGACATTACTATTTTTTTGTGATAGTCCTATTAACAAGATGACTTGTTAATTAAATTGGATTACTAAGAATATACAAGTTTCTTTTGAGAAAGAACTAAAGTTACTGAATCTTCTTTCATGGTCTGAGTAATAATAACGCCTTGGTAAAACTTCATCTCTTGAAAAAAATTATACTAGAGATTCTACTATTTCTTAAGAAAATTAAACTGTCCATTGGCTCAATCTGATGGGCAGGCAGTTGAGTGAAGTCTCAGCTCAAAATGACAAATGATACCAACTATAAACTCAGTAAAACAAGTGTGATAATGTGAAACTAAAGGAAAATGTACCTTGCAACAAACCAGCAGTATTTGTGACTGTCTGTGGTATATTACTGATCCTGGAATAACAGCCTGTCCTGTTAATTTTGGATCTAAAGACAGGGGAGGGGAAAAGAGGGATATGAGAGAGAGAATAAATAATTATGCAACTTCACGATGCTTCTTAAAAATCAAAAAACATTCTGCAAGACAGTACTAATATCGGAGGGTACACATCTGCTGACGCCCTGACTTTGTAATCTAAAACTTACGATAGAGCTGTGGTGCTCTGTGTGTATCTTGAACCCAAAGGGAAGCTTTCCATATACACAAGAAGCTATGAGTCCTTTACCCAGTGTCCCAGAGATCAACCTAAAATGTTGAATCTAGAAGTTTTGACCATTTGGGGGAAATAACTAGCTACCAGTGGAGAGACATACAGGAGACTTAGGATCTAAGCTGGCCCTTCCATCCATGACTAAACAAGTCCCAATTCCCAGATTTCTGGGGAACTCTCTGCCTTTGTGGCTCACATTCCTTCAGTCCACCAGAATGGGAGGGCACTGATGGGCCTCTGAATGGACCAGGGTCATGAAATGCTACACCCTGGCCTAAGATTCTCACTGGGGTGCCCAGAGATTTTCATTATGATATTCACCAGAATAAAATCAACCTAGGAACTCTGCATTCCCTGAAAACCTTAATATAGGGAATCACAGAGCTTAAAATGGGATAGTAACACTGATCTGCCTACTTCTCAGGTTCTTATGATGATCAGAAGAGAAAATACACGTGAATGGACACTGTAAAGAATAAGACTATAAATGAATGTAAAGTATTACCATTATTGAACTGAAACAAGCTAAAAGAATCCTTATTTTTAGTAAATGGGACCTATGGAAAAAAACAGACACATTTTCAAATAGACTATACTGAAAACATTTTCCATGTCAGCTATTCAAAAATAAGTACCAGTGAGGACTGAACTATTGACTTCTACCACATCCAGGAGTTTAATGGTACTATTCATCCAGAGTGTCTGCAACGGAATCTGCAAACAAAATGAAAGAAGGATGATAAATAAATACACTCAACCCTGAAACCCTTTTCAACTACTATTTTGTGTTAATCCGGTCTGACTTCTCTCCCAATTACAGAGGAATTGGGAACTCAGTCTCTAAACCTTACAGAATAGAACATAACATGACCCTCTACATCAGCCTCCAGGATTCATTAGATCTTAAAATTAAACACTATTTTAAAATCAATGTTTATATCTTCATTAATACTTCTAGTTAAAAATCATGCTCATTTTAAAAAATGCAACCATTACAACAACTATATTAAAAAAAAATTAGAATGTGAAAGTATTCTGTACTCCCATCCCCAGAGGTAACCACTGCTAATAGTTCAATGTGTATATCCTTGTATTTCTCCTACAAATATAATTATCACAAAAATCTAGAACATACTGTTTGACAAGGAACTTTTTTTACTTAACCATAAACTGTGGACAAATTTTCATCAGTACACACTTATCTATTTCACTCTTTAATCTGCTGCACAGTATTCCATTTTATAAAATGTACCATAATTTATGCAACAAATGCCTTTATGATGGATATTTCATAACACATTACAAAATTATGAAAAATTTTAAATGTGATAAATAGCCTGGTAGATATATCTTTGAGGACTTTTATATTTCTGGAGAATAGTTGTTTTTTAAGTGGACCATCAGGGTTAAAGAGTATCAACATTTTATTGTTAAACTGCCTTGATAAGAGAAGAAAAATGACAGTCTATTGCTGTTTATTATTAGTGAGGCTGAGGAGCAGTCCATATCTACCTGCACATTTTATTTATTTCTTAGGCCTATTTATGCCCTTTGCCCATTAAAAAAAAAACAACAAAAACAACAACAACAAAATCTGAGTTATTCATCTCTTTCTTATTAATTTGTGAAAGGCTTTTATATTTTTAGGAAATTAGCCCTTTAGTTCTCAGATGTATTATGAATATTTTTCTAGTTTGTTGACTTTAAATATTGGGTAATTTTTTTCCATGCATAATTTTTTAATTTTATGGAGTAATATTTATCACTCTTTTCTCTCATGACTTCATTGGTTCATGTCATGCTTAAAAAGCCCTATCCACGTTTATCAAATATTATAAAATTATTCAACTGTTCTTTTTCCCAGTTCTTTGTGGTTTCATTTTTTGAAAACACTTAAATCCTTGATCCATCTAGATTTTATTTTGATTTGAAAAGGTGAGACTTGAGGGTTCCCCCTTTTAAAGGCTGACCAGCTGTCCCAACACTATTTATTGAATAATCCATCTCACCCTTCCACTCAGTGTGAAATGCTACCTTTATTACATTTTGATTTAAATAGGCTAACAGAAATTAATACACACCAGGAAATAAGTTCTCTCAAATTTCTGAAGTAAAGAAACAGATTTTCAGACTGCAGTTCACTCCTCTATTTCATAGACGAGGATAGTGAGGCCCAGAGAAATGCAGCTGTTTTCCCAAGGTGACACAGCTAGTTAGTGGCAGAGCCAAGGATCAGAAGCTATGCTTTCTCATTCTCAGCTCAGTGCTCTTTTGATGACATTCTCTAAAGAGGACATTTTACTTTCAGAACAGTTAGGTTATTTCAAAGATGTGAACGATTAATCAGAGAATTAAAGAAATCAGAATTAAGTAAATTTGAAGAAAAGTATTCACAACCTTATATATGTCATACTTTGGTAAAATATCCTCTTCTATAATTTGCTTGTTTTTCTTTCATCTGCTTCTAATAAAAGTTATGAAATGACTTTCATGTGTGCAACTTTTTTCTTTCAAAGAACTCAAAATACTTCTGAAACATAATTACTGTTTGAAAAATGTTTATATTTACTGAGAACTATAAATATGATAGGTATAGAATCAGAATATCCCCTTCTTGTTCTTGAGGTAAAGCTCATCTTCACCTTATCATCAGAGCACTGAAGAAAGGAAAGTGATGGTAAGAAAACAGTCATTTCTGTGCCCACTGTCATTACTGTCAAAATCATATGTTGGCGTGGATTTAAATTCACAGTTTATCTCCTTTGATCTTGACAGTTGTGGACCAGGTCATTAACCCCATTTTAGAGATAGAAAAGCGGAAGTTCAGGGAAGATAAGGATCTTGCTCTTGGTTAATACATGCCAACTCTAGGAATCAAATTTCACCTTCTGGCTCCAAGATAGGAACTCCTTCTGTTGTAGCACAAGAATTTCTCAGTGGAGAGGAAAGGTGAATTGCAGAAGATCAGAATTATTATGCAGTGTTTAACTTTTTGGGGAACTGTCAAACTGTTTTCTAAAGCAGCTGCCCCATTTTACATTTCTACCAACAATGAATGAGGGTTCCAAATTTCTCCATATCCCTGTCAACACTTGTTATTGTCTGTTTTTAAAAATCACAGTAATCCTAGTGACTGTGAAGTGGTATCTCAGTATAGTTTTGATTTGCATTTCCCTAATGACAAATGAAATTATCTTTCCATATGCGTAGTGGCCATTTATATATTTTCTTAGGATAAATGTCTATGTAGATCCTTTGCTGATTTTCTAATCATGTTATTTATCTTTTTGCTATAAAAGTTCTTTATATACTCTGGATACTAGACCCTCATCAGATATATGATTTGCAAATATCTTCATTTATTATGTAGGTTGTCTTTTCATTTTCTTGTTAGTGTTCTTTGAAGCCCAACGGTTTTAAATTTTGAAGTCCAACATCTCTATTTTTAGTTCGTTGCTTATGCTTCAGGCATTATATCTAAGAACCACTGCCTACTTCAAGGTCATGAAGATATGCCCCTATATCTTCTTCCAAGAGTTTTCATAGTTTCAGCTCTTACATTTAGGTTTCTGATCCATTTAGAGTTCATTTTTATATGTGGTATGAGGTAGGGATCCAAATCCATTTCTTCTGATTGTGGATATCCAGGTGTCCAAGCACCATGTGGTAAAAAGATTCTTCTTTCCCCATCAAATTGCCTTGGCACCCTTATCAAAAATCAAGTGACCATAAATGTATGGGTTTATTTCTGGACTCTGAATTCTATCCCACTGAGCTTTGTCAGTATCACACTGCCTTGATTACAGGAACTATGCGTCCTGATTTCATAGGAACTTTGAAATTGGAACTTCGCTCTTCTTTTTCAAGATTTTCTGTCTATTCTGGGCCTCTTGGGATTCCATACGAATTTTAGGATAAGCCTGTCAATTTCTGCAAAGAAGTCAACTAGGAATTTTATAGGAATGGTGTTCAGTCTGTAGATCAATTTGGGGAATAGTGCCATCTTAACAATATTAAGTCTTCTAATCCATAAACACAGAGGCCCTTCCATTTACTTAGGTCTTCTTTACTGTTTATTAGCCCTATTAGTTTTGGGGGGTGGAATTATTTATAATTTTCTGTATATAAGATTACACCATCTGCAAATATAGTTTTACATTGTTCCTTTTTTCTTGCCTAATCACCCCGGCTATAACCTCCAGTACAATGTTGAATAGAAGTGGTGAGAGTGGACATCTTGGTCTTGTTCCTGATCTTAGAGGGAACACTTTCAATCTTTCGCCATCAAATATGATGTTAGATTTGGATTTTTTTGTAGATATTCTTCATCAGGTTGAGGAAGTTCCCATCTATTCTTAGTTTGTTGAACATTTTTATCATGAAAAGGTACTGGATTTTTCAAATGCTGTTTCTGCACCTACTGAGATAATTATGTGGCTTTTGTCCTTTATTCTATTAATATGGTATATTACGTGGATTGATTTTTGTATGTTGAACCAGCCTTACATTCCTGGGCTACATCCCACTTGGTCATAGTGTATAATCCTTTTCTACATGTTGTTTGATTCACTTTGCTAATTCTGTTAAGGATTTTTGCCTCTATATTAATAAGGGCTATTGATTTGTAGTTTTCTTTTCTTGTAAGATCTTTATCTGGTTTAGCTTACTTGACTTTTGTACTAGCTGCTCCCTCTGCCTGGAATGGTCTTTTCCTGACCTTGGCATGACTTGCTCCTTATTGTCTTTCCGACCTCAGCTTAAATGTCAGTTCAAAGTGGCCGTCCCCATTTAGATATTCAGGCTAAAATAGCCACCAGTTAATCTATCACGTTATTTTAATTTTCATCAAAGAGCTTATCACACCTTCTGATATTTTTCTTATTTATTTATTTGTTTCCATCTTCTCACATCACCTCTAATACCTAGAACAATGCCTGACATATAATAGGCTTTCAATAAATATTTTGTTTAATGAATGAATAAGAGCAGATATCAGTTAGTGAGTACCTACTCAGATACTGTACTAGATGCTTTATATACATTATATCATTCTAATTTTCAAATGAATTAACTAAAGCTCAGAGATTAAATAACCTTCTCAAGTCTACAAAGCTAGGAAGTAGCAGAGAGAAGATGGAACCCTGCTCCGTCTGGCTCTAAAGTCAATGTTCCTTGCCCTATGCCGTTCTCTTACAGTGGGGAAAGTACAGGGTTTGACGTCAGGCAGATCTGGTTCAAAACCTGACTCTCACTAACTAGCAATGTGACCTTGAGCAACATTCAACAGCCATTCACTGAGTATCTTCTTTAAGCCTCAATTTCATCAACTTAAAATGGGATAATACCCATAACAGGAGGCTGTAATCCTCACCGAAGAACCTGGCATGCTACAGATATTCAATGGCAGTTCTCCATTTTAACCTACAGAGGAGGTCCATTAAAAACCCCACACTTGGTAGACTCAGAGTTCCAACAACATAAGATGCTATCAAAATGAAGGGAAAAAAACCCCAATAAATTTGTCAAAGAACTGAGAATTTAATTCAGATATTTTAACAAGTTATTACAACTAGATTTTATATGCCATATGTGAAAATCAAGGATTTAAGAATTCAGTTGTAAAAAATGGGCCAAAGGCAGAAAGACATACTAGTAAAAGCATTGGACTAGGAGTTAGAAGATTTAGGTTCATTATTCAGAGACTGGGCACCCGAAGTTAGTCACTTCATTTTCATTCTCCTCATCTATGAAACAGGATAATAAAATTTGGCTATGGGAGATGGCAAAATATCTAGTTTAAAGTACCTTGTGAATTCTAAGGCCCCTATGAAAACTTGAAGTTTAAAGAATATTTAAAAAATGAATGTCATATATTCAAAAGAATTGAAACAGGGACTCAGATATGTGTACACCCAAGTTCATGAAGCATTATTCACATTAGCTAAAAGGTAGAAATGTCCATTGATAGACAATGTCCATTGATAGACAAATGCATAAACAAAATGTGCTACATACATACAATGGAATATTATTCAGACTAAAAAAGGAATGACATTCTGATACATGGTACAACATGAATGAAACTTGAAAACATTATGCTAGGTGAGATAAGCCAGACACAGAAGGATAAATATTGTATGATTCCACTTATATGAGGTACCTATAAAAGGCAGATTCATAGAGACAGGAAGTAGAATAGTGATTACCAGGGACTGTGGGGCAGGGGGAATGAGGAGTTGTTATTTAATGGGTATAGAGTTTCAGTTTGAGATGATGAAAAAGTTCTGGAAATGGATACTGGTGATGGTTGCATAACAATGTAAATGTACTTAATGTCACTGAAGTATACACTTAAAAATGGTTTAAATGGTAAATTTTATGTTATATATATTTTATCCCAATAAAAAATAGTTTCTTTTTTTAACATCTTTATTGGAGTATAATTGCTTTACAATGTTGTGTTAGTTTCTGCTGCATAACAAAATGAATCAGCTATATGCACATGTATATCCCCATATCACCTCCCTCTTGCATCTCCCTCCCACCCTCCTTATCCCACCCCTCCTAGTGGTCGCAAAGCACAGAGCAGATCTCCCTGTGCCATGAAGCTGCTTCCCACTAGCTATCTATTTTACATTTGGTGTTGTATATATGTCAATGCTACTCTCTCACTTCCTCCCAGCTTACCTGTCCCCCTCCCCTTGTCCTCAAGTCCATTCTCTACTGTGTCTTTATTCCTGTCCTGCCCCTAGCTTCAAAAGAACCAAAAAATAGTTATTTAAAAATAAATGAACTTCAGGATCCTTTGGTTTTGTTTATGAGATTTATTCCTAAATTAAAATATTTCAAAAGTAAATTACACACACACACACACACACACACTCACACACACAATTAGGTAAAACTGCAATTTGACTTCCAACTTACTATATTTCCAATGGCACGATGAAGTCTGAATATTTGCTCTGAAGTTTGTTCCTCCCATTTTATACAGCTGGTAGCAGCAGAAATCTTAGGGGCTATAAGATAAAGCCAATAGCAAGAATGAATATCAGATCAGTGACCATAAATTGTTAATTACTGATACTGAATGACAGATACAAGAGAATTCATTATATTATTTTCTCAACTTTTGCATGTTTTAAATTTTCCATAATATAAGGTATACACATACATACATAGTAAATAAAAGTACTAGAAGAAAACATGGGTAAATTTCTTTATAACCTAGGAATAGAAAAAGTTCTTCTATGACTCAAAATCCAGAAGCAATTAAAGAATGATAAATGTGACTACAAAAAATTAAACTTTTGTAAGACAAAAAGAAGTGTCATAAATCAAGCCAAAAAACAAATGACAAACAAGTTATTTGCAACTTATATCACAGTACTTTATATCTGTTTATATATATTCCATGAGAGATATATCTATAATAAATATAAATATTTATATGTAATTACTATATATGTGTTATATATATTTATATTATATTTAGGAGTACTTTGTATCTATTATATAGGTTTATTTATATCTATTACACAAAGTACTCCTAAAAACTGAGACAGAAAAGACCAAAAACCAGATAGAAAAATGGGCAAAAGATATAACAGACCCTTCTCAGAAAAAAAGAAATGCAAATAGTCCTTAAACATATGAAAAGCTCTTCAGGGCTTTCCTGGTGGCGCAGTGGTTGAGAGTCCGCCTGCTGATGCAGGGGACACAGGTTCGAGCCCTGGTCCGGGAAGATCCCACATGCTGCGGAGTGGCTGCGCCCGTGAGCCATGGCTGCTGAGCCTGTGCGTCCGGAGCCTGTGCTTCTCAACGGGAGAGGCCACAACAGTGAGAGGCCCGCGTGCCGCAAATAATAATAATAATAATTAGTTGTAAAGAGGAAAATGCAACCCTGAAAATTAAAAACAAACTGAAACAAAGGAACTTAACTATATATCAAACTAGATAACAAAACCACATGGAAAAAATAATTATCTCCAGTAAGTTTTGAACACAGTACTCTGACTATATACCCTTCGTAGAATATATTTTTAAAAACTGCAGGAAAAAAAAAACTGCAGAAAAATATTAACTCTCACTTAGTAGTTACACTTTCTGTAGTGATATTGGTGTTGTAATCTTAAAATTATTTTATGCACAGCAAATAAAAAACAGGTCAGCATTGATTTAAAAAAGATTTTCTGTGTAAGAGAAAATACCAGAAAAACGCTGTACTTTAAAATTTGAATCAGAAACAATATGAGCTCAAATATATTTTTTTAAAGGCTTTACTGAATTTGTTACAATACTGCTTCTGTTTTATGTTTTGTTTTTTTGGCCCTGAGGCATGTGGGATCCCCCAACCAGGGATGGAACCTGCACCCTCTGCATTGGAACGTGAAGTCTTAACCACTGGACAGCCAGGGAAGTCCCTGAACTCAAACATTTTTAAAAAATATAATGCCTACCCTTCACCACTAACACTTCATTTTGGAACACATCATTGTATTAGACGGTTTCTAAATACTATCCCTCAACTAAAATAAACAAGGGAGAGGTGGCTGATTCCAACATGGGACAGAGAATTTACAAGGTGAGCCTGGGACATTTTGCGATAGAAACAAGGAAGAGCTCAAAAACTAGCTGGGGGTGGAGGGATATCAAAAGGATTCAGGAGCCAACTTTAAGAGGCTACCTCTAGCTAAATTTGGGACAACCTGAACAGCACAAAGCATTATGAATGTAATTAACTATAAAACACAGTAAATAAAAATCCACAAGTCAAATGACTAAAAAAACTCACTCGCCACCATAATTGAAGGTGACTATGGCACCAACTCCCTATTTTAAAAATTGATAATTAGAGAAAGAATTAAGCATTTATCCTGCCATTTTAGGATGAATTAAAATTCATCCGCAATTAATAAGGAAAAGCTCTTCTTTACAGAACAATGCCAACTATTAAATATAAAAGGAATTGGAAAATAACCATTTTGATTTTCATTGAAATAATTCATTCAGGGAAGGAGCATCAATCCATGCTAAAATTGTTACGTGAAAGGCTAGTGGGGAACCGGATATTTGCATAGTGCCAAAGTATTACCGCAGGGATTACCTGCCATTTGCAAAGGGAGAAACACATCTTTACACTGGAAAGATCTGGTGGTCACCACCTCCACCAAGTGATCAAATTTAGCTTCACTAGCCTTGATGCAACCTGGTATTATGGCTTACTGATATGACTCCCTAAGACTGTAGGGGACGGAGGCGGGGGCTTCTCCGAGTAGATCCTTTAAACAGTTTTAACTTTCGAGTCGTGTAAATGTCTTACATAGTCAAGAAAAAAAATTACATCATAAATAAAAATAAAAAGCAACCCTTAAGGTTAAAAAACAAACTGAAACAAATATCACTGGAACGCAGTATCATCTATGAAATACTCTTTCCACAAACTTTAAGCCCGAATCTCATCAAGCCTTTAGAACTTCCGATTTACAGGAACTTTAAGGGCTAGAAAAATACATTAAACAACACTGGAAGGAAAGAGACAATTGGCCTGGTCTCTTCAAAAAGTTAATGACATGGAGGGAAAAAAATAGTGGAGGAATTACTCTAATGAGACTAAAGAGACATACGACTAATTATAATTGGATCCTAGTTTGAAAAAATATACAGCTATACAATATGTTTTTAGAGTGTCAGGAAAATTTAAATATGGACTGGCTATTCGATGCTATTAGGGAACTGTTCATTTTTCCTAGGAGATGCATGTTGAAATATTTAGGGATGAAAGGTCATGATGCATACTTCCAAATGGTATAGCAAAAATTAAAATATATATGCTACATAAACACATATATAAAGAAAATATGGCCAAACATTAATAATTGTTGACTCTGGGTTAAACAGGTATTCACTCTCTTTCAACTTACCTTTGTGTTTGGTACTTTTCAATATAAAGAATAGAGAAAATGGTTCTAATCTTTCATAAGGCTAAATGTGAAGAGGGAGAGAGACCCCTTACCAATCATTCTCTGGAAAAGGACATGCAAGTGGACATTGAATCTTTAGTCAAAATTAAGGGAAACTTGCAAGTGAGGAAGCCACAGTGTTCAGGTGCCATCACAACAAACAAAACCTTAGGAAACATGTAAGAGTCTCTGCCGTCTGCACTTACCATGTGTCACCCCCTCGGCTGGCTGCTGCCTTCCATTGTTCAAACTGTCAGGCAAAGTTTTCAAAACTGAAATAAGCTTAAAAAAAAAGAGAGTATATTCAGGATGAAAAGAACGAAAGCAGAAATACATTACAATTCAGTACCATGAAATTACAGCTTTAAGAGCTGTGTGGCAGGGTAAAGCAGTAAATTGGCTTAAGCTGTGAGGATCCATCTACTTGGTGGAGTTTCAGTGGAGATGTTGCTCTCTGTAGAGTACAGGTCATTGATTTCCTTCCAGAGAATACTGAGCCTCGACTGGCTATCAGAACAGCCGGTGCTTGGCCATCCACACTCTCACTCTCACTCTGAAGGAAGGCAGTGGGGACTTCGTACTCTGGAGTCACATAGTTCTGGGTTCAAATCCCAGTTCTACCACCTGCTAGCTGTGTCACTGTGGAAAAGTTATTTTACTTGTCTGTGGCCTTCAATGTCATTATCTATAAAACAGGTGAAAGCAATAGCTACCTCAAAGGTTTCTTGAGAAGGTAAAAAAAAAATAAGTCTATGAAAGTATCTAAAACAGTCTTGGCACACAAGCCAGTGCTCAATAAACGACAGACACTATAATAACAGAATTTCCGAGGTGAGTGCCTAGAATGGGAAGCATCATCTATACAGCGGGGGGTGGGGTGGGGTGGAGGGGGGTTCCTCTACAGAAAATTTAGTTCAGATGAAAATCATTAATTGGGTCATTAAACCTTTATTCACACCCTATTGTATGCAGACTCAAAAAAAAGTCTCAGAGTTCATTCACAGCTAGGGGGTCAGCAGAATTCCAATGGTACAGATGCAAATGACTGGAACACAGGGACAGAAGTGGGAGGAAAACAGAGACTTACTTAGGAAATGATGTTAGTTCAGTTCGACAGGGGTGAATGGTACGTCTATGAGACTAAGGAGAGTGAAAATGGGAAGAATAGTCTAAAAGCCTCACCATGAAATGTAACAGACCATATAAAATCACATATTTCATTCAAAAGCTTTGATTAAGTATATACTCTGTGTAAATTCTCAAAGACTAACATAAGATCACAAAAGCCATGCTAATTTTTAGGAAGCCAGGGATAGAAACCACTTTTTAAAGAGAAGCTTAGAATCACACATCATAAAATTGTTCTTTTCATCATAACCACTTAGGAAATAAGCAGGGGGATATTGGAAAACTGTACCATGTTGGCACCCAGTCTTGACAGCACTGCTTCCAAATCCTTTGTGGTGCTCTTGGGTGGTACAGGAACCGTTTCCTGTTTGAGAATTGGGCCTACATCAAACCTACCAAAAAATCAAAAGCAAATAATAACATGATTACTGACTATTTCTTAAGGTCAATATGTTTGTCTACATGAATGTTTATATACCACAAGGATAGTTTTTTTGTTCGTTCAGGTGGGTTTTGTTTTGTTTTGTTTTTTTAGGCCACACAGTGCAGCTTATGGGATCTTAGTTCCCTGACCAGGGATCGAACCCGGGCCCGCTGCAGTGGAAGTGCAGAGTCCTAACCACTGGAAGGCCAGGAAATTCCCCCACAAGGATAGTTTAACGGTGGCCATGAATGTGACTATTAGCCATTGGCAAGGGAGAAATGTAAGTCTGAAAGAAGGGAGAGCAACATTAGCATGTTACTAATATCACTTTAGTCTATCAACTAGATAGTTTAAGCACATTAACTTTTCACCATTCTCTGCATTTTCATCTGCTTTATTCTCAAGTACCATTTTCTGGTCATTTATGGAGTCAATACTTGAGCTTAACAAAATTAAATTCTAATACAGTCATTTTACTAAGCCATTAAAATTTTAAAAATTAAAATCCATAAAATTAAAAAAAAAGAAAGAAGGGAGAGCAAAATCTGGCCTATATTTAGATTTTAGGTTTATTATTTCAGAAAGGAAAAAGGTTGCATATCAGGGATTTAATTGCAACTACAAATAATTCTATCATTAGTAGTAAATAGTACAAAAAAAATCTCTAATTATATAATGAAAGTACAGAGCAAAGAATATGTTTTCCAAGGAAGTACAACTAGGAATTTACAATCATTCCTTCCTGTATTTCCTTTCTCAAAGGACAAGAGTTTTGCCTGAATTATAATCAATAGTGATTATAAGTAGGTGCAAGGGTATTTGCATTCCCATAAGTCTTATATTCAATATTTTATATCAAGCTCTGCAAATATTGGCCATCAGCTTTTATTAGAAATATATTTTGTTTTAAATACTTAACTTTGTGTTCTGTTAACTCTATTTTTAACCTATGAGCTTTAATAAAATGCTTATTATGAAAAGTTACAAACATTCCAAAAACAGAATGAACAGTCTAAGGAATTGCCATATACACATCGCCCAGATTTGAGAATTACCAAAGTTTCGCCACTCTTGTTTCATCTGCCCCCCCCTTTTTTTTTTTTTTTGAAGTAAGTTAAAGCAAATCCCAGATATTGACTTGGTCTTGTGAACTGGTGAATTTTTCTTATCTATGGGGACGTTAGGTGATAATAGGCAGAGGCATAATACACTCCTAAAACAATTTAAAATAATTGTTTCTTAGATTGTAGGTATAATTTTAAAAAACATTTAAGACAATTATATAACACATTGGTATACAATGTATTCTTACTTCAGGTTCGAAAAAATTTTTGACCATAGAAACCAAAGCCAGCAGAACAGAGATTCATAACTAATATACAAAAATCCATCTCTCATCTACACAACATCGTTTATAGAAATCCAGTTGTTAATAATTTATTTCAATTAACAAGTTTAAAGAGACACTGTGTAAATGCCAAAACACATGTGGTTTATGTTAGAAACCAGGAAGAAACCCAGGAGTTAGAGAAATTAGTACTCTAGTACACTCTAATTTATTACTAATTTCTAACTCCTGATTAGAAATTAGGAGTTAGAAATTAGTAATAAATTAGAGTGATTAGTACCCACTCATCCACCTCCACTTCCCCCCAGGCAGACTGACATCAACATTCAACATCACAAAAAGTCTCAAGAAAATATGCTCTACCTTTTAGGTCTAATTTGCATAATCGTTACTCCAGCAACTGTGTCTCCGTGCAAGACCGTATGGATTATAGGGGCTGGACCACGCCACCTCGGGAGGCAACTGGGATGGACATTCAAGATGCCACTGAGTTAGAAAAGGCAGGAAATTAGTATGCAAGTGGGCTTTTTACCATTTAATTTACTGCTACCTAAACTAATATGCACTTTTCATCATTAAACTTGCCCAGAAATGTTGAAAAACAGTTAAATCTAGTCTCATACCAACTGAAGCAGGAGTCAGAGCTAAGTTCAACTTTCTTACCATAAGAGACCAATGAAACTCAATTAAAAAAAGAGCAGGAACAACTATTCATTGTTCTGAAGATGTTCCAGCTTCGCAATTTGAGACATAGCTCGCAATGTCTGGGAGTTTTTAAAGACAAAAAATGTGTTTTTTACTATATGAGAAAAACCACTCAAATCCAATCGAGCATCTCATGGACGATGTGAATTATACGTATAGCTTAGTTACATAATTACCCTCACTTCACTTAGTTTGTATATAGAGTTCCTAAGACAAGCTTCTTAAATCCCCATCTAATGATTTATTCACCTTTGCTGTTTATCCCTATACACCTTTTACCCATTAGTGAGCAATTTTAATAATTTACTCATCTGTCATTAGTTTAATGTCTCCATCAGCATGAGTATACACTTGACAGTGCCTATGTGTATACATATATTCTAAATTCCACTGTTCAGCCCAGTCTCATTCCTCCAACAAATATTTACTGAGCACAATCCATGTTCTGGCACTAAGTGCTGGGGATATAAGCAACAGTGAACCACACAGAAAAAAAAAAAATTCTGCCCTCACAGGCCAATATAAGGACCTGACTTGTATTCTGAGCAAGATGGAAAACCACCAGAGAATTTTGAGCAGAGTGACATGACCTGACTTATGTTTTAAAAGGATCACTTTGGTGTTGGGTGGTAAAAGACTGAGAGGGCCAAAGACAAAAGTGGAGACCACTTAGGAGGCTACTGCAGTATGACAGCCAAGAGTGGTGGCAGAGGAAGTGATGAGAATCAGACATTCTAGAGAGATTTCAAAGGCACAGCCAATAGGATTTCCTGATAGATTGGATGCGTGGTGTGAGATAAGGAATTAAGAATAATGCCAAGGCTTTGGGTCCGAGCAACTTAAAGGCTGGAGTTACCATGTACTGAGATGAAGATTTTGGGAAGGAGCAGGTTTTGGGGTGAAAGTTCAGGAATGTTGTTTTGGACATCTTACATGTAAGGTGCCTATCAGACATCCAAGCAGAGCTGCGGAGGAGGCAGGGGGTATCAGGGGCCTGGAGTTCAGGGAGAGAGAACTGGAGGGACACATCTGGCAGTTATTAGCATACATATGGAATTTAAATGAGGGTGGGTGAGAGCCCATAGATAGTGATAAAGAGTATCACACATTTTAACAATTCATGCCACTAATAAAACCTTTTATTTTAAGAGAAAATACTAAAGAAAGCAGAATTAAGTTCAAGTTAATGCACTTTATAGATACCAGATCCATATATAAAGACCGAGGTCTCTACACTGTTTTTCCTTACAAATAAAACTTACTAGGGAAATTTAAGAATAAGAGCCTCACTCAAAAGCCGGCCAAATGAAGCTACCACTCCAACATCATATTCTCCAGATCCCACATCTGGCCACTCATACACTGGAAGCTGAGATTGGATAGCATATTGCTTCACCGGCAGTCTTTTTGGTGATGGGGAGGGAACTGTGACCACCTCCAAGTTTTCAATTAACTCTTCCCCTTTGTTTTCCCTAAAATGGAAAGATTAGAAGAAAATGTGACAGTGTTAAGAAAATGTCGGAAAGCTAAACTACTTCACACATTTCTAAGGCATTTTTATGATTAAATTAAGAAAGCATTTAAGGGTAAATGATTAAAACTAGTGCAACTGAGAGACTAAAGTTTTATTTTTATTTAATTTTAATTGTTTTAAATTTAAAGAGCCACAAGTGGCTACTGGCTACTGTTTGGACTGTTATGGTTGTAGAAATTTCCTGTGCATGCAGAAACATATACAGTACAGACATTTTACACAATTGTAATATTATATATACTCTCCTGCATTTTGTTTTTTTCTCTTAACACTATGTATGCTATTATGTGAGTCTTTTTAAAAAATGGGTTAAATATACATTTGTTTGTATATGCATCAAACATTTCTAGAACAGGAAACTGAAAACAGTGGCTATCTTTGAAGAGAACTGGGGACTGGGAGAAAGAGATGGAAGGAACTGACTTTCCATTTTATATCTTTTGAATTTTTTACTATAACGACGTTATTCAAACAATACTTAAAAAAATATATATATACATATATATGTGTGTGTGTGTATATATATATATATATATATATATATACACACACACCATGGGCATCATTCCATGACATTATATGTAGCACTACCTCATTTTTTTAACCTGCTGCAAAGTATTCCAGTGCCTGGGGCTGTTTATTTATTTATTTAGCAGGTACTGCATCATGCAGGTACATCATCATAAATGTTGAGGATTTATGAGAAAAGGAATAGACAGGAGGGCCCAAAAGAAAAAGTGCAGAAGTACTGGAGCTGCCAAGTGAAGCATCAGCAGAAGCGTCAGGATACATGCAGTGAGAGATGCAGGAGGCCATACACGGAAAGTAGCATGTAGAGAGTGTATTACGGAGGTGTGCAAAGGGAACATGTGTGAAGGAAGTGTTTCAGGGTGTGTTACAGAGGGGAGTGTGTGAAGGGGGAAATACAAGGGGATTCATGAATGAGTCAACATCAGGGTCTGCTGGGAAGTATTTGTAGAGAAGACTTGATGGAGGGAGATGACAGAAATGAGTGTGAGGGTGCATCAGGAAAAAACGGAGTGGGGAAATAAAAAATGGAGGCTGGGGAAAGGAGACAGAGCAGGATATATGGGCATAGCCACCACATACCATGGACTTTCAGGACAGGCTGGATCTCAATTATTTTTGTCCAGGAAACACAATTTGTTAAATTTTAGAAATACTAAATGTATACCTAAGAGTTCTGATTTATAAATTTATTCATAGGAAAACAGTTCGTTTTTGTACTATGTCTTCATTTCAGTCTCAGAAAACTGGATCCGGTTGTATACAGGGAGGCGATGGGGAGCGAAGGCGTGAGGCAAGCGTGTGCAGAGGGATGGATGCCTGTGCCTGGGAAGAAGCCCAAAGGATTAGATGATACAAATCAGGTGAGTAGGAAGAAGTGGAAAGGGGAGGTCTTTGAAGTCAGAGCCCGTTTTAGTACCAACCTGCTCAGCTGATGACCCTGGGCAATCTCTTAACCTCTCTGGGCTACGGTTTACATGCTAAACGGGCAGGGAGGTGGTGGGACTGGACGGAGATGATGCAGGTAAAGCAACGAGCGCGGCCTTGGCACCGCGGGGCGCCCGGTGGCGCTCAGAGCGCGGAAGGAGTCGGGCGTGTAGACCGGACAGGACCAGGCGGGCGCCCAAGGGCTGACCGAGCACCTTCCGGGAGCCCGGAGACGCCGAGATCTGGGCCCACACCCCTCCGGCGCAGCTGCTTTCCCCGACTAGGAGTCTAAACCCTCGAGGCCGGCCGCAGTGGCTCCACAGCCGCGTCCTCGACCCCCGGGCCTCCCAATCCCTGGCCCCGGTACCTGGCGGCCTGCAGCGCCCGCAGCGTTTCGCGGGCGAACTGGTCAGTGCCGAAAAAGAGCACCCGCCAAGGCGGCTTCTCGCGGACTCGAGCGCCCCGGCCGTCCTCCCCGCCAGAGGATCCGCTCAGGCCGAGCAGGGTTCGCCACTGAGGGCTCGGCCTCCTGCCCGCGCCGCCGCCGCCGCTGCTGCCGCCGCCGCCTGGCAGGGGCCCCCAGCAGCAGCGTACTAGAACCCTCATTGCCTCCGCGGGCGGCCGACCCTGCGCACGCGCGTTGTGGTGGGCGGAGCAGGAGCTAGGCAGGAGGGGCGGGGCCGGGGAGGAAACGCGATGGGCGAGGTCTTTCAGCGACTGGGGCGGGGCTTGCCTGATTGCAGGCGCGGCAGATGAAGGAATTTGCCGGTTCAAGTGTCCCCGTGACTTTTGTTGCATTTGTTTGCACGATTTAGCCAATCTCCCCAAACAACTCTTTTGGAACAAATCATATGAGTTTTCAGACGACGAAATCTCATTTATTTATTTATTTCTGTATCATTTTCTCAGCCATTATAACTAATATTTACTAGAAGCCATGCTTTGGCTAAGCATTTTATATATCTGTTAGTTTAGTTAATCCTCATATCAACTGTACCAGGTAGATATTATTACAACCATTTTACTGAAGAGGATCTGAGGCTCCGTGAAATTAAGGTAATTACCTATGTAGGATCCTCACAGCTAGCCCCATGTAGCTCCAAACTCTGTGATCCTAACCATTTGGCCTTCATAGCAATCCTATGTACTAGGGAAGTCAATGTCCCCTTTTTGCCCCTGAGGAAACGGAGGCTTAATTCTTGTTCGTAGTCACTCTGGTGAATCAAAGGCCTGCTCTTGCCCGTACCCCGTGGATTCCCTCCCACACCGAGGGATATCATAGAAGAGACTCTTAAGGAAAATGGGCAGGGGAAGCTGTCCTCAGAAGACCTCTAAAGATCTTTAGTGCTTAGATTCTGTATTCCTGAGGCCTATGCAGTGGCCTTCTCCTTGAGGATGGTCACACATCCTGGCTGTTGAGTGGAGACCAGATTCTCTTCTAGTTTTACTGCCCTCTCCACCTCTCTTCCTCTCTAAATGCTATCCATTCTTCAATGCCAAGGTCAGACATCCTTCCTGAAGACTTGCATGGACTTAATGTCTTTCTCTATGTGCCCTTTTAATGCTCTGTGGGGACCTCTGCTTCTCACACAATTTGGAATTACTGAGGGAGTTGTCTAATGTATGCATAGACATTGACAATTTCACCTGTGTGTTGAATAGAAAAGAGAGAGGCAAAGAGGAAGGGAGGGAGTGTATTTCCAGTGATTCTGTTCATCTGATCATATATGAGATGAGGAGCTAACTGAGATCCCAACCTTCTATTCCTACAATCAAGTTCTCTTTTAGTATCCTCTCTTAGGGTAAGTGAAATATGATTCTAATATTTTAAAAATGGTCTTTTCCCATACAACATGATCTATAAATACAACCCAAATACTCATTTAGGTTTTCGCCTTAGACTCTGGCTGCTGTCTAAAGAGTGACTCTTCGTATTTGTCTTTATGTAATTTCTCTCCTTGAGTTAGAGAGCCTGAATTATGCTACAATTTATTTTTGGCAGCCCAAATTCTCCACAGGTAGCCCCGCCCCACAGAGCTGCCTTGAGCCACTCACAGCGCCCTCTGCCGAGCACATACCGACGGCTCAGTCTGAAGGGCCAACGCCAGTCTGCTTTCTTTCCTCCATAGAGTTGGCTCCTACCGCCGACATCTAATTTTCTAGTGGGTGGTCTTTTGATTTTTAGTAAACTTATTTTTTTAAAACTGAACATGATTTTATTGTAACGGCTTAAGTTTTCCCAGGATGCTAAAATGGAAATCTTTCTGAAACTCTTGGTGGTAAATTGGGTTTGTATTGGGGGTGGGGGAGTCCATTTCCAAGCCCAGACAAATCCACGTCTGGAGCTACTATAAAGCACACAGAGAAAATGAGGACGTTAGCTCCTAACGGCAAGGAATTTAGGTAAGAAGTTAAGACGCCCAGAAAGCACATCCAAGAGGACTGGGCTATAATAGAACCCAGATAATGCTAATTTGGCTGGTGCTCCAGTTTCCAGAAATTTCTCTCCCCTGATGAATGGAGTATGTGTGCATTTGAATCAGTGAAATTACTCCAGTTTCTGAGTCTGGGTGACAAGAGGTTGACAGAGAGGAAGAACTGCTTGGTGGTAACCATGATGACTTTCAGCTTTGCTTTGAAACTGAAGTGATGAGACAAGCAAGTGGAGATGTCTGGTAGAAATCTAGAATGTGAGACTGGCTTCCATGACTAGGGCGGGTGAGAGAGCTGATCCTGGAGTGTGAGGAAGCAGGAAACATCCCCTCTCCCTATTCCCCATCATCCCACCCTAAACCTATGTGTGTATGATTTCTGAGGAGTCGGGAGACCTGCCACAGAAAGAGAGAGAGAGAGAGAGAGAGAGAGAGAGAGAGAGAGAGAGTGTGTGTGTGTGTGTGTGTGTGTGTGTGTGTGTGTGTGTAATTAGCCCGTTGGTGTTGAGAGTCAAAAAGGGGAGCAGCCGGAGCCCTGGGAAAGATGAAGCAGGGGCATGAGAGGAAAGTGGTCAGAAGGACTTCCCCCATGGTCCAGTGTTTAAGACTTGCGCTTCCACTGCGGGGGGCAAGTGTTCAATGCCTGGTCGGGGAAGTGCCACATGCCGCGCGGTGAGGCCAAAAAAGGGGGGGGGGGGGGATTCTGGTTGGTATGTGGCTGATGCTTGAGTCCACAGAATTCCTGCATGTGCCCTGGGAAGCAATGCCACATGTGACCAGGGGGAGAGTTGCCATACACAGGCATCGCGCCAATGTCAGCGGCAGGAACTGAACGGAGGGACGCAGGCCAGTGATGCCTTCTGGGATGCGGCCCCTTAGTGCGAAGTTCCATATACGGCCATCTACTGCCTGTGGTTGCAACAGAAGCCCACAAGGGGGCGCTGCGCACTAATTTCCCATCACAGCGTGGTGAACAATTACACACGCTTCAGAGCTTCTGACTCCCGTTTGTCTGTCTGACCGTCTGTGTTGTTAGGGCCCTTTGTGGTCTCAGTAGATATCACTTCCCAATTTGTCCAGCTGCTCTGTAAAGCAGCAAGGCCACCCGCTAGGGAAGGACCGGGACATGCTGGCCACCCCCATCTCTTAACACCCGCCTCAGCTCTTACAGATAATACACAAATGTTAAAGAGGCAGTTCTATGCAACAGACTCTCTCCCACCAGGGTGGCCTGGGATGCGTCCCAGGGAAGAGCTTAAGAGGCAGTGTGGGCCCACAGGACTGGGTGTCCTTGAGGAGAGAGACTGGAGAGGTTACATGACAGCTGAAGGATGCCAGAGACCCAGGAAGGGAAGCCAGATGTGGTATTATAGGAATGAGAAGCAGTCTAGGGATAAGAGAAAGGGTTAAGAAAGTTTCTTTTTGCTGCCCATAGTCAACCTAGTAAAGCAAGAGAAATATCAAAATAGGCTTAAAGAGATCAAATCATAAAATCTTTGGTTGTTTCTCAGCCCCTTCCCCCCAAGCAAAAGAGCTGTGCTATATTAACAAAGGGAGAGTACAATTTCTTTTTATAAACTACCTTTGCCTATCCACAAGGAAATTGACAAGATAGTAAAGCCTCTCACATTTAATGGAGCTCATAATTTGACTAGTCTAGAGGCTGGTTATCACTTACATAAATTTAGAACAAGGGTTTCAAGAACTCTTGGGAAAATAAAAGGAGGAAGAAAGAAACAAGTGTGCAAAAAGAACAATACATTTTAGTTAATAGAAGGTGTCTGGGACTTCCCTAGTGGTGCAGTGGCTAAGAATCCGCCTGCCAGTGCAGGGGACACAGGTTCGAGCCCTGGTCCGGGAAGATCCCACCTGCCGCGGAGCAACTAAGCCCGTGCGCCACAACTACGGAGACCACGCACCACAACTACTGAAGCCCGTGTGCCTAGAGCCTGTGCTCTGCAACAAGAGAAGCCACTGCAATGAGAAGCCCGCTCACCACAACGAAAAGTAGCCCCCACTCGCAGCAACTAGAGAAAGCCCGCGCACAGCAACAAAGACCCAACCAGCCAAAAATGAATAAATTAATTAATTAAAAAAAAAAGGTGTCTGGTTACTAAGACATCATAGGAAATGAAAGATATCCAAATAGATATTAGACTAGCCCTCAGAAATCTTTCTATATAAGACTTAAAAAAAAAATTTGTTCATTTTTTATTTATTTTTGGCTGCATTGGGTCTTCGTTGCTGTGCGGGCTTTCTCTAGTTGCTGTGCACGGGCTTCTCATTGCAGTGGCTTCTCTTGTTGTGGAGCACGGGCCCAGGCGCGAGGGCTTCAGTAGTTGTGGCACACGGGCTTAGTAGTTGTGGCTCGAGGGCTCTAGAGCACAGGCTCAGTAGTTGTGGCGCACAGGCTTAGCTGCTCCGCGGCATGTGGGATCTTCCCCGACCAGGGCTCGAACCCGTGTCCCTTGCACTGCAGTTTCTTAACCACTGTGACACCAGGGAAGCCTTTCATTGCTTTTTATAGCTGATTAATATTCCATTGCTTATTCAATTCATCAGTCGAGGGCCATTGGGTTGTTTCTACTTGTTAATTATTATGAATAATACTGCTATGAACATTCATGTGCAAGGTTTTGTGTGGACATATGTTTTCAGTTTTCTTGGGTATAGACCTAGGAGTGGAATTGCCGGGTCAAATGGTAACTTCACATTCTTCTTTTAGAAGAACTGTCAAGGTGTTTTCCAAAGTGGCTGCACCATTTTATATTCCCACCAGCAGTGTATGACAGCGTGCCAGCAATCTTTCCTGATACTTCAGGGAATTAACTCATGAGTTCTGGCCTTTTGGTATGAATTGACTTTGCCTGGCAGGCTGTACCACAGCACTTAAATCCCAGAATTTCTGGAACTCCTTTATCTAGAAGCAGATAAATTTTTAAACATGGACAGCTGACCCAATATTTGCCTACAGAGAATTCATCATGTAGGACTGAATGAAACCAGTGACAGAATGTAGATTGCGTTGTCTTGGAATGTTTTTGGTACTTTTCTACTGTTCTATATTCTGCTAGGCATATGATTGATTAAGGGCCTTTTTATTGCATCTCTAACCTTCAGTTTAGCAGGCTTTAACTCTTCAAACTGAAAGAAACGCTCTCTCTCAACACGCGTAGTTAAAGGAACTATTACCCTAAATCTCCTTGATTATTAGCTTTGTGAATCCTCCCTTTAGCTGGTATTTTATTTCAGATGGTCCCTCAAGATTCATGAAAGAAACAATATTGTGTACTTCAGATCATCCAGTTTTTCGAAGCCAGGGACTAAATGCCTCAGAATACCTGCCCACATTGTCATACCCTATGAGAGTCCAGGAGGTATAAAATGTCCTTCTCTGTAGCACTATCCATAATGGAGGTCAGGAAGGCCCCTGCTTTCCAGGGAGGTTATTGGCATAAGATCAATAAGAATTGGTTCTCCTTCCCACCAAAGTATGATTGGAAAATCCAAATGAGTAACCAAGTCCAGCCAGGAGGGTCATATTTAGAGATGAATTTCTTTTTATGAGTTTTAAACCTTCCCATGGATAGGAAACAAGGACTGCATTTTATATATGGAAATGATGCTGTAAAACCCTCAAGGAAATGGCTTATGGAGTCACAACCTTACAGGTAGTAAAGGCTGACACTTCTAGACAGGCCAGAAACATTCACAAACTTCAGGGAGCTGGAGAAGAGTTGTGGAAACTGATGACCAAACCTGGTGAGGTGAATTAGATTGTGCTTGATTTCTGTCCTCAGAGCAAACACACTGATAAGTTCAGTAGAAAGCACTTCTGGTGGAAGAAATGGAAACTCAACCCTACGGCTTTGTAACATTTACAGGCAAAAGTTAACTTTCTGCTTCTAACCTTATAGGTCTAATTTTGTTCACCATTCAGCAAAGAGGCTTTGTGCATTTATAGATGCCACTCGTTGCACCCCTGAATTAAAACATGACACACAGAATAACACTTACATGATTCAGGCTCATAAACTGCATGAGATAGTTACCACCAGACTGAAATACCATACAATATTTGTTTAGAAATTCCTCCCAGCCCTCCTACACTGTTGGTGGGAATGTAAGTTGGTGCAGCCACTATGGAAAACAGTACGGAGGTTCCTCAAAAAACTAAAAATACAGTTGCCATATGATCCAGCAATCCTACTCCTGGCATATATTTGGATAAAAGTGTAATTCAAAAAGATACATGCAGGGCTTCCCTGGTGGCGCAGTGGTTAAGAATCCGCCTGCCAATGCAGGGGACACGGGTTCAAGCCCTGGTCCGGGAAGATCCCACATGCCGCGAAGCAAGTAAGCCCGTGAGCCACAACTACTGAGCCTGCGCTCTAGAGCCCACGAGCCACAACTACTGAGCCCACGCACCACATCTACTGAAGCCCACGCACTCTAGAGCCTGTGCTCTGCAACAAGAGAAGCCACCGCAATGAGAAGCCCGCGCACCACAATGAAGAGTAACCCCCGCTCGCTGCAACTAGAGAAAGCCTGCGCACAGCAACAAAGACCGAACACAGCCAAAAATAATAAATAAGTAAAAATAAATAAATTTATTTAAAAAAAAAGATATATGCACCCCTATATTCATAGCAGCTCTATTCACAATAGCCAAGACGTGGAAGCAACCTAAGTGTCCGTCAACAGATGAATGGATAAGGAAGATGTGGGGACTTCCCTGGTGGTGCAGTCATTAAAAATCCGCCTGCCGATGCAGGGGACACAGGTTCAATCTCTGGTCCAGGAAGATCCCACATGCTGCAGAGCAACTAAGCTCATGCACCACAACTACTGAGCCTGTGCTCTAGAGCCTGAAAACCACAACTACTGAGCCCCCGTGCCACAACTACTGAAGTCCGTGCACCTAGAGCCCATGCTCCGCAACAAGAGAAGCCATCGCAATGAGAAGTCCGCGCACTGCAATAAAGAGTAGCCCCCGCTTGCCACAACTAGAGAAAGCCTGCATGCAGCAGCGAAGACCCAACACAGCCAAAAAAATAAATAAATTTTTTTAAAAAAGGGAAGATGTGGTATAAATATACAATGGAACACTACTCAGCCATGAAAAAGAACCAAATAACGATATTTGCAGCAATATGGATGGACCTACAGATTATCATACTAAGTGAAGTAAGTCAGAAAGACAAATACCATGATATCACTTATATGTGGAATCTAAAATATGACACAAATGAACTTATCTATGAAACAGAAACAGACTCACAGATATAGAGAACAGATTTGTGGTTACCAAAGGGGAGGGGGCTGAGGGAGGGATGGAGTGAGAGTTTGGGGTTAGCAGATGCAAACTATAATATTATATATAGAATGGGGGGAGATTGGTTCAAGATGGTGGAGAAGAAGGATGTGCTCTCACTCCCTCTCGCGAGAGCACTGGATTCACAACTAACTGCTGAACAACCATTGACAGGAAGACGCTGGAACTCACCAAAAAAGATACCCCACATCCAAAGACAAAGGAGAAGCCACAATGAGAGGGTAGGAGGGGCACAATCACGATAAAATCAAATCCCATAACTGCTGAGTGGGTGACTCTCAAACTGGAGAACATTTATACCACAGAAGCCCACCCACTGGAGTGAAGGTTCTGAGCCCCACGTCAGGCTTCCCAACCTGGGGGTCCGGCAATGGGAGGAGGAATTCCTAGAGAATCAGACTTTGAAGGCTAGCGGGATTTGATTGCAGGACTTCGAGCGGACTGGGGGAAACAGAGACTCTACTCTTGGAGGGCACACACAAAGTAGTGTACTCATCGGGACCCAGGGGAAGGAGCAGTGACCCCATAGGAGACTGAACCAGACCTACCTGCTAGTGTTGGAGGGTCTCCTGCAGAGGCGGGGGGTGGCTGTGTCTCACAGTGAGGACAAGGACACTGGCAGCAGAAGTTCTGGGAAGTACTCCTTGGCGTGAGCCCTCCCAGAGTCTGCCATTAGCCCCACCAAAGAGCCTGGGTAGGCTCCAGGGTTGGGTCGCCTCAGGCCAAACAACCAACAGGGAGGGAACCCAGCCCTACCCATTAGCAGACAAGTGGATTAAAGTTTTACTGAGCTCTGCCCAAAAGAGCAACAGCCGGCTCTACACACCACCAGTCCCTCCCATCAGGAAACTTGCTCAAGCCTTTTAGATGCCCTCATCCACCAGAGGGCAGACAGCAGAAGCAAGAAGAACTACAGGGGCTTCCCTGGTGGCGCAGTGGGTAAGAGTCCGCCTGCCGATGCAGGGAACACGGGTTCGTGCCCCGGTCCGGGAAGATCCCACATGCTGCAGAGCGGCTGGGCCCGTGAGCCATGGCCGCTGAGCATGCGCGTCCAGAGCCTGTGCTCCGCAAAGGGAGAGGCCACAGCAGTGAGAGGCTCGCGTACCACAAAAAAAAAAAAAAAAAAAAAAGAACTACAATCCTGCAGCCTGTGGAGAAAAACCCACATTTACAGAAAGACAGACAAGATGAAAAGGCAGAGGGCTATGTACCAGATGAAGGAACAAGATAAAACCCCAGGGAGGGGTGGGATAGGGAGGGTGGGAGGGAGGGAGACGCAAGAGGGAAGAGATATGGGAACATATGTATATGTATAACTGATTCACTTTGTTATAAAGCAGAAACTAACACACCATTGTAAAGCAATTGTACCCCAATAAAGATGTTAAAAAAAAAAAAAAAGATAAAACCCCAGAAAAACAACTAAATGAATGGAGACAGGCAACCTTCCAGAAAAAGAATTCTGAATAATGATAGTGAAGATGATCCAGGACCTCAGAAAAAGAATGCAGGCAAAGATCGAGAAGATGCAAGAAATGTTTAACAAACACCTAGAAGAATTAAAGAACAAACAAACAGATGAGCAATACAATGACTGAAATGAAAGCTTCACTAGAAGGAATCAATAGCAGAAAAACTGAGGCAGAAGAACAGATAAGTGACCTGGAAGACAGAATGGTGGAATTCACTGCTGTGGAACAGAATAAAGAAAAAAGAATGAAAAGAAATGAAAACAGCCTAAGAGACCTCTGGGACAACATTAAACACAACAACATTCACATTATAGGGGTCCCAGAAGGAGAAAAGAGAGAAAAAGGACCGGAGAAAATATTTGAAGAGATTAGAGTCAAAAACTTCCCTAACATGGAAAAGGAAATAGCCATCCAAGTCCAGGAAGTGCAGAGAGTCCCATACAGGATAAACCCAAGGAGAAACACACTGAGACACACAGTAATCAAATTGGCAAAAATTAAAGACAAAGAAAAATTATTGAAAGCATCAAGGGAAAAATGACAACATACAAGGGAACTCCCATAAGGTTAACAGTTGATTTCTCAGCAGAAACTCTACAAGCCAGAAGGGAGTGGCATGACATACTTAAAGTGATAAAAGGGAAGAAACTACAACCAAGATTACTCTACCTGGCAAGGATCTCATTCAGATTCGATGGAGAAATCAAAAGCTTCACAGACAAGCAAAAGCTAAAAGAATTCAGCACCACCAAACCAGCTCTACAACAAATGCTAAAGGAACTTCTCTAAGTGGGAAACACAAGAGAAGAAAAGGAACTACAAAAACAAACCCAAAACAATTAAGAAAATGGTCATAGGAACATACATATCGATAATTACCTAAAACGTGAATGGATTAAATGCTCCAGCCAAAAGACACAGGCTTGCTGAATGAATAAAAAAACAAGACCCATATATATGCTGTCTACAAGAGACGCACTTCAGAACTAGGGACACATACAGACTGAAAGTGAGGGGATGGAAAAAGATATTCCATGCAAAGGGAAATCAAAAGAAAGCTGGAGTAGCAATACTCATATCAGATAAAATAGACGTTTAAATAACGAATGTTACAAGAGACAAGGAAAGACACTACATAATGATCAAGGGTTCCATCCAAGAAGAAGATATAACAATTATAAATATATATGCACCCAACATAGGAGCACCTCAATACATAAGGCAACTGCTAACAGCTATAAAAGAGGAAATCGACAGTAACACAATAACAGTGAGGGACTTTAACACCTCACTTACACCAGTGGACAGATCTTTCAAACAGAAAATTAATAAGGAAACACAAGCTTTAAATGACACAATAGACCAGATAGATTTCATTAATATTTATAGGACATTCCATCCAAAAACAGCAGATTACACTTTCTTCTCAAGTGCGCACGGAACATTCTCCAGGATAGATAATATCTTGTGTCACAAATCAAGCCTCAGTAAATTTAAGAAAATTGAAATCATATCAAGCATCTTTTCTGACCACAATGCTATGAGATTAGAAATGAATTACAGGGAAAACAACGTAAAAAACACAAACACATGGAGGCTAAACAATATGTTACTAAATAACCAAGAGATCACTGAAGAAATCAAAGAGGAAATCAAAAACTACCTAGAGACAAATGACAATGAAAACACGACAATCCAAAACCTATGGGATGCAGCAAAAGCAGTTCTAAGAGGGAAGTTTATAGCTATACAAGCCTACCTCAAGAAACAAGAAAAATCTCAAATAAACAATCTAACCTTACACCTAAAGGAACTAGAAAAAGAAGAACTAACAAAACCCAAAGTTAGCAGAAGGAAAGAAATCATAAAGATCAGAGCAGAAATAAATGAAATAGAAACAAAGAAAACAATAGCAAAGCTCAATAAAACTAAAAGCTGGTTCTTAGAGAAGATAAACAAAATTGATAAACCATTAGCCAGACTCATCAAGGAAAAGAGAGAGAGGACTCAAATCAATAAAATTAGAAATGAAAAAGGAGAAGTTACAACAAACACTGCAGAAATACAAAGCATCCTAAGAGACTACTACAAGCAACTCTATGCCAATAAAATGGACAACCTGAAAGAAATGGACAAGTTCTTAGAAAGGTATAACCTTCCAAGACTGAATCAGGAAGAGATAGAAAATATGAACAAACCAATCACAAGTAATGAAATTGAAACTGTGATTAAAAATCTTCCAACAGGGCTTCCCTGGTGGCACAGTGGTTGGGAGTCCACCTGCTGATGCAGGGGACATGGGTTCGTCCCCCGGTCCGGGAAGATCCCACATGCCAGTGGAGCGGCTGGGCCCGTGAGCCATGGCTGCTGAGCCTGCGCGTCCGGAGCCTGTGCTCTGCAACGGGAGAGGCCACAGTGGTGAGAGGCCCGCATACCACAAAAAAAAAAAAAAAAAAAAAAAAAAAAAATCCAACAAACAAAAGTTCAGGACCAGATGGCTTCACAGGTGAATTCTATCAAACATTTAAAGAAGAGTTAACACCCATCCATCTCAAACTTTTCCAAAAAATTGCAGAGGAAGGAACACTCCCAAACTCATTCTATGAGGCCACCATCATGCTGATACCAAAACCAGACAAAGACACTACAAAAAAAGAAAATTACAGACCAATATCACTGATGAATATAGATGCAAAAATCCTCAACAAAATACTAGCAAACAGAATATAACAACACATTAAAATGATCATACACCATAATCAAGTGGGATTTATCCCATTACCATTCTCACCACTATTATTCAACATAGTTTTGGAAGTCCTAGCCACGGCAATCAGAGAAGAAAAAGAAATAAAAGGAATACAAATTGGAAAAGAAGAAGTAAAGCTGTCACTGTTTGCAGACGACATGATACTATACGTAGAGAATCCTAAAGATGCCACCAGAAAACTACTAGAGCTAATCATTGAATTTGGTAAGGTTGCAGGATACAAAATTAATGCACATAAATCTCTCTCATTCCTATACACTAATGATGAAATATCTGAAAGAGAAATTAAGGAAACACTCCCATTTACCATTGCAACAAAAAGAATAAAATACCTAGGAATAAACTTACCTAGGGAGACAAAAGACCTGTATGCAGAAAACTATAAGACACTGATGAAAGAAATTAAAGATGATACAAACAGATGGAGAGATATACCATGTTCTTGGATTGGAAGAATCAACATTGTGAAAATGACTATAGTACCCAAAGCAGTCTACAGATTCAATGCAATCCTTATCTAATTACCAATGGCATTTTTTTACAGAACTAGAACAAAAAAATCTTAAAATTTGTATGGAGACACAAAAGACCCTGAATAGCCAAAGCAGTCTTGAGGGACAAAAATGGAGCCGGAGGAATCAGACTCCCTGACTTCAGACTATACTACAAAGCTACAGTCATCAAGACAATATGGTACTGGCACAAAAACAGAAATATAGATCAATGGAACAGGATAGAAAGCCCAGAGATAAACCCACACACCTATGGTCAACTAATCTATCACAAAGGAGGCAAGGATATACAATGGAGAAAAGACAGTCTCTTCAATAAGTGGTTCTGGGAAAACTGGACAGCTACATATAAAAGAATGAAATTAGAACACTCCCTAACACCATACACAAAAATAAACTCAAAATGGATTAGAGACCTAAATGTAAGACAGGACACTATAAAACTCTTAGAGGAAAACATAGGAAGAACACTCTTTCACATAAATCACAGCAAGATCTTTTATGATCCACCTCCTAGAGTAATGGAAATAAAAACAAAAATAAACAAATGGGACCTAATGAAACTTAAAAACTTTTGCACAGCAAAGGAAACTACAAACAAGATGAAAAGACACCCCTCAGAATGGGAGAAAAAATTTGCAAATGAATCAACAGACAGAAGATTAATCTCCAAAATACATAAACAGCTTATGCAGCTCAGTATTAAAAAAAACAAACAACCCAATCCAAAAATGGGCAGAAGACCTAAATAGACATTTCTCCAAAGACGACATACAGATGGCCAAGAAGCACATGAAAAGCTGCTCAACATCACTAATTATTAGAGAAATGCAAATCAAAACTACAATGAGGTATCACCTCTCACCAGTTAGAATGGGCATCATCAGAAAATCTACAAACAACAAATGCTGGAGAGGGTGTGGAGAAAAGGGAACCCTCTTGCACTGTTGGTGGGAATGTAAATTGATACAGCCACTATTGAGAACAGTATGGAGGTTCCTTAAAAAACTAAAAATAGAATTACCATATGACTCAGCAATCCCAATACTGGGCATATACCCAGAGAAAACCATAATTCAAAAAGACACATGCAGGGCTTCCCTGCTGGCGCAGTGGTTGAGAGTCCACCTGCCGTTGCAGGGAACACAGGTTCGTGCCCCGGTCCAGGAAGATCCCACATGCCGCGGAGTGGCTGGGCCCATGAGCCATGGCCGCTGAGCCTGTGCATCCGGAGCCTGTGCTCCACAACATGAGAGGCCACAACAGTGAGAGGCCCGCGTACCGCAAAAAAAGAAAAAAAAAAAAGACACGTGCACCCCAATGTTCATTGCAGCACTATTTAAAATAGCCAGGACATGGAAGCAACCTAAATGCCCATTGACAGACGAATGGATAAAGAAGATGTGGTACATATATGCAATGGAATATTACTCAGCCATAAAAAGGAATGAAATTGGATCATTTATAGAGACGTGGATGGATCTAGAGACTGTCATACAGAGTGAAGTAAGTCAGAAAGAGAAAAACAAATATCGTATATTAACGCATGTATGTGGAACCTAGAAAAATGGTACAGATGAACTGGTTTGCAGGGCAGAAATTGAGACACAGATGTAGAGAACAAACGTATGGACACCAAGCGGGGGAAGTGGTGGGGGGGGTGGTGTGATGAATTGAGAGATTGGGATTGACATGTATATACTAATATGTATAAAATGGATAACTAATAAGAACCTACTGTATAAAAATATAAATAATATAAAATTTAAAAAAGATGTAGTGTGTATGTGTGTGTATAAAAAATATTATATATACAATGAATAAACAAGATCCTACTGTACAGCACAGGAAACTATGTTCAGCATCCTGTGATTAAACCATAATGGAAAAGAATATGAAAAAGAATATATACATATTTGTATAACTGAATCACTTTGCCATACAGCAGAAACTAACACAACATTATAAATCAACTGTACATTGAGGGGACTTCCCTCGTGGTGCAGTGGTTAAGAATCCACCTTCCAACACAGGGGACACAGGTTCGATCCCTGGTCAGGGAACTAAGATCTCACATGCCACGGAGCAACTAAGCCTACGTGCCCAACTACTGAGCCCACGCGCCCTGGAGTCCATGCACCACAACTAGAGAGAAGTGTGCGCACTACAACAAAAGATCCCATGTGCTGCAACTAAGACCCAATGCAGACAAAAGAAAAAAAAACCAAAAAACTATACTCCAATAAAAATTTTTTTAAAAATCAATTATATGTTGAGGAAAAAAGATTTTTTTAAACAAATTCTTTCCCAATATAGGAAGCTGGTTTAAAGGAATAATATTAATGTGGATATAAATACTTCTGTCAATGATGATTATATATTTTCTTGTATGGCTACTTGCCTCCATTTTTTAAAAAAAGTAAAAAGTGATCAACTAGGCAAGAAATTTAATGAAAATAGAGTTCCTTTTTTTGATGAAGACAGATCTTTAAAAATTATCTGAGCCCAAAGGAGGAGTTGTTCAAAAGAAAAATTGTCCCAAATCTGGTCGAGGACAGAATTTTTTTATTTTTGAATGATTTAATTCATAACCTTCTGGAAAGAAATTATGATTCCTGATTAAAATGCTCAGAAATTTTTCTGATACATTTAAGAGGATTAAGACTTATTCTGAAAAACTTAGTCACCCACTCACCCAACTGACATCAGTCAAGAGTCTTAGTGACTTTTTAATTGGACATGGTTTTTGTTTTTGTTTTAAATCTAGTCTCACAATGATTAATCACCCACCAGAAGTGAACTTCTAAACTGGGACTACCAGAAGCCCTTCCCCTTACAGCAAGATTGTAAAAAAACTTTAACTGCAGTCCTAACTAAATTGTCTGAAGTGTTCTTGTTAACAGTAGGGTCAATTGTATGCCACTTAGTTCCTCTGAAAAAATGCTAACTTGCTTGTAAAGGTGAGAACAACAAAATTCAGACAAAGTAACACACAATGCTTATTGACCAAGTTGTTAGACATTCCTCAAACACATTACTGAGCAACTCTCTTCAAGACAAAGCTATTCAAAGAGTGATGTGTAGGGGAATGATTAAACTTCAAGTACCTCATATAATTAAAATGAAAGGCTGGACTTTGATTTTATTCTACTCTTGGACTTTGATTTAGTCAGGGACTGAAGAAGATATTTGGTTATCCTATAACCAGGAAAAAGGGGTCAAAGATACAGAATTAAGGATTGTAAATAAGGGTCAATGACATAGAACGTTTCTAATGTTATAACTAAGATAAAAGTGATGGGGGCTTTCCTGGTGGCGCAGTGGGTGGGAGTTCGCCTGCCGATGCAGGGGACATGGGTTCGTGCCCCGGTCCGGGAGGATCCCACATGCCGCGAAGCGGCTAGGCCTGTGAGCCGTGGCCGCTGGGCCTGCACGTCCGGAGCCTGTGCTCCTCAAGGGGAGAGGCCACAACAGTGAGAGGCCCGCATACCGCAAAAAAAAAAAAAAAAAGAAAAAGAAAAAAAGTGATGGCTACAGAATGTCCTTTCTTGGAGAAAGTACATGCTTTGTACCATTGTTTCACACCAGTTTCTGCCCAAACTTCCAATACCTTGCAAATGTTTCTGAAATGCTTCCAGCAAAATCTATGTCTGTTGAAAATGCATCTGATCACTGAGATGATTTTATTTCAGTACAACGATGTCTTCCCTTTGGATACCCATCTTTTTTCTCAACCACCCTACCACAGGTGGAGGCATCAAGTCAAGTGCTTAAGCACCAATAATTTTGGACTAAATTGCCACACCTTTTCAGAAAATCTCCTCACTAATTCTACTATGTTTCCCTCCTCTGGGTTTAATATAAAAATTGGCCCTTAAAGGGCTTCCCTGGTGGCACAGTGGTTGAGAATCTGCCTGCCAATGCAGGGGACGCGGGTTCGAGCCCTGGTCTGGGAGGATCCCACATGCCGCGGAGCAACTGGGCCCGTGAGACACAACTACTGGGCCTGCATGTCTGGAGCCTGTGCTCCGCAACAAGAGAGGCCGCGACAGTGAGAGGCCCGCGCACCGCTATGAAGAGTGGCCCCCGCTTGCCACAACTGGAGAGAGGCCTCGCGCAGAAATGAAGACCCAACACAGCCATAAATAAATAAATTGATTAATTTAAAAAAATTGGCCCCTAGAAGAAACATTGGTTCCAAATGTACTATAATTTAACCCCTCCCCTGTTCTTGGATATTTAGATTTTTTTTTAACCTCCTTAAACAATGTTCCAGTGAACATCCTTGTACATGTATCTCTGCTGGGTTATCCTGTGTGTTGTCATTTTCTTATATCACCACTTTTGGATTTCATTTCATTTTCTATGAAGTTTACTGAGAAGAGAATGTGCTGCTTTGGGGAACTTGGCAGAATTATTGTTCAAACTGAACGATTAAATTGGCTTCTGAGTGTAAGTGATGTTTGTGAAAATGAAGGAAAGAACAAACAGTAAGCCAAGGGCTTGTCCACCCACTTGGCATCAGCTGACAGTGAATGACCCACCCCAAGGAACAGAACAGCCTGACCTGGAAATATAGAGCAGTCTCCAGCACCTCGAAGCCTTTGCTGGCTGTCAGCTTTAGCAAACATCACACCTTCGAAGTGGGGAGGCAGGAGGTTGAGGAGCAGGAAGATGCTTACCCTTAGGTCCCTGGAGCTTAGGGTAGGATCCTACCTGGCACTTTAACCCTGGCATCAGATTAAAGTGCCCTGAACTGAGAGGTCAAGACCTTGGACAGCTCAATGGGTGTTTCCCTACCTTGTCTTAGGAAAAGGGTTCCTCCCTTCATATTGAGTTTTACCTATTATTCATTTAGCAGAAAAGCTAACTGGTTAACCCCAGGTGAAAAACCCCCTGAGTTTAAAGGGCCTGGATTTTGTCATTACACAATTGACCCCTCGTGGTAATAATTTCTTAGATACGTTTCCTTTTTACTCCTCTTTGAAGCTTATATGGTTTGGTAAGAAAAAGAGGTTCAAGGTCCAAGGCCCTATGGCTGGTCATAGCAAAGGTGAACTAGACTAGAATTTAGTTCTTCTGATAGCATGGCATTCACTAATTCAGCAGTCACTGAGCATAAATAATGTATGTATTAGTTACAGTACAGACTAAGTTTCTGTAACAAAGAGATCTCAAACACAGTGCCTCAAATCATACCAAAGTTTACCTCTCTCACACATAACACTCCAGAGGTGGACAGCTCCAGGGCAGGTAGGCTGCTGTGCTCCATGAGGTCATCCAGGGAACCAGGCCCTTCTAACTTATTGTCTGGGTCCACAGAATTTTCCTGTAAAGGGCCACATAGTAAGTATTTTAGGCTTTGCAGACAATACAATCATTGCTACAACTGCCCATTTCTTCTAATGTAATGCAAAAGCAGCCATAAACATTACATAAGCAAATGAGCACCGCCATGTTCCAATAAAACTGTATTTACAAAAACAGGCTGCAGGTTAGATTTGGCCCATATGTTGTAATTTAATGACTCTTGCCTTTAGATGTTCTTTCTACCATTATACTCATGTTCCAGACAGAGGAAAGAAGGGATGGGTTGAAATTTCTCTTATAAAAATAGGATCCATAGATAAAAATAGTGTGGCATAATCACATGATGGAATATTCTGAAAACAAGAATGAATGAGCCACAACTACACACAACATGGGTGAATACCACAATATAATGTTGAGCAAAGAAGGCAGACACAAAAGATTACATATCGATTGATTCCATTTACATAAAATATAAAAACAGGCAAACTAACCTATGGTATTAAAAGTCAGGATAGTGGTTGTCTTTGTGGGGGGTAGTAACCAGAAGTGGACACAAGAAGACTCTGTGTTCTCACAATGTTCTATTTCTTGATCTAGAGGGTGTATGTTCCCACACATGGGTGTGTTCACATGTAAAAATCCACTAAGCCAGATCTTAATATTTGTTTACTTTTCTGCATGTAGGTTATACTTCAATTTAAAAGTTTACATAATTGCAAAAAAAAAAAAAAAAAGGAGAGAGTAATTCAGAAGTAGTATACTACTCTCATCTCTTGTCCAAAACTTAGTCAAAGGACCACCCAAAACTGCAAGCGATCTGGGAAATACAGTCTCTAGCTGGGTGGCCATATGACGCTCAAATTCAGAGGGTTCTTTTATGAAAAGGAGGAAGGGAAGAATGTATTCTAGGGGACAATTAGCAGGCTCTGTTACAGTCTGCGTAGCCATCAATGGTCCATGACGGTTATCAAATCCTGCTGGGCATGACCTGTGGCAATCCCCTGACAATAAAGTTTCCTGGTTAGCCCACTGGCTGCCCCGCTACTGTTCTATGGGAATGCCGTCCTTCTCTGTAGTTCTCCGTGTTGTCTGAATTTACTCTCTTGCAGGTTATTTGTCCATTATACTTAATAGCCACATCTTTTTGTCCTTCTTCCCTTTTTCCTTTTTGTCTGCTTGGAACTTGGACATCATGGCAGGGGCTGCATTAGCCTTCTTGGGACCATGAGGGAATTCTCAGAAATCAGCACTGATTTCTTTGAGCTTTTGACATCAGTAACTGTCTACTTCTGAACTTCTTTTAAAAAAAAAAAAAAATTATTTATTTATTTATTTAGCCTGCACCAGGTCTTAGTTGTGGCATGCGGGATCTTCGCTGAGGCCTGTGGGATCTTTTTTTTTTTTTAGTTGCAGCGTGCAGGCTTCTTAGTTGTGGCATGTGAACTCTTAGTTTCGCCATGCATGTGGGATCTAGTTTCCTGACAAGGGATCGTACCTGGGCCCCCTGCACTGGGAGTGTGGAGTCTTACCCACTGGGCCAGCAGGGAAGTCCCTACCTCTGAAATTCTTATATGAAAAAATAAACCCTATGTATTTTAACCATTGAAATTGGGTCTTTGTTACCCAGAACCAATCACAAGTCTTAACTGATATGGAAGGTTTCCCTGACAGGATGATATTTAAACTGAGATTAGAAGGATTATGAGGTGGTAGATTTAGAATAGCAGGGGAAAGTCCAAAGCTCTTTCTACTCCATTCCACTACTAATTGCCCAGGGAGGGAGACAAGGAACTTGAGAGGTCAAGAAAGGAGAGTCCAAGGTAGGATTGATTTGTCCAGAAGTGATATTTGAAGCTATGAGGAAGGGAGGGGTTGGTAATGTTCTCTCATCTCTGTTTCCTTCATGGCCCTTATCACACAGCAATCAATTACGTGATCCCTGGTGTGACCACCTGTGTGACTCCCATGAGACTGCAGTCTCCATGAAGTCAGGGACAATGACTGTGATTGTTCATCAGTAGCAGAATCCTGGCACAGAGCAGACACGGAGTAATAGTTATTGGATGAGCTATAGCAGAGAGAACTAAAGTAAGAGGAGGAAGAAAAGAGAAACAGGTAGAAGAGTGGAAAACCTGGGATGGGGCAGGCGCCTCTTGAAGGGGACACAATCCCCCTTAAGAGCCCAGTGACACTCCCCCAGGGCAGACTGGGAGGATTGTAGTCAAGGGGTCACTTTAGGGACCCACACTGGCATGGCTATCCAGCTCACAGCCTTTCTCTCTTGGCTACTCGATGGGTATGAGATTTGAGCTAGCATCCATAGTACTTCACCCTTGGCCATAACAACTGATCCAAAACGTGGGTATGTGACCCAGGCCAGCACAATTAGGGTCCTGTCCCAGGAACTGCCAAACTGGAGTTGAGAAGAGGGACTCCTTCCTCCTCTAGCTGTAAGGGTGTGAGCCTGGATTTCCTGCAGTCTGGTCCAGCTACCAGGAGATGGCCAGCCTGTGGGAATGAGCCTGATACCCAGAGAGAAGCAGGAAGAGACCTAGAGAGAAAGAGCAAAGGATCTTCAGACTCCTGGTTCCAGCTATCCGTAAGGACAGCTCCACTCTGCGCTTCCCAGTTATATGAGCCAATGAATTCCTTTCGAATTCCTTTTGTGCTTAAGAGAGTTAGAGTTCCTTTCTTCCGAAATCTATCAACTGCCTTTCTCTCCAAAATGTACCCTGAATCTGACCACTTCTCCCCATCTTTGCTGTCATTATCCTGGTCCAAACCACCACTGTCAATTGCCTGGATGAATGCAAGAGCCTCCCAATGTCTCCCATCTCCTCTCTCGCTCCCTTACAAACCATTCCCCACCCAGCAGGCCAAGTGATCTTGGATAAATATCAGTCAGATCATGTCACCTCCAGTGGCTTCTCTCTACATCCATACTCCTTATTCTGTTTTACTGCACGTTCTGTTTCTGTCTAGCCTCCAACTTTATCCCATGCCACCTCCCCATATCACTGTGCTTCAGCTACGTTGCCCTTTTTTTTTTGTTTCTCAAACTAATTAAGCTCATTATTTCTTCAGTGCCTTTTCACTTGCCGCCCCAGGTCTTTGCATAGTTAATTCTTTGTCATTCAGTTTTAGTAAAGTAATATAGTAATCACAGCCCCCCATCTATTTCTGCATCATTTCGTTGTTTAAATTATTCACAGAAATTGTCAGTACCTGAAATTATCTTATGTTTTACTTACTTTTTTGTTGCCTGTCTGTCCCCTAGAGTATGAGCTTCAGGAGACCAGGGTCCTTGCCTGTCTTGTTTACCTTGTGTCCACACAGCTAGGGTTCAAGTAATATTTATTGAATGAATGAGTTGCGAAACGATGAGAAGCTGGAGTCCATTCTGGCCCTAGGTTCCCTGTTGCATCTCCTTTTCTCTGTCGTTCACACCGTTGACGAATATTAACTCGTAGAGGAGCTTGCACCTGTCATGTGACGTCACTCAACCTGCTTCCTCATTTGGGAAATGGGAACCCTACTCCTTACTGAGCCAACTCCAAGGGATGCTGGAGATGCAAGGAGCCTGGGGGGCGGGGGTAGAAAAGCCCACTGATGATCAGAATTGAATACATGTGGCCTGGTTGGGGGAGCACCTCACTCCTGCTTCCCCACCAAACCCTTCCCACTCAACGCTGTTCAACCTGGCCCGCTTCCTCCTCTCTGGGTCACTCACACAGCCTCATGTGCCTTGCCTTCCCCACCCCTGACTCTCCAAAGGTCTTATTTTATAGCATCTTGTGAGGAATTCAGAGAAGGCCATGACCCTCACTGGGAGAAAGCAGAGGCTGTAAAAGGCCAGGCTTGGCTCCCTGCTCCGTGGTTAAACATTGATAATACCAGGAAATAGAGGCCTGGAGTGGGCACACCACACAGCCCCCTGCAATGACGGGACCTTCAGATGGAGGGTCCTCCCCAGCCCATTCCCCTGGGCTGGCAAGAGGGTCTGGATGTTTTCTTTCTACTTGAGGCCGATAGACAAGAAGGAGAGCACTGGGCTCCTGGTTCTTGCTGATTGTGAAAGTCAGGTGGAGCCTGTTTGCCATCTGAGACCTCTCATTCAAGAGGTCAGTCACCCCCAAGTGACAGAGAAGTCTCCAGGCGTGTGCTAAATGCAGAGCTACCAGATGGGCCTGGCTGCCCCAGGCTCTGCAGCGCTGCCCACTAGGTGACAGCTGTGCGAAAGCTCAGGTGCAAAGACCATCGGTATTGCCCAGAAAGGAGGAAGAGGAACAGAGAAATCGGTGCTGCTCGCAACAGCAGATCAGACAAGTCCTCGGAACCCAGGACCCAGGGTGAGTGTCTTCAACCTTCCATGGGGATGGGTGGCCCAGGTTCTTTGTCAGGAATCACTGTCCAATGACAGATGGTTAAGCCCTGTTTAAAATGCAGGAATCTCCTGGAGGGGCCTAAGGAGACATGACAACTAAATGCAATATGATATCCTGGATGGGAACCTGGAGCAGCAAAAAGACATTCATGGAAAAATGAAATGCAAATAAATCATGAAGTTTAGTTAATAATTTTTAAAAAGCAGAGATATTAATACCATGCTCACTCTAGAAGAAAACTGGATAAATGCTCTGAGAGAACTGTGTCCTTTGTTTCTGTGGCATCTAACACAGTCAGGGAGGGCTGACTTGTATCCATCTTATCATTTTGTTTGTTTCATTTGTTAGTATATTTTTATTATAACAATATTATACATGTTTAAAACACACATTCCACTGTGGACATCAGCCCACATGCAAATGTGTACACTTATCTGATTGGTTCCAGTATCGCACTATCTTGATTACTGTAGTTTTAAAGTGAGTTTTGAAGTTGGGAAGCATCAGTCCTCTGACTTTGTTCTTCTCCTTCAAGATTGTGTTGACTATTCTGGGTCTTTTACCTCTCCATATAAACTTTAAATCCAGTTTGTCAATATCCATAAAATAACTTGCTGGGATTTTGACTGGGGTTGCACTCTATCTATAGATCAAATTGGTAAGAACTGACATCTTGATTAGTTCCACTAATTAAACATCCAAAATTGGAATTGTCTCAAAAGGTATAAATACAATATATACATACTTTTTTAATTGAGGTATAGTTTATTTACAATATTATATGTTTCAGGTGTATAACATAGTGATTCATAATTTTTTAATGTTATACTCCATTTATAGTTATTATAAACTATTCCCTGTACTGTGCAGTATATCCTTGTAGCTTATTTATTTTATACATAGTAGTTTGTACCTCTTAATCCCCTACCCCGATATATTGCCTCTCCCCCTTCCCTCTTCCCACTGGTAACCACTAGTTTGTTCTCTATATCTTTGAGTCCGTTTCTTTTTTGTTATATTCACTATTTCTTTTCTGTTTTATTTTTTAGATTCCACATATAAGTGATATCATACAGTATTTGTCTTTCTTATGACTTATTTCACTTATTTGTCTTTCTTGTGACTTATTTCACTTAGCATAATACCCTTCAAGTCCATCCATGTTGATGCAAATGGCAAAATTTCATTTTTTTATGGCTGAGTAGTATTCCATTATATATATATATATATATATATATACCATATCTTCTTTATCCATTCATCAGTTGATGGACACTTAGGTTGCCTCCATATCTTGGCTATTGTAAATAATGCTGCTGTGAATATTGGGTTGCATCTATCTTTTCTTTTTGAAAAATAAATAAATAAATTTATTTATTTATTAAATTATGGCTGCGTTGGGTCTTCGTTGCTGCGCTCGGGCTTTCTCTAGTTGTGGCGAGTGGGGGCTGCTCTTCGTTGCGGTGCATGGGCTTCTCATTGCGGTGGCTTCTCTTGTTGCGGAGCATGGGCTTTAGGTGCGTGGGTTTCAGTAGTTGTGGCACATGGGCTCAGTAGTTGTGGCTTGCGGGCTCTAGAGCGCAGTAGTTGTGGCACGTGGGCTTAGTTGCTCCGTGGCATGTGGGATCTTCCCCGACCAGGGCTCGAACCCGTGTCCTCTGCATTGGCAGGCGGATTCTTAACCACTGCGTCACCAGGGAAGTCCCTGCATCTATCTTTTCGAATTTGTGTTTTCGTTTTCTTTGGATAGTATATACATACGTTTAAAATACATACAAATACACAAAATATATATTTAGAATATACATACAAAGTACATACATTTAAAAAATGTAATTACATGTATTGCTTTCACGAAGGCAGTACGTGCTCACAAGAAATGTATACAATACAGAAGTGTTCAAAGTGGATGTCCCATGGGTCTAGGCCCCATCCCACTTCCCCAAAGGGAGTTGGTGTTTGGTGTCTTGACCTCCATGCTCTTTTCTCTGTGGGTATTCAGGGGGGCTCTGCATATGCAACAGGGGCCTGTGGCCAATGTTACTCATTGATCCAGGTACTCCTGCATCGGAGACTGGACAGAAACTCACAGCCCTTCTTAGCAAGTGCTCTAGACAGTTGGGGCTGGAACACAAGATCACATCGATTCGCCACTCCTGTAACTTTGTCTTTCCATTATTCAGTATATATATTATATCCTTCAAATGAGTAAGTAGGTAGTAGGCATCTGAGTCCCTGAAAGTCTAAAAAAAAGTCTTTCTTTCCCCCTGACTTCCATCTCTATCTTGACACATGAATGATCATTCATATAGGAAAAACTCAGCTCAATATTATATTTGTGTCAAAATATTTTCCCTCAAAACCTGTAGATGTTTCTTCAGTTTTCTCAGAGCTGGAGAGATGGAGAAAACTCTTTTTATTAGTACCTTGTTCTTCTGTTTGGCTGTTTTCCATCCATTTGTTTTCGGATGTTCCTGGCTGAGCCTCCAAAGGCTGTTTTGGAGTGGAAGGCAGTGTCAGAGCGGGGGGACTTGAGATGGCCTCTGGCCTCTCTTGTTCTCTCTTTGCCTCATTGTCTTCTTAGCCCTATGACATGATTTCATGATTGGTCTGTTCAAAACCCTTCTCCTGTTTTATTTCTTTACTTGGATCTCCATTTCTGTTACCTTTTTCTTCTCCCCACCCCCAGTGATAATTATCCTAATGTGTTGAATGTGTCTTTTTAAAAACGTGTTTTTGTAAAATGTGTGTTGTTGTTTTGTGTGCATATGTGAATTTTCATAAACGGTGTGGCATGCCCCCTTATGATCCTCAGGGATACTTTCTTTGAGATATAAATGCACTCAGGAGTAGAACTGCTGGGTCATGTGTACACTTACTTTGACTAATTTGCTCCCTAGACGGCTGCCCCAGTCTACACGCCCTGGCAGTGCCTAAGGCTATAGCCCCAGAGCCCCGCCAACACACGGCATTATCTACCTTCCAAACTATGCCAATCTAACAGATGTCAAGTGGTGTTTCATTTTGTTTTAATTTTCATTCTTGTTATTACCAAAGAGTTTATTTTCATATTCTTGCTAGCCTTTTGGGTTTCCTATTTTGTAAACTGCCTGTTTATATCCTTTACACATTTATTAGGATTCTAGTCTTTTTCTTCTTAATTTGCGAGAATTCTTTGTATATTCTAGATATCAGTTTCTTCTTGGAGAATGGGAGTCCCTGCAAGAGTCCCACAGCCCATCAGTGGCTCAGTCCTCCTCACTCCCAGGTCTTCCCCACACATGATGAGTTTTCATAAAGATTTGAGTGACTCCCACTTCTATGGTCTCTGCTTCTCCAGGCCCCACCTGTTGCGGGAGTTCCAGCTGTTTTGGTCCTGAGGAGAGCTGGGTTTGGGCAGGGAGGGGAGAGTAAACTGGGGTGGGATACCCAGTTATGCTCTCTGCTTTGTCTCCAGCAGGCTTTGGGGCTTTGCAAAGAGCCAGAACCTAGGAGGCCAGGAGAGCACCTGGGGGCGAAGGGGCCTAAGGAATTTGTTGGCAGAAATATACCCCAATCAGGAGCAGTGGCATGGGCTACAATGAGGAGCTTACTGGAGCCCCACCTGGCACCGAGGTGCCTCAGGAGCTGCTGGAAGAAATGCTTTGGTATTTTCGTGTAGAAGATGGTAAGTGGTGGACACAACACAAAGAGAGGAATCTGGTTGAAGCCCCCTTCATGGTCCCCTCCTCTGCAGCAGACTGCACGTTTCCTCTAAGCCAGGGACCGAGGCTGAGGGGTCTCACTACCCAGAGGGGTCTGGCTAAATTGCACCCTCCTCTTCTCAGGGCTGGCCACTCATTTACTCATCCATCCTGTCATTCACAAATATTTATTAAGTTCCTTCTGTGCACCAGGCACTGTTCTCAGCACTGGGGTTACAGAAGGGAAAAAACAAAAATCTCTGCCCTCATGGAGCATACCTTCTAGTGAAAGAGACAGAAAATCAACAAATGACTAAAATGCATAGTGTGCTGGTGATGCATAATACGGAGAAAAATTAAGTGGAGAAAGGGAATAGCAGGTGTGCTGCAGGGAACATAATGTGGTCAAGGAAGGCCTCCCCAAGAAGGTGGTGTTTGAGTAAAGCTTGCAGGAGGTGAAGGAATTAGCCATGCAGATTATGTGGGGGAAGAACATTCCTGGTAGAGGGAACAGCAAACGCAAAAGCTCTGAAGCTAGATCCTGCCTCACTTGGGTACAGTGTGGACCAATCTTGATTCTCCAAATTCAGATTAGCCACTTCACATGTCTGTGGGCAATGTGTTGAATCCAATTTAACTGCCACCCCTTCTTTCTTTCCTCCCTCCCTCCTTCCCTCCCTCCCTCCCTTCCTTCCTTTTCCCCTTGTACTGCACTTGGCTAGCTCCTAGCAAAACTCTGAAGACTGTGAAGTTTGTCTTCACCCACACTCCTCCTTTGCCCACTATTATTACCCAGCTGCAGTGCTGTCTCCCCCAGGTAGATGAGAGCTTCTTCAGAGCAGAGATCTTATCTCCCTCTCCCCGCCCAACACTGGACTGGGAGTTCCCGCAGGGCAGGGGGCTCATTTTCAGCTTAGAGTCTCTCTACGATACCTGGCCCACAGCACAGGAAGGTTGATGCTGTGAGCTGGTCTGTTAGGGGCCTGAAGGGCACCCAGCCTCTCCTCAAGGTTCTGTCCTGTGTGTCCCTCCCCAGCAACTCCTTGGAATAGTTCCATGTTTGTCCTGGTGGCCGTGGTGGTCGTGATAAGCATTGTCTTCTTGAGAAGGAACACCCAGGCAAAAAGGTGAGGAGCTGGTCTGGGGGTGGTCTCTGGAGGGGGTGGGCCCTGCCCTCCCAAAGGAAACCTAGAGAGGGGTCATCTAGGGGCCTTGGCTGTCCACCCTTTGGGACAGCAAAATGCATCCTTTAGGGTCCTGTGAGAACCCAAAGCTGCTGAAAAACTGGCAACTGTCCCTGATGACACTCCTTGGCCCTGGCCAGCAAACAGGGCGCGGGCTGGTGGTGTATCTCAGAAGTCAGGATCTCTGGCTCTGGAGTCACACAAGCTGGGTTCAAATTCCAGTTCTGCCACTCAGCAGCTGGGCAAGACACTCAATATCTCCAAGCCAGCTTCTTCTTCTATAAATGGCAGTAATAACGGATTCCCTCCTCCTAGGATTGTGGCGAGTGCACAGTGGGGGCTTTTGCAGTTAGGGCTGTTCTTAAAGGGGAAAGGCTTATGCTGCTCCAAGGCCAAATGCAGGGCACGGAAAGAGACCTAAGATCCGTCGGTGCTCCTGGGGTAACTCTGACATCTTTATAACAACAGTACTCCTTAACCCTGGATACACAACCAAATCACCTGAGGAGGAACATTAAAAACACAGAAATCTGTACCTCGCCTTGGAGATTCTGCCACAAAGGGTGGGACCTGGGCATTGGCATTTTGTTAAACTCTCTGGATGATTCCAGGGCTAACTTCTGAGAGCTCCTTGAAGGCAGGGACCACATTTGACTCAATTTGTTTCCCCAAGCAACTGGCACAAAGTCTGGCTCTAGAAGTTATTCAATAAATGCTTGGTTCACTCATTCCCATTCATTCAACAGTTACTATAGCCCTAGTAACTAGCAGTAACTTTGAAACAATAATAATGAGAATCTCTCCCTCAGATCTGTATCATGTTTTACAATTTTAAAGGCACCTTCACATTCTCTCACTTGATCAAGACAGCCCTGTAAGGTGGGGTTGGCACAAATTACCTATTCCCACTGTACAGAATAAGGTCACTGAGGATCCATGGAAGGGTTGGCCTAACCTCCGTGCTCTTCCTTCTGTGCTGTATTTTATGTCATCTATGAATCCTCCTCACAGTTCTGCTGTAAAGCCAGAAAGAAATAACCCAGTGCCCTTTGCTCGCATTGTTAACTAGTCGTTACGAACTGCTATGGCCCAGTCATCATTCATTCCACAGAATAAGCTGAGCACCTGCCCTGCGCTAAGCTCCGCACTGAGAGCGGGGGCTGCAGGGCTGGGCAAGATAGATTCAGCCCTGGTCTTATGGAGTTTACAGTTTGGTGGGGAGATAATTGTAGTTTAGAGTGACAGGTGGCAACTGTGGGACATACAGAGTATTGTGGGAGCACAGAGATGGGATCTGGGGCCTGCGGGGCAAAAAGAGAGAGAGCGAGGGTGGGCTATGGAAGCCTTCCAGACCAAGGGACAGCACACACCAAGCTCGAGGCGGGAGGAGGAGGGCCCGTGAGGCTGCAGTGTGGAGTGTGGGGAGGGCAGGGGGAGGAGGAGGCCAAGAGGCAGCAGAGCCCAGAGTGAACAGGCCCTGGGGGCCATCCTAAGGAGTTCAGGTTCTAGCCCATGGGCATTGGGGAGCCAAAGAAGAGCTCTGCACAGGGACATGAATGGCTTATGTTTTAGCAAGATCAGTCTGGATGCAGGATATAAAAAGACCCAGAGGGTACAGCCTCTAAGAAGGTGACCTTTCCTCTCTCACCCTGTCAGGAAGCATCCCCCTCGACAAGGTCACTTCAGAGACAAGGCAGGTGTCCTCAGAAGCAGCAGACACTGAGATACTCCCCTATGGCCGAAGCAGATTGGGCGGTCGGCTCTAACCACAGCCGGGTCCCTCTACTATGGCCAGGAAACCTAGAGGTGGATACTTTGAGTAGAACCACCTCAGAGGGGAGACATTTGGGAAGGTTATTGGAAGGAAGACTGGATCTTGAATGCCAGGTTAAGGAAGTGGGAGTGGGGAGCCACTGAAGGCGCTTGAGCTGGGGAGTGGTGTGTACGCACAGGGACTTTAGAATCGTGATTTGGTGTGTGTAGGCCAGTTTGGAGAAGTGAGCACCTAGCGGCAGGAAGATTAGTTAGGAATTTCCTGATTAGCTTGTCTAGAGATGGGGTGGAGTGAGGGTGGGGATGGGGTGTGGGGTGACAAGGACCTGCACTAAGTAGGACGACAGCCCTGCGATGAGAAAATGTGGTTTGGTGAAAAGAACACGGGACTCAGGGTCAGGAAACTTAAACGTACGTCCCAGGCATGTGCTCCTTTGGCCCTCTGAGCCCCATTACATCGCCTGTAAGGGGAGCAATAGTAGTTGAGCTCACAGGTGGCGCTGAGGGTTTGGTAAGGTGACACACAGACAAGTGTAAGATGTTTCTCTGCCAAACACCACGGCACCTTCTCGGCTTCTCCCGCAACTGTTCCCAGAACTGGGCACTGGATTTCTACCTCAAACTCACTAGCCCACCTGGGAGACCCAGTCCTGCCCCAAACACTCGGTACCCCAACTCAGGGAACTCACATTCCATAGTGTTTTCTCTCCTCCCAGAAATCAAAAGAGGCTGTCACCAGAAAAACAAACTCCAGAAGTCCTGTACTTGGCCGAGGCCAGAAACAAAGATGACAACAACCTGACCATCCTAAGAGAGACTTTGCTCTCAGAAAAGCCAAAGTTGGCCCAGGTGGAAGTGGACGTAAAAGACAGTGATGTGCCGCCAGTCATTCTTCCGGACCCCTGAGAATCTGCTAGTTAGGGTGCAGGGCAGTGCCCCCGTGGTGTTAGCAGACAGTGAGTGAACTGCAATCAAACTAAAACCCTGTTAGGAAAAAAACGAACAAAACCTTTTTATTAAAATGCTTCTGGATGTGGGCAGTTGGAATTGCATAGTCTGTTCAAATGGCAGTGGTCCACACACAAGCGGCTTGAAACAAAAGTGCAAAATCCAGAGCCAGCCTGTGGGTCAGGAAGCCTGGCCAGGACTCCTCACGTGGCCTTGAGGAGTTCACAGCCTCCCTCTGACCTCGGCTTCTCCGTCTGCAGAAGGTGGCTGAAGCCTGGGCAAGAGCTATTGTTTTCAATCCAAGCTCCTGGAAGGGCTGAGTGAGGAAGGGGCAGGATTCTGGACTCAGAATCCCCTCCCCCTCCCTTCCCCCACCACAGGCCACTCCTCTGCCTGCTGGTCTGCTGAGGGTCCGTGAAAGACTTCCTTTGGGCCAGGGGCCCTGTGGTAAAGAGAGCTAGAAAACTAAGAAACTCCCTGCCTCTGAGACCCTTCTCTTGCTAACCGTGGGATCCCAAAGGAGTGTCGCGATCCCGTGTCTGAGCCACCGTGTTGCAGTATAAGCTGTGGTGGCAAAGCCAAATAATTTATGCAAAAATTTGCTTTATGAACCAAAAATTCCTTAGGTGGTATCTTACAAAAGTGGACTTTGAACACGCAGACCCATTGCCAAGGGTACTAGGTCCTGCCGCACCAGGCTACAAACAGAAAACTGTGCTTCTCCCTACCGGATGTCTGATATAGCCAGTTGTGGGCTCCCTGGAGTCCTGGGTGATTGTCACTGGAGAGAATGACTTTGTTCTGCAGTTTTGATCAGTAAACTTGACAAGGCAGGTCCTGAGGGCCTGCGGACAGAGTCCTTGATTTAAGGTTGTAAAATACGGGGCCCTGCCTCCTGGTGGAAACACACAGGAGGCTCCCTACACTGGCCTACCCGCGGCCCTCTCCCTCTGCCCTCATTGAGAGGCAAAGGACTGGAAATAGGCCTTCCCGGGACACCTTTGCTTCTCACAGGCTGTCCCGTAGGATTATTGCAACTAGATTTTACTTGGATAAACTGTGAGGTTTGTTGCCTGGGGGTTCTGTGAAGTCAGAAGGCAAGGGGAGGGCCAGGCTCTGGCCCTGCAAAACCTGCAGCTGCCCTGCCCTTCCCGTCCACCAGGAGGTGCTGGGACCTCAGGGCAGGATGCTCTCAGGCCCGCACTTATGCAGTGCCTCCTGAAGCTGTCCACCCAGAGCTGTCCACCAGGGGCCACATCAGGCCTGGCTGTAGATGGAGCAGGAGGGGGTGATGGCGCCACGATGGATGCTGCAATTTCCTTCCGCTTCAGGCTGACCCCAGGTCTCTGCGTTGTCACAGTGGCTGTTTCCTTCAGGGTGAGGGATGCGGTGGTTACCATGGAAACCAAGGTCTGGAGGGAATAGGAGCAGAATTTCTGCCTGTCCCTGTTGCTCCTACAGTGAACTGGGTGTCAGGGACACTGCCTGGTGCTGGAGGAGGGGTCAGCTGTCCACCAGAGGGTGAGGGCTGCTGTTCCACCAGAAGGAAAGCCGGTGGTGAGAAGCCAGCTCCTGCCCTGCAGACTGCCCAGCGCTGAGCCTGGAATCCTGAGCAGGGGCCCTCAGAAGATCTTGAAGCCCTTCAACAGTGTCAGGGTGGGTGCCTTGCGCTTGCTCTGAGCCCGGGATGACTTTACAGTGACCAGCTTGGCCTGGGCCACAGCAGGAATCTCCTTCAGGCTAGCAGTAGAAAGTGTGTTGAAGGCGCAGCTGGCCAGCCCATGCCGGGCCGTGAGTGGGGCCTGGTAATGCAGGGCCCTCTCCTCGGAGATGAAGAGGGGCCTGGCCAGGGAGTTCTTCTCCATCTCCCGCCGTGCCTCCCGTACTGCCTCATGGAAGACGTGCTGCACGTGCTCGAAGTCCAGGCACGCAGAGACCTCGAAAAACAGGCACCCGAACCTGCCCGCCAAGGCCACGCCCTCTGCCTGAGTGACCTGCCTGGCGGGGAAGCAGGGTGAGGCAGGGTCAGGAGCATGCATCCAAGTCAGGCAGGCCCAGGCCTACACCTGGATCCTCACTTACTAGCTCGGTGACCATCTTCATCTCTCTGAGGCTCAGTTTTCTCATCAGTAAAATGGGATAATGAGAGCTGCCTCTCAGGGTTGTTAAGATTAAGAAGACGATTTGTGTCAAGTGCCTAGCACAGTCCCTGCTTAATAAGTGGCGGCTGATGTCACCGAAGCCAGAATTTCAGAACGAGGCCGAGGGGAAGGGAGAAGCTGGCCCAAAGTCCCTGGCTAGACCCTGCCTGTGGCCAGAGGAAGATGGGTATTCCCAGCCCCACATCTCCTTGACTCCCTTGGTCAGGAAATGAGCCACCCTCAGCCCTGGCATGTGGGATCAGCTCTGGGGAAAGGCAGTGGTCTGGTTGGAAGGATGTGAGACCACAGTGTCCACAGAGGCCTGGTGGGCTGAGGTCCTGACTCAGGACGCCTGTGGTCGGCAGAGGTCTCAGGGCTCGTGGCAGGGAGTTTTGTCGCTTGCCCAGGAGAGAGGCAGGAGAGAGCAAGGGTGACAGCACGAGAGAGGGAGCAGCACCTATTCCCAGCTTCATCTTGTACCACTTCCCATGATGATGAGATCGAGTATTTGTAACTAGGAAGGTCCTGAAAGCCATGGGAATCAGGGTGAGAGAAAAATACTGGCCCTTGGATAGGTCAGATGTCCAGAAGAGGCAGGGGGCAGGCGGGGGGGAGGGGTCCCTGAGGGCTGGAGGCCAAGGTTTCAATGGCTAAATCTCACTGCTGAGCTGCCTCACCTGCCATTCCTGAGGACAGTGGCACAGCCTGGGAGCTGAGAGGGGACACCAGGGTGGGTATGGTGGGAAAAGGTTTCTGAGCCAAGGTTAATTTGGCAGGAGCAAAGGCTGGAAGTGGGCTAGCTCAACAGACAGAGGGAATGGCTGGGACAAAAGCGTCAGGGACAGAGCACCTGATCCATTCCCCAACCAGGGTTGGTGTCCTGACTGTCAGCTCACAGATTCCTGAGGAACTCCTTTTGAAAGAATACTTGGTATTATGTGCCTTTGTGATGAACCTGAATCTGAAACTTTGTCATTGTGGGGCTTGAATAATGAGCTTTCGGAAACAAGAACCCCATACGTGCATGTATGTGCGTGAATGGATGAGCCGGGCATATAACATTATTACCCTTTTTCTTATTTTGGCGTAGCCTAGCGAAAATGTTATCAGTGGTTATCACTGCTCTAACCCACATTTTACCCTTTAGCTGCAAGACACTCATGGGAGACATTGACCAATGCTCAGCTAAAAATTACATTGTCTGTGCCCATCAAATCCTGACCTACCAACCTCGGGACTTGACCAAAGAAGGAAGTGGGGACAAATCTCATGACTCCTTAGGGAAACGATGCTGCTTTGCTCTTTGCCCCCAAACCACTTTTGGACAATCCCACTGGTAAATATTGGGACCAAAACAGTGGCCTAGTTTTTTTCCTCATATTTAAAACTGGTTTATTCACAATCCAGTCTTCTGATCCCTATTCTAGGCTCTGCGGGATCTGTGATTCCTCAAAGACTACCTTTTGGCTTTAAGATCACACAACTTTGCTCATTCCCTGAGATGGAATTTGTCTGGGTCTGAGGGTCTGCCCACCTTTGAAGGCTCCTACCGTGAGCACCCTTCATGAGACCACACCCCATTTCCCCACTGCCCATCAGCCCCGATCTATATTAAGTGTTCCCTCCTTCCTAACATCAGTCAGTGGGCCTTTGGGGCCTGGGGAAGAAGGAGTGACCAGCCCTGAGAAGGAAGGGACGGGAGGAAGGCTGGTGGGGGGTGCCCTACCTCGCAGGTGGACTGGCCACACAGGACGGATGTGCTGGAGAGGGCCAGTGGGGTCACCCATCAGGTGGAGGCATCACAGTCTCAAACGCCTCAGGGGCCAGGCAGGCAACTTGGGTGTGTGGGGAGGGTGGAGGTAAGCCACGGGGAGTGTGAGGCCTGTGTTCAGCTGGAGGGGGCACGCCCCACCTCGAAGCATTCCAATTCCCGCTCTTTTAAAACACTGTGCCAGCCAAGCAAAATACGGCTGCAGCACTCAGTGGTCATCTGTCCTCTGGCCCAGTCTGTGGTCTCCGATTCAACTCCAACTCTTTCTAAGAGAACCTGCCCTCAGCACAGCCAACTGCGGGAATGAGCCTGGGGACCACGCTTGGGTGAGGCGAAAGCTGGTTGGACCAGGGCAGACACCTGACCCAGGTGGCCAATTAGAGCCTCTCTCCCCAGAATTGGAATTGGGCACTGGATGACCAGCCAGCTGTGGGGAGTGGAAACATAAGGTCATATAGTCTCAGGAAAGCAAGGGTGAGGCTGAGAGAGACCTCAGAGCCTCAGGAGGATGGGAGGAGTGGCCTCTCTTCCGACTTTCAGGGTCCAGCTCCTGTGCAGCCCAGATGCTCTTCCCTTCCTGCCCTTGGCTGCCTGGAAGCCCTGCCCACCGTATCCTTACAACACACCCCCTTCTATCTACATCCAAGGGGATTACTCTTCTTAGCAGCCAAATAATCCCTGAAGATGACACCGCTTTTACGAGAAAGGAGAAGGCGAGCTCTAGGGTGTGGGACAAAATGCCGCACTCACCTGTACTGGGCCATGTCCAGCTTGTTGCCCAGCAGCAGAGCAGGGTAGTTGCGCTGTGTCTCCTTCTCATGCAGAGCGAGCAGCTCCAGGTAGCTGCTGCTGCCCTCGAAGCTCTGGCGGCTGTCGACGCTGTACACCACCAGAAAGGCGTGGGCCCAGTTCAGGTAGCGCTCACAGTTCCTGGGGGTGTCCTGGGGCAAAGGAGGGCAGCCTCTGTCAGGGGCAGAGGAGGCCAGGGTACAGGCCTTCACCTGAGCTGTCTCATCCCACTTCCCCACTCCCTGCATCTCTGTATATTGTTCCCCAGCAGGGCCCTTTTCAAAGGGGCACTTGAGTGTGGATTTGGCCTGTTGTGAAAGGAGACATTGTTTCTGAGCCTCACTCCCACCACCCAGCCCCAGACTTGGAGACCTCGGCCTCTGGGGCACAGAGCCAAGACTCTGGCATGGTCCCTACAGAGACCTGGCTGTGCCTGGGCACTGCTGGTTTGGGGTCAGGTTCACGGTGCCCCTTTGGCTTCTGAGAAGAACTGGCATCCAGCCTTGGCGGGGGTGGTGAGGACACAGGGAGATGTATGTACTGGGCGGCGGGGCAAGGTTGGGCCAGGGGAGCCTCTGTGTAAACACGTGTGTGCACCTGTCTCCACGCGTACACAGACGTCAAGCCCCAGAGCACAGAATCTCAGAGCTGACACCGACAATCATCAGGTCTCCCCAGGCCCCTTCCTATCCCTTCTCATTTGGCACATCAATAGATTCAGGCCCAGAGAGGTCAGCACCTCAATCAGGAACACATAGCAAATTGGAGCTTAAAAGGTTTACAGAGTCCCATCTGAGGTCCACACTCTGGAAGCAGGACTTCCCAAGAGGCTGCATTGACTCTCAGCTCTTCATGGGTCATGGGGGTAATGTTACCAGGTCTGCAGTGTCCATGACCCTCAGGTGGACAGGCTGGTGGTCCACGGTCTCCTCAGAGCTGTAGGTATCCTCTGCAACACAGACGGTCAGCCCAGTCAGAGGCAGGGCAGGCCACTCGATGGTAGGCTGGGTCTGAGTTCCAGCTTCCCTTTGCTGGATCCCTGTGCGCCCCTGGGGGACTTGCTCTGGGGCTGGCTGAGCCAGGACCACTGGAAAGACCCTGGCTCTCACCCACATGGAGGACACGGGCAGACCCTCCCACCAAGGAGATGCTGCTCCACCTGTCAGGCCCAGAGCACCCGAGGGCACTCATAGAACATGCCACAGGGTATGGGATTGTGTTCTGGGTCCACCCACCACACCTGTAGGATGGAGTGTGTGTGGCTCACGGGCCCAGTGAGCAGCAGAGGCCTCAGGAGCTGCACTGCCAGCCCCTCCCACCTGAACCCCAAGCTTCTCCACCCCCTTCTCTCCAACCACAGTACCTGGCCCACAGGAAGACCCCAAGGACAATCAGGACAACCCTCTGGCCCCCGGTGGGGAAGGGACAAGAAAGGAGAAGCACACAACATGATTAAGGCAGGGGCCGGGGGCGGGGGGCGGGGGGCGGGGAGGTGGGTCAGACCCTGTTTAGAAGACCCGAGAAGGAGGGGCAGGGGATGGGGGAGGGAAGGACTGGGAGTTTGGGATTAGCAGAGGTGAACGATTATATACAGGATGGATAAACAACAAGGTCCTACTGTATAGCACAGAGAACTATATTCAATATCCTGTAATAAATCATAATGGAAAAGAATATTTTTAAAAATGTCTCTGTGGGCTTCCCTGGTGGTGCAGTGGTTGAGAGTCTGCCTGCCGATGCAGGGGACACAGGTTCGTGCCCGGGGCCGGGAAGATCCCACATGCCGCGGAGCGGCTGGGCCCGTGAGCCATGGCCGTTGAGCCTGTGCGTCTGGAGTCTGTGCTCCGCAACGGGAGAGGCACAACAGTGAGAGGCCGGCGTACCGCAAAAAAAAAAAAAAAAAAAAGTCTCTGTGTATACCTGAGTCACTTTGCTGTACAGCAGAAACTGGCACAACGTTGTAAATCAACTATATTTCAATAAAGAAAAAGAGGTCCCAAGAAGGTTTTACAAGTAATCCTTGTCAAAATAATAGCAGAGGAATCTAGGATGGTTGAAAGTTTTAGGTTGGAGATGGGAATCAAACCCAACTTCAGCTACTTTTTAGCTGTGTGCCTTGGTCAAGTCATTTCAGCATTCTGAGACTCTGTTTCCTCATTTTAAAATAGGGATGATGTGATAACACTGGCTAACAGTTTTCAGGTTTTTACTCCGTGCCAGGCGCTGTGCTAAATGCTTGTCCCTGCACCATTCACAGGGCTGCATGAGGACTGGATGGGCCGCTAGGCATGGGGCCTGGCCCTCCACAAATGCCCAGTAAAGGACAGTGGGGACATAGTGCTCCAAAGTTTCCAGGGCAGGTTCACATTCCTAGGTGATTTTTTTTTTTTTTACTTTTTATTTTGAAATAATTTTAGACTCATGTAGAAGTTGCAAAATAGTACAGAGAGTTCCTGTGTACTCTTCCCCCCCTCCCCCCAACGTTAGCACCTTACATAACCATAGTACCATGGTCAAAACCAGGAAATTGACATTGGTACCATACTATGAACTACACCACTGACCTTATTTGGATTTCATGAGTTTTTACAAATTGTTTTCTCTAAGTCCTCATGACCTCAAACCTGAGAAAGTATCAAGTGGCCAGGTCTGCAAAGAGGACCTCACTGTCACAATCATTCTCCCTACCCCCAACTTTCCCCTGTGCCACTGGCCCACACATGTGAGTGTACTTGGCCCTCACCTTTCCCTGGGGGTGGTGGTGCCCCTGTGCCCCAAGTGACCCCAAAGAAGAACCCTCTGGGCAGAACTGGAGCCCTCTCTGCCTGTTGGTAGCAGCCACTGTGAGAAGCGTACCCCCCAGCCGTGGCGGAATTCTCTCTGAGGGCCATTGGCAGCTAAGCCAGGCCTGGACACATGCCAGGTCCACTAGCAGCCGGCAGGACTCATAGACAGCTCCCGTCCCCAGCCTGCTGTGGGGACTTGGATAAATAGCCGTTCTTGTTCAAAGACAAAAAAAAAAAAAAAAAAAAAAAAAATCTCATGGAAAATATGCCCCAAATGTTTAACTATATTTGGTGCAAGAAGAGCTGCCCCTGGATACCTATATCTCCTTCAGAATTTTCTTTATTTTCCTGCCAGAGTTGTCTGATGCATGCCTTTTAGGTGCTTCCCAGCTTCTGTGCCCAAACAGGCACCATGCTGTGCCCAGCCCAAGGAAATATATTAGCCCAACCTTGGTCTCCTACAGTCCCTTAAATGCAACAGCCTTTTGAGGTTGCTGTTAGCTCTTCCATAGAGAGATGACAGGAAGGTGAGGCCCAGAAAAGAAGAGAACTCTCCCACAGCCACACAGCACCCTATCAGAAGGAACTTGAACTTGGGGCTCTACAGTGGGACCCCCTCACTCCCTCTGCTCAGTGGACAAGCCAATTCTCCAGCTCTATCTGTGCAGAATACAGGGAAAGAGCAGAAGCTCCCCGTCCAGCTGAGGCCGTGGAACATGCATGGGCAAAGTGGAGAAGGCTCAGAGGTCATGAAATCATCTTATCCAGCTCCCTCCCCCTTTGCAAGTGAGGTGACTCCAGGGGCTGGGGGTGCAGTGGGGGCTCCTTTCCAAGTCACAGTAATGTCCTGCCTCCCCATCACAAAGTCCCTGCCCTCTGGTCATTCTAGAGTCCTTTACTAAATACGGGTTTCATAACTGCTAGTTCTAAATAACATTCTTAGGACTTAAATGCTGAGAAAAGATCCCTTTCCCGAAGTATTTTTCTCTCATTTACAGCAATAATTTTTAAAATGTCACTAAAGGAGCTCTGGTCAGAGTGTGTATGGGATGATGCTTCAGAAATGGTGCCTGTACCCTTGTTGGAGCAGGATGAGGAGAAGAGCGGTGAGAAGCTTGTCATTCTGCCCTGGGCAAACCAGGTGAGATGCCCCCAATCCCTCTGTGAGAGGAGGGTGTCCTCCTGGATACCCCTGCTCGCTTCCTGGAGTGCTCAGCACAGGTGAAGCCCTTTCACAGGCACTGACTCTCTTGGCTCCTACCAACTCTAACAGTCACAACGTATAACAAGGCACAGCTCACACACAGAGCACAGTCTATTAGTCCTATCTTCCAGATGGGGAAACCAAGGCTCAGAGAGCCCAGTGCCACACAGACTTCTGACTTCAGGTCCTCGATAGCATAAGGCCACCCTTAGTGGAGGGCAACTGGAGTGGTGTCTCATCTTCCTTTGTACCTGAGGTTCTCCATGATCTTAGGCAAACCACTGAGCCCTCTCTGCCTCAGTTTCTTTACCTGTAAAATGGGGATAATAATAGGAGCTCTTCTTTAAAGGGTAATCCTAAAACCAAAATTCAAACCCCATGTTTAACAGCATCTGTGTTGTGCCTAGCACTGCACTCCAAGCTGGAGATAGGAATGAACATCACAGGTGTCCACCCTCAAGAGGCCCCTTTGAGCTCAAGCTCTTGGAAGGTGTTTGAAAAGGGGGGAAAGGGTGGGGCTTCCCTGGTGGCGCAGTGGTTGAGAGTCCGCCTGCCGATGCAGGGGACACGGGTTCGTGCCCCGGTCCAGGAAGATCCCACATGCCGCGGAGCGGCTGGGCCCGTGAGCCATGGCCGCTGAGCCTGCGCGTCCGGAGCCTGTGCTCCGCAACGGGAGAGGCCACAACAGTGAGAGGCCCGCGTACAGAAAAAAAGAAAAGGGGAAAGGGTGGTTTTACATCTCCACATGGCTAACTCTTCTTTGGATGCTCAGACCTTTCTCCACAGAAGGAAAGGCTCTGGTCCGAGAGTCCCCCCCTGTTGCTGGAACCAGCCATGGGATAGTGGTGGGAATGTTCAGACAGTGGACAGGACCCCCAAGGAGCAGCACTGGCCTCCCAGAATGGCCGACAGGAGAGCGTCTGGCCATCTCTCCAGCTCAGAAGCTCTCAGGGTGTGGTACGAGACAAAAGGCTGAGGTGACTAACCACTGTGGAGCTGCCACACCCCCACCTCAGACCGTCTGACCACGCATTCCCCTACCAGTTCAGAACTCCAAAATTGCTCAACCAGGAAGCTCAAACCACCACTGTAATAGGCACCTCTGGTGGGACCCTGCCTGAAGGGTATGGATGGGAGACAGGAAGAAGAGAGACTGGAGATAGGCTGCCAAATAAAATACAAGATAACCAGTTAAATTTGAATTTCAGATAAACAGCTGATACTTTTTAGTATAAGTATGTTCCATGCAATATTTGAGGTAGGCAGAATCTGTCTTTTGAGCCACTGTCCTTGAGAATCTCCGTTTTCCCTTCCCAGACATCCCTGCTGTGTGCCTTCCCTTCCCACCCACTCCCCCACCCCGCCCATCTGACTTCGTGCTCCTGTGTCTCACTCCCCTGGGCACTGACCTCTGCTAATCGATGGGCTCCCCTCAGACCTGCTGGTGACCCTGGCCCACAAAGCTCCTTGGGCCTGCTTCCTCCGCTGTAGCCGAGGGGCTGTGTCAAAGCACAGGCGGTCACACCAAACTTTGAGGAACAAACCCCTTAAGGACTGTCCGCAAGTTGCCTACCCTGCATTCCTGACTTAGCCAGGGGACCCCCTCTGCTTCCTCTGCTTGACCCCTGGGGTTCTGTGTAAGATCTCCGTGGAAGAGGGGATTCTGCTACGTAAGGAATAAATTCTAAAAACACTGGACCAAGTAGCCTTGACATCCCTTCCTGCTCTGACACTGGGATTCAACATCCCAGCCTGGACTGAGGGGCTGAGGGGCACCAGTGGGCTGAGGAGCCCTTTCCTTCAGACGTGAAGGGCGCAATCCATCAGAGGTCTGCTGCCGGTGGTGCTGCACTGTGGAGGTTTCATTTGTGGGACCCCAGGGTCCTCCCGGAGCCCTGGGTTTCCTCAGAGGGCCTTCAGGGGTTCCACAAACGCCTTATTCAATTCTTATGAAGGGGGAAGATAATCTAAGACTGCAACCTCCGTTTCCAAAGAGCAAAGAGCATCCAGACACCCCATTTTTCTCAGTGGAAAGTTTACCATAAAGAAATGCTATAAATGTGAGCTTTAAGTTACAGTTATATTAATAAAATTCTGCTTTTACGTATTTAGATATTGGGCTTCCATGTAAGAGGTTATTTGAGGAAAAGGTCCTGCTGCTAAAATTAATTTTCAGAAACAGTGATCTAATTAACTTGGGCGAATCTCAGCCACCACAGATGGGAAGCCATTTGAGGAGAAAGAAGGAAGGAGAAGCGAATACGCATTCAATGTCTCTGTGGGTCAAGTATTACGCTACGTCTTTTACATGTGTTATTTCATTAATCCTCACAGTAATTCTCTGAGATAGGTATTTTTATGCCCATTTCACAGATGAGGAAACAGAAGCTCAGAGAGCTTAGGTGACTGCTTCAAAAGTGCACAGCCAATAAGTGACAAAGCCAGGATTCAAACTCAGCTCTGACACCAGGGCATCCCTTTTTCCAATACACCATCATGATACAGCTACCAAACAAGACTAGTTTTCTTGTGTGGTTAAAAAACTGGTTTAGAAGCCAGTATTACTAGGGAATTTCCCAAATGTCTTGTCCAGCTTTTGTGGAAAAGTACACGGAATAACCATCTGGAAGAAAAACACTTAATGGATGTGCATATTCTGCAATGCTCGTTTTTTTTTTTTTTAAGTTTCATCATACTTCATATTTTAGGGCAAAGCAACTTCTCTCAGTTCTCTTAATTGGGCTAACCTCCAAGTTGTCTGGGGTGAGCTGAGGAAGGGTACATTTTTGGAACTTAAAACATTTTGTCGCATGGGCTGAGTCATCCTGGTGGCTCCTCCCCTCGGCCCCCAGATGTGTGGTCCTGGTCAGGCCTGGGCCCACCACGGCATATGTGTGTTTGCAGGGGAGATCCAAGTGGGCACGGCAGGAGGGACAGGGGGGAGTGGGCCCTTACCCAAGTTGGGGTCATATTCACTGATAAACCTCCTGGTCAGAAACTTCACCGTCAGGGCTGCAAGAAGGAGAAAGAAGTTGGCTCAGTCTCCCCATCGTGTCTGGCTGCTGGGCCCTGGAGCCTGCCCCTCTCATTTTAGGGAGGACTTATCTAGCCTCTGTGACCCCTCTGCTCTCTGGAGAGCGGGGGAACTGGTTTGAGAGGCTCAGAGGAAACCAGAAATATGGGGAACCATGTCCTTCCCGGTTGCATTCTGGGATGTTTTATTTTGGAGGGGGATGGCGGCGAGAAAACAAATGAGAGGCAAGCCTAAGGGGCGTTTGTGAAGACCCTAACTAAGGGGTCTGGACCCAGGCAAGCAGTTACCTTAGGGCCAACTTGCTGAGACTCTAAGTGAAGAGAGACCTCCCCCACCCTTGACAAGGCACAAAGACTCTGAAGTGTGGAGGCATTTATCCCAGCTTTGGCTACAAGCCAAAGAGAGAGTAAGAGCTGAGTTATCAGTGGGTGATCTCTGGGAGGGATATGAAGCCCCGAATCCCAAGTAAACACACTCTAGTCCTCAGTCCTCGAGTCTTGGCTCTAAGGCCTCCACACTCATCATGGGAGGGTCACAGAACATAAAACCTGGGGAAGTTCTCCCCAGGTGGAATGCATTAACAAGATTTTGTTCAGAATTTAACCACATAAAGCTGAGGGCCAGCCCACTACTCTACTGAACTCTTAAAAAGTAATGCAGTATTTTAAAGAAAATCCTTAAAATTCTTTCCCAGGATTCCTAACAGTGTCAGTTTGCAAACTAATACCCAGGGAATACGTATTTTAAAATTTAAATTCTTTCATTCAAGTAGTCACTGGCTAAACTGTACCAGTGACAGAGCCACAGATAACAATTTGATTTTCAAAGGGAAGAGGGCAAATCTTTTCTCTAGGAAAGCATGATCCAGAGTCCCATCTCTGAGCCGGGGGCGCTGGCTTCAAAAGAGGAGAGTAGGCGCCCGCTGAGTCTCACAGCTGAGTCCATGATGGCCATTCACTAACGGCTGCAGCTGGAAAACAGCCAGTGGAGAAGCCCCCTCTGCCTTCCCCCCTTCAGCTGCCTGGGACTGGGAATGGTGGGGAGAGCGGTGAACCCTTTTTCTGGATCTTTGCCTATGGTGACACCCCCCACCCCCACCCCCTGGGCTCCAGCTGGGCTCCAGCTGCCAAAGGTGGTGAAGGCAGAGTTCAGTGTTGATAGAAATGGCCTGAGTGTAAATCCAAGCGCTTTGTTCATTAAGGACAGGTCGGAGGCACCTGAGACCATAGTCCAATGTGTTTTCGTAAAGTCAAGAGAGGCGTTTGACTTGAAACAAATACATTTGATAAGAATTCACACTTTGTTCCAGAATCCCAGAGAATTGGGGTGGGGAGTGGGTAGCGGCCTCTCCCTGGGAAATTCCCAAAAGCCAGCGACTCTTACCACCTCCCTTCAGGGGCCTGGGGCCCCTTCTCCCCTTGGCCTAAATCAAGGAGCAGCAAGGCTGCGACTGAGCTCCGTAGGGGCCCTGGGCTGGGGATCAGTGCCTAACAGGTCCCTTTGGTGCCTGTCACCAGGGCTGACGGCTGGCCAGGAAGAGGAGATGGAGGGCGGTGAACGGCAAGGGGGAGACCAGCAGAGGACTGGGAGACACAGAGACAGAGGGGAGACAGCTGGGGTCACAGACAAGGAGGACACAGACACAGTAGGGAGACACAGAGGGAAAGACAGGCCAGGAAGAGAAGACAGCTAGCTGAGAGCTGGAGGAGCTGAAAACAAGCTGAGGGAGAACCAAGCAAGAAAAGCTGAGGCAAAGAAGGTATATACCATCACGGCGTCTCATCCAACCCACCTGGGCGCAAGAAGCCCCGAAAGCCAGTGGAAGAGCCTGCCCGCAAGCCCACAGCGCCCCGTTCCCTCCACCGCTCCCTGTCTCTCGCGTCCCCGCCTGACCCCTTCCCTCCCGCCCGCACCCCACTCACCAGACTTGCCCACCCCGCGGCGCCCCAGGATGGCCAAGTTGACCTCGAGGGGTGCGCTCTGCTGCTGCCCGCTGCCCGCGCGGGGTTTCCCGAACACCGAGGACATGGCGACGCTGCGGAGAGGGAGACGGGTGCTGGCCTAAGGGCCCCGAGCAGCGTGCCTGCCCGTAGGGGCCCTCGGGAGCGAGTGGCGGCCTCTCTGGCACTCGCGGCCCCGGCGGCGTCGGCCTCCCGGGCCCCGCGCCTAGCAGGCAGCCTTCCCGCGGCCAGGCCCGACCGTGCGGGGAGGAGGGGCCGGGGGAGCCCGGCGGGCGGGGCCGCCCAAGCGCCGCCAAACTCCTTGTAAGGGCTGCGGAGACCCCTGCGAGCGGAAAGGATCTCCGGCCGGCCGCGCTCCCCAGGGCCTTGCTGGACCTCGAGGGCCGGGCGGCGCTGTCACCCTTCGGAGCGACCCCAAGACCCGGCGGGAAAGGACAAATACCGGAGAGAGGGAGGCCAGGGATAGGGGCACTGAGGGGAGGGATGTTTCCAGCCTTGTTTGAACCTCCACTCAGTCACTTCCCATCAGCAAGAAGATCCACCCCTCCTTTTGTTTTACCCAGCTGGCCCCGCCTCCTCCTCCGGGAAGCCTGCCGGGTTCCGAGCCTGGTCCTTTCTCTGGATCACAAGCCAGCTCCGCCTTGGCACACAACTTCCCCGACCACATTACTCTGCCCTTCGGTGTGGGGACTCTCAGGCATCACTACAGAACCCGTAAAGAATCCTAGCTTCTGGGAACGGGGTGGGGGGGGCGGGGGGGGGAGCTGGGGGGAGACGACTTTACTAAGATTTCATGGCCAATCTGGGTCCAGCTTCAAGAAATCAAACCCATTCTGGATTACTGTTTTCTCCCTGATTGGGAGCTAATGAGTCCCATGTGTTTGTGGCCTAGTGTGTAAATGGGGCATTTTATTCTAAAACCTGGCACTCCCTCTTGCCTATGATTCTGGGATTAGTGGATGAGCCTGGCAGGGTCACCTGTCATTCCCCTTGAAACCCGGGGTAAATCTGGTCATGCTGGAAACAGGGCAAAGGGCTGACATGAGGAATCTGGACATTTAGGATCTAGTGCCAGCTCTTTCACTGGTGACCTTAGGCAAGTCATCTCACCTCTTTGGGCTTTGGTGTCCCCATCTATAATACTAAAGGAAGGGGAAAATAAATCCAATTCAAGCCTAATGGAGAGTGACAAAATAAACCCTGGGTTCTATGTCTGAGTACTTTCTAGAACCCTGTGGGACCTCTCTTTTGGAATACACTCCAGGCTTGAGTGGAGAAAGATATGGGAGTCTCAGAGACTTCTCACTGCAGCCCTTCCCCTTCCAACCCCAAACCCCTATCCTCCCATAGCTAATCTACCCACCCATGTGCAAAAGAAACCAGGAAAACCCAGGTCAGCAGGCGGAGGGTCTGGAGTCAGAGCCTGATGGTAATAACTTCTCCTCAACCAAGAGAGAAAATTATTTTCCAGGACAGGACATGAATACCGACTCAGCCTAATAGTGTTTCTGGAGATCATGGTAAACCAGCTGTGTTATTAAGACTCTAAGGTGTTGGGAGGAATTTGTTTAGATTACACCCACAGGCCAGAATCGCTCACAGAGCTAATGGCCAAGGGTTTTCCTTTGAGTTGTAGAAGGAGAAAAAGTGGGAGCCAAGTTCTAGCCACATCCCTGGGCTGGCCCTAGTCCTGGGAGGACAGACAGGTTCTGGGTGGGGCTATGGGGAGACTCAGTCTCACTGGAGGACTGCTGGAGAGAGGGCAGGCTGTGGACCCCCAGAGGCCCAACTGGGAGTAAACCTGGGCTCTGCTACTTCCCTACTTATGTGATTCTGGGGGAGTTACGTTCCTTATCTTTAAGACTCAGACCAACCAGTAGATGGGAGCTGCAAGGAGGCAGGTTCTAGCTCAGTGTGAGTGTGAACTCTAATCACCTGAGCGGCCCATAGAAGGGACTACTGGCTCTGAAGGTAATCAAGGGGGTGACACTAAAAGGAGGTGTTGTAAGGAGACACCACAATGATTTGCAAGATGGGATGAGATGACCTTAACTCACTTCTATTTAAAAGATTTGAATTCTTTGCCAGCTGGTTACTCAGGCCCTCAGCTGTGACCACTAAGTGCCCAAAGTCTGCCCCTCCTACGAGGCTTGGGAGGAAAACAGTGCCCATCTCACAGTTGCAACCACTCCCATTCCCCATCCTCAGCCTCCTCATCTGTGGGCTGCTTGTCCAGCACTCAGAAGTGCCCTTTGTGGACCAGAAAGGCTCTTGGAATCAGTCACTTACTGCCAGACTGTGGAATAAGCTACTTTGTCCATCTGGGCCTCAGTTCCTCATTTTATTACTCCCTGTACATTTTTTCTCACACATCACTGTGTTCTCAACCACTACCAACAGTTCCAAAATCTATCCAAAAACACAGTCAAAGGACTTCCCTGGTGGTCCAGTGGTTGAGATCCTGTGCTTCCACTGCGGGGGCACGGGTTCAATCCCTGTTCTGGGAACTAGGGTCCCACATACTGCGTGGCGAGTCCAAAACAAACAAAACAAACAAACAAACAAATACAGTCAAATAATTATGGAAATTTGATATAGGAAATTTGAAGTGCTGAGTCAGACCTAAAAGATTAAAATATAAAAATTTCAACATTTCCACCTATGTCATTCCCTGGGGGGTACAATTTATTGAAAGGAATAGTCATTGTTTTTATACACAAATACCATCACCACATTATTGACCTGTCTTGGGGATATTTTAAAAATCTATGAATAATGTTGAGTTGAAAGGACTCTGATTTAAAGGATTTAAAATACACGCGTTTCGAATTCCTACCAATGAGAAATCATCGACTCTCAGGTGCCCTTCTTGGTCTATTTTTCAAAGACCCCAAACTCATTCAGAATTCCCAGAGCTGCAATATAATTAAATATCTATTAGACTAAGCCAATATGATAATAATCTCCTTGAATTATTCACAATGCTTAATGCACTTCTCTGTTTTTGTTTTTTGGGGTTGTTTTTTTGCGGTATGCGGGCCTCTCACTGTTGTGGCCTCTCCCGTTGCGGAGCACAGGCTCTGGACATGCAGGCTCAGCGGCCATGGCTCACGGGCCCAGCCGCTCCGCGGCATGTGGGATCTTCCTGGACTGGGGCACGAACCCGTGTCCCCTGCATTGGCAGGCGGACTCTCAACCACTGTGCCACCAGGGAAGCCCCACTTCTCTGTTTTGTATCCATCTGTTCCTTATTATCACCCTAAGAGGTAGTTATCACACCCATTTCATAGTGGAAGAGTTACAGAGACACCTCGTCTTTAAAATAGGGATGATATTAAGTATTAGATGAGATAACATGAAAATATTCCACCTAGAGGTTTGTCCATAGCCCAAAACAGCAAATGATAGTTCCCTGCACTCCCCTGGACACGAATAGCTCACACTTCTCACCCAACTGCCAAGAAGCCACAACTGTTTAGTGACCAGGAATTTGGGCACTTTGGGTCAAGAGAGAGGTTATTCTGCTAGGGTCAGTATCCCAACCCTCCTTATCACCACCTCCCCACATTTGAGGCTCTTATAAGGGGCCCTGGGGCCCTCGAACTGCAGAGGATGTGGCCCCTCACCCAGCAGTGGGCTTGCAGCAGGTGCTCAATAGGTGGCTCTGGAGTGAGTGGGGCACATACAGGTCTAGACAGGTAGGACTAGATCCTGCCCTTGCCACCCACCCCTACTCCCACCCCCAGAAGCCATTCCACATAAAGCTAACCTTTTGGGACCGCTTTGTGATGTCACTGCATTCCCTGGAGGCACAATATGAAAACCACTTCTGTGATTTTTCAATTATAAATTCAGATGTCAAAACTGAACAGAACCTTAGAAGTCAGATCCAAGCTCCACTTTACAGATGAAGAACTGAGGCCTGGGGATTTCCCTGGTGGTCCAGTGGTTAAGACTCCACACTCTCAATGCAGGGGCCACAGGTTTGATCCCTGGTTGGAGAACTAAGATCCCGCATGCTGCATGGCATGGCCAGAAAAAAAAACAACTGAGGCCTGGACAGGTTGGGTAGCTTTGCAAGCCAGTGGTAGTACCAGCATCAAAGCCCAGCAGGAATCCTCCCTCCTAGTCCAGTGCTCTTCTTCAGGTCCAGGCAAGCTCATCACTACCCTGTGTGCAGAAATACCACCATGGGTGGCAAAGGCCAGGGGTCACCCATCAGGCAGGAGGGCCAGGAGGTCACAGTTGGAGGGAACTTCAGGTTCATATGGTTCAACACCTTCATTTATAGTGGAGGGTTGGAAGGGGAATTGTGCAGGGTGGTGGGGCTGGGCCCAGTCCTCCACCAGATTGCAGGCTCTCCTGGGTCAGGGGTTGTGTCTCCTCCATCAGACTGGGGATTCCTACTTAGGTTAGGGCTCAGAAGTCCACCAGATCTTAGGTTAGGGCTCAGTCCCACCAGATCTGTGCATGCGTGTGTCTTGGGGGGAGGGAAGTTCCCCTGCTCCCTTCCCAATCACTGCAGATAGAGAGATGTACAAGGTGGGGCGTGTGCTCTAGAAAGGCTCAGGGTCTAACACAGAGCCCCTTTCCTTGCCTCCACCCTCAAACTTGCTAAGTAGAGAGGGAGGTTGGTGTGGGGTCGGGCAGAGCCTGGGAACTCCGTGGGCTGCCCACAGCCATGACAGTTTCCTTGTCCTCTCCAAGTCCCAGAGGGACATTTGTTGTCCGGGTGGAGGAAACTCTCACCAGCTGCAGAAAACACCCCACTGGGGCCTTGGGCACAGGGCCAGAGTGCTGATCCTGGACTCAGCCTCAGAGTCATGACCCCCCACCTTGGTTGACCCCCTCTGCACTTCCTGGCTGCTGAGGGTGGGAGCCGGGGGTGTGCACTAGCCCTCCAACCCACTGAAATCAGGGATGGACTTGTGAAAAACTGGGACTGGGAGGGAACTTCCGCCAGTAGGGGGTTCGTGCTCCTTCCCACTCCTGCTCTCAGGAGAGGTGCAGGGAGTGGTTCTGTCTGTCTACCAGTTACTAGGTGCCAGGAACAGGCCATCTGGGGAGGGAACTGTGGCCCCCTGGGGGTCAGCCCCTTCCCCACCCGCCCCTTCGTTTGAGCCTGGCAGGAGGCAGCTGCTTCCCTTCCTGAAGAAAAGGCTGATGCAGGTGAGGAGAGGCAGCTGGCCTGGGGCCTGGGGTCAAGTGGACGGGGTTCAATCCATCCCACATTTTCATTCATAACCAAGGCAAAGCCCATTCCATGTCTAGGCATCCCTTTCCTCATCTGTGAAATGAGAACAGTCAGACACTCTCCCTATCCTTGAGACCACTAGCAAGGACAGAGTCAGGACTGGGCACGGCAGAGCCCACTTTCCTCCAAGGAGGGGCTGTCATGCTTTCAGCCAACGTCTAGCCTCAGGGAAGGAGAAAAGCTGGCAGAGGGCCTGGGATAGTATCCGTGGGGACTCCTGCCCACCCCCTCTATCTCTTCCTCCTCTTCCTGTCTGGTCTCTGGGGCAGAGTCTTGCATATTTCTGGCTGCTGCCTCCAGGCTTCTGGCTTCCCAGGCTCACACAAGTGGTCCCCACATCCCAGCCCTGCTCTAATGGGGTGAACTGGGTGAGAGTCCCTGGCAAGAAAGGCACACTTGTGTTGGGTATGCAGATTCATACTTGAGGATCTGTGCATGTGTGTGTCTTGGGGGGAGGGAAGTTCCCCTGCTCCCTTCCCAAGTACAGCTTTAACGCTGTGAGCCACTGAGCTACCCCAGCCCTCCTGAAGAAGACCTGCTGCTGAACAGCTCCTGAAAGGCAGATACATCCTACACAGGGCTGGGCCTCAGTTAACCCACCTGTAGAACAAGGTAGCAGGAGAAGATAATCACCACGCTCCCTTCCGGCTGACATTTTGGAACCCGGAGTCTTAGGTGGTCACCCAGGAAAGTTCTGGGCAAGGTGGGCAGCAGGAGGCCTGGGGCTGTCTGCTTCCAGACCCTGGGCAATTCCCTGTCTGATCCTCTACTGTAAGTGAAGGGGGTGAACCATAGGAGACTGAAATTCCTTCCAACTGTGACCTCCTGGCACAAAGGGACTGCCCAGCATTTGTAGCACAGGGAGGAAGCAGAGCACAACGGTTAGAGACGCAGGCTCTAGGGTCAGACTGGCTGCACTCCAGTCCTAGCTTTGCTGCTCTCTGGCCATGTCATCTCGGGCATGTGAGTGAACCTCTTGGTGACTCAGTCTCCTCATCTGTGTATTTAATAATATCTGACTCATGCATGCTGTAAGCAATAAATGGATAATATCTATCAAACGAGGGGAAATAATAGTTATTTCTCACCTGATTGCTGCGAGGATTATAGACGTTCAAGTGCTCACAAAATGCCTGACAGTGCAATTTAAGTGTTGAATATTATTTCAAGAAGCCTGTCTCCTTCCCATCCACAGACATATAGTCCCCTCAGCAGCCCCACTTTCCTTTTCCCAATATCTGAGCTATACAGCAATGGGCGAGTGGGGAGTAGCAAGAGGGGAACAGACACCAGCTTCCCACACCCATCCCGAGTCAGGGAATACTTCCACATTCAGGGACTTACTGAACGTTCACCTGTTACCCACGCATTTTTACAGAGAAGGAAATCGAGGCTCAAAAAGAGATTGGTCTAAGGGCTTCCGTGGTGGCGCAGTGGTTAAGAATCCGCCTGCCAGTGCAGGAGACGCGGGTTCAAGCCCTGGTCCGGGGAGGTCCCACATGCTGCAGAGCAACTAAACCCGTGTGCCACAACTACTGAGCCTGCACTCTAGAGCACACGAGCCACAACTACTGAAGCCCGTGTGCCTAGAGCCCGTGCTCTGCAACAAGAGAAGATACCGCAATGAGATGCCCGCGCACCACAACAAAGAGTAGCCCCCCGCTCGCCGCAACTAGAGAAAAGCCCGTGCGCAACAACGAAGACCCGACGCAGCCACAAATTAATAAAATTAAATAACCATTAAAAAAGAAAAGAGATTGGTCTAGCCCAGAGTCAGGGGCGGAGGCCCAAGCCAAAAGAAAACTTACTCTGGACCCCAGCCTGGCCCACTCTACGTGTTCCACCTCTGCCTCTCCCTCCGGCACCCGAGTACCCCTGCCCCACCAACCGAAGGCATGAGCTAGGTATTCATCCCGTCCTTGCTCTTTCCCAGCTGAATGACCTTGAACAAGTCATGTAAATTCTCTGAGCCTCATTCCGAACACTGTACAGACACTGTCGAAATACCGTGAAACAGGTGTTATTATTGGCCCCATTTCGAAGAAACAGAGGGTCAGAGTTAGGGTACCTGCACGAGGGCTTACAGCTGCTTTAGTGCAGGTTAAATGGGATATTTTGTAAACTGCCCTCATAGTGCCCTGAATGCACTAGGTGCCCGGTATATGGTCACCATTATTACTATTTTTCTTACGGAAGTGAGTGACCCGGCAGGTCTCCAGATGCCCTCCGGGCCCTCGGCCATCCAGCCCGCTGGCCACCACATCACATGAGCCGTACTATCTTTAGCCAGGAAGATATTTATATGCCCCGGGTAAGTTTTTGCTGGTACGGGGGAGCCCCGGAGTCGGTGACCGCTGCATCCAGGTCCCCGGAGGCGGCCTCCGCGCCTGGGCCCGCCATGCCGCAGGGCCCTGGGGCCCTCATGCAGGTGTGGGTGGGCAGCCAGCTCTTCCAGGCCGACCGGGCCCTGCTGGTGGAGCACTGTGGCTTCTTCCGCGGCCTCTTCCGCTCAGGCATGAGGGAGGCTCGCGCGGCTGAGGTGCGCCTGGGCGCTCTGAGCCCGGACGGCTTCTGCACCATGCTGCGAGTGCTGCGCGGCGAAAGGCCGGCGCTGGCGGCCCCCGACGAGCTACTGCAAGCCGTGGAGTGCGCCGCTTTCCTGCAGACGCCGGCGCTGGCACGCTTTCTCGAGCACAGCCTCACGTCGGACAACTGCGCGCTGCTGTGCGACGCTGCCGCCGCCTTCGGCCTGCACGACGTCTTCCACAGCGCGGCGCTCTTCATCCGCGACGGCGCCAGCGAGCAAGCGGCCGAGCTGGCGCTACCCGAGGCTCGCGCCTACGTGGCGGCGCTGCGACCCAGCAGCTACGTGGCCGTCAGCACTCACGCGCCGGCGCCCGGCTTCTTGGAGGACGCATCGCGCACCGTGTGCTACCTGGACGAAGAAGAGGACGCGTGGCGCACGCTGGCCGCGCTGCCCCTGGAGGCCAGCACGCTGCTGGCCGGCGTGGCTACGCTGGGCAACAAGCTCTACATCGTGGGGGGCGTGCGGGGCCCCAACAAGGAAGTGGTGGAACTGGGCTTCTGCTACGACCCCGACGGCGGCACGTGGCGCGAGTTCCCCAGCCCCCACCAGCCGCGCTACGACACGGCGCTGGCCGGCTTTGACGGCCACCTTTATGCCATCGGGGGCGAATTCCAGAGGATGGCCATGAGCTCCGTGGAGCGCTACGACCCGGCCACGGGCTGCTGGAGCTTCGTGGCCAACCTGCCGCAGCCAGCTGCCGGCGTGCCCTGCGCCCAAGCCCGCGGCCGCCTCTTCGTGTGTCTGTGGCGGCCAGCCGACACCACGACTGTGGTGGAGTACACGGTGACGGCAGACGCGTGGCTGCCCATAGCCGAGCTGCGGCGCCCTCAGAGCTATGGCCACTGCATGGTGGCCCACCGCGATAGTCTCTACGTGGTGCGCAACGGACCTAAGGATGACTTCCTGCACTGCGCCATCGACTGCCTCAACCTGGCCACGGGCCAGTGGACAGCGCTGCCCGGCCAGTTCGTCAACAGCAAGGGCGCGCTTTTCACGGCCGTGGTGCGCGGCGACACCGTCTATACGGTCAACCGCATGTTTACGCTGCTCTATGCCATTGAGGGTGGTACCTGGCGGCTGCTCAGGGAGAAGGCCGGCTTCCCACGGCCCGGCTCCTTGCAGACCGTTCTCCTCAGGCTGCCTCCCGGTGCCCGGGGGCAGGTGGCGTCCACGACGCCAGAACTGTGACCCCTGGGCTGGGCTTTAGGAGGGGATGCCCAGAGTCTTCTCTGAGCCATGGCTGAGTCTATTAGACTGGCCTTAGGAGCTGCTGGGAACTTCTCTCTCCCTGCCCCAGGTGAGACATCGCGGGCCTTGTGCCTTCTGCTTCTGGTGGTGTGAACATGTCCAAGGATCTCAGGAAGCAACGACTCTGGCATCTCAACCCTAAAATTACTTGGGCTGTCTTGAGAGCTTGTGGGTCACAATGTCAATGGAAGGGATGGGGGGTAGGATTTCAATAATCCAGGCTTGTGTATGAATGGGCCAGTAATTGAGCACCAGCTGGGAGTGGGTTAAGTGATGTTAATCAAACTGACAGTCAGGCAAGAATTAGGCACCTACTGTGTGCTCAGCAGGGTGCTGCACCTAATGTGACTGTAGTGGACAGACAGGGGTCCATAAAGCTTAGAGTCTTGCCAAGGACAACAAAAGGTTTACACACATTTGTCTTGATCCACATAGGGCTAAAGGCAACAGGGCAAAAACAAACAAAAAAACCCAAACCCTGCAATATAATAAAGTCCTGAAGAAATCAGGGCAAAGGGAAAATAGGGAGAGGAAAAATATGTTACTTCAGGCAGAAGGGTAGTAAACTGTATGAAGAAGACAGGCAGGATAATTAGCTGCTAAATGGGGAGATTCAGAAGAGGAGAGACCGGGAAAGCTGGAGCAGATGGGAAGAGTCTGTGAGCCCTGCCTTTAAGGCAGAGCAGCCGTAGATGGAGGCCTTTGGGGAGGCAGTGAGGCTGCACTGGCTTGTAGAGACAGAAACTGAGCTGAACCTGGAGTGAGACCTGTGAGGGAAAAAGGGTTCCCCATACCCTCTAATGGGATGTGGGCCCGCAGGGGAGAACCCAGTTGGAAGTCCCTTATCCACTGCCCTTTTTGTCATCACTCCAGGGCAATAGACTATTAATTTCCATGACTTCAGGTTACTCAAGGTATGAGCCCAATTTTGGGCAGGTCTAACTGCCTCATCTTCCTCACCTGTATCCCTTCCTCTACATTCTACAGGTTAATTCTTTCCTCCTAGCCTCCACTCTTGCCATTCCCTGGACCTGGAACGCCGTTCCTCTTCCTCTCTGTTGGCTCTGTGCCTACCTTCTCTGTGCAGGGTTGGCTTTTCCCGACGATGGCTGCGTGTATTGCTCATTGCACCCCTGACTGACGTCCTTTTCCATGCGTGTATGTGCACATGTGTGCAGCCGTGCACATATGTAGATAGCAAGAGCAGAGATACTTTTGTGCTGTCAGCTAAGCTGGGACACTTTCCCACCTACAGAATAAAATGATGATGTCCTACAAAAGAACATGTCTACGCAACAGAAACAGACTCACAGACATAAAGAACAGACTTGTGGTTGCCAAGGGAGAGGAGGGGTCAGGGAGGGAAGGATTGGGAGTTTGGGATTAGTAGATGCAAACTATTATATGTAGGATGGATAAACAACAAGGTCCTACACTATACCACAGGGAACTATATTCAATACCCTGTGATAAACCATAATGGCAAAATATATGTATATGTATGAGTCACTTTGCTGTACAGCAGAAATTAACACAACACTGTAAATCAACTATACTTCAATAAAAAATTTTTTAAAAGAAAAACATGAGGTCCTGGGACTTCCCTGGTGGTGCAGTGGTTATAAATTCACCTGCCAACACAGGGGACATGGGTTCGATCCCTGGTCCAGGAAGATCCCACATGCCGTGGAGCAACTAAGCCCGTGTGCCACAACTACTGAGCCCACGCACCGCAACTACTGAAGCCTGCACACTCTAGGGCCCACGCTTCGCAACAAGAGAACCCCCACTCGCTGCAAAAGCCCATGCACAGCAACGGAGACCCAACACAGCCAACAAATAAATAAAATAAATAGTTTTAGAAACAAACAAAAAACATGAGGTCCTGAAAGACATCAGGCTGTAGAGACCTGCTGGGACCTCTGGTGAGACCTGTTAGGGACCTGCTGCTGACCTCTGGTGCTGACCTCTGGTGTTAGATGAGGACTCTTATCTCGCCTCTAGAGTACCCTGACCCTGGTTTCTGGTCAGATGCCCAGCTCAGTCCTCCAGCCTCTCCAAGCCTCTGGGCAGACTTCTCCGAGTGGTCCTAAGTGGTCTCCATCCTCCAAGACCCAAGGGCCGTGGGAAATCCTGGCCTCATCACAAATGGAGAATGCAGCATCAGCCTAGCACCTCCTGGGCATGGAGGCTAGTGTCTGGGCTGCCCCTCATTGCCTCCTCCCCTGACCTATGTTCCTGTGCCAAGCCCTGGAGAATGCTGCCCTCAGAAGCCTGGGACCTTTTAGGCCTGGATTAATTTAATCTGATGAGTCACAATAATAAATCCTGACTTGGGCATCCTGTGAATGATGTGCAAAGTACTTTCACATCCATCTCCCCACTCCAGCCCTACCTCAGTCATGGGAGTTGGGTACCTTCTCCCAACTGATGAGATGTGTGAGGTTCAGAGGTCAAGTGACTGGCCCATGCCACAGAGCCCCTCACTTTTTTGTTCTATCAATATGTAATTTTATTCACATGTCAAAGATTTATCTAACTCATTAATAAGGGAACCAAAAGAATGGTAGGGCTGGTTCAAAGGCACATTTGAGAGACAAGAGATCTGTATATGTTGTTGGAAAACATATACTGAAATAAGTTTGCCAAGGTACAGGTAAAGCCGGTTGGTGTCTTACGGGGAATAAAAACATAACTTTTGTGGTTCTCTACTGGACTAAATTCCTTTTCATCTTCACATACCTGCACATACATACTTGTACATGCAGCTACGTTAGCATGTAACTTTACAAAGTCAGGACCCTAATCAAGAGTAAATAGTAGAACGAAGGCACAGCCTCCTAGAGAATTAAATAACTCTTAGTGCTTCAACTCTGCCCAGAATGACACTGAAAGGACATGCAGTCCTCCTTTTGCCTATTTTCAAGTTACGGATAATTTTTCTTAACAGCACAGACCGCTCTCCTCCTTGCTCACTCCTGATCAGTGCTAAGCGCACTTGCAGTCTGGAGATCCATTAGCTCATCTGCTCTCTCAACCCACAGAGCTTTGTTTGTCGGCTTTTAGAGCTGGCTGCGTGGACCAGCCCAGACAGGCCTGCTGGCTCCAGCGTTCGGTCGTCCTTAGGTCTAGACCAACCCTTCCTGAGACGCCTTTTATGTGTAATAAGCACACAGTGTTCACAGAGAGCGTTCCCACAGTGGACTTATTTAAGCTTTGTAAGAATTTTAAGTGGTAGGCAGCTTGGCAACATCCCCACTCCCTTCTTAAAGATAAAGGAAAAAAAAAAAAAACCCGAACACCCAAAGGTCGTGGGTGACTAGAAGAGGCACAGGTAGGAAGTGGCAGAGCCCGGCTTTGAACCCAGGGCCATGTGCTGTTTTCTGTCGCTGCCTCTCTGCTTGACTGACATCCTGGGATGGACGGGGTAGTTCTGCCAGTCTCCTTTACACTCCCCTCCCTGTTACCCTTCTCTCTGTGCCTCTTCTCCTTGGGGTTCATCTGCCCCCCTGGATTCAGCCCCTTTCCCTCCTCCTCCTGAGATAGGAAAATTAACTGTCCTGGGTTCTCTTGCCTTAGGATCTAGCTGGTAGAGGAATGGCCCCCTTCACGAGGGTGTTAATGACTGAAGGCCCTGGCAGGTATCTGCACTTTGACAGATACTCCCTCCCTCTCACAGTGTGGGGAGGTTTTCACAATCCAGCCCACCTTATCCTCTGGCCTCACAGGTCAGGCTGCATTGTTTCTTCCTGTAGCCTGCCACCCTCAGCAAGGATGGTTACCATGTCTGGTTTGCAGGTGAGGAAATCAGCAGAAAGCTGAAATGAGTCACCCAAAGTCACACAGCCAGTCAAGTGGAAGAGCAAGGACCTGGGACCAGGACTTGGGATTCTCAGCCTCTCATACCCTGGCATCCAGACTTGACCACTGCATGAAGGTGTTTGGGGATGCGAGGCAGCTGCAGGAGGGCAAATTACAGAGATACTTAGAGGTTACTAAGCCCGGAAGGCTGGGTTTGAAATCTCTCTGTGCCTGCCCAGAGGGACACTCTAAGAAGTTTGTCCTTCCAGAGAGATCTACACACACACACACACACACACACACACACACACACACAGGGCTTAATGCAGCAAGGAGCATCTTCCTGAACCTCCATGACGGCCCTGCAGCCCCACTCTCTGGAGCTCTCTCCAGTCTTCTACAAACTTTCTCCTTCACCCTGACTCTGGATGCCCTGCACCCCAAGCTTTCCTCTCCCTGGGAATCATCCTGGTTTGCTTACATAGCCTGCCTGACAGAGGCAGAAGGAGACACCAGCCCTTCCCACACCCTACCCAGGGCCTGCTTCCCTGGTGGCCTCTCTTCGGCCTGCTCATGTGGGCAGAGTCAACCTGATGATACGCCAGCCAGACCCTGTTGCTTTCCTGCTCAGACCCCTGGGTGCTCCTCATCTCCCTTGAGTGAAAGCCCAAGTCCTTTCAGGATCCCCTGCCCATTTCCTCCCTGACTTTATCTATCACCGCTCTCCCCCTGGCTTCATTGCTCTTCTTCAGGTACCCCGAGCACGCTCCCACCTCAGGGCCTTTGCACCGTGTCCCTCTGCCGGGCACACCTCCCTCCCTTAGCCGCCTGGCTCACTCTCCACCTCCTATGGGCCTTTGCCCAAATGTCACTTTCATTCTGAGGCCTTTCCTGACCACCCTACGTAAAATCTACCTCCCCCTTCTCTGCGTTCCCTACTCCTTTTCCTGTTTTCTTTCTCTCCATAGCATCTAGCATCATCTCCTATGCTCTATTTTTACTTGTTTAGTGTGTGTTTCCTTCTACTAAAGTTAAGCTCCATGAGGGCAGAGATTTGTGTCTGTTTGTTCACTGCTGTATCACCAGGACAGTGAACAGAACACAGTAGGGACTTAATAAATTTTGAATGAATGAATGGTGCTCAATGGATGTCAAAAGAATAAATGAATTAATCACATGGTCAACCAATCAAAGGAAAAACCCATAGAGAGAGGCTGTCGGATTTCAGAGGAGAGGGGTATCATTTCTGGCAGGGGTTGGGGTGGGCGGGTGACTAGGGGAGACCTTCATGAGAGGGTGATGAGCTGTGGGGTGCACAGCACACCGTGGGAAGAGTGGGATCTCAGAACAGCATCAGCTCAGAGGCCGCTTCTCCGGCTCCAGTGGAGGGGAGGAATTGGAAGTGCTAATCATCCTATGAAGAATTGCTCCTCTTGGCGGTGGAATACACACAGGGCTGGTCTGTTTATTTTCCTTTGGCCCCAAACATCTGGGCCTCTTTTTCATCCTAATTGCTTTGCTTCAAGTTGCTGTCACTTCCCAGGAACAGTGGCAAGTTTAACTGCTGGTGGGAGACACAGCTGTCGGCAGACAGGTCACCTCTGAGCAGGCCCATTGTGGCCGTGGAATACGGGACACCCATGGAGGGGCGTCTCCCGGGACTCATCCCAGCAGTGTCCTCTGAAACCCTCATGATTCTGCCCCAGCTGAAGTGGGGCGCCTCTCTCTCTGGCACCTCAGCAACTAACAAAAGGTAAAGGGGTCCTTTTGTAGGGCTGCAGGGTCTTGGAGCAGGATATAAGCATCTCATCTAACCCCTCTTTTTACAGGGAGGAAAGGTAAGTTGGCAGGGGGCGGGGCAAATAACTTGCCTGGAGACACACAGCAATGCAGTGGACCACTCTGAGCTAAGACCCACATCTGTAGAATCCTCTTCCCATCACACCATGCTGCATCTCTTGTGTTGCCTTCCAGGACACCCATGAGTAAGATTCCCCAAAATGACCCATCAGGCCTTCCCTCCCCAATTCCAGACCTCCATCCTTACTTTTTCCAGTAAATATCACCCCTCTTGCGTCACATTAATTCAGCACTCTGCTTTCATTCAGCAGATAGAGACAAAGGACTTGGTCTCTAATGGTGGTATTTGGGCACCTGGGCCCTTCACGTCACACACACACACACACACACACACACTCACAATTTTGACAACTCTAAGGGTGGCCTTATGACTTTGGCCCACTGTGCTTTTCTTTCCAGTAACATATTTTCATTCTCACTGGAGCCTTCATGGATGGGCCTAGCCCCACAGTCCTGATTAGCAGAGGGAATTGCAGGGGCTCAGAGAGGGGGCGAGCGTCGGTTTGGGGTGGAAACAAGGTGCTGAGGCTCTGCCTTCTGACCATGGGAAAGTCTCTTCACCTTTCTGATATTAAGGTGTCTCCACTCTAGACAGGGAGGGTAATTCCTGTCCCAGAGGATGGTTATGAGAGTCAAATATGACCTAGAGGCTAGCACAGGTTATGCTCCCCATCCATATTCCTTTCTCCTCCCTCCCCCTCCTCACCCCTTATTGAGACCCTTTCTGTGAGACAGGCATGGGTGGGATGAGCCAAACATGGCCCTGCAATCCACGCATTTATCACTCAGTGAAGAAGCAGAGGATGGCGGAACAGGTAAGCATCGGCTTTGGCATCAGGAGACCTGGGTTCGTATTCCGGCTCCATCACTTGCCAGCTGTGTCATCTCGGGCAAACTCGGTTTCTTTATAAAACGTTGAGGATGATAAGGCTTACCGTGCAGAGTTGTTGTGCAGGTAGATCACGGGAAGCCCCTGTAGCTCTCCCAGGAGGGAGGGAGGTTGGAGCCTGAGTGTGAAGAGCCTTGAACGCCAGGCTGAGAACATGGGTCTGTTCTGTAGGAAAAGGGAGCCATAGCAAAGGTTTGAGGTGGAGACTATGGAAGACGGATATCGTGCTTCTCGAATTCCAATACCAGGCCCCTCGCCCGCCCTGCCTGCCCCTCTAGAGCTACTCTCCCCTCCCCCTGCCTCCTGCCCCAGGAGGCTGCCCTGCTCTCTTGATTTTGGCTCCCCATGGGGGCACCTGAAGAAGACAAGGGGTAGGGAGGAGTGGGAGGTCCAGGGACTTCGTTGGTGGCTCCCTCCTTGCCGGGCTGCCTCACACTGACTTTTTTTCCTCCAGTGACCAGTCACAGCTCCTGTCAGGTCGCCCTTCCCGTGCAGCCCTCTCAGTCTCCAGGTTGTGGTGGCCACCTCTCCCCTCCCCCTGCAGGCCTGGGGGTAGTGAGAGCCCCACTCTTGCCAGCCCGGCACTATCCCTATAGTAGTAGCCTCCGTCTCTTTCCTCAAGTCTCCTCTAAGGACATGATCTGACTTGCCATCTCTTTCCTGCCATGATCCGTGCCCTGTTCGCTCCGGCTCTCATCTCTCTGGGCATCTGTCACCGAGTGGCTTGGTTTGCTACAGCAAAGGATACAGGCTTACCTCGGGTTACTGCGCTTTGCTGTATCGTGCTTCACAGATGTTGATTTTTTCTACAAATTGTAAGTTAGTGGCAACCCTGCATTGAGCAAGTGTCACGCCATTTTTCCAACAGCACTTGCTTACTTTGTGTCTCTGTGTCCCATTCTGGTAATTCTCACAGTATTTCAAACGTTTTCATTATTATTATATTTATTATGGTGATCAGTGATCAGATGTTACTGTTATAATTGTTTGGGGGTGCCATGAACTGTGTTCATATAAGACTGTGAACTCAATGGATAACATTAGTTTTTATGTTATTTTCCATAACATAACATTTTGTGGAAAAAACCAAACGGACTTTTTGGCCAACCCAGTAGAATACAATATAGTGTAAACATAACTTTTACACGCACTGGGAAACCAAAAAATTTGTGTGACTCACTTTATTGTGATATTTGCTTCATTGAAGTGGTCTGGAACCGAACCCGCAATATCTCTGAGATATGCCTGTTCTGGAAAATGTCCATCTCAGTATCTTGGCCTGATTACACAGTGATGGGAATCAGAGAAACGTCTTACCAGAAGGGGTGGTGCCTCAGTGACCGGAAGCTAGGGCCTTGCCTCCCAAGCCACTTGAATTTGAGGGGAAAAAAGTGACCTTTAGAAGCTCTTGGAGGAGTGGCTGGGAATGAAACCACCAAATGCATGAGCTCCAGGGAGCACAGCTTCTGCTGCCCCCTCCCAAGTGAGGGACCAGGCAGGTCTGCAGCCCTGGCCACTAGGCAGGGCCTGGTTCTCCACTGCCCTGGTCAGACCTGACCTTTACTAGGTTTAACCAAGAGGTCCTGAGGGGGACAGCAGGGAGCCCTAGAGACATTTATTCCAGGCCCAGCCCTGCCACCCATTTGCTGGGTGATGTCACGCCCCATGCTCTACCTCTCTGAGCCCCACTTTGCCTCTGTCACTGAAGATGATAGCCTTTGGTGCACACATTCGCTGTGTGGTCAAGTGAGGGGATGTGTGCACATGTTCACTGGTGGTCAAGTGAGGGGATGTGTCTGCACGCCCGTGCTGAGGGGAACCCAGTGCTTCAGCTTCTAGCTCAGACTTTCTGGATTCTAACTCAGTTCTAGCACTTTCTGACCAGGTGACCTTGGGCAGTTCTTAACCTCTCTGAGCCTCAGGTGGCATCTGTCAATGAAGACTGTTGGGAGGTGAGCGAGCTAGTACACAGAAGGAGCTTAGGATAGTACCAGGCCCACAGCAAGTGTCAGTAAACCCCAGAAAACTTTCCACCCTCAGGCGAGGTCAGTGGGTTATCTTGCCAGTAGCAGTCGTTCTGGCTTCAGATGGAGAAGGCAAATAATGTCTACATGGTGTGGTTGGGAACCTCAAAGAGGGCCTTTGGCCTTGAAAGCATCTTTCACCATTCTTCCTGGTTGGCCATTATCTCCAAAGTGTAACCCCGGGACCCTGCACTGTCTTAGGGTCATAGGCCTGGTGGGGTGGAAGGGCAGGCATGTGAGTCCTCTCGCCAGACACTGAGACGGTGTCATCCCTGTGATCCTTGGGCCCCAGCCCCTGTACCCAAAGGCACTGAACGCTTGGGGAGCTCAAAATACTTCTCTTAGCTTCAGCAGCAGCGACCTACCTTGAAACCCGAGAACAACTATCACTCAGCCATTTCCTTGGCCACCTGCCCCCACGTAGCCTGACATCGGGGTGGGCAGAGCAAAGCTGCTCATCACAGAGACAGGGCTGGTCACCTTCTTGACCAGCAGTGCCCACCCCTCTCCTCAGAGCTCAGCCTGGTCCACCACAGAGAGCATGGTCACCGCTGCCAGCCTGCTCAGGGATAGTGACCCATGCTTGTTTCTGTCCAGCCCTGCTGCCATCAAAAAGGGGCCATGTGCTCCCCAAAGGAGCACATCACAGGGATCATGAGCCAACTTGGGCCTCTGTCCCTTCCACAGAGCACTAGGGGCCTCGTGCAGATTAGCACCGGCACCCTCCCAGCAGCCACAAGGATGCCTTACTCTGGTCCCAGCCACGTGGTCCCTCCAGGCTCTGAGGGGCTGGGCACTAAGGAATGGGGACCGGCTGCCTTTGTGCCCTGAAACCACTGTGCTGATAGTGTCATCCCAAGTACCCAGAGCTTCCCTTAATACCTTCTGGTGAGTCTTTCACCTGGCAATTCAGTGAAACGTCTACGGAAGCCAGTTACCTTCGGCATGGCCACTCCCCAGAGGGCTAACTTTCATGGTTTCCCTCCTCCCCTACCTTCCTCCCTCTTCCTTCTGCAAACACTCAGAGCACCTCCTCTACCACAAGCTGCGCCAGGCATGGGGGCAGAGAGACAAAGCGAGTTCAGTCCCTACCCCCAGGGCTTCACATGGAATGACGGAGGTGCCCCGTCAGCAGTTACAGGACCACAAGGTGTCTCTGATGGATACAAGCCCCTTGGTGAGACCCAGGACCTCCAAGCCTCCTGGCTGCCCATGCCTCGGCCCATATTTCCCTCATCCTGCTTTACAGCCTTAGACTTTTCTCTAGATTCGAGGGGTGACAGGACACCCTCTGCCCCATTTGGCGCTGCCTTTACTCATATTCTCTCATTGCATCCAGCAGGGTGCTTTGGTTGTCAGCAAGAGAAACCAACTTTGGCTAAGTTAAGGAGAGCAGAATTCTAGTGGAAGGACGTTGGGTAGCTCTAGGCTCCCAGGGATGGTCAGAGCACTGGCTGAGAAAGGACAGAATGAGTGTGCTCAAGGTTCCAAGGTGACATGCCAGAGTTGGCCTGGCCCTGTGCAGGTGACATGTGCCCACCCCCTGGTCAGGAGAGGACAGGGCACTTTGACAACAAGATGACCCACAGCTGGGGGAGGTAATTCCTCCAGGTTCACTGGGTATCATTTAAAAATAAGGGAGGGGCTAACCAAAAGTTTATCCAAGTTTGCTTTCTACATCAATAAACTCTGCCAAATACTCAACAAAAAAAAGGGAGAATGGCCCCTAGCTGGGTGGCCAGAAAACAGCAGTGCTCACTATGGTCTCCCTTCCATCCTCCGTGTTGGCACCACTGTGTCAACTCTGTAGCTCGCTGGCTGCAGCATCAAATCCAAACTCCTCAAGGCCCAGCCACGGCCCTCCAGGCACACTGAGGAGCTCACCAGTTCCCTCCCACCCCAGGTGGTCTCATGCCTGGGTGACAGCGGCCTGGAATGCCCTTCCTCTCCTTCTCCATGCGAAGGACTCCTGCCCATCCTGCAAAACCCAGCTCAGTTGTGCCCCCTCCTGGACGACACCTCGTGCCAGCCTGAGGTTCATGTCTCAGCCTGGCTCAAGCTCCTGCGGGTGGGGGCTCACCTCTGCCTGGAGGCTGCCCTCCCTGCACCAGCACTGGTGGCTTAGGAGCTGTGTCTGTCCCCGTGGCGGAGCTCCTGATGCTCTCCCCGCCACCCCCCATCTCCTCCTTGTGCCGAGCACAGGGTCGGCGGAGGTTCATGACATTGCTTGGCTGCTGAGGGTTTCAGAGTCTGTGATTAAGCCATGCCCTGGGCTGGCCTGTCCTGGGTCCCTGGTTCCCCAGCCCCCTGGCTTCCATCCTTCCACTCTCACCTGGCACCCAGTGAATGTCTCTGTTCAGCCTGGAAACATTTTCTTGATGACAAAAAATAAATAAATAAATAAAATCATAGGTTAAAAATCTCGAGCAATAAAACAGCAGATGACGTTGCATGGGCAACTTCCCAGAGGACACAGAACACACATCTCCTGAGTGGGTGGCCTTATAAGGACAGGTTCAGGAGGAGAATGGGCAGGAGGCAGAGCCACCCACCAGCAGAGGGGGAGGTTGGCATGGGGGTGGGTGCCCCACCGTTGGGCCGGGAGTGGAGCCAGCAGGCTAGGACCCAGCTCCACCGGAGGAGGGGGAAAAGTACCACCTCCAGAGGTCCTCGCTGGGCCAAAGCCCGCCTGTCCTTCTGCCTTCCCGGCTTCAGCAGCACAGGCTCTGACCTGCTGCCAGCCAGCTGCCACGCTGCCCTACACCGCCCAGCCGAGCACCAGGAAGCCGCCCACCCTAGGACAGGCCATTTCTCATTCTTCTTCCTACTTCCCTGCACTCGTGGCCCAGCAGGGCTTGGCACCCAGCTGGCACCCAGTAAACCTGTATTGGCTGGAAGATTAGTAAGTGAGTGGTTGTTTGGTGGTAGTTTTAGCTCATCAGCTGGGCTGTAACGCCTGGAATACAGGGGCAGCACCTTCTCAGGGAGACCAGTGCACAGCTGAGCAGGTGCTTAACAAAGGATTTGGTGCTTGAGTGGGGCCTGCCTTTGAGTAGAGCTGAGCAATCAGTTCTTACCTCACTCAGGATCACTTTGTCCCCCGGCATGAAGGCACACACCTCCACAACTGCTCCAGAGAATGCCTGTGACAGGGGCTTCACTCCTCCTGAGGACAGTGTGTGGGGGGGTATAAGAGAGAGAGGGAGTTTCTAGGAGATTCCTGGTTGTTTAAGGGTTCCTCTGAGCCCAGCATGTCTGGGAACAAAGCCCTCACCCTTGGGGTCAGAGGGCGAGGGGAGGTGTGCACCAGGAGGCCCTGTCCTGAGGGAGGGGCTTTGGAAGCCTCCCCCAATCTCATTAGGAAAGACTCTTTCCAGAGCTCCCAAAAGCTCCAAATCCTCCTTGAAGTGAGTCTACAAAGAGACAGAATGGATGGTGAAATAAGGTGAAACTGGGAGTGCCACCCCATCGCTTGGCAGGCTTTTTACTCAGCCAAACCTTATCATTTATGAGCCACTGTTCATGAGGTAAGCATTGCTGTCTCCCTGAATCCTCTTTTAAAAGGCAAAGTGTATTTCTCTGCAGGGGCCGACAATCACCTCTCTAATCACCAGATAAGATAGGAGGACAGGGCAGGATGGGGAGGGGGCAGGGAGGGAGTGTGGAAGGAAGGGGGCTGAGAGGGGAGGAGGGTCCGGGAAGAGGAAGCTCCTGACACCTCCACGTGATCCTTGGAGGCCAGCTGTTACCTGAGGGTGCGTCCTCCTCCACTATCTCCAGAATGGAAGGGTCAGGGCCAAGAGGAGGCTCTGGCAGCCCCTCAGCTGGCACTGCTCCCGGTGCCAGGAGAATGTTGTCATCTGCATAAGGTTGACTCAAGTTGAAGCAAGAGCCCCAGAGGCTCCTGTTAGAGGTGAGAGAGGAGAAGAGCCAGCTGTGTTAGCTTGAGCCTGGTGAGGGCCCAGGCTCAGACCCTGACCCCTGGGTAAGGCCTGCTCCACTGTCATTCTGTTCCAAAATAGAAATGTCCTTTGTATAACGAGTAATGCAAAACACAACAAAACTCCCTTATGTGACTGCCTGAAATTCCACCATTAGTCACGTATTATTTTGGGTTAAGCATTGCCCCCTGTGCTGGATGGAATAATGGTCCCCCAAAGACATCCATGTCCTAATCCTTGGAGTTATTATCTACCTTACATGGTAAAAGGGACTTTGCAGATGAGATTAAGTTAAGGATTTTGAGATGGGCGATTATCCAGATGGGCCCAAAATAATCATAAAGATCCTTGTAAGAAGGAGGCAGAAGGGTCAGCTAGTTAGAGGGCACACATTTCCCTGGGAAGGGAACACACAAAGAACTCGAGGTTTCAGCCTGAAATAGTTTCTGAGGGCCTCCCACACACACACCACACCCTCCCCATGAGGGAACATGGTTGGGACACAGAAGGGGAGACAGAGTATATGGGAACAGAAGTGAAAGCAAAGCCTCAGGGAGCACTTGCTTCATTCTGCATCCTTGGGCCAGGCCTTGGTCACCACCTGGTCCCCTGACTCCACCATCCGCCTGGCTTCCTCTCCAAGGGTCACATTGTCTAGACTCTGGCTTCTGGTAGCTGAGTGTGTCATCTGCTGCTGTTTCAAGGGGACACCAATGACCCTTACTGTTAGCTGTAGAGATTATCTTTCTCCCAGAATCCTCTGCTCAAAACACCTTCTTAAACCCTGCTGACCAAAGAGGCCGAGTCACTGGGGGAGAGGTTCTCCCAGGTTTTCTGAGTTTGATTATAAATGCTGGAGGTTTGTTAACCATAATGATAATGAGAAGGATGACAGAGTAAAGGTAGTAGTGATTATAGAACAAAGCAGGGTATAAATATGTATCAATAATAGCTACTAGATGCCATGTCACAAGCTTCCTGTACACTCTCCTGTTCAATCATCCTAACTGGGAAATTTTAGTGTCCATATTTTATGAATAAGAAACTGAGGCACAGAGAGGTTATGTGACTTGCAAAAGGTCACATAGATAGTTTGTAATAGGGCTGTAGTTTCAGCTCAAATCTGACTTGAGAGTCCATGCCTTTAACTACCACACTATTCTACCTCCTAAAAAATAATTTCAACTCACTGGGCCCATTGATGTCTCATTTTTAATCAAGCAATAGTTTTCTAGGGATGGGAAAGTTTGGGGCAGGTGGGAGAAGGATGGGGGAATGATATGGAGGAAGGCCCTGTGACGTGGGAGAGAGGCCAGCCAACTGGTCGCCTCTAAACAAGGGGACCTAATAAGGTGGCAGACTGAGGCCAGATTACCTTAATCAAAACATAAATAGCTTTAGATTTAACATTACATCTTAGAAATTGAATTTGAATTTTACTGTCTTTTCCAAGAGCAGTTTTATTATTGACTAACAATGCCATCTCGCTGATTTCTAAAATAGCTTTATGTTGCCTGCAAGTTATTTAAAGCAAGTTTCAAGGCCAAAGAATATTTTTAATGTAATTTCAAGTTGGCAGGCATTGAGGCTTAATGGAAAGCACCTAGGGGCTGGATGGGCCTCAGGAAGCCTGGGTTGTAGTCCCAAACTTGTTTAGGCCTGTGTAGGCCTCCAGAATCCTCACTGCATGTTCAAACAAGATTTTATTTGCATTTTTTACAGCCCTCAACTCCAGGTCCAGCCCTGTTTGTTGGGTGGAGGGGGCTGAGAGGTTTTGGTTCTGTGCTAATTGCTGCAGGTCATTGCTCAGGGCAGCTGAGAAGGGCAGAGGCATCAGCGTCTTGTCTTCTGACCTCTGCTTGCCTGAGTCATGGGCAGCTCCAGCAATTTGTCCCCTCAATCCCTGGGGACCTCCAGAAGCTAGGCCTGGAGTGACTGGAGACAACTTTGGTCCCAACCTGCCCAATCCCCAAATGAGGAAAGACTGACATAGGACCACAGATTGTGAGAGCAGAAGCCAGATCTCTGGCTCTGATATCAGACACACTGGCCATGGGCCCATTAAACTGAATAAAAATCCCCAGAGATACTGGCCTAAAAACAGACACATAGATGAATGGAACAGAATACAGAAACCAGAAATAAACCCACACATATGTGTGGTCAATTAATTTACAACCAAGGGGCCAAGAATATACAATGGGGAAAAGACAGCCAGTCTCTTCAATAAATGGTGTTGGGAAAACTGAACAGTCACATGCAAAAGAATAAAACTCAACCACTATCTCACACCACACACAAAAATTAACTCAAGGGAATTAAAGACTTGAATGTTAGACATGAAACCATGAAACTCCTAGAAGAAAAAATAGGCAGTAAGCTCCTTGACATCGGTTCTGGTGATGATTTTTTGAATCTGACACCCAAAGCAAATGCAACAAAAGCAAAAGTAAACAAGTGGGACTACATCAAACTAAAAAGCTTCTGCACAGTAAAGGAAACTATCAACAAAGTGAAAAGGCAACCTACATAGTGAGAGAAAATATTTGCAAATCATATATCTGATAAGGGGCTAATATCCAAAATATATAAAGAACTCATACAACTCAACATCAAAAAAACACACAATATGGTTAAAAAATGGGCAGATCTGAAAGGACATTTTTCCCAAATAAGACATACAGGTGGCCAACATGTACATGAAAAGATGCTCAGTATCACTAATCATCAAATGCAAATTGATGCAAATCAAATCAAAACCACAATGAGATACCATCTCACACCTGTCAGAATGACTATTATCAAAATGACAAGAAATAGCAAGTGCTGGTGAGGATGTGGAGAAAAGGGAACCCTTGAGAACTGTTACTGGGAATGTATATTGGTGCAGTCACTATGGAAAACAGTGTGGCGGTTCCTCAAAAAATTAAAAATAGAACTACCATATGATCTGGCAATTCCACTTCTGGATATTATCTAAAGAAAACAAAAACACTAACTTGCAAAGGTATCTGCATCCCCATGTTCATTGCTCTACTATCTACAAGAGCCAAGATATGGAAACAACCTAAGTGTCCATTGATGAATGCATGGATAAAGAAACTGTGGTGTAAATATACAATGGAATATTATTCATTGTAAAAAAAGAATGAGATCTTGCCATTTATGACAACATGGATGGGCCTTGAGGGTATTATGCTAAGTGAAATAAGTAAGACAGAGTAAGACAAATACTGTATGATCTCTCATATGTGGGATATTAAAAAACAAAGAAGCAAATAAAAACAAGCTCATAGATACAAAGAACTGATTAGTGGTTGCCAGAGGTGGGGGATGGAAGGGGGGGAAATGGGTGAAGGGGGTCAACAATAACAACCAAAATATCAATTAAAAAAAGAAAAAGAATCTCCAGAGAGCTTGTTATAATAACAAAACAGATTCCCAAGGGCTGCCAAGCTGGACTTTCTGAATCAGATTATCCAGGAGTGGGGGCTTGGACATTTTAACAAACTCCCCAGGGTATTCTTATGGATAGCAGTCAGGGCTAATCACTCCACTTATCCTAGGGAAACTTAGGCCCAAAGAGGCCTTGAGCCAGTCATCAGCAGAACCAAAATCAGAATTAGGTCTTCTGACCCACAGTTAGATATTCTTTGCACCCCAAGACCAGAAACCTACAGGACCCAAAGAACTGCACATCACTTATTTGTTTTAATTTTCTTAAACTCAAAGTTACTAATGCCCATAGTTTAAAGAATCAAATATAGGTCATTTTACACAGCATGTATGAAGACAGTTCCTCGCCTATGCAACTCCATCTGCCCCTCCCCGCAAGGAACCACTTTCAACTCTTTTAGCTGATTCTTTTGGTATTGAAGGAAACCAGACTGTCACCCCAAAATATGCCTCTTTGACATAATTATTTTGAGCTGAAGGCAATTAAGAAGCAGCAAATGCAGGAAAAGCTCTCTCTACCCTTCCCCTCTTTTCTGCTTAAAGGCAGGATATAAATTCTCCTTTTCTGGAGACAGATTCTTGTCAGCCCAGAAATGTACCAGGGGAGCCTACAAACCAACCTTACTCCATTAGCTCCCTCCCATATATTTACCTTCCCACAGTTTGCCATCCTTGGAAGCCTAAAACTGTTTTCCTGGGCTTCCCTGGTGGCGCAGTGGTTGAGAGTCCGCTTGCCGATGCAGGGGACACGGGTTTGTGCCCCGGTCCGGGAAGATCCCACATGCCGTGGAGCGGATGGGCCCATGAGCCATGGCCACTGAGCCATGGCCGCTGAGCCTGCACGTCCGGAGCCTGTGCTCTGCGACGGGAGAGGCCCCAATAGTGAGAGGCCCGCGTACCGCAAAAAAAAAACAACAAAAAACTGTTTTCCTTTGTCCTATCATTTCTCTACAAATTTATTGTTCTTTGTTGAAGATGCTATATAAGCCAGAGTTCTAAACTGCTACTTTGAGATACTTTTCATTGAAGTTTCTCAGGCATGATGTGTGCCGCATGCATTAATAAACTTTTATTTTTCTCTTGTTAATCTATCTTTTTGTTAAAGAGCCCCAGTTGAAATCCTAAAATGGCTAAAGTTTTGCCTCCTTTACAGTATTTATTCCCACCCTTGGCATCATTTGCATTTTTACGAGTATGCATCAATTTGTTATTCTTATGTGGTCTTCATAATACAGTCAGGAGGGACTGCCAGGGATGCGTGGGCACCGCGAGGTGCGTCCAGGGTCACTGGGCGCAGGCTACCAGCTCCTCCAGGGCTTGCTCACGGCGGTTGCCGTGGACCAGCAGCACCTCCTTGATCCGGTCCTGCTGGAAGCCCATGTCTCTGAACTGCTCTGAGAGGCGCAGGAACTCCCCTGCCTGAGGAACAGGAGGCAGAGAGGGAGTGGGGGACTCTGTGAGGCTGGGCCTCTGCCCTGGGGAGCCCCCTCCCAGGTGGCCACTGTACATACCCCCAGAAAGCTGTGACCCCCACAGGCCAGGTGAGCCTGATCCTGGGCAGCACCTGTGGTTTTCCTGTACCTCAGTGACATGGGCTCAAACCTCCCTTCCTGTGCCAAGGAAGGGGAGCCCAGCCAGGCTGCCAGCTCTCTCTGTGCGGCTTTCCTTCCCCACTCTGGCTCACTCCTGACTCCCTGTGTTCGGGTGCTGCGCTGGGGCAGGAAGAGGAAGGCTGCATACTGGTGCCCAGAGGATGCACAGCGCAGGGTCTCTGTCCAGGCCCCAAACCCTGCCAAGGTCTCACACAGCACAGCCTCTGCCTGCCTTCCTCCTCCGGCCCCAGTGCTTGAAACTTCCCTGCCCCTCCCCACTCCTCTCCTCAGCATCTCTCTCACCCCTGCATCCCTCCCTCAGCCTCTGTGAAGACTGCTGGCCTGAGCCAACTGCCAGTTGTGGACAGGTCACATTCATCAGGCACTTAGAATGTCCTCCTACTGGCACCACAGCCACATGCATTCTGGGTTTCCAGGTAGGCGGCACACTCCCGAGCACAGAGTTCAAGCACCTTTCTGCTACCTATCTGGCTCCTGTCTGGGTGTCTGACAAGGAGTGAAAGTCAATGTTTGTTGCGTTGATTCAGTTAAATAACACTAAAGCCCTCCCTCCTGCTTCCTCCCCACCCTTTCCCCTTCCCCCTCCCCTCCCCTATCCCTTCCCCTTCCCCTACTCCTTCCCCTTCCATTACCCCTTCCCCTTCCCTTACCCCTTTCCCTTCCCCTTGGGTCCTCTCCCCTTCCCCTTCCCCTTGGGTCCTCTTGCCTTCCCTGTGTCCCATCTCCCTGGGCTGTCTCCTTCTCCCCTGAGCTGAGCAAGCAGGCTGTCTCCTGTGGCCCCCAGGCCGGCTCTGGCACTGGTCCTCCCCAGCACACCAGCCTCGTGTGTGCACCCCACACCTCCCCTCCCCGGGGGCCCAGGCTGGAAGCCCTGCTGACCTGGCTCTCGGAGAACTGGAACATCTCCATGGCCTCATCCACCAGGCCTTCCTCGTAGCCCTGTCGCAATAGCCGGTCACAGGCGCTAAGGTAGCTGAGAAACTGGGCAGGAAAGGGGCACAGAGGGAAGGAGGTTGAGAGGGGTGGCAGGGGCAGCAGATGGGGTGGAGGAGGCACCCAAGGGCCTCGTTAAGGCTGAGCTCAGGGCCAGGCTGACTGGGCAACCTGCCACACACAACGTGGCCCCACAGACCCATGAACCAACAGAAGAGGGTCAGAGGCCTCCCCTGGGGACAGGTGAACAGCAAAGCCTCACCAACTGTCCCAAGCTGGGGGCTGGAATCCAGGAAGAGGGCTGTCAGGATGGGCTAAGGTGTTCCCAGAACCTAAGTGGGGAATAGGCCAGGGCTCAAACACGGGTATCTACCCACCACCCACCCAGGATGCTTACCCTCCCTGGTGCGCACCCACCTGTGAGAAGACAACTTCCTCTCCCACCCACAGCTGTGCACCCCACCCACCGCCAGACACATAACATCTTTGCCATCCAGGACCCCGTGGGCCCCACTCTCTGCAACAGTCCTGCACCAGCGCTGGAAAGGGGAGGGGACAGTGGAGGTCCCACAGGGTGGAACATCTCTTCCAGCCACTCCCTGCTTAGTCATCAGGGGCTACTTTTGCCCTCAGGATAAAGTGCTGCCTCCCAACCCAGGTTCAGTGGCCAGGTCCACTGACCTCTGTCAGCAGCCCAGCTGCTCCCTCAGCACCCCGAGACTCCTGCACATCTGGTTCCAAGGCCAAGGCCAGCCTCACTCCTCTTCCCTGGGGAGCCTCTCCCCACCCATCTCCACCAGGTGCTCCCACAGCACCCCATGCTTCCCCTCACATACAGCTTTGTAATTTTTACTGTCTTTCTCATCCGCTAACTTTTTGTTCCATGAGGGAAGACTTGTGTCAGTCTTGTTCACCACTGTGTTCCTAGAACCCAGCATGGCAGGCAGGCAGAAGGAGCTCAATAAATGTATGCTGTGTTTATAAAATGAATTAAGAACTACCTTCCGGGAGCTTACAGCTCAGTGGGGGCGATAAACCAGATACAGGAAAACATGAGTGCCGGGCAGATCAAAGCAGGATTTAGAATTATGGGTATAAGTGGAGGAGAAACAGGTCAGGTTTCTGCAGACCTTCAGAACTGGGCAGAAAACACAGATCATAATAGACTAATGGTTTTCAAACTGTTTTAGCTTCTGAACTGTCCAAGCACCAGGGGGCTTCAACAGTAACAGGGTAAGGTTGAAGCTGCTCTGGGAGAACTGTGGGCAGGAGGTGGAGGGAGCCCAGAGTCCAGTGCCCCCACCTCAGGGACCCTGCTCTGGGCACATTTGGAAAACCACCCAACCAAGCTCTCCTTGCACAGTTGGGAAAACTGAAGTCTAGGCAGGGCGGGCAGCTTGCCCCAGGTCCCAGGACTAGGGCTCAGATCACCTGACCTCTTGGCCAGTGCCTTGTCCATCGGGAGGCTAGCTGCTAGAGGAGGGGCTTTGAGCTGGCTTGAAAGTAGACAGGGTTTCCGAAGGTGAAAACAGGGGCAGGGCAGATGGGGGATGCTCCCTTCACCTCTTGGTTCATCGACAGCAAAGGTTCTCAGCCTTGGTGCTGACTGTAGCTACCTGGGAGCCTTAAAACTACTGGTGCCTCAGTATCACTAACCATAAACTGCTGATGCTCACCTCCAGAGGCCCTGATATGACTGGTCAGGGGGGGCAGCCTGGGCACTGGGACTTTTACAGCTCTCCAGGTGATTCCTGTGTGCCGCCAAGGTTGAGAATCTCTGACTCAGTCCACACTAGTAGACCCAAGCCAGGCTGCATATCAGAACCATGCATAACAGAACCATCTGCACATCTTTTAAAATGATAGGGCCCTGGGCCCACTCCAGATCCACTGATTGGGACTCTGCAAAGTAGGTCCTGAGAATCTGCATTTGTAAGGATTCTCTATCTTGGTCAGTTACCAGGCCTATCTCAGGCCCCACAGTAGGTGAGGATGTCACCATCAGACTCCAGGATGGGACCTCCAGCAGTTATTGATTATAAACACATATTCCCCTCCATTCTGTGAATGGGGAAAGTGAGGCTCAAAGAGGGGACCTGATGTGCCTAGAGTCCCATGGCAAGTCTGGGCCCGGCCTATGGACCCTCACACATGCCACCCACACCTGTCCTGCAGGCAGTCAGTAGACACATCGATCCTTGTGGAAGGAGGGAAGGAGTGATGGACAAAGCTTATCTTTTGTATCTCTTCCTCTCTCCTTCTTTCTTCCAAGTGCCCTGTCTCTATCACCTGATGCCCCCCCTCCTGGAGCATCCGTCGTTCATCTCTTTTCAAAACGATTTACTGTGGTGTTTGTCTTTCAAAGGGAGAAGGGCTGTGAACCTAAAGGAGATGCTCAGTTAATGGTGGAGCTTCACACAACAGAGAGGAATACTAACTTGGTGGGGGAGGATAGATGAAGTCATCCTATGGCCCTTCAGGCCCACCCCTTAGTGCCTGGCCCCTGACTGCTCACTGGGAGAAGACTCACCAGGCAGATGGTCAGTCTATGTCTGGAAACACAACGTTCCTGATGCAGTGAGATTCTCCCAGCCCACCCACAGGGAGGCCAGTGCCCTGTGCTGCCTCCAGCTAATCTTCAGACTCCCACAGTGATGGCCCGAGACCCCAGCCTTGTCACAGGGTCTGGAGGGACTGAAGAGGCATGTCAGAGTCCCTACCATGGACTTGGCCCCTCACAGCCCTCCTGGACAGCTTCTTGGCCAAGGTCCTGGCTTTTCAGCGGCAGCTGAAGGTGGAGGCAACTTCTTAAATCTCAGATCAGCCTAAGGTGCTGCCCTGGAAGGTTCTCACACAGAAACTATCTGTCCCTTCAGGAACTGCCTTAGCTACAGAGAATCACTTCTCTCAAGTCACCCTCTTCCCACAACGGTGACTGATTGAAGCAGAAGTATGAAGGCCTGACCATCTCATCCCCAATTAGGACAACTCTGAAGGGCCATATGTGCTTCCAAGCTGTGGAGTTGGCTTTCACTGTGTCTACAAAGCTCAACCTCTCCCTCTACCCATCCTTGCTTCTGTCATTTCCCTTACCCAGAAGTTGTTCCCAAGGGTCTCCTTAATAAATATCCTGTACGCCAAACTCCATTGGAGTCTGCTTCCTAGGGAACCTAACCTACAATACTGGTTTTCCCCATAGCTCCTAGCTGCATCTAAACACCCAAGAAGTGCCCAGCAAATACTGATGACTAGATTGATGGATGGGTAGATGGAAAGAGAGAGAGATGGATATGGGTACGGATAAACTGTTGAGGGAAGTGGTAAGAGCTGTGCTATCCAATATGGTAGCCAGTAGCCACATGTGGCTATTTACCTTTAAGTTTTAATTAATTACAGTCAATTAAAATTCTCAGTCACACTAGCCACATTTCAAGTAACCACACATAGCTAGTGGCTACTGTATTGGACAACACAGGAATAAAACATCTCTCCTGCTGCAGAAAGTGTTATTGGGCAGCTCTGGAGAGATTCGTGGCTGCCCAAAGCTCCAGTCTTCTGTATCTGGGGCAGAGACTGGGACAGGAGTAGAATATTGAGACTCCCCAAGTAGGTATGGGGATTCCTGATAAACTCCCATGGAGGTGGTAGCATTAGGGTCTAGAAACTTGCTCACAACCCCCAATAATTGATTCCAAGCTGAAATTCTGCCTCTAGAGAAAAACATAAAGTATCTTCAAGTTGAAGATAAAAAGAACGTGGCCACTCACTGGGCTCCAGCTCCACAGCCCCCCAGTTCTGGGTCCTCCACTCACCTGGCTCAGGCTCTGCCGCCCAGTCTTCTGTAGAGCCATGATAGCCCTGTGCAAGGGATACCCCAGGGCAACCACTGGCCCGATGAGGTCTTGCTCCTCCTGGCTCAGGGCGGACAGCAAATCAGCAGAATCAGGGTGCAATCTGTGGGTGGCGAGAGGCTGGGGCACCTGCCCAGGAGGTGGCAGGCAGGTATGCGGGCTGAGGGACTGAAACACAGACAAGTGGATGTCAGTTACCATGGAGGTGACAGCTGGCTAGGCAGGACATTTTTAAAGATGCCTTTATGTACCACCCTCTCTACAGAGTGTAGGGGCTAATATTGTGAGGAGCTTGGAGTCCTGCAGACCTGGATTCAAATCCCAGCTCTCCACTGTTTACTCAGTTTACTCATGTGTAAAGTGGATGCAATTATACCATATACCTCTCAGGGTTATTACAAGGCTTAAATAAGACAAGGTGAGAAAACTGATTAGCAAAGGGCCTGGCATACAGAAACTGCCAGTAGATGATAATACTTACTGCTTAAAACAACCCTGAAAGAGAAATATGATAGGCTCATTCTACTTTACAGATATTGAAGTCAAGGTTCAGACAACTTAATGACCTGGTAAGCAACACACTTTTGGGACCTGAACCCTACTCAGAATCAAATCCAGGGTTCTTTACCCCAAACCTTAGTAAGGGGGAAGCAGGGGTGATCTTCCCAGCCAGATCTTCCTTCTTGAGTTTGGCTGGCTGGGGCTTGGCTGGGCATGGAGTAGGGTAGGAACTGGGTACAGCTGTGGTGTTGGGGAAACCCACACAGACCCTGGACTAAGGAGGGTGGCTTGAAGGCATTTCAATTGGTTTGGCTGGCATCACCCCTAACCCGTCCCCCATGAAGAAGCATCCATCTGCTAACCCCGAACATACCGCCCTGTCCCCTCCTCCCTAAGAAAAGCCTAGCTGCTGCCCTGACTTCAGGAGCAGAGTGCATGTGACATGTGAATTCCCCACCCATCCTCATCTTCTCAGGGGTTTCCCTGCCATGACCTCATCCTAGGATCCGCTCTTTACCCCAGGTGAAAAACATGCAAATCTTAGGATTTGAGTCTACTCTTGTGACCTTGAAAAAGATTCTTACCTGCTCTCTGCCTCAGTTTCCTCCCCTTCAGAACATCTGCCCCATCCTCCCCCCAACCCCGCTGTAGGATTGTTGCTAGAGTTAAATTTAATTGGGACCAGGGAAGAGCCATCCTGGCATCGGCAGCTAGTCCGTGATGTGGGCGTGGCCTGTGCAGTTTACACAGTCTCTTCTCTGTTCGCTCTAAATAACTGTGTGAGGGGTTGCTGCCCACTTTACAGGTAGAGAAGAGATGGCTCAGAGCAGTTCAGTGACTTGCCTAAGCTCACACAGCAGTGAGTGGGAAATGCCAGACCTTGAATCTGTCTTTTGGATTTAATTTCACCTTGGCCTTATTCTGTTGCATCTCCTGGCCTGACTGTGGAACTGCTGGGGGGAAGAAAGCTGTGCCTAACTGCCACCTCCTGCTACTAATGCTGACCTAACCCATCTGTTCCAGATCCAGGTTTTGTGGAGTTTGATACTTACACAGTCTGGACCAGTTAAAGAAAAAAGACACAGTTACGGATATAAAACTATGTACAAGGCCTTGGAAGGAGCTAGTGAGGGGCCTGAGGCTTAAGCTTCATTGGCTTCACCATATGTTCATATCTGCTCCCAGTTCTTCTTGGTACACATCCTCTGTCCTGAAGCCTTCCCATCCTGCAGCAACCCTCACCTCTCTCTCAATACCTGATTCCTCCCACTGTACAGTGTGCTGCCTTGTCTCACACTTCCTTGTCCAACTCTCCTTGTCCTGTGCGTTTGACCTGGTCTCTTCCAACCCAGTCTCTTGAAGGAAGAAACTGTACAGTGAATATTCCTTGATTGAGCCTTCCCCTCACTCATCCTACAGCAAGCCTTGCTGGGTGGGAAGCCCTAGATCTGAGCCACATTCACTGATTCAACATTCACTGAGCACCCCCTATGGGCCAAGTGTGCTGCTGGGTGCTGTGGAAACAAACATAAATGCGATCCAGTTGCTGCCCTAGAAGAATCATATTCCATTGGAAGAGACAGACAGATATTGGGTAATTACAATTATTGTGACATGCACCCTAATAGAAGCAAAGAAGGCACAGTGAGAAACAGGGATTAGGGACCTATGAGCAAGGAATATTCTAGGCAAAGGGCCACAGGAAGGACTGCATGGTATAGGGTCAGGTGAGAGCAGGTAGGGAGGAGGCGCACAGAGAGGAGGGGACCGAGGCTTCGAACCAGGCCGGAGACCCAGACTGCGGGGGCCTCACTGCTGAGATGTGGCCTCGGCCAAGGGGGCATTTTCCTTACCACAACCACGGGCCTGTGGCTCCGCAGCGGGGGCACGTCGCCAGCCGTGGAGGGCCGCGGGGGCAGCGCAGGGGTGCTGGGGAGCGATGACTCGGGGCCCGGGGGTGGCACTGGGGCGCTGGGGAGCGGGAGTGCCGGGCCCAGGGGTGACGTGGTGCCAGGGCAGAGGCTCAGAGCTCGGTGGCGGATGCGGTGCAGCAGACTGCGGGGGCGGGCGGCCAGCCTGCACTCAGAGAGCCGCCGCCGCGCCCCGGCCAGCTCCGACCTCACGCCGCGCAGCACTTCCAGCGAGCACCGGTGTTGGCTCAGGCTGGGGCTCGCCGAGGAGCTGGGCTGGGGGCTGCAGGGATCCGGCTCTTCCTCCATGGCAGAGAAGGCTTCTTCCTCATCCTGGTCCTTCTCCTCCACCTCTTCCTCCTCAGGTTGCTCCTGCGGTCTAGCCTCAGGACCTTCCGCTGCGGCAGGTATGGGCTCCAGCCCTTGCTCAGGGCTGACCAGCAAGAGCCAGGCGGGAGGGGCTGAAGCTGCCCCCGGGGCATCGCACTGGACCTGGCAGGGTCCCCGGACTACAGCCTCCACCCAGAAGAGTGCCCTCCTCTCCAGGCTGAAGTCATACTGCAGAAAGAAGGCCGAATGAGGCTCCGTCAGGCAAACCAGGGCCGGGGGCGCACCCCTACCTTCTGGCCTCTGGGGAACCTATTCAGGCATAGATTCACCAGGCCTGGACAGTTTCTGATTCTAAGCCCCAGGCATTCATCGCAGCCCACCCTCACCCTTAGTTTTAGCTAGCACTGGGGTGGATGGATATCAATAACAATTTAACGGCAAACTGTGCAGGAAGGACAAAGTGAGGAATAGGTTAATAGACTGAAACAGTGAAAACAAATATCTAAGTCCCTTTGCCATTCAGTATATAATTGAACAACAGGGGCTTAAAAAAATTCTCCAACAAAACTTGTTCTTAGCAAAGAAGCTTTCACTTGAGCCCAGAATCATTTGTCACTGAGCAGTTGGCTTTGGAGGCCAGTCCAGGCCTGCCAACCTCTCTGTGGAGTGGTACTTGCCCCCATCCCATTCGCTGCCATCCAAGGTTACTTTGGGGCCCAGGAAATGTAAAAATTGCCAATTTTTGTTGAACTCTACTTACTAGGTCCTAATGTTATTCCTATTTCCAGATTACCAAAATGAGGCTCAGAAAATTTGATTTGCTGGTGGTCAGATTAGTGGTGAGTGGTTGAGCTGGGATTCCTCTGTCCATCTGACTGTAGTGCTTTCTCCACTACAGATCAAGCCAACTAAAAAATAAATCTGGAGCCCACATAAATAACCTAAATTGAGAGTTTGTAAATGAGGCAAAAATAAAATATTCCCGGTACCTACCATTAAAATTTAGAACTGGAAATATAAAACTCCATTAAAAAATATAAATATTCTCAAAAGGCAATTTCAGTGCTCAATGATGGCCAGTTAAGGCTGGGGGAAGTGGTGTGTGTGGGGAAAATGGGAGGCAGAAAGGCAGACAGGCACTGCCCCCTCCCACCCCTGAATGACCCTATGTTGGAGAGAGGAACATAACTTAGCTGTTCTAAGTGTGGCTCCCTGAGTGTACCTTATTTCTCTCTGTATTCTCAGGGCCCAAGGCAGTTCTGGCCCCAAGGGCATATTTGTAATTGTGTGCAGAATAAATGGACAGAGAAAGAGATTGGAGCAAAATAAGTGGGTTGTGAAGGACAGAGGAGTGAAAAAGACAACTTCAGAACTGATGAGGCAGTCATGGAGAGAAAGAGACTGAGAGATAATGAGACAGTAAACAGGACTTAAGGAATAAAAGGATACAAAGACCCAGGCTGAACAACCAGTAAGACAGGAATACAGCCCCATCCACCAAATAAAAAAAAAAAAAGAAAGAAAGAAACGACAAAAAAATATGTTATGACAAAGGAGCAAGGTAAAAACCTACAAGACCAAATAAATGAAGATGAAATTCACAACCTACCTGAAAAATAATTCAGAGTAATGATAGTAAAGATGATCTAAAATCTCGGAAACAGAATGGAGAAAATACAAGGAATGTTTAACAAGGATCTAGAAGAACTAAAGAGCAAACAAACAGTGATGAACAACACAATAACTGAAATTAAAAATACTCTAGAAGGAATCAATAGCAGAATAACTGAGGCAGAAGAATGGATAAGTGAGCTGGAAGACAGAATGGTGGAAATAACTGTTGTGGAGCAGAATAAAGAAATAAGAATGAAAAGAATTGAGGACAGCCTCAGAGACCTCTGGGACAACATTAAATGCACTAATATTCAAATTATAGAGGTCCCAGAAGAAAAGAAAAAGAAAGGGTCTGAGAAAATATTTGAGGAGATTATAGTTGAAAACTTCCCTAACATGGGAAAGGAAATAGTCAATCAAGTCCAGGAAGTACAGAGAGTCCCATACAGGATAAATCCAAGGAGAAACACTCAGAGACACATATTAATCAAACTATCAAAAAATAAGTACAAAGAAAAAATATAAAAGCAACAAATAACATACAAGGGAATCCCCATAAGGTTAACAGCTGATCTTTCAGCAGAAACTCTGCAAGCCAGAAGGGAGGGGCAGGACATATTTAAAGTGATGAAAGGGGAAAACCTACAACCAAGATTACTCTACCCAGCAAGGATCTCATTCAGATTTTTTTTTTTTTTAAAGAAAGGTGGCTAATGACTCTTTTTTTTTTAAATTATTTTATTTTTTTATTTTTGGCTGTGTTGTGTCCTCATTGCCGCACACAGGCTTCCTCTAGTTGCAGCGAGCAGGGTCTACTCTTCATTGTGGTGCACAGGCTTCTCATTGCAGTGGCTTCTCTTGTTGCGGAGCATGGGCTGTACGCATGTGGGCTTCAGCAGTTGTGGCACGCGGGCTTTAGAGCACAGGCTCAATAGTTGTGGCGCATGGGCTTAGTTGCTCCGCAGCATGTGGGATCTTCCTGGACCAGGGATTGAACCCGTGTCCCCTGCATTGGCAGGCAGGTTCTTATGCACTGCACCACCAGGGAAGCCCTCTCATTCAGATTTGACAGAGAAATCACGAGCAAAAGCTATGAGAATTCAGCACCACCAAACTAGCTTTACAACAAATGCTAAAGGAACTTCTCTAAGTGGGAAATACAAGAGAAGAAAAAGACCCACAAAAACAAACCCAAATCAATTAAGAAAATGGTAATAGGAACATATATATCGATAATCACATTGAATGTAAATGGATTAAATGCTCCAACCAAAAGACACAGACTGGCTGAATGGATACAAAAACAAGACCCTTACATATGCTGTCTACAAGAAACCCACTTCAGACCTAGGGACACATACAGACTGAAAGTGAGGGGATGGAAAAAGATATTCCATGCAAATGGAAATCAAAAGAAAGCTGGAATACCAATTATCATATCAGATAAAATAGACTTTAAAATAAAGACTGTTGGGGACTTCCCTGGTGGCGCACTGGTTAAGGTTCCGCCTGCCAATGCAGGAGACATGGGTTCAAGCCCTGCTCCAGGAAGATCCCACATGCCGCGGAGCAACTAAGCCTGTGCACCACAGCTATGGAGCCTGCGCTCTAGAGCCCGTGAGCCACAACTACTGAGCCTGCATGCCACAACTACTGAAGCCTGAACGCCTAGAGCCCATGCTCCGCAACAAGAGAAGCCACCACAATGAGAAGCCTGCGCACCGCAATGAACAGTAGCCCCCGCTCGCCACAACTAGAGAAAGAACATGCACAGCAGTGAAGACCCAATGCAGCCAAAAATAAATAAATAAATACATTTATTTTTAAAAAAGAAAAAAAAATATTCCATGCAAATAGAAATCACAAGAAAGCTGGAATAGCAATACTCATATCAGATAAAATAGACTTTAAAATAAAGACTGTTGGGGGCTTCCCTGGTGGTGCAGTGGTTAAGAATCTGCCTGCCAAGGCAGGGGACATGGGGTTGAACCCTGGTCCGGGAAGATCCCACATGCTGTGGAGCAACTAAGCCCGTGCACCACAATGATTGAGCCTGCACTTTAGAGCCTGTGAGTCACAACTACTGAGCCCTCGTGCCACAACTACTGAAGCCTGTGCACCTAGAGACCGTGCTCCACAACAAGAGAAGCCACCATAATGAAGAGTAGCCCCCACTCACTGTAGTTAGAGAAAGCCCATGCACACCAACAAAGACCCAATGTAGCCAAAAACAAATAAATAAAATAAATTTTAAAAATTTATAAAAATAAATAAAAGTTTTTAAAAAATAAAAATATAAAGACTGTTACAAGAGATAAGGAAGACACTACATAATGATCAAGGAACCAATCCAAGAAGAAAACATAACAATTATAAATATTTATACATCCAACATAAGAGCACCTCCGTACATAAGGAAAATGCTAACAGCCATAAAAGGAGAAACTGACAGTAACACAATAATAGTGGGGGACTTTTAACACCTCACTTACAATAGACAGATCATCCAGACAGAAAATAAATAAGGAAACACAAGCTTTAAATGACACAGTAGATCAGATAAACTTAATTGATATTTTGAGGACATTCCACCCAAAAGTGGAAGAATACACTTTCTTCTCAAGTGCACACGGAACATTCTCCAGAATAGATGACATCTTGGGTCACAAATCAAGCCTTGGAAAATTTAAGAAAATTGAAATTGTATCAAGCATCTTTTCTGACAACAACACCATGAGATTAGAAATCAATTACAGGAAAAAAAACCAGTAAAAAACACAAATACATGCAGGCTAAACAGTGTGCTGCTAAATAACCAAGAGATCACGAAAGAAATCAAAGAAGAAATAAAAATATACCTAGAAACAAATGACAATGAAAACATGATGATCCAAAACCTATGGGATGCAGTTCTAAGAGGGAAGCAGTTCTAAGAGGGAAGCAGTTCTAAGAGGGAAGGTCCCAGCAATTCAAGCTCACCTCAAGAAACAAGAAAAATCTCAAATAAATATTCTAACCTTACACCTAAAGCAACTAGAAAAAGAAGAACAAAGAAAACCCAAAGTTAGTAGAAGGAAAGAAATCATAAAGATCAGAGCAGAGATAAATGAAATAGAAACGAAGAAAACAATAGCTAAGATCAATAAAACTAAAAGTTGGTTCTTTGAGAAGATAAACAAAACTGATAAACCTTTAGCCAGACTCATCAAGAAGAAGAGGGAGAAGACTCAAATCAATAAAATTAGAAATGAAAAAGGAGAAATTACAACTGAAACACAGAAATACAAAAGATCCTAAGAGACTACGACAAGCAACTCTATGCCAATGAAATGGACAACCTGGAAGAAATGGACAAACCCTCGGAAAAGTACAACCTTCCAAGATTGAACCAGGAAGAATTAGAAAATATAAACAGACCAATCACAGGTAATCAAATTGAAACTATAATTAAAAATCTTCCAACAAACAAAAGTCCAGGACTAGATGGCTCCACAGGCGAATTCTATCAAACATTTAGAGAAAAGTTTAGAGAAAAGTTAACACCTATCCTCAAACTCTTCCAAAAAATTGTGGAGGGAGGAACAGTCCCAAACTCATTCTACGAGGCCACCATCACCCTGATACCAAAACCAGACAAAGATATCACAAAAGAAGAAAATTATAGACAAATATCACTGATGAACACAGATGCAAAAATCCTCAACAAAATACTAGCAAACAGAATCCAACAACACATTAAAAGGATCATACACCATGATCAAGTGGGATTTATCCCAGGGATGCAAGGATTCTTCAATATATGCAAATCAATCAATGTGATACACCATATTAACAAATTGAAGAATAAAAACCATATGATCATCTCAATAGATGCAGAAAAAGCTTTTGCCAAAATTCAACACCCATTTATGATAAAAACTCTCCAGAAAGTGGGCATAGAGGGAACCTACCTCAACATAATAAAGGCCATGTACGACAAACCCACACCAAACATCATTCTCAATGGTGAAAAACTGAAAGTATTTCCTCTAAGATCAGAAACAAGACAAGGATGTCCACTCTCGCCACTATTATTCAACATAGTATTGGAAGTCCTAGCCACAGCAATCAGAGAAGAAAAAGAAATAAAAGGAATAAAAATTGAAAAGAAGAAGTAAAACTGTCAGTGTTTGCCGATGACATGACACTATACATAGAAAATCCTAAAGATGCCACCAAAAAACTACTAGAACTAATCAATGAATTTGGTAAGGTTGCAGGATACAAAATTAATGCACAGAAATCTCTGGCATTCCTATACACTAACAATGAAAGAGAAATTAAGGAAACACTCCCATTTACCATTGCAGCAAAAAGAATAAAATACCTAGGAATAAACCTACCTAAGGAGGCAAAAGACCTGTACTCAGAAAACTATAAAACACTGATAAAAGAAATCAAAGGTAACATAAACAAATGGAGAGACATACCATACTCCTGGATTGGAAGAAGCAGTATTGTGAAGATGACTATACTACCCAAAGCAATCTACAGGTTCAATGCAATCCCTATCAAATTACCAATGGCATTTTTCACAGAACAAGAAATTTTACAATTAGTATGGAAACACAAAAGACCCCGAATAGCCAAAGCAATCTTAAGAAAGAAAAATGGAGCTGGAAGAATCAGGCTCCCTGACTTCACACTATACTACAAAGCTATAGTAATCAAGACAGTATGGTACTGGCACAAAAACAGAAAGATAGATCAATGGAACAGGATAGAAAGCTCAGAGATAACCCATGCACATATGGTCACCTTATCTTTGATAAAGGAGGCAAGAATATACAATGGAGAAAAGACAGCCTCTTCAATAACTGATGCTGGGAAAACTGGACAGCTACATGTAAAAGAATGAAATTAGAACACTCCCTAACACCATACACAAATATAAACTCAAAATGGATTAAAGACCTAAATGTAAGGCCAGACACTATCAAATTCTTAGAGGAAAACATAGGCAGAACATTCTATGACATAAATCACAGCAAGATCCTTTTTGACCCACCTCCCAGAGACATGGAAATAAAAACAAAAATAAACAAATGGGACCTAATGAAACTTAAAAGCTGTTGCACAGCAAAGGAAACCATAAACAAGATGAAAAGACAACCCTCAGGATGGGAGAAAATATTTGCAAATGAAGCAACTGAAAAAGGATTAATCTCTAAAATATACAAATAGCTCATGCAGCTCAATATTGAAAAAACAAACAAGCCAATCCAAAAATGGGTGGAAGACCTAAATAGACATTTCTCCAAAGACATACAGATGGCCAACAAATACATGAAAAGATGCTAAACATCACTAATCATTAGAGAAATGCAAATCAAAACCACAACCTCACACCAGGCAGAATGGCCATCATCAAAAAATCTACAAACAATAAATGCTGGAGAGGTGTGGAGAAAAGGGAACCCTCCTGCACTGTTGGTGGGAATGTAAACTGATACAGCCACTATGGAGAACAGTATGGCGGTTCCTTAAGAAAACTAAAAATATAACTACCATATGACCCAGCAATCCCACTACTGGGCATCTACCCTGAGAAAACTATAATTCAAAAGGAGTCATGTACCACGATGTTCATTGCAGCACTATTTACAATAGCCAGGGCATTGAAGCAACCTAAATGTCCATCTACAGATGAATGGATAAAGAAGATGTGGCACATATATGCACTGGAATATTACTCTGCCATAAAAAGGAACGAAATTGAGTTATTTGTAGTGAGGTGGATGGACCTAGAATCTGTCATACAGAGTGAAGTAAGTCAGAAAGAGAAAAACAAATACCGTATACTAACGCGTATATATGGAATTTTAAAAAGCGGTACTGATGAACCTAGTGGCAGGACAGGAATAAAGACGCAGATGTATAGAACGGACTTGAGGGCATAGGGGGAGAAGGGGAAGCTGGGATGAAGTGAGAGAGTGGCATGGACATATATACACTGCCAAATGTAAAATGTATGGCTAGTGGGAAGCTGCTCCATAGCACAAGGAGATCAACTTGATGCTTTGTGACGACCTAGAGGGGTGGGATAGGGAGGGTGGGAGGGAGACTCAAGAGGAAGGGGATATGGGGATATATGTATACATATAGCTGATTCACTTTGTTGTACAGCAGAAACTAACACAACATTGTAAAGCATTTATAGTCCAATAAAGATGTGAAAAAAAAATAGCAGCACTTGTGATTTGTGGAAGCTAAGCAAGATGATTCTAAATTTCAATATGAAAAACAAACCAATAAGAATAGCCAGAAAAACTTTGGGGACAAAAAGAGAAATAAGGGGGACTGGCCCTACCAGCTGTTAATATATATTATAAAACCTCAATAATTAAAGCTAAGGCACTGGCACAGATAGACTAAAGGTACAGAACAGAAAGTCCAGAAATAGAAATTAATATCTATGGGACTTAGTAAATAATAAGGTGGCATCTCAAGCAATGGGAAGAAGATGGTGTTAGTCAAAAATGGTGTTAGTCAGCTGAAAGGAAATAAAGTTGGATCCATCCTCACATCATACACGAGGGTGAATTCCAAAAGGATCGAAGATTCAATTTTATGAAATGAAACCATAAAAGTACTAGGAGAAAACAGGAGAGAAATCCTTTATAACCTCAAGTGGGAAAACATTTCTCTGAATTGAAATTGAGAAGCCATGAAAGTACACACACGCACATGTGAAAATCTGCATGGCAAATATACCCCATAAGCAAGGTCAAAGGCAAATGACAACTGGAAGGAAAACAGCTCTGATAACACAGACTAATATAGGAGTGCCTAGAAATAGATAAGAAAAAGACCAACAGCCCAACAGGGAAATGGACAAAAGATATGGACAGTCCACAGAAAAGGGAATACAGATGGCTCTTAAACACATGAAAAGCTGCTCAACCTCACTAAGGATAAGAGAAAGGCAAAATAAAACTACACTGAGATACCATTTGCCTATCCCTGGGCAAAGATCCAAAATCTTATGACTCTCTGTTGGGGAGTGGAGCTGAGGTATAGGCCCCTTGTAGAGCGCTGGTTGGATGTAAGTCAATATAACCCTTATGGAGAGCAATATGGCAACACACTTCAATTCAAAAGGACATCTGCATAGTCTTTCCCTGCAGCATTGTTTGTAATGGCAAAAGACTGGGAAGAACCTAAGTGTCCATCAAGAGGGGATTCATTCAATAAAGTACGATGTATTCATTTAATGCAATACAGTGAAAAACAAAGTGAAGAAGCTTTCTATGTATTGATATGGAAGGTGTTAAAATATATTAGGTGAAAAAAATCAAGACAAACAGTGTATATAAAGTGCTACCCTTGGTGTAAAAAAGGAGGAAATAGCTGTATTTGCTTTTATATACACACATAAGAATCTCCAGAAGAATACATTTTTAAAAATGACTAACAGAGGTCACCAGTGAGGTGGGGACAGGACAGATGGGAAGGTGTCAGTGGAAGGCTTTTCACTCTTTCAGGGTAGGCAAACTGTCTGGGAGCCAAACCGACCTCCAACTTTGTTTTTATAAATAAAGTGTTATTGGAACACAGCCATACCCATCCACTACTTTCTGTAATGTCTATGGCCCTTTCTCCCTACAACAGCAGAGTTAAGTAATTGCCAGTTTTTACTATCTGGTTCTTTACAGAAAATGTTTGTTGACCCTTGTGCTATACCTATATATACATCTATATACATGTATATATATGTATTTCATTTCAAACTGTATGAATATATTTTCTTTCTAAAAATTTTAATTGACAAAAGGGAAATTAACTCTGATTAAAGGGATGATGAAACTATGATGAAACAACAAAACACAGACTTGTTGAGGCTCCTTGGGAAGGCAGTAGGGTACAGGGAGTGGACATGGGCTTTGGGGTCTGATCACGTTGGAGTCCTGGCTGTGTCACTTACAAGCCACATGACCCTGTTGGTCACCTGGGTGGAAACTTTGGTTTCCTGTGCCATGGGGAAGGAACACCCACCTGCTAAACGGGTCATAAAAATGAGAGAGAAGAGTGAACGTATAAAGAGCACCTAGCATGGGCCTGGTGCACAGCAGGTGCTCAATAAATGGTAGCTATTTTTTTCTTTTTTTCTCTTCGGCCACTACAGGTTCATCTGATAATCTAACTACTAGCTATAACATTGTTGCTATGGGAAAATGTGTTTCAAGTTCCAAACACTGGGAATACAGCCCAGTACATTTGGAAGACTGACCAGGAGAGGCTGTAAATCATACTTGGAGTCTCTATTTGATTATTTGCCACAGCAGTAAAAGAAATGGAGGCTCAGGAAGGGAAACAGGCACAAGGGAGTACAGATGCCCACCCTGAGAACAGGAGGCGGAGCCAGGGCCAGCACATGGGCTAGGACACTAGACATAGACTCGGCAGAAGGGTACACATTTCTGCTTCGAGGAGAAATAACCTTCAGAATAGCCTCTTCCCAGCTTGCCTTGAGCCCAGCAGAGAGGGAAAAGTTGTGATAGTCTACCTCCCCTGGAGTTTACTAAAGCAAGTTCCTCTTCCCAACAATACAGGCTCTACTGCCAGAGGGCCCACAGCACAGGCTGCCTGGGGAGGGCAAGAACTCCTGCCCCACAGAGCGTGGGCCACGGGACACTGTGCTCTGGGCTTTACAAAGCTTATTTCTGTTCTGGGTCCTAAGGAGCTTAAGTGCAACTCCAGGGTCTGCAGATAAGTCTCCTGCTCCTGTCCCCAGAGGCCACTCATGCCTCTCTACCTGACCCTCCCCAGGCCTCTCCTTCCTGGACTATGCTCTCTGCACCTCATTTCCCACAACCCTTTTTTTTGCCCTCGAACATTATCTGTCTGATGGCTCTCATGTTCCAATCCTTCTCTTAGCTATCAGGAAATGATCTAGAGTCAGGACCTGGGTTTTAGTCCTGCCACTGCCACTATCTTTGGACAAATCATTTCCCTTCTCTGAGCCTCAGGTCCTCATATGCAAAAGTGAATGAGAGCTGAACTAGATCTTCAAACTTTCCTACAAAGTTAGCTCACACAGCGCTGACTGAGGACTGAAGAGCCCGAGGACTCAGTCCCAAGAGATCCAACACCAGCTCCACAGTTCTCTACAAGCCTTTTCTTTCATTTTTTAAAAATTCATGTGAATTTTGCCTTCTACCCCATGATACATCTGTGTTATAATATAAATGCAATAGGTTTCCTCCTAAATCTTCAAGTAAATTTGACTCACTTGGAAGTTAAATAATCATGTTTATCCTGAGGGTATGTGATACCACCATATATACTGGGTGCATATCCCAGTGTGTGAGCTGTGGGGCAAGGGGTGCCTCAAGGGTGCCCCCAGGGTAGATGTGCTTGGGGTCTGTGGAATAGTAATCCCTTCTGATGTGTCCCATGTAACTGTCTGCATTTTAATGGAGGATTCTGGAGATAGTATGTTAGCCCAACTAAGTGATTCTAATGGTGGAATTTTAGAATTGGCAGCAGGCTGATAGAGAACAGAGGAATTGGAGCATCCTTGCTATGACTCTCAGTTACTATATAGGCAACCTTCCAGTTATTCTAAACTTAAAATAAGACCCACTAAATAGCCCCCAACACCAGGACACTAGCCTTCTTCATGAAATATATTTTCCTCTTGGGTTATTTCCGAACTTCCTAGAATATACCAGAACAGGACTGGCTGCCAGTTAAAATCAAGGAACAAGGGACCTAATGAGGCTCAGCATCAGACCCAGAGACCCAGGGATGAGAAGACAGAAAGAGAGATATACTTACCATAGAACCCAGCAGAAGCTCCCTGCAGTCTGGGACACTGAGCTCTGGCCCAGGGAGGGGCTCTGTGCCTATCACAAAGCCCTTGGGCACCTTGAAGGGGACACCATCCAGGGCATTCATTCTGTCAGAGGAAGATGGTGGAGATGGCTGAGCAGGGCTGGGGCAGGCCTCCTGCTGGCAGGGAGAGAGCGAATTCCTGAGGACCAGGCCCAGGTCTCAAATGGCTCACTGCTCTTCTATGTGGTGACTTCGCAGGGCCCCACAGAGCCAGGAAGGGAAAGGCCCGTGCTGCCTAAGGGAGGAAATGAATAAAACAAGAGCATTCAAACCGACAGCAACTGACTATTTCATGTTTAAGTTTTGCTCTCTAGACCACTTCTTCCCAAAACATGGTTTGCAACACTAGTTCTAAAGCATTTCATCAAGTTTGCACCCAAATGGTTAAGAAAGAAATATCAAACTACACAAACTCTTCCAGAAAAGAAGGAATACATCCTAACTTGTTTTGATTTCATCATCACCTTAATACCAAACCTGGGGGCTTCCCTGGTGGCGCCGTGGTTAAGAATCCGCTTGCCAATGCAGGGGACATGGGTTCAAGCCCTGGTCCAGGAAGATCCCACATGCTGTGGAGCAACTAAGCCCACGCACCACAACTACTGAGCCCGCGAGCCACAACTACTGAGCCCGCCCGCCTAGAGCCCGTGCTCCGCAACAAGAGAAGCCACCGCAATGAGAAGCCCGCACGCCACAGGGAAGAGTAGCCCCTGCTCGCCGCAACTAGAGAAAGCCCGTGTGCAGCAATGAAGACCCAATGTAGCCAAAAAATAATTAATTAATTAATTTTTTTTAATGTTAAAAAAAAAAACCAAACCTGACAAGAAGATTAGAGGCTGATATTTCATGAAAATAAATGCAAAAATCTTATCAAAAATAATTATGGATAGAAAAATACAATACTGCCAGGTTGAGTTTATTTCAGGAATGAGAGACTGGATTAACATTCCAAAATTAATCAATGGGAATAAAGATAAATATCAATAGAATAAAAATGAAAAAGTGTATAATTAGCTATCTCCATAGATGCAGAAAAAGCACTTGATAAAATCAATATCCACTCATGATTTTAAGAAACAATAAACCATTTTTAGCAACTTAAGAATAGAAGAGAATTTCCTTAACCTAACAAAGAAAATCTCTAAAACATTTAAAGCAAACATCCCACTTACTGGTGAAATATTAAAATATACCCCCAAGATTGGAAATGAGACAAAGATGTCCTCATCATCTCTTCTGTTCAACACTGCACTGGAGGTACTAGCCTGTGCAAAAAGAGAGGGAAAAATAAAACAAAAGTATAAGGATTGGAAAGAAACCAACCCACCATTATTTCTAGATGACATATTTATATGTAGAAAATCCAAAAGAATAGTAAGGTAATTTAGCAAGTCTTTGGATACAAGGTCAATATACAAAAATCTATTGTATTTCTACATAAAAAAAACAAACCACATAAATGTTATCTTTTAAAAATTTCGTTAGAGTTTGGGATTGACATATACACACTGCTATATTTAAAACAGATAACCAACAAGGACCTACTGTTTAGCACAGGGAATGCTGCTCAATATTCTGTAATAGTCTAAATGGGAAAACAATTTGAAAAAGAATAGATACATGTATATGTATAACTGAATCACTTTGCTGTTCACCTAAAACTAACACAACATTGTTAATCAACTATGCTCCAATATAAAATAAAATTTTTTTAAATTTTTTCATTAGAGATTGATACCATTTATATTAGCATTAATTACCTAGGACTCAATCTAACACAAGATTTATAAGACTTCTACACAGAAAACTATAAAACATTAGATTAAATGGAGGAACATACCACGTTCATGGCTTGTAAGACTCAATATTGTAAATATATCAATTCTCCCTGAATTGATTTATAGATCCCACGTATCAAAATTCCACCACATTTTTTGGTGTAAATTGGCAAACTAATTCTAAAATTTAAATAAAATGCAAAGGGCCAAGAAAAGCCAAGACAATCATGAAGAAGCAGCTACACAGTTGAAGATTTATACTATCAGATGTCGAGACTTAGTTTAAAGTGAAAGCAATTAATATAGTGTGGTATTGACATAAGAGCTTACAAAGAGACCAATAGAACAGAAAAAAAAAGTCCAGAAACAAATCCACACATATATGGATCCTTGATTTATGACAAAACTGGCCCTGCAAAGCAGTAGGAAAATGAAGGTCTTTTAAATAAATGGTTCTGGACCAACTGGATATTCACCTAGAAAAAAAAAATCTTGACCTCTACCTCATATCATAAACAAAGGTCAATTTCAGATAGACTGTACATCTAAATGTGAAAGGTAAAAAAAGCTTTAAGATAAAATAGGAGAATATATTTATGGCCTTAGAAAAGGCAAACATTTCATAAAAGGTTACAAAAAAGACTAACCATAAAGGAAATACTGATAAATTGAGTTACATTAAAGTTAAGAACTTCCATTCATCACCATACCATTAAGTGAAAAAGCAAATCACAGAGGGGGAAAAGATATTTGTAGCACACATATCTGACAAAGTACTCATATCCAATATATGCAAAAAACTTCTACAAATCAATAAGAAAAAGATCCCAAAATAGGCAAGAGATTTTAACAGGCACCTCACAAAAGAGAATATCCAAATAGCCAATAAACATGTAAGTTGTTTAACCTCATTAGTCATCAGTGAACTGCAAAATGAAACGATGAGATAACACTACACACACACACACACACACACACACACACACACACGAAGAGTTAAAATTTTTAAAAGCCTAACAATATCAAGTGTTGATGAGGTTGTGGAATATCTGGGACTCTCATGCACTGTTGGTGAGAAAGTCAATTATTATTAGTCAACAGTATCTACTAAAGCTGAAATCTAAGCATTAAAAATTCGCACATAGCTTCTGAGCCTTTTGGCTAAGATCAAGTGTAGTAGCTGTTAGTTTAATTATATTCACAACAGCCAGGGATTTGCTTTTTTATGTATTTTAGACCACATTAAATATTCTTGCCTTAAAAAACAAAGCAAAACTCATTCACATAATTCAATTTCATGACTGCCTATAATATACACTTAAATCTAGACTCCTGACCACAGTCTGGCATTTTGCAAATAATCAGGGCTTAGCAGGGAGCCCACACCAGGGAGTGGCTCCCTGGCTCAATACAATGTCATCCCTACCAGGATGGTGCAAAGCCCTGCTGTTCGGGGTCACTGGGGTCATCACCACACCCACATGAGAGCATCATGTGAGGAGGTAGAGTCGATAATCTGAGTGCAGAGAGGTCAAATGAGGCCAGATGGGCAAATCCTTTAATTCCCTCATTTCTACTCTCTGCCCTCTTTTGTCAGTGTCTTACTGTATGTAAGACTCAAAAGGCTTCTCCACCCCATGTTGGGAGATAGTTTCCCATCATATTGGCATTGAGTCTTTATGCTACAGGATCAGACAGCTTTCAGTGCGATCAGTAAGTTATCTGCCCCATCAACCTGTTCCTACAGGGGACCTTTGAGTGTAGGGAGTTGTAGGGGATACATGAAAGTTAGGAAGTTTTGGCATTCTCAGATTTATTGTTCACATTTTCAGCTATCATTAGAATTTTTAGCTATGGGGAAGGACCACAGTTGTGCTGAGTCCCAAGTGTGAACTGCCTGTCCAATGAGCAAGTACAGGGCCAGCCTCCTGCTTCCTTCCCTCTGCCCCAGCACCTGCATCCTAACAGATATTCTCTACTCAGCATTATACTTGCTTCTAGAGTAATTTAAGAGTTTGAGGATTCTGGAAACACCTCTTAATAGCAGCAAGGGCTACAGTGCAAGACGTGATCTAGTTAGAACATATTCTAAAATGACGGTCACATCTGCATCTGCTAAATACAAAATAAGAGGTACAGATCATTAAGTGATGATATTCTTCAGAGGGAGGAGAATATTCTAGTCCTTATGGGGGGTTGGGGAAACTTCAGGAAAGATGGGACTTGATCTGGACCCTGGAGGGTGGGAGAACAGCCTGTGAGCAGGGAAAAGGCTGGGTGGAGAGCATAACTCCACGGAGAGAACAGCTTAAGCCAGGGAGCAGAGGCAGGGCAGAGTGAGGGGGAGACAAGCTGCTTGACTCAAGTATATCCTTTGTGCTGAGAAGCTGTCTGCAGTAAGATCGAAGGGGTAGATTGGGGTGGAGCTGGGGAGGGTGCTGAACTTCAGGCTGAGTGCTAATCCCATTCAGTAGGCAGAGAAAGCCCTGAAGGGGTCTGAAGGGATGGGGTGAGGGTGGGACAATGGGGATATTAGGAAAGCCAGTCTATGCATGCTTCAACAAACTGCATAATCCAGGACCTTTCCATCAGCAGTCCATGGGTCTGTGCCCATATGGCCACATCTGAGCCTGGGGCAAGGGGCTGGGTAGGTGGGGATTGTAGTAATTGGTATACATGGAGTCCCCACAATGACACTAGTATTATTTTCTAAAGGTGTCCACTATCCTCCCAAAATGACTTCATCCTTGCCCATAGCTTCAATAATCTAATACTCACACATTAAATTCTCCAGTGCTCTTCTAAGATCAAACTCACAACACAACTGCCCTTGAGGCATGTCCTCCAAGATGTCTCAAGGGTGCCTCAGACTCAACATACCCAAAGTGAACTCTGATCTTCCCCTCCCCTAAACTGCTCCTCCTCCTCCAGTATTCCTTGTCTCAAGGAACGTCTAAGGGGCACACAAGCTTGGGACTCACCCCTGATACTTTCTTCTCCTTCACTGCCACCCATCTCAAATCCCTGCCAGGTTTTCTCTCCTAAATCTCTGGAATCTAGCCATTTCATGCTACCTCCACTGCTACCGTGGAAATCCAAGCCCCCGTTATCTCTCACTCAGACAACTGATGTCCATGTATCCTCTCATGCCTTATGATTCTGTTCCACATACTGGGATGAAAATGATCATTTCAAAACAGCAAACTAAGCCATTTCCACTGTTTAAAAGCCTCCAGTGGTTCCCACCTACTCTCAGAGTAAAAGTAAACTCCTGACAAGGGATTCTAAAGCCTTACAGTGTCTGGCCCCTTCTCCTTCACTTGCTTACTCTAGCCATGATGGCCTTCAACTTGCCTTGGTCTCCTGGCCCCCCAGAGGGCCTTTGTGGATGCTGCTCCAGATACTTGCTATGCTCCTCTTTGTCTCTTCCCACTAGTTAATTCTTCAGAGCTCTGCTGAAACAGCATTTCCTCAAAAAAGCTTTCCCTGACACCCAAACTTGAATCAATCCAACTAGTACGTTGGTTTTCAAGATTTTTTTCTACTGTGCCCCACAGAATGAAATATATTTGACTTTGTGACCTAGCATATACATACATAAACTGAATGAATTCTTACCCTTACTATATGATACACAGATATTTTGTATTATTTCACCTAAAAGCATTACAGAACACTGTTTGAGGGAAAAAAAGGGTGGGAGGCCTAATCAATCTAATGGAACCGTAGCTCTCCTTCAAAGCACTTGGCACATTTTTTATGATTGTTGGATTAATATCTATCTCCCTCAAAACCTGCATTAGGGAGTATTTGGTATTTTGCTCACCATTAGAGCCCTTGTACTTATTAGCAAATTATCTGAGCCTCAACAGGCACTTAAAAAAATTTGAACAGTGAAAAATATAAATTTGTGACTAAGTACTTTTTCTTTGTAGTGCTTATCACAATTATAACTGACTTTAATTATCTGTATAATCATTAAGCTTCTCTACTCTACACTAACTGCAGGAGGGCAGGAATCCTGTCTGTTTGCCCCCTTTTTATGTCTCCAACATTTAACATTGTACCTCGAAAATGGTAAATAGAAATCATTTCCCAAGAACACTGTTCAAATCCTGGTAACCACATTCCGGCAAGAATGAGTTAATGAAGTTGGAAAATGTCTACTGCTCTGCATAGTAATCCACTCTAACACCAATTGCCTCAAAGACTTCAATCTTTGCTTCAGAGACTATGAAAAACCCAGTTTATTCCACAAAGCAAATGGAAACAAATTCTTCATGGATAGCCAGGTGTGGCAAGTCGGGATCTACTGCTGCGTGCACTCAAAAGGAAAAAGTTAATTATGCGGGAACAGCTTATTTGTTATAAGCAATTTTTAAAAAAAACTTAGCTAGAAATGCTTGGAAATGTAATCTCTAGTTCCTAAATTCTACCACAGCTACTACTTCACAGCATTCACATTCCTTCTATATATATTATTATTTGAATGGAACAAGACATATTTTGTACTTACCTTGTAATTCCCAGGATAGCTTCTCTGTAGACAAAACTTGTAGAAGTGAATTGCTACAACAGATGGTATAATCTCAGCTAAGCTTCTTGATACATCCTTGCACGAAAGTCACGTGGACATAGGAACATGAATGGTTTTAAAGTGATTAAGTTGGGTGGCTGTAGCAAATTCTTTGACGTCATAAACTCAGGCACTCCCGTCGAACACTCTTAGTATTTAACATACAACTAATCTCTTTCATTTTCCAATCTTCCCTGTATTTACCTAATTTCTTAAAAATAAACGCTTTTGTTAGAGTTTCTCACATATCCAGGGTCTCCTGGAAATTTGTCAAGATAAACAAATTTCTTGCATATACGACATGATGAATCAACACATTTCTAGTTAGTCTTTGAAAGAGTTTAATTCTCTATTTTCATTAATTTATGTTCAATACATAGAGAATATAGGTATAGGTCAGGGATAGGAAATGTGCAAGATAAACTTGGAACAGAATACTGGGATTAAGTGGGAACTCAGGAGTGGAGTTAAAAGAGGCTCCCACTGGCCAAAGGTGAGGCAATCAATAAAAAAAGATAAAAACAATGGACTAAAAGACAAATACATTTAGATCTGAGTTCATAATGATACTTAAAAAAAAATTCACTGGTAACTTTTGGAGGATGCTATGGAACTACCTCATTATTTTGAAAACTAGTAAATAAAATCATGTATTTATTTTTTTGCCTTTTCTATACAAATTGTACCCCAGGGTAACCAAATAGTTGATGAGGGGATGTTTCTCCTTTTAGTATATTCCAGCTGATAATTAAAGAAATAAGGGCATAATTAAACGATCACTATTTTGCAAATCCAAATGAGTGTGTCTAGGTCTTGAATGTCAATGGCTGCTAAGATCACAAAATAAGACAACCAATTAGTCCTCCTAAACGGAGTACACACCAGGTCTATGAAATACTCTTGCCAGAAAATCCCGATCTTAATGTCATCAAACCTTTAGATCAGAGTGGTCCAATAGAAACATGTGAACCACATGTGTAATTGTACATGGCAAATCAAACTCAATTTCAGTTCAGACTCAATTTCAAGTCCCCAGTAACCATACATGGCTACCATATTAGACAGTACAGCTCTGTCTAATCATTATATTATAGGAATAGAGGAACATGTAATCACAAGGATGCAGTTAGCAAAATCCAGACTGGGAACTCTTTAGGAAAAAACTGATCTGATTTCTTCAAGTAATAAACTGCAAGGGAGTGAAAGTGCAACAGTACATAGGAAGAAGGAAAGAGAGACCTATGGGTTATCAGAAACTTAAGAGACACATCAACCAACAACAATGCATAGATTGCATCCAGATCTTGATTTGGAACAAAGTGTAAAACACACATTTATGAGATAATTTAAACATTGACTGAATATTTGATGATACTAAGGAGTTATTCATTTCTTTAGGTGCAATAATAGCAGTGGTTAAATTTTTTAAATGTCTTAGAGCTACATAAACACCTATGAAGTAATATGGCATCTGAGATTTGCCTCTAAATAATCCAGTGTGATTGGTAGGGGTACAGATAAAACAAGATTGGTCAAGAGTTGACCATTATTTGAAGCCAGATGATGAAAAAAATTATACCATTCTCTTTACTTTTTAATATTTGAAATTTTCCACAATTAAAAAGACTGTAGGATAAGATTACAATGATACTGTCCATATTCTCAGGAGTACAATTCATTAAAGACACTACTATAAGTCTTTCTTGGGACGTCCCTGGTGGTCCAGTGGGTAAGACTCCAAGCTCCCAGTGCAGGGGGCCCAGGTTCGATCCCTGATCAGGGAACTAGATCCCGCATGCCTGCCACGACTAAGAGTTTGCATGCCGCAACTAAGAAGCCCGCATGCAGCAACTAAAAAGATCCCACGCACCCCAACGAAGATCCTGCATGTTGCAACTAAGACCCCCGGAGCAGCCAAAATAAGTAAATATATATTTTTTAAAAGTCTTTCTTTCTGAACCTATAAAGCAGGGGTCCCCAACACACCCCACATCCCAATCCCCGCCCCCGGGCTGCACAGCAGGAGGTGAGCAGCGAGCGAGTGAGCAAGTGAGCAAAGCTTCATCTGCGGCTCCCCATCGCTCGCATTACAGCCTGAACCATCCCCACCCCCACTCCCCTCCCCAACACTGGTCCCTAGAAAAACTTTCTTCCACGAAACCAGTCCCTGGTGCCAAAAAGGTTGGGGACAGCTGCCTTCAAGTACCAGTGGCTGCTGCCACCACCACTACACAGGGCATAAACTAGGAAAAACTTAACAAAAGACCAAACAAATAATAAAAATAATGCTCACTTTATTAAAACTTTGCAGAAGCTGAATGAGAGGGAAGAGGGAATGGTTTTTTCCACCTGAAGTTAAATGCTTTCTTTTCCTTGGGTTCTGCTGCCTGAGTTTTCCTGAGTCCCTGCTCCACACTCCCTAACCCCATCAATGCAGGTATCTTAGTGGCAAGGCTGTCTGGACACCAAACATACATTGTACAATTCATCCTTTATTTCTACTCTTCCTGCATCTCATCAGAAAATGGTGGAGATTTATAACAAAAGGGCACACAGGCCTACGGGGTTATGTGAGGCTAATCACATCAGATTCTGAGGTTTATGAGCTTAGAAACACTTTAGAGGAGTGCTGGCCCTCATACCCTGTTAACTCTGTAATGCATAACATATAAACAGTGCAAACGAAACAACAAAAAAGGGACAAATGTGTCAGCATCTTGTATCCAAGAGCTTCCAAGTACATGAAATCACTTCCAAAGTTGAGACGTCCTTTCCTGCTTATCCAGAGTTGGATACCGCCTAAAAAGTTTGGTGCTTGAGATTCACCTTCCGGTAACAAATGCCTAGTTAATAAATTTGAACTTTGCAGTAAATGTCTTTCATCAATGTGAAAGAGTGTGTAGTGATTTGGGAGGCAACAAATTGGGGGCAAAGGCTCAAACTAAAAATGGTATTTATTTAGCTTTTTGGAAATATAAATAACACAATAAATGGCAAAAAGGAAAACAAAATAAAACAAAAAACCTGACATGTTATATGACTGATCATCTCCAGGCACAACAGCATTTATTAATGAGTATAAAAAAATAAATTTTATTATTTTTATCTGCTTTTCCCCCAGCTTAAATTACATGTATATTTTTGGAAGCTTGAGTTCCTAAGAAAATTCCACAATTTCCACTATACCAGCTCCCACAATGTGACTGAGTGAGGTTAATCAAGGTCCCACTCCCATAAGGAAATTAATTTTTATCCTTGCAGATTCTGAACAACCAGACCTCTAGGAACTTAAAAAGCAGGTGCTTTCATTAGGATCCTTCTAATATGGGGAAAATGCAGCCATCATCCATTAAAACACAATCCAGTTTGGGTACAGGTACTCTTCAGGCTTTCCAAGTTCTCCACTTGACTACCAGACAAGGCCACCAGCTTTTCTGGCAGCCGAGCCTCTCCAGCTGCACCAAAAGTGGGATTCACAAAACTGAAGATAAAGCATTTCTGACCTTTCTTCCTGGAAGTTAGGAGGCTCTCTGGGTAAGAAAGGTAAGGAGGTTTTGCATCAAGCTTGCTTTAACAAGGAGTACTGGGGAAGGGACTGCTAAATCTACCCAGTGCACCTGTGTCGAGGGTATGAGTGTATAGCGTATACTTATCCATCACCACACAAGAAAGATAAAAGTAAACTTATAAATCAATCTGGACCAAGCCCCTCAAAACAGAGGCGAATTTCATGAACCAAGGCCACTGCCTGTCGTAAAAACCTCAGTTCACCTAGGTCCTTTCCTGAGGAACCATATTAATCTCCTGATTCAAGAGGCACCTTGGCCAGGACAGAGGACAGAAGGAAAACGTAACTTCTGGGTAGGGCAATGCCACGTGGAGTTTAGAGGTTGTGATTTATACTACAGTACAAGAAGATGGCAGCGTCACTAATACTTAGAGCTGGAAAGAGCCTTGGCTGGACGACACTCCTGGAGCATCTTTACTAATGCAGCTTAATGGCGGTTGCCCAGATGTCGTTGCTGGGGAGCGGGGGAAGAACCCATCCTTGGGGAACGGAGTTGCCTTTGGGATGATCAGATGGCACCAGGTACTGATCCCAATCATGCCTTAATGAGAACATTACAGAACAACTGTTTATTTTTGTTTCATTCCAAGCACTATGTTAGCAACTAAATATTCTATTACAGGACTTTGCTTTCAAATGACCGATATGAGTCCATTAAAGAACTTGATTTCTAGAAATTATGCAAAAGACTATTTCTTAAATGTACATATATGTAAGTGGGAAAAAACGCCAAATAACTTATATTTTATGGATAACCAAATAATGAATATACAGTCGATCCTCATTATTTGCAGATTCTGTATTTGCAAATTTGGCTATTCACTAAAATTGATTTGTAACCCACAAATCATTACTCATGGTGCTTCCCTGGTTACTTGCCAACATGCACAGAGCAGTGAAAAATCTGAGTCACCAAAAGGCATGTTCCCAACTGTGGTGGAACGAGGTGACACTCTGCCTTCTTCTTTTCAGCTCCCCTACTGTCAACAAGTATCTTTTCTGTAGTCTCTTTAGTACCACATTCTTCAAATTTTTGTGCTATTGGCATTTTGCTGTTTAAAATGGCTCCCGAGTACAGTGCTGGAGTGCTATAGCTAGCATTAGAAGGCTGTGATATGCCTCATGGAGAACACATGTATGTTAAATAAGCTACCTTCAGGCATGAGTTATAGTGCCATTAGCTATGAGTTCAATGTTGATGAATCAACAGTATGTATTAAATAAGTTGTCTTTAAAAAGAAAGACAAGGTTAGGTATTGATCAGTTGATGAAAATGTCGTGGCCAAAGGCTCACAGGAGCCTAGCTCTGTATCTCCTTCAGGAGCAGCAGTTCAGTATTCTCTAATTCAGCATTTGCAGTTTTACAGAATATAGCTGCTGTAAATAACGAGAACCCATTGTAATATATTTAAAGGCTAAAACTTGTATGTTAACCAGAAATACACTTTTCCCAGAACAGCGCTAAAGAGTACTGTTGGACCTTGGAAGGATCCTCAGAGAGCACTTAGTTCAGTGGTTTTTCAAATCAGGCTTTGAAGACACTTAGGCCCCAAGTAGATGCTTTGGGGAGTCTAGAAATAACGAAGTGCTTCCAGTCAATAACACATTTAAACTGCCTGTGGAACCCATTCATTCATTGTTATACAAACTGATTTTTCAAAAGATTACATTTGGGAGGGTACGACTGTTCACATTTGAAGGCCACAGTCTAGTCCATCATTTTCACCTTGTAGGTGAGGAAAGTGAGACTCAGAACTGAAAACTTTACCTAGCTCATTAGTAACTGCAGATTAAGGTGAGACTCCTTGTTCCTAGCTCTCTTGGCTTTGACCTGTAAGAACTCACAAGTCAGTGTGGGTCTTTGTTAACAGTCTCCACAGGTGAGTATACAGGGAGGGTTTCTTTTCCTTGGTCTGTTTAGCAGTAGAAGAGACTTAGGAAAAGGAAGTCAATGATTTAAGTCAACATAACAGCTATAGCATGGGATAATACAGAGGGCAAGTCACAACCTGAGTTTCAGTGTCTTCACCTGTTAAAATAGGGACATCTACTTCTCAAGAACTGATGAGGACTAAACAAGACGTGTGTGGCATGCTTCAAACTTGGAAACATTCTATAAACTCATAAGGAACTAAAAAAAAAAAAAAAAGATATAGTAATAGACCTCAACAACATAAGCACTTTGTCGACTGCTTCTTGCTACCTAAGGGAAGGAAAACATGGAGAATGCCCCTCTGACCTTATCTGGATGAGTGCTGGCAGGGAGTGCTCAGCCTGGAGGTAATACTGCCGGAAAGGCTGCAAGAGGTGAGCAAGTGGGAACTCATCTGAAAAAGAAAAGGCACAATACCATGTCATTATGCTTCATATGTACAGCATATTTCTCAAGGCAAAGTGACTTAGTCTATGATTATACAATATGATCAAATGTGTTTCATCTTTATCCTTGATTTCCAGGATATAGTTTAGAATTCAAATCCTAAAGGATCCTTCCAATTTGTCGCCTACCACCTCTTAGCTTAGGTGGAGATCATCCATGAGGAAAAGAGCTGTCAATCTAGTATTTTTCTTTTCTCCACTGGTTACAGAGGAACTTACCTGGATCCCCAAATAACTTGGACTCAATTTCACGCTTCTGTAGTAAAAATTTCTCTTTTTCTTTCCTCTGTTTCTTCTCTAATTCTCTTTTCCTCTCTTCCTCTTGTTCTCCTTCCAACATAACTCTGAGGGCTCTCTCTTCAGCTTCATATAATTCAGAGCGTTTTTTAATGAGTTTTCTCAGTCGCTGAAGGTGATGCTCAAAGGTCTCATCTGCTGAGGCTGGAGGACAGACCCCTGGGCAAAGAGATGCAAATGACATTTTAGATACAACTTTTTCTTATCCCCAAATCCATGTTCTAATGAACAGACTCAAAGTCCTACTAACAGTATGAATTTGGTTAGAGTTTACAAATTCCAACCAGCCTTCAAGTCTCAATTTGATCTTTTTGAGTCTTCAATTAATTTCACCCCTGACTTTCACTAACTCCTCTTTCTGTATCACACTACTTAACCTTTGATTTTGTTTATTTCTTAATGGTTTTGATCCTTCAGTTGGAGAATTCCTCTACTAAAGGGAGGAACTGTCTTTTACTTCTTCACTGTGAAATTCCTACAGCACAGACTCCTAGACCCAACTAAAAAACAAGTTTTCCTCTGACTGAGTCTGAACTTCTGAGAGCGCACACTTGGACAGTGAGGAAGAAATACACTTAACCAACCACAATAACCTCACAGTCTGCTGCTGAGGGCAGGGTGACCAAATGTTTCATTTGTCCAGTTTTAGCACTGAAAACCCAGTGTCCTGGGACAGATGTGATGGTTGGTCACCCTGATTTGGAGGTCTGACTCTTTTTTCCCTCAACCACGGCAGCTAAGTAGTTGCAGAACTCGCTCTCCTATCTTCATCTCCGAGGCTAACATTCCTTCAGATCATTTTGTCATGATTTCTTGGCTTGAACAAGTTTTCATCTACTCATTCCCACCTATGGAAACTCTACAACTCAAATCCATCTCTACTAAGTTGCCAATTATTTTCCAAATACACACAAAATTCTTATGCACTGAGAAATTTAAGCTGTCACTTTGTTGTTTCATAATAATTTCATGGTTTTGTTTCATTTCTTTACCTAGACTAAGGATTGGCAAACCTTTTCCATAAGCGGCCAGACAGTGAATATTTTAGGCTTCTGGGTCATACAATCTCTGCTGCAAGTACTAAAATCTCTCAGTACAGCAAAAATACACAGACACGCCATCAGCCCCAAAGTGCCTCCAGACCCCTGAGAAGGTGTGGCCTGCTCCCATCTCGGTGTGCTGGCCTGCACCACCCGCGCTCATTCCCCTCAGCCTTTCATGGATCCCTCCTGACCACCATGACACTCTCCCTCTGAAACGCCCCCCCCCCACCAATCCTCTTCCAGACCACCTGCAACGACATGATCTAGGTTCCCTCCACCTCTACCATTACTTCTCTAGTTCCTGCAGCTCCTAGATACCAATGCTTTCTCCTTTATTCCCCTTTAGCCACCCATACCTTAGGGCCTCGTGCAGTCTTTGGACCTTGGCATGATCAGAAAAAAGTTTCCACCTCTGAAGTCTTAAACCCAATTATTCTCTTCTCTGACTTTCTACCCAAAACTCTGTCAGCTTCACTAAAACCTCCAATCTAATATATCAGATTTCACCAAAACGTGTGGTCGCCCATTAAGCAAAACCCCAATAGACCTGTGCTCTGTGCCCACCTGCCAACTGCAGACTCATTTGGTTATGTGATCTACTGCCAGTGTATAGTTACATCAGCTCAGCCCATAATGGCACCTCTCTACAGCCATACTCCCATGTGTCTCTGGTTGGCTCTCACTCATTCCTCACAACAATTATTTCAAACATTCACCTCCCTCCTAAAGCCTTACTTCTCTACTCTTAGCAAACCATCTAGCATTTTCCCTAGAGAAAAGAGGCTATCAGCCAGGAAATCCCTTAATTTTTTGCTGCTGACTTTACTCATCTGCATTACTACCCATCCTTGCCCTCTTCGTTTTCATTTCAGTGGAAAATGGGTCCTTCTCCACTTAAGTTAATTCCTCCATCTGGGATCTGAATCTCCCTACTTCCTGCAGGACCTCAAGCCATTAACTATCCCTCCTGCTTCTCTTCACAGGCAAACTTTTAATAAGCTGGACTCACTGTCTGCTTTTCTTATCTCCTCCTCTTTGATCTAGTCTAGTCTGGCCTCTACCCATACCACTCCACTGAAATGCACCCAGCACCAGTCACTAATAACCTGTTGGGTACTAATTCCCATGGATGTTTATTAATCTTTATATTACTTGATAATAATAATAATAAACACTTATACAGCATTTACTACATGCCAGGATTTTTTTTTTTTTTTTTTTTGCGGTACGCAGGCATCTCACTGCTGTGGTCTCTCGCGTTGCGGAGCACAGGCTCCGGACACGCAGGCTCAGCGGCCATGGCTCACGGGCCTAGCCGCTCCGCGGCATGTGGGCTCTTCCCAGACCGGGGCACGAACCCGTGTCCCCTGCATCGGCAGGCAGACTCTCAACCACTGCGCCACCAGGGAAGCCCGCCAGGACTGTCTTAAACACTTTATGCATGTTTACTAATTTAATCCTTGCAACACCCCATGGATCGGTACCATCACTATTCTCTTCTTACAGGTGAGGAAAAACCAAGGCACAGAGAAGTTTAAGTAACCTGCCCAATATTATGCAATCTCTCTGAGCATTTGCCACTTTCCAGAAAAAGTAAGGGGTCTACACTTTCCTCCTATCTCTGACCTCTCTTGATCTCTTTTGTGGCCTCCTCCTTACCCAACTTGATTTTGACATTCCCTAGGATTTTGTCTTTGGGCCTCATCTCACACCGCACAATCTCCTCAAGGTCATCCTACTTACAGCAACATGCTGATAAACTCTTATCCAGGATGTACCACAGGCACCACAAACATAACAGGTCCCAAACTGAACTCATCAGCCCCAAGCCTGTTCCCCCTCTTGTTTTCCTGGTCAATTAGAATGGTATCATCACTCATTCAATAGATCAAGCTAGAACCTGAAAGTCATTTTTTTCCTTCAGCTCCCACATGCTGAGTTCCCCCAAGTTATTTACTTATATGTGTACACACACACACACACTCTACTCACATCTCTTAAATCTGTTTACTTTTCTCCAGCTCACTATCTGACTCTTAGTTCACACTCCCATATTATCCCTGCTCAGACTGCAACAGCCCTATCAGTCTCTCTTTTTTCCTCCCTCCTAGAAGCCCCAAACCTTTCTCTACTCTGCCAGCACTGATCTTTGTCATCTCTGCTTAAAAGCTTCCAATGGTTCCACTCAGCTTTAAGCATAGGTGAGAAGTCTAGCCTAGCAAATAAGACACTTTGAGACGTGGCCCTGCTTACATAACCAGCTTCATTTTCTCAGCACAGTGAGAGAACTTAGAAAGTTGCTCTTTTTCTTTTAAAGTATCCAACAAAACCAGTTACTAGATACTAAATCATTTTACATTCAAGTCAGTTAACTCCAGAGCCTGCTTATTTTAGATTTTAATTTCTCCTAAAATTTCTTCCTTCTTTCAGACCAAAGTGAGGCAGACTAATAGAAATTGTGTTGTACAATAAATTCACTTGGCATAAGTTTACTGAACACTCAGCTCACGGAGGACATGAAGTAGGGGAATATGAAATAGTAGCCCTCAGGTTTTGCATTATTATAATTAAGAGATAGAGGTAGACACAGTAGATGCAACCTCCTTCTGATTCATGAATGCTTTGTGGGGTCATCTGATTCTGAGACCTGAATCTGAATCAGCCAGTCTGGAGGCTGGCATGTAGAAGTTAATCATTTAGCTAGTGAATGAGCCTGACTGAATGCACATGTCCCAGTGACATTTTATTAAGGATCTGAGCTGCAGTTTTCAATTATATTTTAAACCACACAGGGCAGATCATTTGCTATTGTGGTACTTGCTAATTTGTGTACTCTCAAATATCCCTGGTGAATGTCAATGGCCTACAGCCTACTAAATAAGGCAGCATGTTGTTCAAGCCAGGTGCAAATGAGAAGGAGCAGTAGGTCACCTCAGTCCAGATCGGGGAAGGATGGAATTTACTGTATTTACTTTTGAAGGATAATGAGAGCTAAAAATGGCAAAGATGGTACTGAAGGCCCTCCAGACAAACAGACTGGCAAGAGCAAGGATCTAGGCAGGCAGGAAAGCACAACTGGGGAACTTCTAGAAAACCAGTGCTCCCTCTAGAGGCAAGAGGAGACCACTGAGGTTCTCTGGGTCCAAAAGTGACATGCAGGTAAGCCAGGGACACCCATGCAGTCTGCAGGGCACTCCCTGCCCCGTCCAACCATTCACACCTCTACAAATATCAATGTTTCAGGTTTGAAATGTATATGAAGGAGCATGCTAAGTTTTCGACACCTTCTGAAGCACCAAGTAAAGATAGAATAGCTTTCACCTTGGTATATGGGCTTGATCAGCCACGCCAGCCTCACTCAGAAAAGTGTGGCCAGGAATGCCTGGGATGGCAATGATGAGTCAAGAGGAAGACAGTGCAGGACTTCCCTGGTGGCACATTGGTTAAGAATCCGCCTGCCAATGCAGGCGCCATGGGTTCGATCCCTGGTCCAGGAAGATCCCACATGCCTCAGAGCAACTAAGACCGTGCGCCACAACTACTGAGCCTGCGAGCCACAACTACTGAGCCTGTGAGCCACAACTACTGAGCCCACGTGCCACAATTACTGAAGCCTGTGAGCCTAGAGCCGGTGCTCTACCACAATAGAAGCCACGGCAATGGGAAGTCCATGCACTGCAACAAAGAGTAGCCCCGCTCACCACAACTAGAGAAAGCCCATGTGCAGTAACACAGCCAAAAATAAATAAATTAATTTTTTTATAAAAGTAAAAAAAAGAGGAAGACAGTGCGGTGAGTTCCCACATCCTTTTCAATCTTGGCTACCAGGGATAAATACCTTCTGAGGCTTTCTACTTCCAAAGTTCTGAAGTACTGCTGATAAGCTTAGTTACCCTACTTGGTGAAAATAATGAAGTATCAAGCATTTTTCCTTCAACAATTTTGGGGAGGAGGGGGCTAGGGTAAAGAATGGAAAGAAATGCAAAGCCATGGTTACCTTTTCTTGCTGCAGCCTCTTTCCTGAGTTTCCTCAATTTCTCCAAGGCCCGAAGAATGTCCACCATTCTTTTGGTGTCTGCTTGTTTTTTCCTCACTTCAGATAGGACACCATCAGCAGCAGCTTTAAGTTCCTGCTCCTGGATGAGAAAGAGAGCCCATGAGACCCAGTATGGAACCTTACGAGTAACAACCTTACAGCAGAGAAAATCTGCCTGGCCGTGAGATTTCAGAGGATCAGACAGTCCCAAGGTTAAGAAAGACTCTACTGGATCTACATCCCAATTTCCTGAGCCATGCACAACTCCTCTCTACATTGGTCCAGCCAAGGGATTATCTTCTCTGCAGCTTCCACGTGGGCTCTTGCCTTTGTTTCTTCCTCAGAGTTTCTCAAAGTGTGGTTCAAGGAACATCTGCCTCCAACTTACCTTGTTAACTTGGGGCTCTCTTATTAAAAATGCAGACTCCTGGATCCAAAGATTCAGACTAGCAGGGAAGATAAAGAATGGGGTTGGAAAGGCCTAGGACTCTACAATGTTCTCAGTGATAACCTAAGCACGGTTTGTGCCCCGATGCTCTAAAGTCTCAAGGATCTCTTTGATATGACAGCCTTTTAAACATCTGAAGACTCGATCTTTCTCTTAAGTTGGTTCACATGTAAGCTAAATAACCCTGGTTCCTCAAGTCACTACTCACAGGACTCTGTCTCCAGTACCCTCACAGTGTGTGGTAGGGAGGATCCTTTTGCCTAAAAGCTCTCTTTCCCATCTGTCAAATAAGCACTATAGTTTCACCATTACAGACACACCATGCTGTTTCACTCTTTTGTTTCTGGAACTGCACATGCTGCTTTCACTTAGCTTTGACATTTCCTACAAGACTCAGCTGAGATGTCACCACATCATCTGGGAAGCCTTCCTTGATACCTTCCCCCAGTGGATTAGATATTCCTTCTCTGGGCTTTTATAGCACCTACAGTTGAAATCCTAACACACACCATGCTATACAGACATGATCCCCCATTGTGCTCTAAGCCCCTCAAGGACAAACACTATGTCTTATTCACCCCTACTTCCAGCACTCAGCAGTGGGCCTGCCATAATGGGCCCACATTAAATGTCTGGTGAACTTACTCATATTCCCTTAGGTTAAGGCATTGCCTCCAAGTACTCTCCTTTAAAGCGCTGATATATTCCTGGAGGTGTGAAGACAAAGCTTGCCATCAATATACTTTAGAGGGGAGTTGGATCAGACTCCAGGGCTGTAGCAGACACAAGGAGGACACAAGCCTGTACCCGCTGGTTGTGGAGAGTGGAGGGAGAGGGGAAGTCCCTAGAGGCATTCAAAAGTAATGAGAATGCCTTAACTATTTGACTGATTTCCAGTTTCACCCTGGCCCTCTACTTAAGTTAAAACTTGAGATCAGTAGGCTTTGGAATCGAGCAATCTGGGCTCAAATCAGGAGTGAAACTGCCACAAACCGGTTGTGTGACTGTTGGCAAGTTAACCTCTCTATGCCTCAATTTCCTAATCTGTAAAATTGGAATAATACTGCCTACCTCTCAGACTGTTACAAGGTTTTGAGTAAGTGCTCAAAAATACCATCGTTGAACTTGGGATATTGTTGAACTTGTAAATAAAGGAATCCTGGGAAAATCATCACTAGTGCCCCATCAGCCAATTAGGGTATATGTTCCTTGAGAAAATGCCCCAAGTTCTCTTTTTTTGTATTCTTAAAATCACCTAGAGCAGGACAAGACGCAAGGACCCAGATTCTTGTTCGTCGTGAATGTTACTAAGTGGACAGAACGCTGGAGCAGAAAACAGATCTGTCATCCCTGCAAAACCACTATGCAATCCTATACTTTGTATTTATGGGACTTTGCAGCGCACCTAGAGCATTTGTGTTATTTACTGTACACCATTAACACGCAACCAATACGGAAATATGAGGTCGGAAAGGCAAACTATCTCTTTATTTTACGGATGAGGAAAAAGAGGCTTAGCCCTGAGGAATGACAGTGCAAAGCCTCAAGCCCCATCGGGTGTCAAACACCACTACCCCTGCTCCCGTGTGCATCCGCTGCTCTTACCCGCTTCTTCTCCTCCACCTCCTGCACGCACTTGACCCTCCAGCGGTCAATCTCCTGCTCGCGCTCCGCTGCCCGCGTGGCCTCCGCCTCCAGCTCGGCCTCGCGTTCCCGGGCCCTCTCGCGAAGCCGCAGCCGGCGGCGCCGGACCCTCTCCAGCCTGCGCCGCGCCTCGCCCACATAGGCTGCCTGGGTCAGGAGCTGAAGTCGCTCGGCCAGCTCGGCGCGCAGCGGCTGTGCCTCCGCATGCAGCTGTGCCCAGGCCACGCCGTCAGCCTCGGCCTCGCGCAGCGCATGGCCCAGGTCGCGCAGCCGCCGCACCAGGCGCAGGGACCCGCGCAACCGAGCCCGAACCTCGCCCAGGTTGGGGCCGGCGGGCGCGCGCGGGGTCACCGGGCAGCCGGCCCGCCGCGGGGTTCCGAACACCGCCTCTAGCCACTGCCGGTCGCGCAGGCGCTGCAGGGCCGCGTCCCCAAGCACGTCGGACGGCGGCGGTGCTTCAGGCCAGCGCGGGCTCCAGGGCGGCCCCGGGCCTGGAGGCGGCGGCCGCGGGCGCTCACCGGCGTCGTTCCCTAGGAAGGGCCGGCACTGGGGCGGCGGGGGAGGGAGCGGCGGTGGCGGCACCTGGTAGAAGGAGCCGCCGCCGCCGCCCCCGCCCCCACCCCCGCGGGAGGCTTCCCCGGGGGCCCGGGGCTGCAGAGCCAGCGGGGGCTGGAGAAAGGGGGCGGAGGCCCCCGGAAAGGGACCAGGCCGCTGGGGAAGAGGCGGTGGGAAAGCCGGAGAGGGTAGCGGCGGTGGCGGACAGCCGAAGGGAGCGGGAGCCGGCGGCTGCGGGAGCGGCGGGCCCAGGCGACCCGGGGTGAAGAAGGGAGGCAGAGCCATGGCCACGGAGGGATTCTGAGAAGTGACAGGAATCTGAGTGGTTCCCAGCCAAAGTGTCTTCCGGGAGGAAGTGACGTATACCGCGCGCGACATAAGTGTGACGCACCCGACCCAGGGAGCCCGGCGCATGGATGGGCGTTCATTCAACCCTTCAATTCAAAAATACTGTCCTTACTGAGCATTCTAGGTGAGGAGCTAGCCCCTTTGCAGTGCGACTAACAGATACAGTTCCTCTCCTCGTAGAACTACCTATCTAGTAAAGAAAACACATTAATCAAGTAATCCTGCAATCAAATGCAAAAGGGCAGCGGCGAATGTAAGTACTACCAAAGAGGAAAAAAGGGCAAGAAGAGCTTATAGGAAAATTAAATTTAAAGAGGTTGGGGAAGGTTGTCCTAAGGCTTTGAGACTCCATCTGAGGTCTGAAGGGTAATTATGAGTTAAATCGTAGAAATAGAAGAGAAAGAAGAGAGGGACGCACAGTCCGAATGGGAACAGCATTTACAAAAGCCCCCTAGTAGACTAGGAGTAGGTCTGGTGCGGGAACTGAAAGAATGCCAGTGTGGATGGAGCACAGAAAGCCTGAAGGGAGCCTGGTGATCCTGGGAGGTGGACAAGATCGTAGCGTCCAGGATCTCATATCTTAAGAACAGTGGGAAACCACTGGAGGGTTTTAAGCAGGAGGGACAGGGAAGGCCATTCACTCCACATGATTAGATTTTAAAAATTAAACTCTGAGATAATTGTAGCTTCATATGCAGTTGTAATAAATAGTACCGCAAAATTCCGGGTACTTTTTACTCAGTTTCTCTTGCAAAACTGTATTACAGTATCACAACCGGGATGTTGACATTGATGGTCAAGATACAGAACATTTCCATACTACCAGGATCCCTCATTTGCCCCTTTATAGCCATACCCACTTCCCTTCCTTAACCTCTGGCAACCACTAATCCTCCATTTCTATAACTGTTGTCCTTTCTAGAATGTTATATAAATGGAATCATACAGTACATAACCTTTTGGGATTTACTCTTCTCACTCAGCCTAATCCTCTAGAGATACATCCAGGTTCTTGCATCAGTGTTCCTTTTTTTTTTTTTTTTTTTTTTTGCGGTACGCGGGCCTCTCACTGTTGTGGCCTCTCCCGCTGCGAAGCACAGGCTCCGGACGCGCAGGCTTAGCGGCCATGGCTCACGGGGCAAGCCGCTCCGCGTCATGTGGGATCTTCCCGGACCGGGGCACGAACCCGTGTCCCCTGCATCGGCAGGCAGACTCTTAACCACTGCGCCACCAGGGAAGCCCCCAGTGTTCCTTTTTATTGCAATAAAGGTGTGCAAAAAAATGTGTGGATAAAACGAAACCACACTTTGTGTAATCATTCACCTGCTGAAGAATATTTGGGTTCTTTCCATTTGGGGGCTATCATGAATAAAGCTACTATAAACATTTGTATACCGGTATTTATGTGAACACAAACCATCATTTCTCTGGAGTAAATGCCCAGGAGTGCAATTGCTAGGTCATACACCAGTTACATGTTTAGTTTTTAAAGAAACTGCCACATTGTTTTCCAAAGTGGCTGTACCATTTTATATTCCCACCAGCGATATATGAATCATCCATTTGGCCTGCACTCTCATCAGCATTTTGTGTATTTACTATTTTTTATTTTAGACAACCTGATAGATATGTGGTGATATTTCATTGTGGTTTTAATTTGCACTTCTTTAATGGCTAATTATGTTGAATATCTTTTCATATGCTTATCTGCCATCTGTATACCCTCTTCACTGAAATGTCTGATCATGTCTTTTGCCCATTTTCTAACTGGATTTTTTGGGTTTTTTACTGCTGAAATTTGAGTTATGTATTCTAGATATTAGTCCTTTGTATGTGGTTTGCAAATATTTTTCCCCCATTTTATAGCTTGTCCTTTCATCCTAACATGTTTGTTTTGTTTTTTCAGAGCAAAAGTTCTTAATTTTGATGAAGTCCAACTTAGCAGTTTTTCCTCTTATGGATCATGATTTTGGAGTCAAGCCTAAGAACTATTAGCCCTAGATCCTGAAAACTTTTCTCCTGTGCTTTTTCTGAAAGTTTTCTAGGTTTACATTTAAGTCTGTGATCCATTTTGAGTTGATTTCTGTATAAGGTATTGAGACTTAGTTTCAGCCCCCACTCCCACCCCACCCCTTTGGATGTCCAATTGCTCCAGTATCACATGATGAGAGCTTTACTTTTCAAAGCTGTAAACTGATGGATGATCCCTTGGGTAAGAGTCCGGCTCTGTACCATGAGAAGAACCAACATGAGCCTGACCTCACTTCCCAAGGGACCACTAATATTTCTCAGAAACTTTGTAATATTCTACATATTTATTTGTATTTTATGTATTCAGTAATTAGGTAATACTGTACATAATATTTAAAGGCTTCAGTTTTCATCTTAAAATTTATTAGGTAAGGTATGGATATACCTTTTTATTTTCTAGATGTATACTGTTGTCAATACCATTTATTAAATATTCTTTTCCTAATTTGAAATATCACCTTTTCCAATACTAAATTCCCATATATATTTGGGATCTATTTCTGTACTTTACATTCTTTTCCATTGGTCTGTTCATGCACTGGTACACACTTAAATATGTAAAGGTTTATAATATATATATATATATATTTTGTTTGTTTGTTTGTTTTTGTTTTTGTTTTTGCGGTACGCGGGCCTCTCACTGTTGTGGCCTCTCCCGTTGTGGAGCACAGGCTCCGGACACGCAGGCTCAGCGGCCATGACTCACAGGCCCAGCCACTCCATGGCATGTGGGATCTTCCCGGACCGGGGCACGAACCCGTGTCCCCTGCATCGGCAGGCAGACTCTCAACCACTGCGCCACCAGGGAAGCCCAGTTTATAATATTTTAAAAATAGAAGATGCAGTCCTTCCTCATTCTTCAGTTGCTGGTTAGGTGGAGAGGCTCTGGAACCAGTCTACCTGGGGTTAAATCCTGGCTGTTACTTACTAGTTGTGTGACCTTGGGAAAGCTACTTAAACACTCTGGGCTTAAGTTTCTTCATCTAGAAGGGTTGATAAGAGTATGTACCTCATAGAGTTGTTGCATTAAATGAACAGAGTGACACAGAGTAAGCATTATGAGTGTGCATTATCATTTTGCTTGTTTACCATTCTTATTTTTTTGTGTGAACTTTAGAATCCATTTGCCTACTTTCATTTTAAAACTTATTGGCATTTTATTGGAATATTAAATTTATAAATTAACATAGGGATAACAGACATCTTTATAATATTGTTTTCCCATTGAGGAACATGGGATACCACTTTTCATCAGATTTGCAAAAATACCTACCCATCCACTCTTCCACTTACATGGCTATCATCTTAGTCCAATCCATCATCTTTTCTAGTAGGCTTATTATAATAGCCCCAAGTGCCCCTGATTTAGTCCTTGGTCCTCTGTAGTGTGTTCTCTTATACCGCAACCAGAGTGGTCTTTTAAAACTTACATCTGATTATGTCATTTCTCCATGCAAAACCTTCTGGCAACTTCTCATCTCACTCAGAATCAAAGGCTGGAAGGGAACTGGAAACAGCAAGATCAACTTGTAGTTTACTGTGGAGGGGATGTGGGTTCAAGAGTTATGTTTTGTACGTTGATAAGAATTTATCTGATTGATATATACACACTACTATATGTAAAACAGAAAACTAATAAGGACCTACCGTATAGCACAGGGAACTCTACTCAATACTCTATAATGGCCTATATGGGAAAAGAATCTAAAAAAAGAGTGGATATATTTATAACTGATTCACTTTGCTGTACACCTGAAACTAGCACAACATTGTAAATCAACTATATTCCAGTTAAAAAAAAAAAACTGATCCAAAAGATGGTAGGAGATAAAGGGCAAGTGCTGGAGAAATGTCCACAAGTAGGCCTCTAGTCATGTTTCCCTCCATTTATCTCAGCACCTTCCCTTCCCAACAATCTAAAACACATATCTAGTGATGTCCAATTCTCATGCTTAAAACCCTTTTAATAGCTCTCCACTACTTTCTGCATAAAATTACAACTTAATCTGGCATACAAGATATTCTATAATTTTTAAAAAATGTACGGAGCACCAAATATATGAAGCACCATGTTAAGTGCTGGTTATAGTTAACGAAACAGGCATGATCTTCATGCTAGTGGACTGAACGCTGTAGTTGGAAAGACAAGTGAAAAATAAGCTTGGGGGTTTGCTACAGAACAGGAAATACTAGGCATTTTTTAGATGCTTCTGGGAATGTTTCAGAAGGAAGGAGACCAATAATGTAGTAGAGATACTAACAAAAGAACCGGAGGCCTTAAGAAATGAGAGGGGATGATGGGATCCCCTCATAATAACATGGAGTGACTGAGTTTTGATAAAAGGAATCCTTCAGCTGTAACTGGAGAGAAAGGTTGGGTGCTGAAGCAGATACATTTATAACTTTGATGGTGGGAAGATGAGTTCCATCTTTTGATGGTTTCTCAATGAAAGGCAAAGTCTTCAGTAAGATGGAGAGGGGAGAAAATACATTAAATGGTCTTCTCAGAGTAGTAACATGAAGTTGTACTGGTTACCTATTTCTCAACTCCTAAATCTCCCTAGTTGTTTCACATTTCTGAGATTTTGATTTACTTTTCATTATTCCTTTCTGGAAAATTCCTACTTGTTCTTCCAGATCCATCTGGGCTATCACCTTTTGTGCCACACCTAGTACCTACCTCACTTCCATTATTATAATGCACTGATGTTTGTATTTGCTTCTCCTACTAGACTAGCAAACTTCTTGGAAAGCTTGGTCTGTATTCCTAGTGTGGGGCCCATGCAGGATATTTAAGTAAGGATTTTCAATCAATGTTTAACATAAACAGACTTTTTGTCTGTGGAATCTACAACTAGGAGAATTTATTAGAAGAATATGAATGTGTCAGGATTAACAGTCTCTAGAATAAAGCCACTCATGATATCTGTGTCCTTTTAAAAATGGCACTGCATTATGGACACACCACAACAATGGCTTTCATTTAATGCTTTTGTTTTATTCAAATGCCAAAACAAGTTTCAAGATACAAATCGTAGTTATACTCAGTTGTGTTTAATTTAAAAACATCAATTATGCTTTAACTTTCAAAACCAAATGTAAGTTGTTGTGACTAAAATGTCTCCCAGTGCATTTCTGGAGGACTGCCTTTAATATATTTAGTAGCTACTCCAATTTTCACTCTACAAAAAGGAAAATGATGAGGCTGTAAGAAAAAGATAAAGAACAGTTATAATATGAAAGACTTCCTGAGAAGAACTTCAACCATTACTAGGGAGACCAAGAAAGATACCAGTTTCTGTTCTATACTCTAGCAACCAGGCTTAAACACTTTGCAAAAGTGCATTTCTGGTCCTACCCCAGCCATAAATAGATATCTAACATCTCTTATTACATCACAGAAAACCCAATTTCATCAACAAGATGTAGAATTTGCTAATAGCTTAGGGTTCTTTTCCTAAGAAAATGGGAGCGGGGGCAGTAAGAGGAAAACTCAAGAGTTTATAAACTAAAAACTGAAAACAAATGTTTAAAGGTACTCTGATTTAAACAATTTCAAACAAGGCTGAACTGAAGGAACAGTATAGGAACTTCTATCAATATAGTGGGAAAGAAAAAAGTTTAAAAGGTACTCAAATATTTTAATATTTATGGAATCAAATGAAATAATTTTCACTGTTAAGTCCCCCAAATTTCCCCCACTGTTTAGTTGTCTTATATAATGAAAGTTAATAACTTATATTTTAGTATGAACACATTCCCTTCTGCTGATAGCATAGATTTTCTTTAATATTCTATGAAGCCAAAGAATTAGACAAATATCCAGCACCAGAAAACAACAAAAAACTAAGTACTTTAGGTAAATGTATTAGGATATTTTATTTAGCTCAGCACATGGCTGTAATACTACTTTTAGAATTAGATGTAGTCTCTTCCTGAAGATTTAAGGCAGACTTCAATTCCATCTGCTCACTCATGGTACTAAAATGGACCAAAGATGGCAAATAAATCAGACAAGTCAGCAAGAGAATGGCCTTTTTTTATAGTCCAATGGGGAAGTTTCGTGTCATGCATTAGTGGATAAGACTAAGAATACAGCTAAACAAATCATCAAAATAAGGTTCTTCAGGGTACTTTTTCCATGAAATCTTTAACTACTTGGAAACTACCTGTTCCAATTTTTAAGATGAAAAAAATTCTAATATTTTCAGGAAACAAACATGGGTAGAAAAGGCTAAACTAAAGAATGGCATCCCAATCTTCAATTTTAAAGAGTTTATTTTCCCATTTATAGTTACATTATTGTAAAATCCACAGTTATTGCAACACCTGCATTGCTTAAAAGAACTCCTAAGAATTTTTTTAAAGCGTATTTTTTAAAAACCAAACCAAAATAATGTACATTTTGTCTCTGAACACTGTGTCATTAAGTCCATGTTATGTCAGTCTGTATAAATCAATGTGATGTTACATTATATACATGATCTGATTTTTATCCTAAAAGCTTCTGACCATGTATGATATCCAAGATAGATCCAATGCTTTTAATGTCAGACTGTAGAGACAGTTACGATCCTAAACAAAAGAAGGAAAACTTTATATACAGGACAGAAGTCTGACAGTTTAGCTGTTTGCAGCATCTGCTTGACGAGGCCATCCTTCTTCTTCAACTCCAGAGTCATACTCCTCTTCAGAGGATTCTTTCGTTGGAGCCCTATAATGAAAAGCCATCAGTGTTTTTTGTTTTTTTAAATAAGAATTAGGGGTAAACACAACTTCTCAAAAAAATGAATAATAAAAAATTAATCCACTTAGCTAGAAATGACACACAAAGAAGGAAAATATTAAGAGCACTTCTAATACTAAGATTGCTTAATGGTAAAATATGGGAAACATTTAGAGCACACAACCAAAAACTACAAGTAGTTTTCCCAAACAAATTTTTTACTGAAATAAATCAACAACAAGGCTTCAACCGTGAAGGCCTTTCCTCCAGCAAAAAAGTAGAATCTATTAACGAAAATGCTTGACATTTAGCATGTCAATGGTAAAGAAGTGGAAAGCTTCTGATCAAACCAATATGACTCAAATTAGTCAAAATTATGATCAGACCACCACAATTCCTTTATATATTAATATTAAACAATAAAAATGAGAATTATATCTCTTTGAATAAGTAAAGGTTGTTCAAAACCAATCAACTGCCTCATAAGTTACCTTAGAAGATAAGCATAAAACATAACATATGTTGTGACAGAAATCTAATTTTTATGTAGGTAACATTAATGTCAAACACTGTTTAATAAATATTTATTGAATAGATCGGGGTCAGTAAACTACAGCCTGCAGGCCAGATAAAGCCCATCATTTGTTTTGTAAATATTTATCTGAACACAGACATGCTCATTCATTTATGGACTGTAGCTCTAGTGCTATGAGGGCAGAGTAGCTGCAATACAGATTGTATGGCCCTGAAGTATTAATCTAGCCCTGTACAAGACAGTTTACTGACCCCTAGAATAGTTAAATAAAGCAGTGAAAGATATGTCAAATTTGTCAACTGATAAGATACAACTAAGAGAAAAATTATGTCGTCAAAGTTTTGGTCTTATGTGGGTCTTCCCTGGTGGTCCAGTGCTTAAGAATCCACTTTCCAATGCAGGGACACGGGTTCAATCCCTGGTCTGGGAACTAAGATTCCACATGCCGCGGGGCAACTAAACCTGTGCTCCGCAACTACTGAGCCCACACACTGCAACTACTGAGGCTGCGTGCCACAACTAGAGAGCCAGAGCCCACGGAACCACAACTAGAGAGAGGCCTGTGCGCCACAATGAAGAGCCCTCGCACCACAATGAAAGATCCCACATGCCGCAACAAAGATCCCTCATGCCACAACTAAGACCCAACACAGCCAAGTAAATAAATATTTTTTAAAGTTTTGGTCTTATGAAAGACATGAAACAAGTAATTCATAAATTACAGAATTAGCAGCAAAGTTCATTTAAGTCTTTTCATTTGGATTACTTTTATATTTTTTTTGATACTTCTTCCTTTAGGAGAAAAAAGTGGAGACTAATTTTTTTTTTAATATTTATTTATTTGGTTGGTTATTTGGTTATTTATTTGGTCTTAGTTGCGGTAGGTGGGCTCCTTGGTTGTGGCATGCGAACTCTTAGTTGCAGCATGCACGTGGGATCTAGTTCCCTGACCAGGGATCTAACCCGGGCCCCCTGCATTGGGAGCGTGGAGTCATCCACTGTGCCACCAGGGAAGTCCCAAGTGGAGACTAATTTTGAAGATCAATTTTCAAGACTCAAAATATTTTATAAACCAAAATCAGAAAATTTTTCTACAGAAAACTTGAGATAACTGATTAGTTTATGATTTATAAGGATTTTTATATAATTTTATGACAGACCAATAAACCATAGCAATAAAGAGCCTATCTCAAGCTTTAGATCTGTTTTAGTTTGACAATACACTTTACCGGATGTATCCTGGTTCCTTCTTTCCTTCTACTACTTCTTTGTCAACCTCCACACATACAATATCAGAATTAGGGACTTCGAACATTGGTTCTAGTAACAGCTTTTCCTAAAAAGATAAAAAAAGTAATGAATTACATGGAAAACTGAGGTTACATATAAAATGCTTGTATTCTACAGGTTATCAATCGAATTCATCAACTCAACAAATACTATGGAGTCCCTGTTATGCACCAGTAACTGAATGTTGAAAAGTCAATGTAAAAGCTTTCATATTCTTCATATTAAAACAGCTTCTAACTAAATTCACAGAGAAGTCATTCTATAAGGGAAGGCTTTTTGTCTGTATAGTTCTGCCTACTTAGGTCACCGTGCACATACAAAAAGACTGTACCTTCATTTTGTATGTGATTCAGGTGTTACTCAGAAGCATTCTTGACATACTCTATGACCAAAGGAGGTCAACTAGTAATCCTTAATTTGGAAATGATTTAATCCTAAATCATCTCTACAAAGCTATGACTTCAAACAGGCATTTGTCTCAAGTGCTGCAGTAGATCTAAAGTTATTTACTAAAGAAAACTAGTTTTGCCTATGAGTAGGGGCTGGATTATATTCCATATTAAGGAAAATACTGGTTGAGTACATCAAATTTTCTAAAAATGTCAACTGTATCACCTGTTTTTCTAGTTTACATGCTTATAAATCTGTCACAACACCTGAAGTCCAGGCCTTCATTAAAGAGTAAAATCTCAAATTATGATGGATGTGTAGCTCTAATCAAAAAGTCCTACTGAGGGCTTCCCTGGTGGCGCAGTGGTTGAGAGTCCGCCTGCCGATGCAGGGGACACGGGTTCGTGCCCCGGTCCGGGAAGATCCCACATGCCGCGGAGTGGCTGGGCCCATGAGCCGTGGCCGCTGAGCCTGCGCATCTGGAGCCTGTGCTCCACAACGGGAGAAGCCACGACAGTGAGAGGCCCGCGTACCGCAAAAAAAAAAAAGTCCTACTGAGATAAGAGAAGTAATATTTAGCAGTGAAATCCTCAGAGAACAGAATATGTGCTTGCTTTGGGAGCATATAGGGAAATAGTAACCCACTGTACAGCCAGACCTGGGGGAGTAAGGGTGAGAACTCTAAGGAAGAGGGTGGGTGGTGACTCAAAGTAGGCTGGGTCTCTAGGATTTGTAACAAAATAAAAATAGTTCATAACATACTGAAGAATTTAGGGGTAAAATGCCACAGTATCTACAACTTCATTTCAAACAAAAAACAACAATGAGGATTTCAATGGTTCTGAGAAGGCACTCTGGAGCTTAAGTCAAAAGGCCTATGTAGAGTTTTGTGAAATTCTCCTTCCCATGATCCTGATTTCCTCTATTTCATTAATCATATTAACTGTATGTCCTTTGTTGCAAACACCCTGAAGTTCCTTTTTAGAAAAAAGAAAGATATAATATACTGTGACCAAAAAAAAAAAATCACAAAAAATATTAGACCAATTTTCTGGATATATTTCCAGAGGAAAACATCGAGGTTTAGTATTCTCAAAATTCAGACCAAGAAATAATCTAGTTTCTGTAAATTTATGCCAACTTACCATTATGGACCGGAGGCCTCGTGCACCTGTTTTTCGTTCTAGTGCCAATCGGGCTATAGCTTTCAAAGCATCTTCAGTAACATTCAGTTCACACTACAAATATATTCAAAAGAAATAACTCAGATAATACTTGATGATATTTTCCTAATATAACCATGCAGTATTTGATCTACTAACTATTACTACCTACCACCATTACTGGTCTTTTTAGAACAAAAAGAGACTAATGCCCTGACTTTACTGGTAAAGAAATAAGTTCCAGAGAGCTAAGTACACTGATTCACTAATACTCAGAAACACAGAGTCAGAATCTTTGTGTCTTGACTGACACTATCCCCTTTCAGACTAAAGCATTTTTAGACTATAACTTAGTTTCTGGAAAATATTCATTTTAAAGAGTGTTACTAACCCTCTCATCCTATAGAACGAAGGTAAAACTTTAGACAAGTCTCTCTAAATTACCACAAATTCCAAAACTTATTGAGAAGTTAATATACGCTCCCAAAATCAAAATACTTTGGAACATCAGATTTTATAAAATCTTGGTATTAAACAACTTTTGTTTATTAATTTCTACATCCAGAAAATGTAAAATTTAAGTGAGGTAATTATCTCTCACGGTGCTTCAGAACCTTGCCTTCAAAAAGCACTTGTTTCTATGAATTAACCTATGGGAAGGTATCAGTGTGAATCTCAAGTTTGTCCTTAGTCCTTGAAGAGGTTTTCTACATTAACGTGGATTTTCTAGGGCTTTATTCAACATTTATTGAACCCCTGTGTGTTTATATATTAGAAACTGAGTGATGAATCAGACACCACCTTTGCCCTCAAGAAACTTAAGTGTATTGGGTGGTGACAAATTAGCAAAAGAGCATTTACAGCATAGTGTTTGCACATGGTGCTAAGAGAGCACCAAAGTGGGGGCATCTAAATAAGGCTAGGGGACCACTGAAGGATTTTTAAGGAGGGAAGTAAAATAATTAGCTTTGTGTTTATTCATTAAGTATTTATTAAGAACTTAATATCTAATATTTGTTGAACACTGTGTTCAATAATTTTAAAAAGATCCACTCTGGAAGTAAAGTGGGAGATGATAATATTTTGGTGGTGGTGGTCAGAGACAGACTTTAGATAGGGAGACCAATTAGGAAGTAAATGCATGGGTCAAGGTGAAGAATGATAAAGGAGACTGACTTGAGGTAGGGACAATGGCAATGGAGAGAAGGAGACTGATATTTTGAGACACTAGGTTCAGAAAACCCAAACATTTGCTATCTGATTAGATATATGGCTCCAGGTGTCTGGCTGCAGAGAAGTAGATGTGAGAGCTAACTTTAGAAAAAAGTATACCTAGTATGTCACAATGAAAGCATTTAGAATATCAAGGCTGAAAAGACAATCCTGTGTGCCTGGCTTGAGGGGTTAGGGGTAGGCTGCTAGCACAATTTCTCTCTATATATATCCTTGGGCTTTAAGCTACAATGTCAATTTTAATTAAGAAAAAAATAAAGCCAACTCCTAAGTGTCTAATATGACACAACGTGCCTTCCCTGATTCCTAGATCCATATTTAGTGAGGAATAGGCTGGTATTCCAGATAAGTATTGCTTTTTTTTTTTTTAAGTATTGCTTTTTAATTTGTTAGGCTAACATATGTAGAGTTTCAGTAGCAAAAAAAAAAACAACCCATAAATTAAGTAAGTATAAAAAATAAAAATCTAACCTTATCCATGCTGAATAAGGCCTGGTACTGAGGAATAACAGCATTACGTGGCTCAGTTAGTATTTGTACAAGTGTTTTCTCATCTAGGCTATGCAAAGGAACTACCACAGGCAACCGTCCCACAAACTCAGGAATCATGCCAAATTCAATGAGATCTCTGGCTTCCACATGACGTAATAAACGATCTTTTTCTTCAATGTCTTGGTGAGTATTTGATTCTCCACTTCGATTGGCAAGGTCTGCAGCAGCTGCAGCCCTTCTGCCTTTTCCCAGATTAGATGGTGTTCCAAATCCAAGATACTGCCAAAGAAAAGACAGGTATTATAAATAACAGAATAAAGCTGCATCGTGCTCAGCATTTTACATGCATATCTCATGCCATCTTCACAACAGAAGAAAGTATTATCATTTATATTTTACAATGAAGAAAAAGGCTTAGAGAGGTTAAGTACCATTGCTGCTAGTGGTAAAAGCCAGGATTCAAACTCAGGTCTATCTGCCTTCAGAATTGAGAACCTAACCAACTCTCAAAGAATGAATTCTAGTAAAAGTAGGTAAGTAAGAACTGTGAAGGGAAGTCCCTTAGAACTCATACAATGATGTTGCAGGATTTTTCTGAGACCTCTAGACTAGTGTGGCTTCCAAAATGTGCAAGAACTGTGGAAACAGAGATAGTAATTATTTTGTAACCAAAGTCAGTTTTGTAATACTGTAAACAGGAATAGTGCCTATGGAACAAGCAGACTTAAAACAAAATTATCCACAAGTGTCTTAAGTCATTGCTAAGCATTCTATTAAAATCGTGATTTGGGGTTGCATACTATGAGTTAGAATATCCTATGAGTTAGAACATCCTATGAGTTAGAATAATTTCGATTTTATAAAGAACATGTAAGGACATCAAACAAAAATGGTAACTTTGCTGCAAAAAGTTGTTTATCTAAGGTGTATGGATCTTGCTTTAGTCAATATAAAAGAACTATACTCCAGGCAACTGTCCGCAGTTTAATTTTGATATGTCATACAACTTTTGTCAAAAGAACAAGTACAGGGCTTCCCTGGTGGCGCAGTGGTTGGGAGTCCGCCTGCCGATGCGGGGGACACGGGTTCGAGCCCTGGTCTGGGAAGATCCCACATGCCGCGGAGCAACTAGGCCCGTGAGCCACAACTACTGAGCCTGCGCGTCTGGAGCCTGTGCTCCGCAACAAGAGAGGCCGCGATAGTGAGAGGCCTGCGCACCGCGATGAAGAGTGGCCTCCGCTTGCCGCAGCTAGAGAAAGCCCTCGCACGGAGACGAAGACCCAACACAGCCATAAATAAATTAATTAATTCATTAAAAAAAAATCCATTCCTGATACTCTAAGCTGTGTATGTGGACAGTTAGTGTATCAGAAAGCAAAATACCTTTCATTCAATAATTTAAACATATATTAAACATTTATTATACATACAATATAAGCATATATAGTAATAAATATATATACTCATATTTATTATATATATGGATATGCATTTATTAAGCATTAAGCATTATTATAAAACACTGAGGATACAAACCTGAAGACAGCCCTTATCCTAACCTAAAGGGACTTATTTACAGTGAGAACACATGAAGATATTAAAGCATCATAGGTGCAATGAAGGACAACTGTACAGGAAACTACAGCAGTGGAAAGAAAGAAAAGAGGAAATACTGGGGACAGAGGATAGGAGGTGACCAAGAAGGTCTTCACAGAGGAATTGCCTAATCATTTGACAGACTGAGTCTTAAGCAATGAACACATATTACCACCCAATACACTTCTGGATTTGTTTGAGCAAGAAATAAATGTTTATTGTGTTAAAAAAAAAATGAACACATATTTGCCAACTGGACTGAGGTGGGGAGGACATGAGCAAAGGCAATAGGAATAAAACTTAAGACTGCAAGCAGTTTCATATGGTTAGGAAAGAGGTAGAGGTAGAGGTATATTATTTATATTGTACTCCTGGCTTTCAATGAGGTTTGGTTAAAAACAGTAGCCAAATGGATGTGTTTAATCCTCTATAAAATCACTGTTGCAGACTCTCTTATGTCTCTGTCTTCTTTTCCTAAAAATCTATGTGACAGGGACTTCCCTGGTGGTCCAGTGGGTAAGACTCCACGCTCCCAATGGAGGGGGCCCGGGTTCAATCCCTGGTTGGGGAACTAGATCCCACATGCATGCCACAACTAAGAGTTCGCATGCTGCAACTAAAGATCCTGCATGCCGCAACTAAACATGCCACAACGAAGATCCTGCATGCTGCAACTAAGACCCGGCACAGCCAAAATAAATTTAAAAAAAAAATCTAAGTGAAAAACTCTTTTTTAATCTTTGTCTCTCATGAAGACATCATACCCTTCCTCTTTCAGGCAATAAAAACTAGCTCACGATTTCTCCCTACTTTTCATTAAGAAGTTCAAAGCTAAACAGAGTGACTTAATTTCCACTAAGTTGAAATGACCTAAACCTTCCTTTTACATGTTTCTGATCTCTTTACTAATAATATTTTTAATTGTTCTTTTCTAAATGTTTCTAGCTTCAAATTCTTTTTGGAAGTATGAATTATAAATAAATATAAGAACATGGTCCTTGGCTTTGGTTACAGAATTTTGAATATAAAGTTCTCTCTCTCTCTTCCCCACCCTCCCCCATCTGTCTCTCTCAAACGCATGCATGTTTGGGCACACACACAAAGAAATAATTTCGTCTTTCTAATTTGTTAGGCTAATTTATACAGAATTTCAAAAGCAAGAAAAACATAAATTAACTAATATGAAAAATAAAAATCTAACCTTATTGAGGAATAACAGCACTACCTGACTCAGTTAGTATCTGTACAAGAGGTTTCTCATCTAGGCTATGCAAAAGAATTAACACAGGCAACCATTTATTAGCAGCGTTATTTTTTTTTTTTTACTACTACTAAACTACTACATTAGTAGCTACTACTACTAAACTAAAAGCTAAAGTAAACTACTAAACATGCAAGGCCAAGGAGACTTAAAGCAAACAATACAGCAAAGAGGTGATCTATGATATATTCATTTACGTAGAATATATTATATAAAAGGTATCATTTGTGGCTACTATGTAAAACACAAAAGCATGGAAAACAGGCATGTTTTCGGGCTTCTTGCCACTATGCTGACATTACATTTTATCGTAATCAATCAATAAACAGGTACTGGGCATGAACTTTGAGGATATGAAAAAATAAGTACCAGTTAAAATCAAGGCTTATAAGAATGTTTAAGAAACATCTATAAAACTAGGTGGGATCACAACCCTTCCCCCAACCTCCAAACTGCTTTCCTCCATTTGTGCATGTCAGCAGTGATCTATGAAGACTCTATGGGCAGGAGCAATGGAGACAAGCTCTTTATTGGGCTCCAGTGAATTGGGCAAGAGAAATGAGTAGAATTTTTATTGATACAGCAGCTACCTCAAATAATAAAAAACTCCTTAGATGAAATATAAAATTGAAATCATCAAGTTATACTTTAAAAATGCCCATATATAGATGATATTTAGAAATCTTCCAAACTACTACTATGACATTTTAAAAATAACTAGGCATATATTTCTGGTATACTCTAAGAAAACCTAACTCGTAAAAATCCACAACTGGCAGCCAGCAGATATGAGATTAGAAACTGAGGGTCCATCCTCTAACTTCAAATGCTTTCTCTTCTAGTAATCACTCAGAAAAACTTACCTTTTCATTTTTTCTCCTGCTGATGATTCTGTCCAAACCATTGAAAGCACCAGATGCAACAAACAGGATGTTTGTTGTATCAACTTGTACCGTTTCTCCACGTAGCTTACGGGAATTCTTTTCTGGAACATTGACTATTGTGCCTTCTAGTAGTTTTAATAAGCCCTAAATAAAGAATAAATGATTTATGGTATCATCATATAAGCGTATTATTTATTATACTTTAGGTAATGGGATTCAATGGGGAAAATAATATGTGGTTATGGTCAATGAGCATAACTGAAGAAAACTCCCACATTTCTATAACTAACATGAAAATCTAATATACTATCACATTAATTATTCATAAATTTATTTGGAATAGGTATAGGACTCCTGATGCATTCAGGAAACAGTCAACTCAAGAGGTTGTTTTTGATGGTAAAGACATTGTTCTGACATAAAGATAGAATTATGGCTCTCTAAGATGTTATCCAACCATGGTGGGAACATTCAAAATTTGAAAATATTTGAAGATTTGTCTTTCATGCAAATTAAAATTCTATTCTACTCCTAGTGTTAAACTTTGAGAATACCTATATATTGAGATGCCTTTATAAAAAACATCATCCAGCACATTTTATAAGTGTGACTGTACCTGTCTATGTCTTGGTCAAAAAAACAAAAGCAATTTTCCTTACCCTGTAATTTATGTCATAATTAGTTACCAGTAAAAGGTCAAGTTGCCCAATAGATTATTATGACTTTAAGTATGACTCTATAAGGCATAAAACTCTATTTTATCTTCTAATTAAGTGAAAAGAATAAGATACATGTACATAGTTCATTTATGTCTAGTTACAACCAGAACTTTCTTCAAGAGTCCTCTAGAAATGTTTAACTGGGCCTTTGTGTAATAAAACCAAACCAAATTAAATTTCATTTATTTCTTTAAAGTATTTTTAATTTCCTAACAGAGGTAATTTGGTATTTAAAATCGCCAACAGCTTTCTCTTAGGACCTGAACTAAATGGTATATGGAGTTTGGAGTGGGAGAAATAAACAAAACAGAATCTAATTGAATGTGAAACCAAACGTACAATATTTGGGAGGTTGATGTATTCCCTTCCTTTTAGTGGACTTGAACAAAATATTCAACTGCTTACTTGCTGAACGCCTTCTCCACCTACATCCCGTAACTGATGAATGCCTGGCACACTGCCAATCTTATCTACTTCATCCAGAAAGACAATTCCTATAATTTAAGGAGGATTCTATTTATAATATGAAAAAGATATACACAAAATAACTCAGCTTTAAACGACTAGGTAGCTAGAGAGCAAGGTTATTTAATCTTTAACACTTAACATATACAATGGCTTAATACTATAAAAATACACTGCTAGCTTTCCCACTCATCATTTTGTGCAAACGTTTTATAATTTATTCTACAGAATATCACTTGGGTATGATAACCAATTCTCTATGACAATAGTTATCTACCCCACTAATGTTTTCAGGTTCTTTATTCTAAGAAGCTGAGATAGAGGTATAGTGTGAAAGCAGAAGGTGGATACAGGGCTGGTATTAGCAAAATTTTAGCTTATTTTTTTCCCATCCATATTCTTGTCTTAAAGGAATTTGGACAGGAAGCTGTCAAGCTCTTCGTGTAAACAAGGACAGATGATAGATAGGGAAAAGAGAAATGCAGCATCTATGACATCCCCTAAGTCAATAGCCTAATTTGTTTCTATATACATCTTGCACTCTCCTGCACTTGTCCTCATCCCCTCCCTTGCCCCACTCCAGCATTACGAGTATAGAGGAAAGTCAGAACAGGAAAAACAATGATAGTATTAAGGATCTAATGGAATAGTAATTTAGCCTGTTTTCACCCTAGTAGCCATATTATAATATTAAGGCAAAGCAAACTTTGTGGCCCTTGGTATGCTAGAAAATGTTTAACATAGCTACTTTTATATAATTATAGAATTTTACTCCTTGACTCAAAATAAAAATTATATTCTCTTGCTATTAGACTGCTTCCCCAACAGACTATATCTGGGGACAAACTACACTGAAACATACCTTGTTGTGCTTTTTCTACATTATAATTGGCATCTTGGAGCAGTTTGGCAATCACAGATTCAATATCTTCACCTACATATCCAGCCTGAGTCAAAGTCGTACAGTCACAGATAGCAAAAGGGACATCAAGGCATTTAGCTAGGGTTTGTGCCAGAAGAGTTTTACCTACAAATAGAAACAGTAACTAAAAATTTACTAAAAATATGTTGTCATACAATTTCTCTACAAAAATGCAAAACAAATTAAATGTGAAGAATGTATAATAAGAAAAATTAGTGTTACATCTTTTCTCTACTATTACTCAGATATAATGGTACCCTATTTTCATTATTCCTGTTAAGATATTAGGGACTGGCCTAAAGGGCAATACCAACACCTCAAATTCAGTTCTAAGCCCTTTATAACTACCATAAGATTGGCCTTAGATGTTCCTCTTAAGAGTGAGAATCCCCCAGTCATAAGATACAGGTTACAGAATCACTTATATTCTATTTTTTTTAAAATGAGTAGTGATTTTTCAGTAAGTTATTTACCTGACCCAGTTGGTCCAAGCAGCAAAATATTACTCTTTTCAAGTTTTATGTCATCATGGGAAGAATCCAATACTTCACCTCCTCGTTTTTCCTGAGGTATTTGTTGGTTTACTTGTTGCTGCATTGATGCTCCTAAAGCATTACCATGTGGACTAATTCCAGCAATCTGAAGCAACTCTGAAAAAATGCCAAAGGAATTATTAGAGCTTCATTTGATTTTACCTGAAAAAATGCCCAATAAAACCCTACATCTAAAACCAATCACCTATTTAGAAAAAATTTAAATATTCTGACATTTTGCCTTACCTATAAAGGAAGAAAGCCTCAAATTATCTAATGACAAATGTACAATACACAATGATTATTCAGGGAACCTTAAGCAAAGGAAATGGATTATTTTTACCTTCCTTATTTACATAAACTTGTATGAAGAATATACTTTTACTGAAAAGAAGGCAGTGTAATAGGAGAACAGTGCTAGGAGTCAGAAAGCTTTAGCTTTGGTCCTTTATTTGCCTCTAAATAGCTATATGATCTTGAGCAAGTCATATGTACACTTTGTGTTTCTATGCCTGTGTTTAAGAACAAAACACAAGGGCTTCCCTGGTGGCGCAGTGGTTAAGGATCCGCCTGCCAGTGCAGGGGACATGGGTTCGAGCCCTGGTCTGGGAAGATCCCACATGCCATGGAGCCCATGAGCCACAACTACTGAGCTTGTGTTCCAGAGCCCGCGAGCCACAACTACTGAGCCCACATGCCACAACTACTGAAGCCTACGTGCCTAGAGCCCATGCTCCACAACAAGAGAAGTCATCACAATGAGGAGGCCACGCACCACAACGAAGAGTAGCTCCCGCTTGCGTCAACTATAGAAAGCCCACGTGCAGCAACAAAGACCCAACACAGCCAATAAAAAAAAAAAACAAAAACAAAACACAATTGATTTGGAGGCACTTTGAAAGATAAAGGTATATTATTTTTTCAGTACAAATGAAAATAAGCAGGGCTGTAGAGAAAGGGAAAAACATTGAACTGAGAAATAGGAAACTTGGGTTCTAGTCTCGGTTCTATTGTAGGAGCATGGCAAGTCACTTAGCTTTACTAGGCCTGCTTCCTTAGTGAAAATACTGAGACATATGACCTTTAAACAGTCTCTTCCACATTTAAAAATGATCCTGTGAGTCTACCAGAGAAACCAACTATGGTAAGATTCATTATCCTTGGCCCTATCTGAATTCCTGATTTTACAGGATCTCAACTGGATCACTGCAGTTCCTTTATTAGAGACATAATCTTAACTATATGGGAATCATATTGTTGGCAAACTAACAGTTTATCAGCTGGATCCCTTAAAAAAAAAATCTTATTCTCACTCTCTCTTGGCTGAAGGAAAGAATCCCAATACTCTTTTCAATTAGCCAGATTTTTAACTATCCATATTGCTCCTGGCTCTCAGCATTTAAGGTATCTGTGCTCATATCATACTTGTTTATATTTTCTGGATTTATTTTTAGGTTGTTTCTAAGAATATCAGTATTTTCCAATGCTTTATTATTATTTTGTGTGTGTGTGTGTGGTACGCGGGCCCCTCACTGCTGTGGCCTCTCCCATTGCGGAGCACAGGCTCCGGACGCGCAGGCTCAGCGGCCATGGCTCACAGGCCCAGCCGCTCCGTGGCACGTGGGATCTTCCCGGACCGGGGCACGAACCCATGTCCCCTGCATCGGCAGGCGGACTGTCAACCACTGCGCCACCAGGGAAGCCCTGTCTGTTGGTTTGATTAAAATAATAAAGCATTGGGGGCTTCCCTGGTGAGCCTGCGCGTCCGGAGCCTGTGCTCCGCAATGGGAGAGGCCACAGCAGTGAGGGGCCCGCGTACCGCAAAAAAAAAAAAAAAAAAAAACCAACAGACAGATGTTCAGCAGACATATTATTATAGTACTATTCTATCTGGCTGTCACTTTCAAACTATCTTTGGGTCACACCCTTTGGTAAAGGGTTATTCTAGTCATCAAAAATAATAGGCATTAAATAAACATTTGAATTTAATTAAATTGTGCTCCATTTGACAGTTAATGATCAGCGAATAAATCACAATGCTATGTCTCAGTACAATTCATATCAGGCAAAAAAAATGCAGTCTATATTAGTTCAGTTAGATAGTTGTCCCTACTAAACAAAAAAAAAAAAGAAAAGTTTTTTTTTTAATTTCAGCAAAATCTAGTTAGGAATTGTGACAATATAAGAAGGTGCTTGGCTGAAAAGTAGGTCTGCCCAATGGGGAAAAGATGATTTAGGTAACTTGAACAAAATCACAAGAAGCATACTGACTACAGTGAAATCATATGACACATGTATTTAACTTACTCTATGATTTAAGTATTTTTAAAAAAGGAATAATTTAAATAGTACAGAACAAATGATGTTTGTCATTCCATTTATGAAAATATGCTCCAGGGTAAACTTGAGATAACTCTCCTGTTCTTTCAGTTAAGTCTCTGTTCTTGCATTATCTCTCATTACATAGGCAGCTCTCTATAATAAGGACTATGAGCAAGCAGGCTAGAATAGTTAGTTGTGTGCAGCTCATCAGCTATATGGCCCTAGGCAAACTACTAAAAATTTCTGTGCTTCAATTTTCTTATACGTAAAATGGTAGTGAAAATAATAGTTTCTGTCTCATAGGTTTGGGGAAGATTAATGAGTATATACATGTAAAACACTTAAAACAGTGCCTGGCAGATAGTTTTATATGTGCTTTGGAAGAATTTACTATTAGTACTACCGTTTTCTTGTGTTTAAGTATTTGTATAACACACAGCCCTTATATGCAAGCCAACTATTTCATTTCGTGCTTAACTTCAGAAAAACTTTATGTTCCAATGATGGAGGAAAAAAGCATCAATCTTAACATGTTAAAAAGACATATGTTGGTCTCTAATATGTGATTTCCAAAGGAACATCCAAGAATTTTTTTTTTTTTTTTTTTTGCGGTATGCGGGCCTCTCACTGTTGTGGCCTCTTCTGTTGCGGAGCACAGGCTCCGGACGCGCAGGCTCAGCGGCCATGGCACACGGGCCTAGCCACTCCGCGGCATGTGGGATCCTCCCGGACCGGGGCACGAACCCGTGTCCCCTGCATCGGCAGGCGGACTCTCAACCACTGCGCCACCAGGGAAGCCCCACTACATACATTTTTAAAAAATCACTACATATATATTTTATCAAAATACTCACTATAGACTTTTCTTTAATAATTCATAGTAGCTTCATCAGCCACCTGCCCAAATTTATGAATATATATTGACAGCATATTTTATTACATTTAATAAATCTCATGCCAGAGTTGGTAAACTAGTTATGTTCTCATAGCTCATCCTGAATATATAGTACACTTCAAATAGTAGATGTATAACACTGTTTGGTTCAAAGGCAAATGTAAAATTATCAAACTTTTAAGTGAAAAATGTTCATACTGGCTTATCTATTGTTTTTTGTCTTTTGTGACAACATGAATCTTCTTATAACTTTGGAACCTTCTCCCTCTGTATGGCAGCTATATCCACCTCCAAAGAATGGGTTCAAGACATCAGAATGGCCACTACCTTTGGTTTATCAGGTCCTTCCACACCCTCCATCAGACCATCTGATGCTTATAGGGGCAGTCTAGGGCTCGCAACAGTGAGTTGGTGCTTATGTATAATTAGTGAGTCTACACTAAGTTTCATAAACACCAAAAAATAAACAGTGTGGTTTCTGGCAAAGAGTAGCTGGAAGATAATCTGCCTCCCCTAAAATTTGTCACTTACAGGCAGACCAACTCTAATTGTATGGTTTTTTTAAAAAAGGATATAATATTCAAGCTACAGATTTTTAAAAATACAACTTCTGTTAATATGCAGATCTAGAGAAAAACTGCATAGAGTACTTTTTATTTCTCTACATTATGCTTTAAGAAATATCACAACAGAAAAGATAAAATCAAATATCTAAAATAACCCAACATCTACAAACTACACAAATTAGCTATGAAACTGTTCCAAAGTTATATATACCACGTATAACAAACAGGCTTAGATAATATACAATATCTTTCTTAGTAATACACAAGCAAATACATGTCTACCATTACTACTGCTGACAAACTTCACTGAGGTAAATCTCAAAAGGAAGAATGATTACAGAGGAGGACCTGAAGAGAGGTCACTTACTTGTAAATCTGTACTCATCCTCCCGTCTTCTTATTTCTAACTCTAAGAAAGAGGATGAAAATGGCAATGTGAAAATATTATATATTTGTTTAATTTAGGGGAACAAACAAGGAGTATTCCACTTCTTGCCCTCTTCCAAATATATTTAAAGAATATGTTCTTTAACGTCCTTTCAGCTTTTCACATTATCAAAGAATTTATATGCTACCTACTTTCTACATTTAAAAAAACCCCAAAGATGCTTAATGATGGCTGTCCAGTTGCTAATATTCACATTTGTCAAATACAAAGCTGCTATCTATTTTAAGAAAAGAGTAGTAATAATTTAGGTCTTTAATAAGAGTTTAAATCCCTCATACTATAAATACCATGTAACCATTTGCTTTTCCAGCACCTAGAAGAGCTTAACTATTAATTTGTTGACTGAAGGAATCAGAAAAAATCATTTTGCTCCATGACTAAACAACGCGATTTGGACCTTATAAAAATGAATGTTCCAAGTCTTTCAATAGTTACTATGATTTATACTTTCTAAAAAAGTAACTGATCCTACTACATGACTATTTTGCAGTAAGCTCAACCAGTGAACAACTGTCTTCATTAAGCCAATCAGTCATATATTTAGTAGCTACTAAAAGTAATTTAATACTGAAAGTATTTAGCAGAACTCCCTAAAATTATAAAATGATAACTAAAAGAATGTAAAATGATACACTGTAGGACAAATCAGAAATTACAGCTCCCTGGCCAAAAAAAACCCACACACACACAAAAGACCTTAAAATATTTACACTGTACTCTATTCATAGTTTTTTAAATAAAATCATTCTATTAATATCACACACAATATTGTCCACAGTAAGTTGACATTACACAGTATATTGGTACGTTAGAATCTACCATTAATAGGAATTATACTTTGAATCACTTACAAATTTGCCCTGAACCTTGCACTCTGTAGCTGGGGACTAAAAGGAAAGAGTGCTGAAAATGTTCTGTAAGCTTTATCATCTCCATATATATCTGACTTAGGCAAATGAAATTCTGTATCCTGAACCCAAAAGAGAAGAACTCAAGAGTCACACAGAGAGCACTGCAATGATCCAGTCATGGGGAAATAGTTGTGGTCAAGTCTACAATTCAAAAATGATGTCTCAATCTGTATACCAGAACCCATGTACATATAACTGAAAACAAAAGTTTTAAGAAACAACATTTAAGTTGTTAACATACTCTGGTATTTTCTACTCACACTTATTAACTCTTTTTTAAATGCTGTTGGCAATGTACTGAAATGATTTCATGAACCACTAATGGGAAGTGATCTGTATTTTGAAAAATGTTGTAGTGTACTAAAAGTATTTTAAGACAAAAGCAAAGAGTTCCAAATAAGGATTACCTCTAAAGCACAGTAATCTCTATTTTGGTCAGTTATCAAAACACTAACCTCTAGGAGTTAATGATGTCTGCTTCTCAACTTCTGCTTGCTGTCTCACATTAGCTGGGATATTATTATATATTCTCTTATAATGATTGTATACAGCAACTGAAAGCACCTTCTTAGCAAATGACTGGCCAACAACATACTTGTCGAGGTAGTTATAAATCTGAAAAATGATTAGATATGAACAACTTACTATGAGCTATCACAAAATATGCACATTAAAGTTACATACTGAGCACACTTTTTTTTTTTTTTTGGCTGTAGCGTGCAGCACGTGGAACTTCCCCTACCAGGGATTGAACCTGTGCCCCCTGCAGTGGAAGCATGGAGTCTTAACCACTGGACCAACGGGGAAGTTCTATACTGAGCACATTTACTTACAGTTTTAAATTTGAACAAAGATTCTCATCCAAAACAAAATGCCACGACTTCCCTGGTGGCGCAATAGTTAAGAATCTGCCTACCAATGCAGGGGACATGGGTTCAATGCCTGGTCCAGGAAGATTCCACATGCCGTGGAGCAACTAAGCCCGTGCACCACAACTACTGAAGCCCGCACGCCCTAGAGCCTGCGTTCCGCAACTACTGAGCCCGCGCACTGCAACTATTGAAGCCCGAACACCTAGAGCTCATGCTCCGCAACAAGAGAAGCCACCATAAATGAGAAGCCCCTGCACCGCAGTGAAGAGTAGCCCCCGCTCACCACAGCTAGAGAAAGCCCACCACGCGCAGCAACGAAGACCCAACACAGCCATAAATAAATAAACAAACGAATGAATGTTTGCTCCCTTTAGGTTTAAAAACAAAACAAAACAAATTGCAAGGGGCATGACACATTATGTAGCAATGATTCAGAGGCCCCAAACTTAAAAGGAACAAAACACAATTCTTTTGTTCTCTAGCTTAACAAAGTATCCCTGTACTCTTCTAGTGCTATGCCAGTTTCTATTCTATAAACAATGTCACTGATCCTAATTTTTGAAAGTTAATATTAAAGTCAATTAGAATACCTACACTTGCCACCATGGGTCTAAAGCTATCATCATTAATGTAAATCATTTTTAAAAATCCTTTTTACACCTCTCTCAATAATATAAATAATATTCTTCACAAAGACAACATATTATAAAACTAACCTTTTCAAAATAGGCATTATATAATCAAAGACCATTATACCACCAGTATCAATGTGTTTTAATGCTCATAAATATTTAGCTTCTTCTTAGATATTAACTTTAAAGCTATGCTTTTATCTAAATGGCAATCTAAAAGCCTTATTCTTGGTAGAAACTAAAGCTCTAGATGAAACTTGGATACTGCCAAGAGCTTAGCACCTGGGATAAATTATTTCAGCTTTTAGAAACAGAAATTAACTGTTAATATTCACTAACTCCTGAAAATAGTTATTTTCTAGAACTTTATTCTCTAGAACTTTGACTCAGATGTTTGAAGTCTACACAAATTAGAGGGGAACATAAAGCTTAACAGCTATATTTTCCATTACTTCATTTATTTTTACATGACAAATTCTATAGTCGTTGACCATATGTATTTTATTACGGTTTTTAAAAATCATCATTCCTAACCAATTATACCCATGATTTATTAAACCTGCCATAGCACACTTGCAGAGACAAATGCACTGGTACCTAAACAGTAGAAGAAAGCTAAACTGAAGCAGAGGGTGAGACAAATGATGTAAGTGTGCAAACATCTGAGATATGGCCAGAACAGAGGGCACACAGCCCAGAGCAGGGCTCCTCCTTCTCAGAAAGTGTACGCCAAGTACCCAATGAAGCTGGTGGTACACTCTGCTGTATTTCACATGGCCAAATCACAATCCATTGGAGACGCCTAGGAAGAGCCCACACCACAAAAGTCACAGTGCTATACAGGAGAGCCCTGGCACATTGGTCAGGAAAAAATTACTTGCTTCCACTGTTAGCCCGAGGCTGTTTTACCATAAAGTAGATTAACTTAAGGGGGAAAAATTGCAGGCTGGTGTTATTTAGGGGCCCAAACTAACAAAAATAAATCCCCAGCTGCTCTATTTTAAGGATATCATTTTAGATTAACTCAGCATTAACACTACTTTAATAATCATCAACTATATTTCATTGCTACGAATACAGTAATCATGACATGGGAAAACAGCAATGGATTCCATACCTGAATTTCAAGTATCAAATATCAGTAACAATTTAGCCAGGTATAGTCCATATTAAGAACTTATAACACATGTTTAGATACTAGTATTAAGATTCAATATAAACTGGAGGGAGGGGAGCAATGAAATGTTTTCAAGATAAAGTGCTTATAAGACTGAACTAAGACCTATACCTTTTTGGGGGGAGGAGGTGGTTTCTGTTGGAATGCCAATTTTACAGCTTCTGCTGCTGATTCAGGTTCTTTAATTATGCTTTTCTTTGAGTCTGCTTCTGATAGCACAACAAAAAAATGATGACATTTTTCACACTTCACAAAGCGGGTGGATGCTGTAAAAGGACAGAGAAAAGTAATTCAAATAGTGTTTAACCTTAAAGACTCATTGAAATTGAAACCTACATACTTGACAAAAATGCTTGTAGTTCACTCCACTAGCCACAACAAACAGCCTAGTTTATACCTAAAATAGATGATAAAGATGAGTTCAGTAAACTACACTTTGTTCACTTTAACTAGGTTCTTTCATTTTGTGATAGACTGCATCTAGAGAAAAGATCAGTTGAAATGATTTCGACTTCTCCATTCGCTAAAGTTTTTTTTTTTTGGCCGCACCACACTGCTTGCAGGATCTTAGTTCCCCAACCAAGGATTGAACCCGGGCCCTCGGCAGTCAAAGCGGGGAGTCAGGGACTTCCCTGGTGGTGTAGTGGTTAAGAATCCACCTGCCAATGTAGGAAACACATGTTCGATCCCTGGTCCGGGAAGATTCCACATGCCGCGGAGCAATTAAGCCTGTGTGCCACAACTACTGAGTCTGCACTCTAAAGCCCGCAAGCCACAACTACTGAGCCCACACACCACAACTACTGAAGGCCGCACACCTACAGCCCATGCTCCGCAACAAGAGAAGCCACCGCAATGAGAAGCCTGCACACCGCAACGAAGAGTAGCCCCCGCTCGCATGGTAGAGGATCCCATACAGACTATTAACAGATACAGAGCAAAAGGTACACAGGAATTAGTTACATGTTGGTAGGTCTAGGTATACATTTTTATGTTACCTTTGTGTAACCTAATTAGACAGGTAAAAAGAATTTTTAAAACCATGGGAATCTCTGTCCTTTGGGAATATTATAACTACCTATCCATACATTACAAGAAAAACTGCACTGGCAAGCACACCTCAATCTTCACAAAATAATCTAAATTTTAAAAAAATAGACAATTCCGCATTTAAAAAATAAATTTAACTATTAATTCAGCCAATTTAATTCTTACGTGTCTGTTCTTAAACACAAGGCCAAACAAAAATACATTCTGGATAAATTCTAGCCCCAAATTTTAAACTAGATTAGGGGTCATTTGTGTATTCCATTTATCAATCACCTAGTAAGTGCTTCCCTAAAAAAAAAAGATCAAGCTATACCAAGTACCTTTGATTAACACAAGCCCAAACACGTTATCACCATCTCCCATCAGCGGGAAAGACAGTGGCTTTAGTTTAGGATAAGGCACCAGTAAACAGGGGAAGGATTAAAGGGCAGAGAAGCCGCTAATCTAGTTCAAGCTGTGTGACAGAAAAATCTGGCCTGAGAACACAAGAACAAAATATTTCTCTGAAGATACTAGGTGAAAGGGAAAGAGAAACACTGACAAATAACATTCCTCTCTGCTTACTGTTTGAAGGGTTGCTTAAATTCTACCTGAATACTTGCAATAGTTTTACACTGAAACATGTTCAACATATACCCAAGTTCAAGGATTCAATTTTATTTATCAAAATGCTATTTCAGAAAAACAAACAAATAAACAAGCATTGTAATGCATATTTTTTACTCCTAAAAACAAGGGGCAAAATCTGATTTTGTTAAATCATCAGGGGATAAATAAACCTCCTTCCTTTAAATGATTACTACAGGTATCCTATATTCCTTTATAAACAGAATACTGATTCCAGTAAACATGCTTGTATAATATACCCACGACAGAAGAAAGACTACCTTAGTAAAACCTTTTTCAGGATATTTGCTTAAATGAAAGTTCTTCATGATTTTGAAAAAGTTTCAGGGTCAAACATAAAATCTCCAAACCACTGCAGGAAAGTTTATTCTTAACCTATGAGAAATGTAATTACAGTAAGCCTTCAGAAAGTATTATATACATAAAAATAAAAACTAAAGGCTCTACCCAAAAGCAAAACATGCACTATGACTCTGTTTAAATGAAGTATAAGAACAGGCAAAACCAATCTCTAGCGATGGAGGTCAAGGTAGTAGTTGCCTTGGGGAAAGAGAGGTTAGTGACTAGGAAAGAACAAGAGGGAGCCTTCTGGGGTGTGGGAATATTTGACATGTAAATCCACCAAACTGTACATTTAGAATCCATGCACTTTCTTTCCTTTTCTGTAAAGAAATTATATCTCAATTTTCACTTAAGTTAAAATAAAAAAGAAATAAAGACCAAAAAACAGAAACAAAAAAAAAAAAAAACAACTAAAAGCTCTACCTTAAATAAAGTAGGGATGCTATTCATGTTTGACAAGTTATTTTTTAAATGGGCAAGAAAAAACTAAATAATATATATCATTATAATCAAGAATCTTAGATATTATTTCAATTTCTGATGATTTTCTATACATTCATAATGGTATCTATAAAAATGGCATTTTATTTCTACAGTCAAGCAAGAGTAATACCACTATAAGAAAACATAAAAATCACTACAAATATACTTGTGAGATGAAATATGTACAGCAAGATCAATGAGCTAAGAACAGTTTCTACATTAAAAAAATGACAATGAAAGTTATATGAAATTCAAATTTCAGTGTCCATATACAAAATTTTATTGGAACATAGCCATCCTCACTGTTTTACATTGTCTATGGTTGCTTCTGCAGTATAACAGCAAAGAAGAAAAGTCACAACAGAGACCATATGGCCCATAAAGTCTAAAATACTTAATATTTGGTCTTTATAGTAAAAGTTTGCTGACTCCTGCTATACAGCATTTAAAAGGAAAGGACTACCCATAGAATGAGAAAAAATATTTGCACATCACGTATCTAGATAAGGGTCTAGTATTCAAAATACATAAAGACCTCTTATAGCTCAACAATAAAAAGATAACCCAACTTAAAAATGGACAAAAAATTTAGTCTTTTCTCCAAAGAAGATATACAAATGGTCAATAAGCACATGAAAAGATGCTTAACATCTTTAGTCATTAGGGAAATGTAGATCACAACCATGATGAGATACCACTTCCCATCCCTATGATGGCTATAATAAAAAAAGACATAGGGCTTCCCTGGTGGCACAGTGGTTGAGAGTCCGCCTGCCGATGCAGGGGACACGGGTTCGTGCCCCGGTCCGGGAAGATCCCACATGCTGTGGAGCGGCTGGGCCCGTGAGCCGTGGCCACTGAGCCTGCGCATCCGGAGCCTGTGCTCCGCAATGGGAGAGGCCACAACGGTGAGAGGCCCGCGTACCGCAAAAAAAAAAAAAAAAAAAAAAAAAAAAACTATATTAAAAAAAAAAAAAAGACATAAATGTTGAAGAGGATGTAGAGAAATTAGAACCCTTACACATTGTTAGTGGGGTTGTAAAATGGTTGTAAAACTACCACCTCTGTAGCAGTTCCTTAAAAAGCTAAACAAAGTTAACATTTCACCCAGCAATTCCATTCCTAAGCATATACCCAAGAGAAGTAAAAACATAAGTACACACAAAAACTTGTAAACAAATGTTCACAGTAGCATTATTCATTCATAATGTCCAACAAGCAGAAACAACTCTCAAATGTCCATCAACTGATGAATGGATAAACAATGGAAATACTATTCAGCCATAAAAAGCAATGAAGTACTGATACATAATACAACACTGATCAACCGTGAAAACATGCTAAGTAAAAAAAGCCAGATATAAAAAGTCACATAATGTATAATCCTATTTATATGAAATATCCAGAATAGACATATCCATAGAGACCACAAGTAGGTTAATGGTTGCCAAGGCTGGGAGGGGAAAAGGTGGAAAGTGACTGCTAAGGGTTATGGGGTTTCTTTTGGGGGTGATATAAATATTCAGGAATTAGATACTGGTGATGACTGTACAACTTCATGGATATACTAAAAATTCCTGAAATGTATACTTTAAAAGGGTGAATTGTATGGTATGTGAATAATAATAGCTCAATAAAAAATTAAAATTTAAAAGAACTTGTATGTATCAACACACAAAGCTCTCAAAACACTGTTGAGTTGGGAAAAAAAACAATTTGCAGAAACATGAACAATATGAAACCATTTATGCTTTTTAAAAGTTATGTGTTCAATGAAGACATATTACAGAAATATATCTTTAGCATTATCTATAATGCTCTACTTTTTTTTTTACAAAGGGAGATATACATATGTATTCCTCAGGTAATTAAAAATAATTTAAAAGGACAAAAAAAGTAGACACTTAAACAGGCCATTCACAAAAGAATTACAAGTGACTAAGAAGCACGTAAAAGAATAAAAACAAAAACAAACAAAAAGCACATAAAAAGATGTTTATGAACTAATAACTAATAAATGCAGATTCAAACAAAATGAATAACCCACGTTCAAACAACATTCTTTAGAACCAGGATGATCCAATTTTCAGTGAGTAGACACAGAAGATCCTCAGCATTCAAAAGGGATACATTCTGGAGAGACTTTTATTATGGGCCAGCAAAACCAAGGAAGAGGGCCTCACTGTTGGGGATTCTTTCTTCTATGCAGTACAGCTCCAGAGGAAAGGGACAGTATCATGCTCATCTGTGTATTTCCTGGGCCTAGCAGTGTCTGACTCAACAGATGCTTTGTAAGAATGTACTCTTGTTTTACTCTTTTCTTCCATATTCTCTACTCCCACATCTCCCTCCCTAATTATAATTCCCAAAGGAAACAGCCTTGAGTTGATTAGATAACACTAAAGTATAGTGTTTTTTATCTAGATAATCTCTAGGGAAGGTGGGAATCTGTACGTTAACAATCACCTTCAGTGATTAATACAACCTGGAAAGTTATGAAAACACTGTATAAAAAGAAAAATTTAATCTCAAGAGGAGCTAGTTTATCCCTAAAGAATTCCAGTTGGTACAAAGGACAGGAACTTCTGAATAGGAAAGGAATTTCTGAATAAGAAATCTTCACTGCTCTATAACCTTGGATGAATTACTTAAACTTAATTTTAGCTACTTCATTTATAAAAATGAGGATATTCCCTGTTTTGGCAAAAATAAGATTGTGAGAATAAAATTATACATACTGACATTTATTAAATGTTAGTTTCTTTCCTTTTCTATTCTAGGAAATCATTTTTAGAGTAGAATTATAGGTCTATAAAGGTTGAAATCTTTCTTTGGGGAAAAAAATGGAAATTTTCTTGATTAAAACATGTAATATGACACTGCCAGTATGAACTGAGCAATCCTCAGACATTTTGGAATTTTACTATATGACACCAATGTGTTAAAAGTAAATGTTATTTAGAAGTTATATCATCCAATTCTACCACTTTCATTTTATGTTGCAATCCAAATTAATTTTCATTCATACTGATTCTTCTCTTTGATCTCTTACTAGGCAAAGCCACAAAGAGAACCTCATATAGAATGGTACCACTTTAAAGGTCTTTCCAAAATTGTAAAGATATGCTACATGTAATACATTTTCATATAGTGGCCAATTAATATTAATGATAGATGTGAAAATGTAACTGAAGTCTCAATATTTGAGTTAGAATATAGAGAATCCTCTCTAGTTAATCATCAGAAACTGAAACTTCTGCCAAGCCTGACCGTCAATCTTTTCACAATTGGATAGTATAGCAGGTACCATGGTAGTGCAAAGTAATTTACTCTTGAGTCATTACCATCAACTCTAATCATGTAGGAAATGATTTATCTGATTCATTAAATAAAATATCAGCAGTAGCATCTCTGCATTTCAGAAATAGTTACTGACACTAACAGCAAAAATAGGACTATTGGGGCTTCCCTGGTGGCGCAGTGGTTGGGAGTCCGCCTGCCGATGCAGGGGACACGGGTTCATGCCCCGGTCCGGGAGGATCCCACGTGCCGCCGAGCGGCTGGGCCCGTGAGCCATGGCCGCTGAGCCTGCGCGTCTGGAGCCTGTGCTCCGCAACGGGAGAGGCCACAGCAGTGAGAGGCCCGCGTACCGCAAAAAAAAAAAAAAAAATAGGACTATTGATGTCTTCCTTCTCTTAGTGTCTGAATCACTAATAATTATCAGACACTTCCTAGAACTGAGGACTTAGCACCTCTGGTAAGTACTCAGAAAGGGAAAATACCTTAATATTTGAATAACTGACAATCTCCAGCTATATGAGATGCTTAATAGGTATCTGAAGAACAAATACAGAATAAATAAGCCTTGCTTCTTCTACAGCTTAATGGTTACATACATGAAAAGCCACAAAATCCAAATTTAAAATAAACACATGTAAGCAAAATAAAGAAGCAAAGAGGGCTTCCCTGGTGGCGCAGTGGTTGAGAGTCTGCCTGCCGATGCAGGGGACATGGGTTCGTGCCCCGGTCCAGGAGGATCCCACATGCCGCAGAGCGGCTGGGCCCGTGAGCCATGGCCACTGAGCCTGCGTGCCCAGAGCGGGAGAGGCCACAACAGTGAGAGGCCCATGTACGGCAAAAAAAAAAAAAGAGAGAAAAAAAAAAAAGAAGCAAAGAGTTTTCTTAAATTACCTTATACCACAGTGCAAAGCATTACTAGTCCAGGAGATTTTTAGTATCCGGTGAACGTAAAAGACTAACGTAAGTTCAGGAAGAAAATAATTCTAGTTTATATAATGTATGTATTTATAATGTATATGTTTATACAATGTATATAATGCAAGTAACGACTTACAGAAAAGGCAGGGAAAAAGAAGAACAATAGAAGAATACTTACACACAAAGGTCTCTACGTGTGTGCACAAGTCTCCACATTTAGGACAGCGAAGCTGGTTTCCACCTTTCCCAGAATTCCCAGAGCCTGACTTCTTACTGCTTCCCTCACTTGCTGATTTCTAATGTTGTGGAAGAAAAAAAAAAAAGGAAGAGTCAATTATTACTTTCAGGCAACCACCATGTAACTTAAGTATAAACAATATTGTTTGTAATCTTATAATGTTTACAATTTTTAGAATGGAATTATTAGTATAATTTATATCTCTATTGTCACTGGTGTAAAAACAATAAAATCAGTTCTAGTAAACACATATATTTACTGCACTCCTTCTTTACATGGTATGTGCCAGCATGTATAATTAGCTTTTCTGCAATGACAATCAATAAACACTACGGGAAAAAAATCAATAAGCACTAGTAAATTAAAAAAAGTTACTATAGGTAAAAAACTACATTTCAATGAAATTGAATCAGGAGTTATTATCTTGGCAAGTAGTGACTCAACTTCCTTGAATCTAACTTTTACCATCTCTAAAATGGGGATAATTTCACCTACTTTAGAGGGTCATTGTTAGGATTAAGTGTGGATATGAAAGCACCTAGCATTTTGTCTCACATATATTAATAACTCAAGTGTTGTCAAATTCACATAATAAAAAAAAATGATAACTCACTGACCTAATACAATCACCAATCATCTACTTGCTAGCTACAGAGTAGCCTAACATTAAGTTATACAGATATCTAAGATTTTGAGGTAGAGGATGAAGTAAGGTTTATACTATCATGAGTTGTAAGAACTGTGTGGAAGCAGAAAATGATGGTTATTCCCAATCCAACCAACCATGAGACTGACTACATAGATTATTTTTTTTTATTGGAGTATAATTCCTTTAGAATGTTGTGTTAGTTTCTGCTGTACAATGAAATGAATCAGTTATATATATACATATACCCCCTCCCTCTTGGACCTCCCTCCCACCCTCCTCCATCTCACCCATCTAGGTGGTCACAGAACACTGAGCTGAGCTTCCTGTGCTTTACAGAATGTTCCCACTAGCTATCTATTTTATGCATAGTAGTGTATATACGTCAATCCTAATCTCCCAATTCGTCCCTCCCTCCTCTTCCCTGCCTGTGTCCACATGTCCGTTCTCTACGCCTTAATGAAGCTTCTTTACTGCTTTGGGGTGTTAGAAATTTTAGCTACTGCTTACTAAGTGCAATGCTTATCAAACTATTTTATGGCTCAGACTGATAACACAAAATAAAAATATGTAGGGACTTCCCTGGTGGCACAGTGGTTAGAATCCGCCTGCCAACGCAGGGGATACGGGTTCAATCCCTGGTCCAGGAAGATCCCACGTGCCGTGGAGCAACTAAGCCCGTGTGCCACAAGTTCGGATGCACTCTAGAGCCCAACTACTGAGCCCACAAGCCACAACTACTGAAGCCCGTACAACTAGTGCCTGTGCTCCGCAACAAAAGAAGCCACCGCAGTGAGAAGCTCACGCACCGCAAACAAAAGTAGCCCCCACTTGCTGCAACCAGAGAAAGCCCACGCGCAGCAACAAAGACGCAATGCAGCCAAAAAATAAATAAGTAAATAAATTTATTTTTTTTAAATATGTAAAATTCTTCAGATCATTTTATATATTTCACATTTCCTACAGAAAACATACAAACCAATGAAATACAGAGTAGTAGTATTATATTTAATTGTTTAAATGAGGGAACTCAAATATGTGTATAGATGCCAATAAAGACAAAATACCTTATTTCCATCTCCAGAGCCATCTTTACTCATCCCATCTTTTGAAGCAAAGTATGCTGGTGTTTCTGTAAAGGCTCTAAAAGGAGCTCTTCGTAGAAGCTGAGTTTCAAAGGTCCCAAGCCTTCCTAAAACTGGTATATGAATGCGACCACAAGAAATACCTGAAAATACAATGAAATTTAGTCTACACATCAAATATTAACACACCTTCAATAAGTCCCCTGGGGACAAAAATCCCTCAAGCATAAAGGAGGTTGAAAAAGCTATAGTCTTCACAGCAGTAGTACAAACCGGTGACACCATCTTCAAAAACTGGCCCGACCTGTGCTTTGGAAGTAAGGAAAGACCATCCAGGTCATAACAATGAATGGCTCTTTCAAAGTGTGAAAAATAAGCAGTTCAACATCTGCCACACCTGTAGGGGAAAAAGGCCATTTATGTCCTATATTCTTATACTTCTTATACTATTTCTACCAATGAGAATAAACAATTGACATGAACTCATCTGTCTCTTTGGTTATATGGGGGTAATATCTGCAACAATGGCAACAAATTTCAAATGTTCTTTTAAAAGTTATGTGCTATTCATTAAATCATGTTTTAATAAAATATTTCAATCCTATAGAAAAGAGAAATATATTTCAATAAAAAAATATTGTGTAACCACCATCCAGCTTTCAAACATTTTAACCTTTTGCCATATTTGAAGTTAATTCTTAAAAAAGACATAGGTTAATCACTGACTTATTTGGCAAACTTTTTCTGTAAAAGACGAGGATAGTAAGTATTTTCAGCTTTGTGGGCCATATATGTAGTCTCAATCTCATTAATTCTCCCTGTAACATGAAAGCAAGTTTAAACAATATGTAAACACATGGGTGTGGCTGGATTTGTTCCATGGGGCCACTGTTTGCTGACTCCTGCTTTTTTCCATATAAATACGAAACAGGCCTCCGAATAAATTATAGTCAATGGCAAAAGAGCCATACTCCCATAAGGCAGCATTTCCCAAGCTGGTCTTTAAAAGACTGTTCCCTACACAAGAAAACTGAATGGTCATACAATAGGTTAAACAAAATTCCATAGACTTCAGTACACTAGAGCTATTCAGAATCTTGCATAAGCTATAATGTACATTAATGAATCCCCAAAAAGGAAGTTTCCCAGCAGAGTGCTATTAGGAGGTAATAAACAACCAAGGGGTTAACACTTAGATAAATTTAAGAAACTGATTTTCCCTCCCTCATTTTATTCCCTGCAAAATTCACAACTCAGGACTTAAATTTTCATTCCCACACCTGTTAGGGCTTTTAAAAGATCATGCACACATGTATATATTGTATCCAAATGCAAAAACTGGTTTAAAATTATGTAGGGCTTCCCTGGTGGCGCAGTGGTTGAGAGTCCGCCTGCCGATGCAGGGGACGCGGGTTTGTGCCCCGGTCTGGGAAGATCCCACATGCCGCGGAGCGGCTGGGCCCGTGAGCCATGGTCGCTGAGCCTGCGCGTCCGAAGCCTGTGCTCCCCAAAGGGAGAGGCCACAACAGTGAGAGGCCCGTGTACCGCAAAAAAAAAAAAATTATGTACATCAAACAATTCAAAACCAAATGCTTAATTATATAACTCTTTTTTTAACGACTCCCATTTTCCAACACAATTTTGTACACTGTTAGAACTAGTTTCTTTACTGTTAGAACTAGTTTCTTTACTTATCACCATAGGCCATCTCCAGTTACACGAAGTACTAAAATGAACCCACCAAACTACTCAGGAAAGATACAAGTAAGAGGAAACAAATTTTCTCATTTCTATATAAATTCACAAAGAACACCAAAAAAGGATTATGACATCCCAGTCCCTAACCCAAAGAGTGTAAAATTTTGCTTAACACTATTAAGCTTGACTATTAATAAGGAAAAAAAAAAACCAACTACATTTGATGTTTTCCTTCTAAGAAACATCTTCAAAAGACATTTCAAATTTTCTCTGTAACATTTCCATTTTCTGCAGTAAATTATGTTAGCTATTACTCTCTCATTAGAATGAGATCTAAGGTAGTTTATGAAATTTAAGCTAAACATTAATGTTTTTCCAAGGACATAATATGACTTAAAGACTATGTCAATCTAAAAAGCAAGTCTAGAAAAAGTCATGGAGGAGAGGGATAGATGAAATCAAGAATGCAGAAAGTTGAATGCACCTTAACGCTGGGTGACAGGTATTTTGGGGTTCAGTGTTCTATTTTGTGTGTGCTTGAAAACATCCATTATAAGTTAATATGAAAGGTAGCATAATACAGTAATTTATTATAATCTATGTAACAAGGGTAACTTTTTTATTGAATCTTTATGATGTATTCACAAAGAAAACTACAATTGTAACAAGCTTTATGTGAGGCTATTTGTACTTGGATGTTTAGATCAAAACAGCCCTGAAGTATCAGATAGAGTGTATTATTTCCCACTTACAATACATCTTTTAAAATAGTATTTAACAATTTACAATATCTAGTATTATTAGAAAATAAGCTGAAAGGAAATTATCTTTGGGAATTTAAGAGAGATAAAAATTATGAACATGATCCTTTTAAAATCTACTTGAATAGAAAGAAAAAGTGTCCTTCACCTTAAATAATTTATCAAGTAACATATGAAACCAATGCAACCATACAGTCACCACAGAAAATACTATCTGAGAAACATGTTCATATCATTTAAAAATCTAAATTTAAGAATTTCTTTGCTGGCCCTGATGGTATGGTACTGGAGAGCTGTTTTAATATTCTACTGATATAATCTAAGGGCTACACCAACAAGACGCTGTAAATACTAAACCTCTGGGTCTCAAACTTGGGCATGCATTAGAATCACCTGGAGAACTTGTTAAACCACAGGCTGGAGGGGATTCTCCCTGGTTCTGATTCAGAAGGTATGAGGTGGGACCCAAGAATGCATTTCTAACAAGTTCCCAGATGATGCTGATGCTGCTGGTTTGAGGACTCCACTTTTTAAAACCACTGTACAAAACAATTTAAATGATCAGTCATTCACCAATCATATAAAATCCTCACAGAAATTATTGCAGCAACCCAATCAGTTTTTAACCCTTTTTTGTGCCCTCTGGCAGTCTGGTAAAGCCTATTCAGAATGTTTTTAAATGTACAGAATAAAATACATAACAAAGGAAACCAATTATCCTCAAGTAGTTATCAAAATATTTTTAAAATATTCTTTTTTTAACATCTTTATTGGAGTATAATTGCTTTACAATGGTGTGTTAGTTTCTGCTTTATAACAAAGTGAATCAGTTATACATATACATATGTCCCCTTATCTCTTCCCTCTTGCATCTCCCTCCCTCCCACCCCTCTAGGTGGTCACAAAGCACGAGCTGATCTCCCAGTGCTGTGCGGCTGCTTCCCACTAGCTATCTATTTTACATTTGGTAGTGTATATATGTCCATGCCACTCTCTCACTTTGTCCCAGCTTACCCTTCCCCCTCCCCATATCCTCAAGTCCATTCCCTAGTAGGTCAGTGTCTTTATTCCCGTTTTGCCCCTAGGTTCTTCATGACCACTTTTTTTTTTTTAGATTCCATATATACGTGTTAGCATACAGTATTTGTTTTTCTCTTTAAAAATATTCTTCTTAACTAACAAAATTAAATAAGATCTAACAGCTTTTAATGTAACTACCATGATTTCAAAGTAGTGGAAAGTATAAACAATATTTTGAAATACCAGTAATGTAATGTGATATGAAAATATCTGTGTTTGATTGGTGACAAATCCACAGGTATTGCTAATACTACTGTGGTTTGCTGCCTACATTCGTAATTGAAGGAAATGCTATATTTCACTCAGATTAGTGAAAATAAAGTTCAAAGAACCTCTGAATTCTATCCCTGGGCCCTTTGGAAGCCTGTGAACCCAGGTGAAAAACCCCTAAAAGCCAAAAAGGGAAGTATTTATGGGAAGTATATTTCGAAAGAGTACTTGGCAGCAATGACAGAAGACAGTCAAGTTAAACTCCTTACAAAACTCTGTCATAAGGATAAAGCTTTGAGTTTCAGAGCAGTTTTTTTTTAAAAATATATATTAGAATAAGGCACAATGATTTTAGGGCTATTAAGAACTTGGAGGGTAATTTATTCAATTTCTAAATACTTGACTTTCTATATTCAATCTTGAACTAAGCATTCTCCAAAAACATACAAATGATTCAGCTTAGAAGATTAACCGATCTTTAATTTGCATTTTAGAAATAGAGCAAAAGAACTAATTAAAATTTAAAACTATATTTGTAGTGACAATATTTTAAGTGTATAACAACTGATGAAACGGCAAATTAAGTTAAATGCTCTCTTGAACACCAGTCCTCTAATCTCCAACACAAATTGGAAACAAAATTCAACAAAAACTCGCAAACAATGCTGGCAACTTAGTAGATGCTTATTGCTTTTAATAATCTCAAATTTTTATTTTATGCCCAAGTTATTACTTCAGGAATACTGCATACTTCTTAATAAAGAAAAATAACATCACTCCTATGATAGCTTTCCTCAAGTTTAAAAACGTTTGATAGGTTTTCACTAAAACTACTAGTCTGCTGGTCTGAAGATGAACATGCCCAAGAAAAGAGAAATGTTGATTAGGAAATAGTGTGCTATTGTAGAAATAAAGATGCTCTATCATTTACTCACTTTGTCATATTAATTTGTATTGGATTTAACTACGAGAGGGGGAGGGGGGAGAGAGGGAGAGAGAGAGAGAGAGAGAGAGAGAGAATTAAAATATAGCTAAAAAAAATTATGGATGCCCACCAACATGTTTGAGCATCTTCAAATCTTCATTTACACCCTCATGAGGTGACACCCTGAGTTACACAGGAGCACACAATTCTCACAGCCAAATTCAAACCAAGTACTGTCACTCAGAATTTTTTAAATGGAATCAAACATTTCTGAATGCATATATTTAGAATGCAAACTGTTATATATGCAAAGTACATTTGAAAAAATATACATCAATATTGAAAACACCAGCAATTCAAGTAGAAAAAATATTTTAAAATTTTACTTTACTATAGGTTTCATATTCAAAGAGAATAGTGAAGAAAAACACATTAAATTGGATACACATAGCCCAACAGGAAAAGAAAACAGATCCAGTGTCTAGTATGACAATTTATCAAATTAATTTTTCAAACTACCGTTTAAAATTTTTAAAGTCTAACATGACAGATAAACCAATAGAAATAGAGAATAGCACTGTACTTCAGAGGAGCTCTGAAATCTCCCCTTTTATTCTTAATTCATTGTACAAATTTCCTGTTAGAAGACTATATTGATGAAACTATTTTTATTTGTTTAAATTATGTTGCTGAAATTCTTAACTCTGTACATAAGAATAATAAACTAGCTAAAGTTCAATTGTGATTTTTCTTTCACCTCTCTTCCTCTTTCCAAGAATTCTAAATAAAAATAACCCTCTTCAAGGTTTTTCAGGCCTTAAAAAAATACATCTTTATATTCTTGTAGACTTATGTATACTTTTAGAGTTTCTACCATGGAAAACAAACATTTTATGTAAATCCATTTGCTGTTTCATTGTCATATAAAAATATTAAATTCTATAATGATATTGGGTAATGTCTCATATTTTAGATTTAATTTACTCCTTTACAGTGAAAATTATAGTTTGGTATTTCTGAAAACCTCTAGTAAACTTGTATTAACTGAGAAACAAATAGATAATTCCTAAATAAGTCATTAGTTTTTGCTGATTTACCTAATGATAGATTTAATTTTGAAAGATGTTGTTTTGAAAAGAAAAATAAACAAATAGCTGCACACTTTCTATAACTCACAGTTTTCAGGGACAATTGATAGAGACAAAGAATGTTGTCAAAGAAGCCTTCCCTGCCCACGGAGAACACATACCTTATACAGGCCCAGAAACAATATTATTCTTTGTCTATTCCTCTAAACTCGAAGATGAGGACTTATTCACCCTTCCATCTCCAGCACCAAAGCAGGGCCTGACACATAGCAGGCCCTCAACAAATTTGTCAAATAAATGAATTTAAATATCTGTCAATTTCGAGTGTTTGCAACTCATATTCCTGGAATAGGGATGTCTACTTGTTCAGGATTAACAGTGTCCTGGGACTAAATTCACTCCTTTACATTTATGTACCATTTTACAAAATGCTTCTGCCCACACAACCTCATTGAATCCCTCTGTGAAATAAACTGTCGGAAAATAAATATTTAGTAAACTGTAAGAATTTTACAATGAAGCTAAAAATTCGGAAAAGGGAGCTGTTTTTTTCTAATCCAAAGATCATAAGCTGATAATCCAAAGCAAAACGAATCTGTCTAGAAGTTAGTGATTATAACAGGATCTAGACTCTTTGTCTGCTATTCATAGATTTAGGGAAGAGAAAAATGGTTTCTTTTCCGGAATCTCTTGGCTGGCGTTGCCACTCTTTCACAGCTCCTGATAAACAGAAAGGACAGGTAAACAAGCGCCACCCTTAAAAAACTACTTGGGGCTGTCAAGTTAGGAAATCCGGCAAACGACTGACTCCCTGAGACACCTAAGCCCTTCAAAAACAATTTCTGTGGGAATTTCCATCTCTTCGGGCGCTTTGCTGCGGCCCCCGAAAAGTAGTGCGAGTCAGCTTTACGTCCCGGTGTGAGCGGCCGCACAACGACTGTGACACCGCGGCCCCCGCGCGGCCTGCGCCCGGGACGGCCCGCTCGGCGCCCCGCGGCCCCGGGGGGCCCCCAACAGTGGCGGCTCCTCATCCGGGCCCTTCCCGCGGCCCACGACAGGCCCAAGGGGAACCCGGCCGGGCTCCGGAAGAGGAGCCGCAGCCAGGGGAGGCGGCAGTCACCTGCGGAGTGGGGTCTGGGGACACTTTTTAACCAACGGAGCACTGCGTGCCTCTTTCAGGGTTTCTGCGAAGCGACCACATTCTGGCCCCAAAGTCAGAGGGCCTGAAAGCGGGAGGGTGGGGGAGCCAGAGGGTTTCACTTCAAATGTGAGAACCAGCTGCTCCAGAGGTTGGCAGAGACCCATGCCACGGAGAAAGGGGGAGTTGCCAGGCGAAGCGCCGAGCACCTCCTCACATTCTCGGGGTGGGGGAGGCCTCTCGCCCTCCCCGGGGTCCCCGCCGCCCCCGCCAGGCCACTGCTGGGTCAAGAGCTCAGGTGCGGGACTACTTCGTTACCTCTTGGCGCGGAGGCGAACGAGGAGCTGATGAGCCGCGCGGCTGTGGCGCCGCAAGTACAAGCGCCGCAGCCTGACATCTCCGCGGGGCCTAGGCTGGGGCTTCGCCCCCTGCCGCCCTCCGGGTCTCAGCAGCCGACTGCTACTCGCGGGGTTCGCTGGCTTGGCTCCGAACTCTCCTGTCGATTCTAGGCCCACTGCAGATATCACCCCCCCGGCAGCAATGCCTTCGCACTCTTCGTGCCCCACTGCCGTCTACTGAATAGACACCTAACATGCCCCCCCCCACGTTCTCCTCCCCCCGCACCCTCCCCGCCTATCGGCCCCAAGGGGGCTTGCGCGCGCCTGCGTCCTAGGCCTAGGGAGGGGGGCGTGGGCACGAGCGGCGCGTGCGTGAGACACGAACGTAGGCGAGGGGAAGGGGGCGGTGACCTGGGCGCCAATGAGCACGCTACGGCAGAAGGCCGATTTACCCCCGCCCCCACCAAATGAAGAACTACAAGTCCCGACCCACAATTCTTCCGGAAAGTCCCTTTATCCTAGCGTTGAAAAGTTTGCGATTGTAGCGGAGAGATGCATGCCGGGAGTTGTAGTTCCAGCTCGTAACCGTAAACTGGTCATTTTCTACTGGTGTCTGGGAAGGTCAAAGTGAGACCCGTGGCTTATCCTGTCGCAGGAGGAGTCTTGAAAGCGGCCGATTCTATAAGAATCGATAAGTTCCTCCCCTCGGGGGTTCCCCATCCTGTGTTCCTTATCTTTTCCTTATCTTTGCTTTCCTGACTTGCGACCTGGAAGTGGCGGTATTTTTTACGAAGTTCCTCAAGCAACAGCTGTTGGATGACAACTCTCTTTCCTTGTTTTTTCAAGCCTAGTGGTGATGACTCTTCAGGTCGTTACTAGTCCCTGGGTGCTTTACAATCCTTTGTCCGTTCCCTTAAACCTGATCACACCCTGGTAAATAGTTACTTCAAGAATCTCTCTTCTGTTACTCTTAGGCCTCTGTTTGGCTGGTTCCTCTCTGGATATCTAAAGCAGATCAGGGCTTTCCTGGTGGCGCAGTGGTTAAGAATCCACCTGCCAATGCAGGGGACACGGGTTCAAGCCCTAGGCCGGGAAGATCCCACATGCTGCAGAGCAACTAAGCCCGTGCACCACAACTACTGAGCCTGCACTCTAGAGCCTGCGAGCCACAACTACTGAAGCCTAGAGACCCATGCTCCGCAACAAGAGAAGCCACCGCAATGAGAAGCCCGCGCATGGCAGCGAAGAGTAGCCCCTGCTTGCCACAACTAGAGGAAGCCCACAACGAAGACCCAACACAGCCAAAAATAAATAAATTTGAAATAAATAAAGTGGATCAACCAGGTAGCTGACAAAGTACAGGATGGTGACAAATGAATCATACTCTTTTCAATCTGGGTTGGCACCAGAGAGAGTATTTACTTTGTATATAAGATTCTCATAAACTCCAAAGCCCAGAGAAATTGCCAAGTGAGCTTGGATACCTTCAGTTCTGAGCTGGCGGAGGAGGGGGTGGGGACGGAGGGGATGGGGGGACGACGACACGCAAGCCAGAATTAGTTATTTAGCCCTCTTCAGTCTGGGATCAGAGAAATGTGGCTTCTAGTTCCCTGGGTCTGGCCGTGAGAAGGGGCATTGGCCTTGGCCTTGGCCCAGGCCACACAGGTTTTTTGTCTCTCTGGGTGCTGACTCCTGGTACTCCTTCAGCTTAAAGTGACAGAGACCAGAAGGGAGCCCAGGTCTTAACTCAGCTGCCTTCATGAATAGAATTTTGAGAGAATAGAGACTCTAAAATTCCTACAATCCAGTGTTTTCAAACTGTGTTCCTAGAATCCCTCAGAAGCCAAAGCTCTTTGGTGGGGATGAGGGGACTAAGAGAGTGAACCTCCCCAAATCCTCCTCCAAGCCACCTCCAAAGTCAGTCAGAGCAGCTCTGGTTTTATCTGTTTCATTTATTGCGGTTTCATTTGAAAAAATAGTCATGGGACTTCCCTGGCAGTCCAGTGGGTAAGACTCCACTCTCCCAATGCAGGGGGCCTGGGTTCAATCCCTGGTCCAGGAACTAGATCCCACATGCATGCCACAGCTAAGAGTCCACATGCCACAGCTAAGAAGTCCAAGCCCGCATGCCACAACTAAAAGATGCCACAACGAAGATCCAGCGTGCTGCAACTAAGACCCGGCGCAGACTAAATAAATAAATAAACAAACACACAAATTTTTTTTAAAAGAGAAAATATAGTTGTTCTGCTTTAAAACAATGTTTGAAAACCACTGATTCTAGGACAAACTTCTTGTAGCGGTAAGCTAAGCAGGTCACGTGGACTCTTAACACCCAATTTAAATTTGTTTCATTCCACCCCACCTTCTATTTCAATTATATACACATTTTCTTCTTCTTACAGAAATTAAGAAGTTGGTTGCTAAAATCTATAGATTGCTATATAGCAAGCTGAATAAAAGCACTTTATTTTAGGCTTATCTGGGGGCACCCCATGAAGCCTTCCTTTTCTCTGTCCATTCTAAAAACTTGACTTACTCAGTCAACAAATATTTATTGAGTACCAATTACATGCCAGGCACTGAGGAAATCGCATTGAACAAAACAAAAAAGTTTCTCTCATGGAGCTTCTATTCTAGTGGGGAAAGATAAGACAGTAGGTAAAACAAAAATATGTGCCACTGGTATGATGACATAGGAATATCTTTATATTGTTTCATAATATATTCTTTCATTCCAAGGACAACTGAGTATTCAATTTTATTTATGGGCCGATGTTTTGTGTATTTAGCCTGTATTCCCAACTGTACTATGAGTCTTTGAAGGCAGGTATTTCATTATAAACGTGGGCTGAATACACAGTAGAAATTCAGTAAATACTTGATTAAGTACTTATCTTCCAACTACATTAGCTTGGCAGAAAGCTGAGATGGTGTCTTCAGAAAATCTGACATAAAATCAGAGCAAATTATAATTGACAAAGAAGTGTTAATAGACACAAATTTATACAATGGTTGATCCAACTGATTGAGTGTCCCAGAAGGAATTCTCAGGAGATGCCTGATTAGCAGAGTGTAGACTTTGTCCTAGAAAGTACAAAACAAAGGGAGGTGTACAAAACTCAGTTTAACTTTTTCTCAAATGTGAGCAAAGGTCATGTGGCTTTGGCACCAGACTGGTCATGGTTTCATCACACAGGCAACATGAATTTGGTAGTTTCAGTGCATCACCCCCAAACTATGCTCTGTGGGTCAGAATGTACCTGGATTATTAGGATCAGCACCCAACAAGCCTGTATTGGGACCCTAACTTTGTGCTAGGCTCTTTGATGGTATAAATCTTACAGTGTTATTCAAATTGGGGAACTTATACCATGGGGATATACCAAGACTTCCATTTGGTACTTGGTATGTTGCGTCTTCGGTGCTGCACACGGGCTTTCTCTAGTTGCGAGCAGGGGCTACTCTTCCTTGCGGTGCGCGGGCTCCTCATTGCAGCGGCTTCTCTTGTTGTGGAGCACGGGCTCTGGGCACGCGGGCTTCAGTAGTTGCAGCACGCGGGCTCAGTAGCTGTGGCTCGCGGGCTCTAGAGCACAGGCTCAGTAGTTGTGGCACATGGGCTTAGTTGCTCCACAACATATGGGATCTTGCTGGACCAGGGCTCGAACCCGTCTCCTGCACTGGCAGGCGGATTCTTAGCCACTGCACCACCAGGGAAGGTTCTGATAAAATAGTCTGGAGTGGGGCTCAGGAATCCATTTTTATTACTAGAATCAGGAAATGCTAAGTTTTATTTGCCGAAATGAATAAGGTGTGTTCTCTGTGGTGGTAGAAGCCTGTGTCTTTATTTCTCAAGGCCTCTATTTTAGGCTTCCTCTATTACCACCACTTTCTCCCTCAGTAAATCACTGCCCAGCCTTGGTACTGTAGGGAGACCAAGGATTCTACAAGAAGATGCTCACCGTCCTTCTGGGTCTGTCCTTGAGTGGGGGGTGGTGACCTAAGATGGCACAAGGTTCCCCATCCCCAACCGTGTCCTCAGCTAGAGGAATGTCCTTCATCCTGATGTTCAGGGAGATGGTCAGCAGATGGCACTAACTCACCATGGCTTCCCTCTTTGAATCCATGGTAGAGGGGTTGTAGGATGAGGAGGAGTGTTCTTAAAGCTAATGCATTGGAACTTTTGGTGTACCAGATCTTGAGGACAGTGCTAGGAATGCTTGTTTAGTATTTTCTAAAGGGCACAGATGTCAGGGGTAGAAGGAATGCTGTGTGTCTACTAGCTGGGTCACTCACCAGCTGTGTGACTTCTGACAAGTTACTTAACTTCATAAGCCTGTTTTTCCAACTATAAATCGGGGTGCTCCTGACCCCCTAGGGTTAATGTAAATAAAAGATTCTGAGTCGTAGTATACAGTAGGCGCTTAATTTTTTTTTTCTGTGCAATGCTGTAATTTATGGCTTTCCTTTTATGCCTGTAAAAAACTCCTTTTTAGTTACGCTTCCTGGCCAACTTGTTGACAACCTCACCCTATTCCTTTATACCTTAGCACTGTAAGGAGCTCACCTGATTTCAAATGCAAAATTGAAGAAGAGAGACGAAAGAGAGAGGATACAGACCCTTGGTTTATAAGTCCTTTACAATTTGCAATTAATTTGCCTTAGCCATAATATTAGATAATAAGAGATATTTATGCTTTGGTAACAGTTGTAATCATTTATTATTTGCAAGCATCCACTGGGCTGTGTGTGTAAAGTAGTACCCATTGGTAAATTAGTCAATAAGAAGAAATGAAGAGAAAAGCTTCTGAGCCACCAAAATAGATGTTGCAAAGTTGGCAATTCAAAGTTCATACACTTTGCTCATACCTGGGCCTTCAGAATCTCATTCTGTGTCTATTTACTCATTTCAAATACTGATTTGGTCATATGGATCTCCTTCCCAGAAGTGAGTAAATTAGAAAGGGGAGTGGTGCTAGAAGTGGGCATATTAACCACAGCCAAAGTGTTCTCTGAGAGCCTGACAAAAAAGGAGGAAACGGAGAAGTGGATGCAAGAACTCAGTAAGAAGACAGGGACTTCCCTGGTGGTCCAGTGGTTAAGACTCCGTGATCCCAATGCAGGGGGCCGGGGTTCCGATCCCTGATCAGGGAACTCGATCCCGCATGCCGCAAATAAAAAGATCCCACGTGCCACAACTAAGACCCGGCACAGCCAAATAAATTTTTTAAAAACTCAATAAAAAGACAGACTCACAGATGCAGAAAACAAAAAAACAAATCGGTCTTACCAGAAGGGGGAGGGGGTTGGAGGTAGGGAAGATAGGTGAAGGGGATTAAGAGGTACAAACCTCCATTTACTAATATATACTGTGTTCATACATTTGTTCAACTTATCCTTAAAATAGCCCCGTGAGGTACATATTATTTTCTCAAGTTTATAGTTGAGGAAACTGAAGCACACAGAGGTTAGATAACTTGTCCAAGATTACACTGCTTGTCCAAGATTACACTGCCAGTAAGTAAAAGAACCAATATTGAACCCAGGTAGCCTGGTTCTATAGCCATGCATTTAGCCACCGCACTATATTCCACAGGACTCACTATTAGATTGTCTTGGATGAAATACACTTTTTATTGCATTGTTGAGCTTTAAAAAAAGAAGAAAATTTTCCGTGAACATGCATGCAAATTCTTATGTTACTACATAGGTTGAAAATTGTCATATAAATGTTCTAAAGAATCAAAAGTAAACTCAGGAATTGTTTTTAAAATGAGCACGCAATTGGAGGTTATCAAAAGTGACCAGAAGGGGGAGTTCCCTGGTGGACCAGTGATAAAGAATCTGCCTTCCAATGCAGGGGATACAGGTTCAATCCCTGGTATGGAAACTAGGATCCCACATGCTGCAGGGCAGCTAGGCCCGCGCGCCACAACTACTGAGCTCATGCACCTCAACTAGAGAGCCCGCATGCCGCAAACTACAGAGCCCACCTGCCCTGAAGCCTGCACGCCACAAGTAAAGAAGAGAAAAACCGCACGCCACAACTAGAGAGAAGCCCAGGCGCCACAATGAAAGATCCCGAGTGCCTCAACAAAGATCCCGAGTGACATAACGAAGACTCGATGCAGCCAAAAATAAATATAAATAAATAATAAATAAATCTTAAAAAAAAAAATAGTGACCAGAGGGGACTTCCCAGGCAGTCCAGTGGTTAAGACTCAGCACTTCCACTGAAGGTTCTTGGTCGGGGAACTAAGATCCCACATGCCACACGGTGCGGAAAAAAAAAAAAAGGGACCAGGTATTTTGAAAAAGAACCCCAACAACAAAAATTTGAGATTAAAAATATAATTGTTAAAATTATATGACTAAAATTGAATTAGTGTTTGTGTAGTGGCAAAACTGTCTTCAAGCATTAGGACAAAATTAAGACATTTTCAGATAATAAAAGCTGATAGAACAAAGTTGCAAGACTCACACTTCTTGGTTTCAAAACTTACTACAAAGCTGCAGTAATCAAGACAGAGTGGTACTGTCATAAGAATAGATATACCATGCAATAGAATAGAATTGAGAGTCCAGAAATAAACCCTCACTTTTACAGCCAATTGATTTTCAATGAGTGCCAAGCCCAGTCAACGAGAAAGGAGAATCTTCACCAAATGATGCTGGGTCAACTGGATATCCACATACAAATGAAGTTGGATCTCTACCTATATACATATACATAAATTTACTCAAAATGAATCAAAGACCTAAATGCAAATGCTAAAATATAAAACTCTTAGAAGAGAATCTAGGTATAAGTTCATGACCTTGGATTAGGTAACAGTTTCTTAAATATGACACCAAAAACATAAGCAACCAAAAACAAATAAATTGGACGTTAGCAAAATTAAAATATTTTGTGCTTCAAAGGACACTATCAATAAAGTGAAAATACAACCAATAGAATGGGGAAAAATATATCTGCAAATCAAGTATGGATAAGGGCCTAGTATTGAGAATATATAAAGAACTCTTACAACTCAACAGTAAAAAGACAACCCAGTTTTAAAAGGAGGTGCTATAGACTGAATGTCTGTGTCCTCCCAAAATTCATATGTTGAAACCTAATCCCCAGTGTGATATTAGGAGCTGGAGCATTTGGGAAGTGATTAGGTCATAAGGGTAGAGCCCTCATTAATGGGATTAGTGCCTTTATAAAATAGGCCCCAGAGAGCACTCTTGCCCTTTTGAACCAGGAAGTGGACCCTCACCAGACACCAAATATATCAGCACCTTCATCTTGGACTTCCCAACCTTCAGAACTACAAGAAATACATTTCTATTCTTTATAAGCCACTCAGTCTTTGATAGTATTGTTGTAGCAGCTCAAATAGATAAGATAATGAGCAAAGAATTTGAATAGACATTTCTCCAGAGAAGATATACAAATGAGTATGTAAGTATATAAAATAAATAATAAGTAAAAAGAAATAAGTATGTAAAAAATGCTCAACAGGGCTTCCCTGGTGGCACAGTGGTTGAGAGTCCGCCTGCCGATGCAGGGGACACGGGTTCGTGCCCCGGTCCGGGAAGATCCCACATGCCGCAGAGCGGCTGGGCCCGTGAGCCATGGCCACTGAGCCTCCGCATCCGGAGCCTGTGCTCCGCAACGGGAGAGGCCACAACAGTGAGAGGCCCGCGTACCGCCAAAAAAAAAGAAAAAGTAATGGCATATTGATACATGCTACAATATGGATGAACCTTGAAAACATGCTAAGTGAAAGAGACAAGTGCATATTTTTGGACTGCATTTATATGAAATGTCCAGAATAGGCTAATCCATAAAGACAAAGTAGCTGCCAGGGCCTTGGGGGACGAGGGTCAGAGAGTGACTACTAATGAGTATGGGGTTTCTCTCTGGGATGAAAATATTCTGGAATTAGAAAGTGATGGTGTGAATATACTAAAATATACTAAAAGCCATTTAATTGTATACTTTAAAAAATTGCGAATTTTACAGTATATGAATTAAATTTCAATTTAAAAAACCTGATAGTTCTACCCACAACAGATCTTCACTAAAATAATTCTAAAAGATATTCTTCAGGAAGAAGAAAAATGACTTTAAAAGCAAGATCTGAGGTGGTAAACATGCAAATAAATTTAAACAAACTGTATAAAATGATAAAATTTTTTTATAAAATAAATATTTTGAAGGGCAAATAAAAAGGAATTAAAATATTATTTGAGGGGCGAAGATACTGTTTAACTTTGATTTTGTTAAAATCAATATGTATAATAAAAACCAGGACTTCCCTGTTGGCGTAGTGGTTAAGAATCCGCCTGCCAATGCAGGGGACACGGGTTCAAGCTCTGGTCCAGGAAGATCCCACATGCCATGGAGCAACTAAGCCCGTGAGCCACAACTACTGAGCCCACGTACCACAACTACTGAAGCCTGCATGCCTAGAGCCTGTGCTCCGCAACAAGAGAAGCCACTGCAATGAGAAGCCTGTGCACCACAACAAAGACCCAACACAGCTAAAAATAAATAAATAAATAAATAAATTTATTTTAAAAAGAGAAAGCACTATGGGCTTCCCTGGTGGCGCAGTGGTTGGGAGTCCGCCTGCTGATGCAGGGGACACGGGTTCGTGCCGCGGTCCGGGAAGATCCCACATGCCACAGAGCGGCTGGGCCCGTGGGCCATGGCCGCTGAGCCTGCGCGTCCGGAGCCTGTGCTCCGCAATGGGAGAGGCCACAGCAGCGAGAGGCCCGCGTATCGCAAAAATAAAAAAAAAAAGAAAAAGAGAAGGCACTAAAAGAATAGAAAAGGTATAAAACTTCTAATTCAATATGAGGAAATAAATGGAATAAGAAAAATATTACTCAATCCAAAAGCTGACAATAAAAGTGATTTAAAAAAAACCCCACCAGGTAAGATGGTAAAAAGAAGTCCATATATAACTGTAATCACCATATGTACTTACAAGACTCACAGTTAAAAGACATTGTTAGATTGAATAAAATAAACTAAAATCCAGCTATAATGCTGTTTACAAGAAACACATCTTTAAACAAGACACATAAGCTTAAAAGTAAAATGATAGAAAAGACATACTGAGCAAATACTAACCAAAAAGGGAGTTCGGAGCTATATTATTAGACAAAATAAACTTTAAGACAAAAAAAGCATTATAGGAACAAAGAACATAACTACATAAAAGATAAAAGATTCAACTCACAAGCATAGGGCTTCCCTGGTGGTGCAGTGGTTGAGAGTCCGCCTGCCGATGCAGGGGACGCGGGTTCGTGCCCCGGTCCGGGAAGATCCCACATGCTGTGGAGTGGCTGGGCCCGTGAGCCATGGCCGCTCAGCCTGCGTGTCCGGAGCCTGTGCTCCGCAACGGGAGAGGCCACAACAGTGAGAGGCCCGCATAATGCAAAAAAAAAAAAAAATTTTTTTTTTTGATGCCAATACATAATGGGTGCCAATACATAATAGGCATAGATGCCGATACATAATAGGTATCTATTAACATAGCCTCAAAATATGTAAAGCCAAAATTGAAGAATCACAGGGAGAAATTGACAAGCACATCATTTAGTGGATGATTTCAACACACTTCTCATTTATGGAACTAAATAATTAAAAAGTATAAGTCAATGGTCCTGTATGGAGACCTGCACCCAATGATTAGAGAATATACTTTTTTAAAAAATTGCACATAGAAACTACAAAAACTGACCAAGTACTAGGTCACGAAGTAACACACAACAGATTTCAAAGAACTGGTACCACACAGATCTCATTCGATGTATTTAAAGTCCCCTGATGTTTGGAAATGGAAAACTCTAAACTCCCAGTAAACCCACTGTTGGACTGCACCCTGCAGGCCTTGCAAGCCTTGTAGTAGCCCAGCCTCCAGGCCAAAGAGTTCGGAGACAGCCAGACATTAATGGTTTATTGGACAGGGGATCTTACATGTACAAAACAAAAGGTATGGGACTTCCCTGGTGGCGCAGAGGTTAGGAATCTGCCTGCCAATGCAGTATACACAGGTTCGATCCCTGGTCTGGGAAGATCCCACACACCGCGGAGCAACTAAGCCCATGCGCCACAACTACTGAGCCTGTGCTCTAAAGCCCACGAGCCACAACTACTGAGCCCATGTGCCACAACTACTGAAACTCACGCGCCTAGAGCCCCTGCTTGCCACATCCAGAGAAAGCCTGCGAGCAGCAACAAAGACCAAACGCAGCCAAAAATAAATAAATAAATTTATTAAAGAAACAAAACAAAAGGTCCTGGAGAGATGCTACTTGGGGGAGAAGTAAGCTGCCATTTATAGGGGGAATTGAAGTCAGGTTGGCTCATCAGTTACCAAGGAAACCAGTGGCTGGGGCAGGGGACAAGCATGTAGATAGTTACTAATTAAGTCCTATAATTAAGACAATTGGATGGTCATGTGAGTGAAGCAGGGCCTGGTTGAGCAGGGGATGTACAGAGACCAAGAGAACACCCATCTAGAATGGCCTGACCATACACCCACAGTGATCTGCTCACTGTCCCACTGAAAGTATTCACCTTTCAGGGGGTTCTCCCCAACTCTCCAAGATCCCTTTCCTCTGAGAATTGTGCCACGTCCCCAGCAACTATGACTGTATCATAGGACTGCCCTTTATACTCCACTCCCCACTATGGCCACAGTTGTTTGGACTAGAGGTACAGCCCCAATTCGAAATGAGACAATCAGAATCTCCAAGGAACCGGGGCTTAGGTCAGGGCTCTTCATTAGCTTTAAGAGATGGCCACCACTTCTATGAACCCTGGGGAGCAGAGAAAGCTGCTGATCTGCAAAGAAACTAGGGGTTCCTACAGAGAGGAAAGACCACACAGTAAGAGGGAGAGACTGAAAATCAGACTGACTAGAGAGAGGGACTTAGAAAGAGAGACAGTCAGAGAGACAGGTTGACAAATAGAGAATGTAGAACAAGACTGAGTTAAATTGAGAATGATGAAATAAAATTCATATTTCATGGCAAAACAAAATTTAAACAAATCTTTTTCTCTGCCTGTTTGGGTTTCTTCGCTCCCCTTTAGTGTGTATTGTACATCTGCATTAACCAGACCTCCTTACAAGATAACATTTCTTCTTCTTTTTGCCATGCCACGTGGCACGCAGGATCTCAGTTCCCTGACCAGGTGTTGAACCTGTGCCCCCTGCAGTGGAAGCACAGAGTCCTAACCACTGGACCACCAGGGAATTGCCTAACATTCCTTCCTAATCTTATAAAAGGTCACACCCCTTAGGAGATAACCTTCCTTCTTATTGCACAGCATGGGCTCTAGGCATGCAGGCTTCAGTAGTTGTGGCACACAGGCTCAGTAGTTGTGGCTCATGGGCTCTAGAGTGGAGGCTCAGTAGTTGTGGTACATGGACTTAGTTGTTCCACGGCATGTGGGATCTTCCTGGACCAGGGCTCGAACCCATGTCCCTTGCATTGGCAGGTGGATTCTTAACCACTGCACCACAAGGGAAGTCTGGCACAGCCAAAATTAAAAAAAAAAAAAAAAAAAGGCAAAAAGAAACAATTTCTGGCCTTAAGGGAAAAAAAGTCCTCCTGGAAGGAACTTGCCTTTCTCCTCCCAGGCCTTTGAGATGAAAATGTTCTACCTGGTCTTCTCCAGGAACTCTTATCTCAGGCCATCTTTTTAAAAGGCAAATTTCAGAAGGTAATTCTTATTTAAAGAATGGAGGAAAGATAGTTTGAAACTTGACTTATCAAGGACAGATACAAATCTTAAGTGTCTTCTCTATAAATATTAGTAAAAAAGGGTTTAGCCATCTAGACAGATGACCTTGATTTGTTCCATCAGCCAGAAAACCAATTTGAATCTAACCTGTTTTTTAATTGATTGGTTTTATATTGTCAATGAAAAAATCATCAATAGTCAATCTAAGGAAGAAATGGGAATTTTTATTTAAGCCAAGCTGAGGATTATATCCCAAGAGAGTCTTTCAGAAAGCTCTGAGGACTGTTATGCCTGTTAGAGGTTAAAGAACAGTTATATGTTTTTGAGACAAAGGCTTATATGTCAAATGATGTATTACTGACAGTGTACACAATCCAGATCCACAGTAAAAAGCGTGGGTCATGGGTCGTTCATTGTGGCCCCTTACAAGATTAAGAAGGAAGGTTATCTCCTAAGGGGTTGTGACCTTTTATAAGATTAAAGAGGAATGTTAACTCATAAGGAGGTCTGGATAATGCAAATAAACAATATGCACTAAAGGGGAGGAAGGTAGAGGCCCCAATGGGCAAGGAAAATTTTTATGTTTAAATTTTTCTCATCCTGCCACAAAATATGAATTTTATTTAATCAATTTTCCCATTTTGATAATTAATCTTTAGATAGAAAGCATTAGATGATCAAATATTTGTTCCCTCAATGTCAGGGTGGTTGCTTATCTGCCCTGGGTCTATCATGTCCCTTGATGTCAGGTCTTAATAGCTCTGTTCTTTCTTTTTTTTTTAGGGGGTTGTATTGGTAAGACGTCTGGCAAGGACTAATGGTCAATTCCAAGTTGTTCAATATGATTTATGCCAATTTAATCTTGCTTGTGCACTGTGAGTGTTCATTAATGTATAGAGAACTGTAGATGTGATCAAAATTGACAGGAGCAGCAACAATGTCATTAGTAAATGTTTAAGCCAAGATCCTCCTAAACCAAACCATTTTCCCAGTATTCTTCCTAAACTGGGAAGAGGACCATTCAGAGCAGAAATTTGATTATTCATGTGTCATAAGATGAGTTAACAAATATCTCAGCCAAATGGTCATACCATTGGAAAACTGATAGAACCCAGTGTGCTCACAATAAAGGCCGATTGCAGGGGCTGTTTCCAAGACTACCTGTAGGTGACCTTGAGCCCAAGGGAAACCAACTGTGCATCTTCCTAGCCAACCTGGGGAGAGCCAAGGCCATAAACTTGTTCCATAAATTCACTAGATCCTGTTAGGAGCTACCCAATATTTAACATCTAGTGAAAAGGATTACTTTTGACCAGGTTCAGAACAGTTGTCATTAATTGGCTGAGTAAGAGGGTCCCACTTAGTGATATTGGCAGTAAAATTAGCTTGCATGGTACTAGAGTTTCTTTCTTCTAAAATAAAACTGCTAAGAGCCATCCAATTAGAGCCTTTGGAGAGGAAAATCCACCAAGGTAACCTAGGAGTACTGGACATAGGTAATTGGCCACAAACCCAGAAATTGGATTGATTTTTGAAACTTGCAAATGATTGGGCCCAAGGAAAAAATACATTTGGTTAAAAAGCAAAAGTGTGAGCAATTGTCTAAGTAATTAGTATACAGGCCTGGTCTGGCATCTTGGGTCAGCTGTCTACTTCAGATTTCATCTTCTTCTTGTCCTGGTCTGGTAGTGTTTGTCTTAGTTAGTCAAAGTTGGGTGTTAGAAACAGGAGTTGCCATTCACTCAGGAGAGAAGGCTTGATATGGTACCTTTCAACATGGCTGTAAAGAGTCCTTTATCTGATGTCTTTTCCAGTATGCATTATCCCCTGGTTGCAGGAGACACATCTGATCTTCATCCAAAGATAGATGACTGTGATAAGCTTCAGAAATAAACTTTACAATAATATAACATAGCAAAAAGGAGTCATCTGAGAAGTGAGTCTTTAGCAGTAAATACAGACCTCAATTAACAAAACTAGAATTTAATATCTACTGAAACATATTTTTTTCTAAAATTACCCTCATTTCTACCAAATATAGTCAAATTCAGACTAATTTGTTTGCAAAATAAGTCTGGTTTTTATAAACTTAGCCTGATTATTTACATAAGTGTAACTGATCATGTAGGCTCTTTTAACTTGGCTGTGCTGGAACTTTTCATATGGAATTTCAGATTAAGCTGTTGTTTTGTTTTGGGTTTTTTTGAGGATTACTTTTTTAAAATAAATTTATTTATTTATCTGGCTGCGTTGGGTCTTCGTTGCCGCGTGTGGGCTTTCTCTAGTTGCGGCAAGCGGGGGCTATTCTTCGTTGCGATGCGTGGGCTTCTCCTTGTGGTGGCTTCTCTTGTTGCGGAGCACGGGCTGTAGGCGCGCGGGCTCAGTAGTCATGGCTCGTGGGCTCTAGAGTGCAGGCTCAGTAGCTGTGGTGCATGGGCTTAGCGGCTCCTCGGCATGTGGGAATCTTCCTGGACCAGGGCTCGAACCTGTGTCCCCTGCATTGGCAGGCGGATTCTTAACCACTGCACCACCAGGGAAGTCCCTCAGATTGAGCTTTTAAAAGGCCTCACAGGGGCAGGAAAGCCATACCAAGGGCTTGTCACAGATTCCACCTGTGATATCCATAGATTTTGGTGAATTCCTCTCATTTCCCCCCAAGTACCTTGAGACTCCTGTACCTGTTAGCAGGTAGCCATTCTTATTTGCCTGATAAAGTTGCTGGGGAAACTAAGAGATCCCAATTTCTGGAGGGATCAGGTAGAGAGAAAAGACATGTTTCAGTTCTATTTACAAAGGTATAATTTACCAAATTGCCATAAGTCATAATCAGCTTGAGAATGATAGCCTAGATTCTGATGGCTTTGCATTTCCTGGTTCTGGTCCTTCCTGATGTCTGCTGGTACCCCTGTTACTTATAACCAAAAGTATTCCACTGTGCGGTCCCATCTTTACTCCTTGGCTCTAGCTGATCCCTTTGCCTGGAACTCCACCTATCCTGCACTGCTTCCAACTTGGCTTGTCTAAGTTCTCTCAATCCTTCAAGACTGAGAGAGCTTGGTGACATTTTTCTCTACCAACTCAGCTGCTGGAACTCTCCAAACTGTAGAGAGCATTCTGCCTGGAACGTCCTTGGTTGGAAACAGAAGCAGCCTGATTGGCCCCTCTGTCTTCCTGCCTGTGCCCTTCCTCCCTGCCATCTGGTGTCTGTCTTCTTACAGTTCACTCTCAGTAACTGAGTTATCAGCCAGTGCACAGCAGTCTGAGACAAAAACCCGGGGCTTTTTTGAACTGAACATTTTGTCCATCCAGTCTGCAGAGTCTCCACAGGGGAAGGGAACACCCAATGAATCATCAGCTGTTTGTTAAAGCAAAAGCATCTTGGGAACTGTGCTCTTAGCCTCACTGAAAATCATGAAAAGGACTTTAGAGGTGGTTTAGATTCAATCTAGATAAATCCTTCATTTAAATTTTTTCCTATTTATTTACTGATAATTTAGATATAATTTACACATAACATTGTATTAGTTTTAGGTGTACAACCAACCCCTTCATTTATTTATTTGTTTATTCCTTTATTTAGGCTGTGCCACACAGCCTGCGGGATCTTAATCTTCTTTTTTTTTTTTTCGGTACGCGGGCCTCTCAGTGTTGTGGCCTCTCCCGTTGCGGAGCACAGGCTCCGGACGCACAGGTTCAGCGGCCATGGCTCACGGGCACAGCCACTCCGCGGCATGTGGGATCCTCCTGGACCGGGGCACGAACCCGTGTCTCCTGCATCGGCAGGCGGACTCTCAACCACTGCACCACCAGGGAAGCCCGGGATCTTAATCTTAATCAGGGATCGAACCTGAGCCCCCTGCAGTGGAAGTGCAGAGTCTTAACCACTGGACCGCCAGGGAAGTTCCCCAACCCCTTCATTTATAGGTGAGGAAAATGACAACCAAAGTCAGACAGCTAGCAGGGAGCACAACTGTCTTTGGAAGCAAGATGTTTAGAAAGTAGGTGTCATGAGCTCAACTCAATAGTGTTTCCTGTCTGAAAAGAGAGGTATCTGCCATCCCTTCCCAGCCTCCACCTCCTGGTTTTGCACAAGCTTGTGCCCCTTGCTCCTGACAGCCACACCTTCAGCAAGCCAGCTCCTAGCTATCATTCACACCTCAAATTAAATGTCACCTCCTCTAAGAAGCCTCCTCTGACCACCGTCCCCTCCAAATCTGGTGCCACTATGTGTAGTATATTTTATATACTCATGAAGGCCTGTCTACTTGCACACATGGGTTTGCATAGAATAGGCACTCAATAAATGTTTGATGACTGAAGAAAGAAAAATCAAGTACCAGCTACTGCTTGCTGGGATCTATTTATTCAGGCCCTCAATGGAAAACAGAAAGGGAAGGCCATAAGTTGGGAGCCCAGTCAGCCCACCTTTCCCAGTGGCCTCTTTTGGTGAGTTTGAAGGGAACTGGATGGTCAGGTCGAAGCAGCACATACTCACTCCCGAAGCAGCGAGGCATCTGTGCTGTAGATAGCTGAACACAGACCCCTTCAGTCAAGCTTCCCAACCCCCAAACCATGCAGTCAGTGGGAGCCACTCCCTGGGAAGCATAGTCTGGAAGTAGGTCAAGGAGCAATCAAAGGCCACTAGGCCCCAGCCCTACATACAACCACTTTCTCAGAGGTCATGGGGATGCGGTGCTTAGCCAGAGAAATTTCTAATTGATTACGAACCAAACCCCTGGGAGCTGGGCAGATGCTGATCCAAGAGTACAAATCCAGGCCAGACCAGAGGTGGCCAGAAGGAACTGCACTGGGCCAGCCGGGGGATCAAGGAGAGCTTTTTGTCCTGATTGTAAATGATGCCCTCTCCTCCCCCAATCCCCTTGGCCTCTTTCCTAATAGACTCTGGAGAGGTTGGGAAAGAGGCAATCAGTGCATCTTACTCAACCCTACATCCCTGGCTACTGATGCCTCCAAGATCACTTTGGCACCATCCAGTGGCCTCTTGATTTACTGTTTTAAACCAAACACCTTTTCCAAAAACAAAAAAAACCCTGTCCTTTTGGATCAGTCATCCAGTCATTTTACTCAAGGGACAGAGGCTGTTACCTGGCAGAGGCCGTTACACACAGAGGCTGGCGTCTGGAAAAGCTGGGCAACTTTAGAAGAGCTTGGAATAAAAAAAGAAAAAGCCCATCACTTCTGAGTGAGGTCAGCCAGCCCAGCTGGAGAAGGCAGCAGGCTGTGGGGGAATGCCAAAGGACCACTGGGCCAGCTTGCCAGACCCTGGGCCAAGCCACTGTATAAGCTCCCCAGTACTGGAATGAAAGAAAGGAAAAAAAAATCAGGACATGTTTTCAGCTTTGCTCAGGGGCCCAGAACATCTGGGAGGGGCTCACAACTCCAGGAATCTCTGCTCTTCTCTGCAAATGGAAAATATGATCTATGAGAACAAACTTGACCAGTAGAATACGTGCCTAGTCACCCAGCCCTGTAACTTAGGGTTAGGTGGCACTGTGCCTCATGCCACCTGGTGACCACTTTCCAGAGACCCCTTTGTCCCTCTGAGCAGTTGGCTCAGATTAATGGTTTAAAGACAGGTCAGTGACCTCAAAATCAAGTACAAAATGTGCATTTATTGACATGTGTTCTGGGCCACACTGGGCTTCTAGAAAGAACAAAAGCAAATATAAAGGGAAACACGCTAATATAATTAGCAACCTAGGGCAGTTGTGGATACCAGGAGATGTTTTTTCCAGACTTGGTAGAGGAACTAGGATTACCTTATACTCAACAGTGTAACACTGAATGTGCACTAGAGTTCCAGATTCAGCAAAGAAATAAATGTTATTTATAATTCAAGTAAAAATATTTCACCACCTTTTATATGTATGAACTGTGATGGAGGCCTTGCTTACATCCTGTGGAGCAAGGCCAAGAAATATGCTTTATATTGGTTATTTGATCTTCAACATCAGATTATCCTTATTGTAGAGGTGGGCAAAACCATGCAAAAAAGAAAATGAAGGACATTTCCATGAATGGCACTAAATGAAGAATGCTCAAAGCTACAGAGTTTGCCCATGGCCAATTTCCTGTGTTTCTTGTAAAGAACAGGGCAAAGAGGCTTTATTTTGACATTTTGGGGGCTCCATGCCAATCAGTATCACAAGACAAAGACAGTAAGAAAGGGAATGAAGAAACAAACGAGCAAGTTGCACCGGAACAGATGGGCTTAAGTTAACCGAGTGACTGTTTGGGTGTCAGTCTCACAATGGCTGTGGGGAGAAGGGAAGTACCACAAGCCTTAGTTGCTCAGAGGCTGCTGAGCAACCCCAGAAAACCTCAGAGAGGCCGCCCCTCTGCGCCAGCGCTGGCCACCCTGACTTGACCGCTGCCTCCTTGAGGGCGCTCTTCCCCTGACAGTGCTTGCGGGGGAGGGCCGGGCCGGGGTGCTTTGGAGGTACTGGAAGGCACTCTGACGGCCCACCTGCCTCTCTACGCAGTTAAAGGTCAGGGCCACTCCCACATTGCTCTTCATGACTCTGGAGGAGCCATCAGATGTGCCATCAAAGCACCGGCCAAGCGCAATCTCCTTGGCTGTGCGAGGGTCCTGGTCAGTGACAGTGTAGATGCCATAGTTGTGGCCCAGTGGGTCCAAGGGCGCCAGCATGGTGTACTCAGTGGTGTTGTCATTGACCGCCAGTGGCAGGTGGTTGACCAGGTACTCATGCAGCATGGAGTTTACGCTGACTCGATGGCAGCTGCCCTGGGGGATAACCTTCACCAGCGTGCGGTCTACACGGTCCTGGTCATAGAGCATCCCACTGCACTTGAACTCCAAACAAGCAGCTGAGACATTGGGCTGGTCCCTGTCCCGTGTGCTCTTCACATCCCGGATTCCATACAGCTTTCCCACTGTCTGCCGGTGGGTGCCCCCCATGTTACGGGATCGCACGTTCACCTCCAGTGGCCCCATGATCTTCACCTTGATATAGCAGGCCCTGAACTCCATTGGCTTGGGCCACCATGCCAGGTAGTCTTCAGTCCAGCTCATGGGGTCATCCTCGTTGAAAGGGACCGTGTTGTAGTCATACCGATCCCCCTCAATCTGGTAGAACCGGAAGTGGGCTGCACTGGGAGGTGCTTCCTCGCATGCCTGGAGGTTCTCAAATGCATAGATGGGTCCATTGCTCTCCTCGGCTGAGTTGGGCCTTGGTTTGGCCATGCTGATCTGGAAAGCTGTCTTCTTGGCCTGTGGGTCCTCATGGTCTGTCCGGCGGTACTTGAGCTTGTTGAGGTAGGGCTGAGGGACACCAATTGCATTTGGGTTGAATTTAGGAAAAGACTCCACTGCTTCCAGCTCGTCCCCAGCCAGGCTTGCTAAGACGTAGGCAGAGTAGGCATCAGGGGACTGGTCATCGCAGAAGGCAGGCAGACAGGCCCCATTGGGACCAGTGATGACACTGTCAAAGCGGCCCCAGGCCCTGGGGTTAGAGGAGAAGCCAGTCCGGGGCTCCAGGTTGATCACAGAGACCACGACACCCTGCATCTGCTCACTGGGCAAGAACCTCTCACTTCGGTAGGCCCTCACCTTGATGAAGCACCTCCTGCTTTCAGGGACATCCAGGTTAAAGAGCCTCCTCTCACGAATCTCCATGTTGCCCACCAGGAAGGTCCTGTCTTCTCTTCTGTTCCGCCTTTGGCTTTCAAATTTGAAGTCACCTTCCTCCTCCCACAGCCCTGTGCCTGGGTTGAGGGACCAGAGTTTCATCATGGGCAAGTGCTCTGGCATCTTGACCTGGGTTGAGTCGAGGTGGACCTTTACCTTGCCAACATTAAGTGACTCTGAGGTGGCCTCATCTGTGAAGTCCACAGAGAACATGCCGTATGTTCGAAGGGGGAAGGTGTCTCCTTCATCATTGATGAAGTTCAGGTCACTCTGGGCAGCAGTAGCTGTGGAAATATTCCGAGGATCCAGGAAGGTCACACTGGCCTTTACTTTTCCTGTGTAGGGCTCCCCGTTCTGCCGGTAGAAACTCTTGGATGGGATCTCCAGCTCAGCCACAGGATCTTCACCAGCCACATCCCCCAAGGGGATAATGTTGGTCTCCATGGCCTCCAAGGTGATGGGCTCTTTCCGCCGAAGCATCTTGATCTCATGGAACACCGCACTCCCTTTCTTATTGAAGGGTAGCACTTTGGTGGTGTTGACAAACTTCTGCAGCCTGTCCACAAATGTGAGCACCAGCCTCTCAGTGTCCTGAGGGACGTGGAGGGTGAACGTGCCCTTGTAGCCAGTCATGCTCACACGGCTGTTCCCCATGTACACGTGGCCAAAGCGCATGGGTTCCCCATTGTCAGAGGCGCTGACGCGTCCCCGAACGATACTCTGGGTCTCCGTACACCGCTGGCAGCTGCACTCCATGGCCACCTTGGTGGGCAGTGTGTACCCACTGCACTGGATCTCCCTCTCCTCTGTTTTGGAGATCCCACAGCAGTTCTCCACAGCATCCTGGCACCTGATCCCATTATCCTGCTGCCCTGCACAGGTCTTGACAGGGCAACGACCCACATCATAGTAGAAGGAGTTGGTGGCATTCTGGAAACAATCATGGGGCAGCTGGATAAGGTAGCTCTCGGGGGTTGGGTTGCAAGGAGTCTCATCGGGGGCTATGGAGGGAAATAGTTCGGATATTAAATGCAAGTTCTTTTCCCACATAAAGGGGACCTCAACCTCCCCTCTCTGCCATACTTCAGGGTTTTCAAAGTACTTGTGTGATTCCCAACTCTCACAAAACTCCTCTGAGGGAGATAGAACAGCTGTTACTAATTCCATTTCACACACAGGGAACAGAGTTTGCTGCTGAGACCAGTAGAGTAATCGTCCTAATTGGAGGGGTCTTGAAAATTCGTGAGAGTGTTTTGAGTTACCACCAAAATTGGCAGTGCTACTGACTTATAGTGGGCAGGGGGCCTTGCAGCTCTATTTTCTGCAGTGCCTGACACTGTCTCTCAAACGGAATTCTTCTGCATCCTGTTTGACTTTCACATATTCTACAGACATTCATGTAGGTGGAAAACTTGTTTAAAATTATCGGAGCCTGGTATTTTTTACATGGCTTTACCATACATTGAATTTTTCAAGAATGCAACTACCATATAAATCAAGCTAAGATTGTACTTTGTTTAGCTTGGAAAAATACCAAGAATTGCTTCTTGTTTCAGAAAAATCATGTACCTACAACAATTGCCCAAGGAATGTGAAATGACGCCCCTGTATCCATCAGCATTTGTAGCTGCCACATTCATGGTGACTGGATTCAAGTGCAAGTATCTGACCTCTTGGTTGATGTTCTTGTGTCATTATGCCAAAGCACTTACATATTGAAATACATACTATTTTGTATTAAAATTATTTTCTTTGTATTTCCCTTTTATGTTATTAGGGCCATGTGCATGTATATTTGGAAATTATATGTAGTTATTATCTATAAATTTAACTTTAGAATAGTAAAAAATATTTTTAATTGAAAATATTTAAAATTTAAAGTATTAAGAATAACTGAAAAAAAAAAGGAAAGAAAGAATAACTGTGACAAGCGGGGAGCATTGGTATAATGAGCGGGGAACCACTGCTGACAGTTCTCCACATCTCCTCTGCCAGGATTCAAGTCCCCTGTGTCCTGCCTGTCCCGAGGTGTGTTACTCAACTTTCTTGGAGTCTCTGAAATATTCCAAAATCCTTCCAACAAAATCTCTTCTGCCTTTTGTTTGGTTTTGTTTAGGCCAATTACTAAGATATCCTCCTTCTCCCTCACTTTCCAAGTACAGTTTCCTGATTGGTCTTGGCCTCCAGTCTCTCCTCCTCCAGCTCACTTCTAGAAACCAGCTTTAATCAGGTCACCCTTTCTTGTAAAGCCCCCTCAGTTTCCCACTTCTATACCTTGCTCATGCTGGCCCCTTGATCTGGAATGCTCCCATCTCCATACACACAGACCCTGGCCATTGTTTAAGACCAGGGATTCACAACATTGGCTGCAAATTAGAATTACCTGGGGAAGATTTTAACCTGTGCATGACCAGGCCACATCCCAAACCAATGAAATCAGGCTCTCTGGAGGTAAGACCCAGGCGTCAGTAGTTTAAAAAACTCAACAGATGATCCCTATTTAAGCCTCAAGTAACCAGCCATAGTCACTCCCACCTGGAAGGTCTCTGTCTCTCATCTATAGAGTCCACAATTCCTTATCTCCTGTTTTAACTACATTTTTTCATCTTTACTGACTTGTCTCTTATTTCTCCACCCATCCTGGAGTGGCAGCTCTGTGAGGGTAGGATCGAGGTCTGTGCCATCTTTGTGTCCCAGAGAGCACAGTCTAGAAAAGCCCAAGGTTTTACTGCCCAGGAATGCCCACTGGAGTGCTCCCCAGTGCTGTAGCAGGGGCTCCCCAGGGGCCCTGACAGTCTTACCTATGACAGTCAGCCGGGCGACATGGGACTTTGCAGCCCCAGTGTCGCTCTGGGCCTTGCAGAAGTACTCCCCGGCCTGGTCCCGTTGCAGGTTCCTCAGCACCAGCTTGCTCTCGTGCTTGTAGAGGGAGGGGTCCAACAGTGTGCTGTTATGGTACCTGAAAGGGATGGAGAGGGACGGCCTGAGGGGGCAGTAGGAGGGCTGGTATCCTTGGGGACAGTGCCAGGAGCAAGGCAGATGGTGGACGGGTCCCTGCAGATGCCAACACCACCACTGACTCAGCTCATTCAAGAACGCTGACTGGCCTGGGAGTCAGGGTACTCGATTCTGAGTCTCAGCCCCACCACTAACTGGCTATGGACCCTTAGACAAACCATTTCACATCTGAGTTTCAGCTTCCTGTTCTATGAAATAGGAGAAGTGATGCCTAGCTGACTCCATAGAATTGTTGAGAGCGTCAAACAAGATAACGGCTATAAAATGTTTGTGAAGGGTAAAGGACAGCCACTGGGGACACTGACCTTGTTTGCCCTTGTCTGGGAAATTAGGGCTGGGGAACCTGGTTCTGTGGCCCAAGGATATGAGTCAGGACCCCAAGACCAGAGCTGCTCTGGGGGACCCCAGCTTTGATAGGACAACAACAGGGCTTGCTCGTTGTCTGGGTGGCCTCAGCCCTGCTGGCCCCCACTTGTTAATTATTGCCATGACTAATAAGTCCAGACCCAATGCAAGAAAGCTCTGGCTTCCAAGAGGAGACCTGGGCCAGGTAGCTGGCAGAATACTCACCAGAGATACTTGTCTGGTTTGGGCTTCCCCGTGGCCTTACAGCACAGGGACACACTCTGCCCAGCTCTCCGTGCTTTTGCCTTGGGGTTCATCACAATGTATGGAGTCTCTGAGACAGAAGATGAGACATAGTGTTTTGGGTTTTTCTTTGTGACAGGTTCTCCAGAGCCTTGCTCCCTCAGGTATTTTGACATGCGTTAAAATTGTACAACTTCACACACACCACCCAGCCCCTCTCTAATGGTCCTAATAAGTAGCTGGTCCAGAATGGAGTCCACTCCCTCCATCTACTCAGCCTGGGACCTGCTCCCATGGCCTCTCAGGCAGCATCTGGGTGAGGCAGTGGAGAACCAAGAGGACCTTGTACCAGCCAAGATTCCCAAACACTGCCATTGAGACAGAGCTGGCTGCTCTGCGGACTCCAGCAGAATTTTCTGGCCATTCTGCACCATTTCTGAATTCCCCCAGCCTCTCTCTCTATGCCTTTCAAACGTTATACTGTATTGTAATTGACTATGTTAGATAAGGTAACCAGGAAAGAACTCATACATTTGAGGGAGCAAGCCATTCCAATATCTGGGGGAAGAACACTACAAGCAGAGTATATAGCAAGTGCAAAGGCCCTGAGGCAGGAGTGTGCCTGTGTGTTTGAGGAATGGATAGGAGTAGAGTGACTCAGTGTGGGTGGAGGGGACTATAATAGGAGAGGAGAGGGGAAGAGAGAAGAGAAGGAATGGGGGGGTCTGGCAGATGATGTTGTGACTTGGGGATTTTTCAGTTTTACTCTGGGCAACCTGGAAAGCCAGCTCTTAGTACTGTAATCCTTTTATTTAAAAGTCCAGCCTTCTTCCTGAGCCCTATCCCAGAGAAGTTAAGTACCTGCCCTCATGAACTCCGCCTTGATGGTGGCTGCCTTCAGTCTAGTCTTAGGCATTGTGAGCCTGATAGGGGCAAACTTGGTCTTTGTGATCTTCAGGATGCTTTTGCCATCGGGGCACAAGCCAGGGACTCGGAACCTCCCGCTGCTGTCCGTCTGGGTCAATAGCTTAGGTGTTTTGGTCAGGATGTAGACAGTAGCCCCTGAGGCTGGGGCACCCCCAGGGAGGGAGACAACCCCATACAGCACGAAGTCCTGGCACATGCAGGCGTCACAGTCAGCATTCACCTGGCCCATGGGGCAGGTCAGGTCACAGGCTGTGGAAGAAGGGGCCACATCAGGAGGGCGTGTATGGATTCTGGCCCTCCTTCAGTCACGTCCCAGCCTGTGGACTCACATATGCTTCCTCTCCCCCTTAGGCCTTTGTTACCCTTCCTCATCAGCCTGCATGACTAATTTCTACTCATCTTTCAAGACTTAGTTCAGGACACCTCCTCTAGAAAGGCTTCCTCAATCCCCCTAAGCTATAATAATTGACCATGCACTATGCTCCCACATTATCCTCTACATCCCCCATCGGTGCACGTAATAGATGCTCACTTAATACCTGATGAATGAATGGATGAATCTGTCTCAGTCTGACCCTCTAAACTATTCTAGGCTGCTTCAGCCCCAGCCCCATGCCTGCCCAGTACCAAGAGTAGGGGTAGTACCTGAACAGGCCTGCTCCATGCAGAGCCGACCCTCCTCGGTGGCATCATTGCACAGTGACACCGTCTCCGCCAAGCAGGTGCGTGTTCGGGTCTGGACCCCAGGGTGACCACAAGCAGCAGAACACTTGCTCCAGGGAGACCACATGCTCCAGAGGCTGTGTTCTGTGTCTTGGCGCAGGGATCCTGCAAAGCAGGATCAGCAGATGGTCTGACTTCCCTCTCAGAGGGACTCTGTCAGGAAATCTGACCCAGAGGCTGTTTTTTCTCAGAGAGCAAGGCCTCCATTTACATCACAGATGTCACTGATATTTATATTTCCTGCAATGATTTTTCCAGCAGATGGACATCAAGAGTCTTGAGGAAGTGGTGTATCTAAGTTTTACAAAAACACCGAATGGGCTAGAGGTGGCCCTGAGAGGGACTTGTTGGCCAAGCACTGGGACTTTGATGCGCTGTCCTAGGAGGTGCAGGGATAGCACCATCTTACACTTTACCCATGTTCCTGAAGAAGGGCCCCCTGGGAAGTCAGGGCCTGGGGCCTCTGTGACATCAAGCCCCCTCTGCCCACCCTCCTCACCTCTGGTCTGAGGCCTGTGTACAAGAATGGAGGCCTCGGACCTCACTCAGGAGACCTTGCTCAGCCTGAGCTCCCACTGCAGACGACCACCACTGCCTCCCGGGCCTGCAGGGTCAGGCTGTGTGCACTGGCGGGATCCCGGGAGGGGAGCGTGCATATCCAAGAAGCGGGCAGGCCTGCAGCTGGCTCTGAATTATCCAGTGTGGGGAGAGGAGATGGAAAGAGCACGAACTCTTGGGCTCTGCAAACACAGGCATGGGTTTAAATCCCAGCATTCCATTTATCAGCCGTGTCGTCCCAAGAAGTTACCTAAACTCCCTGAACCTGGAATAACTTGTCAAAATGGAGATTCCTCACAGGTCAGTTGTAAAGGTTGAGTAATGGAGATAACTAGCAGTGTCTGGCACAGAAGAACTAACATAGAAACTGACAATTAGTGGATGTTCACCTGCATTAAACCCTCTACATTCATTATCTCATTTAATCCTCATAAAAACCCCTACGAAGGATTACTAATATTACCCCTGTTTTACATGTGAGAAACATGAGGCTCAGAGAGCTTCAGAACATTTGTCTAAGGAACACAGTAGAGATGGTAGGCCCAGATTCAGACCAAGCAGCCCAACTGCAGAGCCTGTGGTCTTCACCACCGTGCCACAGGCACTCAGTAAAGTGGATCGAAAGGAAATTACCCATCCACACAGAATACTGTTGGGAAGATTATGGTTCTCATGACACTAATGTGTTATTATGGAGTCAAAGCATGTGGATGTGTGTGACCACCAGAGTTCCCATAGCCAGACGCAGGTCCTGGCTCTCCCTTTGCCGAGGCTGGTGGGAGGTAGCGGGTGGGGACTGGTCAGGCTCACCTGGCGGGCAGAGGAAGCGCACGGTATAATTGAAGCAGTTCTGGCCAGGCCGCTGCTCCCTGTTGAGGCACCAGAAGCCCTCAAGGGGGCTGCCATGGACCACTTGGCCAGTGCTGCCTGCGGGTATCCAGTCGGTGGTCCTAGCCTCTAGCCGCAGGGGCCGAGGACACACCTGGTGCCCGTAGTAGAAGTGAATGGCATCTAGCCGCTCGTAGTCGCCCTGCCCACCTGGGTGGTCAATGTTGAACCACGTTGTCCACTCCCCAGGACCTGAGAGAGAGAGCCAGGTAGGAGAGGAGCCAGGCCCTGGAGCTACAGGTGAGCTCAAGCCCTGGAAGTCATCCCTAATACCCCTCACCCCCCCTCACTGGTCTCAGGCCCTCATTGCATCTCTCTCTCCAGCATCTCTCCAATCTCTTACACTTCTGCTTACACCCTACCACCAAAGATTCTGTTAAAGCTCTCAGCAGCCTTGGCTGTACCACGTCAGAAACTTCCTGCCTGGGTCTCTACCTCCAGCTTCCTCCGAACCCATCCGCACCCCTCTCCAAACACTGCAGTCAGGGTGAGCTTTCTCCACGTGGCTTGGGCCACATCACTCCTGGCTTTAACTCTCTTAACCAGGCATTCAGGTGCTGGTGAGCTGGCCCCTGGTATCTCTCCATCTTCATCTCCCTGCTCTCTCCCTGCCAGCCTGTGCTCTGGCCCCAGCAAGCCCTACAGCATTTCTGGAAGCTATCAGGCGGCTGCATGATTCTGAGCTGTCCTATATACTTGGTCCCTCTGCCTGGACAGAGATGTAGGCCAAATGCCTTTTTTTTTTTTTTTTGCCACACCGTGCAGCATGCGGGATCTTAGCTCCTCCCCCCAAGGATGGAAACCACACCCCCTGCAGTGGAAAGCATGGAGTCTTAACTATTGGATCACCAGGGAAGTCCCCAAATGCCTTTTAAAAGTGGGTTTCACTCTGTATGACAGACTCTAGGTCCTTGTTATACAGCAGAAACTAACACAACATTGTAAAGCAATTATACTCCAAAAAGATGTTAAAAAAAGATATCTAAATATATATATATATTACAACCATGACCATTAGCCAAATAGCTATAAATAAAACATTTTTGAAAATTAAAAAAAAAGTGGGTTTCTATGGACCCCTGACATTGTTCCCTGGCTGCAGAGATCCTCTTAGCAAGCTCAGTAAAAACCCTCCCCCCAGTTACTCCCTGCTCCAGCCACAACTCACTGTCCAGGGGGTCAGCAGGCTTGGCAAAGATGCCTGAGGTCCTCTTCCCAGGCTGGGCTCTTCTCACCGACTGAGTGAGCATCATCTGCCTCCCTGAGGGCCAGGAGGATAAGTGAGAGGCCAAAACAGTTACAGGGGCCCAGCAGGGTCCTGCTACTAGCCTCTCAAGACATAGGGAAGCAGTGTGATGTGGGGGATGGAACATGAGCACTGGGCATGGGTTCAAATCCCCCTCTGCCACTTACTGGCTGTGTGACTTCACAAAAGCTTTATTCCTTTAAATCTGTTTCCCCATAAAATAGAACTGCATCAACAATCACCACATCATAGGGTCCTGGTGCATATTCAGGGTGATGGTGAAGGTGAAGGGACATGGCATGCAGTGCGTGGTCAACAAATGGTGGTTCTCTTTTCACTCTTGTTCTAGAAAGGGACCATGGGATGCTGCTGAGCACCTGGGGCTCCTACTTTAGGGTCTGAGCCTGTTCTTCTTGGCGGAATGGAACCTTACTTTCCTCATCTGTAAAATGGAGATATTAGTTCCCACTGCACATATGGTGGTCCAGTTGGCATGAGGATTCCATGAGGTAACACAAAGTAAACATCTCTGAAGTATACGGAGATTGAGACTGTGAGCCCCAGACACTCTGCCACTTCCTGACTCTGTGACCTTGGGCCAGATACTTAACTCATCTGACCCCTCATCATAAAGTGAGGATAATAATAGTTCCTATCTCAGAGGATTGTAGGGATTAAATAAGCTCGTTCATAAAATCCACTTAGAACAATGCCTAGCACAGAATGTTTGCTGAATAAGTGTTAGCAACTCCTTTTAAGCTCAAGACCTGGACAATAGATGTCCATTTCCCTTCTCCTGGCAAAGTTTGGCTTTGGGAATCCACCCTCACCTTCATAGGACCTAACTGGAGGAGTGGTCCTTTAATTTACTGACCCCAGGCTGGCAAAGTCTGCCTGAGGAAGGGTATAGGGACCTCGGGCCACAGGCAGTGAGCCTCCAGGCCCACGCCACCGGAGGCTGCGTTGGGGGCTCCCAAATGGAAAGGAGAAAGGAGAGCAGAGCACTGCAAAAGCTTTGAAAGGTAATTAACTCTCACGTGAGAGAGCCAAATCAGTATTCTCTTTGCTGCTTAATTGGGGTGATAGGAGCTCTTTTAATCAAACTAATCTGATTTCCCCTCAGATGGCTGAATGTTAATCATCTTCCCCAACAGCAGCTGTCAGGGTAGAAAGAGCAAGGCAGGAGGTGGGCACATGTAGGGTTTGGCAAGATGCTGAGACAGCCTTTGTTCCTGCATCTGTGGTCACAAAGCCTGCAGTGCTCGCTGCTTTATGAGAGGATTTTGAGCATATTTTTGCTTTACCTGAGTATGTGGCTAGAAATCAGGAAAGGAAGGGGAGATGGGAGAGAGTATACAGGTTAGTGCTGGGAGCTCTGATGCTTAGAAGCCTTGGGGAGCCCACCAGGCAAATTCTCTCTACCTGTTCCCTTGAGAACTCAGTGTCACCAGAGAATGGGGTCAGAGGACAAGGAGACCAGAAGGGGTTCTGGTGTCTCTGTCAAATTTGGTTACAGGGTCTAAATGAATTTTCATGAAACTAAAACCAAAAATCTGGCTGTGAGAACTCAGTGATCCCTTTTGCTTTGGCTATCAGAAAGCTCAGAGCTAAATTTAACACTCAGGGGGAGTGGTAACACTCTTATCTTTTTTCTGCCTTCTGAGTGACACTTACCCTGCTCCTCATTTAAAAGATTCTGTTCAGTGAGTTGTAATATTGGTACTTATCTCAAATCCTTTAGGAAAACAAGCAGGGTATAAATTATGAATAAACAGACAAACCAGCCTCAGATCTTAGTGCCACTGCTGTGGCTTAAGGCAGATGCAGAGTTGGGTCCCAGACCATAGTGACTTCATTATGACAAGTGGGGGATTAGAGAGACAGTAGATACTTAGCCTGTACCCAACAGAGAGGTGACCTCTAGGACCAGGAAGAAGAACACGCAGGCCTTGATCACCACCATCTTTCCTCCAGGTCCCGTGGGGAACGTGGCAGCAGTTGAGTGAGGGTTCCTTCACAGAGTCGGATTGTCCCTGGAACGTGACCCCTGAGAAGTTTCTCAGATCAGTGACCTGCAAAGAAACAAAGCTTGTCAGGTTCCACTTCTCTAAGTCACCTCTTAGGGCTTGAGCAGAACTAGTTCTTGACCTACCAAGGGTGAAAAGTGGACAGAATGAAGTCTTGTGAGAGTGACACCTGCCCAAATTGCAGATCTGGTCAGCTTGCAAGATGCACAGAGTCAGACTCTGAGTTCACATGAGGCAGATCTGGATTCAAACCCTGGGTCCAGGTGCCAGGGTCCCACATCGAGATGGGACACAAGGGACAGTAGGGGTGAGAAGTTTCCTTGCCAATGAGGAGGGGCCTGGGCTCACCCGCGGCAGCCTCTGGGTGACTCATTAATCACTTCCCAGACCCGGGCTTGGGGGCATGTTTTGCTACCCCTTGGTGGGGCTCCCATTCTCACACAACAGGCTTACATATTAAGGCTACGCAGCCCCTGCCCCGACTACAGTGGCGCCTCACAGGGCAGGCCAGCTGAAGGGTGCAGATGCTTCAGACACACGCCTCCATGAACACATTCCCAGATATGCACTGGCTGCAGCTGGAACACATTTCTGGCCTGTTTGTTTGGGGCCTGGCTGGGAGTTTCTGGCCTGGCTGCTCCTGGGCCTCCCTCAGGAGCCTGCTGAGGGAGAGCAGAGGGGATGCACTGGGAGAGGCTAGGGCCCCCCAGTAACTGCTGAGCATGGGTTACGGGCTGCAGGAGCAGGGAGAGGAGAGCAGGCCTGGCAATAGGGCAAGGATGCAGCGGGAGTGGCCCAGGCTCCCACTCAATTTTCTCTCTCCCCAGAGCTCTGGCCAACCCAGAATCTGACCAGTGCCTGGAAATTCAAAAGTGATTCCCTTCAACCTCCGAAGTCCAGGGTGTGGTGAGAAAAGGGAGATTCCTCCTTTCTGGAAAAAAGATTCAAAAGCACTTTGTTGGGACTTCCCTGGAGGCGCAGTGGTTACGAATCCACCTGCCAATGCAAAGGACACGGGTTCGAGCCCTGGTCCGGGAAGATCCCACATGCCACGGAGCAACTAAGCCCGTGTGCCACAACTACTGAGCCAGCTCTCTAGAGCCCGCGAGCCACAACTACTGAGCCCACATGCCACAACTACTGAAGCCCGCGCGCCTAGAGCCTGTGCTCCGCAACAAGAGAAGCCACGACAATGAGAAGCCCGCGCACCGCAACGAAGAGTAGCCCTCGCTCACCACAACTAGAGAAAGCCCACGCGCAGCAATGAAGACCCAACACAGCCAAAAAAAACCACAAATAAATAAATTTATAAAAAAAAAAATAGCACTTTGTTGTCCCAAAAGAAGAACAGACCAACCCCATGCTGCAGATCATCCAGCTCTAAGCCCACTAACTCCACCACCACCTGTTTCTCAGCCCAGAGAACAGAGCACGGGTGTCCCCGAGGTCTCCAGTTCTTGAGTGTCTCACGCCATGCTCCCAGGCTCTGAGCAGAGGGCTGAGCGCTCCGCGGGCCTGCACAGCATTCAGTCTGGGATTGCTCCGCAACTGTCTGGGGAGCCAAAGTGGCCTGAGGCACCTTATGGAAAAACCATTTCCCATCTGGCAGCGCATGGAAGTTTCCTCAGCATATGCTCTGCGGGTGAGGCTCCCCATCCCACGGGTCCCAGAACTCTCGGATAAAGAAGACTGGCTGACCGCAGGAAAAAAGCAGAGTGCCCAGAGGTACAAAGATCCTGACTGGGACTCTCTGAGGCCCCCTATCCTCAGGTGGGGGAGGGAAAAGACCTTGGGTCAATGGGAGAAAGGAGAGAACTCCAAAGCAGAAAGGGGAGTCTTCTCTGGGGGAGATAAGGGGTGGTCAGGAATAGCTGAGCCAGGCAGTGGGGTGCAGGGATGGGCTGAGGAGAATAGGAGTGGGGCTCACCGTGTCCTGAGTGGGACTCCTCAGCTGGGGGGGTCCAGGTCTTCCTCTCCCCAGCAGTCCAGCCACGGGGCCTTATATAGCACAGCTGGTGGCTCAGCCCGTGGCAATGCACCACGGGAAACGGCTGCGAAACCAGATCCAAGCCTGAGGAAGCTCGGCCTTCCCCACCCCTCCCCACACCCCCTGCAGACTCCAGGGGCCCGGATTTCGCTTCCAGATTCTCAGAGGGAGAGGCCGCAGGGCCTGGGGATGGGCCAGGTGGGCAGCTGCCTGGGGCTCCATAGGCCAGAGCAGAGGGATGGGTGAAGAGGCGGCTGGGCACTGAGCAGCCCTGGGAAGGGGCCAAGGGCAATTCTACACGTGGGCAGCATTTCATAGCTCAGGAGGTGGGATGCTCTTGCCTAAGCTTTGCTTGCTGATCCCCTGCATGGCCCCGGCCCTGGCCCACCTATGCTGGCCTTAGCACATACCCCAAGCTCTCTTAGGGCCACAGATCACCTGGCCTCTCAGCTGGGGGTGCTTGGTCAGAGTTGGGCAAATACTGAGCTTCTGTGGCCCCTGAGGGAGCACTCAGGGAACCTCAGAGGGACAAGGGGCAGAGGAGTGGTGGGGCACAGGATGAGAGTAGTTCTTCCTTACCCCTGCCTGCTTCCATTTGGGTACCTGCCTATACCCATTGGACCCGAGAGGAGCTCCTGCATGTGGATTCTCTGAGATCCTGCCAGATGCTCATATGTGCGTGTGTCTGACTTTGGGTATGGGTGCCACCAGCAGTGCCTTACCCATAGGTGGCACAGGCAGCTGCTTGTGTTCCCAGACTTCACCCGCCTCCCCTGCAGCATGAGTTTGCCTGTCGTCACAGGCAGCAGTTCTGTAACTTCAGCGTGTATTAGAATCCCCTGGAGGGCTTGTTAAAACACAGATGCTGGGCCCCTCACCCTGACTCTAGTTCAGTAGGTCTGAGGCGAGGACCGAGACTTTGCCTTTCTAACAAGCTCCCAGGTGATTTTGATGCGGTTGGCTAACAGACCACACAAGGAGAGAGTACCAGGTGGAGGAAGAAGATGGGGAGGGGTGAGCCAGGGAGACAGCAGGAGCTTCCAAGGTCTGCCTCATGTCTCAGGCTCATCTGGCCTGGGCTGGGCTTTCTGCCTCATGCAGGGCCTGGAGATGGAGGCCTGGCCCGTGTGGCCCTCCACACCAGTGTCAGCTCACTCTTTCCACACACCCTCACTGAGCGCCTGTTTGGGGGCAGGCTCCAGGCTGGGCACTGGGAGGCCATAGGGAGGAGATGTATCCATGCATTCAGAGGAAAGAGCCTTGTATGGAAATGATCCCACAGTGTAGCCGTGCACACTCTTATCCAGAGAGCTGTGTGTGTGTGGTTGTGTGTGTGTGTGCCTGTGTATATGCTGTATGTGTGTACGTCTGTGTCTTTCTCTCTATGTGAATGTGTGTGTGTGTGTGTGTGTGTGTGTGTACAAACAAGGGTTTAGGAGCTCTGTTTCTCTGAGCATCATCCTGGACAGGAGCTGTTGGGGGAGAGGAGGATGGTGGAGGAAGGATGTTGAGCAGGGACAGCCCCTAAGCAGATCTGGGGCACGGAGCTGGTTTGCTTTTCCTCTTGGAGCCTGGTCTCCCTCCTGGCCCCCAGCTTTTGGCCCATAGATCCTGTAGTAGACCCAGTCCCGTCCAATTACTATCAGAGCCAAGCCACGAAGCAGCTTTAGCCTGAACTAAGTGAAGCCCCTGAGAACTCTGCTGGTCCATGGTCAGACAAAAGCTGAGCCACAATAGCCTGATCAAAGAACAGGAGAAAAACAAGAACTTGGGAGTCAAAAGCCTAGTGCTGGCTCTGTTGCTAATTTTGATGTGTGATCTTGGACAAGCAATGACCCAAGTGACCCTGGACCTCAGTGTCCCCACCTGTGTAACAGGAGTTTGGACTGAGTGAGCTCTGAGGCCCCCACCAGCTCTTACAAGATTTGATAAGATGCTGACAACAAACACTGCAGAAAGGAGAGAAAAGAAGAAATGACAGCTCCAAAGAATCTCACCAGAGGTCAGGAAGGAGGCCCGAGAAGCTACCTGACCACAGACTCTAGATAAGGAGAGCAAGGTAGACAGGAAAGCAAGGTGGGGAAAGGTAAACCAGAGGACCAGAGGTCAAGGTCAGGGTAATCAGCTGCTTTCCAAGGTCTCTACTCTATGGAATCCCAGAGTATGTGAAAGAGGTCTCCCCAGCCTCCCGAATGCACCTCTCTCTTCTCTTTCTGTAGTGGGAGGAGGGAAGCCTATAAGGTGAGGGCTTGGCAAAGTGGAGCTCCTTAGGCCATGATTCCTGCCTAGGTGTCCTTGCTTGGCCCAGAACTCACACTGAGGCCCCATCTATCCTGCCCCAGTGGCCAGAGGGTATTGTCATGGTTGGCACAGGCTGAGGGACTGTGAGCTAGAATCCCTGGGTTCTGATTACAGCCCAGCAGGTTGTGTCCCTCTAGCTCATGTCCTCCCACCTCCCCCATCAAAGAATCCCTTTCTGTCGCCAAGTGGGGCTAAGCTGTGAACTGCGCAGGGCTAGATTGGTGGGATCTGAGCCCGCTCCCACCCGGTGCTCCCAGAACTCCTTTGAGGGAGAGGCTGCTGCTCTCCTTGGCCAGGACCTTAGGATAGTCAGGGCTTGGGAGGCAGCCACAGATCTGGACTGTCCAGGGCCTGGCCTAGATGGGTCGGCACCAGCCATGAGTGGCCACCTGGGGCTTCTGCAGGCCAGGCTAGTCTGCTGCAGCTCCAAGCCCCGGCTTGGAACACACTGAAACCCATCAATCACTTCCACCCCTATCCAGGGGATTGAGGGGCTTGGAGCCATGTTTAGCCAGGCCAACTGTGACCCAAGCCTAAGGCCAGGGGTCCCCACCCTGCTGAGGGGAAAGGAGCTTGGGAACACTGGGAGGGGTCTGACATGATGCCGGTGGCTCCAGAGGAAGGTGCTGTGTCTCTAACATGCTCTCTGACCACCACTCCCATGCTCCCATCATTGCCCCCCTGCGGCCTGAGGGGGCTTTGCAGGCCTGGGTAGGGACAAGCCACTAAAGATCCCTGGGGACTGGAAGACTTGACTGTAGCTCTGAGTAACCCTCAGGGGCTGCTGACCCAGTGTGTATGGGAACCTAGACACCCAGAGTCTACGGGAGTGGGAGAGCTCGCTCTCTGACCCTGTTGTTCTCCTCCCTATCCTAGATACAGTCTGTCACTGTTCCAACCCAATGCCTTTATAGTTTTATTCCTCAGCTTCCCATCTTGAAATACAGCCCTTCCTCCCCTCCCATGTGAGTGTCCCCCACCTTTCGATGCCCCAATTTAGTCTCCTCCCTCCTGCCCTCTCTGACCACCCAGGCCCACCTTGACTATTCCTTCTCGGGTCTCAGATGATAATGTTCACCATCCTGTAATACACAAGGCACATTCATGGTCACCAGCTCATCTTCAGCCTCACAGTTGATCTGCGAGGCAGGGATGACCACACCCATTTTATAGAGGGAAAACTGAGGCTCAGAGAGGTGAAGTCACTCAGACACAGTAGGTCTTCAACTCAGAGTCGCCCCTGGGAACCGGTGACCTAGTGTAGACCTTGTCCTGGGGTGCCCTCAGCTCAGAGAAGCCACCATGGAAATGACACTCCAGCCATATGCTCCTCAGCGAGAACATACTAGAACACGCTGGCTCTGCCTGCCTGGCACATACACCCTGCTTCCCATACATACACTAATTTCAAACATGTCCCCATCTAACGTGATCCAGCTATCTATCGTACTGTGGTGGATTAAATATGGCCACAAATTCTTTGCAGCTCTCCCGTTAAGAGGTGGAGTCTCTTTACTCACCTTTGACCTGGGTTGGCTTTGTCACTTGCTTTGAACAAAGGAATGACAGAAATGACACTCAAGAGACTTTGCCGCCTCCACGCCCCAGGAACACGGTCCTGAGACCACCATAGAAAGAAGTCAATCTATCCTCCTAGAGGATAAGAGACCACATGAAGGAGAACTGAGGCCCCCAGCCAACAGCCAGACATGTGAATGAGGCCATCTTGAATTTTCCACCTCAGCAGTTGCATAAGTGAGCCAGGTAAGACCAGCAGAGGAATGGTCTAGCCACCCATAGAATCGTGAGAAATAATAATCATTGTTGTAAGCCACTGAGTTTTGGGGTGATTTGTTGTACTGTAATAGATAACTGATATACACACTAAGAGTAAAAGATCTTTCAGTTGCAAGAGACAAAAGCACAACTCAGATTGGACTATGCAGGAAAGGAAACTGATGGTTGTCATAACTGAAGTCCTGGGAAAAATTGGATCCAGGGACTCAAACAATATCATCAGGACTGCTCTCTTTCCATTTCTCAACTGCTTCCTCTGAGATGGCTTTTTTCCCAGGGAGGCTGTAGCCTGTGTTTTCCCAAGTTGGCTGCAACGATAGCTCCCACTGCGTGTGTTCTCGTACAAGGTGACTGCCCTACTCTGCCATCAAGAGGTAGAATCTAATTTCCTTCCCCTTGAATGTGAGCGGGGCTATGACTTGCTTGTAACCAGGAATGAGGTGAACTTCTCAGGCTAGGTCAGAAAAAGTCATGCAGCTTCCACTTGGATGCTTGCTCTGGGGAAAGCCAGCTAACTACCAAGAGACCACCAAATCAGAGAGGCCTGGTGTAGGTGTTCTGGTGGGTAGTCCCAGCTGAGCCCAGCCTTCCAGCCCTCACATCACCAGTCATGTGAGTGTAGCTGTCTTGTACCCTCTAGGACAGACCAGCTCATTTACCAGATGGATGCCACTGAGTGGCCTCAATCAAAGTCATAAAAGGCAGAATGGCCCAGTCAAGCCCTACCTGAAATCCTGACCTACAGAATTCAGGGGATATGATAAAATGATTATCATTTAAGCCACTAAAACTTGGGGTAGTTTGTTACACAGCAACAGTAACTGGAACAGATGCCATTCCCATGTATTATCTTCCAGAAGCTCCAGACTCCCTTCTAGCACATCTCAAATCTCCAATGGAAAAAGCATGTCTCTCCCCCCATTGTTCCAGCAGAAGTCCTGGGAAAGGCTCTCATTGGCCTATTCCTGACCCAGTTCCTGTAACCATGTGGGTGGAAAGCTCTGATTAGCCCACTTCCAGAGGTAGGGGTAGATCATCCCACTGGAATCACATGGACTGATTTTTCTCAAAGGAAAATTGTGGTGCTGTCACCAGAAGTAGGAAGAACGGATGCTAGGAAGTAAAAAGTGACACGTACGCACCTAAAACACAACCACAAACACAAGCACCCCTTTCCTAGTAGGAGTCAACCCGAAATGTCTAACTACTCACCTTGATACCAGTAGTTGAATCCTGATATCAAGAGACCACTTTAACAGCTGTCAACCTCAGCATTTGCACTCCCTTTGTTCTGCTGCAAACCTACCCATGTATGACTTCCCCTCACCCTGTAACCACATCAACACATCCCAGAAGAGTTGAGCAAAGCTGAGCAACTATAATAACAACTCCAGCTTGGAAAATGGAAGAAAAACAAAGAAACCTTCAGAACTATGTAAGCCACATGGGTTGCTGCACGCACCGCCGCCTGACAGTCAGCACCTGGTCTTGTAAGGGTGTGCTTACCCCGCACAGGTTGTAGGTGGGAGCAGATTCCCTGAGAATGGGCCATGGTCTGGCGGATCCCCCAAGACATGTCAGGTAGAGCCCTCCACCTTGCGTAGTGTGCTCACCGTGGTCATCACAGAATGCTCTTCAAGCTTAAAAAAAAAAAAGGTCACCTCACTGTCCCTGTGGTGACTCACCATGGTCACAGCCTTGAGTTTACATCTTAGTGTCCCCACGGTGCCCTGCTGTTTCTCAGGGACACCCACACTCATGATTTTGTACAGGATTACTGGGTGCACACTTACCAGGGAGTCATCGCAAGAGTGTTCACACTCCCCTCCTGGACTAGTCACACTCAGTGGGATGTGTTTGCCCTGGTGGTTCATCAGGCTCGCCCCGAAGCATCTACCAGACTCTGCTGCTTGCTTCCCATGACCCGGGGCCTCTTTTCATGACTCCCCTGAGAGGCCCCAGGTGGCTCTGGCTGTAGTATGGCTTCAGCTCTGACCACGATGCTGGCAGCCCAGAAGAGCCTGCAGTCGTGATGGGGGTGGCCTCAGTCAGGGGTGAGGTGAGGCGGATGCCAGGTAGTTGTCCTCTCTGGCTGTGCATCCCTGGGACCCGTGGACGTTTAATGGGCTAGAGCTGTGGGAAGTTGAGCGTAAGGATCTCTTTCCAAGCAGGATCTTTCACCCACACAAAGCCTGGGCCATAAAGATTTGGGACTCCAGATGGCCCGGATGAGCAGGCAGGGAAGGGGAAATGGAGGTTAGAAGGGCCTTGGTGAGCAGGCTTAGCCAGACAGGGTGGGACAGAGGAAGAGAAACAGACATGGGCCTGCACAGACCATTCTTAGTGGGTTGGCTTTTTGTTCCCAGAAGCAAAGCAGTGTTCAGGGTGGCCGAATTGGGGTGTTTTTCCCCCCAGGAAAACAAGAGCTTTGAGGACAGAATGTTGGCCAGTGACAGGGAAGGCAAAGAAAGGGAAGAAGAAGTTTGAATCCCACTTCCCATTTTTAAAAATTGGAGCACGACTGTCATTCTGTAGAAGTCACCCTTTTGAGTGGAAAGTTCTATGATTTTTGACAAATGCAAACAATCTTATAACCACCATCACCATCAAGATACAAAATATTTCCATCACCTCAGAAGCTCCCTTTGTAGTCAGCCCTCTCCCCGATCCCTAGCTGCTGACCACCACTGATCTGTTCTCTTTCCCTGTCATTTTGCCTTTTCAAGAATGTCCTGCAAGTGGAATCCTTTAGGTATGAGCGTTGGTTTTTTAAAAATATTTATTTATTTGGCTGCATCAGGTCTTGGTTGTGGCATGCAGGATCTTCATTGCGGTGCACCGGCTTCTCTCTAGTTGTGGTGCATGGGCTCTGTTGCAGTGCACAGGCTTAGTTGCCCCGCGGCATGTGGGATCTTAGTTCCCCGATCAGGGATCGAACCCGCATCCCCTGCATTGGAAGGCGGATTCTGAACCCTTGGACCACCAGGGAAGTCCCTGGTAAGAGCCTTTTAAGTCTGCCTTCTTTCACTTAGTATAATCATCCATGCTGTTGCACGTGTCAATAGTTCATTCCTTTTTACTGCTGAGTAATATTCTATTGTATGGATGTGCCACAGTTTCTTTTTCCGTTCACCAGTTGAAGGACATTTGGGTTGTCTCCAGTTTCTAGCAACTACCTTTTCACTATGGATATTTATGTACAGGTTTTTGTGTAAACAGGTTTTTCATTTCTTTTGGGTAAATATCTAGGAGTGCGATTGTTAGGTTATATGTGAAGTGTATGTTTAACTTTATAAGAAACTTTCAAACTGTTTCCCAGAGTGATTTTTCCATTTACTTTCCAACCAGCAACATGAGAGTTCCAGCTGCTCAGCATTTTTATTAATACTTGATACTGTTAAAGTTTCATGTTTGACCGTTTTTAAGCCTTTCCCATGGTTGTGTAGTGTCTTGTTTTAATTTGCATTTCCCTGGTAACCAATGATGTTAAGCAGCTTTTCATACATTTTTAAAAAAATAAATTTATTTATTTTATTTTTGGCTGTGTTGGGTCTTCGTTGCTGCGTGTGGGCTTTTCTCTGGTTGCAGTGAGCAGGGGCTACTCTTCATTGTGGTGCGTGGCTTCTCATTGTGGTAGGTTCTCTAGAGCCCGGGCTCTAGGTGCGCGGGCTTCAGTAGTTGTGGCACGCGGGCTCAGTAGTTGTGGCTCATGGGCTCTAGAGCACAGGCTCAGTAGTTGTCGCACACGGGCTTAGTTGCTCCATGGCATGTGGGATCTTCCCAGACCAAGGCTCAAAACCGTGTCCCCTGCAATGGCAGGAGGATTCTTAACCACTGTGCCACCAGGGAAGCCCCCAGCTTTTCATACTCTTATTTGCCATTTCTATGTCTTCTTTGATGAAGTGCCTGTTCAAATATTTTGCCCATTTGTAATTAGGTTATTTGTTTTCTCATTACTGAAATCTGAGTGTACTTTATATATTCTAGATACAAGTCCTTTATCAGATATGGGGTTTTTTTGTTTTTTACTTTTTGGCCACAAGGCATGTGGAATCTTAGTTCCCCAACCAGGGATCAAACCTAGGCCCCGTGCAGTGGAAGCACAGAATCTTAACCACTGGGGGCTTCCCTGGTGGCACAGTGGTTGGGAGTCTGCCTGCCGATGCAGGGGACGCGGGTTCGTGCCCCGGTCCGGGAGGATCCCGCGTGCCGCGGAGCGGCTGGGCCCGTGAGCCATGGCCGCTGGGCCTGCACGTCCGGAGCCTGTGCTCTGCAACGCGAGAGGCCACAGCAGTGAGAGGCCCGCGTACCGCAAAAATAAATAAATAAATTAAAAAAAAAAAAAAAAGAATCTTAACCACTGGACCACCAGGGAAGTCCCTATCAGATATGTTTTGAAAATACTTTTTCCCAGTCTGTAGCTTGTTTTTCCATTTTCTTAAGTGTCTTTTGAAGAGCAGAAGCTCTTAATTTTGATGAAATCCAATCTATCAATTTTTTATTTTATAAATTTGTGCTTTTGGTGTTGGCTCTAAGAAATTTTTACCTAACCCACAGTCACAAAGGTTTTCTCTAGGAGTTTTAGGTTTTACCTTTAGGTCTATGATTCATTTTTAACTAGTTTTTGCACATGGTGTAAAGTCTGTGAATCAAGGTTCCTTTTTTGCATGTGGATGTCCAACTGTTTCTGCACTATTTGTTGAAAGGAACGTTTCTCCACTGACCACCCCCCCCCCCTTTTTCTTTAACACTGTGGCTCTTCAAAGCATTGATGCCAGCACCCTAGAGCCTTCTCCATGCACAAAAGTCAGTAGCACAGCAGGAACAAATGCCTCTCTTGCCTGATCCCAAAACAGGACTGCTTATGCCCAAATAAGACACAGACTTTTCAGTGGAACAGCTCTTTTAGCTTTTACTTACAGCCCTACTGCTCTCCCTAGGACTCAGACACAGGTCTACTGAGAACTGCCCCAGGAGACTGCTAAGACTGTCAAGCACGTTGCTGGATCCAGAACTGCCCCTACTCTCCGATGACTCTCAGATCTCCCTAGAGGCCCCTTGAACAGAGAGGTTCTGAATCCTCTACACCCAACTAATCAGCTCCCATCAAACAGCGGGAGAATGCCCTGAATAGGCAGCAGCTACCTTTACCTTTCTGGCTGCTTTTATCTGTCATTTTCATTTGAGCCTGCTCATAACCAGTGAAAGAGAAAGCACACTGTGCAAGGTGTACCAGACTTCTGCCAAGGCCTGGCTCTTGGGGACGCTTAGGAACTTGAATCAGGCTTGAACCCAGGCCAGGCCTCCTAATTTCCTGCCCTCTGATCTTTCCATTTCCTCACAGTGGCCTCATACAGGATGGAGGAGAGAGTTGGCTGCTCTCTGGCACGCCAGGGAGATGAGGGGGCTCCTTAGCTGGTTATGCACTTTAGGGAACGAGAATGGTGACTCATTCAGGCCATTCTGAAAAAAAATGGAGGCTTGTTGTAAAGACAGCTGAAGTCAAGAGCTGGGCTGAGGCAGGCCCCTCTCTCAGCCCCTCAGGCTGCCTGGTGTTTCTCCTGTGGGGTATGTGCTTCTCTCTATATGGTAGCTCTGCCTGCCTCTTGCTCCTCATGGGTCCACCTCCTGCACTTGCTTAGTTCAGATTCCACCAGGAGCCATTCTGATTGGCTCAGCTAGTTGCCATCTCCATCCCTATTGGGTGGAACGATTCCCAAGAAGCCCACTTCACCAGTCACCTGCCAGTGGGTGGATGGACTGGGTTTAGGTCAGATGCTCAGCCTAAGCCAATCAGTGGCCCCTGTCAGTCAAATACCAGAGTAACAGTGCTTCCCTAAGTAGGGAGCAGTGGGTCTGCAGTTACAGCTAGATGGGGATCTGGGGTGTGGTGGCAGCATTAGGGTTACATGCACAATATGGGAGTTTATCCTCCTACCCAAAACAGGCAGACACATGCCCTGAGCCCTATAGCCCACACCACTCCCCACCTCTGAGCTGCCCCAGCCCCATCATTTTCCACTTAGCCCCACCCTGAGTTGAAGAGCTCTTTGCTTCACCTGGAAATGCTGTCTTCTTTCAATTGACTGTGAGCTCCTGAAGGGCAAGGCCCGTGCCTTATCTCTGTGTCCCCAGCACCTGGCTCAGTGTCATAAATTCATAGATCCCGAGAGGGTAAGGGACTTACCCAAGGCCATTCATGCTGGGAGGGGCAGAGCCACGGTGGCGCAGGTCTGCTGCTCCACATCTAGGCCTCCAGTAGGCTCCCCGGCATCTCACTGAGCTGTGAAGCTAGGGGACTACAGTCCGAGTTCTGGGTCTGGTGAGGCTTCTGGCTCTGCCCTGAGACACTGAGACATCCTCCCTTGAGGATGCAGGCCCAGCCATGACTCCTGACACCTGGGCAGCTCTGAGTCAGTTCTAGGGGTGAATGGCCTGCCCTGCTTGAGGGAGCCTCCAGGGGATGCTCAGAGCAGACCCACAGGCAGCCTGACCCCAGGTTCCCGAATGTTACACTTCCCCCTACGGGCCTCATGATCCTCAAGGCCTGGAGTGGGAGAGGGACGCGGACGGGCAGGCTGACACAGCTGCTCCAGCTTTATGAGGGATCTGAGCAGCTTCAGCTCTCCGCTTGGGGTCACCACCCTGGGACCTTCCTGTGGCCCAGGCAAGGCCCGCTCACCCTGAAGACGGAGGCAGCCTGGGATTCAGGGTGTGGGTGGTCGAGCTGATCCCGCCCCACCCCGTGGCCTCCACTGCAGGGAGCCTGCCTCCTTTTTCTGAACTTTCTGGCCCTGGTGCGAACCTTGCTGGCACCCGTGGGCTTTTAATATTTTCCGTTCCTGGCTGTTATATAATATTTCACCTCAAAAATGCATCCTCCCCGTCACCAAAGGGCACGCTGTTCCAGAGAGGACCCGGCTGGGTGAGTGGACGTGACCCACCGCGTCCTGGGGCTTGGAGGAGGCCCAGTCCAGTGCTTTGGAGGAGGAGGTGGCAGAAATGTCTCCACATTTGTGGGGAGACGGCCAGCTCTTGAGTCAGCCCGAGGCCCAGGCTCCTGGGCCAGCCTGAGACCTCGTGGTCCCACTCGAAGCCCCCCTGGAAGCCCAGATCCACGGTCAGCAGGGGGGCCACCCGCCCCTCCCGTTTGGGACTCCAGTCCCATCCCTCCCACTTGCCCTCTGACCCCGGTCAAGTGGCTTCACTTCTCGGAGCCCAGTGTCCCTGCCTGTACGGTGGGGATGACGACAGTACCTGTCTTTCAGTGTCCTTGTGAGGCTCAAATGCCGCCCGTTTGGACCATCCGGGAGCTTTAAGGCCCACCCTGAGGCGCCCCTCCTCGGCGGTGCTGATTCAACCGGTGTGGGTGCGGCTGGGACATCGGTGGTTTTTAAAAGCGCTCAGGTGGGCTTCCCTCGTGGCGCAGTGGTTGAGAGTCCGCCCGCCGATGCAGGGGACACGGGTTCGTGCCCCGGTCCGGGAGGGTCCGGGAGGATCCCACATGCCGCGGAGCGGCTGGGCCCGTGAGCCATGGCCGCTAAGCCTGCGCGTCCAGAGCCTGCGCTCCGCAACGGGAGAGGCCACAGCAGTGAGAGGCCCGCGTACCGCGGGAAAAAAAAAAAAAAAAGCGCTCAGGTGATTCTCACTCGCAGCTGAGAACCGCTGCTCTGAGGGGAAAGCTCCTCCCAAGGGGACTCTTGCCAGGCGCCGGCTGCTGCTTTGATGAGCGAGGGCGCCACACGCCCATTTTCCTGAAAATATGACCCCAGGGACGCCTGAGAGCCACTGACGGGGTGGAGGGAGAGCACTCTGAAAAGGCAGGTGAGGGGTCCTGCAGGTGCGCCATGACTTTCCGAGCCGGCCCTGCCCACAGACAGACGCCTCTGAGCCACGGGCCCGTCCCGGCCACAGGCCGCGGCCCGGCAAACCTGCCCCGGTGTCCCCGCTGCTGGGCGGCCAGGTCCTCCCTAGGGGGACCCAGCCTCCCTTCCCCAGACACAGGCCCCGAGCCCAGAGAGTGAGGCTAGGGGTGGAGGGCACCCTGCTCCCGTCACCTGTCACTGCGGAGAAGGGCCGCGGCCACGGGAGAATGAAGCGAGCAGAGAGCCAGGTGCCTGCTGGGAGAGGCGGGAAGACCCTTGGGGGCCTTGGCGGGGAGAGCCACCTGCTTTCCTCATCCTGAGGAGAGGAGATCTGCAGAAGGTCCCACAGCCCAGAGGAGGAAAACAGCTGGAGAGCCGGGCACCTGGCGAGGGGGTGGCGGAGTGGAGAACAGCTCGCTTCTCCCGGGGACGCCTTCACCCCCAGAGCCGGCCTTGGACACAGGCAGGAGGACAGCTTCTCTCCGGGGCAGCGCAGCCCCTGCCTGGGGGCTTCAGCCAGAGTCCAGTTTCCCCAGCGGAGACCAGAGCCCTCGGCCTCCCCGGACCCCAGGTTCTCAAAGGGGCAGCGACCAGGCGGGGGGTTAGAGAGCTAGAGCCCCCGTGGGCGACTTCGGCCATGGGAAGAAGAGGCTGGACACCCTGTTCTGGGGTTGACTCACAGCCGGGGTCCCAGGCTCCTGGCCAGAGGGAGGGAAGGAGAAGGAGGGAAGGAGAAGGAGGGAGGTACAGGAGCGTGGTGCGAGGGCCCAGCACAAAAGTCAGGAAGGAGGAGGGGACAGCTTAGTTACCAGACTGGGGCCACCAGAGGGGCCTCAGGGAGTGCTCTCCTGCCCAGGTTTGTTTTCCAGCTGAAGGCACATTAAGTGTGGGCACAGGGAGGCTCTAGGATGCTTGGGCTGGGCTGTGGCCTCTAGCGAAGCATCAACAGCCTCAGCAAGGCCATGGGGAACAGGGCACTACCGAGCTGGAAAAAACTTTAATCCCAAACAAGCCTGCCCCCAGCCCCTGGCATCTACGGTGGAAAATGCAGAGGCTTCGAAGCCAGAAAAACTGGTTTAAGCCCTGTCTCCACCACAAATTACCGGTATTCATTCATTCATCCCACAAATATTTTTAGTTTCTACTGTGTACCAGGCCCTGAAATAGGTGCTGGGGGTACACAAAAGAATGACGCACAGTTCTTAACTTTGAGGAACTTACCCCATAGATAGGGAGATGAACCCGTAAACATAGCCCCATAAAACTAGATCACTGCATGGGTTGTGTGGACCACCTGTCTTGGGATCCCTCTGGGGCATCCTCCCAAGAGTGACTCTCGGGGAAGTCTTCCTGGAGGAGGTGGTGTCAGAGCTGAGTATAAAAATGAATGGCCATTGGACTAAAAGGAAGAGGAAGGGCACTCTGGGCAGAGAAGATAGCATTAGTAAAACCCGTACGGTGTGCTGGGGACAATGAAGAGTCAGGAGATGCTGGAAGATGCAGCATGCGGCAGTGTCTCTATCAAGGTTCTTAGTTGAGGGAATTCCCCTGGCGCTCCAGTGGTTAGGACTCCGCACTCCCACTACCAAGGGCCCAGGTTCAATCCCTGGTCGGGGAACTAAAAATCCCGCAAGCTGTGTGGTGTGGGAAAAAAAAAATTTTTTTTTAGTTGAGAGCAACAGAAACTCTCAACTAAGAATCTGACAGAAAAGAAATCCACTAAAGGGATGTTGGATCCCATACTCCTGAAAGCCTCAATTCAGAAACTCAAAGCTAAGCTCCTCAAACCCACCCAGAGACAAAGCAAAGTTAGCTATGGAGGGACCCCAAAGATCATTTTATCCAGAGTTCTTAATCTTGGGTCCATGGATGACTTTGGGGGAGCAAAAAGGCATAACATTTTGAATGTGTGTATGTGTACTTTTCTGGGGACAAGGTCCATAACTTTCATCAGATTCTTAAAGTAATCCATGCTATAGGTCAGGTTCTCCCAGAAGCAAATTCTGAGATGAAGATTCAGTAAAGATGATTTAGTAAAGAAGTGTTCCCAGGAGAAACCAGTTAGGGAGAAGGGAAAGCACAGGATAATAGGAGAAGAGAAAGAAGCCAGGAAAGAGTGCAATTTTGTGTGAAAACCCATCCTGGCTGGCAATGAAGTAAGGAATACTCAGGCCAGAAAGAAACAAAAGCTAGAATTGAGAGGGCAGTGGATTCTAAGCAATGAAATCAGCTTCTACCCTGAAGACACTGTTTGAACTTAGTGACCCTGAGCCTCAGTGTTTCAGCCTCATGGAAATGGGACATTTAGAAGAAGTCCATGCTTAAAACAATCACTAGCTGGGGGGCCTGAGACTACTTCGATGACAAGAGACTAATGGTGACTCTCCCCTTGGGGCTAGGCCTGGGACTGCTTTCCCTAAAGTAGGTACCTGAATAAGGTCAGGGGCTGTTAGGCAAAAGGAAGGGGGAATAGCCATTGAGTAGCCAAGCAGCAGGGCCTGCTTCACTGAGGGAAGAACTCAAGTGTATGAACTTGACCCAGAGGAAACATCTTAGTGCTTAGGGCAAGCAGGGCGAGTGGGAGGATGAAGAATTTGAACTCACTTCTGAGTCTGCATTCAGATTCAACACCTAATTTGGCCCACTGGACTCGTCTGAGTCCTACCAAGGGAAATAGTGTAAAGAAAAAAATGTAGGATTTCAAGGAGCAAACAAATCTGCTTTGGGAACTCATAAAGCAAAGAGAAGCATTTTCCCCTCCACAGGGCTCTTTGCCTCAACCAAAGCAGGAAAACGTAGGGCCACGGACATGCCCTACTGAATCAGGCTATTTGTGAGTCAATAGGAGCAATGGCCTGTGGACTCTCAGAAATACGTGGGTGGACCAGACGGTCTCCTCGCCTACCTCAGCAGGTAGATGCAAAGAATGGGTGAAATTTGGTGCTTATTGTTTCATTTTTAGTCATGTAGGTCCATTTGTATCCTAAGGCTATTGAGGCCTGGGGAGCCCAGGTTCTAACAAGAATGAAAAATATCTCTTGGACTTGGTAATTAGTAGATTCTTGGTAGTTTTAGAAAGAGAGGTTTCAGTGGGGTGATGAGGGATGAAGCCAGCTTACAAAGAGTGAGGAAGTGGACACATAGTTAATTACTCTTTGGAGAAACTTGGATGTGGAGAGGAGCAAAATGGTTACATGGTGGCCGGAAAGGGGAGGAGAGGATCCTTTTTAGAATGGAAGAGACTTGAGCAAGTTGTTAGGCTAAGGAGAAAGAGCGAAGAGAATGAGGTCTTATAGATATGGGGGCGAGTAAAGCTGATGGAGCAAGATCCCAGAATTAGTGGGGAGACTGGGATCCAGGAACTGGGAGAATTCGTAGAGATGGGCATCTTTCTCCAGCAGGGCTCAGCAAGCTAGCCAGTCTCAGGAGCACAGAAGGTGGGCTCCAGGCATGATACAAGGATGGGCTGAGCCCAAGAGGATAGGGATGCAAGGGAATCAGGGATACTGAGGAGGGAGGGATTCATATGACCCTCCAGAGGTTCAGGCTGGGAAAGAAAGAAGAGTGATGAGAGGGGCTAAAAAGACTGGACCAGAGGTCTCCAGGAAGTTAAAGTCCAGGAGGAGATATAAGGGGATTAAGGTTGTCCACAAGTAGGAAGGTCAAAGGCTGTGTAAGGCAGTAGGATTTGACATTTAAGATTTCTGAGGAAGAGCATCTTACCCAAGTTATTTAACTTCTCCATGTCTCTCAGCCTCCCAATTTATAAAATGGGACTAAAATTCTCACTCATAAAAGTACTAAAAGCATTTTTTCTTTCTGGCAAAGCATATAATTGTGGTATCTGGGACATCCAGGCACTCAGTGTTTGTGCAAGGATGAATGAACATCTGTCACTTCCCCTCTATGGACCCCACTTTCCTAATTCTCACTGATTGTTTGCTTGATCTATCAGTTACTGAGAGAGGTGTGTTAACATCTCCCACTGCATTGTGAATTTGTTTTTATTTTGCTTTCCTTGATTTTTCTTTTTGCTTTATTTTGAAGTTATGTTATTAAGTGCATATAAATGTAAGATTATTCCATCTTACTGATGAATTGGACTTTTTAATCATTATGAAGTGACCCTTTTGTCTCTCATAATGCTTTTTTTGTCAAAGTCTATTTTGACTAAAATTAATATAGATATGTCAATCTTCCTTTGCTTAGTATTTGGCAGATTTTTTTTCATCCTTTTTACTCTCAATCTTTCTGTATTATGTTTTAGATACGCCTCTATGAACAGCTGATAGGTGGATTCATTTGCTTTGTCTAGTTTGGCAATCTTTTTCTACTAACTGAAGCATTTAGTCCATGTACATTTATTGAAATACTGATACATACACACACATACATTTATATATATGTTTATGTGTGTACGTATATGTACTTTACCTTATTAATTTGTATTTTTCCTGCCTTTTCTCGATTTCTTTTTCTATTCTTTCTTGTTTTCTTGATTAGTTTTTCTTATTCCATTTTTCTCCTTTACTAGTTTGCAAATTATACCTTTTTTTTTTTTTTTTTTTTTTTTTTGCTACTCTTAGGGGTTATACTGGAAACTTTAATATGCTTATTTTGCCTGTCTGAAGTTAACCAGTATCTTCTATTTTTTCTTAAATAAAGCAAGGACGTTAGAACTAATTCTAATCACCCCTCTTTTAGCTTATATATTACTTTCATGTATTTGAATTTTATCTTTTTTTAAGCTTACAAGACATTGTTAGTATTGTTTATACAATCTTTGTTTTTACTCATACAGATACCACTTTCTTTGCTCTGCAATCCTTCTTGTCTTTAATTCCTTCCATTTGGAATCACTTTCTTTCTGCCTGCTGGTGGCAAATATGTTTTTGTTCATCTCATCATGTCATTATTTTTCCTTATTCTTAAAATATCTTTTCACTAGTTTTAGAATTCTTGGTTGACAGTCATTTTTTCTCAGCACATTGAAAATATAATTCTACTATCTTCCAGCTATTAAGAAATCAGCTGTTTTAGTCTAATTGTCACTACTTCGAAAATAATCTGACCTTAAGACTTTCTCTGTCTTTGGTAATCTGCTTCACTATGATATGACTACTTGTGGATTTCTTTTTATTTATTCTTTTGAGGATTTCAAGATTCTTGATTGCATGAATTGATGGATTTCTGGATGAGTCTCAGCCACTAACTATTCAAATATTACTTCTGTCCCATCATCTCTCTCCTCTCCTTCTGAAACCTCTGATTATATGTATTTTGGACCATCTCACTCTATCCTCCATGTCTTTTAACTATTCTTTCATATATTCCATCTTTTTATTTTTCTGTGCTGCCTTTTAGAGAATTTCTTCAGGTCTTTATTCCACTTATAATTTTATTGTGTCTGATATATTCAATTGTATCTAATCTTCTATTAAATACAACCATTAAATTTGTAGATTTAGTTACAATATCTTAAATTTCTAGAGGGACATTCTATTTCTTGTTCAAATATACTTGGTCCTTCTTCAGAGTATCTTGTTCCCTGTTCAAGTTTTTAAGTTTCTCTTCTACTCTTGCAGCATTTTAAACATAGTTATTTTATACTATTTGATAATTCCAATACCTTAAGTCAGCGTAGACTTGTTTCCATCATCTGTTGTTCCCTTGCGTGTTTCGTGATCTTCAATTAGGAGCTACTATTTCTTTGGAGATTTCTCTGTGGGAATTCTTGAGGCCTGGGGTGAAGGTGGGTTTTTCCAAGAGGGTTTGCGTTTGATTTGCCAGATGCTTATGGTGTTAACCAGACTGGGCCCAATTTAAGTTAAATGCTGGACTGAAATTTTTCAGACCACCTAAGTAGTGTGAATTTGGGCTTCAAATGACATAGGTATGGCTTATATTGTGAATTTGCAGGGGCTATTTTATTTTCTCCTGAGAAAAGGGAAATTAAGATGGGCATTTTTCTTTTCAGTCTGTTGGGATGTGGTGGTGCTTCTATCTAGTTCATTCATTCACTGAAGTCCCAATCTTATGTGAGGAAGGTCTTATCAGACTTCCAACCTTAGAGGAGGCTTGAGTTTCTTGCAGTAGTGTGCTGGAACTGGCTCCTACCAGCTCAGAAGAACCAATATTTAGGAATTTCGCAGTTCCTGGTACCATTGAGAGCTTGAAATTGGCTATGGTGAGAGTATTTACACTGTGGAAATCAGCAAACACTAAAAACAGGGTACTTTGTTTTGTTGGAGAGCCAGTTACTAATATAACACTGGTTTCTCTCATATCACCCCAGCCCATACAACCAAGTTCAAGTTTACTGAGTTAAAAAATAAAAATGATAAAGTTTCAGTTGTGCAAGATGAAAAATTTCTAGGACTCTGCTGTACAACATTGTGCTTATAGTTAACAATACTGTACTGTACAGTTAAAAATTTGTTGAGGGTAGATCTCACTATATATATATATATATATATATATATATATATATATATATATATATATGGAGAGAGAGAGAGAGAGAGAAAGGGTGGGTGGGGGAGGGAGGGAGGGAGAGAGAGATCTCCACAATATAAACAAACAAATAAAATAGCTCAACTTACCTCTTTGGATTCTTGAGTTTTTTGGCCTGAGTATTCCTCACTTTCTTGCCAGCTCATCAGTGCATTAAAAAAAGTTGGGGTTTTTTTCTTTTATCCAGAATTGTTTGCAGAATGAAGCTTATTTACGGTACCTCGTCCACCTTTTTACGAGAAAATGAAGCGTTCTCAGTTTCTTAACCAGAAATTGAGATCGTTGTGCTAAATCAGTAGTTCTTAACACCTTGGAGACACAGGCTTTTCAAAATTTTGATAAAAATTAGAGCCTAGAGACCCTTTCCCCAGGAAAATACACACACAGAGGAAATGTGTTTTTGCTCCCCTGAAACCATGCATGGGCCCAAGATTAAGAATGCCCAATGACATGAATGCTCTCTGAGGGTCTTGCCAGAGCTAACTTTTGATGGCCCCGCCATGTTCTCAGCCTTGAGCAGAGTTTCTGCGAGTCTCCTCTTGGCTAAGTACGGGGAGTACAGACTTCTGGACTGGGGCTTCCAGGATCTCCAGGGCCTCTTGGGGAAGGAAAAACTGAGAGCTGTCGACCAAAACTTACACCGAGCTAAAGCACAGGCAATATTCCTTCAACCAGACCTCTCCACATTGACTCATTCAATGAGTACTTATTGGACCCTGTTCTAATCTACTGCTATGTAAAAAATCATCCCCAAACTTAGTGACATAATAATAACAACAATCATTTACTTTTTCATCTCTCACCGTTCTAGGAGTAACTGGGCTCAGCTAGGGTTGCAAGGTCTCTCATGTGGTTGCAGTCAGATGGCAGCTGAGGCTGGAATCACCTCAAAGCCTCCCTCAGCACATGTCTGCCAGTTGATACTGGCTGTTGGCTAAGTTCTCAGTGGGGCTTTTAACTGAAACACCTACATGTGCCCTCTCTGTGTGGCCTAGGCATACTCACAGCATGGCAGCTTATTCTGAAACGGAGCATTCAAAAAGAAATCAGGCCAGGAGGAAACCATATTACCTTTTATAGCCTAGCCTTAGATGTCATACTGCATTGCTTCTGCCACATTCTGTTAACTAGATGCAAGTCATTAGACCAGCCCATATTTAAAGGGAGGTCAATTAGACTCTATCCCTTGCTGGGAAGGGTGTCAAAAAATTTGCAGACATGTTTTAAAACCACCACACACTCCTTCTGTGTGCCAAGCAGTGGACAAGGCACTTGTGATAGAGTGGTGAGTTATACAAACCCTCCCTTATGATCTAAACACTAATAAAATAATATTACAAATATGTACATAACTGTGAACTTTGACAGTGCTATGGAAGATGAGTACAAGGAGCCATGAGAAATTGTATTACACATTAGTAAGACCTGGACCAGGGACCCAAGGATGAATTCCCTGAAGAAGAGACATCTGGGTTGAGATCTGAAGCATTAGTGGATGCGAACTTCATGAAGTGATTTGGAGAAGAGCCTTCCAGGCAGAGGAAACCATAGGCCATGGCCCTACGACAGGAGGCAAGGTGACCGAGAGGCAGCCAGCGTGTCTGGAGGCAGATAGCAGGGGAGGAAGGTGTGAGACAAGGCTGCAGAGGTGGGCTGGGGCCAGACCCCTGGACTTTGTAGGCAGGTGAGAATATTTGTCTTTGGCCTAAAGCTGCAGGAAACTGTTGAAGGGTCACTCACTGGAGCGTGATATGAACAGATTTGTAATCTAATGGTCACGTTGGCTCCCGCGTGGATGGCCCCTGCCAGATGCTGAGTCAGGTCTGGAAGGGTTGGGAAATTCTTTTTTTTTTTTTTTAATTAATTTATTCATTTTAATTTTTTTTTTTGGCTGCATTGGGTCTTTGTTGCTGCGCGTGGGCTTTTCTCTAGTTGCAGCGAGCGGGGGCTACTCTTCATTGCAGTGCGTGGGCTTCTCATTGGGTGGCTTCTCTTGATGTGGAGCACGGGCTCTAGGCGTGCGGGCTTCCGTAGTTGTAGCACTCAGGCTCAGTAGTTGTGGCTCGCAGTCTATAGAGCGCAGGCTCAGTAGTTGTGGTGCACGGGCTTAGTTGCTCCACAGCATGTGGGATCTTTACGGACCAGGGCTCAAACCCATGTCCCCTGCATTGGCAGGCGGATTCTTAACCACTGTGCCACCAGGGAAGCCCGGGTTGGGAAATTCTTATGTGCAGCACTTCCCCTCTCCATGACACACTCCCACACACATGATCAAGCTAACAGCAGCCTCAGTCCTAAATCTCTAGCTTAGGCTTCTGCGCCCTATACTTGACTTCCTTGGTCCCTCTTCCAGGCACAGGAAGTTCTGCCATCTTGCATTACTCAATTAGTCACTCCTTTAGTCTGTCAGCCTGTTGGTACAGTGGGTTGAACAATGGCTCCCAAAAGATATGTCCACCTGCTAATCCCCAGAACCTAAGAAGGTCACTTATTTGGGGGAAAAAAAAAAAGATCCTTATGAATATAATTAAGTTAAAGATCTCAAGATGAATATAATTAAGTTAAAGATCTCAAGATGAGGAGATCTTCCTTTTTTTTTCAATTTGTGGTTGTGCTGGGTCTTCGTTGCGGCAGGCAGGCTCCTTAGTTGCGGCATACATGTGGGATCTAGTTCCCTGACCAGGGATCGAACCCAGGTCCCCTGCATTGGGAGCACGGAGTCTTAACCACTGTGCCACCAGGGAAGTCCCCTGGGGAGATCATCCTTGATTTTCTGGGTGGATGCTAAATCCTATGACAAACGTCCTTAGAAGAGTGAGGCAGAGGGAGATTTGAAGTGGACAAGAGAGGAGAAAGTAAGTGACCACAGAGACAGAGATTGGAGTGATGAGGTCTCAGGTCAGGGAATGCCAACAGCTGCCAGAAGCCGAAAGAGTCACGAAATGCATCGCCCCCTGGAGCCTCCAGAAGGAGTACGGCCCTGCCGATGCCTTGATTTCAGCCCAGTGATCTGATTTTGAACTTCTGGCCTCCAGATAACAATCTCCAGATAACAACAATAAAACTGAGATAACAATCTTCTGGTTGTTTTAAGCCACCGGTTTGTGGTAATTTGTCACAGCAGCGATAGGAAATTAATATGGTTGGGTCCTGCTGTAGCTGTTCCTTCCTGATGAGCTTTACTGGCTCCTTCAGGGAATCTCCAAGTGTTGGAATGCCCAAAGTCTCAGTTTTCAGCCTTCTTCTTTGTCTATTTTCTCTTCCTATGTGATCTCATCCATTCACGTGGCTTTAAAAGACCATTTATTGGACTTGCCTGGCGGTCCAGCGGTTAAGACTTCCAATGCAGGGGGTGTGGGTTCGATCCCTGGTCGGAGAGCTAAGATCCCACATGCCTCATGGCCAAAAAACCAAAACATAGGGCTTCCCTGGTGGCGCAGTGGTTGAGAGTCCGCCTGCCGATGCAGGGGACACGGGTTCGTGCCCCGGTCCAGGAAGATCCCATGTGCCGCAGAGCGGCTGGGCCTGTGAGCCATGGCCGCTGAGCCTGCACGTCCAGAGCCTGTGCTCTGCAACGGGAGAGGCCACAACAGTGAGAGGCCCACGTACCGCAAAAAAAAACAAAAAAAACAAAAACCATTTATTTGCTAATACCCTCCAAATTTTATCTCCACCCAGACCCTTTTCATGAAGCCTAGCCATCTTCACAGGTAGACGAAAAGAGGACTTTGGTTCCACTCCCATCTCCACCCCCAAATCTCCCTGGACAGGCATCTCCAGCCACTCAATACTTAGGCTAGAAATGTGGTAGCCATCCTAGATGTCTCCCCTTCTCTCATATCTTATGTGTTAGTAAGTCTTGTTATTTAGGTCTCAAAATGTTTCTCAAATATGTCTACTCCTCTTCATTTCCACGGTCACCAGCATCTCTTACCAGGATGACTGTAACAGCCTCCTAACCACCACCAGTTTCTACTCTTACCCCACCTCGCCCAAGTCCCTTCTCCTCACAGCGGCCAGAATGAGTTTAAAAAATTAGATCAGGGGCTTCCCTGGTGGCGCAGTGGTTGAGAGTCTGCCTGCTGATGCAGGGGACATGGGTTCGTGCCCCGGTCTGGGAAGATCCCATATGCCGTGGAGCGGCCCGTGAGCCGTGGCCGCTGAACCTGCCCGTCTGGAGCCTGTGCTCCGCAACGGGAGAGGCCACAACAGTGAGAGGCCCGCGTACCGCAAGGAAAAAAAAAAAAAAAAAAAGAAAAAATTAGATCAGGTTGCAGTTTTTTGAACTTTATTGCAGTATAGTTGACATACAATTAACCATACACTTAAAGTATACAATTAGATAAGTTTTGACATATGTATACACCTGTGAAATCATCAGTAATCTTTATAACCTTGAGTTGGGCAGAGTTCTCAGATATGACACAAAAAGTGCTAACAATAAAAGAAAAAGGCAATAAACTAGACTTCATTAAAATTTAAAACTTTTGCTCTCTAATTAAGAAACCACAAGGAAAATAAAAAGATGGCCACCATTTGGAGAAAATATTTGTAAAACATATATCCAACAGAGGGCTTGTATCTAGAACGTATTTTTTAAAAACCTCTTTACAGACCTAGAATACATGGAGAAAGAATAGGCCTGGAATACATGAAGAAAGAATTTGTATTTAGAATATATTTTAAAATATATGCAGCTCAATAGGAAGACAGAAAAAAAATTTTTTTTAATGAGCAAAAAACTTTAGACACTTCTCCAAAGATATACAAATAGCAAATAAGAACATGAAAAGAGGCTCCTTGGCTATCAGGGAAATGTAAATTAAAATTCAATGAGATACCACTACACATCCACTTTTAGGAAAGCTAAAATTAAAAGACTGACCTTACCAAGTGTTAGAAAGCATGTGGCACATGCTATAACACTATAATTCTCCTACACTGCTGGTGGGAATGTAAAATAGTGTAAACACTTTGGAAAACATTTTGGCAATTTCTCAAAAAGTTAAACATATACCTCCCATATGACCCAGTTATTCTTCTCCTGTTTTTTATTTATTTATTTATTTTATTTATTTATTTTTGGCTGCATTGGGTCGTCGTTGCTGCGCGTGGGCTTTCTCTAGTTGCGGCGAGCGGGGGCTACTCTTCGTTGTGGTGCGTGGGCTTCTCATTGCAGTGGCTTCTCTTGTCGAGGAGCACAGGCTCTAGGCACATGGGCTTCAGTAGCTGTGGCACGCAGGCTCAGTAGTTGCGGCTCGCGGGCTCTAGAGAGCAGGCTCAGTAGTTGTGGTGAACGGGCTTAGTTGCTCCACGGCATGTGGGATCTTCCCACACCAGGGATCGAACCTGTGTCCCCTGCACTGGCAGGCGGATTCCTAACCACTGCACCACCAGGGAAGTCCCTCTTCTCCTTTTATTAATTTTTCTTGCTATATTGCACTGGCTAGGACCTCTGGTACAATGTTGAACAGAAGTAGTAAGAACAGACATTCTTGCCTCATTACTAATTGTAGAGGCAAAGTATTCAGTCTTTAACCATTAACTATTATGTGTTAGCCTTCATTTTTTCATAGATGCCAGATTGGAGAACTTCCCTTCTTCTCCTACTTTGCTGAGGGTTTTTACCAAAAATGAATGTTGGATTTTGTTAAATCATTTTCCTGCATCTACTGAGGTGATTTTTTTTTCTTTTTCAGTTTGTTAATATTGTGAATTACATTAATTGATTTTCAAACATTTCTCCAAGCTGGCATTTCTGAGTAAACCCCACTTGGTCATGATGAACTATCCTTTTATGTATTGTTGTGTTTACTTTGCTAGAATTTTGATTAAATTTTTACATTTATGTTTATGACACATATTGGTCTGTAGTTTGCTTTCTTGGCATGTCTTTGTCTCGTTTTGGTATCAGAGTAATGCTAGTCTCACAGAATGAGTTGGGAAGTATTCCTTCCTTTGCAATTTCCTGGAGGATTTTATATAAAATTGGTAATTTTTCTTCCTTTAATGTTTGGGAGAATTCACCAGTAAAGGCATCTGGGTCTGAAGTTTTCTTTGTGGGAAGATTTGAAACTATAAATTCAATCTCTATAGTAGATAAGAGTGTTATCCAGGTTATCTATTTCTTCTTGAGTATGTGTCATGCTTTTCCTTAAAGTCCTCAGGGCCTTCCCCTCACACCTACCTAAATCCTTACGGAGGCTTACAAGGCCCTGTCTGGTCTGCTCTGGCCTCCTCTTCAACCTCATCTACATGCCGCCCTCTGTTTGCTCACCATGTTCCAGTCAAATTGGTCTTCTGGCTATTCCAAGATAACACCAAGCTCTTCCTCATCTCAAGGCCTCGGCACTGCTTTTCATTCTATCTGGAAAGCTCTTCCACAGGCTCTTTTTGTGTTTTTTTCTCATTCTCATCTCCCAGTTCTCAGATTATGTGTCAGGGAGGTCTTCCCTGACCATTATATGCAGGGTAGGGCCTGATGGATACTCTCCCCCACAGAATCCTGTTTACTTCCTTCATAATATATATACCACACTCTGTCATTGTTTTGTTTACTCACTGTCAGCTCCCTAAGAGCAGGAACCTTTTCTGTCTTGTTCACTATATCCCCTGCACCCAGCATAACTGGGCACAAACAAGGTGTTCAATTATTACTTGTTGAATAAGTAGACTTATTCGTCAGTCAAGCTGCACATCAGGCAGGCAGTGAGTCTTCTGTGAGCTTGCTGGTCAATCTGAGGGTTTTATTGCTTGTTTTGGGGTTTGTTTATTTATTTATTTTTGGCTGTGTCAGGTTTTAGTTGCAGCGCACGGGCGTCTCTCTAGTTGTGGTGCACGGGCTCCAGAGTGCACGGGCTCAGTAGTTGCGGCGCGTGGGCTTAGTTACCCCGCTGCATGTGGGATCTTAGTTCTCCAACCAGGGATCAACCCTGCGTCCCCTGCATTGGAAGGCAGATTCTTAACCACTTGACCACCAGGGAAGTCCCAGTCTGAGGTTTTCAGTCAGCCTGAGGTAGGTCAGGTAGGCTTTGAGTGGACTGGTTGCTCTGTGGGGTGGGTCTGTGTGACTGATAAGTCCCCTGTAAAGTCAGGATTCTGGGGGACACAAAGAAATGAAAAGCTGTGGCCTACCCCCAAGAAGCTTCTGGCCACCTGTCTACTTGGAGGCTCACTGCTCCCCACTGCCCAGCCAGGAGGTAAAGTGAGGGTGGTACAGGGTGAATAGGGGGAAAGCTACAGAGCATGACCCAACCTCTGGCAGCTAGTCCTCAGCAACTCTGCTGCAGGGCTTCCAAACCCCATAAAAGCCTTACCTGGCAACTGCTGTGCTTAGGAAGAGCCTGTGCAGGAAACACAGAGAGAGCTTTGTGGCTTCTTCCCCACCCCACTTCCCAGCCTCCCCTGACCTGGGCCCTCGCTCATGGAAACTCCCCCAATGGACCTGGCTGTCTGGCCCCAGGAGACAGGTGGTGGTGCATTTTGCCACTGCCAGCTCACCACGGGGGCAGGACATGGGCCTGTAACTCCAGAGGCCACTCCTTGCAACTGAACCCAACCTAGGTACTCCTCTCCATAGACCAGAGGAGGCCCAGCTCTGGTTGAAGAAGAGGCCTTGCATGAAAGCTGGGGACTTCACAGTTAATCCCGAGTTTCCCCAGGAACACCCCCAGCTGTGGGGTCATAGTTATGGCTGGAGTCCTGTCACAGATGAGTATGTGTAGGAGGGTGTCAGAACGGCTTGTATGGGAAGCAGCTGTTTGCAGTAATTGGGAAGCAGCAGCTAGCCAGCCGGCAATAACTGGGCCTCCATCCTGCTCACCAACAAACTCCATGACCAGGAGGCCCTGCTCCAATGACATCAGCCTCCTCACACACTGCTGAGGGAAATGAGCTCAGGGGGGCCATCGGAGGCGGTCTGTTTACTTACAGAGACCCTGGCTGTCAGCAGCTCTTTGACCAGACATTTCCTGTCCTAGCCAGCATGAAGCAGAAATTTCCTTAAACACATTACTTTGGACTCAACCCACTTGCGCCCTTGTTTTCAATTTTTTCTTAAAGAGGAAAATTCCCAATTCTGGCCCCAAATAGAGCAGCCCAGTGATGATAGGGGGATATCAAAATAACCCCCATAAGGACTTTTGCAGGTTAAGTTGCTCCCACCTCCCAGTCATCCCTGGAGCTGGGAGATCATCAAACCAATTCTCCAACACCCATTGTGTGGGGAGTCAGAGGGATGGCCAGCATGACCTCTAGGGCAGACCCTCTCTGTGAAGGCCTCCCTCAGGGCCTTAGCCACCTGAGCTCATACTCAGAGCATTTCTCAACTCAGCAACCCTGGCTAGGCCCTAAACCCCTCCCTCATTCCCTTCAGGTCAGGGATATTTCAGGAGAGCCCAAGAGCTGCCAGTTTTCACAGGCTGCAGGGGATTCCCAAGATGGTCACCCCCACCTGCCCTGGCTGACAGATGCTGTCACCTGCCCTCCCCCCACCCTCTCCGTGTTATTCCTGCTGGAACTCACCATTCTAGAAGACTTGAGGGGACAGGGGTTTTGGAGGTCTCCCCAGTGCTCCAGGATCCTAAGGCCACTTGCGCCAGGAGCACAGTGATACCCTCCCAGGAGTATCAATCATGGAAGACAGGTGCCCTCCGCCTAGAGGGGTCTGCCCACTACTGGGGCTGGTCAGACAGGCCCAGACATGTCAGGCAGCCTGAGGCCTTACCTGACCCAGCTCTTCCCTGTGTCCTGATCCTACTTAGCTCAGCGTCTTGTGACACCAGGGATGGGCTCAGGGAAGAATCAGGTCAGAAGAGGGCATTGAATCTGTGTTTCATAGTGCTTTTCGTAAGACTAAGAAAATGTCAAGGGTCCACATCAGAGAATGGGGTGGAGGGAGCGTCTCACACACAGATCTGAGTTAGCGGCTTCTTAGAAGGCACTTAAGAAAGGGCCAGACTTTCTCACCCAACTGTCTTCCCCTCACCCCAACCAACATAGCACCAGAAATCCCTAAACATGTGGTTCCAATTATCTCAGTTAGTCAACATGTCTACTAACGCAGAATCTTCAAGGTAAGAAAGCTGGAAAGACCCTATGTCAGGACAGAAGCTAACGTTTTTTGAACATCTACTGTGAGCCTGGCATGGTGCTCAACGCTTTACACACATTTATCTTATTCAATCCTCACAACAACCCTGAGGGAGATCAAGTAACTCTAAAGGAGGCACAACTCATATGGCAAAGCTGGTATTCAAACCTGGTTCTGTCTGAACATAGACCATCTACAATAAGGCATTCCCAATTTGAACTTCTAGAAAGTAATTAACTCAGGAAATCAATCCTACTCCTTCCGTAAAGCAAGCAAGCCTGTAAATTAAAGACATGGTCATCCAACCTCTCCATTCTAACAGATGAGGAAACTGAGGCCAGATCACAGAGTCTGAGCTGAGCATAGGACAGTGGCTCAGACTTAGGTCAGTGTTCCTCCCACCACCCCAGCCTGTCTCACAGCCCTAAGTCTTCACTAAGTCAGGTGAGGGAACGGTGGGAGAAAAGCTGTGGGCTCTGCCCTCTAGAAGACAAGACAAAGAGAAACACATATATAGCCACACACAGACAACCACACAGGCAGACATGCAGAGACACAGCTCCATGAGGAAACAGGCAAGAAGGGTCCTTACTCCAGGTCTACCCTTTTTTATTTTATTTTAATTTTATTTAATTTTATTTATTTTATTTTTAGGCCACACCACTTGGCATGCAGGATCGTAGTTCCCTGACCAGGGATGGAACCTGTGCCCCTTGCATTGGGAGTGTGGAGTCTTAACCACCATATCGCCAGGGAAGTCCCCAGGTCTACCCTTTAGATGGCCACACTCTGGCTCTATTCTGGCCCTTTCCATCCCACACAGTGAGAAGTCCATGGGGTCAAGAGGATGGGCCAACTGGGAGCCCATGCCCCACTCCTAGACTACAAATCAGGTACATGGGACCCTATTATCTCCTGCTCAGAGCCATATGGTCAGACTTTGCCAATGGTGTGGGCACCCCTAGGCCCAAAGGGTGGCCAGGGGGTGGGGTGTATGCATGGAGTTTGCAATGTGTGAGGAGTCACGCATGCATGCGAGGCCCCTCGAGGTACAGGATGGAGCTGGGATGGGGAAGGAGAGGCTGGGGCCACTTGCTCTGTGTTGCTGTGTTCCTAGCACAAAACTCAGAGGAGCTAGGAATTCAAAATCAAACCCAGCTCTCCAGTTATTAGGATTGAGTCTTTCATTTAGCCGTTTGTTGTTTTGACTTATTTAAATATTTAGACATGAACGTAAGCCTTCATTTGTGCTCTTGCTCTGGGTCTTTCAAATGTTAGGAGCCACCCTAGACACCTCTCTAACTTCCCTGTGTCAGTGTGGGCCCAGTCACAGCACAAGCACTTTAAAGATGTCTGTTAGTAAATGAGCAAATCACTTTATGAATGAATTGAAGATTGAGTGAATGAATGCTTCTGCACAAATATAAGTAGACAGACATACATGCTTTCAGAGACTCACCAACATATTAGTGACAAATATATGCCCACGCTCTCAAAGACACATATGCCTAAACTTACATCTACAAAGACAAGTCCATGTTTGTACCAAAATAACCTAAATGCTCACACGTGCACTTCCACCTGTAGGTAGGCGTAAACCTACTCACCTATGCAAAGACACAGAGGCCCACACTTTCCCATGATGATACCCACACACACAAGCTTACACAGAGAGGTGGATATATACACATGCAGACAAACATATAAGTATATACTTTCCCACTGAGAATCTAACTCCAACCAGAAATGTAGCCACCTACACATACAAACATGGAACAGTCACATGAATCCACACTGATACATGCAGCTAGATGAAGACAAAGCCATAGGCCCAAGGAAGACTGAGTAAGACACCTGTCCACAGAGACCCTCAGGCTGCCCTGGGCTCCCACACTGTCTGCCTCCCTCCTCCTCCTGTCTGCCTCCCTCCTCCTCCTGTCTGCCTCCCTCCTCCTCCTGTCTGTCTGCGGCCAGAGGGGGATCCTAGAGGAATTCCTTCTGCAGACAGGAATGCTGTTCTCTCTCCTTCCCGACAGTTCAGGCCAGAGCCCTAGGGCAGAGAAGCAGATGCTGTGTGCTGGGGGGCTCCCCCTTCCCACGTAATCTGCCCTCTGGCCCTGGCTGCCTCCCACACCCTGGCCAAGCCTCCACTGGACGCTGGACTGTGGACAGTGGCAGAGCCCCACTCAGGTCCTGCTGTCCCAGCTCCACTCCCAGCAGGATGATTTAGGAGGGGCTGGTGAACAGTGCTTTTCCAGAGGCCTTGCTTTCTCAGGAAATGGCTCGGCCGCAAGCCTGATCTCCAAAACAGGCATAGGGTGAAAACACCTCTGCTCCTCTCCAATAACATGGGCCGTGCCTCTCACTCAGAGCCCCTCACGTCATTCTAGCCACAACATCCCAAGGTAGTAGATGGCAAGAAAGGCCCGGGGTCTCATCCTGCTTCTGCACTGACTCGCTATGTCCACCTCTGTAAAACAAGCCATGTGGGTGTGATGCCTTCAGATCTAGCTAGAACAATGTATGAGTTTCAAATTCACCAGGCAGCCTCTGCACAAGGGTGAAGGCACTCCAAACCCAGGGACAGTGGCCTGGTGTTGACCTCTTCTGAAGTCAGAGTCATTGTTACAAACACAGAGCTTGTGCCAGGAGGGGCTGAGGGCTGAGATGCTTGGCAGTGGGGCAAAATGGGGACTCAGGCACAGGAATGTCCTGTGCAGTCTGAAGACAGAAGGCCACCTCCCCTCTCCCTTCCAGCCACTCACCAGGTCCCCCAGGCCTCTGCTGGAGGTAGACACAGGGCTGCAGCCCCACCCAGCCGAGCAGCCTGAGAGACAGGAATGCTGCTCAGCACAGCTGTTTGGACAAGGGAGGCTGTTTATTCTCTGATGTCGGGAACATCTCAATCAGGGGGATTTGGCTGCTGGCAGCCCCTGGTTGCAAGGTTTAGAAGAAGTCAACTTAATCAGAGAAGGCTGATGGCCCAAGCTCTGAGCAGGCAGTGGGGGTGGAAGGAAGAGGCCACCCCTCCCTGCCCCACATTCAGTGCCATGTGCACCTCAGAGCTCACCTCCTGGGTCTGCAGTGACAGAGCTGGAAGGGTGAATGGAGCTGAGCCTGAAGCTCTCATTAATAGTGTGGCCATTGAGGGGGGCGGGGGGGCAGGGATGGAGACTTCCCGAGGTCCCACCTCCAGCATCCAGCTGCCCCCTGCTTATGAGACACGGCAGACCTAACAGTCTTCACCTGGGGAGGGAGCTCATTTGGCATGCCTTGAGCTGGCGCTGCCCACTCCAGCCTCCCTACACCACCAGCCCAGATCCCTTTTGCTCAGGCAGCCCCTCTAGCTGCGGCCTTGCAGCTAGTCAGCTCTGGCTCTGCCTCTTTCGGGCTTTCTCACCTTGGATAGTCACCTCTCCAAGCCTCTTTCTTCTCCTATAAAACAAAGGTAATAGTATCTGCCTTGAAAGGGTATTGTGAGGATTAAATAATTCTTTCAATATGCTCATCATGCAGGAGGCACTTAATAAATGATAGTGCCTTTCTCCCTCATTCCTTCTATTGCTACAGACCCAAGCTCTGGTTTTCCTGTGGGCCAGGACCCTCCAGTATAGTTTATAACCCCGGACCCTGGTCACATCTACCTACTGCTGCTCGCAGACCTCAGAGTGCTCTGGGGTTCCCTAGGCCAGAAGACTTTCTGGAGGAGTCCAAGTGACCCAAGGAAGCACCTTGATGCTCAGGCTGCAGAATAACCCAGAACATGGTGTTTTTTGTGTGTGATTTGCCCAATTCTCATTTTGCACAGGTTTGAATGCCTTGTGGGTAGAGTCCAGGGGTGAGGACAGTCAAAATTCATCAATCCTGGGCTTCCCTGGTGGCGCAGTGGTTGAGAGTCTGCCTGCCAATGCAGGGGACATGGGTTCGTGCCCCAGTCCGGGAAGATCCCACGTGCCGCGGAGCGGCTGGGCCCGTGAGCCATGGCCACTGAGCCTGCGCATCCGGAGCCTGTGCTCCGCAATGGGAGAGGCCACAACAGTGAGAGGCCCGCGTACAGCAAAAAAAAAAAAAAAAAAAATTCATCAATCCTGACTCACACATCTGAAAACCACATCTTTCTATATTCAATAAAAGTTTACACCAAAAACAATGGAGCACTGGGGATGATAATGGGTATAAGTTATGGACTCCCCCCTCCTTTTATTCCCAAGATCCAATTTAAATTCTGTTAAAAAGTGGATTCATTGGTCACTTAAGTGAAAGGCCTAGCTTTAGGCACAACTGCATTCAGTACTCAAACATCATCATCATGACTCTTTTCCTCTTCCTCTCTTGGCTCTACTTTCCACGGTGTTGGTGTCAGTCTGAAGCTTCACAAGGCAGCAAGACGTCATCAGGAGGAAGGCAAGTCTCTTTCCCAGCAGCCCCCGAAAACAAACCTCCCGTGGACTCTGACTGGGTCACATGCCCACGTCTGAACCAATCACTGAGGCGGAAGTAGGGCGGTGCAACTTGCTGACTGGCTAGGGCCTCAGCCACTGGTCCACCCCTAGAGTGTGTGGGTGAGAGGGGCAGTCAGCTTTACCAAGATCCAGTGAGAGTGAAAAGAGGTTGGTTCCCCACAGAGAAGCTGCGGTAGGTATCAGTAGAGTGATACGGACCACAGGGGACAAGAACAACAGATGTCAAACAACGGAAATCAGTGGGTCAAAAACTAAGATGACAAATGCTTTTCAAGCACCTTCAAGCCCTCTAAAAATATTATTGATGTGCTAGTTTTAAATCCCTAGACACCTCTGATAGACAATGTGTTATGGACCCATTTGGGATAGCCTGGACTTGCTTAAGAACAGTAAAAAAAAACTACACCTTTCAACTGGTCTGCAATCCATACTTCCCAGGAATTCAGACTGGCCTTGTCTCCTTCTTGTCCCACTAGCAGGCAGTTTGACTGAAGTGACCAGTGTTGCCAGGGCTGGAAGGGCCTGTCAGCACCGCAAGCTTATTTCACTGAGCCAAAGGGGTATCGGGTATCAAGCAAACTCTGACTCCAGTGGCCCCAGCCCTCTCCGCCTACCTCCTCACATGGTCAAAGCTCCTCTCACCCTTGAATCTCCAGTGATTTCTTCCTCTCTCACCTCTCCCCCACCCCCTCCACCACCCCCAGCTCCACAAGTCTTACTAAAACCTGTTCTTAAGAAAGGATTCCTGGGCTTCCCTGGTGGCGCAGTGGTTGAGAATCTGCCTACCAATGTAGGGGACACGGGTTCAAGCCCTGGTCTGGGGAGATCCCACATGCCGCGGAGCAACTGGGCCCGTGAGCCACAGCTACTGAGCCTGCGTGTCTGGAGCTTGTGTTCCACAACACGAGAGGCCGTGACAATGAGAGGCCCACGCACCGCGATGAAGAGTGGCCCCCGCTCGCCGCAACTAGAGAAAGCCCCCACACAGAAATGAAGACCCAACACAGCCTAAATAAATAAATAAATTTATAAAAAAGAAAGGCTTCCTCATCAGTCCTTCACATGTTTGTATGAATAAGCATCAAATCAACAGTTTAATCTCTCAGGACCATTTGCATTTTAAGTCTGAGCCTTTCAAATGAAACTTTTAAAAGACTCTGTTCTGCCCACCCCACTCTACTCCCAAAAGGTACTTTTGGTGACAGAGAGCAAATGGGACTCCCTGAAATCAAGCAATAAATGTCCACAAAATTCTCTGAAACCCTCACCCATCCTCTTTGGCTTGCCAGTGAATTTTTTCTCGTCTGTCTTCAGTCACCTTTGCTGACATTACCCTCTACTATGGCAAAGAAGTTTCTTGTATCCTTTCCTCCATTTATTCAGTCAACAAACTTTTCTTGAACTTCCACCATGTCTTAGATACTTGGGTTTACAAAGATGACCTAGGCCCTGACCTCAGGCAGCTTGCAGTTGAAACATCACCTTCACCACCAGATTTTTAACACAAGCAAAGTCTAGCCCAGTGGCTGGTATAAAGTAGGTATTCAGTAAAAGCTGCTTCTCCTTCTCAGGGCTCCACTATGTGGGCACTACAGTGAATACTGGAAATTTTCTAAAAACTTTATCCAGGTGGTAAGAGTGCCAGCAGGAGTGGGTGGGAATGGTGGTTTCCATCTCGCTTCAGAATGTCACGATTTATTTTGGATGCTCCAAATGTCAGGCTGGAGATTCACACAAAGGAGAGGGTCTTATTCTAACCAGATCAGGGCTAGAGGCGGCCCAGGACACTGTCTGCACGGTGCACAGCCCCAGACAGTTTGGAAACAAACAGTAACTCGTCCAGAGGAAAGAGACTGACAAAAGCCAAAACAAACAAAGGCCAAGAGATGGAAAACTCACGAGGTGGGGCAGGGTGGAGAGGAGGAGAGTGGAGGGCTGTGGAAGGGACTTAGGGAGGGGTGTGGTCCTGGTTTTTTTCTGGGGAGCTGAATCCAGCTCCTGCCCCACTCCCTACTAAGAATCACCATGGCAACGGGGAGGGTGAGTATGGCTGATTCCAAGCCAGTACAAACCTCCTTGGCTTAGCAGCAGGAATGGGCTCAGATGCATAGGGCCATGTTCTAAAGAAAAATATCTGAATTGGGCTTTTAAAATCACAACCTCCCCCCCCCACTACTGGTTCTGCAGACAATCAGTGTTTAAAAAAATGAAAAGAAACAACAGTGAACCACATCCCTATTCCACATCTCTCTCACATACACATATACACTAATCCAAAGCCTACAGAGTAAAATCCTTCCTTTCGTGGTGGAAACTGACAGCTCATTGGATTCTTAGCTCTTCTCAGAAGCAGGGACCTAGCCTGTGAGAGGTCCATTTGCCACCTCCCAAAACTACTCCCCCTGACAGTGGCAGCAGTGACAGAAGGCTGATGAGGTTGCTTTGACAAGACCAAGGCAGCTGGGGCTCTGATGGGAGGTGGCTCCAGCTGAACCACCATCTGGTCTCGTCTGCCATCAGCCGCCTGGGGAAGCTCTTGGCCCATAGCGGGTTTGTCAGCAAGGAGACGGGTGCTTCCTCCTCCATGAAAGCGTTTGCAGCATGAGCCCCCTGAGCTCTCAACCCTCAGAACCCAATTTTGCCCTTTCCTGAGCTGGTTGGCCTAGGGGATCCGCCTTAGATGTGGCGTCAGTGCTAAACAGAACTGAGTCTTCAGGGTTTGTCTCCTTCCTGCCTCTCCATTCCCAGGTACCCATGGATCTCATACTATCCCCCATGACCCTAGTCCACGACTCATGGTAGGCACAGGGCCTAGAGTCCCCGTTACGAAAAGGATTTAATTCCCTTTAAAATTAGAAGTGGGGGACCTTCCTGGTAGCGCAGTGGTTAAAAATCCACCCGCCAATGCAGGGGACACGGGTTCAATCCCTGGTCGGGGAAGATCCCACATGCTGCGGAACAACTAAGCCCAACGCACCACAACTACTGAGCCTGCGCTCTAGAGCCCGCAAGCCACAACTACTGAAGCCCGTGTGCCTAGAGCCCGTGCCTAGAGAAGCCACTGCAATGAGAAGCCCATGCATGGCAACAAAGAGTAGCCCCCCTTGCCGCAACTAGAGAAAGCCCCCACACACAACAAAGACCCAACAGCCAAAAATAAATAAAATTAAAAACAATAAAATTAGAAGGGGAAAATGAGCTTTTAAGTGGTAGAAAACATTTTAGTACATAAGAGTAATACATTCATCTTTACACTAACACAGTCCTACGGTGTAATTTTATTTATTTATTTATTTTAATTTATGTATTTTATTTACTTATTTTTGGGTCTTCATTGCTGCGCGCAGGCTTCCTCTAGTTGCAGCAAGCGGGGGCTACTCTTCGTTGCGGTGCACGGGATTCTCATTGTGGTGGCTTCTCTTGTTGCAGAGCACGGGCTCTAGGCACACGGGCTTCAGTGGTTGTGGCACACGGGCTTAGTTGCTCTGCGGCACATGGGATCTTCCCGAACCAGGGCTTGAACCCGTGTCCCCTGCATTGGCCAGCGGATTCTTAACCACTGTGCCACCAGGGAAGCCCCCTACAGTATAATTTTAGATTTTTTTTTTTTTTTTTTTTTAGAGGAAGGGGCCCATGAAGGCAAAAGCGCCCAGGGCTCATGAAAGTCATAGTGTGGCCCTGTCCTAGTCTTCCCTCCCGTCCATTCCAACCCTCTAGGCTCCAGGAATTTCCTTCCCTCATATCAAAATGTACGTGTCCCATGGAGCCCACTGCCTTGGAAGTTCCTGGAGGACAGGACCGTTCTTCATCCATCCTCATGTCCCCATCGTAAGCCCAGTGCCTGCCCCACAGTCACATCAGGTATTATACAACCTCTTTTTTGGGGGGGGTTGGGAGGGGACAGAAAACTCAGAAAAAGGGGATTAGGTTTTAAATAAATATTGCCTGAGAACACCAGGAAACTGTGCACATTTCACATCTGTGCAGTCGGACTTTGTTCACATCCCCTATGCTGAACTCTATGGAAACTGCTCCGGCCAAGTTCACCAATGATCTCCAACTCAGTAAATCCCATAGAACTTCTCAGGCATAATCTCGATTGCTTGGCAGCATTTGACAGTGCTCACCAAGCCTTCGTTTTTCGCTTCTGTGACACTTCACCGTTCCAGGGTCCCTGGGCATTACTGCTCTGTCTCCTTTGCATGCTTATCTCCTCTGCTGAGCCATTAGAAACAAATAATAACGATAATAATAATAGCAGCTGAAACAAATCAGCTACTTGCTCTGTGCTGAGCTATTGTAACCGTCAGTTCTTTTAATCCTCAAAATAATCCTAAATCCATTCTCCAACCACCAGCCAGAGCGATTTTTCTGCAAACCAAATCTGATATCACTTCCTTGGTTAAAATCTAATGGCTCTCCCCAGCCCACCACTTTTAAGGTCTTTCATGATCTGTTCCCTGCCCACCTTTCCAGCCTCATTTCTCACCACAGCCTCTTCCTGTAGGACCCTCCTGCTTTCACCTTCTCCAGAAAGAACTCTAGGTCTTTGCGCTGTTCGCACTGCCTGAAATGCTTTTCCTCCACCTCTTAGCCTGATACCAATGTCTTTCAGGTTTCAGTTGAACGTCACCTTTCCTGGGTGCCCCGTGGGGCTGAAGAGCATGATGCTTACGAGACTGACACTGAGCCAGGTTCAACCCCCAGCTCTGCCACTTCCCAGCCATGTAACCTTGGGCAACCTATTCAACTCTCTGGGCCTTCACTTTCTTATCTGTCGTGAGGATTAAAGAAATCAATACATGTAAGGTGCCTTGCAGGCTCCAGGGTGTCACCTCCATATTTCCTGACCCCAGACCATGTTAAGATTCCTTGCCAAGTAGCTTCCAAAACTCCCTTATGATACCGTATAATGCCAACTTCACTTCTGAGGATGTTTGTCCATCTGCCTACCTTGCTAGACTGTCAGCTCTGTGAGGGCAGGGGCAGTCTGACCTGATTCTGCTCCTACTTCTAGTCCCTGGCACACAGTAGGGTCTCATATTTGCTAAATCAATAACTATAAATCCAATGCCTACAGATATCCTGGAGATATATACTCTCCAGCAAACGGCCACCTCGAACAAGGACGGATAAAATTTTTCCCAACAATGAATACACAGCAGCCTCGTGCTGAGGCTGAAAGCAGTCACAAAGGCAACTTGGAAATTAGGAAAATACCTTTATTATCTCTGAAATGCGCCAATATTCAATGTAAAAACCAAGATAGTGGCTTTTTCACAACCTCACAAATTATAGAAAAGTGAATTTCCACATTCTTTACAGAAATCTCCCCCCTAAATCAGATAGGGCTCCGTGACAGCTGACACGGGGCAGAGAATACAGCAGGTAGAACCAGGGCTCTCTGAGCAGCCTGAGGCTTTTCCTGAACATTTAAAGCCCAGGCTGAGTCCCAGAGACTTGCGGGCCCTGTGAGGGAGGCTCAGCCCACACACATCCGTGGCACACCGAGGCAGGCCTCTATCTCAAAGGCCAGCTGCCCACAGAAGGCCTGCAGTGTGGCACCTGTGGCTAACAGGCCACAATCAAGGCAGGTTCGTGAGAAGGAGAGCAGGAGGCAGGCCTACAGCTCAAATCCTTCTCTCTAAAATACGGCCAGGAAAGAGGCTGTGGACACTGGCCAAATGGTGCTCTAGGTTTAGAAATTCCCCTTTTACTCAGCTCACAAAGACTAATTTGTCAAACAGCTACTTTAAAAAAAAAAAAATCAGAAAACAAACATTTGGTTCCATTTCAGCTGTAATCAGCAGTTGGTAATTTTTAGAAAAAGATGACTTGATTTGCTCTTTGTTTTCTATCGGTTCTCTGACTCCTTCCTTTCTCATCCATGGTTGGGGCAGAGGGGTTACAGCTGTAGCAGAAGGCTCTCTGTTAATGTGAGAAAACTGTGAAAGTGTTTTGCACTCACATACAAAGGCTGATGGAATTCAAACCAATCCCACCGATTTTTATGGGAAACATGACTGTTCCTCTCGGGTATCTCAAGTCAAAACAAGGCAACCGCCTAGTGATTTATAGTCCCCACTACACATTTCCGCCTTCCAGAAGGCGTTAGAGAAGGGCCAACGTCCGCCAGAAGCAATTGTAAACACCCCACTGACAGCCTGGACACTTTGTTTTTAAATGCAGCAGGACTTTCTCCTTTGGCCCTGGCAAAAAAGACAACTCCCTAAGACTACTTAGGAAGGCGCAGACAGGAAATCTCCCCCAAAACCTAAGAGGGAGGGGCCAGTAGCCTCCGTTGACTAGAGTGTGGCTGAGAGCATCATCAAAGGCAATTGATACATTTATGGCATATAAAAATTGTCCTGTGGTCCCCAACTGGCCCCCAGGCTTGACCTAGCTGGATGTGAGGCCCGGGAGGGACAGAACAAGTTATCATAAGGCACGTGGTTGCGGTGGTCCCCACACCAGGCCCAGAAAGATCATCTCTTCTCGCGATTCCAAAAGTGTTGGAAAGCTGAGGAGTTGATGACACTCACTATGAGCAGCAGCAGCAGATACAGGGATATCATGACCGTGAACCAATGGCTGGAAACCCAGGAGAGCTGGCTTGAAGCCCTGCTTCAGGGGGAAAAAAGAGTTGATGTTGGAACAAAGAGAAAAACATTTTTTTAAAGTGTATGCAACAACTTCTGGCTCAAAGAAGATGAAATGATCGATTTCATCCTCTGAATGAGCCATGAAAAGCAGCTTTGTGCATGCTCCTTTGCTCAAAGAATCTGAGGCTGGGCTTCCCTGGTGGCACAGTGGTTAAGAATCCACCTGCCAATGCAGGGGACACGGGTTCGAGCCCTAGTCCGGGAAGATCCCACATGCCGTGGAGCAACTAAGCCCGTGGGCCACAACTACTGAGCCTGCGCTCTAGAACCCGTGAGCCACAACTACTGAAGCCCGCGTGTCTAGAGCCCGAGCTCTGCAACAAGAGAAGCCACCGCAATGAGAAGCCCGCGCACCACAGTGAAGAGTAGCCCCTGCTCGCCGCAACTAGAGAAAGCCGCACACAGCAACAAAGACCCGATGCAGCCAAAAATAAATAATAAATTAATTAATTAATTTTTAAAAATCTGGGGCTATTTGCCCTGGCGCTGACACGCCTTTCACCAGAATTTCTCAACCTGGTTACCTATTCCAAAAGTTATTTCCCTTCATTGGTAGGAATAATAGAATGAGTAAAATTAAGCAACTGAAAACTAAATCATGCTCACAGCTGGGCTAAAGAAACCAGAAAGAACAGAGATACGGGCAGATTTAGATGAAAAGTAGAATTCTATTAAATGAAGAGGGAACTTGAGTCACCATGGGAACCAAGTAGAAGAGTATAAAGGTGGTTGGTGGGCCTCACTGGAGCACGCGGACAAATTACAGCTAACACGTCTGTCGCTGACCAACACCACGAAGATCTTTTCTAGATGTACAAAGACAGCTATGCAATGAGCTCATCCTGATCTTTTCTTTTATAGCTCCTCTTGTACCTTTTATAACCTGTCTTTTCCTAAGCAAGACTTTGGTATCTAGAAGGATGATCTCACTAAGGGTGTCTGACCAGATGACAGCAAGTGGCAGGGTATTCAGCAAGTCTTTTCACTCTCAGACATGCACAAGTATTATTCTGAGCAGGGGAAATCCTCTTTTGCCCGCTGGGAGAGGATCTAAACCATCCAAGTGTGCACTAGAGAGACACTCCAGGAAGAAGTGGGAAAGGAATGGAATTTTCAACTTGAAAAAGCCGGATGATTTTAAACCAAAGGATAACGTCCCCCACACTTAGGAACCCGGTACGTATTTCCCAGATTTAAGGAGGGAGGATTTTACTAGATACTGCATTCTGAAGCATAGAAGCCACTGGTGTGTACGAGTAGGAGTCAAGAGTATTAACAATCACCCTTTCCCTGTCTTGCCTGTTCACCTGCTGCTCATCCCCATGAGAAACTCTACCACGGACCCCCAACAGTGTGACAAAATCTCAAAGTGACCCGCAACCCTGGAGAGCCCTGCCATACCCTCGAAAACACAATGCTGAGACGGCATGAGGAATCCACCGCTCTCAGGTTCTTAGGCGCTGGAAGGCCTCATCTGCTGTTGGATTCAACACTCTCATTTTAGAGATAAAGATGAAGCATCTCAGGTCCAGAGAGGAGCAGGTGGTGGTTCGACAGCCAGCTTGGGAAGTGACCAAGCTGGACGGCACATAATCCCAGCCAGATCCTGGCACCACCCTGCCTCTCAGCGCAAGCCAGTGAGTGGGTTTCAGACCGTGATCAGGAGCCCAAGTGGCAAAGGGGCTTCACAGTTGGGCTTCATTCAGTCCCTCAAGTTATTTATGTTAACAAAGCTCTTCTTCACTAGAATATACAGTCCCTTAGGGCCAGGACCAGATTCTATTCGACCTGTATTCCTCACTTCTTACCCCTTACATAAAGCGGAGATAGCTGAGGTGTAAGGCTGGGGGAGAGGAGCTGCTGATAACTAAGAACCCAACACTATGAATGCAGCCTTTAGTTGTTCTCCTGGACCTCACACAGGGACCATCCTTCTCACCTCTTGGGCTGCTTCTGTGAGTACACCAGCAGGTACTTCACTCGCAGGAGCTGGTTATTGGTGACCACAAAGTACTTTGGAGGGATGTCTCCCCCTTCACTGTGCTTGATCCTCGCTCTTCTGCGATCTATCTCCCTGGAATCTAAATAAGGAGATAAAGCACAACTTTACAGGGGGAAGATACAATAAAAACAGAAGCAAACTATGAAAAGAAATGGGTCAAGCACCCTGGTCCTGAGGGTGGAGAAGCCCCGAGAGGCAGAGGAATGGGCTGTGTGTGTACGTGAAGCAGGACTTAAAAATAGGAGAGTCCGACAAGCAGACAACCGGGAGGAGGAAAAGGGATAGGAAACTAAAAGGGATACAAGAGGGAAAAAACTGAGTTGGGAAAGCAGAGGGAAGAAGCAGATTGATGGCCATAACAGAAAAATAATCTGGGACTAGAAATAAGACTTGATCTGAAACAAACTTTTTAACAGCATTTTAAATTAACGGTTCTGGATTCGAGTTTCTTAGAACACTTATCTTCCACCTTTTGTACCAAGACTTGTTTCAAAAAACAAAACAAAACCTTTCCTTTTAGTAACATGAAAAGCTTTACCAGAAAGAACCAAAACAAAAAAACCCACAAAAGGTCAAAGCTTCGTGACAGCAGACGTTGCAAGGTTTTGTCCTAATGTTTAATGTCACGGTTTGCAGACTTCCTAAGAATTACAAAAGCGAATATTCGTGCTGTCTGGTTTGGGAGAGTGGCGTCAGACCTGGGCCCATTCCTCAGGATTCCAATTGTTTTACATTAGAGGCCAGGAACAGACAGTTTTCTCAATTCTCCTTTTCTCAGTGGAACCAACAGGCCAGCTCTGGAGACTAGAATGACAGTTCTATGACCTCTGCCTTTGAGGGCAAAACAGCAGGGGGCACGGGGCAAAGATCTAAGGCACATATCAGGAGAGCAGACTGAGGTGGCCCAGTATTCATCCACTCCCTAGAGAGTCCAGGATTCACCCCCATGGCCTCAGGTGCCCCTCACATCCTCTGGGGGCTCCAGCACACAGCAGAGCAGCCTGGAGGAACAGCGTGTGGACGCAAGTCTTTAGCTTCAGTTTAGCAAATGTTTATTGAATGTCAAGTATGTACCAGACTCCCTGCTGACCCCAGGTGCCCAAGAGTGAATCAGATCCAGTCTCTACCTTCAGTGAGACTGTGCTCTGGCCTCACACACTCATTTTCATCTTCTCCACCCCAAAGTTTTCCTTGAGCACTTGGACCCACCATGATTGCCCCTTCCTCTGAGCTGCCGCTGTGGACCTCATCAGCACCCTCAGCTGGCACTCCCTACCCACTGCCCTGTAGTCAGTGATACCTTTTCCACTGTGCGTTCAGTCCATAAGGAGACTGCTCACTGCCTGAAGGCAGGCCCTGTCCTACACTGTTAACCCAGCACATCCCTTGGCATGCAGTGGGTGCTCCACCCAGCAGCTGGGCCAAAGGCAAAAGCCTGACACCCAGAGGCCTGCAGCACAGGTCTGGGCTAAGTGCTCACTCACCCTTCTTCTTCGTGTGGCACTTGACGTCTGGATGGTCGATGACCTCGCACACGGCCACACAGCTAAGGATGGGGCCCAGGAGGCTGTGCTGCCACCCATGGCCATGGGGGCTGTAAATGAGAGCCAGGCTCAAGTCACTGGTGAGGTAGGTCCCTTCCCCGAACAAGGATGTCTGAAATGGCAGATCAACAGAAAAGAAACAGGGCTGGGTGAATGCAGAGTTGGCACAGCAAGATGACACAGGTCTTTCTTCAACAGGTTGTTAACACAATCTTCAAGCCTCTTTTTTTCCCCCAGCAAAAGGCATAAGATCAAATAATCCTATGACATCGTCACAGGGTTATTACAAAACACATTCCTATCTGACGACAGTTTAACTGATTGTGGGTGTGGCTAACTAACCTGGCAAACTAGTAGTTCCAGTGCTTAAGGCTGAGTGAGAAAACCACAGGGATAAGAGTCAAACGGACCCAAGTTTGAATCCTGCCTATCCCTCTAACAAGCTAGCAAGTTATATAAACTCTCTGGGTCTCAGTTTCTACATCTGCAAAGCGGTGACAACACTGTCTCCTCAAGGATTCAATGAGATGATGCACATAGAGCACCGCACAGGACACCTGGCACAAGACAGGGGTGGGTATGCCGTCACAGGTTCTGATGTCGTAGGGTATCAGGCATTCCTGCTACATGAATGTGTTAAGCATGGCTACACTGACAGGCTTGCAGAAGCAAAGTCATGCCCTTATGTACAGGGAGGGGGTAACACCTGAGTGACTAAGGGAAGTAATCGGAGTCATTACTTGGAACAGAAACGCATCTCTCAGGCCAGAAACTGTAACCAAATGAGGCAGGCCTATATGAGGGGCAGGGTAAGTTTTGCTCTTTGTGTTGGTGTCGACCAAGAAAATGTCCAAAATTCTAGGAGGCAGGTCCCTGGTGGTGATGCTAATTTGGTGTCCTCCACGAGGAAGCATGCCAGGTGAAAGAGAAGGATCTCAGGTGAAATACCTACAAGCTGAGGCTACAGCAGGCATAGCAAACATATCCTTTGCCCATGGTAGACATCAATAATCAACCGTGACGCCGACATAAAAATATCAATCATGGCACTCATTCATACTGACTCAGAATCCTTCTCAGCACAACATTCTAGGTAACTGCTACCAGTGGATGGAATTTGACATGAGCTGTAATCCAGATGCTATTCTTGGGCCACGGTGTCAGTACCTTAAGATGATGAATGGCCTCAAACAGCTCACTGAATGTCCTCTACTTGCTAACTGAGAAACATCCTAGTCAGTGGCACCAGGCTTCCACAACTCTAAGCCGATTAAGGGAAGTGTAGGGGAAATGAAACAAGCCTTTCCTTGGCCTTGTTACAGTGTCCCCATGTCTCAAAAGTTAACACAGACTTTCTCCAAGGACACGGATGTCCTCTGATCTGACCCCACATCCATTTCTGCTTATGCCTGCCATGTATACGCCATTCCCTAGACTCAAGAACCATGAGCAGGAGAGCACAACAGCAGGAAACTTGGGGTATCCCTACGAGAAAAACAATCTCAGAGCTTCAACTGGCAGGTAGGCTCCCCCAAGCAAGCCCCTCACTGAAAACCCAGACAGAGGAGCCAGAAGAGCATCCACGTCACCAAAGGACTATGATGAGATGCTTCTAAGCAGCCAACTCCCTCAGGCACTGAAGTGAAGGTTTGGTTACAAGACTAGAATCTGCAGGCAACTTCTCCAGGTGGGCTCTGGTGTGAAGCAGAGGCCCCCTGGATTCCAGTAGCCTGGCCATAATAATAAGCTGAGAGCCAGCTGTAAACAAGCCCATCATCCTCGCAAAACCCAACTGTGCTAATCAGCGGCAGCCGTGCTGGAAAAGCCTCTCCAGCCTCGGGGCTGCATCAGCCACGACTGAGCCCACAGCTCGCGGAGCCAGTTCCCCAGACAAGGCAGATGCTGGGACGACTGGCGGAAAGGCTGCAGCCCTCCAGACACCCCAGAGTCGCTCTCCGTCAGCCTCTAAAAGCAGCCACTGCTTCCTTGGTACTTAAGTACAGGAAGAGCCCTTTGCATACATGAACTGTTTCAATCCTATCAGGGCACCAGCACTTGGGTCATGGAATCCTATTTTACAGATGAGGACACCGGAGCTCTGAGAGGTTAAGTAAACTTCCCCAGGATTGCAGAGCTGCAAAGGTGGTCTTTCTGGCTCCTGTCTGTATTCTTCCTCCTTCGCCTCACTGAGGGACAAAATAAGTGCTGACAAAGAAGGGGTGGTTGACACTCCTGACAAAGGAAGGAAAGGTGCTCAAAGAGGGAGCTCCTCTCCTGTTTCCCCAAGGGCTGACTCTGTTGGCGGGTCCCCTAGGCAGGTGTTTCTCAAACTTCAACATGCATACGAATCACCTAGGAGTTTGTTAAATTGTGATTTCTGATCAGGCAGTCTGCGGTGGGCCCGAGAGTCCACGTGTTCAACAAGCTCCCAGGTGATGTGGACGCCACTGGTCCAGGGATCATGCTGAGGAGTGAGGGCTGGCCACCCACTGGGATCGCCTGGGGAGCTCTGAAAGCACACTGGTGCCCGGGCCCCACGTTGGTCGGGGATGCGGCCAGGCATTGGGATTTTTAATAGCTCCCCAAGTGACTCTAAATGTGCAGCCAAGGCTGGGAACCATCTTTAAACCGATGCTTCTCAAACATTAATCAGTATAGGAGTCACCTGGAGATCTTGTTAAAATGCAGGCTCTGACGCAGAAGGTCAGGGGGGCCCAGGATTCTGCCTTTTCACAGGCTCCCGAGCAACGCTGCTGTTGCTGGTCTGCAGACCACACTTTGAGTGGCAAGGCCTTAGTGAGCCTACCCACCCTCACCCCTACCAGCCCTGACACACAGCCCCCCCCATGTCAGCAGCCTCGGGCCCCACCTTGTTCAGGTGGCAGTGCAGGCCATTGTGGATGATGGAATGGAAGTTTTCTAGGCGGCTCCCATGGAAGGCGTAGATTAGGTCTCGTTCTCCTTTGGTCTCATAAAATTTGGCGTTGGCTGGGTCGGAGTACTCAATTTCAAACAGGAAGTCCGGCACGGGGACAGGCGTGTGAGGGGCACCAGTCAGCTTTTGGATCTTTTCAAACTTGAAAACATGCAAGAAGTTGAAGTTTTATTTGGGAAGTTGGTTAAATGTGCTGCCAAAATGGCCTCCTAAAGCCTTGGGCTTAACGCCTATGGGCTCTGCTCATGAGAAGAACTGGCTTCACAGGAATAAAAACATCAGTTTATAAACAAGTCCAGAGCTTATAGCTCAAGGCTGCTTTCCTCTAACAATATTTTTCCCTGAGAAGCATGAATTGCTCCTTCTAACTAAAGATCACTTCAAATTTTCATTACACTTTCACATCTATTTCCTGCATTCCATCTTGACAATAATCTTAGGAGGTGGAAAGATGTGATGATGAATTACAGAAATGGCCACAACATTTTTTCCTCCCATCCCTGTCCACTCACCCCTCTGCAATGCGAGTTTGCAGGTGGAATTCCACCAAGATTTCATCAGGAGATGGAATCTATTTCTCCACCCCTTAAATCTGGGCTTGGCCATGTCACTTCCCTTGGTAAACATACGGCAAACAGAGACTTGAAAAGAGCTTGCCCTTCCTTGTCTGCTGCTGGGAACCCTTCACAAGCCCTGCTAACCTTCTATAGGATGACAGCCTCGTAGAGGAAGGCCCCAACCACAGCAGCCATCCCCGCTGAAGCCCCCCACACACAAGTGAGGCTACCCTGGATCAGCCCCAGGCGAGCCAGCCCCACCAATAAGAACCACCCAGCCAACCCACAGAATCACGAGAAGCAATCAGTGTTGTTTTAAGCCAGTAGATTTGGGGGATGGTTTGTTATGCAATGAAAGTTAACTGATACAGAAGGGTAAGCTCCTTCCTAAAGGGTAATAATCCTCTTCAGGGCAGAGACCACACCATTTCCAAGATTTCCAAACAGTACGTCACAGACCAAAGCCAGTCTGTGTTAAAGTTTTCTCTGGGTTGTGATTACATGACAAAAATAAGGGCAATTTAACAGATATATTTACATTGATGTAAGGTTGCCATGATCCCTTCTTTGGAAGAACTGTCCTTTATTCTGAAGTCAGGGCCATCCTTTTTTTTTTGTATTAAAATATCCTTTTATAAAATGATACATGGTAGACAATATCCTTACTTGGGCACAATAAAAAGTTGATAATCCTGGGTCCCAACACTCCATATTTTAATGGAACTTAGCAGATGGGATTGGGATTTGAACCCAGAGCCTGAGGATTTCCACTACGATAATCAAAAATCAAGGAGCAGCTGCCTTATCTACTTTACAAATAGCACCCAACTCCAGTAGGCGCTTGATGCCCTTATGAGGAATGAGTAAATGAATGAATAAATCTAAATTTAACAGATGACGAAAGTGAAACCCAGAGATCATCTAGGAGTTAGCAGCCCAGCCCGACCTGAATACAGGTCTCCTGACTCCCTCTCCAGGGCTGTTTATGTTATCTTACCATCCAACATGGATGGAGGATGTCCCTAGACACCACAAACGAGATGCCTAATTCTACGCCACTTAAGGAGGATTTCTGTCTTTAGCAGGAACTTATAAAACTGAATGCTCTTAAATTAAAACTGATTAAGTGAGGAATAGTACAAACTCCTGCTGCCGCTTACAGGAAAGAACACCTGATCAGGGATGTGCCTGTCCTACACCCTGATCCTTGTCATCCCAGCCCGTCCCCGCAAGATCGCAGCCAAGCAAGGGAAGCCAAATTATGGAATATCTGGCCTGTGCCAGAGACTGTACTGCGGGTGAGACACATTCTATTATAGCTCCCTTCTGAGGTAACTATTAATATTCTCAATTTACAAATGGGGAAAAGAAGACTCAATAATAGATGGGAATGGGATTTGAACCCAGAGCCTGAGGATTTCCACCACTTCGCGTTCTGTCTCTTTGCTTCCTGACAGCTGGAATGTTTGGTCCACCCTTGCCAGAAGTACCTGGGGTGCTTCTGATACCCAACTTTTACTGAGCCCCTAGCATGTGCCCTTAGGCATTGTTCTAAGTGAGAAAATTCATTTAATTCTCACAGCCAGTTCCCTGATGGAAGTATACTATTATTATCCCCATTTTACAGATGAGGAAACTGAGGTACTGAAATGCACCCAGTAACCTGCTCAAGGTCCCGCTGGTAAGAGGGAGAACACAGCTTTGTAGTGCCAGTGTACAAGTTCCTGGGCCCCACTCTAGACACAGAATCAGAATTTCTGGGGACACAAGGTCCAGGAATCTGCATTTTCAATAAGCTTCCCAGGTCATGCTGGTGCACAAAGAGGTCCCAGAGCCCTCCAGGCCCAGGAATCTGTGATCCTATAGACCAAAGTCTCACCTCTGACTTTCCTGCACTGTGGATTGTCAGGACCTTTGAGGATAAAATCCAGCTCACCAGGTCCCAGGCCCATGTGTCTTTGTCTCCTGAGGACTGGAGAAGTTCTTTCAGGTTGGGTAACTTAGTGGCATCTGCAAGCTGAAGTGAGGAAAACCTCCGTTAGCAAGGATCTTGGACAAAATGATCGTAACCCCAGGTGCCCTCTAGTGGTAAGGCAGGCGACCTGCACTTATTTCAGGTTCCAAGGAATTTCTTCAGAGGGAAATGCAACAGGTCTACGATCCCTTTCCAAATACTGCCCAACTCCAAATGTTCTGAACACTGGAAGGTTATCTGTAACTCAACTGGTACAAAACCTAACCTGAGCTGATGTGCGGTTCGTTTAATCTTAATTATCCCACTTTGTGTTACTACTGATGAGATGCATTTTGCTGCAGAACTATTAATACCTGATTATGGGACGCACCCCGCTGGAGGTGTTACCAAATACATGGTATATACACATGTCGGTAAAGGGTTACAAAGCCTTCTCCCTTCAGCATGAGTTAATTTTCTGTTAACCTGTTCCCCTGGAGACCAGACAAAGGTAATATAGCAACTACATACAGAACCAGGCAACGCTGCTTTTGGTAAAGATGACCCAGAACGGTAACTGCATCTGGACTGGAGGAAACAGTGGGGAATCCATGGTTTTGGGTTTCCCTGAGTGTGGTGACTTTTTGTGAGGACACTGGCAGCTATGTCTACGCTGTTCTTACTAGAGAGACCAGCCTCCATGGAACATGGGGCTTCATTAGACCAGTGCAGTTCCTGCAGCCACCCAACATGAATCTCATCTCCTTACACCCGAACTGTCCCTCTCGGGGGCAAGACTAGCTCCTGGACCTCTATGTGGACTATAGCAAGGACTTCTGCAGAAATGGAATGCCCTCCTGTGAGCTGTGATCCATCCCAGAGCCTTCTGATTTAGGCTGGTACCCGGTGTGGCCTGTGACAGGTGTCTTGAGGGGGACAATATTGCCTTTGTAAAATCAGGCAGAATCAATTCCGAAACAGATCTGGTGCCGGGATTTCTGATAAGGGACTGTGGACCTGGACTAGCAGAGAGCTACAAGGTATCTGTAGCTTTTGCTCAGAAATTAAAACTGACTAGAAGCCAGATCTCTCCAGCATGGCATTTAAAACACCACTGCAGACTGGTGCAATCTGTGAACATACCTCCTCCAAGCTTTGCTCACTCAGTCCCCTGGAGCGCCCCTTCCCCACCTCTACCAACCCAGGTATCCCCTCTCCTCCAAAACCCTAAAGCACTCAGCCCCAATACTCTCTCCCCAGAATGGCCAGGACTCGCGGAGACCAAGGACTGTCTTGTGTTTTTCTAGCTCTCCTGTTTCCTGGATGTAGAGAAAAGAGCAGACAGATCTCAGATTGATTCCCTGCTCCTCAGGCAAAGCACCAGACCTGGCTGAGCCTCGATCTCTCTAACACGGGAACCCCACTATCTCCATGTGGATTGTCAGGAAGATTAAAGAAGGTAACAGAATCTCAGGGTCTGGTCTATACAGTGTATGTCCATTTCTGTTCTTTGTATTTCTCCCTGGACAACACATACCTTTCCTAGGGATGTAGCTGGTACTTCATGAATACCAGTAGCTTTTTCCCCCGTTTCTAGATAGTTCACTGTTGCCAACCTTGGGGGGTTCATTTCTTAACCCTGTAGTTGAAAATCAGAAACCTTTCAGGGCTGCTTTATTCCTGTCTCTATTTCTAAAGATTCAATCAATAGCCTCAGCCTTCTGAAAAAACTATCTCTACATGCCTTGCAGGCCATCCGTGAGGATCCAATTTAAAGACATGGGGCTTCCCTGGTGGCGCAGTGGTTGAGAGTCCGCCTGCCGATGCAACAGATACGGGTTCGTGCCCCGGTCAGGGAAGATCCCACACGCCGCAGAGCGGCTGGGCCCGTGAGCCGTGGCCACTGAGCCTACGTGTCTGGAGCCTGTGCTCCGCAACGGGAGAGGCCACAACAGTGAGAGGCCCACGTACTGAAAAAAAACAAGAACAACAACAACAAAAAAATAACAAAGACATGGATATGAAAAATGGGCAGAAGAACGAAATAGACATTTCTCCAAAGAAGATATACAGACAGCCAACAAACACATGAAAGAATGCTCAACATCATTAATCATTAGAGAAATGCAAATCAAAACTACAATGAGATATCATCTCACACCAGTCAGAATGGCCATCATCAAAAAATCTACAAACAATAAATGCTGGAGAGGGTGTGAATAAAAGGGAACCTTCCTGCACTGTTGGTGGGAATATAAATTGATATAGCCACTATGGAGAACAGTATGGAGGTTCCTTAAAAAACTAAAAATAGAACTACCATACAACCCAGCAATCCCACTACTGGGCATATACCCTGAGAAAACCAAAATTCAAAAATAGTCATGTACCATAATGTTCATTGCAGCTCTATGTGCAATAGCCAGGACATGGAAGCAACCTAAGTGTCCAGCGACAGATGAATGCATAAAGAAGATGTGGCACATATATACAATGGAATATTACTCAGCCATAAAAAGAAATGAAATTGAGTTATTTGTAGTGAGGTGGATGGACCTAGAGTCTGTCATACAGAGTGAAGTAAGTCAGAAAGAGAAGAACAAATACCATATGGTAACACATATATATAGAATCTAAAAAAAAAAAAAGTTCTGAAGAACCTAGGGGCAGGACAGGAATAAAGACACAGACCTACTAGAGAATGGACTTGAGGATAAGGGAAGGAGGAAGGGTAAGCTGGGACGAAGTGAGAGAGTGGCATGGACATATATACACTACCAAATGTAAAATAAATAGCTAGTGGGAAGCAGCTGCATAGCACAGGGAGATCAGCTCGGTGCTTTGTGACCACCTAGAGGGGTGGGATAGGGAGGGTGGGAGGGAGACGCAAGAGGGAGGAGACATGGGGATATATGCATATGTATGGTTGATTCACTTTGTTATAAAGCAGAAACTAACACACCACTGTAAAGCAATTATACTCCAATAAAGATGTTATAAATAAATAAATAAAAACATGGATGTGTAGATGCTCCACAGCAGGGAGGCAGAAAGGTAAATAATTATGACTTAAAACTATTCACTGTCATAACAAAGACGGATACAAACTACAAAAGGGGCCAGGCGGGACTCCTGTTGGGTAGGCGCTTTGAGAAAAGGGAGTGGTCAGGCAAGTCTTCAAAGGGGAGATGCTGTGTGCTCGGGTTGGACAGGCAAAGGCACAGAAGCACGGAAGTGCAGCATGTAGTCAGGGATGTGGATGGCAACGAGGGAGGTTAACTGTGCGAGCTCTCCTCCTGGGCGGCCCAGGTCCAAACCTGGGCTCTTACACCCCTTACTAGCTGTGTGACCTGGGTGAGTTAACCTGTGTCTCAGTTTCCTCAAACATATAATTGGGACAAGGTGAGCCACTTCACAGGATGCCAGTGAAGGTTAACCAAGTTAAACTAGTGCAGTGCTTAGAGCAACAGGAAGGTATTAAGTTAGTGGGACTGCCATGATTGTTATCATTAACTGCAAATAGTTCAGTATGCCTGGAGCCTAGAGTATGGGGGAGGGGTCGCCAGGAGGAACAGGAGTGAGGTGACTTGAGATCAGCCAGTGAAGGGCCTTGTATCCCCCTTGGGGACTCTGGCCTTTGTTCTGTAGGCAACATGGAGCCCCTGAGGGTACCTGAAGATGCATTCCGAATGACATACCCTCAGGGACACCTCGGCCTCCCCTGTCCCTCTTCTCTACTCCTGGTCCACACCTGTTACGCCAGAGCCAGAGCAGTCTTCTCTCCCACTGGGATCACCACTCCCATCACTGCTCCCCAATCCCACCTGTGAGCCGCAGCCTTTGCCAACAGTCCAGATCAAGGCACAGGGGGCCTCACAAAAGGACCGTCAGTTAACCCAGGCCCCTTTCAGGGGTTCAGTCTGTGGAAGTGGGAGAGAACTCTCCCAACTCTGAGCTGGGCCCAGGCCTCTTCCAGGGCTCAGGCCCTCAGACACACTGCTGCCTGCCCACTGCTGCCTGTGTGTCCTGCAGGGCTGCCCTCGTCCCCACTCTTAACCCCTCGGCTGACCTCCCTAATGTCCTGTTTCACTTTTCAAGCTACTCTGAAAAATCAATCTGCTACAAAAAGTTAACAGGCTTCTTCCTCTTGTGACCAAACCTGTCTGTATTTGAGCAGGGCTTTCTGAGGACCAGGTAGACTGTATTTTATCTGGCAACCAGCGTGTAGTGAGGGACGTGGATGGCAACGAGGGAGGTTAACTGTACGAGCTCTCCTCCCAGGCAGCCAGATAACATACAATCTGCTCAGTTAAATTTGAATTTCAGATAAACAACAATATTTTTTTAAATATATAACCCATGCAATATTTGGGGCATACCTGTGCTAAAAAAATTATTTGTTGCTTCTCTGAAGTTCGAATTTGTATTTCGGTCTATATTTTTTAATCTGCTAAAACCAGCAGCCCTCCCCTTAACAAGGCCCTTCAGAATCTGGGCTGGCCTCTGCCTAAGAGAACCTTCTGCCACAGACTTCCCACCTGCTCCCCCCATGTTGTTCCTCAGCTGCCCTATGTCTCTCCTCCCCTGTGCTTCTGCAGCTGCCCAGCATAACATTCAGTCTTCAAAGCCAGCCTAAAGTCACCTGCCCTGTCCCTGACCCCCCATGACCTCTGTGCTCCCCTTGTGCTCAGTGCAGAATCCCAGGTTCGTCCTTGACTCTCTGGGACCATCTCAAATCTGCTTAAGACAAACGCTTCCTGAGGGCCAACCACATCTTACGTATCCTGGAGTCTCAGAGGCCAGCCTGCAGCCTGACATCAAGTTCAGAATGAGATAGTAATAGCTACGATTTGTTGAGGCCTTATTACATGCCAGGCACTGGGCTAAATGCTGTGCATGTCTCGTCTCATTTTATCCTCACGACAGCCCAGCTTAAAGATGATCATCAGAGACATGCAAATCAAAACCACAATGAGGTATCACCTCACACGTGTCAGAATGGCCATCTACCCACCTACCCACCTACCACTGCTCGGTATATATCTGAAGAAAAGGAAAACACTAATTTGAGAAGACACATGCGCCCCAACGTTCATAGCAGCTCTATTTACAATAGCCAAGATATGGAAGCAACCTAAGTGTCCATCAGCAGATGAATGGATAAATAAGATAGGTGTTTGTGTGTGTATACACACACACACACACACACACACACACTATGGAATACTACTCAGCCATAAAAAAGAATGAAAATTTGCCATTTGCAACAACATGGATGGACTTGGAGGGTATTATGCTAAGTGAAATAAGTCCAACAGAGAAAGACAAATGATATCACTTATATGTGGAATCTAAAAAATAAAACTAGTGAATATAACAAAACAGCAACAGACTCACAGATATAAAGAACTAGTGGTTATCAGTGGGAAGAAGGAAGGGGGGAGGGGCAGGAGAGAGGTACGGGATTAGGAGGTACAAACTACTATGTACAAACTAGACAAGCTACAAGGATATGTTGTACAGTGCAGGGAAATAGCCAATATTTTTTAATAATTATAAATGGAGTATAACCTTTAAAAATTGTGAATCACTGTTATACACCTGAAACCTATATAATACTGTAAATCAACTAAACCTCAATAAAAGAATTTTTTTTAATTTTAAAACATAAATACATACATACAAGTGAGGAAACTGAGGCTTAGAAAGGTTAAGTACCTTGCCTAGGGTCACATAGCTATTCATTGGCAAGGAAGAGACATGAAGCCAGGTGGTCTGACTCCAGAGTCCATTCTCTGTGATGCTCTCCTACCAAATCAATGGAGAAATTTAGTAATAGACTGAATATTTTAGCCCAAAAGAGTCAATCCAAGTAGGACTTTAAGAGGCTACTTGGGAAGCTTTAGGTATGTTTCCTGAATAACACAACCAAGACTGCTACTGGGTATGCTTAACCCCTATCAAAGGTAGGAAGAAAGATGTATGTCACGTGTAGTATGGGGCAGGGGCAGGAGACAGAAAACCCTCCATCTAGACAAGAGTTATGAACCACAGCTGGTGACAGTGGAAGGCATTTATCAACAACTGGCTTGAGGAGAAAGTGTGCAGGAGGAAGGCAGCTGTTTCTGGGGGCTGAGGGGCAGGCAAAGGGAAAGGTTTTCAAAGCAAGTAGGATGGGAGTGGGGCCTGGAGTGAGGGGGAGGAATCTGAGAGAGAGCATTCCCAGTGGGAAAGAACACGGTGAGGAGGCAGAGAAGGAAACAGTGCCTGTCCCAAAAGGTGGTCAGGGCTCAAATGTCCCTAGGGCCAGAGAGGTGATGAAAATGAGTAAGGGGGGGCTTCCCTGGTGGCGCAGTGGTTGAGAGTCCGCCTGTCGATGCAGGGGACACAGGTTTGTGCCCTGGTCCGGGAAGATCCCACATGCCGCGGAGCGGCTGGGCCCGTGAGCCATGGCCGCTGAGCCTGCGCGTCCGGAGCCTGTGCTCCGCAACGAGAGAGGCCACAACAGTGAGTGGCCCGCGTACCGAAAAAAATATATATATATATATGAGTAAGGGGTTATCCAGGAAAGAATAGTAAGGACTGTGTTGAACTGGAGACCCCTGGCCTAGCAAAGGGACCAGGCACCAACCCCCCCCAGCTCCAGCTGCTTTCTGCCCAAGGGCGACCTCTACCCAGGCTATGGGGCCTCAGATTTTTTTTCTTTTTAAAAGAAATCAGTAAGCTGCTTTTTTTTTTTTTTTTTTTTTTTTTTTTTTTTTTGGCCACACCTGAAAGCTTGCAGGATCTTAGTTCCCTGATGGACCCGGGATGGAACCCATGCCCCCTGCAGAGGAAGGCTGCAGTCCTAAACACTGGACCACCAGGGAATTCACACACACACACTTTTTTTTTAATTTCCGAATTTCTAAAAGACCAGAGGACAAACAAAATCTGTCATCTCACAGGCCACATGTTCGCAGCCTCTGCTCTGAGGAATAAGGGAGGATTCAGTTGGAGAAGTGGCTGAGGGAGCCTGGGCCAGTCCTGAATGTTGGGCAGTGCTGGGCAGTCACAGGGGTTTGAGAAAGGAAGTCTCAGGAAAGAGGTGGTCTGGGTGACTGAGAAGCCAAGGACAGGGAACCAGCAGGGGGTGAGCAGAGGAGAGAGAGGACCAGTGACCTTAGAAGGAGACAATTCAATCTCTTTGCTTTGAGTCAGGAGGCGGCAGGACAGCCCAGTGGACACTTTGCAACCATGCAGATCACAATCTCCTGGGGAGGCAGCCCAAGAATCTGTGTTTACAGAAGTTGCCACAAGTGATTCTTACTACCAGGAAAAGGTGGGGATACTCAGGTTTAGGTGTTAAGCAATGTTGTCCTAGAAGGGCTGGCGGCAGGAAAGAACATCTGAAAAAAATCCTTGTCTAGGAAGATGCCAAAGGCCATAGTTACTAGTTGTGGGTGGAGGTGCTGGAAGGAAATGAACCAAAGGTATAGCCAAGGTCACCAGCCTCAGGGACCTGACAAACAGAGTGACACCTAGAAGTGGGGTGGGCAGGATGGGTGGAGGTGGTGGGCCACTGAGATGAAGGTGGGAAAGATGGACTGCACAGTTACATACAGGTACACCTTGCTTTGCATAAACCTAAGGTATGAAAATCCAGATTTACTAAAACAGATTGGGGGTGAAAGTCTACAACAGTCCGCTTCATAAAAAGAGTCATCAGGGGGCTTCCCTGGTGGCGCAGTGGTTGAGAATCTGCCTACTAATGCAGGGGACATGGGTTCGAGCCCTGGTCTGGGAGGATCCCACATGACGTGGAGCAGCTAGGCCTGTGCACCACAACTACTGAGCCTGCGCGTCTGGAGCCTGTGCTCCGCAACAAGAGAGGCCGCGATAGTCAGAGGCTCGCGCACCGCGATGAAGTGTGGCCCCCGCTTGCCACAACTAGAGAAAGCCCTCGCACAGAAATGAAGACCTAACACAGCAAAAATAAATAAATAAATTACTAAATTCCTACCCCCGACATCTTCTTTAAAAAAAAAAAAAAAAAAGTCATCAGGGGAACCTTTTAAAGGGGTGGTTCTCTACCCTGACTACACACCGGCATCACCTGGAGCTGGAGGATGTCTGCCACCAGCACATATACTGATTAGCTGATGGTGACAGAGATGATAATAGAACCTACATCGCTGAGTTGTTAGGAAGGTTAAACAAGTTACACATAGTTCTCCTGAGAACAGAAATAAAAAGGTAATCTGAGAGGGACTTCCCTGGTGGCACAGTGGTTAAGAATACTGCCAATGCAGGGGACACGAGTTCCAGCCCTGGTCCAGGAAGATCCCACATGCCGCGGAGCAACTAAGCCCACGCACCACAACTACTGAACCTGCGCTCTAGAGCCCGCGATCCACAACTATTGAGCCCATGTGCCACAACTACTGAAGTCTGCACACCTAGAGCCCGTGCTCCGCAACAAGAGAAGCCACCGCAATGCGAAGCCCGCGCGCCGCAACGAAGGGTAGCCCCCGCTCACCGCAACTAAAAATAAAGCCCGCGCGCAGCAATGAAGACCCAAGGCGGCCATAAATAAATAAATAAATAAATAATAAATTTATTTTTTAAAAAAGTTAACCTTTGAGTCAGAGAGACACAGGTTAGATGCTAAGTTCTGGGCAGCTTTTCTTTAACTCATGTAACATGTGACAAAATGAAACCTAAAGCGTGTTTATCTAAGAATGTGCATGCCCCCAGAGGTCGCGCCGGATCCTGCCTGGTGGGGGGCCTCTCCTCAGAAAGAGCTCCTGAAAGCCATGCCTAACAGAAAGCCAAGAATCTGCATGGCCTGGGCTAATTTCCCTAACACCAGTGCCCAATAAGGAATACAGCAACAGGGTGGGATGGTAAGAATCTGTCTGTGTTTCTCCAGTGACCCCCAAGAGAAAGAGTGCATTGTCTAAAACTGTCCCCAAAGGGAGACCCACGTGCAGGACAGTCTGTCTCTACCGAGGAGGAGGCTATTTGGGGCTACCCATATTGCCAAAGCTCTCCTAAGAAATTACAGGTATGGGAGGAAGGGTATGCCTCAAACTGAGGGGAGGGACATGGGACAGGGTGAGCTCTATCAGGGGAGCTTATACTTTATCACTTGCTTTTTTTAAAACAAGAATATAATGAAACATTACTTGTGTAATTAAAACGAAATTTTTTAAAGGCATGAATAAATCAAAGCAATTCCAAAGATCCCTTTGTATTTATCCCATATTCATCAAAGTAACCCGATTCTGTTCCAGCAGAAAGAGAACACACTGAGCATTCTAATCCATTTGGATGTTTCTTGGCAAAAATTAATAAAGCGCATTGTGAGGCATCATCTCTGGTGAGTTTGGTCCCTCTGACCCCCAATCTCTCCTCCTCCCTCTACTCCTCCTGAACAGATCTCTCTGTCACCCTGCCACCACAAGGGTCTTTCAGAAATGCATCCTGGATGTCACCAATGACCTCCCAGCCCAAGGAAAAAGTCTACACATCTGGGCAGGACATGCCCAGTCCTGCTTGCTCTGGTTGGCCTCATCTCTTTCCGTTCCCCATGAAAGCCACACTAAAGGACAGACTTATCCTTCCTGGTGAGGTCCTGGCTTTCTGCCCATCCTGCTACTCCTCCTGGAATACCCCTTTCCTCCTCTCTGCTCCTCGAAATCCTCCATGTCCCTGGGGACTCAGCAGGGCATCATAACCGCCCCTGGTTAGTGCTCCCTGATTCCAGCCTACTGCCAAGGCCTGGAGTCCTGCTCTGGGCTTCCATGTTGTATATATAGGGCTTATCCCATAGTATAGCTGAGCAGGCTGTTAACCTCTCCTCGAGTCTTTAATTCTGTATTCTCAGCACCTGGCCCACAACAGGAGCTCCATAAATATCCACTGACAAAACTGAAGAAAGTTTCATCTCCAACACTCTGATATCACAAACTCACAAAATTAAATATCTGAATTTGCAGAACAAACCATGGGGGAAGTCAATCTGCTTGCCTCTTTCTCCAACCTCCCACTCCCTGTACCCGAAACCCCTGTGCACTGTGGTCAAGACCTGAGGTGCCCTCAACACATCCCCAGCCTAAGCTGCAATGGACCTGGTAGGGGACAGGAGGCTGGCCTTTGTCCCTTGACCACCTGGGAGCAATAGCAAAGAGGGTCACCCAATACTGACCACCTCATCGGAGATAATTTTAAACATCTGTTGATTCTAAACATGATCAACATTCTGTTAATGTGGTTCATAACATTAAGAGATTTTCTAATGTTGAACTAATTTCGTATTCCTGGGATAAACCCAACCTATTAATAAGGAATTATTCTTCTTATATATTGCTAGGATCCTGTTATAGAGGATTTCTATATTTATACTCTTGAGTGACATTGGCCTATAATTTTCTTTTCTTGTATCATTCTTATTAGATTTAGTATCAAGATTACACTACCCTATTTTTCAATACGCTGGAAGAATTGTGTAAAACTGGAATTACTTATTCCCTCAGTGATTGGTAGAACTCACCAATGAAACTGGGTAGGCCTGGAGTTTTCTCTGAGGGAAAATCTTTGACTACTAATTCAATGTCTTTAATGATTATAGGCTTTTGACTTTGTATTTCTTACAGAATCAATTTTGGCAAGTTATATTTTTCTAGGTAATTTCAAACATTTGGATTACAAAGATAACTAATATCTGGAACGCTGAGCCTGAGGTGAACTCTGCAAGAAATTAAGTGCCTCCTGAATCATCAGAGAAATAACAGCTCACATGTGTACTGTACATATGTTATAATTTATAAAAGTACTGGCCATATATTACCTCATCTGAAGATGAGGTCCGGGTGGCTTTGGGGACTTACGGTGTCTCATTATTTGCAAAGGGATAGATAACTTCCTATTTAGCAGAACCAGCTGATTCAGATCAACACCCTAAGCCACACTAGGAAATGTTGTGGAGGCCTGTGCAACTGTTGAATTCCTCAGTTCACCCCTGGGAGTCACTTGGGAGTGTGAAGGTTGTTGGGAGTGTTCTTAGCTCCTGGAAACAAACCTTCCCCACGGCCGGGCTAGGAATGTTAAGTCCGGGGGCTGGCACCATCACTAACAGGAGTTCCACAGACAACGTGCCCTGCGAAGCAGTGGACAGCACAGGGGAAAAGTACACTCACCAGGGCCTCAAAATCCTTGCAGTCGTGGCGGGCATAGGATGCGGGGAAGGGCCGAAGTACAGAGTCGCGCTTGTAGCTCTGCAGGGCCGAGGCGAAGAAGCTGCAGCGGAGGTCGGCAGCCAGCACGTCACGGCCCGCCGCCTCCCTGACGGTCGCCCAGCTTGTGGGCTGCATCCCGGGTCGCGGCGTGTTGCCGGAGACGCGCCGGGCGGGGGCTAGGGCCGAGCCTGCGTTCAGCGAGGGGCTGGGTCCGGGGACAATGGGCCGGAGTCCCTAGGCCTGGGGTGAGTTATGCAGAGGGATGAGATGACAGGGGTGAGAACTTGCTGACGAGTGTCTTCTGCGGGGGCCGGGCCGCTCGCCGCCCAGGGAGACGGGCCAGGGAGGAGAGGGATCCGGCCGGGACCGCGCGCGGGTCAGCGGGGGGTTGGGCCTGGGGATAACGGAGCCTGACGGACGGGGGATCCCAGGCCTGGGGGAGGGGCTATGACATGGGGTGAGACGACAAAGTACTGACACGTGTCCTCTGAAGAGGCCTGGGGTGGGGGGGCACCCCCAGCGGGGACCGTGGGCCGAGCCCTCTCCCCACGCCCGGCGAGGCTAAGGCGCTGCACGGGCCTTCCTGCCCCGCCTCCGACAGGCGCCGCCGAAGCCCCAGCGTTCGCCTGGCTGCCCTCGGCGCTGCCTGCGTTCCGCCAGCCGTGCGCGTCCACTCGCCGCGCGCCGCCCGCCGGATGGACTCCCCCGCCCCATCGCGCGCCCAGGCCTACCTGACCTCCCGACCGCGGCTACCGCTCCGCCCAGCCCAGCGAGGGCCCGCCCCTTTCCGCGCCCGCCTCCACCCGCTCCCCGGTGCAGGGTGTGTCCGCCCGACCGAGTGAGTGTTCCCCAGTTGCCAGGTATGCGGACCCGGCTGAGTCGCCCACGCTGCTGCGGGCCATCCTCACTGAAGCCCCGAGTAGAAAATGACCCAGGCACCCTTTTGACCCACCCTTGGACTTCCCTTTGTCCCAGCTCCGCGGGCTCAGCCTGCTCGTCTCTCCTGGGGAATTGCTACTACCTACTGCCTCCGTCTTGAATCATTTCCCTCCAAGATGGGCCGTGCAGAAGGAGCCATTTAACACCCACGGCAACTGAGTCCCAGACTGCTGGCATGATTGCCCAAGGTTGCACAGCCAGACGAGGTAAATCTGGGATTCTGAAAACTAAAAGACCTTTCCTCTGCCTTTCAGCCTCCAGAATTCTCTGCATTGCTAAAGTCTCTGGCCTCTCACAAGACATGCCAAGAGCCTCCTTTGGGGCCCTGCATGAAAGGGAGCCTGAGGAGACAAGTAATGGGGGAGGGCAGAGGGGAGATTGACCCAACTCTGCAGGAGGGAAGGGACAAGACTCCCATGCCCTCTGCCCATTAGAGAAAACCCCACATTTTGGCCTCATGGTCACATGGAAATCTAAGCACAGGTCATCACTAATTCCTACACCAAGAAGCCCCTCAGCACCCTACCCACACCTCCACACTCCAGCATCCTCTGAGGGAGGAACTTCTCCACCTTCTGCATCCAGGCTGAGCAGGACCCTGAGCTCAGAGCAGAGGTCCTTGCTGTTGGATTGTATGTATGACTCTGGGAGCAAGAGTGAGACCAGACCCCAGCCACCACAGGGCTTCCCAGGCCGGGGAATGAGTGCTGGCTGCTTCCAGGAGTCTGCATCAAACCTCTGGTTGCTGTGAGGCCTGTACTGCTCCAGAAGCACCAAAAAGTTCTGAGAGCCTTACGGCCTCAGAAAAGGCCCTTAGTGCCCCCAAAGTCCTGGGAGCCTCATGGGACCCAGGAGTTCTAACACGGCTGCTGAAGCTCAGGCCCAGAAAGGCAGGGCCTGCAGCAGGAGGGCGGGTGACCTGGGAACCATCCCTCCTTCCTCCTCTTCTTCACTATGGGCCCTTAGGCAAGGCTGATGCCAAAAACTCAGCTTCTCTGTACACCAGGGCTGAATTGAATCTCGGAGACAGAGTTTTGGGTGAAGTGGAAAAGAATAGCTTTATTGGTTTCCCAGACAAAGGGGGCCACAACGGGCTAATGCCTTCAAAACCGTGCATCCCCCCACTTGGAGAAGATAGTGAGAAGTTTTATAGTAATTGTTCAAAGAGGGCGTGATCAGCTTGTGGACATTCTTCTGATGGGTTGCTGGTGAGGTAAGTAGGAGTGATCTCGGAGAGGCAGCAGTGAGTGGTGGCGTGAAGCAAGATGTTAATTCCCTGTCCAGGAATTGAACCTGGGTAGCCTGGATAAAAACCAGGAATCCTAGCTACCATACCCCCTGGCTTTTGCCCCCAGTGAAAAATGCATTTCTCATGGAGGCAAAAACTGTAAAAACAGGTACAATGTTTATTATTAGAGACATAGCACAACAACAAGTGGGAGAGCACACAGAGAAACAGTTTGTTTAGTTAAGATAGAAGCAAGGCAGAAGAGGGGAAAGTGGCAGAGGTGGTGGGGTGGTGGTGGGATGAATTGGGAGATTGGGACTGACATGTATACACTAATATGTATAAAATAGATAACTAATAAGAACCTGCTGTATAAAAATAAATAAAATTAAATTAAAAAAAAAAGAAGCAAGGCAGAGATGCACACCCAGAAAGTAAGGGTGTGGGCATCCTCCCTAATGAGGAGGAGTGCAGTAAAGAGGAGGTTAAGTCATTTATATAGGGCAGTTCTTCCAGGTCTTTGATTACCTTTGGCCAATTATCTGGTTTCTGTTTCCACACCTGACCTGCCCTAGGACCCTCCCCAACATGCATGCGCAACTTTTTTCCAATATGGATTACAGCCCAGAGGCCTACGGGATGGCCTTAATATCACATGTTATGGGGTGGTGCCCCCTCCTTTTTGACCCCAAGGAGCCTTTCAGCGCACGTGCAATGTCTCCCTTGCCCCAAGGATGGGAAATGTATGACCTCTTGATCTTTTAACAGGGTTTAGCCCGTCTCTGTCCCTGCCATAAAAGTGTCCAATGTCTGGTTATTTACCCTATTCCTGTTGCTGGTTTTTATATTGAGGTGCAGATATCAAAATATAGACAGGAGTCTGGTCATAAATACGTACTCCTAGAGCCTGTTTGTCTCTTGCTTCAGGAAATGTAAACGGGCTGGTAATGAATGTCCGGCCTGCAGCTCATCTTCTTCTCATGTAGGAGCTGTGAATAGGAGGCCAGTTATAAATGCCTAGCCTGGAGCCCATCCATCTCCTGCCTCAGAAGTCAGCATCATCAACCCTCAGGTCCAACTGGTCTGGGGTCTGCATGCTTGTGGGCAGCATACCATCCTTAATCGTTAACTTTTCCCACCTGGAGGGGTTTCAGTATCTGCAAAATAGCTCAAAGATATTATTTTGTGTATCCGCTGATGGGGAAACAGGTCTTGCATCCCCTCCCTTCCTTAATTAACAACTGCTTGAATCTGCCCATTGGAACTCAGGGAAGGTCATCGAGGCTGAATGAAGGCTGTTTCCTGTGATCAAAGAAATGGGGGACACAGAAAGGCTTTGTGCCCAGGAGCCCCACGAGGCCCTGCTCAGTATCAGGGCCACCTCACTGGCCTCAAGGATTGTTTGTTGGATTGTTTGTCTTCCCGGACCAGGGCTCAAACCCATGTCCCCTGCATTGGCAGGCAGATTCTTAACCACTGCACCACCAGGGAAGTCCCCTCTAGTGAATTTTTCATTTCAATTATTGTACTTTTCAACTCCAGCATTTCCATTTGTTTTCTTTTTAAATAATTTGTATCATTTCTATCAATAAGATATTCTCTACTTGATATAACATTGTCCTGATTCCTTCCTTTACTTCTTTAATCACTTCCTTTCATTCCTTGAACATATTTATAATGCCTACTTTGAAGGCTTTGCCTGTTAAACCAACATCTGGTTGCTTTCACAGGCAGTTTTTGTTGACTTTTTTTTTTTCCCAGTGTATGGGTCACACTTTCCTCTATCTTTGCATGTCTCACAATTTTTTGCTGCAATCTCAAGTCCAGGTTGTCACCTGTGCTTCTGACCAACTGGCTATAAATAAGAGGTTCCCATGTCCCCCTCCTTGGATTTGATTAGTTTTCTTCAGTGGCTCATGGAATTCAGAAAAAAAGTTAACTTACTGTCTAAAAAGATAGAACGCAGGAAGAGCCAGATGAAAGAGATGACAGGGCAAGTATGTGGGAAGGGGCACAGAACTTCCATGCTCTTTCTGGGCACACGATTCTCCCTGCATCACCACATATTCCCCAACCCCAAAGTTCTCTCAACCCCACCCTTTTTGGATTTTTATGGAGGCCTTATTACTGAGGCATGGTTGATTAAATCATTGGCCACTGGTGATTTATTCAACCTCCATCCACTCTCCCCTCTCTGGAGGTGATTAATGTCATCATATCAACAGTGATAAGTCATGTTGATGTATGTACCTTTGAAATGAGATGATGAAAATGACAATATACCTATGTGGTCTTCCTCTCAAAAACACATTACCCCAGTCTAATCATGAGAAAAACATCGGACAAATTCCAACAGAGGAGGATTCTGTAAAATATCAAAATATCAAAACTGTCAAAGTCTTCAAAACAAGGAAAGTCTAAGAAACTCACAGCCCAGAGGAACCTAAGGAGACAACGAAATACAGTGTAGTATCCTGGGTAGGATCCTTCAACAGAAAAAGGACATTAGATAAAAACCAAGGAAATCTGAATAAACTACAGACTATTGATTCATTAATTATAACAAATGTACCATATTAACAATAACATGTTAATGATTGGGGTAACTGGGTGTGGGGTATACAGAAACTCCACATTATCTTCATAATTTTTCTTTAAATTTTTAAAATAAGTTCGAAACTTTTCTTAAAAAATTAAGTCTACTGGGCTTCCCTGGTGGCGCAGTGGTTGACAGTCCGCCTGCTGATGCAGGGGACATGGGTTTGTGCCCCAGTCCAGGAGGATCCCACATGCCGCAGAGCGGCTGGGCCCATGAGCTGTGGCCGCTGAGCCTGCACGTCCGGAGCCTGTGCTCCGTGACTGGAGGGGCCACAACAGTGAGAGGCCCACGTACCGCAAAAAAAAAAATAATAATAATAATGTCTACTTAAAAATCCATTATTGTTAAGTTGAGTTTAGGATATAAATACAGAGATAATTTATGATGAAAAATTTCCCACATTCATATATTAAAAGGGAAAACTTATGATTATCTCAATAGCCACCTACACTGCAAGAAGAAAAAAAAATGCAATATACTAGGAACAGAATGCTATTAGTTTAATCAAAACAATTTTTACCAGATACATTTTGAGGCCCAGTACAAAATGAAGATGCAGGACCTTTGCTCAAAAATTATTAAGAATTTCATGAAGGAAGAGGGCAGACAGCAGAAGCAAGAAGAACTACAATTTTGCAGCCTGTGGAAGGAAAACCACATCCACAGAAAGATAGACAAAATGAAAAGGCAGAGGACTTTGTACCAGATGAAGGAACAAGATAAAACCCCAGAAAACAAACTAAATGAAGTGGAGATAGGCAACCTTCCAGAAAAAGAATTCAGAATAATGATAGTGAAGATGATCCAGGACCTCGGAAAAAAAATGGAGGTAAAGATTGAGAAGATGCAAGAAATGTTTAACAAAGACCTAGAATAATTAAAGAACAAACACATAGAAGAATTAAAGAACAAACAAACAGAGATGAACAATACAATAACTGAAATGAAAAATACACTAGAAGGAATCAATAGCAGAATAACTGAGGCAGAAGAACGGATAAGTGACCTGGAAGACAGTATGGCGGAATTCACTGCCATGAAACAGAATAAAGAAAAAAGAATGAAAAGAAATGAAGACAGCCTAAGACACCTCTGGGGCAACATTAAATGCAACAACATTCACCTTATAGTGGTCCCAGAAGGAGAAGAGAGAGAGAAAGGACCCAAGAAAATATCTGAAGACATTATAGTCAAAAACTTCCATAATATGGGAAAGGAAATAGTCACCCAAGTCCAGGAAGCACAGAGAGTCCCAGGCAGGATAAACCCAAGGAGAAACACGCCAAGACACATAGTAATCAAATTAACAAAAATTAAAGACAAAGAAAAATTATTGAAAGCAACAAGGGAAAAACAACAAATAACATACAAGGGAACTCCCATAAGGTTAACAGGTGATTTCTCAGCAGAAACTCTACAAGCCAGAAGGGAGTGGCATGATATAGTTAAAGTGATGAAAGGGAAGAACCTACAACCAAGATTACTCTACCTGGCAAGGATCTCATTCAGATTCAACAGAGAAATCAAAAACTTTACAGACAAGCAAAAGCTAAGAGAATTCAGCACCACCAAACCAGCTCTACAACAAATGCTAAAGGAACTTCTCTAAGTGGGAAACACAAGAGAAGAAAAGGACCTACAAAAACAAACCCGTAGCAATTAAGAAAATGGTAATAGGAACATACACATCAATAATCACCTTAAACGTGAATGGATTAAATGCTCCAGCCAAAAGACACAGGCTTGCTGAATGGATACAAAAATAAGACCCGTGTATATGCTGTCTACAAGAGACCCACTTCAGACCTAAGGACACATACAGACTGAAAGTGAGAGGATGGAAAAAGATATTCCATGTAAATCAAAAGAAAGCTGGAGTAGCAATTCTCATATCAGACAAAATAGATTTTAAAATAAAGACTATTACAAGAGACAAAGAAGGACATTACATAATGATCAAGTGTTCAACCCAAGAAGATGATATAACAATTATAAATATATATGCACCCAACATAGGAGCACCTCAATACATAGGGCAACTGCTAGCTATAAAAAAGGAAATCGACAGTAACACAATAATAGTGGGGGACTTTAACACTTCACTTACACCAATGGATAGATCATCCAAACAGAAAATTAACAAGGAAACACAATCTTTAAATGACACAATAGACCAGATAGATTTAATTGATATTTATAGGACATTCCCTCCAAACACAGCAGATTACACTTTCATCTCAAGTGCACACGGAACGTTCTCCAGGATAGATCACATCTTGGGTCACAAATCAAGGCTTGGTAAATTTAAGAAAATTGAAATCATATCAAGCATCTTTTCTGACCACAACGCTATGATATTAGAAAGCAATTACAGGGAAAAAACGTAAAAAACACAAACACATGGAGGCTAAACAATACGCTACTAAATAACCAAAAGATCACTGAAGAAATCAAAGAGGAAATCAAAAAAATACCTAGAAACAAATTACAATGAAAACATGATGATCCAAAACCTATGGGATGCAGCAAAAGCAGTTCTAGGAGGGAAGTTTATAGCAGTACAAGCCTACCTCAAGAAATAAGAAAAATCTCAAATAAACAATCTAACCTTACACCTAAAGGAACTAGAAAAAGAAGAACAAACAAAACCCAGAGTTAGCAGAAGGAAAGAAATCATAAAGACCAAAGCAGAAATACATGATATAGAAACAAAGAAAACAATAGCAAAGATCAATAAAACTAAAAGCTGGTTCTCTGAGAAGATAAACAAAATTGATAAGCCATTAGCCAGACTCATCAGGAAAAAGAGGGAAAGGACTCAAATCAATAAAATTAGAAATGAAAAAGGAGAAGTTACAACAGACACCACAAAAATACAAAGCATCCTAAGAGACTACTACAGGCAAATCTACGCCAATAAAATGGACAACCTGGAAGAAATGGTCAAATTCTTAGAAAGGTATAACTTTCCAAGACTGAACCAGGAAGAAAGAGAAAATATGAACAGACCAATCACAAGTAATGAAATTGAAACTGTGATTAAAAATCTTCCAACAAACAAAAGTCCAGGACCAGATGGCTTCACAGGTGAATTCTATCAAACATTTAGAGAAGAGCTAACACCATCCTTCTCAAACTCTTCCAAAAAATTGCAGAGGAAGGAACAGTCCCAAACTCATTCTATGAGGCCACCATCACCCTGATACCAAATCCAGACAAAGATACTACAAAAAAAGAAAATTACAGACCTATATCACTGATGAATATAGATGCAAAAATCCTCAAGAAAATACTAGCAAACAGAATCCAACAACATATTAAAAGGATCATACACCATGATCAAGTGGGATTTATCCCAGGGATGCAAGGATTCTTCAGTATACGCAAATCAATCAATGTGATACACCATACTAACAAATTGAAGAATAAAAACCATATGATCATCTCAGTAGATGCAGAAAAAGCTCTTGACAAAATTGAACACCGATTTATGATAAAAACTCTCCAGAAAGCGGGCATAGAGGGAACCTACCTCAACATAATAAAGGCCATATATGACAAACCCACAGCAAACATCATTCTCAATGGTGAAAAACTGAAAGCATTTCCTCTAAGATCAGGGGCAAGACAAGGATGTCCACTCTCATCACTATTATTCAACATAGTACTGGAAGTCCTAGCCACGGCAATCAGAGAAGAAAAAGAAATAAAAGGAATCCAAATCGGGAAAGAAGAAGTAAAACTGTCACTTTTTGCAGATGACATGATACTATACTTAGAGAATCCTAAAGATGCCACCAGAAAACTACTAGAGCTAATCAATGAATTTGGTAAAGTTGCAGGATACAAAATTAATGCACAGAAATCTCTTGCATTCCTATATACTAATGATGAAAAATCTGAAAGAGAAATTAAGGAAACACTCCCATTTACCATTGCAACAAAAAGAATGAAATACCTAGGAATAAACCTACCTAAGGAGACAAAAGACCTGTATGCCGAAAACTATAAGACACTGATGAAAGAAATTAAAGATGATACAAACAGATGGAGAGATATACCATGTTCTTGGATTGGAAGAATCAATATTGTGAAAATGACTATACTACCCAAAGCAATCTACAGATTCAATGCAATCCCTATCAAATTACCATTGGCATTTTTTACAGAACTAGAAAAAAAATCTTAATATTTGTATGGAGACACAAAAGACCCCAAATAACGAAAGTAGTCTTGAGGGAAAAAAACAGAGTTGGAGGAATCAGACTCCCTGACTTCAGACTATACTACAAAGCTACAGTCATCAAGACAATATGGCACTGGCACAAAAACAGAAGTATTGATCAATGGAACAAGATAGAAAACCCTGAGATAAACCCACGCACCTATGGTCAACTAGTCTATGACAAAGGAGGCAAGGATATACAATGGAGAAAGACAATCTCCTCAATAAGTGGTGCTGGGAAAACTGGACAGCTACATGTAAAAGAATTAAATTAGAACACTCCCTAACACCATACACAAAAATAAACTCAAAATGGATTAGAAACCTAAATGTAAGATTGGACACTATAAACCCTTAGAGGAAAACACAGGAAGAACACTCTTTGACATAAGTCACAGCAAGATCTTTTATGATCCACCTCCTAGAGTAATGGAAATAAAAACAAAAATAAACAAATGGGACTTAATGAAACTTAAAAGCTTTTGCACAGCAAAAGAAACCATAAAGAAAACGAAAAGACAACTCTCAGAATGGGAGAAAATATTTGCAAATGAATCAACGGACAAAGGATTGATCGCCAAAATATATAAACAGCTCATGCAGCTCAATATTAAAAAAACAAACAACTCAATCCAATAATGGGTAGAAGACCTAAATAGACATTTATCCAAAGAAGACATACAGATGGCCAAGAAACACATGAAAAGATGCTCAACATCACAAATTATTAGAGAAATGCAAATCAAAACTACAATGAGGTATCACCTCTCACCAGTTAGAATGGGTATCATCAGAAAATCTACAAACAACAAATGCTGGAGAGGGTGTGGAGAAAAGGGAACCCTCTTGCACTGTTGGTGGGAATGTAAATTGATACAGACACTATGGAGAACAGTATGGAGGTTCCTTAAAAAACTAAAAGTAGAACTACCATACAACCCAGCAATCCCACTACTAGTTATATACCCAGAGAAAACCATAATTCAAAAAGACATATGCACCCCAATATTCATTGCAGCACTATTTACAATAGCCAGGTAATGGAAGCAATCTAAATGCCCATCAACAGACAACTGGGTAAAGAAGATGTGGTACATATACACAGTGGAATATTACTCAGCCATGAAAAGGAATGAAATTGGGTCATTTGTAGAGACGTTGGTGGATCTAGAGACTGTCATACAGAGTGAAGTAAGTCAGAAAGAGAAAAACAAATATCATATATTAACACATATATGTGGAACCTAGAAAAATAGTTCAGATGAACTGGTTTGCAGGGCAGAAATTGAGACAGAGATGTAGAGGACAAACGTATGGACACCAAAGGGGGAAAGCGGCGGGGGGTGGGGGTGGGGTGGTGTGATGAATTGGGAGACTGGGATTGACATGTATGCACTGATGTGTATAAAATGGATGACTAATAAGAACCTGCTATATAAAAAAATAAAATAAAATTCAAAAAAAAGTCATCCTTCACCAAAAAAATTGATTAATTAATTAAAATAAATTATAAATAAAAAGTTAGGGAAGGGCTTCCCTGGTGGTGCAGTGGTTGAGAGTCTGCCTGCCGATGCAGGGGATGCGGGTTCGTGCCCCGGTATGGGAAGATCCCGCGTACCGCGGAGCGGTTAGGCCCGTGAGCCATGGCCACTGAGCCTGTGCTCCACAACGGGAGAGGCCACAGCAGTGAGAGGCCTGTGTACCGCAAAAAAAAAAAAAAAAAAAAGTGGGGAGGGGAAAGAACTACCATACAACCCAGCAATCCCACTACTGGGCATAAACCCTGAGGAAACCATAATTCAAAACGAGTCATGTACCACAATGTTCATTGCAGCACTATTTACAATCGCCAGGACATAGAAGCAACCTAAGTGTCCATCGACAGATGAACGGATAAAGAAGATGTGGCACATATATACAATGGAATATTACTCAGCGATAAAAAGAAATGAAATTGAGTTATTTGTAGTGAGGTGGATGGACCTAGAGTCTCATACAGAGTGAAGTAAGTCAGAAAGAAAAAAACAAAGACCGTATTGTCACATATATATGGAATCTAAAAAAAAAAAAAAGGTTCTGAAGAACCTAGGGGCAGGACAGGAATAAAGACACAGACATAGAGAATGGACTTGAGGACACAGGGAGGGAAGGGTAAGCTGGGACGAAGTGAGAGAGTGTCATGGAATTATATATGCTACCAAATGTAAAATAGATAGCTAGTGGGAAGCAGCCATATAGCACAGTGAGATCAGCTCCGTGTTTTGTGACCACCTAGAAGGGTGGGATAGGGAGGGTGGGACGGAGATGCAAGAGGGAAGAGATATGGGGATATATGTATATGTATAGCTGATCCACTTTGTTATAAAGCAGAAACTAACACACTATTGTAAAGCAACTATACTCCAATAAAGATGTTAAAAAATTTAAAAGAAAAAAAAAGAGTGAAGTAAATCTAACCAAAATAATCTTTATGGTAAAATTATAAAACTGTATGAAATGACATAAAAAGTAGACCTCAATGATGGGAAAGATTCATAATGTTCATGAATATGATATACAATGTTATATGATATATAAATAACATTTTTAAAGTAATAAAATGAATACTTGATGCCTCCCTCCCACTTTACAAAAAACGATATTGCCAACACCTTTGAAACCTCTGTGGTCCTTTCCACAATCTTACCCCTCACTCCACACTGCAGGTAACCAGTATCCTGGATTTCATATTAACCATTACTTTGCTATTCTCATGGCTCACCCCCGCCCCAACTATCAGAAAATTATTTTATTTAAAAGATATCATAGGGCTTCCCTGGTGGCACAGTGGTTGAGAGTCCGCCTGCCGATGCAGGGGACACGGGTTCGTGCCCCGGTCCTGGAGGATCCCACGTGCCGCGGAGCGGCTGGGCCCATGGGCCATGGCCGCTGAGCCTGCGCGTCAGGAGCCTGTGCTCTGCAACGGGAGAGGCCACGAGGCCCGCGTACCGCAAAAAAAAAAAAAAAAAAAAAAAAAAGATATCATAGTCCCAGTGTACAAATAGATAAAATCATAACGTCTCTAGTAGACAAGGATGGAGTTAAGATCCCAGGCAGCCAAGCCACCGCTTTGCCCCTTAAAGGTGGCCCCAGAGCAATGGTTGAATACAGTACTAAAATATTTCCGGAGTGTACAGGGAGATTATTCAGGTTCATTTGCATACCCATAATACACTGCAAATAGTTTAATTGTTTTCAAGTTAATAAAAATTTCTTTCTTACTCAACTTTTCTAAGTATGAAAATATTATTTTCAGAATTCCTTGAATAAATTTATTCCGGCAGTAACTCTGGGGATAAATAGCCACCATCAGTGAACTAGGAGTTGTAGTTACTGGAAAAATGAGTTACGCAGGTTGTTCGGTATACTCTGGTTTCTCTTCATATCGAATAAATCTTTCGCCTTTTACTAAAGATTTCCGTGGAGAGAAACAACTGAGTCTTAACAATAATTTTTTGAGGCCTTACTTTGGTAAGGCTGTCTAACTGTGGTGAAAACAGAAAAAGTAATACTTTTTTGCTTTTAAAAGCAAAATTACTTGCAAGTTTTTGTCTGGCTATATATGCGGGTGTGTTGATGTGAAATTAATTTTCTAGATACTTGTGTTCCACGAGGTGTAGCTTTAGGTGTTTGTAGTTTTTTTCTGTTGTTTAATCTCTGGGGGTGGGGGGGTAGTTACAGAGTTACATATTTTGCAGATGATATGCAAATAAAAGCTAGATTGGGGCTTTCCTGGTGTTCCAGTGGGTAAGACTTCCTGGTTCCCGTACAGAATACCGAGTTTCAATCCAACTAGATCCTGTATGCATACATGCCACAACTAAGAATCCCTAAAAAGCCCACATTCTGCAACTAAAACCCAGTACAGCCTAAATAAATACTGAAGTAAAAGGGAAAATTATTTTTTGAAAAAAGAAGCCTGATAAAAGAGAAACAGGTGAAATTGATATTAATAACAGTTTACTTAATCAAATAGGTTTTTCTAAAACTTTGTATGTTCTGTGTCTGGATAATATAAGTAATCATTGAGTGGGACTTCTCTGGTGGTCTAGTGGTAAAAAATCCATTTTCCAGTGTAGGAGCCTGCAGGCTGCCACTTCGACCCCATGCAACCAAAATAAACAAATAAAACAAAAATAAAAGAATTCCAAATCTTTTCGTTCAACAGAGTGTAGGGAAGACTTACTTCAGTTGTCACCTGAAGATTCATTATATGGTAGTATAACCAAGCAGGACACTATGGGGTCTTCCCAAGTCAGAACCCCCCCACACACACACACACAGTGTCCTCTGCCTGCTTCCTGTTTGTAAAAAAAACTTTAGCCTCCTAGGCCTTCCGGAAGTTCCAAATAATAAACTTAAGCAGAGAAGTGAGAAAATGCAGAAACAAGGGAAAACGGTCAAGCAAAACAAAAAAATTGTTCAGCTATTAAACAAAGTCAAGGACTTTTAGTTCCCCCTCAAGGTCTACAGATAATATTCTGAGCTATATTCTTTGAGCTGTTTTGCAGAGACTGAAATCCCCATCAGAAAAAAGAAGTTAACTGTATGCTGACCACAAGTACATAGACCCCAGCTGTGTTGGAACCGCCTGAAGATTGATGATGTTGATTCCCTATTAATTCACCACCAACCAATCAGAAGAATGTCCACAGCTGATTACTCACACCACAACCCTCTCCTGCACCCTGTCTTTAGAAACATTTTCCTGAAAACCATCAGGCCTTAACTACCTGGATTCCTTGCTTGGCGCCCTGCAATGAATGCTGCACTTTCCTTCACCAGAACCGAGCGTCAGGGGAATTACTGGAGGCATGGGCGAGCAGACCCAAGTTCTATTTGGTCACAGTAGTGAGTGACACTGTTGAAACCCCTTCTATCTACTGATTCATGGGGAAAAGCTTTCTCAGGTTACAGCTATAAAAACGGTGGTGGGGGGAAGCATTGAAACTGAACTCTGTCTTCTCTAGCAATAAGTATTGGGTTGGCCAAAAAGTTCATTCGGCTTTTTCCGTAAGATGTTAAAACCCCGAACTAACTCTTTTACCAACCCAATACTACGCATCCATCTAATTAAGAAATGCTGTTCCAACACAATGACTTTTTTTTTTAACTTTTGTTGTTGTTGTTGTTCTCTGCCAATGTAAGAGGTGGAAAGTATCTCTTGGAAACTTTATTTGTTTAAATATTTATTCATTTTGGCTGCTCTGGGTGTTAGTTGCAGCATGTGGGAACTTCGTTGCAGTGTGCGGGATCTTTAGTTGTGGCACACATGCGGGATCTAGTTCTCTGACAAGGGATTGAACCTGGGCCCCCTGCATTGGGAGTGCAGAGTCTTACCCACTGGACCACCAGGGAAGTCCCGACACTTTTATGTTTAATAATTATCAAAAGTTGTAATATATTTATGTTGTATTGATCAAGCATGTACTAATAACTGTAATAAGTCAATCCAGAAGAAAAACATTAGTGCATAAAATTTTAAGTTCAGGGACTTCCCTGATGGTCCAGTGGGTAAGAATCCACACTCCCGAAGCAGGGGGCCCGGGTTCGATCACTGGGTGCGGAACTGGATCCTGCATGCATGCCACAATTAAGAGTCTGCATGCCACAACTAAGAGTCCACATGCCGCAACTAAACATGCCACAACGAAGATCCCACGTGCTGCAACTAAGACCCAGAGCAGCCTAAATAATAAATATTTTAAAAAATTTTTAAGGATTTGAAAGGATTAAAGGATGTGAAAAAAGTTTTAAAATTCAATTAATGTACTTATTTTGTCATAGAAGAATATGATTGGGTGATCAATAAAATAATTTCAGGTATAAAAATGTAATTGTATTAAATTCTTGGGGAAATGGAAGCGGGAAAAAAAGTTCAAGAATCAAAAGGAATTACGCAAAAACTTAAAAAAAAAACCAAAACATTACAGGGACTTCACTGGTGGTGCAGTGGTTAAGAATCCGCCTGCCAATGCAGGGGACATAGGTTCAAGCCCTGGTCTGGGAAGATCCCACATGCCGCGGAGCAACTAAGCCCGTGTGCCACAACTACTGAGCTTGCGCTCTAGAGCCCACGAGCCACAATGACTGAAGCCCGCGTGCTTAGCGCCTGTGCTCCTCGACAAGAGAAGCCACAGCAATGAGAAGGCCGCGCACCACAACGAAGAGTAGCCCCCGCTCGCTGTAACTAGAGAAAGCCCACGTGCAGCAACGAAGACCCAACGCAGCCAATAAATTAATTAATTAATTTATTAAAAAATAATTACAAACGGTAGGTATCAAATTTCTTGGGCATTTATCTTCCACTGGTTACAATTTAAAGTGATGTAACAGGGGCAGAACAGGAATAAAGACACAGATGTAGAGAATGGACTTGAGGACACAGGGAGGGAGAAGGTTAAGCTGGGACGAAGTGAGAGAGTAGCATTGACATATATACATTACCAAAAGTAAAACAGATAGCTAGTGGGAAGCAGCCGCATAACACAGGGAGATCAGCTCGGTGCTTTTTGTCCACCTAGAGGCGTGGGATAGGGTGGGTGGGAGGGAGACGCAAGAGGGAGGAGATATGGGGATATATGTATATGTATAGCTGATTCACTTTGTTATACAGCAGAAACTAATACAACATTGTAAAGCAATTATGCTCCAATAATGATGTAAAAAAAAATTAAGTGATGTAACAATTTAGAGTATCAATATTTACAATGTACAATATTCATCTTTTGCATCTATTTAAACATATCATGTTTTAAGTTATCTTACAAAAACTGTACATATGATCTTTAAAATGTGCAAGAGAAACATAGTTTCAAAATTCTTTCAGTGAGGCCTGAGAGAAAACGTTGGAATCCCTGTCCTTAAGAGGTGGGCCTTGTGGCAGGAATTGAACACTAAAAGGGAAGCAGCACCTCCTTGTGGCAAATAGACGTTGCAGCAGAAATGAGCAAGGGACAAGAGCTGACACCTAGAGGCTCAGTTCACCTTCCACAGAAGCGTGCTTCTCCACTGCAGAATCTGAAAGGGTTAGGTGTCGTTCCAACTCTCAGACCTGCCACTTGTAGCTGTGGCCTCTGGAATCCAGCCACAACAAATAGGAACCAGAGAACAATCCACAAGAACAGGCAAGGCTAGGGACTTCCCTGGCTGCGCAGCGGTTAAGAATCTGCCTGCCAATGCAGGGGACACAGGTTCGAGCCCTGGTCCGCGAAGATCCCACATGCCGCAGAGCAACTAAGCCCGTGCACCACAAGTGCTGAGCCTGTTCTCTAGAGCCCCCAAGCCACAACTACTGTGCCCGCGTGCCACGACTACTGAAGCGCGTGTGCCTAGAGCCCGTGCTCTGCAACAAGAGAAGCCACCGCAATGAGAAGCCCATGCACCACAAGAGAGTAGCCCCAACTCGTCGCAACTAGAGAAAGCCAGCGTGCAGCAATAAAGATCCAACGCAGCCAAAAATAAATAAAAACTTTAATTAATAAATAAATAAAAGTAAGGAGTCCTATTAATTGAATATCCACTGTGAAAAGTAGTTCTTTCCTTTACTTAAAAAAAAAAAAAAAAAAGTTAACCTTCCTTGTGGTCCTCTAACCAGTGAAAGCTGCCCAGGACCTTCTAGAATGGAGGAGACCAAAGGTCCCCTACAATCTCCGAGCAGGGAAACACTCTTCAGAGAGTTGCTCCTTTCCTGTCTCCTCAGTGCCTTAGCCCCAGGCCAAGCCCTGTGAGGTAAATAGCTATCATTGTAGTGCTGGACCTCTGCATCTCCATGGGTCTTTAATTCCCCATTACTCTGTGAAATACAGCAAGAATGCAAAAGAGTATCAAAACAAATGTAGGTGTGAATGAATCTCACAAACATTATGCTAAGTGAAAGAAGCCAGTCACACAAAAAAAGCCAGTCACAAAAAAAAAGCATAAAAGCCACAGGTTTTATGCTTCCATTTATATGAAATGTCCAGAGTAGGTGCAGACAGAAAGTAGCTTAGTGTTTGGTAGAGGCTGGGGGATGGGGAAGATGGGGAATAACTGCTAATGGGTACAGTTTCTTTTTGGGTTGATGAAGATGTTCTAAAACTACACTGTGGGGACTTCCCTGGTGATCCAGTGGTTAAGACTCTGAGCTTCCACTGCAGGAGGGGCAGGTTCCATCCCTGTTGGGGGAACTAAGATCCCACATGCCCCGCGGGGAAGGCCAAAAAAACCTAAAAAAAAACCTAAAAAAAACCCACTAGACTGTGATGATCGCACAATTCTGTGAATATGCTAAAAACCATTGAATTGTACACGTTAAATTGGTGAACTTTATGGTAAGTGGATTATATCCCCCCAAAAGCTGTTTTTAAAATGTATTAGACAAATTTAAATCAAATATATGTCAAATGTGATCGACTTGTTAGCAAAAGAACCAGCAAAAAGAAATGCAAACAAACATGACAGCTCAGAGAAGGTGTCAAAGTTGGGAAGTGGAACACTGACACAAGATGCCAGAAAAAAAAAAAAAGGAGCTTCAGTTTCCTTTCCCAAGATGGTTCAGTTACTACAATAGTTAAGAAGGAGTCTGTGTAGGCCGGGCGACCCAGCAGCTGAGCACCGCTGAGAGTACAGCTCATTTTAAAAACACAGGATGAGACTCGAGGTCTGAAACTGAAATACAAGATTTCATCGCCATAAGTAGCATCAGATGAGGAGGCAGGAAACCTGAAACCGAACGGAGGGCGCAATCTCCATTTTTTTTTTTTTTTTTTTTTTTTTTTTTTTTTGCCGCTTAGCTTAAGGGATCTTAGTTCCCCCACCAGGGATGGAACCCCGCCCAGGAAGTGAAAGCTCCGAGTCCTAACCACTGGACCGCCAGGGAATTCCGCAAACTGCAATTTTAAAGAGGACACCGCTACGAATTTTTCACAAACGGCATAATATTCTAGAGTGTACATCCCAGACGTGCACGGTGCATAACAGACAAAACACCTGTGCGCCCACCACTCACTTTAAGAAAAAGGAAATTGTCAAATTTTAAAACTCCCGAATGCCCTCACTCCACCAAAGGGAGAAAACCACGGTCCTGAATTTTGTGCCGATTACTTACTTGCTGTTTTTTTCTTTTCCAATTTAACTGCAAAGTCTTTAACAGAAATCAAACTCAGACGTACAAATGTACAAAACATAAAACCTGGGTCTCTGATCAGTCCGGCGTGTGGATGCCAGCCTGCCAATCCTCCGCTTCGCCGCCTAGTGGTGACGCAGGGGCACTGTGTGAATACTAATATCTTTCCCTAACGGAAAGGACGCCGGCTTGCCTTATTTGCATACCCACAGTGCACTGCACATAGTACAAGTTTAAAATGGCAAAATTTTAAATTATCTTCTACTTATATTTTCTAAAATTAGACCCTTTATTTACAGACTAGTCTAGAAATTTTTGTTCAGGCGCTGGATCTTGGTGTTAACTAGACACTATCAGTGTTCTAGGAGTTTCTCTTACCCCAGGTGTGAGTTACAAAAATGTTTGTTATACTCTGGTTTCTCTTCAGATCGTATAAATCTTTCGCCTTTTACTAAAGATTTCCGTGGAGAGGAACAACTCTGAGTTTTAAACTAATTTTTTGAGGCCTTGTTTCGGCAAGGCTACTCAAAGCTGTCAAAAAATGAGACTTATTCGGAGGAATTTCTGTTAAGCCGTATTTCCAGGTCTTGTTTTTCCGCTTATGTGTGAGAGTTTCCGGTGACAGTAATATTTCATAAAGAGACTGTTACCGAGCAATCAATGTAGTTTCGATTGTAGTCTGATCACTGTAGGTTTAAAATATTTTCTTTTGCGTTTTACGCTTTCTGGAACTGTCATTGTTCCGAAAAAAATTCAAACTTAAATGGAGATATTCCGGATCTTTACATTACCGGTAGAAAACGGTTATAACCCCGAGGCACCTACTGGTTTTTTTTTGATGTTGCTGTTAAGTGATGTTAGGTGTTCATAGACTCACTTTCCATTTCTTTAGGGGTGGATTTAAAAGAGACAAGCATGTTTTGTTTTAATCCAGTAAATCTATTTACCGTTGACACATGTAATCAACGTGAAAAAATGGGAAGCAGTGTTTTTTTAATTGGCGTATAATTGCTTTACAATGGTGTTAGTTTCTGCTTTATAACAAAGTGAATCAGTTATACATATACATATGTCACCATATCTCTTCTCTGTTGCGTCTCTCTCCCTCCCTCCCACCCTCCCTATCCCACTCCTCCAGGCGGTCACAAAGCACAGAGCTGATCTCCCGGGAAGCAGTTTCTTGGTTCTTTGTTTTACGAGGACTCTGGAATGCGTTGCGTGTGTTATGTTCAGTACACTTAAATTACGACTAGTCACCTTCTTAAGAGCGCAAGAGGTATTTGTGGCTGGTGGTAGTACTGGACAGCTCAGCTCTGTGGAATTACAGTGTACTTACAAGACACAGTTCGTAGATCTTGTTTTTCCTTCATGGATTTAGAATGACTTAGTTTGTTTTGCTTCTTCCAAGTTTTGGTTATTAGAAGAATGTTATCTCTGGGACTTAAACTGGTGTCCAGTGAAATCTGCCTTGCAATGCAAGGGAAACAGGTTTGATCGGTGGAGACGGAAGTAAGATCCTATATGCCGTCTGCAACAACGAAAGATTCCGCACCCTTAAACGAAGATTCTGCGTGTCACGACGGAGACTCGACGGACGCAGTCAAAAGAAGTTTAAAAAAGGGAATCTTTAGAAGAATAAAGACTGCTTTAAAAATAATAATAATGTTACTCCTGGTGCGTTCCTAGAGTGTGGAAAGGAGTTGCAGGTTCTCAGGGCAGGCAGGTGCAATAATTTTTCCCCATAGTGCTTACACTTCCTCCAATGGTCTATGCATATTCTCATTGCCTCTCGGCCGTACTGGCCGTTGGTATGCTCAGACTTTAAGTTTTGTTCATCTGGTAATCATGAAATTGTTTTACAGTAGTGTTCTTCTTTTTTTTTTATTAATTTATATATTTTTGGCTGCGTTGGGTCTGCGTTGCTGCGCGCGGGCTTTCTCTAGTTGCAGCGAGTGAGGGCTACTCTTCGTTGCGGTGTGCTTCCTTGTCCTTGCGGTGGCTTCTCTTGTGGCGGACCACGGGCTCCAGGTGCGTGAGCTTTAGTAGTTTGTGCCATGTGGGCTCAGTAGTTGTAGCTTGCGGGCTCTAGACCACAGGCTCAGTAGTTGTGGTGCACGGGTCTAATTGCTCCCTGGCAGGTAGGATCTTCCCGGACCAGGGCTGGAACCCGTGCCGCCTACAGTAGCAAGAGGATTCTTAACCATATACACTATATGTATATGTATGTATATGTATAACTGATATACACAAGGAAGCCTCCTGTCCATTTTTCTTATAGTGTCTCCTGGTGAGCTGGTCTAAATTTTTTTTTTTTTTTTGCGGTACGCGGGCCTCACTGTTGTGGCCTCTACCGTTGTGGAGCACAGGCTCCAGACGCGCAGGCTCAGCGGCCATGGCTCACGGGTACAGCCGCTCCACGGCATGTGGGATCTTCCCGGACCGGGGCACGAACCTGTGTCCCCTGCATCGGCAGGCGGACTCTCAACCACTGCGCCACCAGGGAAGCCCTGGTCTAAATTTTAATGTCAGATTGATCTCTTTAAAATTTTTTTATTGTGATTTGTGCTTTTTCACTGTTTTACTTAATAAATA